>NC_091263.1:65342500-67881666 GCF_042477335.2 Ovis canadensis | reverse complement strand
AAGCCCCTCGAACTTCCTCTGGGCCGTGGCGGCATCTCTCTTTCCCCCGGGCCGCCTGCCCCAGCGCCCAGGCCCACTCCTCCCTCCTCTTTTATGCTCCGTAAGAATCTCCTCCCTTCCGCAAAAAAGTGGACACCAGCTCCAAGGCCAGGCTGGAAGGTCCCTTTCTACCCTCAAAAAGTGGACTTTTCAAAGACTTTTCTCCTTCACAAAGTTTTCATGCCAGCAGCTACAAAGATGAATCGTTTCCTCTGGAGTCCTTGCAATTACCTTGAAAGTGCTGATCAGTGAAAAGAAGGGGTGATGATTCAAAGTTGCTGATGGAGAGAGAGGCACCACAAGTTCTAATCTTGTTGCATTTCCTTGTAGCGGTTCTGGGGGTGTTGCTGGGATGGACTGACAGCTGTGAGGCTTGGCCAAGTTCTCCGCCTCTGTAGCCTCCTTCTTTCCACAGCCGACATCACCTTCAGCTCCCTTCTAGCGCATCTCTAAGGAGGCTGGAGCCTAGATCCCGGGGCTCACACTCATGGAGGCCCCTTGTGGCCTCTGGCTCCAGGCCTACTCCAGTTCTGGGACCAGATCTTTGCCTCACTTCTGGGGTCTTGCTCCCGCATGGAAGCCTGCTCATTCTCCAGTCTCTTTGTGAATGAGCCCCCCATAATTATGGGCCCACCATAATGGGATTAGTGCACTTTTCACAAGAGGAAGAGACACCAGAGTTCATACTCTCTCTCCCCACTTGCACTCACACTAAAGAAGAGATCGTGTGAGGATACAGAGAGATGGTGGCCGTCTGCTAGCCACGAAGTGGGAGCTAAACATGCCAGTGCTCTGGCCTTGGACTTACCAACCTCCAGAGCTATGAGGACCAGATGCCTGCTCTTCAAGCCTCCCAGTCTATGGGGTTTTGTTACAGCAGCCTGAGTCAATGAAGATGTAGGTGGGGAGAGAAGCCCTGGCGATAGCTGACTCTCTAAATCCAGTTGAACTTGGTCCAGCTCTGCCCAAATGTACACTCGGTGTGCTTTGCTTGCACAGCCTACAGTGGCCTTTTTTGGCTCAAGCAGGTTTGAGTTAGGTTTCTGATGGACTTATCCATCAGCGGTCAGTAGTTGCTCTACAGGACCACCTGTACTTCTGGCGCTTGCTGCTAAGGACCACAGTCACCCACTCTGTCCTCCTGATGCTGCCCGATCCTAACTTGAGGACCATCTAGACCAGAATGGAGACCCTCATTATTGCAGCACAGTTGGCTTATGGCCAGGGTGTCTGGCAGATGCCCATTCTTAGGGTTAGCAGGATTTCTGCCCCTCTGAGCTTACCCTTTTCATACTGTTCATGGGGTTCTCTTGGAAGAAAAGCCACGACCAACCTATACAGCTTGTTAAAAAGCAGAGACATCACTTTTCTGACAAAAGTCCATCTAGTCAAAGTGATGGTTTTTCCAGTAGTCATGTATGGATGTGAGAGGTGGACTATAAAGAAAGCTGAGCACTGGAGAATTGATGCTTTTGAACTGTGGTGTTGGAGAAGACTCTTGAGAGTCCCTTGGACTGCAAGGAGATCCAACCAGTCCATCCTAAAGAAAATCAGTCCTGAATATTCATTGGAAGGGCTGATGCTAAAGCTGAAGCTCCAATACTTTGGCTACCTGATGCGAGGAACTGACTCACTGGAAAAGACCCTGATGCTGGGAAAGATTGAAGGCGGGAGGAGAAGGGGACGACAGAGGATGAGATGGCCGGATGGCATCACTGACTCGATGGACGTGAGTTTGAGTGAACTCCGGGAGTTGGTGATGGCCAGGGAGGCCTGGCGTGCTGCAGTCCATGGGGTCGCAAAGAGTCAGACACGACTGAGTGACTAAACTGAATTGAGCTTGCCCACAAATGGCTCATGCATATTATATATCAGTTAAGGCCTGTTAAGTGATTTCAGATTCTTGTTTTCAAAAGTTATATCCTCAGGCAAGTTAACGCCCTGGCCATCCCCTTTGAGAACCACTTCTGCCGGTCTGGGAAGGACTTCCTCCCCCGAGACCGAAGGCTAACCTTACCCTCTCCACGCTGGCTATGTCCTGGCCCCTCTCTCCTTGCCTGCATTTCCCAGCCCCACTGTGCACTGTGGTTAACTGAACTGTGATCTCCAAGGGGGGCTTCATATACGTGGGGCCTCGGCAAGGGCCTGTATGTCCAGTGCCCATGTAAACGCGTCAGTCTCACATCTCTGCTGCTGTTATGTTAGATGGCTGACTCACACTGAGCTTGTGGTCTCAGCAAACAAGACCCTCAAGATCTCTATCTCTTTCCATTCAGAGGAAGCCAGATAGCATCGTGCATCAGTGGTTTGTTTCTGTCTTACTGATCAAGAGGCTGAAAGCAACAGATTCTGATGCCTCTTTTCTTCTTTGATCGACTAGGGCTGGGGGACCTGAGGACAGACGACGAAGCACCTAAGGTTTAGTTTTCTCATCTGGAGGATGGAACCACGATTAAAATATTGCTCAGACCTCATCGACAAGAGGACTGAACATCCTGGACACAAAGCAAAGACGTCTGAGTACCTCAGGCCCTTTAAAGGAAGATTTCCTGGGAGGATACCACCTGGAAGGGCAGGGCTGGGAGCAGTGTTTCATGGCACAAGGGGCGTGGGGCCTGCCCATGCCCCCAGCCTCTCTGCTGGCCTCACGGCTGTGGCTCCTTCTGTGTGCCACCGCTCCCCCCTCCTACTCCCAGGAAGACGGTCGTCTCTCTTTCTCCATCTGACCAGTAGAGAATGGAGATGTCCCCTACTATTCATTCTCTCCCAAAACCACACATCCCTGGATTTTAAGCTCAGCGTGGCTGCCTAGAATAGGGCTTAAGTCTCTCAGCTTTCCTTACATCTGAGTCTTCCGTTGGCCAATGTGATACAAGTGAAAGTGGTCTGCGTGAATTCCAGGTTGTGTTTTAAAGGGACAGGGGCTTGTCCTCTGGGGTTCCTATTCCTCCCCCACTAGTTGGGATGCAGACATGCTTTGAGCCTTCTTGGGCAGCGCCGACGAGGACACCACCTCACTACACAGAGCAACAAGATGGAAAGAGCCTGGGCCCTGACACCTTTACAGAATAGAGCTTCCATGTGACCTTAGACTCCTGCATGAGAGAAAAAGGAAACATGTATTTGTTTCAGGCATGTTAGTGGGTTTTTCTCATGGCAGCTGAGATATGGTTACATTTAGGAAATTGCTGTTGCCTTGAAGCTGGCCACCCTGACCAGAAAGCCTCTGGCTCTCTTGAGTCAATGCCCACCCTTCACCCAATCAGTGGCCACCTTCACACACAGAATAGTTTAGTACTGCTTCCCCAGGAGCTCTGGGAAGGGATATACAATGTGGCAGGGCAGACATCAAAATAAGGACTTTGCATGGCATTAGTCAAATGTCACAAGATGTCAGTGGATGAACAGAAAGGGATGTCAACTGCGCTTGCCAAAAAATCTGAGGGGTTTCCTAGACGGCAAGCAGGATGGAAAACCATCAGGGTGCATAACCAGAAATGCAGGCCCAACGGCACAAGGAGCCGGGGATGTCAGAAACAGGCCCTTAGTCTGATCCCACAGCAGCCACAGGTCTGCCTCCTTCCGTGTGGCAATCTCACATCAAATTCTGGAGTAAGTGATTCTGAATGGCTTAGGTAATGCTATTGCCTTGGTTTGTCAGTTCCCTCTGCATCAGGCCATGTCATACCCACTAGGAGTGCGTGGGAGGATATCCACTCCTGGGTCCCTAGGTGGTCACCCTGCCCAAGGTCGCCCCAGAACCGCTTTCCCTAGGTGTGTATGTAGGAGGTGTGTGCTGCAGGCCAGGCAGGTTCGGCTCAAGGGGACACTGATCACAGACAAAAAACACCTAAAGGCTCAAGGAATTAAGCAGCTTCTTTTGGTGATTTTGGGAGATCATAGGATTGAGGAAGATCTATTCAAAGCAAGAGAAGAAACCCAGGATTGGGTGAGGCCAGCTGCCAAAGGCATGAGCCAAACATGAGGCCCCAGGCTTCTGCTGGAGTGGGCACAGGCAGTACCCCATCTCTGAGTAGGGAGGAAGGATGGGGAGAGTCTAACTAGAACATTGCAGAGAGGACTTTTGTTTTAGGGGGATGAAAAGAGGCTGGCAGGCCCAGGGACGAGCCCATTCCTTCAGGTACAAGATAGACCTGAAATCTCAGAAGCAAGACCAAAGCCGGTGTTCAAAAGCGGGACATGAGGTCTGCCCAAGGTCTTTCCACTTTTCTGTCAAATTCTAGCACAAGATTCCCTCACACTCTGCTCAGTTCATCCTCCCTCCTGCCCTGCTGCCAGCATTTTTTCATTTGTTCTTACTCTGGCCTCTAACCATGGCTCACTGACTGCCTAGACAAGGCACGGCACAGTGTGGCTTTTTCCTCCTTGCGGAAACTGCTGGCGAAGAGGGGCCACCGAGGCTGTGCTCCTTCTCCTTACGGTTTCAAAATAACAAGCAAGCTGGAGAGATGAGACAGACACCCCACTGCCTATCAGCCACCCAGTCTCTTCTCTTTTTTTTAAGGAAAAGAAATCCAAGTGTCAGCTTCTTTCAGCTTGGGTGTGGTCAAGGGACGAAACAGAAATTAACAGACTGCAAGGAAATTTTTCAGAGGAACTGGTTTGGCTGGTAGGAACGTTATTTTCCCCCTCTCCCTCTTGCTGCTGGCTCAGAGCACAGATGGGCTGATTCTCTAGGATCCATCTTAGACTGTAAAGTGACCTTCAGGGTGGAGACCACCTGGTGAATTGGAGCAGCAGAGACATTGGAGTTGGATCTGCGGTGGATCCCAAAGAGCCTGGAGGGTCAGCCTCAAGGTTTTTTGAGCTAAGTGAGGAATAAACTTCTGTCTAGTTGAAGACTTCACCACTCAGTGTGTGTCATGGACCGATAATGTAACTCCCCTAGGAGCTGGTTAGAAATGCTTGTAAACTCAGATTCATGTGGATGTGATGGTCTGAGAAGCATGAATTTAGGCTACTATTATTTTTACTCTTCACTTGCTGTGGGCAGCTGAATCTAATTCCTGCACACAGAGAAGATGAGTCCTGTGTGGGGTCATCTAGAAAGTGGGGCTAAGAATGGGCTGCTGAGAAGCTCACCACTTTCTCCCTCCTTCAGAAAAAGCACGCGTGGCTCTCCAGCAAACCCTCATTTCCCCAAGCCACGTCATGAGGGGCTTGGGGAGCCTGCGCCATGTTGTTCTGAGCCCAGGTTCTTGAAAAGCAAGGTTTCTGTCAGCAGCAACTGCCTCCACCCCCAGACCCACTCTGTCTCCAGAACCAAGAGTGGCAGAGGGTGGAGCTTAAGAGGAAGAAGGTGAGGGGGGCACACAGTCATTTTGAAACTTTAAGGCATAAAATAGATCATCCTTCCAGGAAGCCTTGGCCTTCTGCTTTTAAACAGAGGCATTTCTAGACTTTGTTTGGGGGCTGACTGTCACACTCAGCCCATGGTGACTCAGATTCCACTGCCTAGGAGGGTCACACCCTCTGATACAAAACTCTAGGAAGTGTGCCTCCCAGCCTATCAATCAGGTGAGGGGTGGGAAAACCTCCTTGGGATGTCTCCTAAGGATGACATTCTGGAAAATGGTTCTCCACATGCTACCAACTGGATGCCATTGTTCAAGCGAATCACTTGAAAACATTCAACCCTAGGCAGGCAACTGCAAGTAATGGTGAGATTCAAGGAGATATTGTTTTAAGCCCTAGTTCTGCAGTAAAGAATCTGCCTTCAATGTGGGAGACCTGAGTTCAATCCCAGGACTGGGAAGATGCCCTGGAGGAGGGCATGGCAACCCACTCTAGTATTCTTGCCTGGAGAATCCCATGGACAGAGGGGTCAGGCGGGCTGCAGTCCACGGGGTCGCAGAGTCGGACAAGACTGAGTGAGTAACACTTTTTATACTTTTCTGCCCTTTACTACCTTTTGATGCAGAACAAGTTTCCATTCCCCCGGTGGCTCAGATGGTGAAGTGTCTGCCCACAATGCGGGAGACCTGGCTTCAATCCCTGGGTCAGGAAGATCCTCTGGAGAAGGAAATGGCAACCCATTCCAGTACTCTTGCCTGGAAAATTCCATGGATGGAGGAGCCTGGTAGGCTACAGTCCATGGGGTCGCAAAGAGTTGGACACGACTGAGCGACTTCAGTTCACTTCACTTCACTTCACTTCTTCGAGTTTCTATTAATCACCTCTCTAAGCCTTCTCTCCAAGTTTCTGGTAGCCTTTTAATAAACTTCAGTTCTGCAGAAGTCAATCTGGGTTTCCTCATCTGTATGCAGGAGAAATAATAACAACAGCAAGCGCAACCTCTTCTTTGGAGGGTTATTGTGGGGTCTGGTTCTAGACCTCGTGCACAGTGAAATCCTGTTTTTGATGTGGGTAGGTGTGTGGACTTCACAGGTCTTACACCCCTGGGCCTCTGAAAATTTAATGCCCAAATGTGTCACCTGGAGACTTTGGTAAAAGGCCGTTTCTGATTCAGCAGGTCTGGCCTGGGATCTACGATTCCACAAATGTAAAATCTCCCTGGGGATGCTGCTGCTCTTCTGGAGGCCACGTGTCCCACAGTGAGACTAGACTCTCAACGACAGTGAGGTACATCTCACACCAGTCAGGACGGTCATCATTAAAAAGTCTACAAATAACAAATGCTGGAGACAGTGTGCAGAAAAGGAAACTCTCCTACAGTGCCGCTGGGAATTGGTCCAGCCACTATGGAAAACAGCATGAAGGTTCCTCAGAAAACTAAAAGTGGAATTGCCATATGCTCTAGCATCGGTTCAGTTCAGTTCAGCTCCGTTGCTCAGTCGTCTCTGACTCTTTGCAACCTCATGGACTGCATACATCCTGACAAAACTGTAATTCAAAAGCACCCCTATGTTCACAGCAGCACTGTTCACAGTAGCCAACATATGGAAACAATCTAAATGTCCATCGACAGATAAAGGAATAAAGATGTGCCTCAGGGGAATACTACCTAGTCATAGAGAAGAATGAAACAGTGCCATTTGCAGCAACATGCACGGACCTTGAGATTATCACACTAAGTGAAGTAAGTCAGAAAACGACAAACACCATATGATATCACTCACATGTAGAATCTAAAATATGGCACAAGCAAACCTACCTACAAAACACAGACTTGCATACCCAGAGATCAGCCTTGAGGTTGCCTAGGGAAGAGTGGGTGGGGGAGGGAGGGGCTGGGACTTTGGGATTGGCAGATATAAGCTGTGATATACAGGATGGATAAACAACACACTAATGTAGATCACAGGGAACTATATCCAATATCCTGTGATAAACCATAATGGAAAAGAATATTTAAAAAAAAAAAGAATGTCTATAGTGTATAGCTGAGTCACTTTGCTGTACAGCAGAGATTGGCACAACATTGTAAACTATATTTCAGTAAAAAAAAAAAAGACTGTAGACTCTTTATTAGTGACTTATGGATATTTCTCAGTTACTGTCCCTCAACTGTTCCAAACTTGACTCCACAATTTCAGACACTATAACCTCAAAAACCAAATGAACTGCCATCTGTTACATGATCTCACCACAACATTTTTACTTCTGTTTCTCTTTTGTTATCGTTGTTAATAGCCTACTGCCGGGAGAACCTCATTTTGGATAAAATGCCCATATCCTGGCCATGGCACAGACAGATGATGTTCAGCAAGTAGCATGATGTAGTTCCATCTGGTTTCTGGTGGTGCGCAATTTCCCCATGTGTAGAGGACACCTTTCAGTTTGATGGGGCAATTTTTACTGTGGCTATGTCTTTCAACACACTTCCTTCTTTTCTTGCAAAACAAAGGATGCCTTACCCCTCTCTTGCAGACCACAGCCTAAATGATTATAGGTTTCTTTGAGGCTTGGGCAGGGCCTGGGCACATCCTTGGTCCTCAGTGTGTGAGGCTTCTGGTTTTTATCTATGTGAACCCCACAATATAATCTACACGGACTTTACTTTCTATTGGAATGAACAACTGCAAATCTGTTAGAGAAACATGAGGTTTGCAACACCTCAGAGCTTCAGATTTAAAGTGGAAGTCTCTTTCAGCCCCTCAACAAGGATGGAGACTAGAAACCAGCCATTTTGATAGTCAAGAATGCCTGGGTCACATGATCTCAGTGGCAACGCTCAGAGTTGCTAGATACTAAGAGACTCAGAAGCTTTGGGAGCTGAACAGAGTCTGAGAACTTTTGAAGCTATCTCCTCTATGCTTCAGACGTAGAAACCAAAGTCCAGAGAGGTTACATGACTTGCCCACAGGCAGACAGCTAGTCTGGCCTTCACGGTTATCATAGGATCATCCCACAGATATTCCAGATTAATTGCTTGGCTTTAGCATTCCCATTATCTACAAGTTACAACCATCATATGATAAAAATAACATGTTATTAACCATTTCTCTCCTTCCTTTAGAAATTTTTCCATTATTGAAACAACAAAACCAGTACAATTGGAAAATATAACAGCATAATTGGAAAATAGGAAGACAAGTCACTCACACACTTTCATTTTGACCCCAGATTCCTAACTGGTCCTATAAAATCTTCTGGCATTTAAAAACTGTTGCTTTTTGATTATTAAAATATAGGTATCTGGAAATAAAAATTCAAACAGTATAGAAAGCCATAAAAGTAGGTCTTTTTAATACATATTAGTATGACCAATAGGCACATAAAAAGATGCTCAAGATCACTAATAATTACAGAAATGAAAATCAAAACTATGATAAAGTACCACTTCACACTGGTCAGAATGGCAATCATTAAGAAGTCCACACATAACAAATGCTGGGGAGGGTGTGGAGACAAGGAAGCCCTCCCACAGTGCCAGTGGGAATGGATATAGGTGCAGCCACTATGCAAAACAGTGGAGCTTCCTCAGAAAACTAAAACTAGAGTTGCCATATGATTCTGCAACCCCACTTCTGGGATATGCCTGGACAAAACTAGAATTCAGAACGCTACACACACCCCAATGTTCACAGCAGCACTACTCACAATAGCCAAGACGTGGAAACAGCCTAAATGCCCAGCGACAGAGGCATGGATACAGAAGAGGCGGCACACACGATGGCACACTGCTCAGCCATTCTTTAAAAGAATGAAATGATGCCCTTTGCAGCAACGCGGGTGAACCCAGAGACTGCCATACTAAGAGAACTGTCAGAATGAGAAAGACAAATACCTGACGACATCCCTTATACGTGGAGTCTAAAATACGATACAAAGGAACTTAACTACTAAACAGAACATTTTCTGTTTGCGCTTCCTGGGCAGCTCAAACAGTAAAGAATCTGCTTGCAACGTGGGAGACCTGGGTTTGAGCCCTGGGTTGGGAAGATCCCCTGGAGAAGGGCATGGCAACCCACTCCATGTCCAAGGAGAATTCCGCCTCTGTCCCCCTCTGGCAGGCTACCGTTCATGGAGTTGCAAAGAGTCAGACGTGACTGAGTGACTAGCACTTTCACACTTTCGTGAAATAGAGACAGACTTATAGACAGAGAACAGACCTGTGGTTGCCAAGGGGGAGAGGGATGGGGGAGAGCTGAATTGGGAGTTTGGGACTAGCACGTGGAAACTATTTTATACAGAATGGGTAAGTAACAAGGTCCTATTTTATAGCACAGGAAACTGTACTCAGCGTCTTATGTGTGTTAGCCGCTCAGTTGTGTCTGACTCTGCAACCCCACAGGCTGCAGCCTGCCAGGCTCCTCTGTCTGTGGGAAAAGAGTGGGAAAAAAAAAAAAAAAAAAGACAAAAAGTCTTTTTCCTCACTCCTTTCCTAGGTTCTTCTAGTACGTATCTTCTTTTGATTCTTTCTATTTCTTCTGGTATTTGCCTTGATTGATATTTTAAAATAACCTACTACACCCTGTGTGTTCATTTATCAGCTCGAGGCACTATTTATAAACTTTATCTTGACTTGTGAGTAACTTATTCACTTATCCACCCCTTTTCTTCCGCCTCCAAGTCACTGACTGTTGTGTATTTTTACTGCTTCTTATGGTTACCCTTATGATTTTACATCATGCTCAATTTCTATTTATTGACCCATTAATTTTAGCGAGTGATTCTAGATTCTCCACTATGTTAAGACTGGAAGGGCTTCCCTTGTAATGAGCTGGTAAAGAATCCTCCTGCAATGCGGGAGACCTGGGTTTGATCCCTGGGTTGGGAAGATCTCCTGGCGAAGGGAACGGCTACCCTCTCCAGTTTTCTGGCCTGGAGAATTCCATGGTCTGTATAGTCCATGGGGTCACAAAGAGTTGGACACGACTGAGCGAGTTCCACGTTCATGCTTTTCACGCACGATAGGAAAGCAGTACTCCTTCACTCCCCTCTTCTCTCGCTTCTACTCCCATACCCTCTCTCATCCATATCACTTCTTTCACACTGTCAAGCACATGCATTCTGTTTAGTAAAGTTGTCCTCAATGTTTTACCAGTAAGTTAATTCTGATCATTGAAAGCCAATGAACCAACAGTATTTAAAGTACAAAGATCATGTAAATATGATTCCCAACAGAAGCAGCTATTATGTTGAGTTCTGCAGAGGGGAATGTTCCAAGATCAAGGTCAAGTGAGGTTTCTTTTCTTGAACTTCACCAACTATATACAGAAAAACATGATACTTTTTGGTGAGTTTTATACTTGGGCCATGAGATCAACTATCAACTATCAACTACCTCTCTCTATATTTCTCTCCATATATTTTTACAACTTCCTGTTTCTGAAATCTTTAGTTGATTGACGATAAAAGCATATGTCTCCTTCGTAATACAGCTAGTTTTAATTATATTACTTATTACACGCTCCAAACTCTACTGACTTTTGACTAGGCCAACTGCACATCTGGGGTGGAGTTTCTTTTAATCGCATTTCTAGTTTGGTTTTATGGGTTTTAGTTTTCATATCTTTCTCTTTATTGGGCAGTACATCATCAGATAATTTTCTTTTCAGAAGGTGTCTGGGAGTCTGAGTTCCTGCATGCTTTTCTCCTCCACACTGGATCAATAATTTGATAACGCATCAAATTCTAGGTACAAAATTATTTCTTTGATCTTTGAAGGTGACTGCTCCATCTTCAAGCACTGGTGTTGCAGATGAGAAGAATGATGTTAATCATCTTACATTTCTGTTGGCTATGTGTCTCTGTCTGAGTGCATTTAGCATTTCTTCTTATACATAGTACTCTGAAATTACATGAGATTATTTCTACGGATTATTCTTTATTCATTATACTTGGTACTTGGGATCTTTCAAACCGAAACCTCTTTCTCCCGTGCTGGGAGATATTCTTCAATTATTTCTTTCCTCCTCTCCATTTTCACTCTTCCCCTTTTCTGAAACTCTTGTTACGTAAACATTTGCCCATCTGAATCGACCTTTTGTGTATTTTTTCAAGTTATCCACTTGTCAATTTACTCTCTATTCTGCAAGATCTTCTAAACTTTGTAGTGTAGTCTATTGTTTGAATTTTTTCTATTCCATGCACTATAATTATTAAAAATATAGTTCACAAGTGATTTCAAACAAACTCTTTCCTAGTTTCCAGCTGCTCCTTTTTAGAAGACTGTTGTTGTCTTATGGATGCATACTCTTGATTTCTCGTGAGGGTAAGTCCAGTTTAGGGTTTTCTTTTTGTTCTCATTCCCCAGGCGCTCCTCCTCCGGGCTCATTTGTTCTAATTACCTGGCTCAGTCCTTCCTTTTTATTGTTCTGTGTGAATAGGGCCCATCCCTATTTATTTGCACCAGGCTGGGTGTTACTTGAGGTGACTGGGGAGCATTTCCTCTTCTCTGAACAAGAAGGCTGATGGTGAGCATTCTGGGTGTGGAAGGGGAACTGGGGGGCTTCATGTTCATCTGGGAGAGCGGGGAGAAGGCAAGCGGGCTCCACCCGCCCCCACCCTACTGTGAGCCCTAGTCGCTCCCTGTCAGCTTTCATTTATTTGGAAAAATGATTTATCCAGCTTCACCTTTGTGGTACAAACTGCCACTTCTGGTCCACAGCGTTGGTGCTCAGCGGGGAGGGGAGGGCAGTTCCCAAAGCATTTTAGGTGCTTTCCGTCAGTCACCTCCTTTTACACACACTCTGGCCTGTGCACTTGTCAGCTCTGGGGGACTGATGAGAAAGCCCCATCCACCCTGGTCACTAACGCTCACTCTGACGGCTGCTCCCGAAGTGCTATAAGCTCTGCCCTCCAAAATTCAGATTTTACAGACAGTATTCCACCCACTCGCCCTCTTTACAAATTCATCATCATTTGGTCTGCTGCCCTCTTCTCTATACAGTGTTGTGACTGTATCCATCCCTGGAACTCTTAATCTTATTTCCACAAGTTTTCAAAAGAGAGGGGTGATAAATGTGGTTGGCTGTCATCTTGAACTTAAAAAAGTCAACTGTTACTTAAAATAAAATTTCTTTTAAATAAAGCTTAATTTCTTGGTTATAAAGTGATATATATTCATGGTGGATAACCTGGTAAATAATTAAATAATCCAAATATCCACAACTGTCCTAAGCTTTGGGGTAAATTATATTCTAATGACATGATATGGTATAATATTGCATTTTACCAGCTCATTAACCTCCACTTTTGTAACAACACAAATGTTCTCTCTTTATCATATTCTGTTCCAGTTATTTCTGGGTGTTTACAAGGGAAGGCTAAGAGAGCAGCATATCTCTGGAAAACATAGATAGGACACAACGTGGTTTAATAATGTATTATTTATAATATTGAAAATTTGGGAAAATATACAGCAATAAGAAAATAAGTAAATTATGTCAACAAATACTTCCCAAACAAATGGGGGCTTCCCTGGTGGCTCAGTGGTAAAAAATCTGCCTGCCAGTGCAGGAGATGAGAGTTCGATCCCTGAGCTGGGAAGATCCCCTGGAGAAGGAAATAGCAGCCCACTCCAGTATTTTTGCCTGGGAAATCCCATGGACAGAGGAGCCTGGTGGGCTATAGTCCATCAGGTTGCCAAAGAGCCAGACACGACTGCTCAACTAAAACCAACCAACAACAACAAATACTATACAGTTTTCAAAAGTGATATATGTGGGCCGTTGTTAATGATGTGGGGTCATTTTTAAGGTGAAATACTCAGTGAGATAAAGGACATAAAATTGTATATATCACATAATTTTGATGATATAGCACATAACTATTCATATTAATTAGTGTTATCAGTGAGAGAAGAGGTTATAAGCAGTGCTGTTTTCTTCTTTATACCTGCAATGAGTTTGTTTTTAATCTTTTGGTACGTTGGTAGAAAGGGTTTCTACTCTGGCAGCTGTCCTTCCCCATCTACTTCTTTAAAACTGGGGATTTAAGTAATACTTTTTAGAATCTGTCCGCTCAGCTTTCAGTCCACATCCTCCTGCTCCCCACCCATTTCCCATTCACACTGGTTCTGGGGGAAGGGAATCTCTGGTGTCAAGAATTTTCTAGTTCTGCTTTTGACAGCACTTCGCAAAGCAGTACATCTTGTGACATTTGCTCCTTTATTGGTTTGATATCTGCTGGTGTACCTCTGTTTTGTCTTAAAAAAAAAAGCAAACCAAAAAACCACAAACACAAAACTTTGGTGGTTATTACATTTGTTGGGGGGGGGCGGGTGGAGAATTTCAGGTCTGTTGCTACTCCCACATCTTTCCTGGCCTCCTCATGTAAGTAATACACAGGCAAGCGACAGCAGCTCTCACTGATTTCATCCTTTCAGTGAAAAGAGATCCCTGTTTTTTCAGCTTTATATTATTTGGTTCTGTTTTTAATAGCTGTTTACACAAATGTATTGGCTTGAATGGGGTCCTGATTTGACCTACAGTCAAATACTCCTTAAAGTACTAGAAGGTCAGTGAGGAGGATATTACTTAGTTTTCTCTCTACTCTGATACGGCCTGTTGGGTTGGCCTACAGTGTTCCTCTGCCTCAGTCTTGCTCTTGCTTTGGGTCCAAAAGATGGCACAGTCTATCTCCAGTTCTGGGAAGGAAGTGATGAAATGGAATAATGAGGACATCCATTTTGTTGCCTGGAGACCTGGGTTCTGATCTCCCCTATTGACAGTTGTGCAACCTGAGGTAAGTGAAATCTTTAGTTTCCTCCTCTGGGGCAGGAGAGGATGTAAAGGGGAAGAATTTGAAGGCCTTAGTTTGTTTAGTATGGTTTCATTAATAATGGAAATAGCAGCCACCATTCATGAGAACCATGTATGTTTCTGAGCCGGAAACAATTTCTAATCTTGGGGTCACTGCCACCAAGGGAATGATTTTGCCTGGAATATGGATAGGGAACTCAAATCAGAAGCATGGAAGAAGGAGTCCCAGATTAGAGGATATGATATGATTTTTCTATAAATATGAACTGCTGTTAAACGAATCAATAGGACTTGTTCTGATTAGCTATAGCTGTGTAACAAGCCACCCCCAACAGTGGCTTAAAGCAAAACCAACCTGCAGGTGATGGGGCTCAGCAAGGCAGTTTTTGTTCTGTTGGGGGCTGGAGAAAGACAGTGGCTGGGGCAATGGTTATTGTGAAGCCTTCTTCACTCATATGACTACAGCCTTGGCTTAGAAGACTCGAACAGATGGAGCTCAATCTATTCATGTATCCATGTATAGATCTATTCACCCCTCTAGTCTCTCCAAGAGGGCTCCCCAGAAGGGCTTCAGAGTAGCCAGACGCCTTACAGCTGGAACCCTGGAGTGAGTGTCTTAAAGAGACACTGGCAGAAGCTGCACAATCTTTTCTAATCTGACTTTAAAAGTCACACAGCATCACTCCTCCCATGTTCTATTCATTAAGGCAGCCACTGGGCCTGTCCAAGTTCAAGAAGAGAGGACACAGACTCTACTCCTTAATGTGAGGTGTGTCAAAAAATTCACAAGCATGTTTCAAAATTATCACAAGATGCAAGGAAGAATTAATATCAGTATTACATATTTACAAAATGAAACCAAACTCTGATAGTCGCATGACTGCCTGTCTCACAAAGCGTGCAGAGGTGTCCTGCCCGGAGTCCCCTGGCCTAAGTAGAAACCTCTCGTCTATACTGGAGAGGGCAACTAGGAGCCAGAGGACGGGTTCAGGTTCCAATTCTGTTCTGTTGAGCTGTGCAACCCCTGGACATATCCCTTTAGCTTACTGGCCTTGCTTCCCCTGCATATGTTGAAGAGTTGTGTTGAGGCTCTAATGAGAATATGCTTTGTAACAGCAAAGTGTTCCACAGAGCCAGAGATAAACTCCCCACTCCTGTTTCTTGGCTTTTGTGAACATTGATGAAGCCACAGGCCTTGAGAAGCCCCAGTCACATCAAAAGCCTAGACCTCTGGGAATCTTCTGCCTGCTCTGTGTGAGAACTGTTGTTTCTTCTCTGTAGCCCCAGTTCTACTTCACTTTTGTTCTATCGACAAAAGTGGCCTGTTTACTGGGTTCTTCTTGGTGGGATGGAGAACGTGGCATTCATGCCACACATTTGACCAAAGGTATATGTGACTGATTGTAATCACCTCTGCATACTCTTTATGTGATCATTTCTCCAGTGCAGAGGGAAGATCTTTCCTATACCTGACAGCATAAGGCTGGATTCAAGGGGTGAAGTGGACAGCGCTTTGGGACCCACTGAATTTGTGCTGGGCTTAAGGTCTAGTGGCAGAAAGGCTAATGTGAAATGGACAGAGGAGAAATTCTTCACTAACTCTTTAAATTTAGACTTCCAACAAAGACTTGCTATTATTTTAAGGGGCCAAGTTTGCTTCTTCTAAAAACATTAAAAATAGTCAATTCAATTCCCTCCTCATTTACTGACTACCTACTCTGGACAGAATAGCTGCCAAATGGCAAATAGTTCAGTCTCTCAGCGCTCCCTCTTTACTAGAGAGGATCTAGAAAGCCGGCTGCATGCAGGACCTGTGATTTAGCAAGGGAGGAATAACATATGACTGACTTATGAAACTGTCTGAAAGTGGAGGGGCACGGTTATACAAGTTTTAAGTTTAATTTCACCTTCGTCATCCATTGTCCTGTTACCATGCACTGTCACACAAACCTACACTGATGAATTTTAAATTGGTTCCATATTGATGGAAAGTCATTTGGCATACATATGAAAACCCTAAAATATGTTAATACTATAACCCAGAAATTCCAGTTATCCTAAGCAAAAATCACGGATGGCCACTGCAGCGATACTTAGAAGAGAAACTCTGACTCTTAAACACTCAGCTCTACATGACTTTGGACAAAGCAAGAACAGTTAACGTCTGTATAGTGCTTATATGAGCCAGACACTGTTTTAAGTACTAAACATATTTTCACTATTCACGGAACCCAGTGAGGATTAACCCCATTTTATAGATAAGGAAAGTAGGGCTCAGAGAAGTTGATTTTCTTAAGGTCACCAGGCCAGGATTTCAACACAGGTGGTTCAACTGCACAGCCCACAGCTTTAATCATTGTTCTCTACTTCCTCAAATAAACCACAGTCCATACACATCAAAAAGACACTATACACAGCCTCACACCATACACAAAAATAAACTCCAAATGGCTTAAAGATAAGTATAAGACAGTCCATTATGAAGGAGATCAACTCTGGGATTTCTTTGGAAGGAATGATGCTATAGCTGAAACTCCAGGACTTTGGCCACCTCATGTGAAGAGTTGACTCATTGGAAAAGACTGATGCTGGGAGGGATTGGGGGCAGGAGGAGAAGGGGATGACAGAGGACGAGATGGCTGGATGGCATCACTGACTCGATGGACGTGAGTCTGAGTGAACTCCGGGAGTTGGTGATGGACAGGGAGGCCTGGTGTGCAGCGATTCATGGGGTCGCAAGGAGTCGGACACGACTGAGTGACTGAACTGAACTGAACTGAACTGATAAGACAGGACACCATAAAAGTCTTAGACGAGAACACAGGCAAAACATTCTCTGACATAAATTGTACCACTGTTTTCTTAGGTCGGTCCCTTAAGGCAATAGAAATAAAAGCAAAAATAAACAAATGGTGCCTAGTCAAACTTAATACAGAAAAGAAAACCATTAAAAAAAGATGAAAAGACAATCTATGGAATGGAATAAAATATTTGCAATTGATGTGACTGACAAAGTCTTTATTTCCAAAATATACATTTAGCTCATACAACTCAATAACACAGAACCAAACAACTCAGTCAAGAAATAGGAAGAAGACGTAAGTAGGCATTTCTCCGAAGACATACAGATGGCCAGTAAGCACATGAAAAGATGCTCAACATCACCAATTGTTAGAGATGCAAGTCACCTCCAACCGGTTTGAATGGCCATCATCGGAACTCTACAGGGAATTCTCTCGTGGTCCAATAGTGAAGACCGTGTTCCCAATGCGGGTGACAAGGGTTCAATCACTGGTCAGTGAGCTAGATCCCACAAGCTGCAACTGAGAGTGTGCATGCCACAACTAAAGAACCCAGGATCAAAGATCTTCCACAACTGTGACCCAGTGCGATCAAATAAACAAATAAACGTTAAAAAAAAAAAACAGTCTACAAATAACAAACGCTAAAGAGGGTGTGCAGACAAGGAATCCTTCCATACTGCTGGTGGGAGTGCACATTGATGCAGCCACTATGGAAAACAGTGTAGAAGTTCCTCAAAAAGCTAAATATAAGAGTTGCCATATGACCCTGCAATCCCACTTCTGAACACACAGGCAGACAAAACTCTAACTCGAAAAGATCCACGCACCCCAGTGTGCTGCAGCACTGCTTACAACAGCCAAGACGCGGAAGCAACCGAAACACCCGCTGACCGGTAAGCGGATGAAGACGGTGACACGCACGTGTAATGGAATGCTGTTCAGCCTCGAAAAATGAAACAGTGCCGTTTGCAGTGCCATGGGTGAACCTAGAGAGTATCATACTAAGTCAAGTAAGTCAGAACCAGAACGACGAGGACCATATGATATCACTTATATGTGGAATCCAAAACATACACATGAACACAAATATGAAACAAAAACAGACTCACAGATACAGAGAACAGACCGGTGGTGACCAAAAAGGACATGGGGGTGGGGGAGGGACAGTCTGGGGTTTGGGATTAGCAGATGCAAACTACTGCATACAGGGCGGACAAACAGCAAGGTCCTATTGCGCCGCACAGGGAACTGTATTTGATATACTGTGATAAACCATAATGGGGAGGAATATGGGAAAGAATGCATACATGTATATGTAACTGAATTATTTCGCTATACAGTAGAAATTAAACACTGTAACTCAACTATACCTCAATAAAATAAAATTTAAAAAAATGATGTTCTAGAAGAACACAGGAAAATGTAGATAAGATCAAAATGACAAAGCGGCTTACAGAGCAATACAGTCAGTCTGATTCTTACTCGTTTCAAGGTATATACAATGGACAAGAGAAAGCATAGAAAACGCTCCATCAAGATGGAGGGATTGTGTTTTAATTTTTTTCTTTCATAGATTTTCTATAATGACTGTTTCTTGCTTTTGAAGCAAAAAAAAAAAATGTGAAGGATCACAGTCATTTAGTTATTCAGTTGAAATGGTGGGAGGCGGGGAGGAGCAGGGGCAGTTGGGGATTGGGGAGGGCACGAAGGCTCCATGAAAGAGGGGGTGTTTGGGCCTTGGAATGGCACCAAATTCACTAGGTAAGCAACCGAGGACATGATGGTGGCTCTCTGCTGCTCTGCAACCCTCTTTTGCTTAGGGGCATGGAGTCACAGCCTCCTCTTGGAATCTTTCCTGCAGTCTCTTTGCTGCCATACCTGCATCCTTTCTCTTGGGGAGGGGTGTGGAATGCAGTGGTGGTTTCCATGGTGCTGTTCCAGAGAGAATGAGTCGTCCTGCTCAGGCCACACTGTCTCCGTGACACCCCCGACTTGAGGCGGGGATGGGGTTCTGTGGAAAATGGCTGCGGTTTGCAGAAGCAACTCTGGAAACATCTGTAATCTTCCATTGCTGGAAATGACTGTGCTTCACGCTGAGGTGGGATGGCTTAGGTGTTAAAAGCGGGCTCCGCCACGAGTACTCTGAGACCACAGAAAGAGACCCCCCCAGGGGCACATGGAGTGGCTGTTTCAGGGCTGGCCCTGTGATGAGAGTCGGCTGCACACTTCCCCTGTGGGCTGAGTCCCTACAATGCATCTCAGGGGCTCTGGACCCCATAGAGAACTTCAGACATCATTCACAGAGATGAGAACAAGCTGTATCTGGCAGGTTCACCAAAAAAACATCCCCTCTAACTGAACAAAAGGCATCCAATCACTCCAGCAGGAAAGCAATCTCTCAGGTCTGGAAAAAATTCCCTCTGTGTCATCCATTGGTCACCAGCAGCTCCCTAATCATTTCCTTTTGGAAACTGACTGTGGAATCTCCCGCAGAATTTAGGGAAGAAGACCCAAGCCTTGCCCAGTTCTTAGTGCCTTGCCATCACCTATGTAAGGGAAAATTTTAAAACTCAGCTTTCCTGGTGGCCAAGAAAGCAAAGAAACTTCCTCCCTTGCTTTGATGCATGAGAAGCCTGATGTTGGTGAATCCTCTGTCCCTTAAGATGGAACTTAAGTATCTGTAAGAGCTAAGGAAAGCCTTTTGCAGCTTTAAAACCCAGGAATGTTGTTTAAGTGCTCAATGTTTTTGAGATCTCTTTGAAAGATAAACACCAAGTAAAACAGCTCCCCTATCTCTTTGTCACCATGGAGTTCAGTCTGGGCACCTGCTCTAAGCTGTACCTGTCAGCTTGTCACGGTGATGAAAGTCACTCAGTCGTGTCTGACTCTTTGCGACCCCATGGACTTTACATTCCATGGAATTCTCCAGGCTAGAATACTGGAGTGGGTAGCCTTTCCCTTCTCCAGGGGATTTTCCCAACCCAGGGATCGAACCCAGGTCTCCTGCATTGTGGGCAGATTCTTTACCAGCTGAGCCACAAGCAAAGCCCAAGAATACTGGAGTGGGTAGCCTATCCCTTCTCCAGCAGATCTTCTGGACCCAGGAATCAAACCAGGGTCTCCTGCATTACAGGCGGATTCTTTACCAACTGAACTATTAGGGAATCCTGCTTGTCACAGAGACAAAGGCAATTCAGATAGAGGCAGTTAGCTAGCACAGCGGCCCCTGCCTCCCAGTTAGCAGGTGAGCTTGGGTGAAGTATGAGAGAACGCGCAGCAAATGGTGCTGCCCGGGCCTCCCACTGTACGACAAGCTGCCATCCGTCTTAGGTACACGTTCACAATGGGTTGTAGTCACTAGGTAGTACCAGAATGAGAAGCTTTCCTTCCGCCTTTGTAATCTCATCAGTGGGTGCCTGTGACACATTCTGTAATCTGGTTTAACGTGTATTCGATAGGAAGCCTGGTTTCTTTCCTTTCCACGTATGTGGAGAGGATTCTCTGGGCTGGCAGGAGGTCTAATTTTCCCCAGTATCTGTGAGCAGCAGATTTGCAGCTGGTTCAAAGGCTGTCCATGGCCTGATGCTAGTTACCCTGGCTTGTGGGCAACCCTCCAGCGCAGCGTACTTCATGCTTCAGGACACCTTCACTCAGGAATACACAGTTCCCTTTCTCTGTTTGCTGTCCCCTAGGGCAGCCCTAAGTCGCACCTTCCCAGTGCCACAGGGATAGGACGGTGGCCCTTGTCCCAGCAGTCCCTCCCCCAAAGGCTGGCAGCTCTGGGTTGAATTTAGTAACCAGGCTCGTCTCCCGTCTTACAGGCCTGCCACACAGTGCTTCCAGGCCTTTCTGGCCAGGGCTGTCCAAGGCCGAGATGCTGCCAGATTTATCACCGGTGCTAGGGCATCTGTGCCAACAGGGCCCTGACATACATCAGCGAGGCACCAGCCTGCCCTCCCACTTGGAGAGCTGGGCCAGCGGGTGGCAAGGAGGTGTGCTTTGTGGTACCCTCCACTTTGGCAGGAAGATCCTGTGCCTGGCAGGGTAAGGAGACCACACCAGCGCTCAGCTGTCAACTCTGCTGGCCCTTCAAAGGCAGAGGTGACTCACTCTCCAAGACATTCTTTATGTAAAGATCTCTGAGCCCAAACCTGGCTCTTTCCAGGATGTTGGCTGGCGCGGTGAGTAAATGAGAATGGAGGGCAGGCAACACAGGCTCTGGAAGATTCTGGGCCCCCTTCTTCTCTAGCTGTTGTTCTCTTTTCCTCTGTGGGCGTAATCCAGAGAGAAACCAGGGCTTAGTTTTCCTTCGAGCCATTTTGACACAGCTTCTTGCTGCCCACGGAGGTGCACTGTGTTAACATCCCTAAGAAATCCTAGCCCCCTCTTTTCACCCTGTTCAGGGCTGTAAACTCTAGGATAACTCATTACAGGGTCTGACCCCAAATCATTCATATGTGGCCTTGGAGGGGGGCCACGGGGAGAGGTCTGTGTTTTGGTCACATGCCAAGTCATACGCAAGGATGAGGATGCATTCTTGAGGACAGATTCAGGGGAAAAAAAAAAATTGTCACCCCCTCAGTCTGTTCTTGATCTTAGCTCCTTCTCACTTTCTCATGAAGACAGAACGTATCGATTTCTTCTCTTCTCTCTAAAAAAAAAGAAAAAGGACTTCCTCTCAAGATTCTGGTGATTGGTTTGAGGATCCTTTTGGAGTGAGAAGAATTAAGGTGAAGAAACACAATTTCAAGGGCACACCTTATTATACACAATAGATATACCCCAGAATAACGATTTCTGTGCGGGCAATTCCTTTTCAAATGCAGGAGGTAGGCTCTACTATGAAGTCTCGTAATACGCCTGCTTGAGAGGAAAGCATCCAGGGATAACAGGATCACTGATCCAACCACTTCCCCATTTTGAAAGCTGAGCTGTTTACATCCTGGATGCTCCTCTTCAGCGCTTTAAAAAAATACTGTGTTTTGCTGCACCATCCTGAGCTACCTGTCTTCACTCTGTGATGATAAAAGTAACGCATGCTCAAAGTATCGTTTTTTATACAGAAGCTTTTTGTTCGAGTGTATTCAAATGTATCCGCCTTTTCCTTTATGATTTGCATTTCCTTTACGCATTGTATTTCTGTGGCAGCCTGCATACACGGCCGCACTGTTTTTGATCCGATTGTCCTCCTTCTGTGCAGTGGGTCTCTGCAGCCCCTCCTGTTAGGAGGGGCACTGCCTCCATCCTTCCTCAGTCTCACTGCTTGCTCCGGCCAAGGGAATGCAGTGGAAGCGATGCTATGGCAGTGGTGAGCGCAGAGGGCAGCTCTCTCTAGCAGTTCCGCCCGCCGCCATGGAAATGAACCCCAGCTGGCCTCCTGGAGGATGAGATCCTATGGCCCCGACGCCCGTGGCCCCAGCCAATTGCCCGTCTCCAGTTAACTGGCAGCTGGCCACGGTTCACCGGGAGTCCCGCAAGGACCATAAGCACTGTCCAGATAAAGCCAGTCTGAACGGCCAACCCACAGAATCATCAACAGCAAAAGATGGGTGTTTCAAGCCATTAAGCCTGGGACTGGTTGTTTAGGCAGAAATCTTTAAGTAAAACATGTCTTGCTGAAGAGAGTCTTTTTGGTCTTGAGATCCTAAAGGGAATTCTATAATTCTTTTCTCAAAGTTTCTTCAGTTTGCTTTTCACACCAATGTACCATACTCAATCTGGAATTATTTTTCTGTATGAGGTAAAGACCTAATCTATATCTGCTCATTGCTTCCTATATTTTTGAATGCTTGAAATATTTCATAATAAATATTAAAGTCATTTAAAAACACAGTGACTACTGAAAATTTAGAGAAATACAACAAAAATGAACTCAAAACTTCGCCAATAGTAACACAACTTAGCAATAACCATTTTTAATGTTATGAGGTATTTTCTTCTGATCTTTTTTCAGGGGGTAGGTGAAATAGATATCAAACTGTTTACCATTCTTTTTTCACTTTGCACTGCATCACATTTCCCTATGTCATTTAGTTCTCCAAAATAATTTTTAAGATCACATACAGTTCGTCATACGGGTATACTTTATTAACCAGGGACATATTGTTAGGCACTTGGGCTGTCTCCCACTGTTCAGTATGAATGTTAGTACAGCATTGAATATTCCTGTACAAATATCTCTGATTAGTTCTTTAGGATCATATTTAGAAATGCTCCTGGGTGAAAAGGTAAGAACCATTTTAAGAGCTAATGTGCAGTTAGTGAAAGATATGCTCCAGAAAGGCTATGTCAGTTTCCACCCGCCTCCACTGCCTGTCAATGAGCAGGTCCATCCAACCACATGCTCCATCCCCACGCTTTTGCTAAGATGAATAATCCAACCTCAGCTGATTCATTTAGTCAGAACAAGGTCACACTGTGATGAGAACACAAAAAGTGGAAGAAGTACATAGCAAGAAGGAAAAGTCTGTGACAATGAGAATGTATAGTTTCAGCTCCTCCTCTTAAATTTATTTGACAAAGATACTGTCCCAGTTCACTGTCGCCATCCCTGCCCTACTACACACAGCGTGAACCAAGAGTCAGGAACAGATGTTCGGGAGTCAGGAAGGATTCCAACTGAGCTGATCCTCAGAGCAAAAGAACACACAGGGGCATCAGCCTCTGCTCAGGAGGGTGCACCAGAGTGGGCAGATGATTGATCCTATCAGTGTCTGTTATTAGCCAGAGGCTGGGAACCCAAAAGTGACCAGCCTACAGAGAAAATTTCTAGTCATGAAGATAAGAGCTCTTATAGGACTCAGCTGCAGGGCACCAACAAAGCCCAGGGACGTGCGCTGCATGTAGCTCGGGATATCAGGGACAGCCTCTCAGAAGAAGGGGTGTCCAGGGTGGTCCTTGAGGAGTAAGCAGGGCTTAGCCAGGCAAAGAGAGGAGCAGCCTAGGCTCTAGGTAATTACAGGATATCCACAGTGCAAGGCAAAAGCTGGAGAGCTGGTGGAAGGGAGATGGGGAGGAGAAAGGGGCCTGGTCATGGAAAACTTCCCATAACTTGCCATGAAGTCACATTCTTTACAAGACCCTGTCTGATCTGGTCTCGCCACGTTTCAGACCCCATCTCCTACTCCTCCCCCACCCCAAACACTCTGCTTCAGTCACGAGCCTCTCTGCTGCTCTTCAACCACACTTCCCCCTCAACCTTTGTACCTCCTCTTCTATCTGCCCAGAATGTTCTCCCCCCAGATCTGCATATGGCTTCTAGAAACAGAAAGTCTAAACAGACCTATAACTAGAAAGGAGATTTAATCAGCAATCAAAATATTCTTGATAAAGAAGAGCCCTAGATTGGATGACTTCACCAGTGAGTTCTACTAAACATTTAAAGGAGAATTAATACCAATCCTTCTTAAACTCTTAAGAGGCCAGCATTATCCATTATACCAAAGCCAGATGAAGAGACAAGAAAACTGCCAACTAATATCCCTTATGAATACTGATGCAAAAACCCTCAACAAAATACTAGTAAACCAAATTACCAGCATGTTAAAAGGATTGGAAGTCATGTATGGATGTGAGAGTTGGACTGTGAAGAAAGCTGAGTGCAGAAGAATTGATGCTTTTGAACTTTGGTGTTGGAGAAGACTCTTGAGAGCCCCTTGGAGTGCAAGGAGATCCAACCAGTCCATCCTAAAGGAAATCAGTCCTGGGTGTTCATGGAAGAACTGATGTTGAAGCTGAAACTCCAATACTTTGGCCACCTGATGCAAAGAACTGACTCATTTGAAAAGACCTTGATGTTGGGAAAGATTGAGGGCAGGAGGAGAAGGGAATGACAGAGGATGAGATGGTTAGATGGCATCACCAACTCAATCTACACGAGTTTGGGTAATGGGAGTTGGTGATGGACAGGGAGGCCTGGCATGCTGCAGTTCATGGGGTCGCAAAGAGTCGGACACGACTGAGTGACTGAACTGAATTGAAAAGGATTATTACACCATGACCAAGTGAGATTTGTTCTTGGAATGCAATTATGGCTCAACATATGAAGCTGAATCAATATAATATGTCACATTAACAGAATGAAGGAAAAAACCCACATGATCATCTCAATTAATGGAGAAAAAGCTCTTGACAAAATTCAACACTCTTTAACATCTTTTCATGATAAAAACACTTGACAAGCTAGGAATAGAAGGCATGTGTCTCAACGAAATAAAGGCCACATATAAAAAACCCACAGCTAACATCATACTCAATGGTGAAAAAAAAAAAGCTTTTCCTCTAAGATTAGAAACAAGAAAAAGATGTCCACTTCTGCCATTTCTACTTAACATTAGAATTGGCAGTTTTAGACAGCTAAGAAAAAAAAAAGTACATGCAAATTGGAAAGAAATAAAATTATCTCTGTTCACAGATGACAGTAAATTTTTTTTTTTTACTTCTTACTTTTCAATTTGGATGCACTTTTCTTAAAATTGGAAAGTAAGAAGTAAAATTATCTCTGTTCACAGATGACATGGGCTGTTCCCTGGTAGCTCAGCTGGTAAAGAATCTGTCTGCAATGCAGGAGACCCCAGTTTGATTCCTGGTTGGGAAGATCCACCGAAGAAGGGACAGGCTACCCACTCTCATATTCTTGGGCTTCCCTGGTGGCTCATCTGGTAAAGAATCCACCTGCAATGTCAGAGACCTGGGTTCGATCCCTGGGTTTGATCCCTGGGTTGGGAAGATCTCCTGGAGAAGGGAACTGCTACCCACTCAAGTACTGTGGCCTGAAGAATTCCATGGATGTATAGTTCATGGGGTTGCAAAAAGCTGGACACGACTAAGTGGCTTTCACTTGAACAGATGACATGATCTTATATACAGAAAATTCTCTCTCTCTCTCACACACATACACATCAACTGTTAGAACTAGCAAGTGAATTTAGCAGAGTTGCAGAATATAAAATCAACACCCTCAAATTAGTTGCACATCTATACGCTAACAACTGAACAACCTGGAAAGGAAATTAAGAACGCAGCTACATGTAGGACAGCATCAAAAAGAGTAAAACACTTCTATGGAGATGAAAGGCTTGTGAACTGGAGACGACTGTTGCTAAAAGAAATTAAAGAAGATACCAATAAATGTAAGAATATCCTGTGTTCATATATTCAATGTTAATATTGTCAAGATGTCAATACTACCCAAAGTGACCTACAAATTCAAAATCCCAATGACATTTTTTTTTTCAGAAATGGAAAAATTCACAATAAAATATATGTGGACTCTCAAGGAACCTCGAATAACCAAAATAATTTTGAAGAAGAACTAAAAAGTCCCACACTTCCTGATTTCATAACTTACTATATACAAAGCTACACTAATCAAAACA
Source organism: Ovis canadensis (assembly GCF_042477335.2). NCBI lineage: Eukaryota > Metazoa > Chordata > Mammalia > Artiodactyla > Bovidae > Ovis > Ovis canadensis. Next base: position 67,855,314 of record NC_091263.1, on the reverse strand, counting down.
GTATGGTAACACACGTATCAACGGACTATAACAGAGAACCTAGAATTAAACTCTCACAAATGATTTTTAACAAGAGAGTCAAGACCCTTTGTTATGAATTGAATTGTGTCCTAACAAATGCATGTGTTGAAGTTACAACCCTAGTTGGAACCCTAGGACTTCATAAGGTAAACATATTTGGACAGAAGGTCTTTAAAGAGGTGATTAAGTTAAAATGAGCCCTTTAGAGTGGAACCTTAATTCAATATGATTGGTGTTTATAAGGAGGAAGATATATGGTGGGGGCAGGGGCAGGGGGCACAGAAGAATGATCTTGTGAAGAGATCGTAAAAGGGCAGCCCTCTGCAAGCCAAGAAGACAGACTTCAGAGGAAATGTAGGTTCTTGGACTTCCAGCCTCCAGAACTGTGAGGAAATAAATTTCTGTTGCTTAAGTCACCCAATCTGTGGTATTTTGTTATGACAGCCTAGAAAATTAAAACAACATTCAGTGGAGGTTAGGACAGTCTTCTCAGTAAATTGTGTTTGGAAAATTAGATATCCACCTGCAGAAGAATGAAACTGGACCTTTACTTTTTACACTAAATTTAAAAAATTGACTCAAAATGGATCACGGACTCTGAGAGGAAACATAGGGAAACGTTCATAACAATGGATTCGGCAATGAATTTGCCTTATTTCCTAAATACGGCAAACTGCATTTCATCAGAATTTAAAACTTTTGTTCATCAAAGGATATTATCAATGAATTGAAAAAGCAACCCACAGAATGGGAGAAAATATTTGCAACTCACATATCTGATAAGGGATTAATATCCACTATATACAGAGAATTTGTAAGATTTAACGATGACAACAACCCAATCATGATTTTAATACGGGCAAAGGATCTGAACAGACATTTCTGCAAAGATGATATACAAATGGCCAATAAGCACATGAAAATATGCTCACTGTCACTAATCACTAGGGAATTACAAATCAAGCCTACACTGAGATGCCACCTCACACCCATTAGCACAGCTATTATCAAAATACCCGAGACTAACACGTGTTTTGGAGGATATGCAGAAACGGGAGCCCTTGTGCACTGCTAGTGGGAATGTGATGGGTGCAGCTGCTATGGAAAAAGTAAGGCAGTTGCTCAGAAAAATTAAGAATAGAATTTCCAAATGACTGAACAGTTCTTCTTCTGGCTATATATTCAAAAGAACTGAAAGCAGGGACTCAGATATTTGAACACCAATGTTCATAGCAGCATTACTCACAAAAAAGGTGAAAACAACCTAAATGTCTGTCAACAGACGGATGGATAGAATGTGGTATATACACACCGTGGAATAGCTTTAGAGAGGAATGAAAGTCTGACACACGCCACAACCAGGATGAATCTTGAAGACGCTGTGCTAAGTTTAAAAAGACAGAGACAAAGGGACAAACGCTGCATGATTCTCCTTGTAAAAGGTACCTAGAGTACACAGGCAAAGACGGGAGGTTGAAGCAGCAGTCATCAGAGACTGATGACGGGGACTTTGGGGTTTACTGGTGTTTGGCTGCATGGTTTGTGGGATCTCCGTTCCCCTTCCAGAGGAACTAAAATCCCTGTGCCCCCCGCAGTGGGAGTGTAGGGTCCTAACCGTGAGACCACCAGGTAAGTCCTGATAATGGAGGCATTTTAGTGCTTTATGTCTAGCTGGTGTGGTGTTTCAGTCGGGGAAGATGAAGCCGTCCTGGAGATGGATGGTGATGGCGGCAGCACAAAAATGTGACTGTGCTTCATGTCGCTGATCTGCACACGCAAAAATGGTTAGAGACCATCTTCAAAACTTGGATGTTTGGGGCAATATGTTACCAAACTTTGGAACTTATTTAAACTTTCTGTTTGAGCTGGCTCTGGCAGGAGCAGGGAGGATACCACCTGGTTCCTGTCAGGCTACCATTGAAGTGAGGCTTCTGTTGACACCCAGGGTGGGCAGACTCCTTATTTCTGCCTGCAGAGGTGGGGGTCCCGGCTGCCTCCAGGAATTCCACTGGTACCTGCTGGCCAAGAAGGGGTAGAAGTGCCTCGTTATTGCCTCCAAATGGCTCCCACTCACTACAAGGTGGATGGGGTGATGGCCTTTTTACCCCTTACAATGGTGAAAGCCCTCACTCCCCAAGAAGCCTCCTTTGTCAGGATGGGTGAGGGCAGCGGGCTTCTGTGAGAAGGGGTGGAGGTAAAGGCTCCCCACATGGTCCCCTCTGACTTCTAAGGAGGGGGGATCTCATTACAGCCCCGTGCAGATGAAAGCCCCCTCCCTCCTGGGCGTCCGCTGACGCCACCCCAGCAGGAAAGCCGAGGAGCGCAGGGTCTGGTGGGAGCTCTCTCCCTCCCTGCCTGCTGGCGTCTCCTGTTTCCGGCCTCTTCAGCTCCCATGTCGGCATACATGAGGCCAAAAGAGAACCCAGGGAGCTCACCGCCATGTTGCTTCTCGGTCCTGGGGTACTGGTCAGTCTGCCGCCGGCTCTCTGAGGCAGGAGGGAAACAGGCAGTGCATGCCCTTCAAGAATGACACGGTTGGTGAGGAAAACTGGAGACAGCAGAAACTGGTTCAAGCTGACTGGGTCCAAGATGGTGGAAGATTTGACTTCTGGTAGACCCTGAGCCTCACTACATGCTCATTGTCATATATTACCCTAAGCTCGAAGACACAGCCACGGGCACCAAGACAGTGCCAAGGCCAACCGTCAAAGGTCAAAAGTGGGCCAATTCCTGGACACCGCCACCTTTCCCTGAAACAGGTGAAATAGTCCTTTCACTCGTCAACCTATGAGATTACTGAGTCCACAAATACCAAGCTCCTCATACTTCAGGGCCACTCTCACCGTGTGAGACAAGCTGCATTCTACCTATGGAAGATGCGAGTGAGTGAGTGAGTGAAGTCGCTCAGTCGTGTCCGACTCTTTGCGACCCCATGGACTGTAGCCTACCAGGCTCCTCTGTCCATGGGATTTTCCAGGCAATAGTCCTGGACTGGACTGCCATTTCCTTCTCCAGGGGATCTTCCCAACCCAGGGATCAAACCCAGGTTTCCTGCATTGTAGACAGACGCTTTACCATCTGAGCCACCAGGGAAGTCCGTGGAAGATGTATCTCTCAGTAAATCTACCTCTTACTTAGCACTTGGTCTCTCACGAATTCCTTCTGTGCTGAGACAGAAAGAGCCTGAGTTTCTTTAAGTCCTGAGACAAGTTGTGCAGTTTTGGAAGTTGGGAGGATCAGCCTTGGGCAAGGGAAGTGTAGATCCTGAAAATGGAGGTAAGAAAGGGTCAAGGGTACAGGTAAATGCTAATGAGGCAGAATGACTGTTCCAGTGGTTTCTGTCTCCTTCAGGAAGGCAAGGGTGGGTGGTAGGTGATGATGTAAGTGTAGGGTGAGGGGCTGGTGGAGGATGAAGGCATGGAATAGCCATGGGGAACTCTGGAAGAGTCTCCTCGTGTTCATCTGTAAATAGCAGCCATCAACAGCAACAGCAATCGGTTATGCTAACAATTACTGAGGGTATGCTACTTGCCAGGCTCCGACCCTTTCAAAACCTTAGGACAGGCATACACTTTTGGGATTCCCAATTACTGATGAGGAAACCAAGCCTTACGGAGATGAAGAGACAAACATTTCTGGGCCTGAAATAGTACAGCTAGGATTTGTCCTCATGGTGTCTAATTATTGATACAGCTCTCTTGGGTGCTGAGGGTCTGGCTGAAATGACTGCCCATGAACTTGTGAAGTCCTCACATGTGGGTGAATTTCTCTAGGGAGTTGGGCATAAAAACAGAGGTGGAACTGCTACACAGTGGCAGGGCTGGGGCCTTCCAGGCTGAGGTGGCAGAGGACGGTGTGGAGAATGTATTGGGAAGCAATGGACAGAGGCAGTAACCATGAGCCCTGATTGGATCAATAATTAAGTCAAGACAGCAAGGGAAATGCCAGGTCCGAGGTGTCAGAGGTCTCGATGGGGTTGAAGGGAGGTGGAAGTGATAGCAACGAGGGCATGAAGAGTAGGAAATAAAGGAAGCTGTGGTTAGTGAGGGAGATGTTAAAGATTTCCTGGTAAAGCAGACCCTGGAGGTGACAAAATTTAGAGTGTGGGTGGCTGAGGGATGGGGAGGGCAAAGGACTTGAGGTCAAGAAACTCAAGGGTGGAGAAGTTCACTTGCCCAAGATCACGCAGCTAGCCACTAAGAGAGATGGGGTTTGTTTTTGTAAAAAAATTCAAGGATATTTAAGAGGAGGCTGTACAAACCAGTGTAGGGCCTACTGGAATGAAATTCTGCAGTGGGGCAGGGATTGGGGGCTCAACTCCAAACAGCAGGGTGAGCAAATGGAAATGTATAGCCAAGGAACAGAGAGTGAGGGGGCAGTGGATGAAGATTACTAAACGGGAATGCCAGAGGTAAACAGGTAAACTCTGTAGGCAGGCCAGGGTGATCAGACACCACCTGGGGCTGGAGGAGGATGAGGAATCTGATCAGGTATGGAGGAGGGAGGTTCTTACTAAACCAACTTAGCAGGGTTCTGGCTAAAACTGGATTTTACAAGGAAGTGCAGAGATAGGCCTAGGAGAAGATTCAGCAGGCTGACTAAAGTTTGGTCAAGCCAAGAATCTTGGTCGGATTTAAAGTAGACTCAAAACCCGGAGAGGAGGAGCTGACAAGTGATGGGATGAGGAACAATGTGAACAGTGAGGGAGGCAGGGCCCAGGCAGATGCCATTAGTCTCCAAAGACAGGGGTCTTTACCAGGGTGGATGAAAAATATACCCATCCCATTAGGAAACAAAGAGTGCTGCTGCAGCGGCCACCGCAGCCACCCCCGCTGTGCACCCGGAGGGGGTGCAGGATGGAGAAAAGCCAGATACTTGCCCTAGGTGGCGAAGGTGCATATCAAAGGAATGATTTCAGTGGGTCTAGACTCTTGCCTTGTCCCATACACAGAAAAGTGCTGAATTCATTAACTGGAGATGTCCGGTTTTTCCTTAATTGACAACAATCTTTTGATGTTCTGACTACTTGGTTTTTGTTGCAAAACTCCTATATATCCTGGGCTCCCCCTTACTTCTTTGGAATCGTCCCTCAGAGCTATCTGTCTTCCAGGCTTAAGTCCACAGAAATTCCCTGAGTAAAACAGAATTCTCAGGTTTTAGGTTTTGCCTTTCTTTTCAGTGGACACAAGCGTCGGTTAGAGCGAAATCAGGGTGAAAGAAGGATACCGCTACTGAAGCTCGCATCTGCAGGGTTTGCTCCCAGACTATGTGCTGTGCTTGGTGCTGGGGAACACTGAAATACAGGGAGCAGGTGCTGCCCACAGGAAACTCACGGAGCACACGTACAAAACAGACCGATAACCGCTAACTGCTATTTGGAACCAGCAGCGAGTGACTGTCTTGGGCTGCAGGGAGGGCTGGGGTGGCAAGATCAGCATCAGGAGCACCTGCAACAAGGAAGTGATGCTCAGGCTGCCTCCGGGGGAGGCGAGAGAGAGACCAGCCCCAGGCTCAGCAGCTGGAGCTTGCCCTCTGTGGACAGATACTCCAAAATACAGAAACCAGACAGAAGCTGAGATTTGCCCAAGTAAGAGATAAACAGACCATGTATTCCACATTCTCGAAGTCAAGATCTTACCATCTACACATGTGCAGAAATGCTCCGTGAAGGTCCAAAGGGAGGGGCGTCACCCCATAGGCCTCTTTGGTAGAATCCATCTTGGCTAAGGGGTGTGTATGTGCGCCCACATGGAAGGAACCTGAGATAAACCAACTATGGACTCAAAGCCAGGCAGAACAAGGTGACTGGCCAAAAGAAACCCAGAAGAAATGCCGCATATAAGCGATCCACCCTACCACGAGGGTACTCCTTCTCTGAGCCCACTGGTGTGCCTATCCACACGGACTCCTTTTCCTCTTAAGAAACATTTCACTTGTTCTACTACCTTCCATCTCTATGTGGAAATTCATTCCTACACAGCTGATGAGCCAGGGCGCTGTCAGTGGCTGCTGTCCCTGGTGGTTCAGTGGCTAGGATTTAGCACTCTCACTTCTGTGGCCTGACTTCAATCTCTGGCCGGGGAATCGCAACCCTGCTTCAAGCCGCTGCAGGCCGAGGCCACCCAAGATCACAGGGACCTTTGCCTGGTGGGGACCATGGCTCAGCATCAACAGTGGGAGTGAAGGACAGTGCAGAGAGAGAGCCTGGGGGGTTCAGAGGCCTCCGAGGGCCTGGCCTGCGGAGCCTACCGGGCATGATGAGGCCAGGCGGGGGCCTCACAAACTATCTTAGATCCTGCCTGAACCTTGGCCTGAATGTCCTAGGAGGAGGAGAGCGGTCGAGAACAATTTACATTTTTAAAAAAATGTGAAAAAGCAGATGACCAAAAAAAAGAGCCCAATGACTTCAGCCATATAAAATACAGTAGCAGACTGTACCTGTAAGTATAAGCAGGTTCTTAGCGCAGGATTATGAGTAGACTGCACAGGTAAGTGTAGCAGGTTCTTAGAGCAGGATTACGTTCTCTTTCTGCTTCAATAAGTTTCCTTGGTTATGATCAGCACCCTGTTTTTACAACAGAACATGGTTAAAGCAAAAGGGAACAAGCACGGAGTTACCAGAATCACTTTTTCCGGACTGGAGAGAAGTCACAAGAAACGATAGAGGTGCTTACCCCACCATTCTCTGTCTCTTCTCTGCCCCGAGGCAAGGCTGCTCAGTGAGGCTTCCTAATCGACAGAAATGCAGTTCCAAGAAGGACTGGGGGCAAAGAGGGGAAGCGGCAGGCCCGACTGTGAAGAGGCGAAGGGTTCCACACTCCTAATTCTTGCACAGAAATGCACCTGCCTGGAGAGGAGACATGGGCTAAGAAAGGCTGAGGGCTCTTCCAGATGAAGGGCAGCTGGGGAGACTTGGCAACTTGATACAAAGCAAGAACCCAGACTGGATCTGAATTACAGGGAGATCCAGCTCACTGGGCAGCTGGCAACACTTGAATATGGACTGCGGACTGGAAAACAGCACTGGATGAGTGTTACGTTTCCTGACTTTGATCACTGATCCGTGGCTACGTAGGAGAACGTCCCTGTTCCTAGAAAATACACACTGAAGTACTTAGGAGGTCTGCAGGAACATGGTATCTGCAACTTACTCTCAAATAACATGGGAAAACAACATACGTATTAAATACAGAGGAAGAGGGGAACAATAGTACAGAAGGTGGCAAGCACTAACAGCTGGCGAATATGGACAAAATGTTCTCTGAACTTGGGTCCTTTGATGCATTTGTGAAATGTCTGTGTATAAATTTGAAATTATATCAAATTTAAACCTTACAAAGAAGCAAAGGCAGGGGTTAGGGTTGGATTCTACTTAGGGCTAGAAGCTAAACTCAGGGTGAGAATAAGCTCAACTTTGTGAAGGGAGCAACTGAACCAAAGTTGGGTTTTTTGCTTTCTTTAGAATCATTCTTTGCAAAAGACTGACTTAAATGTGTTCTTCAAATATTATTAATAACAATTATCGACGATTGAGCTTCCCTTGTAGTTCAGTTGGTAAAGAATCTGCCTGCAATGCAGGAGACCTGGGTTTGATTCCTGGGTTGGGAAGATCCCTTGGAGAAGGAAATGGCAACCCACTCCAGTATTCTTGCCTGGAGGGCTCTGTGGACAGAGGAGCCTGGTGGGCTGCTGTCCATGGGGTCGCATAGAGTCGGGCACGACTGAAGCGACTTAGCATGCATGCATGCAATGGAGAAGGCAATGTCAAGAACTCCAGAGTTCTTGCCTGGAGAATCCCAGAGACGGGGGGGCCTGGTGGGCTGCCAACTACGGGGTTGCACAGAGTTGAGCATGACTGAAGCGACTCAGCAGCAGCAGCACTTATTTTATAACTGGAAGTCTGTACCTCTTAATGCCTTCCACCTATTTTGCCCAATCCCTCACTCCCTCCCCTCTGGCAATGACCAGCTTTTGCTAAGATTCTCACACAGTTTACAGAGTAAACTCTATATATTATTAATTTCTGACCAGAGGCTTCTGGACTGAAGGTCACCTGGGAGCAGTATTTCCTGAATGTTGCATTTAGTTGATTACACTTAATGGCAACAAGAACTGGATTGCTTTTTGAAGAGGGTGCAACATCCGCGTGCTTTGTGCACTGTGATGAAAGCTGCCCCTCCTGGGTCTCCTTGCGACCTGGAGCTTTAGGGAGGGAAAAATCATTTCACATGAGGAGCCAAAAGCCTTGGGAGGGAAAGGACTGCACACATTAAAAGTTGAGAGAACCTGGCTGACGGGTCCAGGGTGACCGGAAAGGATGAGGGCTCTATGGGCAAAGGTAAACTCACTGTGGGGAAAGGCGTCTGAGCTTGATTCCAGGGCCCAAGGCTTTGAGGTATGTGTGTCTGTATGTGCGTGCATGTGTGCGTGCGTGCGTGCGTAGCAGTGATTCTGGAATAGCTGCCAGCTTAGACTAGCAGCCCTGGACCGGCATGGTGCCACACCTTGTGAACGATGGCTGAGCACGTGTGAGCTGAGGAGCAACAGTGTTGGGGGCCAGTGTGTGATACCTGTAAGGGGTCTGGATGGAGCCAGAGCAGTGAGGACATCACCTCCTGAACAGGCAAGTGTCCTTGAGGCTGAGCCCGCTCAGGCTTCGACAGTGACGGGTGTGCTAACACAGTCCGCACCATAGCCTGCGTTTGGAAGAAGGACTGAGGCTTTTAAGTCCCCAAGGTTCTTCTACAATTTGAGAAGGGTGGGGCCTCAGAGAGGAAAGCTATATCTTCCTGAACTATTAAGTGGTGAAGAAAAGTGTTTCTACCCAGGTGGTGGGTAATCTCCGAAGAGGTCATGTCAGTTCTGTCTTTGGACCTGGGAGGGTGGGTGGACTGCATTTCCTCCCCCTTGTACTGAGGCTGGCCTGTGACTGCTTTGACCTAATGTTCTGGAACTCTCCTGGCTCAGGTCTTCAGGCCTGGCAGCTCCTGCTTTCTTCCTCTTGCACGTTCACTCCCGGTCGCTGCTCACTGCGTCTTGAAATCCAGTGTCCTGCAGCGAGACGCCCAGTGCAGCCACCCAGAGAGGCCTCATGGAAAACTGAACTCTGATAAACGGCCAGCACCAACTTGCCCTCTTGGTGATGGAGAGACCAATTTGGAACTTCTAGCCATCCCAGCACCCTGGTGAATGCCACACGAAGCGGAAGAACCACTCGGTCACCCACAGAGTCCTAACAGAGAGTCAACGGTTTTGTTATTGTTAAGCCATGAAGTTTTAGGTTTGTCTTTTAATGCAGCAAATGACAGCACATAATCTAAGCTGGTCAAGTGAATGAGACAGGAAATATACTGAAGCCTAACTGGCGATGTCACGTCCCCAGGAAGGAAAGTGACCTGCTCAGGTCACAAAGCTGGCAGTGGAAACAAGACCGAGGGCCAGGTCTTCTGAACTCTTCTCCCTTCTGTGCAGGAAGACACGTTACTGTGACAATTAGAAACCCGAGCCCTTATTGACGGATTCCCCTGTGCCCTGTGCCTGCTCCCTGGGGCTCTCTCTCTGAAACCCCACTGAGGCTCTACACCCTCTGCTGTCAAGACCGTGGTCAATACCCCTCCCCGACGAGGAAACAACACTGAGAGGAGGTGAAGCATTGCCCACGGTCGCAAGGCTAAGAAAACTGGAGCTGGAATTTGAACTCGAGCTTAAATGGGCCCCAGTGCCTTCCCCTTCGTCATGGGATGAGTTCAGAATTCTGGCTGTAGTTGTATCTTTGGATAAGTTAGGCTTATCCAAAGCCTAACACTCCTGGACGTGGCATTTATACAGTATGTGAACTTCGCTCCTTTCACTTGCGAAAATGAAGCACGCCTCCCTCGGCCCTTCCCTGCTCAGCACGCTGTCACTGCTGTGTAGTTCACGTGAGCGGAATTCAATGTGACTGCTCATTAAAACGATGAGATACTCTGCAGATGCTAAATCGTAATTCATGTTGAACTGTATTGGTTTTAAAGCAAAGTTTTATGAAAGGGCTCCTTCTGCTTTGCTTTTCTTCTGTTTTTTAAATTGTAAATAGAACTCTTCCTGTGCGGCTGGAAGCCCTGGCTGGAGTGCGTGGACTGACACGCTTGCATCTGCCCAGTCCTGTGCCTGGGGCCACCAGTTGACACCTACAGGTCCCTGAGGGCAGGGAGGGGAAGATGGTCACACCTCTGTGACTCACAGGCTCCTGAGCTGCCCAGCAACACTGTCAAGTTTCCCTATTCTGTGCCATGTGTAGCTCAGACCCTCTCACTCTAGAATTCTGATCAGCAGGTGACCCACCACTTTTTCAGCAAGAAAACAGAAGCCAATAGGACAAAGCACTAACTTCCTGCTAGAAAACCTCCCTCTCCACTGCACTTTCACGTCCCCGGGCCCTGTTCCCAAGGGACGCTTGGCCAAGGCAAATCCTGACTCCCTCTGCAGACATGACTCCGTCAGCTTTGCCCCCATCTTCCATCTCTCCCTCTCTGTAGCTCAAGCCTTTCCCATTTGATCAAGTCTTGATAAAGTCCCGCCAGTGGCTGCCCAGTCTCCCCCTCCTTCCATAGCTAACCTGGAAGCCAGCTCTCCTCAACCACTCACATCTGGCAACTGCACTCCCCACTCCACTAAAGCTCATCACCTCGCTGTCACTTGTTAAACCTACTGGGGATTCTAAAGGCTTCCCCTGCCAGGCTGCTCAGCGGCACCAGAGAACCTGACCACACATATTTCTTGAAAAGCTCTATTTTCTGACCTGGAAAGCATCCCTATGTTAGCTTCCCTCCTACCTCTCTGTTCCTTTCAGCCTTTTCTTTGCTTTTCTCTTAAAGGTTGTCCTTACCCTGGTTTCTTGCTCTTTCCTCTGGTCATACCTTCTCAGGACCCCAAGACCTGGCGGGGAGCCAAGGAGAAACTGCACACAAGTGAGTCGGGCTGGCCAGGAGCAGAGCCTGGGGAGTGAGGCAACCAGGGGCCTTGCACCCGTGGAAAGGTGGCAGCAGCAACTCAGCTCCAGCAGACACCTGCCAGGAGCAGGGTCGGCAAAAAACATTTTTTTTTAAAAAGGGCCAGAGAGGAAATACTATAGACTTTGTTGGCCACGATCTCTGCCATATATTCTTCAGTCCTGAATATTCATTGGAAGGACTGATGCTGAAGCTGAAACTCCAATACTTTGGCCACCTGATACAAAGAACTGACTCCTTGGAAAAGACCCTGATGCTGGGAAAGATTGAAGACGAGAGGAGAAGGGAACGACAGAGGATGAGATGGGTGGATGGCATCACCGACTGGATGGACACGAGTTTGAGCAAGGTCCAGGAGTTGGTGATGGACAGGGAAGACTAGTGTGCTGCAGTCCATGGGGTTGCAAAGAGTCGGACATGACTGAGTACCTGAACTGAACTGAACAACTTTCTAAAAATGTAAAACAAAGAAACCTTAGGTCTAGGGTCACACAGGCCCAGGGCTGGGTGTGGTGCCAGTTCAGACTGTAGTTTGCTGATCTGTGCACAAGAGTGTATACAAACCCAGAGCGGCCAGATTTCCCCGTGCCAGGCTTCACAGAGAAGCCAGAACGCTGGATTTTTGCCTGAAATCTTTTAGTTATTAAACGCCTGCATTTAGGTGATCTCTGGCACCACTGCCTCCAGGTACCCACCGAGCATCTTGTAGCCACACGTGGTAACCCCAGAACTCAGTTCATTAGCAGGCTCCCTGCCCAGGTTGGGCTCACAGTTTCAGCAAGTGGCAATGCCCTTGAGTGGACTGCTCGAGACAGACACCTGGGGGCCTGCCCTCACACCCTGCCCACTTGGCTCTGTCCTCAGTGCCCCTCCCCGTGCTGGGTCCCCACCATTTCATCCCTTGAGGACAACCTCCTCCTGATAAGACAGTCCCCGTCTTATCCTTTTTCCACACTTTCTGCAGCCAGGATGATGGTTCTAAGATGCAAACCTGGGCACGTCACTCTCAGGTTTAACACTCTTTCGCTAAGCTTCGGTTGACTCACAAGGCTTCTGGGGGTCTGGCCCCTCCTCGCTCGCCGTGCCCCATCCTGTGCCTGTCTCTGTGGGCTACTCTCAGTTCCTGAATCAAGGAAAGCCCCCTCTCACTTCCAGGTCTTTGCATCAGCTGCCCTGGCACAGCCTTCACTGCACCCCACACACAAGCTGACAAATTCTTCCTTGTGCCTCATCTTAGAGCTCTAAAGCCTTCCCAGATGGCCCCATCTCCTGCCAGCTGGTGTTCTGCCTTTCTTTCACCTAACAGCTGTGCTGATATGTAAATCACATGCTGCATAATTCCCCATATAAAAAAAGGCAGATGCCTGGAGGGGTAGACGTGGGCAAGGGGGTATAAGGCCTTCCACTGGGAGGTGGGGAGAAAACAGAACTGATCTTTATATTTATTTTTATATCATACTTTGGTCTTCTTTGGGTGTTATTCTAACCTAATATGCCAGTGAAGTAGAGCGCAGACGTGACAACGAATAAAGACTCGCGTGTTGGAGGTACCGCTCGGTGCTGTGACTGTCAGCAGCCTGCAGTCAGGAGTGCAGAGACCCCTGCTTCCTATTCCATCCCGCTGCCTCCCTTTCGGAGGAGAAAACACCCCACCTGTGTGCCACAGGGATGGCTCTGCCAAAGGGTGTGAGCTTGCCTCCAAGCCGCCCTCCCTTCCTCCCTCCACTGCTTTGGGTTTGGCCCATATCACCTGTTTCCCCTTCTCCCTGAGCTGATCTGTCTGCAAAGGGGCCTTGGAGTTGCCGAGGCTCCCCCACCCTCTCACTGCACAGGAACTGAAAAAGCACAGCTGCATTTCCAAGTAACAGCACACGTCGAAACAGAGAAACCGAGCAGACAGACAGCAAGATGAACACTGTGGAGATCGTGATGAGACCCTCCAAGAGGCTTGCGCTCACTGTTCCTCGTCTTCATCCAAACGCGCTAGTGCTGCTCCCCTAGGCCTCCTTCCTTCCGTCCTTCTCACCGAGTCTCACAGAAGCCTCAGCTTTTTGCCCTTTGCACACCCACATACACACATGTGAGCACATGCCAGGATTCACCTCTCCCTCGACCCTGTACCCGCCACTCCTATGCCATGGTGCCCAGTGAACTTACTCTGTGCCACTTCCATCTCCACAGCATTGACCTTCGGCTTCCTCGAGGCAGAGGAAGTGAATGCAGCTCAACAATGCCTGTCAGATTTTTAGTTCTCTCATAGGGATTATTTTATAATAGTTTACAGATTTCATGTTCCACGTGGCATTTCCTGTCTGCCAATTTTGAGGGTGAGAATACAAATTAGGAAATCAATGCAAAGATGAAGAGTAAAATAGATCTTGACACATTGGGTCACTGAACTCAAACCAACAAGATGAGATTTAAGAGGAAAGAAAGTAAATTCATGCTCTGATACTTAAAACACTTGTCAGGCGCAAGAACCAGGTGGTAAGATCAGAAATAGATGGCGCTTCAGGAAAATCAGTTATCTTGTGATCAGGCCATGAGTGGCAAGGTCTTACCTTACAACTAGGTCAATAAGAAGCAACTGGATGACATTTGCTAGAAAACTCACCGCAAAGATCTGATTATCTCTGGGATTAGGTAACAAATGGACTCTGCTCCCTGTCTCCCACCCCAGTCAACACCTGGGGGAAAACAAAGGGCTACTCTGGATAAATCACCTCTGGGTTAAATTCAGAACGAGCGTGGGAAAGCATCCAACGACTGACGGGAGAACCCAGCAGCCGCTTCACACTAGGTAGCTCCTCTCGATGTGAGTGGTTAGAGATTAGGCCTTAGTGTTGATCCTGGTCTTTTTCCAGATGCTCTTCTGTTCTCAACATCTGTTGTCCAGCTCTTGATCTCAGGCTGCTCAAATATTGACTGACTCTGACCAAGGGCACCCTCTCTTTATGAATGCATGGAAGAAGACAAGTTCTCAGTCAGTGGAAAAACGCAAAAGGGGTGGATGACCTTCTCCTGGCTTACTGCACAGTATTACACATTGGAAATGACCTTCCAAGGAATCTTTCAACCTCCAAAAGGGTCAAACATGGAACTGAAAGTCATGAGTATGTATTCTCACCCTAGTTTTAAAACATTTATCTCAATAGTTGTCAATAAATTATTAAATGTTAAAAATAATCTATGCCATGAGGACATCTAGGGATCAAGTGTCTGGGTGGGAAAAGAAGAGTACAGGATTAACTCCTAATTGACTGTATGACCAGTTCTAAGAAGGATGGGAGCTGTGACCTTGGTTGGGTATGGGTATGAATTGGTATCTCATTGTGGTTTTTAATTTTCAATTTGCATTTACTTAATGACTAAAGAGTGAAAAAGTTGGCTTAAAGCTCAGCATTCAGAAAACGAAGATCATGGCATCTGGTCCCATCACTTCATGGGAAATCGATGGGGAAACAATGGAAACAGTGACAGACTTTATTTTTGGGGGCTCCAAAATCACTGCAGATGGTGATTGCAGCCATGAAATTAAAAGACGCTTACTCCTTGGAAAGAAAGTTATGACCAACCTAGATAGCATATTCAAAAGCAGAGACATTACTTTGCCAACAAAGGTCCATCTAATCAAGGCTATGGTTTCTCCAGTGGTCATGTATGGATGTAAGAGTTGGACTGTGAAGAAAGCTGAGCACTGAAGAATTGATGCTTTTGGACTGTGGTGTTGGAGAACACTCTTGAGAGTCCCTTGGACTGCAAGGAGATCCAACCACTCCATTCTAAAGGAGATTGGTCCTGGGTGTTCTTTGGAAGGAATGATGCTAAAGCTGAAACTCCAATACTTTGGCCACCTCATGCGAAGAGTTGACTCATTGGAAAAGACTCTGATGCTGGGAGGGACTGGGGGCAGGAGGAGAAGGGGATGACAGAGGATGAGATGGCTGGATGGCATCACTGATTCGATGGACGTGAGTTTGAGTGAACTCCAGGAATTGGTGATGGACAGGGAGGCCTGGTGTGCTTCGATTCATGGGGTCACAGAGTTGGACACAAATGAACGACTGAACTGAACTGAATGACTAAAGATGTTGAGCATCTTTTCATACGTTATTAGCCATTCATAAATGTTCTTGGTGGAATATCGGTTCACATGTTTTGCCTATTGTTTGCTTGGGTCCATTGTTTTCTTATTATTGAGTTGTATGAGTTCTTCGTAAATTCTGGATACATGTTGTATCGGATATACGTTTTGCAAATATTTCCTCCTAGTCTATCAGTCTATTTCCTGTCTTACAGGTATTTTTTTGTTTTTGTTTTTTTGGCTGTGCCATGCGGTACAGAAAATCCTAGTTTTCAAACCAGGGATGGAATCCGTGCTTCCCGCAGCGGAAGCTTGGAGCGCCAACCACTGAAACGCTAGGGAAATCCGCCTTTACATGTTCTTAATGTTGCCTTTTGAAGTGCAAAAGTTCTGATTTTTAAAGAGATCCATTTTATCCATTTTTTTCCCCATTTAAGAACTATGTTTTTGGTATTGCACATAGGAAATCTTTTGCCTAGATCAAAGTCTAAAGATTTTTTGTGTTTTCTTCTAAAAGTTTACTTGTTTTCTCTCTTACATTTAAGCGTATGACTTAGATTTTGCATACAGCGTGAGGTGAGGGTCTAAGTTCATTTTTTTGCAAACACAACTGTCTTATTATGAAATAGTTTTCTATAACATTAATGTTGACAGAAACTTATTCCATCTCATGAACATATTTTAAATAGCAAGATCCTGACAAATGCTTAACAACTGTCTCTAAAAAGAAACAAAACCAACCAAACAAACAAACAAAAAAACCCCAACAGCCCTAATAAGTAGCATTTACGAATTCCCCAGGGGTATATAATCCAAACATTTCCAATTTCAGGTTACCAATGTTACATAATATCATGGAGCTGGGGAGAGATCTCACAACTGGCTGTTATGAACTGCTACAAGTTGGCTGCAGCACATTACTGAATCTATTTAATCAATACCATGGATGAAGGAGCCTGGTAGGCTGCAGTCCATGGCGTCGCTAAGAGCCGGACACGACTGAGCAGCTTCACTTTCACTTTTCACTTTCATGCATTGGAGAAGGAAATGGCAACCCACTCTAGTATTCTTGTCTGGAGAATCCCAGAGATGGGGGAGCCTGGTGGGCTGCTGTCTATGGGGTCGCACAGAATTGGACACAACTGAAGCAACGCAGCAGCAGCAGCAGGGCCATTTGAGGAGTTTTGTTTGCTTCCTGTTTTTTTTTCAGTATATAAAAGATGTCCCTCAAAGCAGGAAGCAGCAGTCTATTTTATTCTCTGCTCTAGAAGAATGCTGGCCCTCCAGAGAGTTTTACTTCTCTCTCATAATGAGCACAACTACGGGCAACAACCTTCCTGTGGCCATATTTAATAATGCCCATCATATTTACCTTCAGGACAACTCCCCACCTTGCTTCCTGAGAAAGATAAAGAAAACTCAGTTTTGACTAAACAGAAGTACAAAGCTGCTTGAACTTCTGCAATTTTGCAAAGACACACATTTCAACATTTAAATTATGGGGTTGACTTCTCTTTTTCTCCCTCGTAGGAACCAAGTATCCAATTAGGCAAATGCAGTAGAGTCAAATATTGGTCTTCACGGGCACTGAGGTGATGTCAATTGTGAATGGCCACAATGTGTCAGCTTCCTGAAGGCATCTGGGCTTCTGAGTAATGTGAGGAAATTACTGGAGTGTGACACTATTTCAAAGAAAATGCACCCAAACTTCCTTTTGAGGAAAACCTTGTAAGAAGTGAAAATAAAATGAGGGGGCCGTCTGGGGTAGATACTCTTCATATAGTAGTTATTAAATCCCTATTTGGAGCTCTGTGCAATTACACAGCTCTATGCACATTGTTACAAAGCAGGAAGGGGCAGAGACCTGGGAGGCTGGGGAGGGTGAGAGATGAGAGGGACAGGGGACACTGGGCACTGAACAGTGTGGTACCAAGAAGGTTCTGAGCACTTACCACTACCCCACAAAGCTTCATCCCAAGTCTTTATAACTACCAAGTCATTATAACTTATAACTATTATAAGCTACTCTTTTTGATTAATAGGAAAAGCAAGGCTCAGGGAGATGATAAAGCACTTACCTGGCATCCTCTGGTATTTAGATACCTGTGTTTTAAAACTGTGCTCACTGTGTGCAAGGGGCCCCCTCCCGAATAGAAAACTCAAACTCAGTATTTTCTCCTGGCTCCCGCTCCAGCCTCCATCCCCGCCCAGCACTGCCTCCTGCCTCAGGAATGCTGATGCTGGATGTTCTCGGAAGTAGCATCACTCCTTTTCTTTCCTCTGTCTCTTTCCCTGTCTTCTTTCTTCTCTCTTCTCTTCCCTCTCTCTTTTCCTTCACCAATTCTTTTCACAAAGAATAGTTATTCTTACAGTGTGCTCATTTGAAATGCTGGAGAGCGCTGAAAGCAGGTACAGAAGAACGTAAACCCCCAAGGTGGTGCTTCGCCTGGCATCCTCACAGTCACGCCGAAAGGCCATTGCCCAGAATCCCCTGCAGGGTCCAGGTGAGCACCTGCAGGAGACGCCTACCATGTGAGTTTCAAGAGTGAAGCAACAGGCACAGTGCTGTGCTCTGAAGGTGGTAGCAGGGGCCGGTGTGCTGGCTTGCAGGCTCCCCGGATGTGTGTAAGGGAGTGTCTGCACCCAGAGTCCACTGCTCCTGCGTCCTGGGGCGCCGAGGCATCACCAGGCTGAAAGTGCAGGTGGCCCTGCGGGTCAGAGTGTGTCCTATGGGGTCTAGTGGTGCCCTCTGGAGCCCTCCTCTGCAGTGATGACTCAACAATGGATGCGGAGGCAACAGCCTGCACAGACTCACCGACTAGCTCCCACAGTGGTATACACTCCAACTCCCAAACAAACCCCTGCCTCCAAAGGTTCCCAAGCTTTCTCAGTTCATGGTGCCCTTATTATCTTCATACTTTTCGTTCTCAGTGTCCTGGACCAAAATACCCAACAATTCCACTTCTTATGTGGTTAGATCCAAACAACTGAAGTATGCTTGAAAAGACAGTCCATAAGAGTTGAAAAAAATAATATTCGATTTTTTGGGGGGCCACCGAGAAATTGAACCCAGGCCCTCGGCAGTGACAGCACAAAGTTCCAACCAGTGGACCACCAGGGAATTCCCTGACTATATTTTGAAACAGTCAGTACCAGTGGGATATGTACAGCTGCTGGGCGTGGCCCAGCTTCTCAAACCTTGGCATCCCGCGGGGCACTGCCATCCTCATTTCCTGCTTCTCACTGCTTATCTCACCCACTGGAAACCCTGCTCTGTAAGAGACGTGACAACTTCGAAAGGCATGTACTACAAGCTCATATTGAAATTGTCAGCTACCTCAAACTAGTAGTTCCTGGGGTGTCCAAGAAATGTCAGGTATCAATTCACAGCCCTCGAAAACTGAAACAGTTCCACGGCACTCTCGTGAATGCACTGAGACCCCTGGTGGCGGGGGGAGGGACGGCGAAAGGATAGAAGACCCAACTTAAAGGGAATCTCACTAGGTAGATCTGGGACAATCTGTGCATCAAAAGAAACACAATATTAGATGGTATGCCACTGGATAAAAAAGGGAATCCAGGAGGTAGCAATAATATAAATAAATACACACATCAGTGGGACAGAAAAGATTTACTTTATAGTACAGTGTCAGCTAATAATAATCACTTATGAATTAACATGTACAAAATACTTAACAGTGGGGAAATTTGGTAAACACCTTATAAAACAACTGATGAAGTTTAACATCTTTAGTCGTGAGGCGAGTTGCCACCATATGCCTTCTGATATTGAGATGAACACAGCGTCACTGCTGTGATTTTCTTGATTTTTTGAATAATGTGAATCTAATCATCAAGAAGACATCAGTAAATTTCAAACAAGGAACCACCTGTCAGGTTGAAAAAATAAAAAAAGTGAAAGTGTAGTTTTTTGTGTTACAAAGCGATGAAGTCACAAAAGGCCCATATTCTTGAATGAAGGAAACTAGAAAGACAAGGTGACTACACGGAGCAAGAGGTTCCAGGTCCTGGGACACTAAAGGACGTTGCTTGTAAAGTGGACAAAATCAGAAAGAGGGCTGCGAAGTACACGGTGACACTGTACCTATGTTAGTTTCTAGATTTTACTGCATCCTTGTCTAAATAAAATCATCTCAAAGTACTATGCTAACAGGGGATGAGGATCCTATTTGCAACTTGCTCTCAAAGAATTCTGGAGAAAAAACAGTATCTTTGTGTCTAGGATGAAATGGAGAAAAGAGTTAAGAACAACAATATAATGAGGCGGGGCTCTGATCACACAGGAGCGGGGAGGGGAGGGGAGGGAATGGGAGACAGGCAGCCGGGAAGGGCTGGAGGTGTCCAGCGTGACCAAGGAGGTGTCTGGCAGGAGCAGTCAGATCTCTCACCTGCTGCAGCTGGAGAAAGATCACCCCCACTTTCCTTCCTTTATTTCATTTAATCCTCAGAATAGCCTGAGGTGTAGGTGATCACCTCAGTGTATATACTATTGTAATCCTTATTTTACAATGAAACAGTCATCCATTCAACCAGCAGTTACCGAGCTTGCTGTGTTAAACTTCACTGAGTTTACACAAAACAAATGTTAAGTGTGATTGGTTGTGTGTATGTGTGTGCACGCTCATGTGCGCACATGCATTTAGAAAACAATACTGGAAGGTGATGCACTAAATTACTAATATGCTAAGAGGCTGCACTTGAACAGTGGAATAACAGGTGCTTCCATTTTCTTCTTTGGGCTTTTTGCCTGTTTCCAGCTTTCTACAAAGAACATAGACTGCCGTTGTAATAAGTTTAAAAAATTAGTATTATTTCAAACTTGAATTGGAGGATGTTGTGAAATAGTTCTCATTATGATACTGTAGTGGATCAAATATTATACTTTGATTCAGTGTTATTTTACCAAGTGAATTTGCTCAGTCGTGTCCGACTCTGCGACCCCATGGACTGTAGCCTTCCAGGCTCCTCTGTCCATGGGATTTTCTAGGCAATATACTGGAGTGGATTGCCATTTCCTTCTCCAGGGGATCTTCCCAACCCAGGGATTGAACCTGGGTCTCTTGCACTGTAGACAGACACTTTACCATCTGAACCACCAGGGAAGTCCTATTTTACCAAAGTAGTAGGCAAATGTTTCTTAATTCCATTAAACCTCCTCTTCACACTGCAGAAAAGGCTGGCAGGGTTTCATGTGGAGAGCTGACCCCAACCTTACCCCTGAGGCCTGTATTCACCCACATTTCCTGTGTGGAAGCATAAGCCCAGTGCAGACTGACCCCTTCCTCCTCACACACAAGCTCCCTACCGCTTCATGACATCATCTTCTTTGCATAAAGAGGAACACACGGTAGGTCCCTGAGTGAAAGAGCGATTTGGTAAGACCCCCAGACTCTAGCGTCCCCCAGAGAGAGGCCGCTCAGTGGTGTCACTGTGTTGGTAGGTGGGACCCCCGTTCACTTAGGGTGCTTTCGGACTGAGGGGGTCCTCCCCCACCTTTGCTGTCCTGGCCCCGTGGGCTCGGAGGCAGGTCCCGTCCCCCTGCCCGCCGGGGCTGGGCTGACGTCCATGCACCTGTCCACTGCACTGTGCTGATGGCTCAGGGAGGGCAGACGGCCCTTCTGCACCCATGTCTCCTGGGGCTCAGAGCACTGGGTTTAAACAAAGTAGGTCCTTGGTCACTGTTGCCGGACTGAATTGATTTGCACAAACAATCGTGAGGACACTGGCGAATGAATTGGGTTCATTCCAGCGGTAGAGTTCAGCGCAGGTCCCAACGCCGAAGCTTAGAAATGATTTACTGCCTGGGAAAGTGAGCCCAGCCTGCTGCTGCTTAAAGACAGCAACAGTGGAAGAGCAGCCACAGCCAAAGGTCATCTTGCTCATAAACATAAATGTGCAGAGGGAAGATAAAGCTGAAAGCTCTGTCAAAGAATGGACAGCGCTGTTTCTGGCTAGGGGATCATGACTGCGTCTGACATTTGTTGGTCTTTTTTCTGTTTGTATTTTTAAGCTTTCCTAGTAAACAATTTATGTTATTGGAAACATTTTTTAGAGATATGTACAACTGAGGGAAAAGGGAATAAAGACATGTCTTACTTCAGGTGAGAGCTGAGGTGTTAAGGACCTTTAGGGTAAATGAATTTGAGTTAAGGGCTCCTCGACTTCCTACACAGAGTCCCCACCCCTCCTGGTAGACGTTGCCCTCCCTGCCGGCCTCAAACCCTGTCCACTTGCACACCAGGTCACTGTTCTGGTGCTGGGTCTAAGGTGGCAGCCAGAACTCTGATCCATAGACTACAAGGCCTGGATGGAGGTCCAGAGGAAGAAAAGCAGCCCTGTCTCCTGTTGCCTCGTAACCATTTCCTCAATCAAGCTGTCAGAAATTACTGCTGCACCGCTCAACTGACAGGGAAGACAGATTCTGAAAAATATTCAGAAAGACAGAAGTACAGCATTCTTACACATTTTGTCTCTGTCTAGCCCACTGCCTGAATTCTTCCAGTTCAGTATCTATAAAAATTCTACCCAAGGGCTTTCTTAGCTCCACTGCCAACAGCAGTTCCCCAATCCTATTTCCCACTAGGTGTCAAGTTCTTCCATCAGGAGCTCGAGGTTCCTCATGGTTTCCAAGCGCCTAACCCTGCCATGGGGGTTGGGCGGAGTGGGTGGAGGAGGCCACAGACGCCTGCTTGGCTCTCAGCTCAGAGCAGAGGCAGCTATGGAAATCAGTTTCTGAGGTTACCGGTGTTGAAGGCGGTGGATGCTCAGCGGCTGGTTCACACGTCTGAACTGTTTGGGACTAAGCCCTTCTCTGCCAACCTTTGTTCCAGTCTTCTGCGATGTCCCATTTCATTTATTCATCTCCTTTCCACAAAAAAGAAGTTCATGGAGAAAATTCAAATGCCAGAAGTGATTTTGTCCTGAGCAGCTTGGAATTCCCTCAACCCCATGCAGTTAGAACTCCACATCAGGTGACAGAGTGGCTGGAGACCAAGCTGCCTCCTCCCCAGCCAGCATGCCCCGCAGGTCGCTCTTGCTGGGTCCTGCATCGGCCTCCAGGGGCCTGAGTCAGAACCCAGCAGAGAGCTCATGCTCGCCTGTGGAGGGGGACATGGAGCTGACCCTCTCTAGCCTCTCTGTGGAGAGGAAGGGGAGCCACTTGGCCAGGTGCACAGCCACCAGCCGGTGGAACAACTGCCGCAGATACTTGCGGAACCTCTCGCCGACAAAGACGTAGATCACAGGGTTGACGCAGCAGTGAGTGTAGGCGATCACCTCTGTCACTTGAATGGCCAGGTCCAGCTGTCTGCTCTGCTCACATTTATAGGTGAACAGGGAATCTTGGAAAGCAGAAACAAACACACTCAGATTGTAGGGCGTCCAAAAGAGAAAGAAGATGATCATGATGACAAAAATCAGACGCACGGCTTTGGCCTTCTTCTCATTTGGTCTTCTGAGCAGAATCTTTATAATCCCTGTGTAGCAGACAATCATGACCAACAGAGGCAATATCAGCCCCAAGATGTTCAGTTTCAGAGCCTGGAACTGCTTCCACTTTGTGAAGCTTTCAGGAGGAAAATGAAGACTGCAGGTGTAGTGGGTGAACTCCCACTGGGTCTTGGAAAAGTACAAGCCGGGGACAGAAGCCAAGATGGCCAGGACCCAGGTGACAATGCTGGTGACGATACCAAAGGTGACAGTCCGAGCCCGCAGAGCGAACACGGCATGGACGATGGCCAGGTACCTGTCGATGGTCAGCAGGACGATGAAGAAGATCTCGCTGTACAAGCCCATGAAATAGAACCCAGAGAGCAACTTACACATGGCATCACCGAAAATCCAGTCATCCTTCACCTTGTAGTCGATCCAGAAGGGCAGCGTGAAGAGGAAGATGAGGTCAGAAATGGCCAGGTTGAGGAGGTAGATGCTGGTCATGCTTCTGAGCCTCTTGTATTGCATGAGGACCAGGACCAC
This sequence comes from Ovis canadensis, assembly GCF_042477335.2. Classification (NCBI taxonomy): domain Eukaryota; kingdom Metazoa; phylum Chordata; class Mammalia; order Artiodactyla; family Bovidae; genus Ovis; species Ovis canadensis. Next base: position 67,832,223 of record NC_091263.1, on the reverse strand, counting down.
TAGGATGTTGCCGATCAGGCCAATGACAAACACCACCGAGTACAAGGGGGGCAGCAGCTGGGCTCCAAAGGCCCTCTCCTGAACCTTCTGGCATGGGGTCGTGTCCCCATAGTCGTATTCTGTGGTCATGTCATGGTCCTTTGCGCTGGTTGAAGTTTCCATCCTGGCTTCTGCCACGGGTCAAGGGAAATGTTTCTGTATGTATTTGCTGTTAAAGGCAATGGGCTCTGGACAACAAAAACAAGGCAGTGAGTATGCGTCCTTAGCCCCTGGACAGCTGTTTACTAGTGCCCACTGTGTACCACGCCCTGTGCAGCAAGGGAGACCCAGGTCCTCTGCCCTCATGCAACCTGTAGTCTGCCACACTGACAAACAGGGCGTGCACACGGCGCTGACTCAAGTGCTCTGGCCCTGAGCGCCCTGCAGGAGACGTCCAGAGGATGGAGAGCGCAGACACGGGAGGACAAGGGGGGCCTCACGCGTGTTCACGACCAAGGCTTCCTGAGAGCTTCCATGCACTCGACATTGGGCTCAGTGTTGAACAGCCTTGAGGGCGTCCCATGGTCATTCCCCACTTTAGAGGGGAAGGCACACAAGCTGGGAGCAGTCAGGACACAAAGCTGGTGAGAGCAAGAGCTGGAGCTCAAACCCTGGTGCGTGCCACTCTCAGGCCCATTCCTGAAGCCCCCTGGCTCTCCTCCCCAGTCACAGGGCAGTGACTGCACTGTGGCGTCCCCAGAGGAGGCTGGGAAGGAAATCAGTTCTGGCCGAAATTCCAAAACTTACAAACAGATCTTTCTGGCTTTGGAGGCTAAAAAGATTGTCAGCCAGGGGTGATACAGTGCCATGGGGCACAGGTAAATGTGACTGTTTTTCCGGTTGTCACAAACACTGGGGGACGCTACTGTCATTTGGTAGCCAGGACCGAGGATGTGTTGCGATGTAAAAATTACCCTACAGCAAACACCGACAGTGCTGCCATAGTGAGATCCTAGGAGGCCAACCCATCCGCCGGCCTGACCCACGTCACACGGTCCTCTGTAGTCACCCAGGTTCTCTGAAGACCTCCTGAGATAGCCGTGAGGAGGAGTCAGTAACAGTCTGGGAGGAGTGGGGTGATTTGGTAAGGAGACGGGGCCCTGGGGAGAGAAAGGCTCAGAACAGCCTCAAGGCAGGAAGTGTTACACAGTGACCAGACATAGGGCGGAATTCTCCTAAAAAGAATATCTTTAGATATTTTCTAACCAGGGTTGCCTCAAAACAAAACAAAAACCACTAGATAGCCTGCCTTTGTAGAAAATCCCCAGCCCCTGCTTTTCAGCTCTCCCTCCCAACCTTTCCAACCACTTATTGAAGACTCCTCCCCAAAGGGAGCACACGGTTTTGTGTAACCTACCAGCTCTGTGACCTCATATAAGTTAACCTACCTCCCTTAGCCTCAGTTCCTCATCTGTAACGTGGGAAAGTACCCTTACCTTGCAGGGCTAATGTAAGGCAATGTCTGAGTCTTCCTCTGGAAATTATCAGGTTCTCAGTAAATACTGGGGGACCTCCTTCCCTGTAGGTGCCCTGCTCTGAGGCCTGGTGCCACCAGGATGCACCCCACTCCCTATAAGTCTCCCTGTAGTTAATCTGAAAAATGAATTCTGCTTGAGAGTGATGGATATTGACAGTCCTTTCCATCTGCACTGCGCTGTGAAATTTCCAAAATGCTGCCATCAATCTAACTGATTTGACCTAAACATCGACCAGTAAAGTGAGTGGTACCTGCAGCATAATTTCCATCTAAAATCTTGAGAGTCCAGTGCTCCTCCTTCCACAGAGCCTAATGAATGTTTCCTGCTCACAAAATTCACATTTCTGCAGTGGCATTCGGAGATTAAGGCTCAGGGGGGTGAGGTGCTGCTGGGCCCCCAGGCTGGGGGGCGGTCCTTTCCCATCCAATCCATCCTTAGGGCGCTCTCCTCCATCTCTGAACTTGCATACAGCCAGTCAAGCCTCTTTCTGGAGAAACCCAGGCTGCCCCTCACTAAACAAGCTGTGCTGGCAGTTTCTGGTTTCTGCTGCCACTGCCAGTGCAGACAGCTCCATGTGGCAGTCAGCACTTCTGGGTGGGTTCTCAGGCTTACTGTGTTAGCAGCGGGCAGCACAGACAGCAAGGGGTGCAAGGCCGAGCCTGTGAGCCCAGTTCCTGGGGAATTTTGGCAAAGGTGGAGGCAAACCGCGTCAGCTCTGTCAGGGGCCATCTGAACAGTCACCCTCACACCCACTCCCACCTTCAAGCCAGATCACTACTTCCCCACTTGTTGGGCACCAGAAGCAGCTCCTGGGCATGTTGTTCCTAAAGGGAGATGGACTGGAGTGAGGCCCTGGAGGCGAGACCCAAGGAGCATGTTGCCATGTCATGCGCCAGTCCGTCTGCAGCCTGCTACCAACGTCTGCCTCAGGCCGTTGCCCCAGTGGTCCAGCGCCAGCACCCTTTATCCTGGGAGCTGGTGAAGCCTCTGGACAGACAAAGGGCCGTCTGTGGTGGTGGAAGACGCCCAGGCCTGGTGGGGTGCAGGAGCTGGCTTCTACTGGTTCAGAAGAGCCAGCCGTGTGCAGCTGTTCTGCATCCAGCATGCTGGTGACTCAAAGTCAACCAGAATGGGAACATTTACACATGGGAATCGGCCAGCACTAGGAATCAGGGCACTTTTCTCAGGAGAATTAGCTGATAAACACTTACCAGTGCATCCATGCCCTTCAGTCTGAATAGCCTAGAGCTGTCCTGGAGCCAGAGTGGGGACTTAAGGGTCAGTGAGGGGCACAGAGCCTGGCGGTCGGCTGTGCAGACTTCTGGGGATTTCTAATCCTGAAAGTCTAGGACCCTCCAGACCTACTGGAGGAAAGGCTAAGTAGATACCTCCAAGTAGCCCCCCATGTTGCTTCTCTTCAGAACAAAATTCTGACCTTCCTCTTCTTTAGAATAGAATGGATGCCCCTTGCCCTCCCCTGCTGCCGTCCCCACAAGGAGGTCACCTGGCCAGCTGCCTACCTTCTGGTGGGTGAGATCTTACCTCCTTCAAAGACAGCCCACAGTCCTGATTTTGGGGCTCCTTGACTCTAGCCTTCTTAAGAAACTGTCTCAGTATCAGATCATCTTTGCATCTGCAAAGCTTTTACTAACTAGTATTATCCTTTCGCTGCAGTTTCCTCTTATACCATGTTTGGTCTTTGAGTATGTGGGGAAATTTGACAATTGTCAGTGTCTTGAATAGCTTTCCACAGAAAGTATGTTAACAGTGGGCTGACTTTTTAATCAGTCATCAACAAGCAATCACACAAGAAAGTGTCCTGTTTTTAGAAAGAACAAGAATCAGCTCAAAATAAAAAGAACACCCTATTTTACATCTGAGCACTCATATAAATCCATCCATCCTCAGTATTGCTATACAAAGCATTGCCTTTCAGATGCATTGCTGGGTTACTTAGGCATTTGACTAGCCCTCAAAGACCTCCCCATCTCTGTGGAGATGGACTGATAAACAAGTCATGTCCTGCAACAGGAAAACTACCGTCCAATCTGGCCACATGCAAACAACGGCGCTTTCAAAAGTAACTGACAAGCCCGAAGAGACAAGTTCCACTTACCCTGGCTTCAGGGGACTGTGTCCACGAAGTGTTTGTTTCTGAAGCTTTTAGATGCTTTATGAATTCAAGGCCAAGGTCCTGAGTGAGTCGGAAGTTCTCAGTTTCCTGTGTGATGATGGAGATAGAACTCTGGGTCTCAGGCTTTCAGAACAAGAAGGGGACAAAGTTCTTCTTTCTTGTACTGCGGGGTGTCCAGTTTCTGAACGCCAAGTTCACTCTAAGGTTTTTTCCTGCTCACTCAGCTGCACTTCTCCTCAGGCGGCTCTGCTTTAAGGGGATTGGGTGGTGGGGCTGGGTGGAGTTGAGCAGGGTGAGGTGGGTGCCAATGAATGTTTCTGAAGCTTCTGAAGCAATCGAGTTCTTGCCCTCAGTAAGTAGTCTTCCTCTTCTTTTTTTTTAAAGATTGCAAATGGAAGGATTTAAACAGAAAATCTGGGTTCTGGGTCTTCAAAACAATCTGGCTCTACCAGCCCTAGAAGGGCAGGAGGTCCCTTCTCTTTGGCACCCCCTTCGCGCCTGTGCCAGCAACTGCTCACTGCCCCTCTCTGCTCCCCAGTCTGCCTCACAAGCTCAGGGAGCGGCTCTATGATGAAGAGCCTCCCGCCTGGAGAGAGTACAGGTCTGTTGGATGTCTGTCGGCTGTCTGGCCCCTCCTCTTTGATCTCACAGATTTCGTTTTTGCGTTTCATCCATGACAATTGATTCTGACCCAGTCCCGTCTGTGCTTCTCCTTCCTGTCGCAAGGTCAATATCCTAGAAAGCTTATGCTCTGTGTAGCCAAGAAGGGTGAGGCCAGGCACCTCAGCTGCAGGGATCCTGTCTGTCAGTGAGGTGCACCTTCAAACGCTGCACCAGCAGGTTAATTTCCAGGAGAGGGGATGCAGCTTCCTGACCTTGGAGCGCTCTCTTTGCCTAATCCTGGGACACACTCTCTCTCTCTAGGGCCAAGGAGGTTGCTTCTGCTCCCAGGTCACATTCAGACATCAAAGTCCAATGCGTGAGTGTCCCACAGATGGACAGAAGGGCCTTTGGGGTGCACAAGTAGCTCCTAGGCAGTAGCCCTCTGCCACCTCCCCCCCACCCCATCTCTTCCCCCACCCTCCCACTCCATTCCTCTTTGTTTAATTTCCTTCCCCAGGCTCTCTTCCCACCACCCTTTCTCACGCCATAGGCTCTCTTGGCCCTCCAGCCAGAATTCTACAACCCCCAACCTGACAAACCACAGGGAAAGGTCCGGTAGTCCCTCTGCCATGCTCAGCTGCCCCCTTGTGCTGGGTCAGGTTGCAAAGTCAGAAAGGGTGCTGCTGTCCATGCGGATCTCTCTCATCCTGCGTGGATCACCCAAGAGACACTTCCTCCATGAAGCCTTCCTACTCTCTATAGCAGGAAGTCATTCGTGACAGGCAGGTGCTGGAGCTCAGAGAGTTTTAAGGTTTTGGAGGGGGCGGTGGTGGTGGTAGAGTTTCCCTTATCACACTTTGCTGTACAGGTTGGACATCTGGACAATAAGCAGCAAGGCACCACTCAAAGTAGCTCAACAATGAAAAAGAACAGAAACCCTAATTTCCTGGGCTTCCCTGGTGGCTCAGTGGATAGGAATCTGCCTGCCAATGCAGGGGACATGAGTCCAATCCATGGTCCAGGAGGATCCCACACGCCACGCAGTAACTAAGCCTGTGTGCTACGACTATTGATCCTGTGCTCTAGACCCTGGGGACCCCAGCTACTGAGCCCACATGCCCCAGAGCCTGTACTCTGGAACGAGCAAGGTCGTCGCAATGAGAAGCCCAGGCACTGCAACAGAGAGTAGCCCCCACTGGCCACAAGGGAAAGCCCGAGCAGCAGTGAAGACCCAGCACAGCCAATAAATACATAAATAGAAACTATAATTTTCTAAAAAGACACCTTGGATGTTAGCTCAGGTTGGGTACTACTCTCTAATGCTCTCTTGTAATAATCCTTGATTTCACTTTTCACATGCGTCTCTTTTTTCACAGCCTAATAAACAATCTCAAAACTTTGGGGCTTAAAACCACAAGGAGATTGTTCTATGATTCTGTGAGCTAGGCAGGTGTTCCCACATAGCCTCACTCCCACGTCTGATGGTGGGCGCTGCCTGCTGACGGGAGTGCCTCAGTTTTCCACGTGGCTCTCGTCTTCCTGTCGGCCAGGCTGGCTTTATGCTTCATGGTCTCAGGCATGAGAAGAACCTATAAAGCATCTTAAGGAAAAATCTCTGAGGCCACAGAGGATCACCTGTGCTGCAGTCTATCACTCACCACAGAGCCAAACCACAGACAAGGCAGTCAGGAAACAGAACCTGCCTTTTCAGGGGAAGAAATAAAGCCACACTGTAAAAGCCAGGGTGTACCAAGATGGAAGGGCTCTGAAGCCATATTCATCTTCTACCAAAAGCGCAGGCTTCCTCTAGCTCCCTCACCCAGGATTCCCTGAATTCCTGTCCTCTGATGGTCCTGTCTTCCCCCATCCTTAGCCACTCACTCCACTGACCCTCCCTAATCCCGGGATTTTACCGCCATCAACATCTGTGTCCTTTTTGTCTCGGCTCCCGATATCCCAGCCCCTCACCTCTCACTCAGCTTTCCTTCTCACTGCCTCTAGCATCTCAGCTCCAGCGGTTCTTTGACCCCAGTGCAACCAGTGACGTTTCAATTTCTCCTGACCCTCAGCCTCCTCGTGCCCTTACTTCCATCACCTTAAAGTCCAGGGGCCATCATTACAGTCCCTCCTGTACATACATCCTCAACGCCTTCACTCTTTTCTGATCTGGTTGTGTCCCCCTGGCACAAACCCAGTCCTGATCAGATCCGAATCCCCACCGGCACCAAGAAGTTGAACGTGGCTGGAGGAAACCACACGTGAAACTGACTGGGACCCCCCTAAATTACTGATGGCCTCATGCAAAGGGCCCCTCATGCCCATCAATGGCTTTCCCCCCCTTAGACATTATGTCACACTTTCTGCCTTTTCCCTGAACCTCCAGCACCACCTCCATCATCCTCAGTCTTAGCTGATGACCTTGTTCCCCACGTCAGCGAGAAGACAGAAGGCTCAGAAGAGACTGTTTACACACCCCACCTCCCTCCTTCCCATCCACCCTTCCCTGGCCCTTCTACCTGCCTCCCTCCTGCCACGCGGATGGATTCTCCATGCTCCAAGCCCATCTCGTTCACGCTGCCTGGGATCACATCCTCTCTCATCAGCACGAGGACATCATTCTAGTCATCTTCTCCGGTATCACCAGTTTTTTTTCTGTCTGCCAAATATTCCCATCAGTATACACACAATGCTCTTATCTGATCTGAAACAAATTAGAAACAAATAAGTTAACAAGCAAAGTCTCCCTTGATTCCACTTTCAATTCTATTTACTGATTCATTTCTTTTTTTTTTTTTAGATAAAAGAGAGACTTTATTCAAAAATATTATAATAATAGGGAGAGGAACCATTGCAATGAAGAGAAAGCTGCAGCTTACCTGAAGATCTGCAGGAATATCAAAGGCAAGGTGGAAAAATGTTTTCATATTATGAGGAAAGAAAGAAAGTGAAGTTGTTCAGTTGTGTCCGTCTCTTTACGATCCCATGGACTGCCAGGCCCCTGCGTCCATGATATTTTCCAGGCAAGTATCCTGAAGTTTGGGCTCCAGAATCACTGCAGATGGTGATTGCAGCCATGAAATGAAAAGAGGCTTACTCCTTGGAAAAAAAGTAATGACCAACCTAGATAGCATATTCAAAAGCAGTGATTCATTTCTTTTTAAAAATATTTTATTTATTTGGCTGTGCTGATTCACAGTTGTGGCACATGGGATCTTCTTTGCGGGATCTGTAAGTTGTGGCATACGTAATCTAGTTCACTCACCAGGGATCAAACCTGGGCCTTCTGCATTGGGAGCAAATAGTCTCAGCTACTGAATCACCAGGGAATTTCATCTAATCACTGATTCATTTCTGCACAGCTCTTTGCAATACTCAAAAGGGCCGTCTTTATTTGCATCCAATTCCACTTCACCCGATTCTAGAACCTGCTCTCCCCTAGCCCCCAGTGATTTGGTCAGGGTCATCAGTGACCTTCACGTGGCTAAATCCAACGGTCAGATCTCAGGCTGCGCTGGGCCTGACAGCTCAGCACATTTGATACCACTGTTGCTCCCTCTTCTTGATACTCTTCCTCTGTGTGTGCAGGATCCCAGCCTCCTGGCTTTGCCCTCGTCTCACAGGCAGCCCCTTGTCAGTTCCCACGGTTGGTTTCTGCTCAATCCTCCAGCTTCTTTCCTGGCAGGCACCAGGCCATGGTCCTTGAACCCCCGTCCTCCCAATCTACAGTCACACCTTTGATTGCTCTATTCTCTCTCATGGCTGAAAATGTCATATCCACTCTGAAGAGGCCCAAACTTACATCTCCAGCCTGCCCATCTCCCTCAAATCTGGGCTCATGCCCAACACTCTGCTCCATGTCTCCACCTGGTTTTCTCAGAAGCTTTTCAAGTAGAATTCCTGATCTTCTCTCCAAATGTTATTGACACTGTCATCCACACCTAGAGGTAAATGGCAGCTCCATTCTTCCCACAGAAGCTACCAAAACCTTGGAGTAACACTTGAATCTACTCTTTGGAACCTGCCCTGCGATTTTTTTGCAGAATCTGTTGACTCCATTTTCAACATACAAAGACTTCAATCCCTTCTTGCTTCACCCACTGGCCCCAGTTTGGTCCAAACCAACCAAGACCACAGTCTCTTTCCAATACAGCAGCTGGAGGGATTCCTCAAGAGTTACTTCAGTTACTTCAGTCCTTACATTGGCCTGCAAGGCAGTTCACCACATGCCCTCCTCCCCTCTCTGACTTCATCTATTAGCTTCTCCTTCGCTCACTCCGTTCCAACCAAACTGGCTCCCAGGATGCCCCTGAACACGCCAGGTGCCTTTCCACCCCAGGGCCTTTGCACGTGCTGTTTCCTCTGCCAAGATGCCTCACCCGCCCCTGCCCACCACATGCCCGGAAAGCCTGCTCTCTGACCTCCTTCATTTCTACACGCGTGCAATGCTTTCTCAGGAGGTGTTCTCTAACCATCTTATTAAAATTGAATCTCCTCTTCTCCCACCTCAGAAATCAATGACCCCCTTCCCAGATTTACTTATTACTACCTGGGTTACTTTGGCCACTTCATGCGAAGAGTTGACTCACTGGAAAAGACTTTCATGCTGGGAGGGATTGGGGGCAGGAGGAGAAGGGGACAACAGAGGATGAGATGGCTGGATGGCATCACCGACTCGATGGATGTGAATCTGAGTGAACTCCGGGAGTTGGTGATAGACAGGGAGGCCTGGCGTGCTGCGATTCATGGGGTCGCAAAGAGTCGGACACGACTGAGTGACTGAACTGAACTGAACCTGGGTTACATATATTTAAATGTAGTTATTGTCCAGTCTCTCTCAATGTAATGACAGCTTCCTGAGGAATGTTCCCTCTTTTGTTCACTGATGTACCCCCACACAGCAGGTGCTCAAGAAGCATTTTTTTGGCCATGGTCTGCAGCATGTGGGATCTTAGTTCCCTCACCAGGGATGGAACCTGTGCCTCCTGCATGGGGAGGGCAGACTCTTAAACACTGGACTGCCAGGAGTCCCACGGTAAGCATTTCTGAATGGCTAAATTGCAAGAAATTTACAGTCAGGATACCCAGAGAGCACATTAGCAACAGCTCTGCAGTCTATCCAGGACCCAGGGCACTTCCATCTTTCTAACACACACGGATCAGCACTGCTCACGCCCACGAGATGGCTGAGCTCATCCAGGCATGACGATGTCTAACAAAAAGTGCTGTCTCTTCCTGCTGTCAGTTCTTAGAAACAAGGAAGCTCACAGCCGTTTCGTAAGAAAACATCCACTTGGGAGCTGGATTCTCTGCAGCGAAACCAGGAGACAGTCCCTCCACCTGGCCTCCTCGGGTAGGGCTAGGCAGCAGTGACACAGGGGAGGGATCAGCCCCTCTGCAGTTCTGCCTCAGGGAGCTGCTCAGCAGGAAGCAGACACTGGGGGGCAGGATTTGAGAGGCTATGAACAAAGGGGGACCACTGTGTCTCCTCCCAGCTTCTTTCCTCCCCTCCATAACCTACTTCAGTACAGGGGCCTCTTGGGGTGGTTCCTGTCCATAGAGCCCAGAGCATGGCCACTGAGCCCACGAAGCTGGATGCCAAGGGCTGCTAACCACACAGTGACAGTTCCCTGAAACAGTACCTACGAGCACTGGGTGCTGGCTCACTGCTAGGCGGGAACTCGGGAAGCAATGAAGACGCTGGGTGTGGTCCTTTCTTCGCACCTCAGATCTCAGCTGCAGACCGTCACGTGTACACATCTGCACCCACTGACTGTCTGCTCTGAGAGCTCTAACTCATGGTTGCTGCATGATGGGATTCATTCCCTTCCATCTCATTTCTCACACGTCTACCAAATGCCATCTTTCCTTGCCTGTTGTGTGTGCTAAGTTGCTTCAGTTGTGTCCAACTCTTTGCGACCCTATGGACTGTAGCCCACTAGCCTCCGCTGTCCACGGGAATTCTCCAGGTAAGAACACTGGAGTGGGTTGCCACTGCACCACGGGATGGAACCCACATTTCTTATGCCTCCTGCAGGCAGGTGGGTTCTTTACCACTAGCGCCATCTGGGATGCCCCCTTGCCTGTTAAGGGATCTCAAATATGAGTTAGGCAATGCCTGGATCTAGTGTTAACTCAAGGTCAGATCTGTGGGCTGGCTACAGCAGACACTGCCTGGGAGCTTGGTGGTAATGAAGATTATCAGACGCCACCCTCTGACCTGCAGAATCTCAGGATGTGGGGGTGTTGAATCCAGAAGCTATGGCTTAACAAGTCTTCCACATGCTTCTTATTGGTCCTGGAGTATGAGAATCATGGCTGGACCCTTGCCCTTTAAAGTGTGATGGTAAAACCTGAGTGCTTATCAGAAATACAGACTCTCATGCGTCACCCCAGGCCTACAGAGGAGAATCTGTATTTGTTACTAGCCTCCCCAAGGATTGCTTCGCACATCCCAGTGTGAGCCACTCTTATCCAGAAAGGCACAGTCTAGTGGTGGAGACATCTCCTTGGGTTCAAAAGATGCACCAGAGGAAGGTAGGAGGGGTCCAAAGTGCTCTGCAGAGACAGCTACACTTAATCTGAGACTATATAGACAGGGAGTTGGAGTCTATCAGAGAAGTAGGCAGAGGACCAGGGGTTGTGTTGCCAAAATGGCCTCTATTCACTGGTGCTGAAGGGAAACACAGAGATAGAATTTTGGGTGAAGCAGAAAAGAGATTTTATTGCTTTGCCAGGCAAAGCAGGTCACAACATGCTAATGCCCTCAAGACTGTGGGAAGCTCCTGGAGGGAGCTGTCTTCCACTGCTATTGTCGCCTCTTCATCTGGTGTGGGTATCCTTTGGGGTTAACAGTCTTCTACAGACAACCCTATGTGGATGCCCTTCTTAAATGGGAAATATGGAATTAACAGGCAATTCCCTTCAGTTTTGTTGCACATGTGCTAGTTAAGAGTACTATAAGGTCCTTTTATTTAGCTTGGAGATAGTTTATTAAATGATATCTTTTCCAGTGTACATAATCTCCTAGCTGCAGGTCAGAAGACATTTGATCTTTATCCAAGATCAGACTTAGAAACAAGCTTAGAATATTCTTTTACTAATTCAATGAAACTTTATAATAATGTAACACAGCAACAAGGAGCCATCCTGGACAGAGATAAGAAATACAAAGCCTCAGTACATACAAAACTTCATGATCACAAAAGTTTAATATTGAAATGTAATTTTCTTCTCTAGATTATCTTTATTTCTATGAAATATAGCAAAATTAAGACTGATTCACTTAAAATAGGTTTGTTTTCAATAAACATGACCAAATTATTCACATGAGTGTAACTGCCATATAAACTCTTTCAAATTGGCTGCACTGGAACTTAATAGGAATCTCAGACTGAACTTTTAAAATGCCTCTAAAGGCCAGAATAGCCATGCCAATGGCTTGCCTTCAAATTCTTCCTGTGATATTTATGGTTTGGGTAAATTTGTCTCTTTTGCAGGTTTATGAATATTTAAATTCCTGCACATGCCAAGAGATAGTCTTTCCCATTCCCCTGATAAAGTTGCTTAGAACCAAAGGGTCTCTGATTTCTAGAGGAACCAGACAGAGAGAAAAGAAAAATACTATAAGTTTATCCACAGATATAAACTAGCAAACTGTTGTAAATCATAAGTAGCTTGAGTAAGAAGGATTTTCTGTATATTAAAAGCAAAGATGAAAAAGCCAGTAGTGGACTCGCTGGTGGTCCAGTGGTTAAGAATCTGAAGACAATGCAAGGAACCTGGGTTCTGTCCCTAGTTCAATCACATGTTAGATGTGTAACCTAAAATACAATACAAATGAGCCTATCTATGAAACAGAAACAGAATCACAGACAGAGAACAGACTGGTGGTTGCCAAGGGGGTTTGAAAGAGGGATGCAGTGGAAGGCTGGGTTGGCAGACATAAGCTTTTATATAGACAGCGCATACACAAGGTACTACTCTACAGCACAGGGCTTCCCTGATAGCTCAGTTGGTAAAGAACTGCCTGCAGTGCAGGAGACCCCAGTTCGATCCCTGGGTTGGGAAGATCCCCTGGAGAAGGGAAAAGCTACCCACTCCAGTATTCTGGCCTGGAGAATTCCATGGACTGTATAGTCCACAAAGAGTCGGACACAACTGGGTGACTTTTGCTTTCACTCTATACCACTGAGAACTATACTCAATATTCTGTGACAAACCATAGTGGAAAAGAGTATTTTAAAAAAAGAATGTGTATATAACAGAATCACTTTGCTGTATAGTAGAAATTAACATAACACTGTAAGTCAACTATACTTCAATAAAAAGCATGAAAACTGAAAAAAAATTTTTTTTAAACGTGTACCCAGATTTTTAGAGCAGTGTTATTTACAACTGCCAAACGTGGGAGAAACTGAGATGCTCTTCAGTGGGTGAATGAATAAACAGACTGTGATACATCCAGACAATGAAATATTTATTCAGCACTGAAAATAAATGAGCTATCCAGGCCATGAAAAGAAGCTTAAATACATATTACCAAGCCAAAGAAGCCAATCCGGCAAGGGTGCATATTGCATGATTCCAAAGCATGACCTTCTGGAAAAGGCGAAACTATGGAGCCAGTGAAAAGATCAGCAGTTGCCAGGGATTAGGGAGGTAAAAGGCAAAGGCAGAGCACCTTTTTAAGGGCGATTTTTAGGGTTATGAAAATGATACCATTGTGATGGACACGTTATTACTCGTTTATCTAAATTCATTAGACTGTACAACACCGAAAGTATACCCTACTAGGGTATACTAGGGACTTTGGGTGAGGATGAATCACTGTAGTAGGTTCATCAGCTGTGACACTGTTTGGGGGAGGGGGAGGGTGTTTCGGGGCAATGGGTGAACGGGAAGGGTACTCTCTGTCCTTTCTCCTGGGTTTTGCTGTGAACTTGCAACTGCTCTAAAAAATAAAGTCCGTTAAAAAAATCTTATGAGGCCACAGGTAGCTTAAATAAAGCTGAAGTAACTTTGCCAGAGGCCCCACAGCTGCACAGTGAGGGAGCTGAAGGCAGAGCAGACACGGACCCCCTGTCTCGCTCCAAGGCCTCATCTAATCGATCCATCCTGCAGTTTCTATGGATCTGACCAGAAGCCGCCTTTCTGCGTTACTTTTCCCTTTATTCCTTCTGCCCGTGAATCACCTGCGCAGACTGCAAGCCATCTGGAGTGGGACGTGACAGCCTGCGTTTCCAGGGGCTCCCTGCTAACGGGGACGGAGCAGACCGGGAGGGGACACTCTGAGTCACCAGGGCTTGTGCTCCACCCACACCGGCCTGCTGGGTGAGTCCTGCACACACCCTGAGTTTCACCATCACTGTGTCTTACTGATGCTACCTGCACCCAGAATATCCTACTGCCGCATCTTTGCTTGTTGAAACTCAGAATCTCCCTTAGACATACACATTAGAATCTGCTCTTGTGATAAATCAGCACCTGACCCTCCCCCACCCCCATGGAGAGGCAGAACTGATTTCTCCCTCTGACGCGCTTCCCTTGCCTTCGGCACCATTTCTTGCAGCGCTTGCTTCTCCTTATTAACTGGCACCTCCCTGCTCACTGACTGTGCATCTGTTCACTTCTGCTATTTTGAAAGCACTTTGAGGAGAGGAACTCTATCTCTTTCATCTTTACAGGTTTCTTAATAGCAAGCAGGGCTTTGTACACAGAAAGGAACATGACCTTGCCTTGCCCATTTCTTAGTTTCCTGACACTGGCCCTCTTTTCTGTAAAATGGGATGTTTGGACTGCAGTGAGGTTTAAATTAAATGTCATATGTCAAATGCCCACAGTAAGCCCCTGCCTGATAAATACTTATTGAACTGGATTTTCCTCTTTTATTATCTGAATAAGGAACAGAGGTGGGCATGAAAGTGAGTTAATGACAGACCCGGCCCTAGTACCAGGTAACTCAACCTTTATTCAAGTCATTCTTCCACTCTATCAAGCTCTGGTGTACTTTATTTCAGTTATGTGAGTACCTCCCAGTCATTTATGTGACTAAAATTTATCAGTATTTACCAAAGAAACCTAGAATACTGTCTCCTGGTTCACATTTCTTGCACAAATCATTGGCTAAAATTCAGATAAGGCTTACAAATTAAAGGCATTGATGTATCCTTACATCTTGGTAAATGGTAAAGTAACATAATATATTGAATACCCATCTATAATGTAACGGTATGTCTACATAACTCAAAATAACCAAATTTAAAAATAGGAAATATTTCCAGATTAAACATGATCATGTAAGAGAAGATAAATTATTATGACCAACCAGAGTGATTCCCACTCACTGGAACACCTTTGCAAACTCTTGATTTCTCATTTGCTTCATCTATAAAACGCAGATACTATTAATATCAATCCCCTTACCTGCATCGCATAGTTCATGAAATGAGCAAAAATTGCCAATTTATATAAGTGCTATAACATATAGCAAACTGTCCATGTGCAAAGAATCATTAGCAATAGCTTTGGGCATAATCCAGAGCTGGGGGTAAAGGCAATTTATGTGAATATACGGAAGGTAGAAGTCTTGGGGAGGACCAATGATTAAGTATTTTGCCTACTATTATTACTTTTTAGATTTATGGTCTTTGTTCCAACTTTTCCAGGTATGAGACGTGAGACACATGTGAGGAGGTCAGAGAGCAGATTGCTTCTGGAGCCACCTTCCCTGTTTTAGAATAAGAGAAGATGGTTTATCTGATGTAGGCACGTTGACTGGCAGTGCAGGCTTGCAAATTCCTTTAGTATTATGTCTTCTGGACTGCATAGGGTACTGAGTTATTAAACTTTTTCTTTTTTCTATGGAAGTAGCTGAAGATGACATGCAAACTGAGTGTGAGGACTCAGGAAAATTCCCTGTAAACCACATTGCTCGTCTAAAAGTAGCACAAAGAACTGCACGTGTGTCTGTCTGTATAAAACAAACAGAATCTGGACTTCATTAAGGGACCTGAGGAATAAATTGTTCTCTAATAAATGTTTTTATAATCACAGTGGAAAGGAAGAACTAGGACACCAAAGGAAATGGGACCCCGCCATACTAATCTGGTGGTGGAAGCGGGAGGAGTGGGAGAAGGAAGGAATCCACAGCTGTGTCTGATGCCAGAGAGGTCGTGCCTTCTCTAAAGATGGGGAATGTAGAGGCTCTGGGAGGTACCTTATTCTAGACTGCCAAGGAGAATGCGAAATCACCCAGGAGGATGGCTTTCTCTCTTAGCTTTTGGTGGATAATCCAGGAACAACCCAATGTGACTTTCAACTGAGACTCCAGACCTAACGATCTCTGTGCCCTGAAGGTCACAATGTCCACAGGATGTGGGCTAATGAGCTGCATTAGCAGCTGTGGGACAGGGCACTTGGGCTGTTTGACCTTTGCACCCAGATACTGCTAATACATGAAATACTTAATCATCTCTCCGGTTGCCTCATCGAATGTTTGCTGTCGTTGGCTTATGATCACAGTGCCTTTATTTTGTAAGGGAGGACAGAGAATAAACTTAATTGACTCAGGGGTGATGAGGAGGAGAGAAAAGGAGGCTGGAGGGTGATGTGGTCTTTCTTCCCTGTCTGGCTCCCTGAATTGCATCTGAGCCCCGATGCTGGAGGACTAAGCTGCTTTCATGACGGACTGTGAGATTCTTGCAGGTCTGAAGAATTTAGGCTGTAGGCTCAGAATTGTCCGTGAGTTACCTGGCCCAGCCCTGGGACCCAGAGGGCTGGCACCCTCACAATAAAGCCCATTAGTGAAGGCTTCAGTGATGCTAGCAAGAGGCTTCTCAGGCAGACTGAGTTGGGGCTGGCCGAGGCGGCAGCAGAAGTGCTGTGGTAACAGCATCTAATAGACTGACTTGTGGACACATGTGAGGACCCACTTGGGGACCCTCTGAAATAACTCTTGACTGGGCAGAAGGGAAACTTTCAACCTCAATTCAATGTACTTTGGGCATACTCGAAAAAGGATCCACTGATTGCTATGACTAGGACTTCCAAAACTATGTCGAATAATAGTGGCAAAAGTGGAAACTTTGTTTTTGTTCCTGATTTTAGAAAACGGTGTTTTCAGTTTTTCTGCACTGAGAATGATGTTTGCGGTGAGTCTGTCATATACGACCTTTATTATGTTGAGGCAGGTTCCTTGTATGTCCATTTGCTAAAGAGTTTTTACCATAAATGGGTGTCAAATGTTGTCAAAAACTTTTTATGCATGTACAGAGGAGACTGGCTGGCTATACGGTCCATGAGGTTGCAAACAGTCAGACACAATAGAGCAACTAACACCTTCACTTTTTTCATTGACATTATCATATCATGTTTATTTTTCAATTTGTTAATATGGTGTAGCACAATGACTGACTGCATAGATTGAAGAATCCTTGCATCCCTGGGATAAACCCTATTTGATCCTGGTGTATGATTCCTTTAATGTGTTGTTGGATTTTGTTTGTTAGTATTTTGTTGAGGATTTTTGCATCTATGTTCATTAGTGATATTGGCCTATAATTTTCTTTTTCTTCTTATATCTTTGTCTGGTGTAGGTGATGGTGGCTTTGTAGAATGAATTTGGGACTGTTCCTTCCTCTGAAATTTTTTGGAAGAGTTTGAGAAGGATAGGAGTTAGCTCATCTCTAAACATTTGACAGAATTCACCTGTGAAGCCGTCTGGCCCTTGGTTTTTGTTTCTGTGGGAGATTTTGGATCACAGTTTCAATTTCAGTGCCTGTGACTGGTCTGTTTCATAATTTCTTATTTCTTCCTGGTTCAGTCTTGGAAGGTTTTACTTTCCTAAGAATTTGCTAATTTCTTCCAGGTTTCCCATTTTATTGTCATATAGTTGTTCATAATCTCTAATGATTCTTTGTATTTCTGCATTGCCTGTTGCAGTCTCTCCTTTTTGTTTTTAATTTTATTGATTTTTCTTCCTTTTATTCTTGATGACTCTGCCTAATGGTTTGTCAATTTTGTTTATCATCTCAAAGAACCAGCTTTGGCAGTCCTAGCCATGGCAATCTGGAGAAGGCAATGGCATCCCACTCCAGTACTCTTGCCTGGAAAATCCCATGGACGGAGGGGCCTGGTGGGCTGCAGTCCATGGGGTTGCTAGGAGTCGGACATGACTAAGTGACTTCACTTTCACTTTTCACTTTCATGCATTGGAGAAGGAGATGGCAACCTACTCCAGTGTTCTTGCCTGGAGAATCCCAGGGACAGGGGAGCCTGGTGGGCTGCCGTCTATGGGGTCACACAGAGTCAGACACGACTGAAGTGACTTAGCAGCAGCAGCAGCAGCAACCATGACAATCAGAGAGGAAAAAGAAATAAAAGGAATCCAGACTTGAAAAGAAGAAATAAAACTCTCACTGTTTGCAGATGACATACTATACATAGAACACCCATAAAATACCATCAGAAAATTATTAGAGCTAACAATGAATTTAGCAAACCAACAGCATACAAAATCAATACACAGAAATACTCTGCATTCCTATACACTAACAACAAAAAATCAGAAAGAGAAGTTAAGGAAACAATCCCATTCACCATTGCAATAAAAAGAATAAAATACCTGGGAATAAATCTATCTAAGGAGACAAAAGACCTGTATGCAGAAAATTATAAGACACTGATGAAAGAACTCAAAGACAATGCAAACAAAAGCAGCTAATATCATGCTCCTCAACTGGGAGAATCAACATTGTGAACATGACTATACTACTCCAAAAACTCTACAGATTTTATGCAATCCCTATCCAATTACCAGTGGCATTTTTCACAGAGCTAGAATAAAAAACTTTATAATTTGGAGGGAAACACAAAAGTCCCTGAATAGCCAAAGCTATTAGTCAAAGCTAATCTTCAGAAAGAAAAAAGGAGCTGGAGGAATCAGCCTTCCTGACTTCAGACTGTACTACAAAACTACAGTAGTCAAGACAGTATGGCACTGGCATGAAACACAAAAAATACAGATCAACGGAACAAGATAGAAAGCCCAGAGATAAAGCTGTGCACCTATGGGCACCTTATCTTTGACAAAGGAGGCAAGAATATACAATGGAGAAAAGACAACCTCTTCAATAAGTATTTTGCCAGCAACACTGGATAGCATCATGTAAGTAAGGAAATTGGAACACCTCTTCATATCATACAGAAAAAGAAATAAAAGGAATCAAGATTTGAAAAGAAGAAGTAAAACTCTCACTGATTACAGATGAAATGGATCAAATACCTAAATTTAAGGCCAGAAACTATAAAACTATCAGAGGAAAATACAGACAGAATACTCATTGACATAAATTGCAGTAAGATCCTCTTTGACCTACCTCCTAGAGTAATGGAAATAAAAACAAAAATAAACAAATGGGACCTAATTAAACTCTTTTGCACAGCAAAGGAAACTATAAACAAGATGAAAAGACAACCCTCAAAATGAAAGAAAATAATTGCAATTGAAGCAAATAACAAAGGATTAATCTCCAAAATATAAAAATAGCACAGGCAGGTCAAAGTCAAAAAAACAAACAATCCAATCAAAAAATGGGCAAAAGATCTAAACACACGTTTCTCCAAAGCCACACAGATGGCCAATAAACACATGAAAAGATGCTCAGCATCACTCATTATTAGAGAAATGCATATCAAAACTAGGGCTTCCCAGGTGGCACAGTGGTAAAGAATTAGCCTGTCAATACAGGAGACTCGAGACATAGGTTCCATCCCAGGGTCGGGAAGATCCCCTGAAGTAGGAAATGACAACCCATTCCGGTGCTCTTGCCTGGGAAATCCCATGGACAGAGGAACCTGGCGGGCTACAATCCATGGTGTCGCAAAGGAGTCAGACATGATGTAGCGACTAAACAACCACAACAACACATAATAATGCGTATACGTGGAATCTAGAGAAATGGTACCGATAAACCTATTTCCAGGGGAGGAATACAGACCAGAACTGCGGACAGAGTGGAAGAGAGAGGGTGGGACAAATTGAGAGAGTAGTATTGAAACAGACGGGCCAACATGTGTAAAAGAGATAGCTAGGGGAAGCTGCTGTGTGATGCAGAGACCTCAACCCACTGCTCTGTGACCGTCTAAAAGGGTGAGATGGGGGTAGGTGGCAGGAAGGTTCAAAAGGGAGGGGATAGATGTATACTTACAGGCGATTCACATTGCTGTATGGCAGAAATCAACACAACATTGTAGAGCAATTATTCTCCCATTAAAAACAAATTTGAAAAGTAATGCTTTAGAGGGTAACTTCAAAAAATTAGATACACACAAATACTTATAAAATAGATACACAAGCCCTACTGTATAGCAACAGGGAACGCTATTCAATATCCTGTCATTATCTATAATGGAAAAGAATATGAAAAAATGTACATATGAATAACTGAATCACTTTCTTGTGCACCTGAAACTAAGACAATGCTGTAAATCCACTCTGCTTCAATAAAAAATAAAATGAATTTTAAAAATAGTCCACATAAAAAAAAAAAAACTTTGAAAAATAAATAAATTCTGCGGTAGAGCCCAGCTCTGCCCTTTGACCACTCTGCGGTGTCTGCCAAGTCCCTTCGTGAATCCCAGTTTCCTCATCTATCACATAGGGTAACACCAGCATCCCCACCAACCTTGAGGGGTTGGTATGGAGACTGCTGTCAAAAGGACAGGATGGACCATGGGCAGCTGGCAACTGTACTGTGCTTTGCCCATGTGCTGACCGATCATCAGACCAACACCCCTCGTGTTCTCCAACCCAGCCCTAGTCTTGAGGGATGATCAGTTCAGTTTAGTCACTCAGTCGTGTCCGACTCTGCAGACCCATGAACTGCAGCACACCAGGCCTCCCTGTCCATCCCAACTCCCGGAGTTTACCCAAACTCATGTCCATTGAGTCAGTGATGCCATCCAACCATCTCATCCTCTCTTGTCCCCTTCTCCTCCTGCCTTCAATCTTTCCCAGCATCAGGGTCTTTCCAAATGAGTCAGTTCTTTGCATCAGGTGCCAAAGTACTGGAGTTTCAGCTTCAGTATCAGTCCTTCCAATGAATATTCAGGACTGATTTCATTTAGGACTGACTCATTTGATCTCCTTACAGTTCAAGGGACTCTCAAGAGTCTTCTCCAACACCACAGTTCAAAGCATCAATTCTTTGGTATTCAGCTTTCTTTATGGTCCAACTCTCACATCCATACATGACTACTGCAAAAACCATGGCTTTGACTAGATGGACCTTTGTCAGCAAAGTAACGTCTCTGCTTTTTAATATGCTGTCTGGGTTGGTCATAGCTTTTCTTCCAAGCAAGAAGCATCTTTGAGGGATGATAACAGATGTTATTTGAGAAAAGAAAAGTTTTTTCTACTTTACAACTACATTGGCAGAATGCAAGGTTAATCGTGTTTAAACCTGTTCCTCACTGAGGATTTCTTAGAGACTGTAATGTCCTGTGAACCTCCATGAGTGTTTTCCACACAGTGTCTGAGAGGCCCTGAGGGCTCCCACACCGCATCCTCTGCTGGAATGCTGTATTAGATAACACGATGATCCCTGAGTGGAGGACAAAGGTGTCAGACTTGGTGTCACCTCTGATTATTAATGCTTGGATCACAGGAGACTGCAATGACAAATGAATTCATTTAACCAATGAAGTGTTAATGTGGGGTTACAGCCTGGAGGACATAATGTTCTTGATACCAGAAAAACCCCAGGAGAAATCCCTGATGCACATGATGGATCTGACTAAGATCTCCCTGAGTCACCAGTGCCCTTCTGGAGTCCACACAGGCCCCTGAAAGTCACATTTCTAACAAGAATCCTCTGTGAGCATGAGTCTCAGAGATCAACTGGCCCATAGGAAAGCCCAACACTGTAATAACAGACACTAGAAGAATGCATTTTTAATACCACTTAACTGTAACTTAAGTATCAATAATAGCGTACATTTTGAGTGCATTCTACCACAATAAAAATGGGGAGGGGGATGAAAAAATAATACCCATTAAAAACCTTCAAATAGGACTTCTGCCTTGTTCATTCAATTTTTCCCATTCGTTTGTCCACTGACACTTAGGTTTTTCCATACCTAGACTATTGTGAGCAACGCTGCAATAAACATGGGAGAACAGACATTTCACTGAGATAATGACTTGATTTCGTCTGCATATACTATATACGAAGAAGTGGCGTTGCTAGGTCATATAGCAGGTCTATGTTTAATTCCTTAAGGAGCCTCCATACTGGCTTCCGCAGGACTGCACCCACTTACATTCCCACCGACAGTGCACGAGGGTCCCTTTTCCCTACATCCTCACAGCTCTTGAAATCTCTTGTTTATTTAAAAATAGACACTCTCACAGGTATGAGCTGATATCCTACTCTGGTCCTGACTTACATTTCCAGGATGATCAGTGATGTTGAGCTCTTACCCATGTATTTCTGGGAAATCTGTATGTCTTCTTGGAAGGTAGGTATGTCTAGGTAGGTCATTTACCCAGAGTGAATTATGGTATCTTCTGGTGGAAGAACTCAGTGCTGGGCCCCAAACCAATGCTTTGAAATGATTTATTGCCTGGAAAAGTGACCCCCCCACACACTGCTACTTAAACAACAGTAGAAGAATAACTACAGCTGAAGTTCATCTTATTTGTAAACATAAACATGTACAGAAGCAAGAAAACTAAAAGAAAATATTAACCCATCAAAGAATGTAGAGTGCTGCCTCTGGGTAGGGGATTATGAATAATTTTGAAGTTTGTTTTTTCTCCTTTTGTGATTTTAAGCTGTTCTGGAAACAATTTCTATAACTGGGAAAATCATTTTTAGAGAAATATACATCTAAGGGAAAAAGGAAGAAAGGCACGATGCACAAGAGGTCCTACCTCAATTCAGGTGAGAGCGGAGATGTTAAGGACCTTTAGGGTAAATGAATTTCTTTGAGTTAAGTGGTCCTCTACTTCCTACACTGACAGAGTCCCCACCCCTCCTGGTAGATGTTGCCCTCCCTGCCAGCCTCAAACCCTGCACACCAGGTCACTGTCCTGCTGATCAGTCCAAGGTGGCAGCCAGAACTCTGATCCATACAACTATAAGGTCTGGGTGGAGGTCCAGAGGAAGAAAATCAACCTTGTCTCCTTTTGCCTGATAATAATTTCTGCAGTAAAGCTGTCAGAAATTCTTGCTGCATCCCTCAACTGACAGGGAAGGGAGATTCTGAAAACTATTCAGGAGACAGGAATGGAAAAAGGAAGTAATGACTACCTCTGTTCCATGGCAATTTCAAGAAGTACAGCAGTTTATACATTTTATCTGTGTCTACCCCACTGCCTGCATTTGTTGACTTTAGTGACTATAAAAATTCCATCCAAGGGCTTTCTTAGCTTCACTGCCAACAGCAGTTCCCCAATCCTATTTCCTATTAGGTGTCAAGTTCTTCCATCAGGAGTTCTAGATTTCTCAGGGTTTCCAAGAGCCTAAACACTGCTCTGGGAGTGGGGGTGGGGAGGTGAGAGGTGGCTGCCGGCTCCTGCTTGGCTTCTCTGCTCACAGTGGAGGCAGCTATGGAAATCCCCATTTGCAAGATCACTGGTCTTGGGGGTGAGGGCAGCAGATGCTCAGTGACTGGTTTACAAATGCTACTGTTCAACAATCTGAACTTCTCTTTGGTACCAAGCCCTTCTCTGCCATCCTTTGACCCAGTCTTCTGGGATGTTCCATTTTATTTATTCATTTCTACCATCTCATCTGTTCATCTCATTTTCCACCAAAGAGAAGTTCATGGACAAAAATCAAACCTTAATGGTGATTTTGTAGAACACCTTGGAGCTCCCTCAACCCCATGTGGCTACAGTTCCAGGTCAGGTGTCAGAATCTGGCTGGGAGACCCAAGCTGCCTCCTCCCCAGTCAGCATGCTAGCACCTTATGCTTCTTGGGGCCTCGATGGAAATGAGGGGCCTGAGTCTGAGCACAGAACAGCGTTCTTCCTTGCCTGTGTAATGGACATGGAGTTGACCCTCCCCTGCCTCTTGTAGAGGAAGCAGCGACACTTAGTCAGCTGACAGAGCAAGTCCCATAGAACCCTGCGGTACCCCCAGTAGAAAAAGACATAGACTAGGGGGTTGATGCAGCAGTGCACATAGGCAATCACCTCTGTCACTTCAATGGCCAAGTCCAGCTGGCTGCAGTGCTCACACAGGGAATCTTGGAAAGCAGAAACAAACAGTCAGATCGTAGGGCGTCCAAAAGAGAAAGAAGGTGATCATGATGACAAAAATCAGCCATGTCATGTTGGCTTTATTCTCACTCCAAGTTCTGAGCAGAATCTTTATAATCCCCGTGTAGCAGACAATCATGACCAACAGAGGCAACATCAGCCCCAAGATGTTCAGTTTCAGAGCCAGGAACTGCTTCCACTTTCTTCCATGGCTTTCAGGAGGAAAATGAAGACTGCAGGTGTAGTGGGTGAACCACCACTGGGTCTTGGAAAAGTACAAGCCGGGGACAGAAGCCAAGATGGCCAGGACCCAGGTGACAATGCTGGTGACGATACCAAAGGTGACAGTCCAGGCCCGCAGAGCGAACACGGCATGGACGATGGCCAGGTACCTGTTGATGGTCAGCAGGACGATGAAGAAGATCTCGCTGTACAAGCCCAGGAAATAGAACCCAGAGAGCAACTTACACATGGCGTCACCAAAAACCCAGTCGTCCTTCACCTTGTAGTCGATCCAGAAGGGCAGCGTGAAGAGGAAGATGAGGTCAGAAATGGCCAGGTTGAGGAGGTAGATGTTAGATATCCTCCATCCATAGGATTTTCCAGACAAGAGTTCTCCAGCGGGTTGCCATCCCCTTCTAAAAGATATCTTTCTGAGCCTCTTGTATTTCATGAGGACCAGGACCACTAGGATGTTGCCGATCAGGCCAATGACAAACACCACCGAGTACAAGGGGGGCAGCAGCTGGGCCCCAAAGGCCTTCTCTTCTACCGGGTCATGCAGGATCGTGTCCCCATAGTCGTATTCTGTGGCCACGTCATGGTCCTTTGCGCTGGTTGAAGTTTCCATCCCGGCTTCTGCCACGGGTCAAGGGAAATGTTTCTGTATGTATTTGCTGTTAAAGGCAGTGGGCTCTGGACAACAAAAACAAGGCAGTGAGTATGCGTCCTTAGCCCCTGGACGGCTGTTTACTAGTGCCCACTGTGTACCACGCCCTGTGCAGCAAGGGAGACCCAGGTCCTCTGCCCTCATGCAACCTGTAGTCTGCCACACTGACAAACAGGGCGTGCACACGGCGCTGACTCAAGTGCTCTGGCCCTGAGCGCCCTGCAGGAGACGTCCAGAGGATGGAGAGCGCAGACACGGGAGGACAAGGGGGGCCTCACGCGTGTTCACGACCAAGGCTTCCTGAGAGCTTCCATGCACTCGACATTGGGCTCAGTGTTGAACAGCCTTGAGGGCGTCCCATGGTCATTCCCCACTTTAGAGGGGAAGGCACACAAGCTGGGAGCAGTCAGGACACAAAGCTGGTGAGAGCAAGAGCTGGAGCTCAAACCCTGGTGTGTGCCACTCTCAGGCCCATTCCTGAAGCCCCCTGGCTCTCCTGCCCCCAATCAGGGCAGTAACTGTGCACTGTGGCGTCCCCAGAGGAGGCTGGGAAGGAAAACAGTCCTGCCTGAGAGTCAAAAACTTTTGTTTTTGGATTTGAAACATTTTATTTCCTTTCAGGGAACACCTAATACATTGTATTACAGGAATCAAACAGTATAAAAACAAAAAGTTTTTTCTTAAGGATCACTTACATTCCTCATTCAAAATAATTCCTCCTAGTACTCAATATGAATGACAAGTTTACCCTAACTATTTTACTCATCATGATTGGAGAATTTCCATGGTGCTGCACTAGATGAGGCTGTTATTCCCTAGGCAAGGAAAAAAAAAGTGTTATTTGCAACACATGAATTGGTGTCGTAGCTGTAACTTTTAAAGAATCTTTTAGATAAACCTTATTTTATAGAAAAAGTTAAATAGAAACACTAGTGTTGGAGTTAAACTACCTGTACCATGAACTGCATCAGATGCAAGGTATCTTCCTTGCTTTTGAGGTGAAAAAGAATCTCAGCTAGAAGGGAGACAGCGCCCTGAGGGCACAGGACAATGTGCGTTTGCCTGTCACCAAGACTGGGGGACACTACTGCCATTAGGTAGGAAGGGCCAAGGATGTCCTGCAACGGAAAATTCACCAACAGTGCTGTGGTACTGAAATACGGGATGGCCGACCTGCCCCACCAGCCGGGCCCATGTTACACAGTCCTCTGTAGTCACCCAGGTGACTCTGTAGACCTCTCATGACAGCTGTGAGGAGGAGTCAAAGGGAACCCCAGACTGGGAGGAGTAGGGTGACCTGCTAAGAAGAGGAGGCTCCAAGGAAAGAAAGGCTCAGAACAGCCTCAAGATAGAAAGTGTCACACAGTGACCAGGCAGAGGCCGGAATTCTCCTAAAATAAATTTTAGGAAATTTGTAACGAGGGCTGCCAGAAAGCAAAACAAACAGAAAAACCACTAGATAGCCGGCCTTTGTAGAAAATCCCCAGCCCCTGCTTTTCAGCTTTCCTTTCTATCATTTCCAATCACTTATTGAAGACTCCTCCCCAAAAGAGCACACGCTTTTGTATAACCTATCAGCTCTGTGACCTCGGATAAAGTAACCTACTCCCCGAGCCTCATTCCTCACCTATAACGTGGGAAAGCACCCTTACCTTCCAAGGCTGATGTATGGGAATGTCTGAGCCTTCCCCTGGATATTATCAGGTCCTCAGTAAATATGAGGGGACCTCCTTCCCTGCAGGTGCTCTGAGGCCCAGCACCACCAGGAACGTCCCAGGTTTCAATCTATTCTTGCCAATGTACCCCTCTCCCTACAGGTCTGTCTATAGTTAATCTGGAAAATGAATTCTGCTTGGGACTGATGGATTTTGACAGTCCTTTCCATCTGCACTGCGCTGTGAAATTACCAAAACGCTGCCATCAATCTAATTGATCTGATCTAAACATTGATCAGGAAAGTGAGTGGTACCTACATCATAATTCCCATATAAAATCTTGGGAGTCCAGTGCTCCTCCTTCCACAGAGCTTAATGAATGTTTCCTGCTCACAAAATTCACATTTCTGCAGTGGCATTTGGAGATTAAGGCTCAGGGGGGTGAGGTGCTGCTGGGCCCCCAGGCTGGGGGGCGGTCCTTTCCCATCCAATCCATCCTTAGGGCGCTCTCCTCCATCTCTGAACTTGCATACAGCCAGTCAAGCCTCTTTCTGGAGAAACCCAGGCTGCCCCTCACTAAACAAGCTGTGCTGGCAGTTTCTGGTTTCTGCTGCCACTGCCAGTGCAGACAGCTCCATGTGGCAGTCAGCACTTCTGGGTGGGTTCTCAGGCTTACTGTGTTAGCAGCGGGCAGCACAGACAGCAAGGGGTGCAAGGCCGAGCCCGTGAGCCCAGTTCCTGGGGAATTTTGGCAAAGGTGGAGGCAAACCGCGTCAGCTCTGTCAGGGGCCATCTGAACAGTCAC
Organism: Ovis canadensis; assembly: GCF_042477335.2. NCBI lineage: Eukaryota > Metazoa > Chordata > Mammalia > Artiodactyla > Bovidae > Ovis > Ovis canadensis. The sequence continues at coordinate 67,805,356 of NC_091263.1, read as the reverse complement.
CCTCACACCCACTCCCACCTTCAAGCCAGTTCACTACTTCCCCACATGTTGGGCACCAGAATCAGCTCCTGGGCATGTTGTTCCTAAAGGGAGATGGACTGGAGTGAGGCTCTGGAGGCGAGACCCAAGGAGCATGTTGCCACGTAATGCGCCAGTCCGTCTGCAGCCTGCTACCAACGTCTGCCCCAGGCCATTGCCCCAGTGGTCCAGCGCCAGCACCCTTTATCCTGGGAGCTGGTGAAGCCTCTGGACAGACAAAGGGCCGTCTGTGGTGGTGGAAGACGCCCAGGCCTGGTGGGGTGCAGGAGCTGGCTTCTACTGGTTCAGAAGAGCCAGCCGTGTGCAGCTGTTCTGCATCCAGCATGCTGGTGACTCAAAGTCAACCAGAATGGGAACATTTACACATGGGAATCGGCCAGCACTAGGAATCAGGGCACTTTTCTCAGGAGAATTAGCTGATAAACACTTACCAGTGCATCCATGCCCTTCAGTCTGAATAGCCTAGACTGTCCTGGAGCCAGAGTGGGGACTTAAGGGTCAGTGAGGGGCACAGAGCCTGGCGGTCAGCTGTACAGACTTCTGGGGATTTCTAATCCTGAAAGTCTAGGACCCTCCAGACCTACTGGAGGAAAGGCTGAAGTAGATACTTCCAAGTAGCCCCCATGTTCCTGCATCTTTAGAATGGAACTCTGACCTTCCTCTTCTTAAGAACAGAATGGATGCGCCCCCAGGAGGTCACGTGGATGGCTGCCTGCCTTCCGGCGGTTGAGATCCTACCTCCTCCTAAAACAGCACACAGTTCTAATTCTGAGGACCCTTGTGTCTAGTCCTCTTCAGAAATTGTCTCAGTATCAAATCATCTTTGCATCTGTAATTGTTTCTCTGATTAATATTACTCTTTTTGCTAAAATTGTTTCTTACGGCATATTTGGGCTTTGTTTCCATGGAGACATTTGACTGTTGTTAGTGTCTTGCATAACTGTCTGCAGAAAGTACCTTAATACTGGGATGACTTTCTTAATCACTCACCAGAAACCATTGTAAAAGAAAGCATCCTGTTTTTAGCAGAAAGATTATCTCCTCCCAAACAATAAGAACACTTTACGTCTGAGCACCCAGTTGTATAAGTCCACGCATCCTCAGTATTGCTATGCAATTCATTGCCTTTCAGAAACATCGCTGGGTACTTAGATATCTGACTGGCCTTTGAAGAATTCCCTACCTCTGACGAGACAGAAAGATAAACAAGTCATGTCCTGCAATAAGAGGACTACAGTCCACACTGTCCACGTGCCAACAACAGGACCCTCACTAGTAACTAATGACACAAAAAAGACAGGTGTCACTTACTCTGGGTTCAGAGGACTGTGTCCATGAGGTGTGTGTCTGAAGGACATTCCTCTCTTCTGCTATCTCGACCACCCTGGACTTCCAGATCAAGGAATTAATATCAGGAAGCAGAAAAGTAGCATCTGGGACATTGGAACTCCTCTGCCAGCACTTGTGGTAAACTGCCAGGCTTGCACACCAAGGCCACTAGATCTGGTCCATTTGGAGAACCTTTCATTCCCATCTGGGGATTTTCTACTAAGAACATCCCCTTTGCGAGGTGCCACTTTGACCAAGGCCACCACCAGCCTAGCGGGATGTGGACGTCCTCTTTGTTTCTTGGTGTGTGCTTGCAGCTTCCGTTTGTCTGGTGAGGACTTTGGTTTTGCTTTCAGTTCTGCGCACAAGGCTGTTTAATGCATTGTGGCCATTGCTTCCTCTTCCACATCTGACCCGCCCCCAGGGATGACTGGCACACTGGGCGACCTATAGCTATGAATCTACCACTTAGAAGAATGAGATTCTACTGTAATTCTGTTTGACCGATGCATATTCTTAAAAGTAATGAGAGGTGGCCTAAATTATTATACTCTTCCTCAGCTGGAATTGTTTTGTCACAGGAAGGGAAAGGCTGGGAACACTCTCCACTCCATCCGTGCCAGGCACTCTGGTCTCACTCCCGTGGGGGAACTGAGTCACTCTGAACCCCCATAGCGCATCTCTGGGTTTGTTTTCTTTCAATAGCTGAGCCAATCTGTTTGGAAGCCTTTCTCTGGAAGTTTTAAACTGTACCTCCTCTGATCTTCTGTCTGTGTGGACAGAGCTTATCTGTCCTTTGTATTTTTCTATGTATTGTTTCGGGATGAACCACTCTGGCATTTTGTATGATGGGAAATTCTACTCGCTCACTGAAAGCCACTTTGGGAGTGGAAATGAAGTCTTTGAGCTACACCTTGTCTGATCTTTTGTTTGTGGGACCATATTTGTTGTGTGCGTGAATGTGCAACAGTATTTGCACTGACTGCTTGAGACAAATAATAAGGCTCACGTGTGACAATACAAGCTAGGCTTCAATAGTATGTGACCAGAGAACGTCCAGATGTTCAAGCTGGATTTAGAAAAGGCAGTGGAACCAGAGATCAAATTGCCAACATCCACTGGATCACAGAAAAAGCAAGAGAATTCCAGAAAAACATTTACTTCTGCTTCATTGATTACACCAAAACCTTTGACTGTGTGGATCATAACAAACTGTGGAAAATTCTTAGAGATGGGAATAACACACCACCTTACCTGCCTCATGAGAAACCTGTATGCAGGTCAAGAAGCAACAGTTAGAACTGGACATGGAACAATAGACTGGTTCCAAATTGGGAAAGGAGTACGTCAAGGCTCTATACTATCACCCTGCTTATTTAACTTCTGTGCAGAGTACATCATGAAAAATGCCAGGCTGGATGAAGCACACGCTGGAATCAAGATTGCCAGGAGAAATATCAATAACCTCAGATATGCAGATGACACCCACCCTTATGGCAGAAAGCAAAGAAGAACTAAACAGCCTCTTGATGAAAGTGAAAGAGGAGAGTGAAAAAGCTGGCTTAAAACTCAATGTTGAAAAAGCTAAGATCATGGCATGTGGTCCCATCACTTCATGACAAATCGATGGGGAAACAATGGAAACAGTGACAGACTTTACTTTGGGGGGCTCCAAAATCACTGCAGATGGTGACTGCAGCCATGAAATTAAAAGACACTTGCTCCTTAGAAGAAAAGCTATGACCAACCTAGACAGCATGTTAAAAAGCAGAGACATTACTTTGCCACCAAAAGTTCATCTAGTCAAAGCTAGTTTTTCCAGTAGTCATGTATGGATGTGAGTGCTGGACCATGAAGATGGCTGAGCAACAAAGAATTTATTCTTTTGAACTGTGGTATAGGAAAAGACTCTTGAGAGTCCCTTGGACTGCAAGATCAAACCAGTCAATCTTAAAGGAAATTAATCCTGAATATTCATTGGAAGGACGATGCTAAAGCTGAAGCTCCACTAGGTTGGCCACCTGATGCAAAGAACTGACTCACTGGATAAGACCCTGATGCTGGGCAGGACTGAAGGCTGGAGGAGAAGGGGACAACAGAGGATGAGATCGCTAGATGGCATCACCGACTCAATGGACATGGGTTTGAACAGGCTTGGGAATTGGTGATGGAGAGGGAAGCCTGGCATGCTGCAGTCCATGGGGTCACAAACAGTTGGACATGACTGAGCGACTGAACTGACTGTGACAATACCAGGGTGCCATTCCCTATCATGTTGGGCTTTGCCTGTGGTAGATCATTGGTTGGAATTTTCCCTCTTGTTAAGGGTGACCAAAGCTCCATTCCAAGCTGTAAATGGCCCCTGCCTTCCAGGGTATGAAGGCAGGGTATGAAAGGGGTTTGCTATTTCTTTCTGCCTGTGCCCTAGCCCTCTGGAATACTTATCTACTCCACCTATAGATCCTGAGACTGAAGGAAAAAGTGTGGAAAGGAGGCTTTCTTAAACTCAAGCAGAAAACCTGAGGTTTCTGGCTCAGTCTTTATGTACAAGTTAACTTGTATATAATCTATACTTAATTGGCTTAAAAGTAAACTCTTACAAATTAAATCCAGATATTTAAAAAACTGATCAAGATCAATTTTAGAACCATATGATCTGGTAAATATTCAGTATTGACTTGCTATCTGCTATTTAAGGTGGATTAGGCTTGCTGCTTTGACTAAAACAGTCTTTAGAGTCATCAATGTCAAGTAATGCAAGTGAGATAAGAGCTTCTGGGTAAACTCTCTAGGAATAGTTGTTTTAGAAATGTGTACTTAAGAATGATCTCCCCAGGTATTTGGTAGCTTAGAAATTTTGAGTTAAGTTACTTGACAAGCTTATCAAATAGCTAGGTTATTTCTAAATAAAATAAGATACTGAAACATTACTGAATACTGCCTTCCTTTGGCAGAGAGAGACTCATGGGTATTTAGGAAATTAAAGATATTGGTGGCACCCTGAGATATAATAAAGTACATGTTTTTAGAGTTTTGCATGATCAAGATATTTATAATAGCCAGGACATGGAAGCAACCTAGATGTCCATCAGCAGATGAATGGATAAGAAAGCTGTGGTACATATACACAATGGAGTGTTACTCAGCCATTAAAAAGAATGCATTTGAATCAGTTCTAATGAGGTGGATGAGACTGGAGCCGATTATACAGAGTGAAGTAAGCCAGAAAGAAAAACACCAGTATAGTATACGGAATATAAGATAACCCTGTATGCAAGACAGCAAAAGAGACATAGATGTATAGAACAGTCTTTTGGACTGTGGGAGAGGGAGAGGGTGGGATGATTTCGGAGAATGGCATTGAAACATGTATAATATCATATAAGAAACGAATTGCCAGTCTATGTTCAATGCAGGATACAGGATGCTTGGGGCTGGTGCACTGGGATGACCCAGAGGGATGGTATGGGGAGGGAGGTGGGAGGGGGGTTCAGGATTGGGAACACAACTAAAATGGACTGGAATGGGTGAATTTAACTCAGATGACCATTATATCTACTACTGCGGGCAGGAATCCCTCAGAAGAAATGGAGTAGCCATCATGGTCAACAAAAGAGTCCGAAATGCAGTACTTGGATGCAATCTCAAAAACGACAGAATGATCTCTGTTCGTCTCCAAGGCAAACCATTCAATATCACAGTTATCCAAGTCTATGCTCCAACCAGTAACGCTGAAGAAACTGAAGTTGAACGGTTCTATGAAGACCTATAAGACCTTTTAGAACTAACACCCAAAAAAGATGTCCTTTTCATTATAGGGGACTGGCATGCAAAAGTAGGAAGTCAAGAAACACCTGGAGTAACAGGCAAATTTGGCCTTGGAATGCGGAATGAAGCAGGGCAAAGACTAATAGAGTTTTGCCAAGAAAATGCACTGGTCATAGCAAACACCCTCTTCCAACAACACAAGAGAAGACTACACATGGACATCACCAGATGGTCAACGCCGAAATCAGATTGATTCTATTCTTTGCAGCCAAAGATGGAGAAGCTCTATACAGTCAACAAAAACAAGACCAGGAGCTGACTGTGGCTCAGATCATGAACTTCTTATTACCACATTCAGACTCAAATTGAAGAAAGTAGGGAAAACCACTAGACCATTCAGGTATGACCTAAATCAAATCCCTTATGATTATACAGTGGAAGTGAGAAATAGATTTAAGGGTCTAGATCTGATAGATAGAGTGGCTGATGAACTATGGAATGAGGTTCTTGACATTGTACAGGAGACAGGGATTAAGACCATCCCCATAGAAAAGAAATGCAAAAGAGCAAAATGGCTGTCTGGGGAGGCCTTACAAATAGCTGTGAAAAGAAGAGAGGCGAAAAGCCAAGGAGAAAAGGAAAGATATAAGCATCTGAATGCAGAGTTCCAAAGAATAGCAGGAAGAGATAAGAAAGCCTTCCTCAGCAATCAATGCAAAGAAATAGAGGAAAACAACAGAATGGGCAAGACTAGAGATCTTTTCAAGAAAATTAGAGATACCAAGGGAACATTTCATGCAAAGATAGGCTCGATAAAGGGCAGAAATGGTATGGACCTAACAGAAGCAGAAGATATTAAGAAGAGGTGGCAAGAATACATGGAAGAATTGTACAAAAAAGATCTTCATGACCCAGATAATCATGATGATGTGATCACTAATCAAGAGCATACATCTTGGAATGTGAAGTCAAGTGGGCCTTAGAAAGCATCACTACGAACAAAGCTAGTGGAGGTGACGGAATTCCAGTTGAGCTGTTTCAAATCCTGAAAGATGATGCTGTGAAAGTGCTGCACTCAATATGCCAGCAAATTTGGAAAACTCAGCAGTGGCCACAGGACTGAAAGAGGTCAGTTTTCATTCCAATCCAAAAGAAAGGCAATGCCAAAGAATGCTCAAACGACTGCACAATTGCACTCATCTTACATGCTAGCAAAGTAATGCTCAAAATTCTCCAAGCCAGGCTTCAGCAATACATGAACCGTGAACTCCCTGATGTTCAAGATGGTTTTAGAAAAGACAGAGGAACCAGAGATCAAATTGCCAACATCTATTGGATCATGGAAAAAGCAAGAGAGTTCCAGAAAAACATTGATTTCTGCTTTATTGACTATGCCAAAGCCTTTGACTGTGTGGATCACAGCAAACTGTGGAAAATTCTGAAAGAGATGGGAATACCAGACCACCTGACCTGCCTCTTGAGAAATCTGTATGCAGGTCAGGAAGCAACAGTTAAAACTGGACATGGAACAACAGACTGGTTCCAAATAGGAAAAGGAGGACGTCAAGGCTGTATATTGTCATCCCGCTTATTTAACTTCTATGTAGATACATCATGAGAAACACTGGACTGGAAGAAGCACAAGCTGGAATCAAGATTGCCAGGAGAAATATCAATAACCTCAGATATGCAGATGACAACACCCTTATGGCAGAAAGTGAAGAGGAGCTCAAAAGCCTCTTGATGAAAGTGAAAGAGGAGAGTGAAAAAGTTGGCTTAAAGCTCAACATTCAGAAAACGAAGATCATGGCATCTGGTCCCATCACTTCATGGGAAACAGATGGGGAAACAGTAGAAACAGTGTCAGACTTTATTTTTTGGGGCTCCAAAATCACTGCAGATGGTGACTGCAGCCATGAAATTAAAAGACGCTTACTCCTTGGAAGAAAAGTTATTATCAACCTAGATAGTATATTCAAAAGCAGAGACATTACTTTGCCGACTAAGGTCCGTCTAGTCAAGGCTATGGATTTTCCTGTGGTCATGTATGGATGTGAGAGTTGGACTGTGAAGAAGGCTGAGCGCCGAAGAATTGATGCTTCTGAACTTTGGTGTTGGAGAAGACTCTTGAGAGTCCCTTGGACTGCAAGGAGATCCAACTGTCCATTCTGAAGGAGGTCAACCCTGGGATTTCTTTGGAAGGAATGATGCTAAAGCTGAAGCTCCAGTACTTTGGACACCTCATGCGAAGTGTTGACTCATTGGAAAAGACTCTGATGCTGGGAGGGATTGGGGGCAGGAGGAGAAGGGGACAACAGAGTATGAGATGGCTGGATGGCATCACTGATTCGATGGACGTGAGTGTGAGGGAACCTGGGAGATGGTGATGGACAGGGAGGCCTGGCGTGCTGCGATTCATGGGGTTGCAAAGAGTCGGACACGACTGAACGACTGAACTGAACTGTACACCTGTGGTGGATTCATGTTGAGGAATGGCAAAACCAATACAATATTGTAAAGTAAAAAGAAAAAAATAATAATAATAAAATAAAAAAGATTTTCTAAAATAGGATTAAATGTAGTTGGGTAAATGGATTTAAGTATTGTCTGGCAGTTTCCAAAAGTTCTTTTGGGTTTCCCAGGTGACTCAGTGGTAAAGAATCCACCTATAAAGATTGAGATGAGTAAGGAGTTAAGGGTTTGATTCCTGGATGGGGAAGGTCACCTGGAGGAGGAAAGGGCAACCAACTCCAGCACTGTTCCTTGAGAAATACCATGGACAGAGGAGCCTTTAGGGTTACAGTTCACAGATCGGAAGGAGTTGGACACAACTTATCCTTGAGCACTGAGCCCAAGTGAAAACTTTTGACCTCCAGGTAACTTGAAGGTATTTCAGAGGACCCCTGAGTCATCTCAGAGAGAAATATTTAACTGGGATCAGTTGCTATATTAATTAAAATCAGTTAAATTTAATCCCAATCTTTTAACCAAGTTTCTTTACCAGATTACATTGCAATCAGATGTATACCTATGCATCCTCCTCTTTTTTAAACTCTTTCTGTCATTTATAAATAATGATTGCATTCATCTTCAAGAAGCTTTATGAGAAGGACCACCTTTGACAAATACAGGCTTCTGATAATTTTCATGTCATACTGTAACAGGAGGGAAAGGAGCAGGGCACAACTTCTGAAAGAATGACACAGCCAAGGACGCAACACAAACCAATTAGAATCAAATGGGACCAAGACGGCAGACAAGACTAGAATTTGATCCTCAATCAGTAAGTGAAAGGACACACCCAGAGGTGCCATAACAGTTCCAAGGCACTGTTACAAGACCAAGAAGTGGGCGAGATCCTGGAAATCTCCACCCCTTCCCAAAAGTAGTTGGAATAATCCTCCTACTCATCAGCATACGAAATTACCCAGCCAATAAAAACTAACCACGCCAAATTTGGGGGCCGCACTTGCCCTCTGTGATGGCCCACACTCTGTCTGTGGAGTGTGATTCTGTCTGAATGAATAAATCTACTTCTTACCTATAACTTTGTCTCCCAATGAATTCTTTCTGTGACGAGACATCACGAACCTGAACTTTATTAGGTCCTGAAATCAGGTACCATGGGTTTTGTCTGGGTTTGAGTGCCAGGATGCCCTCCAGACCAGAGGTTCTCAAAGTGAGGAGCCTAGACCATAAGCATCAGCACCTTGGGAACTTGCTAGTAGTGTGAGGTTTGGGCTCCTCCCCAGACTTACTGAATCAGAAATTCTGTGTTTTAGTATGCCCTCGATTGAATGTTTGAGAACCATGGATCTGGTTTTCCACCAGGCATGTGGCCCAACGTATCACATGATCTCTCTCTAGACCTGGGCTGGCCCTGATGTGAGTTGAGAAGACTTCTTTTGCCTTCAACTTGAGGCTGAAACAAGAAGCTGCTCAGTGGCCCATTCTGTTTCCTCTTCCTGTCACCTACACCCAGGGCCCCATGACCTCTCAAAGTTGAGAGGCAAACTTCTTAGTGCAAACACACATACGTACCTGCACACACACACACTCGGTCTTTTTGTTTTTAAAACACAGGTGAGCATATGATACACATTTTTTTCCATCTTGCTTTTGTCACTGAACATCATACCCAAGAGATTCTTCCCGACCAGCGCTCAGAACCCTGCACTTAGGCAAAGGTCCTGTTGTGGTGGAAATGGAGAGAGTAGCAGTAAGGCACACACCACACGATTCTGACTCTGACTTTGTCTAGGACTCTGATTTCATGATTCAGCACCCCGTCCAGTGTCAGCCCCATCCTGGCCCACTAGTCCCTCCAGTTTGATCCCACAGACTTCCTTTTTATGTCTCACCATGACATCTAGTCCTAACCCAGGCCTATTTCTGCTTCTCCTTTCCTGTTACAACAACAACATCCCAGAAAGCTTATGCTTTGTGTAACTAACACAGGGTGAGGCCAGGCTCCTTGGCTCTAGGGAGCCCACTTCAGATTCAAATGCTGCACTAGCAGATTAATTTCCCAGGGAGGGGATACAGTGTCATGACCCTGGAGAGCTCTCTGTTGTCTAATCCTGGGATGTACTCTTTCTATGTGGGGACAGGAGGTGGCTTCTGCTCCCAGGTCGCATTCAGACTCCAAAGGCCGGTGAGTGTCCCACAGATGAAGAGGAGGGCCTCTGGGGCACAAGAATGGATCCTCAGACGTAACCCACCCCTGTCCCCTCCACATGACCTCATTTCATCCCCATGCCCTCCTACCCTGTTTCTCTTTGTCTAATTTCCTTCCCTAGTCTCCTTCTTCACCACCCTTCCTCACTCCATATTTCTCCTCTCTCCTTAATCTCTGCCTCTCCCTACCGACTTGGCCTCTCCCAGGCTCTCTTGCAGGCCCCCAGAATTCTACAACCCCCAACCCGACAAACTACAGGGAAAGGTCTAACGGTCCCTCTGCTCCGCTCAGCTGGCGCCTTGTGCTGGGTCCGCTCCCAAAGCAAAAGAGGGTGTTGGACATGTCCCTGATGATGCCTCTCATCTTGCCTGGATTACCCAAGAGGACACCTCCTCCATGAAGCCTTCTGACCCTCTATAGCAGGAAGTCATTAATGGCAGGCAGATGCTGGAGCTTAGAGAGTTTTAAGTTTTTTGGGGTGGTGGTATATTTTCTCTTATTCGCACCTAGTTGTATAGGTTGGACATTTGGACAATAAAGAGCAAGGCATCACTCAAACTAACTCAAAAATTAGAATGACTATAACCTATAATTTTCTGGGCTTTTCTGGTTGTTCCGCAGGGAAGAGGGTTTGATTCCTGATCCAGGAGGATCCCACATGCCACAGAGCAACTGAGCCCGTGCACCACGACTATTGACCCTACCCCAACTGCTGAAGCCCACGTGCCAGGGCCAGTAACAAGCAAAGCCCGCACATGAGAAACCTGTGCACGGCACCTAGAGAGTAGCCCCTGCTCACCACAGCTGGAGAAAGACCAATCAGCAATGAAGACCCAGCATGGCCAATGAATACATGAATAAAAACAAGCTGGAATTTTCTAAAAACCTTGGATGGTAGCTCTTGTTTGGTACCACTCTATAAAGTTCTCTTATACAATTGCTCATTTCACTATCTATATACCTCTCTGTCTTTGCAGCCTAATAAACAATCTCAAAGGTTTGGGGCTTAAAACCACAAGGAGATTGTTCTCTGATTCTGTGAGCTAGGCGGGTGTTCCCACACAGCCTCACTCCCATGTCTGATGGTGGGCGCTGCCTGCTGACGGGAGTGCCTCAGTTTTCCACGTGGCTCTCGTCTTCCTGTCGGCCAGGCTGGCTTTATGCCTGACGGTCTCAGGCATGAGAAGAACCTATAAAGCATCTTAAGGAAAAATCTCTGAGGCCACAGAGGATCACCTGTGCTGCAGTCTATCACTCACCACAGAGCCAAGCCGAGCCAGTCAGGAAACAGAACCTGCCTTTTCAGGGGAAGAAATAAAGTCACATTGTAAAAGCCAGGGTGTACCAAGATGGAAGGGCTCTGAAGCCATATTTATCTTCTACCAAAAGCACAGGCTTCTTCTAGCTCCCTCACCCAGGATTCCCTGAATTCCTGTCCTCTGATGGTCCTGTCTTCCCCCATCCTTAGCCACTCACTCCACTGACCCTCCCTAATCCCGGGATTTTACCGTCATCAACATCTGTGTCCTTTTTGTCTCGGCTCCCGATATCCCAGCCCCTCACCTCTCACTCAGCTTTCCTTCTCACTGCCTCTAGCATCTCAGCTCCAGCGGTTCTTTGACCCCAGTGCAACCAGTGACGTTTCAATTTCTCCTGACCCTCAGCCTCCTCGTGCCCTTACTTCCATCACCTTAAAGTCCAGGGGCCATCATTACAGTCCCTCCTGTACATACATCCTCAACGCCTTCACTCTTTTCTGATCTGGTTGTGTCCCCCTGGCACAAACCCAGTCCTGATCAGATCCGAATCCCCACCGGCACCAAGAAGTTGAACGTGGCTGGAGGAAACCACACGTGAAACTGACTGGGACCCCCCTAAATTACTGATGGCCGCATGCAAAGGGCCCCTCATGCCCATCAACGGCTTTCCCCCCCTTAGACATTATGTCACACTTTCTGCCTTTTCCCTGAACCTCCAGCACCACCTCCATCATCCTCGGTCTTAGCTGATGACCTTGTTCCCCACGTCAGCGAGAAGACAGAAGGCTCAGAAGAGACTGTTTACACACCCCACCTCCCTCCTTCCCATCCACCCTTCCCTGGCCCTTCTACCTGCCTCCCTCCTGCCACGCGGATGGATTCTCCGTGCTCCAAGCCCATCTCGTCCATGCTGCCTGGGATCACATCCTCTCGCATCAGCACGAGGACATCATTCTAGTCATCTTCTCCAGCATCATCAGTTTTTCCTGCTTTGTCAGCTTATTCTCATCAATATACACTCATGCTCTCACTTGATCTGAAACAAATAAGCAAACGAAGAAGTAAGCCAGCAAAGTCTCCTTTGATTCCACTTTTGTCTTTAACTACTGAGTCATTTCTTTAAAAAGAAAAAATATTTATTTATTCATTCCACTGCGCTGAATCACGGGTGTGGTACATGGGATCCGCACTGTGAGATTTGTAAGTTGCAGCATGTGGGATCTAGTTCCCTGACCAGGGATTGAACCTGGGCCCCCTGCACTGGGAATGAAGACTCTCAGCCACTGGACCACCAGGGAAGTCTCATATGAGTACTGCTTCATTTCTGCACAGCTCTTTACAATACTCAAAAGAGTTGTCTTTATTTGTATCCAGCTCCACTCCACCCAAAGTTTCTGGAACCTGCTCTCCCCCTAACCACCAATGATTTTGGGAGGTTCACCAGTGACCTCCAGGTGGCTAAATGCAATGGTCAGTTCTCAAGCCTCGCTGGATCTGACTGCTCAGCACATTTAACACCATAGTTGATCCCTTTTCTTGACACTCTTCCTCTGTGGATGCACGACACAGTTTTCCCCTGGTTTTCCCATGATTCACAGGCAGCAGGAAGCTCCTTGTCCATACCCACAGCTTTCTGCTCCATATTCCAACTTCCTAACCTTGGCATGCCCCAGGCATAGTCCTTGCATCCTCCCCTCTTTCCGATCTACATTCATACCTTTGGTGGCACCATCCTCTCTCGTGGGTCCAAACGTCATATTCACACTGAGGACGCCCTAATGTTCATCTCCAGCCCATCCCACCCCTCAAATCTAGGCTCATACCCAACACTCTGCTCAGTGCTTTCACTTGGGTCTCTGAAAAGCATTTCAAATCAAATTCCTGATCTTTTCCCCAAATTTTGTCACTGTCATGAACATCTAGAGGTAAATGGCAGCTCCATTCTGATGGAACCTACCAAAACCTTGGAGTAACACTTGGGTCTGCTCTGTTGAATCTGACCTGTGATCTTTTTGCAGAATTTGTTGACTCCATTTTCAAATATATAAAGACTCTAATACCTTCTTACTTCATCCACTGGCCCCACTTTGATCCAAACGAACTAAGACCACAATCTCTTTCCAAAACAGCAGCTGGAGTGATTCCTCAAGGGTTACTTCAGGTCAGGCACATCTCCAAGTCCTTGCCTTGGCCTGCAAGGCTATTCACCACCTGCCCTCCTCCCCTCTCTGACTTCATCTATAGCTTCTCCTTCGCTCACTCCGTTCCAGCCAAACTGGCTCCCAGGATGCCCCTGAACACGCCAGGTGCCTTTCCACCCCAGGGCCTTTGCACGTGCTGTTTCCTCTGCCAAGACGCCCCTCCCCCACATGGCCAGAAAGCCTGCTGTCTCACCTCCTTCATTTCTACACATGTGAAATGCTTTCTCAGGAGGTGTTCTCTAACCCTCTTATTAAAATTGAATCTCCTCTTCTCCCACCTTAGAAATCAATGACCTCCTTCCCAGATGTACTTATTACTACCTGGGTTACATATATTTAATATGTAGTTATTGTCCACTGTTTCTCTCAATGTAATGACAGCTTCCTGAGGAATGTTCCCTCTTTTGTTCACTGCTGTAGCCCCACACAGCAGGTGCTCAGTAAACATTGTTTAGGCCATGGTGTGCACCATGTGGGATCTTAGTTCCCTCACCAAGCATGGAACCTGTGCCCCCTGCTTGGGGAGAGTGGAGTCCTAACCACTTGGCCACCAGGGAAGTCCCCCAATAAACATTTTTGAATGGATAAATCATAAGAAACATACAGTCAGGACGGCCACAGAGCTGGTTAATAACAGCTCTGTGACTTATCCAGGACCCAGGGCACTTCTGTCTTTCTAGCAAACACAGACAAGCTCTGCTCATGGCCATGAGATGGTGGAGCTCATCCAGGCATGATGACACCTAACAAAAAAGTGCTGTCTCTTCCGGTCGTTGGTTCTTAGAAATAAGGAAGCTCAGAGCAGTTTTGTGAGAAAATAGCAACTTGAAAGATGGTTTCTGTGCAGTGAAACCAGGAGACAGTCCCTGGACCCAGCATCCTGGGGCAAGACTGGGCTGTGGTGCCAAGGGGCAGGGGTACTCCTTTCTGCAGTTTTGCCTCAAGGAGCTGCTCAGCAGGAAGCAGACACTGTGGGCAGGTTTTGAGTGGTTACGGACAAAGGGGGAGTGCTGTATCTCCTCATGGCCTCTTTCCTCCCCTCCACAACCTGCTCATAAACACAAGCATCTCTGGGGGTGGTTCCTGCTGGTATAGAGCCCAGGGTGTGGCCACTGAGCCCATGAAAGGTGGGGCCAAGGGCGGCTAACCAGACCATGACAGCTCCCTGAACCAAGTACCCGCAAGCACTGGGTACCGGCTCATTGTGGGCGGAGCCTGGTGGGAAGGCAGGGAGGAAAGAAGAGGCTGACTCTGACCCTCTGTACCGCAGTTCCAAGCTGCAGACTGTCACGTGCACGTATGCACCCCCTGACTCATCTATCTACTCTGAAAGCTCTCATTACATGGTTGACGCATACTGGTACTGATTCCCATCCAGCTAATTTCTCACATGCCTATCAAACGCCCTCTTTCTCTGCCAGTTAAGGGGTCCCAAAGTTGCATTAGTCAAGGCCTGAAACTCATGTTAACTCAAGGTCAGGTCTGTGGGCCAGTAGCAGCAGCAACGCCTTGGAGCTTAGTGGAAATGAAGACACTCAGGCGCCACCTTGTGACTTGCAGAATCTCAGCATGTGGGGGTGTTGGATTGGGAAGCTATAGTTGAACAAGCTTTCCACATGCTTCTTATTGGTGCTGGAGTCTGAAAATCAGTGCTGGATCCTTGCTCTTAAAGTGTGATGGTAAGACCTGAGTGCTTATCAGAAACGCAGACTTTCACCCCACTGCAAACTACAGAATCTGCATTTTTTTTACCAGTCTCCCCAGGGATTTCTTCACACATTACAGTGTGAGACACTCTTGTCTACAAAGTCACAGTCTGGTTAGGATAGAAATCTGGTTGGGTTCAAGAGATGCACTGAGGAAAGTAGGCAGGGTCCAGAGTGTTTTGCAGACATCGCATTTGCAGAGACTTAATCTGATACAGACCACGAGCAGGAGTCTATCAGAGAAACAGGCAGAGGACTGGGGTGGTGACGCCAAAACTCATCCTCTCTTCACTGGTGCTGAATGCGAATACAGAGACAGAGTTTTGGGTGAAGTAGAAAAGAGTAGCTTTTATTGCTTTACCAGGCAAAGCAGGCCACATCGGACTAATGCCCAACCAAACTTACTACACTGAAACTTTTTACTAGGAATCTCAGATTGAACTTTTTAAAGGTCTCTCAAGGCCAGTAAAGCCATGCCAATGGCTTGCCTTGCCTTCAGATTCTGCCTGGGATATCTATAGATTGGGTAAATTTATCTCTTCTTCAGGTCCCCCCCCCACTCACCCCGCAAAAAAAAAAAAAAATCTAGATAATTTCATCCCAGAAAAACATCCACTTCTGCTTCATTGAATACCCTAAAGCCTTTGACTGTCTAGATCAAAATAAACTGTGGAAAATTCTTACAAGAGATGGGAATGCCAGACCACCTTACCTGCCTCCTGAGAAATCTGTATGAGGGTCAAGAAGCAACAGTTAGAACTGGACATGGAACAATAGACTGGTTCAAAATAGGGAAAGGAGTACACCAAGGCTCTATATTGTCACCCTGCTTATTTAACTTCTATGCAGAGTACATCATGTGAAATGCCGGGCTGGATGAATCACAAGCTGGAATCATGATTGCTGGGAGAAATATCAACAACCTCAGATATGCAAATGACACTATCCTTATGGCAGAAAGTAAAGAGGAACTAAAGAGCCTCTTGATCACAGTGAAAGGGGAGAGTGAAAAAGCTAGCTTGAAACTCAACATTCAAAAAACAAAGATTCATGGCATCCAGTCCCATCACTTCATGGCAAAGAGAAAGGGAAAAAGTGGAAGCAGTGACAGACTTTATTCTCTTGGCCTCTAAACTCACTGTGGATGGTGACTGCAGCCATGCAAATGAAAGACGCTTGGTCCTGGTAAGGAAAGCTGTGACAAATCTGGACAGCTTACTGAAAGCAGAGGCATCACTTTGCCAACAAAAGTCCTTATAGTCACAGTGACAGTTTCTCCACTAGTGAGAGACCATAGAGAAGACTGAGCACTGAAGAACTGATGCTTTCAAATTGTGGTGCTGCAGAAGACTCTTGGGAGTCCCTTGGAGATCAAACCAGTCAATCCTAAAGGAAATCAACCCTGAACATTCATTGAAAGGACTGATGCTGGAGCTCCAATCCTTTGGCCACCTGATGTAAAGAGCTGACTCACTGGAAAAGACCTTGGTGCTGGGAAAGACTGACGGGAAAAAGAGAAGGGGGTGGCAGAGGATGGGGGGTTAGACAGCATCACGACTCAGTGGACATGAATATGAGCAAACTCCAGGAGACAGTGAAGGACAGAGGAGCCTGGCGTACTGCAGTCCATGGGGTCTCAAAGAGTTGGACGTGACTTAGTGACTGAACAATAACAACAAAATATCTGTTAATAGATTCCTGCACATGCCAAGCAATAGCCTTTCCCATTCACCTGATAAGGTTGTTTAGAACTCAAGGGTCTCCAATTTCTGGAGGAACCAAACAGAAGAAAAAGAAAAATATTTTAATTTTACCCACAGGTATAAATTACCAAATTGTTGTAAACCATGAGTAGTGTGAGGAAGAGGGCTTTTCTATATCTTAAAGACAGATCAGAAGCTAGCCACGGATTCCTCTGGTGGTAAAGTGGTTAAGAAACGGCCTGCCAATGCAGAAGACAAGAGTTCAATCCCTGGTCCAGGAAGATTTCACATGTTGCAGAGCAAGTAACCCATGCATCACTGCTGACCCAGTGCGCTGCAACTACTGAAGCCCACGTGCCCTAGAGCCGGCGCTCTGCAACCAGAGATGCGAGCTGCACTGAGAAGCCTGTTCACTGCAGCTAGAGACAGTCCAGAGGCAGCAGCAGAGACCCAGCGCCATGAAAAACAAGTAAATGAGGGAGCCAGGAACATGCGAGACGAGCCACAGATTATGACCACACTTAGCAGTTCATCCAAGTCCATATAATTATCTTTGATCTGCCTGAGTCCAGATTACCACTAGTTTTGATGAATGGATAAAGAAGATGTGTTACACATATTCAATGGAATATTACGGAGCCATAATAAGAACAAAATGATGCCATTTGTGGCAACATGGACAGACCTAGGGATTATCACACTAAGCGAAGTTAAGTCAGAAAGAGAAAGACAAGTATTATAGGATAACACTTATATGTGGAATCTAAAATACAACACAAATGAACCTATCTATGACACAGAAACAGAACTATGGATAGAAAATAGACTGGCAGTTGCCGAGGGGGAGGGGTTTGGAGGAGTGACGGAGCAGAAGGCTGGAGTTAGCATCTATACACTTTTATACACAGAGTGGACAAACAAGGTCCTACTTTGTAGCACAGAGGACTCTACTCAATGTTCTGTGATAAGCCATATTGAGTATTTGGAAATGAATATTTTTTTAAAAAAGAATATGTATAACTGAATCACTTTGCTGTATAGCAGAAATTAATATGGCACTGTAAATCAACTATACTTCAAGAAAAAATATTAAAACTAAAAAAAACATATTAAGGAAAAACTTGCACCTGGATATTTGGAGCAACCTAGAAGTAACCAAGATACCCTCCAGGGTGTGAATGGATAAACAGACTGTGATACATCTAGACAATGGAATATTGCTATTGTTCAGTCACTGAGTCCTGTCCAACTCTTTGTGGCCCCATGGACTGCAGCACGCCAGGCTCCTCTGCACTTCACTATCTCCTGGAGTTTGTTCAAATCCATGTCCATTGAGTCAGTGATGCCATCCAACCATCTCATCCTCTGCCGCCCCCTTCTCCTTTGCCTTCAATCTTTCCCAGTATCAGGGTGTTTTCCAATGAGGCAGCTCTTCACATCAGGTGGCCAAAGTTTGGAGCTTCAGCCTTAGCATCAGTCCTTCCAGTGAATATTCAGGGTTGATTTCCTTTAGGAGTCACTGGTTTGATCTCCTTGCTGTCCAAGGGACTCTCAAGAGTCTTCTCCAGAATCACAATTTAAAAGCATATTATTCAGCATTAAAAAGAAATGAGCTATCAAGCCATGCAAAGAAGTTTTTAAAAATGCATATTACTAAGTGAAATAAGCCAATCTGACAAGGGTATATATTGTATGATTCCAACTATAATACTTTCTGTAAAAAGGTGAATTCCAGAGACAGTGAAAGGTCAGCAGTTGCCAGGGATTCGGGAGAAAAGATGAAAAGGCACAGCACATTTTTAGGTGATTTTTTGGGTTGTGAAGGTGATACCATAGTGATGGATACCTATTGTTACACATTTATCTAAACACATTAGACTGGACTACACCAAGGGTGAACCCTACTGCAAACCATGGACTTTGGGTGATGGTGAGTCAATGTAGGTTCATCAGCTATAACACAGCTCCACTCCGGTTGGGGATGTCAGTAATGGAGGATGCTGAAGGTGTGTGGGGCAGTGGGTGAATGGGAACTCTCTGTCCTTTCCCCTGGGTTTTGCTGTGAAGTGGAAACGGATCTAAAAAAATAAAGTACATTAAAAAAAAATCTTATGAGACCACAGGTAACTTAGATATAGTTGAAGTAACTTTGCCGGAGGCCCCACAGCTGGAAACTGATGGAGCTGAAAGCAGAGTAGACATGCAGTCCCTGTCTCGCTCCAAGGCCTCACCTTTTTTTTAAATTAATTTATTCATTTTAATTGGAGGCTACTTACTTTACAATATTGTGCTGGCTTTCGCCATACATTGACAGGAACCAGCCATGGGTGCACATGTGTCCCCCATCCCGCACCCCCCTCCACCCCCCTCCCCGTCCCACCCCCCTGGGTTTTCCCAGTGCGCCGGCTTTGAGTGCCCTGTGTCATCCATCAAACTGGGACTGGTCATCTATTTCGCATATGGTAATATACATGTTTCAATGCTCTTCTCTCAAGACATCCCACCCTCACTTTCTCCCACAGAGTCCAAAAGTCTGTTCTTTATATCTATGTCTCTTTTGCTGTCTCGCATATAGGGTTGTCATTGCCATCTTTCTAAATTCCATATATATGTGTTAATATACTATATTGGTGTTTTTCTTTCTAAATTACTTCATTCTGTATAATGGGCTCCAGTTTCATCCACCTCATTAGAACTGATTGAAATGTGTTCTTTTAATAGCTGAGTAATATTCCATTGTGTACATGTATCACTATTTTCTTATCCATTCATCTGCCAATAGACATCTAGGTTGTTTCCATGTCCTAGCTATTGTAAAAAGTGCTACAATGAACTGGAGAAGACAATGGCACCCACTCCAGTACTCTTGCCTGGAAAATCCCATGGATGGAAGACCCTGGTAGGTTGCAGTCCATGGGGTCACTAGGAATCGGACATGACTGAGCGACTTCACTTTCACTTTTCACTTTCATGCATTGGAGAAGGCAATGGCAACCCACTCCAGTGTTCTTGCCTGGAGAATCCCAGGGACGGGGGAGCCTGGTGGGCTGCCATCTATGGGGTCGTACAGAGTCGGACACGACTGAAGCGACTTAGCAGCAGCAGCAGCAGCTGCAATGAACATGGCGGTACACGTATCTCTTTCAATCCTCGTTTCCTCAGTGTGTATGCCCAGCAGTGGATTGCGGGGTCGTATGCCAAGGCCTCATCTAATCAATCCATCCTGCAGTTTCTATGGATCTGACCAGAAGCCGCCTTTCTGCGTTACTTTTCCCTTTATTCCTTCTGCCCGTGAATCACCTGCGCAGACTGCAAGCCATCTGGAGTGGGACCTGACAGCCTGCGTTTCCAGGGGCTCCCTGCTAACAGCGATGGAGCAGGGCCGGAGGGGACACTCTTGAGTCACCAGGGCTTGTGCTCCACCCGCACCGACCTGCTGGTTGAGTCCTGCACAAACTCCAAGTTTTATCATCACTCTGTACAGCGATGCTTACTGATGCTCCCTGCACCCAGAATTCATACCTTTGCTTATTAAAAATCATAATCTCCCTTAGATATATAAATTAAAGTCTAATCTTATGATAAATCAGCACCTGACCCTCCCCCACCCCCATGGAGAGGCAGAACTGATTTCTCCCTCTGATGCACTTCCCTTGCCTTCAGCACCATTTCTTGCAGCACTTGCTTTTCCTTATTAACTGGCACCTCCCTGCTCACTGACTGTGCATCTGTTCACTTCTGCTATTTTGAAAGCACCTTGAGGAGAGGAACTCTCTTTCATCTTTATAGGTTCCTTAATAACAAGCACGGCTTTGTACACAGAAAGGAACATGACCCTGCCTTGCCCCTTAAGTTCAGTTCAGTTGGTCAGTCATGTCCGACTCTTTGTGATCCCAAGGACTGCAGCATGCCAGGCCTCCCTGACCATCACCAATGCCAAGAGTTTACCCAAACCCATGTCCATTGAGTTGGTGATGCCATCCAGCCATCTCATCCTCTGTCATCCCCTCCTCCTGCCCTCAGTCTTTCCCAGCATCAGGGTCTTTTCAAATGAGTCAGCTCTTCACATCAAGTGGCCAAAGTATTGGAGTTTCAGCTTCAACATCAGTCCTTCCAATAAATATTCAGGACTGATTTCCTTTAGGATGGACTGGTTGGATCTCCTTGCAGTCCAAGGGACTCTCAAGAGTCTTCTCCACCACCACAGTTCAAAAGCAGCAATTCTTCTGTGCTCAGCTTTCCTTATAGTCCAACTCTCATATCCATACATGACTCATAGAAAAACCATAGCTTTGATCAGATGGACCTTTGTTGGCAACGTAATATCTTTGCTTTTTAGTATGCTGCCTAGGTTGGTCATAGTTTTTCTTCCAAGAAGCAAATGACTTTTAATTTCATGGCTGCAGTCAACATCTACAGTGATTCTGGAGCCCCCCAAGATAAAGTCTTTCACTGTTTCCCCATTTATTTGCCATGAAGTGGTGGGACCAGATGTTATGATCTTAATTTTCTGAATGTTGAGCTTTAAGCCAACTTTTTCACTCTCCTCTTTCACTTTCATCAAGAGGCTCTTTAGTTCCTCTTTGCTTTCTGGCATAAGGGTGGTGTCATCTGCATATCTGAGGTTACTGATATTTCTCCCGGCAATCTTGATTCCAGCTTGTGCTTCATCCAGCCCAGCATTTCTCATGATGTTTTCTGCATATAAGTTAGACAAGCAGGGTGACAATATACAGCCTTGATGTACTCCTTTTCCTACTTGGAACCAGTCTGTTGTTCCATGTCCAGTTTTAACTGTTGCTTCCTGACCTACATATAGATTTCTCAAGAGGCAGGTCAGGTGGTCTGGTATTCCCATCTCTTTCAGAATTTTCCACAGTTTGCTGTGATCCACACAGTCAAAGGCTTTGGCAAAGTCAATAAAGTAGAAACAGATGGTTTCCTGGAACTTTCTTGCTTTTCCAATGATCCAAAACATGTTGGCAATTTGATCTCTGTTCCCTCTGTCTTTTCTAAAACCAGCTTGAACATCTGAAAGTTCACAGTTCATGTACTGTTGAAGCCTGGCTTGGAGAATTTTGAGGATTACTTTACTAGCGTGTGAGATGAGTGCAACTGTGCGGTAGTTAGAACATTTTTTTTTGGAGAAGGCGATGGCACCCCACTCCAGTACTCTTGCCTGGAAAATCCCATGGACAGAGAAGCCTGGTAGGCTGCAGTCCATGGGGTTACAAAGAGTCGGACACGACTGAGCGACTTCACTTTCACTTTTCACTTTCATGCATTGGAGAAGGAAATGGCAACCCACTCCAGTGTTCTTGCCTGGAGAATCCCAGGGACAAGGGAGCCTGGTGGGCTGCTGTCTATGGGGTCACACAGAGTCGGACATGACTGAAGTGACTTAGCAATAGCAGTAGAACATTTTTTGGCATTGCCTTTCTTTGGGATGGGAATGAAAACTGACCTTTTCCAGTTCTCTGGCCGTGCTGAGTTTTCCATATTTGATGGCATATTGAGTGTGGGACTTTCACAGCTCAACTGGAATTCCATCACCTTCACTAGCTTTGTTCGTAGTAATGCTTCCTAAGGCCTACTTGACTTCACATTCCAGGATGTCTGGCTCTAGGTGAATGATCACACCATCGTGGTTATCTGGCTCATGAAGATCTTTTTGTATAGTTCCTCTGTGTATTCCTACCACCTCTTCTTAATATCTTCTGCTTCTGTTAGGTCCATACCATTTCTGTCCTTTATTGAGCCCATATTTGCATGAAATAGTCTGTTGGTATCTCTACTTTTCTTGAAGAGATCACTAGTCTTTCCCATTCTATTGTTTTCCTCTATTTCTTTGCACTGATCACCTAGGAAGGCTTTCTTATCTCTCCTTGCTATTCTTTGGAACTCTGCATTCAAATGGGTATATCTTTCCTTTTCTCCTTTTGCCCCTTCTTATCTCTTTGATATTGCTTCTCTCTCCTATATAGTGCGACATCTGGACTGTGGTGAGGTTTAAATCAAATGTCATGTGTCAATGTCTTGCTCATAGTAAGCCCCTGAAAAATATTTATTGAAGTGGATTTTCCTTTTTTATTACCTGCATAAGGAAAGGAGGTGGGCATGAAAGTGAGTTAATGAGAGAGCTGGGCCTAGTACCAGGTAATTTCCCCACTCAATCAAGCTCTACTATACTTCGTTTTGGTTATGTGAGTACCTCTCAGTCATTTATGTGACTAATATTCATCAGTATTTACAGAAGAAACCTAGAATATTGTTTCCTGGTTTCACATTTCCTGAAAAAATCACTGGCTAGAATTCAGATTGTTGTTGTTCACTCAGTCATGTCCAATTCTTTGCGACCCCATGGACTGCAGCATGCCAGGATTCCCTGTCCTTCACCATCTCCTGGAGCTGCTCAACTCCTGCTCATTGAGTCAGTGATGCCATCCAACCATCTCATCCTCTATCGCCCCCTTCTCCTGCCTTCAATATTTCCCAGCATCAGCGTTGGCTCTGTACATCAGGTGGCCAAACTACTGGAGTTTCAGCTTCAGTATCAGTCCTTCCAATGAACATTCAGGGTTGATCTCCTTTATGATTGACTGGTTTGATCTAAGTGCAGTCGAAGGGACTCTCAAGAGTCTTCTCTAACACTACAGTTCAAAAACATCACTTCCTTGGCACTCAGGCTTCTTTATGGTCCAACTCTCACATCCACACATGACCACTGGAAAACCATAGCTTAGACTAGACAGACCTTTGTCAGCAAAGTAATTCAGTAGGGTTGCAAACAAAGGAATTGATGTATCCTTACAACTTGGTAAATAGTAATGTAATATAAAATATTTAATATCCATCTTGAGCCAGACATCCTGGAATGTGAAGTCAAGTGGGCCTTAGAAAGCATCACTATGAACAAAGCTAGTGGAGGTGATGGAATTCCAGTTGAGCTATTTCAAATTTTGAAACACGATGCTGTGAAAGTGCTGCACTCAATATGCCAGCAAATTTGGAAAACTCAGCAGTGGCCACAGGACTGGAAAAGGTCAGTTTTCATTCTAATCCCAAAGAAAGGCAATGCCAAAGAATGCTCAAACTACCACACAATTGCACTCATTTCACACACTAGTAAAGTAATGCTCAAAATTCCCCAAGCCAGGCTTCAGCAATACGTGAACCGTGAACTTCCTGATGTTCAAGATGGTTTTAGAAAAGGCAGAGGAACTAGAGATCAAATTGCCAACATCCACTAGATCATGGAAAAAGCAAGAGAGTTCCAGAAAAATATCTGCTTTATTGACTATGCCAGAGCCTTTGACTGTTGGATCACAATAAACTGTGGAAAATTCTGAAAGAGATGGGAATACCAGACCACCTGACCTGCATCCTGAGAAATCTGTATGCAGGTCAGGAAGCAACAGTTAGAACTGGACATGGAACAACAGACTGGTTCCAAATCAGAAAAGGAGTACGTCAAGGCTGTATATTGTCACCCTGCTTCTTTAACTTATATGCAGAGTACATCATGAGAAACGCTGGACTGGAAGAAGCACAAGCTGGAATCAAGATTGCCAGGAGAAATATCAATAACCTCAGATATGCAGATGACACCACCCTTATACCAGAAAGCAAAGAGGAACTAAAGAGCCTCTTGATGAAAGTGAAAGAGGAGAGTGAAAAAGTTGGCTTAAAGCTCAACATTCAGAAAACGAAGATCATGGCATCTGGTCCCACCACTTCATGGCAAATAGATGGGGAAACAGTGGAAAGAGTGTGAGACTTCATTTTGGGGGGCTCCAAAATCAGTGCAGATGGTGATTGCAGCCATGAAATTAAAAGACGTTTACTCCTTGGAAGGAAAGTTATGACCAACCTCGATAGCATATTCAAAAGCAGAGACATTACTTTGCCAACAAAGGTCCATCTAGTCAAGGCTATGGTTTTTCCAGTAGTCACGGATGTGAGAGTTGGACTGTGAAGAAATCTGAGTGCTGAAGAATTGATGCATTTGAACTATGGTGTTGGAGAAGACTCTTGAGAGTCCCTTGGACTGCAAGGAGGTCCAACCAGTCCATCCTAAAGAAGAGCAGTCCTGGGTGTTCACTGGAAGGACTGATGCTGAGGCTGAAACTCCAATACTTTGGCCACCTCATGAGAAGAGTTGACTCATTGGAAAAGACTCTGATGCTAGGAGGGATTGGGGGCAGGAGGAGAAGGGGACACACAGGATGAGATGGCTGGATGGCATCACCGACTCGATGCACATGAGTTTGGGTGAACTCCAGGAGTTGGTGATGGACAGGGAGGCCTGGCGTGCTGCGATTCATAGGGTTGCAAAGAGTCAAACATGACTGAGCGACTGAGCTGAACTGAACTGAATATCTATCTATAATGTAATATATGTCTATGTAACTCAAAACAACCCAATTTAAAAATAGGAAATGGTTCCAGATTAAACATGATCATATAAGAAAAGATAAATGATTATGATCAACCACAGTGATTTCCACTCACTGGACACCTTGGCAGTCTCACTTGATTTCTCATTTACTTAACCTGTAAAACGCAGATACTATTAACATCGCCCCCTTACTTGCTTCTCAGAATCCATGAAATGTGGAAAAAATTGCCAAT
The DNA here is from genome assembly GCF_042477335.2 of Ovis canadensis. Classification (NCBI taxonomy): domain Eukaryota; kingdom Metazoa; phylum Chordata; class Mammalia; order Artiodactyla; family Bovidae; genus Ovis; species Ovis canadensis. Next base: position 67,780,042 of record NC_091263.1, on the reverse strand, counting down.
TTAAGAAACTGCTATAAAAATATAGGAAACATTTTATGTACAAAAAATCATTAGCAATATCATTGGGTATAATCCAGAGGTGGAGGGAAAGGCCATTTATGTAAAACATCCAGAAAAGTGGAATAGGATTAATGGTACATGGGACATTGCAGAAGAAATGATTAGTGAACTTGATGACATCAATACAGAGTCTTCAAAATGGCACTGGGAAAAAGGGATTGAAAAAAAAGTTACGGGAGAATGGCAATGAAACATGTATACTATCATGGAAGAAACGAATCGCCAGTCTATGTTCAATACAGGATGCTTGGGGCTGGTGCACAGGGATGATTCAGAGAGATGATATGGGGTGGGAGGTGGGAGGGGGGTTCAGGATTGGGAACTCATGTACACCCATGGCAGATTCATGTCAATGTATGGCAAAACCCATATAGTATTGTAAAGTAAAATAAAGTAAAAAAAATTTTTTTTTAAATCATCAGTGAGATAATTTTACAACGTGGCCTAATGGACACATAATTAGAGTGCCTAAAAATAAGCAGTGGTGAAAAAATAATTAGAAGTAGTGGCTCAAAACTCATGTTTAACTGAAAATATTAATCCACAGATCTGAGAATGTTAATGATATCCAAGTACAAGTAACCTGAAGAAAACTACACCACAGGATAACATAATGATGATATTTCTGATTAGAAACAACTCAAATGAGGAAATACTAGAACAACACATTTAGAGTAATGAAAGAAGACTCAACTGAGAATCTATACCCTGAAGAATTATCCAAAAAATTGAGGGTGAAATAAAGACGGTTTCAAACAAAAGTTGAATTAATTCATTACCCACAGAAGTGTACTACAAAAAAAGTTAAAGGAAGAACTTTAGACCAGAGGAAAATTACATGAGAAGTGAAAGTAGATCTGCACAAAGCAATGAACAGCACTGGAAATGAGTAAATATAAAATATCTTTTCTCTTAGTATTTTAAGTCTTTTTAAAACATAAACTTCTAATTTTGGAATAATTTCAAACTTACAGAAAAGTTGCAAAGTTATTATGAAGATATTAGATAAATGCTGCCTTTAGATACCAACTTCACATATTAAGAAACAGATTGGTTAAAAGTAAAAGAAAACAGAAACATATAACATCAGCATTCATTAAAAAAAATACAAATTAAAGTATAATGAGATACCTCTATTCCTTTGAATGACTAAAATTGAAAACCATACCACAAAAGAGACAAAATATACAGGAGAAAATAACAAAATACCTGGAGGGAAAAATGGATGAGATCCAAAATGTGATTAATAGGAATGAACCAATCAGAGTGGAAGGAATTATACAAAATTGAGATTGAGGACTTTCCAGATTAAAGGAACAAAAGTGTTCAGATTGAAACAGTCTATTGAGTTCTTAGTATCATGAACAACACCCAGGCTCAGACACATTCTTGGGGACATTTCAGAAAACCAAGGATGCAGAAAGGTTCTTTCTGAAAATAAGAATTGATTTGAAATAATCTAATGAAGTATCATTAGCTACAGAGGATGCTAAAAGATGACGGATGGTTTTTTTAGTTCTAAAGGAAAATGACTTTGAGCCAAGGTTTCTCTGCTCTATCAGAGCATATAAGGTAGGAAGGCAGGATGAAAACATTTCAGATGTGCAAGGATTCAGAAATTCTATCTACCATTGTTCTCTCATTGAAAGTTACTTAGGTCTGTTGTCAGGCAAAGCAAGAAAGGAAGATGGAGGGCCCGGGAGCCAGGGAGCCCCACCCAGTAGGAGAGAAGTTTCCAGAGGCAGTGGTGTGGCCTGGGAAGTGGATCCAGGTCAGGACAGTAAGGACGGGGAGCTCTTAGAGGTCATTTCCAGCGGAAGGAGGACTTGACTGAATAGAAATTATACTGCAGAGGCTGGGGGACGGTGAAGATGTGAAGAAGGCAAATTCTTAAAAGGCATGAGAATCACCAGGGGAAAAAATTAACAGTATAATAAAAGAAAAACAAATATACTAACTGTTGGTGAGGATGTAGAGCAACTGGACTCCCACACTACTGATGAGGATATAAAATGGTACAGTCACTTTGGGAAACAGTTGAGCAGTTTTCAAGAAGATTCAACATGCATCTACTATAAAAATCCAGGCATATATCACCCCTAGGTGTTTACTCAAGAGAGAAGAAAGCTTATGTTCATACAAAGATCTGTTGCAGATGTACACAGCAGCTGTATTTGTAGCAGCCCCAAAATGAAAACTGCCTCCGTGTTCATCAGCAGGTCCCAAGCAGGTGAGCTCAGAGAAGGGTGTTCTGCACTAGGGAACAGAAACGTCTTCCTCAGCAAATGGAAGGGCGGATGTGCATGCAGGATCCTGTGCTAAGTATGCGGTGCCCACAGGTACTTGTAACGATGCTGGCTGATCAGTCATTTTCAGAGAAGATTTCACATGTGGTTGAAGCATTTCAAAACGTGAAAAAGAAAAAAGTGAAAAACGAAAAACTCAGCTTAAATAAAACCAGTAAACGAATTTGATTGTTACTTAATTTATACTCTCTTGTGGCCAAAAGTTCCAGGAACTTGCTCCAAGTGCTCTCACTCCATCACCACCATAGAGCCACCAAGGTAAACTTCTTTTGGACATGCTTTTAAATCCCATTCAAGTCGCCACGGTTCTGAGTAGGTTATACTTCTTATGGAAAGCTTCTGGCCTCCTTTTCTTTACTCACCACTATCTGTTTCTTCTGCATGTTCATTCCTAACCCTCATCTGCTCAGATTGGTTATGCACTATGATTTTTACCCCTGCAGTCAAGATAAATTCTCTTCTCCCATTTATCTGATGATAAGTGCTGCTGGGGCCAACTAGGTAGTGTAGCTGTGGTTCTGTGCTCACAAGTCCTTCAAGCACACCTAACTCAACAGTTGAAATTTAAAAACAAATTGTGGGTACTATAAATACACTGGTTCACAGTAGACCGAGGATATTTCAGAAGGCAAGAGACAATGAAAGCAATATTCTTCACTAGGACACTGACATGTCAGATTCTATTAAAGCATGAGTTATTTCTGGAGCATTCTTAAGGAGATGGGAATACCGAACCACCTGACCTGCCTCTTGAGAAATCTGTATGTAGGTCAGGAAGCAACAGTTAGAACTGGACATGGAACAACAGACAGGTTCAAAATAGGGAAAGGAGTACATCAAGGCTGTATTTTGTCACCCTGCTTTGTAGGGAACTAGGTTTAAGGAAGGTTGAGAAGTGCTTGCAAACGAGACTCTCAACCAGGGCTGAACAGTCTTGCAAACGAGATGTTCAGCTAAGAATCCTGTTTGTTCCCATGGGAAAAGAACATTGCTTGCACACAAGGATGTTTCTCTGATTCCTCAAAAGGAACAGACCCTGGGACAAAACGGATTCTAAGTTGATAAGGAAGTTCCCCAAAACAAAGTCTTAGCTGCAGTAAATAAGCCAAGGTAAAGGTTATCTCGCCCTGCGCCTGCGCACTGTATAGTCTCTGAATCGTAGTGCTTGGCAGCTTGCCCTGTAGGTTGTTGTGCAAGGGATATAAAATAAAGCAGCTGTAAGAAGCGAGGGTTAAAATATAAAGATTTAAACCACTCTGCAGTGTTGGTGTTTCATTCCGTCGCCGGCATCTGGCGCCCAACGTGGGGCTCGATGGAACCGAAAGGGTAAGCACCCCGGGGCAAAAGGCTGAAAGGGGGACTTTCGGGAGATAGAAAAAAAGAGAAAAGAATAAAAATCCGAAAGGGTAAACACCCCGGAGCAAAAGGCTGAAAGGGGGACTTTCGAGAAAAAGAGAAAAGAATAAAAATCCGAAAGGGTAAACACCCCGGAGCAAAAAGCTGAAAGGGGGACTTTCGAAAAAAAGAGAAAAAAAAAAATCAGAAAGGGAGAACACCCCGGAGCAAAACGCTGAAAGGGGGACTTTCGAAAAAATAAGAAAAATTAAAAAAAAAGAACAGAAAAAAGAAAAAGAAAAAACTATGAGGAATTCCCCATCTTTAAAGTCACAATATATGGAGCTGGTTAAGGGGCTCCTGCATTCTATAGGAATTAAAACATCTACTCGCCTCTTGAGTGAGTTATTCTGTCTTACAGAGCAGCATTGCTATTGGTTTCAATATCAAACAGAAGTACAGCTAAATTTGAAAAAATGTAAAGTAATGCAGAAAGAGTTAAGAAGGCAGCATCAAAAAGGAAATGTGATTCCTTTAAGGCTGTGGATTCTGTAGTGCTATAATGCAGGCTTTAAAATTAATGGCTGCTGATAGTGAGGCCACCTGATGTTATCTTGAGGAGGGGGCTTCACCTCGGCCTCCGCCCAAACCTCCGGATGATAGTACAGATTCATCCACTGAGCCAGATAGAGATGTGAGTTCTGGGGAAGATTCAGATTCTGTAGAGGCAATGACTGCTGCCTTTTAAAAGGTTTTATTAAATAAAAAACAAACTTCCAAGGCTGTTAACCCTTCTGCACCACCTTACGCATCCCTATTTCTGGTAGCTGCCGACAAGGCTGAGGTAGGAAAAAAAAAGTCAATGGTTTTGAAAGTACGGGAAAAAGTATATTTTGGGAAATGCTTATTAATGACTCTCGTCCTTTAATGTCACTGATTATTGAAGGTAAACAGTTTAAAGGATTAGTGGATACAGGAGCAGATGTTTCCGTTATTTCTCTCCAGCAGTGGCCTAATGACTGGAAAAAAGAAAACATTCCTCTTGTTTTAACAGGCTTAGGATCAATAGCAGATGTGTGGAGAAGCGCTCAACCTTTGTCATGCCAATTGTCTAATGGAAAGAAAGTATCTATTTCTTTTTACATTGTTAATATACCTATTAATATCTGGGGAAGAGATCTTTTATTTTCTTTAGGAACAACACTCACCATCTCGTCGGAAAACTTGTAGCCACTGCTCAGATTCCTCGAGCTCTCCCATTGAAATGGTTAACTGATGTCCCTAAATGGGTTGAGCAGTGGCCGCTTCCAAAAGTGAAGCTCGAGGCTTTAGAACAATTAGTAAAAGAACAGCTTCAATCTGGCCATATTGAACCTTCTACGTCTCCTTGGAATTCTCCTGTTTTTGTCATTAAGAAAAAATCTGGTAAATGGAAAATGTCGACTGATTTAAGGAAAGTTAACAAATGTATAGAACCTATGGGAGCTTTGCAATTAGGTCTCCCTTCTCCTGCTTTGATTCCACAGGATTGGTCTTTGATGGTTTTAGATTTGAAGGATTGTTTTTTTAATATTCCTTTGCAAATAAAAGATAGAAATAAATTTGCTTTTACTATTCCAGTGTATAATCATGGGCAGCCCGTAAAACGTTATCAATGGACAGTGTTGCCTCAAGGAATGATTAATAGCCCTACACTTTGTCAGGAGTTTGTTAATCGTGCTCTTATTACTGTGAGACAACAATTTTCTAATTGTCTTCTCTATCATTATATAGATGATCTTCTATTGGCAGCTCCTAGTAAAGAGGAACGAGATACATTTTTTATTCATGTAAAGAAAGCTTTAAGTGATTTTAATCTTCAAATTGCTCCTGAAAAAATTCAAACTGAATTTCCTATTTCATATTTAGGTGCTATTTTAGAACGACAAAGAATAAAACCTCAAAAAGTCCAAATTAGACGAGATAATTGGAAAACTCTTAACAATTTTTAGAAGCTTTTAGGTGATATTAACTGCTTACGTCCCATGTTAGGGATTCCTACACATCAATTGCGTCATTTATTTTCTACTTTAGAGGGTGATACTGCTCTTAACAGTCCTCGATCTCTTACTTCTCAAGCAAAAGAGGAATTACACTGTATAGAGCAACGGTTGAATGAAGGGTTTCTTACTTATCTACAACAGGATCAACCTATATATTTCATAGTGTTCCATACTCCCTATTCTCCTACTGGAGTTATTGCTCAATCTGCAGGGTTGATTGAGTGGGCATTTTTACCCAATAACTATACAAAAAAGCTTACTACTTATATGGATAAAATTGCTTTCCTTACTTTGAAAGGTCGAGGCCGTATTACTCAGTTAATTAGAAGTGACCCTCAAACAATTATTACTCAACTTACTTCCACCCAAATTTCTAATTGCTTACAGTTTAATGAAAATTGGCAGATAGCTCTTGCATCTTATTCAGGGACTTTTTCTAATCAATATCCTCAATCTAAAATGATAGATTTTCTTCGACATACATCAATGGTTTGTAAATCTCCTATATCTAATACTCCAGTTGAAGAAAAAAACTATTTTTACAGATGCCAATAAAAATACTGCTGGCTATTGGACTGATACTACTTCTAAAGTTGTTCCACATTCCTTTTCTTCTGTGCAGCCTGCTGAACTTTGGGCCATTTGTTTGGCATTACAGGATTTTTGTGATATTCCTATTAATATTGTTTCTGATTCTAAATATGCAGTCTTTTCATGTATTTATCTTCCTGAAGCCACTCTACCGGTAACTTTAAAAACTAATATTGATAAATTATTTTTTCAGGTTCAACAATTATTAATTAGGCGAACTAACCCTGTCTTTTTTACTGATATTCGAGCTCATTCTTCTCTCCCCGGACCATTATCTCAAGGAAATGCAAATATAGATGCCTTACTTTATCCTTTACAGTCTGCAACACAAGAACATTGCTTACATCATACTAATTCTAAAGGGTTACAAAAAACTTATTCGTTAACACAAAAACAAGCTCAACGCATTGTTCGTTCTTGTTCCATATGTGCACCGATTATTTTGCCCTTTGCCCCTCCTGGAGTAAATCCCAGAGGATTACAATCTAACCAAATCTGGCAAATGGATATTGTTTTTATTTCTTCATTCGGTAAACAGAAATATGTTCATCATACTATAGATACTTATTCTCATTTTCAATGGACTACAGCTTTAAGTTCAGAAAAGGCAGATTCTGTTATTACTCATTTACTATTTTGTTTTGCTATTATGGGCATACCTATAGAATTAAAAACTGATAATGCTCCCGCATATCAATCCTCTAGATTATCTCAATTTTTAGAACAATATCATATTAAGCACACTTTTGGTATTCCTTATAATAATCAAGGACAAGCTATAATTGAAAGAGCTAATCGGACTCTTCGAAAATACATTGAAAAAATAAAACAGGGGGAAAAAGGTGTGATATCACCAAGGGATGTACTAAATAAAACACTATTAACTCTTAACTTTTTAAATGTCTGGGGAAAAAGTAAGATTACTCCAGCAGAATAGCATTTTGGCAATTCAGAAGAGAAGACAAAAAGCTTTGAACATTCCCAGGTATGGTATAAGGATGAGATAAAGGGATGGATTCCAGCAGTACTTCACTTCTTGGGGCGAGGGTATGCTTTTATTTCTGTGACTAATTCCAGGATCTGGGTTCCATTGAGATTGGAAGTTGCAGGATGAGCGACCCAATCGTGCGCCAGTTTCAGGAACTGTCAATGCAGAGGACTTTCACCTTTGTGACAAGAGAGGCAAGTCCACCGACATGGGGACAGTTGAAAAAGCTGACTCAAGAAGCTGAAAAAACATTGCAGGGATCATGACCCTCGTCTAGTTATAAATTTCTGATTGTAACTTGACTCAATGTATAAATCGTTCCTGGTGGGAAAATGTTGAAAATAAGATGGTCCATTCCAGTAATTATTCCTTGGTCATTGTAAAAGCACGGACTGAACTTCGGTTGCCTGTTAATCTTACTCGACCTTGGTCGGACTCTATTGCTGTCACTCATCTTGTGAATGCTGTACAAACTCTTCTCCATCGATCTCAAAGAATGCTTGGCATTGTCATCGCATCAATTCTCGCCGTGGCTTCAGTAACAGCAACAGCAACTGTAGCAGGTCTTGCTTTGCATCAGGGCATACAGACTGCTGATTTTGTCAAGAAATGGCATAAAGATGCTCATTTATTGTGGCAACAACAGGATGATTTGGACGCTCAATTGGCTACTGATGTATTAAATTTACAACACACTGTTTCCTGGTTAAGAGATCAAGTGACTGTGTTAGCTACAAAGAGTGTGTTAAAATGTGATTGGAACTCATCTCACCTATGTGTAACCCCTGTTCCCTTTAATATGAGTGAGGGTTGGGAAAAGGTGAAAAGGTCTTTAGTGAGACACCAGAATTTAACTGTTAAAATTATGGAATTAGAACAAACTATATTGTCAACTTTTAGTAAGACGCTGCCTGATATTCTTGGTTCTGATATACTGAAAAGTCTTCAAAAAAGATTAGATAACCTTAATCCTTTAGGGCATATATCTACATTGTTAACAACATCCTTTGTAAATACTTTGTTAATTGTTGCTTTATGTTTTATTGCTTTTATAGTCTACCGGCGCTGGCGAAAAGGAAAACAATTAAAAAAAAAAAGCTTTGCGTATTCAAGCGCTTATTCAGCATCTACAAGAAAAGAAAGGGGGAGATGTAGGGAACTAGGTTTAAGGAAGGTTGAGAAGTGCTTGCAAACGAGACTCTCAACCAGGGCTGAACAGTCTTGCAAACGAGATGTTCAGCTAAGAATCCTGTTTGTTCCCATGGGAAAAGAACATTGCTTGCACACAAGGATGTTTCTCTGATTCCTCAAAAGGAACAGACCCTGGGACAAAACGGATTCTAAGTTGATAAGGAAGTTCCCCAAAACAAAGTCTTAGCTGCAGTAAATAAGTCAAGGAAAAGGTTATCTCGCCCTGCGCCTGCGCACTGTATAGTCTCTGAATCGTAGTGCTTGGCAGCTTGCCCTGTAGGTTGTTGTGCAAGGGATATAAAATAAAGCAGCTGTAAGAAGCGAGGGTTAAAATATAAAGATTTAAACCACTCTGCAGTGTTGGTGTTTCATTCCATCGCCGGCACTGCTTGTTTAACTTATATGCAGAGAACATCATGAGAAACACTGGGCTGGAGGAAGCACAAGCTGGAATCAAGATTGCCAGGAGAAATATCAATAACCTCAGATATGCAGATGACACCACTCTTATGGCAGAAAGCAAAGAGGAACTAAAGAGCCTCTTGATGAAAGTGAAAGAGGAGAGTGAAAAAGCTGGCTTTAAACTCAACATTCAGAAAACGAAGATCATGGCATCTGGTCCCATCACTGCATGGCAAATAGATAGGTAAACAGTGTCAGACTTTATTTTGGGGGGGGCTCCAAAATCACTGCAGATGTTGACTGCAGCCATGAAATTAAAAGTCGTTTGCTTCTTGGAAGAAAAACTATGACCAACCTAGACAGCATATTAAAAAGCAGAGATATTTCTTTGCCAACAAAGGTCCATCTAGCCAAATCTAGATGAGTCATGTATGGATGTGAGAGTTGGGACTATAAAGAAAGCTGAGAACTGAAGAATTGATGCTTTTGAACTGTGGTGTTGGAGAAGACTCTTGAGAGTCCCTTGGACTGCAAGGAGATCCAACCAGTCCATCCTAAAGGAAATCAGTCCTGAATATTCATTGGAAGGCCTGATACTGAAGCTGAAACTCCAATAGTTTGGCCACCTGATGTGAAGAACTGACTCATTGGAAAAGACCCTGATGCTGGGAAAGATTGAAGACAAGAGGAGAAGGGGATGACAGAGGATCAGATGGTTGGATGGCATCACTGACTCATGGACATGAGTTTGAGCAATCTCCAGATGATGAAGGACAGGGAAGCCTGGTGTGCTGCAGTCCATGGGGCTGCAAATAGTCGCACACAACTGAGCAACTGAACTGAACTGAATTGAAAGATCTAAAAGCAGATTTTGGTATGAGTAGCAGATATGGCTAGATATTAAGGATGCATTAATGATTCTCAAACTGGCCACATAGGGTGTTCAGTTTTTATTCAGTATAACTCTGGTTTTTACTTGGCAGAGAAGAGCAGGGGAAATGAGTTCCCAAATCCCTTATCATGTCCACTGTCAAGGCACAGAAAATGCAAACACTGCTTGTCTCTTGATAACCCTTCTGCAGCCCTGCGGAAGTATTAAAGTAGGGCAGCTCTATCGGCCCTTTGACTGTTGACACTACTACTTAAGCTGTGAGTCACACTCTTGGGCCTCTGCTGTTGTGGACCGTGACTGCTTGGTCTTCACCCAGAGACTCTGGAGAGGAGGCAAGGTAGGTTTTGCTCCATCAAGGTCAGTGTAGTTGTGGGAATGTAGTGGTTTCCTCTCCTACTTCCTGCAGCTCAGTGCTCTGTGAAAGCACCACGGGGCCAACCCAGGCTTGTAAATGAGGCCAAGCAAACGAGACCTGGGTTCCTTCTTACCCAGGGCAGTGCTATTTTTGCAATTTTATGGAAGATATCAGTTTAAAAGTTTCAGTGCTGAAAAAATGTTTGAGAACCACCAGGCTGCTTTGGAACAGCATAGTTCAGTGGTTGAGATTATGGTTCTGGAGCTTGAAAACATGGGTTTAAGTTCATGGAGCAGATAAATCCACCCTCTGAACCTTATACCTATTCTGGGTCCAGAATAGGAATCAGTGGTGGTTATTAAGTCTACTGTCTGGTTCTATTAATAGGTAAAGAGCTAGAGGGGAATCGAGCTAAGATTCAGGAGGAGAAGGGGAAATAGCTCATGGTTTGTGAAAGACTTGGAGCCTGACTCCCCTGACAGGCCTGAAATACAGAAGGGTTTACTTGTGTTCTCTCTTCTAATGATAAACTCTCCTTTCATAATGTAAAAACAGGTCTGGAGAAGTTGTGACTTATACCAAGGCTAAATTAGAAATGTATATTCTATATTCTGTTTCTGTATGTATGTAGTGTTTAATGTTCTTCTGGAAGTCTCAAACTTTTTCTTATTCAAATAAAGAAAGCGCAGTTTTCTATATGTGAGGACCTGATATAAGCTTAGGGAAAAGCTGCAGTCTGGAATAAAGTGAAAGAAAGTGTTAAAACCTAGGAGGGGGTAGAGTTGAGGCCGACCAAATATAAAACTAATATTTAATATATATTCTATGTGTGTGTTGTGCTCAGTCACTCAGTTGTGTCCAACTCTTTTCGATCCCCTGGACTGTAGCCCACTAGGCTCCTCTGTCCATGGAATTTTTCAGGCAAGAATACTAGAGTAGGTTGCCATTTCCTGCTCCAGGGGATCTTCCTGACCTAGGGCTCAAACACGCATCTCTTGGGTCTTCCTGCACTGGCAGGCAGATTCTTTACCACTGTGTCATCTGGGAAGTCCATATTATATATAATAGATGGATTAAAAATGAAAATCCATATGCAATTTTTAACCCATTACATCAATAATAATGATATAATAGTACAGACTTTATTTTAAAAAATTTTTTATATAGTAATTCTCAGAGCAATGGAAGCTAGGCCAATACACACTTACCCTAAAAATAAAATGAAAACAACATCTCCCCTTCTTTGTTATTCTGCACCGCCACAGGGAAAAATCTCAAGCGCCAGCTCTCTTCGGCCACATCACACTTACACTGCAATACACAGAGAAGAGACTCGCTGGACAACAGGGTACAAGAGCCAATGGCATGTGCTCTAAAGGATGCTTCCAGAAGCCTTTAATTACAATGCCTGGCCTTTTTCCACTCGAGTCTCTTCATGAGAATCACAGAGTTCACTAAGTTCAACATATACTAAGAACACAATATTAGATTCAGTCTGTTCCTAACAGAAGGGGAGAAAAGAGATGAGAGCAAACGTCCTCTGTTCAGAACTTCAACAGAGGAATAATAGAACGTGAGTCATTCAATCTACGAGGAGGGTGCCATGCCTCTGTGAAGTCCAAGGTCATTTCAGCTCCACAGAAGAAGGAGAAACCGTTGTGAGTGCATTAAAAAATTGAGAGGACCTGTGTCAAAACAAAGTCTCCTTACGGTCGGTTTCCCTGCCTGTTGAAGGGCTTTCCTATCTGCCCTTCAGTCTGAACCTAACAATCCAGACAAATGAAAGCTGAAATGCTCCTGCCAGCTGCTACCCTCTCTTAAGACGTTTATTTGATGCTTCCTCTTCCCCTCCTCTCGGAACAAAGTTGTTGGTATTTAGGCTTAAAATTAAGCCATGTAATGTTCTGACAGAACCTCCGATGGCAGGAAACTATGTTAGCATTTTGATAGAGTGAATCACTTGGCCACGGAGGTCCAATGTCGTGACCGTGGTGCCATCAACATGATGCTGGAAAACGTGAGGGAAATCCAGGGCTTTTGAAAAAGGATTTTTAAAAAATCTTGTTTTTCCCAAGAGGTACAAACTGAAAAAAAAAACAAGTTGGCACTTCTTTTTTGCCTATAAAATTGAGAATCATCAAAGAACCTAAAGGAATAGTATAACAATATCTGATGTGCTGACAGTGTGAAAAAAACAGACACTTTCATGAACTGCTGTTGGGAATAAAGTCACCCTTTAAATGCAACTGTTTGGCAGAGGAATCTGGCAACAATATATAAAAGGCTTTCAGAGGGCACAAAGTTTTAGTAGCAAGTCCAGTGAAACAATCAGAGATGTGCACAACCCTCTGTGAATAAGGATGTGTATCACAGCCTTATTAATGATGCAGGAATACTTTACTCGATCTAACTATCTAATAATAACGGACCACTTGATAAATTAGTAAATATATGCACATGATACAATGCTTACCAGCCATTAAAACTGGCATTGCAAATCATTCTTCTAAAAATATTTTATTATTTTTTTCTTCCAGTTTTATTGAGATATAATTGACATACAGCATTGTATAAGCTTAGGGTGTACCACAGAATGATTTCACTTACATACATCATGAAGTAACAGTAAGTTTAGTGAATACTCATCATTTCAAATAGATATAAGATTAAAGAAATAGAAAAAAAATTTTTTCTCGTGATAAGAACTCAGGATTTACTTTCTTAACACCTCTCATGTATAACAGCAGTGTCAATTATATTCAAAATGTTTTACATGACTAGTATTTTTTTATTTTGTAACTGGAAGTCTGTACCTTTTCACCACCTTCATCCAGTTCCACCTTCCCTTTCTCCCCACCTCCCAACTCCCACCTCTGGTAACCACAAAACTGACCTCTTTTTCTATGAGTTTGAAATTATTCTTTTTGGTATGTGTGCAACTTGGGATTTTGTGAGGTAGGACATTTTAAACTTTAGGAACTAATGGCATTTTCCCAATAACTGTCCCAGAGGGAACTTCTGGGAATATCCATTTATTTGAATTTTATGTTGATAAATTAAAATGACCACGAACTGTAATACAAAAACAAAATCCCAAACCCACCTGCCCTGTGAACCTCTGGGCTCAAGTGTCTCAATGCCATAAAGTTTCAGAGTCAAGTCAGTTAAAAAAGTCATAGAGTGCTCGCTTCGGCAGCACATATACTAAAATTGGAACGATACAGAGATTAGCATGGTCCCTGCGCAAGGATGACACGCAAATTCGTGAAGCGTTCCATATTTTTAAGAATGAAACTAGATCACTTTCTAACACCGTACACAAAAATAAACTCAAAATGGATTAAAGATCTAAATGTAAGATCAGAAACTATAAAACTCCTAGAGGAGAATATAGGCAAAACACTCTCAGACATAAATCACAGCAGGATCCTCTGTGATCCACCTCCCAGAATTCTGGAAATAAAAGCAAAAATAAACAAATGGGATCTAGTTAAAATTAAAAGCTTCTGCACAACAAAGGAAAATATAAGCAAGGTGAAAAGACAGCCTTCGGAATGGGAGAAAATAATAGCAAATGAAGCAACTGACAAACAACTAATCTCAAAAATATACAAGCAACTTATGCAGCTCAATTCCAGAAAAATAAATGACCCAATCAAAAAATGGGCCAAAGAACTGAATAGACATTTCTCCAAAGAAGACATACGGATGGCTAACAAACACATGAAAAGATGCTCAACATCACTCATTATTAGAGAAATGCAAATCAAAACCACAATGAGGTACCACTTCACACCAGTCAGAATAGCTGCGATCCAAAAATCTGCAAGCAATAAATGCTGGAGAGGGTGTGGAGAAAAGGGAACCCTCCTACACTGTTGGTGGGAATGCAAACTAGTACAGCCACTATGGAGAACAGTGTGGAGATTCCTTAAAAAATTGCAAATAGAACTACCTTATGACCCAGCAATCCCACTGCTGGGCATACACACCGAGGAAACCAGAATTGAAAGAGACACATGTACCCCAATGTTCATTGCAGCACTGTTTATAATAGCCAGGACATGGAAACAACCTAGATGTCCATCAGCAGATGAATGGATAAGAAAGCTGTGGTACATATACACAATGGAGTATTACTCAGCCGTAAAAAAGAATTCATTTGAATCAGTTCTGATGAGATGGATGAAACTGGAGCCAATTATACAGAGTGAAGTAAGCCAGAAAGAAAAACACCAATACAGTATACTAACACATATATATGGAATTTAGGAAGATGGCAATGACGACCCTGTATGCAAGACAGGAAAAAAGACACAGATGTGTATAACGGACTTTTGGACTCAGAGGGAGAGGGAGAGGGTGGGATGATTTGGGAGAATGGGAATTCTAACATGTATACTATCATGTAAGAATTGAATCGCCAGTCCATGTCTGACGTAGGGTGCAGCATGCTTGGGGCTGGTGCATGGGGATGACCCAGAGAGATGTTGTGGGGAGGGAGGTGGGAGGGGGGGTCATGTTTGGGAACGCATGTAAGAATTAAAGATTTTAAAATTAAAATAATAATAATAATAATAAATAAATAAATAAAGTCATAGAGCCAGGACTCAAAATCACATATTTAAATAAGAAAATGAGTCCCTGGTGGCTCAGTAGCAAACCTCCAATGCAGGAGACATGAGTTTGATCCCGGAGTTGGGAAGATCCCTGGAGAAGAAAATGGCAACCCACTCTAGTATTTTTACCTGGGAAATCTCATGGACAGAGGAGGCTGGTGGGCCTCCAGGTCCCAAAGAGCTGGACATAACTTAGTGACTAAACAACAATAGTTACAAGTAAATTTCGTTTTAGGACACAGAGCCTGCCGGGTCCAGCCCTGGTTGATCCAGGGAATTTGAAGCGGGGACGACTTTGGTGAGGAAAACTTATTTATTTATTAATATTAGATTAGGAAGAAATAGTGTAGTAGGAAAATTAAGAGGAGAAAGAGGGCTGAATAACTTGGATTACGTGGAAGACCAATAAAGTTCCGGACAAGGAATTTGCACCATCTACGTTGGGCCACTGGCGCTCGCTTGAATATCTAAGGGTGCCTCGCCTTAGGCTCCCTTTCGAAGCGCGGGTCTTAACAGCCAGGGCAAGTAATTATACTTGGCGAGCCTCCGCCGCCCCAGATGGGAATTCAGCCTGAAATTAAAGTAAAGAGGAGAGGGAGGGAAAGGGAGAAAAGGAGACACACACACACACACACACACACACACACACGCACACACGCACACACGCACGCACGCACGCACGCGCACACGCACACACACACACACACACACACACACACACGGGAAACCAGTCCAGCGACTGGCTCTTTCCTCTATTGTTCAGAAGGCCTTTTATACTTTTGATAAAACATGGAGATCAGTGGGTAACACAAAGTTATGCAGCGTTAGCAGCCCAGATTCTTATCAAAACCAGGCTTTTCTCTCTGCATACCTAGTTGTATACACAGATCTTAGGTAATTTACATCATCTTCCAGCCAAAAGGGCCAATTAACATTTTACAGCCTTTTTTCTGATAAGGGTTTGTCAATCAGAAGACTTATTTGTGTTGATCTTCCCAAAGTCTGGTGCCATTCTCAGAAAGCACTAAATAAAGTTACATTCTTACATAGTAAGGACACAAGAGGAGTGCAGTGATATATAACAAAGAGAAAAGTAATTAACTCAAAAGTCAAGTGTTGCTAACATCAAAACTACTATATATCTTTTTCCATATCCCGTTTACATTGATTAACATCCTCCCAGGTGCCTAAAAGATAAAGAATATGGAGGTCTGGCGGCAATCATTGAGTCCACAGTGAAAACCCTCTACCAATATAATTTTTAACTCTTTAGAAAAGGCTCTGTATCTTTAAGATGCTTTTAAGCTTTGTGCCTCTCACAGCTGGGGGGGCTGTAAGCAATTCACAAGCTGTAAGAGGTCCAGGGGGAACCTGTTAGGCAAGCTAGAGAGCTATCAGAGGGGTTTAAATTGGAGCATCCCTTTCAAATGCAGAAGACTAAAGCCCTGAGTTGACTTTTTTCCAGAGAGTATCAGAATGGAAAAGCAGGCAGATTCTTATTTTTGGGGGGTGGATGCTCAGGAAATTCCAGGGGGTAAACCTGAGGTCTGATTAGCCTTGCCATCAGAGCTTTGCCGCATGACCTTGTCACGGTTGGAATTCCTCACGCTGGCTCCCGGCAAGAGCCCATTTGCTAACTCTAAATATTTTACTCAAGGGTGAGGCATGTAACACTTTCTACTATAAAGATTCTAGTTTGGTCTGAGTTATTATGAAAATAGAGTCATAATGTACTTTCACAAAATTATTTGTTAGGCACCTACTGCTATTGTTCAGCCACTAAGAGATATTCAACACTGTGACCTCATGGACTGCAGGCTCCCCTGTCCTTCACTATTTCCCAGAGTTTGCTCAAATTCACGTCCACTGAGTCAGTGATGCTATGCAACCATTTAATCCTCCATCACTTCCTTCTCTTGCCCTCAGTCTTTCCCAGCATCGAGGTCTTTTCCAATGAGTTGGCTCTTTGCATCAGGTGGCCAAAGTATTGGAGCTTCAGCTTTAGCATTGGTCCTTCTAATGAATATCCAGGGTTGATTTTCTTTAGGATGTCAAAGAAATCCTAAATCCTGGTTTGATCTCCTTGCAGTCCAAAGGAGTCTCAAGAGTCTTCCCCAGCACCACAATTCAATAGGTGTTTGTTACCTGTTTTCTATTTTGGGAACCACTGAGAATAAAACCAACACCCGTGTGTACACAGTGTTCTAAAGTAAAAATACGTAGGAGTGAGAAGAAAACATGGAATGAAGCTGAGTTTATGGCCACTGAGTGCCTCATGAAGATGTACTTCTTGGCTTGGCAACATCCTTTGGCAGCAAGGTATTCTCTCCTGCTCAAGGTTTCTGCCCTCAGCATCTCATGGGTGTGGTATTGTCTTAACCTCAACATATGCTATGATCTGGCTTAAAGAGCAGAGTTTAAGAGAAGTCAGTGAAATCTGTTTTGGGATATATGGAGAAATTATGGCCTTGAGCCCTGCTCTGCTTGTTACAAGGTCTGTGCCATAAGAAATGCCTTTCAAAGAATTTTATTGAAACTGCGGGCACAGCCAACTTCTTCTCTAAGTTCATGTCAACAAATGCTTCATTTTTTTCCATATCAAAGCAAGGAGTCTCTACCTCACACATAATAAGGATATGATAATAATAACAATAATGATAGTAATAAATAAGTTATTTATTGATCATCAATTGCATAAATCTATACTAGAGGTCTTATATAGGCTATCCAATTTATTGCTCATAAAATCCTCTCATAAGACCAAGAAAAAAAAACAGGCTGTTCATGCCAATATCAAAAAAGCTTCAGAACTACTGATCTAGAGCAGACCAATTTTAATCTCCTCTTTCCACCAGTAAGTAGCTAATGACACAGGGCAAGTAATCCATTTTTCTGAGCCTCACTTTTTTCATCTATGAACATTAATCCAACGACGCACATAAAGCACATAAGGTAAATGCAACACCATGGTTGTTTAACCCTGCGGTAGGCTCAGGCTGGCCAACCCCACCTTCGGTGACCTTAAGTCAGAAGCTTGAACCTGGCCACAAGGAGAGTCTTTGCACCAGGGAATTGGAAACCAGCAAACATGTCAATGCCTTTTTTGTTTCTTCCTAGTGGATTATTAAAACACTTACCAGCACATTACTGCTACCTACACACCATGAATGCACAGGAAAGATATTTGCATCTCTTTCATCTTAAATCTGCAAGGGCAAAGGGATCCGATAACATAACAGATTTTGCATCTGAGTCCACAAATCTTTGGTTTGGGCAGAAACCAAATGCCTCCCCTTTATACAGCTAGCTGGCGCTCAATTTCTTATTTGCAGGGGGATTCCCTTACACTTGGGACGCACCAGCTCATGAGACCACTGCTAGATTAGTCCTCTTTCTGGAGGGAGGCAGGGGTCTTGCCCCGCTGCCGTCTTGGGGTGGGCTCTGCTTCATGCCACACAAATAGTTCAAACCACGGGTTTGTGCTGATGGGGAGAGGCATCTTGTACTCAGTTCATACTTCCCTTTTCTGAACTTTCTAGTCTCGTTACTATCTTCCTTTTCCCTCTGTGGGTTTTCTTGAGAGGAGTAAGCTGTGGTTGGCGGTATTTTGTTCTGTTTTCTGGCTTTTTTTTTTTTTTAATTGAAGCATAGTTGATTTACAGTGTTGTTAGTTTCTGGTGTACAGAAAAGTGATTCAGTTTTTCTGTTTTTTTTTTTTTTTTTTAAAGATTTACTTATTTTTTGGCTGTGGTGGGTTCTTTGTTGCTGCACACTTGCTTTCTCAAGATGCAGCAAGCGGGGGCTACTCTTCATTGCAGCGTGCGGGCTTCTCACTGCGGCGGCTTCTCTTGTTGTGGAGCACAGGCTCTAGGCACATGGGCTTCAGGAGTTGCAGCCTGCAGGCCCTAGAACCCAGCAGTTGTGGTGCACGGGCTTAGGTGCTCCAAGACATGTGGAATCTTCCCAGAGTAGGGATCAAACTGGTGTCCCTTGCATTGCAAGGTGGATTCTAAACCCCTGGGCCACCAGGGAAGGAAGAACTGGCAGATTTAAGCACAAAGGGCCAATGTCTGAATTCCTGCTTCATAACGATCAGACGAGAGGAAGGAGGAATGCATGCCGCTGCCAGGCCACAGCAGCCCAGCAGCCACGGTTCCATGGTATGGCATGACTAGGGCACTCCTGGATGGCAAGGTGGAGGTGGAGGTGGGGTTTCGTGGGACAGATGGACATCCAGCCAAATTGGGCACATGAGGGACTGAGCATTATTTTGGGGAAGTTACAGGAAGGGGGGAGGGGTGACAGACCACCTGACCACGCTACTTTCTCTTATCTAATTTGCTTCCCTCTGGCCTCTGCCTTGCTATACAAAGTCACCAGTCAGGCCACCCGAGGCCTCCCTTGAAGGGTTGGCCTCTTCTACTGGACCCTGCCTCAGAGACCCAGTACCCTAGGACCTGGGCTTTAATCTCTGACATCGAGTGGCTAGGCCCACTGTCCCCTTCCCTTTGTTCAGGCAACAGGAAATGGCGGTGTCTCACAGCAAGTAACAAGTGCCTCAGTATGTCAACCTGCTTTGAATCATGGCTCTATCAGACACCATGTCTTTTCTTTGCCTGAGCCTCCATTTTCCCACCTGTAAAACAGAAGCAATATCATTCCCTTCTCAGAACTGTGGCAAGAATTAAATGTGATTTACTCTGTGCCTGGTACTTGGTAGGTATTTGGCTGATGGGCGTTATGTAGCTATTTATTTCTGCAACCTAAGCCTCACTCAAACCAGCCAACATGTGCTGAGTATCTCCTACATGCAAAAAAAGTTGTCCAAGAAACCCCTTCTCCCCACCCCCATGCTGAAAAGGGGAAGGAGAGACTATCTTAAGGAAGTCCTCTAAAAACTTCCCATCCAGGGCCAGCTTGAATTACCACTTATGGTCTTGCATGCCCAGTTCTAAAACTCTTTGATTCTGAAGTTATGTTATGTTATCTAACACGCATTATTTTACTAAATCACATAACCTGTATTACGCCTTTTCTTCCCAACTTGATTGTAAACTTCTCAACAGCTGGACCCGTGTCCAGTCCTCCTTTGTGGGTTTCCCACAGTGCCCAGCATTGAGCTGCATGTGTAAGAGGCAGCTGATATGGAGACTTGTTGATTAAGTCTGATGCCTTGATGTGTGTGTGACCACAGGTGAGAGTATAGTTTGACATCTTTTATTCAGAGTATGATATCATCATGTACCTGCTTGAATAAATTTATTTCCTTACTTCATTCTACCTCAGGGAACAAGAAATCTTCCTGCTTCTGAGAAGTGAGAGGTGAAGGGATCAAAGACAGAGAGATTTTGTTTATGGCTGGCCCAGAATCCGGGCAGGGGCACGCGGTGTGCCTGTATGAATCTGAGAAACTGACAGAAGCACTGGAGAACTGGTTGGTGACTGCAGCAGCGTTTGGAAACTTAAGCCTAGAGATGTTTGCAAATAGAATCACTATCAGGAGTGATCAGGGTGTACCAGAAGACTGGTAGAAAAAAGCACAAGTGCCTATAGCCAGAAGCAGATCGGAGATACTTCTCTTAGATAAAGGGCTCATATACAGAACAGATTACAAGCTCCTACAAGTCAGTACTGAAATGACAAACCACCTAATCATTTTTAGACCAGCAAAAGATTTGATCAGGCCCTGCACAGATGATAACCAAATAACCAACATATATGTGAAAAGATAATCAATATCATTAATCATCTGAGAAATGCAAATTAAAACCACAATGGTATAGCAGCCCATACCCATCAGAAGAGCTAAAATGAAAAAGAAAACAAGAAAAATCTCTAATAGGTAATACCAACTGTTGACGAGAATGGAGATGAACTTGAACTCTCACGTACTACTGGCGAAAGCATAATAAATTGGTACAACCACTTAGAAAACCATTTAGTAGCATGTAAAGCTAAACAATGCCTTCTCTATGACCCCAAAATTCTACCTCAAAGTATATACTCCAGAGAAAGAAGTGTATATGAACTCTAAAGATATACACAAGAATGTAGCTAATAATTTTATTCATAACAGTCTCAAACTGAAAGCCCCCCATTTTTATCAACAATAAAATGGGTAAACTTGGGAGCTATGTGCTGTGTGTTCAGTCGCTTCAGTCATATCCAACTCTTTGCAACCCTGTGGACTGTAGCCCGCCAGACTCCTCTGTCCATGGGATTCTCCAGGCAAGAATACTGGAGTGGGTTGCCATGCCCTCCTCCAGGGGATCTTCCTGACCCAGGGATCGAACCTGGGTCTCCTGCATTGCAGGCAGATTCTTTACCACTGAGTCACCAGGGAAGCCCCAAACTATGGTACCTTCACACAATAAAATGCTACGTGACAACATAAAAGGACAATCTACTATTACTACGTACGGTACAGCCAAAACTAATCTACAGTAATAGAAACAAAATAGCACTTACCTCTGTGGATACAGACTGGGAAGAGGCACTAAGGAATGGTCTGGGGTTCTGGCACTTTCCAGTCATGGTGGTTACACGGGTGTGTATACATGCAAAAATTTGGATTAGTATACTTTAGGCATTTTATTACATGCGTGCCACATTTCAGTTGGTGATCATTTTGCAAAATGTACAGATTTCAAGTCATTATATTACACATTTGAAATTAATACAATATTATGTGTCAGCTAAAAAAAAAAAATTCTTCAAAAATGCTTATTTTGAGATATCTGCCCAGGAGGAAATGGCAACCCACTCCAGTGTTCTTGCCTGGAGAATCCCAGGGATGGGGTCGCACAGAGTCGGACATGACTGAAGCGACTTAGCAGCAGCAGCAGCAGCCCAGGAATGTGACTGCTAGATTGTATTGCAAGCATGTGTTTTGCTTGTGTGCTAAGTTGCTTCAGTCGTGTCCGACTGTGTGACCCTATGGAGTGTAGCCCACCAGGCTCCTCTGTCCATGGGATTCTCCAGGCAAGAATACTGGAGTGGGTTGCCATTTCCTTCTCCAGAGGAGCTCCCCGACCCAAGGATCAAATCCAAGTCTCTTACATTTTCTGCGTTGGCAGGTGGGTTCTTTACCATCGGTGCCATTAGCTTTATAGGAAACTGCCATATTCTTTTTCAGAGTGTCTGTATTATTTTATATGCCCAACATCAATGTAGGAGTGATCCAGTTTCCTCCTTATCTTCTCCAGCATTGGGGTGTTGTCACTACTTTTTATTTGTCATTCTGATAAGTGCGATGGCAGTTTTAATCTGCATTTTCCTAATAACTAATGATACTGAACATGTCTTCATATGCTTAGCTGCCATATGTATGTCCTCTTCAGTGAGGTTCGTGCAATGCCCACTTTTTCTTTTTTCTAACCATTTGTAGATTTCTTTATTTGCTTGAGATAAGTCCTTTTAAAATTTCTACCTTTTTGGAAAAAAAAAATCTTTATTTTCTAATCAGATTGGTTTTTTTGCTTTCTAATTTTGAGAATGCTTTATATTTTAGATACAAATATTTTCTTGGATATATTGTTTACTGTTTTTTTTCCTGAGGTTCTGGCTTGTATTTCCATCTGGTTTTTAGTCTTTCAGAGAAGCTTTTAATTTTTATGAAGCCAAATTTATCAACTATTCTTTTTATGGATAGGGCTTTTGGCATCAACTCTAACAACTTTTCACCAAATTCTAGATTACAAAGATTTATCCTTTGCTATCTTCCAAAGTTTCATAGTTTTACATTTTACAATGAAGTCTGTGATAAATTGAGTCAATTTTTATATGTGTCTTTTTAAGTTTTTTATTGAAGTATAGATGATATTTATTTAAAAAAATTTTATTGAAGGACAGATGATGTGAAGTTTAGGTTAAGGTTTATTTATTTTTTCTGTCTATGGATATCTAATTGCTCCAGCATTATTTATGAAAAAGGCTCCTATTCTTCTGTTGAAAGGTACTGTGCCTTTGTCAGAAAGCAGCTGGATATATTTGTGAGTCTGGTTCTGTAATTTTCTGTTTTCTTCCATTATTCTATGTGTATATCCCCCTGCCTAAACCATAGGTCTTTTTTTTTTTAACTTCATTTTGTAGTTTTCATTGCGAATCTTGTCTATGTTTTGTTAGATTTATATCTAGGTGTAGTCTAAAAGATTTTGGAAGCATTTGGTTTCTAAGTGTTCACTGATACATAAAAATGTGATAGATTTCTGTTTGCTGATTTTTTCCTGCAACCGAGCTGAACTTGTTAGTTTCAAGAGTTTTGGGGAGAATCCCTTGGGATTTTCTATGTAGACAACAATGTCATCCTCAAATAAAGGCAGTTTATTTCCTCCTTTTCAATCTATATGCCTCATATTTTGTTTCTGGTCTCATTGCTCTAGCTAGGATTTATGTATGGTTGGAGAGAGGTGACTGAATGAACGTTCTTGCTCTGTTCATGATCCTGGAGGAAAGCATTCATCTTTCATTAAGCATGATGCTATCTCTAGGCTCTTTGTAGATGCTTATTAAGTTATCAGTTCACTCAGAGGTTTTTATCATGAGGGGGTGAAATACTTTGTCAAATGTCTTATCTCTGTTAATAATCAACAAATTGGTCTTTTTCTTTTAAATTGTTACATGTATAAGCATAAAGTTGTAAAAAAAAAAAAAGTTGTTCACGTGCTGTGTGTATGCTCAGTTGCTTCAGTTCAGTTCAGTTCAGTCACTCAGGCATGTCCGACTCTTTGCGACCCCATGAATCGCTGCACGCCAGGCCTCCCCGTCCATCACCAACTCCCGGAGTTCACTCAGACTCACGTCCATCGAGTCAGTGATGCCATCCAGCCATCTCATCCTCTGTCGTCCCCTTCTCCTTCTGCCCCCAATCCCTCCCAGCATCAGAATCTTTTCCAATGAGTCAACTCTTCACATGAGGTGGCCAAAGTACTGGAGTTTCAGCTTCAGCATCATTTCTTCCAAAGAAATCCCAGGGCTGATCTCCTTCAGAATGGACTGGTTGGATCTCCTTGCAGTCCAAGGGACTCTCAAGAGTATTCTCCAACACCACAGTTTAAAAGCATCAATTCTTCAGCTTTCTTCACAGTCCAACTCTCACATCCATACATCAGTCATGTCCAATTCTGTGTGACCCTATGGACTGTAGCCCACCTGGCTCCTCTGTCCATGGGTATTCTTTCAAGAATACTGGAGTGAGTTGCCATCTCCTTCTCCTGGGGATCTTCCTGACCAGAGATTGAATCCACGTCTCCTGCATTGCGGGAACGTTCTTTACCACTGAGCCAAATGGGAAGCCCCAAAGTTGTTCCCAGTATTCTCTTACTGTCCCTTTTAACGGCTGAAGAATCTGTATTCCTTCTTGACATTTTTTCATTTGTGACATTGTTGATTTGTGTCATCTCTCTCTCTCAGATCTTGCTAGAGGTTTATCACTCATTTTTAATGACTTTTTGAAGAATCAGCTTTTTGTTTCAGTGCTTTAATCTGTTTTCTGTTTTAAATTTCATTACTTTGTGCTCTTATCTTTGTGGTTCCTTCTTTCTGCTTAATTTGGGCTTATTTTGCCCTTTCTCTAGTTTCTAGAGGAAGAAACTTAGATTATTGACTTGATTCTGCTCTTCTTTTCTAATGCAAGCATTCAGTGTGGCAATATGTTCCTCTCAGAATGGCTTTAGCTGCACCCCGCATATCTTGATGCTGTATTTTTGTTTTCACTTAGTTCAAAGTCATTTTTATTTCCTTTGAGACTTCCTTTCTGATCTGTGGATTATACAGACGTGTGATTTAATTTTTCACATGTTTAGAAATGTTTGTCATCTTTCTGTTTTTAATTTTTAATTGACTGCATTTTGATCTGAGAATATATTCTATATAATGCAAATTTTAAGAACTTTTTGAGGCTCTAGATATGGTTTATCTTGGTGAATGTTCCATAAGCACTTGAAAATATTTACTAGTTGTCTGACGGCACCAGAATCTACCTTAATTCCCTTCCTGGTCAAAATACCTAGAGAAGCCTTTTTCATGACCAAACCTAACTGATATAGGAAGGTTACATCCCACACTACACAAAAACCCACCTTCAAATCCTGCTGAACTTTCTGTCTTCTTTTCCTAAATCCTTTCTCATCTGCTGCCCCTTTGCTTGGCATCTTTCTTTCTCCCTCCTGGCCCCACGCAGCCCTTTCAGTCTCGCTGGTGCCTGCCTCATCTTTCTTCCTAGACTTCATGTGCCACCCACTCTCCATTCCACCCTGTCTCTTCTTACCTAGAGAATTTTTTTTTCTCTCTCAAGTTACTTTTTTTTAAAAATGTGCCTCTTCCCTGAACCCCTGCCATCATCACATTAAGAATTTTCTTTGTGATTCAGCCTCCTTAGAACAGAGGGGATGGTAAACAGCAAAGAGCTCTCTCACTCTCCTAGGGCTGAACGTGACCCCACCCTTGTATCTGTGGTGCAGGTGCCTGGTTGGCCATCTGCCCTGAGGTCTGAGTTGTGGGAAGTTTATTTACTGCTCCTTCTAGAATCTCTGAGTAATGACAGCCTCTTGATGCCCTGGATTATGTTGAAATCTGCTGCTGATAATTCATAGCTCTCACTGACGTGGGAAAATGCTGTACTTGATTTGTTCTGCTTTATGCTAACTGCAGAAACTTAGGCATCAAGAAAGACCTGGGCACAAATTTATCCTCTGCCATTTGGTAACCACAGCTTTATAATCTCCTACTGCTTTAATCTTCATAAGGAAACTGCATACCCGTAGAACTGTGAGGATAAATGTCATAAAGCACGTGGCACCAAACTCCTCAAAAGATGATGGTTACTCTTACTGCCTGTCACTGATGATGGTCACTCTTATTGCCTGTCACTTCATGGTTGCGTTGCTGTTGTTAATGATTAAAATGGCATTAAGTGTCAGTACGTCTTTTATCTTCCTCTTTTGAGCTTGTTCTTTTCTGGTCAGATAGTTATTAATTAACACACGCATACACATAAGAATTCTTAATTTCTGGACACACAGACAGACTACATTCTAGCTGCTGACGCATTCATGGGTGGCCACATGACTGAGTCCTAGCTGACGGAATGTGGACAGAAATGATGTGAACCACGTCTCCACCAGCTCATAAACGTCCTCCCATGAGCACTCCTTCATACTCTTCTCCTTCCCCTCGGGGGATGCAGCTGCATACATTTGGGTCTTGAATGCCAACTTCAATGATAGTATGTAGATGCCTAGGTGCCCGAGCTAATGATTAAAGGCAGACTGCCACCAATAAATAATCCTGCTTGCTGTACATGATCAAGAAATACACTTCTAGACGCTCAGGCTCACTGTACATTTTGGAGGCTTGTGTCAGCTAGCATTTTCTAAGCTAAAATAGAAATTGGTAACGTTAAGTAGTGCCATACAAAAATCAAAAATATATAGCACTGGCTTAAAGTTTAGGCAGCAGGCTGCAAAGAAACTGATCTTAAAGTGGAAAGATGTGATTGCCTGGAAGTGGGGCTGGAGGGAGGAATGGATTTCAAAGGGGCATCAGGAATCTCTTGGAGGTGATGGAAACGCTGATCTTGACTATGGGAGTTGTAACCCAACTGTATACGACTGTCAAAATTCATCAAACTGTAGACACTAAATGGATATACTTTACTGTCCAAAAGTTACATCTTAATAAGCTGTTGAAAAATCAAGCAACTTCCATCTACATTAAATGCCCTATCTTATGAGGGCCCAGACCCTGAGGGGAGGATTCATGTGTGAGTGGTTTATTCAGTGGGTGCTCTCAGAAGACACCAGCAAGAGAGTGAGGGAACAGGACAAGAAGGGAGGAAGCAAGCAGCAGGATGTGGTCTCAGGCAGAGATCCCTAGGGGCCTCCGCCTGATCCTGAGCGGGCCCTGGGACAGGAGCTTCGCAGTGTGTCCTGCCTCAGAACAAGGCAGTGAGAGGGGTTCCTCCTGGTTCTATGCAGGAGACTGGGGCTGGGGGAGTCGGGGGCACGATGGTTCCTGAGCCTGAGGATAGCCCTCCACAGCCAGTCACAGGTGCAGAGGCTGGAAGTAAAAGAGCACAGAGGCTGAGGAGGGAGAGCCAGAAATGGGAAAGGGACTCAAGGGGACCCAGCAGAGCTCTGCCAACATATGTCATATTCCCCTAAAAGGAGAACTTGTTCCATATTATAATGAAGTGCAATATGCCTGCTTTCTTCAGATTTTTTTTCTTAATGTTGAATTAAAGCAAAGGTGTTCTGCCATAAAGGTCACCTGTTGAATCTTGGGCATGGACCATTGGAGTGAATTGAAGGGCCAGCACCAACTGACCCACTACCCACCCCTTGGGCCTCATCCGCAGACTCCTGGAGGAATAGCGGACACGGTGGTCAGAGAGGGATGGAAGCATAGAGGTGTGAGTTCCAGAATAAGCCCCACCATTTTCTAGTTGTGTTATCCTGAGCTGTTGCTTAACCCACTTGTCTCAGTTCCTCCTCTGAGAAATGGTAAAAAAACAAACTCATTTACCTCACAGGGTCACCGAGAGGCTTAAACAAGATAAAATACATAAAGCCCTTAGCAGATCCCTGGCGTGACACGTGACACAAACGTGCAGGAAGTGTTGTTTACATTATTGAATGGTTTCTCTCACATAACTTGCCCACCGCCAGGGCAGCCCTCACCCTGTCACTCCTGGTCACTGTCTGAGTTCACTGATGCCGCCTGGAGCTCAGGACTGATACACCTTTCCTCCAACCCCCTCACTAGCTCTCTTATCTTTCCCAGAGTAGATGCTCTGGCACGTTTGAAAATTCGTTCAGGATTTGCACGGCTCAAAAAAGAGGCTTGACACATTTAGAAAGTACCCAGATTAATTTTGGGGGTGAGAAACGGAATGTTTCTTGCCATATCAATAAACAAAGGATGTCACAGTCATCAGCGATTGCAGCCCTGCAGCTTCCGAACATGAGCCAGTGAGGCCTGAGGAAACTCAGGAGGAAAAGAATACTTGCCGTCTAGCAGTCATCAGACTGCAGCCACTCCTGACAGTGAGCCCTGAGAGCACCAGGATGCGGGCCCGGACTCCTGCACTTGCTCAGACATAGAGAAGCACTGAAGTCCTTAACTTGGAGATATCTGGTTTGTTTTTTTTTAATTAATAATCATCTTTTGATGTACCAACTATCTGCCCTTTGTTGCCAAACTTCTGTATAACCTAGCTCCCCTCATCACCTCAGAACAGTTCTCTTCAGGGTTACTTGAGATGCTGCTTCCTGGGCTTGAAGTCCTAAAAGTTCCCACAAAATAAAACATAACTCTCTACTTTTAGGTTGTGAACATTTTCTGTGTCTACAGCGATGAGATGCAAAACAACAGCCCATAGGAAAACAAATCATCTAGTCCTCTCCATCCCAAGTTACACTTCTAGGTGTCCTTCTAGCCACTGGGCTTTACAGAAGCCTCTATAACACTGTATTACATAGTTGTGAACAAAGTAGAAATTACATTTTCTCATCTGGTAGAAAATTTCTGGCTGCCATTTGGAAAAAGGGAAGATACTAACTTCAGTTCAGTTCAGTTCAGTCGCTCAGTCATGTCCGACTCTTTGTGACCCCATGAATCGCAGCATGCCAGGCCTCCCTGTCCATTACCAACTCCCGGAGTTCACTCAAACTCACGTCCATCAAGTCGGTGATGCCATCCAGGCATCTCATCCTGTGTCGTCTCCTGCCCCCAATCCCTCTCAGCATCAGAGTCTTTTCCAGTGAGTCAACTCTTCGCATGAGGTGGCCAAAGTACTGGAGTTTCAGAAACTAACTTAAATACCTATTATCTCTCCATCCCTCCTATCTCCTGTTTCTCTTGTCTTTTTATCTGTGCTCTCACTATCTCTTTTCTTTTTACATTTCCAAGGACCCATCTTATAGTTCAAGATATTGCGGAAGAAAAGATGTCACTTCACTTGACAGACATCTGGTGAATTTTCCATTTATGCAGAGATGCATTGTATTTGCACCTCATTAAGAGGTACTTCCCATATCTTGGGGAGAAAACTGTATTTTCTGCATCGTTTCTAAATCATTTTTCACTTTTCTCTTCAACATTATATTTATTTTCTAATTTTGATACTAGATTTTTTTCAATGTTGACAAGAAAGAAAGAAAAAGTGCAAAATGAAACATACAGTATAGTTAGATCAACAACCACCCAATTTTTCCTGGAAATGGCCTGAAGGGACCCTGGGCTCTATTCTGAAGCTAGTGTGAATATGCAGGGTGTGATAGTGAAAAGCAGACACCCAGCAGGTCTTACACCTTTATTAGAGGAGGTACCTATGAGGGGAAATGGGCGAGCACTGTCAGGCCTCAAGTGAAGCAGGGAGCAAGGGGAGGATGGTGGATGATTCCCAGCCTGTTGTGTAGACTAAGGGGAGTTTAGCATGTCTACTTGGGACCTCTCCAGCTAAAAGCAGCCATCAGTGGAAGCCTTGTCTTGCAGGAGTGGGCCTGCCTCAGGTTCCTTGCTGGCTGGGTCAGGGGTGGGGCAAGCCACAGGAAGCGTGGCTTTGGGGAAAGCAGAGTGTTGGTTTCAGAGCCCAGCAGCAGGGCTTGGTCAACCACACACTCTGCACTTGGAAGTGTGCCAGGTGCTTGCAGCTGTCCAGTGCGTGGCTCATTTTATCCTCGGTTTAATTCTAGATTTGAGTTGCAGGCCAATGCTAAGTGTACACTCTGCTCTTCTGTTCAAATCTTGAGATGTCCAGTACCTCCCCGAACAATACAGCTTCCACATGGTCACTCCAACTTGTCTTGTATTAAGAGTCTATGAAGGGGGAGGAGCCCTTTTTGTAAAGGTTTGCTTCGGTTGATTTGGGGGGTTTACAGAAGGGCAGGGTGCTGTCAATGGAGAGAATTCAGAAATATACCTGACCACCAAATGCCAGAGGCCGGCACTCCTGACTGCATGAATCCTCCCATTAACTCCCCTGGGAGTTGATGTTCCCCTGGGAACATATCAGTAAGAGGAAGTAAATGGCTGGAACTCACCTTCCTGCCCCAGGGCCCTGCAGCCAGGAGCTGTATTGAAGATAGGATAAAGGAACCCAAGTACTTCTTCCTGATGCTCAACAACCACTTCCTTTCACACACTCAAGGCCACAGTTGACCTGAGCTTGCCTGCAAGAAACTTCTGACTCTTTCATGTAGCTCCCTAACCTCTTTTGTCTGTTTGTTTTCCCCCGGATGTTCCTATATCCCTAAGCTGTCTTCGGTTTGGTAGGTTGTCAGTGTCATTATTTTGGTTGTTTTCTCCAAAATGCTTCTGCTTTAGTTTATCTACATTAAGAATCTGAAAAGATCAGAGGTATTAGAGTTCGGGGTCAGGTTTTCCTGTGTACCTTGGAAACTCATGAGCTGACTGCCTCAAGCAGCCTGAAAGAAGCACCAAAAATCTCCTGCCCATCCTGGGAAAAGTCAGCCCAAACAAGCCCCTCTGGACCTCAGGGAAGTCACTCTGGTTCTACCTTTACAATTTGCCATCCTTATCTTCAGCTGAATGCACCAGTCCTCCAGATGGTGATGCAGGGCAGGAAAAATGAGCACCAGTGAACAGTCTAAACTCTTGAGGTAAGGGACTTCCCTGGTGGTCCAGTGATTAAAACTTTGCCTTCCCGTGAAAAGGGTGCAGGTTCAATCCCTAGTTGGGGAGCTAAGATGTCACATGCTTCATGGCCAAAAACTCAAAACATGAAACAGAAATAAACAAAATCAGTAAACACTTTAAAAAATGGTCCACATAAAAATATCTTAAAAAAAAAAAAAAAAAAAAAAAGAAGAAAACCCTAAGGTGGAACCTAGCTCTGTCTTTTAGTCTCTGCAATGTTTGCCAAGGTCCCTGTTGAATCTCAGTTTCCTCGTCTACAATAGCATCCCCACATACCTCGAGGGGCTGCTCAGGAGACGCTTGTCAAAATGAGAAGATGGGCCAGAAGCGGGTTGGCAAGTGTGCTGTGCTGTGCCCACATGCTGACTAGTCGTTAGCAAGCACCCGCAGCATTCTCCTACCCAGCCCCAGTCTTGAAGTATATTAACAGGTGTTACGTGAAAAAAAAAAAACAAAAAAAACGTTTCTCTACCTTAACACTAGGCTTGAGGAATGCAAGGTTAACCACATTTAAACCTATTCCTCACTGAGGCTTTCTCAAACACTTTAACGTCCTGTGAAGCAATCTCCATGAGTGTTTTCCACACAGTGTCTGAGAGGCCCTGAGGGCTCCCACACCACACCCTCTGCTGGAATGCTGTATTAGATAACACAATGATCCCTGAGAGGAGGATGAAGGGGTCAGACTTGGTGTCACCTCCAGTGCTAACTCCTCGATCATAAGAGACTGGAAAGACAAATGAGTACATTTAACCAATGAAGGGTTAATGCGGGGCTACAACCTGGAAGAATGAATACTCTTGATACTAAAAAAAAAAAAACCCACAGGAGAAATTCCCACCATACATGCCGAATCTGACCAAGATCTCTCAGAGTCACCGGCGCCCTTCCAGAGTCTACACAGTCCCCTGAGCCGCATTTCTAACAAGAATCCTGTGTGATCATGATTCTCAGAGTCACCAGTGCCCCTCCAGAGTCTACACAGGCCCCCGAGCCACATTTCTAACAGGAATCCTATGTGATCATGATTCTCAGAGAATAGCTGGCCCATGGGAAAAGCCAATTCTATGATAACAGAAAGCAACAGTGACTTCTTATTTTCTTATATTCAGAGGACAGGCTTCCAGTTCTCCTAAATCTCTGTCTCTGGTGACCACCTGAGCCAAGATGCTGACTGTCAAGCTTCCTCAAACTGGGGCCCCAGGATGCCCATGAGCCCTCCCAGCAAAGTCGTTGTCTTTCCTTCCTACCTTTTCTTTATCATTTGAAGTGTAAAGCACATTCCTGCATATACCGCAGATGTCAGATGAACACCTGGTGAGCTTCATTGCCTTGTCCACTTTAGCCAGTGTATCACAGATCACACCATCCATGGTCAGACTTCTTCCCAAAACATTGGATGAGCACCCGCTCTGTGCCGAAGGCCATCCTGAGTGCCACGGACACGGAGCAGGCACATGGCTCTTCCCCAGGAGGCATAGGTCTCAGTGGTATTCTACTCATCCCTTACATTTGCTTAGCTTTGGACAGTCCTCAGAGACTTTTTGCATATTTATCTTAGCTAGTTCCATGGCAACCCTATGATGTAGTTATTATCATTCTCAGTCGACAGATGAGAAAGCTGAGGTCCAGCAAGATTAAAAGATTAACCCAGGCCATGCAGCTGTGGGTGCCCTAACTGAAATTCAAGTTCGAGTTGTCTTGGGTTGTTTAAACCCATACTACAACTCGCCTCATCAAAGTCTCCCATTGAGCTCTGCAGAATAATTACAAGGAAATCCCGATTTCATTTTTCATCCTGTCTCCTGACAGGTCAATGCATGCTTATTCAAGAACTGATCCCTCTTCCGAAACAATGAGCAATTCCAAGGGAAGGCAGAACCCCCAAAACAGTTGCTGACATCAACAGCATTCTTCTCAAGGATTACTCAACTGAGTGCTTGCTTAGTGTGTGATCTCAATCATAGAAAAGAAGAACTGCTCCAGACTTGATTATCTTTTCAAAAACTTGCAAAACCTGAGAAGCTAAGACTCTTTGAAACAGGAAGCTGTGTTGTTTCCTACCTTACTAATGTCTCTGGTGGTATCAGATGGCATCTCCGTTTCATGAGTGGCAAGACCTTAAGCTATCACTGGACGCATAAAGGACTTTGCTAAATTAGCAGGTACCATCATCTTCTTTTTGTTCTCATCTGGGCAAGAACCTATTGAATGCAACAGGAGTGGTTTATTCAGGAGAGGTTTCCAGGAAGACAGTCAGGTTTCTAGGAAAAAGGAGATGGGGCAAGGAGTCTTGGCAGGTGGAATTTACACCTCCCAGGAGTGCTCTTGGAGGGACGGGGTGTAGAGGGAGGTGGGCTGTGCTGCAGTAGGTAGTATAGGGCCAAAGTGGGAGAGCTGATTGTAAGATATGTCCGTTTTCTTCTCGCTTTTTCCCATTTTGCCTTTCTCTCACCTGTATCATGATGTGTTTGCCTTTCCACTCATCCAAACTCAGCCTTTTACCCTCTTCAGTCAACATGTCCACAACTGTGCCCACATTGCCTTCCCTGTGCTTTCATAAATTCTCAACTATTGAGAGGATGGCCAGTCCAAAAGGGTCCTCTTTAGTAGTTTTGCATTAGTAACATTGATTAGTAAGAAGCAGTGAAAGTATAACTGACATATGCGTGTACATACATGTACGTTACATTTGTACATATACATATAAATTTTTATATTTCAATTTTCCCTGAAAATCCACTCTAAGTCAGGCTGTCAGATGAATCAGCTGATCGGCTGACTTGGTCTCTTTCTGTTCGGATCTACAAAGTTGACTGCTTTTCTTGGATCTATATTAGAGGGTAGGGATAGAAAGCCTTTCTAATCTTCTGGGAAACCTTCAACCAGTTGGAGATGAAAGTTAACAAGTGTTTTGAGGGGAGGGAGTGGGAACATGGGGCCGTTGGTACATGGAAGCGATAGGAATTGGAGCATATCTGCAACTCATTTCAGAAAATGGTGACGATTCCCATGAACTGTGCAGGCTGAGTTATTTCTCTAGGGGAGGAACTGCATGACTCAATAAGAAAAAAGCAGATATATCCAGCAGAATAAAAAGGGTAAAAGGCACAAGCAGATAATTCACAGAAAAGGAAATACTAATGACTAATAATTACAGCTTAAAAAAAAAAACCTTCAGTAATTAAGTATTAGTTACATATATAATGACACCCTTGTTGCCTGTAAAATTGGCCAAGTAATTTTTTTCTTTTAGATCTTGGTATTGATGGGTGCTTGCTGAGACTGGCACCAATACGAAATAGAATACAAACTGTTATACAACTTCTGGAAACAATTTGGCAAAATGAAGCAAGAGTCTTAGAAATATGACTAGAGGTAGAAATTGTCCTTTGAGAAATCTACTTTAAGGAACTAATAAAAATACAAAGATGTTTATTGCAGCATTATTTGTAAAGGTGCAAGGGAACAACTTATTCACACGACAGTAAGACAATGATTAAAAACCCATAAATATACAGTATGTTGAAGACTGAGCGACTGAACTGAACTGAAGTCATTACAAATTATATTTTCATATAATTTTTAACCACATGGAATTAGATGCAGGTGGGGCTTCCCTGGTGGCTCAGTGGTAAAAAATCCACCTGCCAATGCAGGGAGATACAGGTTGGATCCCTGGGCTGGAAAGATTCCTTGGAGAAAAAATGTCAACCCACTCCAGTATTCTTGCCAGGGAATGCTATGAACAGAGGAACCTAGAGGGCCAAAGTCCATGGGGTCGCAAAGGAGTCAGACACGACTCAGTGACTGAATAACAATAAAATTTTAAGTACCAGAATACAAAAGGGTGTGCAAATGTGATATCAATTGTAACAAATATGCCTAGAAGAGAGGCAATGGTTCTCTCTTCAAGACACAGCCAAAGGTGGAAATACCAGGGGCCAGGAAACCGACCCTCAGTACCCTGAACACTCCTGCCACGTGTACTTTGACTGCACAGGCATAATTTCCCCATAAAACACTTTTCAAGATCATCTCTTTCAATTAAATCACATACCAGCCTGCATACAAACATTAAAAAACAGCCACAATGGAAACACCTGGTATTAGAACATAGTGAGTAAATCTACTCTTTGAACAAAGAAGTTGGTAAAACTATTCCAAGTTACTTTGCAGGTGGATGAAATCAAGTCACTTAACTGACTACATCCCAAGAATGGAATTAATCTTTGCTCTAATAATATTAATGACTGGAAGCTGAGGAAATCCATGTGCTGCCCTAAAATATAAAGGCTGGGAGGTGCCTGCAGTTGGGAAGAAGACTGCATCTGTTTAAGATTTCAGCCTTCAGAGGTTCTTGTGTATTTCCAGGGAAGGAGATCATTGGCTCACAAGGCAGCCCATTCCATTCCTGCACAACGTGGTTCTCACCAAGTTCTTTCCTGCATGTGACTGAATGTAGTTTCCTCTACTACCATCAAATTTCTGCTCTCTGTAGAGTCTGCTTCCTTTTTCTACAGCAGAAGCTATCACATTATAGATTTTCCCATCTCAAAGGAAACCAGGACATTGCCTAATCCAATTCTTTTTTTAAAAAAAAGATTAGAAAACTTTGGTCCAGATCAAAGATGTACAAATATTGGGATAAAAAGAAAACAAACTAAAATAAACCTGAAGACGTTTATTTTTTATATAAAACATTCCAAGTTCTGCTAAATGCCATTGATGTTTCTGGACCTTTATCATCCTAGCCTGTTCTATGCTGCAGGCGGATACCAATGCTCATAAAATGTGGTACCTGAAGAGAACCTAACATTTCAAACGCATAATCTGAAAAGTGAAAAAAGGTAAAATCATTCTGCTCCATCTTCTATCTTT
This sequence comes from Ovis canadensis, assembly GCF_042477335.2. Lineage (NCBI taxonomy): Eukaryota > Metazoa > Chordata > Mammalia > Artiodactyla > Bovidae > Ovis > Ovis canadensis. Next base: position 67,744,723 of record NC_091263.1, on the reverse strand, counting down.
AAGAAGCATTTATTAGAGAGCTATTACTTGTCAGGCATTGTACTAGGCAATGGTCCTGCATTGTCCAAGAGGGTGGCTACTCGCCACATGTGGCCATTCCGATTTAACTTAGTAAAATTTGAATAAAATGAAAATCTCAGTTCTTTAACAGCAGTAGCCACATTTCAAGTGCTCAATTAGGTGCTTTACTGAACAGCACAGACACAGAACGTTCTGTCACTGCAAGAAAGGTCTACAGGATAGTGCTGTACCAAATAACTGTTTTTTTCTGACTACCCAGGTTTTCTGTGGAAAGAAATGAAAGGGAAGGAGGATTGGCTTAAAACTGTGTTAGTGGGAAGCAATTCAAGGTGCTAGATGGACAGATAATTGGATGAATACATAAAGGGGTAGCTGAGAAGAGAGGTGGATGGAAAATCAGATGGGTAGATTTCCTTTGTTCTGGATGATCTATTAATATTGATGAAGACTGAACCAGCTCTTGGGATTGGCTTCTAAAGAGCTTGCAATTGAGGATACTCTTAGTTCAACTCTTAAACTTCCTCTTTTCTTCCAACTTAAAAAGGTTGGAGTATGTAACTCAGAGATAGTAAAGAGATTCAAAAACTTTAGGAGGGTACAGTCTGTCATCTCTCTCTCTATTCGTCATATTTGTGAAAGATAATTATTTCTTTGTGAAAGAACTATCAATAATTCTTCATTGGAATGTCAGTAAATAAATGGATTAATATATTCTTGGGTTCCTTTTAGGCTATTTAATTTGGTACAGATCCAAAACCATTTGTAGAAATTCAAACTCATTTACTGTAACTACAGATTTTAATGAAGGGTGAAATATCTTTTTAAAACATTTTGGATACCAATCACTGTGTTTTCTGTAACTCTGAGTAATGGGCTTACAGACTGGTTATTTGTGGAAAGCTAAGAATTTCTCTTTAGATGGAGGAAATCCTGTTTTGGAAAAGATTTAAGAAATTCTGGAAACTTGAAAAAATAGAGAATGTCAGTGAGTCCATGGGGTCGCTAGGAGTCGGACACGGCTGAGCGACTTCTCTTTCACGTTTCACTTTCATGCATTGGAGAAGGAACTGGCAACCCACTCCAGCGTTCTTGCCTGGAGAATCCCGGGGACAGGGGAGCCTGGTGGGCTGCCGTCTATGGGGTCGCACAGAGCTGGACACGACTGAAGCGACTTGGTAGCAGCAGCAGCAGCAGAGTGGGAGAAGAACTAACCTGCATTTGCCTGGCACTGTGTCCTGATGTTCTCACACGGGTTCATGTGATCCTCACATTACTACCCTCTCCTTGCAACACTTTCTTTACACAGCTTCAGGGATACCAGTTCTGCCTTTTTTCTGATCTTGCTGTCCACCCTTTCTCAGTCTCTCTTTCTGTGTCCTCCTCATTTCTCTGACCTCCGACTGCTGGCATGCCTGGGGATGCAGTCCTTTGCCGTCTACACCGATGTCTCTGGTGCTCTTTTCCAGAATCAAGGCTTTACATCTATGTGATGACAACCGTCACTTTTGTATTTTCAGCCAGCAGTTCTCCCCTGGAGCCGTATGTCCAACTGCCTACTGCACATCTCCACTTGGATGGCATATAGTCAACCTCAGACTTGCCTGCCCCAATTCAGGCTTATTTTTCCCCAGACTCTATCTCTGCTGGTGTCAACCCCATCCTTCCAGTTGCTCAGACAAAACTCTTGGAATCATCGACTATTTCTCACTTACTCATACACTGTCAACAAATGCTGTGGCTGGCTTCCGCGTTTATACAGAATCCACCTATTCTCACCCTTCCTGCCTCTACTGCCATGCCCTGCCCAGGGTCACATCTTCCTGTATTATCATAAGTGCCTCTTTCATTTCAGTTCAGTCGCTCAGTCGTGTACGACTCTTTGCAACCCCATGGACTGCAGCACGCCAGGATTCCTCGTCCTTCACCAACTCCCAGAGCTTGCTCAAACTCGTGCCCATAGAGTCGGTGATGCCATCCAACCATCTCATCCCCTGTCGTCCCCTTCTCCTCCTGCCTTCAGTCTTTCCCAGCATCAGGGTCTTTTCCAAGGAGTCAGTTCTTTGCATCACGTGGCCAAAATATTGGAGCTTCAGCCTCTCTACTGGTTCTTGTTTCTAATTGTGCTTCCATAGTCTATTCTCCACGTGGCAATCAGAACACAGAATATGAGGAGGATAATGTCAAGTTTAATGGAAACTTACCTACAGTCCCTACTCCATTCAGAGAAAAGCCGAAGTTCTTCCTGGCTGCACAGCTCCACAGAACCCCTGCCCACAGCTCCTCATGTCTCTGTGACTCCCTCTCGTAATACCCATCCCTCACTTCTCTTTCGGCCACACTAAACCCTCCTGCTCCTCTAAGAACCTGTCCAGCCACTCTCTCACCTCAGGATATTTGCACTTGGTGTTCCTCTTACCCCCCAGAAACCTGTTCAACTCACTCTCTCACCTCCCTCCAGACTTTTCCCAAAGGTCATCTCATGAGTTTCTCGTTGACCCTCTCCAGTTTAAACTGCACCTCTCCAGTCCCACCCTACTGCTGCCTTCTCTCATGTCCTCTACCTTTCTCCGCAGCACTCATGACCATCTGAGACACTGTAGCTTTTGGCTATCTATTATTCCCTGACTAGAATATAAGCTTCATGAGGTCAAAGAGTTTTGTCTGTTCCATTCACTGACGTGCCATATTGCTGGAACAGTGGCTGGCATGTCATAGGTTGCTATTAACTATTTGCTGAATGAGTGACTGAAGAACCCCATTTGCTGAATGAATGAAGCAGTAACTCTTCTTATCACTAGGTTACACAGAAAGATTCTGAGGCGCAGAGAGGGTGACCTACTTGTTCTATGTCACACAGTCATTTCTTCAAACTCAGGAATTCAATCATTATCCTATACTGAAAAGGACCAAGGCTATATAAGCAAGAAAATCTTATGACTATGATTCCCTGGCACCAATACCCATGAAACCAAAAGTATCTAGGGCCTTAGGTGTGGAATCTGATCTTAACAGCAGGTGGTCCTGCAGGAATGTTGACCACTTGGAGTCTGTGGGCAGAGCTCTTCCAGATGGACAGGCAGATTCAGGATGGTAGGCAGTGACTTCACAACCTGCTCTCTTCTCTATATTCTTTTTTTTTTTTAATTTTTAATTGGAGTATAATCACTTTACAATGTTGTATTGGTTTGTGCTGTAAGCACAGATTCGTCCCCTCGCTCCTGAGCCTCCCCCCACACCATCCCAGCCCTCTAGGTCATCACAGAGCAGCAAGCTGAGTTCCTGTGCTGTCCATATGCTTCCCGCTAGCTTTCTGTTCCACTCACCCTAGTGCACGTATCTCAATGCTACGCTCTCAAATCGTCCCACCGTCTCCTTCCCCTGCTGTTATATATACTTTAGAAGATTCATCAAGTTCACCGGAGAGGCTGATCGCCTCAGAGACTGAACACTTAAACACACACACACACACACACACACACACACACACACACCAGATTAGTAATGTCACTAAACTGGGATATCATTCAGCACATGGCCCTCTTTCAGACAGGACTGGTTTAACCAAACTCCCACTACTGTCAAGGATCAGCACTCTTCATCACAGGCATGGCAGTTTTCCATTTTAGTAAAGTTTTAGAATAAAACAGATTTCAAATTAATAGTATCTTTTTTGTACTCTGGGGACTTTGAAGGTTGGAGGGTGGATGTCTAATTACAATCAGGAACAAGAAACACCACTATTATTTAACATCACTGTGGAAGTTCCCACCAAAGCAATAAGGTGAGAGAAACAAATGAGAAATACCAGAAAGGAGGATATAATTCTGTCAGTGCTTTACAGATAATTTGACTATCTACCTAGTAGTCCTAAAGGAATTTATTTTTAAAAGTTGGTAAGGTAATCTGTTTAAAACATATATTTTCTTTCATACTACCAACAATTGTTTAGAAAAATTGTTAGGGAAAAATATCTCATTCCCAATAACCTGAGAAATATAAAGGTAGGTAAAAATGTAAAAAGAAACGTGCCACACCAAAAACTGAAAGCCCTATGGTAAGCAGAGGAAGCAGACATAGTATGTTCCCAAATATAAAAGCCTGACAGGTAACATTATCGATTCTTCCTAAACTTATTTACAAATGTAACAAAATTTCACTCAAAATTATGTTTTCGTAAGTAATTGACCAGGTGATCCAAAAGTTTATCTAATAGGACAAATGGTTCTAAAAGATAAGACATACTGGAAATGAATACTGAAAGGCAGTTGTTTAATCAGATAATATACATAAATAATCTAATAAACCTACACGAACAATTTGGAAGCATCCAGGGAGCTGGTGTCCCGCGGCCCACCTGTCCTCACGCAGGTGCCCACTGCGGTCATCTGAACTGCCTTCTCACTCTTCTTGTGGAGGCTGGCCAAGCCCCTGCCAATGCAGGTCTCAAGACCCGAAAAGACGCCTCCCCTCTCCAAGTCTGGATGGTTGTATGCCAGCTCAACCCAAGATCAAAGGGGAGAACCTAGCCCCTAAGATCTCTTAATCTGAAAACAAAATTCAAATGCTTTGCCTAGTGTGCCCTCTTCTTCAAGTCCCTTAGATTTCAGTTTGTGGTTTCAAGTTCTGATGAGTAAACCCTTCATCTTGTAATTTGCCTAGGTTTTCACCCTAGAAAATGTCTGCCAAATCTTCTAGCAGTGCCTGCCTAAAAACATTAGCTTCCAGTGACAATTTAACTGATGAGGAAATACAGAAAATTTACAATTTTGCAGTTTTAAAAATGATAACCCACCTACCTCTCACAACTACTTTGATCATTTGCCTGTTGCCTTTTATATGTGCATATAATTTCACGTTGTTGCAATCTTTGTTTACACATTTTACATTCTCTTCATTCTTAGAAACATGTCTGTGATTTTATCTGGTATCCAAAGCTACTTTTAATCACTACATAATAATCTATTCTTTAAATGGACTACAATTTATTCAAAACATCCTTCATGTGCCAAGCATTTCGATTGCTCCCATTTCTTGTTTTCTACTCTGAGCACAATGCCACAATGAACATCTTTGTGCACATTATGTATTAGTAATACATTTTCCACCTTTTCCCCTTAGGGTAAAATCATAGGACTAGAACTAATGGATTAAAGCCATGTGTATCTCGATGGCTCATGTTAGATACAGAATTTATTATAACAAGTTACATAGCACCAGCAATGAGTAAGTGTTCCAGCAATGACTAAGGCTCACTGCAAACTCACCAGCATTGAGCATCACCATTAGATTTTTTTTTTTACATAATTAGAATGACATTTCAAACTTAAACATATTTTCTAAAGAAGAATCCCCAATTCTAAATATTTTTTTTTCCAATTCAACTTTGCAACACTCACTAAAATTTTACACTGGTGAATGTGAATGCTAATGTGACCCCACCTTAGCAGACACCAGTCACGTCAATCAAGAACCAACAGGAAATTAGAGTACCCTCTTCTCCCTCTGCCCATGCATCCAGTCATGCTGGCCCTTCTCTACTGCCATCTTAGAAAAGACCAATGACAGGAGACAAGGAACTGAAATTATAAGCTGATTAACAGAGGATGAGTAAAACCTAAAGTTATCATTCAAATGAATGGAAGGACAAGACTAAATCTAAACCACTTAGGACTAAAATTTGTGAATACTTTTTTCTTTTACCCAACAGGTGGGAAGCTGGTAACAGAGATTCAGATAGTTTTGGAAACTAAAGAAACTTCATTTACATTGCACAAGTGAATTGTACTATGGGCAATTTTAGTGAATCAGCTAAAGGAGTATGATGTCAATTTAGGTAAAACTTTGTATCCACGTATGCATATATAGAGAAATGTTAATGGTAGTAAACTCATCATGGTGAGATCTGGGGTGGTTTTTACTATTTTTTCCTTTTCTTTATGATTGATGTTGCTCATTTACTATTACTACATAATTTTTCCAAACTGCAAGGACTGTGATTAGGAGTGCAGACAGGTAAAAATTATACCTGTTTTTGTGTCTCTGATCTCATGTAACTAAGGGTCAAGGACTTAACTTCTAACTCTACTTGTTTTCCCGTGCTTTGCACTCTAGGCCCCTTCCCCTTCACAAGATTCTATAATCTTACACTCATCATGTAGGATTTATGGAAATGACACATGAATTAAAGATGATCTTCAAGTTGGACAACACTTCAGTGAAATTCTTTTTTAAAGTTTGACTTGTCTGTGAGAAAAGGAAAGAAAATATAAATAATTAATGAGAGGCTTTTTCCACTCTTGCCTTAAACATTTAAGGTTTAGAGAGATACTCTCATGACCGAAAATGCATAACAGACCAAATGATGGGTATTTTTTCTCAGCTGCTGTGTATTATGCCATTGGGAATTTCAAAAGCTGATAAGATCATATAAGTCAGTTGCTACTCAATTCCATTTTTAACCTCAAAAGCCTGAATGTGTCACTGATTAGTAGATGATGGACCAGGCCAGAGCTATGAAAACAGATCAAGTTCTGTCCAAGAGCCTCTACTTTTTCCTGATTTCATGTGAAACCACTTCTCATTGCCTTTCTTTCAGTTCTGCTTTCTACCAATTTACAGTTTTTCTTTTTCTAGTTTAAAATATGATCTCATGTAGACTCTCTGATTTGATGCTCACCACAACCTTGGGTGGCTATCATGATCCTTATTTTGGAGATGAGAAAACGAGGCTCAGAGTTAAGGGCTTGTCTGAGTCTTCTCACTGGCAAGCAGAATGGCCAGGAACAGCTCCTGTGTCTCCCTTCTCTATGGTCACTTGGACTCCACAGAACCCCAACAGGTGCTGACTTTAGGGTCCCAGTATTTTCTTAGGAAAGCAAAGACAATCCTTGCCATTGGCTCCAATTACTGCATTTGTAAGGCCTGCCTTGAGAATACCTGCTGACGTACATTCATGACGTCACACTTGTGCTTTCACAGAAAAGAGAAGGTTAAAAGAGAAAGGACTCCTGAGGAAGCAGGGTAGGGATTAGCTACCTTTCATGGACTATTCCCTTGTCTCTTTTTCCTTCTTCTCCAGCCAAGTCTGTAATTCTAAGAAAAGCAGGCACTGACCCTAGGGATCCTGGTCTTAAAAATCCAAAATCTAAGAAGTAGTCCCATTGGCACGTGCTCAGCCCCTTTATGAGGGAGAAGCTCTAAGGGGTCTGTTGTAGGCACATGACTGGCTTATGTCAGCATTGTCAGGAACAGGAAGAGGGGTCGCTGCTTATAATTGTTACAACAGTTAATAACTACTACAAAAGCTCATTATTATAATAATTATTATAAGTTAAAAATCACTGTACTTGAATCCAGTGATGAGAGAATTGAGCATAGATACAGAAGATCTGGCCTGGACTTTTGAAATTGCTTACTAAAGGGTTTTAGACTCATTATTAAATTTCTTCAAGGTTCAATTTCCCCATTACTGTATTTTAAAATTTTGCATTTTATGTTATGGAGCCATGGAAATGGGTAGTTATTCCTAAGGATAATAATCACTATGATTAGCATTTGGTTTTTAAATGGATGATTTTCAAGGCCATATATAAACTATAAAACATAAAATACAAAATTTAAAAATACAGTGATAATATAATTATTATAAGATTATTGTTATCATTACCCAACCTCTCTCTTCCTGTTTTGTATTTCGTCTTCCAAATGCTTTCAGGATCAACATCTCCACTCTTCACTACCATCCACAATGTTTGTCTCTTTTCCCAGGATGGATCATGCTGACTCTCAAAAAACACTGCATCTTTCACTCCTAACACTTCCCCCTGCCCCATGGCATATCTGATACACCTTTGGAAAAATATGCTGAAGAATGTACAGGCTATTTATTCCACGTGGTTTTAGGGGGTAAGTGAATAAACTGACTGGTGCGGGTCACAAGGAGTGATCATCGTTAACTGGGGTTACTTCTGCCTTCTTCTATCACAGGGACAAGGAAAATGGCAACCTCAGTTGATGGGATTGAAACTGTGGGTGAAGTTGCTGGGACCACACCCTACGACTATGAGGGGGCACTGCCATGCGAGAAAAGCAATGTCAAGGAGCTGGCGGCCCAGTTCCTGCCGCCGCTGTACTCCCTGGTGTTCATGATTGGTCTGCTGGGCAATGTAGTGGTGGTGGTGATCCTCACAAAATACAAGAGGCTCCGTATTATGACCAACATCTACCTGTTCAACCTGGCCATTTCTGATGTGCTCTTCCTAGTCACGCTGCCATTCTGGATTCACTATGTTAGGTGGAAAGAGTGGGCTTTTGGCCACCACATGTGTAAGTTGCTCTCGGGGCTCTATTACATGGGCTTGTACAGCGAGATCTTCTTCATCATCCTCTTGACCATAGACCGGTATCTGGCCATCGTCCACGCCGTGTTTGCCCTTCGAGCCCGGACAGTCACTTTTGGTATCGTTACCAGCATCTTCACCTGGGGCCTGGCAGGGCTAGCGGCCCTCCCTGAATTTTTCTTTCATGAGACCCAAGAGGAGGCTGGACTGACTATCTGCAGTCCTCTTTACCCAGAGAATAATGTAAATGCCTGGAAGCAATTCCATGCTCTGAGAATGAATATCCTGGGTCTCGCTCTGCCTCTGCTCGTTATGGCCGTCTGCTATTCAGGAATTATTAAGACACTGCTGAGATGCCCCAGCAGAAAAAAATACAAAGCCATTCGACTCATTTTTGTCATTATGGTGGTCTTCTTTATTTTCTGGACCCCCTACAATCTGATTGTCCTACTCCTTGCTTTTCAAATGCACTTGGAGACCGATTGTGAGCAGAGCAGACAGCTGGACCTGGCCATGCTGGTGACCGAGGTGATCGCCTACACGCACTGCTGTGTCAACCCTGTGATCTATGCCTTCGTTGGTGAGAGGTTCCGGAAGCACCTCCGCCACTTTTTCCACAGACATGTGGCCATCTACCTGGGCAAATTCATGCCATTTCTTCCTAGTGAAAAATTGGAAAGAGCCAGCTCTGTCTCCCCATCAACAGGGGAGCAGGAACTCTCTGCTGTATTTTAGATCAGATGCAGAACACTGCCTAAAGATGCACAGACCAGACAAAGCCAACACATCGACCTCTTCAGCAGTCCTTTGAACTTCCAGCACAATGGCTACAGCTCTTGAAGTCATTAAAACATATACACAATGGTGACGGTGTATCTATGCACCCCAAGGTCATTACCAAATGTCAACGGCTGGGCAATGACTTCTTATGAACCCTGAAAGGCAGAGCTTTGCTTGATTCACTCGAGTCACATAATTTTAATGCGCCTGAATGTTAGATGGTTACTATATGCAGCTACAAACTAGTCAAGCTTTTTATATCTTAAACCTTAACTTCAGCCAGTTATTGATATAAATGAAACATAATAAACACAAATGAAATATTAATAAATCAATTACATTTCTTCTTATTATTATAATGTAATAAATCAGTTTATTGCAAGGACTGATGCTCAAGCTAAAATGCTAACACTTTGGCCACCTGATGCGAAGAGCCAACTCATTGGAAAAGGCTCTGACACTGGGAAAGATTGAAGGCAGGGGGGAGAATAGAAGAAGAGGAATTTGACATTTTCAGTACAGAGAATAACCCACTCCAGTACTCTTGCCTGGGCTGCAGTCCACTGGGTCGCTAAGAGTCGGACACCACTTTCACTTTTCACTTACATGCATTGGAGAAGGAAATGGCAACCCACTCCAGTGTTCTTGCCTGCAGAATCCCAGGGATGGCGTAGCCTGGTGGGCTGCCGTCTATAGGGTCGCACAGAGTCGGACACGACTGAAGCGACTTAGCAGCAGCAGCAGCAGTACAGAGAATAAAGGTCCTGCTCATAGAAACTTCTCACAGCCCTGAGATGTGTGGACACTGTCTTAATTTACCCCACTCTCACTGTTTACCCAGTAACTGTGTTAGGTGATACAGGCAGGATGCGCAAACACTGTCTTAGGTTAAGTGAAGGATGCCAAACTGTATTAGACAAAGACGATCCTTGCCCCCATGAAACTTTTCCTATAGTAGAGGATGTCAGACAGAAACAAATAACGCCAGTGCAAAGAGGAACACACTCAATGCTGCACCTGGGTCAGGAAGAAAGACCATTTCCACTGCAATCTGAGGAAGACTTAATGGAGGAAGTGGCTTTTGAGCAGGTCTCCGAAGAAGCGGCAGGATGGAAGGGGAGGTTTGGGGGGAAGGCACTGTAAGCCAGTGAGGAGAGGGGAAGGCACGAATGTGGGTGGATGGCACAGTGAGGTGGGGAGGCTGGGATGGGGATGATTTTCAGGCAGAGCACCTTAGGCTTTATTGGGAAGGCACGGGGAGCAAGGCAATCAAAATGGTGTGTCAGGAAGATAATTCTGGTATCACATGGAGGATGGAGCAGAGGCCCCAGAACTGTGCAGGGAGCTAAGTTAGGAGACAGGTGCAAGCGTGGAGGCAAGGAAAGATCAGCAACCGATCAAGAGAGGTGCCAAGAGCACCCTGAGGAGAATCTGGCCAAGAGACAGTGCGAAGGACGAGTTAGAACACTAGGAGTAGTATACGGCTGATGCGGAAAAAAAAGGGGGGTGCAAAACAATGTTAAAAAAAGAAAGAGAGACACACACATTTTTCATTGTGTTTAGATGCACTGACCATCCTCTTAAAATGGACATAGAAGAAAAGAGGAGCAATGGCGGTCTTTAGGGAGGGACACGTGTAGAGAAGAGGAGGATAGTTCTCTGAACACTCTTCTGCATCTTTTGGGCTCTGAAACATGGGAACGTGTTTTTTCTTTTTAAATAAACATTTTAGAATTATATTTAAAAAATGAAAGATTAGGCTCCTATTCATATGTGGTATCCATTATACTAACCATAAAGAGATTAGACGTCCTCTGCCACGAATGAACCTTGTGACCTGGTTAGATTATTTCTAAGCCCCTTTATAGCCAAAGTAAACTCTGATCTTGATAAAGTTTTAAAAAGTAGATGCTCAAAGTCTACAAAATCCATTGTTGTTGTTGTTGTTGTTTTAAAAGGAGGTTGTGACCCAGTGAACAATTCTGCAGCATCACCTCCTACTGGCCGTGACGCCGAGTGCAGTTCCCGTGCTCACTAAGGTGTACTCAGGTTTCACGCATTCAGTCATTCACCTGGTCACTTATCCATTCACTCAATAAACATTCGCTGAGCACATGTCATGTTCTTAACTAAGCCCCTCAGGAAGCTACTGTCAGACTGAACTGGACACTGCTTTGTCCTACGCTGCCCAAGTTCAAAATCATGTCTTAAAAACTGCCAATGCCTAAATTCAATCCAAATGACAGAGGCTTCCACTGTAAGACCAGTTCAGTTCAGTTCAGTCACTCAGTTGTGTCCAACTCTTTGTGACCCCATGGACTGCAGCGCGCCAGGCTTCCGTGCCCATCACCAAGCTCCCAGAGCTTACTCAAACTCATGTCCATCGAGTTGGTGATGCCACCCAACCATTTCATCCTTTGTCAGCTCCTTCTTCTCCTGCCTTCAAGACCAGAAAACACTCCAGCTCCAGAACATTTCACATTCTAGTCAAATGCTTAGAGAAATGATGCGTGTGCTCAGCTCCCCATGCAATCCAGCCTCAACTGCTGGTGGGTGGCCTTGAGGTTTCTCACCTTCATGTGACCCTGCCTAAAAGGTCTTACCTCAGTCCAACCCTAAACGGACAGCACAGGATATGAACTTTGGAACACTAAACCGCACAACACGAATCTCAATTTGGCTGGGAAACTCTGAAGTTACTTTTTCTCTTTTTTGTGGTTCAGCCAAAATGTAAATGAAGCAATCATTTAAAAGCGATACACCTCCGATTCTCTCTTGCACTGTGAAGTATCTGCCCTTAGGTAACCGCAAGTGCAGGATCTATAGGTGCTGGTTCATACTCCCTCGATCCTGAAAGCTTTCAGTTCCGTGACCCACACAAAGCCGCACAAAACCAAATCACGGATTCAGTGGGCTCCACCCTGCACCCCATCCCCAGGCTGTCCAATGGAACTAGCTGCAATGATAGAAAAGCTCTACATCTGTGTGGTCCAACGTAATCACTACTGATCACATGCACTTACTGGGCACCTGAAATGTGGCTAGTGAGACTGAGGAAGTGAAGTTTTCATTTTCATTCCATTTTAATTAAATAGCCAACATGCGGCTAGTGGCTACTTCATGTGGTTAGTGGTGCAGCACTAGCCTCTTCAAACTTGCCTCTTCATCTCTCTTCTGCCTGTACATCAAGCCTCCTGTAGTCAGCAATCACATCTTGAACACTGGGTGACAGGCTAGGGAAAATGCCAGTGATGCAAAGATGAATAAGATGCATTTCTGGAAAACTCACCATTCCGTGGAATAGACTCAAGTGACTATAATGAAACGTGACAGGTGCCCAAAAGCCCCTGCAGCAGAAACAGAATGAAATCACTGAAGAAAGGTAAACAGAGAAAATGATATTCTGATTAGGCTGGGTTCCTCCCAAGGCAATTCCTGAGCAGGGAGTGGAGAACAAAGAGTTTATTTGAAAGGAAACTCCAGGAGGGAGTGGGGAAGTTCAACAGGAGAGGAAGATGCCAAAAAAGGGTACATTACAGTGTATCTTCACTGAGGGGTAACTGGAGCTCAAAACCACTAGAGAACTGTTGGGAAATAATGTAACTCATAGTCCTCCATTATCCCACGTGAGGGGGAAGCAAGCTGGGGTATTTCCACTCCTATTGGTCATTGGCTGATTGGCACTAATTTTCCAGGACTTCCAGCCTGCCTGGCTCTCAGAGTCCTTCCAGCCTTGGGAAAAGCTCCCCGGCAACAAGATGCAGATATGGATGCTGGAAGCCAGCTGGGCACACTCAGTTAAGGCTTGTGGGATAAAGTGTTTGCTACATATTTGAACGACTTTTTCATGTACCAAAGGGGAGAAGCAAGAGCAATGTCCAGGCAGGTAGGTCAATATGCTGGCAGCTCTGATGACACAAAAGTGCACTAAAAGAGTACTGTGGTGAAGACTAGGGTGACCTTGACAATGGCAGGTGACCCTGAACACACCTCAGTGCTGACTTTCCTGACGCTCCTCTTTTTTTGCTGAGAATCATATCCTGCTGGTTTAAAAAATACGATCCTTTTCCAGCTTGAGTTTTTGAAGTTTTCTTCAAATTCCAGAGCCATATTTCTAATCTTCACACCTTCTGAACAAAGCAGGTTTATGCTCTTCATAGTCTGTGGGCTTTCAATCGCTGAGGTTTTCGCCACTTTCTGCCCAGATAAATCCCCAGTTTAGTTAAGGCCGCCATTTCTCTTCTCAATTCACTGATCCAATCCAGGAGCCGGTGCACTGTAACCCAGGGGCCAAATACAGCTCACCGCCTGCTCTGTGAGTTGAGTTTCCCTGGAGCACAGCCATGCTCGTTTGCTTATGAGCTGTTTGTGGCTGCTGTTGCGCTGCCATAATAGAGCTGAGCGACTGTGACAGAGGCCGCACAGTCCACAAATCCTGACCCGTTTACTTTCTTGTCTCTACGGAAGAAGCTCCCTGAACCTGGATAAGTCATGCCCCACAGGATCTGTGGCTCTGATATGCATAGCCAAAATAAGAGAGCCTAGATTTGGGGCAGGGCAGAGGGGTTACTCAGCACATGAGGTTTGTAGACAAGCTGCCGAAATCCGCAGGTTAGTTCTAGCTTGACCATGGATGCAGCTCTGAGCAATCAAAATAGGGTTGGATTGTATAGTAGTCAAATGCTGGTCACTAAGGCAAGAATGCTAACAGTCTATACCAAGAGGGCGCACTGAAAGTTTCAGCTGGGGCAGCCAGACCCCACAGATGTGGTATTCTAAAGCAGGCCATATGCAGAACGGACATAGGAGTTGTTAAAACATACTTCATAACTCTTGAGACACCTCACCTCTACTGGGGACAAAGAAAGTGAATTGATTAAAATTAGGGAGACACTTAAAAAGAAACTCTGCTGAGGTCTGCTGGTACCACCTCTCTATCAGGGATGGGGAGGAAGGAAGGCATGGTGGGTGCTACCTCTCACCTCAAGCTTGTCAAAAGCTATGCCAATGGAGCCACACAAAGAGACTGATACAAGTCACTCAGGTTAAAGAAGATCTGACTCTCATTCAGGGAATGGGGAGACCAGAGACAGGCCAGCCATCTGCTCTGGGGCTGGAGGAGAGAAAAACTGCCACTACTTTGGGATAGATCTATGCTTTCAGAGTTGATTTTGGCAGAGAACGTGGGATTGTTTTCCACAGACCAAATGAGAAAGAGCTGACTGGGGGATTTCTAATCTTGCCCAAGAAGACTGCCTGGATAGAATATGTCTGTAGGATGAGAAAAATATGTATGCAGTGGACAGCCAAAACGACAGGATATTCCTGTTATGCTGAAGATGAATATTCCCAGGGATGTCTTTAATGACTCCACAAAAGCAGTCCATGAGAGAAAGAATCAACCTTTACACCTGCCAGTCTCACGGGTGGAGCTGGGGGTGAAGTCACCACCTGATGATAGGGTCAGTCAAGCAAGAACTTTCCTTCCTCTCCCAGAGCCCACCAGTGAGGGGACTAGAATCCACGTTTAGCAAGCAGGAGGAGGAGCAGGAATGCCAATGAAGGAGAGACACAAGTAGGCTGGCAGCCCCTGTGCGTGGTTCATCCCTCCGCCAGCTGGGAGGTGGAGGAAGGTTTAAAAGTCAAATCAAGTTGACCTTTGCTATTCATACGGGGATCAACCATTCAATTTCTGAATTGGAACCCTCTTCTTTTAGTGAGTTCAAATGATTATGGGATTTTTTGCACCTAAGCTTGATGACGGAAGTCATGGGAAGGCACAACTTTTCACTGGGGCTGGAAGAACTTCAGCCTCTAATTCAGTTTAAAGGGATGTGAGACATGCAAGCAGATTCTATCTCATAAGCCCTGTTGGTTCAACACACTGGCGGTAAATTCAAGGACCCCACATTTCAGCTCTTGAGGTCCACAGAGGGCTTACATGAGTTTGCAGGACTATTCTGCAGGACTTAAATGGATGTTAGAGCCCCCAGATCTGGCTAAGAAATAAGGCAGAGAGAGAAAAAAGCGATGATACTTAATACATATAGACAGATATAAATACATGTTAATATAGACTAAGGTCGAGAAATACTTAATAATGCCTTTACAGTCCTATACACCTAGATTGTGCCTCGTGGCTAAGCAGGAGCTAATCCCCTGGCCACTGCTCAATGGAGCTCTGTGATGACCTAAAGGGGTAGGATGGCTGGGGGAGGCTCAAGAAGGAGGGAATGTGTATATATAATTATGATTCATTCACATTGTTGTAGGGCAGAAACAACACAATGTTATAAAGCAATTATCTTCTAATTTAAAAATAAAGTTAAAAAATAATAAATAAAGAAGACTGGTTACCTCTTGTAATCTAGACTTTCTGGATTGAGGAAAGCCTCTCAGTTTGCAGACAGGACAAGACTCTTCGTGGCTTAGTCTGGGTCCTGGGAAATTGATCCCTGGTCTCAGGTTGCCCCTTACTTGCCAACGTCTGCTTCACTTAGCCGCAGTGGGAAATGTAGCCAGTAGGGGGCCTTCGTCAACGCCAGGGCTGCTGCTAGTCCCATGCAGTCACTCAAGGGAACAGTGAAGCAAACAAAAAAACGCCCATATGCTAGGTGGGAGGTGAGGTTTTGATGATGTCACAGCAAGAAATTCAGGAATGCCTATATCTGATCCTGTCCGACGGAAGTTGCAAAACTCTAGGAGATGTCATTTATATCCAAAGGAATTACGAGATGCAGTGGCCCCAAGAGGGAGAAACAGAGGATAGATAGAAACACAGTTTCAGTTTGTTATTACCAGGGCTAATTCCCAGTTCCCTAGTGTAGGGCTTTAGTAAAGCTGGTTATCATTCAAGTCCTAAGAAATTACACCGCTGCTGCTGCTGCTGCTAAGTCGCTTGTCGTGTCCGACTCTATGCGACCTCATAAACGGAAGCCCACCAGATTCTCCTGTCCCTGGGATTCTCCAGGCAAGAACACTGGAGTGGGTTGCCATTTCCTTCTCCAATGCATGAAAGTGAAAAGTGAAAGGGAAGTCGCTCAGCCGTGTCCGACTCTTCGAGACCCCATGGACTGCAGCCTACCAGGCTCCTCCGTCCATGGGATTTTCCAGGCACGAGTACTGGAGTGGGGTGCCATTGCCTTATCTCCTCTTAAAAATTCAGATCTAATTCCAGAGATCACATGCAAGCAATGGGTAGGCTGAAAACATGTGCGGCCAGAAGAGAGTAGGAGGATGGCAGAATCTGCCTTCATGGGGCCCACCCTGATTCCACATAGAGCCTCTTGGAGGATGGAAACAGACTAGCCTTGCTAGGGCACGCATGGGGCCTTCTGACATAAAAAAGCCCCAGATGCTAGTAAGTATGGCCCAATCTATATTCTGAAGTCTGTAAATCAGAACAGCAACTCCTCTGACCCAGGACATGTGAGAAGGGACAGATGGACAGATGTTCTGCTCATACTACTGTTGTTCAATCAAGATGCTGTTCACTGGTCAAACCTCACTTCACTGAACATATATAATCATCCTAGTCTTTATGCAAGGAGGTAAGTTCAGTTCAGTTCAGTCGCTCAGTCGTGTCTGACTCTTTGTGACCCCATGAACCACAGCATGCCAGGCCTCCCTGTCCATCACCAACTCCTGGAGTCCACCCAAACCTATGTCCATCGAGTTTGTGATGCCATCCAACCATCTCATCCTCTGTCGTCCCTTTCTCCTCCTGCCCTCAATCTTTCCCAGCATCAGGGTCTTTTCAAAAGAGTCAGCTCTTCACATCAGGTGGCCAAAGCACTGGAGTTTCAGCTTCAACATCGGTGCTTCCAATGAACACCCAGGACTGATCTCCTTTAGGATGGACTGGTTGGATCTCCTTGCAGTCCAAGGGACTCTCAAGAGTCTTCTCCAGCACCACAGTTCAAAAGCATCAATTCTTCACCGCTCAGTTTTCTTTATAGTCCAACTCTCACATCCATACATGACCATTGGAAAAACCATAGCCTTGACTAGACAGACCTTTGTTGGCAAAGTAATATCTCTGCTTTTCAATTTGCTATCTAGGTTGGTCATAACTTTCCTTCCAAGGAGTAAGCATCTTTTAATTTCAAGGAGGCAAGGAGGTAAAGGGGATGGTTAAAACAAAACAAAAACATGGTAGCTTGTCTCAAGATGAGAATTTATCAAGTTAGGGAGTGTGTGGATATTCTGTTGCCCCATCCAGATCCACTCTCCACCCTGCTCTGTGCCTGAATGGACCACACCAGTTTTCTCCCTTGTTCTCTGGACTAGGTCTATGGGGAATACCGTCAGGAGGCTGGAAGAAGGGAAAAGAGTGAGATCAGGGTATTTATTCCCCCAACCCTCTCCCTGCAGCAGCACTGGGGGCTGGTGGCACAGCAGATCCATTTCTTAGTTCTGGATCTTGCCGATTCCTCCCACCCCTCGCTCCTTTTTACCTGTTGTTGCTATTCAGTAGCTCAGTTGTGCCTGACTCTTTGCGACCCCATGGACTGCAGCACGCCAGGTTTCCCTGTTTTTCAGCACCTCCTGGAGCGTGCTCAAACGCATGTCCATTGAGTCAATGATGCCATCCAACCATCTCATCCTCTGTTGTCCCCTTCTCTTCCTGCCTTCAATCTTTCCCAGCACCAGGGTCTTTTCTAATGAGTTGGCTCTTTGCATCAGATGGCCAAAGTACTGGAGCTTCAGCCTCAGCATCAGTCCTTCCAATGAATATTCAGCATTTATTTCCTTTAGGACTGACTGGTTTGATCTCCTTGCAGTCCAAGGGACTCTTAAGAGTCTTCTCCAACACCACAGCTCAAAAGCATCAATTCTTCTGCTTTCAGCCTTCTCTGTGGTTCAACTCTCACATCCATACATGACTACTGGAAAAACCATAGCTTTGACCAGATGGAACTTTGTCGGCAAAGTGACGTCTCTGTTTTTAAACACACTGTCTAGGTTTATCAAAACTTTTGTTCCAAGGAGAAAGCATCTTTTAATTTAATGGCTATAGTCATCATCTGAAGTGACTTTGGAGCCCAGAAAAATAAAGTCAGCCACTGTTTTCACTGTTTCCCCATCTATTTGCCATGAAGTGATGGGACCAGATGTCATGATCTTAGTTTTCTGAATGTTGAATTTTAAGCCAGCTCTTTCACTCTCCTCTTTCATCTTCATCAAGAGACTCTTTAGTTCCTCTTTACTTTCTGTGATAAGGATTGTGTCATCTGCATGTCTGAGCTTATTGATATTTTTCCCGGCAATCTTGATTTCAGCTTCTGCTTCATCCAGCTCAGCATTTCACATGATGTACTCTGTATATAAGTTAAATAAACGGGGTGACAATATACAACCTTGGTGTACTCCTTTCCCAGTTTTGAACCAGTCCGAGGTTCCACGTGCAGTTCTAACTGTTGTTTCTTGACCTGCATACAGGCTGCTCAAGAGGCAGGTGGGCTTCCCATCTCTTTAAGAATTTTCTACCATTTGTTGTGATCCACACAGTCAAAGGCTTTAGCTTAGTCAATGAAGCAGAAGTAGATGTTTTTCTGGAATTCTCTTGTTTTTTCTATGATTCAACAGATGTTGGCAATTTGATCTACAGTGGTAACAAACTTACTCATCTCAGGGGACTGCATTCTCCCTCCACCCTGCTAACCTTTGTAAATGATCCCTTGATTAAGTTCCTCTCAAACTGCCCAATTTGAGTGTGTCGTCTCTTGCTGGGACCCTGAGTGACAATGAGAAGACAATATATGGCACATGAAAACAAGCTGATAACAAAAGAAAAAATATGGAAAATGCAGGTTAAGTGTTCAGGGAAGACTTCCTGAAAGAGGAGGGGTGAAGCTGGGCCCTAAGTACAGGAACTACACCTCTGAGGAAAGCTGTAGGAAAGGGTTATGCAAAGGCAAAGTTCAGAATGAACAGCAGATGTTCAAGGAATAGAGACTAACAGCCAACGTGGATGGGATTAATCAACAAGTGAGGAAGCAAGGACACGCTGATGCTAAGGGTCTGAATGAACCCTACTGGCAACCAGGAGTGACACTGCTACAGATTCAAACTGGGGTGGGGGTTGCTTGGTTCCTAATGGCTCTTACAGTGACCATCGCCAAGCTCCTCCCAGGTTCCCCTTAATTTGCTTGATGCAAGAGTGACAGATCCTAGCCTGACCTAAGCTAGGCCAATCAGAATCGAAAACTCAAATGAAGACACAAAGAGATGGGTGGCAGTGACTGCTCCTGTGGCTGTGGCCTAGAGTGGGGCTGCATGATCTCCTCTGAGGTCCTTCTCACCTTCTCACTTCTGGGAATTGTCCAGACCACAGGCATACAGTCATTCTTGACTCAAGTTGGGTCATATATAAATCAAGACAAAGTGACGTGAAAACGAGTGCTAGAAAGCAGGCTGCAGGCATCAAAGACTTTCAGAGAGACGAGACTCACATCCATATCCCAGAACGAGAAAAGGGCATCCCGTGGGATAGAGCAGTGAACAGTTAGTCAGGCTATCACCTCGCACTGTGGGCCCACTGAAGACAGAGCTCGGCCAGGGATGGGGCAGGTGGCAGGAAGGTGCTGCTATGCAACAACCTAGAAGGATGAGGGATGCCAGAACCAGAGGGTAGAATGGCTGCTTCTGAAGGCACTGAGAAACTCAGGGCAATAAAAAAACCACTCAAATACCAAAGTTTTCATCTTCAAGTTAGAGAGAAACAGCGTTTCTGTGACCATGTTGGGGAGGTGGGATGGGAATCTTATTACTTGAAGTCACCAGGTTATGACTATTGGAAACCAATTCAGAGCCAGAATTGGCAGGTGTCTTAATGTAAACTGAATTCACACATTTGCCAAAAAGCATGAATGAATGTTAAGGCAGTAATTGAGACAGGCCAAGAATGGGACTACCTGGACAGATGCAGAGGTCCTGGGAAGCCCTGACCCTCACTGCCCTCTGGCACACTCTCATCTACACCTTTCTTTCCAAAGAAAGCCACTTTTCCTTGGCATGACAAAGTTAACAGTTCACCCCATGTCCACGCTTTAAGGTTGCTCACCTAATAAACAGAATTTGAATTCAACACAACCGAAGATAAAATGCAGAAATCAGAGCAGGGAAGCAAATTCCAGAAGGAATTACAGAAAAATTTCAGTACATATTATCAAAATGCTGAATTTGGATTTTGAGAGTACTTAATAAAAGTGAGCAGAACAGAATTTTAATTGGACTGAATTTACTTATATGTGCACTCATCAGAAATACTCAACTCAATGGCTGAGGTTCTGTGAGTTTTTGACTGGGCAAATACAGACTTAGACCAAATGCTCATCCATGCTAGGTGAGTGTTATGCTAGGCCAGGGATCCCCTGGAAGAACCCAGAGGAAGACTATGCATTATGTCACCTCTATCACGTGCATTCTGACTTGCCAACCTCACTCCCTTTCTCTCTAGAGCAGGGAAGACCCTTCTCTCTTTTGTCTTGAAGACACGATTGGAGAGAGAAGGTCATCTGCATTGGAGGTAGGACAGGCTATGATTAAAATATTAACATAATTCTTGATCTCAGAAAGGTAGGGAGCATATTAAGTGTGGATGTTTTACCACCCAAAGAGACAAAATAGGTGTGGCCGTTATGGAAGTCACTAGGCAAGGGATGGTGATCTGGGCCCAAGGAGGGATCCAACACCCAGAAACTCTGCCTCAAAAGTTCAAGTCTGACAAAAATCAGACCTGTCCTGATTATGTTAGCTGAGAATGTATCCTTTGTCCAAATTCTCAGAAGTGAGTGATTTTACAAAACCAGGGGCACTTGAATGATAAGAAAATTAGACTTCGTTGAGAAAAAGCTTTAAAAAATTGCCACTTGTGAAAACCTTCACCCTCACCTTTCTCAAATGGACCCTCAGCCAATTTTTCTGGAATAACAGGCACTAGGAAAAGAAAACAGTCAAACAAGGTCTTCCTTGTAGCTCAAATGGTAAAGAATCTACCTGCAATCAATGGATTTGATCTCTGGGTCGGGAAGATTGTCTGGAGAAGGGAATGGCAATCCACTCCAGTATTCTTGCCTGAAGAATCCCATGGACAGAAGAACCTGGTGGGCTACAGTCCACGGGGTCACAAACAGTCGGACACAACTGAGCGACTAACTCTACCACTACCAGGAAAAGAAATATACTTTTTAGTAGATGCCAGTTGTAGAGTACAGTAATTCCAAAAGACCCAAGGAATCACTGAGGTCAGCCTCAACGTAGTCCTCACTAGAATCAGATGATAGAGTTTTGATGGATTTTTGTATCACTGTGGACTGGATAGGGCCCTGAGCCTACTTTGTGATTTTTTCCCCCAGACCTCAAGTGCTGTGTAGGAAGAGATATACAGAAAAGGTGGGATTCCCACACTGCCTTTCAGACAGTAGAGAATGGTTACTATGAGAGGAAGGTCCAAGTGGAAGTAATTGCAGGCCTCCTGTTCTCCCAGTCAAGACCAGAACACTATCCTATGAAGAAAAGAGCATAAATCAGTGTCCCATCACAGATAAGAAAGATGCAGACATACTGATTCCTATAATAGTACCTCCTTATAATTCTCCAGTTGGCCGACATAAAAAACTGATGGGTCTTAGAGTATTACAACTAAATCAGATAGTGCCTTTAATTGTACATTCTTTTAAATTTGGTTCCACTGCTGAAGCAAATCATTACAGTCCTGGTAATTACCATGCAGATATTCATCTAGAACAGGGGTTGGCAAATATTTCTGAAGGACAAGTTGTTGCATTGTGTTGGTTATCTAGGGCTGTAAAATAAATTACCCCCAAACACAAAGGCTTAGAACAACAGCACTCATTTATTATTTCAGAGTCAGGAATTTGGACAATGGGAACATCTAAAAACATTCATATCTCATATAAATGCTCAACAAATGGAAAAGAGGTTCTGATGCTGGTTGCCCTCCTGTAACATATTTATTATGGGGCTCATGGACAAAGTAAACAATGGTACTTAAAAACATGGACTTCTACTTGTTGAGGCTATGTTGGTTTCTACTATGACTGTGTGCCAATTTTCCTTCAGTAAAAAATAAAACCTAAACTCCAATATGGCACCATGCTCAGAGGAAACCAGCCAGCTTCCAGCTGCATTATGGAGGGGGATAGGATTTGTCTTCAGTGGGCTAAATATTCTGTAACTGGACTGTTTCCCTCACTCATGCCTCTGCTAACTCTGACTATCCTTAAACCTCCTGAAGGCCTTATACATCATCATAGTACCCTAACCATAGGCAAAGAGTTTATTTCACAGAATAAGGTAGAGGGTTTAGGCTGATGCCCAATGTGGCCTCTTGGTCTTGGTTCTGGTATGAACTCACATTTATTTAGAATCAACGGGACCTGTAGAATGGTGGCAAGGCCTATTGAAGAACTTACTAAGAACAATGAGAAGCAGCTAGTTGCGCCCTTTAGAACTTCAGCCATTCTTGAGACTCAGGGGTATCAAGTACTGTGGAAGCTAGAACTGAATCTCAAGGCTGAAAACAGGGCAGTAAGTTAAAAATCTGCAAAAGGAGTCCCCACACCCTTCTTCACCCTGCACAGACCAGGTGATTATCCTACCCATCCCCACAGGAGACCCTCATGTGTCTCCAGAGTAAATAAACTCAAGGTTCTCCACACTCAGAGGCACACAATGGAGGGCAGGGGGGAGTGCTGCCCAATTACCTCCAATTTACCTGTTCTCAGAAAGAGACAAAAGATATGCTTCAGCAAAATGAGGACTAAGCAAGAAACAGTGGGTCTCAGGATCCTAAAAACACCGTTTAACATAGGAGAGCGACAAAGGAAACTCACCCTCAGAGATAGTCCAGACTGGTCCTGAAGACAAAACATAGAAGATGTGGGGTCTGGACACTCTGAAAAATTACTATTGGGCAATAACTGACAGGTCAAACTGAAGAATTGTGGAAAACAGGTGAGGCGGATATAAAACAAAGTAGATGGGAGGAAGCCAGCCAACTGCAGGAACACAATACATTGGCCCCACAGTGAATACTATTTATGCAGTTATCGTGGCATGAACACTGACTAGCAGATTTAACCAGAAACCAGACAGCAGCCATACTGAGAAGATGTAGAGAGGGGAAGGAAGTGTGAGTGAGCTGGACTCAAACCAAAGAGATTAGAGCACACCATCTCATGCCAAATACTGACACTGCTAGCCCCACTTCAAAAACACCAACTTCCAAAAACTCTCCAGCCAGGAAGAGCAGGAGATGAGAAGATTCTCCTCTGCAGAAACAAATGATCCCAGAGAAAGATACCCATAGGTTGTGCCACAGTTCAGGGGTCCCTCAAAAGAAGGATGAGCTCACTATCTAAACACCTATGATAACACCACCAGTGGACAAGCTCTGCCCACTCAATGCTCCCCATCAGCCTTGGTGTCTCACTTTTAAATATAAATGGAATACCAAGGACTGCAAGACACTGAGGACAATCGCTTACAAGGGAGACAGCATCTGGAATGAAAATCTAGGAGAAAAGGAACTCAGAGGCAAAGGAAACATGGGGACATGAAAAAAAATTTTTTAAAACTAAAACAAAACAAACAAAAACCCCCACCAAACATGTAATATACATTCTGAATTCTCAGAGAGATCAAAAGTATGGCTTCTGGAAGCAAGGAGAAAAGGGGAAGAGAGCGAGACCATTCAGAGAAGAGGAAATTAAAAATATAAATTTTAAAGAAAAGTTAACGGAAGGTTTGAAAGATAAAGTGTAGAAAGTGAAGTTGCTCAGTCGTGTCCAACTCCTTGTGACCCTATGGACTGTAGCCTACCAGGATCCTCTGTCCATGGAATTCTCCAGGCAAGAATACTAGAGTGGGTTGCCATTTCCTTCTCCAGGAGATCTTCCTGACCCAGGGATTGAACATGGGTCTCCCGCACTGTAGGCAGATGCTATACCGTCTGAGCCACTAGGAAGTCAAAGTTGAAAGATAAAGTTGTGTAGAAAAACTAATAGGAAATAGATCATAATAACGATTTTTACTATTTTCCCAGGACCTGGTCGAAGGGTTTTATAAATTAACTCATTCAATCTTCGTAACAGTTCTCTTAGGTAGAGATACTCTCCACAGCACATCCTTATGAACTATAAAGAAGTTTATTGAGAGCTATAAGAAAAAATAAGTATGTTGGGAGCTATAAGGAGGACAAATGGGTAACAGAAAAGAACAGAAATGGGCCGAGCAAAGACACAACACTGACTGATAAAACTCAGCGGGGCAGCAGTTGCACCATTCTGAGAAGCCACTACATTCAATCTGGAAATCTATACAGAGGCCGAGTTTTGGTCAAGTATGAAGGTAGTACACGGGTACTGTTAGGTATGTAAGGACTTTGAAATTTACCTCCAATTTACCTGTTCTCAGGAAGAGACAAAAGATATGCTTCAGCAAAATGAGGACTAAGCAAGAAACAGTGGGTCTCAGGATCCTAAAAGCACCATTTAACATAGGAGAGCGACAAAGGGAACTCACCCTCAGAGATAGTCCAGACTGGTCCTGAAGACAAAACATAGAAGATGTGGGGTCTGGACACTCTGAAAAATTACTATTGGGCAATAACTGACAGGTCAAACTGAAGAATTGTGGAAAACAGGTGAGGTGGATATAAAACAAAGTAGATGGGAGGAAGCCAGCCAACTGCAGGAACACAATACATTGGCCCCACAGTGAATACTACTTATGCAGTCATCGTGGCATGAACACTGACTAGCGGATTTAACCAGAAACCAGACAGCAGCCATACTGAGAAGATGTAGAGAGGGGAAGGAAGTGTGAGTGAGCTAGTCCTCCCCTACAAGAACAGGAAATCAGTAAGTAATGCCGAAAGGTGTTAGACTGTAAGGCAGCAACTGAAGCATATTACTTAACAACATGTAGGTAAGCAGCAGGAAGAGATGAAAATGGTTGCCTGGGAGGAGTGGGGCAAAGGTGGGGAGAAGCGGAGCAGAAGATGCTATTTATAATTGCTTTTTTTTTTCTTCTGTACTCTGTGGCCAGCATCTAATTTTTTTTAACTATGCACTATTATAACTTTCATAAAAATAAATTTAAAATTTTGGATGTCATTATATGTGAAAATAAGTGCAAAAGGAAAATAAGAATGGGAAAGTAAGATGAAGCCATAAGCAGAATCCCTTACTCCATATGCTCTAAGGCTCTGACAATTGGAAACTTGTCAGCTCAAACTTGACTGTGTGCTGGTTTTTTATTAATAGTAACCCAAACAACAGAACACTGTCCAAAACAGTAACTAAAACATATTTAGATTATCAGAACTATATTAAATCAGAGGCTAATCAATTACACATTTTGGGTGAACACTGAATGGCCCAATGTTAGCTAAAATACCTGGCCACAGCTAAGGCCAAAACGGATGGTCACTATCAGAGAAAAAAACTTCCGGGATTTACATACAATCTGAAAACTTACTTTAAAATATAATTTCAACCATATCGTTAAAGGTGAGTGTTCTCATCTTTAAAGTCTCACGTCATGGTGTAGAGATAACCACTTCTCTGCACTGTCAACATTCAGCAGCTCCTGTGGTCACTGCTGAAGGTGGCTGAGGACCAAGATCTTGGGCTTACCATGCCAGTGTGGGAAAGTGCTCACAGTGATGTTGTTGTGAACTTACTAAGCTTTCCTTTCCTTATCTCTAATGGTAATCAACTAAAGTAACAGTTTGTCTCCTCTTTAACTCCTGGAATTAAAGATACCATCACTGGTTGCTAATGCAATCTCACTATTAGTGCACAGCTTCAAGAGGATGCCTTCTGAAGAGTGTTCTTAAAAGCTGTCTATTTGGACACCTCTTAGGAGTCACTTCCATTCCGCTCAGCCTTTTCTGCTCAGGCTCGTCAGCTTCGCACAGGTGTAGCCTGATGGCGCCTGCTCTGGGCTGGTACAATGCCTCTCATCACCTACCCCAGGACTTCTCCACTGACAATCAGCACCGTGTACATGAAGACTGGGAGTGCAGGCAACTTGATGTCCAAAGGAAAACAGAAGCTGACAGAGAAATGTGTCTGCCTCCACCCCTCGAGATGGACAATCTTGAGAAGCATCTCATAGCATCCAGCTCACGTGGCAGTGGCCACAATGCACTTACTATTTCCCTGCCTACTGCCCCATCCCTCACCTCTGCTGCCTGTAGTCACACACACTGATGAAGTTCTGGCACATAAATCTTGATTTTAGGCTCTGCCTTGTGGGAAACCCAAGTGAAGACAACAGATGACAATTATTTTCTTCACTTTCATTTAAAATATCTAATATTTTCCCATGCTTGTTTCATACAAGCACTTGAGAAAGGGTTGTTCTTAAGTCTTGAATCTAATAAGGTGCCATAAGTAATCCAAATGGCACTAAACATTTTTTAAAAACTATCTCAGATTCCACCTGCACCTCAGCTGTCATCACAGGCACACCTATGGAGAGGAAGCACAGCAGATCTTCACAGCCGTACCTGGTCAGAAATACTTGTGCTTTCAAGATGACTTCTTTAACGGGTTGAGTATATCAGTTATTTTTCCACAAGCAACTATTGATTGTTACCAAGTTTTCCTGTGATAGCACTGTTAACTCTAAGGTGTATTAGTTCACTTTCTTCTGGTCAAGCAGCCTTTCTAACACATCAGGGATGCTATTTCATTTGTCTAAGCATTTTGGAGAAATGTGTATCAAAGCAGTTTCACTATCTCGTGTATGTCACACATTTTGTCTTCGGCTGAACACTGAATAACACAAGCGGCCGTCTACCTTTTTGCTTATGGCCAGCAACCTGCTACATTATGCAGTGTCATAGGTACTTTCTGAAAACACAGCTGAAGGTGTGAACAAAACACTGCATGCTTGTGATCCCTAAATCACTCACAGGCTCACCACGTGCTTTCCGTTATCAGTGCCAATTACAGAACATTCTGGGGATTTTCCATTCCATACATGTTTTTTCTTTCCTTCAGATTCACTAAGTTGTTATCTGCACGAGACCCAGAAATCTCTTGACAAACAAAATAAGAGGCATACTAGAATTGTACGATTACAAAATGTTTCAAAAAAAGATACCTGGTTGTCTCTGCATACCCAAATAGCAGGTGCATTGTACACAAAACCAGCAAATTTAGGATCAACAGCAATCCGTATTTTCTAGAAGAATCTTTGCATCTAGAATTCATAGCCTGGACAAATTTCAAAACTCTTCAACTTCTGAAAATGTTTGGGAACCTCTAAAAATACTTCTGACAGCTTTTTGTTTCAATTTTAGCCTCTGTTTTCAATTGTCTTTTGAAAACAAAGATTCTGCCTTTGCAAAACATTCCTTTTAAAATTTTCTTATTTTTCAATTGGAGAATAATTGCTTTACAATGTTGTGCTGGTTTCTGCCATATATCAACATGAATCAGCCATCGATATACATCTGTCCCCTCCCTCTTGAATCTCCCTCCTAGTATAACATTCTTGTGAAATAGATTATTTCAAAGTTTGATTAATGAAGCAAAATGTTTCCCTTCTCTCCCCAACATTTTCTTTTTTAAAAAAATACCTCATATTCTTTTTTATGTCAGGATCAAAGAAAATTTATCATGAAATTTTTCATATATTCTTCTGATAACCTTTTGGAAAATTTTAAGGTGAAAATCTGCACATTTTGCTTTTAATTCATCTTCATAGGATGAGAAGAACTCTCAAACAGAAAACTTTATCCAAAGATTTCTGGCTGAAATTGAATTAACTAACTAAGACTTGATTATAGTTCTTAAAGGTCATTTTGTTTAATTTTACAAATAATTCTAGCAGGTCAAGCAACTATAAATGTCAAAATTATAACTGACTCTCCAAAATCTTTATTCTTTTTTCCATTCTACCTTTTAATGCTATTCATACCTTTTAATATGCTTATAAACACTCCTCAGCCTAAAACTGACAGAATATACTTGATATAGTACACAAATAAAACAAAGAACATTCTTAGTTCTTATTTATAATGCCAGTCTGTTTGTCTGTTTCCCCATAATGAATCACAGCCTTGTCATGGTAAAGGGATGTGCATCACTCAGTGAAGCTATAGGCCATGCTGTGCAGCACCATCCAAGACAAAAGGGTTATTGTGAAGAGTTCTGACTAAACGTGATCCGCTGGAGCAGAAAATGGCAACCCATTCCACATTCTTGCCTCAAGACCCCCATGAAAAGTATGAGAAGGCAAAAAGATAAGACAGGAATATGAGCCCCCCAGGTCGGAAGGTGTCCAACATGCTGAGGAAGAGCAGAGGGCAATTACGAATAGCTCCAGAAAGAATGAAGTGGCTGGGCCAAAGCAGAAGTGACACTCAGTTGTGGAAGTGTCTGGGGTGAAAGTAAAGTCTAATGCTGCAGAGAACAATACTGCATAGGAACCTGGAACACTAGGTCCATGAGTCCAGGTAAATTGGACATGGTCAAGCAGGAGATGGCAAGAATGAACATCAACATCTTAGGAATCAGAAACCTAAAATGGATGGGAACGTGTGCTGTGCTCAGTCGCTTCAGAAATGTCCAACTCCTATGACCTCATGAACTGTAGACCTCCAGGATCCTCTGTCCATGGAAATCTCCAGGCAAGATGACTGGAGTGGGTTGCCATGCCTTCCTCCAGGGAACCCTCCCAACCCAGGGATCGAACCCACGTCTCCTGCTCTCCTAAACTGCAAGTGGATTCTTTCCCACCAAGCCACCTGGGAAACCCAAAATGGATGGGAATGGGCGAATTTAATTCAGGTGACAATATTATATCCGCTACTATAGGAAGAATCTTTTAAAAGAAATGGAGTACCCCTCACAGTCAACACAATTGACTATGCCACACAGTTCAGTTCAGTTCACTCAGTCGTGTCCAACTCTCAGCGACCCCAAGAATCGCAGCACACCAGGCCTCCCTGTCCATCACCAACTCCCGGAGTTCACTCAGGTTCACGTCCATCAAGTCAGTGATGCCATCCAGCCATCTCATCCTCGGTGGTCCCCTTCTCCTCCTGCCCCCAATCCCTCCCAGCATCACAGTCTTTTCCAATGAGTCAACTCTTCGCATGAGGTGGCCAAAGTACTGGAGCTTCAGCTTTAGCATCATTCCTTCCAAAGAAATCCCAGGGTTGATCTCCTTCAGAATGGACTGGTTGGATCTCCTTGCAGTCCAAGGGACTTTCGAGAGTCTTCTCCAACACCGGAGTTCAAAAGCATCAATTCTTCGGCACTCAGCTTTCTTCACAGTCCAACACTCACATCCATACATAGCCTTGACTAGACGGACCTTAGTCGACAAAGTAATGTCTCTGCTTTTGAATATGCTATCTAGGTTGATCATAACTTTTCTTCCAAGGAGTAAGCGTCTTTTAATTTCATGGCTGCAGTCACCATCTGCAGTGATTTTGGAGCCAAAAAAAATAAAGTCTGACACTGTTTCCACTGTTTCCCCATCTATTTTCCATGAAGTGATGGGACCGGATGCCATGATCTTCGTTTTCTGAATATTGAGCTTTAAGCCAGCTTTTTCACTCTCCTCTTTCACTTTCATCAAGAGGCTTCTTAGTTCCTCTTCACTTTCAGCCATAAGGGTGGTGTCATCTGCATATCTGAGGTTATTGATATTTCTCCTGGCAATCTTGATTCCAGCTTATGTTTCTTCCAGTCCAGCGTTTCTCATGATGTACTCTGCATGCGACAATATACAGCCTTGATGTACTCCTTTTCCTATTTGGAACCAGTCTGTTGTTCCATGTCCAGTTCTAACTGTTGCTTCCTGACCTGCATACAGATTTCTCAAGAGGCAGGTCAGGTGGTCTGGTATGCCCATCTCTTTCAGAATTTTCCACAGTTTATTGTGATCCACACAGTCAAAGGCTTTGGCATAGTCAATCAAGCAGAAATAGATGTTTTTCTGGAACTCTCTTGCTTTTTCCATGATCCAATGGATGTTGGCAATTTGATCTCTGGTTCCTCTGCCTTTTCTAAAACCAGCCTGAACATCTGGAAGCTCACGGTTCACGTATTGCTGAAGCCTGGCTTGGAGAATTTTGAGCATTACTTTACTAACATGTGAGATGAGTGCAATTGTGCGGTCGTTTGAGCATTCTTTGGCATTGCCTTTCTTTGGGATTGGAATGAAAACTGACCTTTTCCAGTCCTGTGGCCACTGCTGAGTTTTCCAAATTTGCTGGCATATTGAGTGTAGCACTTTCACAGCATCATCTTTCAGGATTTGAAATAGCTCAACTGGAATTCCATCACCTCCACTAGCTTTGTTCATAGTGATGCTTTCTAAGGCCCACTTGACTTCACATTCCAGGATGTCTGGCTCTAGATGAGTGATCACACCATCGTCATTATCTGGGTCGTGAAGATCTTTTTTGTACAGTTCTTCTGTGTATTCTTGCCACCCCTTCTTAATATCTTCTGCTTCTGTTAGGTCCATACCATTTCTGTCCTTTATCGAGCCCATCTTTGCATGAAATGTTCCCTTGGTATCTCTAATTTTCTTGAAGAGATCTCTAGTCTTGCCCATTTTGTTGTTTTCCTCTATTTCTTTGCACTGATCGCTGAGGAAGGCTTTCTTATCTC
The DNA here is from genome assembly GCF_042477335.2 of Ovis canadensis. Taxonomy (NCBI): domain Eukaryota; kingdom Metazoa; phylum Chordata; class Mammalia; order Artiodactyla; family Bovidae; genus Ovis; species Ovis canadensis. Next base: position 67,713,915 of record NC_091263.1, on the reverse strand, counting down.
TTCTTGCTATTCTTTGGAACTCTGCATTCAGATGCTTATATCTTTCCTTTTCTCCTTTGCTTTTCACCTCTCTTCTTTTCACAGCTATTTGTAAGGCCTCCCCAGACAGCCATTTTGCTTTTTTGCATTTCTTTTCCATGGGGATGGTCTTGATCCCTGTCTCCTGTACAATGTCACGAACCTCTGTCCATAGTTCATCAGGCACTCCATCTATCAGAAGTAGTCCCTTAAATCTATTTCTCACTTCCACTGTATAATCATAAGGGATTTGATTTAGGTCATACCTGAATGGTCTAGCGGTTTTCCCTACTTTCTTCAATTTGAGTCTGAATTTGGTAATAAGGAGTTCATGATCTGAGCCACAGTCAGCTCTTGGTCTTGTTTTTGTTGACTGTATAGAGCTTCTCCATCTTTGGCTGCAAAGAATATAATCAGTCTGATTTCACTGTTGACCATCTGGTGATGTCCATGTGTAGAGCCTTCTCTTGTGTTGTTGGAAGAGGGTGTTTCTTATGACCAGTGCATTTTCTTGGCAAAACTCTATTAGTCTTTGCCCTGCTTCATTCCACATTCCAAGGCTGCACTAAGCACAGGCAGCTGCGCCCAGCTCACTAAGCGGCCGAGAGGAGCTACCCCACTTCCGAGGTCAGGGGCAGCAGCCTAGAGTGTCAAGCTCCAATGGCGCAGGAACAGCTGAGAGGAGCTACCCGTGTCCGAGGTCAGGGGTGGCGGCCGAGAGGAGCTACCCCACGTCCGAGGCCAAGGACGGCAGCCAGGAGGAGCTACCCCGCGTACGAAGTCACGGGCAACGGCCGAGAGGAGCTACCCTGCGTCTGAGGCCAGGGACTGCGGCTGAGAGGAGCTACCCTGCATCCGAGGCCAGGGGCAGTGCCCGAGGCCAGGGGTGGTGGCCAGGAGGAGCAACCCCATGCCCGAGACCAGGGGTGGCAGCTGGGAGGAGCAACCCCAAGTCCAAGGAGCAGTGGCTGCATGGGTGCAGGAGGGCCTAGAGGAGCCATCCCACGTTGAAGGTCAGGAAGGGAGGCAGTGAGGAGATACCCCTCATCCAAGGTAAGGAGCAGCAGCTGCGCTTTGCTGGAGCAGCTGTGGAGAGATACCCCACGTCCAAGGTAAGAGAAACCCAAGTAAGATGGTAGATGTTGCAAGAGGACATCAGAAGGCAGACACACTGAAACCATACTCACAGAAAACTAGTCAATCTAATCCCACTAGGACCACAGCCTTGTCTAACTCAATGAAACTAAGCCATGCCCGCAGGGGCAACCCAAGACAGGCGGGTCATGGTGCAGAGGTCTGACATAATGTGGTCCACTGGAGAAGAGGATGGCAAACCACTTCAGTATTCTTGCCTTGAGAACCCCATGAACAGTATGAAAATGATAGGATACTGAAAGAGGAACTCCCCAGGTCAGTAGGTGCCTAATATGTTACTGGAGATCAGTGGAGAAATAACTCTAGAAAGAATGAAGGGATGGAGCCAAAGCAAAAACAATATCCAGCTGTGGATGTGACTGGTGATAGAAGCAAGGTCCGATGCTGTAAAGAGCAATATTGCATAGGAACCTGGAATGTCAGGTCCATAAATCAAGGCAAATTGGAAGTGGTCAAACAAGAGATGGCAAGAGTGAATGTCGACATTCAAGGAATCAGCGAACTAAAATGGACTGGAATGGGTGAATTTAACTCAGTTCAGTTCAGTTCAGTCGCTCAGTCATGTCTGACTCTTTGCAACCCCATGAATTGCAGCACTCTAGGCCTCCCTGTCCATCACCAATTCCCGGGGTTCACTCAGGTTCATGTCCATCGAGTCAGTGATACCATCCAGCCATCTCATCCTTGGTCGTCCCCTTCTCCTCCTGCCCCCAATCCCTCCCAGCATCACAGTCTTTTCCAATGAGTCAACTCTTCACATGAGGTGGCCAAAGTACTGGAGCTTCAGCTTTAGCATCATTCCTTCCAAAGAAATCCCAGGGTTGATCTCCTTCAGAATGGACTGGTTGGATCTCCTTGCATTCCAAGGGACTTTCGAGAGTCTTCTCCAACACTGGAGTTCAAAAGCATCAATTCTTCGGTGCTCAGCCTTCTTCAAAGTTCAACTCTCACATCCATACATGACCACAGGAAAAACCATAGCCTTGACTAGATGGACTTAGTTGACAAAGTAATGTCTCTGCTTTTGAATATGCTATCTAGGTTGGTCATAACTTCTCCTCCAAGGAGTAAGCGTCTTTTAATTTCATGGCTGCAATCACCATCTGCAGTGATTTTGGAGCCCCCCAAAATAAAGTCTGACACTGTTTCCACTGTTTCCCCATCTATTTCCCATGAAGTGATGGGACTGGATGCCATGATCTTTGTTTTCTGAATGTTGAGCTTTAGGCCAACTTTTTCACTCTCCACTTTCACTTTCATCAACAGGCTTCTTAGTTCCTCTTCACTTTCTGCCATAAGGGTGGTGTCATCTGCATATCTGAGGTTATTGATATTTCTCCTGGCAATGTTGATTCCAGCTTGTGTTTCTTCCAGTCCAGCGTTTCTCATGATGACCATTATATCTACTACTGCGGGCAGAAATCCCTCAGAAGAAATGGAGTAGCCATCATGGTCAACAAAAGAGTCCGAAATGCAGTACTTGGATGCAATCTCAAAAACGACAGAATGATCTCTGTTTGTCTCCAAGGCAAACCATGTAATATCACAGTAATCCAAGTCTATGCCCCAACCAGTAATGCTGAAGAAGCTGAAGTTGAACGGTTCTATGAAGACCTACAAGACCTTTTAGAACTATGCCACACAACTGCACTCATTTCACATGCTAGCAAAGTAATGCTCAAAATTCTCCAAGTCAGGCTTCAATAGTACGTGAACCGAGAACTTCCAGATGTTCAAGCTGGATTTAGAAAAGGCAGAGGAACCAGAGATCAAATTGCCAACATCTATTTGATCATAGAAAAAGCAAGAGAATTCCAGAAAAACATCTACTTCTGCTTCATTGGCTACACTAAAGCCTTTGACTGTATGGATCACAACAAACTGTGGAAAATTCTTAAAGACATAGGAATACCAGACCATCTTACCTGCCTCCTGAGAAACCTATATGTAGATCAAGAAGCAACAGTTAGAACCAACATGGAACAGACTGGTCCAAATTGGGAAAGGAGTACACCAAAGCTATATGTTGTCTCCCTGCTTGTTTAAGTTATACGCAGAGTACATCATGCAAAATGCTGGGCTGGATGAAGCACAAGCTGGAATCAAGAGTGCTAGGGAAAATACCAATAACCTCAGATATGCAGATGACACCACCCTTATGGTGGAAAGTGAAAGGGAACTAAAAAGCCTCTTGATGAAGATGAAAGAGGTGGGTGAGAAAGCTGGCTTAAAACTCAACATTCAAAAAACAAAGTCACGGCATTGTGTCCCATCACTTCATGGCAAACAGATGGAGAAACAATGGAAACAATGAGAGACTTTATTTTCTTGCACTCCAAAATCACTGCAGATGGTGACTGCAGACACAAAATTAAAAAACACTTGCTCCTTGGAAGAAAAGTTATGATAAACCTAGACAGCGTATTAAAAAGCAGAGACATCACTTTGCCCATAAAGGTCTGTCTAGTCAAAGCTATGGTTTTTCCAACAGTCATATACGGATGTGAAAGCTGGACCATAAAGAAGGCTGAATGCTAAAGAATTGATGCTTTTGAATTGTGGTGCTGGAGAAGACTCTTGAAAGTCTCTTGGACTGCAGGGAGATCAAACCACTCAATCTTAAAGGAAATCAGTCCTGAATATTCATTGGAAGGACTGATGCTGAAACTGAAGCTTCAATATTTTGGCCACCTGATGTGAAGAGCTGACTCATTGGAAAAGACCCTGATCCTGAGAAAGACTGAAAGGAAAAACAGAAGGGAATGGTAGAGGATGAGATGGTTAGATAGCGTCACTGACTCAATGGACATGAATTTGAGCAAACCCCAGGAGATAGTGGAGGACAGAGGAGCCTTGTGTGCTATAGTACATGGGGTCACAAAGAATCGGACATGACTTAGTGACTGAACTAAAACAAGTTTGCCTATTTATTTAACCAATAGAAATATCTTACTTTTGTACATAAAAATCACAGTTTATTGCCATCAGTTTTTTGCAGCCATCTTACTCTTGGAATATTCAACATTTATATTTCAATTGGTTGACTGAATTTCAACATATAAAAGCAAATAAGGTCACTTTTCACTCTTAAGTTACTTCTAAATGTTTATGTATCTTTGGAACTGAATTCAGTTACCTATAATAAACTTATGCTTGTGTTTCATGTATTTATATGATGTGGATCTGCACAATCACATGACCGTGGATCATGCAAAAGTTCCGAAATCCCAAAAATAACTGATGCAGACAACTAGCTAATTCTTACACCAACTATATCCATACTGAAAAGAAAGAAAGAAAGTGAAGTCACTCAGTCGTATCCGACTCTTTGCAACCCCATGGGCTGTAACCTACCATGCTCCTGCAAGTACTGGAGTGGGTTGCCAATTCCTTCTCCAGAGGATCTTCCTGACCCAGTGATCGAACCTAGGTCTCCTGCATTGCAGGCGGACACTTTACTGTCTCAACCACCGGGTAAGCCTATATCCGTACTGGGTACCAGTCAAAATCTATGTTTTGTCCCTGTGACTCATGAGAAGTTAAAAGAGAAAAAAAAGAACACCTGTGTAGTTATTTCCAGAACCATAGCGCTTTCAGAAGTCTTATAAGAATCCTAAAAATATATTGGTATAATGCTTTTTTTCTTGGGCTTCCCTGGTGGTTCAGATGGTAAAGTGTCTGCCTGTATTGCGGGAGATCCACGTTCAATCCCTGGGTTGGGAAGATCCCCTGGAGAAGGAAATGGCAACCCACTCCAGTATTCTTGCTTGGAGAATTCCGTGGATTGAGGAGCCTGGTAGGCTACAGTCCATGGGGTCGCAAAGAGTCGGACACGACTGAGCGACTTGACTTCGCTTCTTCGCTTTTTTCTTACTGTGCCTGAGAAATCAATAAATTATTTTTAAATTATGTAAACATTTAACTCATTTACCAGCTGAGACAGCATCTTGAAGCTTGAGATGATCTAGCCTCTGAAGCAGAGCCAGGAACCACAAAGTGAAGCTGGGTGGAGAGATAGGAGGTTGTGACACATCTCATGTTTTTACCTCATAATCCACTCATACATACTGTTTCCGGTCTTCACACCTCTAAGCTCCAGTAGTTTCAAGGTTTTAGAGCCCAAGTGACCAAAAAAAGTTCTTAATTGGAAACTGAGAATGCCACCTGACCCCACTGCCATTTCCTTACACAATCAGAGAAATGGTGAGCAACAGAAAAAAGGAAAACATATAGATACATATACATGTGTGTGTGTATATATATATATGTTCTGGCAGGGTATGTATATGAACCATAGGGGAATGTTTGTGCACTGCTTTATACCCCAAAGTAGGAACTGACAGAAACAACCCCAGCCCTATACAGACAGATCTATGAATGTCTCAGGTGACTGAGGAATGATCGCTTAGGCCACCTCAGAGGACTCCATCCATGGAGGCGGTGGTCGTAGAAAAGGGGAACCTAAGATAGTAGTGGAGGATGAAGGTCTTAAAAACCAGATACAAAAACAAGTATTGTTTCTGCCTGTAGTTCTCATCCCCCTTTACTTCTCCCATTATTGTGTTTGAGTTATGCTGGTTCTGGTTAAATTTAGCATTTGGTTCACAGGACACAGATGATCAGCTGGGCTGAAGTGAAAGTCCAAAAGAAATTAACGTTACTGGGAGAGCATGGGCTTGGATGACTGAACTCAGGAACCCATTTCTAGATGCAGCACTTGATGACTTTGGGCTACCCTCCAAAACACACATTAGGTATATAATTTTACTTTTATAGAATGATATTATACATGCATGTCTTTTTAGTAGGGTATCTTTTTAGTAGAGTTTTTTGTTTCTCTCCTTTTTTCCTACCATTCTTCTCATCTCCTCTCTGCCCTCTCCTAGCTGATATCCCCCAAGTCTCACAAATGGCCCATGTTCTCTGTCCTAATGCACCATATCCATACACAGTTGCCTGGGGTTTTGTTATTCTTTTTTGCCATTGTTTACAATACACAATACACTGTTCTTTGCATCTTACTTTTGAACCCAACAGTACTTTGTGGAAATTCTTCCTAATCAGCTGGTTTGGCTCTTTTTGTTTAATGGCATAATAATATTCTAGAGTGTGGCTGGGCCATAATTTATTGAACTTTTCTGTGCTGTGTGTATGCTTAGTCACTCAGTCATGTCCGACTCTTTGTGACCACATGGACTGCAGCCTGCCAGGCTCCTCTGTCCGTGGGGATTCTCCAGGCAAAAGTACTGGAGTGGGTTGCCATGCCCTCCTCCAGGGGAACTTTCCAACCCAGGGATTGAACCCAGGTCTCCCGCATTGCAGGTAGATTCTTTACCATCTGAGCCATCAGGGAAGCCCAAACCTTTCTAGTATTTAGCATTAACCCCTTTTCAAGACTCTTCTTTTTTACTTACATATCCTTACATGCCAGTCACTGGTACTTTTAATTCTATGGCATTGGCTCCCACGTACGGGATTGGTGGCGCACAGGATATATGTTTTAAATTTTAAAGAACCTGGCAGATTATATTATAAAACAATAATAATAATTTACTTTTCCACAGACAGCATATGAAGAAACCCCTCACTTTTTCCTATCTTTCACCAACTCATTATGCCAGGCATTTCCACTCTTCTTAATGTGGTCAGTACAATGGACATATAGTGATTTTTCACTTCAAATGTAATTTGCTTGTTTGAAAATATTTTATAATTTTTAGCCACTTGGATTTGGTCTTCCATGAGCTGTCCACTCATTAGATAAAAAAAAAGACACACAAAGATGGGAAGGATAAACAATTATAGATGAATTCTACATACAACACTATGGCAACTCATTGGAAAACTGTGAAGAAAGGAGAGGATGACTAGAAAATTTTTAATTATCAAAATTCACCCAAGAAGAAGTGGAAAATACAAATCGGCTGATTAACATAGAAAGTTAGAAAGGTAAATTAATAAAAATATCAGAACCAGATATACTAATAATTAAATACTATCTAACCTTTTTAAAGAAGAGATAATTTCTGTGATATTTAAATTGTTGTAGGTCATAGAAAACTATGGGAAAATTCCCATTTAACTTTGTGAGGTGGGTCTATTTTTAAAGAGAGAAAGTACAACTATATGTCAATCTCACTTATAAATTTATAAGTAAAAGTCAAAACATTCGGGAATAAAATCTAGCAGTACATCAAAATAATAATATACTGCGGTCAAGTGATGACAGCGAAACATGAAAAGGAATCCAGATTAGGGGTTGTTTTCTCTTAATGCATTAGATTAACATACTAAAGAACAAAAACCAAATAACTGCATTAATAGATACTAAAAAATTATTTGATAAAAGCTCAGCAATTATCTCCAAAATAGGGGAAATTATGAAACTATCTGTGCTGAAATCTGTTACCAAAAGTGCTCAAAATGTATTACCCCAAACCAACCAAATAAGTCAGGCACCATCTATCAATGTCTGCTACCCTCATTACAATTCAATATTACCTTAGAGGGTTTAACACCAGACAAATGTCCAGATAAAACTCTGGACATTCATACACCTAGAAAATTCAAGAGAAAGAAACTTCTGGAACACATACTAATCAACAGTGTTTCCTTATATTAATGATATGGAATAAGAATTTAGAACCTATAAAGGAAAAGGTAAACATACACACTTTCCCACTTTTTGTAGGACAGAAGAGACCAAGGGTCCCTAACCTCACGGTCAATACGCTGTTGGGAACTGGGCTGCACAGAACAAGGTAAACAGCTGGCGAAACAGAAACCAGCCCCCACCCTGGTCTGTGGAAAAATCGTTTTTCACGAAACCGATTCCTGGTGCCAAAAAGGTTGGGGACCACTGGAATAGACCACAGCATACCCAATATAAAAATAATTGGAGAAAATACACTCGTAACAAAGAAGATCGATAAAGTATTGATATCTACAATATACAGCATTCTTACACATTTGCAAGAAAAAGACAAACAACCCCACTATAAACAAGTGTTGAAAGTCACACCTTGATAAGATAAGGAACTAAACTTTATACCGCAGAAAGCAAGTTTCCACTCAAAATTGTTGCTTCTAGCAAAGGAAACTGTATCAGATTAACAATCAGATTACAGCCTCCTTTAAACCCTCACACCAACACCACCTAAAATCATATGACCTCAAATGCTGCTCTTATATCTCATATCAGGCTGCCTTGGTTGTGGATGAAATAGAAACAAGGGCACCATTTAAATCTCTGGAGCACTGATTCCCGAATCCAGCTTGACAGTACCCCTGTGCATCCTACGTCACATGTGTTGGCCCTGAAATGCTGCCGAGCTGCAGAGGAGGTTCTGCTGGCCCTGGATGGCCTCAGCCTTCTCTATACTCCTGATCTGTAGTGTGGCTCTGAAAGACACATCCCCTGGCTTTTGGAAGCAGATTCAGGTGTTGTCTGGAGTTTTACCACCAAGCCCCATGCACCAGACTGAGCAGTTTGGATGGAATCAGAACCTGGGTGAAGATACTCCATTAGAGTCTGTGTAGGATGCACCACGGGACACTTCTGGTGCAAAACAGCAGTCCAGCCACTCCCCTGCCCCTGTTCTAGGTGAGTCCCCACTCATCCACAGTGTTGGTTATGACACAGCGACCTGGGCAGAGGTGAAGAGCAATGAATGAGGTGATCACAACCCAGCAGTTTCTGAACTGCCTCTTGGTCCCAGCCCCTGTGTACAGCCTCCATGACCTGTGAATCACACTCTTCACCCTGGCGGTTGTGTGGATCCTCTACAGAAAGCACAGCCATCTAAGGGTGACAGCAGACGGAGTGTGTGGAGATAACCAAGAAGGGGTAAACAAGGTGTGGATGGGGGAGGCATCGAGAGTCTCCCTACACCAGAGAGAAGGTGGACATGACAAAAGCAAGGGGGAGAGTCTCTCAGGGAAACTGACAGAACTGTGACACATCCCAGGAGTGAGTGGGCTTAGAGGTTAGCAGGGGACAGGGAGATGCAGACTTTCAAAAAGTAGCGGGAGAGATGAGTCATGCAGATAATTCAAAAACTGCAAGGAGGAAATTAAGCACTTAAAATCAAAGGTTGTTAGTTTCCATCCTTCTATAGAAGTTAAGACAAAAGGGCAAAAAGACCAGGTAAGAAGAGGGGATTTCAACACAGGGATCAAAACTGAGGCAGCCTGGGCTAATAGAGGGGAAAAGATGTTTTTGTTAATGGCCCATGATCCTAGCTCAAGTCCATGAAGAATGAGGCAGATTTTTGCGATTTTTCTGAGAGCTCCCATGGTGCCCACCAAACATGTACAAAGCAGTGTTCATGGATGCAGTCCTGAGCTAAGATTTACGACAGAGGGGAAATGTAAGACCTACTCTCAGTGTGAACTATTAGAAGACACTCAAGAGCAGTGCTGACTGGTTTGATGTAGGGCCTTTTTCTCTGACATGAAGTGGGTGGACCAGCAACATCCACATCACCTGGGAGCTAATCAGAACGGCCCAATATCAAGTCCTAACCCATACCTACTGAACCAGAATTTGCACTTTAGCAAGATTCCCCAGAGGTCGTGTTTGAAAAACACTGATACAGGCAATGAGGCAGAATGAAGAGACTGCCTGGAGGCGGAACTGCTGCCCAAAGCTTCATGGATAAGTCGGGTCTTGCACAATCTTGCGTATGGATCCTGAGTGCTGGGAGGGAAGAACTAGAGGTATCCTCAAGGCCCATGTCAAATGCTTCACACACGCGAACTCAGGATGACACATCCATCCTGTCTATCCTCTTCTCAGCAAACTTCCCTGGGATGTTTCAAGCCCGGAAATGGCTCTGGTTATCAGGTGTGAATTGACCCACTCAAAGAAACTGGCCTGGGCTACCAAGACCCTCTGCCGTTGCTTTCTGACTGCACTCTAGAAGTGGGTTGGGGTTTCTGCAAGGGGCCTCAGAATGACCTCGCTATACCAGGCCTTTCTCTCCCTTACTCATGTGACCTTCCTTTTGGGGGAAATATGTATTTAGGTACAAGTAATATACTTCCTTCCTATTAAGGTGCCTGGGACTGCACTTTTGCTTTTAGGAAACCCATTAAAGGGAACATTTCAACTCAATCCAAAGAAAGGAATAACTCCTATGTTAAGAATGGCCCTAATCCCTTGAAAGTGAAAGTGAAAGTCAAGTCGCTCAGTCGTGTCCGACTCTTTGTGACCCCATGGACTGTACCCTAACAGGCTCCTCTGTCCATGGGATTTTCCAGGCAATAGTACTGGAGTGGATTGCCATTTCCTTCTCCAGGGGATCTTCCCAAACCAGGGATTGAACCCTGGTCTCCTGCGTTGTAGACGGACACTTTACCGTCTGAGCCACCCTTAGCAAGGGACTATCTTCTAGGTCCAGAAAGGGGAGATTAACCCATGCACTCTTCACGGATGTTTTGTGTGAGGCAGATGCCGCCTCCACGCCACATCTCCCCCAACCCAGAACACCGCTTCGTGAACTGTGTGCCAGCACCTGCCTACCCTGAGGAGTACCCCGCTCTAAAGCGGCTCTGCAACCCAGAACACCGCTTCGTGAACTGTGTGCCAGCACCTGCCTACGCTGAGGAGTACCCTGCTCTAAAGCGGCTCTGCAGCCCAGAACACCGCTCCGTGAACTGTGTGCCAGCACCTGCCTACGCTGAGGAGTACCCCGCTCTAAAGCGACTCTGCACTGCTCTGCTGCATCTGCTCCATGGGTCTTGTTAAGGATATTGATTGCAGTGCCCTAGTAGCTGCCATCATGTGCTCGGTGATGCACCAGTGGACAGCTGTGGTACAAAATTAGGAGCAAAAGGAAAAAGAAGTCAAAGATTCTCTTCTCTGCTCCAGAAGCTCTGGAAGCTAGTCTGTTTGCTGTGAAATTCACGAGGTCTTTAATACATTAATGTGGAACACTCCAAGAAGGAGATCTGATAGATAGGGGCTTTCCAAACTTTGGCCACCTCATGCAAAGAGTTGACTCATTGGAAAAGACTCTGATGCTGGGAGGGATTGGGGGCAGGAGGAGAAGGGGACCACCGAGGATGAGATGGCTGGATGGCATCACTGACTCGATGGACGTGAACCTGAGTGAACTCCAGGAGTTGGTGATAGACAGGGAGGCCTGGCGTGCTGCGATTCATGGGGTTGCAAAGAGTCGGACACAACTGAGCAACTGAACTGAACTGAAACTTATTTAACCACCTTTTTCAAGACAATCTTGTCTGTACAGACTTCATCATGTTCATTTCGTCTCAAAGAAGACCCACAAGAGACACTTTTCTCGAATTCAGTACCAAGAGCGGCATTTCCTGGGGAACTACTCTGGTGATTTTGTGAGTCCTGAGAATTCAAAACTAGCCGTGTTTTACTCTTTTCATTTGCTGCTGAGCTGAGGGCAAGACACTGGAAGGCCTCCAGAAAGTATACCAAAATTTTGAGCACCCTCTCTGTGGCCTGACTCACTGCTGTCCACTTGTTTTCCTCAATTTCCTCAATGATTTATCGGAACGTTTCACTTGACCTAGCTCTATGTAAGTCACATTAAATCTATTTCCAAACGAAAATTCAGAGAGGCTAAGCAACTCACCCAAGGTCACACAACTTACCAGAGAGGAATTCAAGATTCACCCTCAGTTCTGCCCGTCTTTGAGGCCTAAGTTCTCCTAGGCCACCCTCCTAGTCCTGTAGGGCCCATGAAAGACCTGGCTGTGTCGGCAACAATGTTGGCAGGAAATGATCATTACTGCACAATAATGATTTGCTTAATCTTTCCTCTGCCTTTGCTTGTTTCTTACTGCCTAACCTCCTCCACACCCACACTTTAGGATCCCTTCCCTATTTTCCAAGACTTTTCATCAGCTCCCTAAGTCCAGGACCCATAACCTGTGTCTCACAGCTCAGGCACATGTGCTTCTAGATAACCAGATACATGAGAACACTGTACTGAGTGGTCAGCACAGACACTAGCCATAATAACGGGTGATCAATTCCAGCTGAGACTCTCCACCTGCACACAACAGAAACCCAGCCACAGGGGTGGCTTGCCTAATTATGGCCTTGTCTGGCTCGCACAAATGCCTCGGCTTCTGCATCCAGCTCTCTGTGCTACATCCCTAGAGTAATGCTTTTGTCCCCTGAAAGGACACTCCAGACAGCTGGCCCACTGCCAGCCTCATATCTGCATCCTCAGCAGGAAGGAAAAAGAAGAGAGAAATTAAGAGGAGGAGGAAGGGGCAGCAAGAATACGAGAGAGGAACAATTTCCTAGGAATTCCTAGTAGATTTCCCTTTCAGTCTCATTGTCCAAGACGGTGCCACACAGCCATCCCTAGCTAGAAGGGAGCCGGTCCTGAATATAAACACAGTTAGAAAGGAAGGAAGAGACACAGAGGTGGGGCAGTCAGCTGGTATGATCTGCCACAGCAGTTGAATTCAGTCGCTCAGTCGTGTCCACTCTTTGAGACCCCATGAATTGCAGCACGCCAGGCCTCCTTGTCCATCAGCAATTCCCGGAGTTCACTCAGACTCACATCCATCGAGTCAGTGATGCCATCCAGCCATCTCATCCTCTGTCATCCCCTTCTCTTCCTGCCCCCAATCCTTCCCAGCATCAGGGTCTTTTCCAATGAGTCAACTCTTCACATGGCCAAAGAGTGGAGTTTCAGCTTTAGCATCAGTCCTTCCAATGAACACCCAGGACCGATCTCCTTTAGGATGGACTGGTTGGATCTCCTTGCAGTCCAAGGGACTCTCAAGAGTCTTCTCCAACACCACATTTCAAAAGCATCAATTCTTCGGCACTCAGCTTTCTTCACAGTCCAACACTCACATCCATACATGACCACTGGAAAAATCATTAGCCTTGACTAGACGGACCTTTGTTGGCAAAGTAATGTCTCTGCTTTTTAATATGCTATCTAAATTGGTCATAACTTTCCTTCCAAGGAGCAAGCGTCTTTTAATTTCATGGCTGCAATCACCATCTGCGGTGATTTTGGAGCCCCCAAAAATAAAGTCTGACACTGTTTCCACTGTTTCCCCATCTATTTCCCATGAAGTGATGGGACCAGATGCCATGATCTTAATTTTCTGAATGTTGAGCTTTAAGCCAACTTTTTCACTCTCCTCTTTCACTGTCATTAAGAGGCTTTTTAGTTCCTCTTCACTTTCTGCCATAAGGGTGGTGTCATCTGCATATCTGAGGTTATTGATATTTCTCCTGGCAATCTTGATTCCAGCTTGTGCTTCTTCCAGTCCAGCGTTTCTCATGATGTACTCTGCATAAAAGTTAAAGAAGCAGGGTGACAATATGCAGCCTTGACATACTCCTTTTCCTATTTGGAACCAGTCTGTTGTTCCATGTCCAGTTCTAACTGTTGCTTCCTGACCTGCATATAGGTTTCTCAAGAGGCAGGTCAGGTGGTCTGGTACGCCCATCTCTTTCAGAATTTTCCACAGTTTATTGTGATCCACATAGTCAAAGGCTTTGGCATAGTCAATAAAGCAGACACAGATGTTTTTCTGGAACTCTCTTGCTTTTTCCATGATCCAATGGATGTTGGCAATTTGATCTCTGGTTCCTCTACCTTTTCTAAAACCAGCTTGAACATCTGGAAGTTCATGGTTCACATGTTACTGAAGCCTGGCTTGGAGAATTTTGAGCATTACTTTACTAGTGTGTGAGATGAGTGCAATTGTGTGGTAGTTTGAGCATTCTTTGGCATTGCCTTTCTTTGGGATTGGAATGAAAACTGACCTTTTCCAGTCCTGTGGCCACTGCTGAGTTTTCCAAATTTGCTGGCATATTGAGTGCAGCACTTTCACAGCATCATCTTTCAGGATTTGAAATAGCTCAACTGGAATTCCATCACCTCCACTAGCTTTATTCGTAGTGATGCTTTCTAAGGCCCACTTGACTTCACATTCCAGGATGTCTGGCTCTAGGTGAGTGATCACACCATTGTAATTATCTGGGTAGTGAAGATCTTTTTTGTACAGTTCTTCTGTGTATTCTTGCCACCTCTTCTTAATATCTTCTGCTTCTGTTAGGTCCTTACCATTTCTGTCCTTCATGGAGCCCATCTTTGCATGAAATGTTCCCTTGGTATCTCTAATTTTCTTGAAGAGATCCACACCAGAGGCCACCCCAAATGCCTGAGTTGGGTACAAGATACAAAAAGCAGGCAGCAGGAACTAGAGGGGAAGTGCCAGGGCTGAAAGGGTGGGCAGAGTCAAATAGGGGGTGCACCCAGGGTCACTGTGCTGCATCCCAGGCTCCCCTTCAGATCAGAAGGATTCATTCCCCCGGTGCTGGGAGGGCTGCCAACGCAGACACAGTGGTCAGCCTCCTCTGGGCATTACTTTGGCTGAAAAGAGTCACAGACCCCTAACAGCCTTCATCCACTGCCTCCCCTCTTCATAACTCTACAGGGTCCTCCCAGCTCCAGAGCTACCCATGGAGTCAGCTGAGGCCTTTGTTGAGACTGCATGCAGCCCAGTTTCTCCCTCTTCTCAGTCTACTTCCTGTCTTTCTCTCCCACTTGAGTTATCCCTAAGCACTCCTGATAAACACCGAGCAGGATGATTTCCCAGAGGTGCAGTCTGCATCAAGGAATAAGCCACTTCTTTCAAGTTCAATCCAACATGTGTGTGTGGTGAATGTGAGTACATCTGAAGCCTTGTGCTGGGTGCTGGGAATGGAGGGGGCAGCGAATACAAACATGAACAAGCATTAGTCTCCATCTTTAAGGAGCTCACAGGCTTGTTCAATGAAGCCGGGAAAACAAGGAGCTAAGACACAAGACCGAACGGAGTACAGCAAGGACAAAGTACAATGGATGATCACAGGAGGAAGGTGTTATCAATAGTCTGGACTGCAGTAGTAACAGACTAGGAAATCTGGGGGAGCTTCAAGGAGAGGGAGCCTTTTAAATGGCCTCTGAGCATGAGACGGCAGAGCCCACGGCAGAGAAGCACTCCAGGCAGGGCCAGTGAAGCAAACAGAGGACTGGGTGTGGGCCATGTCCACAGGGTGGTAACACAGAATGGGAAGTGAAATTGAGCACTAGCTCCAAGTCAGACACCCAGGGTTTGACTTCCATCTCTGCCTTCTCTGAAAGAGGGGGGTCAGGAATCTTCCTTAACCTGTCACAACCAGGACTTTCTCCTCTGCACAACGGTAATTTTACATTCCCTTTCCCCAAAGGGCTGTCGTGGAGACCGAGAAGCTAAGACATGTAGACCACTACAGAGACACCTGGGGAATCGTGAGGCTCAACTGAAACTTTAGTTGTTATCACACAAGTAGAGATGTTGAGGAGGCTGTGGTGCTCAAAGCGACGTCCCCAACCAGCAATGTCAGCCAGACGTTGTTAGAAAAGCAGTCTTGGGCCCCACTCACCCCAGACCTACTGAGCCAGCAACACTCTGGGTGGGCCTGTCAATCTGTACTTCAGCAAGGGCAAGTAGGAGAAGCACTGTGAGGGAGGGCTTGGAAACAGTGCAAAAGCCCATTTGGAGAGAGAGCTGAATCATTTCCGTAACCTTGTCTTTCACCCCACTTCCTTAGACTCATAATGAAATAGCAAAAGAGACATCAGAAGAGGAAACACCCAGGGCAGAGGCTCCTCTTTACTCTTCTTCCTTTAAGGTGCTGTTAAACAGAACAAGAGATAGCTTCCCAAATTCCAGACTGTGAGACCTGTGATAGAGTCTGATCTTCTTTCCTTTACTTTTGGAGAAACTGAGGTGCTGAGGGGTAACAAGCCATGGTCAGTGTCTCAGAGTCACTGGCAGAGTCAGGACTGAAGCTCAGGCCTCCCAGCTTCAAACTATGATGATTAAAAAATGAAATTGTCTTGGTCAAAGAGGAAAGTAACTGATAAAGTACATCAAAATGAAGCTATAGGAGATCTGTGTGAATGACTACGAGCCAGTGAAGTTAGCAAGCAGAAGGGGTGCATCTACAGTACCATTTTTGCAGAATCCTCAACCAAAATTATTGACCAAACATCTACTGTTAAGCCTCAAATTCCACCATTCTAAGTAAGAGCTTTTCACACATGGCAAGCCTAAACCCACTGCTACCTCAAAATTAGAATATCCAGAAGGCTTTAATTATAGAAGGGATGAGGAGGAGAAGGAAGCAAGTGACATTTTACAGAGCCATACAATAGAAAACTACAGCTCCTAAGTTCTTATATGTAAATAGATCTGTAAAGGGGAAAATAGCTAAAATATTACACAGAGAAAGGGTTGTAAAAAGTATCTACCTTAAAGTCCAAATTTTGTGAAACTATAAAAAGAAAGAGACTCTTGAAAGTTAATGTCTCAGTCTTAATAAAAAGAACTGGTGAGCCCAGCGGGAGTTAGGTGAATCAATGTGGCCTCTGTATAGGAGCCCTCCCCTCACAGTGCTTCCCCTGCTTGTCCTTGCTGAAGTACAGATTGACAGGCCCACCCAGAGAGTTGATGGCTCAGTAGGCCTGGGGTGAGTGGGGCCCAAGTGAGCAGATGACAACAAAAAATTAACAAGGATTTTTAAAAAGGAGCCTGACTGAAGTAAGGAGATCTTTGGTTGCTCTTAGCTCTGGGTTTTACCAAGATGTGGCTGGAGGAGGGATAGGCAACGACAATTTTGTATGTTGTTCCCTAAACAAGCGTGCTGCTCCTGCTATAGGGGCAGGTGACAACTAAAATCCACGTGGCGCTCTGCTCACCCAGCCACATGCTCAGACCAGTGTGGGGTGACACGTGTTCCTAAGCTCTTAAAATCAAAAGACAGAGTCATGCTGCTGGGTTGCCTTGTAATATCTGTCATTTAAGTCTGTTCAAAGTAACTGCTTGGCAACCCATTCAGTATTCAGTTCAGTCACTCAGTCACATCTGACTCTTTGTGACCCCATGAACCACAGCACACCAGGCATCCCTGTCCATCACCAACTCCCGGAGTTCACCCAAACCCATGTCCATTGAATAGGTGAGGCCATCCAACCATCTCATCCTCTGTCATCCCCTTCTCCTCCTGCCCTCAACTTTTCCCAGCATCCCATACCTTTAAACAAATGATGGGTTCTTTTCAAATAATACCCTTATTTTCTTCATAAAGTCCCAAACTCAGAAGACCCAGTGAATCATTCAGAATCAGTATCCTGGTGTTTAGACAAAGCAAGAATCTTCCCTCAGAGAAGAATGTGAGCAGATCTACTTTTAGGAAGCAGTTGTTCCTGCTTCTGGAGGCAGAGTCATAACTCCCCTTATTATTAATATTATTTAAAGTTTTAAATCTTGTTTGTTTCTGCAATGTCTTTTCTCAAGATCTTAGTTATTTTGACAGTATATCTAGGGATCTGCTTTCTTGCTTCATTCCATGACACCTCCACACTCTATGTGACTAAAAATGGTCATATTGATTCACTTGTAGAAATCCTTTCCCAACATCAACTCTTTAAAAGGTAAAAATTAAACAAGTGGTAATAGTGGTGGCCTCCTAACTTTCACAAGGAACAGGAAAGAAGTATTGCTCTCCTGGGAAGAAACTGGATTCCAACAAGTACAAACAAAAGGCAGCTGACTTGTTTGCTGTTGGAAGATTTCTAGCTCACTGTGTGGTGGAGGGCGGTGCTACACATGTGCTCAGCATCAGTCATGCGACCCCGGCATATTCAGGATCTAACCACTCATTTCCACCTCCTGCTCCTATCCTTAAAAAGCTTCTGTCATGGAAACTTTGCCTTTCTTGTTTCCCTGCTGGTGTCTGCTTCAACAGGCTGTGCTCAATGCAGCCACCAGAGTGATGTGATCCTATTACTACATCAGTCCCTTTGCTACCCAGGGCCCTCAGATAGGTCCCCAGCTCATGCCCAGTAAAAGGCAAAGCCCTGCCGAAAGCCTACCTGCCCCACAAAATATGGGGCTCCCAACTACCTCTCTGCCCTGGGTCTCCATACACTCCCCTCACTTCCTCTGCTCCAGCTACTCTGGCCCCCTTGCTGTTTCTTTGTGTGCAAGTACTGAAATTTCTTCAGGCCAGACATGTATCTAAAAATGGAACTGCTGAATCAGAGCATCTCTACATTTTCTAGATATTGCCAAACTGCTTGTCAAATGGGTTTGCCAACTTACATCCCTACCCACATTATGAGAGAGGGCTGGTTTCTCCAAATCCTCAATGAAAATTGGCTTTTTCATCTTTACTAAGCAGATGGATGGGAACGGTTAACCCAACACTGTTTCAGTGTGCACTTTCTTGATTACGATGGAAATTTATCATATTTTCCTGTTTATTGGCCATTTGTTTTTCTCATTCTGAAAAGCTGCCAAGGGATAAAGATTTTAGTAACTCAATTTCTTAGAAAAGTTTATTCAGTTTTTCTATTTTTCATGAGTCAATTTCACCAATGTATAATTTTCTAGGAAATTATCCATTTTGTCCAAACTTTCAAATGTACTGTCATAAAGTTGCTGCAGGCATTCTATCTATCATCTCTGTTCTAGTTTAGTCTTTCGTGGCTGTGGTTGATAATACTGCTTACCTGTGCCTTTTCTCATTCTTTTTCCTTCATCCATCTTGCTTAGAGGTGCGATCACTGAGACTGTGAATGATCTTGGGTCAGGTAAATAAAGTTATGAACAAAAGTTTCAGTTTTCAGATTCTTTTGGATTTCAGACTTGTGGACGTACAGACTATGCACTGATGCTTTCATTTTCATTTAGCTCTAATTACTTTGTCACCTCTGTTCTGCTTTCATTATTAACTCACAAGGCATTTAGAAATTTAGTTTTTCAGTTTTCAGAAACATGTTTTTTTGGTTTTTATAATTTATGCAAAGACAATTTTTAATTTAATAAACTGTGGTCAGAGAATATGGTCTGTGTCATAACATTTCCTTCTTATTTGCTAATAACTCTATTATGCACTCGGATCTGGTCAGTGTTTGTCAAGGTCTCTACATAGCCTTGGTTCCAGAGCTGCTCCACTGGTGCACCATGAATGGACTGCAGGTTTTTTAACATACTGATTTC
The DNA here is from genome assembly GCF_042477335.2 of Ovis canadensis. Taxonomy (NCBI): domain Eukaryota; kingdom Metazoa; phylum Chordata; class Mammalia; order Artiodactyla; family Bovidae; genus Ovis; species Ovis canadensis. The sequence continues at coordinate 67,694,697 of NC_091263.1, read as the reverse complement.
TTCAGCCCTCAGGACAGTTGGGCAGGGCCTTCTTACAGGCAACCTCACGGGTTTTCTGGAAGGCAGCCCCTGGCCTGGGGAAGCGCACAATGTAGACTCCATGAACAGTCAACTCATGACATCCACCTGGCCCTTGTGCTCTGTGGTAATGTGCTAAGAGCCCAGACAAGGGGACATGCACATCACCAGCCAGCTGCAGAGCTCATGGCTGCCCAGCAAGGACAAGGGGTCTGTGGAGTTGAGGTTCACACTCCAGGTGCCTGGGAGATGGAGCACAGGCTTCTGGTAAACACTGGGGGCTGGGGGAGCTCAGTGGGGCTCCCAGCTTTAAGCAGCTGCGTGCACTCTATGTTCTATATATATCGGTTACTTGTGTCCATTTGTGCTTGATGTACCCTTTTAGTGGCATCCAAACCAACTGCAGAGTGACTGTTCTAACAATATTTGTGAGCTTTGTAGAGTTGCATCAGGTTTTAAACTCTTAACACATTTCATTGCCTTTGAAATACATTTGTACTTCAACATTATAAGACATTTCAACATTACATTTGTTAATGAAAGAGAAAAAACTATTAGATTCTTCATTATAATTTTAACTGTTGCAAAATTTTGTATGGTTGTAAATATTTTGCTTTAATTTTTATTTAAAATTACTTGTGTAAATACAGCAGGATCCTCTATGATCCACCTCCCAGAATTCTGGAAATAAAAGCAAAAATAAACAAATGGGATCTAATTAAAATTAAAAGCTTCTGCACAACAAAGGAAAATATAAGCAAGGTGAAAAGACAGCCTTCTGAATGGGAGAAAATAATAGCAAATGAAGCAACTGACAAACAACTAATCTCAAAAATATACAAGCAACTTATGCAACTCAATTCCAGAAAAATAAACGACCCAATCAAAAATGGGCCAAAGAACTAAATAGACATTTCTCCAAAGAAGACATACAGATGGCTAACAAACACATGAAAAGATGCTCAACATCACTCATTATTAGAGAAATGCAAATCAAAAACACAATGAGTCAGAATGTCTGCGATCCAAAAATCTGCAAGCAATAAATGCTGGAGAGGGTGTGGAGAAAAGGGAACCCTCCTACACTGTTGGTGGGAATGCAAACTAGTACAGCCACTATGGAGAATAGTGTGGAGATTCCTTAAAAAATTGCAAATAAAACTGCCTTATGACCCAGCAATCCCACTGCTGGGCATACACACTGAGGAAACCAGAATTGAAAGAGACACATGTACCCCAATGTTCATCGCAGCACTATTTATAATAGCCAGGACATGGAAACAACCTAGATGTCCATCAGCAGATGAATGGATAAAAAAGCTGTGGTACATATACACAATGGAGTATTACTCAGCCATTAAAAAGAATGCATTTTAATCAGTTCTGATGAGATGGATGAAACTGGAGCCGATTATACAGAGTGAAGTAAGCCAGAAAGAAAAACACCAATACAGTATACTAACACATATATATGGAATTTAGAAAGATGGCAATGATGACCCTGTATGCAAGACAGCAAAAAAGACACAGATGTGTATAGCGGACTTTTGGACTCAGAGGGAGAGGGAGAGGGTGGGATGATTTGGGAGAATGGCATTGAAACATGTATACTATCATGTAAGAATCGAATCGCCAGTCTATGTCTGATGCAGGATACAGCATGCTTGGGGCTGGTGCACAGGGATGACCCAGAGGGATGTTATGGGGGGGAGGTGGGAGGGGGGTTCATGTTTGGGAATGCATGTACACCCGTGGTGGATTCATGTCAATGTATGGCAAAACCAATACAGTATTGTAAAGTAAAATAAAGTAAAAATAAAAATTAAAAAAAAATTACTTGTGTAAATAAATAAAGCTTCCCATTTACTGTGATTAGCATGAATTTGAAATTATTGTTATCAAAAATCTTGATCTGAAAGTGTCCAGCAGTTTCAAGCATAAACATGATAAGGGTTTATGTTTATAGGAGAAACTTTCTCATTTAAAATTGGGAAAATATTTTATCTGTAAAATTTATTTAAAACCAACATTAATATTATATTATGAATTTTACATCTTCTAATACTAACAAAATGAAAATTACTTTCTTAATAGACTATCCCTTTAATATTACATAGTCTTCTTTTCCAAATTAAAAATTTTACATAAATTCTATTTTGATCTTAGTGATCTTTTGACTTTTTAAATAGAATAACTCTTTCCAATCCCTTTATTTTCAATCTATATGGTGATCTTATAGGAGTTCCTGTATAAGCAATGGGTAATAATTTGCTTTTGTTGTTGTTGTTGTTGTTGTTTAGAGCAAAAAACTTAAATTTAATTTCTTAAATGTAAATAGAAGTTAAAGTCAAAGAAAAGAAAATATCAGGAAATCATAGAAAATTTGCTTTTAATGAACATTAATCCAGGGGTCGCAAAGAGTCGGACACAACTGAGCGACTGAACTGAACTGAATCCATTTACTTTTTACTTTTTTGTGGTTTTTTTATGTAATCTGACTTTAGCCATCTTGCTTTATTTTCTTTTATCTAACCTAATATAAGAATATAGAAAAGAAAAGCTATGAACAACTTAGACAGCACATTAAAAAGCAGAGACATTACTTTGCCAACAAAGGTCCGTATAGTCAAAGCTATGGTTCTTCCAGTAGTCATGTATGGATGTGAGAGTTGGACTATAAAGAAGGCTGAGCACCGAATAATTGATGCATTTGAACTGTGGTGGTGGAGAAGAGTCTTGAGGGTCCCTTGGACTGCAAGGAGATCCAACCAGTCAATCCTAAAGGAAATCAGTCCTGCGTATTCATTGGAAGGACTGATGCTGAAGCTCCAATACTTTGGCCACCTGATGCAAAGAACTGACTCATTGGAAAAGACCCTGATGCTGGGTAATATTGAAGGCAGGAATAGAAAGGGATGACAGAGGATGAGATGGCTGGATGGCATCACCGACTCAATGGACATGGGTTTGGGTGAATTCCGGGAGTTGGTGATGGACAGGGAAGCCTGGCTTGCTTCAGTCCATGGGGTCACAAAGAGTCACACATGACTGAGTGACTGAATTGAACTGAATCTAATACTTATTTCTCAAAATTTTTAAGTTCAAGAATATTATGTAAATTGAATCATACAGTATGTAACCTTGTGAAATGACTTCTTTCTCTCAGCATAATTTCCGTGAGATTTGTCTATGTTGTGGTATCAATAGTTTGTTCCTATTTATTACTGAGTAGTATTCTGTGGTGTGGATGTGCCTCAGCTTGTTTAACCAGTCAACCACTGACAGTCATCTGAGTGGTTTCCAGTTTTTGACTACTATGAATAAAGCAACTATGAACATACTGAAAAGCAGAGACATTATTTGGTCAACAAAGGTCCGTCTAGTCAAGCCTGTGGTTTTTCCAGTGGTCATATATGGATATGAGAGTTGGATTATAAAGAAAGCTGAGCGCCAAAGAATTGATGCTTTTGAACTGTGGTGTTGGAGAAGACTCTTGAGAGTCCCTTGGACTGCAAGGAGATCCAACCAGTCCATCCTAAAGGAGATCAGTCCTCGGTGTTCATTGGAAGGACTGATGCTGAAGCTGAAACTCCAATACTTTGGTCACCTGATGAGAAGAGCTGACTCATTTGAAAAGACTCTGATGCTGGGAAAGATTGAGGACAGGAGGAGAAGGGGACGACAGAGGATGAGATGGTTGGATGGCATCACAGACTCAATGGACATGGGTTTGGGTGGACTCCAGGAGTTGGTGGACAGGGAGGCCTGGCGTGCTGCGGTTCATGGGGTCGCAAAGAGTCGGACACGACTGAGCAACTGTACTGAATTGAAACATTTATCTACAAGTTTTTGTTATGAACATAAATTTTCATTTCTCTGGAAATTAAGTACTTAGATATTCAGTAGCTGTGTCATATCACATTTGCAGATTTAATTTTAAGAGACTGCCAACTTATTTTCTGGAATGACTGTCAAGTTTCATTTACACGTGAGCACTTTTTTGCACTGTCACCAGCATTTGACTTTAGCCAATCTGATAGGTGTTTAGTGATGCTTCATCCTGACTTAATTTGCATTTCCCTAAAGGACAGTGATTTTTTTTGGCTATTTCCTCTTTAGTAAAATGGCTGTTTGTGTTTTATGTCCTTCTTTTTAGTTGTTTATTATTTTTTTACTGTTGAGTTTTGAGAGTTCTTCATACCATACATTTTAGATGCTAGCCCTTTGTTGGATATGTGTGTTGCAAATAATTTCTCCACTTTGAACTTTGCCTTTTTACCTTCTTGAGAGAATATTTTACAAACCAAAAGCTTTTAAAGTTTAATTTTATCAACTTTTCCTTTTATGTATCATGTTTTTGGTGTCAAGTCTAAGATCTTTGCCTAATACTACATCCCCAATTTTTTCTTTAACAAAAGCTGTAAAAAAAACCTTTAACATTTAAGCCCATGATCCATTTTGAGTTGTTTTTTGTATTTTTTTTCTTTCCTAGGTCAACTATTTGTTCAAGCACCATTTGTGCAAAAGTTTATTCTTCCTCCCAGGAATTACCTTTGTGCCTTTTTCAACAATCAGTTGCCCACATTTATGTGGGTGTGTTACTGGATTCTCTATTCTGTTTCACTTACCTATGTGACTAGATCTCCACAAACAATGCAAAGAGATAGAGGAAAACAATAGAATGGGAAAGACTAGAGATCTCTTCAAGAAAATTAGATATCATGGGAACATTTCATGCAAAGATGGGCACCATAAAGGACAGAAATGGTAAGGACCTAACAGAAGCAGAAGATATTAAGAACAGGTGGCAAGAATACACAGAAGAACTGTACAAAAAAGATCTTAATGACTTGGATAACCACAATGGTGTGATTACTCATCTAGAGCCAGGCATCATGGAGTGCAAAGTCAAGGGGTCCTTAGGAAGCATCATCAGGAACAAAGCTAGTGGAGGTGATGGAATTCCAGCTGAGCTATTTCAAATCCTAAAAGATAATGCTGTTAAAGTGCTGCACTCAAAATGCCAGCAAATTTGGAAAACTCAGCAGTAGCCACGGCCACAGGACTGGAAAAGGTCCGTTTTTATTCCAATCCCAAAAAAGGGCAATGCCAAAGAATAAAATTCAAACTACTGTATTACTGCACTCATTTCACATACTAGCAAAGTAATGCTCAAAATCCTTCAAGCTAGACTTCAACAGTTTGTGAACCAAGAACTTCTAGATGTTCAAGCTGGATTTAGAAAAGGCAGAGGAACCAGAGATCAAATTTCCAATATCCATTGGATCACAGAAAAACCAAGGGAATTTCAGAAAAACATCTACTTCTGTTTCATTGACTAGGCTAAAGCCTTTGACAGTATGGATCACAATAAACTGGAAAATTCTTCACAGACATGGAAATATCAGACCATCTGACCTGCCTCCTAAGAAACCTGTATGCAGGTCAAGAAGCAACAGTTAGAACTGAACATGGAACAACTGACTGGTTCCAAATGGGAAAGGAGTGCATTAAGAGTGGGAACTTACGTATACCCATGGCGGATTCATGTTGATGTATGGCAAAATCAATACAGTATTGTAAAGTAAAAAAAATAAATTAAATAAATAAAAAATAAAATAAAAAGAGTGCATATTGTCACCTTGCTTATTTAACTTACATGCAGAGTACACCATGTGAAATGCCAGGGTGGATGAATCACAAGCTGGAATCAAGACTGCTGGGAAACATATCAACAACCTCAGATATACAGATGATACCACTCTTATGGCAGAAAGCAAAGTGAAACTAGAGAGCCTCTGATTAAGGTGAAAGAGGGGGGTGAAGAAGCTGACTTAAAACTCAACAGTCAAAACACGAAGATCATGATATCTGGTCCCATCACTTCACGGCAAATAGATGGGGAATAAAGGCAAACAGTGGCAGATTTTCCTTTGGGGGCTCCAAAGTCACTGTGGATGGTGAATGTAGCCAGGAAATTAAAAAGATGCTTAATCCTTGGAAGAAAAGCTATGACAAACCTAGACAGCATATTAAAAAACAGAGACATCACTTTTCTAACAAAGGAGTGTATAGTCAAAACTATGGTTTTTCCAGTACGGATGTGAGAGTTGGACCATAAAGAAGGCCGAGCGCCGAAGAACCGATGTTTTCAAACTGTGGTGGTGGAAAAGACTCTCAAGAGTCCCTTGCACAGCAAGGAGATCAAACCAGTCAATCCTAAAGGAAAGCAACCTTGAATAGTCATTGGAAGGACTGATGCTGAAGCTGAAGCAGTAATACTCTGGCCACCTATGGGACAAGATGACTCATTAGGTGAGACCCTGATGCTGGGAAAGATTGAGGGAAGAAGGAGAAGAGGGTGACAGAGGATGAAATGGCTGGATATATAGCATCACTGACTCAATGGACCTGAGTTTGAACAAACTCCAAGAGATAATGAAGGACAGGGAAGCCTGGTGTGCTACAGTCTATGGGTCTGCAAAGAGTCAGACATAACTTAGTGACTGAACAAAATCAAAATCTCCACTAATTTCACATATTGGTTATGGTAGCTATACAGTAAGTCTTGAAATCTAGAAGACTGATCACTCTCATGTTGTTCTTCATTTCCAAGATTGCTACAGCTTTTCTAGTTCCTTTGCTTTTCATATAAATTACAGAATAATCTTGCTTATATCTACAATAATCTTGTTGAGATTTTGAAATAAATTGCATTAAACTTATATATTAGTTTGGGCTTCTTTCGTGGCTCAGCTGGTAAAGAATCTGCCTGCAATGTGGGAGACCTGGGTTCGATCTCTGGGTTCAGAAGATCTCTTGGAGAAGGGAAAGGCTACCCATTCCAGTATTCTGGGCTGGAGATTTCCATGGGGTTGAAAACAGTTGGACACAACTGAACAACTTTCACTTCACTATATATTAGTTTGGAGATAACTGGCATCATTACTATGTTGAGACTTCTAAAGATCTTTCTTTCATCAGTTTTATAGTTTTCAGCATAATCATCCTGCACAAGTTTTGTTAGAGCTATACCTAAATATTTCACTTTTTGAGCAACTGTAAATTGTGTTACATTTTTACCTTTTGTGTACATGTTCATAGCTAGTATATAGAAATACAATTGACTTTTAGTTGCTTACTTGCATCCAGCAGCTTTATCAAACTCATTATTTCTAGGAGGTTTCCTTGTAGATTTCTTGAAATTTCCTATGTAGTCAATTATATTGTCTGCAGATAGGGACAGTTTATTTCCTACTTTTGGATCTGTACATTTTTATTTCTTTTCTTCCCAATGGCACTGGGCAAAAAAAAACAAACAACAAACTGAGCATGATGTTGAATAGAGTGGTAAAAGTGGGCATTCTTGACTTGTTCCTAACTTTATAAGGAAAGCATTAAATTACTCACCATTAACCATAATGCTAACTAGGTTTTTTGCAGTAGAAAGTTTTGCTTTATTCCTGCTTTTCTGAGATTTTGTTCATGAGTGCATCTTGAATTTTGTCCAATGCTTTTCTGTGTCAAATGATACGATCCTCTGATTTTCTTCTTTAGCCTTTTAATGTAGTGAATTACATGATTTTCAAATATGCCAGCCTTGCACCCCTGTAACAAACCCCCTGTGCTGTGCTTAGTCACTCAGTTGTGTCCAACTCTTTGCGACCCCATGGACTGCAGCCTGCCAGGCTCCTCTGTCCATAGGGATTCTCCAGGCAAGAATACTGGAGTCAGTTGCCATGCCCTCCTCCAGAACAAACCCCCTAGGTCACGGTATGTAACAGTTTTTAAATACTGATGAATTATATTTGTTAATATTTTCTTAAGGATTTTTATGTCTGTAATCATGAGGGATATTGGTCTGCATTTCTCTTTTATTATTATATTAACTTTTCCTAGTTTTCATAAAAAGATACTTCTAGCTATATTAATTTGTAATTGTTCCCTCCACTTCTACCTTCTGGTATATGCTGCATAAAAATGGTTTTAATCCTCCAGTGAAAACATATGAACCTGGAACTTTCTTTTTAGGGAATGTCTTACATTATTAATTTAATATCTTTATGGCTTTGTTGGCAAAGGTCCATCTGGTCAAAGTTATGGTTTTTCCAGTAGTCATGTATGGATCTAAGAGTTGGACCATAAAGAAAGCTGAGTGCCAAAGAATTGATGGTTTTGAACTGTGCTGTTGGATAAGACTCTTCAGAGTCCCTTGAACTGCAAGGAGATCCAACTAGTCGATTGTAAAAGAAATCATTCCTGAATATTCATTGGATGGACTGAAGCTGAAGCTGAAGCTCCAATACTTTGGCCACCTGATGTGAAGAACTGACTCACTGGAAAAGACCCTGATGCTGGGAAGGACTGAAGGCAGGAGGAGAAGGGGATTACAGAGGGTGAGATGGTTGGATAGCATCACCTACTTGATGGACACAAGTTTGAGCAAGCTCCGGAAGTTGGTGATGGACAGGGAAGCCTGGCGTGCTGCAGTCCATGGGGTCACAAGGAGTCAGACACCACTGACCGAACGAACTGAACTGAATAGTTACAGGAATAGTCAAATTATCTATTTCATACTGGGTGAGTTGTAGCAGTACATGCCTTTGAAGAAACTGATGCATTTTATCTAAGTTATAAAATTCTGATTTGTAGAATCATCTATATTAGATTTCCTCCTTGTGTCAATGTTACTGATCTTTTAGAAGTATCTTTTCTTTTTTTCAATGATTTCCTTTATAGTTTTTCTCTTTTCAACTTCTTTGATTTCTGCCTTTATTTTCAGTATTTGCTTATTTCTTCCAGCTTTGGGTTGGAAAGAAATTCAAAAGTTTAGCTCTTCTTTTCTAGCTTTTGGAAGTGGAGGCTAACTGATATGAAATTTCTTTTCTTTTCCTTTTTAAAAAATTATTTTCTAATGTAAGCATTTAGTGTTATAAATTTCCCTTTTGGCAGTGTCCCACAGATTTTGACAGACTATATTTTCTTTTAAATTTAGTTGAACCTATTTTTTATTTTGAGACTTCCTTTTTGAGGCATGGATCATTTAGATGTATGTTGCTTAATTTCCAAATGTTTGATTTTCCTGTTATCTATTATAATTACTATTTTGATTCCACTGTGGTCTGAGACCACACTGCATTATTTCAACTCATAAATTTTTTGAGGTTTGTTTTATAACCTAGGGCATGGTCTACCTTCATATACGCCCTGCGAATGCTTTAAAAGAATGTATGTTCTATAGTTGTCCAGTGGAGTGTTCTTTAAATATAAGAGTCTGTTGATGAGTTGTGTTAGTATGTTCTTCTATAATCTTGATGATTTTCTGCCTGATTGTTCTATCAGTTGACGGAACAATGAGGTCTCCAACTATAGTTGTGACATATGCCTCCTCTCACTTCTTTCAGTCTTTGCTCCATTTAGTTTGCGACATACACGCTCAGGATCCCTATGCCTTCTTGGCAGTGCCCCTTTTATCATACTCTGTCCCCGTTAATCTTCTTTGCTCTGAATTCTAAGAGCCACGATTGCTTCTTTGGATTGCTGCTGGCATGATATATATTAAATCCATTTTTTACTTTCAATCTACATGTATTATTATATTTGAAGTGAGATTCTTATAGACAGCATATGGTTGGGTAATTTAACAAAAAAATCTGTTCTATCTATATTTGTGTTTTAAAAGGTATATTTAGACCATTTATATTCAATGTCACTATTGACCATGTCAGGGCTTAAGTCTGCCATTTACTTTTTTAATCTCTATTTGTTCTGTTTTTCATTTCTCTATTTTCTTTTTTTTGACTTTCTGTGGGGTACTTGAACATGTGTTTGTTTGTTTGTTTTAAGAAATCATCAATTTTGACTTAGCCATAGTGTTTTTGAGTGTACCTCTTCGCACAGTTTTTTTTTTGGGGGGGGTGATGGTCATCCTAGATATTACTTGATATATATATGTGTATATATACCATCATAGTTTACTGGCATTAACATTTCACCAATTCAAATGATGTACAGAAACCTTAGCTCCTCTACTTCCCTTTACTCTTCCTCATTTATATTTTGTCTTAAAATATTTCCTCTACGTGTTTCAAACCACATCAAACAGTGTTACAATTTCTGCTTCAATCATCAAAAGTCCGTTATGAAACAGTATCAGGAGGAAGATGTGTTGTTCTTATCCATATTTTAACTTTTTCCATTGTCCCTGCCCTCTTACTGATGTTCTAAGATTTCTTAATTTTATTTTCTTTCTGTTTCAAGAACTTCCGTTAGCCATTCCCTGAGAGAAAAGAGAGGTAACCACATGCTCCTTCTTTTCTCTCATCTTATGTCTTAACTTCATTCTCCCAGGGTATTTTCACTGGGTATAGGATTCTGGATCAAATAGTCCCTTTTCCCAGCATTTAAAAGACTGTGCCACTAACTATGACTTCTGATGAGAAATTCATTGTTATAATTGTTTGCCCCCTATAGGTAATGTGTTTCAAACTACTTTCAAGATTTTTCACTTATCTTTAGTTTTCAGTTTGACAATGATGTGTCTTGGTGCAGATTAGATATTTTGATAAGTTTATAAAGTTTTCATTCATTATTTATTTGAGTACCTTTTCAGACTCATTTTCTTTCTCCTCTTCTTCTGGAAGTATGATGAATGAATGTTGGATTCTTTTGTTATGATCCCTCAGATTCCTGAACTTTTGTTCTTTTCTTTGTTCCTCAGTCGTTTTTTCTCTCTGTTGCTCAGTACAGAACATTTCTATTGTTCGCTTTTCAAGTTCACTGGTTATTTTACTCTGTCACTTCCACTTCTGCTGTTGAGCCCATGAAGCAATTTTTTGTTGTTTTAATTGCAGCCATATTTTTCAGTTCTATAATCTCCATGTGGTTCTTCTTAATTTTTTTTTCTGAGACTTTCTATTTCTTTGCTGAGATCTTCAACTTATTCATGTTTCAAGTGTGTTTACAATTGCTCACTGAAGTCTTTATATGATGGCAGCTTTTAATTATTTGTATTTCTAACATCTCTGCTGCTGCTCAGTCACTTCAGTCGTGTCCGACTCTGTGAGACCCCATAGACAGCAGCCCATCAGGCTCCGCCATCCCTGGGATTCTCCAGGCAAGAACACTATCATCTCAGTATTGGGAACTATTCACTGTCTCTATTCATTCAAGTTGAGATTTTTTTCCTTCTTGATATGACAAAGTGACTTTCTATTGAAACCTGGACATTCTGAGTAGAATACAGGACTGTGGATCTTATTTAAACCCTTTGTTTTAGTTGGCTTCCTTGGACACTGCTCTGGTAGGGGAAAGGGTGTTTATGCCTTCTTAGTGCCATGTAAAGGCAGATGTCCAGATTTTCCCATTTGGTCTTCACTGACACTCAAGGAGGAGGGCCCTTGTTAGTGCTAGGTGGAAGTGAGAGTACTCACTAGGTTTCTGCTAATACCATTCTGGATGGGAGGGATGGGAATGCCTCATTCCTGTTCCTCCATGTGGCCTCCACTGACACCGCATTACCATTGGGCCTTGTTAATGAGCGGTTGTAAAAGTCCTGGCCTTCCCACTAGCTACCCTCTGACAATAACCCACTAGATAGTAGGAGGGATCCTTTTTTTACTACTGGGTGGAAGTTGAAATACAGGTTCCTCACATAGTCTCCACTGGCACTGAAGGGAGGAGGAGGTAAGCCTCATCACCTAGTGGGGATGAAAGTCCTTGCTCACTATATAACTTTCTTGATACCATTCTGCTACACGTGGAACGGAGAAGTCTGGGCAATCTCATTAAAGCCTTGACACTGGCCTTTGCCGGCCGGGGTGAGGCTGGGGCCACAGTTCTCTTTGAGGCATTTGGCTGGAATAGAGCATTTAACGTCTGAAAGTTTTCTGTCTTTCTAGTCCTTGGCTAGAGAGAGTAGTATTTCACTGGAGCTAGTTGTTGTCTATTGGAGAAGGCAAATGGCACCCCACTCCAGTACTCTTGCCTGGAAAATCCCATGGATGGAGGAGCCTGGTAGGCTGCAGTCCATGGTGTCGCTAAGAGTTGGATACGACTGAGCGACTTCACTTTCACTTTCCACTTTCGTGCACTGGTGAAGGAAATGGCAACCCATTCCAGTATTCTTGCCTGGAGAATCCCAGGGATGGGGGAGCCTGGTGGGCTGCCGTCTATGGGGTCGCACAGTCAGACACAAGTGAAGTGACTTAGCAGTTGTTGTCTATACTTGTTAGTTCCAGGTTCCTAGTTTTTCCAGCACCCAGCCCAGGATATATGAGATGCAAAGAAAAACCAATGAACTCACCACCATGTTGTGCTTGGTTTAACTTCTAGCTGGTTTAGCTTCTTCTCTTCACCTTTCAGAGTTTTCTTGTTTGTTTTATATACAGTGACCAGGGGTTTTAGTTGTATTCAGTGGGAAGAATAGGGGAAAGTATTTTTACTCCACTTTCCTGGAAGTTTCTGTTTGTTTAATTTTATGTCCATGTCCCAGAGTTAGACAGCACGAGGTATGTCTATTTTGCTTATCATACCAATTCCAGGAACTGGCACAATATCCAGGTGATTATGGGTGCCTGATAATAAATGCATGAAGAGAAAAGTGCTAAAAGGAAGTAGAATTAAATCTTTAAGATGTAGACTTTTGATGGTAGGACTATAGTGATTTTTCCCTTCCCTCTATACATTGTTCAGTCACTAAGTCATGTATGACTCTTTGCGACCTCATGGACTGCAGCATGCCAGGCTTTTTGCTCAAACTCACGTCCACTGAGCCAGTGATGCTTATCCAACCATCTAATCCTCTGTTACCCTTCTGTCCTCCTGCCCTCAATCTTACCCAGCAGCAGGGTCTTTTCTATTTATTTATTTTAATTGGAGGCTAGTTACTTTACAATATTGTATTGGTTTTGCCATACATCAACAAGAATCCACCATGGGTGTACACATGTTCCCAATTCTGAACCCCCCTCCCACCTCCACATACCATCCCTCTGGGTCATCCCAGTGCACCAGCCCCATGCATCCTGTATCCTGCTCGAACCTGGACTGGTGATTCGTTTCTTATATGATATTACACATGTTTCAATGCCATTCTCCCAAATCATCCCACCCTCTCCCTCTCCCAGAGTCCAAAATACTGTCCTATACATCTGTGTCTCTTTTGCTGTCTCACATACAGGGTTATTGTTACCATCTTTCTAAAGTCCATATGTTAGTATACGGTATTGGTGTTTTTCTTTCTGGCTTACTTCACTCTGTATAATAAGCTCCAGTTTCATCCACCTCATTAGAACTGATTCACATGTATTCTTTTTAATGGCCGAGTAATACTCCACTGTGTATATGTACAGCTTTCTTATCCATTCATCAGCAGCAGGGTCTTTTCTATTGAGTCATCTCTGCACATCAGGTGGCCAAAGTATTGCTGTTTCAGCTTCAGCATCAGTCCTTCCAATGAATATTCAGGGTTGATTTCCTTTTGGATTGACTGGTTTGATCTCCCTGCAGTTCAAGGGACTCTCAAGAGTCTTCTCCAGGACCACAATTTGAAAGCATCAATTCTTTGGCTCTCAGCCTTCTTTACAGTCCAACTCTCACATCCGTACATGACTACTGGAAAAAGCTTAACTTTGACTATATGCACCTTTGTTGGCAAAGTGATATCTCTGCTTTTTAATATGCTGTCTAGGTTTGTCATAGCTTTGATAAATTTTTCAAAAATTTTTTATAATGGAAGAAATGAGCTTTTTAAAAGAAGAAATCAAAGCCCAAGTTTGGTGAATATATATCGAGAGCATGCATTTTTTTGAAAAAAATATATTCTCCAGATTCAGATAAGTCATATTACAGGTCTGGGAAGAATCTGCAGATATAAATGGAAAATTGTCAATGAAATTCAGAGTAAAAGCAGAGGCCAAAGACTGGAGTTAGTAAGATATCCTTGCTTCACTTCATTTATATGTATCAATAAAAGAAGAGATTCTGGAGTATTTACTTGAATGAGATTGATACCAAAACTTCACAAATGCTTAGCAGAATAATTAGAAGCTAAATCACAGATATTAAAAGACACTAATTATGAGGAGCCTGACAAGGGACACGTTAAGCCCCCAGAAATGATAGAAATGAGAGGAAGGGGTGGAGAAGTAGAGAGGAATTTAAAAACAAATACTTACTCATTTGCTCTGGTAAACTCAGTGTCCAAAGTTCATGAACATCTTGAATAACACTTTCATTTCTACTTCCAACTTCTGACCTAAATTTCCCTGCAATTAGTCCACCATGCTTATGAACTTCTTGTTTAGCCCCTTTTGTGCGTGCTTAAGCAACAACTTTTCAGTTCCACCCTACTTGCCCATCCCTATTTTTTTGTTGTTGCTTAAATCCTTTTCAGAGTGCCACCATACTCCCCTGGCAGGGCAATCAACTCTTCCACTGTTAAGACAACATACATCCACTAATAACAATTCATGCCATATCAAATACATTTCCCTTTCTAATGAAGTTACTTAATTGGTAAGTCCAAGAATGCCAGTGAATCTTACTGACAAGATATCTGGCAGACTCTCTACTGCCTAGTACATATCTTGGCATTTGGAGTTCAAATAATGAGAAATAGATTTAATTAACATAGACCTAAGGCATAGCTCAGTCATAGGCAAAATGAAGACTGGCTCAACAATAGTATCTAGCATTGGCTGATTAATGGCTTACTATTACCCTCAAAGAAGGTCTTTAGGGGTAAACTAAATGTCTGACAGTGAACTGTTTTCTAATCAATGATTTAGCAGTTACTGGGATGATAGCACTAAAGCTGTGTCTTATTGGAATAATAACTGGCACAAAGTTGGGAATGACAACTAATGACAAATAACAGAATACGATTTCAAAGACATCTTGACAGCTTGAAATAACCAGTTAAAACTAAGAGGATAAAATTTAATAAGAATACATATAAAGTCTCATTTTTTGATGTATTAAAAACAAACATCTCAAAAATGTCAAATATGATCACAGATGAAGTATTAATAAGTTAATAGCGAACATGATCCATTTATATTTTACGAATTGGCATAACACTGTTGGAAGGTAATTGGGTAAATGCTTCAACAGTCATAAACTACTTTTTTCTCTTTGACACAGTAACTCCATTCCTAGAGATTTACACTGAAAAAAAGTATCTAAAAATAAGAAAATGCCAAATGCTGAAAGAAACTCATTAAGGCACTATTTATAATAACAAAACTCTAGACACAAATGTACAATAATAATGATACTGCTTAATAATTTGATATATACCAACCACATTGTGTGTGTGGTATCCACTCAGTCATGTGCAACTCTCTGAGACCCCACAGACTGTACCCCACCAGGCTCTTCTGTCCACAGAGTTCTCCAGGCAAGAATACTAGAGTGGGTTGCCATTCCCTTCTCCAAGGAATCTTCCTGACCCAGGGATTGAACCTGGGTCTCCTGTATTGCATGCAGATTCTTTACCATCTGAGCCACCAGGGAATTTGATGTATATCAACCACATTATATACCTTAACAAGGGAGATTTTAATCTACAAACAATAAATACTGAAGAGAATGTGGAGAAAAGGGAACCCTCTTGCTCTGTTGGTGAGAATGTAAACTGATACAACTACAAAGGAGAACAGAATGGAGATTTCTTTAAAAACTGGAAATAAAAGTACCATATGACACAGCAATCCCACTACTGGGCATGTAATTAATACTACTACTGGAAATTTTTTTTAATTAAAAACAATTTTAAGGATACTTTAAAAGGAAGAAGTGTTACCCTAAAAACAATATAGCATCAGAAATAAAGCTTGCAGTATATGATAAAAATAAAATTATTCCCCATTCTGTGAATTGAAAAATTATATG
The DNA here is from genome assembly GCF_042477335.2 of Ovis canadensis. Taxonomy (NCBI): domain Eukaryota; kingdom Metazoa; phylum Chordata; class Mammalia; order Artiodactyla; family Bovidae; genus Ovis; species Ovis canadensis. The sequence goes on along the minus strand of NC_091263.1, from coordinate 67,678,785 downwards.
TGCTTATGCATATTCTGAACTAAAATTATCTGATGCTGGGAAATACTGAGGGTATGTGGAGAAGGGGATAACAGACGGTTGTATGGCATCACTGATTCAATGGACATGAGTTTGAGTAAATTCTTGGATATTGTAAACGACAAGGAAGCCTGGCATGCTACTGTCATGGAGTTACAAAGATTCAGTCATGAGTGAGTGACTAAACAACAACGAAATAATATAACATAATATATATAAATAAATATTTAATATTATATACAAAGTTTAGATTTAAAGTATGTATGTATATACTGAATATCTTTTGAGGTGATACTTCTAATACTGTACCAGTCTAAATCTTACAGTGAACCTACAACCTGCATATTTTTACTTAGACATACACAAACATATGTGAAATAACAGCCAGATATAAATATGGTTATTATAAATGTATTATATGAATATATTAAAAGTAAAGGAAAGTATCTTTTAAACTGAAAAAAAAAGAAAACAAAATAAAAGCAATCTTTATTAGAATATTGTGTGATTTTTTTCTTCCTCTAATACTTATTACTTTAATAGCATATAAAGTAATGAATTTTTAGCTGTATAAGACAAGATGAGAGCGATCTAAATTTATTTCAGCTTATGGTTATAAAATAATAGTTTTCATTAGGGTCAAAGCACATGTTAAATGGAAGAAGAGATATGTCCCCAAAGAGAGAGTTAACCAGAAATCTACACAAACAGAAATCAGAACACTGAGAAAACAAGATGAAAAAAAAAATCTCCTTCTACTTTGCCTAGGTCACATCTAGAATATTTTATGAAAGTCTAAGTGCCATAATAAGATGGAGCGCATCTCTACAGAACTAATCCTTGATGACATTCCCCAGAAGGTGTGGTTTCTCTTTTCTGCCACTCTGGAACTAGAATCTGACTGGCAGGACTAGTTCAGTCCACCTCGAATTAAAACAGCCCAAGGGTATTTTTCTACTATAATATTAAAACCTCACAATTATTTTTTTTAAACTGTGATGCTGGTACAAAAGTGGACAAATATAACAACAGAACTGAATATAGTAACAGGCTTATAAATATAAGATAATTTAATATATAATAAACATGTCATTGCAAATCAGTGGAGGAAAGATGGATACTTTTTTGGAATGAAGCTCTTAACTGAAGTCTTCTAAAGTTAACCAACTACAAGAGGATGAATTCCTTTTCTTTTTATTAATTTATTTTTTATTGAAAGATAATTGCTTTACAGAATTTTGCTGTTTTCTGTCAAACCTCAACATGGATCAGCCATAGGTATACATATATCCCCTCTCTTTTGAAACTCCCTCCCATCTCCCTCCTTATCCCATCCCTCTAGGGGGATGCAGAGCTCCTTGTTTAAGTGTCCTGAGCCATACAGCAAATTCCTGTTGGCTATCTATTTTACATATGGTAATGTAAGTTTCCATGTTACTCTTTCCATACATCTCACCCTCTCCTCCCCTCTCCCTGTGACCATAAGTCTGTTCTCTATGACTGTTTCTCCATTGTTGCCCTGTAAATAAATTCTTCAGTACTGTTTTTCTAGATTCTGTATATATGTTAGACTACAGATCTTTATATCTTTCTCTTTCTGGCTCACTTCACTCTGTATAATAGGTTCTAGGTTCATCCTCCTCATTAGAACTGATTAGATGTGTTCCTTTTTATGGCTGAGTAATAGTCCACTGTGGTATGTACCACAACTTCTTTATCCATTCATCTGTCAATGGACATCTAGGTTGCTTCCATGTTCTAGCTATTGTAAATAGCGCTGCAGTAAACAATGGGATACATGTGTCTTTTTCAATTTTGGTTTCCTCAGGGTATATGCCTAGGAGTGGGATTACTAGGTCATATGGTGGTTTTATTCCTAGTTTTTTAAGGAATCTCTGTATGGTCTTCCATAGTGGCTGTATCAATTCCCACCAACAGTACAAGAGTGTTTGCTTTTCTCTGCACCCTCTCCAGCATTTATTGTTTGTTGACTTTGTGATGAGGGCCATTCTGACAGTGTGAGGTGATATCTCATTGTAGTTTTGATTTGCATTTCTCTAATGATGAGTGATGTTGAACATCTTTTCATGTGTTTGTTAGCCATCTGTATGTCTTTGGAGAAATGTCTGTTTACGTCTTTTTCCCACTTTTTGATTGGGTTGTTTGTTTTCCTGGTACTGAGTTGTATGAGCTGCTCGTATATTTTGGAAATTAATCTTTGGTCAGTTGTTTCATTTGCTATTGTTTTCTCCCATTCTGAGGGTTGTCTTTTCACCTTGCTTATAGTTTCCCTTGCTGTGCAAAACCTCTTAAGTTTAATCAGGTCCCACTTGTTTACTTTTATTTTTATTTCCATTACTCCAGGAGGTGGGTCATAGAGGATCTTGCTTTGATTTATGTTATCAAGTGTTCTAACTATGTTTCCCTCTTAAAGTTTTATAGTTTCTGGTCTTACATTTAGGTCTTTAATCCATTTAGAGTTTATCTTTGTGTTGTTAGGAAGTGTTCAAATTTCTTTCTTTTACATGTAGCTGTCCAGTTTTCCCAGCACCATTTATTGAAGAAGCTGTCTGCCCCATTGTAAATGCTTGCCTCCTTTGTCAAAAATAAGGTACCCATAGGTGCATGGGTTTATTTCTGGGCTTTCTATCTTGTTCCATTGGTCTATATTTCTGTTTTTGTGCAGTACCATACTGTCTTGATGACTATAGCTTTGTAGTTTAACCTGAAGTCAGGAATGTTGATTCCTCCAGTTCCATTCTTCTTTCTCAAGACTGTTTTTGGCTTTTCAGGGTCTCTTGTGTTTCCGTATGAATGGTGAAATTTTTTGTTCTAGTTCTGTGAAAAATGCCATTGGTAATTTGATAGGGATTGCATTAAATCTGTAGATTGCATCTGGTAGTATAGTCATTTTTACAATATTGTTTCTTCCTACCCAGGAACATGGAATATCTCTCCATCTGTTATGTCATCTTTGATTTCTTTCATTAGTGTCTTACAATTTTCTGTGTACAGTTCTTCTGTCTCCTTTGGTAAGTTTATTCCTAGATGTTTAATTCTTTTTGTTGCAATGGTGAATGGGATTGAGGATATATTCTTAATTGAGGTATTTCAAACATTAAGGAGTGCCCCTAAGAAATGGATTAAAGCTAAAAAACACCTCTATATAACATGTTTAAAACTGAAGTGTTTTACATTCCAGACAATAAATAACATTCTATTGCAGGGGACACAAATGATACTTTCATTAGCTGTTTCAAATGCCCTTACCTTAAGACCAGCTAGATTTTCCCCAGCTTTAGCCCCAAACAGGGTAGAGAATCAATTCCAGTCTCCTGGAATTGAGGGTCTGTGGTTTGTGCCCCTATAGATGCTAATTTCCATTTGGTCAAGGTTCTTACTGTGAGCAATAGAAACAACTCCAATTGATATATGAGCAAATAATTTTATTCATATCAATATTTGCCATAATTGATGAGGAGACTAAGAATCTAGGTTTGGGCATAAACTAAGGCACATCCATTACCCTGATGACATGAATGTTCTACTTCTGCTGTTGCTGAAGACCCTGTCACCCAACACTGGTTAATCAGTGACAACACAGCCACTGTGAATGAGCTCTACCTGAACACCACTTACTCCAGATGAAAATTTCCAGATGGCAGCAAATGGTCAGGCCTAGATCACATGCTCATCTACAAGGTGTCACAGACTGAGAAGGGGGCATTTCTCCCCAATTTTTCTTCCCAAGGGAAAGCAGAGCTTCCCCTTCTTTTTCTGAGTTACTTTAGAAAATACGAAGAGTTTTCATACCAGGGAGTCAAAATAATACATGCTTGTTTTATGCCACCAATGACATATCCACCTTTCTCCTAAAGGCTCAAGTGAGGTCATATTCTCTTCTTTCTCTCCTGATCAAAACATACATTCAGGAAAGCATCTGATTAATATTTTCACATGAAGAAATGACAGATAATGGAAAGTGCACTGGTACCTTGCTTCTGACAGTATTTGGCCTCAAACCAATTACATAAACTATATTTGAGCCTTGAGTTCTTCATCTTTAAAATGGGAATCCCATCACATAACCTCACAGGGTAGTGGCAAAAATTCAAAATGTCACAGTATACCTGAAATGTTTCCTATAAGAAGACCAAAAAACAGGGCATGAATAAATGTGGAGTCCTAATATCTTGGATAGAGAGACTACTGTAAAGATGTCTATTTTCCTCAAGTTAAACTAGAAATTCAATATAATTTAATATTTTTTAAACTTTGACAAATGATTCCAAGTTTACAAAGAAAATAAAATGTAAGACCCCAAACAATATTTGAAACAGAAGAATAAACTCTCATCCTTTCAGAGATAAAAATATTTTATGAAGCAATTATAATTAAAATGGGGGATTCTGGTACACAAGTAGGGAAACGAATGAAATGAAATAGTCAACTCATGTGTGTATAGGGATTTAGTATAGAATAAAGGTGGCACTTCAGATCATGTTAGAAAAGATGGGTTATTCAATTAATGGTGTTAGAAAAATTGATTCTACATTGGAAAAAATTAACTCTTCATACTATAGCTAAAAAATAAACTCCAGGTGGATTAATATATAAATGTAAAAAAAAAAACCTTTATAAGAACTGAAGAAAATACAGAAGAATACGTTTATTCTTTTAGGATATTGAAACCCTTTTTAACAAGTAAAATACAAAATCACAGCAATAAAGGAAAACAGTTGGATACAATGAATCAAGTTAAAAGATACAGGCAATAAAACAGAAGTAAATATTTACTGTGTTTTACAGACCAAAGATTATTATTTAGCTTTAAATCATAACAGTAACTCCACATAGAGATATCTATTTTGTCCAACATGGCTCCTCAAAGCAAGCCAACTATTTCATCTTAAACCACACTTTGGGCTTCCTGGGTAGCTCAAATGGTAAAGAATCTGCCTGCAATGCAGGAGACCTGGGTTCAGTCCCTGGGTCAGGAAGATCTCCTGCAGAAGGGCATGGCAACTCACTCCAGTATTCTTGCCTGGAGAATCCCATGGACAGAGGAACCTGGCAGGCTACAATCATGGGATCACAAAGAGTCAGACATGACTGAATGACTAACACATACACAAAACAAACCACTGATCTGTTCCAACACTGAAGGGAAACACTGACAGAGCAGCTAAAGTGCACCTTCAGAAAAATTATTAAAAGGTATTCCTTATAAGACACTATTGTTGGCATATTCAGTTAGAACAGAGAATGAGCTGCATCTTAGTCCCCAGTAGCACATCCACCACACAACCATCCTCACAGGGCCTGAATGACTCTGCTGTATTTACCAACAAATTGTCTCCTACATCTGTCTTCCACAATATTGTGATATAGTAAGAATACACACACATACATAATGATGATTGGTTGATGTGGGAAACACTCCCACATGATGTGGGATCAGAGTATTCTGTAGGAAGAAGAAACAGGGTATTCCTTTAGGTGAAGTGCTGTGAACAGAGTACAGGAAAAATAGGAGTTTTTCCTTTTTAGTCTTTCTAAGGGTTCAATAATAATATATTTTTGTTTTTATTTAGATTTTGCTTTGCTCTACATTGAAATCAATTTGTGGGATGCAACTAACATAATGCTTAGAGGGAAAGTGACAGCACTAACCTTCTATATTAAAAAAGAAAAAAGTCATAAATTAATGACCTCAGCCTACACTTTAAAAAACTAGAAAAAGTAGAACAAATCAAACCAAAGTAAACCAAAGAAAAAATAATAATAAAAGAGCATAAATCAATGCAGTAGAAAACAACTAATAAAAACAGAGAACAATCAATGAAAAGCTAGTTCTTAGAGATCAATAAAATTAATAAAACTCTAGCCAGATTGTCAAAAAGTCATAAAAAATAAAGAAGATACAAATTACCTATCTCAAAAGTGAGGAAGATAACATCACGACAGATCCTAAAGATACCAAGGGAATATTATGGAGAATTATATACAAATAAACTCGGCAGTTAAAATAAAACAAATTACTTGAAAGACAAAACCAAAAATCACCCCCACAAGAAACAGATAAACAGAATAGACTAAGAACTATTAAAGGAGATTGTAGGTTAAGGAAAAAACCCACAAAGAAAACTCCAGATGGCTTCAATTCTATTAGACATTTAAAGAAGAAACAATATCAGTTCTAACAAACTGTTTTATAAAACTTAAAAAAACAGTTGGAAAAAAAAATGAAAATACTTCCCAACTCATTCTATGAGATTAGCACTACCCTGACACCAAAATCATACAAAGGCAGTATAAGAAAGCAACAGGTCCATATGCTCCATGAACACAAGTGAAACATAAGATATCTCATGCATAAACTGAGACTTCACACTGTCCTACAAATACAGGCAATTCAGCATTGTTGGCTGCCCTTCCAGGTCTGTTAAGTCCTGCCTCTTTTATTAGAAGGCATCCTTCTTGAGGACAGAAATCTCAACATTTCTCTCCTCACATCACCTCCCTTGGTCCTCAACATTCGCTGACCCATCACTACGCAGATAAAACATTAAGTGTGTCCACAAATTATTTTAGAGAAAAGGCAAGAGAAGAAAGGGATTTTTGTATGAGAAAAGAGAGAGGAAATTCTTGTGGGTTTCGTACAGATGGGGCCAAGGGAAAATTACACATGTGAAAATAAAGAGTATGTGAAACAGTGTCCTTGGTACTCAACAAATGCAATAATTTCATTTTTTTAAATGACAACTGTTTCAAAGTTTGAATACAAAGCTTTATTGAAAGCAAACTATACAGTGGTTCCTCATTCCTGAGGTTGCTGATGATGATTTCCTCTTCTCATTTGATTACATTTGGTGAAACAATTCAAAGGCTGAGATGTAAACACATTCTGTTTCAGGTGCATGACCTTTCTCCTGGGCTCATCACAGGAGTGATTATAGCTGAAGACACAAGGTCCTACCAGCAGAACTTTCCTCACAGTCTTAACTTTGGCCATGTAGTTCTGGACCTTCTAAACATCAAAGCAGAGGAAAGGCCAGAGGAAGTGACTCATTTTTGCCTGATGCAAATTGCAGGCTTCTAATGAGGAAAAGCAATATGTACATCCCTAGTGTGTAAAGTCTGTATAATTTAGGACTTACGGAGCTGAAGTGGTTGAGGATGGCACTGGAGGTATGGTAGGCCACGGGATGTCAAATGGTGAAATCCTGGTAAGATTAAACATTAAAACCCTCCTCTTTTCCAGTTCCCTATAGGATGTGAATTGCAAATCATTGATGGGGGCAAAACTGGGATGAAGCTGGAGAACATTATTACCAACTAGGCACTTAAAAATGTTTGTGAGAGCTAGGTTCTCCGGATGAGAACTCAGCCTATTTCCATGGTGACCCAATGGGTGTCAATCCTGAAAACCCTGAATCAGAAGAGACCATCTCTTCTCTGAGTTATTGCCCAGGACTCCAAGGAACTCCAACACGTTAACCTTTCCTGATTACTTTTTTTTGCTATTAGCCTAGGGGAGTTTCTGGAGGGAGGGGTAGTGGTGGCAGGAGGCAGGACTGTGTCTTATTCACTTTGTAACCTTAGCAACTGACCCAGAAGAGCTGTTCCCTGAAGGTTTGCTGAACTATAAGCATGCATGTCTTTTCCTATTTCTTCCAGACTATTCCAATGATGTGTTGGGCACCTGTCTCCCTCACTAAACCATGAATTTCTTGAGGGTGAAATCCATGTTTGACTTATCTTGGTACATCCATGCTCCCTGTATTGAAAACCATGCCTAAGATAGAGTAAGCACTCAGTTTGAGTCTGCTGGATAACTTAAATGCATATGTGCATGAAAGAACAAAAAGAGCCTCCCTAAACTTTATCAATATACTTCAATAAAGCTGGAGAGGAAAAATGAGGATCCTTCTTTCTGACAATTAGTTGCTTTACTACTTTCCTGCAGTCTAGAGCTTACCACCTGGGCATCTAAAGTTACCTATTAGTGAAGTGGTTCTCAAACTGATGTGAATTCGAATTACCTAGAGGTCCAAATTCTTTAATATACAATAGGGCCTGGGCCTTTGTAGTTTCACTAATTTTCCCAGATGATTCTAACACCAACCCAAACTGGAGAACTAATGCTTTTCAGCAGTGCTTATCAACCTTTTTCATGTTGTACCATCATAGAGCATGATAGTTATTCAGCATATTGGAATAAACAAGATGAAGCTACTTGCAGCCGGGGGACTCAAACTCTTACCCACCGAGGATGCTTTCATTCACTAGGAACACCAGCTGGAATGATCTGCAGAACCCTAATACTCAAACAGTGATCTGGGGATGAACCACTCAAGACCTTGTTAAAAATGCAAATCTCAGGCCTCCTCAGGCTCCAAAAAGAGGATTTTAACAAGATCTCCAGAAGATTCGCAAGAACATGAAAGACTAAAAAGCACTGATTTTAACATCCCTAACCTTGAAACTTGACTTCTTGACTTCACACTCGAAGATGTCTGGCTCTAGGTGAGTCATGTGTACCTAGGAAGCATCACTAGAAACAAAGCTAGTGGAGGTGAGGGAATTTCAGCTGAACTATTTCAAATCCAAAAGATGGTGTTGTGAAACTGCTCCACTCAATATGCCAGCAAATTTGGAAAATTCAGCAGTGGCCACAGAACTGGAAAAGGTCAGTTTTCATCCCAACCTCAAAGAAAGACAATGCCAAAGAATGCTCAAACGACAGCACAATTGCACTCATTTGACATACTAGCAAAGTAATGCTGAAAATTCTCCAAGCCAGGTTTCAACAGTATGTGAACTGAGAACTTCCAGATGTTCAAGCTGGATTTAGAAAAGGCAGAGGGACCAGAGATCAGATTGCCAACATCTCTTGAATCATAGAAAAAGTGAGAGAGTTCCAGAAAAACTTCTACTTGGGATTTATTGATTATGTCAAACCTTTGACTATGTGGGTCACAACAAACTGTGGAAAATTCTTAAAGAGATAGGAATACCAGACCACCTGACCTGCCTCTTGAGAAATCTGTATGCAAGTCAAGAAGCAACAGTTAGAACTGGACATGGAACAGCAGACTGGTTGCAAATCAGGAAAGGAGTACGTCAAGGCTGTATATTGTCACCCTGCTTATTTAACTTCTGTGCAGAGTACATCATGAGAAATGCTGGACTAGATGAAGCACAAGCTGGAATCAAGATTGCCAGGAGAAATATCAATAACCTCAGATATGCAGGTGACACCACCCTTACGGCAGAAAGTGAAGAGGAACTAAAGAGCCTCTTGATGAAAGTGAAAGAGGACAGTGAAAAAGTTGGCTTAAAACTCAACATTCAAAAAACTAAGATCATGGCATCCAGTTCCATCACTTCATGGCAAATAGATGGGGAAACAATGGAAACAGTGAAAGACTTTATTTTCTTGTGCTCCAAAATCACTGCAGATGGTGATTGCAGCCATGAAATTAAAAGATGCTTACTCCTTGGAAGAAAAGTTATGACCAACCTAGACAGCATATTGAAAAGCAGAGACATTACTTTGCCAACAAAGGTCCGTCTAGTCAAAGCTATGGTTTTTCCAGTGGTCATGTATGGATGTGAGAGTTAGACTATAAAGTGGGCTGAGTGCCGAAGAATTGATGTTTTTGAACTGTGGTGTTGGAGAAGACTCTTGAGATTCCCTTGGACAGCAAGGAGATCCAACCAGTCCATCCTAAAGGAAATCAGCCCTGAATATTTATTGGAAGGACTGATGTTGAAGCTGAAACTCCAATACTTTGGCCACCTGATGCGAAGAACTTACTCATTTGAAAAGATCCTTATACCGGGAAAGATTGAAGGCAGGAGGAGAAGGGGACGACAGAGGATGAGATGGCTGGATGGCATCACCAACTCAATGGACATGAGTTTGAGTAAACTCCAGAAACTGGTGATGGACAGGGAAGCCTGGTGTGCTGCAGTCCATGGGGTCGCAAAGAGTCGGACATGACTGAGCAATTGAACTGAACTGAAGTAAGTGTATATTGTCACCCTGCTTATTTAACTTATGTGCAAAGTACATCATGCAACGTGCCAGGTTGGACGAATCATAAACTGGAATCAAGATTGCTAAGAGAAATATCAATAACCTCAGATATGCAGATGACACCACCATTATGGCAGAAAGCAAAGCGGAACTAAAGAGCCTGTTGAAAGTCAAAGAGGAGAGTGAAAAAGTTGGCTTAAAACTCAACATTCAAAAAACTAAGATCATGGCATCCAGTTCCATCACTTCATGGCAAATAGATGGGGAAACAATGGAAACAGTGAAAGACTTTATTTTCTTGTGCTCCAAAATCACTGTAGATGGTGACTGCAGGCATGAAATTAAAAGATGCTTGCTCCTTGAAAGAAACGCTATGACCAACCCAGACAGCATATTGAAAAGCAGAGACATTACTTTGCCAACAGAGGTCCATATAGTCAAAGCTATGATTTTTCCAGGAGTCATGTATGGATATGAGAGTTGAACATTAAAGAAGGCTTGAGTGACAAAGAATTGATGCTTTTCAACTGTGGTGTTGGAGAAGACTTTTGAGAGTCCCTTGGACTGCAAGATCATCAAGCCAGTCAATCCTAAAGGAAATCAACCCTGAATATTTATTGGAAGGACTGATGCTGACGTTCCAATACTTTGGCCACCTGATGTGAAGAGCTGACTTATAAAAGACCCTGATGCTGGGAAAGATTGAAGGCAGGAAGAGAAGGGGATGACAGAGGACGAGATGGTTGCATGGCATCACCAACTCAATGGACATGAATCTGAGCAAGCTCCAGGAGATGGTGAAGGACAGGGAAGCCTGGCGTGCAACAGTCCATGGGGTTACAAAAGGTTGGACAAGACTGAGCAACTGAACAACAAACCTTGAAACTCTAACTCTTCTCTGACCCAAACAAAACCTATGTGTGTCCAGGAAAAGACATGACTCTTCCTTCCCTGTAGTTGACTCAGAGAAGCAGAGGAAGTGGGTCAGAAATCTGCTGAGCTCAGCTACAACCACTGTTTTACACTTGAGGTCACTGGAGGGGACTGGGGGTGGGGGTTGTGGTATACGTGGTATTTCATTCCTGGCAGAGCACCACTGAGCCACAGTTTAATGAACATAATCTTAGATGTTTTTTTTTTTTTTTAAAGTAAGAATTCTAAAAGATGGTGAAGAAAAGTCTGTACTATCTCTCTACACCTGAGATATATCCAGGACAGTTTTCTGTTCCATTCCTGCGACCATGACTCTAGTTCATTCATTCACTCATTCATTCCTTGAGCATCGATTTTGTGGCCAGTATCACATTCAGTTCAGTTCAGTTCAGTCACTCAGTCGTGTCTGACTCTTTGCGACCCCATGAATCTCAGCACGCCAGGCCTCCCTGTCCATCACCAACTCCTGGAGTTCACTCAAACTCACATCCATCAAGTCGGTGATGCCATCCAGCCATCTCATCCTCTGTCGTCCTCTTCTCCTCCTGCCCTCAATCCCTCCCAGCATCAGAGTCTTTTCCAATGAGTCAACTCTTCGCATGAGGTGGCCAAAGTACTGGAGTTTCAGCTTTAGCATCAGCCCTTCCAATGAACACCCAGGACCGATCTCCTTCAGAATGGACTGGCTGGATCTCCTTGCAGTCCAAGGGACCCTCAAGAGTCTTCTCCAACACCACAGTTCAAAACTATCAATTCTTTGGCGCTCAGCTTTCTTCACAGTCCAACTCTCACATCCATACATGACCACTGGAAAAACCATAGCCTTGACTAAATGGACCTTTGTTGGCAAAGTAATGTCTCTGCTTTTGAATATGTTATCTAGGTTGGTCATAACTTTTCTTCCAAGAAGTAAGTGTCTTTTAATTTCATGGGTACAGTCAGCATCTGGAGTGATTTTGGAAAAGTCTGACACAGTATCACATTAGGTACCAGAAATAAAAATCTGAAAAAACATTTAGGTTGTTGCTCAAGCCTCTGCCCACAGCCTCTCATCCTCCCAATCCACACTGCCTACGACACCAGGCTACCCTTCATAGAATGTGTATTTCAGTGTCACTCCCGTGGACCAGGTGCTCTCAAGGGTGCCAACCTTCTTTATTCACTGGCCCATCTCCTAGCATTTTCCTATGTAGCCCTACCAATCCCTGAAGCTGGACTTCCCTTTAAATATGGCGAGCACTTGGCTGCTGGAATCAGATTCAGCAGGTCTAGAAAGCAGCCCAAGCCTCTGTATATTTGTGAAGTTCTTTGATTGGGGCTGATGTACAGCCATGACTGAGAAACACTTGTTAACAAATTAGAGACATGACCCCTACCCTCTGGACACTCACAGCCCAGCCATGCAGTGTGTGAAGGCAATGATAATTGAAAGTGGGAGCTGCGGTACTCAGTCCAGTGTTGGCATCTACACAGGTGCCCCAGTCCTGGTCAGGACATCCAGGAGGCTGGCTGGAGGACAGGACATCTGAAACGCTGTTTTGTAGGATGAGAGGAAGTAAGATACTCAGGCAGGAGACTCGGTGTGAAGCTTTGTAACACCTCAGGGAACTAGAGTGAATTTAGAGTGCAGGGTGGCATCAGGAGGAGAGGACAGTGAGGTAGACGGTCAGACTTCAGAAAGTCTGCTACACCACACTAGAGAATCTGGTCTTAATCACACAATGGAGTGCAGGAGGGCAGCATGGGAGATTCTAATCAGGAATACAGACCTAAACTTGAGTCTCAAATAAGCAGCCTGAAGGTTTTGCAGAGGATGTGTGAGAAGATAGGCGTAAGGCTGAGGGCATGCAAGTCCAGCACAAGAAGGCTAGTTGGAAAAGCCACATAGGGTTAAGCAGAGTGGCAGAAAGACAACTGTCACGACTTGGTTCTGCTTCTTGTGGCTATGCAGCCTCCATCAAGTTGTGCCATTTCTCAGGGCCTCAGTCTCTTTATCTGTAACATCGGTGGGTTGCAACACATAACCAGAAAGATCATCCTCAGTGCTACAAGCCCATGATGTGGTGAAATTTAGTCTGGGAGACAGTTTGTGTTCTGTTTTTTTTTTAATTGTGGTAACATACACATAACGTAAAGTTTACCATTTTAACCATTTTTAAGTGTTCAGTGTTATGAAGTACATTCCCACTGTTATGCAACCGTCACCACCCCATCCATCTCCATAACTCTTTCATCTTCCTCAGCTGCAACTAGCCCCACCGAACACTAACTCACCGTTTTCTCCTCCTCCCAGCCCCTGGCAATCACTATTCTACTTTCTGGCTCTATGAACTGAACTACTCTAGAAATCTCATACAAGTGGAATCATAGAGTATTTATCCACTTGTGACTGGCTTATTTCATGTAAAGCAATGTTTTCAAGGTTCATCCTTATTGAAGCTTGTGTCAGAATTTCCTTCCACTGTAGGCATATACCACATTTTATCCATCTATTCATCTCTTGATGAACACTTAGATTGCATCCACCTTTGACTTTTATGAATAATGTTACTACAGAGATGATAGTACAAACATCTGTTTAGAGCAAGTCCTGCTTTCAATTCTTTTGAAAATATACTTAGATGTGGGACCACTGGATCACATGGTAATTCTGTATTTAATTTTTTGAGGCACTGACAAAAACTGTTTTCCACAGTGGCTACTGCGGCATTTTACATTTCTACCAGTAAAGTAAAAAGATTCCAACTTTTCCAAACCTCCTAACACTTGTTATTTTCTGGGGTTTTTTGATAGTACCATCCTAATGGGTGTGGAGTGGTATCTCATTGTGATTTTTGACTTGTATTTCTCTAATGATTAGCAATGTAGAACAACTTTTCACGGGTTTGCTGGCCATTTTCTTTTTTGGACTTATAAGCTGTTTAAGCCCTTTACCCAATTTTTAATTCGGTCTTTGCTTTTTTTGTTGTTCAGCTATAGGAGCTCTTTATATATTTTAGGTATTAATCTCTCAAAGACATATGATTTACAAATTGTTGCCATTCAATGGATTGCTCTTTCATTCTGTTGAGTGTGTCCAGTTTGTCTATTGTTACTTTTGTTGACTGTTCCTTTGATATCAGATCCTAGAAGTTACTGCCAAATCCAATGTCATGAGGCTTTCCTCTACATTTCCTCTAAGGTTTTTTATAGGTTTAGCTCTTACATTTGGGTCTTCTATCTATTTTGAGTTATCTTTGTATATGATATATAGTAAGGGTTCACTTAATTCTTTTGCATTTGGGTATCCAGTTTTCCCAACACCATGTTGAAAATACTGTTTTATCCCTTTTGAATTAGCTTAATGACCCTGTCAAAATTTATTCGACCATATATGTGAGGGTTTATTTTTGAGCTCTCTAATTAATTCTGTCAATCAGTATATCTGTCTTTACACCGACTACTGTAACTTTATACAAGCTTGAAATCAGGAAATGTGAGACTTTTAATTTTGTTCTCTTTTAACATTATTTGGCTATTCGGGGTCCTCTGAGCATCCATATGAATTTTTGGATGGATTTTTGTTTTTCTGTGAAAAAAAAAAGTGCTTTAATTTTTATGAGGGTTGCACAGACTTTAATCTGCAGATTATTTTAGTTAATACTGACATCTTAACAACATTAAGTCTTCTAATTCATGAATACAGATTATCTTTCATTTAGTTCTAACTTCTTTAATCTCCTTCAGAAATGTTTCACACTTTCAGTGTGCAAGTTTTTCACCTCCTTGCTTAAGTTTACTCGTATTTTATTCTTTTTGATGCCATTGTAAATGGAATTCTTCTCTTAATTTCCTTTCTGTTTTTCAGAAATGCAACTGATTTTCATGTATCGATTTTGAATCCTGCAACACTGCTGAATTCATTAGTTGTAACAGATTTTATGTAGCATCTTCCGGGTTTTGCACATACAAGATCATGTCATCTTCAGACAAAGACAATTTTACTTATTTCCAGTTTTGATGCTTTTCCTTGTCTATTTTCTTTTCCTTGTCTAGTTTCTCTGGCTAAGACTCCCACTACTTATTAAACAGAAGTGGTGAAAATGGGTATCTTAATCTCATCACTGATCCTGGAGGGAAAGATTTCAGTCCTTCATGGTTCAAAAGGCTTTTTAATCTATTCATGGGGTTAAAGAACTTCAAAAGTTTGCTAAGTAAGAGATCGCTTTATTAACGTAACTGGCAACAATGCTGAGAGATCAGAAAGGAAAGAGAAGGGGTAAGAAGTATCTGGTGAGTATATAGATTTGAGTGGGCTGTATATACTTCTAATTTTCCATAGGTATTAAACAGAGTACAAAAGAAAGAATGAAAAATAAAGCAAGGTAGGAAGAGAGGCAAAAAGCCTTAATAAAAGTTGACTGAGCATCACTGAATGAAGTGGCTTTGCGTTTATATCCATGAATGACTTCCCAAGAAGCCCCCAGCCTTGACTGTAAGCTAAACAAACAGACAGCAACAACAGACCCAACACCTAAAATCAGAAGCCTTGGAAGAATGAAAAACGAATTGGGGGACTCACTCCATGTCCATTCCAGAAGCAGTCTCCTCTGGGGTTCTGACCCTCAACAAGCTATGTAAAAAGAACCCCAGCCACATTTATTGAAAGATGGAAAGTTTGTCTAAAAATACAAGAGAGGGAACTGAAACATTTCAGAGAAGGCAGGGCTCAGGAGAAAGAAACAAAAAGAGGAAGGCAAAATTCTACTTACAAAAAAAAGAGGAATGGAAATTGAATTTTCTTACAAAGAAAGTCCAGAAGCTTCCCCCTGTTCCCTGACTACTCCAACAAAAAAGGGGAAAAAATAGTCAATGGGAAACAGCTCTGAGAAAAATAAGTCTCTGCACCATTACAGTTGAGAATTCAAGCAACCTGCAAAGTTGGACAAATTCTTGACTAAAAGTATGTTTGAAATGAAAAGGCTCTTCTTAAAATCACCTCTCTCTCCCATCTGAGAGAGGAAACTGAGGCCGAGAAGGCTCTGAAGCTCCACCAGAGTTACAGAGCTAACAAAGATCAGAGACAGCTTGGAAAGTCATTTTTGGATGTTGTCCTGTGCTTTTTTTTCTGGACTCCCATAGTGATTTGATGTACTCACTGCATTGAACTGGAATCTCTCCCTTGACATTTCTTCAGGACCAAGTTTACATTTAAGTCTGTGGTTCTCAGAGTAGGGTCCCGTATCAGCAGCACTAGCATTGTCTGGGAACTTGTTAGAAATGCATGTTCTCTGCCCTTCAGTGCTCCAGAATCAGAAACTCTGGAGTAAGGACCAGGTTTAACAAGCTCAATGAGAAATTCTAATACATTAAGTTTTGAGAATTGCTGGTCCAAGAAATACATCCCTTTTATTCATTATAACATGAATAATGATAAACATGTACTTTACAATTTAAAGAGCTTTTAACCTGCATTCTTCTTTATTTTAGTTGTCTAGCACGGGTCGGGGGTTCCTCTTAAAATCTCTGTGAAAGTAGAAAGTCAGGTACTGATATATCTATTTTATGGCCTCAGAGCTGAAGTTAAAGGAGGGTAAGTGGTACTGAGATGGCAGGTCTAGAGAGGGCAGAGCCAAAACTGCAAGGGAGTCTCTGCCTTGAAAATCAGCATAGTTGTCCCAAGGTGTTCTTCAATAAAACTTACCACTTATCACTTCTAAATAAAATGGTATCGACTAGGGCCAACTTTCAGACCATTCTTAGAAGCATAAAATATGAGGCCAATTGTGTCATGGGTACAGATGAGGAAATAATACTAAGAGCTCCCATTTTCTGAGGACTTAGATAGGATCTTGTTGGGGAGGAAGCAGTCTCAGAGACAACGCTGCCCACTCTAATCACCAGGTGGGCCTACAAGAGCTGAGATCAGGATGCTGGTGTTTGGCTCCAGAGCCTGCCTGCCCACAGACATTACATGAATTGTACTTGGTCATCCAGAGCATGAGGGGGCAGCACTGGGCTCACACTAAATTCTCTCAACTTAAATTCAGCGCCCTATCAACCTACAGAAAATCACTTCTCTCTAGACCAATGGCTTTCAAACATAAAATCCATGAGAATCACTTGTAAGGTTTGTTTAAACACAGATTACCCCACCCCAAGAGCTTCTGATTCCACAGACTGGAGTGTGGCCGATGGATCTGCATTTCTAACAAGCTCCCAGGCAATGCTGATGCTATGGACCACACTCTGAGTAGTGAGGCTCTAGACTCCCTAACCTGAAGAGTGACCAGGCTGATGCAGCAAAGGAGTAAGAAGCAAAGTTCTGAATCTCATATCTTCACTGTCAGTCCTAATCAGTAACATACACACAATCCCATGCATTTTGCCTTCAGCTTCTTATCTATATCCATCCCTCCTTTCCCTTCCAGTCTGTCTCTCCAGTTACCTCATACCAGGTAACACCAGGCCTCCTGGCACTAGCCTCAATCCATTCTGCTCACCCCTATCAGATTTATTTTCCTTGTCAGAGCACCAAGTCATATAAGGCCTGAACTTATCATTAAAGGTTTTCCATGACTTCCATGAGTCAACCTAACATTTTGGCCTTATCTCTAGTAACATGTCTTCACCACATCTTTATCCCTCTTTCTCTCTCATTACTTTTGTTCATTCCATCTCTTCTAAGTGAAATCTCCTCCCTCACCATCTCACCGGATTTACATTCTTCAGAGCTCATCTCAAATGCCCTTCCTCCCATGAATCCTTTTTTCTTGGAAACCCCCAGCAGGAGGTCCTTCCTCCTCTGAGCTCTCCAAAGCACATAGATCTACACTGGTGGCCATTATCTTATGCTGCCCTGCGTTAAAACTTCTCCATCCTGTCACACTGCCATTCCCTTGAAGGCAGACACCTTGTTGTGCCCTATGCATCTTTCTATTTCATCAGCACAGTACCCAAAACACTTCGGGCCTTCAGTCAGCATTCGGTGAATGAATGTATGTGTTCTGTTTCCAGTCATACTGCACATAAACCATTAGTTTTCCCTGATAGGGATCTGAAGAATAAATAATAAAGATCAGTGCAAAGTCATTAACAAACACTGAGGACAATTTATAGGGACATTCTAAGGGCTAATCATTACACGTTGCAATGCTCATCCACCTGAAGCCAGCTAAATATTGGCCAAGTTAATGAGCTTACAGAAAAAGATAAAAGATCATGAAAAGCCCCAGCTAGTCCCCATTTCAAGTAATAAAATGATACCCTATGATAGTATTTCATGAATAGTATAATTGCTGGTTCTCTTTACAGTAAAGCAAGATATAAGACAGAAGTCTGAAAAATCCCTGTATCTGGCTGCCACAAAGTTCTGAGAATAATGGCCTTTCTGTCCTTCTGCCTTCCAAGCATAGGCACGTTCTCCTCATTGGAGATCTCTAACCACACAGAGAAGGGAAGCCATGTGAAATTCATACAAGGTGAGGGATTCTGGAAAATGCAATTTCTCACTTCCCTTCTATATGCTCCTGATCCAAAGCCTTTACTACTTTGTATTATACTTAAACTCCTTAATATAGCATTGTGCAGTCTGGTTATAGTCAAGGTTAAGGTCTTTCCAGTGGTCACACACATTTGTGAGAGCTGGACTGTAAAGAAGGCAGAGTGCTGAAGACTTCATGGCTTCAAACTATGGTGCTAGAGAAGACTCCTGAAAGTCCCTTGGACAGCAAAGAGATCAAACCAGTCAATCTTAAGGGAAATCAACCCTGAATACACACTGGAAGGACTGATGCTGAAGCTAAAGCTCCAGTATTTTGGTCACCTGATGTGAACAGCTGATGCGCTAGAAAAGTCCCTCGTGCTGGGCAAGATTTAGGGTAGAAGGAGAAAAGGGCATCAGAGGATGAGGTGGCTGGACAGCATCACCGATGCAATAGACTTGGGCAAACTTCAGATGATGGTGAGGGACAGGGAGGCCTGGCAAGCTGCAGTCTATGAGGTCACAGAGTCGGACACGACTGGGCGACTGAACAACAACAGTCTGGTTACTTTTAACCCCAAAAACATTCACACACACTTTATCAGACTGATTGTGCTCTGGCCATACTGGTCTTCTTTCAGTTCCTTGAAAACACTGATTTCTCATCCATGGGTTAGTAACTTCTTCTTTGGTTGTGTTCTTTCTGTTATGAAGATATGCAGTGGTTAAAAACAAAAAGTAAAAGAAATATATATATGACAAATTCTATCTCTAAA
This sequence comes from Ovis canadensis, assembly GCF_042477335.2. Lineage (NCBI taxonomy): Eukaryota > Metazoa > Chordata > Mammalia > Artiodactyla > Bovidae > Ovis > Ovis canadensis. The sequence continues at coordinate 67,659,551 of NC_091263.1, read as the reverse complement.
ACAAGCATCTTGGAACCAGAAGTGGAGCAGAAAACCAAATGTGGTGAGTAGAACTAAACCATAAGCCCAGGTACAAAGCGGGTGATTGCAGCCAGGAGTGTGGCACCTGATGGGTTCCGTTCAGTTCAGCTCAGTCGTTCAGTCATGTCCGACTCTTTGAGACCCCATGGACTGCAGCACACGAGGCTTCCCTGTCCATCACCAACTCCCGGAGCTTGCTCATACTTGTGTCCATCAAGTCAGTTATGCCATCCAAACATCTCATCCCCTGTCATCCCCTTCTCCTCCTGCCTTCAATCTTTCCTAGCATCAGGGTCTTTTCTAATGAGTCAGTTCTTTGCATCAGATGGGCAAAGTATTGGAGTTTCAGCTTCAACAGCAGTCCTTCCAACGAATATTCAAGACTGATTTCCTTTAGGATGGACTGGTTTGATCTGCTTGCAGTCCAAGGGACTCTCAAGAGTCTTCTCCAGCACCACAGTTCAAAAGCATCAATTCGGTCCTCAGCCTTCTTTATAGCCCAACTCTCAAATCTATACATGGCTACTGGAAAAACCATAGCCTTGACTAGACAGACCTTTGTTGGCAAAGTAATGTCTCTGCTTTATAATATGCTGTCTAGGTTGGTCATAACTTTTCTTCCAAGGAGTAAGCGTCTTTTAATTTCATGGCTGCAGTCAACATCCGTAGTGATTTTGGAGCCCAAAAAAATAAAGTCTGCCACTGTTTCCCCATCTATTTGTCATGGAATGATGGGACCAGATGCCATGATCTTAGTTTCCTGAATGTTGAGCTTGAAGCCAACTTTTTCACTCTCCAGTTTCACTTTCATCAAGAGGCTCTTTAGTTCCTCTTTGCTTTCTGCCATAATGGTGGTGTCATCTGCATATCTGAGGTTATTGATATTTCTCCCGGGGTAACAGGTACTAAAAATGTATGCATGAGATGGAGATGGGAGCCAGGTTGAGTCTTAAAACCAAAGGTAGGATGAGCTTCCACAACTCTTGAACAAAGGCTGGCCGCTGTAGCCTGCTCTTCCCCAGGTGCACAGTTTATACAGGGCAGCAGGCCCATGGAGGCAAGAGGACTCAGAATTCACTTGGAAACAGAGCATGAATCACATCACCTGTTGTTACCGCTCCAATATCCTCACAGGGCAAGCAGTTTGGGCCAACATGCTAAGCCTTGTTCTGGCTTAGGGAACTAGACAAAGACAAATACAAAACAGCTGGATAGGGAAAGACAAGCATAAAAGGAGAAGGAAGACCAAATGTTCATTTATTCAAAATGCGATTAGAAGTAAAAGTTTCACAATTTGTAAAGAAACAAAATGGTAATAAAGACATTCAATACCTATAGCTTTAAGTCAGAGGATTGTCTGTCTTAAGAGGCTCTTAAGTCAGATGATAAGGTTCTACCATGCCTGATACAACGATGGGGGAGGAGGTAGAAATACACCCAAATGTGTAACTCTGACAGAGACTAATGGTTGCCTTCTAATACCTCTTCTTTCTTAGTAACTCTATCTTACTTAGTAACAAAATCCTAGACAAGGCAACCATAGCCAGTCAAAAGATGACTTTTCTCAGCTTCCCTTGCTACTAAGAATCATGGAATTTTGGCCAATGAGAAGTGAACAGAAGTGCTGTGTACAGCTTCTGCAAACCTTAACCTTAGAAGCAAAGAGATGAGTTCCTTTTTTTTTTTTTCTTCCTCTCTTGTTCTTTTCTGCTGTCTGAATATGGGCAAGATGGCTGGGTCATTTTAGACCACCAAGTGACCTAGAGGATAGCAGTTTTGTACTAGAGACAGTGGGGTGGCAAAAACAGAGGTAATAATAAACCTCAGTATGTTAAGATGGAAATACTCCCCAAATGGATCTACAGATTCAACTCAATCCCTATGCAATTTCAGCTGGTTTTTGCAGAAGTTGATACATTGAACATAAAATTGATATGGAAATGCAAGGAACCCAGAATAGTCAAAACAATCTTTAAAGAAGAGTAAACATGGATGGAAGATTCATACTTGCTGATTCCAAAACTTACTACAAAGCTTCAGTAATCAAGACAATGGATAAATGGTACAGCAAAGTGTTAGTCGCTCAGTCATAACCTACTGATTGCAACCCCATGAACTGTAGCCCACCAGGCTCCCCTGTCCATGGAGTTCTCCAGGCAAGAGTACTGGAGTGGGTAGCCATTCCCTTCTCCAGGGGATCTTCCTGACCCAGGGATTGAACCTGGGTGTCCCACGTTGCAGACAGATTCTTCACTGTCTCAGCCATCAGGGAAGCCCCATGGAATGGAACTGAGAGTCCAGAAGTAAAACTTTATATTTATAGTCAACTGATTTTCAACAAGGGTGCCAAGATCATTCACTAGGGGAAAGAATAGTCTTTTCAACAAATGCTACCGGGATAACTGAATAGCCACATGCGAAAGAATGAACCTGAGTCCCAGCCTGAAGCCAACTGGGCTATGGGGGTCCAGTGAGACTACTGATGTTTCATTACCCAGGGCTATGCCAGCAATGGGACAATCTACAAATCTCATCCCCTCAAAAACAAATTGAATGATTATATCATACCATATGCAAAAATTAATTCAAGATGAACCATAGAACTAAATGTAACACCTAAAATGATTAAACTCCTAGGAGAAAACATAGGAGTAAATCTTTATGACATTAGGTTAGACAGTGGTTTCTTAGATATGACACCAAAAGCACCAAGAACATAAGAAAGAGTAGATAAACTGAACTCCATCAAAATTAAAAGAACATTTGTGCTACAAATGATATCATCAGGAAGTGAAAACACAACAAACAAAATGGGAGAATATATTTACACACAGCATATCTAAGAAGAGACATATCCAGAATACACAAAGAATGACCACAACTCAATAACTGAAAAGATAAATAACCCTGACAAAAAGTGGGCCAAGGACATGAACAGATATTCCTCCAAAGAATATACAAAAATGGCCAATAAGCACATTAAAAGATGCTCAATATCATTATCTATTGGAGAAATGCAAATCAGAACCACAATGTGATACCAATTCACACCAGGGTGGTTACAATAGAAAATACAGATAACAACTATCGCCAGCAAGATGTGGAGAAACTGAAACTCTAACACATAGCCGGTAGGAATGTAAAATATACAGCAGCAGCTTTGAAACCAACCTGGCAGTTTCTCAAAAACTTAAACATATACTTACTATACGAGCTAGCAACTCAACCCCTAGGTATACATCCCAGAGAAATGAAAATATATATCCACACAAAAACTTGTATACAAATGTTCAAATCAGCTTTATTTGATAAATAGCCAAAAAGTAGAAGCAACTCAAATATGTCACCTAGTGAGTGGATAAATAAAATGTGGCTTATCTATACAATACTATTCAGCCACAAAAGGAAAGACATACTGATGCACGCTATGACATGGATAAAGCTTGAAAACAGTCTGCTATTGAAAGAAAATAGTCTTGAAAAACCACCTGCTTATGATTCCATTCACATGAAATGTCCAGAAGAGACAATTTCATAGAAACAGAAGTAGGACAGTGTTTGCCTAGATCTGGCATGGCAAGGGGACAGAAACTGGGAGGGGCAATGCAGAGTGACTGATAATGGTACAGGGTTTCTTTCGGGGTGATGAAAATATTTTAAAATTAGCTTATGGTGATGGCTGCACAACTGTGAATACGCTAAAACAAAACATTTAATTTATACATTAAATGGGTAGATTTTATGGTTTGTGAATGACATCTCAATAAAACTGCTTTTAAAAAATCAGTATGGACCTACTGTCTAGCCCAGGGAACCCTATTCAGTGCTCTGTGGTGACCTAAATGGAAAGGAAATCCAAAAAAGCGAAAATATATGTATATGTATAGCTGATTCATCTTCCTGTACAGCAGAAACTAATACAACATTGTAAAGCAATAATACTCCAATAATTTTTTTTTTAATCAGGGAAAATGGACTATTCGTGATATAGTTAATTAGTTAGCATACAGGACAAAAATTAGATCCTTATTGCACATTGTATTAGTCAATCAAGACTCTTGAGAGCCCCTTGGACTAAAAGGAAATCAAATCAGTCGATCCTAAAGGAAATCAACCCTGAACATTCATTGGAAGGACTAACACTGAAGCTGAAGCTCCAATACTTTGGTCACCCGATGCAAAGAGATGACTTATTGGAAAAGACCCTGATGCTGCGAAAGCCTGAAGGCATGAAAAGAAAGGGGTGAAATTTATTTCTGGACTCTCTCAATTATAATCTGTTGATCTACACATTTATCCTTATGCCAGGATAAACTGGCACTAATGACTACAGCATTGCAGTAAGTTATGAAATTGGAAAGCTGAAATTCTCCAAAGTTGCTTTGCTGGTGCTATCACCATTTCAATTGTTTTGACTACTTGGTATCCCTTGAAACATCTATGTATTTGAGGATCAGTTTTTCCATTTCTACAAAAGGCCACTGGAATTTTGATAGGGATTGCATTAAGTCTTTAGATAGCTTTGGGCAATATTGCGGTCACGATTTAAGTCTTCTAATCCATTGACATGTGCTGCCCTTCCATATATTCAAGTCTTCTTTAATTTCTTTCAGTGTTTTATAGTTAGGGTATACAAGTCTTTAAGCTCTACAGTTATATTTATTCCTAGGTATTTTATTCTTTTTTATGCCATTCATTATAAGTCGAATCGTTTTCTCAGTCTCTTTTCCGAGTGTTCGCTGCCGGCACATAAAAACATGACTGACGTTTGTGCCCTGATTTTGTTTCCTGCAGCTCTGCTAAGTGTGTTTAGTAGCTCTAGCAGAGCTTTTTTGTGACTTCTTTGGGGTTTTCTATATGTAGGATCACGTCATCTGTGAAAAGAGATAGTTTTACTTATTTCTTCCCAACTTGGATGACTTTTATTTCCTTTTCTTGCCAGACTGCTCTGGCTAGAACTTCCAGTACAGTGCTGAACAGCAGTGGTAAAAGTGAGTGTTCTTGTCTTGATCTTAGACAGAAAGATTTTGGTCTTTGAGTATGATACTAACTATGAGGTTTCACATATGACCTTTATCACATTGATGAAGTTTCCTCGTATTTCTAATTTTTTTAGTGTTTCTGCTATGAACAGGCATTTAATTTTGCCAAATGCTTTTCTGTGTTAACTGAGGTGATTATATTTTTTTCTCTCATTCTGTTATGTATTACAATGGTTGATTTTTTTTACTGAACCATGCTAACATTCTTTGCATAAATTCCAGCTGGCCATAGAGTATGATCTTTTCAACGTGCTGTTGAATTTAGTTTGCTAGTATTTTGCTATTAGTTTTGCACTTGTATTCATAAGAGAAACTGGTCTCTGTCTGGCTTTGATCTCAGGGTAACACTGGTTACAAAGAATAAATTAGGAAATGTTCCCTCCTCTTTCATTTTTAGGAAGAGTTTGAAAAGGACGGATGTTCATTTTTTTTTTTAATGTTTGGTAGAAATCACCAGTGAAGCCACCTGGTCCTGAATGCTTTCAGTTGATTTCTGATTCAATCTCTTTAATTTTTAACAGACCTTTTCGGATTTTCTATTTCTTCTTGAGTCAGTCTTGGATAATTTATGTGCTTCTAGGAAACTTTCCACTTTATCTAGGTTATTTATTGGTGGAAATTGCTCATAGTGTTCTCTTATAACCCTTTTTTAATCTCTGTAAATTTGGTAGAATAAGCACTTTCACCTGATATTAATTATTTATATCCTTTCTTTCTTAATCAGCGTAGCTAGAGGTCTGTCAACTTTGTTGATCTTTTCAAAGAACAAGCTTTTGCTTGCAACATGATATATATATATAGAGAGAGAGACACATATGCATATGTGTATGGGGCTTCCCAGGCAGCACTAGTGGTAAAGAACCTGGCTGACAATGCAGGAGATGTAAGAGATGTGGGTTCGATCCCTGGGTCAGGAAGATCCCCTGGAGGAGGGCAAGGCAACCCACTCCAGTATTCTTGCCTGGAGAATGCCATGGACAGAGGAGTCTCTGGCAGGCTACAGTCCAAAGGGCTGCAAAGAGTTGGACATGACTGAAACAACTTAGCACACATGCACACACATATATGTATGTGTCTGGGGCTTCCCAGATGGCACTAGTGGTAACAAAACCAACTGCCAATGCAGGAGACATAAAAGAGATGTGGGTTTGATCCCTGAATCAGGCAGTCCACTGGAGGAGTGCATGGCAACCAATTTCAGTAATACTGCCTGAAGAATCCCATGGTGGGCTACAGTCCACAAGGTTGTGAGTCGGACACAACTGAAGTGACTTAGCACACACATGTATATGTCTGCATATAGCAGGTTGAAAGCATTGATAGGCATATATTTCCAACTAGTCACAATGATAGGTATATATTTCCACTAGACCATTGATCAGAGTCTCTCCAACTATCTCCCATCAGTCACTGCCCACTCAGCAGCCCAGGATGAGTCCCCATTCATGTCCTCCAATCAGAATCTGCCACACCAGCTTTGTGGATTTCTTCTCAAGCCACCTGTGCCTGCAAAGAACATGATCTGGGTTTCCTGCAGCTGGGTACAGCATTGTGTTCTACCCTGGGACACCTCAGAAGCCACACTCAAATAGTAGATGATGTCAGAGGTGGAGAGACGACCTATGGTCCCTAATGCTATGTATGAAACCTCATCCTGGAGATACTTTGTTCCATCCTCCTCCTACTCATCAGGACTTGGGGGGGGGGGGGCGGCGGGGGGCGGGGCAGGTAATGGTGGTGAGAGTGATTTCTAGCTTCTCATTCCCCAGAACCAGCCCCCAACCCACTGCTGTCATGTACTGGGAGGTAGCTGAAAATGCCTTCTAGGTACTCTGTTCTGACCAATTCTCACCCAAGATTTCCTCCCCAGGGCAGGCCACCTCTGAGGCATCTAGACTGAGATCTGATTCTAGTCACAGAGTAGTCTGAAGCATCAGAGCTATGAAAAAACACACCATTATCTCCCTACTATATGGTTCAAGTGATATCAACTTAAGTCACTTGACAGCAAGTGAATGTATTAAAGATCCTGACTTCACACTATTTCCCCAAGGTTTATTTGGCCTAAAGGTATGGAAACATCAATCTGCTACCTTTACACTCTAAGTTAGTACAGACTCAAATTACCATTTTGATGGCATTTTTATTTCTATTCTTCATTACATATTCAAGTCTGTTCTTGGTTCACTTGGAGATGCTATTGAACTTGGAGGGTTAAAAAAGAAGGAGAAATTCAAGTCTCACCTCTGACTGTTACTTGACACTTTTCCTTTCCAAAAATCATGTGTTGTTTCTGGGCTTTCCTGCTTAGACTATATGCCCTGTTGTATTATTTTGTCACTTGGAACAAAAACAGTGGAAATAGTTTGTACAATTTTTATCATAAAGAAATGACCAGAAGATGAAGGAACATAAAACTGTGCTTCTTTGATGGGTACTAGTCTAGATCATTGTTTTTAACCAAAACTGAACTGAAGATGTAAAATCCTAGAACTCACTAATCTATTTTAGTAGGTCACAGGAAGCAGGCAAACCATAGAAACCACAATCAACCAAAAGCATCGCTGTTGAAATAAAATGGCAAGAGTTTAACCTTCTAAAGGTGTTAACTGAACAAATCCAACTGACAATGTCAAGGGGACATCCTCAAAGCACCTCAGGGTGTTGATAAACCTCTCCTATTTCCTTGCCCCAGCAGCCATTCTTTCTAGCCATGCTTTTCCCCATGTTTTAATTGAGTACTGCCACCCATGGAGGGGCAGAGAGGCTCTTGGATCAAATCTAACTTTCAGCTTCAATGGTCTAACCCCCAACTCAGCTGTTGATCTTCAGAGTATGAATAATCAAGAATCTTAAATTTTTCCATGGCCAGTGTTGTTGATCTGGTTCTTCCCTCTTCATTCAGGGAGCATGAACTCTATTTCATTGGTTTACAGAAGAATGGATCATCTCCTCAACCCTGGCCCAGGTGACCTTAAGATGATTGCTGGGAGCCAGCGTGAGGAATTCCACCCATGACAAGGTCATGCGGCAAGAGCTCTGATGGCAAGGCTAATCAGACTTCAGGTTTTCCCCCTGGCATTTCCTGAGCATCCATCCCCCCAAAAAATAAGAATCTGCCTGCTTTTCCACTCTTCTGATATTCTCTGGAAAAAGTCAAATCAGGGCTTTAGTCTCCTGCATTTGAAAGGGATGTTTTAGTTAAAACCCCTCCAATAGCTCTCTAGCTTGCCTAACAGGTTCCCCAGACCTCTTACAGCTTGTGAATTGCTTACAGCCCCCCAGCTGTGAGAGGCACAAAGCTTAAAAGCATCTTAAAGATACAGAGCCTTTTCTAAAGAGTTAAAAATTATATTGGTGGAGGGTTTTCACTGTTGACTCAATGACTGCTCCAGGCCTCTATATTCTTTATCTTTTAGGCACCTGGAAGGATGTTACTCAATGTAAGCAGGATGTAGAAAAAGATACATAGTAGTTTTGATGTTAGCAACACTAGACTTTTGAGTTAATTGCTTCTCTTTTGCTGTAAATCACTGTACTCCCTCTACTTGTTATAAGTTGCTGTATCTTTGCTGTGTAAGAATGTAACTTTATTTAGTGCTTTCTGAGAGTGGCACTAGACCTTGGGAAGATCAACACAAATAAGTCTTCTGGTTGACAAACCCTTATCAGAAAAAAGGTGGCCCTTTTGGCTGGAAGATGATGTAAATTACCTAAGACTTGTGTATACAATTAGGTATGCAGAGAGAAAAGCCTGGTTTTGATAAGAGTCTGGACTGCTAACGCTGCATAATTTTGTGTTACCCATTGATCTCCATGTTTTATCAAAAGTATAAAAGGCCTTCTGAATAATAGGGGCCAGAGCCAGTCACTGGACTGGTTTCCCCCGTGTCTCTCTCTCTCTCTTCTTCTCTCCCTTTCCCTCCCTCTCCTCTTTACTTTAATTTCAGGCTGAATTTCCATCTGGGGCACGGAGGCTCGCCAAGTCTACTTACTTGCCCTGTCTGTTAAGACCCACGTGAAAGGGAGCCTAAGGCGAGGCACCCTTAGATATTCAAGTGAGCGCCAGTGGCCCAACATAGATGGTGCAAATTCCTTGTCTGAAATTTTATTGGTCTTCCGCATAATCCAAGCTATTCAGCCCTTTTTCTCCACTTAATCTTCCTACTACACTATTTCTTCCTAATCTAATCTTATATTAATAAATAAATAAGTTTTCCTCGCCGACTCCGTCCACCCTTCGAATTTCCTGGATCCACCGGGGCTGGACCCCAGCAGATGATCACAGCCATGTCTTCTATGTGACCCTGCTTGGTCAGTAGTCACATCAGAGACAGAAGTCTGGAGATGTGTTTTCCTCTAAGTCTGGTCATAGTCCAGACTTCCTCCAAGGTCATACTCCTTTTGCCAGACTTGAGAATTTCAGAAAACATGAACCCAGTGCCAACAGGTAGATGGAAGCAGGCGGGGGTGGGGGTGGTTCTCAAACTCAAGGAGAAGTATCTTTTGTAACTCTTTCTATGTGCAGAAAGAATTCTAAGGTGTACTAGCTTTGGTTCCCAATTTTCTGACTATCTATATGGACCCTGTGAAAAGAAAAAAAAAAAGTTTGACTTGATAGCAGTGTGGCTATTTGCTATTCTTCCCCAGATCCACTCTGAGCCCCAGAAAGCTGGTGTCCACGTGCTACATCACCTGGACTCCCTGCTGCACCCTCTTCTCATTGGGTTTAACCCAACATTACTGGGATGCACTGCAGGAGACCGGAGTGGGAACAGAAGGTTTCCTGCTCGGCTGCTGTTCTGGTGGTGCCTGTATCCTTCAACTTTCAGCTCTCAGTAGGACTCAGGTAATACTGTTAATTCTTTTGACTCTTCAAGCACAGGGGTAACAGTTCCCACTTTTGCCAGCATCTCTGGGCACCTCAACACCCTTGCTAGTTCTTTTAATGCTGTCAATGCCTATGTACATATACTTATCCTTAGAAAGTCTTCAAAATGTCAGTCAACTGTGTCATATGTTCCCTGCGCTAGAGATAACGCAAAGATTTGAATTCAGGCTCTACCGCTACTTAGCTCTGCATATCTCTCTGTTTATAAAATGACAGACCTGGAGTCAATGATACTTGTAGGAAGACAGAAATGTAGTGTGGTCCTAATCAGCAATAGCCAAATTTCTGGGTCTTGACCTTCCTCATTCTAGACTGACTCAAAGGAACTAGTTGCAAGATATCATAAGCAGAAGTGGATGCAGTATCAGTGGAGTGAATATGACCTGTTTTGTTATTGATATCTCAGAAAAACCACATTAGATTTGGGGGAACTTTCCCTATTCCTGCTCAAGCAAATAATTGTTTCCTAGAGGAACAACCTGAGGCCCCTTTGCTCAGTACAAAAAAACAGGTCTTCTGCAGAATACACGGTCACAATGTATTGAAATCTAGAAAGGACACCTGGACTTCCCCGAGTGTTTTACTGTTGTTATTCTTCACTACTATTTATTGAGAGCCTACTACACACCAGGTACTCTACTAGCTGCTTTACGTTTATTTACACCTCAGAGACCCCAGACACCTTATCATTCCTAATTCATAGCTGGGGAAAATAAAGCTTAGAAACTTGCCAAGGCTATCTGAGATCCTTGTTTCCATATGGCCTATCCTGGAAAATTTCCCATGTGCATTTGGGAAGTACACTGTATGCTGCTGTTGTTTGGTAGAGTTGTACATATACATCTGTTAAAATCTCATTGGTTTATTGTGTTGTTCAAGTTTTCTATTTCCTTACTTCTATATGAATTTTTTTCCCATTACTAAGAGCGGGTTATTAAAGGCTCCAGTGATTATTTCTTCTTCAGTTCTGTCAGTTTCTGCTTCATATATTTTGATGATGTTATTACATGTAAGTGTTTATAATTATCATACCTTCTTGCTGTACTGAGCTTTCTTCATTATCCCTGTAAACTTTTTTGAACTTCATGTCTATCTTGTCTGATATTACCATAACCACCTCTGCTCTCTCGGTTAATAGTTCCATGGAACGTATTTCTCTGTCCTTCACTGTCAATCTTTTTGTGTCTTTTAAAGTGAATCTCTTATTGACAGTATTTAATTAGGTCATATTTTTGTTTTGCTTTGTTAACTCATTCTATAATTCTTTATCTTTTGGTTGGAGGATTTAATCCACTTAAATTTCAAGTAATTACTTACAAGGAATGACATCCTGTCATTCTGCTATTTGTTTTCAGTACGCCTTAGAACTTTTTTGCCCTTCATTCCCTGCATTACTGTCTTTTGTGCTTAGCTGATTTTTTTGAAATGGAATGTTTATTGCTTTTTATTTTCTTTTGTACATATTCTATAGCTATTTTCTTTGTGGTTACCACGAGGGTCATATTTAATATCCCAAAGTTATAACATTCTAATTTACATTTGTACCAGCTTAACTTCAATAACATAGGAGAAGGCAATGGCACCCCACTCCAGTACTCTTGCCTGGAAAATCCCATGGACGGAGGAGCCTGGTAGGCTGCAGTCCATGGGGTCGCTAAGAGTCAGACACGGCTGAGCGACGTCACTTTCACTTTTCACTTTCATGCATTGGAGAAGGAAATGGCAACCCACTCCAGTGTTCTTGCCTGGAGAATCCCAGGGACGGTGGAGCCTGATGGGCTGCCGTCTATGGGGTCGCAGAGTCGGACATGACTGAAGCGACTTAGCAGCAGCAGCAGCAACTTCAATAACATACAAAAACTATTTTATCTGTGAATGTCCTAATTTCTCCCTCACTCCTGAGTTTTGCTGGTTTTAAGAAAAACAAGTTTACAGCTTTTTTTCTTTTAGCAGTTTGAATATATGGGTCCACTGCTTTCTGGCCATTTAAGTTTCTGATGAGAAATCTGCTTATTATCTTATTGAGAATCTCCTTTTTGTGATCATCTGTTTTTCTCCTGCTGCTTTCTGTGTTTTTGTCTTTTGAAAGTTTGATTATAATGTGTCCTGGAGTGGGTCTCTTTGAACTTAATCTTACTTGGAGTTCACTGAGTTTCTTGGATGTTTATATTCATGTCTTCCTTTAAATCTGGAAAGTTTTCACATTATTTCTTCAAATATACTCTCTGCCACTTTCTCTCTCTCTTTTATCCTGGGATACCCACAAGTCCCTTAAGTTCTGCTCACTTTTCTTCAATCTTTTCTTTCTGTTCCGCAGACCCAATAACTTCCAAGTTTGTTGATTCTTTCTCTTGCCTGCTTGAATCTACCTCTGGATCCCCTTAGTGAATTTTTCATATCAGTTATTGTATTTTTCAGCTCCAGAATTTCTTTTTAGCTTCTTTTTAGATTTTCCATCTCTTAAGTGATATTTGCATTTGATCATACACGGTTTTCTTGATTCTCTCCACATCTCCCTTGAAGTCAGTGAGTCTCTTTAAGTCTTTATCTAACAGATCTGCCATCACATCTTTTTCAGGAACAGCTTCTCTTTGTTTATTATTTGCCTTTGAATGGACAATATTTTTCTGTTCCTTTATACATTGTGATTTTTTTTTTTTGGCTGAAATTGGACATTTGAACCTAACAACGTGGTAATTCTAGAAGTCAGATTCTCTCTTTCTCAGGATTTTTTTTATCATTATTGAAGGATAATTGCTTTACAAAATTGTGTTGTTTTCTGTCAAACCTCAACCTGAATCAGCCACAGGTATACATAAATCCCCTCCCTTTTGAACTTCCCTCCCAACTCCCTCCCCATCCCACTCCTCTAGGTTAATACAGAGCCCCTGTGTGAGTTTCTTAGCCATACAGCAAATTCCCTGTTTGCTATTTATTTTACACATGGTAATGTAAGTTTTTTGCTTTTTTTTTTTAAGTTGTTCTTGGTTTGTTTTTGTTTTGATTGCTGTAACCTCTCTCTGTGCCAAGGATCAGCCTGAACTGTGAACTTAAGGTCTTCTCAGGTCTTTTCAGAGCCTATGCTCTTCCCTGAATACATGGTGGTGGTTTAGGCGCTGAGTCGTTTCCGACTCTTGCGACCCCAAGGACTGTAGCCTGCCAGGCTCCTCTGTCCATGGAATTCTCCAGGCAAGAATCCTGGAGTGGGTTGCCATTTCCTTCTCCAGGGAATCTTCCCAACCCAGGAATCGAACCTGGGTCTCCTGCCTTTCAGGCAGATTATTTCCAACTGAGCTACGAATGCAGTCCTTTTTAAATTTTCCCTGTTTTTGAAGGTCCCAGTTTTTAATGTGTGATTCCCAGAAAGGGAAAAAGAGAAAAATTAAACAGAGAAAAATAAAGGGCACCGGCTCTTTAAATACCCTGAAAGTCGCTTCAGCCAGAGGGGGAGGGGCTTACAGCAATGAGGGGAATACAACAATGGCTGCCCTTCTCTTTGTTTGCATTTCTAAGATTAGAAGCAATCGCCAGTGGTCAGAGCACAGATCCCTGATATCTGGAGGTCAGGGCCCAATTTGTGCCCACCTTGGGTTCTGCAAGCTACGTGCAAGCTGCCCCAGGAACACATGCAGAACTGCCTGCCAAAGTGCCTGGGGTAGGGAAGTAGGTGGGGGTTACTGTGCCAAGAGCTGAAATTGGCCATAGTTAACTGCAACTGGTCATCCAAGCCGTCTCCTGAAAGTTGAAGACCCTCAACTGACTCCAGAGTTCCAAATCAGTTAGATCAGACAGCTTCTGCCAGTGAAACTGTTGCCTAGGTGAGGAGAGAGACTCATGATACTTCCTAACCTACTATCTTCCCAAAATCTCAACGGTGTTTTCTTTTAGCAAAACTTTTTTCTCAAGAGTGGAACCTGTAACAGCTGAGGATCTTCTTACTAAAGACATCTCTGACACAAGAGACCATTTAACATTCCCTTTTCATTAAAAAGCTCTGTCTAAATAAGTTTTCTCACCAAGTCCCAAATCTTTGATGCCACTGAAATCAGAGCATATGGTCAACAGCCCCCATTATCATTTATCCTCTAGGAAATGAAATTCTAGTGTGCTCGTTTCATGCAAATCATTACTGGCAGAAGACAGTGAAAGATTTCCAGATATAGAGAACCACAAGACAAAGAAGCCCAGAGTCGTTAGACCCAGGAGCAAACACGGAGTGTGCTTGATTTAAACCCTCAAGGTTGCATAATCAAGATTTCAAAATGAATTCTACTCTGGAGACTTAACCTAGTGTACATCGTTCCTGGCTGGAAAAGAAGAACTATATCATTCTTTTTTTCAAATCTTTACCATTACTCGCCCTTGTATCTCCGCCTTCTCTTTCTGCAGGAAACTTTATTTCCTACTTCTGCACACCAAGTTTCTACCTCCAGATCTGTTTGGTTCAGTTGCTGAGAAGCCTGACACACCAGTGCCACTTAAAAGAAGCCATCTACCGGTGAGTTGGGGGTGCTTTTTCCATCACTTTATGAATCAAAGGCTCAAAGCATCTCGATGCTAGATGCAAGGACTGGGAGTCTGTATTGCCCAGGAACTGGGGGGATGATCAAGATAGGAGAAAGGGATGGAGAGTGGCATCTGTCCCAGGAATGACAGAGAGATCCCAATGGCAGGAAGGAAGCACAAAGCAGAGTGAGCAGAGCTCAGGTGGTAGGAGAGAGTTGGGCTAAAACAAGACAATTAAGAAAGTAGGACAATCAGGCTTCTCAAATACTGCTCCTCTCACTCTGCCCCTCCCAGCCCCCAAGGACTGTTAAGAGCAGGAACTTTCTACCCTGAATTTCTCCCCCTCTAGTCCACATATGTGATAGTACAGATCCTGCACATACACTTCTCACCTCAATTCAGAGGCTGAAGTGAGGGGTTCATTTTTCTGAGAGGCAGCTTTTAATCAGTTCTGGTTGATGTGTCTTGACACTTGAAAGTGACACCTAAACCAGTGCTCTTCAGCCTCCTTGCTACGTGTCTGCCATGGTAGGAGCTAGGTGACACGGGAGTAGGTGATAAAAAGAAGGCTTCTGGCACTTGAGAGGCAGGTGAATAACAAAGCATAGGAAACACACAGTGGGAGTGGCTGGGGCAGTTCATCCCCAGCCTGAATGACCAGAACCAGGGTCTGCGCTGTGTATTTCTGACTGATAGGCTTCCTGTGTAATCTGAAAGCCAGCATTTCAGAACCACGGATCCAGTCTACACTTTTCCATACAGATGAGGAGACTAACTACAGAACAGCCCAGAGGGCCTGTTACAGCTAAGAGGCTATGTGCAAGGAACCCCAATATTTTAGTTTTTATAACAGCTCCCACTAGATTACCTGGGAGTCTAGCCCACAGGGGAGCCCTCTGTTTCTCAGAAACTCGTAGCCTACTAGTTCTCCATTATTCACTTCTCAATTGATATTTATATGTACGAGGCTGGATTCTAGGGCACTAAGATAGTTCATTGCAAAAACAAAGCTCTCTGCCCTCTTGAAGCTTAATGTGTGTGTGTGTGTGCGCTTGTGCATTTATAGGTAGGACACATTTGTATGGGCAAGTGTGTGGATTTTAAGGCTAAATGCCAAAGACATTCTGTTCAAGGCATGAAGAGCCACCAAAAACTCGGTTACTTCTGCATCCTTCTACATTCATCTCTGTCCTCAGAGTCTAAAGATGAAAACCCTTGAGGGCCTTTGAAATGGAATAGCCCAACAGTTCAAATTCCAGCTCAGCCAGTACTCGCATTGTGAGTCTGGGAAAAAATTATTTAATGCATCCATGCTTCTATTTCTTCACTTTTAAAATGTATATTTATCTCATAAAACTGTTAAGGATTACATTAATTAACGTATGAAGAGTATTTAGCATAGCACATGGAGCCTAAGGAACATTCAATTAATCACTATAGTTTTAATTCTTTAGGTGGATACCTTTTTTCCTCAAGTTTGATCAGAAGTATTATTTAGCTTCTGCTCATTTAAAGAATTTAGTTCAGTGCTGTGAAATTCAAAATCTGTGAAATGTATCAATCACAAGAGAAAGTGAAAAATAAGGTGCGTACACAGATTAAAAACAAATCCAGTCACTGCCAGGAAAAAAATAAACATTCTTGAGAACAATTCTAATGTTGTTAGTTGTCACACTTACTATGAGTTTTATGTATTTTTTCAATGAACTTATTACTGGTACCTCCTTTAGCCAGGTGCTGTCATAAGTGCTGAAGACAGAAACATAACCTAGTCCTCTCTCTCAAGGAGCGCACAATGGGTAGAAGATAATGTGTTTATTATAAAGGCATGCACAATGTTTTGAGATGGTAAGAATGATATGACAGAGGAGGATGGTTGGACTTCACAGAGAAAGGGAGAGGGCTTCCTAGGTGGCACAGTGGTAAAGAATCTACCTGCCAATGCAGGAGATGCAAGTTCAATTCCTGGGTTGGGAAGGTTCCCTGGAGTAGGAAATGGCAACTCACTGCAGTATTCTTGCCTGGGAAATTCCATGGACAAAGAAGCCTGGCGGGCTACAGTCCCTGGGGTGGCAAAAGAGTCAGACACGACTGAGTGTGTGGAAGTGTGTGCGCACGTGCACGCACACACACACACACACACACACACACACACACACACCACAGGATGAACAGGAACTCAGCAGACATCTTAGGCAAGGGGGCAAGCATGTGCCAAATCACTGAAGCCTGAAGGAAATGATGAGCCTGGGAAAAGTGGGAAAAAGATGGGTATTGCTGGACCACAGGATCTGGGATTTGAGAAGTGATTAGAAATGAAGCTGAGAAGAAAGGAGCTTAGAAAAGCCATGAGTAGTAGCCTGGGCATTGCCTTTGAGGCCCCACCATATACAAATCGTGGGGCTACTTGAGTTTTAAACTTAGAAGAGCACGATCCAATTTCAGTTTCAGAGAAGACAGACTGAAACAGAACATGGTGAGGAAAAAGGCGAGAGCAAATGAAGGAGCTCAGCAAAGCCAGGATGCATAGGAGGCAACAGAGTGGCAGCTGAAAGAGGTGCAGAGGGGATGACTCTGAGAGGTGACCATGAGGTAGAATCCATGTAACATAATAATAATACCAACAACAACAGTACAGAGCATTTCTTTGTACTAGATGCTGCACTATCTTTGTTTCCACAGCAACTCAGCATGGTTATTATTTTAAACAAAAAGAAACTGACAGTTGAAGAAGCAGTTAACCTCAAATTACACAACTTGGACGCTGGAGGCAGGATTCAAGTCTAGGTCTGTTTAGCTCCAAAGGCCTGGCTCCGTGGAGATTCCTTTAAAAAATTGCAAATAGAACTGCCTTATGACCCAGCAATCCCACTGCTGGGCATACACACTGAGGAAACCAGAATTGAAAGAGACACATGTACCCCAATGTTCATTGCAGCACTGTTTATAATAGCCAGGACATGGAAACAACCTAGATGTCCATCAGCAGATGAATGGATAAGAAAGCTGTGGTACATACACACAATGGAGTATTACTCAGGCATCAAAAAGAATACATTTGAATCAGTTCTAATGAGATGGATGAAACTGGAGCCGATTATACAGACTGAAGTAAGCCAGAAAGAAAAACACCAATACAGTATACTGACACATATATATGGAATTTAGAAAGATGGTAATGATGACCCTGTATGTGAGACAGCAAGAGATACAGATATATAGAATGGACTTTTGGACTCTGAGGGAGAGGGAGAGGGTGGGATGATTTGGGAGAATGGCATTGAAACATGTATACTATCATGTAAGAAACGAAGTGCCAGTCTATGTTAGATACAGGATACAGGATGCTTGGGGCTGGTGCATGGGGATGATCCAGAGAGATGCTATGGGGTGGGAGGTGGGAGGGGGATTCAGGATTGGGAGTTCGTATACACCCGTGGTGGATTCATGTCAATGTATGGCAAAACCAATAAACTATTGTAAAGTAAAATAAAGTAAAAATAAAATTTTAAAAAATAAATAAATAAAAAACAAAGGCCTGGCTCCTAATCTTCTGAAAAAGAGTGGACCCAAGACAATGTCAAATCTTACTTCTTAAATAATGGAGTACATGACATTGGTCAAGATAAAGAATCCACAAGCTGAAGCAACTTTCCAGGGGTGTTCAGTTTGGGGTGGGTTGAATTCAAGGTACCTATCTGATATCCACTTTGCTCTCTGTCTAAAATAGAGTATGGCTCCTAGTAAGCGCTCAATAAATACTGGTTAAATAAATAAGTCCATGGGGATATATGCAATAGGCAATGGAAAATTCAACTCTGAGGTGGGGCTGAAAGGCAGAGCTTTGGGAAGCATTAGCCTACAGGAAACTTAGAACCTGAAAACAACTCAGGAAGAACTTTGGAACAAGGGTTAAGAGGTAAATGGTAAAGAAGTGGGAGCCAAGGATGGTGCCTAGGGACCCTTACAGCATAGGCAGGGGGAGGGAACACCAACAAAGAATATGAAAACGAAGTGGTAGGCCAGGAACTAGCCTACTGGAAGCCAAACAGGTTTTCTTGTTTTTTAACTTAAAAAAATTTTTTTTTCTTTTTGGCCGTGCTATGCACCTTGTGGAATCTTAGTTCCTGAATCAGGGATTTAATTCGGCCCTCAGCAGTGAAAGCATGAAGTCCTAAGCACTGGACTGCCAGCGAATTTCCAAATCAAAAGTTTTCAATGAAAGTGGTCATGGGAAGGATCAAATGTTTGATGAAGATGAAACTAAAAGCCAGGGTGTTTAAAACTGGGCTCTCAATGCAATCCTGGCAAGAGAAGTTTTGGCAAAATGATGGGGGCAGAAAGTTGAGGGAGTGTTCAGAACACTTTGGGTGGCAAGTAATAGAAAATGCAACTCATAATGGCTCATTATGAGCATCCCCAGAAGCCCCCTAGTGGAGTCCCCTCATATACTATCATCCAGGATTGAGTCCCAGGCCTAGCAGAGAAAGCAAGTGTCCAGCAGAGTCAGCCTTATAATGAGAGCCAGGCTCTGCAGGAAGGCCAAGGTGTTGGGAAACGGCTGTGGGAAGACGACTGGTGTCTGTGATCAGGAATAAGGGGAAGTGGCAAACTAGCACACATGCTTTCACGGAGATGGCTGCCAAGGAGAGAGAAAGCCTGGATGTTGCTTAAGTGGAGCAGGGACCTTGGTAAGACTGGGGACTGTAGCCATTGTGCTGTATGTCATCATCTTGTCCTCTGTTTCCAGGACCGAGGAAGATGGACGGCAATGATACGTTCAGCCATAATGTGCTTCCCACATCTCATTCTCTGTTTACAACAAATGTCAAGGGGAATGATGAAGAACCCACCACCAGTTATGACTATGATTACAGTGAACCCTGCCGAAAGACCAGCGTGGGACAAATCGAAGCACAGCTCCTGCCGCCGCTCTACTCACTGGTGTTCATCTTTGGTTTTGTGGGCAACTTGCTGGTTGTCCTCATCCTAATCAATTGCAAAAAGCTGAAGAGCATGACTGACATCTACCTGCTTAACCTGGCCATCTCTGACCTGCTGTTCCTCCTCACCATGCCGTTCTGGGCTCACTATGCTGCAGACCAGTGGGTTTTTGGGAATGCGATGTGCAAATTTTTCACAGGGCTGTATCACATTGGTTATTTTGGTGGAATCTTCTTCATCATCCTCTTGACAATCGATAGGTACCTGGCTATCGTCCATGCTGTGTTTGCTTTAAAAGCCAGGACAGTCACCTTTGGGGTGGTGACAAGTGGGGTCACGTGGGTGGTGGCTGTGTTTGCCTCTCTCCCAGGAATCATCTTTATCAAATCCCTCGAAGAACATTCAGGTTACGCCTGTGCCCCTTATTTTCCACTAGGATGGAAGAATTTCCACACAGTTATGAGGAGCATCTTGGGGCTGGTGCTGCCACTGCTTGTCATGATTGTCTGCTACTCGGGAATCATAAAAACCCTGCTCCGGTGTCGCAATGAGAAGAAGAAGCACAAGGCTGTGAGGCTCATCTTTGTGATCATGATTGTCTACTTTCTCTTCTGGGCTCCCTACAACATCGTCCTCCTCCTGAGCACCTTCCAGGAATTCTTTGGCCTGAGTACCTGTAAGAGCAGCAGCCAGCTGGACCAGGCCATGCAGGTGACAGAGACCCTGGGGATGACTCACTGCTGCATCAACCCCATCATCTACGCCTTCGTGGGCGAGAAGTTCAGGAGGTATCTCTCTGTGTTCTTCCGAAAGCACATTGCCAAACACCTCTGCAAACAATGCCCGGTTTTCTATGGGGAGACAGGAGATCGAGTGAGCTCAACATACACCCATTCCACTGGGGAACAGGAAGTCTCAGCTGCTTTATAGAAGAGCAGAAGTTCACCTGTTATTTTCAAATGTAATAGCCATCTATATATGACAATAAGCCGCCAGGGTTTGTTGAAGAACAAAGGAGTCTAAAGTTTCTAGAGTAAGTGCCCAGGAACTTCAAGATTATGTGAATCAATGAAGACTTATGTTACTCTTGTAGAGTCACTGTGCTCAGGGAACATTCCAAAGCAACTGTGGGCAGAGACTTGGAATCTCCAACAAGCTTATCACAGTTCCTAGAAAATGCCATATTGCCTTGTTTGTGCTCTTCCCTCCACCTTCCCCCCATCCACCGCTTTGCTTACTCTCTGATTCTATCAACCTCTTTAATCAATCTCTTTAATCCTCTGGAGATTGGGAAAAGGAGTCAGGCGAGGATGAATGGAAAGAGGGGGAGTAGAGTCCGGACCAAGGGGAAGGAGGTGAAAGTGTAAGCATGTTTAAGCCTTTACAAGGACGCAGGTAAGGGGTTCGCTTGCCCAGCCAGGCAGCAGCACTGGTCCTTAGCACCATCTCCTACCATATTTAACTTTGGAGGCGTTTGTAGGTTGCGGTGAGCAAGAGAACTGTAAGAACTCTCTAGGAACTGTGGCTAGGCCCACGATCCTCTTCTGCTAAGTACGTGACACATTTCTGCTTCATTACAGTTTAACTATGACAACCACACAACCTACATTTGAAATCTATTCAATACCTTGCCCCATTGTATATATACTTCTTAGGCCTCATCCCTCTATACAAAAATTTATTAAAATGTTTGTTTATAAAATACACATAATCTTTAATGAGATGAAAAAATTAAAGCCTTTGTCTAAAAAGGGAAAGGGGAGGGGTGGAGGTGGTAATTATGAGAAAGGAGTGGGCTCTAGTGAGTCCCTCCATGAGGAGTGGAGGGGCACGCTCACACCAGATGCACAGGAATGTTTCCAGAATTGGTCAAGAAACAGTGAGGAAGGATGCGCCAGAACCCCTAAAGGGATCTGATAGTATTTTGTTTCTTTGTGGCTTTTCCTGCTTTCTTGCTGCCCTTTCCCACCTGTCTCCCCACAGCCTTTATCACAGTTCTGCCTGTGGGATTGCCCCACCCCAAAGGCCAGTCTGTAGAGGTCCAGGAGAGTAGCTGTGGGGAGAAGGTAAAGGAAATTGTGCAGCAAGAGCTCCTACTGGGCCTGGGAGAGGGAAGACAATCAGTGGGGATACTGGGGTGAGTGTTCAAAGCAGAGAAGGGGCCTGTTCTGGAAAACAAACATCAGCCTGTGACCTCAGGGTCTATTACCAGGCAAGGCAGGCCAAGATGAGGAAGACTCTAGACAGACTGGAAAAAAAATGTTTTCCAAATTACCTTCTGGCAACTCATTTTTGCACACAGGCAGAGAGTTCAGATACACAAACATACACACACACCACACACACACTCATGTATTTCAATGTAAAGTAAAAATTAAATGAAAGCTGGAAACTGCAACCTAAAATTGCAGTAAAGTATCATTTTTAAGATCCTTACTATTATGCCAAGCCTAAAAATAGTGTATTAGTCATAGAGACAATGCTGGTATTGGTGGAGCACATGGTGTGTTTGGGAGACCGCGGGTTCAACATAAATAAATATTGTCAGGGAGCTGGAGGTCTGTAAGCTATGGGTTTACTAGCTTATGGTGATATAGCATCTAAATAATCTCAGATTACAGCACATGCGCCACAACTGTCATCTCAACTGTGTGTCTTTATTCTGACTTTGTACCAAAAATCTTTTTTGCCTCATTATGAAGTCTAGAAAGTCATGGATTTAATCCTATTTGAATGCTTCATGCCTTGCTGCATCTTTACTGATGCTCTGATGGGTCCTCTCTTTGGCCAGTGGGACTTCTAATAGGGAGCTGGAGAAGTTCACCTAAGCAAACAAAGACTTTGGTCTTGGCTTGAGCTAAGCTAAGAATATACCTATGTGTTAGAGCATCTCCAATCTGATGCAGACAAGAAACACAGGGATCCTGTAACCTGGCAACTGGGGAACTGGAAGTTACTAAGGTTTTACTTTCTTGCCTCATGTCTAGAGGCTTCAGAAAGAGGTGTATGTTGTGCTGAGGGGGGCGGCCTTCACCTTCAGATATCTGTATTATCCTAAGGAATGCATTAAATTTTGTTATGATGATGAAATGTAAATATTGTTTTTAAAAACTATGTCTTGAAAACTTCCACAATATTATAAAGCAATTATCCTCCAATTAAATTAATTTTTTTTAAACTATGACTTGGAAAATGCATCAACACTCTTAACTATACTGTTTTTTAAAAACTTTCTGATTACCAATTCCTCTGTACTTCTTCTCCCAGACTCTGATACTCACCATTCTATTCTTTTCATCTATGAGGCTGACGATTTTAGATTCCTCACATGAGTGAAATTATGCAGTTCCTGTCCTCCTGTGTCTGACTTATTTCATTAGCGTCATGCCCTCCAAGTACATCCATGTTGTTGCATACTGCAGAATTTCCCACTTTTTTAAGGCTAAATTATATTCCTTCAATGTGTAGACGTTTTCTTTATCCATTTATCAACATGTATAGAATTGTTATACAGGGTGAGTAAGTACTAAAATAATAATACCCTATTGTATACTTAAAAACTGTTAGAAGTGTAAATCTCATATTCTATTTCCACCACAATAAAAAAATCTTTAACTGCCAATTTTGTCATGCAGTGGTGTGACAGACTGTCTCACTGTCCACAGCTTCTCACTGCTTCCCCTGTGCAATTACACGTGCCTGTCCTTGCTGTGTGACCTGCAGTGTACCCTGAGGGGAGGGACACCCCTCAGCCCGACCACAGACGGCTCGGCCAGGAGACAGCACAACTGACGCCTGCTTCGTCTGAGCAGGGTGTTGAAATGCCTGGGTGGAGTCTCTGGCTCTCCCTGCTCAGCCGCAGGAAGGTCCATCCCAGACCACAAGTCCTTCGGCCCAGGTGCCTGGTGAAGTGAGTGGGAAATCGCAGAGAGCAGAACTGGGCCCCAGCTACCCAGCAGCCACATGTCACGGGAGTAAGCAGTCCACGTTAGCTGTTTTAAGCTCCTGACTTGTGGGGGTTGTCTACTGAGAAGCACAAAAGTTAACTGATATATACGTTATATAGTGCCTCCATAAATAAAATTTGGAAAATTGTTTTTCCATGATGGAATTCAGTGTGACAAATACACCTGAGGAGTCAGTGTGTGTCGGCCTGGGGAGGGCACATAGAGATGGTTACGTTATTCTCATGCCCTTAGTCCTCCCAGCCCAGAGACAACTGATGGGGAGGAGCAGGGGAGAAATCATCACCACAACGGAGTATTCATAATCACAATGCGCTATGCAAGGTGCAGAAACAGACATGCGTGTGAAATTTTTTGAGAGCCCCCAGGAGAAAGTGAGAGTCCTGCATCATAGTAATAATAGCTACAGCAGGATTTATTGCCACCAAACAAACTGCCACTTAAAAGCTGCCAACCATCTCTAGAACCATTTTCTGCAAGTGGAAACCCCAAGTCTCCTTTATCCCGGGGACAGCATTCAAGTGGGCTGCTTGAGGTGAGCAGATGTCAGGAAAGATGATCGTTCCAAGGGGTGGGTATCACATTTAAGACTCTTGGTGGAGCTGGCACTTGGCACCATCCACCCCACACCATCCTCCTCGATCTGTGGTAACTGGGACAGTTTGAGTATTTTTCAGAGAGGCCCTGCCGTCTCCTGGAAGTAAGCCATCAAGACCCTACCTCTTTGCTTTCACTTTTTCTCCCTATTAAAATTTCTCTGACAAATTGAAACGGCTTCAGGTGAGATTAGCCAGTGACAAAGGTCACCAAAGGCCACCAAGAGGAAACCCAACATGACCGAAGAAGCGTCTGGGCTGGTGAGCAGATCCACGAAGCAGCCTCTGAGCTCGGGGAGGGCCAGCCCCGGGTGTGAGGGGGGACTGAGCGGCCACTTCTCCAGATGCCACAGTCCAGCCCCACGTTTATCACTAGACAGCCGTGGGGCAGTCTTGCTCACTGCCACACACCGTCTCCACCATCACCTGTCTCCCCAGCTCCTCTTTCCTGCTCAGGGGGCTTGCTGCCCAGTGGATGCCCCACCCAGGAATGAGGTACTGGCCTCCCCTTCCAGCAAGCCCCCCCTCCTCACACGTTTCTCTCAGAGGTCCCTCCTCTGGCTTTGAGGAGAGGAACCCCACCCTCCTTCCCATCAACCTCACCCACTTCTAACACCTTTTCCTGCCCAAACCTGTCTCCTCCTTGTACAGGACGCACTGAGAAGAGTTGTCATGGTGACCAGGGGCACAGAGCTGATTCTGTCACACTTAGAAAGCCCTGGGGGAGGTGTTCAATCCCAGGTGTCAGTGGTTTTTTGTAGAACTTAAGGGTACTTAACACCTCGTTGCCCTCCGCCTCAGGCCATAGTTGCCAGTTCTGGAGCAACAGGAAAAGTCCCACCTAATATCCTGTTATACAGAGAGCAGAACATAGAGGTGAAGGTGTGACCTGACCCAATGAAGACTGTGCTAGGTCTAGTATAACCTTAATCGTACATTAGACTTCTGTTACCACACTTAGGGGCTTCCCTCATAGCTCAGTTGGTAAAAAATCTGCCTGCAATGCAGAAGACCCAGGTTCTATCCCTGGGTCGGGAAGATCTCCTGGAGAAGGAAATGGCAACCCACTCCAGTATTCTTGCCCAGAGAATCCCATGGACAGAGGAGCCTGGCAGGTTGCAGTCCATGGGGTCACAAGAGTCAGACACGACTTAGCAACTAAACCACACCCCACCACACATAAAGTTGCATCAGTTTCATGTCTGCACACTGATCTGAAAGAAATCCCAAAGTGCACAGAGCAGGCTTCTCAGCAGAGTTATGGGGTTTCCACCAAGTCTGGACATATCTAACAAAGTGATGAGGTGGACAGCCTATTAGTGTCTACTCAGTCTGATGATCTGCACAGGGCTAGGGGAACATGGTGCATGCGCTGGGTAAAGGGGTCCAACTGGGAAGGGTCCAAAGGACAGTGATCAAGACCATCCCCAAGAAAAAGAAATGCAAAAAGGCAAAATGGTTGTCTGAGGAGACCTTACAAATAGCTGAGAAAGGAAGAGAAGCTTTGGCAATGCCAAAGGAGAAAAGGAAAGATATACCCATTTGAATGCAGAGTTCCAAAGAGCAGCAAGGAGAGACAAGAAAGCCTTCCTCAGTGATCATTGCAAAGAAACAGAGGAAAACAATAGAATGGGAAAGACTAGTGATCTCTTCAAGAAAATTAGAGATACCAAGGGAACATTTCATGCAAGAAAGACAGGCACAATAAAGGGCAGAAATAGTATGGACCTAACAGAAGCAGAAGATATTAAGAAGAGGTGGCAAGAATATACAAAAGAACTATACAGAAGAACTATACCAAAATGATGTTCATGACCCAGATAACCACAACGGTGTGATCAGTCACCTAGAGCCAGACATCCTGGAATGTGAAGTCAAGTGGGCCTTAGGAAACATCACTACAAACAAAGCTAGTGGAGGTGATGGAATTCCAGTTGAGCTATTTCAAATCCTGAAAGATGATGCTGTGAAAGTGCTGCACTCAATATGCCAGCAAATCTGGACAACTCAGCAGTGGCCACAGGACTG
Organism: Ovis canadensis; assembly: GCF_042477335.2. Classification (NCBI taxonomy): domain Eukaryota; kingdom Metazoa; phylum Chordata; class Mammalia; order Artiodactyla; family Bovidae; genus Ovis; species Ovis canadensis. The sequence goes on along the minus strand of NC_091263.1, from coordinate 67,633,558 downwards.
GAAAAGGTCAGTTTTCATTCCAATCCCAAAGAAAGGCAATGCCAAAGAATGCTCAAACTATTGTACTCATCTCACATACTAGTAAAGTAATGCTCAAAATTCTCCAAGTCAGGTTTCAACAGTATGTGAACCATGAACTTCTAGATGTTCAAACTGGATTTAGAAAAGCCAGAGGGACCAGAGCCATCAGATTGCCAACATCCGTTGGATCATTGAAAAAGCAAGAGAGTTCCAGAAAAAACATCTGCTTCATTGACTACACCAAAGCCTTTGACTGTGTGGATCACAATAAACTGGAAAATTCTGAGAGAGATAGGAATACCAGACCACCTTACCTGTCTCCTAAAAAATATGTATGCAGGTCAAGAGGCAACAGTTAGAACTGGACATGGAACAACAGAATGGTTTCAAACTGGGAAAGGAGTACATCAAGGCTGTATTATTGTCACCCTGCTTATTTAACTTCTATGCAGAGTACATCATCCGGAATGCTGGGCTGGATGAAGCACAAACTGGAATCAAGATTGCCAGGAGAAATATCAATAACCTCAGATATGCAGATGACACCACTCTTATGGCAGAAAGCAAAGAAGAACGAAAGAGCCTCTTAATGATGAAAATGAAAGAGGAGAGTGAACAAAGTTGCCTTAAAACTCAACATTCAGAAAACGAAGATCATAACATCTGGTCCCATCACTTCATGGCAAATAGATGGGGAAACAATGGAAACAGTGCCAGACTTTATCTTCTTGGGCTCCAAAATCACTGCAGGTGGTGACTGCAGCCATGAAATTAAAGACACTTGCTTCTTGGAAAAACTATGACAAACCTAGACAGCATATTAAAAAGCAGAAACATTACCTTGCTAACAAAGGTCCATCTAGTCAAAGCTATGGTTTTTCCAGTAGTCATGTATTGATGTGAGAGTTGGACTGTAAAGAAAGCTGAGCACCGAAGAATTGATGCTTTTGAACTGTGGTGTTGGGAGAAGACTCTTGAAGAGTCCCTTGGACTGCAATGGGATCCAACCAGTCCATCCTAAAGGAGATCAGTCCTGGGTGTTCACTGCAAGGACTGATGTTGAAGCTGAAACTCCAATACTTTGGCCACCTGATGCGAAGAACTGACTTATCGGAAAAGACCCTGACGCTGGGAAAGATTGAAGGTAGGAGGAGAAGGGGATGACAGAGGACGAGATGGTTGGATGGCATCACCGACTTGACGGACATGAGTCTGAGTAAATTCCGGGAGTTGGTGATGGACAGAGAAGCCTGGTGTGCTGCAGTCCATGGGTTAGCAGAGTCAGACACAGGTGAGTGACTGAACTGAAATGAACGGACAGAAACAGTGGGAGTGGAGAGGACAGCACGGTGGCCCCCCATGCCTGCTCACCATGAACGGTGTCTGGAGCAGGAGATGAAGAGCAGTCATGGGACCCCAGCATCACTGCTGAGGCACACAGGTGCAAAATGTAACACTGGTGGGGGTGGGGGATTCTTCCTGTATCTTTGAGAACCGTGGGGATTCTCTGGCTCTGCTGGTGAAGGGGGCTTCAAGGACACTAGGAGCTTCCTCCTTGGTGGAGATATCAGAGCACTGACAGCAACACCCACAACATGCTGTCCAAGTGAGTGACCCAGGGAAAGGGCTCACCTAACAGAACTCTGTCACATATAGTTACTGCATTCGGTTGAACAAAAGGAGCCAGACAGAAAGAGGACAGCACTTGTCATTCCATTTCTGTGAAGCTAGAGAAGAGGCACATCTCATTCATGCATTGAGGCAGACTGGCCCCTGCAAGGTGGGGCATGGTGTGAAGGCATGTTCTGGGGTGACAGGGCTGCTCTCTATCATCTGGTGACAGGGATGTATCTGTATCAAAACTTCCCCAAAATGTACACCTAGGACTAGTGTGTTTTTGCTACATGTAAGTTACACATCAATCAAAGTAACAATTAAAGAGATGTATTTATAAAGGATTTTTAATAACGTGAGTACACACCTATACTGTAATTTTTAGCAAAAAAAAGGAGCAGCATAAAGAACTGGTATGTGTGTGAGAACAATTAATCAAAAAGTATGCATGGGAAAAGGTCTGGATTAAAGTATACCATGTGTTAAGAGGGACTGTTTTGAGATTGTGAGACGATGACTAATTTTTTCTGTACTTTCTATTTTTCTGTTTTTCCTAACTTGATACAATGAGCATGATGTGTTAGTTTTAGAATTAGATACGTTTTAAAAACTAAGAGATTTGTGTGCTATTTTTTCAGCCCATCTCACTGCTGACATTGATAGAGTCAGTGTGAGCCCCCAGGGTTTCAGTTCATTGAGCTCATGAAGCTGGCCCTCTGAACCCAAGAAAAGAGTAAGTGTCCTCCCCATCTTGTGCGTGATGCTCTGAATCATGGTCCAGAGATGGCGTGGGTGAGCAGAGAGAAGCTTCCCTCAGAACTTGGGTACAATGACTCGACCTGGAGCAGCTAGTGAAAGCTTGGCCAGCACCCCAGGAGGAGGGCTGGGCATCAAGTCCAGAGTAGCAAACCAACAAAAAGATCATTCCTCAGGGAGAGTCTGAAGGCCTGCATATCAGAACCAGAGCCCTGGACACTGGAAGGGCCAAGGTAAGAAGATCAGCAGAGACGGGGAAACTAAGTCATGGCATGATAAACCACTGGTTTGCCTTGCTGTTGTATCCAGAGCAACAATTCATTGATTAAATGCTGAAGACCTTCCCATGGGTCCTCCCTTCCTTGCGCATCCCTGGAATGAACCCCTATCCCAAAAGGTGACCTGAATGTCCCCCTAAAAGGGGACACACACACACTGCTAAGCTGTGCTTCCTTGTTTCAGCCTGTGACTCTTCACCCTGTATTGCCCAAATGTGTCCTTTCCAAAGCAACTTGGCCATGGAGTCATTTTGTATTTCAGGAGGGAGGTCTCCTGGGGCCCCTAAAGTCTAGCATGTAAATTTGACAAAATAGGAAACAGAAGCTCAGAGAGGGGTAGGATCTTGCTAAGGGCACACAATGAGTCAGCAGCAGAGTCTGGGGGACTCTGAGCCTGCTTCACTGCTCTACACTGCCCTCTGGGGGTAAGTGTTTCCTCAAGTCTATAACCACCCCAATGACAACCCGCAGAAGACAGGGCAAACAAACCCCAGGTCCGTGTGGTCAAGTACAAAGCAACCAAAGCCACACACAGAAACATTATGTTTGTCCTGCAGCATCTAAGAGTTCTACCCAGTGTATTACCAGTGAACACACAAGGGTCTCTTCAATGAGACAAAATTATATTCCATTTCCTGTGAAATTTTGTATTATTCGCTACCCATTTTGTAAATGCTTTCTCAAGCATACTTTGTATGACACCACTTAACTAGCCCACAAAAGGCTCTACACTTGTTCCGTCGTTTGATCTTGACCACAGATCTGTCAAGCACATTTGTGATTGGGGTTTTTTTTGCCCCCATTTTACAGATAAGAAAACTAAGATCTGGAGAGTTTCAGTAACTTGTACAAATCAAGTGGTAAAGAGTCAAGCTGAGGACTAAGCCCAGCCTGGAGATGGCAATGGCATCCCACTCCAGTACTCTTGCCTGGAAAATCCCATGGATGGAGGAGCCCGGTAGGCTGGAGTCCATGGGGTCGCTAAGAGTTGGATACGACTGAGTGACTTCACTTTCACTTTTCACTTTCATGCATTGGAGAAGGAAATGGCAACCCATTCCAGTGTTCTTGCCTGGAGAATCCCAGGGACGAGGGAGCCTGATGGGCTGCTGTCTATGGGGTCGCACAGAGTCGGACACGACTGAAGTGACTTAGCAGCAAGCCCAGCCTGGTGACTGGAGTCCAGTTCTCAACTGCTGTCTCTTGAATCCACATACAGCATGAACTTTAACATTTTTTTCATGATTCATTGCCCTGGTTGTGATTGCCAGTTGCTGATTCTTTCTGCCTTATTCTAGCTTTCCCCAGCAGTCATATCCCCCTACTTTGTAGCACCAGCCATTAGCTTCTCCCTTTCAGCTTCTGCTTTGCTGACAAGGACCCCAGGAAACCAATTTTATTAGAATTTTATATAATAAATCTCTCTTAAGAAAGAATCACTGAATGAGTACAAGTCTGATTTTTTTTTTTTTGAGCGTATATTATATGCTACATTCTCAACTTGGATGTCTCAAGCAATCCTCCCAACAATCCCAAGGAGCAACTACCATTATCCAGCCCATTCCACAAATGAGAAAGCTGAGGGTAGGGCCAGGCTTTGAGTTCAGGCAATTGACTGCAGAGCCCACTTCAGCAGGTTTGGGGTCTTCTCAGGTCGCAGTCCGCGCTGGCGTGTTTCTTAGCCTGTGGCGGAGGAAACAAAAGCATGCAGAGGGCCCTCCTGTGGCTCGGGGCTGGCTCTCAGTTCTGTTCTATGTTCTCGGTTCTGCTGTCAACAATTGAGGTTTTTAGATAAGTAACCAACCACCAAGGAAGCCTGGGGTGACTGCAGATATTGAAATAGAATCCTGAGCTTGACCCTTTTCTTGTGCCATTTGCTGCCTGTTTCATGTTGAAAAATTCTCAAGAGAAATTCCAGATAGACTGTATCCTTGGAGTGTGGGACTCTGCTACCTATGTCCCTGGCACAGTACAACTACCCACAAACACGGGCTGCCTTGGAGGGCCGCAAAACGGTGAACAAGGAGGGTAACATTTTATAATGACGTGGCCTCAAGGTACTTGATCTGGAGAAAGATGGGCAATACATTCAGCTCACAGGTGAACGTACAGTAAAAAACCCTTAAGCAGCCAGCTATTTTAGTTTGCAGAGGAAAATAGTATTGGGTGATGAGTGTATGTGTGTGAGTTGTGGGAGGAAAGAAGGGGTAGTGAGGGAGTGAACAAAGCGGGGGGGGGGGCGTGCATGCTCAGTCCCTCAGTTGTGTCAGGTTTCTTGCAAACCCATGGACTGTATGTAGCCCACCAGGCTCCTCCATCCATTTTTCTAGGCAAGAATACTTAAGTGGTTTGCCATTTCCTCCTCCAGGCGATCTTTCCATCCCAGGGATCAAACACACATCTCCTGTGTCAGCAAGCAGGTTCTTCACCACTGAGCCAGCTGGGAAGCCCAGGTTTAGGGGGATAACAGGGTTAATGTGAGAGGTTCCCTCCACTTTAAAGTCAGTTTCAGCTGGCTTCCACAAATAGCAAGTGGGTCAGAATCTCTCACCCTCTGAGCCTCCCCATTGATAAGCCCTGCAGTCTAGTACAAATCATTTGTCCCTTGGACAGAAGTTTCTTTCAGTAAAACATGGCCCTTTGACTAGATGCTCATGTTCTTCTAGTTCTAATATCCTTTAATTCCTTCTTTTTTCTAACCATTTGGGTAGTTGGGTGAACTAAGAAGCAAAAAGAAATTGCGTAGTCAGGGAAACCCATGAATAAAGTTTTAGATTAGACATCTATTTTCTGTCTATTTTAAGCTCAATTTAAGAAAAAAAAAAAAAAGGACTGGTCTTTGATGATTTTTTGCACGGCCAGATACTTAGTAAAACTCCGCCCCCAACTCAGAAGAAACTGTGCATTTCCTACTTTTATGCTGTCTATATGTTTGACTTGCACAGCTCAGCTGGTCAGAGGAGTTGAGACATCCGTTCCCCTACGAGAATCTCTCTCGGTAAGTTATCTCTCAGCTAACTTTGCCTATTTCTTAGCGCAGCTTGAGTGATGAGTAAAAGCCTTTACAGGAAACCATAGAAAACATCAGAAATACACCAGGCGTTCACTGAACTATCTTAAACTATAATCTTTAAGTAAGGAAAAAGTTAAGAGTTTAGAATCAGTTTCAGGCTGTGATAACATCAAAGATACAAAACAGGATTATGAATGGAAGACTATAAAAAGCCCTCACCTTTCAAAAGAAAGATATTTTCGGAGAATAATTACTGGCCAAAACTTTGACAGACATGATCTTTTGGTTAGGAGAAATAAAACCTCCTCAGCAGGATGCCCTCTGAACATGTGCCCAGCCAGAAGCTGTGTCTAAGTCTCCTTTTATTTCTGCCAAGAAAAGAAGGAAGCCTGAAAATTGTCCAAATTAATAACAAGTTATAAATATCAAATCAACTTTCATAGCAAATCTAGTTGATTCTTTTTCTGGCTCAGAATTTAAAGGTGAGATTTTTCTGTGAGCTTTTCCCAGCTGCTTAATCTGAGGTACTGGGAGCTTGAGTCTCACAGGGACTAATTAGAGAAAATTCTCAGTCAAGCGGTGGGACCTAAATAGACCAGGCGAGTTAGTGGGTTGTGAAGGAACTAAGCTAATACAGGATGTATGCTAGGAGATGAAACACTGTCCACTTGACCACTTCTTATGTATTAGGGGAGGGGGTCCTTAATCATAGCAGCTCAGAAACTACAAACACAAACTTCAGAGAAAATGTGAGAATGGCAATCGGGACTTGACAACTGGCTGCTGGCTCCTATGACCTTCTCCAGGGACTCGGGCATCAGTCTGTCTCATTTTGACTACATCAAGGCTCCAGGCTGACAATCCTGCTTGTAGTTCTCTCACCAAGGAGTGAAAGACAGGGACCACAGCAGATAAGTTACAGTCAGCACTGCCTGCCTTCAAAATTAGTTGCTTACTCCCTGTGGGTCTTTGGGGAAGTTACTCATCTTCTCTGTGCTCTGAGGTTCTTATTTGCAAAACGGGGAAAATAAACCTGACCTGCCTCACTGAGTCACCTTGAGGATTAACTGAATGAGTGAAGTGAAGCTTAGAACAGTGCTTAGCAGGCAAAGTGCCCTAGAGAACTGTTCATTATCACCAGCAAGCTCCTAATGATGCTATGTGTAAGCTAACTCCAGGGAATGACAGCTTAAGAACAGACACGGTTGGACAGTTCCTGACCCAGTTTCTGGACATTGTTATCACAGCTTCATTCACTGCATGTGGCTACACAACATCCGATTTTATTTGGTGAGATGATTGATGCTCTCCGTCTAGTAAACAGAGTGTTAGTCGCTCAGGCGTGTCTGACTCTTATGACCCCATGGATTGTAGCCCACCAGGCTCCACTGACCATGGAATTCTCCAGGCAAGAATACCGGAGTGGGTTGCCATTTCCTTCTCCAGGGGATCTTCCCAACCTAGGGATCGAATCCAGGTCTCCTGCATTGCAGGCAGATTCTTTACCATCTGAGCCACCACGGAAACCCAAAGCAGAGAAGCTAGCAGCAAACTAATATAAAAAGTTCACTGTTTGACCCAAAAAAAAGGACTTCAGTTAAATGTAGAAATCTATGTTATCAATTTTTAAAACCTACTTAAGTATATAAAACGGTTTGCATTCATGATGGACTGCTAAGGACATTCTAGGACTTTATAAAACACCTTTTCTTTATTTACAGAGTCAAGCAAAATGGATTATCAAACATCAACTCCCCTCTATGACATTGATTATGGGATGTCAGAGCCATGTCAAAAAATCAACGTGAGACAAATTGCAGGCCAGCTCTTGCCCCCACTCTACTCGCTGGTGTTCATCTTTGGTTTTGTGGGCAACTTGCTGGTTGTCCTCATCCTGATAAACTGCAAAAAGCTGAAGAGCATGACTGACATCTATCTGCTCAACTTGGCCATCTCTGACCTGCTTTTCATCATCACTATCCCATTCTGGGCTCACTACGCTGCAGACCAGTGGGTCTTTGGAAATACAATGTGCCAGTTATTCACAGGGTTCTATTTCATTGGTTATTTTGGTGGAATCTTCTTCATCATCCTCTTGACAATCGATAGGTACCTGGCTATCGTCCATGCTGTGTTTGCTTTAAAAGCCAGGACAGTCACCTTTGGGGCAGTGACAAGTGGGGTCACGTGGGTGGTGGCTGTGTTTGCCTCTCTCCCAGGAATTATCTTTACCAAATCCCAAAAAGAAGGCTCTCGTCATACGTGCAGCCCACATTTCCCATCCAGTCAGTATCATTTCTGGAAGAGTTTCCAAACTTTAAAGATAGTCATCTTGGGGCTGGTGCTGCCACTGCTTGTCATGATCGTCTGCTACTCGGGAATCATAAAAACCCTGCTCCAGTGTCGCAGTGAGAAGAAGAAGCACAAGGCTGTGAGGCTCATCTTCGTGATCATGATTGTCTACTTTCTCTTCTGGGCTCCCTACAACATCGTCCTCCTCCTGAGCACCTTCCAGGAATTCTTTGGCTTGAATAACTGCAGTGACTCTAACAGGCTGGACCAAGCCATGCAGGTGACAGAGACCCTGGGGATGACGCACTGCTGCATCAACCCCATCATCTACGCCTTCGTGGGGGAGAAGTTCCGAAACTATCTCCTACGGTTCTTCCGAAAGTACATCGCCAGCCGCTTCTGCAAAGGCTGTCCAGTCTTCCAGGGAGAGGCTCCAGAGCGAGTGAGCTCCGTTTACACACGATCCACGGGAGAACAGGAAGTCTCTGTTGGCTTGTGATCTGACTCAGTTCATATATGCAAACTGTGGGGGAGCAGTTCAAGAGGAAATTACTGTCAACAAGGGTTTAAGATTCATCCATCAATTTGGCATCAGCTCTAAATATATTAGATATTTCAAGCCCATCAATTTTAGAAAGCCAAAGCAAAACACGCTGATGAAATAGCAATCTTCTCACCACCCCCCTCCACATCAACAATTTATTGGCAAGCTCTCCCCTCACTACAAAAGGTTCAGTGTTTAAAAAAAAAAATCCTCAGAGAATTATTAATTCCTGAGTTTGGTTACCTGAACAGGAATAACAAAATGAACTGAGTAAAGTATTGTATAGTTTCTTATCTGGGTAGGGCAATAGCCAGGTTGCAAATGTGATTAAAATAGGTCCTTCTCTTGCCATGGGGAGAAAAGACATGCCGGTGATCAGATAAGGAATGACATCTTCCATGTGGGATCTCTCCCAAAAGGTACGTTAATAAGTTCCACAGACACTGATGCCAAGGAAGAGCCCTGTGGTCTGCTGAGAGCTGGGAAGGCTTCTTCGCAGAAAAGGTACTGGAGGTCAATGGTCTGTCAGCGGAGAAGGAAGCTGAGCTCCAGGATGCAGGCACTGTACAGGCAAAACTTGGCTGTGGGGAGACAGGCACTGGCTGGGGGAGCTCCTGGGAGGAAACATGAGGCTGGCGCATGAGAAAACTGGACGGCATTGCTCATCAAATTCGGACAGCAGAGTGGGGAGCCCTGGCCAGTGTTGCAGAAGGCTCATTCTGTAACCAAAGGATGGCCTGGAAAGGTGAGCATTCAGGTCAAGGAGACCAGCAACAATGTGATCAAGTGAGGAGGCTCCACTAAAGTTGAAGCCAGAGATGGGAAGGATGGATACCTCCTCACAGCACTGAGGATGAGAGCCAGCAGAATTTGGGGTGGATTTGGCTTGGCAGTGAAGGGCAGAGAGGAGTCAGAGACTCCCTAGATTTGAGGCAAGCATCAGAGGTGCCCTAAAAGAGACATCAAGCATGGAAGGAGGAGGAGGTTTAGGTCAAAACAGGAGTTGGTGGAAGAGAAAGGGTCCAGTTTTGTAAGCTGAACACCACCCTAGGCAGACAGACCCTGGGCTGTCTGCCGTTGACTGCTCCAGCCACCAGAGCAGTCCTTCCATCCTGGCTAAAACCATGAGGCATCCCCAGGTGGCTCTGAAATACTAGATTTACAAATGCATGAGTCTGAGGTCCAGGAAGACTTCCAGGTCACATATGACATTTGGGTGGTACTAATTACATAGTTAACAAAAATCCAAAGTTTTATAAGCACTGAGTAAAGAGGCCCAGAAGAGCTGAGGGAAGCCTAAATGACTGCTTCTAAGAAGGTCTTCTGGATTTAATTATCAATAGATAAAGGGAAGAAGGACACACTCATTTGGAAAGAGGTCGCTTCAAGCTTTTTAAACCACAGAACATACAATTTACCAACCTCTGTGCTTCAACCTGAGTGTGGGGGCTAGAGATACACATTCCAGATGCATTTCTGAACAAACCTTATCCAAACACTAAGAGACTTCTTTCAAAGGAAGAATTGTGTGGGATTTTTTGCAGTTTGCTAGTTACATTATTAGTTTGTATACGCCTAAGACTGTTTTGAGTCCAGGGGTAGCTAAGGCCATCACTGTAAAGATTAGGTGGGAAAACACAAAGGAATGAGAACCTCTCAAGAAATTAAGATGTCAGAATAAGAGGTATTACTGATTTTTCTCCAGCTCTAAAGTGTGAAACTTGAGGGTTGTGGCTGTCAATAGGAAGTGACTAGAAGGGTCTTTGGTCTTGCTCTTAAAGTTGCTGAGAGTATATACATGGCATATGAGCCTCGTCTCCGGGTCAGTTCAAACATTCTGACACACACACACACATATATATATATATATATACACACACACATACACACACACATACACATATATATATGTGACATTATTATGTATATAGACAGTTACAAGTTGCTTGAAAGAAAATATGCATCTAATAAAAACTCTAAAAAATAATTGACTGTATTCTTGTTCTTTCAGCCAATGTCCATTTAGAATACTGCACATAAAATTGTGAGAGAACTTTTTAAGTAGCTGATTTGGAAAATTTCATGCACATACAAACACACATATTGGGATTATTTTTTTTAATTATTTTTAAAAGTTGACCCTCTCACTGGGTAAAATTGCCAGAATAATTTGTTTTTAAAGACACTATCTCTCAGAGTGGAGATTCTCAGCAACTGACCCTGAAAACTTTTAAATTTCAAACTTCTCTACTCAAGCTAAAGAATTGACATGACTCTTCAGAGAAAATCAACGTGTGATTCAACACGTTAGCTGTCTAGGCTAGACAATGGAAAAGACATAATGTTGCAACCTGGTCACTCATCTGTGATCTTGCATTGCAGACACAGGATACAGAAGAAGGTCATCGGTGGCTGTAAAGATTGCCTTTGTTTCATTTGACAGTCGCTCCCCCAAACCCGGCTGCCACTGCAGTGACGGCAACGGTGCTCACAGACTTGTGTGCACGTGCCTCCTTCCCTCGAGGAGGACAGGCACTTCAGGTAGAGGTGGCCTACCTGGGCACACTCACACAGCTTCACCCCTGCTTCCCTCTCCTCTTCCAAGCACACTCTGGAGCCGGTTGCCATCCTAACTTGGAGGTCTGTGACAAGGACTGCCTTCCATCTCACAGGGCACAAGGAGGCATGAACAGAGGTCAAGTGCGAGGGGCTGGGATTAAGGCAGAGGGAAGGACTGGGGAGAAAGAAGGCCTCCCCTGTAAGATGAAGGTGGCTGCATAGGGAGGTTGGAAGGTGTCCGTTTGATAACTGATACATGTGTACTTCTCATCCTCTTTCCTGCTAAATAAAACAAGTCCAATGTCAACATGAAGAAAAGCTACCCAGCGTGTCCGTGGCCTTCCCAGGGTGCCCGTGGCCTTCCCAGGGTGCATCCTGTCCCCCATCATGTGCACTCCTCACCCCTCATTTGCCTGGATCCTCCACACCCCTCGCTCTGCAGGCCCCTTCACTGCCCACCTCTTTTTTGCTCATTGTTTAGATCAGTAAATGAATGGTAATTCATTATGGCCCACAGGCTCTGACTTATCTCAATGCCTCAACCCAGAGGCCCTGTCAAGGAGGGGGTTTCGTATGTGCCATGGAGAAAGTCAAAGAAAAGGTGAATGTCCTTAGAAGGAGGAATAATGTGCAAATTCATAAATTAGGATTCTGCTGACATCTGAATTACAAGGGTTCTCAGTAGCAGCAGCTCTCACTAAATTAAATGTGTTGGTATTTCTAGTGACTAAATTAATGTCATTTACTTAATAACCAAAGGACAGATTCCCCGACATGAACATAGATGTCCAAGTGTTAACCCTTCTTATGAAGGCAGGAGACTTACCACGGAAGTGAGATGTGAGCCAGAGAACAACTCCTGAACTTCCTAACTGCTCTGGCTCATAGCTTGATAGCATATCCTTTACCAGCAGTTCAGGGTTTGTGCAGAGCACCTTGGAGTGAGGGTAGACAGAAGAGGCAGAAAGAGGTATTTTCCATAAGTTCTTTTCAATTAAATTCACTATAAAAATCTTGCTTATATTTTTCTAAAATGCTGTCAAACTTTAATATTTTACATTATGTATATGTCTACACCACACTTTTCATTTTCCTTAATTTATTGTAAGCATTTTTGTAACTCTTATATTTGGCTCCATACTGTTACTACTTTGAGAATAAGTTCTGTGTCATTTTGATTCTGTCATGCTTCAGCAACTTATGTTTGTCTCTTATAAAGCGGCAACTATTTTTTTAAAGCACAGTTTATGTCTTTTTCTTAAATGCAAAGCCATTAAGAACCTTGGGCTGTACTGCCCCCCTGTGGCCACTTAGCAAACCAACAAGTGTGGCCAGCAGCCATCCTTGATCAGAGATGCAGACGGGACATTTTTATACTCAGCTATTTCATGTCTGTCTCTGCTGGCACCACAGCTATTGTGTACAAGAAGTATCACCACAACAGGTCGGGGTGCATGATTCACTACTCGTCACTTGTGAAGAATAAGTGGAGCATCAGTGGAGGCCTCACTGATGGAACGGCAACCCACTCCGGTATTCTTGCTTGGAGAATCCCATGGACAGAGGGGCCTGGTGGCCTATAGTCCATGGGGTCGCAAAGAGTCAGACACAACTGAGCAACTTTCACTGATGCCTGCAGTGAAGGTCCCAACTGCCCAGAACCAATCTCTGCAGATCTGGTCAATTTCTGGGATTTAGATTTGAAGTCTGTGATGCAGCCTGTGGTTCTGACTTTCAGAAATTCCCCAGGTAGATTCTAAGTGCTGCCACAAGTATGAACACCACTTGCTTACAGCCAGTTGAACCGAAAGCAGGTTCAGGGAGGACTGCCATCTGGGCAGGATGCTGCCCAGCCTGGGAGTGGGCAACTTGTGGGCCCAGGAGAGTCTGGACTCAGATCTTTCCATTTTCATAACAGAACACTGACTCTGTCTTCCCCTAGGCTGATTTTAAAAGCATGTAAATCTAGACTTAATTGGCAGTATAAAAATAATCTGTATTCGAGGCCCCAAATATTTTGCTTTCATTTCTGGTTTTGGATTGTGTTTTGACCTGTCTGTTCCAAGTGAAAAGTAAATAAAAGTGGGATATCTGGCACCCATGCTGAGCTTGGGAGCTTCAAATTCAATAAATAACACATCAAGGTCTGTCTGAGATGGTTTGCAAGTGAATATAGATTTTGCTTCCTTTGGTAAAAGAATTCTGCCCCCACCGTCGTTTCCATCTCCCTTCAGTAAGCCCCACCTTTAACCAAGTCCAGCAAAAACACAACTGAAGCTACTTAGCAGCAGCAGCAGTGAAAACCATCATTCCTAAAGAACTGGATAACTCTGGGAGTCCCGGTAAACCCTGGAGAAGACAGTGAAAATTCTGCAGAGAAATAAAGTTTTAAAAGAGCATTGCTCCTAGTTAGTCTCAAAATGCTCTACTTATGTTTACTACCACTTAGCTAATATTCTTCAAAAATCCCTTTTAAGAAAATTACAACATTTTCCAACATATGATCAAATCAGGGCTTTGTTCACTGGTTAACTCTCTCCTTCATGCAGGGTACAAAGAAGAGCCTGGTAGATGAAAGAATAGGTATTTAAAAATCAGACTGACTTCAGCTCCAGCCTCAATACTATGGGAGTTTGCATAAGTGACTTAAAGACTCTGGATGTCAGATTCGTTTCCTGTAATTTGGTGTACTATTAATATCCACTGGGGATTATGCTGGGATATAGTGTCTAGACCAGCACTGTTCAGTAGCATTTTCTGTAATGATGGAAATGCTCTGTATTTGCATTGTTCAATACAGTGGCCACCAGACCAGTGCAAAACGTGGCTAGTGCAAATGTGGAGCTAGGCTTTTTATTTCAATTAATTAATTTTTTAATATGGCAAATATTGGGAAAATAATGGAAACAGTGACAGACTTTATTGTCTTGGGCTTCAAAAATCACTGCAGATGGTGACTGCAGCCATGAAATTAAAAGATGCTTGCTCCCTGGAAGAAATGCTATGACCCACCTAGACAGCATATTAAAAAGCAGAGACATTACTTTGCCAACAAAGGTCCCTCTAGTCAAAGTTATGGTTTTTCCAGTGCTCATGTATGAATGTGAGAGCTGGGCCATACAGAAAGCTGAGTGCCAAAGAATTGATGCTTTTGAACTCTGGTGTTGGAGAAGACTCTTCAGAGTCCCTTGGACTGTAAGGAGATCCAACCAGTCCATCCTAAAGGAGATCAGTCCTGAATATTCATTGGAAGGACTGATACTGAAGCTGAAGCTCCAATACTTTGGCCAACTGATGCAAAGAACCAACTCATTTGAAAAGACCCTGGTGCTGGGAAAGACAAAAGGCAGGAGGAGAAGGGGATGACAAAGGATGAAATGGTTGGATGGCATCACCGACTCAATGGACAGGAGTTTGAGTAGGCTCCCAGAGTTGGTCAGGGTGATGAAGAGTTGGTGATGGACGGGGAAGCCTGACATGCTGCAGTCCATGGGGTCACAAAGAGTTGGACACGACTGAGCAAATGAACTGAACTGAACTGATGGCCAATGACTACATTAATGGACAGTACAAGCATGGTACACGATAGATACTCATAAATATCAGTATTACTTGGACTCTGGCATCAAGGATTCCTATGTTTAAATTCTGAGGCATATTACTAAATGTTTCCAAGCTTCAGTGTTTTCTTCTGTAATATGGGCCTAATAACAATACCTTCCATATAGACTGGTTCAGAAGATTAAACAGAAACTGCAAATGCTCTTTACCATGGTGGGTGATTCAGGTTGCTTTCTGCAGGGGAACAGAAGCATTGCAGACCTGAGAGGGCTCTTTGGGCGTGAAATCAAACACCATGGGTTTAGAGTAATAGACAGATAGGGCCTCCCAACTTTGTGGCAGTATGTTCAATCCATTCAATCTTATGGATCTCCTCTGAAAAGTCTTTTAAGGATAATGAATCTGATCAGGTTTCTGGCTGGATGCAAACCCTATGGCTCAAAGCAAAGTGAGACACGGGGATGTGGATGACAGCTCAATTCCTCTCCAATATTCCTGGGATTCTGACAGAAGCTTATACACAAGGAGAATCAAGAATTATATAATAGTCAATGAGTTCTGGCAAAGTAACATGGGCAGATATGGCTTAGGCAGGAAGGCAATGGGGTTTCTCACCACTGTCCTCATGAAGATCTAGGACCTTCACCCCGAGGTGTACCAGTAGAAAGAAAGCGCAATCCAGAGACCCCACAAGCCCACACTCCTCCCACAGAAGCTGGGACAATCAGGGTTGAGAGAAAGGGTCCACATCGGCCCTCCACTGAGAGGGAAAAGGGACATGGGCAGAGGCTCTGCCTTCCGTGGGCCAGAAGCAGAAACCTGGGGAAACAGGAAATGAGGGGAGTCACCCTAGCACCATTCAGCTGTGCATTCAGTTCAGTTCAGTTGCTCAGTCGTGTCTGACTCTTTGCGACCCCATGAATCGCAGCACGCCAGGCCTCTCTGTCCATCACCAAATCACAGGGTTCACTCAAACTAACATCCATCGAGTCGGTGATGCCATCCAGCCATCTCTTCCTCTGTCGTCCCCTTCTCCTCCTGCCCCCAATCCCTCCCAGCATCAGAGTCTTTTCCAATGAGTCAGCTCTTCACATGAGGTGGCCAAAGTACTGGAGCTTCAGCTTTAGCATCATTCCTTTGAAAGAAATCCCAGGACTGATCTCCTTTAGGATGGACTGGTTGGATCTCCTTGCAGTCCAAGGGACTCTCAAGAGTTTTCTTCAACACCACAGTTCAAAAGCATCAATTTTTCAGTGCTCAGCTTTCTTACAGACCAACTCTTACATCCATACATGACTACTGGAAAAACCGTAGCCTTGACTAGATGGACCTTTGTTGGCAAAGTAACGTCTCTGCTTTTTAATACGCTATCTAGGTTGGTCATAACTTTCCTTTCAAGGAGTAAGCGTCTTTTAATTTCATGGCTGCAATCACCATCTGCAGTGATTTTGGAGCCCCCCAAAATAAAGTCTGACACTGTTTCCACTGTTCCCCCATCTATTTCCCATGAACCGATGGGACCCGATGCCATGATCTTCGTTTTCTGAATGTTGAGCTTTAAGCCAACTTTTTCACTCTTCTCTCCTCTTTCACTTTCATCAAGAGGCTTTTTAGTTCCTCTTCACTTTCTGCCATAAGGGTGGTGTCATCTGCATATCTGAGGTGATTGATATTTCTCCCGGCAATCTTGATTCCAGCCTGTGCTTCTTCCAGCCCCATGTTTCTCATGATGTACTCTGCATAGGAGTTAAATAAGCAGGGTGACAATATACAGCCTTGACGTACTCCTTTTCCGATCTGGAACCAGTCTGTTGTTCCATGTCCAGTTCTAACTGTTGCTTCCTGACCTGCATATAGGTTTCTCAAGAGGCAGGTCAGGTGGTCTGGTATGCCCATCTCTTTCAGAATTTTCCACAGTTTATTGTGATCTACACAGTCAAAGGCTTTGGCATAGTCAATAAAGCAGAAATTGATGTTTTTCTGGAACTCTCTTGCTTTTTCCAGGATCCAGCGGATGTTGGCAATTTGATCTCGGGTTCCTCTGCCTTTTCGAAAACCAGCTTCAACATCTGGAAGTTCACAGTTCACGTATTGCTGAAGCCTGGCTTGGAGAATTTTGAGCATTACTTTACTAGCGTGTGAGATGAGTGCAATTGTGTGGTAGTTTGAGCATTCTTTGGCATTGCCTTTCTTTGGTATTGGAATGAAAACTGACCTTTTCCAGTTCCGTGGCCACTGCTGAGTTTTCCAAATTTGCTGGCATATTGAGTGCAGCACTTTCACAGCATCATCTTTCTGGATTTGAAATAGCTCAACTGGAATTCCATCACCTCCACTAGCTTTGTTTGTAGTGATGCTTTCTAAGGCCCACTTGACTTCACATTCCAGGATGTCTGGCTCTAGGTGAGTGATCACACCATCATCATTATCTTGGTCATGAAGATCTTTTTTGTACAGTTCTGTGTATTCTTACCACCTCTTAATATCTTCTGCTTCTGTTAGGTCCATACCATTTCTGTCCTTTATCAAGCCCATCTTTGCATGAAATGTTCCCTTGGTATCTCTAATTTTCTTGAAGAGATCTCTAGTCTTGCCCATTCTGTTGTTTTCCTCTATTTCTTTGCATTGATTGCTGAGGAAGGCTTTCTTATCTCTTCGTGCTATTCTTTGGATCTCTGCATTCAGATGCTTATATCTTTCCTTTTCTTCTTTGCTTTTCGCTTCTCTTCTTTTCACAGCTATTTGTAAGGCCTCCCCAGACAGCCACTTTGCTTTTTTGCATTTCTTTTCCATGGGGATGGTCTTGATTCCTGTCTCCTGTACAATGTCACGAACCTCCGTCCATAGTTCATCAGGCACTCTATCTATCAGCAGTAGTCTCTTAAATCTATTTTTCACTTCCACTGTATAATCATAAGGGATTTGATTTAGGTCATAGCTGAATGGTCTAGTGGTTTTCCCTACTTTCTTCAATTTAAGTCTGAATTTGGCAATGACAGAATGTGGTCCACTGGAGAAGGGAATGGCAAACCACTTCAGTATTCTTGCCTTGAGAACCTCATGAACAATGAAAAGGCAAAATGATAGGATACTGAAAGAAGAACTCCCCAGGTCAGTAGATGCCCAATATGCTACTGGAGATCAGTGGAGAAATAACTCCAGAAAGAATGAAGGGATGGAGCCAAAGCAAAAACAATACCCAGTTGTGGATGGGACTGGTGATAGAAGCAAGGTCCAATGCTGTAAAGAGCTATATTGCATAGGAACCTGGAATGTTAGGTCCATGAATCAAGGCAAATTGGAAGTGGTCAAACAGGAGATGGCAAGAGTGAATGTCTACATTCTAGGAATCAGTGAACTAAAATGGACTGGAATGGGTGACTGTAACTCATATGACCATTATATCTACTACTGAGGGCAGGAATCCCTCAGAAGAAATGGAGTAGCCATCATGGTCAACAAAAGAGTCAGAAATGCAGTACTTGGATGCAATCTCAAAAACGACAGAAAGATCTCTGTTCGTTTCCAAGCAAACCATTCAATATCACAGTAATCCAAGTCTGTGCCCCAACCAGTAACACTGAAGAAGCTGAAGTTGAACAGTTCTATGAAGACCTACAAGGCCTTTTAGAACTAACACCCAAAAAAGATGTCCTTTTCATTATAGGGGACTGGAATGCAAAAGTAGGAAGTCAAAAAACACCTGGAGTAACAGGCAAATTTGGCCTTGGAATATGGAATGAAGCAGGGCAAAGGCTAATAGAGTTTTGCCAAGAGAACACACTGGTCATAGCAAACACCCTCTTCCAACAACACAAGAGAAGACTCTACACATGGACATCACCAGATGGTCAACAGTGAAATCAGACTGATTATATTCTTTGCAGCCAAAGATGGAGAAGCTCTATACAGTCAACAAAAACCAGACTGGGAGCTGACTATGGCTCAGATCATGAACTCCTTATTGCCAAATTGAAGGCGGCTGTGCATTAACCGTCTGCAACTCAACATGCATTCATTCAGCAAGCATTACAAGGGCCTTCTACATGCAAGATAGCAACCATTCCACAAAAGACAGTTCCTGCCTTCACAAGGCTCACTGTTGAGAAAGGCAAGCAAATAAACAAAGTGGTCTGGTGTTTGAAGGCAATGAGGTACAGGAAGGAGGCCCTAAGAGTCAGAGGAGGGTAGCTCTCCCAGCCCAAGCACAGGATGCCCAGGGAAGTAAACCGGCAGGAGGCAATGTGTACTTGAGCAAGGGCTGCAGAGAAGCTCCTCAAGGAGATCACTGGAGAGGAAACAAGTGCGCAGAGGCGACCAAGAAAATGGCACAGGCCAGGGGCTTCAAGTGGCACAGCCACTTGATGAGAGAGGTAGATGGATGGCTAGATGGACTGCAAAGACAAACCACGTGAGTGTGTGAGAGGAGGGGAGGGGGGCATCCCTCCCAAGGGAGGTTAGGTGTGGTGGCCAGTACAGAGGGAGGGCGGGACCAGGTAGTGTCCCCTCCATGCACTTCCTTTGAGCAGAAGCAAAACAGAAGGTGATGGGGAGCCAGGAATCTCCCCAACACAGTACCCAAATGCATTAGCTATTTATGATTCCATATCCCCCATTTATTCATTAATTCAACATTTATTAAGTGCCTACTGTATGCAACATCATATCCAGCTCTCAGGAGTGGATTCTATCCTGCCGGCCACAGGAAACCCTTGATACCATGAGACACCCTCAGCCTTGCTTTTCAGAAGAAGTCTGTAGGACAAAACGAGAGACTCAGAGAAGGAGCAGTGTCACAAACCACAGCTGGAATGAAGTTTCTGTGTTCACCAAATGATTTAAGAGTCTGGAGACAGGAGCCAGAGAGATAAACAGACTATCCTAGAGCATAGAGTGAGGCATGCTTCAGCACCAAGGAGGACTCTCCAGCTGGGTGCTGGGCTGTCAGAACTGACTTCCTGGCAGAGATGATGGCTCAGTGAAAGCCTGAGGATCAAGGAGAGCCTTAAGACATCTCAGGATTAAATCAGCTCCCCCACCCAGAAGCATAAAAGAAACTATTTTATAACCAGACATACTTTTCCTCATTCTAAGTTGCATTTGTTTCAGAACACAAAGTTCCCATTCCATCCTTCCTAGCATGTTCAATCCAACCTCATGACTCTTCAGCCAAATTCAGGATACATACCATTCATTTTCTGTTCAGTGCTCCCTTGCCAAAAACTCCCCCTTTCTCCTCACTCCCATAGTTGATTCTTCTAGTGTAGTGGATCTCAACTAGAAGATGACTTTCCTCCAGGGGCCATCCAGTCATGTCTGGAGACATTCAGGTTGTTACAATTTGGGAAGAGGCCTAGAATCCCCCACAACAAAACCATACCCCAGCCCCCATCTGTCAGCAGTGCCATGGCAGGGAACCCTCCTCCAGTCTCAGCAAGGAGGACCCTAGATCAGGCCCCACACAGATGGCTGCAGCTGACTCCAGACTCATGGAACATTCCAGATACTTTACACGGCCAAAGGAGACTCAGGCTGTCCGCAAGCGCCCATTCCTGTCACTCCACCATTTCCACAGCCTTTCCACACCTGCTGATGCAAGACAAACCCATAGCGGGTCCCACCAGAGGTGCTCTCCGCTTCCCCACAGCATGCGCAGACCTAGTGGGGGTGTGATCCGTCTCCCTACCCCACCCTCCTCGGCCAGGTGACTTTAGAACACAGCAGTTTTAGGTTATCTTTCTCAGCAATCCACTCTGTGCGTGTATGGCAAGGTATGAGGGGGGGCTATTAGATGAGGAGAAATTATAAGGGAAAGTCTATATATGTGTGATGAATGGAGGCATTTCACCGGCAACAGTGTATGAGAAAAAAGAGAGTCACAGAGAAGAGGTGGCTTCACAGAACAGGTAGTGAGTGGTTTCATGAGAAGGGAAAGAGAGAAGGGAATGGAAAGAAATGGGACTGGCGGCTGGAGAGTAGACGGCAAATGAGGACAGACTTGCTACGGAGTCTGGCCTGTTGAAGCCAGGGAATAAATGCATACTTGGGCCCTGAATGGCCCAGGCAAGTGGTGGATGTGCTGGAGGAAGACAAGAAGCGGGGCAGGGACTCTGGGCGGAGGTTTTGGCAGTGCTCCTTCTGGGACACAATGGAGGGCTCTGCCAAGGTAAAGAGCTCTGTGTGGAAAGAAATTAACATATTTGAAAGCTACATTTTTAGTTGTTTGTTTTATTGGAGGATAATTGCTTTACAATATTGTGTTGGCCCTCTGCCACAGAGAAGCACTTATCAGGACTGCGATTTAGGGAGTGGGGAAGGTCAAGGGTTGAGCCCAGCCCAAAGGGATGGGGAGCACTGACTCCAGGATGTGGGATTCTGTTTTTAGGACAGGCTTGAGTTAGAACTCCTGGAGGTGGCAGTGTCAAGAGAAGCTGGATGTGCTGGCCCTGAATTAGCAAAGCAAATGGGTGGAGATCCACATTTGGGGGGTCACAGGAAGTGAACACTGTGGGAATGGAAAAGTGGCTCAAGACAGGACCCAGAGGAACAGAGGCAGCAGAGGAGTCCCAGAGGAGAAGGTGAAGGTGTACTAGGCGGGGCAAAGACAATTGCAGAGGAGAGAGCTCTGGGCGGAACAGGAAATGTCAGTGGTGTTTAATGCTGCCAAGCAAGATAAGAGCAGAAAAACACATCTCCTGATCCTGTGACGCAATCAGAAAGGCACAATAATTTAGAAGCTCCTGCCGTGTCTCTTCTGGGCCAACTCATATAGCAAAGGGGCACAGAATCGTATTTCTTCCTTCCCACAGAAATGCATGATTTTTGTCCCCAAGTTCTGGGCCCTCTCAAGGACAGGACCTGCCTTTGCGGTCTGAAGGTCCTGTATACTGGGAGAGGGAAGTGCCCTTTCCAATGACCCTTTCCAGAGGGTGTAGCTGACTCCTTTGGAACAGGAAGGGATGGGACCGTGGACTCTGATGCAGAGATAAGAGCCCGCTCAACGCCCCCGGGCCTGGAAGGGATTGGCTGCAGAGCCTCTGAGGAGCCTCAAGGACCAGCCTGGGGGAGCACTGGGCAGGAGGGAGCACTGCCTGAAGTTTCCAACATGGGAGCTGGCATGGGTGCTGGCCCTCGGAGGGGCCCAGAGCAATCACCCAGGCTGAGGACCAAGGCAAATCCCATCCTGCCCAGTTAAAATCTGTCAGGATTTAATTCTAAAGGAATTACTTTTAAAGTGAGATGCTACTTAGTTTATTATCTTTAACTTTTGTTCATAAGAAATAAGTTTTTATCTAGTTAAGATATGGTTAGTATACAATCACAGTGACTGTCCAGCACAACCAACCCTACAAAAGCTGGAGCAGGGAAGGCGAGGAGAAGGGCGCACTGGGGGTGGGGCGGGGGGACGAGCCACTTCCTCTTCCACTCTGCTCTCCATACCCTGTGGACAACGGTGAGAACCAGGGGGACAGTCAGATGGAGTGTGTGTGCAGCATGGCCTCCCTGTGCACATGACTTGTCCTTCCGTCCAGCATACACATGGGTTTCACAGTCTTGCAACATGATGGTGCTGAAAATTCCAGTTTCCATTTCCTGTCATCCAGGGTAAATGGCAATGCAGAAAAGCAGAACCCTCAGCCTGTGCCCTACTCTGCCCAGATGCCCACTGCAGTCCTGGGGATGGGGCTGCTGCCCCCATCACTGGAAACCACCCTCAGCCGCTAGGACCTGCCTGTCTGCGGGGTGACAGAGGCCAGTGACTGCTGGGCTGGGACTGCAGAGGCTGTGCCCCTGCTCTCCCCGTGGCATGGTGCTCATGGGCCGCCCCAGAGCACCGCAGAGGGTCAGCCGAGCCCTCACACTGTGTGGAGGCCTGTGCTATGCCCGTCATGGTGGCTTCTCCCTCTACCCGGTCCTGCCTCGCTCACTCCCTCACACATGAGTGTCCCGGAAGCTACCCTAACAGGCCCGCTGCCGCTGAGAGCTCTGGATTGCCAGGAACCCAATCTAAGATAGCCTGATTTGGGGTACAACTTTCTCTTCCACTGAAACTCAGTCACAGATGCCAGTAAGTAATAAGATGTCTCCACCTTGAATTCTGTTACTTTCCCTTCCCTTGCTCCATCTCTGGGATCCAAGTAGATGGTCCCTCAGGAATCTGAAAAAGACGACACTAAGAGGAAAAGGGAGGAGAGGGGAAGAGGCCTCCGCACACTTCACCTGGTTAACTAGCGTTCAGACTGCACTTAGAGACTCCCACACTGGAAAACCCGGCCTGGTGCCCCTGCTGACAGCTCCAACAGCTCCTGAGTGCTCCCCTCGCACAGCATGTGACCCCCTGAATCACAGCCGGGTGTACACCTGACCATCTCCCCCCAGGAAGTTACTGCCATGAGGGCAGAGAAGAGGTCTACTTTGCTTGCCATTTTGTCCAGGGACCTGGCAAAGCTCCTGGCACTTGGGAGACACGTCCTGTAGAGTCCTGGCAGGAAATAAACAGCACATACAAGTAGGGCAACTGAGGCAAGTTTGGTAAGAAGACTCTTTACAAGCTTTAGTCAGGGCATGAGGAAGCCACAGTGTACAGTGCGGCACCTGGAGGCAGTGAGAGCAGGCTGCCATTCCCACTGCCAGGAACAGGGGGCAGGGCACAGGCGTGCGGAGAGGCTGACAAGAGCCACACACAGGGCAAGCGGCACATCAGTCCCATCAGCAAGACGAACCCTGAGAACCACCAGGAAGGAGTCAGGGAGCTAAATCCCCTGATCTCTCTCTCTAATCTCCTGCCTAGAACTCCCCATCGGCCAAATGCAGCTGATAGAGGACAGAGGAGACTGCCATTATAAGACAAGGCACCCTGGGCATAAACCAAGGTGGAGGTGAGTAGAGAGTGAATCAGATCAGCTCAGTTCAGTTCAGTTCAGTCGCTCAGTCATGTCCAACTCTGCGACCCCATGAATCGCAGCACGCCAAGCCTCCCTGTCCATCACCAACTCCCGGAGCTCACTCAAACTCACATCCAGCAAGTCAGTGATGCCATCCAGCCATCTCTTCCTCTGTCCTTCTCCTCGGCCCCCAATCCCTCCCAGCATGAGAGTCATTTCCAATGAGTCAACTCTTCGCATGAGGTGGCCAAAGTATTGGACTTTCAGCTTCAGCATCAGTCCTTCCAAAGAACACCCAGGACTGATCTCCTTCAGGATGGACTGGTTGGATCTCCTTGCAGTCCAAGGGACTCTCAAGAATCTTCTCCAACACTACAGTTCAAAAGCATCAATTCTTTGGCGCTCAGCTTTCTTCACAGTCCAACTCTCACATCCATGCATGACTACTGGAAAAACCATAGCCTTGATTAGATGGACCTTTGTTGGCAAAGTAATGTCTCTGCTTTTCAATATGCTATCTAGGCTGCTCATAACTTTCCTTCCAAGGAGTAAATGTCTTTTAATTTAATGGCTGCAATCACCATCTGCAGTGATTTTGGAACCCAAAAAATTAAAGTCTGACATTGTATCCACTGTTTCCCCATCTATTTGCCATGAAGTGATGGGACCAGATGCCATGATCTTCATTTTCTGAATGTTGAGCTTTAAGCCAACTTTTTCACTTTCCTCTCCTCTTTCACTTTCATCAAGAGGCTTTTTAGTTCCTCTTCACTTTCTGCCATAAGGGTGGTGTCATCTGCATATCTGAGGTTATTGATATTTCTCCCAGCAATCTTGATTCCAGCTTGTGCTTCTTCCAGCCCCACGTTTCTCATGAAGTACTCTGCATAGGAGTTAAATAAGCAGGATAACAATATACAGCCTTGACGTACTCCTTTTCCGATCTGGAACCAGTCTGTTGTTCCATGTCCAGTTCTAACTGTTGCTTCCTGACCTGCATATAGGTTTCTCAAGAGGCAGGTGGTCTGGTATGCCCATCTCTTTGAGAATTTTCCACAGTTTATTGTGATCTACACAGTCAAAGGCTTTGGCATAGTCAATAAAGCAGAAATTGATGTTTTTCTGGAACTCTCTTGCTTTTTCCAGGATCCAGCGGATGTTGGCAATTTGATCTCGGGTTCCTCTGCCTTCTCTAAAACCAGCTTCAACATTTGGAAGTTCACAGTTCACGTATTGCTGAAGTCTGGCTTGGAGAATTTTGAGCATTACTTTACTAGCGTGGGAGATAAGTGCAATTGTGTGATAGTTTGAGCATTCTTTGGCATTGCCTTTCTTTGGGATTAGAATGGAAACTGACCTTTTCCAGTCCTGTGGCCACTGCTGAGTTTTCCAAATTTGCTGGCATATTGAGTGCAGCACTTTCACAGCATCATCTTTCCGGATTTGAAACAGCTCAACTGGAATTCCATCACCTCCACTAGCTTTGTTTGTAGTGATGCTCTCTAAGGCCCATTTGACTTCACATTCCAGGATGTCTGGCTCTAGATGAGTGATCACACCATCGTCATTATCTTGGTCGTGAAGATCTTTTTTGTACGTTCTTCTGTGTATTCTTGCCACTGCTTCTTAATATCTTCTGCTTCTGTTAGGTCCATACCATTTCTGTCCTTTATCGAGCCCATCTTTGCATGAAATGTTCCCTTGGTATCTCTAATTTTCTTGAAGAGATCTCTAGTCTTGCCCATTCTGTTGTTTTCCTCTAAAAGCATTTTTATGAGGAATCAAAATCGTAAAACATAGACAAATATTTTTACCAGAACCCATGCAGTGTTATGAAAGTATATGCTACTCTTGTGGAATTTTTCTTATTGCCCTAACTCAGCACACTATCTCAGATACAAAAAATTCTAGAAACCGTTCTGAAATATGAGGGCATTTACTCAGTAGACATTTTCCCTTTCTTTTCCTAGGGATACACACTCACAAGGGGTTGCCTTCTGAGTCCACTTGTCTGCTAATTGAAGAGTACTGAAATAATTCTCTGGACTTAGCGATTTTCCCTCTTTCTTCAGTACCATATCTATAGTAGGATTAGGTTTAGATACAGCTCCAATTCAGGCTTCCCAGGTAGCTCAGTGGTAAAGAATTCATGTGCAGATGCAGGAGCCACAGGAGACATGGGTTCGATCCCTGGGTCAGGAAGATCCGCTGGAGGAGGAAACGGCAACCCACTCCAGTATTCTTGCTGGGATAATCTTATGGACAGAGGAGCCTGGCAGGCTACAGTCCATGGGGTCACAAAGAATCAGACCTGACTGAGTATGCATGCACAGCTCAGATGCCCCACTTCCAAAGCTGTGGTACAAGATCATACCCTGTTTCTTCTTCAGTTGCTACTGGCCATGTTTCAGAATTTTTGTTGAAACTATCTTTTAGTCATTTTATAAGGTACTGGAGAAGGAAGAGTTCATGACCCTACTTCACTCTGCCATCTTTACTAGAAAGCCCCACAGAAATGATTTTGAGATTCTATAGAGGTTTCAAAAGCTTAAGCACTGCTTCACCTTGGGCGGCCCTAGATGTACGTAGTGGTATTTGTGTGCTGACTTTGGAGCTTGGTTGGTGGGATTGTTGTTTATAGTTGGGCAGCAGGGAGATATTAGACACCTGTTTATGGGGCATTAGCTGTCCTGACTCAGCAGAGCAACCGATTACATTTCACCACAAGATGTTGCTGGTGGCCCTGGGAAACCAACCTCATTGGAATGGTAGGGACAGACGCTAGGCCAGAGGGGACTCGGTAGGGAGTAAACAACATGAAGCAGCAGGACAACTAATGAAAGCTGTCTAGGAACAGGGAGAATAAGTCGTTGGAGCAATGTGTGAGGTTAAGGGCAGGATTACAGTCTTTATCTGAGAGACCTGAGCATTTAAAACTTCTGGAGAGACCAACAGAGAAAGAGAGGTCGGACCTAAAGTAAAACATGGAAAACTCTACTGGAGGTTAGACAGAATGAGAGCCAGAGTGCAGGAGGAGACATAAGCCTTCAATAAAAGAGGAACAACTGAGTCTATGGAAAGAGGGAAGAAAGGAGAATCTGAAGCTAGAGACCAGGGAGCTGAGGGAGTTCAAGAAAGGTAGAAGGTGAGGTCATTTCCTGAACATAAATGTAGGTGACGGGAATGGGCATTTGAAGAGATGGAAGAGTTTTAAATTGCTCAAAGTAGCCAACGGAAAATAGGAGAAAGTGGCAATTTGGGACATTCATAAACTATTAGAGTTAGAAGGAACACTAGAAAAATCTCTGGAAGCCAGTTGAGACTCAGTTCAATTCAGTTCAGTCGCTCAGTCATGTCCAACTCTGCGACCCCATGAATCGCAGCACGCCAGGCCTCCCTGTGCATCACCAATTCCCGGAGTTCACTCAGATCCATGTCCATCAAGTCGTGATGCCATCCAGCCATCTCATCCTCTGTCGTTCCCTTCTCCTCCCGCCCCCAATCCCTCCCAGAATCAGAGTCTTTTCCAGTGAGTCAACTCTTTGCATGAGGTGGTCAAAGTATTGGACTTTCAGCTTCAGCATCATTCCCTCCAAAGAAATTCCAGGGCTGATCTCCTTCAGAATGGACTGGTTGGATCTCCTTGCAGTCCAAGGGACTCTCAAGAGTCTTCTCCAACACTATAGTTCAAAAGCATCAATTCTTCAGTGCTCACCTTTCTTCACAGTCCAACTCTCACATCCATACATGACCACTGGAAAAACTATAGCCTTGATTAGATGGACCTTTGTTGGCAAACTAATGTCTCTGCTTTTCAATATGCTATCTAGGCTGCTCATAACTTTTCTTTCAAGGAGTAAGCGTCTTTTAATTTCATGGTTGCAATCACCATCTGCAGTGATTTTGGAGCCCAAAAAAATAAAGTCTGACACTGTTTCCACTGTTTCCCCATCTATTTGCCATGAAGTGATGGGACCAGATGCCATGATCTTAATTTTCTGAATGTTGAGCTTTAAGCCAACTTTTTCACTCTCCTCTTTCACTTTCATCAAGAGGCTTTTTAGTTCCTCTTCACTTTCTGCCATTATGGTGGTGTCATCTGCATATCTGAGGTTATTGATATTTCTCCCAGCAATCTTGATTCCAGCCTGTGCTTCTTCCAGCCCAGCATTTCTCATGATGTACTCTGCATAAAAGTTAAATAAGCAGGGTGACAATATACAGCCTTGACGTACTCCTTTTCCGATTTGGAACCAGTCTGTTGTTCCATGTCCAGTTCTAACTGTTGCTTCCTGACCTGCATATAGGTTTCTCAAGAGGCTGGAAGTGGACAAACAGGAGATGGCAAGAGTGAATGTTGACATTCTAGGAATCAGCAAACTAAAATCTACTGGAATAGGTGAATTTAACTCAGATGACCATTATATCTACTACTGAGGGCAGGAATCCCTCAGAAGAAATGGAGTAGCCATCATGGTCAACAAAAGTCTGAAATGCAGTACTTGGATGCAATCTCAAAAACGACAAGAATGATCTCTGTTCATTTCCAAGGCAAACCATTCAATATCACAGTAATCCAAGTCTATGCCCCAACCAGGAACGCTGAAGAAGCTGAAGTTGAACAGTTCTATGAAAACCTACAAGGCCTTTTAGAACTAACACCCAAAAAAGATATCCTTTTCATTATAGGGGACTGGAATGCAAAAGTAGGAAGTCAAGAAACACCTGGAGTAACAGGCAAATTTGGCCTTGGAATACGGAATGAAGCAGGACAAAGACTAATAAATTCTTGCCAAGAAAATGCACTGGTCATAGCAAACACCCTCTTCCAACAACACAAGAGAAGACTCTACACATGGACATCATCAGATGATCAACACCGAAATCAGATTGATTATATTCTTTGCAGCCAAAGATGGAGAAGCTCTATACAGTCAGCAAAAACAAGACCAGGGGCTGACTGTGGCTCAGATCATGAACTCCTTATTGCCACATTCAGACTTAAATTGAAGAAAGTAGGAAAAACCACTAGACCATTCAGGTATGACCTAAATCAAATCCCTTATGATTACACAGTGGAAGTGAGAAATAGATTTAAGGGACTACTTCTGATAGATAGAGTGCCTGATGAACTATGGACAGAGGTTCGTGACATTGTACAGGAGACAGGAATCAAGACCATCCCCATGGAAAAGAAATGCAAAAAAGCAAAATGGCTGTCTGGGGAGGCCTTACAAATAGCTGTGAAAAGAAGGGAAGCAAAAAGCAAAGGGGAAAAGGAAAGATATAAGCATTTGAATGCAAAGATCCAAAGAATAGCAAAAAGAGATAAGAAAGCCTTCCTCAGCGATCAATGCAAAGAAATAGAGAAAAGCAACAGAATGGGCAAGACTAGAGATCTCTGATGACCCTGTATGCAAGACAGGGAAAGAGACACAGATGTGTATAATGGACTTTTGGACTCAGAGGGAGAGGGAGAGGGTGGGATGATTTGGGAGAATGACATTCTAACATGTATACTATCATGTGAATTGAATCGCCAGTCTATGTCTGACGCAGGATGCAGCATGCTTGGGGCTGGTGCATGGGGATGACCCAGAAAGATGTTATGGGGAGGGAGGTGGGAGGGGGGTTCATGTTTGGGAATGCATGTAAGAATTAAAGATTTTAAAATTTAAAAAATAAAAAACTAAAAATTAAAAAAAAAAAAAAAAAAGACTAGAGATCTCTTCAAGAAAATTAA
Source organism: Ovis canadensis (assembly GCF_042477335.2). NCBI lineage: Eukaryota > Metazoa > Chordata > Mammalia > Artiodactyla > Bovidae > Ovis > Ovis canadensis. The sequence goes on along the minus strand of NC_091263.1, from coordinate 67,604,292 downwards.
GAGATACCAAGGGAACATTTCATGCAAAGATGGGCTCGATAAAGGACAGAAATGGTTTGCACCTAACAGAAGCAAAAGATATTCAGAAGCAGTGGCAAGAATACACAGAAGAACTGTACAAAAAAAGATCTTCATGACCAAGATAATGATGATGGTGTGATCACTCACCTAGAGCCAGACATCCTGGAATGTGAAGTCAAGTGGGCCTTAGAAAGCATCACTACAAACAAAGCTAGTGGAGGTGATGGAATTCCAGTTAAGCTATTTCAAATCCTGAAAGATGATGCTGTGAAAGTGCTGCACTCAATATGCCAGCAAATCTGGACAACTCAGCAGTGGCCACAGGACTGGAAAAGGTCAGTTTCCATTCTAATCCCAAAGAAAGGCAATGCCAAAGAATGCTCAAACTACCACACAATTGCACTCATCTCACACACTAGTAAAGTAATGCTCAAAATTCTCCAAGCCAGACTTCAGCAATACGTGAACTGTGAACTTCCAAATGTTGAAGCTGGTTTTAGAGAAGGCAGAGGAACCCGAGATCAAATTGCCAACATCCGCTGGATCCTGGAAAAAGCAAGAGAGTTCCAGAAAAACATCGATTTTTGCTTCATTGACTATGCCAAAGCCTTTGACTGTGTAGATCACAATAAACTGTGGAAAATTCTGAAAGAGATGGGAATACCAGAGCACCTGACCTGCCAGTTGCGACTAGAGAGCATAAATTAGTCACAAATTCTGTCTTCATGGGTAAGTGGTTTTAACCAGCTATTCTCAGAAACACATTCCAAAAAAAGAATGGCAGGGAGAAGCAGAGGGATGGGATCTAAAGCTGGGAATCAAGGGCACCCAAGGCACTGACCAGAGAATGACAAAATGATAGACTATGGGATCTTAGCTGGACTAGGAGGGATGTGGCTATAGGAAGGGCTGAGACAGAGGCTAGAGGGCTTGATGAAGGAGAACAGCAGTACAGAAGGAATAAGTGCAGTGAGAAAGATCTAAGGAGTAGATGCTGTGATCAGAAGAGTGAGCAATTTTACTGTGAAAGTTCAGCGGGGAATCAACTTAACAAATCCCAAATCTGACTGTTAGTGCGGATGATAGTGGAGTGAAACTGAAGGCCAGTGGAGTTAATGAGCTGAAAGCCCTGGGCCCTGAGTGGAAGTCAACATGGGCAATTAAGCCACCAGGATGATGGAGAAAACTAGGCGAAGAGAAGCTCCTTATCCACATACCCTTGTCCTAATAAAAGAAGAGGCAGTCAGGCAGCCAGTGGTAATCAGCAATGATGAGCAGAGTGCAGGGTGGGGGCTGGAGACCACAGCAGTCTGTTATATATCTACCTAATGAAACCTGTAGGAGTAATGGTCAGGAAGAGGCACTGGAGCCAGGAATACCACCTTCTGACCCTCAAGGATGAGGCATGTGTGAGAGGGAAGGAGCACCCTCAAGGAACATGTTGAGGAATGTTCTGGGATTCAGTTCAGGATGTCAGGAGGATTGTCTGCAGTTGCGTTCAGATTTCAGAGGGCACAGAGGAGAGCAGTGGAGAAAAGGGAGCATTAGGAAGGGAGGCGAGGGCAGAGGAGACAAGAAGAAGAATGCAATCAGAAACTGACCTGGGGCACTGAAGATGGCGTGGACGGGGACATAATGACATCAAGTGGCCATATGTGTCCCAAAAAGATTGACCCCAGCAGAGCACAGGTGAGTGAAATGAAGTCTCTCAGTCATGTCCAACTCTTTGCAACCCCATGGACTATAGCCTAACAGGGTCCTCCATCCATGGGGTTTTCCAGGCAAGAGTACTGGAGTGGGTTATCATTTCCTTCTCCAGAGGATCTTCCCAACCCAGGGATCAAACCCAGGTCTCCTGCATTGTACTCAGGCACTTTACCATCTGAGCCACCAGGGAAGTCAGGTAGACACTGGCTAAAAAGATGAGGGGGGGATTAAGATGCTGATAAAGAATCTGCCTACAATGCAGGAGACCTGGGTTTGATCCCTGAGTTGGTAAGATCCCTGAAGAAGGAAATGGCTACCCACTCCAGTACTCTGAAGAATTCCATCAGAAGAGTCTGGTGGGCTACAGTCCATGGGGTTGCAAAGAGTCAGACATGACTGAGCTACTCACACTTAAGATGCTGCAGAACGTGTCATTCTTCAGTAAGCAAAGGACTCAAGACTCTCTAAAGACTAATGTCTCCCTTCCAAGGCTGTGTTTACCCAAATTCTTTCAAGATACAGACACTAATATGGGACACAGCATAAAATAAATGGACTAGATGAAACACCTCTGAGAGAGATTGCGAGGGGTGGTGGGCAAAGCTGGGAAAGTTACCAGATCACAATGCAAGTCTGACCCCAAGTGAAGGACAGAAGGAAAAAGTAGGGTGAGGGAGAAGCACCAGTCCATCATCCAGGAATGGGCCCATCCCAGTGGCCCTATTAGGGATGGGAGCAGCCCACTGACTGGGAGCAGCCCTCGGCAGGCAAGGCCTTGGCATGGATGCAAGGATGTATTTTTGGAGTGAGGAAGCTGGGCTCCTCAGCCAGTTATGCTCATTCCCACACAGAACAGCAGTATTTGCATGTCTGAGGTAACATTTCTCGAAAACATGTTCTGCAGAGCACTTAGTCCATACGCAACATCAAGAGAATTAACAAGGGGACTCCATGATCTAACAACTGTGGGAAATACCACATACTTTCTCCAGGATCCAAATGCTTATCAGCACTTGAAGAGCTCTGAGAAGCACTGTAAAGACTTATTTTATATTTTTAGTCCACCTATCTTCTAAACATCCTTGAGCAAAGTCACTCTCGCCCATTTTTTACGTTTTTTAGCACAATGCAGAATAAACCAAACATACGTTGAAAAAGTCTTTGTTAAGGATATAATTAACTACTTTTCTTCCAGTAAGTACATATAAAATCTGTATTTCAGAGTTGGCCATCAATACAATTGTTTTCTTTCTTTTTTTTTTTTTTTTTTGTTTTTTTTTTTTTTAATACAATTGTTTTCTGAAAATCTTGTCTCCCCTTTGTTGCCCTCCCAGGTAGCCCAGGTAGTAAGAGGACTAAGCACTAAAGAAATGCTGTAAGCTTAGCCAGGATGTGGGAGAAAATGTGGGGGCAGGATGAGACATTCTCAGAATCCCTAAAATTACAACATGAAGGTATGTTCCCCTTCAATCTACTGCTCAGCACCAAACAACGAACCCAGAGGAAAACTGATGGTTTTCTCAAAATAGGTTTTACACACTTTCCATCAAGAAGTAGTTCTATTTAAAAATTATAATCGCTGCTATTTGGGAATATCAATATCAAAGATTTTTTTTTCCTACACTTACCAAATTTTCTGGAATACTTACTAATAAAAATTAGATAGATAATCTGACAGCATTGATGAAGCCATTTTAAGAAATAAAGTATTGTAATTCTAAATTTTTGAATACCCTTTTCTCTGAAAATGCCACCACACTAGGACATATCAAGCATCCTAGCAATCTCCCATCCTTCACTCAACTAATTTAATGTTGTATCTATGAATTAGCATCCAGTTAAGAGACAGGAATCATACCAGTAATTTGAACAAAGAAAATTCACTACCAAGAATTGTTAACCAGTCAAAGGGGACTGAAAATCCAAGGGAGGAGGAAGCAGGTACAGGGAGTGGCCTCCAGGCTGAGGTGGAGCACCCGAGAAGGAACACACCTGGAAGATGCCTGCCCTTGCAAATCTGAGATTCAGACCTTGTCAGAGAGGGTGACTGCAACCCTCTAGATGGTCAGGAAATTTGCCAAGGTGCTGCCCTTCGGGGCTGGCGAGTAGGAAACTGCCTGAAAGGGCACCAGTGAGACACACAAGAGGGCGGGTGTCACTCAGTCTCCACACAGCACTGTCAGCTCATCCCAAGGAGCAAAAACAAACAACAAAATCCTGGAGCCAGAGTGATAAGCCCCGGCCTCTTTCTGTGATTCTTAGCACCTGCTATACCAGCTGGCAAAGGGCAAATGTTTACAGAGTTCGGCTTGAGGATCACAAAGCAGAAGAAGGAAGGTGGGTTAGGGGCTAAAAGGCAATGAATTACTAACAGGTGCACTGCACCGTCAGCTTTTTTTTAATGGAAAACCAATGTAACAGGAACAGTATTTCCACATCTCCTGTCAAATTATTGCTAAGTGTGTTTTGCAGTGTGTTTTTGTGTACCTTTGCTCAGTGTGTTTTCTAATCTCCCCGATACAAGAACTCAGTAACACGGAAAAAAATGAGATGAGTATAAATTATAGGACCTAATCATTTGCTGTTTCATCTCATCAGAGATTATCTTGTCAGCAAGGCTTTCTCTGACTATTCTACGTAAAATGTGAACTCCCAAACCACCCTGGCCCCTCCTAGTCTCCTTCCCTGCTTTACTTTTTGCCACAGAACTTCTCTCCTACCACCTTCAACTTACATACTTATTTTGTTTTTGTCTGCAATGTAAGCTCCATGAAGGTCAGGATGTTTGTCCACTGAACAGTGCTGGGCACATGCTAGGCATTTTATAAACAATCTTTGAATAAATGAATGATCTACATGTTAGGGGGGGAATAAGAGTAATAACATGATAGCCTCCTATACTGAAACTGGGACTGAACTTGAATAAACACTTTTCTAAAACCATACAGATTGCCAACACACACATGAAAAGATGTTCAACATCACTAATCATCAGATAAATGCAAATCAAAACCACCTCATTTCTGTTAAAATGGCTATTATCAAAAAGGCCACCAATAACTAATGTTGGTGAGGATGTAGAGAAAAGGGAACCCTCGTACACTGTTGGCAGGAATGCAAATTGGTGCAGCCACTATGGAAAACAGTATAGAGGTTCCTCAAAAAACTGAAAATAAAACTTCCAGATGACCCAGCAACTACACTCCTGGGTATATATCTGGAAAAAAAAAAACATGAAACCACTAATTTCAAAGATATAAGAACCACAACTTTCACAGCATTATTTACATTAGCCAAGACATGGAAGAAGCCTAAGTGCCCATAAACAGATGAGTGGCTAAGGAAGATGTGGTGCATACATGCACAATGGAATATTACTCAGCCATCACAATGAATGAAATGCTGCCATTCACAACATGGGTGGACAGAGTATTACGCTTAGTTAGATAAATCATAGGAAAACAGACACTGTATGTTATCACTTATATGTGGAATCCAAATTTAAAAAGCAAACTCACGGAGATAAAACAGAAAGAGCCTCACAGATGTAGAGAACAAACTAGTGGTTACCTGTGGAGAGAGAGAAGGGCCAAGAGAGGGGTAAAGGATGAAAAGATACAAACTATTATGTATAAAATAAATAAGCAACATTGATATATTGTACAACACAAGGAAATACAGCCATTATTTTGCAGTAATTTTGCTGTTAGTCACTAAGTCATGTCCAACTCTTTGCGACCCCAAGGACTGCAGCACACCAGGATTCCCTGTCCTTCACTATCTCTGAGAGTTTACTCAAACCCATCTTTACTGAGTTGGTAATGCTATCCAACCATCTCGTCCTCTGTCATTCCCTTCTACTCTTGCCCTCAATCTTTCCCGGCATCAAGGTCTTTTCCAATGAGTCGGCTCTTCACATCAGGCAGCTGAAATATTGGAGGTTCAGCTTCAGCATCAGTCCTTCGAAAGAATAACTTTAAATGGAGTATAATGTATAATATACTGAATCACTATGTTATACACCTGAAACTAATATAATATTGTAAATCAACTATACTTCAATTGTCTAAAAGACTGGGGTTTACTTATATTTATCACAGAATCATGTGAAATTTGAAGTTTCCTAGAGAAAAGCATTGTTCGGTAAGGATCACTCTAACTTCCTGATATTCAAATGGACTTCACTTTCAAAATTATTTTATTTGGCTTGATTCCCAGAATTCTGCTTATTTACACCCAGACCTTGTACTTCTTTTTTTTTAATTGAGATTGCAGCTCACAAACCTTAGAATGTAGTGAAGTTTCACCAATAATGATGACCCTATTACAGTTCCAGATACTAAAATGGTAAATAAAACCTTCCTCCTGCTTCAACTTTAGACTTTTAAACCACTCCTTGCTACTAATTTTCAATTTTCAAGAATCCCGTGGTCTTCGAGATCTAATATACAGTATAGTGATTACAGACAACCAAACTGTATTATAAACATTAAATCTGCTGAGAAAACAGAACTTTATTGTTTTCGCCACATAAAAAGTTGGTAATTTTGTTAGCTAACACTACCATGGCAATCATACTGCAATATAAATGTATCGGTATGGCACACCTTAAACTTCTAGAATGCTTTTCGTCGATTATATTTCAATTAAAAAAAAAAAAAAAGAACTCCAAGGTCTGGGTGTAAATAAGCAGAATTCTGGGAATCAAGCCAAAATAAAATAATCCCGAAAGTGAAGTCCATTTGAATATCAGGAAGTTAGGGTGATCTGGAATTTACCAAACGATGCTTTTCTCTAGGAAACTTCAAATTTCACATGATTCTGTGATACAGATGAAGCACCTGCTTGCTGCTATTTTCCTCCACCTAACCACACAACGTGCAGGGTGTATGTTCACAGGGTTTTTTAAGTTTCAAAGTTTGACTTGACCCTCATTCCCCTCCTGGAGACTGACCAGTGAGCATCAGGCAATAAAGCACCATGAGGCACCATCACTTAGTCAAAGTTGTGGGGGGACTGATGTGTCTCCAAATAGCCCAGCTACAGGGGGCAGAACCCCCAGGGCACAGTGACCCTCAGTGACACACAGAAGCCATACTGGGGGATGATGGGGGAAGAGTTGCTGGGAAACATTCACAGCCCAGGTTCCCAGCAGCACCAATCTCTCCCAACCCCTCCCAACCCCTTCATACAGAGGAACATCACGAGTTTCCCTCTGGGTTAAATTCAATGCTTGTCACATATTTGTCCAGGCGTTTATTGTTTATTTTTCCTTTCCCTTAATAGATCCCTCAGTTATATTTCTACTTTGACAGGTCCACATTCTGCACTATCACCTCAAACACATTTTTGGCATTAACAGAAGTCTTTTAACCAGTGAAATGAACACGAAGCCAACATGTAAGACTGGTCCCCAAATTAGGTCCATCACAGGTACCAAGAGTTGATCCAGGAGTTCATACAGATTTTCCAGTTATTTATTTTTCTCAGTTCATCTTTCTTTCCAACCACCCCCATCTCCCTTCAAATTTGGACTCTCAGCTTCCTTTCTCTCTGGTCTTAAACGTCACCCACCCCAGCCTCAGTCTAAGGTTGAACTTGTGCCCCTCACATTCTCTGCACAGCATCTCGATAGAGCCTTTGTGTTCTCACCATGGAATCTTCCTGCACTAGGCCCTTCTTATAGGAGCAGGGTCAGCTCCTAACATCCTTCCTAACTCCATCGATTTCCCCCAGGCTCACTGGTACTGAGGTCTCATCTCTGCACCCACTCTCTTCCCAAATGACATCATTCTGTGGCTTCCACTGTCCCCACATCCTCCCTTGGGGACCCATTCTTCAGCCAAATATCTGACACACAAAAAATGTCTCTCAAAAATAAAGAAAGTCACTCAGTCGTGTCCTACTCTTTGCAACCCCATGGACTATACAGTCCACAGAATTCTGCAGGCCAGATTACTGGAGTGGGTAGCCATTCCCTTCTCCAGGGTATCTTCCCAACCCAGGGATCAAAGCCAGGTCTCCCACACTGCAGACAGATTCTTTACCAGCTGAGCTATGAGGAAAGCCCTGTTACTGTTCCTCTCAGTTACTGCTACTTTCAAAAGTAACAGTACAAGTCCAAACAGAGTTGCTCACTACAAGTTCTTGAAGACTGACCCATATGCTAATACTGATGAAATGCTACAGGGGAGCGTCAGCCCGGTTTGGACGCACAGTCACCGCGCATGACACTTGTCTGCTGCTACCCACTACCTGCTCAGAGTTGCACATCAGAGCGTTTTCCATCCCTCCCTCAGTATCACTGAGAAGCAGCAATAACTTAGTTCCTTATCTGGGGCAGCCAGCAGGATGGCCACAGGGAAATCAAAGGCGGGGTGCGGGGTGGGGGTGGGGAGAGCAGCAGCAGGAGCAAACAACTTCCCGGTTTCTCTCTGCAGCTTGAGAAACTCTCTAGGGGTTAGTGGGAGCTTTCAAGTTGCCTTATTTCGCTTAGTCCCCGAGACCTGTGACTGGTGGGACACAGCCACCAGGGGGATAAACAGTGGTTTCTCTTGCCCCAAAGGGTCAGGGGCCAGCTTTTCAGAAGGAAGTTAGTCTTTCATCTGGCCAGACGGCTCCCACAGCAACTCGGATGGTAGGTCAGGAGGCTGTTCCCTCCCCTCCCAGGAACTCAGTCACTGGTAAGTCATCGACGTATTTAACCAGTTGTGTCCATTTGATACTTAAGAGTGGTTTCACTTTTGCAAGCATTTATTTATATCCTTCGAGACAAGAACTCAGACTTCTCTGCCTATCACAGGAAGCTGTTTACAGAGGGTGAGCAAACTTTTTAAACACATAGGAACTGTGACTGACACCAATTTTGAGAAACTAAACCCTGGTACTTAGTTCTCTCTAATTGTGTTTTTTCTTATATAGCTTCAAGTAGGCAAGTCTTGTTTCTACCAAGAGAATGAAGTTGTATGAAGAAGGGTAACGTTTACTTTTGTCTCCCTGTGGTAGCTGGCATACTACTAAACACCTCAGTGCTTAATGAAGGGATGAATTAAAGCAGCTGCGCTCGGGATGCAGGGGCAGGTTAAAGAAATGTTTATTTTAAATCTTCTGAGTTGTAGACCGGCTCTGGCTAAAATAAACACCAGAAAAGGACGAGTGTGGCTGCAGGGGCTCTAGTCCTGTGTGCTGTTTCATCCAGGACCACACAGCTGTATGAAGGAAAAATAACCTTTCATTTCTCCCCAGGGCAGCCTGAAGATGGCTAATTACACGTCAGCACCAGAGGATGACTATGACGTCCTCATCGAGGATGACCTGAGTAACAGCAAAATAGAACCATGCGTCCCATACGACCCCAAGATTCTCTCAGCCCAGCTGGTGCCTTCCCTCTACACCACGGTGTTCATAGTTGGCCTCCTGGACAATATCTTGGTTGTGTTTATCCTGGTAAAATACAAAGGACTCAAGCAAGCAGAAAATATCTGCTTCCTCAATTTGGCGCTTTCTAACTTGGGTTTCTTGCTCACTCTGCCATTCTGGGCTTACGCAGCCTCTCATGGGGAGGGCTTTGATGACCCCCTGTGTAAGATTCTCCTGATGCTCTTCTCCATAGGCCTGTACAGTGAGGCATTTTTCAACGTCCTTCTGACTGTGCAAAGGTACAAGGAGTTTTTCCACGTGAGAAGGCGCTTCTCGGCCTGTAGGACTGTGGCCGGCAGCATCCTCATGAGCGCTCTAGTGTGGGTCACAGCTGCTCTGGTCACTTTGCCTGAACTTGTTTTTTACAAACCTCAGATGGAAAGCCAGAAATACAAGTGCTTCTTTACCGGACTTCACTTCTTACCAGATGATGAGACATTCTGGAAGCATTTTCTGACCTTAAAGATGAACATTTTGGGATTTCTTTTGCCACTGTTTGCTTTTGTATATTGCTACGTGCGAATGAGGAAAACACTCCAGTTCCGGGAGAGGAACTATGGCCTCTTCAAGCTTGTTTTCACCATAATGGCAGTTTTCCTTCTGATGTGGGGACCCTACAATATTACACTTTTCCTGTCTGCTTTCAAAGAACACGTCTCCCTGCATGGCTGTGCCAGTAGTTACAACCTGAACAAAAGTGTTCAGATCACGAGAATCATCGCCACCACCCACTGCTTCATCAACCCTCTCCTCTACATGCTTCTTGACAAGGCATTTAGGAAACACCTCAGCCGCCTTTGCTGCCTGTGTAGTGACGCTGCACCGCTACCCACTGAGGAGCCTGCCCAAGGCACCTCAGGGGAAGAATATTACCTTTCTCCCTAAACAGAAACTAGCTCCTGTCAGAGGCAGGATAAATAAACATCGATTTTTCACTCATCGCCTTGTCCTGTCCAATAGTTTTTTACACATTTGTATATAAAATAGGGTACAGGGAGAAAAGGGGGCAGTGAACAAACACCCACCAAGCGCCGAATCTGTCTCAGGCAATGTGCTAGGTTCTTGACAAACACGAGCTCCTCCACACCTCACTGTTTGCTCATGATATGGGTGGAATTAGTCTCCTTTCTCTGGGGAGGAAACAGGCTCAGAAATTTGTCTATGATCACACAGCTAGAGAGTGGCAAAGCTGGGACACAAACCCAGTGCCATTCACTCCAGAATCTATGCTGTGGCCAGCACACCAAACTTTCAAAATTCAGGTGAGAAAATACATAAAGAAAATATGCACTTTTACAACCAACTGGACCACATTCTGTAAGAGAAACAACCTACTCACACAGAAGTAATGTATCAGGCACCTTTCCTGATTGAAAGAGCTGGCTAGCTGGAGGCTCTGGATGGCAAAACCAATACAGTATTGTAAAGTAAAAAAATAAAATGTAAATTTAAAAAAATCAAAAAATCAAAAAAAAAAAAGAGGAAAACAGACTTTCTCTGTGGAAAGTACTCTGGGTCTTCTTGGCTACTTGCCACACCCCCAATGAGCCCAGATAACCCCAACCGCTGAGCCTCCCAAGGTTTCTAATACTTCCTCCTATTTAACAATAGTAAATGTAAGATTGTGTCTAGAAATCTTTAACACAAGGCATGCTTTGTTCTTTTCAGTGTAACATACACCTTAGGCCTCACCACATGTAACTACAAAATGCCACAACAGGCTTGCTGGGTGCTATCTAGCGCCTGTTTTCTGTTACATATCCCAAGTAGAGGTGACAGCTTAAATGTGGGATGACTATGGACAACAACCTCTCACCTCCATTACAGAGGAGGGAGGAGGAAGAGGTGGCACCTGGGAGAGATCTCATAGTAAGCACTGCGGCTACTGCTAAGTCGCTGCAGTCGTGTCCGACTGTGTGCAACCCCATAGACGGCAGCCCACCAGGCTCCCCTGTCCCTGGGATTCTCCAGGCAAGAACACTGCAGTGGGCTGCCATTTCCTTCTCCAATGCATAAAAGTGAAAGTGAAGTTGCTCAGTCACAGGCTATACCAATCCCTGGCTCTTTCGTGTCCTCACAGGGTAGTATGGATGGATCGTGTCCTCCAAAACATTCATATGTTGCAATCCAAGCCCCAGTGTGACGGTATTTGGAGATGGGGACTTTGTGGGGTAACTTGGTTTAGATGTGGAGCCCTCAGGAAGGGATTAATGCCTTTTAAGAAAAGACACTAGAGAATGTGTTCTCTCTGCAGCATGGGAGGACACAGCAAGAAAGTGACCACTGGCAAGCCAGGGAGAGAGCCTGCACCAGAATTCCACTGGCCCCTCAATGCTGGACCTCCCAGCCTTGAGTACTGTGAGAAACAAGATTCTGTTGTTTAAGCCACCAAGTCCGTGGTATGTGTTGTGACAGCCTGAGCTAAGTCAGGACTCATCCTGAATGAAATTAAATAGCAAATAAAAACACCATGACAAGTTAAGAGCAAGACCTCAGAAGAAAGTACCCCAGCAGATATGAAGAGAGGAGAAGGAGAAGGCACGTGGGAATCTTCTTCACATGCTGATATGAGGTCTGGACTCTCCATTCACCTCCACCACATATGGGACAGAAATCTCAGACAAAATGACATTGGTTTTGGATGTTCACAGACACAGTGCTGAAATCACAGAACACATCTTTTCAGAATTTTCAGAATGAAAACATGGGCGTATATAAATTCTGACAGTGACTCAGAGTGAAATCATTATTGAAAAGCAAAAGTTTGTGCAGGATGATCCAGTTACAACAGCTCACACACATAAGTAGTATATTTGGAACATTGATAATCCAGCAAGATCTTCTTCCCCTAGCAGGAGACAGTCGTCCTAAAGATAAGAATGATTCCAGCTTGCACCATTTACAACAGCCAAGACATGAGAGCAGCCCAAGGGCCATCAAGTGCAGATCAGACAATGTACACACACCCAAAGCGAAATATCATTCAGCCATAAAAAGGAAGGAATTCTGCCATTTGCAGAAACGTGGATGGACCTACAGAATATTGTGCTGCATGAAATAAGTCAGACAGAGAAAGACAAATTCTGCATGGCGTCACTTATATGTGGAATCTAGAAAATAACACAAATGAGTGTCTATGAAAACCAGAAACAGAGGCATGGACATAGAAAGTACACTTGTAGTTACCACAGGGGAGAGGAAGGGCAGGGGACAAGCTAGGGATATGGGATCAACAAACACAAACCACTACGTATAAAATAGACAAGTATCAAAGGTGTGTCACGTAGTATAGGGAACTATAGCCATTAACTTATAATAACTTATAAAGGAGTATCATTTGCAAAAATACAGAAGCACTATGCTATATACTTGAAACTACTAAAACACTGTGAATCAACTATCTTTCAACTAAAAAAAAAAACACATGCTTTTGCACTTTTCTACAAACTATTGCATTAGAAAACAATCATTAAAAAGCCAAAGAGAAGATAGTCAGCATAGTTAAGAAAAATTGATGATGTTTCTGTTTTGCCTGTAAATTAAATTATTTTCTAATGCAAAAAGCATTTCCTATCAAGTCAAGATAATTCTGATTTGGGACATTTGAGAGAAAGGCTGAAACCTCACGAGAAGTCTCTTGTTCATCTCAATTCTATGTATTTGTGAGTATAAATGGAACAAATTGTAAAATGGTAAACAACTGATACAGTGAATGAGAAAACAATAAAATTTGAGGTTGAAAAAAAACACAAGATGCCAGTTAATTTTGAATTTTGGTTAAGCAACAAATACTTTTTTTTCCAAATGTTCTGGGGCCACATCAGCCCCAGTCATCCTCCTTCCTAAGAGATGCTCATCCTTTGCTGGTCTCAGGCTCCCCCACCTAGTTGGAATTTCAATAAGACTTTGTTGTTGTTGTTTACCAACTGCCTTCACAGACATATCTGCACCACAAAAAAATCAAAGAAAACTGAGAATCATCAGCTTCAGTTTACAAGTGTGGAAACGGAGAATTAAATCACACAGCTCTCAGGGGTCAGAATCTGGGCTTGACATTTTCTGATATCAAATCTTATGCTCCTTCCTCTCCTCCACCCAGTACTTCCTGGTTTGTCTCTAGAGCTTGGTTTATAGAGTGAGTTCCTGTATATAACTGCACCAGATTTTTCACAATATACCAAGTGATTCGGGGAAGGCGGGTCTGAGGATTGCTGGTCCCGTCAGCCACCCATTTACGGACACTGGGAAAAGCAGAGTTCTCCAACCAACCATCTCTGGCACATCCAAAAAAAGAAAATCTTTGATCTAAATTTCCGACTCTAAATCCTTTGATCTTTCCCTGGGGTGTGGCCTTTAGCTATGACCAGGGCCATTAGTCACATCCCTAGAGTCCCCTGCCATGCCTGCTTGGAGAGAGGGTAGGAAGGGGTGTCTCTCTTCCAGTGGGACCCAACACAGGCCAGCTAGCCTCCCTGACCTTCAGATAACTGGGAATAAGACTTTTCTCCCCAGGCAGGGTTGATGGACGGGATGAGGGCTTAGTGAGCAACACAGTGACTGGCCCATTGGATGCTGCCACACAGCACTTTTCCTCACACCCTCCACAGATGCTGCCTGAAACTTGATGGTGTTTGAATTTCAGTTCTCATGGGCCTCCTCCTCCCCATATCAGCCTCCTGCAACTGCCAGGTAAATGACTATGTTTAACAAAAGGATCTGGGGACATGGGGCTCATCCCCGCTTGTTTGTTTGAAGGAGTGGTAGGGAGGATCAGACCATCTGGCTTGTATCGCCTATGACAACACATGTTTTCCTCTGCCCTCAACCACATGGTCAGCTCAGTAGTTTTGCTGTGAGTCTGTGGACAGCCCTCCCCACCAAGCCCTCACCCACACGCTACTTCAGGCGTCTGTCTTTGCAGCTCACCTGCCACACACTTCCTGCGGGTGCACCCAGCTTGCTCACCATGGCTCAGGACCTTCCCCAGCTGCACCATGCAAACAGGCTGGCCCTCCTCTGCAAAGCACACAACACAAGTCCCCAAGTACACGCCAGCTCTGTCTGACGATGATCTGCACACACACTCACTGTTTCCACTCTGTCTCTGAAAGACTCCAAGGCAGAGGGTCAGGTTCATCTCCAATGGACTAGAGGAGATGGGATGCAGTGACAGATGAGGAGGTGGCCAAGAAAAAGACTCCAGCCAACACAGGTGCTGTTATTCCCACAGAGAAGAGTGAGACTCATGCCCATGAGGGAAGGTAAGAAGGAGGGGTTGACTACCAGTGGGTAATGGGAACACCTCCTTAAAAAGAGGCTAAAGACATTACAGGGAAAAGCTGAAAAATATGACTATGAACGACATATCAGATGCTATAGATTTATCATTTCAAGAGTAACAATAAAACTGGAATTATGTGGGACACTGTCCTTACTCTTAGAGAATGCATGGTCAAGAATTTAGGAATGATATGGCTGATTCATGTTGATGTACGGCAGAAATCAACACAATATTGTAAAGCAATTATCCTCCAGTTAAAAATAATTTGTTTTTAAAAATGCAAAAAGAAACAACTTAGAAATGAAATGTCACAGTGGTCACAACTCACATTCAAATAATTTAATGTCTCTCTCTCTCTCACACACACACACACACACACACACACACACACACACACATACACACATCAGGTCATATAACAGAAACGAGGAGGAAAACACATCAAAATGTTAACACCTGTCAGCTCCACATGGTGGGTATGTAGATGTCCATTGAGCCCTCTTTGACTCTCACTGCACAAAGGGAAATGTTCCTAAGATCAAGCTGAAGAGGAAAACTGATTTTTTTTTTAATTTTTCTGGCCATGATGGGTCTTCATTGCTGTCTGTGCACTTTCTCTGGTTGCAGGGAGCACGGGCTACTCTCTAGCTGTGGTGCATGGGCTTCTCACCTCAGTGGCTTCTCACCTGTGCCCAGCAGTGGCAGCTCCCTGGCTCTGGGCACAGGCTTAGTAGTTGAGGAACACAGACTCAGTTGCTCTGCAGCTTGTGGAACGTTCCTGGACCAGAGATGGATCTCATGTCTCCTGCACCGGCAGATAGATTCTTTACCACTGAGCCACGAGGTAAGCCCAGAAAACTAACTCTGATATTGTCTGGATAATATCGTGGCCAGAGGACCAGAGAACAAGCTGAGCTCGAAGGGCCTCAGAAGGCAGAAACAGAAAGCATCAGACCCTTATCGCCCTTCCACCCAGGTCGCAACCGTTGCAATTTTTGCGCCATCCTGGGGAGCATAGCTCGTCCCTTCGCTAACCCCATATTAGGAAGGGTATTTGTCCTGTTCTTCTCCCCCGAAAAGGAAAGCATACATATGGTACCTAATTAGTAAATGACAGCAAGATCCCTTCTCTTCCTTGTTCCCTGGCTAGAAAAGACAGGCAGATGACACGTGTTCGTTGTCATTTCTTCCCTGATCCTGCCTGCTTTGTCTATCAGACACACTCTATTTAATGAGTGCACTCTAATAAACTGTATTCACCTCTCATTCTGCCTTTCCAGAAATTCTTTTCTAGCCTGCACACAGACCACCACAGGTGAAAACAAAGAAAAAAGTATGATATCCTCCCCCAGGACAAACTTTAAAAATCTCCTTTCTGGTCCCTCATGACTGGGGTGAGACTCGATCTGTTCGACAGTCATAGAGAACAAGGCCCAGCCCCTCATTTCACCCAGAAATAAAGCTGAGGCAAGAGCAGCTAAGGGACTTACCTGAGGTCGCACAGCCACACAGCAGCAGAGCTGGGCCTGGGCTCTAGATGTCCTGCTCACAGGCCACTTCTTTCCCACTCAGGACTGACTTGTAATTATTTCTGGAAACAATGTGGCGCTAAACTAGTCCAAATACGCTAAGGGTAACAGCTAACTCCCTGAGAGACAATTACACAGCCTCAGTCTGTTTCCCGACTTAAGAATACACGACGCTCCTCCTGACAGGAAGCTCCCTGCACCACATGGTAGCGGCTTTTCCCTCAAACTAAACCCGCAAAACAAGGCAAGCAGCCCGAGGGAAAACCTTGGAGCCCTCCGGGGAACTTTCAAGCCCTTGACAGAATCTTCGAGGCCGCCAGAGAACTTTTGAGGCCTCGCGAGAACCTTCTAACCCTCGCGGTAACCTTCGGGCCCTCTGCCGCGCAGCCCTCCACGGAAGGACTGCGCAGGCGCAGGCGCAAACACTGCCAGCCACGTGGACTCCTGCGCGGTGCACATAATCCGAATAGCACTGACCAAGCGCTACAGCACCGCGCTGGAGGTATCGGCGTGGTGGCTAAATCGCTGCCCCAGAGCAGCTCTAGGCCCTTTCGACACGTGGTGCAGTGGAAACAAGAGTCGTCGTTGTTGTGCTTGTCGAGCTCCTCCAGGAACTTGTCCTGCTGGGCAGAGGCAGAGCCTAACTTGCGAGAGTAGGTGGAAAGGGCCGGCGATGTTCCTACCAGAGGACAAAGGGCGCATCCAAAGGAACTGGCAAACTACAAGCCTTGGAACAAACCCCGCCTACCACCTGTCGTTTTGTTTGGCAGGGCACCTGCACAAAGAATGGCTTTTACCTTATTTTTTAATAGTTGGGGAAAAGTCAAAAGAATATTTTTTCATGGCATGTGAAAGTCATTTGAAATAAAGATTTCAGTGTCCATTAACAAAGTTTAATTGGCATTGTAAATATGTATTGCTAGTGGGCTTTTTTTGCACTGTAATGGCTGAGTCCAGTGGTTGTGAGATGGTTTCTGGAACTCATGGCTTCCTGCTGCCCCTTGGTGCGTTGCAAACCACAGTCAGGTGGTTATGATTCAACAGCACTACAGGTAGCAGACGGATGATGTGATACGGCAATGACATGTACATGTACACGTACAATACAATGTGACATGTACATGCAATCTTCAGCCTAGACTGGTGGGGTGATAAGTGTCTTTTGTTATTCATAATAAACTTTATGCCTGAGTTTCAGTCAGACCTGAGCATATGCTGGTGAAGTAACTTTTGCTGCTTTCCTATGTAAGTTCAGGGTGGGAGCTGGTTCCCAGCACCAACTTGTAATTAGAGGATTGGATCTTTCAGCTCTACTTCCCAACCTCCAGGGATGGCAGAGTGGCTGGATAACCACCAGAGGTAAATGGCTTAATCAATTGTGTGTATGTTACAAAACTTCCATACAAACCCTATACTACCGTGTTCAGGGAGCTTCTTGGTTAATGAATGCATTCATGTGCTGGAAGAGAGGCACACCCCAACTCCACAGGGACAGAAGCGCCTATGCTCTAGGCCCTCCCAGTCCTTAGCTTATGTACCTCTTTATCTGGCTATTCTGTATCTTTTATATGCTCCTTTAACATAAATAGGAAACAATAAGTGAAGTGTTTCCCTGAATTCTGAGTCATTATAGCAAATTATCAAACCTAAGGAGGAAGTTGTGGGAGCCCTCGGTTTATAGCCAAGTTGGTCAAAAGTATATGTAACCTGGGAACCCACTACTTGTGATTGGCATCTAAAGGAAGAGGGCAGTCTGGTGGGCCTGGGCCTTTAACCTGTGGTGAACTCTAAGTGGTTAGTGTCAAAATTGAAATGACTTTCAGGAAACCCAGTTGTGTCCACAGAGAATTAGAGAATTGTTTGGTGTAAGAAACCCACATATTTAGCATCCAAAATGGTTTGAGTAGACACATGCATACAGAACAGACTTGTGGTTGCCAGTGGCAAGGGTGTTGTGGCAGGGATGAATTGGGAGTTTGGGATTAGCAGATATAAACTATTATCTATAGAATGGATAAACAACAAGGCCCTACTGTATAGCCCAGGGAACTATATTCAAACTCCTGTGATAAACCACAATGGAAAAATATTTGTAAAATAATGTACATATATATATACAACTGAATCACTTTGCTGTACAATAGAAATTTGACACATCTTAAATCAACTATATTTCAATATAAAAAAAGTGTTGTCAGTAGAGAAAACAGTTTCTCTTTACACACAATGTAAATTTTTAGAAAATGTTTTCAGTAGACAGTTTCTGTTTATTGCCAGTTCATATCCAACATGTCAAAAATAAGCAAAGAGAAAAGTGAACTTCAAATGTCACGATGGATTGTGGATTATTTTGTTATCGAATTAGATGACAAAGCAGTGTGTTTATTACACAGTGAAACTGTCATTGTGCTAAAAGAATACAACATGTGTTGATATTTCCAGCCTAAGCATTCGTTGCGCTATTCCAAACTCAGAGAGAAAAAAAAAAATCAGGAAATTTAGAAATTTTAAAGTGAAATATCTCATCACAACAGAATTTCTTCAAGGGAATTCCCTGGCAATTCAGTGGTTAGGACTTGGCTCTTTCACTGCTATGGGCCCAGAATCAATTTCTGGTCAAGGAATTAAACTTCAACAAGCTGTACAGTCCAGCCAAAACCAAAAAAAAAAAAAAAGAAAATTTTTTTTTCTTCAGAACAAAAAATGAAATAAGGCTATAAGCAAAGTAAGTTTCTAAATAGCTCATTTGTTAACCAAGCAAGAAAAGCCTTTTAACTATGTTGAATGAAAGAAATCATTTGATTGCAACTGCAAACAAATGTGTCCAGAGAAAATTAACTTATTTAAGACTGTTAGGGCTTCCTGGGTAGCTCAGTGGTAAAGAATCCGCCTGCCAGCATAGAGGACACAAATTCAATCCGTCATCTGGGAAGCTTCCACGTGCCACAGAGTAACTAAGCCTGTGCACCCCAAGTACTGAGTCTGTGCTCTAGAGCCAGGGAACTGCAACTTCTAAAGTTCTCATGCCCTAGAGCCCGTGATATACAACGGATGAGGCCACCACAGTGAGAAGCCCAAACACCGCAACTAGGGAAAAGCCCATACAGCGACTAAGACTGAGCACGGCCCAAAATAAATAAATATTTAAAATTTCCAAAACGACTGTTAACCTTTCATTGACAATTCTTGCTTACAGAGCTGAAGACACTGGGACCAATATCCATGGTCAGAACACAAGGCAGATGGTTCTGAATGGCTTTCCTTGGCTTTTGATGAGTAAACAGATGTTACAGATGCTGCAAACTGTTGTCTTTCTGAGGAATTAGTGGTGAGTTTGAAGTGAGTAAATAATTAGCCTCCGTGAATAGTCTGCTTGGGTTAACTATAGATGAGAATATTTTCCAAAAAACTGAGGAAACACTAATTCAGTACAATCTGAAGTGGAATGTGCTAAAATGTATTACAATTGATGGTCATTAATATCTGTGTCAGGCAGAAAAAAGCTTAGAGTGGGAACCATGCAGAATGCAAGGCCATGTGCTTTCCTAGAAGATTTTAAGGAACTTGGGTGTTTCAGAAAGTAAAACCAGGGACACCAAACAGAGTTCACACTCAATTCAGGGTCAGAGTGAAAGGATGTGAGACCAAAGACCCCTCCCCCCCACACACACAGTGATGCTGTGACCTCCTGACTTGTTTTGGGTGATGAAATTATGGAAATTATATGGCCTCTCCCAGGAGGAAGCTTTAAGAGTTATTGTGTTGTGCCTCCAACCCTTTTATTTTCCCCTGTTTATAGGCCAACACACCCCAGGTGGGAGCTGCTGGTTCAGCCTGGGCCTCAGAATAAAGAGACCCAGGTGCGGTCAGAGTGCGGTCTCTGATGACTCATGACAGGCATGAATGTGACCCATGACCCATGAATGTGGCTTTGTTATGTAAGGTACTGGGATGTTGACATAACTTAGCATGAGCTAATGGATACAGGGGCTTCCCTGATAGCTCAGTTGGTAAAGAATCTGCCTGCAATGCAGGAGATCTCAGTTCGATTCCTGGGTTGGGAAGATCCCCTGGAGAAGGGAAAAGCTGCCCACTCCAGTATTCTGGCCTGGAGAATTCCAAGGACTATAGTCCATGGAGTCGCAAAGAGTCAGACACGACTGACCAACTTTCACTTTCAATGGATACAGTGATGTTAGACTTTGAAACTTTATTTCAGCCAGAAAAGGGGATTTCATGGGCCTTTCATTCTGCTTAAGTTATCTACTGATACCCATGAGCCCTGGAGTCCATGCTCCACAACAAGAGAAGCCACTGCAGTGAGAAGCCTGTCACAACAACTATAGAGAAAAGTCCTTCCAGAAACGAAGACCCAGTGCAACGAACAGAAGAAGAAGAATAAATTTTAAAAATAAACTTTAAAAAATGTTAAAGGCAGAGAAAGGAAGGAGGAGGAGCAGCAAGGAAGATCAGGAAACAGGGCTTCAAGAACCACATGGTCCACAGGATCGGAGATGTACGGGGCTTGGGGGAAGAGATGGGAACCCTACTAAGCTTCCGTCTTATTCCAGAATTCTTATTCACTTCAAGGGAGTGAATAGGTTAGAATCAAATTACAGTGAGGTGAAGAGAGAATGACCCAACCACCCACCCGACTTGCTGAAGAAAGTGAAGGCAGCCCTCTCTGACCGCACTTGAAAAAGCTTGGCTGAGAAAAGTAGGAATAAACCGATGACTAGAGGTTAACTGGAGAACGAGGACCAGTAAAGCCAAGGGATAAATGCACAGTTATGCACAGTTAGTTTTCCCTTGTACCTCAGTATACCCAGGGATTGGTTCCAGGACAAATCCAAGGATGCTCAAGTCTCTATGTAAAATGATGTAGTCTTTGCATACATATCCTCCTGAACATTTTATCTTTTTTTTTTTTCCTCCTATACATTTTAAATTACCTCTAGGCTACTTAACAACACCTAATACAATGTAAACTATATGTAAATAGTTGGCAGCACATGGCAAATTCAAGTTTTACATTCTGGAACTTTCTGAAATTTTTCAAATATTTTCAGTCCTCTGTTGGTTGAATTCAAGGATGTGTAACCCAGGGACACGGAGGGCCCAATGTATTCCACATTTTCCCCTGGTTGTCTATATTTGTACATGTATTACACCTGATGCTATTTACTTAAAATACCAAATACTCATAAACCTTCTTGGCACCCACTTTCTTCCACTGATCACTTGATTCCTACTCTCTATTTCTTCCCCACCTTAGAAACAAACATATATGCACATACTCAAACCTACACTTACACAGACAACTATGTAACTGACCAACCATGTTCCCTAGAGGAAAATAGTTTCTTGGCCTGACCTTAGATTCCCGACCATCAGACACCAAACACAAAACTGCAGGAAAGTGGGAGGCAGGTGTGACCTGGAAAACAGGGAAGGAAAGGTTCCACTGGGCAGGTATTTTGTCAGACACGATTTCAGTAGAACATTCGAGAGAAGATAATTGGCATTTTATAGGGAATGAAAATCAACAGCATTTCTAATTTTATTTCTTGCTAAGATGACAGCAGGGAATTGTGAATACTGATGAGCTTGGCAAAAATCCGACTTCAGGAAGGGAGAGGAAGGTCCCTCGCGCCTGGAGACTGGGGCTGAGAGCAGGGAGGAGCTGAGGCCCGGGGAGGCAGGCTAGCTTCTTTGCAGGCTTTACCTCGTCAGGAAGGCGCAGGCTTCCAGAAGCGCTGTGGGACACAACAAAGCCAGAGATTCAGAAATGGATTCCTTTTTTTTCCCTTGGAATCAATGCATCAATCAAAGAAGACACTAAAACAGACTTCCCTCTGCCCTTCTTCCCCACTGTAGGTCAAAGCTTGCCATCCCCATATTTCCCAATGACCCCTCCTGCTAAGAGCAGCAGGGCCCAAGGGAGCACACAGAAGCTCTGGTCCTCATTGAGTTTCGAGATTTCCTGCTCTGAACCTGAGTGACACGACCCCCACCCACTTGTCTCCAGGTGAATCAGCTGTTACACTCTCAAGTTCACATGGTCCTCGAATTTCTTTTGCGAGCAACCAATCATTTTCGTGCAAATCTGCCTGCAATAGTGTCGACCTCGGCACTCACTCATTCATCCGTGAATGCCTCCTGAGCACCTGCTTTGTACGAGTCTCTGCTAAGCCCTGGGGATTCAGCACAGACAGAGGAGCCTGCCCTGCAGAGGCGCATGATCTGTGCAGTCCTGAGCGGCTGCTCTGAGAGTAGCCCTGCAGCAGGGTTCTGAGTGTGGCCCTAGATCCACCTGCATCACGATTCCCGAGATACCTGTGGATACAGCAGGGTTTCTCAGCCTTGGCACTACTGACATTTGGGGCTGGGGAACTCTGCATTGTGAAGGCTGTTCTGTGCTTTGTGTAGAAACATCCTTGCTTCTACCCACAGATGCCAGCAGCACCCCCACCCCAAGTCATCAGAATTAAAAATACTTCCTGGCATTGCCAAATGCCTCAGGGACAAAATCATCCTCGGTTGAGAACCACTGATGTAGAGATTCCCAGCTTTCCCCCTCCCCCTGGACCACCACACAAGCCCCACCAATGCCTCCAACTCCCCTGGGGAGGGACCAGAAACAGGAACCCGGATGACTCCAGTGCACAGAGGAGGTAGAACTCACTGAGATTTGGGAATTATTGCCTGGAGCCTGACAACACTCTGCTATGTCTTCTAAACGTTTTTAAATTGTTGTCAATACATTTTCCTGGCTAAAATGGTTTATGAGAATTTGTATTCTCTTTATGGTTACTGTTTATGGTAACTGCCTAGAAATCAGAATTTGCCATTTCTCAATATATATGTATAGACATGTGTACATGTTTATATGCATTGGAAGGCAGGTTCTTTACCACTAGCGCCACCTGGGAAGCCCATGTGTATCATATATACATATATTTACGAACATAGATATATTTACATGCATAAATATATTTACAATTGCTATCAGCATTATAAAAATTTAGCATATTATCTACTGCTTTATTTTATTCTCTAATTCTTTCACTTCATCAATGAGAGCATAATTTCCTGAGGTATTTGTTGTTCAGTCGCTCAGTCGTGTCCAACTCTTTGCAAAACCCCATGGACTACAGCACACCAGGCCTCCCTGTCCTTCACCATCTCCATCTCTGAGGTACAGAGACATTGCATTGCCTTACTGTTTTTAAACCCACATCACCCCTAAAATGTTTGACCCTCCAACTTTGACCTTCATGCAAGACAGTTTCTCAGTGATGTTATTTATATTCCACTTACGGGAGGTTGAGCATTTTTTCAGGTTGGCAATGGCCGTGACATACTCTGTCCCCAAATATTTTTCATACGTTGGTCTGCCTCCAAGTTTGGCCAGACACTCAGTGTTGTCATTGAACAGAAGGTTTTTGGTTTCAGATTTGAACAAACAAAACTGGTCCGGGCAGTTTTTTCCATTTTTCCCGAACAGAGCCTATGTCAGAAGGGCAGACAGTAAGAGACCAGCTGAGGAAAAGAAGAGAGATTATGGACTTGGGAGGCAATCTCTGCTGTGCAGGATCAGCTGCCCGAAGACCGTGGGGCAAAAGGAGCCGAGTTCTAGAATCGATCCACTGCCCTGGGTGAGCCTTCCCCTGCTCCAGGCCCCAGGCCAGCGCCCAGGCACCTCACCACCTGATCTCACCTCCGATCTCACCACTGATCTCACCTCCCACCATCTTGCCTTGCTCCTTAAATCTGTGGCTTAAGCCCTCAGAACTTCTGATGGGTACCAGAGGAGGAGTTTGAGATCCATCCTCAAAGTTAATCACCTCTAGCATTCTAATAGGCCAGCTCTCCCAGAGGGCAGTCTGCACGGGAAATCCTCTCTGCCACAGACCAGGTCATTGCCTTGGGCGGGTCACCTGGCCTACCCCGACCATGGTTCCTCCTTTGTGCCCAGGGCTCCTCCAGAGGTGAGCTGCAAGGACCAAGCACCTTCAAGGTGGCAGACCTCTTATCAGCACCTGTGACTATGCATAATGGAAGCTCCAGGCATGCTAGTAACTGGGCTTATTTTTACATCCTAGGGTCACTGTCTTTAAAGCTCATCTAGAAAAAAACATGCCGTTTTAACACAGAACTAGACAAGCTAATAGAAAAATCCCAGACTTGAAGGAAATTATAGGATGTCTTTCAAATAGAAAGAAATCTCCACACAGATAGCCTTAAATCTATAGAGGTTCTGGGTCAGCTGTTTTTAGAGATTACAAATGCAGGGACCTTGTCAGAGAACATTGCCCAGCCAGCCCAGGCTCTGGAGACATCAGCAGAAGAAACCCAACTCTCTACCTGGCTGTGAAAGGAAGGTTCAGTCGCCTCCCTCATTTGCTGGAAGAACAACAGGAGGCTCAAGGAGAGACAGCCTCTCCTGGCTGGGCAGTGAGCACATGTCCAGGGGCCTGAGACTCAGGGCAGGCCAACAGTGTGGACAACTACTGCCATCTCCAGCCTCAAGCTGGGGCACGAGGAAGAATGGCTGGAGATGAGCGGATCCGCTGAGCTCTGTGGTTGCCCACCTGAGGGGAGTCCCTGCAGATAAGCACAGGCAGGAGGCCCTGTGATCCTTACCTGCTGGTGGAGCAGCACCTGTTCCACGTGTGCTGCCCTATCGCTCCGAGACACCACAGCGTGATTCGGGGCCACCGCCAGGTAGCAGCTCTGAGCCTCCGTCACAGGCTTCGTGGTGCCATCGAGGCAGAGCAACCTGAAGTCCTCGCGATTCAAGTTCTTAGCCCAGTCTGCAGAGCTCTCTCCTGGAGACAGAGAGAAGGCTGCATCAGCCACAGCTGCCCGGTGAGTCAAAGCCTCCTTTCTGGGGCTGTGACCACCCACCGGCCTCTTGAAATGCACACACGTGAAGGAGAACAAATAAAGCTCCTCAAGTTATACAGACTTCAAATGTATCAAATACCAGCACTATATGCTCACGATGGAGTCTTACTCAGCAACAAGAAGGAGCCAAGTTCTGACGCATGCTACCACACAGATGAAAACAGGATGCAAAGTAAGACAAACCAGTCACAGAAGACCACTTATCGTAGGATTCCATTTCTGTAAAATGCCCACAATAGGCAAATCTAATTTTTGGAGACAGTGAATTGGTGGTTGCCAGCTCTGGGGGGTGTGGGGAAGGGACTGCTAACAGGAGCAGAGCTTTTTAAAGGGGTTTTGTGAACGTTCTCCAATTGGATTTTGTTGGCAACTGCACCACTCTGTGAATGCGCTGCAGATCACTGAATCAGAGAGTCCGAATGGGTGGATTTTACAGTATATAAATTATATCTCCATAAAGCTGTTACATTGGACTGTGTATTATAAAAATATGAAAAATCCATATTTTCCAGCAAGTTCCAGAAATAAAAGTGCTGGTTTGTGTTCAAGAAGAAATTGTTTTCTTTCGTATTCCAACGCTCTTAATGTAACTAGAAGAAGGATAGGAACTTCTCTTATGGGTTTATCCAATATATTTAAATCAATTTCAATAAAATACAGTTGCAAAATCCCAGAGCAGCTTAAAACTATACTCATCTGAGCCCTGGAGATCACTTAGATTCACGGTTCCTGAATTCGAAATACAGTTGTGTGCAGGCCCGCCTGTGCGTATGCAGATCGCCTGTGTGTATGCAAATACAGCTTCCACGGTCACATGGCTGGCTGCTTCTCTCCTTTTGCCCTCTCCCCTCAAGAAAACACTTCCTCCAACCTCTTGGCTTTGTCTATCTGATACTCAGATCATCCCAAAATTTACATGTCTGGACTCAGTCACTCTCCCCAGGGACTTGAGGAAGCAGAGCCTAGGACTGTAGCTGTCACTGGGGGAGGGAGGTGGAAAGTTGAGGCAGGTCCTTCTCCAGGGGAGGAAGTGGTAGTTCCCTCTGGGTGGAGAGGCTGATGGGAGGTGAGCACAAAGGTGCAGTTTAGAATGAAGCAAACTGCGGAGAGTCTTGAATTTATCATTATTATTTTCACCAGAGGTCAGAAGAGAGAGTGGCTACTTCTCTGCTGGCTGGCGGATCTTCCGCTTGATCATCCGCCTGTGAGTTTGCCCTCATTCACTCTCCAAGGAGTCTCCCCACTGAGAGCTCATAGGGGCTGAATGAAGGCTTCTACTTCCTTCTAAAAAAGGGGAAATTTTTACTTGCATATGTTCAACTTTTTTTTTTTTTTAGTATCATTCACCTTCAACTTCTAATCGGCTGAGACAGGCAGATGGCGTGCTTCTGTGGCCCAGAGTCAAGGGCACCTCTGGAACTGACTGAGCCCCATAGTAACCACTGCCAAAAGCCCACCTGATCCTTACCGACCAGTTTCCTGACCCCATATTATTAACAGGAAAAATTGCCTACCCTGGTGCTCACCCTCTAGCGCCCTAACCAATCACCTAATGCCACCCTTCCAGCAGCAATTTTCGTCTTGAGGTTATAAAAACTGGCTACTAACCCAGGAAAGAGTCGGCTCTCCCTTGAGCCTGGTTGCTGTTCTAACAGCATTCGGTCGACCATCCCTGGCCAGGAGGTCGGCCCACTGTGCCTGCAGCACCCTCATTATCTCTGCTCCTTGTTCTTATAAAGTCACTCCTTGCTGAAATACTGTGTGTCAGGAAATTCTTTTCCAACCCGCGCGGGGGCTGCCACAACAGTAGGCTATGTTGTGGCAGCAGAGATTGTGCTCTGCAGGGGAAAGGACAACACCTTCACCTACCATTCGTGTTCTCCCAGACTGTGTCGTTTTTCACAAATGCAACGTCCCCAACGTCCTCAGCCAGGCACCTAAATTGTTCCAGAGAATAAAAACATTGCCAGAGAGGAAAGACTATTAGAATTTTCATAGCTATTTATGATACACATTCCAAAACCTGCAACGTGGAAGTAAACATAGAAAAAATAAAGACAAATATGTCCAGGAACTTTTAGAGTTTAAAACAGTAGCTCAAAGACTTCTAAGTACCCTCCCTCCTTGTAAAATGCCAATAACATGGCACGAATGAGATTTTCTTTTTTTAAGCCACAAATCCATGAGTGAGAGGAAGGCAAGAGGGAAACAGGGAAGATAATAATGTCATTTGGAAGTCAAAGATCAAATGGATGAACGGTAATTGACCCAACAGAGCAAAGAAAACTGTGACATAAATTGGACGCCCAAGTGTCCAACTTGGGTGGGGAACACCCAGGGAGAAAGCTGATGTGCACAGCAGAACTCCAGAAAGACTCAACAATTAGAAGTACTAGGTACCACTGAAAGAAGCTGAGAACAGGAGGACTAAATAGAGCCGATATAAATGCAGCATAAATACACACGTGCCATCCAATGGATTAAAAGAAGACCCACACATATAACCTCTTGAAGTTTCAGAACACTGGAGGGAGATTTAAAAATAATTTTTACAACTATTGCTTATTTCTTTTATTTTTTAAAATCAAAAACTTTTCAAGAAAATAACTTTCAAAGCATTTTACACTGGACGAAACCCCGAACTCATTTTTCCTAAAGAGTATTTTTCATTCATTGTTTAATCTCTGAAATTTAGAGATAAATATGCATCAAATATGTCTGATTTATTTACGCTTCAAAAAAATATTCTTTGTGTAGATCTGTTTACTAAAACATCTCATGAGCTTTCCAAAACTTCTCTCTCAGAATTAGGAAGCCAAAAATGAACTGCTAAAAACTTAAAAACAATTTTCTTTTCAAGAAGAAAAAAATGTCATATACAAAAATTAGGGAAGCAATGGCAACCCACTCCAGTACTCTTGCCTGGAAAATCCCATGGAGGGAGGAGCCTCATGGGCTGCAGTCCAAGGGGTCACCAGGAGTCAGACACAACTGAGAATTTTCACTTTCACTTTTCACTTTCCTGCATTGGAGAAGGAAATGGCAACCCAGTCCAGTGTTCTTGCCTGGAGAATCCCAGAGATGAGGGAGCCTGGTGGGCTGCCGTCTATGGGGTCACACACAGTCGGACACGACTGAAGCGACTTAGCAGCAGCAGCAGCAGCAGGGATCAAAGACCGCTATCAGCTTTCTCATCAGAAACTTTAGATTTAGAAGACAATGGATTGATGCTCTTAAATTTCTAAATTTGCTTATTTTCTTTCTATGTTACATTCTACATAATTTTTTCATATACTTTCCACATCACTACTTCTCTTTTTAGCTACGTTTAATCTGTTAAATTGGTCAGCTGCATAGCTAACTTCAATTGCTGTACTTTTTTTCCTTTCTAGAAGTTCTATTTATTCCTTTTAAGAACACTCACCTGCTGATTCTTCTGTTTTCCACTTCTGGCAACTTCTTCCCTGTGTGTTTGCTTAACAATGTAATAGTTACTGTTTTTACTGTGTCTGGCTCATTATTATTCAAAGAGTATTTCTGAGCAGTCTTTGAGACCTAACCTGAAGATTCTGTCTTCAAGACAGGTTCCTAGACGAGTGATCTCGCTAGTCTAGGGTCACTTTTTTTGGAATTATGAGTTGAGAATTTCTGAACCATCCTAAGAGACACAAGTTGGAGCTGCAAATTCATGTAAGAGCTGGTCCATGGTTTCACTTTTTCAGGGATGGTGTGTATCTTCCTCCGCATCTAGGCAACTTGAAGCCCTATGGGAGTGGAGGGGAAGCTAGGGAAAGCTACCTCTCATTCACTCCTACCCTAAAGATGTATGTAACCTCTGAGTGTAAGTTTGTCAGTCGCTAACTGTCCTCAGGACAAAGTGGCTCCACTTAGCTCCCTCAATCCCTATTTGCCTTAGATTTTAGTCTAATAATCCCTTGTTACTTTGTCAGCTGTTCAGTGCTCTCAGGAACATGTCTGTGTGTGTGTTTGTGCTGAGTCCAACACTTTTCCTTATTTTTCATGGGACCGTTGGTCAAACCAGTTAATGCTGCCATTTCCCAGATGTGGAAATCCTGCCAAAATTCCTAGGAAAACTTTTTCTAGCCTACATTTAGTTATTCAAACTATAAATCCCTTCAAGGGTGGACTAAAGATGTTTTTAAACATGTAAATACTCAAAAACCAGCAACTCCTATTCGCTCTTCCTCAAGAAGATATGTTCTGTCGCAACAAAATCAAGAAAGTGAAAGATGCAGGATCCAAAAAACAAGTCCTTTAACGGGAAGTAAGACAATGGAAAATCCCAGAATGATGATTCAGGGGAATCCCACGACCACAGATGTGCAGGGGGCCTAGAAAGGGCCAATCTAGATTGGGAAGGAGGGTGGAAACTTCAGATGCAACATTCACAGGTAAACGATGCACCTGGGGCAGCACCCAGTCTGTTTATGCACAGGATGTTAGGAGATTTGTGCTATGAGTGGAAGGTCTGGGGATGAATGAGTGATTTTTTCAAAGCAGTATAGAAAGTGAAGTGAAGTTTAATAAGACATTTATCAACTCCAGAGTAAACTAAAACTTTGTACAGTAAGGTAAATATAATCTTATTGTATCACATATTTAATATGAGACTAATATTTGCATATTCATAATAAAGTAAACCCTGAATATGTCATACTCTTGCTGGATACTAAAAGGAGGTGAAGCTTGTGGTTACGAGTAGAAGAGGCACAGGAGCAGTAACAGAAGCTAGATTTTCTTCTTTCCTAATAAAAAGTCAGCAGAAAATGGCTGGCATTTAAAAATTGAAAACCAGCAATATATGAGGATGTTGGAAACAGAGAGATGAACAGAACTTCCAGTTCCAACTTTCGAGTTGAGCAAAAGACAAAGCATTTTCTTCTAGTATAAATAGGAGTTCTAAAGTGTATGTGTTTTCAGTGAAATAGTGCCTTACTATAGGTTTGAAAAGGAAAACCTCATGGTTTTCTATCAGACAAGTTGTCTGTTCAGTATTTCTGAGTGGAATCACATTACAACTTTTCCATATGCAAAAATTTAGCCCCTTAAAATTTTTTTTGTAAATTCATGAAATATTTAATAAGTCACTCAGAGTATAGCAAAAGCTACTTTTATGTCATCCCATCACTGGAGAGAGGGCTACTGAATTTACATTTTAAAAAATTCCAAGACCAGTTTGAGCAGTGTTTCTTAAATACATGACGCCACCTGG
Source organism: Ovis canadensis (assembly GCF_042477335.2). NCBI lineage: Eukaryota > Metazoa > Chordata > Mammalia > Artiodactyla > Bovidae > Ovis > Ovis canadensis. The sequence continues at coordinate 67,574,192 of NC_091263.1, read as the reverse complement.
TGGTGAAATATATTCTTGGCGAATAGAGATAAAATAACAGGTGGGGGAGAGAACTCTGCCCTTCAAACCCCTAACCATATCACTCAGAAGTAACAGCTGCATGAATGTGATTGAAAAAATGAGGACTGTGAAAAGATACTGTAATTCACTAAGTGTTTATAATTTGTGAGTTCTGAAAACACTTTTTGGTTTATTTTTCACTAGCGGAGAATAACTCTTCAACACTCTTTCTCTGCCATTTCTAAGGCCAAAATCAAAGAGAGCAGAAAAACGTGAGACATAACTACCTAGACTGGGGGAGAAGGTGGTGCCTACAGGAAAGAGAATTCTTCCCCATAAAACTGAGTTGCCGAAAGGATTTACACCACAACCTCTCCCTATCTGATTCTGAACACGACACTGAGGTCCACTGAGATTGACCTTGGTTCCAGGACACAGGAAGGGGCCCAGCAGAGCTGAGGTCAGACAGCCCCGGGGTCAGTCCCCACTCGTGGGATGATGGGAGCCCTCCCCAGCCCGCCCATCAGCTGATCCCCAGGCTGCCCCCAACAGACCACATCAGGCCCCTCTGCAAAGCAGTGCCAAAGACTTGCGGGCACAGCAGGGGGAAGGAGAGGCGGGACGAGCTGAGAGAGAAGCACTGACATGTAACATCACCACGTGTGAAACAGAGAGTCAGTCGCTGTACCACACAGGGGGCTCAACTTGGTGCTCAGAGATAACCTACAGGGGTGTTCTCGGGGGGCAGGGGGCAGAGAGGGAGGAGATGTACATATACTTCTGGTACTCATGGCTGATTCGTTTTCTATGGCAGAAACCAACACAACATTGTTAAGCAGTCATCCTCCAATTAAAAATAAAGGAAATATATTTTACAAAGAGAAAAAAAATAAAAAGGAATGTGATGTGCCAAGACCCTGGAGGCTGAGGGCCAAGGCCCTGTCCTGGTGAAGCCTGGCCACAGCACCCACCTGAAAGCCCCGGTGTAGCCATAGTACTTCTCCTTAGAGTTGGGCACACACTTGTTCAGGCCCTGGTCATCGCCGGCACACAATGCACAGAGGCTGGATTTCGGGTCGGCCCCAGGGGCACAGCTCTGACTAAAGAATTCATCTGCAGAGAAGAAACATAGGGAGCCAGCTCTTCCTACCTGTGTCAAGATTAAGTGGTCTCTGCCTAGCAGGTGACAGGCGTGGCTTGGTCTGACTAAGGCAGACAGAACAAGCTCATTATAACACATAGTAACAAGTTACCACCAACCTGGGCCCCAACAGGATTCAGAAAAACTTGGGACTATAGGCAACCTGACTGGGGCTGGAGAAGAGAGTCTGTGACTGTACAAAGGGTCCCATCCTCGCAGCCTCGAGCAGGGGACTCAGCTTGATGAACTCCGCGGCCATTGTATCAGAAGCTGCAAAATGTCCAGGTTCTGCTCTCCCCTTTTCCTCAGTAATAGGAACCCTGCTTTTCACCAGGGCCCCTGGTACCCGGTAAAACAGAGATAAGCCTTATCAGACTGTGGCTAGTAAGCCACGTGGCCAGGCACTCACTTCTGAAATGTGAGCGGGAGTATCGAGGGCCAGTGTCCTGACATCTTCAAAAGACAGCTGGCATACATGTTCTGCCCCTTCTCCTTCCCTTCCTTCATTCTGCACGTGGAAAGCAGAAGCGCGGGCTGGACCACCAGATGTGACATGAGCCGTGAGTGACCTTGAGCATGGAAGTCACATACTTGTCAAAACAGCCAGATATTTGAAAGCCAGGTCCCTGATTCCATGGTGCTGTTCTGTCAGCTCTGGTCAAGCCACCTTTGGGCTTCACTCACAGGAGAGAGAAATAAGCCTCTATTCACTTCTACTGGGGGTTCTCTGCTCTTGCAGCTGAACCAAATCTGGACCAACTCATCATGTGGTTTAGCCCATATTAAGAAGTTAGTGGAGCTTCTCTGGTGGTAAAGAATCCACCTGCCAATGCACGAGACTCAGGTCCGATCCCTGGGTCGGGAAGATTCCCTGGAGAAGGAAATGGCAACCCACTCCAATATTCTTGCCTGGAGAAATCCCATGGACAGAGGAGCCTGGCGGGCTACAGTTAATGGGGTCGCAGAGCTGGATACAACTTAGCAACTAAACAACAAGGAGTTAACACGGATTAAAACAGGTTAAAGAGAGAGGAAATAAAAGTGACAAGGAAGCCCTGCCCCAGTGAGCAAATAGCACCCCTTATCTGACTTGCGCATTCTCTGCTACTGGAAAAGCCACACCACGTGCCAAGCTCAGGTGATGCTGGGAGTGTCCCTCCATGGTCCTGGCAGCCTCCCCACAGCTTGGAGGCAGCTGTGGGGTCAGAAAGAGCCACACCAGCGTGCACTCCTGGGGAGGAGCAGAGCCACATGAAAGCCTGCCAAGGCGGAATCGCAAAGACCCATTCAAAATGCAGCAGGGCCCCACCGAGCAGAGGCCTGCCCAGGACGTGGGCCACAACGAGAACGTGCCACACACCTCCCCATCACCAGGCCCACGGCAGGTAGGGTGTGGCTCCTGTGTGAGGCGTGAGCATGGTGTGCAGTGGGGAGGCAGGAGAGGGGAGGCTGAGGCAGAAGTCTGGAGGTCTTACTGGGTTTCCTCTGTAAGTCAGTTCTGTGTGGTAGCAGAAGGCACCTTTTATGAGGAAGGCAGGTGGCTTTTCCCAAATTAGGGAGCCAGCGCCTGGGAGGAATTTAGATCTGGAGCTCCAGGAGGTGGGAAAAAAAAAAAAAGACTTCTGAACTTCTCAGTACCTGCATCCATTCTTAGCGTGCAGAGAGGCAGACTGACCCTGCAGTTCTGTGCCTCCGTGTGGGGTGGACGAGGCGTGGGGCAGGATGTATGAAGAAACTGAAGGAGGCAGCCACAGGGGACCGCTTACACCAAACGAGGCCTGTGGGCCACAGCCAGCCTGCAAATCCCCGCCCCTCCATGCCCTGACTTTCTCAGGGGACCCCAGCCTACCCCCAGGACTGCCTCAGGACTCCTACCAAATGCGCAGGAGCCTGTCTGGTTGGCGATCAGGCCCATGGGGATGTTCCAGCCTGCAGTCCTGTCCACGGCGGTGTGGCACGACTTCTTGCCTTTCAGAGAATTCCAAGTGAGCCCCTCATTTGCTTTCTTGACAACTGCCACGGCAAGGTACCCTTGGACAAACGGAAGAGCAAGTCTTAACCTCCCAGGGCCTGGGCCGTGGACTCTGTTGCACAGCATGCAACCCAGGCCCACAAAGGTTAAGAAGCATCACCAGGCAGCGATCCCCCCAGATGACTGCTTATTGTCAAACAGACCAACACAGCCTAAGCTTAAGTGGGGTGCAGCTCCCCTCCTGCTAGCTCACGCCTGGTAGACTCTGCTGCCAGCAAGTGTCCCTCTCTACCGAAGCTGAGGAGGCACCAGCTCTGGAAGGCGGTGGGCTGGCTGGTGCACAGGGCATGGGATTTAGCACAAGGGACCCTGGCTCCGGCCAGGATCTGCACAGTATTATCCATGGCTGTGAGTGAGATCTGGGGCTCTGCTTCCTCATCCGTACGAGACGGGGATGGGCCACCCCTCCTCCCCAGGACACAGTGGGGCTCAGGACACAGTGAGGAACTCTGAGATTTCTCTGCCATGTGTGAGGGTCCATGTGAACACGAATCCCAGCCACTCTCCTCTCTGAATGACTGGCATCTGCGAAAGAACTCACAGCTTCTATGGCTGCATCTCTGTGAGTTTTTTTTTTTAAGTTCCCAACCTCTCCTCCAGGGACAAGAAAGTACCCTCACAAACTTTTAAATCTCAGCAGTCCAGAATCAAATCCAAACCGACCATCCCAGCAGTTCCATGCAGCAGAAATGCATGTATGCGTTCACCAAAAGACAAGGCACTCACCTTCCGTTGGTCTCAGCACACAATCTAGGCTACTGTATTTGGAGGATTCTGAAAGAATAAAGAGAAGCAAAATGTCATTAAACACATTGTTTAGTGTGTTCATTTATTTTTCAAAGGTGCCCACATATTGAAAAACGCATATTGGCATGGCTTTGTATGTGTTTGTTTTTAACATAAATACATGGCATTGTAAAACAGACTTCACTATGTTTCTTCCTTTTTTCGTTTTTGTTTTCAATTCAACCCAATGCTGTGTCTTTAAGTTCTTTTTTTTTAAACTGAAGTATAGTTGATTTACAGTGTTGTGTCCATCTTTGCTGTATGGCAAAGTGACTCAGTTAAACGCATATACACATTTGTCTTTTGATATCCTTTTCCATTATGGTTTACCCAGGAAACTGGACATAGTTTCCTGGACTACACAGCAGGGCCTTGTTGTTTATCCATTCTAAAAGTAACAGTTTGAATCTACCAACCCCAAACTCCCAGTCCATGCCTCTCCCTCCTCCCATCCCCCTTGGCCACCAGTCTGTTCAGTATGCCTGTGAGTCCATTTCTGTTTGTAGATAGGTTCATTTGTGCCATATTTTAGATGCCACATATAAGAGACATCATATGATATTTGCCCCAATACTGTGACTTTAAGTTCGCATCGCCTTACTGTCGTCTGTAACTCACTGAGCTGAGTTACGGCTCCTAAGTTCTCTGCACATCTTCATACATGTCTGGGGATGTACCCAGGGGTGGAACTGCTGCAACTAACATCTGGACAGTTCAATTAACTATCCTTTTTTGTTTAAGCCACTTGGCAACTGGTTGGTATTATTTGCAACCAAAGGACTCCGACCTAATCCTCACCGGTCGGAGGTGGGGGGCACCTGGCCTCCTCTGGTTCCCTGTGGAGAGGCAAAGGATAAAGTGGAATTGTTTATATCCTTGCAGCACTCTCCATCCATGCCTTTGGACTCCGGAATCAGCTTCTCCTTGGGAAAAGGTCTCATCACCCCCACTTCATGTGATGGATAATTTGAATGTAAGTGTTGTTCTATTGGAAAAATATTTTTTAACTGGTTTATGACATTATGTAAGTTTTATGAGTACTATACCTATAGTGTGTGTGTGTATATGTGTGCTCTTTGTGACCCCATGGATTATAGCCCCCCAGGCTCCTCCGTCCATGAAATTTCCCAGGCAAGAATACGGGAGTGGGTTGTCATTTCCTCCTTCAGGGGATCTTCCTAACCCAGGGATCGAACCCATGTCTCTTTACCCTCTCGCATGGGCAGGCGTATTCTTTACCACTGCGCCACTGGGGAAGCCCCTTACCTGCAATGTGCTCACCGCCAAAACTTTAGTTTCCATCCCTCACCTACAGCTGACCCCCACTGCCCATTTCCCTCTCCCCCACATCTCCTTCCCTGTTTTCTTATCCCCCACTCTGTTCCCTGAATCTGCGTATTTGTTTTTGCTTGATTTGGTTTCTTCACTTATTTTTTAACTATCCCACATAGGAGTGAAATCAGAAGGTATCTGTCTTTCTCCACCTGAGAAATCACAAACTTTTAAATCTCAGCAGTCCAGAATCAAACCCAAACAGACCATCCCAGCAGTTCCAGGCAGCAGAAATGCATGTATGTGTTCACCAAAAGACGAGGACCCAGATGTTCACAGCAACACTATCCACAGCAGCCAACCATTGGAAATTACCCAAATGCTTCCCCACAGCAGAATAAATAAGTAACTGCAGTGGAGTCACAACAGAATACTACAAGACGAGATATAATGCTGAGCAAAGGACATTTTAAAAGGTACCTGCCGTGCAACTCCTTTTACATCAAGTTCAAAGACGGGCAGAACCGATTTGTGCCGTTTGAAGTCAGGAGTCATTACCCTTGCTGGGGTAAGAGGGCTAGTGGGCGCGAGAGGACTTGCGGAACCCGCTGTGTCTCGCTGTGGGCACTAGAGCTTGGGGATGCACCGGTGTGGGAAATGTTCTTCAGTTGTACATTTACGTGCACTTTTCTGTATATATATTATAACTTACTAAAATCTTTTTTAAAACCAAAAAGAGGAAATCAAGCTGGGCTCTGTCAGTTCTCACCACACTAGGCCATGTGGGTAACACAGCCACTTTCAGCTATTCTTTCTCCTGTTTCTCCTGTTTGAACCTATCTGTCCATTTTAATGTCTCCGTGTGACCCACCGAGTGGGGTTACTCCTCTCCACCCCGCCCTCGAAGCCCAGAGGGAATAAGCCAGAGGGTGCTCTTCTCCGCTTACCCCGGTTCTCTGCCATGACAGGCACCAGGCCACACTTGCCGGCAGTGTAGATATATCCTCCATCCAAGCTCAGGGCGTCCGCTTCCCCTTTCTGCCAAGACAAAGCATGTCTTCAACACCACAGTGAGGCTATTTCCCATCCTGCCTGTCTTTACAGCTCTAAGAGAACGGATGTCAGGTGCCCCAGTGAAGCAGCAAGGATTGATCTGGGCAGCCCAAGGAAATGCCACGTGCACTATTAATTCTCTACCGGCCGTGCATGCCTTTCACGCTGTCACTTCCACTGGAAAGACCGGGAACAGGCAGCCCAGTCGTTGCTGCTGTTTAGTCACTAAGCTGTGAACGACTCTTTGCGACCCCATGGACTGTAGCCCACCAGGCTCCTCTGTGTATGGGATCTCCAGGTGAGAATACTGGAGGGGGTTGCCATTTCCTCGTCCAAGGGGATCCTCCTGACCCAGGGATCGAACCTGCATCTCCTGCATTGGCGGGTGGAGTCTTTACCCCTGGACTCGGAACAGAAACCCCTTCTGTACTTGGAGCACTGTTGGGACCACTCCTGCACCAGCCTCCCTCGCTGAGGAGACAGGTGGGAACGGTTGGTCTTGTCTGGTCTCCACTCATTAGCACTGCACTCAAAAGTATTCAGCAAGTGAACAGAAGCAATTAAATTCGCTCACCATCAGAACGAACAAGCCCTGACTCCAGCACTGGAACATGGATTCAGCAAGACTGTGAAACTCCCCCTTTGAACTAATAACTTTTTTACAACTGTATTGAAGGTAATTGGAGATGTGGATGAAGATTTCTATTCGAGGCTGCACAGCACAGGGTTATCGATAACATCAAAATAAGGGGACAAAGAATAGGGTCACGACTAAATTGTGCCACATCCATCTACAAGATATTCTAAAATATATATTTTTTTGGTTTTTTGGCCACACCATGCAGCACGTGGGATCTTCCCCAAACAGTGATCAAACCAAGGCCCCCTACAGCCCTTCCTGGACTCTTCACTACTGGACCACCAGGAAAGTCACCGAAATAATTTTTTTAAGTGTTTTCAAAGCATATGTCACATGGGAAGATAGCCAAGATATACTGTTAAGTGAAAAGGACTCAAAACAACATAAGCACAACAATCCACTACTGTTCCGAGGCTAAAGTGAGATGAACTGATGAATCCTAGGGTGAGGAATTAGTGAAACTCTTAACTATGGTGCTTTCCTGCTGGCTCAGATGGTAAACAATCTGTCTGCAATGCGGGAGACTCCGATTCAAGCCCTGGTTCGGGAAGATTCCCTGGAGAAGGGCATGGCAACCCACTCCGGTATTCTTGCCTGGAGAATCCCATGGACAGAGGAGGGCTACAGTCCATGGGACCACAAGGAGTCAGACGTGACTGAGTGACTAACACACACTGAACTGTGGTGGCCCCGTATGCGGTTCCATTGCTCTCTTTGTCTTTATATCACATCTTTCCAAATTTTCCAAATTACCTGCATTCATTGTGAGTTGTTCTTAAGATCAGAAGACTGCGAAGTCCACAATAGACACTTTGCAGGACAGAAAGCTCTGTCCCCACTCTGCGTAGGCACGAGCAGACCCTGCCCCCCTGGAGACAAAGCACCGCTGAGCCCCTGCTCCCCTCCAACCAGATGCAGTGACCTGGGCCCCCCGCCCGCACCGCTCGCAGGCCGGGCGCAGGCCCCTACCAGCACCAGGGCGATGCAGTCGTCGGTGGTGGAGGCCGTGGCACAGGTCACGTTCTGGCCGCTCTGCTCGCTCCACTGCTGGCACTTACTATGCTCCTCGGGTCCCACCGCGCACCACACGACCCGCGTGCACCGCGCCTTCACCTCCTCTGCGGCTGCCCAGGGACACAGTGGTCAACAGGCTGTGAGCTCCCTGGAATGAGCCAGAAGGGCCCTGGCTCTCTTGGGGTGTCTTCATACTTTTCACTTCCCCAGAGGCAAACTGACTGCTCTACCAGGGCTGGGCAACCTGACGCACACAGGGTCCTGCAGCAGTATTATCGGGAGGTGACATGCTCCTTTGGGGACACTTGTCACCTGATTTGGTCCACAGAAGACGCTCACATTCGCATCACACCTACCCCGGTGAAGACCTCCAGGGGCTGGAAGGTGACCAAGGGACCGCTGCAGAGCAGGGTCAAGCTGCCCATAGCGGGCGGGGGTGGAGGGTGGTGAGGTGCTCCCGAAAGGCCTCAGCCAAGGCTCCCCGCCCACACCGGCCTGCCCTTAGGGCGGGCCTGGCCCTCACTCACTTTCCCTGAGGTTCTTCAAGGCGGTCAAGTAGCGGGAGCCCAGGTACAGTGCCGAATCTACTTTTGAGGGGATCCTCACAAACCCAAGGGCAGAGTCTTTGAATAGCAGGTCCTTCTGGCCTTGTGGAGAGCCAAAGAGCTGGAAGCGCTGAGACTTGTTTTTTCCAAACTTCTCCTAGTGAGGGGAAAGAGAATTATGATGTCAGTGGTAAACAGGAAAGCGAAACACCAGGTTGAAACAGAGTATCTGGAATTCTGGGATGATTCTGAGAGCAGGAACCTGGGTTGCCCTCCTCCTGTAGAGGGTCTCACGGCATCCCTGAGACACAGCTCAGTCATGGCTTCGTCGTTATGAAGTTGCTGGGATCTGAGCACCTTAGAGTCTTGAGAATATTGCATCATCCTCCCCCTACTTCTATTCCAGCCTGGGAGACACCACCAGTGGGTCACGCTAGAGGAGGCATCATTGTTTCAGCTGTATGGAGTACAGCCTAGACAGGCAGGCCACTGAAACTTCCAGAGTGGCAGGAAGTTAGGGAAGGAAGGAAGGAAACCTCCCCACCACCAGATCCAAGCGGGCGGGGCTACTGTGGGTGGGGATACCTGTGCCTTCCTGAGAAGCTCCCAGATCAAGTTCTCCTTGCCATCCACACTGCGGGCCACAACAGCATGAGAAGGGACCTGGGCCAGGTGGCACTCCTTGAATGCATCCACTGGCGCCCGAGTGTTGTTTAGGCAGAGAAGCTCATACTGGTCCCTGTCAGCCTTCTCTGGCAAGTTCTCTGGGGGGAAGGGAGAGGTGGAGGAGAGGAGGGTCCAGATGAGCAGGCCCCAGTCAGTAGCCATGAGCTATAGCCCTCCTCCCCCCATGGAATTTGAGCTGGAGGAGACATCTTATACAGTTGACAAAACTGGGGGTCAGAAGGGCAGTGGATTGCTCCGGAACATGTGGAAAAGTAAAGACAGTGCCCAGGAAGCCTTAAGGGCAAGCCCGTGATCCTCTGATTGGATCATACAGGCTCTGGGATTGTTGCAACTCTTGCCTGGCAAGCCAAGGAGGCTGAACCTGACCCATCTTTTTACATGACAACCCCACCTACAAAGGGTCGCAGGATGGAAACAAGCCCGGAACTGCTGCCCTAACCCACATCTCTGGAAAGAATAAAAATGGTAAAAATTTTAAAGCAAAAAATACAGTTGAATCACTTCTCAGCACTTGGGTGTATCCAAAAAAGGGGGAAAGGTGGTATGAGTGAGTCCATCCCAATTTGGAACTATTGATCTACATCACATGTAAATTGCATCAGAATACATTAAGTGATGGAAACTGACCCAAGTTGTTTTATGAGCTTAGTATAATTTGGATCTCAAAATCAGAGAAAGAAGTACAAGAGGAAATACTTACAGACCTATTTTACTTATGAACATAAACAGAAAAATCTAAAATAATTAGCTAACTCAATATAACAGACTATTTTTAAACTAATAGGTCAGACTCTTATGTTGATCAGTTTATTCCATTCACAAAAGAATGACTGAATGCCAAAGAAGCTAAAGACATTCACGACAAGAATGAATGAAAGGAAAACAATGAGATCATCTTAATAGCTACAGAGAAAAGCATTTATGTGTTCAACATTTATTTGTGCTTTTTTTCAGTTTTGGAAAACCAGTAATATAGAGAACTTGGTAAAGGTATTAAACTTGATAAATGCTAGTTATCAAAATATCTACAGCAAAATCACACTAAAAGAAGAAAATTCAAAGTCACTTCAAAATCAGGACCAAGCAAAGATGTCAGTTGTCACATTGCCAACACAATACCAGACGACCTGTATTTCACAATTTGCTAAAGAAATAAGAGATATAAAGGAAAGGAAGGAAAAAGACAAATTCTAATTATTGAAAGATGATGCAATCACCTACATAGAAAAGCCAGTGAAACCAAGAAAAAACTAATAAAACTAATAAGAAAAGTCCAGCGAGGCAACACTACAAAAATCAACTGTTACCCTCATTAGCAACAACAGAACAGAAACTAATACAGAATATAATATACTCTAAGAGCAAGTAAAATCATTAAATAGCAGGCAATTGGTTTCATCAGCTTCTTGGGTGGCTCAGTGGTAAAGAATCCACCTGCCAGTGCAGGAGATGCAGGAGACATGGGTTCAATCCCTGAGTCAGGAAGATCCCCTGGAGTAGGAAATGGCAACCCACTCTGATATTCTTGTCTAGAAATCCCATAGACAGAGGAGCCTAGGGGGCTACAGTCTATAGGGTCACACAGAGTCAGACACCACTGAGTGACTGCAATTAGTTTCATTAAACAATGCAGAAAAAAAAAGAAAAACAATCCAGGAGGGAGCTCCCTGATGGTCTGTTGCTGCTGCTGCTGCTGCTGCTAAGTCGCTTCAGTCATGTCCGACTCTGTGCGACCCCATAGATGGCAGCCCACCAGGTTCCCCCATCCCTGGGATTCTCCAGGCAAGAACACTGGAGTGGGTTGCCATTTCCTTCTCCAATGCATGAAAGTGAGAAGTGAAAGAGAAGTCGCTCAGTCGTGTTTGACTCTTAGCGACCCCATGGACTACAGCCCACCAGGCTCCTCCATCCATGGGATTTTCCAGGCAAGAGTACTGGCGTGGGGTGCCATTGCCTTCTCCGCCCTGATGGTCTAGTAGTTGGGATTCTGTGCTTTGACTGTGGTGGCCTGGGTTCAATCCGTCAGAAAACTGAGATCCCGCGAGCCTTTCTGCTCAGCCGAAGTAAGACAAAAACAACACAGGAGACTAAGAGAAAAATGTTAAGTTCTATAAATTCTATTGAAGAACCTAAAAAGAGGTGTGATCAAAAGGGAGAGATTTATTATGATCCAGGGATTAGAAAATTTGACATAAACATATCAGTTTTTCATGAATCAATTTAAATTCAATACAATTCTACTTAAAGTATGATGTTTTAAACAATCAAGAAAATAATTCAAAAATTTTAGTTAGAAAATAAATAGCAAACTGTTTGGGGGAGGTTCTCTCTCTTTTTCTCCCTCCCACTTCCACCTCCATAAGCTATTAAGGATCCCTACAAACCAGAGGAATAAAAGCAGAAAAATACAAATAGACCAGTGATACAAAATAGCTCAGAATCCATGATTATAAACAAGTTTTATGTATAAGTGGCTCCATACAGCAGTAGGAAAAGGGTAGAATTTTTTACAGTCAGTATTGTAAGGAAAATGGTCTCACTATAAAGGGGAGAATGCTCGAGTGGAATCCATACCTAATTTCCTAGGTAGGGAACATATGAACAGACAAGAATGTGTTAGGGAGCGGAGTCTATAAATTGTACTGTAGAAAATCTTTATGATTTGTATGGAAAATAGCATCTTTAAAAGACCCCCAAAACATATGCCAGCAGGGCAAAAGTGACCAATTTGACTTTACCAATATCAAGGACTTCTGTTCAACAAACCTGTTACTGACAGATTTTTTTTTTTTTTTTTTTTTTTACTGAGAAGAGATTTTCCTAAAGTCTAGAACTAACTATGGCTGGTTATATAGAGAGGAGGAACGCCTCACCTTGAATCAAAATCATGAAGAAACAGACATGAAAATCAATAGAAGGATAGTCAACGGTGAAAAAAGGAAGAAAGGGAAGCCCAAACTACCAGCAAATACACTGAGATGATCAAACTCACTAGATGCCAGAGAAATGCAAGATAAACCAACAGTGACGTATCTACTGCTTTACAGCTGTAGATAGTAAACGTGATGTGTGCTCTCCACGGAGCACTTCTCACCTGTTAGAACCCCTGAACCAGACAAGCACAGCACAACAACACAGATAAACCTCTAAAACGGAATGCTGAGTGGAAAACCTTGATCACATCATAATCAATAATGATCAATAGAGTTTCTGTGAACTTAGAATCCAGAAACACAGATCAGCACTATACACTTTGCAAGACCACATCTATCTTGGAGGACATGTGTCAGCTACCTTGACCTGGGTGTCCTTGATGCAGAAGAGAAAGATAGCGGGCACGGGGTAGTCTCAAAGAAAACTAATTGCTTAAAATATAAAGTCACATAAAAATCAGAGCTGTGCTCTGCAGAGAACTTTGATAATCATGTGCCAGGAAGTGAGGAGTCAAATTAGCTCACTACTTGGATTTACAATGAAATGAAAGGAAAGAAAAAGCAAAGGAGGCGGTACCCGCGGCTCCTCGCCCGCCCCTTACCAAACACTGTCGTCTCCTTGACAAAAGCCACGTCTCCAGCCCCATCCTGCAGGCACCTGTGGGATGAGAAAGCACCAGAAGGGTCAGCACAGAGCGGCCCGGCTTGTTCCTCGTGCCTGCCTGTGGAACAGGGCCCTGGGGCTTGTCTTCTGTGGGTTCCTGACCTGCAGAGGACAGGGCTCTGAGGCTCTGGGCCCCTCCCCCCGGGAAGGCATCAGGGGCCACTTGCAGATGGATTCTGAGGAAGAAAGAACCAGAGGATGCTGGCTAGAGACCCCCACTTTCCCCTTTAAGGGTTGATTGAGAGGGCAAAACTTTGTCTTTCTATGTAAAAGAGTTTCCATGCCTCTACACCAGAGGGTAAAAGCAGTGCCTGCGGCCACGTGGTTTTTTCCCCTCCCAGGGCTAAGTGGCAAACGTGCCCTAGGCAGCAGAGAATCGGGGAGGTCCCCCAACACACACAAAATGCCTGAGTCCGAGAGGCAGATGGGGTAAAAGGAGAAACATCAGCTTCAGCATGAGGCGGGGGCGGAGGAGAGAGCTCCCCAGCGAGGCAGAGATCACTACCTCCCGGGGAGAGGGACCAGGCTGTCCGGCTGCCTGGCCAGGGGTCTGGGGCCAGTCTGCTCATGACAAGACTCCTTCAGTCCTTCTGTAGTTAGGGAGGGGACAGCCATCAGCAGGAGGAGCCCAGGACCACAGAGGGACAAAGCCAGATTCAGGGATCTCTGGGGAGGCAGGAGGGTGCGCTGACGAGGTGACTGCTCGCTGGGCTGGTGCGGAGGTGAGGGGATCCTGCGGCGGGCTAGGGGACTGGAGGAGATCATGCACTGGGCAGAGCCAGCACCTTTTTCGGACTCGGTTTCTCCGCACAGCTCGAGAACTGGACCTCCTCCATGGCCCCCCACTAGCTCATTGAGCTCTATGTGGGGCCAGAGAAAGGGCTTCCTAGCCAGAGGACACATGGGCCGCTGGGGAAAAGACGATAGTCTCACTCACTTGAAGGCACCAGAATAACCAAAGTATGGTTCCTGGGAGGAGCAGGCACACTTGTTCTCTCCCACCCCCTTGCACAGTTGACACAGGTTGGGGTATGCTTTTCCATCAACGCAGGGAACACAGCTGGCAGAGAAGAATCTAGCCACAGCTGTTGAACAGAGAGAAATGAACCAGGGTATGAGCTCACCAGACCACAGCCAGTGGCACCCCCGGTGTTCCCTCCCCTCCACCCCCACCTGAGAGCCTTTGCAAAGCCAGGAGCTCAGAAGATGTACATTGGCTGAGACTCGACTCAGCTACCACCTCCCAGGGCTGCTGATACAGGAGACCCCACCCCCACAGGCTTCACAGCAGTTAACCTGACCCCTGCCCTGGATTCACCCCACATGCTCACCTGGGACACCGCGAAGTGGCTTGTGAAGGTGCCACTGGAGTAGGGACCCCAGCCTGAGATCACCAGAGCCCCCACATGTCTTACCTCCCTGGAGGGGCTCGGCCGACTCTGTCCAGCTCAAGAACGGGCGAAGGATTCCCATAGGGATGTTCCACCCAGCGGACCTGCCAAGGCCCGTGTGGCAGGACTTCTGGCCTTGCAGCTGGTCCAGCTGAAAGTTGCTGCCCTTCTTCACGACGGCCACAGCATAATAGTGGGTTTGGGGAGCTGCAGAAAAGGTAGAGAGAATCGAGAGCTCTTAGCCTGGACCAGAGAGAGAGAGAAACAGCAGTCCCTGAACGAGCCCCTCGTGGGAAGGGGAATTCCATCTGGTCACTGCAGCCCAGAGCCTCCTCTGCTTCCCCAGTGGGTCGGTCACTGGCCTAAAGAGCCCAGGGACATCATTCCCTGGACGTGTGACACTGTCTGAGACCTCAGCTCTGTGCCTTGTCCACTCTGACCCCACAGAGCCCAGGGCCCAGGTCCAGGCCACCTCAACTTCTGGGTCCCCAGGGAGAACTCACACTTTTCTGTCCCATAGATCTCTGCCGCTACTGGCCGCAGTTTGTAGGGGTCCAGGCCCGCCTCAAACACCATGCCACTATCCAGGGTCACAGCATCCGCCTTTTTTCCCTGAAACCACAGGCCAAACCAGCTTCAGGAGAAAACCTACCCTAAGCCGGGCAAGTGAACCTCAGGATGTCAGAAGGCTCCATGGCTGGAAGGATCTTCCAGACGGTCAGCTTCCAGTCACGTCCCACTGAGTTGCTGTGAGAGGTGGGTAACGGGCTCCAGCCCCTTTTCTGTAACTCCTGAGGTCGCCAGATGGCCGCTTTTTCACAAGACATGCCTCAGATCACTCAGTGATGGCATCCTTCACCGTCTTTTATATTATAAACTTTGGGGATGGACATATAGTACACACTGCTATATCTTAAGTGGATAATCAACAAGGACCTACTGTGCAGCACAGGGAACTCTGCTCAATGTTATATAGTAGCCTGGATGGGAGGAGTTTGGGGGAGAGTGGACACCTGTATATGTATGGCTGAGTCCCTTCGCTGTTCACCTGAAACTACCACAACATTGTCAATCAGCTATATCCCAATACAAAATTAAAAGTTCAGTAAAACAAAAGTTCTAGATGCTTCCTGCCTCCCGTTTTTCCTCTATATTTCTTTTAAGTTTTTATTTTTATTGAATACAAATGTTAACTATTAGTATATCTTAAAGTTATCATCATCATAAACCATGTTCATCCTCTTTGGCATATGACTTCACCTCTGCTTACTTATTTCTCATATTTGCAGCCTGGTAGAAATAATATTTTCTGGACTGCTTTATTCATCTAAAACTGCCTACATTTTCTCCTGTAGCAGCTTTCTTGATTGCATTGACTTCATGATATTATATCATAATGTGGCTGTTTTATAATTTATTAAGCTAAATTTGAAACATTCCCTCCAATGTTCACCACCTGGGTTCCTTCTAACTTTTTGCTGTTAAAATTATACTTGCATGGGCAGCTTTGTCCTCTTAGCTTTTTTCCCTTCTGATGACCTGTTGCCTTGGGATAGGCATCTGAGGGCGGTATCACCCAGACAATGGGCATTTTTTTCTTCAAGGCCTTGGCCATCGTTGTCATCCTGCTTTCCAGACAATTCTTTTCCAATCTGGAATGCCACCTACCGTGAGGACCAGTTTCATTATAGAACCACCAGTGTGAGAGGCTTTCATTTTATTAAGTGCTATCACTTAGAAAATTCAAGTACTAACAAATTGCTTAGATTTGTATGTCTCTTGATTATTCTGGGGAACATTTCATAGTATTTTTATTAATACTACCTCCATCTCCCCATATTGTTTTTCTTATGTGATCTTACATTTCTTATCAGTTGAATTAGCTCCTTATAGAATACAGTCACTTGTCAGAGCTGGTGCATATTCACTCCAGTGCTTTCTAAAGTTTCTTTTTAATTGGAGGATAATTGCTTTACAATGCTGTCAAATGTTTTGCTTAAATGTTTTTAATGGCTATGAATTAAAATTTTTAATCATTCATTTTACTTCATGATTTGGTTCATTGCTTTTTTAAAGCTAAGAGACTTCTCTTCCCTCTATGGTTCTGCTAATGAATCTGCCTCTCTAGGTTTTCGATAATACACATTTTATTTTTAAGCATTTAATCTATCTCTGTTTTGGTGTATGGTATGTAGTTGCTGTTGCGTAGTCACTCAGTTGTGTCCAACTCTCTGTGATCCCATTGACTGGAGCCCACCAGGCTCCTCTGCCCATGGGATTTCCCAGGCAAGAATACTGGAGTGGGGTGCCATTTCCTCCTCCAGGGGATCTTCCCGACCCAGCGATCGAATCCACACCTTCTACACTGGTGGATGGATTCCTTACCACAGAATCACCAGGGAAGTCTGTGGTGTGTGGTGCTGATTTCAAATGGGGCTCTAATTAAAAAGGCAGATTTTTAGGTCTTATTCACAGATATGGAACAAGCTGGAATAGGGCCTACAAATCTGCATTTTAAGCCAGCAGGAAATGCTGGTGTTGTTTGTCCACAGGCCATAGTTGTAAACTAACAGTCTAAAATATTATTCAAACTAGACTTTTTCCCTTAAGTACTGTTCCAATAAGCCTAGATATTAATAGGAACTTTACACACATTATTACCTACTTTGTGCTAAAGTCATATACACATTACCATGGTGCATGGCAGACACACAACATATTTGCCAAACAAATGAATAAAACTGGTTGCAATAGATTTTACATCTGAAAAAAAAAAGCAAAAGGAATCTGAAGTTATGCACAAGTCAGGACTCCCTTCCCTTTCTCTGTCTGCTAACGTCTTAGACAAGTGTCTTTCCAGTGCGGCCTGGCAGGCTGTGCCCCAGCATGTGATGTGCTGACTATGATGGGCTCAGCTTTTTTCTCTGCAAGTTCAGAGGTAATCTCTCTGGAGATTTTCCCTTAGAGTCACCTTGACTTTTGCCAGTGTTACCTAATCACCCAATACAACTGCTTCTGTGATATCATTGTGTGTTAGTGGCGGGTTAGTCGCTCAGTCATGTTCGACTCTTTGCAACAACATGGACTGTAGCCTGCCAGGCTCCTCTGTCCATGGGATTCTCCAGGCAAGAATACTGGAGTGTGTTGCCATTTCCTTCTCCAGGGGATCTTCCCAACCCAGGGATCGAACCCAGGTCTCCTGCACTGCAGGCAGATTCTTTACCGTCTGAGCCACCATCATTGCACTGTCATTATTCTCGGTTTCTGTGGTGATGTCAGTTTCCCTACAGATGGTTTTCAAATTTAGAATGGCAATGTCTGCTTCCAAAATGGCGTTGTGTCCTAGGAGAGAGGACAGCTCCCAACTTACAGGCACTCAGGAAGAAGAGCAGAGAGGGCAGGGCGAGCTCATTTTCCATGGCACTTGGATCCTTTCCCTTTCAGTCTGGTCCCACCCAACCTACGGCCTGGACTCACCGCGATGGCCCGGATACATTCCAAGGCAGAGGTCCTCCTCACACAGGTGATAGAGGGAGCACCCAGCTTCCTCATCCTCCTCTGCCATTGGTAGCATTTGGACCCCTCCGGCAGTGAGATGGCACACCATCGAACGTTTTTCCTCGGGGCAGCCAGACACAGTCCTGGGAGAAAGAGGCCAAGGAGTGAGGGTTCTATCACTGTCCGTGGAAAGGACAGCCTTGCCCTCTCAAGGAGTGGCCCTCCCCTTCCCTCTCCATTCTGTGCCTAAGTCAGGCCACTCTCCTCTGATGGAGGTGTTTCGCTAGCCTAATGACCACTCCATGCTGGCCAGAGGGCTGTGACCCTCAACAAATCTGAGGAGATGATCAGAGCCTCTGGAATCGTTTCCCTCCTCTGACTGACATACTTCTTACCCCTGACAAAAAACCAGCAATGCCCCCTTGCATCAGCTAGGGAAGTTCTTCTACCTGCTTTGTTCCCCTGGAACCTAGGAGGTAGGCAGGGGAGGAAGTATCGCGTCTGTCTTTCTGGTGTGGAAGCTGACTCTTGAGCATGGCTGAGTGACAGTCTGCTCAGCAGTGGCAATGTCCAGCCTGGAATCTGGGTCCCTCTAGGTTGTTGAGGCTTCAGACATCTCCCCAGACATCCTCCCCAGAGGATGCTAAGGGAATGAAGGAAAATACACCCCACCCCTTGTCGGGAGGTGAGCTGCAGTAGGTGTTGTACCAAATGGGTCAGTGTGCCTGAGTTACACCATCCACCACTGCACCGAAGACAGGACTCTCAAGGAGGGAAGGAAATGTTCTTAAACTGATTTACCGCAATGGTTGTACCACTTGGTAAAGTCACTAAAAACCACTGAATTATATAGTTTGATGAGGTGAATTTCATAAGTAAAATATACATCAGTAAAACTGCTACAAAAAAATAAAAGCCTCTTGGTTGCAAAAGCCACTCCTCTTTTGGATGTGATTTGGTGGGGAAGGGGGCTGCATTCAGCTCTCTGCCACCTCCTATTCATAAGCACCCCCTGCACCCTCCAGGGTATTGAGACACCTGGCGAGGATGTGGCTGCCACACCCTTCCCCCCAACACCAGCCACCGTCCCAGGGAAATTTCTAGGGGTGTAATCTACCCTGGGAAGCCTTCCTGGATCTGTCCTGAAGTGAGAATCTGCACTATCCGATTTAGCCACTGGGATCCAGCAGGGTTTCCTGGATGCCCTCTGTATACAGGGCACTGGGTGATATGCAGAGGAACATGCAAGCAGATGGCAGCAGCCATCTCATCGGGAGAGGCAAAAAGCCCCCAAGGATGCAACCAAGAATGATGAATGCTCTAGAAGAGAACAAGTGCCAAGCCAGGTGTGATGTCCCCACGACCTCAGCCAGTGACTGGGGCGGGGAGGCAACCCAAGAAGTGGGCGCAATGGGCCACGCGCTCAGAGACGGTTGCAAGGCCCATCTGTGCCAGGTCTTTACTCGGCCGCTCATGTGTTCCGTTCCCCCTCCATCCACCCAATCGCTTTTTACTGAGTTTTGCTGATATCCACGTTTCCTAGGTTAGAAAATTGTGGCTTTAACTTATGGCTTGCCCAAGGTTTCACAACTAATAAGTCTGGATCCAGAATTGGAACCTAGGCAGTCAGACACCAAGCCCCCTGCCTATGTAGGCTGACTGGTTAGAGACGGGGTGCCGTGGAGATGGTAAAGGGTTTGGGGGCAGGTCATGGAAAGCCTCCAGTGCTGGTCCTAGAAGGTCTCATTCAGAAGCCATGGAGCGGCGGCTCACAGCAGGGCAGAGACAGGTGGGCTGAAACCTGGAAACCAGGCAGAAAAGGGAGTCGAGAGGAGGGCGCACAGCAGAAATCAGGAGTTGGGGGTCACAAGATGGAAGCTGAGGGTGAATGGAGAGAGCAAAACGAAGACCATGTGTCAAGCTGGAGGGAAGGCATGAGCAGGGGCAGGAATAGGGAACCAGGGGACGAGCTTGTGTGCTCCCTTGGGAGGGGTGAACCAGGAAACTAAAGCGCCACTGAGAGGTTTTCTGAGATGCCCCCCAAACACCAGCGCTGGGTGCAGAACGCAGCGCTCTGCTCCTCCCCTCCACAGCTCCCAGCAGCCAGCTCTGAAGCTGCCTGTCTCTCTCAAGACAAAACGCTCTGAGGCAGATCTAGGTCTGGCCCTTCCAGTATCCCCAGCCCCGCCCCTGATCTGTCTCAGTCACTCACATGCTGCCCACTTGAGCCTGGATGGCACCCTCCTGAAAGGACACATGCTCAGATTCCTTCTGTGTGGACACACAGTGCCCCTCTCTCAAAGGCAGGGGCTGGGCTGGAGTTTCTCTTCTCGCCCCATCCAGCCTCTTCCTGCCACGACACCCATGCGGAGCAGGGCAGGAACCCCCCAGGCCAGTGGCCGCCCCTTCCACTGGGTAGGACTAGGGATTCAGTGATACTTTGGGACGTTGGCCACCATCCCATGGATGGTAGGATTTACACTGCAGACCTCAGTGGGCGTCAAGACAACCAAAGATTCAAGTGAAAATGGAACCCAGTGATGCGACTCTGAGCCAGGTCCCAGACCACAGCCCATGAACACTTCTAGGAAAGCAAGGCTTCCTGCCCCTCCGGCCTCTCCTAGGTGGCCCCGACCCTGTGCTACGGGCCCAGCAGGCCACGGGTCAGAAGGAAGGGTAGTCGTGAGCTGGTGGTCCTGGCCAGTCCAGTCCTGCCTTAGAGGAGAGAGAAATAATCCACACTCCTGGGGAGGAAGAGATGGTTGGATTGCATCACCGACTCAAGGGCCATGAGTCTGGGCCAACTCCAGGAGATACCAAAGGACAGGGGGTGCCTGGCGTGCTGCAGTCCATGGGATTGCAGAGAGTTGGACATGCCTGAGTGACTGAACAACAACATGGGAAGGAAACTGGAGAAGAGGACCAGAAAAGACAGGGATAGGTTAGGGAGCAAAAGCTCCCGGTTATCCTCTAAACACCTCTCTTCATCCAGGAAGCTCCCAGCCGGGAGTAGATGCCGGAGGACAGAAGGAGGCTGCACTGCGCTGCTGGCGGGGCAGGCTGCAAGGGGCAACACCTGGGCTTTCAGCAGAGCCCTGCACACACCCCGTCTCACTCTCCAGCCCCTGTGGCCACTGTCAGGACTCTCCCCCTTCACTGCTGGAAGCCCGGCCCTCACATGTACATCACTAATGTCCAGCACAGGTGAGTGAGCACTCCAGGGATCAGTTCAGATACTTGGTGGTGGGGGGTGGGGCGGTGCGGTCAGAAGGAACGGTGGTTTAGTCCCTTCTGCTTAGTCCCCTTCTAGTCCAGGCACATTAAAAACCAGGCACCAGGCACTTCTCTCGCACCCTCTGACAGAAGGGGCCCAGCAGCAGGCTCTGTGCCCCCCACCCCTGCCCCTTTGCAGTGGGAGGGCTTGTGTGCGCCTCCATCTACCAGGGCAGGCGGCCCTGCGCCCTCCTCGCAGCCCTGTGGGAAAAGGGTTGAGCCATTTTTCAGTGAAGCTGAGGTTCAGAAAGACTGTCGCTTGCCCAAGTTACACAGTCCTTGCAGGAGCTGGGACCCCATCTGCAGTCTCCTGAGTGTCTTGGGCAAGTCACTCGCACTCCCAGAATCTCATTACCACCCCCGCCTCCCTCTGTATACTCTTGTCACCAGTGCTATGGATAGGACAGAAGGGACAGGGACCGGGAAAGACCCTTAGGGGAGCTCGGCAGCTCTGGGCACGGACCCCGCCGGCTTCTCGGAACCCAGCTCCGGGCTCCTCCCCAGGCGAGTGGGCGGGATCCGCTCCGCTCCCGGGCGCGTCCTCTGCGGCAGGTGCCCGTGCCAAACTGCCTGCTGCGGGGGACAAGGAGGCCCACACGGCGGGGAGCCAGGACCCAGACGCCTACACTGAGGGGTGAGGGGACTGGGATGCTCCCACAGCGGGGCGTGGGGACCGGGACACCTACCTGGAGGGGCATGCCCCTGCCCCCACCCATACCTGCACTCACCAAGGGCTCCAAGGGACAGCAGGGCGGGGACGAAGAGCTTCATGTCTGGGGTCCTGGGGCGACTCCGGAACGAAGGCTCTGCCACCTGCGCTCGTTCTGCGTCCCTTTATCCAGTGCCCGGTGGCCTCACGAGGTTTGCCCCGCCCTGTGGTCCTATAAGCGCCCCAGGCCTCCCTCCTCCCCCCTCCCGAGGTCTGCTAGTTCCTAGAGGGGAAGAACTGGGGGAAGGGGGAGGTGGGGGCTGAGACCGAGGGAGCGGGAAAGGTGCCCGGGCGGGGCTTGGCGCTCGGGGAGAGGATACCCAACCCACCCCCACCTCTCAAGTCCCCCCAGCGCTGCCTAGCTGGGGGATGCTCTTTCTTTCCCACTTGTCCGAAGCCCCTCGGGAGTGGCAGTCCCTGAGTTTTGTCCCCTCTCTGGTCTCAGTGCCTTCTAGAGATCGGCACCTAGAGCAGGGGTCCTAAGGTGAATCTTTGTGGATCAGCTTGACTGTACAGATGGTATCTAAAGTGCTTGGGAACCAGTTAAGGCAGACGGAGACCCTTGCGTCTGCACGCACCAGCCAGCCTGGAGTTTTGAAAGAAGGCCCGCTGCCTGGCCCGGGGTCCACGGCAGCCTGGTCCAGCTGGCTGAGGCAATATGCTGCCCAGAGTCTGACCCAGACTGCCCCTGGGGCCCTCCTGAGACCTAATACAGCTCCCAGAAAACAGAACCAGAGGCCTAAGTGCCCAAAGGCTCTCCTGGTCCCTCATTTGCCAATGAAAAGGATATCCTACCACTTGTTTTGTTTTGTGGCAATCTGAGGTGGGAGATAGGAACCTCATTGTGATAAATGTCCTATTTTGTCCTCAGTACACAGGCTGACCCTGTTTCAGGAAGCTGGTTTTCAACTGTAAAGCTAGAACTCTGCTCTGCATCCTCGAAATACACTCCCTTGAAGCACAATGACTCCCACGCAGGGGTCTCCAGTGCAGCCCTGCTTATCATTCACTGATTGCAAACAAACTAAACGTCCATCAAGGGGTGGGGGCAGGACTTCCCGGGCGCTTCCGATGCAGCATGTGCAGGTTCAAACCCACTTGGGGGAACTAAGATCCCATATGCTGTGAGGTGTGGCCAAAATTAAAAAAAAAAGAGGGGGGGGTGTCACATAGAACATGATGCTCTGAAACACACTGGGGGCCCAGAGAGAAAGGACCACCATGCAAGTACTGATGAGCACTTAGCTCCAGGAGATACTAAGTGAAGAAGTCAGGTCCTAACAGTGAGAGAAATTCCCTACGTGGGTTAGTCTGGACAGTATGTTATTCTGAAATCTATCTGTCCTGAAAAGCTGGCCTTAATTCTTTGCTTAGACTACTGAGTACACAAAGGGTTTCCAGGGACAGAGGGGCAATACCTCGGGAGACGGCCCTGTTGGGGGTGGATATGCAGTGGGCAGCACTTGGCGCCATGGTGAAGCAGAGCCAGCCCATTTTGGAGGCCCTCGAGGAGACTGTGGGGCCCCTCTATCCTGGGCATGGATCCTGCCAAGGCACATGAGTGGAGTCTGACTAGGGATCCCGCTTGCTGGGCACAGGAGTTGGATCCAAGGTTCAGTGGGAGGATCACCAGTCAGGTTTTGGGGTGACAGATCCAGGGTCTCTCATGGTTTGGAAACACAGTGTTGCAACATTAAAAGTTGCTTTCATCAATAACTGCAATAAGCCATTACAAAAATAATGAAGTAACACAAAATTGACTAATTCTCAGGAGTGCTGAAGCATCTTTGTACCTTAATTAGCAACTTGGCTTTGCCCTTCCGTGATTATAAAAGAATTAAGACATGTCACAACCCAGGTCTGTATCTCCAAGTGCAAATTAGAAAAAGGATCGGTTGGGAGGTCAGATGCCTGATGTCTGATAGAGTTGGCAGGAACACAGAGAACCTGGGGCCACAGCTGAGAGGCAGAGCTGAGGGACTGCCCTGGAGGCAGGATTGGGGTAAGCAGACTGTTTTCATGCTGTGTCTTCAAGGAATGTCCCAGCCTCAGGCCAGCAGAACAGCCCCCAAGGCCATCTGAAGCTGACAAAGGAGGTGGGGCTGCCCAGAAGACAATGTTCCACTGATCTGTTATCAACATTCATTCATTCGTTCACTAATCCAAGCCAGAACTGGTGGGTGCCAAGAGGGACACAGAGAAGAGGGGGTCCCATCCTGGCCCTAAGGAGCTGATGGCACACAGGGAGTGGGGTGGGCACAGGCCACTGGGAAGAGGCAAGGCAGCATAAATAGAGTGAGCGAGGGAGCCGAAGGAAGGCCATTTGACCGGTTTGCATCATCAGGAGCCCATAAGGCTTTGAAGAAGAGCATTTGACCTAGGTACCTGAAGGAAAGGATACCTATCTACAAAGAGAACTTCAGGTAGAGGAAATAGCCAGGTAAAGGCTTGAGAACATGGATTCAGTGACCTCAATGGACAACCAAAAGTTGCCCTAGACTTTCCGACCTGGAACGCATTGAAGGAGGATTCACAAAATCATGTCCTCCATCCTGAGCTCCACGTCAGGTGTCTATCTGCCCCTTGCTGCGTGTCCTGCAGGCACTACAGTCAATGCATCAAAAATAGATCTCCTCTGCTCCCTCAAGCCCCACATTTCCTCTCATACCTCCCACTACTTCCCACCAAATGAAGAGCCTTGGGGTCATCCTCAAGTCCTCTGGTCAAAGAGCCCTGTGTGTGTGCTGGGCACTTAATGATTAACATTGGTTGAATGGATGAGTGAATGAGTGAGGAGGAGGGACAGTTCAGTTCAGTCGCTCAGTCATGTCTGACTCTTTGCAGCCCCGTGAACCGCAGCATACCAGTCCTCCCTGTCCATCACCAACTCCCAGAGTCCATCCAAACCCATGTCCATTGAGTCAGTGATGCCATCCAGCCATCTCATCCTCTGTCGTCCCCTTCTCCTCCTGCCCCCAATCCCTCCCAGCATCACGGTCTTTTCCAATGAGTCAGCTCTTCACATGCATGGCCAAAGTATTGGAGTTTCAGCTTTAGCATCAGTCCTTCCAATGAACACCCAGGATCTCCTTTAGGATGGACTGGTTGGACCTCCTTGCAGTCCAAGGGACTCTCAAGAGTCTTCTCCAACACTGCAGTTCAAAAGCATCAATTCTTCAGCACTCAGCTTTCTTTGTAGTCTAACTCTCACATCCATACATGACCACAGGAAAAACCATAGCCATGACTAGATGGACCTTTGTTGGCAAAGTAATGTCTCTGCTTTTTAATATGCTGTCTAGGTTGGTCATAGCTTTCCTTCTAAGGAGTAAGTGTCTTTTAATTTCATGGCTGCAATCACCTTTGGAGCCCAGAAAAATAAAGTCAGCCACTGTTTCCCCATCTACTTGCCATGAAGTGATGGGACCAGATGCCATGATCTTAGTTTTCTGAACGTTGAGCTTTAAGCCAACTTTTTCACTCTTTCACTTTCATCAAGAGGCTCTTTAGTGGGAATATTCTTGGTGGGAATATTTATACCATGGAAATTAGCGAATTCTAGATGTCAGGTCATCTTTCCCTCCAAGAGAGCCAGCTGACAGCACACCTCTGCCTGTGCTTGTCATTATTTGGAGGAACGCAGTGCCCATTGTTGTAAAGGGTGTGTAAGGGGTGGGGGGGAGGGGGAGTGTCATCCTAGCAGGGAGAAGATAATAGTGCTTAGCAGTTAGATGGCACCTTGTCCTCCAAACAGCACCATCAGTTACCTTGTCTCCTGTGGCTCTAACAGAAACTCTGAGTTAAGAAAGTCACTGCTCTAAAATGAGGGAAGCTGAGGGTCGCCTGTGGTCACGCAGTGAGTGAAAGACGGAGACCAAATTGCTAACCCCGTGTCTCCCATTAGGCCCACAGCCAGGAACGCTTTCTACCACTCAGCCAGAACTTTCTGAGAGCTCGAGATATGAGACCAAGGCCCAGGGATGGCCTCTGCCCTCGATCTCAGTGGTGGTATTGGACCCTCCTGTGCACCATGAGTTTGGGTAGGCTCCAGGAGTTGGTGATGGACAGGGAAGCCTGGCATGCCGCAGTCCACGGGGTCACAAAGAGTTGGACACGACTGAGCGACTGAACTGAACTGTGGACCAGGCACTGTCAGCCCCTTCACACATCAGCACCGTGATTGCCTTATTGGTCTTCCTTCCATACGTGGGGACTCTGGCAAAGCAGCTAGCTCATCCACCATCCAGCTAGAAATCTGTCACTAATCCCTGCCCCCTGCCCCATGACCTCTTTTGGTTTGATCGTTCCTGTGCTGACCACCTTAAAGAGAGAACACAAAGAAAGCAAGAATGAGCAAGGGACGGAGGGAGAGCTCCCTGCTTTCCGGCCAGTGCGATGACCGATATTTCAGATCAGGTCTTCGCACTGGGCCCTTGCACAGAGCCCAGGGTCCCTGGGAGCCTGTGGACGTGCCTGTGGGTGCTGGGGGGTCATCATCTGAGGGAGCTCAGAAGGGCAGTGGGCAGGAAAACCGGGCCTCTGTTAACTAATACGTTGTATTGCCAATTGTTGCCCAATTCACAGAGAACCCACAGAGACAAAGAGTTTCTATTTCTGTGCACAGACCTCTTCCTCCTCCTCCCTGCCCCTCGTCATAATCAGGACCTTGGTCAGCATGGACCCTCTCCTCTCAGGGCCAAGCCCTCCCGGGGCGGACACCCCACAGACCTGCTGAACAGTCTCCCCAGAGTCAAAGGGGCAATGGAAACACCCCAGGTTTACCCAGCCCCAAGGTTTCAATGTTGGCACCCCACACCCCTGGCAACAATCGGATTCCACGAGCATCTAACTGAGGTGAGAATGTGCAGCATGCCAGGCCCAGGGAGAGTCTCCCAGGAAGGTGCCAGTCAATGGCAGCCTGCAGGAAACTGGGGGCTGGCCCCTGGCCAGCCACGCAAATTTCTTCCCAGAAGGAATGAGCCCCTTGCCCAGGGAAACCCCCAAGCAGGAAGCACCTGAACCCTGGGGGCCCTTCTGCTGCTCCCTCCCCATTCGGGCAGGGAGGGGGCCTGCTCTCTGGCCTTACGCAAGTCAGCACAGGAGGCCTCTGTGTCTGCCGCCTGCATCCCATAGCGAGAGATTAGGATGGCCTTCACCAAGAAGCAGCTGGAGACGCACACTCAGAGAAGTGAGATCCTCCCTCCCCAGCTCCTCCAGGCTGGGAGTGCCTAGCGCCCAGACCACTGCTCTACCCAGGCTTCCCTTCCTCATCCCTCCATTCATTTCTTCCCTGGACAGCCTAGCATGCTGGAGGGCATGGGGGAGATGCGGTTAGAAACTCAAGAGGTGGGCTTGGACGTGGGGTTCCCACCTGCTCCAGCCTAAACTGCCACCTGGTCCTGGGCCATCTCTCAACCTGCCTAAGCCTCAGTTTCCCCAGGTGTAAAAAAAAAATAAATAAGAGGGACACAGATAATATCAGTTCCTGAAGTGGGCAGAGCTCAGACCTGATGTCTGAGATGTTTATAAAGGCTCAGTACAGGCAAGGTATTGTCCATATTTACAGACATTCAGCAGCCCTGGCCACGTGGGGCTTGGCTAAGCAGAGGGTAACAAGGGAGGTAGAAATGGCCTCTGGGGGCACCAGGCCCAGCGGGAGGGGCTGTGTGTGCTGAGAGGTGCACACACAGGTGTCACAGGGAGCCTTGGCAGACACGGGCACAGCCCACCTAGGGTGCGCCCAGGTGCGCCATTTTCTAGAGTGTTCAGTCCTACCTTGCCCTGCTCTCTGCCCTTTCTCCACATCTCTGTCTCTAACCCCCGCCTCCTCTCCTCCCCCTCTCACGTTCTGTCTCTCCTTGGCTTCTTTCTCCATGTCTAGCTCTGTCTCTCGCCCTTTCCCTCCTGAAACGCATTTGTCCTGGATGCCCTGCTGCCTGGATCCTGCTGCGACCCTGGCTGAGCTTCCTTCTACCCCAGTCATCGCAATTACTAACTCATCTCTGGCATCCCCTACCCCACCTCCCCGATGCTGAGCTCTGGGGGAAAGAGTCTGTGGCTGCAACCAGAAGTAGAACTATCACAAACCCGGGGCCCTTTTGGAGCTGCTTGCCGGAGAGCTGTGGCCTTTATCCTACAAGCATGTCTTACTCCAGAAATGACAGTCTCCCAAGGTCGCTCCACAGGGCACCAGCCCAGGGCGGGTGGGGTGGGGGTGGGGGGTAGCAAGATGCCTCCTCTTTGTCACCCACCCAAGACTGATCTTGATTGACCCTGAGCAAAATCTTCCTTCAGTGAGAGTTAATTTCCAAAAAATGCATTTGAGAAAAGACTCTTGAAGTTCAGCCATCTGGTTGACCCTCTTGAAAACAGAGCTGACCCCCTGCAGCTATGGTGTTTGTCGGGGATTTGGAGGAATCTGAGGGGAGGGGGCTGGGGGCTAGAGAGCAAGGGCTCTGAACCAATAGCAGTGTTGCCCATGGTGGCCCCATTTGTAAAGGACACTCAGCGATCAAAGGGCTTCTCTGCTTGTCTTTCCTGCCCCTTCTCTGTACACTTCCCTTCCCCATGGTCTTCTCTTCACTCCAGTCTGGCAGGGCTGGGCTCAGGTTCTCAGTCTCACAGGGTTAACATACTGGTGTGTCTTTTGATTCCCCTTCTCCTTCATCCATAACGTGTGATCTAGGGCCCAACTGCACCCGGCCTTTCTTCATTCTGCCCACAGATTCCTTTCTATCCTGTGGTCACACGATGGCCCTGGACTCCTGACCTTTCCCCTGCCTCTCGACTCCCCGCTGCAGTCTGTGCCGGAAAGAATCAATTTTTCAGAAGCACAGAGCTAATAGCCGTACAAGGCATCTCCGCTTGACCCCATTTCCTGTCCCTGCACTCTGTCCCTGAAGAATCTCATCCTTCTTCCCCCTTGGGAGGTGCTGAAACCTCCCAGAACCCTACTGCCCATCCAGGTCTCATCCCAGCTGTGACCCAGACAACTCTGTCTGAAGTCCCACCAGAACCCCGAAGCAGCACACCCAGCTTCCAGTGCTGGCCCACGATGGTAAGACACATCTCTCCTTATCCCTCCCCCACCCCCGGCCAACCCCCACTAATACAGCTTAAACCCTGGAAATGATAGAAACGGCGGCTTAAACGGCGCAGATGAATCATCTCATAGTTGTAACAGCAGAGGCTGAAGTCAGACTCAGAGGCTCCAGGACACCTGGCTGTGCCCCTCCTGGAGGCCCCAGGGAGCCCGCTTCCTGGCTTTCCCACTTCCTTGGCTCCGCCTCACTCCCCCTTCTGTTTCCATCATCATAGCCCAGTCTCTCCCTCTGACTCTCCTGCCTCTGTCTTATAAAAACCCTTATGATGCCAGTGGGCCCACTAGGGTAAAAAACATCTCAAGATCTATAATTTAATCATATCTGCAAAGTCCCTTTTGTCACCTGAGGTAACATATTTACAGGTTCTAAGAATTAGGACGTGTACATCTTTGGGGTCCATACTCAACCTATCAGACCAGTATATAATGATAAGCTGTGTGTATGATATAATACCTAGAGCAACCACTAGGTAAACTATACAAAGAGATATACTCGAAACACTACAGATAAATCAGGATGGAGTTCTAAAAAATGTTTAGACAACCTACGATTATATTAGGTGAAAGAAAACAGTGAAAATGTCAAAACAGGGAAAACAAACAAAAAGCAAAAATAAAATGACAGGCTTAAGTCTAATATACCAATAATTACATCAAATATAAATAACTTAACTATCCCAATTAAGAGGCTTCCCTGGTGGCTCAGACAGTAAAGAATCTGCCAGCAATGCAGGAGACCAGGGTTCAATCCCTGGGTTAGGAAGATCTCCTGGAGAAGGAAATGGCAATCCACGCCAATATTCTTGCCTGGGAAATCCCATGGACAGAGGAGCCTGGCAGGCTACAGTCCACGGGGTTGTAAAGAGCTGAACATGACTAAGCAACTAACACACACACATCCCAGTTAAAAGGCAGATTGGAATAGTGTTTTGAAAAAATAATCTTGTACTGACTGCTTACAAGAAACTCACTAAACTATATAACATCATAGCTAAGTTGAAAGTAAAAGCATGGAAAAAATATATACCATATAAACAGTAATAAAAAAAAAAAAAGAAAGTGTGGCTATATTAATATCAGATAAAGTCAAATCAGAGTAAAGAACATTTTTACAGGCAGAAAGAAATATTGCATAATGATGAGTCTACACATCAAGACATCACAACAATCCTAAACGTGTATGCACCAAAACACAGAGCTCTAGAAATGAAAAGAGAGGGACTTCCCCCATGGTCCAGTGGCTAGGACCCTGCATTCCCAATGCAGGGGGTCCAGGTTCAATCCCTGGTCAGGGAACTAGATCCCACATGCTTCAACTAAAGATCCTGCATGTTGCAACAAAAACCCAGCACAGACACACAAATTTTTTTTTTTAAGAAATGAAAAGAGAAACAGATAAATCTATAATTATAGCCAGAAGTATCAAACTTCTCTTGCAACAACTGATAAAACAAGGAGACAGCAAATCAGCAATGTATAAGGACCAACCCAACAGCACCATCAACCAAGATCTAATCAACATTTGTGGAACACTGCCCAACAGCAGAATACACATTCTCCTCCAGTGCCCACAGAGCATTTACCAAGACAGACTACATCCTGGAACACAAACCAAACCTCAACCCTTTCAAAAGAATTTAAACTGTACAAAATGTGTTTGATCACAACTAAATCAAACTAGAAGTCAAGAACAAAGAGATAGGAACACCTTCAAACATTTGGAAACCAAGTATCATACTTCTAAATAATCAATGGATCAAAGAGTCAAAAATGGGGAGCTTGAGTTCTTCCCGAACAACAGTGAAGTCATGATTTTGAGTAAGAACCCAGTTAGTTTTAAAGCAAGCAGCCAAGCCAAGTTTTTGAGTAACACAGGTGTGTATGTTCAGATATAGGGGGAAACACACACACAGAATGGGAACCCATTATTCCTTGGGGACCCCCCATGAAATGAGATCACTTTCTCTGGCTCTCACCTCCCCCATGTCTCTCCCTTCCCCTCTCATACTGTCCTGGAAAGGGCTTCCTTTGAATCACATGGCTCTTTTGATTTGGCTACAGTCAACTAACTTAAACTGTGGATCACTTACTCAAGCTGGCCGAGTACTCTTTTTTTTCTTAATTAATTAAAAAAAAATCTCTCTCATACAGGAAAGTGTAAAAACATAAATGTAGAGCTCAATAAATTATCCCAAAAAGAAAACGTATGTAACCACCACTCAGGTCTAAAAAGAAAGCACTGCCAATGTTCAGAAGTCCCCTTACACCCCACTCAAACAAACACCCTCTCTCTTATCCCCAAAGTTAAAGCTACTCTCCTAATTTTTAACACTATAGTTTACTTTTGCCTGCGTTTGAAGTGAAGTGAAGTCACTCAGTCGTGTCCAACTCTTTGTGACCCCATAGATAGCAGCCTGCCAGGCTCCTCTGTCCATGGGATTTTCCAGGCAATAGTCCTGGAGTGGGTTGCCATTTCCTTCTTTGCCTGCGTTTGAGCTTTATGTAAATCACACAGGATGTATTCTTTTTTTTTCTGATTCCTTTCAGTCAACATTTATGTTAGCAAGATCATCCTTTTTTTTTAACTTTCTGAATCTTATTCATTTCCTAATAATTGCGAGTATTACAAATACAATCTGTTTTTGAACATTATCCTTATATCTGGCAACCTCATTGAATTCATTTATGAATTCTCAGGCACCCCCAGCAGCTTCTGTGGCTCACCTTGGCATTTCTAATCTGTCTCCTAACCATCTATTTCCTGACTCTCAGGCCCTACCTCTGCTCCACATCCTCTCTCTGATGCCTCCAGAGCTCTCTGAGCTACAAGGGAAGCTTTCCCAGTGTCCACGTGACCACTTGGCCACTTCCCCAGGAACAGAGGATCACTACATTGGTGACTAAGGACAGGTGATGTGCCACGGAGAGTACCAGGGACTGAGAGTGAGTCCAGGGCCAGCTAGTTCTGAACCGTCCTTCCCTGGTCATCTGGGAAGAGGCACATTGATGAGAAAGCAGCAGCGGGATGCTGCACGGATGCCAGAGGCCGAGATGAGGGCTTAAAGGTGGCAGATGACTTGTAGAATGGAGAACTGGTAGCAAAGCCTGGGGACCTGCTACACAAAGCAGAACTTGGTGGCTATTTGGAAATGGAAGAAAGAGTCAGGGAAGTGAGCAATTTCCAGGATATTTGGAAATATTCTGGCACACAGTTGCTCCTATGAAATAACCTGACCAAAAAAAAAAAAAAGAAAATCAGACATTCTCAGACCTGAATGTTTCCTTTGATGCTATTTTACAAATGGGGTCTCTAACCCCAGAGCCCTGTACCTGCCCTGGTAGGTCTAGGTAAAATCTGGCTTCCTGACTCCTTGCACTAAGGGAAGAGGGGAGCTGTCTCCTTCAGTCGAAGGAGCATTTATTGTGGTCCGGGCGCTTGTCAAGGGCTGAGGTCACAAGTGTCAGTCAGACCTGGTCCCAGCCCCCAAAGACAACAGACAAGTAAGTGAGTAGGCAGTTACCATCAATAATCAGGGAGAGAGATGAGACAGCTTCATCTGGGGTGCAGCAGCAGGGAAGTGGCAAGACAAGCTGAACTCTAGGTGTGATTTACAGGTGGACATGATGGGATTTGCTTACATCTCCAGGGGATATGGAGTGTGAAGATCAGGAGTGGAAGAGGACAACACCGAGGTGCCTGGCCTGAGAAGCTAAAGGATGGACTTGCATTAACTGAAATGGGGAAGACCATGGATGGGACAGACTGGGAGCAGGCAGAACAGACTGGGAGTAGCTGGACCAGAAGTTCCATCCTGGGCACCATCGTACTGACAGACCCTTGGACCTCCAGGTGGATTGTGAGTGAGGAAGCTCCCTGACTTGCAGCTGCCCAGAGTATGCTGATCCGACAAGGGCCAAAGGCAGAGAGGTGTGGAGCTTTATTTAAAACTATTTTTTGGACCATGGATCTGGCATCAGGGGCTCATGAAACACTTGGTATCGTGTTGATGGCTCATTCTTACATGTTGGGAGTCTGGGACAACTTCCCTAATGGCCCCCTTGAGCTCCCCCTGACTGTTCCGCCCCTGCCCTACCCTCGCCTGCAACAGTGGAGTGCAGACTGTCTCCCATTCAAGCCTTTGGCTCACCGTGCTGTTCCATGCATGTGGGTGCCTTCCTTGCACAGGGACTCAGTGGCGTTGAAGTGTTTCTCCGCACGGTCCACACCTAGCACAGAGCCTGCCTCTGGGAGATTCAGGACTAACCCTGCTTGGTAATGACTGTTGACCACATCATGGCCTCTCCCAGAGCGAGACAGAAGGAAATGTCCACCCTGGCTGCAGGGAGAACAATGGGCACATTCACAAGCCCCCAAAGGGTTTCTGTGCGTTTCTGAACAATGTTTACTCATTGTTTTACAGGCTGCTCTGTGTTGCCCAGACTCCAGGGCACTAAAGGATTTATTGAGATCAGATTTGGGCAGTGATCCATAAGATGTGAGAATTAAACCAATGAATTAAACTCAAGAAGCCTTGAGGAGGAGAGCACGGCTTCCTCACCCGGGGCTTCTGCCCCAGGGACGGCCTTGCTGGGGCTTTCTCCCCGGTGGGCCAGGCGGCCGATGCACACAGGACAGGAGCCCCAGACAGGGGGCACACCATGGCCAGGGGAGCTGCGCCCCACTCCGCGCCCTCTGCCACCATCTATGGGAAGATGCTCCAGCTGGACTCTGCCCCGCAGTGCTCACGGGCTGCCCCTGCCCTGATGCCTGCAGGCTCCCTTCCCCACTCAGATTCTCGGAGCCAACCCAGAGGGGTGGGATGGGGTGAGAGGCGGGAGGGAGGTTCAAGAGAGAGATGTATACCTATGACTGATTCATGTTGATGTATGGCAGAAACCAACACCATCTTGTAAAGCCATTATCCTCCAATTAAAAATAAACAAATATTAAATGGGGGAATTATAACTAAAAAAGATTAAAATTAAATAAAAAATTCTCAGGGCCAGCGGAGTGCAGCCCCCTCCAGGAAGCTGAGCAGCTGCACCTGCGTCGCCTCTTCCTTCCTACGGCCCACCACCCTTCCCAGACCCCCCATCAGCAAGTGGCCCTAGCAAGGACCTTTTGCTTATGGAATCTATTGCGGGTAATTCTCACCAGTCTGGGTCAGCTAGTTTGCTCAGTCATGGGCTTAGTTTCTAGGAAACTGCTGGTCCTGAGATATGACTACAAAGCACAACTGAATTTTGTTTAAAACCCCACCAACGAACATATAAACAGGTACAACCCCCCCTTGGAGACCCATTGGGCAGTATGAGTTGAAGCACAGTGCGCCCCATAACCAGGGCTGGGCTACAAAGTACTTACTAACTGGCTCTGGGAGGTAGTTGTTTGATCCATTTCTTTTATGTTAAAGAGCAAGATGAAAGAGAAATGACTAGATGCATGATAGAACTTCAATTATTTGTCAATGATGTGAGCAACATCTTTCCTGAATCAGATATATAAGCATTTTCCAGTGCTGGAAAAATATTTTCTCAATTTTTTGTGCTGTTTACAATGTTATAACTATAGAGAAGACACATGCATTAGTTTAATCTGCATTATGGGGCTTTTCTCTGCCACTTTCTTAAGTCTAACGCTGTTGCTGCTGCGAAGTCACTTCAGTCGTGTCCGACTCTGTGCTACCCCATAGACGGCAGCCCACCAGGCTCCCCCGTCCCTGGGATTCTCCAGGCAAGAACACTGGAGTGGGTTGCCATTTCCTTCTCCAATGCATGAAAGTGAAAAGTGAAAGTGAAGTCTCTCAGTGGTGTCCGACTCTTAGCGACCCCATGGACTGCAGCCCACCAGGCTCCTCCATCCATGGGATTTTCCAGGCAAGAGTACTGGAGTGGGGTGCCGCAAGTCTAACTCTAGACAATCACTAAAACACAACTGTCTATTAAGCCCTGATTTGTAGCATTTGCCAATTCCCAAGGTGACTGATTTCATATTATCAATGTGGATGGCCATCACTGAATTTGAAACAATCACAACATTGTTTGTTAATCTGCTATACGCCAAGACAAAGTAAAAAGGTTGAAACAGAAAAACAACTCTTTCGCTCAGATGGCAACCTGTGACAGTGGCTGAAGAGAGAAGGCGGAAAGAAGAACTTGCTAAGACATTTGAGTCGTGTCCAACTCTTTGCGACCCCATGGACCATAGGCTCCTCTGTCCAAAGGATTCTCCAGGCAGGAATACTGGAGTGGGTAGTCGTTTCCTCCTCCAGGGATCTTCATGACTCACGGATTGAACCTGCATCTCTTAAGTCTCCTGCTTCGGCAACTGGCTTCTTTACCACCAGAGCCACCTGGGCAGCCCAGAGGGGAGAGGAAAGTGAAGTGAAAGTGTTAGTCACAGTCGTGTCTGACTCTTTGCGACCCCATGGACTGTAGCCCACCAGGCTCCTCTGTCCATGGGATTCTCCAGGGAAGAACACTGGAGTGGGTAGTCATTTCCTCCTCCAGGGGATCTTTCTGATCCAGGGATCAAACCCATGTCTCCTGGGTCTTCTGCATTGCAGGCAGATTCTTTACCATCTGAGCCACTGGGAAAGTCCAGGGGCGAGGAAGGGGAGGAACATTTGCAAATGGACAAAAGTTGTGGTTACTTGAGTTGCAGTGTGATGGAGCTGAGCTGGGCATAGGTTCTGGAGAAGTGAAGGGAGAGCAGGATGCGGGAGAGGGAGAGAAAAAGAAACAAGCATGCTTGGCAGACCCTGTCCAACCCCCGAGCGCAGCGCCGGCACTGTGTGTGCACAACTCGGATCCTCAGCCATTCTTGCCAGGTGGGTCCCCCCATCATTCTGCCCATCTCACAGATGAGGACGCCGAGGCCTGGGAGCAAGGTGACGCCAAAGCCCCTCTAGGCTGCCTCAGATCCCAGGGGCTGTGTGCTCTCCTCACCCCACCCCATCCCCACCCCCAGATCCCCTAGGAAACTCTGTGTCCCTGCTGGGAAGGCAGTGCCAAGAAGGGCCTGAATGTCCTGGCAGTATCCACCTTCCTCCCACACTGGCACTGAGCCTCCACACTCTGGAGGCCCCAGCACACTGCTGTTGATCACAATGAGCTGTGAACAACATATGAAGCTGGGACATCAAAGCGGTCCACAGGAGGAATAAGGAAACAACTGAATCATTGAGCGGAATGTTCCCAGCAAGGGCTGATACCTCCAGCTTCACAGTCTGTCTCACCTCCCGCTCCCACCCTGCCTGCCTCAGAGTGCAGCGGGGCAAGAACCTGCCACCCTGGGGCAGAGAGGCCAACTGTTCCATGCCCTCAGGGGCTGCTGAGCAAGCTCCGGACTGGAAAGAGTCTCCATGACCCCCAGGCCTGGCCCAAGGTCATGCTTCCTCCCCGGCCAGACCCCTGCTCTCCAGAGCCCATGCCAGCCCCCTGGAAGCCAGCCTTCCTCCTTTCTTTCTGTGGATTAAATTCTTGATCAGCCAACCTCAGTCCTGTGCTCAGCTGAAACAGGGATCTGGGAAGCTGGGAGCAGAGCTCAGGACTGCAAGCTGGCTGAGTCAGAGGCAGGCAGCCTGGAGGGTGACGACCAGGTTTGCTGGCTGGGCTCCAGGCTTTGATCCCCTGGGTTCCAGCCGTGCTCTGGGCCCACCCAGACCAGCCACAAGGGCTGCAAGACACTGTCCACTGGGGAGGGAAGCAGAGCTCTCCAAGCAAGCATGAGCAGGAATGGGGTGCAGGGCAAAGAAGGAAAACTGGTGTGAAGCAGGGAGCCGTGTCACGCAGCATGTCCCCACAGCTCCTTCCTGTCCTTCCTGCTGCTGGCAGTGAGGGTCCACCATGGGCTTAATGTCAATCACTAAGGGGTGCTAAGGTCAGGGCAGAGTCTAGTGGGGGAGGGGTGCGGCTCTGAGGACTCACATGGCTCCTAAGGTGAGAAGGGGGCACCCTCAGAGGAGAGGACTACAGGAGGTACCTGTGCCCTAGGAAACCAGCAAGCCACACCCTCCCTGTGTCCAGCCTCTTTACAGAACCCACTCATGCTGACTGGCACCTTGGCTCGCACGCATGTTGGCTGTCAAACTTGTAAAGTGGTTCTTCCTACATCATCTTCCGCAAAGTTTTGTGTCAGGGTTCACTGCTGTGATGCTGGCCACTTGTAGCGTGTTCAGTTCAGTTCAGTCGCTCAGTCGTGTCTGACTCTTTGCGACCCCATGAATCGCAGCACACCAGACCTCCCTGTCCATCACCAACTCCCAGAGTTCACTCAAACTCATGTCCATTGAGTCGGTGATGCCATCCAGCCATCTCATCCTCTGTCATCCCCTTTTCCTCCTGCCCCCAATCCCTCCCAGCATCAGGGTCTTTTCCAATGAGTCAACTCTTCACATGAGGTGGCCAAAGTATTAGAGTTTCAGCTTCAGCATCAGTCCTTCTAATGAACACCCAGGACTGATCTCCTTTAGAATGGACTGGTTGGATCTCCTCCTTGCAGTCCAAGGGACTCTCAAGAGTCTTCTCCAACACCACAGTTCAAAAGCATCAATTCTTTAGTGCTCAGCCTTCTCCACAGTCCAACTCTCACAGCCATACATGACCACTGGAAAAACCATAGCCTTGACTAGATGGACCTTTGTTGGCAAAGTAATATCTCTGCTTTTCAATATGCTATCTAGGTTGGTCATAACTTTCCTTCCAAGGAGTAAGCGTCTTTTAATTTCATGGCTGCAGTCACCATCTGCAGTGATTTTGGAGCCCAGAAAAATAAAGTCTGACACTGTTTCCACTGTTTCCCCATCTATTTCCCATGAGGTGATAGGACCAGATGCCACGATCTTCGTTTTCTGAATGTTGAGCTTTAAGCCAACTTTTTCACTCTCCTCTTGCACTTTCATCAAGAAGCTTTTTAGTTCTTCTTCACTTTCTGCCATAAGGGTGGTGTCATCTGCATATCTGAGGTTATTGATATTTCTCCCGGCAATCTTGATTCCAGCTTGTGCTTCTTCCAGCCCAGCATTTCTCATGATGTACTCTGCATATAAGTTAAATAAGCAGGGTGACAATATTCAGCCTTGACGTACTCCTTTTCCTATTTGGAACCAGTCTGTTGTTCCATGTCCAGTTCTAACTGTTGCTTCCTGACCTGCACATAGGTTTCTCAAGAGGCAGGTCAGGTTAGCTGTGGCTAACATTGGCTGGTTGGGAACCAAGGCATCCTGGGCTCCAGGGAGGTGGGGATGGGGAGTGGGGGGCTGAGGCAGTGGACTGAGTTGAAGCTGGGAGGCGTCAATGAGATACACACCAGAGCTGCTGCCCTCCACGTAAAGGTCTTAGAAGAGAAACTGCCCTGATGAACCTTCCTCGGAATCCTTTAAGGCTTGTCACAGCTGAGGAAGGGAAGGACAAGGGGAGAAGCCTGGCCGGTCCTCTAGAAGCAAGGGGGAGGAGGGAGCACAGATGTCTGGGTTCTGTTGAAGAAGGAATTCATAGGGCCTGGACTCCATCTTAGGCCTGTTCATGCTGACCATGCTCGGCCACCTTTCCAATGGACTCTGAACTCTGTTTAGTGCCTATGAAAACAATAACAGAAGGATACGACCCCCTCCAGACAGGGGAAGCTTGAAGATCGTATCTAGGTTACTCATCGCCTAAGAGAAAACATACACTAATCACCCCTTCCTCCAGACAGGCCATAGATTTTTCTGTATCAATCAGAGTGTAACCTCGGGTTTATTGATTATCGGCTAATTGTTTGACTGTTTGCAAACATGAGCACATAGCACGTGAATGATGGGGTTATTGGGATTGTATTTTCCTTGATTTATGTAAGTCTCAAGGAATTTGGAGTGGTGGGTTCAGACACGTACACATGGGGTATAAGTGATTTTCACAAAAGCTGGTTGGGGGTCTTTGGCTAAGAGGAGACTCTGCCTTGGGCCCACTGGTGTAATAAACTGCACTCCGCTATCTGCATTGTCCTTCTGAGTGAGTTTGTTTCCCGGAATGCGTGGCTACAACACTGTGAAGAGCGTTTGCTGCTTGGGGAGCAGCTGTTCCCCAGATGCTCTGCAGGGAAAGCCCATCCGTCAGCACACCACACAGACAGACGCCCCACCCCCACCCTCAGGCCAGGCAGGAACAAGGAAGCAGCCTGGTTTCCTGCTTCCTTACCCACAGCAGGGCCTTTTCAGGCTGCGGGAAGGACGGCCCAAGGGAGAAATGATGTCACGAAGGGATGGTCTCAGATGGGCCAGTCACCTGGAACCTGGGGGCCACTCCAACAAGCCATGAGACAAATGGCAGCCTTCATCTTCCAACAGTGCACCTGGGCTACAGGAGAAACGTTTTCCATTCACCTCTCTGGACCTCAGTTTTCTCATCTCTAAAATGGGAGTAATAACCTCCCAGGGCTGTAGAGAGGATTCGATTAAAAAAAAAAAAAAAAAAACTTGGCACAGTGTCTGGCCCATTAGAGAAATGTTAGCCCCAGCTTAGGCCAGCTGGGATCTGTTTCAAGTTGGTTCCCACATCCTTTTGGCATGCCCGCATCCGTTTGTTTTTTGAGAACTTCCTTATTTTCTGGCACCACAAGACGCTACAGGCTGATCTTGTATGTTTCCTGCCCGAAGCCTACAATCAGCTGTTTTACCAAGGAGTCTTCCTTCCTTTTACTGGACAATGAGAGCCAGAAACCAAAGTCTTAACACTGGGTGCTCTTGCTGCTGCTGGCCCATCTCAACAGAGGGAGGCACCAAAGGCAAAGGCAATGCGTGTAAGTCACGTGCGCAGACGTGCTCACCTTGTTTCTGCATCTACCCAGCTGAGTGCCTTCTGAGCTGCCTCCGATCTAAGCCGTCCTCAGGGTTCACTCCAGCCTTCCTTCCTGGGGTGCAACTTCCCTCTCCTGCGGTACAAACCACCTGCTATCATCCATCTACTTCTTTGTTCTGTCTCAGCACACCTGTGAGGCAATTTTGGAATTGCAGCCCTCTAGAAAACACGTTTACCAATTACAGAGTATGCTCATTCCAACTCCTTTCATCTTTAGCCTTATGACTTCCAGGCAAAACACTGTTTGCTACAGTGATTCAGATCAGCCCCTTTTCCCGTCAGCGGCTTCGATGGGGTCCTGTCATACATTTGTATAGTTTGCGTCAGTCATCAGCTTACTGCCTCCCAGCTCAAAATGCACCAGCGATCAGTGCATGCTCTCAGCTGGAATTCCTTTAGAGGGAGCCATGGTAAGCTTTCTCAGTAGGCGGAGCTGGAAGAACACAGCAGGAGAAAGGCGGTCTGCCATTTCCAGCGCTGGTGGGGGTGGAGGGCAGGGTGGGCCTGAGTGCAGGCGGTCTGGGCTGCCCATTTGTAGCCTGGGTCTGCTGATGACCTTTTCCAGAGCCCTCTCCACACAGATCCAGGAGTCCCACAGGCAGCTTGTGTGGCCTGTTCTGCGCTGGCACCCAGACTTCCTCTCGAAGCCCAGGGTCACACACTGAGCTGCAGCCACAGGGCAAGGCTCCACATGGTTCAGGCACTCAGAAAGCCTCCTGGCCCCGTGGCCCCTGGTGACCGTCTCTGCTATCCCTGGACTGACCACACCTTCTCCAGGGAGACCCAGACCCCTTGCAAGACCCAGACCCCTTGCAAGACCCAGATCCCTACTACAATACTATGTAGTTTCCTTATACCTTAGAATTAGTCTTATATTATTGATTATTTGTTTATTAACTCTTCTGCTGCCCTAGGAGGACTCCCTGGGGGACAGACGGTTTGCCCTGGCTCTAGAGAAACGTGTCCTGACTTAATAAAGTTGCCCCATCACGACCCCTTGGGGCCAAGGCCAGTGAGATGAGAAACGCAGACTCAGGCTGGTGGCTGTGCCCCTGGACTGGTGGTTGCACAATTCCAAGTGCTGGTGAGGATTAGAGCAATTGAAACACTCATAAACTTTCCAAAAAAAGAAAAAAATTGGTGTATCTACCCAACTGGAGGGCTGTACCCCACAGGCCTACAAGGCCTGTGCTTGCCCCACCTCAATACCAAAGAAAGAGCCTGGAGTCGGGAACAGAGACACCAGCAGTTTAATGGATGGGGGAGCTTACCTGTCTGAAGCAAGATCCGGGAGCAACACCCCACCACGTGTGGTGGAAGGCGGGCAGAAGGTGGCGACAGTCTTTGCTCCCAGGAGGAACACTGATCATCAGGTGGGCTCATTAATTACCAGGGAAATCAATGGAGAGGCACACCCCTCATCAGGCCTTTGATAAGAGCAGCTGGAGTGGAGACAACAATGTAGGAAGTTCAGTCGCGTCAGCAGAGCGCAGGTGAAGCGGGCACCGGTCGGGGAGAGGATGTACAGAGCAAGAGAACACCCTGACCAAATACCAATGGAAAGGCACGAGAAAACATACCTTAAGAATACACACATTCCCATTATTTGTAATAAGCAAACACTGGTGTGGCCAAACACACTGCAGTTTTCATCCAATGGAATATGTAAGATTGAGAATCAAAAAATTATGGCGACGTGGCGTGACACGGATGAATCTCACATGCATACTACTGGGGAAGAGACATGTTAAAAGATAAACTGAGGCACATTAACATTTTCAAGATTTTGAGCACATATCAGCTGGAATCAGGCAGTACTAAACTTAAGTTGGCTGGGTGTGCTCCATGGACACGGGCTGGGGGCTTTTATAGAGAAGACACAGTAGCTAAACAAGGAAATTACCTGATTGGCTATAGCTTGTGTGGTGGCCTAATATGACAAAGTCTACTTGGCTGCTTGTGACTGGTCGTTCTTAAGTTTCATTTTCTCGGATTCCAGTGTGTTACTTCTGGCTGTGGTTTCAGTTTGCTTTCTAAGGCTACCAGGGCAGCACGACCACCTCGTTCTAATGGACTCCTTGTTTAATTTCTTTAACACAGAGGGCTGTGTTAGACGTTTTAATGATAACATTAAAAAATAATAGGGGACTTCCCTGGTGGTCCAGAGGCTAAGACTCCATTCTCCCAATGCAGGGGGCCTGTGTTCAATCCCTGGTCAGGGAATTGGATCCC
The DNA here is from genome assembly GCF_042477335.2 of Ovis canadensis. Taxonomy (NCBI): domain Eukaryota; kingdom Metazoa; phylum Chordata; class Mammalia; order Artiodactyla; family Bovidae; genus Ovis; species Ovis canadensis. Next base: position 67,532,381 of record NC_091263.1, on the reverse strand, counting down.
ACATGCCACAACTAAAAGATTACATGTGCCCCAGCTGAGACCTAGTGAGGCCAAATAAATAAAAAATCATGGTTGTTTGCTTTTTCACCTTTTTTTGCAATGTTAACAGAGTTGTGGAAAAATAAAACTCAAAACACAAATAAAGATGCTCCAAGAGAGAACAAAGGGGCTTCCCCGGTGGCTCTGATAGTAAGGAATCCGCCTGCAATGCAGAAGACCTGGGTTCTATCCTTGGGTCAGGAAGATCCCCTAGAGAAGGGAGTGGTAACCCACTCCAGTATTTTTGCCCGCTTTGAGGGTCTCCATATACAAGCCAGAGCAGGTGGGAAGCTCTGTAGTCAGGTACCTTGGGTCTCAGAGGGCGCCAAGTCTCTCCTGAAGGAATAGAGGACGAAGCACCTCAGCGTGTGGCCATGCCCTCCCACCCACGTGGGGACCTTGTAGCCTCATCTCCAGGGCACAGGAACTGCAAGAGCTTTTGTCTCCAGTGGGTGGAAGAGTAGGCTTGGACAGCTTAGCGTCTGTGAAACACTGTCCCACAAAGGCTTGGCACAAGCAAGGAAGTAAAGAACAAGAGCAAAGATGCAGAGGGACAGGCGTTCGAAGGAGGGCCCTGGATGGCCATGTCTTGCTTTGTGTCTCTCCTCCCGGATTCTGAGGACAGCAGCCCAGTTGATAAGGACTTTCAAATGTTAGAATGAGAAAGGGCAACTGAGCCTGTCTCCACCACTAGTAGGGCTTTGGAGATAGAAAGGTGTGTTCCCAGTTAAAGGTGGGCAAACAGCAGAGCCAGGCTGAGACTCGCCCCTCCCGACGGGAGTCCGGGGCACTTCTTTGGTAATATTTCTCTGGATGAAGCCACACATTCCGCGTCTTTTAAAATCCCCCGTGGAGCCATGTCCTGTACTTGAAACTGAGCCAGAATCAGCTGACCTTTGTCCCTGAGGCAAAGACCTGGATCAGGAGCCCAGTCCAGGAACATAAGGAGAGAGTGGATCTGAGCTCTTCTAAAGTAGGAGACCTCACGTTGCACTTCAGATCCGTCAGAGCCGGGAGACACTGCCACACCCAGCTCACTGCGACGGCAGAGATGGATCTGGACATGAAGGTGTGGAAGCGAATGTTCCAGGAATTAATTCGGGAGGTGAAGCCGTGGCACACGTGGCAACTCACGCTGGACAAAAGCCTTCTTCCTAACATCCTGAAGCCAGGGTGGGCACAGTACCAGCAGTGGACCTTTGCCTGGTGAGTAGGGAATGCGATGGTAACATTCCAGAAAATTCTTGCTCATTTCTTCTTACTTCATACACTCATTACTTTTCTTCTGCTCATGCTTGTAAATTGGAGATTACAGGAAGGTGCCCATCATCCAAGATGCTTCAGGTTCATTAAATTTTTTTTCCTTATTACACTGAACTGCAAGATGAAAGCAAGACTGAGCTAATGCCCAGAGAGAGAAAAAAGAAGCTGTGAGTGGTGAGGGTGAGAAGCAGTGAGGAAAAGAGAAGGGGAGGAAGGGAGGCTCTTGCCTTCAACTGCACAAAAGCTGGATGAGCAAGGCTTAGGGCACATGTCCCCTGCTTTGGGGACACCTGGGATCCAACACAGAGTCTGCGGGGGAGAGATTCTATGCGCTAAGACCCCCTCAGAGAAGGGGCGGAGGGCGATGAGGAGCTGAGCAACACTCAGCAAACCTGGCCCCTCTCTACTCCGAGCTGATGGAGTCTTTTTATTTTGTCTATTGATTTATTTTTGCCTGCGCTGGTCTTCACTGCTCTTGTACAGGCTTCTTACCACAGTGGGTTCTCTTGTTGCAGAGCACACGCTGTAGGCACGCGGGCTTCAGTAGTTGCCGCACATGGACTCAGTAGTGGTGGCGACAGGCTTGAGATACTCTGAGGCATGTGGGATCTTCCCCAACCAGGGACTGAACCCATGACCCCTGCACTGGCAGGCAGATTCCTATCCACTGCAACACTGTAGAAGTCTGATGGAGTCTTTTAAAAATAGGACCTTCTGAGGTCATTCAAAGTCCAGCCCTCTCTTTTCCAGTTGGGAGAGTGGAACCTCAAGGGTTGGGGGTGGGGGCCTGGGACTCTATCCTGGAACTGGGGTTCTGCTCAATCCCTTTTCCGGGAGAGGGTCCAGGCAGAGGAAGCAGAGCTCTTCTCTCCTGGTGGTGTATGTTTTCCCGGGCCAGAAGCATCAGAGCAGAGTCTCAGCTCACTCCTTATAGTCTGGAGGCTGGAAGTCCAAGATCAAGGTGTCAGCCACTCTTCTGGGCCACAGGCTTCTTGTTGTGTCCTTACATGGCAGAAGGAGCTGAGGTGCTCTGCGGGCTTGCTTCTGTAGGAGCACTAATCTCAGACATCCTAATCACCTCCCAAAGGCTTCACTTTCTAACACCATCACCTTGGGTGTTAGGATCCCAACGTGGGAATTTGGGGGGTACACAAACATTTAGACTGCAGCATTTATCCACATCCACTTGTATCTATTTGTGGATTTCAGTTCAGGGTTCCTGGGGCTCTTGCACGCATAGCCTCTGATCCACTTACATCTACATGTGAGGAAGCCTTGGTTTGGGGTCAAGAGACTGGAGCTCCAGTCCTGGCTCTTCCACCTGCTGGGTCTCCGGGCATGACACGTTGCCAGGGTGTGCCTCATCTCTAAAATGATTACATTGGACTTGGAATTTGCCCAAAGTCCCTTCCAGCTCCAAGGGTTTGTGATTTGCTGTTTTCATGGCAGACACACCCATGGGTCACACTCTGTGTCGGTGGCACAGTGGAGATAGGAACATGGGGCTCAGGATTTCTTCCCCGCTAACCCACGCCCCCTATCAAATCACGTCTCTGCGCGTCCTTCCCACACAGCCCACAACTTGGTCATACTGAGCCAGGTTATGGGTCTTGTCTTCTGTCTCCACAGGTTCCAGTGCTCCTTGTGCTCTCGAAACTGGGCCTCCGCCCAAGTTCAGGTCCTTTTCCACATGCACTGGAGTGAGGGGGAATCCAGGGGGCAGGTGAAGATGAGAGTCTTTGCCCAGAGATGTCAGAAGTGCGCCCAGCCTTCGTTTGAGGTTCCCGAGTTCACAGAAGAGAACATCTCAAGGATCCTGAACAACCTGGTGTTGCAAATTCTGAAGAAATGCTATAGAGAAGGAATTAAGTTCGTGAAGAGTCCTATGATTAAAGACATTGCTCTCAAAGGGCCACATAACAGTGACAACTGCGAGGCATGTCTGCAGGGCTTTTGTGTCCAGAATGACATGGGTCTCGCCGTGCAGTCACCAATAGCCCTGCCATTTCCCACAATAAGCTCGCCCACCCTTGGGATCACCGCTGAAATGCCTCCCACGAGTGGAAGCACCAGAGAGGAAGCAGTGAAGAAAAAGAAGGTATTACCCAGATCGTGGTTTCCTGAGCCCACACCAGCTGAGAGCCTCCCTACTTTGTGGAGCCCAAGAACGAACACCAGCTTCCAGAGGGAGAGAAGAGACCAGGATTCCTCCTGCGATCAGAGCTTCTATTCCCACCCAGCCCAGCATCCCAGGAGCACACACATGCGCTGCTGCTGCTTCATCCTAATTTTAATTGTAATTATAATCATCATCGTAACTGTAATTGTGGTAGAAGTCACTATCTGAGCCTCGAAAGCTTGATCAGTGAGTTTATAAAATCAGACACACAGTCATCTACTGTATAATCCCACTGACGCAAAATATTCAGATTAGGTAAATCTAGAGACAGGAAGTAGATTTAGGGATGCCAATCAAAGCACAGGGAAAGGAGAAATGGTGGACAACTATATAATCTGTATGGTTTTTTGGGGGGTGGCCAAAATATTTTAGAGGTGATGGCTGTATAACACTGTGAATGTACCATATGCGCCTGCACTGTTCACTTTGAAATGGTTAATTTAATGTAAAGCTCACCTCAAGGAAAAAAAAAAATACTGCAATTTCATTCATTCTCTGTAGAACTGAGACTGAGGCGTTTATGGCTCATGGAACCATTTGGAAATCTCATGCAACCCGGGGGCCCTCTCATCAGAAAATTTCGCACAGATCCTCTGTTGTCAGTCTGTGGAGGTGTTTGCTGTTCAAAGCATTTGCCTGAAAATCCAGGTTCTAAGTCAGAGGCCTCCACTGAGGAGCTAACACACAGCTGAGGAGTGAAGCAGGAAGCTCCGCCAAGGTTGGCAGTTATCCTTCCAAGGTCCATTTAACTTATTCTTTGTACTTTACTATTTCTTGTCACATGCTTTGTAATGTATGTTATTAGCAGAATGGGATAGTGATGCGATAAATAAATACACACCCATTTGGTGTGTGTGTTCAGTTTCTCATCGACAGGGTTGCACAATCAAAATCATCAGGGTGGTGGCGGTGGGGAACCCTGCTCTGAAGGACCAAGGGTGGAAGCCTGTGCATGGATTCTCAGCTAGATTCTGAAATCCAGTTGTTTTTGTACAAGTTTGCTGTTCTGATTAATGAGAACTATCTTAAGACTCATTCTCACATCTTCTTTTAAATGTAGAAATAGGAATCCTCCCATTTACATGGCTAAAATGAAAGCAAAAGTCATTTACAGCAAATGCTCCTTTTCCCTTACCCTCGTCCCCTTCCCCTTCTCCGTCCGTCTGCCCCCCTCATCAGTGTCAGTGGTTCCTGCAAGCACAGGGTTGGTCTGGTCCAGCCCCAGCCTGCAGGCTGCTCCCTCTGGGGCAATCTCTACAACTACTTCACTTTGCAAAACTGAAGCTTTGTAGCCATTAAACAACAACTCCCCCTTTTTCCTTCCCCCTAGGCCCGGCTAACCAACACTCTTCTGTCCATTTCTTTAAATTTGACTACTTTAGACTTCATATACCTCATATATGTGGAATTACATAGTGTTTGTCTTCTTATAACCAGTTCATTTCACTTAGCATAATTCCCTCAAGGTTCACCCATGTTGTAGTGTGTGACAGGATTTCACTTCCTTTCTGGGGCTGAATAATATTCCACTCTATGTATGTACCATATTTTGTTTATCCAGTCATCTGTTGATAGACACCTGGGTTGCTTCCATCTCTTGGATGCTGGAACTAGTGCTTCTGTGAACTTGGGTGCACAAATAGCTCTTGAGACTCTGCTTGCAACTCTTTTGGATATATATACTCTGAAACGGAACTGCAAGATCATACGATAATTCTATTTCAATTTTTTGAGGAACCTCCAAACTGTTCCATAACTGTACCGTTTTACAATCCCAACATAAGGATTCCAATTTCTTCACATTCTAGCCAACATTTATTTCATTTATTTTGTTTTTTTTTTTAAATGTGTAATCACCATATCAATGGTGTAAGGTGATATCTTATAGTATTTTTGATTTGTATTTCTAGGCAATCCATTTTTTTATGATGAAAGTTTAATTTTCCAAGGCAATATCAGAAATAATATTTGTAAGAACTCAGCACAGAGATAACTACTGGGAACACAACCCAAATGTGTGGGTAAATCTTTCACAGACTTGAGCACAGTCTACATACCTGTATTAGACAAGTTGCTATTAGACTTAAAATAAATAGCAGGACAAGACAGAGAACACACATGCCTAAGAAACAAGCGTGTAAGAGAAATGAGGGAGTCCCACAGCCCATACACACCTGGATGCTGGGTGACCAGTGAGGCGGGGAAGGTATGCTGGGTCATTACCATGAAAAGGATTTAGGCCTTCCCTGATGGCTCAGTGGTAAAGAATCCACCTGCCAGTTCAGGACACACTGGTTCGATCCCTGGTCTGGGAAGATCCCATACGCCTCATAGCAACTAAAACTCCTGTGCCACAACTATTGAGCCTGTGCCCAGAAGCTACAACTACTGCACCCACATGCCATAGCTTCTGAAGCTTGCGTGCCCGAGAGCCCATGTTCTACAACAAGAGAAGCCACCACAACAAGAAATCTGCACGCCACAACGAGAGAGCAGCCCCAGCTCACCGCAACTAGAGAAAAAGCCTGACAGCAACAAAGACCTAGCACAGCCAAAAATAAAGCACAAAATCAAAAATTTTTAATTAAAATTGTTTTTAAAAAGGAGGTTCCTAGTGGAAAGCAAATCATCAAATCTTAAAGTGGGATCAGCCTTAAAGATTGTCTTTTCCACCTCTTATTTTTTGCAGGTGGGGAAAATAAGACTCCCCCAAAGTGAAGTGATTTTTCTCAGGACAGTACAGTGCATTTGTAAAAGAGCTGGCCTTGCAATCCCGGCTCCTTGAGTCCCAGTGTTGACTATCGGTCCCTTTAGGAGGTTACCAAATGTATTCAGAAAGTCACAAGAATAAACGTGCTCTCAATGAGAACCAGATCTATTCTGGACCAATTCATCACTAGTACCTGAGTTACAGGAGCTACCCGGGGTTGACCAGTTACAAGTGAAAATAGATTGTGGTGCAGCAGCTGATTAGTTAAGACTGAAATCCTAACCCCAGACAGTGTCCCTCCTCCCCTCAAAGCCACACCTCTACCGGTGCAGGCTCAGCCTTGGTTCCTCTCTGTCCCCCTGGTGAGTTTCACAGTCAAGGCTAGTTCATCTGTGTAACACCGTATCTTCTTCGGTCCCAGTACCAGGGTTCTGCTGCTTTCTTTCCTAAGAATTACGAGTTAAGGCCTACTCAACTGTAATTTGCTTCTCCTGTAATTTATATTACACTGCAATAAAAGGACAGAAGCATCTCAATTTTTCACTCTGATGACACAGCTGGAGACTCTAAGCAGAGATATTGGAGTTGCCTACGAATGCTGAAGTTTGGCACCATTTCAAATTTTAAAGCCTAGATATAATTTCCTAATTGTTAGAAATAAAACCAATGTACATGCCATAAAATAAGAATTTAAACCTATGGACACCACAGAACAATAACTAAGAAGACACACAGACGGCCAAAAGCACATGACAAAGTGTGTTCAACATCACTAATTATCAGAGAAATCAAGTCAAAACTTCAATGAGGTACCACATCACAAAGGTCAGAAAGTGTGACATCATCAAAAAATCTACAAACAATAAATGCTGGAGAGTGTGTGGAGAAAAGGGAACCCTCCTACAGTGTTGATGGGAATGTAAATTGGTACAGCCACTGTGGAGAACAGTATGTGTGTTCGGTCGCTCAGTCATGTTCGACCCTTTGTGACCCCATGGACTGTAGTCCGCCAGGCCCCTCTGTCCATGGGAGTTTCCCGGCAAGAGTACTGGAGTGGGTTGCCATTTCCTTCTCTAGGGGATCTTCCCAACCCTGGGACTGAACCCACGTCTCCTGCATTGGCAGGCAGATTCTTTACAACTGAACCACCAGGAAAGCTGGATAACAGTATGCTGTTTCCTTAAAAAATTAAAAATAGAGCTACCATATGATCCAGCAATCCCACTCCTGGACATATACCTGACGTAAAACATACTTCTAAAAGATACATGCACCCCAATGCTCACTGCAGCACTATTTACAATACCCAAGACATGGAAGCAGTCTAAATGCCCATTGACAGAGAAAAGTATAAAGTGTGGTGTGTGTATACAATGAAGTATTACTCAGCCATAACAAAAGAATGAAAAAATGCCATCTGCAGCACCATGGATGGACCTAGAGATGATCACACTAAGAGAGCTAAGTCAGACAGAAAGACAAATTTCACGTATATCACTCATATGTGGAATCTAATTTTAAAAAATAATACAAATGCACTTCTTTGTAAAACAGAAACAGACCACACTGGTTTCAAAAACAAACTTTCAGTTACCAAAGGGGAAATGTGGGGGGAGGGGTAAATTAGCAGCTTGGGGTTAACATACAGACACTATAAAATAGATAACCTACCACAGAGCATAGAAACTCTACTCAATATTCTGTAACAAGCTATAAAGAATCTGAAAAAGAATGAATATATGTATAACTGAATCACTTTGCTGTACACCTGTAACTAACACAACGTCATACATCAACTACACTTCAACTGAAAAAAAAATCACCAAAGGTATCTAAATTTTCTTTCCACTCAAAAGTAGGGAGATGCATCAAGGCAGGAAAGAATAGGAGGGAAAGACAGTAGCTGATTTCCAGAGATTGCTCCTCACAGTCCTGAGTTACCCTAAACTGGTGCTTGGCAAGCATGACAAATGGTTGTTCTAGACAGCTAAAGTCAAGAAATCTAGTGTAGGTCTTGTTATTAATTAAAATGCACTACTCAATGATTTCACCGAAGTGTCTTTACCCCTTTACTTTCAACATATGAAAAATGGGTATCATAACAAGCTTTTGGAACCAGAACATTTTTCTCCTAAGAATTATATTTTCTTTCCTTCATATTGCTTTAATATTCATATCTATATTCTACATAAATTACTTTTCCAAATTATGAATCAATCCATATGCATCATGTAAAATGTTCAGATCTCTCTTATTTCCATTAAGATGCTTAATCTACTTTAGAATCTTTCTGCATTTTTACATTTATATGAGTAAAGTAAAGACTATCTCTATAAGCCTCATATTTAAGCTATATTTCTTTAATTATGTTATTAAACATAATAAACATTATGGGATGTTATATAATATGAAATAATCACATATCAATGTATTCAGTACTTTTTCAGTTATTTTTATGTAACATCGATATAAGGGGTTTTTTTGCACAAAAGACTGGTTTTATTGAAATAAATTTTACATGAGTTATGGACAGTCAATTTATGTGAAAGCCCTCATATTCCCCCTTTTGAGACACATTTTCCATTTGGCTGTTATGTAACACATACTGTGGCATGAAATAAAATTCCAAAATCATTCACATAGTACAACTGATAAATTTGCATTATATTTGTAAAGTGTATAAATAAAAACACAGCTGTTTGAGGTTCAATTAAAGTGACTTCTCACTTAACTGAGAAAAGAGGCTCTCCTGCTCTTTTCATCTCTTAACCTACCTCTCAGAGTTTGCCTTTAAGTTGAAGCAGTGCTCTATGGAACCATTACTATGTGGCTTTAGATTGTTCTGCCTGCTTTATATCTGTTGAGAATAAAATATTTAGAAGTATGATTAAACCTATGAAGACAAAATATTGAGTATCAGTATTAACCCCTTTGGTTTTTCAGATAGAGAAATAAAAATTGCTCACTTCTAGTCCTGATTAACTTCTGAAAAACCCAACTGACCTGACTTGTGCTGTCCAATATGGTAGTTACCTTTGGCTATTTAAATTTAAATGTAATTAAAAATTTGTTCTTCAGTCACACCAGACATTGTTCAAGAGCTCAAGAAGCACATACATCTGTTAGTTACTAAATTAGACAGCACAGATACAGAGCCCTTCCTTCAGAGCAGCAAGTTCTACTGGACAGTGCTCAGCTAGACCACAGAGGGGTGGATTGATATAAACATATACGAATATATGCAATTTTTCCATCTTAGTCACAAAAGTTACTTGTTTAAACTTATCTTCAACATATTCACAATCTTGTTTATTTTAGCTCAAGATAATAGTATAAAAATAGATATTTGTATAATTTCTCCAAATCCTATAATGTGATATCAAAGTTCAAAGCCCTCTAATGAACTCCTTCTTTGCCCATGTAAACTCAGTCTCCTCTGCTCTCTCTGGACCGCAGTGGCTCACCCGTGAGCAAAGTCTTCCTGAGGCACCTGCAGGGAAGCCTTGCGGGGGACTGACTCCTCATCATTGTGGACTAGTCCTTCCCGCTACCTTATATGACCATCTTGGAGGACGGGTCCCCGGAGGCAACGCCTCTGCTCTGCGCTCCAGCATGCATCCTGGGACCCCAGGAGGCCCACTCGTGGCAGGCTGACCATCCATGGAGGCCCCACCAGGCTTCCCATGACCAGCCAGGCCCACACGTCCTCCACTAGAGCCACCAGGGCACCATCTGAGCCCAGTGCCTGGGCAGACAGTCCAGCCCATCTTTCTACCTTCAAGGCCCAGATTATTCCTAAAGTCTTTCCTGAAAGCCTAAACTTGGTAAAATACAACTTAAAACATACGAAAATAACAATGTATATAAACCCAAGGAAAACAGTCCTCAGTAAAAGAAATGATGCATTAAAACTCTTTCAAAATAACAAAATAAACTCTCATCTGACTAATTCAATATAAATACTCTTTTCAACACCCCTTTATCCCTGGATCTCCAAAAACAATGCAGTCAACTTCAAAATTTGGTCTTTTAAGTGACAATTTTTTAAAATAACACATTTTTTAAAACATTAAATGTGTATTATTTGGAAACAAGTAAATGCAAATGAACCTTTAAATATCAATATATAAACCCATTTATCGATTCTCCAGTCCACAGAGAGAGTTATTCACATATTTGAAATTTGAAAATCATTTTTCCTAACAACTATGACAGTGGTTTCTAGACTTTGCCTTTAAGCCCAAGCTATTATTCCTCTATGACAACCCACAACAGGAAGATTTACAGCTCCACAGGTCAGGAAAATTCTGTAGTCTTCTGATGGATGGCATCAAAGCTGAAGGCTGAAAGATACTTTGGTGGTATAGCTGGGAATAGATTCTGCAACAAAAAGAAAAAAATATACTCAACCACTCCACATCTTATTATGAAGTGTAACTACATCAAAATTCAAATTATTGCCATTTCATACTCTAAGTATAGAGATAAATGCATTTATTTATCACCATTATGTCAATCACGACAAATGTGTAGTCATGCTTTAGAGATATTTAGACCTAAGATAGAAGAATGCATTATTTAAGATTGATTTTTAATTTTTAAATTTATTTTTTTTTCTTTTTTTTTCTGGACTGTGTCTTTGCTGGAGCACGCAAGTTTAGTCGCTTTGTGTCATATAGGATCTAGTTCCTCAACCAGATATCAAACCTGTGTCCCCTGCCTTGGAAGGCAGATTCTTAACCACTGGACCACCAGGCAAGCCCTGAAGATTAACTTATTATTAATTCTCATTCTTTTGCAATCTTTCCTACCACCTTACACAAGCTACATCAACATACTGGAAACTGTATGAGCCCAAAATAATAAAAGTTGGTAAAATAGAAATATATAGCCAAGAACTATAGATGCCAGGTAGAAGGGATATGGTTTATTAGAGAAGTCTGGGCTATTCCTAAACCAAGCACCATCTTATTAATAATCATTTTATCATTTCTGCTCTTCCCACTGGTTACTGCACACTCTTTCTCTCTTCACAGCCAAATTTTTTCAAAGGCTGGTCTATACCAATGGTTCTCAGACTCAAAGCATCAGTATCACCTGGGAACTTCTGAGAAATGCACATTCTCAGGCCCCACCCCAGACCTGATGACTCAAAATTTCTGAGAGTGGAGCCTGTAGCTGATTCTCATGTTCACTAAAGTGTGAGGGCCAGGGAGAGGCCTCACTTCTTCACCATTCTTGAACAGTACAAGGTTGGACATCCTCATAGACTCACTAAATCTACTTTTTAAAACAAATTTATTTATGTATTTATTTTGGCTGCCCCCTGCGGCATGTGGGATCTTAGTTCCCTAATCAGGGACTGAACCCTCACCCCCTGCATTGGAAGGCAGTCTTAACCACTGGGCTGCCAAGGAAGGCCACTAAATCTATCTTCTCCTTACAGTGATGAACTCTCTAACTCAGACATTAGTCTGAAAGGGAAGGAGAGAAAAGAGAGAAGACAGCACGATGAAGAAGAAGGAAACTTAAAAAAATTCAAAGCATATGTCCAACCACATCTAGGTTGATCAATTAAGAAATCACCATTTTCGTAGGTCAAACACAGCTGAATATTGGCAATATCATTTAGTTCAACCTAATATGAATATATGAAGGTTGTGTGAGCGTGAGCGTGCATGCTCAGTTGCTCATTCATGTTTGACTCTTCGCGACCCTATGGACTGCAGCCCACCAGGCTCCTCTGTCCATGAGCTATCCCTGGGAAGAATCCTGGAGTGGGTTGCCATTTCCTTCTCCAGGGGATCTTTCCAACCCAGAGATTCGAACCCACATCTTTTCATCTCCTGCATTGCAGGCAGATTCTTTTACCACTGAGCCCCCAGGAAGCCCATAAGAAGGATAGAATTATGATAATTATTTAGAAATAAACAAATGCATTCAAAATCTATTATCACTGAAGTTAACTTTTAAAATCAAACCATTTTTATTCCTGGCCACATAGATGGAAAGATTAATACCTATTTTCTTTAATCCATTCTTACATTTCTATATAATAGCAGTATAACAGAATTATGAACTAACAAATAAAATACAAGAAAGTTTCTGTAAGAGGAAAATTATACAACCCTAAGATAAATTTTGACAAAATAAATGGTTCTGGTATTTCAGTTTCATGTTTAATATAAATTTCTGATTTATTTCATAACACTTCAGGATTCAGGATTAAGGATGGACAAACACATGAGAGGTAACTGTGTAGAACTTCTCTTATTTTAACTGGAAAAATTTTACTTTGCCAATAAATGGTATTTTTCATTAATATCGTGAGATAGCTGAATATCTGAATGTGACTTATCATCTTCAGATACCTACTAACAAGGGAGCAGTAAGCTCACACATATAATACTTTCTGAGAGTGACTGAGGGAACCTGTCCCCAAGTGCTTGTCTTCAGAGTCACGGGGCCAGGGCTACATCCTCCCTAAATTCACATGCATAACATCTTTCATTCAGGTCTGTACCCAGCTTACCAAAAAAAAAAAAAAGAGAGAGAACTGGAAAAATTAAGAGATAACTTGTGGGCACCCACACTCAGAAAAGGAAAAAAAAAGAAAAGAGGCAGCAAAAAAGAAGAACAAAGACTAACTGATGCCTTTCCTTGAGTCTATGTTTCTGAAAAGAGGAAGGCGTTCTTAGGCTTCTGGAACACTTTGGAAACAGCCACTGGGAAAAGCACTTCCGCCCTTTCCTGAGGTGCTGTGACTGCCCTGTTCCTCTGTGTCATTCAGTTAAGCGAAACCAAAGCTAAACGCATCTACTTACTAATCTGCCAGGTGGCACTAGTGGTAAAGAACCAGCCTGCTAGTGCAAATGTAAGGGATGTGGGTTCGATCCCTGGGTTAGGAAGATCCTCTGGAAGAGGGCATGGCAACCCACTCTAGTATTCTTGCCTGGAGAATCCCCATGGGCAGAGGAGCCTGGAGGGCTGCAGTACGTAGGGTCGCAGAAGAGTCGGACACGACTGCGACTCACCATACACACACCAATCTGTCATTTTGTTTTTTCCTTTTGTGATATTCTACAGGTGTACTTTGATTTATATACGAGATGACTTTTTAAAAAGTTAAATGTAAATGGATTTTGACTTGGAAACCTCTGTCCTATTAATTAAAATACTATTTTATCAATATCATTTCATTACGATCCCACAGAAAGTTAGGAATGCAACCTTCACATTTTAAGTATGTTTCCCAGCTTCTCTGTCACATGGTTGAGGAGGTATTAAGCAGGCTAACACAGTAGGAAATTTCGATTATTTAACAAAAGAAAAGGTATCTCTCTCTTTCTCTTTTTTGGTAAGCAGAAAATAATCTACAAAGTAACCTGACCCTAACCGATCAAGTTTTCTTTAGTTTGGCTTACAGCAATAAATGTGTTGCATGAGTGATTGGAATTTTATACACTCATGTTAAACAATTTTAAATATGAATAACCTACCTCTTTCTTTAAGATCTTCAATATAGGCTTTCATAAATTCTTTATCAAAATGTTGGCGATCTCGTTCACTCTCCATCATTTCATCACCATCTTGACACTGGGTATTCTCAAGAGGATTGTCCATAAGACTTACAAATCTATTCAAGAGAATATGGAAAATACCACCACTTTCACCTGTGTATTTGTAATTGTGCAAAAATCTCAGAAGTCAACCTTTGTGGCACTAAATCCCAATTTCTCACTTCTTCTTGGAAGTCACAGCTGACCACATAACAGTGTCACCGGTGGAATTTCACTGTTCAGTAATCCAGTAGGATTACTGGATTCAGTTTACACCAGACTGTGCAGAAGCTTGTTGGGAAAATGAGAGGTACTTAGCCACAGACAGAGGACAGTGGGCATGAGGTGAACAATAACACTTAACCTCTCCATCAGATATGATGCCTTACTATGTTTGATATTACTCCCAGTTAGTGACAGCAAACTCTTAAAATGTTGTGGCTATGTTGAAAAGGACTCAGATGAAATCCCCATCAAAGAAATATTTAAAGTACGGACTACTGTGACAAAAAAAAAAAAAAAAGAAGCTAAAGGAGACAAGCCAAAATGGCATTTGACCTAATTTCTTCACAATTTTGAAAGATCTTTTGATGTGAAAGATTCTACAAATATATCTATTCAAAATAGGAAATCTTTCAAACAGTCTTTGGTTGCAATTGTAGGCCCTAAGTCTTAGGGAATTTAGTCTGTTGTCTTTGGTTTGTAGAAGAGATGTTACATATCTATATTACAAATATACATATATGTGTATATATATGATATCAGCCACATAGCTGCTAGCTTCATATATATATACATCCCAGTTAATTTTCCTTTTAACTTTATTTCATAGCTAAATATGGGGAAAGCAAAAAGGCTTTACTTCTTATATACATAGATCCATTTAACTTTTCATTTGCAATTTCTTTCATTGAATTTTTATCACTTTTTTAATCCAAAAATAAGACATATAACTATATTTTATCATCCTTCATTTTTTAGCAAAGTAATCACTGTACATATCTTAAAATTTGAATAGTACAATGATACTTTTTTATGTAAAACAGCCCTACCCCTTCGCTCCTCTCCCATCTCAAAGAAATTTGTCATTGGTCAATCACTGTTTTTACTGAATCTATTTGGAATTATCTTTTACCATGGAAAAATACTTTAATGTACTTTTATAATACTTTAATGTATCCTCCCCTTATATTCAACTCCCTCTATATCCCCAATTTTTATCTATACTTTTATTTTTTCAACATTTTATTATGCAACTTTTTCAAACATTCAGCAAAGTTGAAAATGTTACAATGAACACCCCTGGGCCCACTCCTAGGTTCCACATTTAACATTTTACTGTACTTGCTTTATCACATACCCATCCACCGATCAACCCACTCCTCTAGCCACCCATCAAGCCACCTGATTTTTTGAAGCATTTCAAAGCACATCACAGACATCGTGTAGTTTTACATTGTCAATGTCAACACCATCCACGTTCTGTAACCACATTTAACTTTTCTATCTTTTTTGCAGTTTGATTCTAGAATTGAAAACCAGTTTATAACATTTATATGTTTGTGACAATTATCTGGTAAGTCTTACAGACACCTTCGTATTTTGAAACTGAGACAGCAAAATGTTGTCTGGGCATCTTTATATGCAGACAGTGTTTGCCCAGTGGACAGCCCCGCTGTGGCTGACCACTAAAGGAGCAAATCAGTCCCCTGGGGAATCTCCAAACACAAAAGTCCAGGGTCATTCCCTCAGGGCCTCCCTAAAGCAAACCTCACACTTTCGATCAGTGGGCTGAGTGATCTGCCCAGTGAAATCAAGTAAGAGATCTGGAAGGCAGGGGATCACCCGTTTGTATGAAGCTTTCCTCTTGCTCCTTCTGTTTTTAGCACCATGACTCAGCCTATACCTTCCATACCTGGAATCCTACTACCACGCATCTTTGGAGTCCTCCAGGATATGGCTCGTCTCTCGGTTTGCCCTCTGAGCTTCAGCCTATTTCATCCCATTTCCATCAGTCACCAGTGTGCCTCAGCTGAGTATCTCCCAGAAATGTATTGGGACCTCTCATTCTGTGAGGGCCTTAGCTGCTTCTTTCATCATTGTGGGTCTATACATTTTTTTCCCCTCATTTTAGTGGGGTCTCAAGATGGACAGGTGTTAAATATATCATCATGTATCTATCATTGTTATCATCATTAACTTGGCAATTCTCATTCATTTTATAGCTTCCTTCCTATATTTAATTTGTGGCTTAATCCAGATTCCTTTTTATATGTTACTTATCATTTTATATGTATTTATCTATGTGTGTGTGTGTGTGTGTGTATATTTGTGCCCTGGGCACATATCCTTCTGTGCCTTCAGCCAGCAGGTAGCATTTATCCAGAAATCCTTTGAGCTATACCTCCCCATGCCATTGGCCAAAGACTTCAAAATTCCATATGAAAGCACCAGAATTTCTTGTTCTCAGAGTAGGAGAACCATTGAACACGGTTCCTGAGACGGAGGCCCAGGTTCCAGGGGCTCCTCGCTCTTACCTTGTGTCTGAATGGGTCTCTACTGGGCCATCTACTCACTTTAAAGGTGTGGAGGAGTCACAGAGGGCTGTTGGGAGCTCCACCAAGTGGTCCCCACTGACGACTAACAAGGTGAGCTTCTTTAGGTTAAGCAAGGCATAAGGAAGGTAGGTGAGCTTGTTCTTGTACAGGAGAAAGGTCTTCAGTCCTTCTAGCCTAAGAAGATGTGAAAGGGATTAGAACTCAAGGACTTAGCCTCACAGCCAAGAAAAGTGAATTACAGATAAATTCTAGTAGGAAATCCCTACTTAGTTTATTTTTTATATATGACCCTTATAAGAATAAACTGGCTACACGATTTAAATAAAGCTATACTGGGTGACACGGTTTGGGGTTTTTGTTTTTTAAGTTTTTACTGAATTAATTGGCAATGGAAGATACAGATATAGCAGCAGGATAAGCCAATTACACAATATATAGTAGGCCATGATGGAACTTATAAAATCAGTGTATCTGCCATTCTATCTAGTATCTGCTCTGTTCCCATAGGTAGATATGGGAAAGAAATCATATCAGAGCTATAGTGAGAATAAACATATTTTGGTCAAATATTTCCTCTTGCGAGAATACAGTTACTATTCTCTCATCATACTTTAACTTTAAAATATAAATAAACCTGCAGAATGAGAAGGAAATGAGCAAAATATGGTCCAAATATGTTATTCTCTGTTTTCCATTTTCTTCTAGCTCAATGCCTACCTCTCTAGCTTTTTATTTCACTCATCTGCAAAATTTTGACTGATCCCACAAAATATTTCACAAAGTTCCCCTTGTGTATCAAACTGAAACAGTTCCCACTTAGTCTCATAAACCAGGAAAGCATTCATATACATCACATGTCCCAGGAGTAGAGAAAGGTCATGAGATGGCATTCAGGACCAAGCAATTTTCAGTTCCTGTGTCCCAACAGCTTACTATGCTACTTTATGAAGAACACTATGGAGTCCAGGAGGCCAGAAAAATTGTTTCATTCACACTTAAACTCAGCCCACTTCCTGGGCCTGCCATACGGAAGCCTAGTAATATTGGCTGATTGAATAAATGAATGAATCTATCTTACATGACTCTGTATAATAGTTAATTTTTTTAAAATGAAATAGCTACAAAGAGAGAATTTGAAAACCTTACTAAGCATATCAATTTTGTTTGAAATATTATGTATAATAAAGCAATAAATGAAACTGATAAAAAATATCCTGATAGCCTATATAGAATGATATGTTTCTATTCCATACATAATGAATTTACTTTTCTACTCCTGGGAAGTAAGGGAAAGCTAAACTTCCATTCTACTGAGGACTAAAGTAAAACAAAGATGTGTTCATATATATGTGTGTGTATATATATTGTGTTTAAACTGTATATCTATATATACATATATATATACAGTTGACCCTTGAACAGCATAGGTCTGAACTGCGTGAATCCACTCATGTGCAAATATTTTTCAACAGTAAATATTACAGTATTGCATGGGCCTGTGGTTGGTTGAATGTGCAGATGCAGAGGAACCCTTGGTACAGAGACCAACAAGAAATTATATGCAGATTAAGTCCCTCATTGTTCAAGCGTCAGCTGTACATGTATCTGTACGATGTAGACTGACAACTGTCTTACTCTATAAAGAACCAAACTAATTTCTCAGAACCAAGAAACTCTGGAAAATCAGCTGATCTTGGAAAACACTCATGTGTTGGGCATGTTTAAAATGTCAGTGACTAGTTCATGTACCACACCTCCAGAATGCAAGTAGCTACCTGTCTATGTCTTGCGGCAGGTCACTCAGGTTATTGTTGCTGATATCCAACCACTGCAAATTAGACATCCGCAGGACACAGATCGGGACGCTGGCAAACTTGTTTGCTGAGATATCTACGAATGAAACTTGCTTCAAATTACTTAACTAGGAAGGAATAACAGAATATTCTAATTACTTTTTAATTTTTTAAGTTATTTTTTAAAATTTTTATTGGGGTAGCATTGACTTATTACAATGTTGTGTCTAATTAGTTTTTAACAGTGGCAATTAATTTTAGATTGACATCTCTTCCCATATATGAACATATGCAAAACAGATAAATATAGTATATATTCTGAACACCTACTGTGTGTTGTTCACTGTGCTACCTTCTAGGGGTGATAAGACGAATAGCGCATAATGGCTGCCCTTGAGGTGTTTATATTTTCATAAATGAGCAAGGCAAATTTATGTAGTAAGAACTAGCACGAAGAAGTTTCCAATTTGCAACACTCAGTAACACAGAGAAAGGAGTGAGGTGAGAGTCAGGGGTCCAGGAAGAGTCACAGAGAATAGAGTGTTTGAATTGGGTCCTGAGGTTCCTTGACAGGCAGAAAGGTTGGGGAGGAAATTCAGGTGAGGAACAGCATGTACAAAGCCAGAGAAGACAAAGTGTAAGCCTCAAAGAGTCGTGTGACCTAGCGAAGCCTGTCTCAATGGGTTTTGGCAAATCTTCAGGAGACTCACACTTGAATTGGTAAAGAGACACGGCAAAGGATCAGAAATCTCCACTGTTATTCAGAAGGGCACGCCCAACAGGACTTATTCATGGAGTGGACATGGAGCATGGGAGCAAGAGAGGTCAAAGGTGAGTTGGCTTGCTGCCAGCCTGCACATCTCGGAGAGGACTGGGCCTCTCTGTAAAGATGGGAGGACTGGGGAACAAGAAGCTTGTGGGAGAATCTTGAGCCCTGACTGTGCCCCCTCACCAGGACCATCCCTCAGCATGTCCCAGGTCACACAGGTGCTAAGAGTGGAAGCAGCCACTCCCTCTCACCCAGAAGTTTCCAGGAAAGAAGAAGAATATGCCTTCCAGGACTAGACAGAGTCAGTGGCCAGGGCCTTGTCAGAGCCTCACCAGCGACACTATTTTTAGCCTATTCATTAGCAGCAGGATTTGTGAGATCCTTATTGCTCTTCAAGCACAAGAAGCTTGTTGAGTTTTATTTAGCAACAAAAACTGTTGACTTTCATCTGTTCTGTTTTATCAGAAAATAATTTAAAATCATTTCCCCAATGAATACAGATGAAAAAGAAACAAATGGATATTTTTAAATTAATGGACTTCTCGAATCATATCTCTGGACTGTTTTACTTATCTGCATTTAAATTTTAAAAATTTTATCCACTTTATTGATTTCCATTTGTTTCCAATTATTTTCTCCATTATGGGTAAACAAGTTGGGATCTGCATTATGGACATCAGGCATCACATATTAAATAGACATTAAATAAAAATACCTTGCATGAAAATAGGATTTATTTTGCCTAGTTTTCTTTTGATAGCAGCTCTGAAATTAAATTTGGGTTGTAGCCAAGTATAAGCACATTTCTAAAGACTTTATATTAGCTGGTTTAGGCTGATTAAAATGTCATGAAAATGTGACTTAAGTAAAGATGGATTTTATCTTCTAAAACTTTTTTCCCATATTATAGACCATTCCATGTCATAAACCAAGTAAAAGTGAATCACCATGCAAAAATGTTTCTATCTTACTTCAAAAGGGAGCTCGGTTAATTCTAGATTTCCAGAACAATCCAGTTTCTCTAGATTTTCACAGTCTCCCAGTTCTGGAGGAATGCTCTTCAGACGGTTGAAACTCACATTGAGTTCCTTGAGGTTCTTCAAACAACCTGTTATCAGAAAAAATCAACAGGCATGGTTGCATGTTCATTAAGGTCTTTTAAGGACAAAAAGCAAAACGAAGATGTAAAACATTTGTATAAATGATGGTGGCGAAGGCATGAAACATAATTTTGTGTTTGTTTCCTAAGCACTCTGATTAAATGTCTGCTCATCTTTTATCTTGAGCATTTTGGTCATAGATCAGAGCATTTTTTGCTTGTTTTTTATCTGTTTAATCCTTTGTGAAACTATAGGCAAGGGGGATGTGGGGGATTTTTCCTCCACATAAACTGAGTCAGGGCCCAAAACCCACAGAGTGCAAACCTCTCTGAAATCATATGATGAAGTAACAGGCAGTGGCTTTGAAGTGGTCCAGTTTCTAGGGGCAGACTCTGATTGGAGGCAAGCTAAGTACTGAAATACACACAAAGCTCAATGTACAGTGTAAATGACTTCAACAAGGAGACTGTTCATAGGCTGCATGGAATTCATTTATCTTTTGCTTCATATTTGCATTTATTAATTATGACATATTGTGCTTCCTAAATAATACGTGTGCTTTTAAAAAGCCTAAATCCCTTTCTCAGGCAGGAAGCGAACACACTAAGAATATTAGGCAATAACAGATTGATGGAGAAACACCACATCCCACTTCTGTCTTGATTGACTAAACATATGACCAGTTTCAAATCAGAAACCAGAACAAGAGTAAATATATTTAATATTCCAAAAATCATGTCACACATGCTCTCAAGCATTACTTTAACATTCTTAATCTAATTTTAAAAGTTAGAAAACCAAAAGTATTGTTTACTTTTGCAGAGCAGGCACTCAAAATACAAAATTTCTTGCCATTTTATAACTGAGAAAGGGAAACAAACAAAGACAGTATATTGGCAGTAGGGCCACTTCTGAGTCAATTTCTGTGGTCTCACTGTTAGAAGATGACGATGATGTTGTGAAAATCAGCGGCCCTTCTAACTTACCCACCGGGTATACACTGCAACTGTAACCTTACAATCAGGTTTTGGTGTCAATATAGCAGGACAGATTCAGGGGCTAATATAAGACTGTTTCTCTTATGGGGAGGGCTGGGGAGCGTGTGATCAGATTAACGCTCTCCACAGGCCCAGCTTCTGTAAGACAGGGTCACACTGCACAAACCTTCTTTAGTTTAAATAAGGAAAGTTAAGATTGGCACAGATAGTGTGAATGTTCTAAGTTGTCTAGTCTCCAGATTCAGGAGAGTAAATTTGTCTATTAAAGAGTTACCTGATCTGGTTGGTGGAGCCCTTTGCTCCAGTACATTAAGGACACATTTATACCAACCGTACATGCATTGATCGCAAGGGGATGCAAAGAGAAGATGAGGTAACTGGAGAGAAAACTGTATATAAGTTCCTTCCAGCTAGTGCAGAGAAAAAGTAGTAGCTTTGGAAAGTCTACCTCAGATATAACATTTTAATAATTTACAGACATAAAGAAATTGTATGTGCTTGTATTCACATTGTTGTTCTCCTTGCCACATTTTCATGATGCCTGATCTCATTATACAAACACTACTTTTCCTCTCTCAACAAATAAGAACTTGGCATTATTCATCTGAGATGAACCCAGTAGTCCCCATCAGAGAGAGTGAACAGCATTGTCATCAAGCACCATGAGCCACCTGAAGTCCCAGGAAAAAACAGTTTTTCTGTGTGACAAGGGTCCCAAGTCACAAAAACCAAAATAAAACCTTTAAGGCACTGCTATGGTCTGAAAATGCATATGTTGAAATCTTAATGCCCCAAAGTGATGTTATTATTAGTAGGTGGGGTCTTTGGGAGCTAATTACAGTTGGGTAAGATCATGAGGGTGGAGGTCCATGAGGGATCAATGGTCTTATAGAAAAGATCCCACAGAGCTCCCTGGCCCCTTCGACCACATGAGGATTCAGGAAGAAGTGTGCAACCCAGGAAAAGGCCCTCCGTCCACCATGCTGGCACTCCAATCTCAGACTCCAGAACTGTGAGCAAAAAAAATTATTTTTTTTATAAACCATCCAGTGTTTTTTTAAAGCAGTCTGAATGGACTAAGACAGGCATCATAGCTCCAGCATATTATATTTCTAAATAGCTAATGAGTCTATCCTTTCCTGCAATGTTCCAGGATCTTTTCCAGCTGAAATGAAATCTCGCTACTTATATAGCCCATCCTCCCAGGGCCCTCAGACTTAATTGCCAGTGAGCAAAATATAATCCAATTGGGGTACAATTTGTTGTCCAGAGGCTTCTAGCTTCTAGAGCCCAAAGAAAGCATTAAGGGATTTACATACTTTAAATTAGTTGAGTAAACAGTTTTAAACGATTTCAATAATTAGCTATTTTAAACCCATTTAATGATAATTCCTCAGAGTTAAGAGGACCACTAACTGTCATGTTTAATTCCTTGATGTCAGATGTCAGAAATAATTGTCCTGATAATGAGAAACAGGATACCCCTTTTGGTGACCACTTCCCCTCGCCCACTCTGCTCAGACAATGCTCAGTTATTCTCTAAAACAGCTCTGTAAGAGATCCAGTTCCACCTCCTTTACAAAAGATAGCCATTCAACACAAAAAAGCTACAAAACAAAAAAACAAGAACAAAACAGAAAAACACACAACCCTTCACTCCTCTTTCTGGCCTATCACATTCTGTTGATTTTTTTTTTTTTTCAATTTATCTCTAGTGTGTAAGGAGTTATACCTACTCCACCAGGAAAAGACCATGTCTTGAATTAGTATATGTTTAGTTCTTTTCAGCACATTTGGAATGATTTGTCCTAAATGTCCACAATAGTTGTGTTTGAAAAGAAGATATATTCCAAATACTCCAAGTTAATAACTCAACTAGCATCTAAGAAGCAAGCAAGCAACAGAAAATAACTCCCTAGAAAAAAACAAGGGCTAGTTACATCGCCTAAATGATTCCAAGACTCTCTTTTTATTATTTGACCCTTACTTTTCTTATGAATGCCCTATGTAATGATAAAAATTTTATACTTATCCATCACAAGAATCTGATATATTTCTCAGCCACATGAGGAGAATTTTTGTGACTCTGCCGAAGTCACAGGTATATTTGGCTGAATTATATTCAGTTGACTTGTGAGTGAAGTGAAGTCGCTCAGTCATGCCCGACTCTTTGAGACCCCATGGATAGTAGCCTGCACCAAGCTCCCCCGCCCATGGGATTTCCAAGGCAAGAGTACTGGAATGGGTTACCATTTCCTTCTCCAGGGAATCTTCCCAACCCAGGGATAAAACCCCGGTCTCTCACATTGTAGATAGACGCTTTACCATCTGAGCCAGACTCTAAGTTACAAGTTGGATAAGGTATTTATGTATGACTTATATCCAGAATAGAATGTGTAAAGTTTCTGAGATTTCTTTCCCCTCCCCTCCCACAGTGTTTTTGACATGCAAAAACACTCAACTAGGGAATTTTAAAGGTGGCAAATATTATTAAAAAATCACCTAGTCTGACCCCTTACCCTACAAAGGAGGATACTAAGATGCAAAAAAATGAAAGTATTTGCCCAAGTTACTCAGACTAGAATTGTGTCTTCAGAATCTTAGATCTAATATCCAATAACTTAGTTTAAAGGTAAAACATTTAAAGAACAAGTTAAATAAAGCATACCATAATCATCACTCAGCCATTAGGGAGAATGAGGAAGGATAGGATATTCTGATATTGAAAAATAACATTTGTGTAAAGATAACAATGATGATGATGATGAGGGTGGTGAAGTGAGTCACTTAGTCAGTCGTGTCTGACTCTTTGTGACCCCATGGACTATACAGTTCACAGAATTCTCCAAGCCAGAATACTGGAGTGGGTAGCCATTCCCTTCTCCAGGGGATCCTCCCAATCCAGGGATGGAACCTAGGTCTCCTGTATTGCAGGCGGATTCTTTAACAGCTGAGCCACCAGGGAAGCCTGATGATAGTGGTGGTGGCTGGCAAATGTTGAGGGTTTATCTGCTGTAAATGCTTTCTTTGTATTAACTACTTAATCCTTACAACAACCTCAAGAAGTAGATATTATTATTATCACCATTTTACAAACAGAGAAACTGAAAACCAGTGAGTGACCTGCCTAAGGTGACCTTTCAGTAAGTGAAAGACCCAGTCAGCCTGACCCTAGAGTCCATCCCCATCTTCAAGGTATGATAAGGGAAAAGAAGGCTTAGGCTGGAGAACATGGTATAAGCTCTTCTACGCAAGTATGTTTAGTGTGCATATACGTTAACATAAGCATACATATAAATATATTTAATGGGCATATATTTTAACATATATTTATAAATATGGCTACAATGTAAAGCTCTAGAAGAACATTGGATATGTGTATAATTTTGATACCAGGAAATAATTCTTGCTGAGAGAGTTGACTTTACATTTTACGTCTTTCTAGAACGTTTAATTATTTTGCCCTGCTCATGACAGAGGTTTACGGGGATGATATGTCTCCAGAAAGACTTGAGTGTCTTAGAAGAATCATAACGACTATGTGCCCAGAACAGCCATGTGCTTCACACACGAGAGAAAGAGAAGCAGTGACGATCATTACCATGGACTTCACTTACCGTGAAGCGAGTGAACGACGGAATGATTGAAAATAAAGAATCTGGACCAAAATAAAACCATAAGCTAAACTAAGCTCATCAATGGACTCATATGTGGCAGCAATATGTTCATTTTTATATTTATAATAAATACATTATTGCATGTTTGTATTTCTAAAGCTAAAAGAAAAAAAAACAAAAAGTTTCTAAACACAGCACTGCTCACTCATGAGACTTGCCATTTCTAAGGAAGTGGCAGATGTCAGCACTGCTGAGTTACGCAGGGAGATCCTGGCATCACCACCAGAGGGGACACGTGAACCAGCAGCCCTGGAGAGACATGAAACAGCCCCGCCCAGCGACGTCCTGGGGCAGCAGCAGAAGGAAGAGTTCTCCGTGTCACCTGCTTCCCAGACAAGGGGCCGGAAGGTTCCAGCTGAGGAACATACCAATTTCAGCTGGAAGACGGGAGATCTGGTTTTTTGGCAGATCCAGAATCCTCATGGCTTGAAACAGTTCGATATACTTAGGAATGATTTGAATCAGAGTATTGCTGATGTGCCATTCTTTCAGATGCGTCTGCTCCTTCAAAGAATCGGGGAACTCCTAGAATAGAAGGAAAGGAAAGGAAAGGAACCCACCGGTCAGAACTAGCTCCTCACCGTGTAGGAGTTCAGAAGCAGAATGCATGAAGCCAAGGAAAACATACACTTGTTCCAAAACCCAGAGGAGAGTGAGCGCAGGTGACAGCATTCGCCTAAACTGACTTAGCAAGCGTGCACGCACGCCAGCTCTGCAGCCATTCCAAAGAGAAAGCAAGATGCTGTGGCTGTCAGTAACTCCCCAGTAGCAGATGAGCCATGAATTCATATTATTAAAATCAAGTGCTGGGTGGACATTGACAACCAGGCTCCCACCCCAAGCCACATACAAATTATTTATTTACAACATACGGATTTAACATCGTCTAAAAATAAAATCTGGCCACACCTTGGATTTTAAAATGTGTGCTCCATTTCCCTTCCTCTGTACTACTAATAGTTGCTTTTTAAAATATTTGATAAAGACTTAATATTTGCTGTGCCAAATTTCTAAATACTTTTATGAATATTTAAGAGGATAAGAGCTGAGAAGGACAGTGGGGAGACCTGGATGCTGAGCCACATCTCAAGGGCACGCCTTTTCTGGCCCTCACTTCTGAAGTGACACAGAGCAACTCAGCTGTATCCAGGATCTTCCCTGCCTCAAGTATTCTGGGATAAAATCGTAAAGGTACTGAGAAATGCCTTAGACCTTAGAGGGGCTATTTGGCCAGCTGAAGAATTTCAGTTCATGGGCTTACAAGCCCCGACTTCAACAAAGTGTGCTGAGCATTGAGAGACATGCATGTCCCCTGACCTTACAGAGCTGACCACAGCGCACCATCAGCAAAGCGGGGCAGGAATGTACAGGGGAGAGGTGGGGCGGGGTGGAGGCAGCAATCAGAGGGTCCACAGTGACCCTTTGCTTGGTATCTGTACTTGCAATGGGCTTTAGGATCACTGCTATTGAATATGTGGATTAAGCTTGTAACTTACAGAAGTCCTTTCATCTTTAATATGCTTTCACATAACAGTGCAAGATAGGCAAAGTGGGCATGATTCAGGCCCATTAAGAAGAAAACTGAGGGCTTCCCTGGTAGCTCAGTGGTAAGGAATCTGTCTGCCAATACAAGAGACAAGGGGATCGATCCCTGATCCAGGAAGATCCCACATGACGTGCAGCAACTAAGCCCACGCACCACCACTACTGAGCCTGTGCTCCAGAGCCCGGAAGCCATGGCTACTGAAGCCCGCGCACCCCAGAGCCCACACTCTGCAACAAGAGAAGCCACTGCAACGAGAAGCCCATGCACCGCAACCAGAGAGCAGCCCCTGCTCACCATGCCTAGAAAAGAGCCCGTGGCCCAGAGAGATGTTGTGGGGAGGGAGGTGGGAGGGGGGTTCATGTTTGGGAACGCATGTAAGAATTAAAGATTTTAAAATTTAAAAAATAAAAAAATTAAAAATAAATAAATAAATAAAAACAGATTAAAAAAATAAATAAAGACAATTAAAAAAAATAAAATTAAATTAAATTTTAAAAAAACGAAAAAAAAAAGAAAAGAGCCCGAGGAGCAGTGAGGACTCTGCACAGCCAAAACAGTAATTAATTATTAAAAATAAATCAAAGAGGAACACTGAAATCCAAAGACATTTAAATGGGTTACTTAGGGAACGTTCCAGCTACGTAGTTTCAGGAACTAGGACAAAATGAAAATGCAGGCCCCTTCTAAAAATTATTAAGAATTTCAAGACGGAGATGGCAGAGCATTAAATCAAGCCCGGGGCCCTTCCCAGCATAGGGCCCTGTGTGACTGACCCCAGCACCCAGGCCTGGCAAATCCATCTCAGCACCTCCTCATCCTGATCCAAATGCCACCCACCCCAGACCAGACGGTTTCCTTCTGCAGCTCGGACAAGACAGGAGCTGGGGCATCAGGGAGCTGACCCCAGGTCATAACAATGCTCTCTTTCTTGAAGTTTCAATGGTCAAGTGCCTCATAAATAACTTCTCTCATATTGCTCTTCCAATAACAGCATGCTTGCAAAAGTTACAATGCCTTCTAAAATTATATCCATAACCATTTTTAATAACATGGGAAAAATCTTAAGATAGCACATTAAATAAAAATAAAAGGAACAGGGCAAAGATGGCAGGTTGAACACACACATATACTTTTGCTCCTCTCTGTGAAAAAAGACAGTAAAAGAATTCCTTTTTGAAAGCATAAACCTTACAAGAGGGCAAAGAGAAAGAGAACAGAGGCAGTAGCAACAAAGTCTTAGTAGCTAGAAAGCTGAAAGATGGTAACCCAGCGCCTCCTGACTTGCTTAGTCTTAGGTCAGCAGCAGGAACAAAAAGACACAACCTGAACTTCTTAGGGACCTAACAGCAACAGAAGATATTAAGAGGTGGCAATAATACACAGAAGAACTGTACAAAAAAGATCTTCATGACCCGGATAATCACGATGTTGTGATCACTCACCTAGAGCCAGACATCCTGGAATGTGAAGTCAAGTGGGCCTTAGGAAGCATCACTACAAACAAAGCTAGTGGAGATGATGGAATTTCAGTTGAGCTATTTCAAATCCTGAAAGATGATGCTGTGAAAGTGCTGCACTCAATATGCCAGCAAATTTGGAAGACTCAGCAGTGGCCACAGGACTGGAAAAGGTCAGTTTTCATTCCAATCCCAAAGAAAGGCAATGCCAAAGAATGCTGAAACTACTGCACAATTGCACTCATCTCACACGCTAGTAAAGTAATGCTCAAAATTCTCCAAGCTAGGCTTCAGCAATACGTGAACTGTGAATTTCCAGATGTTCAAGCTGGTTTTAGAAAAGGCAGAAGAACCAGAGATCAAATTGCCAACATCTGCTGGATCATGGAAAAAGCAAGAGAGTTCCAGAAAAACATCAATTTCTGCTTGATTGACTATGCCAAAGCCTTTGACTATGTGGATCACAATAAACTGTGGAAAATTCTGAAAGAGATGGGAATACCAGACCACCTGACCTGCCTCTTGAGAAATCTGTATACAGGTCAGGAAGCAATAGTTAGAACTGGACATGGAACAACACACTGGTTCCAAATTGGAAAAAGAGTAAGTGAAGGCTATATATTGTCACCCTGCTTATTTAACTTATATGCAGAGTATATCATGAGAAACGCTGGACTGGAAGAAGCACAAGCTGGAATCAAGATTGCCGGGAGAAATATCAATAACCTCAGATATGCAGATGACACCACCCTTACGGCAGAAAGTGAAGAGGAACTAAAAAGCCTCTTGATGAAAGTGAAAGAAGAGAGTGAAAAAGTTGGCTTAAAGCTCAACATTCAGAAAACGAAGATCATGGCATCTGGTCCCATCACTTCATGGCAAATAGATGGGGAAACAGTAGAAACAGTGTCAGACTTTATTTTTTTGGGCTCCAAAATCACTGCAGATGGTGACTGCAGCCATGAAATTAAAAGGTGCTTACTCCTTGGAAGAAAAGTTATGACCAACCTAGATAGTATATTCAAAAGCAGAGACATTACTTTGCCAACTAAGGTCCGTCTAGTCAAGGCTATGGTTTTTCCTGTGGTCATGTATGGATGTGAGAGTTGGACTCTGAAGAAGGCTGAGCACTGAAGAATTGATGCGTTTGAACTGCGGTGTTGGAGAAGACTCTTGAGGGTCCCTTGGACTGCAAGGAGATCCAACCAGTCCATTCTGAAGGAGATCAGCCCTGGGATTTCTTTGGAAGGAATGATGCTGAAGCTGAAGCTCCAGTACTTTGGCCACCTCATGCGAAGAGTTGACTCATTGGAAAAGACTCTGATGCTGGGAGGGATTGTGGACAGGAGCAGAAGGGGACGACCCAGGATGAGATGGCTGGATAGCATCACGGACTTGATGGACGTGAGTCTGAGTGAGCTCCGGGAGATGGTGATGGACAAGGAGGCCTGGTGTGCTGTGACTCATGGGGTCGCGAAGAGTCAGACATGACTGAGCAACTGAACTGAACTGAACTCGCAGCAATGAAGATCCAGTGCAACCAAAACCAAATAAATTTTAAAAATTTTAAGCCCCATGAAAACAGGGAAAAAAATTTTAAGTTATCTTAAATTTTATAATGTCTATAAAAGTAGAAAAATAAAGCCACATCACAGGATGCATGCATTCACAAAACAGAGAGTTCTTGAAAACTGAAAACCTGACAGACAGCAGAAGTGAAATCTTCTATTGAAGACATGTTGAATAAAGTTGGAGAAATCTTCCTGAAAGAGCAGGGCCCAGGGCCTGGGTGCTTCCAGCTCGCAAAGAATGACTAGCCCCCTAGTACCACCTCTAAATAGGTACCTTTAGTCACAGATCACAGCCCCACAGCCAGCTCTAAGGGACTCCAGGCGAGCTCTCCCCACCTAGTCCCCAAAGCCCCAGAAGCTCCATCCCATGCTGGCCTCCTGCAGGGACCAGGCCTGCTGCCTGGAGTGATGCTAGAGGCCAGAACTCCCTCGCTGCCATAAGCACTCTAATACTCGTGGTGAAAATCCCTTAATGGAGCTTATCACTCCTTACATAGAGGCAAGACTGAAACACAAATCTCTCTGGGGAGGGAAAACAGCAACTGAAATTCATACTGATGAATGCTGGAGGCCCCAGAGTCTCTCCTGGGGCGAGTACCAGTGAGGATAGGGTACCAGCTCAGGGAGCAGAGTGGAGGGGATGGAAAGACTGTAAGTAATGAAGACACTGTCCACAGGGTTCACCCTGGAGTGTCCTGAGCCACCTGGCTCTTAACCCTCTTCCTATCCCCTTACCACACCGGGCACTCACTAAATGCTCTGTAAAGTGGTTTTCCAAAGGTGCTGTGAGCCAAGGGGACTCAGCAGGTTCCTCAGGGGTCTGGGGTCAGGTCTGATGATGGTACCTGAGAATGATTTATCAGTGATATTTAATTAGAAATCCAGACAGGCCCTCCTTCTTGCCCCAGAAAAGGCGGCACTGATCTCAGTGATGGGGACGCAGGAGAAAGGCCCCTGAAGAGGTTTCAGTCATAGTCTCTCCCATTTTTATAGGGATGTGTTGCTAGTGGGTCAGTGTCACAGAGTATCGGCTCATCAGGGCCCTCAGAGGGGATCAAGGCAAGCAGCAGCACCATTTGACAGAGAAGGAGGTGAAATGCGTGCAAGTGGAGTAAACTGCCTCAGGTCACGGGGGCCAATAAAGGATCACCCCCAAATACTCGGTTTCCGGTCCAGAGGCCTTTCGGCCACAAAACAGTGGCATACAGAGAGATGGAGGGCAGGTCCAGAGAAGCCTGTCCCACTGAAGGGAAGAGAGCCTGAGCTCATTCCCTTACCCCATGCATACCCACCCCAGGTGCTGCCTCAACCAGGAACTGTCAGACCACAGGCAGCCTCTCCAAGTCAAGCAGCAACGCTGGCGGAATGGAAGCAGGAAGGACCCATACACACTTGATGAAAGAAAGAGAAGACACCTCTGCCTTGGTCTCAGAATCTCAGAGAAAATCTGACTGCAAAATTCCTTTGCAGCCCCGCACTCTGTGACAAGTCAGCAAAGTCAGAGGAGTGTTAGGCAGGTTACATGCTCAGGGTTTTTAAATTTAAAAAAAAAAAAAAAAAAAAAAAAAAACAGAAAGAAAGGCAAAGAATTCTTTTTTAATGTCAGTGGGGAAAGATGGTAGAATCAGGCATTTTAAAGACTTGCGCCAGCCTGGGGAGCCGCTGAGGTCCCAGTCCCTCACAGAGACCCAAGGGGATCCCGCTGCTCTTTTCAGGACTACACAGTCTTACACCGCAGAAAAGATGCAGGAACTCAGCTTACAGCAGGCAAGGGATCCTCCGTATCCAGAGAAAAACCTCTCTAAAGACGAGAGCGCCCGCTGGACCAAGGTCAATGCCCTGAGCTCAGCCTAAGCAGCAGACGTCGGCCGCAGCGCGGCACCAGCCTCCACTTGCTGCGGGGACAGGAGCGCGTGGACTCACCTTCCAGTGATCGCCGGAAAGTTCAAACACAAACTCACTGCTCCGTTTGTCTCTCTCCTTGGAAAGCAAGCTCTGCACAGCTAGAGAGCGCCTTTCGATCCGTTCCAGCAGCCTCACGCTGGTGTCTACGAAGCCGTTCTTGCAGTACTCGGCCTGGGGAATGCCTTTCCTCCTGCACTCGGCCACGAAGTTCCACTCCTCCTTTATCCTAAAACGGGGCGGCAGAGGTCGCGGTCACCTGCCTGGAGAAGTCGAGCAGGCCACCTGGGCGCATGCGCAGTCCTTCTCATCACGTGCAGTTTCCCAGCAGCCGGAGACAAGCCCTTCCCTCCCCTTCCGCCCCCTCTCCCCGCCCCTCCTTTCCAGTTTCCTCTGCAGTAGGGGATCTGGGGGGTGGGAAGTGGGTAGGAATCTTAAACTTTCAGAGTTGCGAATTATTAGCAAATCTGACTAAAAATACAAGGAGTTACACGGCTGAAATTTTAACCAAAATTACCTATTCCTTTGACTAATTACAATATCTTTTGATATTATAAGGTGCCAACCCCAATTTATTTTTAAATGCAACTTTTAAAAACGCAGGAATTTGCTGATCTTCCAGGAGCCATCAACCCAGGTGGCGCTAGTGGTAAAGAACCTGCCTGAAGAGACCCGGGTTAGATCCCCGGGTTGGGAAGATCCCCTGGAGAAGGGTATGGCAACCCACTCCAGTATTCTTCCCTGGAGAATCCCACGGAGCCTGGAGGGCTGCAGTCCATTGGGTCGCACAGAGTCAGACATGATTCAAGCAACTTAGCATGCACACAGGAGCATATGGATAGAAATATATAGACAGCCCCAATTTATAAAATATAACTTTAGAAGGTCTACCACCAGCCACCTTGGAAAACTTCACTCCTACAAATGAACCTGTTATTCATAAACCCCAGTTTCAGTCAGACACTGGAACTGGCCCAGGACTCCTCAGCCTCCCCATTACTCCCAGTACCTTCTCGTTTCTACCTCCCTAAAGTGAAAGTCCCTCAGTCGTGTCCGACTCTTTACGACCCCATGGACTATACAGTCCATGGAATTCTCTAGGCCAGAATACTTCTCTAACCTATCACTTTATAGTTTTCTTCGTCCTCCAGCTTGGTCATAAGCTCCATGACGATGGACTACATCTCACTGCCCTTCTGATGCCCACACGGTCATTAGAACAGTGTTGGGCACCTGGGGGGGGTCTTTCTCCATTTAGAGATTTTATATCTGCTTGGAGCATTTAATAGGTTAATCTGTGTGATACAAAACAAGGTTTGATGTGGCTGTCCTTCAAATCCATCACACAGAGACACTGTCTCAAAACAAGTAGCCCGCCTTGGATAGGAACTTGGTGCAAAAGACATTCAGGAAGGCATCTGGGCCGTTCTTAGCCCAACTCAGGGACTTGGTGGCAGGCGGGGTCCCGGGCTTAAAAAGGGGGCTGTTTCAGAAACAGGCTGCAACTGCAGCCCTGGTCTCTACATGACCCAAGGCAGACAAACACTGAGTGAACAAACAGACAAAAACCCTGTAGTGGAGGGTCAGTCCTAGCATGGAGACTCTCAAGTGGTACCTGAAGGAGAAAGCACTAGAATCACAGCCGGCTCTGGGGTCTCAGGCAAGCCCAGGAGCCAAGGGGTCAGCAGGGGCAGGAACAGAGCAAAGAGTCTGGCGTGGGAACATCTCTGAGGGCAGGGATTTTCCCTAACTACCAAACACTGTCAATTGTAAGGAAAAAAAAAAAAAAAAAAGGAAGGCTCAAGAAAGCAAGAGACTGGTAGATACTGGTAGATACGTGGAATGCCAGAGCCCTGCTGGATTTTATCCAATCCTATAGGGGTATGCAGCTTTGTCATTGACTAGGCTAAGCTATTTTACAACTTGGCAGGGATTGACGTGAACTTGTAGAAAATTGATAGCAATACAGATCATCCTTGTCTGCAGACATCCTTGCCTCTTGGCATTTAATACATCTATATGCTGACGAGGCCCAATTATATCATTCCAGCCAAGGCGTCCTCAATGAATCCAGCCTCCTTGCCTCCCAACATCTCCACCTGAATAAGTAAAAAGCATCCCAAACTCGACAAGTTCCAACCCAAACTCCTATGTCTACCTGCTAAACTTGCTTCTTACTCCATTTTAATAAAAAGACTTCCCAGGTGCTCTGACCCCAAACCTCAGGGTCATCTTTGACTCTGTGCTTTCTTTTATATCTCACATCAAGCCCATCAGCAAATAAGGTCATTTTTACCAGAATCTGGCCACTCCTCACCATCTTAACTACTCCCATCCTGGTCCAAGTCACCAGCATCTTTAAGCAGGGAACACTCTTGCCCCCTGACAGTCTACATTCATCCAGCATTTTGAGTGGACCTGTGGCAGTGTCAACCACACCACGTCATGCTTCTGGCCGTATCTTTCACTGGTTTCTTGTTTCACCCAATAAAGCAGTTGTCTCACTATGGCCTAAGGCCCTGCAGGTCTGTGCCCTCCCCTTGCCTGTCTGACCTCATCCACTTCTGCTCCCTCCCTTACTTTTTCTGGCCCAGACACTCTAGCCTCCTGGCTCTTCCCTGAACCACCCAGACAAACCCCTGCCTGAGGGTGTTTGCACTTGCTATTATGGCTGCTTGGAGTTCTTGGTCCCTTATCTCTGCAGGGCTGGTTCCCCAGGACTATGCAAATGTTTCCCCCTTAATCAGACTTTTTGCTCTTCAGAAACCACTTCAGGTATCAGTGGAGTTTCATGCTGTGTCATTCATCTAGGAGAACAGGAGCATTTGAGAAAACTATCTTGCTGATGGCATTGGCTAGCACACTACTACGAAGGTCTTAGTCACAGGGAGCTGAGCTGGAGGATAGCACTGGGTAATCAACTAGCCAGTGCTTCGGGATCTATATATGAAGTCTACAAATAATGTCGTGCGTGCTCAGTCATCTCCAACTCTTTGTGACCCCATGGATTATAGCCTGCCAGACTCCTCCGTCCATGGAGTTTTCCAAGCAAGAATACTGGAGTGGGTTGCCATTTCCGACTCCAGAGGATCTTCCCAACCCAGGGATCAAACCCACATCTCCTGCATCTCCCTCATTGGCAGGCAGATTCCTTACCACTGCACCAACAATGTAATAAAACAGATACATTTAAAAATACCAGCTCATGGAGAGATAGGAACTTAATACCAGAATAAAATGCTGAAAAAAGTTAGAAGTGGACTCCTCTGGGAAATACTAGCAGGGGCTTGGGGTGATTTGCTTTTCATTATTAGTTTTTCAGTATAATTTAAATATTTTAATACCATCTGATAAACATGAACTTAAATATTTGCCTGTAGCTCTAGCTCTAATAGTAGTCGGGGATTCAGGCCAGACCCTAGATACAAGATACTGGTTGAACTAATAGAAGAAGTCCTCCAGAAATTTCACAGCCAACAGCACAGCCACAGCAAGGTCTTCTAGTCACTGAGCACTTTTCAGACAAATGTTTCTTATTTTTCCTTCTTCAGTTCTTAGACTGAACCTGAAATTAGATTCTGGCAATGCAATGAAAAGATACCCATTCAGTCCTACCCAATACATCTTTCCTATATCACAAATTACAAATTGATGCGACTATTTCACATGTCTTGGTAGTCAACATAGAACAGAGAAAAAAAGGAAATCAGAAATGCGACTTTAAAAATACTTAAATACGAAATCTTCTTTGGATTTCTTTTTTAAATGTTTATCTCTTAGTCCCTTTGAAACCTAATGAGAGGAAAGTCACAACGAGAATATAAACTATTTTTACAATGCCATTCTCTTCCTTGAGAGTAACTAACATAAATAAAATGCCATTGTCTTTATATTCCATCACCCATGTAACTGAAAAATCTTCCCCTTGAGTCAATTTTGGTAGAATTTCAAATACAATATAAACATACAAAATAATGTCATTAGGACTCTACTAATTAAATCAGTAAATGTGCAAATAAAAACTCTTTCCTGAGGAAATGAGCCCACAGTCTTAGCCTAGATGGCAATAGCCTCATTGGACGAAAAATTCCTCACTTAAAGCCTAACAAATAGCGTCTTTAGCTCTCCCTCTAAACGACTGAATTTCATTCACGTAGAATGATGTTCTCTATTTTATCTCTACCTATAACATTTAAGTGTTGGGACAAATACTGTATTACAAAATGAAACACCTTGAACTGAGGTAACAGAGCCCCTCGCACTGATGTTTACCAGCAGCCGCTTCATTATCCAGCATGATCAGAATAAGTATTTGCTTGGTCGAAATAGTTCAGAGAAGTGGAGAACCAAGAAAAAAGAGACATTTACATCCTACACATTTTGATTTTATCCTAAAGCATCAACATGTGTCACCATTTGCCAACTTGATACGGCAGTCATGAACTGCCTTTGAGGATGAATCTGCAATCAGAATCCCACTCTGCCCTTCTTATATAAACCACACCCATAACACATCATCCGAGACTTCTACTTTGAGTTTCTTCACAAGGAGTAAAAATTACAGATGTGCAAAGCCACCTGAACGTGCACGCTTTCTAGCTCACTGTACTTGTATCCGTCTTGCACAGTGTTAATTCAATTGTGTGGTTCAGACTGATCACACACGTAGTTTTTCCAAAGCATTCAACTTAGTTTTCACATACACAATAACTCTCTTTTACTCATACTTCATGAGTGTGTCATAGCAGTCAAACCACATCATTCCAATCCAGGTAAACACGGCATAGACGCAATGAATCTTATCTAGTGTTCAGCTCAACAGGGGAGGGCTGAGTGCAGGACAGACAGCAGCCCTCACGTGGCCGCACAGGGGGAGAGCATCAGACAGCCTGCTGAGGTGAGGTGAGCAGTCTTCTCGAAATTTACTAAGGAGACATTTATCGTGTCACTGCTGTCTTTCCATGGCCAGCACGGTGCCTGCAATCTGTGTGGGTCTTTATAGCTATGTGCGCTACTGTTATAGGAATCAAACGTTCATTGTGGGCAACAGACTCTGAAGTCCATTGAGCACATGTCACTGACAGGGAGAAATCTCAGAGGAGAGGACCCCCTCCACAGCATAACTGCAGCCTCCCAATCGCTGAAGACAGTGCAAAGCAAGTACAGAGAACACATACTTTTCCAGAGCGCTTTTCTCAAGCCTTTCTGCCTCCTTCTTCTGCCAGGCTTTGTGCTTCTTGACACGAGTTTCCCACAAGGCTCTGACGACAGAAATGTCGAATACGACCACTTTATGTCCCATTTTGGAAGCATGAAATTGCCTGTTTAAGAAACATATATGTCAGCTTCATACACACAGAGAAGAAAACAGTTTTAACTTGAACTTTAAAATATGAGTGAATCAATTTTATCGCTAATGATGAAATGCCCTGTTGCTTCCAGAATGGCAATTTCTAATGTCCTTAAGGTCTGAGGGGACTCTTGTCTGTAAGTCAAACTTCAGCACTCAACTGAGGTCGTCTCCTCTAGAACGTCACACTTATCTCTTTACCCCTCAGCTAAACATGGGTTCCCAAAGCCCCCTGGGTATTCCTCAAGCTTCATGGTTCCACATTCTATTAAATTTATTAGAATCTGACCTTCTAAATACATTGTAATATGCTCAAAGATAAATTTGATGAATTAATTAAAACACACATGCCAGTTATCTGAGGCTAAACACCAACCACCATTAAGTAACAAACCAAGCATTGTACCAAACCCCACTGAGCACTTTCCTGCCTGGGACTAACCACACAGCCTAGGCACTTGTCCTGTAGGTTTTCCCTGTGACCTGAACCCTCACAAGCTGCTGATCTCTGTTTATGTGGTTTTCTAAATGCAAGAAAATTCAGACACAGGTACATCTTGGTCATCACCTCTTGGTGAGACCAAGCATGGCACCTGGCACATAGTAGGCTCTCCATAAATATTTATTGAAATAATAAGTGAGTGAATGAGAGTGAATAAAAGATTTATACCCAGGTTGCCTCACTCTCAGCCCACTCAATGACATTTCTCTCTTCTTTTTATTTTCCCACCTCATCTTTACTGTTTAAGTAATTATTTGCTCACTGTAAAAAAAAAAAGAAAAAAGAAAGAAAGAAAGATCAAAAGTACATTTCAATATTCATCCCATTAAGGTATGCTTTCTCCCTTATTGAAGTAACACAAGTTTCTAGATATTGTTTTAAACTTCCCCTACCTACAGCATTGAAATCTGGCTAAATCCATTTCCTGATCTGCAAAATACACAGAGCATCAGCTGGCAAATAGTATGACTGTGAATACTCTCTGTTCCAATTCCAGACACTTTTAAATAGCAGTGTGAGGATACGAAACCAAATATTTCCTCTTCTGCCTCAAGTTTGTGCTCTCCACAAATGGCTTGCCAATATGAGTGGGAGAATTGGCTTATGTTTGTGCAGCTGAACATTTGAGGTCCGTGAGTTTAGTCTGAAGAGCTGAAAATACTGACCTCAACTGATTCCCTTCTTTCCTTTCTGACATCTGGGACTGTCTTTTGTCTCCCTTGAAACTCTTTTACCTAAAGGGAATTTTTCACAAAGGTGCAAATGGTGCAAGTTTTCGTGTGGACATATGTTTTCAGTTCTCTTGGGTAAATACCTAGGAGTAGAACTGGAGAGTCATATGTCAATTCTATGTTTAACTTTTTCAGGAACTGCCAGGCTGTTTTCCAAAGCACTTGCACCATTTCACATTCCCATCTGCAGTGTCTCAGGGTCCCAGTAGCTCCACATACTCACTGACATGGTTACTATCTCCCTTTGTATCACAGCCATCGCAGTGGGTGTGAAGGGAGTCTTGTGGTTTGCATTTCCCTGGTAGCTAATGATGCTGAACATCTTTTTATGTGCTTATTGGCCATTTGTATACCTTCTCGGGAGAAATGGCTATTCAGATTCTCTGCTCATTTTTTTAAATTGGGCTGTTTGTCTTTTTATTGTTGAGTTGTGGCAGTTCTTTACATATTCCAGATACTGGTCCTTTGCCAGATGTATGATTTGCAAAAAAAAACTTCCTCTCGTCTTGTAGGCCACCCACCACGAGAAAAGCAGGAAACCTCTTCCTACTACACGGTCCCTGCAGTGTTCCCTCCAGAGAAAGGTTAACATGATGTTCACGTCAGAGGACAAATACTTAGAGGAATTCCATCGTACACCACAGAATTCACACACTGAAGGATGCACTCTGGGCTGAGAGGCAATAAGGTGATAGCTCACACAGCAGGTGATCAGTTTGGTTGGGTTCAGACCTCGAATTCCAACCTGCTCCCTGAGGTTGGGATTCACGCAACAGATCCCTCTTGACTTGGCAGCACTATTCAGCTGCTCCACGGGTGCCACCTAGTGGCCACCTGGGACGGTGTGATGGTCCATCCTGGTGGTCGGTTCTAACAGACTTGGACATGCTGTTTAGGGTCAGATCCAAAGAGGCGCAGCTTGGGGATGAGCCCAGGAGTTCATAAGCAACCTTTCAGAGTTGTTCTCCAGATACCCTCCCTCTTGGTGATCTCTCTGGTCCTTCCAGATTCCTGGGGCTCACTTTTTAGTCCTCTGGTTGGAGACCTGAGACTTCAGCTGCCCTGCTTCACCGTGCATGTCCTACGACTGTACAGGTTCAAGCAGCAGGAGGACAGTGAGGGCGAAAACTCTGGGGACCGCAGTTTCTCCGATCAGCGAGGAAGGATCCTCTCTCTCATAGTCTGGGTGACTGACATCCTCCACCACCCATCTTCTCCCCAACGCCCTTCACAGCTCCTGCTACACAATCCTATGCAGGCTGAGGCATGAGAGAGTGGAGAAAAGAAAAAGGTAAAAGAGAGGGATTTACCCCCCAGTCTCTGAGCACTGGGAGCCCCATTCTCACTCCTGGAGAAAAATTAAGTACTTTGTCTTCAATTCTGGGTTTCAGGCTGCCTTGAGTCCAGGCTGGGGAATACTTGAGCGGGAAAAATGGGGAAGAGACCATAGGTTCTGTGCTACTTTGAATCCTGGTGTCCTTCCCTTCTTCTCTTGCAACTGTCTACTTTTCAGAGACTTCATATTGCTGTTCTGTGCAGTATGTCCTGGTTTTAAAGCTGCGTTTAGGGGGAGGGATGGGTTAAGTGTGCTTGCTCATCTTGGGCTTCCCTGCTGACTCAGACAGTAAAGCATCTGCCTGTTCCATCTTACTCCAAACCAGAAATCTCTGCATTTAATTTTCCTTTCACCGCTTTCCTTACTCTGTTACCTTTAGCTCAGGAGCACTTTTTTTTTTTTTTTAAAGCCACACCTTGTGGCTTGTGGTATCTTAGTTCCCCAACCAGGGATTGAACCCACATCTTCTGCAGTGAAAGCACAGAATCCTAACCACTAGACCACTAGGGAATTCCCCTAAGCTGCAAAAGTCTTAAGGCTTTGACTTTTGACAAAAAAGCTTTCATAAAGGAATGCCAAGCATCAGCTTGAAAATAAGAAATTAAAGACTATAGCCAGTAATGGAGAATACTTGTTAAAAGAGAAAGAATCAGGCGGCCTAGTTTCTTTGAGGAAATCTCTGCACATAATCCAAGTCTACAAATAAAAGCAAACCACAAGGGCAAAATAAAGTGAACTGCTTTTGAGTAGTGTAGACAGCCAGTCATCCAAGAATCACTAAAGCTGGAAGACTCGCTTCCTGTCCAGGGTGTGTGTTCTAGATCAGCCAGTCGTGGCTCCGATTCTTTTGTGGTATTTCTTTAATTTTCTTAGGTCAGTAAATCCACAAAAAGTAACTAGATCTGTACATTAATTTCTATGCATTTAGAGACATGTAATTAAAGTCCCTGAATTACAGAGATTGCCTCTTCTTGATGCCTTTGTGTTACATTTTTAAATAGTTGTAAACCTGGTGGCTCAGACAGTAAAGAATCTGCCTGCGATGCGGGAGACCCAGATTCAGTCCCTAGGTTAGGAAGATCCCTTGGAGAAGAGAATGGCCAACCCACTCCATTATTCTTGTTTGGAGAAGTCCGTGAACAGAGGAGCTTGGTGGGCTACAGTTCATGTGGTCACAAAGAGTTGTACACAACTGAGTGACTAATACTTTTCACTAAACCAACATTAGTCTCAGTATTTTGGTGGGAAAGAGTCTATCCTGACTGTCATCTAACCATGTTCATTATTTTCATTTTCTGCCAAGCAGAAAAAGAGGTGCTATCCTTCAACTAAGGGGGTTCAGAATGCTCCAGGATTTAAGTCAAAGTTTTGCCTGTCAGATGTTC
The DNA here is from genome assembly GCF_042477335.2 of Ovis canadensis. Lineage (NCBI taxonomy): Eukaryota > Metazoa > Chordata > Mammalia > Artiodactyla > Bovidae > Ovis > Ovis canadensis. Next base: position 67,491,956 of record NC_091263.1, on the reverse strand, counting down.
TGCTTACAAATGTGCATAATGAAAACTAGAGACTCTAAGAACAGTAAGTGGTGACTGTGTATGCTGGGGATCTACACTGTAACAAGCAGAGATCCTGGGAAGCGGAGGAACACCAGCTCCTGAGTCCCAGGTCCAGCCCAGCTGCTGGCATCCTGTGCAGGACAGGGCTGAAGTCCAGGGGCCCCTAGACAATTGAGCAGGTTTGACCTTAACCCAGGAGGTCATAGCCCCATGGGTGGGGCTGAGACTGGAAGAGTGGTTTTACAACAAGAGCCCATGAGTCATTCCATCCAGGGATAAAAAGCCATTTGGAGCCACGGAGGGGATGGGGGAGCCAGAGAGGAGACAGATTCAAGGACGGACGCAGGTGCCACTTGCTTAGCAGCCTGAGGGGAATCAGAGTCCCCTGGCAAATTCACAAAGCTAATCTCTTCTTTGTACCATGATCTCCATCCAGTCCACTCTTTCAGGTAATTACATAAAATGCAATTTTCTAAGCATGAACTTTCTGCAGAGCTATAGAAATATCACCAAAGTATACTACACCAAAGGCTTCCCGGGTGGCTCAGTGGTAAAGAACCCACTATTCCTAGGTCGGGAATATCCCCTGGAGAAGGAAATGGTAACCTATTCCAGTATTCTTGCCTGGGGAATCCCATGGACAGAGGAGCCTGGCAGGCTACAGTCCATGGGGTTGCAAAGAGTCAGACACGACTGAGCAACTAAACAAAAGCAATACTACACCATAGCAGAAGAGAAAAATTAACCTCTACAGGGTCCAGTCTGCAAACCCTGGACACAAAGAAAACGTTAACCTCTCAGAGAAAACACTACAACCAAGGAGACTCTCCTGAGACAGCATAAGAAGGCAGAGCTTTAGGCTGGGCCCACAATGAACTTAACAGCAAGGATTCGTGGTTCCAAGAGGACTCTCATGCCGGTTCTCTGCTGGTGAGCACAGAAATCACGAGAACAAGTCTCCCTAGATTTGGCCACAGTGTCTACAACCACGGAGCACCTTCCAGAGAAGAAAATACTTGGGACTGTGAGAGAGGAGGGATCCACTGTGTCCCTCACTACAACAGAAAAGGACACAGGTACAAAGTGTGGACAGGTTCGCTCCCCTCCAGTGTTTCAGGCCCTGAGGGACAATGTCAACCTTCAGAGACACTCAAAGGTTGGATTCACAGTGGAAACAAATCTTTTTTTTTTCCCTGGAAAAACCATTTGCTTTACTGCAAGATCAGCATCAGCAAACTTTTAGTAAAGGGCAAGATAGTAAATATTTTATGAAACTACTTATATAACAAAAGAGAAAATGCCTGGTCTTCCTGCTTGTCTGGCATGGGCCTGCCCAAGCAACGAGCTCACATCTATGCTTCGGCCCAGTTGCTGCCCACTGGACACATTCTCAGGACCAGAGCGAGTGACAGACCCAAGAGGAAAAGGCAAGCCACGAACATGGGGCAGGGGAGGGGGACCAGCTACAGTCAGCCTCGCTGTCTGCCCCAGTGATGCCTGTGTGTCTTCCCCTCCCACTCATCTCAAGCTGGACAGCAGGCTGAAGGTCAGTGACACCCTAACCCTAACTCACCAACTCTCGAGCAGAGAGTCGACTGCTTGGGGCCTGGCAGTTGCCAGCAGTAGAGTCTCAAATATGTGAATGGCAACCAGTGTGGGCCCTGGGCAGCACTGAGATATGGCTGGCCAGGTAGACAGGTGCTGAGAGTCTAGGCGGAACGGGAAAAAAGGGCGTTACTCCAGTTTGGTCTCCACGGCTCACGTTGCCCTGGCAGTGCCCCTGTGCCCAGCCTGTGGGTGGTCCTTTGCCGACCCCAGCTTTCATGAACAGTAAGAGAGAGCAGCTTTGGTTCCCCCAGGCTGCTGACTGAGTGCCACCTGCTCCCCTGCCCTGAATCGGCCTCCTCTCTGCTCCCTGAATGGCTTTGTTTTTCCTGGACACAAAGTTCTAGTGGATGTGAGAGCTCTAAATTACATGCACAAATGCGTCGACTTTCTTCTTTTTAAAAATCTAGAGCTTAATTCCTCTCTTCTTGACCTTGGGTTGGACTTATGGACTCACTTCTAATGACTGTAATGTGGTAAAAGTGATGGTGTGTGACTTCTGACATGAGCTATCACCCTCTCTCTCAGTTCACTCCCTCTAGGGAAAGCCAGCCACCATGTCCCAAGGGTGCTCAGCAGCCCTATGGAGAAATTCCGTGTGAGAAATTTCGTGAGAGAAACTGAGGACTCCTGCCAATAGCCACGTGAGTGGAAGCTGTCTTAGCAGCAAATCCTCAAGTCTTCGTCAAGCCTCCAGATGACCGTAGCCCTGGCCAAAATCTAGACTTCATGAGAGACCCTGAGCCAGAATCATTCAGCTAAGGCACTCCTGGTTTTGGACCCTTCAAAAATATGGGAAAACAAATGTTTATCCTTTTAAATGTTGGGATCATTTTTATACAGCAATAAATAAATGGTAAAATAGTAAAAAGGAGGCACTTATAAAAATCAGTCTTAATTTATAGTGACATCTGGTGCCTATGCTTCCTTGACATATCCACGTCTCACACATATCTCAAAAGAAACACAATTCCCTCCAAACTTACTCATCTAGAATCTATCCATCCCTGGCTGCCTTAATTCCCCAGCTTGACAATGACTTCATATTTATCTGGAGGTCATTTCTCTATGCTGTTTCCTCACCCTGATCAGCCACTATGAAGACGTACACACACACCCAAACACACACACATCCAATCTACCCTGTAGGTCTTAGAGGGCGTGCGTTTCTCACCACCAATCCATGCCACATCTGGCCCCAGTTGTGCAAAAGCCGCACAGCTGGTCTCCTGACGTCCTACTCACCCGCGCCCAATCCATTTGATACACAGTGGTGAGCATCACCATCTGAGGAGAACCAGAGCATGCTGCCACCTGGCCCAAGTCCTCCAGAGAAGGCTGAGAGGGAGACCCCAGCTCCTCACAGGGCCCGATTAAGACCCTGGCGTGACCTCCCCTCAGCCAGAACCCCCACTCGCCCCCACTGCTCTGCTCCTCAGAGCCTGTCCACACCCTGCTTCGACCCCCTCAGACAGCACACGTGGCTCCCTCTGCCTAGACGTTTCCCCCGTCCAAACAACTCCCCCCACCCCTACGCCCCTGGACTCAGCTTCTGCTGTTCTCCCCTTAGCGCTGTTCTCCCCTTAGCGTGGCCTCTTTGTCTAAGGCACAGCCCCCTGCTGTTCTGTCTCTGACTGTTCCTTACTTACTTCACAGCATATCGTACAAGTTGAATCATTCGACCATTTGTTCAACTATACTTTATCTGCCCGTCGACTGACAGAAACATGGTTTACTGACAGGAGCTGCCACCCAAGGGGCTCCAGATTGGGGCTCAGAGCCTGACCCTTCAAGTCAGCCCTTGACGCTAAGTCACAGACACAGCTACAGACGCAGGAACTAGAGAGGGCTACAGGCGCCAGGCTCCCGCTTCTGAATCTCAACACAGAAACCCTGGGTATGCAGCCTGTTTACTTGGTGTGTATTTCTGCTCATTGATTCCCAGGAACCCTAAATAACTGACATTTAGGGACACTCATTAAATGTAGAAAGATGGACATCCTTGCCTCTGAGCTCTCAATCTGGAGGGATGAACAGATGTTTAAAGGGATACATTTCAGTGCGGCGTGTGGACTCGACAACAGAGACTGAAGGAGCTGCTGTGGGAGCCAGAAGGGGACGGATGCCCTGAAGGATGTCTGGGAGGAGGGTGGATAGTCCCACAGGGACTGTGAGAGAGTGGAAAGGACTATTCTTCTGGGTTTAGTTGAATGGTTTTCCGTGCTCCCTCCCCAAGTCAGGTATATCAGAACCACTTTACAGAACCGTCCGCTATCCCGAGCCAAGGGGTGATGGAAGAACATGTCCTTTGGCCCAGAACTCTAGTCTCCACTTAGAGTCATAGGCCAGGGTTCCAGGTGGCAAGGGAGGCTTACGGGTCACCCAGTCTTCTCACTCTTCGTCAAATGACAGACTGGGCTAGAAGGCGGCAGGGCTTCATCTCAGAGAATTTAGAGTGGAGGGGATCTGGGGGAGTCTGGGAGGAGACTCAACCAACTCCACAATTCAGGTTCCAAGCCAGTCTTGATGCTGCCTCTGAGAGGCTTGGAGGGGGGACAGTACCAAACAGGGGAGGAGGGAGAAGGTGTCAGGGGTCACCTGGACCAGACACAGGGAGAGAGGGCTGGCTTGCCTCCTCCCCACCTGCCCCTCAGAGCCCCCAGGGACCCTTCCTTGCACTGACCGGCATCAGGCCTTCCATAGTGTTTATCCAGGTGTATCCTCTGTGTGCAGAAAATACCTATCATCAGCCTTGCTGGATCCAAGGGAATGACTATAACCAACAGGAACTTCCAGTGGGACCAAGGTACAATGGGAGAATAATATGGCAGACTGGGGTCTTTAGTGGCTCACAAATTCTTTCCCATCCTCACATAAGGCCTGGACCCCAGAGTTGGCACACAGAGTGAGTTTTCTGATAGAAACAGTGGGGGAAATAGTGGCTAAATCTTCAAGCGAGGCCAGTCGCAACAGTCACACTATTTCAGCCAAATTCTAAATTGTCACATTTTATGTCCCTTGATCAGCGTTCCCCCTGGGGACACCCATTATTTTATGGTAATTTTTTAGGCTAGAAAATCTGGCCATGGGAGGCAGAGGCTCCAGGTAGGATTGAGAGGACAGTCTCAGAGTCAGCCTGCAGGGCTGGAGTCCTGCATCCTGAGACAGTCACCTAACCTCTCTGAACCCCGGTGTTCTCATGCGAACATGCTGTAACAGCAGCACTGAGCTTATAGGATTAGTGGGAGTGGCATTTGTGGCAAGTGCTTAAGACAGTACCTGACACCTAGTAAAGCTCAAAAAGCTGTCAGTTATTTAAAGAAAAGAAGAAATTAAGACAGACATTGTTCCCAATTAAACATAAGATAAGCACAGGAGATATAATACGTGAGCATGTGGGGATTTTTTCTCTATCAGCAATGGTAACAGAAGGTTCTTCGGGAGAACATCCAGCCTCTGAGTTAACAGAGAGGATCTGGTCATTAGAAGGGCCACCAAGACAGTGGAACTGCTTACAAAACTAGACAGTTCTCTGGGTTTCCAGTCACTTTCCCACCCTCACCCCCAGCCCCTCCTGCAGGACAGACTTCCCCAGCCACTTGACCATCCCCTCCCTGGCACTTAAGAAGCACAAACAAAGATGATTTATCTCCCCTCGACAGCACTTTGGACCAGCAGGCTTTGAGTTCACCCTTGGGCACAAGGGTGCCGCTGGGAGTAACTCACTAAGCAGGAGCAGGAATGTGCGGAGCCGGCGCCAGCAGACCCGCGCCTTGGACAGGCCGGCCCACAGGCTCTCCTTCAATTCCAGGCCGTGCGTAAAACGCAGATAGATGCGGAGTCTTTTGCCTGCATCTACATTCAAGCCTTGGCACAGCAGGAACAGACATAAACAAGGAGGCACTGCCCCCTCCCCCCCGCCCTCGACGTCCGCAGGTGCCACACACCCTCTCCCTCGCTTTCCCCACAGTTCCCCCCAGTTTCAGGAGCTGCGGCGCACTGACCCCCCCCCCCCACGCCCACCTACCCGTGATCACACTGCAAACCTGAACCCCTGCCGCGGCTCTCTGAGCGGAATCCGAGCCTGCCTGTTTACACCGCAGCAGCCACACGCTGCGGCCGGAAACGCTCCGACCACGGGAGCCTGCCCGCCTGTGTGCTAACGGGCTATATTTGTAAGCTGATAATATGATCTGTAGAACATGTGCTGATAAACTATCTATCTATTCTATGTGACTCAGCCCGGCATGAGACAAAACAGACTTGGGAGAGGAGGGTTTGGCACGGGGCAGCCGACAAGCTGGCCAATCTGAGCCCTACAACCCGGGATTATCTGCACCTCCCTCCAGTCGGCCTTGCCTTTTGACATTGGAAATCCTGAAGCGTGTTAAATAGAACAGGCCAGTGAAGGCCAAGGGTGGGTGCCGCGTTCTTAGCCCGCTAAACTAGGAACCAAACAAAAAGCAGGATAAGAAAGCCATATAACCAAGGAAATGTAAGGGCTGGTCTCCCCTACCCCTCTTCCCAGGTATTTGAAGCAACAGATGTCCAAAATCTTGGTTTCACGTTACATTTTTTTCTTAATTTAATTAAGAAATTAATTTCCTAAAACATATGTCAGTTTAGGTTCTGTCTAGAGATTTTACTAATTTGGCAAATATGTTTTCCTGACATCCAACATTGGGACGATGTGATAGTCACTTAATAAGCAGTTATCATGTCCAAGACAACCTCTCTCAGTGCCCCTTCATGGCGACAGTTCCTCATACCCTTCACCCTAAAACAGCAAAACACCTTCGTCTAATATATACATAAGAACTCAAATTAGAAAATAGTTTGATTTCTGAGGGACTGTTTTCTATATGGAACATTTTCTATTTATTGGCATTTTAATTAAGCTACCATTTTAAATGGTATACTAAGTTGACCTTGACATAGTCACTCAGTCCTGCCTGAGCTCAACGCCCTGGGTTCAGGAAGGCTGCACTAGTTATTGAATCCAAGTGATCTACCGATTATTAAGCCAGTTTTTCAAAATTGTTTTGTCCAACTTTTTACTTGTTTTCTGCAGATCTGATTTACCTTTCCTATCATTACCGAAAGTGGAAACTACAATCATAAAACTAACTGAAAGAAATCTCTCATACGTACGTATTTTCTTCCACAGGGATTCATCTATTAATTTACCAAATATTTATTAAGTGCCTACTATATTCCTGGAAATATGTTTGGTATTAAGAATTTGGTAGTGAATTAAACAGGATCTTGCCCTTTGGAATATCACAGTTTGTTGGAAGAGTGTCCTTCAAACAAGCATTTAAATATCCAACGGTAAACTGTGGTTAATGCGATAAATTAAAAAAAAACTGAGTGTTATGAAAAAGAATAATGAAATAATCACTGATGATCTGATCTCTCATATCTGTCAGATTTCTTAGTTTGTAAAATTTCTGGGAAACACAGCAAAAAGATGGCCATGTGCATGCCAAGAAGAGAGGACTCAGAAGAAATCAAACCTCGTAATGCCGTGATCTTGGACTTCTAGTCTCCAGAATTGTGAGGAAATCAATTTCTGTTGATTAAGACCCTTTATCTCTGTATGTATTATGGCAGTGCTAGCTAATATAATAAGTAAATAAGAGCATTGGATACAAGATCAATATAAAAATTAGTGCCACAAAAATGGAAGTAAAAGATACCATTCACTTTAACATTAAAAGAATAAATATTTAGGAATGATCCAACAAAACTGTATAATATCTCTATATAGAAATTATTAATAAAAATTTTCTTAAAGAAATTAAACAGCGCCTAAACAGATCTTCAGAGACTGGAAGACTCAATATGACACAGATAGGAATTCTAAAGGATCAATGTGCTTTTATCAAAATCCTGGCAGAAATTTTTAGAAATTTAGAAAATGTTCTAAAACTTAATTGGAAATGTAAAAGGTCAAGAATAGTTGCTATAAGCTGAAGTGTGGAAGGGAGATAACTTACTATGCTGAATATCAAGGACTTTTTAATTATAAAGCATAAAGCTATAGTATTAAAGACAGAATGATATTGGTATAAGAAGAGAGAATAAGGCATTAGAAAAGAAAAAAAAACCCACTTCACACAAACACATGAACAACTGATTGCTAATGAAATAACATGATAGATCAGTGTTATAGGAATGATCTTTTCAATTAGTGGTGCTGCAATGGAATACTAGACAGCAATTGAATATGAACAAGCTTCTGCAAATAGTATGGATTACTCTCACCAAAGAAGAGCAAAAAGAAGCAGATATACATGCACACTGATGGTTATAAAAAGGTCAAAACCATGGAAATCCAACCTCTGGGATTAGAAATTTAAAAAGTAAAAGCTCTGAGGAAGAGGGAGTGAGTGGTGGTTGTGAAAAAGCAGGAAGTGGACTTTTGGGGTTCTGGTAATATTCTTCTTCTTGACCTGGGTTGTGGTTCCATGGTTCTGAATTTGGAATAATTCACTAACCTATAACCTTAATTACCTGTGGACTTTTATCAATGTAGAACATACTTCATTAAAAAATTTTTACCTATTCATCTTATATTGTTGTATCAAATTCTCACAAATTCAGTGGCTTAATAGAATATCATTTATTCACAGTTCCCGTACTTCAGATATCTATCCTGGATCAACTGAGTTTCCAGAGTGGGGAGCAACTCAAAGTGCCCAGGGTCATTTGCATACAGGAAATCTTCTCCCTGGAGCACTTTAACGGGTCTCTGATATAGCCTGGGTTTTGTACTTTGGCCTCCCTCTGTCCCTCCACTTGCATTTCATCCATTTCAAAACCATTAAGAGCTGTGAAGAATGTCTGAATGCAATCTGATACAAAATCCACTTAAGAAGCACTTTAAAATGAGATCCTCCACGTCTTGTGAAACCAAGTGGGACCCCAGCTCACCTTCCCAAGTCCCTTCAAAGAGTCTGTCTGCCCATCTATCTGTCTGTCTGGGGCCACTGACCTCGACCTGGTCAGGGGGCCATCAGGAAATGATGGCTCCTTCCCCATCAGCAGTTTTTTTGATAACACTAAAATGGTACTTACTGGGCTCATCTTTTCTGGGGGAAGTGGGAAAGGAACAGGAGTCCAATCTAGGAGATCCTGTCTCCTCTAGTGTGCTCAGCAGAGTAACTATTTGACTAATTTGATTGAAAAGAGAAAAATTTTGGTGAAAATTCTAAACCATGGCCATGTTTAGAAGTCTAAATCAGAATTGCCCCTACCCTGACATGGTTTCTGGTAACTGCATCAAGACTATTTTGTCTTGTACATTGTGACCTCTCTTGAATAAGTTGCCCAGAATTCAGCACTGCTCAGAGTGGAGAAGGAAATAGCAACCCACTCCAGTGTTCTTGCCTGGAGAATCCCAGGGACGGGGGAGCCTGGTGGGCTGCCGTCTATGGGGTCGCACAGAGTCAGACACAACTGAAGCGACTTAGCAGCAGCAGCAGCAGCAGAGTACTTAAGATTCACTTATTTTTTCCTTCACTGTTGTCAGCAGGGAGTATTTTTTGTTGTATTTCCTAGCTCAGGCTAGGGGGCGCAAGTTGTTTTCCTTTGGAGCTTCTCAAAGACCTAGTCCACGCCCACCCCACCTTCTCATTTAGAAAATAAGGCTGAAAGGTAACATGTCAGCCACAGATGCGGCAGACGGAAAAAGATTTAGCCAAAAGGAAACCAGCACAGACAGACAGACACTGCTCTAGAGGTTGCAGAAGTGAGATTTCCAGAAGACTAGGTTTCTGGATCCCCTGGTGTGGGGGATCAGCATAAGGAGAGGGGCTGGTGAAAGACAAGGAAACTGGTAGTTAACAACAGAGTTGACAAAATGAGGGAAACTCCTGTTCAAATGCCCTCTCAGTACCACCTGCCAGTTCATAGGAAAAGAAATACAAGCATCCGGTAAACAACAATGCAAATCCAAACAACAAGGGGATACTATTTTCACAAACAGATTCAGCAAAAATTAAGATACTTGTTGTGGGATTTCCCTGGCGGTCCAGGGGTTAAGATACTGTGCTTCTGCTGCAGGGGGTGTGGGTTTGAGCCTCAGTCAGGAAGCAGATCCTGCAAGCCAGGTGGCGCTAGTCATTAAGTACTCACCTGTCAATGCAGGACATGTAAGAGACCTGGGTTCAATCCCTGGGTCAGGAAGATCCCCTGGAGGAGCGCATGGCAATCCACTCCAGTAGTCCTGCCTGGAGAATCCCATGGACAGAGGGGCCTGGCAGGCTGTGGTCCATTGGGCCTCAAAGAGTCGGACACAACTGAAGCGACTTAGCACCCTCGCACAAGATGCTTGTTTCAGCCAGCTGTGAAGGACCTGGGGATGTGTGGGGAAGGGAAGAAAAGGGAGGGAGAGGAAACCAGCGCAACCTTCTTGGAAAATAAATTTGGAAATGTTCTCCCTTTAACCAAGCAATTCCAGTGCTAGAAGTTTACTGGCTAGAAATATTCCCCAAAAGTCACCAGGATATACATTCAAGGGAGCTCACTGTAAATGCAGAAACACAGCAAGTATTTCTTGATGAGATAGTTTCTGTCTATATAGAAATTGATATGATATACCCTCCACCCCACACACGTACACACACACACACAAGGAGTCTCCTCCTAAGGCCTTCTCTGTCCCTCTTACCCAGTTTCTACAACAGTATAGCATTAAATTGGCTCATTTGAACAATCTTCCCTTCTGAGACTGCAGAGATTTGGGAGCAAGAACCTATTCTTCTGAACCCCACACAGAGGTCTGTGCAAATACAGAAGAGGTTTCCAGTGGCTATTTGCTAAGTTAACCGGTGAAAAGAGGAAGCCATGTACTTGCTGGTGAATGGGCAAGGGCTCCACTCCTGCCAGGGTGTCACTTGGGTTTTATCGGAAGCCGCTGGGTGCTGAGCTTGGTAGCCTCTACATCCCTCAGCTGAAGTTCCCCAGCCTGGCTCATTGTTCTTCTGGCCTGAGGAGACAATGACAGAGGGGGCCACACAACTGTCCCTAGGAATCCTGTGAAAAAGTAGGCTTTGACCTTAAACCTCATCATCGTGCTGCAGAAATGGCTCTTCTTTTTATTAACTATTTGAGCTTCCCTGGTGGCTCAGATGGTAAAGTGTCTGCCTGCAATAAGGGAGACCCGGATTGGATCCCTGGGTTGGGAAGATCTCCTGGAGAAGGAAATGGCAACCCACTCCAGTATTCCTGCCTGGAGAACCCCAGGGACAGAGGAGTCTGGTAGGCTACAGTCCATAGGGTCGCAAAGAGTTGGACACGACTGAGCAACTTCACTTCAGTTAAGGTTTCATTCTAAACGGTCTCAACCACTGAAACGTCGAATTGACTTTTTAAAGCTAAAAACTTATCCTACCTCCAAAGGTGTTTTCTTCCTTGAAACTGAGAGAGACACTGGAAATCTCTGTTGGGATTATTATTATTATTATTTTGCTTTGACTACTCTTGGTCGATTGGTTTTAAGTCAAATTCTTACTTGTATATTTTAAACACACACAACTCTCTTTTGCCCCAGTTTTTAATGCAAGACAACTCAGAGTGTTGTTGAACCCAAGTTCACGTGCCCAATACACGTTTAGGTTTGTTTGGCCTCCTTGTGCACCAGCACAGTGACTTGGGTTGGACGACAAGAGGGCAGTAGTGAACCATCCTGAGACCAGGGCCATCTGGTGCTGACAGAGAATGTGGGCTGCCAGTGACTGGGAACCCCCATTCCAGGATCTCCTAACCCCAGACCCTCCATGGGTCTCTAACACAGTAATTACTGGGCAGAGGCTGGGTGGCCTCTGTCAATTTCAGCAGTGACCGAGCAGAGGTGTCCAGTGACTGTCTCAGAGATGTCAATCAACTCCCCACCCAGAGACAGCAGCACAACTACAATCACGACTGTCCTTTCTCCCCCACTGAGCAGTGGGGTCACCTTTCATCACTGTGTCCCCAGAGCCCAGCCTTTGACCAGCAACATGGTAGCCTCATTAAATACTTTTTGAATGAACAGCCTATCGGTCCCCAGCCCAATACCAAATATCTAGCCACTCAAACACTTCAGCCCTCCCCTCCCCTTATCCTCTTCCTATCTTAAAACCTAGCCCAGATTCTGTCTACTGCATACACTAGACTTTCTCTGCCCTCTGTCCCTCTGGGGAACACAGATCTTTTCAGTGAGCTCCAGTTTTGGGGTATGCAGAGATCCTGTGTGGGCTGCAGGCTGAACTCACACCAGTCATGCAAACGTCGCCAGACTCAGGGCCTTGATTCTCTCCTGAAAATGAAGAGATGATTTCCAGGGGTTCTATTCCAAGTCCCAAAAGTTCCACAAGAGCCCCTTTAAACAAGGAAGTGTCAGGGCAGGGGTGGTGTCCCTCTGCCAGTTCTGCCACAGACCTGCCCAGCCTCTGTGGAAAAGACCTGTAAGTCCACAGATGGGAGCCATTGTTTCATCCAAAAAATGAGGCTAACGTTGCCAATGCTGTTATCTGCTTAGCACATTGGATTGTTGCAGACTGGGAAGCACAAGGTGTGCTGAGAATGTACTGTTCTTTCTTTAAGCCTCTGTGCAGCTCCTGAGTTATATGGTTGGCCTTCTCTTCTGCACTGCCCTCCTCCACATCCAGCTTCTAGAGCTTCAGGCCAAGTTCCTCATTCCCTCGGAATCTCAGAGTGACACATGAAACAAGTTGGAAGGCCACACAGGGAGCTGAAGCACAGCAGGAATTAGTCAACCACTGTGGGGTAACTACCAGCTTTAAGTAAACAGGCTGCATCCCATGCCACCATTGCTCTGATGGGGACCTACCTTCCAATAAAAATCATTTAAAATTTAATTCCCCCAAGAATTAAACCACTGGTGTAGAAGCAAATAACCACTCTTCTTTAGCACCTGTGGACTCGTCACATTCACACAGGTAGACAGGGATGCTGAAATGGTCTCAGATGCTGTGATTTGTTCTGCCGCGGGAAGGGGGCAGAGCATAGTCCTTAAAGAATGATACAGCCATTGACAAAAACTGCAGACATCAGAAACTGGCTAGAGCTGACTAGGCCCAAGATGGTGGAAGATTTGACTTCCAGTAGCCTCATTATGCAATGGCACCCCACTCCAGTACTCTTGCCTGGAAAATCCCATGGACAGAGGAGCCTAGTGGGCTGCAGTCCATGGGGTTGCAAAGAGTCAGACATGACTGAGTGACTTCCCTTTCACTTTTCACTTTCATGCATTGGAGAAGGAAATGGGAACCCACTCCAGTGTTCTTGCCTGGAGAATCCCAGGGATGGGGGAGCCTGGTGGGCTGCCGTCTTTGGGGTCGCACAGAGTCGGACATAACTGAAGTGACTTAGCAGCAGCAGCAGCAGCAGCAGCAGCATCCTCATTATGAGCTCATTGAAATATATTAGCATATGCGAAATGACACATCCAGTGGCACCATGACTGTTCTGAGAGGGAAAGCCAAAAAGGAGGCAGTGGTCTAATTCCTCAAAATAGATGAGATAATCCTCCCACTAACCACCCCAACAATTCAGTGCCGCTCTTGCCTTCTGAGATGGACCGCATTCTGCCTGTGGAATGTGTATTTCTGCTTTCACTTTACTATGGTTCACTCTTGAATTCCTTCCTACTCAAAGCCAAGCACTTTCACTTGGTGGCCCATCCCAGGAACTCACCTGAGACCTGGGGCATGACCATCCTTTCAGGCTCCATTATCCTGCAACTTCATTACAAAGTATATTAATAAATCTATACTTCTTACCCATCACTTTGCCTCTTACTGAATTCCTTCTGCACCAAGACAAAAAGAACCTGAATTTCATTAAGTCCTCAGAAGAGTGGGGCCATTTTAGTACTAGATAAAAGTTTCACATTTGTGCGCCTGGCAATATTAGGTAAGCGCAGGGGTTTCACTTTAGAAATTAGGCGTAGATGATTTTTAGAAACTACTCCTGACTTTAGGGGCTTCCCTGGTGGCTCAGACAGTAAAGAATCTGCCTGCAATGCAGGGGACTCAGGTTTAATCCCTGGGTCAGGAAGATTTCCTGGAGAAGGGAATGGTTACCCACTCCAGTATTCTTGCCTGGGAAATTCCATGGACCAAGGAGCCTGGCAGGCTATAGTCCACGGGGTCACAAAAAGTCGGACACAAATGGGCGATTAACACTTTCACTTTCACTCATGACTTAGGATGTATTTAATAACAAATTAAATTATCTGGAGCGCTCAGGTATTAGGTGAAAGTGTTACCAAATCCATCTCAGCAGCTCTTTGCTCTAGAGTCCAATACTGAGAGACAAGTGTTAGGTAAAAGGAAAGATAACCTTATTAAGGAAGCCAGCAACCCTGGAGAGACAGAGACTCATGTCACAAAGAACCAAATCCCCAGGTTTGCTCAGAGATTACCCAGGGATAAAAAGGAAGGGGCTATGTGCAGGGGAAGGGGCAGTCTTTTCTATCCAGAGATGACTGTCCCCATCACAAGGTTCCAGGTAGCCACCAGGTCTTGCTTGCGGTTGGAACAAATCTTTGGTCAGCTAGTACTGGAGAGTAGGGAATAGAAGTAAGACCTATAGAAAAACTAATCTTCAATCTTGATATGCATCAACAGCTTTCTCTATCTGCAGCAAGCTAAGCCAAGCTAATGGTAGAAGTCAGGCATAATGAAAAATGAAGAAATAGATTTGGAGGAGTTCCCTGATGGTTCAGTGGTTAGAACTTCATACTCCTACTATTGGGGCACAGGATTGATCTCTGATCAGGAACTAAGGCCCCAAAGCTACTCAGTGCAGCCCAAGAAAATAAAGAAAGAAAAAGAAATAGCCTTGGAATGCTGAGTTGCTGACAGTCCCTAGTTAGTGTCTTAATTCCTCAGTGACAACCCCCACTGTCAGATTTTCCTTCCATGTCCAGGGGAAAAGGGTGAAGAAGTCTTCTGTAATTTCAAGCTGTACATAAGCAACAGAGAATTGTTAGAGTGGAAGGATCTGACATGGTATAAGAAATATTCTCTGCTTCCCTCACATGCTCACTGAGACTCCAAAAGATGCATCTCTTTAGTAACGTTTTAAGTAATCATTTCACAAAGACTCATCATGCCAATTATGATCCCCTTGACTAGAAGATAAAATTCCAATTTAAGGATTCCTTCAAGCATGGACCCACTCCCAGAGGAAATTCAAGAAAGTAGGTTAGTAAACCCTCATCCACTTTGAAATAGGGAAGTATTGCGGGCTAAGGTCTGTCAGAGCCAAGTAGCAGGTTGTGTCAGAGTCATATTGAGTGTTTCAAGCCCAGTTAATCTTCAACTCCAGGGTCAGTTTTTTTCCCCCATTCTCTTGAGGCCAATTCTTGGAATCGTGCTGGCCAGACATAGGGCTTCCCTGGTAGCTCAGCTGGTAAAGAATCCACCTGTAATGTGGGTGACCTGGGTTCAATCCCTGGGTTGGGAAGATCCCCTGGAGAAGGGTACTGCTACTCACTCCAGTATTCTGGCCTGGAGAAGTACATGGACTGTATAGACTATGGGGTCACAAAGAGTCTGACACGACTGAGCCACTTTCACTTTCAGAGAATCAGTGCTGCTCAAGATGGAGCAGCTCACGTCATGGCTATAGTCTGGTCATCGTGCAGTTAGCCTTTTCCCTTTGGTGGCAGTTTTGGTATCTGCAGCACAGCTCAGGAATGTGCACCAGACACTTATCTGCCTCCTTCAGGGAGGAACTAAAGATTCTGTGACTCTATTGTCCTAATCATTAACTGCTTGAGCCTGCTCCTGTGTGACTAACAGGAGACAAGGGACACGGAGGCACTTTTTATACCTGGGAGGTCCCCAAAGAGTCCTGTTCTGTTTCAAGAGGCCTCAGGGCTCAGGGACAGGCCTCTCCAGCAGCAGCATCTGGAGCTTACTGAAATTACCAAATAAATACTTTTAGGGTAATACAGGACACAGCTAAATCGGGTTAATTCCGGTGGTGTCGTGGTGGGGAGGGAGGACAGGGCAGACTAAGGGGATGAAAGAGACTGCACATTGAGCCCTGGGAGACTGCTAAAATGCAATGAAACCCAGTGGCAAAGCTGAAATGGCCTCCCAGGCTAGACGGCCGTGTTTCTACATCCTTTTCCTGGAGCAGGCCTGGCACCCCTTGTGTAGACCGCTAGTGGCTGCGCCCCGGCCTTCGGTCCACCAGGAAGGCGCAGGCCCCGTCCGCCTCGCTGCCCGCCTCCCCTAGCCCACCCACCCGCCTGGCGCCGGCTGTGCTTCCTTCCAGCCTCGCTTGCAATTCAGGTGCGCCTGGAATTTACACCCATTCACTCCAGCGGGGGCAGGAACCCCTTCCTGACCCTGAACTTCTGTCCTAACCCTAACTTTCCCTGAGTCCTCACCTTTCCCTCCCACCCCCGGAGACACACCCTTCTCGAGCACGGGCTCAATACACCTTTCCTGGGAAAACCAAAAATGAAAGCAAATTTCGGGAAATAAAACAAAACATCAACTCCTTAGGAGACCCAAACTTGGTGTTTCGGTTTTCCTGATTAAAGCAATACTTTCCCACCACCTCAATACAGAAATTGCTTTGCCCTTTTTTTTTAAACAGCAAATCTGATATTTTTAACCCGAAACTAATGATACAGACATTAGGGCTAATTAGCAACAGTTTTACAAGAATGGCCTTTTCCATTCTCTTTGGCCGCCTCGCAGCCTCTCACCTCCACCCCGGAGTGTTTAAGCATTGTAATGCGAACGGGCCGCCGCCTCCCCGCCCACCGGAGGGTTGTCCCCACAACCCCGGGGCTTGCGACTGAGGAAGGCGAATCTCCCTGAAGGTTATAGTCCAAGCGTTTGTTAGGACAGACCCGTGAGGAGTCCCCTAGTTTCGCCGGACGGCCCGACTTCTGCTTCTAAGAACTTTGAGGGAAAGCATATTTCTCACCTGGGATATTTTTCTTTTAAAATGCTCTTTTTCACGTCAAGAAATTAACATTTTCCTGTGGGTGTTTTGGCAATGACTGTGAATTAAAGCCGGGTTAATATTTTTTTCCTTCTAAATTGTTAGGGGCCACAGACCAGAGGAAGATGGAGCGCTTCTCTTACAGGTATGAAAACCGATCTTGAGTGTGAACTTTTTATTACTAGAGTTTGCCAGCTTAGGAAACGTGTTCTGTACCTCTGCATTGTTCTATTTCATCTCATTCAAACCTTAAAAAGCTGCCAACAATGCTGCTGTTTTTCCAAAAGACCTGGAACTTAAAGTTGCATCTACCTTTTTTATTGGCTTTTAACATCTTCAGTCAGGTTACTGGCTCTGCCTATGACATGACTAGTGGTTTCCTCCTCTTTTGTAAGAACAGGTCAACATTACAACGAAATTTAAAATATACTTCTGAGAAGGTTGAAGTTATAGACAGGTTTTCAATATTTGGAAACCATTAAGAATAACGGGACATGTTTTTTAACCTTGAACATCTTTTAAATGACTGGTGTAAATGAAATAGTTTGTGAAATGTGATTCGTCAATGACACTGAATGTCATCCAGCCATTTAAAATTACTATGAAAACTAGGTGCAGGAGAAAAATATGTGATATAGAAGGCAGAAGACACTTAAAATTTTATGCATGTGAGGATACATATTGGAAAGAGCTGGAAATTAGTTGGACTTTATTCTCATCATCTTTCTTTGGGTTGTTAATATAAATTAATCATTTAAAAAGAAAGGAGTGGGGGGAGGAAAGTGGTGCTCTAGGATTTCTCTCCCTAGTGGCCTGTGGTGTTAACTCAAAGGGATTTTATTTGCTTTGTTTTGCTAATGGAGGTCTGATTTCCTCTTCCTAGTGTGATTTTGATCATGGCCTTTTCCAGAGCACTTGAACTGGGATTAGTCGCTGGTAAGAGACTTTGTTCTTTTGATCACTGGAAATTTTCAAGTGGCTGGAACATAGACTCAAGGAGTTAATTTTGTCATTCAGGATTGGGCGGCCTTGAACTTGCCGATCTGTCACAGGGAGAGCTGGCCTTCAGAGATGATGGCCTTTGGCCCCAAGAGGAGCCTGCAATTCGTCACCAGCCTTCCCAGTTTGTAGCATCCATGGGAATCCAAAAGAGTAAGACATACCCGCCTTAGATGTACAGTTTGGTATCTTTATCGTGGTCCTTTATGTGTTTTCTGAGTATCTTTTTTACACTTTCGCCTAAAAGAGTGATTCTGGAGCTGGGTAGAGGGATAGCTGGACTGGGTTTGATTCTGGGGACAATACAGGCATGCACTTCACACTGCCTTCCACCCCACCACAGAACACAATTTCTCTCGCAGAACACAAGTTTCCCTCACCTGATCCCACCACGGTGGGGATTCCAGGTACCACCACTGGCTTGGGCATGAAAAAAGATTTCTCTGCTCAAAAGCACAGGTAGCCAAAGGAACACTAAAAAGCAGAGTCTTATTCAGTGAGATTTACAATGTTTAGACATCTGCAAACACTTTGGGGAGATTAAGTCCTTACTGCCATATTAACCTTTTAAGAGAACTTTTCAGTCCCTCCACCTTTCTCAGCCACCTCTTCTTACATTTCAGGTAAGGAGCTGAACAGAACCTGCTGTTTGAATGGGGGAACCTGCATGCTGGGGTCCTTTTGTGCCTGCCCTCCCTCTTTCTATGGACGCAACTGTGAGCATGACTCTCGCAAAGAGTAAGTCCTTGAAAAAGGGGCTGGGGGCGGAGAGGGGAGGAGAAGTGGAGATTTAAAATCTGCATGTCCATTCATCCTCAGGAACTGTGGGTCTGTGCCCCATGACACCTGGCTGCCCAGGAAGTGTTCCATGTGTAAATGCTGGCATGGCCAGCTTCGCTGCTTTCCTCAGTCATTCCTACCTGGTTGTGGTAAGCAGAGGGTCCCCTCTTTTGCCCTCTCCGGTTAGTTAGTGGCCTGTGGACACTTAGTTACTAAGGGTCTTTCCTCTTACCACATGGCTTGCTGCAAGCTGTCAGTAAAAGGTCTGCTTGTAAAAGCATCGAGGACTCCAGATTGGATGTTCATCCTGGCACCCTTGATATTTACTTCCTCAGTATGTGGCTAGTTGTGCCACCTTTCAGGTGGAGAGTTACTTTAAGTCTACCTGACACTTTATAGGATGTGAAACTCTGTAGAGGAAAATAAACAAGAAAAGTCTTGGCCTCTTAAATACCAAGAGATGCTCTCTGCTGTTCCTTTCTTTGGGCAGGGGGACCCAGACAGACTCCAGGGGGGCAGCTCAGTTAGTGCCCACCCCAGAGTGGGATTGCAAGTGAAGGCAGCCGTCTGCTAATTTGCAAGTGAAAGTCGCTCAGTCGTGTCTGACTCTTTGCAACCCCATGGACTATACAGTCCATGGAATTTTCCAGGCCAGAATACTAGAGTGGGTAGCCTTTCCCTTCTCTAGGGGATCTTCCCAACCCAGGGATCAAACTCAGGTCTCCTGCATTGCAGGCGGATTCTTTACCAGCTGAGCCACAAGGGAAGCCCAGAGTGGGGTTGGGAAAACCCAACTTCAAGTATTGTACTTAAATTCCACGGGAGGATCTGAGCCCCCTTCTCCTTTCATTGGAGCTTTTTCATGGATCCTAAAAGGTCCCTGTACGGCACTCCCTGGTGATTGGTCTCAGAACCCTTTCACCTTATTGATTTTTACTGATTTGAGAAAAACAATGACAAGAAGGGCAGGGACATAAAGGAGAACAAGAAGAGAGGGTTTGCTCCCTACCCCAACCTAAGCCAGATTTCAGAGGCCACCCTAGTTCAGAGGCCTCTCCTAGTCCTGACCCTGCAGATGTTAGAAATTGAAAATATTCAACAAATTGAAAATGAAAACAAATGCTTCATTGAGTACAAGATGGGACACTGATCCAGGCAGGGATTGTCTTGTCTATTTACATTGGGTATCAGACCCAGGTGGGCTTTCCTGGTGGCTCACATGGTAAAGAATCCGCCTGCAATGCTAGAGATCTGGGTTTGATTCCTGGGTTGGGAAGATTTCCTGGAGAAGTCCATGGACAGAGGAGCCTGGCAGGCAGCAGTCCATGGGATTGCAAAAATTTGGACATGACTGAGTAACGAATACACTCACACAAATACACATAGACATCAGACCCAGGGTAGGTGATTGGAAGGTGTGGATGGATAGGTAGGGACCGTATTTTCTCCCCAGAACTTGGGACCTGAAATATGCTGCCTCCTTATCATTAGACCCCAACCAAGTTCTGCCACACACCAACAATTATAGGCTTCACCTGCAGGGTTAGATGCCCAGGTCTGAGAAAGACCAAGTTACCAGTGGGCCTGTGGCGTCTTCTGTCAAAATATTTTTTCAGGGGAGTCTGACTGCACGTAACTGGTAGGTACTGTTGATCCCATAAACACACTGCACTCAGTCTTGGACCCTAACTGCTTTGGGGCTCATGTGGATGAGTCACCCATGTGGGCAACAGGATAAAGTGCCAGAGGGATCTCCTTTAATGACCAAGTGTCTCTATCTTCCAGATGGCCATGTGATGGATGAGCACCTCACAGCTTCCAGGACTCCAGAATTAACACTGTCTGCATGTGCTCTTATGCTACCTGGCATCTGCATTGCTATACAAAGTTATTATTAACCCACATTTCTTTTCAACATTTGTCATGCAGATTTCATGACCTGTAAAGGCTGTCTCTCTAATGTCTCAACTGAGAGATGATAATTTGTTAGTTGCCTTGAAATAGTGAATAGATTTCCCTGTGGTCCCTAAAAAGATTTCCTTGAAGCGCCAATTACTTTCCTCTGCCCTGCCCTCTCCAAAAAACTAGTTAAAAAAAAAAAAAGAGTAAGCCATCTCTTGTGCCCAACTCCTGTGTTTCTGATACATGTAACTGCCAAGGGCTTACAAATAATTTCCTTTAAACAGATGAATTCTATATTCAGATTATTAAAGGTTACTCTCAATGTGGAACTGAGCATAAAGCTTTGAATGGAGTTGATTGACATCAGTTAAGATAGTATCTTGGAAAGGAAGGACCTGTGAGGGGAGCAGAGGAGAAGAAGGGGGCAGATATCCACGGTGAGAGACATGGTGCTAGAGTGATGGAGGTGTGCATATATCCTGGGTGACTAGGTAGAAAAGTGGGAGCAAATGGGAGAGATTTGAGAAAATAAAATGAATGTCTTGGTTGATCCAGTGGCTACAGAGAAGCAAGTTAAAAGGCTAAGTTGAAGGGCAAGTTTCTGTCATCTATAGGAAGCTGTATGAGACAAGGGCACCTGTTTTCTGAAGGATTTGTAAAAAGAATAAAAGTGAAAGTGAAGTTGCTCAGTCATGTCCGACCTTTTGCGACCCCATGGACTGTAGCCTACCAGGCTCCTCCCTCCATGGGATTCTGCAGGCAAGAGTACTGGAGTGGGTTGCCATTTCCTTCTCCAGGGGATCTTCCCGACCCAGGGATCGAACCCGGGTCTCCTGCATTCCAGCGTCTGCTTTAACCTCTGAGCCACTAGGGAAGCCCAGGGGAAAAGAATAAAGTCTCCTTTAAAAAAACTATCTAAATTCCCCTGAGATATAAAGATTGCTTAATACATTATGATTTCTCTATACTATGCAATTATTTCAATGGTGGTAAAAGAAGATGTTCACAGTATGTTTAGTTGTAAGCCAGTGATAAAACCATATATTGTAAAGCCAGTTTTAAAAACATGTATCTGTTCTGTCTAGTAAAAGTGGGAAGTACATTGACCAATGTGTGAACTCTGGTTATTTCTAGGTGGTGGCATTTTTCCTCTCACTTCTCTGTTTTCCGCAGTGAGGGTGTATTGTTTTTGTTTTCATATGGACCGTGATGACTACAACAGGCTTAAAGATAAGGGAACTGGACAGGCCAAGAGCTCAAGGTGGTGCCCAGTTTTGTTTGTGGCTTTGGTGTGTGTGCTCTGCTGTGAGGGACAAGGTCTGTTTCCATTATTTACATACTGTTGGATCCATAATTTGTGGTTTTCCAAATGAATGCCCTACAGATGCAAAATTCCAGAAGAGTGGAATTTTCTTTTTTGTTTTGCAATGTCCAGTGACAGAAGGTGAAATGGGATAAGGAAGGAAGCAGTGAGAGATACCACCAAGAGAGCTCAGAGCTGGAGAGGGGGCTGCCCAGTGGGGAGGGCTGGTCTGGCCACTTACTGGCAATGGGACCCAGTTTCCTAGTCTGACCCATGTTGGTTACTACACCACCGTGTTAGAATGAAGTGAACCAACTAAAACTCTAACACAAGTTCCTCAACAAATGTCACAGTTCTTCTCTACCTTCCTATTTACCACAAATTACTTTAAAACATTTTTAGCCCAGAAATGAAAAAAAAAAAAAGACTTCAGAGTATTGAAATAAGGCTTTGTCTCATTTCATGAAACTGCTATGATCCCTAAGCATAATGTGAACACTGTTGGGACTGTGTTCTCCAAACTTGGACAGTTCACATTCCACCTTATTTGGGCCACATCACCTGTGCTTTAAATTATAATTTATATTCAGTCATTATCATTTCAACTATTTTTTAAGTGTAAAGTTCAGTGACATTAAGTACATTCACACTATTGGGCAACCATCACCACCATCCATTTCCACAACTTTTTCATCCTTTCAAACTGAAACTCAATAACAACTCATTTTTCCTCCCCACAGCCCCTGGCAGCCACTAGTTTATTTTGTGTCCATGAATTTATTCTAGACACCTCACATAATTAGTCATACACATCCTTTTGTGACTGGCATATTTCACTTAGTATACTGTCTTCAAGGTTCACCCATGTGTCAGAACTTCATCTTTTTTTAAAAGGCCAAATAATATTCCATTATATGTATATACCACATTTGGTTATCCATCCATTAATGGCATTTGTTTTCTACCTTTTGGCTATTATGAATGATGTGACGTGAACATTGGTGTATAAATATATCTTCCAGTCCCTGCTTTCAGTTCTTTTATGTATAGACTCACAAGTGGAATTGTTGGATCATATCATAATTCTGTTTTAATTTTGTAAAGAACTACTGTACGTTTCTCACAATAGCTTCACCATTTTACACGTCCATCAGCAATGCATAAATATTCCAATTTTCCTGCACCCTATTGCTTTCTGGGCACTGCTTTTATTTTCTTTTTTTCATAATAGCTATGCTAGTGGGTATGAAGTAGTATCTTATATGGTTTTGATTTGCATTTCCCTAGTCATTGGTGATCTTGAATATCTATCCACTTTTTTTTAAGTGCTTTTTACTTGTCCAAAGCAATAGCATTTGTGAAGCCTGAATAATTTATACCAGTCCCTAAATTTTAAAGAACAAAAATGAATAATAATAATGTTCACCTGTATGCTATCTAAAATCATGAACCAAAAGAATATTCTGAGAAATGGTGTTCAAGGGGATGCAGAAGACTCTAGATTCTACCCTCAAAAGCCTTACAGACTTCTTGAAGTGTCCACATGGGAAACAATAAAGACACACCTGGGTCCACACTAGCTAGAAAGCATATTGCCCTCTGGCCCTGTTATTCCAAGTGGGCAGACTTGCCCTGGTTCACTCAAAACACTGTTGCTGAACCAGAGGTCTGATATCAGAGAAGGGCTTCTGAGTGTCTGCTTGCAATGCAGGAGACCTAGGTTCGATCCCTGGATTGGGAAGATCCCCTGGAGATGGAAATGGCAACCCCCTCCAGTACTCTTGCCTGGAAAATCCCATGGACAGAGAAGCCTGGTAGGCTACAGTCCATGGGGTCACAAAGAGTCAGACACAACTGAGCGACTTCACTTCACATAAGAACTCAACTTTAACCTTGGAATATGACCACCTTTAAAATACCATCTTTAGAATATTTAATGACCTGAAATGTGTAAAACACAATGTCAGGTGAGAGAGGCAGAGTATAGTGTAGCTTCAACTAGAGTTCATAAAAGGTAAGAAACATGAAAATATTGAAATGGTTATTTCCAAGTAGAGGTAAATTTTCATCTTGTTTTCTAAGCTAACTACAATTGCACATAATTGATTGTATAACGGGAAGTTAAGATTTTGTAAAGACTAAAGGCAAGAATTAGTTATCATGTTTATATTTGTGAGGTCCATGGAAGTATTCATGGGAGAGCAAGGCAGTTAGCCAGGGACAATTATGAAATTACAGGGGGAAAAAAATCGACTTCAAGATGAGTGGTTAGATGGAGAAGGGCTGTCTCTATTTCAGTGAAAATCAGGACAGATTTATGTGATGACAACGTCAATAAATAAAAGGAAGCTGGAGGAAACCACAGCACAGGGGGAAATGGTTACTCTAGGATGAGTCCTGGGTCAGATTCCCAGGAGCTGAGCTGTGAGTGTTCAGAAGGAGCTTCCTGGGAAGAGCTCCTGAAAACAACACTTTCGGGGAGCTGCCTTCGGGAAGAAGTTAACTGCACGGTTGCTATGCCTCAGAGATGCTATGTGTAACAGGCCTCAACAGATGCCGTGGGAGCTCCAGGGCTGGGATGGCCCTTCAGAGCTGTCTCTTGTTGAGGTAAGGGACCAGATCTTTGGACTCCTGAGTCAACAAGTCAGTAGGGAGGTTCCCCAAAAAGCTAAAAATAGAGTTGCCATATAATCAGCAGTCTCACTCCTGGGCCTATATTTGGACAAAATTTGAAAAGATACAGGCACCTCTATGTTCATAGCAGCACTATTTACAATAGCCAAGATGTGGAAGCAACCAAAATGTCCAACAGCTGAATGGACAAAGAAGATGTGGTGCATATATATATATACACACATAAACACAATGGGATGTTACTCAGCCATAAAAAGGAAACAATGCCATTTGCAGCAACATGGATGGACCCAGACATGATCATACAAAGTGAAATAATTTAGAAAGAGACAAATACGATATCATATCTCCTATATAAAGAATTTAAAATATAACACAAATGAACTTATCTATAAAACAGGCTCACAAACATACAGAAGACTTGTATGATGCAAGTAGATGCATCTTCATACAGAAGATGCCAAGGGGGATGGGTAGGGGAGGGATAGATTGAGAGTTGGAACTAGCAGATACAAACTATTATATTTAGGATGGATAAACAATGAGGTCCTACTATATAGCACAAGGAACTATAGTCAATATCCTGTAATAAACCACAAATGGAAAAGAAAAAAATGCAATATCCACCTTGGCAGAGGTACAGCTGGGCCTGTATAATACAAGCATCTCACAAGGAGGAGGGTGATAACTATGATCTGTGCCTCCACCCCTCCTTCTCTTTCTACTATTCCTGTCTCCCCACCCCTACTCCAACTACTGTGGGGGAAGAACCACTCTGTGAGCTGAATCCCCCCACAGGTCTCCCATAGATCCCATAACACTCCAACACCCTGATTTGTTTTCCTGTCTGTCTCCCGCACTGGTCTGTCAGCATCCTCAGCCCCTGGGTGCCAAACCTCCAGGGACTCTAGAGCTGCTCTGTAGATACTGTAGATGGAAGAGGGAGGGAAGAAGAGGGGTAGGAAGGCAGGAAGGGGACTGGTTCCTTATCGTCTCCTTTCTCATTAACAGCTGCATTAAAGACAATTAACACTTCTGGAGACCATCTCCTACATCCCCATCAAGAGGGAAGATGATAAAGACAGGAAAAACAGGCAGCATGCTGTTTGACAAAACTGACCTCAGTATGGGTCAGAGAAGAAGGCCCTCCCCAGCTGTGGTCGCTTCCAGGTGCCTCTGCAACTCCCAGGAGACTTGGCCCACCTCATCCACTAGGTCAACGCTGATCGGCGGTGGAGACGGGGGTGGGGTGGGGTGGGGGGAGAATGAAGAAAAGAAAGCAGAAGAGGGAGGTCACAATTCTTCTCCTAAGTGATGTAGCACTTCTAAGCCACACAATTATTTCTTACATTGAACGCATGATGTAAATTAAGCTATCACAGATTAACCCCAGTTGCACAGGAAGCCCTCCACGCAGTAGGAATCAGAAGACAAGTGTGATATTATCTAATTCCAGATCACTCTGGTTTATTTTTATTCAGAGAGAAAAAAAGCCAAGGACTACGGACTAGATACATTAGCATGTAATCAACGTCAATCAGAAAAACTGATATTATTATAGGATTTACCAGACTAGGCCATCAAAATAAAACCCATGTGCTATGAGAAGAAAATCAAATTTTGTCTGGAATCATAAAAAGTAAGATGTTTATTTTTCTGTAGTACTTGGAGATATTTGGATAAAAGGTGTTTCCCACTCCGAAGTGTATCCCAGTTATACAAACACATCCCAGTTATAAACAGAAATGTCAACTGCCCCATCCAACAAAACACAGCCTTGGTTAGATTCTTCGCCTAAGACCCTTCCCTCAAAGCTTGGGCTCTGTCTCCACTCAGAGTTGTTGATGGTCTTGGCTTCATCTCTGCCAGCCTAAGCACAGCCTAACCAAGGGTCAGAGTCACCCCAAGTCCAAGATTCCTTCCTCTCTGGGCAGGGGAAGAAGAGAAGTCCACAAAGGAAGAGAAAACTAATTGCCTTGTAACTCCATGAGCTTCTAAATGCCCCAAGTTAGAAGCACCAGGTAATATAGCAATAGCTGATGAGCACTCTAGGCAGGTGAGAGAGTCAATTTCTAGGCTCTGCCCCCTTCTGATGTCTATGTCAGAAACTTTCTTTATCTTTTTTATACTTTAATAAAACCTTATTACATAAAAGCTCTGAGCAATCAATCCTCGTCTCTGCTCCCGGATTGATTTTCTTCCCCTCTGGAGGCCAAGAATCCTGGCGTCTTTCGTGGTTCAGCAACAACCTTTCACAGGAAAACATAGGAAGCTCATCGTTTTCTCTGCAACAGTCACTCTGCACAGCTATCTGGAGCTAGTTCTGAGTTCAGCTGTGCCTCATCTCACTTCTTAGGAGAAGGAATAACAGCTGCCCGGTGCACGCTGGTCTGCAGGGCCAGCGACTACATCTAGAGTGAAGAGTTGGGAAGACAGCACCATCTCCCCGTCTGGCCATGTTACTGGTCCCCAGCCTCCTTCCAACTTGAAACTGCTAGGTGGGCAGACCTGACTGATGTTCTTTGAAATGGATGTGGCCCTTGCCCTGGTGTCTATCAATCACTGAGGCATGTGCTCTCACTGGGAAGTGAGTTGATCCAACTGCCCACTGAAAAATGGCCAAAAGGAGGCTCAGAGCCATAGGTACTCAATAGATACACATGCTCCTGGAGATCATGAAGTAGATTGGATAATTCTTATTGAAGAGCCACTTTTCCCTTTGGCCCTGGAAGAAGCCAAGCAAGCCCTTTCCTGCACATGGTGGAGAAAAGCCTCCTCCTTGGGTGGGGCCTCTGCTGGGAAGAGGTGGAGTGATGAGAAAGAAGGGGCTTTAAAGAGGATGGAGAAGAGCAGGAAACCGCAGACACACCTTTTCAGGCTGCCAAGCGCTGGCCGTCCAAAGCTTGGTCTTTTTCCCAGCACAGTGGATTTGGACTCCAACGGCCTAGGAGCAAGTCTCACCCCCTCCATTGCCAGCAAGTTGTCTCAAGGCCTGAGCCTCCATGTGCTGTGGGCAGAATGAGGGCCCGGGCAGGCTGCTCATCGTCGTCCCCAGCGGCACCAGTGCCAGCATGTAAGTGGTGCTCAAGAAAGGTTTTGGAAGGGAAGCGGGGAGGTCCCACCACCATGCTTCCCAGGAATCAGCTCTCTTCCTGTAGGTCTCTTCTAAACAGTTTTCCCCCTGACTGCTGAGTGCTTAACACCCCTGGCCAAACACAGAACAGAGCTGAGCACGTAGCCTGGCTCTAAAACAATGGTAGATGAGGTTCCCATTTTAATGGGATCATTAAGAGGAGTGTATCCCTTTCTTCTTTCCTTCCCTTTATTTATTATTCTGCAAATGGCAAAACATTTCAGAGTTCCAGCCCCACACAGCAGTACTGAGTAACCTGAGTTCACACTTCAGGGCATCTCCTTCAGTTCCCAGCACCCTTCTGCTCCACTCCTGGGCAAGACACCTGGCATGACAAGAGGTGGTCAGGCTCACCTAAGCCTTTTTGTGCACAGCCTCCACCTCGGGAGATATTTGGACTAAAATCCAATAGATGATTTCCCTGAATATATCAAGAGTAGAGCATTTTTTTGTTGCTCTTGCCCAAAAACAATGTTTACATTTGCCCAAGGTGGCAGCCCCAGCAGGTAGAGGGGTCCATCCTTCCCCAAGGTGAGGGAAACCAGGCCCATCTCCTGGCTCCCAGGCTGGAGGCGAAGGAACAGCAGCTGCCTGGGACTCAGCTCTCTGCCCTAGCTAGCCTCTTCATCATCTTCTTTTTTTTCCATAGAGCTTTTTGGTTTTGGCTGAGCTGGGTCTTCATTGCTCCAGGCAGACTTCTCTCTAGTTGTGGCAAGCAGGGGCTATTCTCTAGTTGTGGTACCAAGGCTTCTCATTGGAGTGACTTCTTTTGTTGCAACCTGAAGAAGGGAATGGCTACCCATCCCAGTATTCTTGCTTGGAGAATCCCATGGACAGAGGAGCCTGGCAGGCTACAGTCCAGAGGGTCACAAAGAGTCAGATATGACTAAGCACGCATACCCCAGTGTAATTGAATAAATAGTACTCATTGTATTAATTGGGACAATTCATTTAACTCCTTTCATTCTTAATGTTTTCATAACAGTTTCCAATACTCATCCATCTATCGTGGACTTACTTTGCCAGGAACTTTGCTAGAAAATGTGTACATACTTATGATCCCATCTGATGCTTTCAACAATAGTGTTGAGTAACTATTACTACCTCCATTTCACAGCGAAAGAAACAGACTCAGAGAGGGTGACTAACCTGCCCAAGGCCAAACAGCTAGTAGGTGAAGACAGATTCTAACACTGACTTCACATTCCAGGTCCTTAAACCCATCCTCCATCCCTAGCCTCATCTCATCCCTCAAATATGGGTTTGAATCAAATTAAATCTACTGTTACTGATTTTCTTGAGCTAACAAGCATTTAGTACAGGAAAAACTGCTTGCTGTATGCAAATTGTGAAAGGAGTATGACAAGGCTGAATATTGTCACCCTGCTTATTTAACTTATCTGCAGAGTACATCATGCAAAATGTCAGGCTGGATGAATCACAACCCCACAAGACTGCCAGGAGAAATATCAACAACCTCAGGTATGTAGATGATACTACTCTAATGGCAGAAAGTAAAGAGGAACTAAAGAGCCTCTTGAAGACGGTGAAAGAGGAAAGAGAAAGAGCTGGCTCAAAACTCAACATTCAAAAAACGAAGATTCACGGCATCCAGTCCCATCACTTCACAGCAAAATAGAAGGGGAAAAGTGGAAGGAGGGACAGATTTTATTGTCTTGGGCTCCAAAATCACTGCAGATGGTGACTGCAGCCATGAAATTAAAAGACGCTTGCTCCTTGGAAGGAAAACTATGACAAACCTAGATAGTGTATTAAAAAGCAGAGACATTACTTTGTTAACAAAGGTTCATATAGTCAAAGCTATGATTTTTCCAGTGGTCGTGTATGGATGTGAGCATTGGGCCAAAAAGAAGGCTGAGTGACAAAGAATTGATGCTTTCAAACTGTGGTGCTGAAGAAGACTCTTGGAGGCCCTTAGAGAGCAAGGAGATCAAGCCAGTCAATCCTAAAGGAAATCAGTCCTGAGTATTCACTGGGAAAGACTGATGCTGAAGCTGAGGCTCCAATGCTTTGGCCCCCCGATATAAAGAGCCAACTCTTTGAGAAAGACTGTGATGCTGGGAAAGATTGAAGGCAGCAGAGGATAAGATGGTTAGATAGCATCACTGATGCAATGGACATGAATTTGAACAAACTCTGGGCAATAGTGAAGGACAGGGAAGCCTGATGTGCCACACTCCATGGGGTTGCAGAGAGTCAGACACAGCTTAGCAACTGAACAACAGCAACAAAGCATGGTCCTAGATGCCTGGGGCAAACACACCAGGACGCATGGGACATAACCCCCACAGACCATGGTGCCCATAGCCTGGGGTGTAGAGAGACAAGTACACAAAGGGGAAAAGTAC
This sequence comes from Ovis canadensis, assembly GCF_042477335.2. NCBI lineage: Eukaryota > Metazoa > Chordata > Mammalia > Artiodactyla > Bovidae > Ovis > Ovis canadensis. The sequence continues at coordinate 67,462,231 of NC_091263.1, read as the reverse complement.
AGAGCAGCTGGCGTTAAATATGGAGCAAATGGAAATACTCAGGTTCACCGTTCAAACCTGAAACAATAGTATTATCACTCTGTGGGGAATAGATCCCCACTCTATGCAGCAAGTCATGCCTCGTCACTGCAGTGAGCAGACCATCGTCAGGAAATCCTGGAGAGCACAGGGTCCTGACTGTGGGTGGAGGGAGGCCCTCGGGTCCAGCTGCTGGTGTCGCCGCTGTGCAGAGGTGGCCCTGGCTGGGTGCTGGCTCACAGACCACCAGCTGCACTCCTAACAGAGGGCATCAGCATACCATCCTCTGCATACCTGTTTTCACCCACCTGCATCCTGGGCGGGGAGTGGAGGAGGAGCTCCATCACAGGGGCACCGACCCGACCCCCCTCCATGCGGCCAGCCTCAGGGCTGGCCAGAGAGCAGCTGCTGTGTGGGCAGCACCCCGCCCTTCCCAAGCTGTACCCTTGAAACGTAAGGACGTGCTTGGCCAGACATGCCTGGACTCAGCAGCCTCATTTTTGGTGGCTGGAAAGAGTTCATAAAGTCCTTGCCCAGAATAATTTTCCCCACAGCACTGCTGGAAAATCTGCCTCCATTCTCATTTTTCTGTACAGAATGGCAGGGAAGACTGTGAAAATGCTGATAGAATCCAGGCAGCTTACTCACTGGCACCCACTCCCCACCAAGCAAGCACAGCTTATCTGAAGGTAATGGAATATGGATCAGACTCATAAAGGAGTGGAAAAGGTCAGGCCAAGAGAGACACAGTCCCAGGCCCTGTCAACTTCACAACTCTTATCTTTGGCAAAGCACCATTCTAAATGAGGTACTTAAGGATAAGCCACCAGGGCATGGATAAATGCAACACAAAATGGTCCTGTGGTCCTGACCACATGAAGGCATGTGAAGCGTCAGAGAGAAGCTTCTGTCAGAGTTCACCGTAGCTGTCTCGTGGAGAAATTACAGTTCCTGGCTCTGTATCAGCTGGGGTCTGCAGCGGGCAAGGGTCTTGGGAAATGGGGCCTATGGGTCAGTGATTCTGTCAAGTCCTGTCCTGCCTCTGCCTGGTGCTCAGGGGCTGGCTCACCACACAATCTTTCTTCATCAACCTCCACCCCCTCTCCAGAGGACCAGCCTCATTCCCAGGCTCATCTTAACGCTTTTTGTCATCTCGCCTTACTTCTTACCACTTTTCCTAACCCTTGTTGATAACTCATTAGACAATGTGATTGAAAGCACTTTGTAAATTAAAAAACGTCCTACAAAATCAATATTAAATGTTCAGCTGTGCAGGATCACAGTCATGTCTCAGGGCTCCCAGCCTCTTCATTAGGTCAGGCAGAGCCTGGAAACGAATTAGTCCTGGAAAAGGAATTGCTGAGACAAGAGGAAGGGAGATGAAAGATGGTAAGCTACTTCCTATTTAACCACCCCACGGGTCCCAGTGCAGGAGCACAGGTTTAAGGCTAAAGTCATTCAGAGATGACAAAGTCAGGGACACAGTGCTGCTGTGGACTGCTAACACAGCTTCCAGACTTCTCTTGGGTTTGGCCCAGCCATCCAAAGACCTCTTTGCTTGTGATGACTATATTTCACGTTTCATGTGCGTTTAGTCTCTAAGTCATGTCTGACTCTTTTGCAACCCCATGGACTGTAGCCCGCCAGGCTCCTCTGTCCATGGAATTTTCCAGGCAAGAACACTGGAGTGCATTGCCATTTTCTTCCCCAGGAGGATCTTCCCGACCCAGGGATTGAACCTACATCTCCTGCATTGGCAGGTTCGTTACTGCTGAGCCACCGCAGAAAAAAGACAGATAATAATCTTTAAGTAGAGGCATCCTCAAGTGTGGATCAGGTTACACAATGTTAATCATGTTGTTACATGGATATTTACTATCTATATCCCATGTGCCTAATATACAGGCCAATTTCAACCAGGTACAAACATACCAGCTTCAACAGCACTTGCAGACTTTGAGATCAGACTGACACAGGTTTGAGCCTCAGCTCTGCCATTTCCAGCTGTGAGATCATAGGCTTGTTGTTCATTCTTTCCCAGACTCAGTTTTCATGTCTATAAAATAGGGACAAGAACCTCATGTGAGGACAATCAGTAAAGAACTACAATACAACATCAAATGCTTCACAATAGAACATACGTAAATATTAGTTTCATCTTTCTCTGCCCCCCTCATGGAAAATTAGTCTCCTCTCAATTCAGTTCAGTCACTCAGTCGCATCCAACTCTTTGCGACTCTTGCTGCATGTACTGCAGCACGCCAGGCCTCCCTGTCCATCACCAACTCCCAGAACTTACTCAAACTCATGTCCATTGAGTCGGTGATACCATCCAACCATCTCATCCTCTGTCACCCCATTCCCCTCCTGCCTTCAATCTTTCCCAGCATCAGGGTCTTTTCCAGTGAATCAGTTCTTTGCATCAGGTGGCCAAAGTATTGGAGCTTCAGCTTCAGCATCAGTCCTTCCAATGAATATTCAGGGTTGATTTCCTTTAGGATTGACTGGCTTGATCTCCTTGCAGTCCAAGGGACTCTCAAGAGTTTTCTCCAACACCACAGTTCAAAAGCATCAATTCTTCGGTGCTCAGCTTTCTTTATAGTCCAACTCTCACATCCATACATGACTACTGAAAAAACCATAGCTTTGATTAGACAGACCTTTGCAACAAAGTAATGTCTTTGTCGGCAAAGTAAAGTCTCCTCCGCTGCTGCTGCTGCTGCTGCTTCTAAGTCGCTTCAGTTGTGTCCGACTCTGTGCGACCCCATAGATGACAGCCCACCAGGCTCCGCCGTCCCTGGGATTCTCCAGACAAGAACACTGGAGTGGGTTGCCATTTCCTTCTCCAATGCGTGAAAGTGAAAAGTGAAAGTGAAGTCGCTCAGTCGTGTCCGACCCTCAGCGATCCCATGGACTGCAGCCTTCCAGGCTCCTCCATCCATGGGATTTTCCAGGCTTAAATTTAAATATTTTATCATCTTACTAATTTTACATTCTTTGCAAGTATGAAACAATGGGATAACTTATATGTTATGTGTAAAGCAGTGTGAGTTTTTTAGGGAATGAAACTCACTCCATGGAGTATTACAAAGAGGGACAACCATTTTCTTAACAGGAAAGTTCGGTGCTACCAGCCCTAGGAAGGCCTTTCCTGCTTCAGTGAGCTTATCCCAGAAAAGCAGCTGAATTAAGGGCCAGAAATATGCAACCTATATAAATACTTGCAGTGTTGCAAAACCCAGGTTAGTAAGAGGCTGTGTTGGCCTCCCCCAATTTCTGCCTTACTGACCTTGAACTTGCCTATAAAAGGCCTAACGTTGTTGAGGGGAAGTATTTGCATCTTGGCGCTGAATAAAAGTACTTTCTTCTAACGAGGGGCTTCTCAGAGCCCTATTGCAAAGGTCGGGGATGGCCCTTCCTGGGGACTCTTCCACTTTCTTGGTCTGGGCTGCAAGTATATTTCCTGCCAGCCCTCTTCTAACCAATGATTCATAACTTTTTTGCTTCCATGAAGCCCCCAGGCTTAGTAAAGCAGCTCTGTTCCTTATAAATAGAATCTCACAAAGTCCCATTTGTGAGCCTGCTGGCTAGGCCAGGTCCCCACTGGCCTCTTGATGATTAGGATACCTGGTATGCAGGCTGGTCTTACTAACTGGGTTTCCCTTGGCCCATTTGGAGGAGGGTTTTTAAACCCGGGTAGTTATCTTCTGTCGGAGAGTCCTATTTTCATGCTATTTATTTTGCTCTCTCTCTGCCCATTCCCACCACCATATCTGATAACTCAGCTCTCAGAGCTAAGAGTATATGCCATGTTGAGCACAACATCACAACATCCAGCTGGGCTCTGGCAACCCCTGGAATTCTCCTTCACCATTTTGAGACAAAAATTGAATCAGCACAAATCCCTTGTTTTTGAGAAAGGAGAAAGGCTGTGTACAATGACCACAAAATCAACAGCAGAGGCAACAACATCTCCATCTAGCAGGGTCTCCTCTGGGACAGGAGCTACGTGAGGAGCAAAGCAGCTGCATTTTCCAAATGCTCTGTCTGGTGGCTGTTTCAGGAGTCTTCTCCTCCAGCTGTGGTCTCGTCTTCTCTCCTGTCCTCCAAGGACTGCTTCAGCTGTATAGCTCTCGCAGCTGCCCTGCTAGGCCAAGCCAAGTTCACTGAGGGCGTTGTTCCAACCCTCAACTCAGAAAACATCCCATTTCCAGTGTATGGGGCTGTCTTAGGAATGAATGCAACTAGAAACCAATCAAGCAGCATTAGGTTATGCAGCGTCCCCCTAATTCAACTTCAGAAAGCTTGAAACCCAGATGCTGAGAGGGTTTGGAAGCTGTGACCTCTCCAATGCAATAGGCACACCCAGCACCCTGGTCTTGCTGCATCAACACCTTTCTCAGTAAAAGGAGCCAGGGCTTCAAAGAGAAGTGGCTGATACCAGGGCTGGGGCAGGAAAGGCACAAGAGAAGCCTGGAACATCTTGTGCCAAAAAGCAAGGAAGGCCTCAGGAAGGACACATTTTTGTTGTTAGTCACTCAGTCATGTCAGACTCTGCAGTTCCATGGACTGTAGCCCGCCAGGCTCCTCCGTCCATGGGATTTTCCAGGCAAGAATACCAGAGTGGGTAGCCATTCCCTTCTCTGGGGGAGATCCCAACCCAGGGATCGAACACAGGTCTCCTGCATCACAGGCAGATTCTCACTGTCTGAGCCACCAGGGAAGGACAGGGATGTGTCAAAAAACATAGACACTGGCTTGAAGAGGCTACCCCTCGCAAATCTGCAGTAGTCTCACATTGAAATAAAAAATGGTAATAACAGATTATAATCCACTGAATAAAATAATAATCCATGAGTCCATACTGACAATATCTAGACTGACCAATAGACAGACAGAGAGTTGAGAAGAGCAAACACTACTGTAGAATGCCGGCTAATACATGTAGAAGGAAAGATCGAATTAGATTTATAAAAATGTTTATTATTATAAAAAAAAGTTGCAGGCAGGAGTCATCAGTGAATGTTAAACCTAGAGGCTGAAAGTTTGATGAGCACCAAGATATGTACAGTCTCATATTAGTCCCCCACAAAATGCTTACTATAAAGGGAGAAATAATAGCTTTACAGTGGATAAAACTGGCAGATACTACGTTAATCAATGGTCAACACTGACACCACCAACACCGGAACAAATGGCTATCTGTGCCTCCTGCTGGGGTGCCCTGAGTAGGAAACATCACTTCAGTGGCACTTATGCCAAAAATCCATAATCTGATTCTAACGATGACAAGATATCACACAAAGTCAAGCTGAAGGGTATTCTATAAAATACTAACCTATGGTATTAAAAACTGTCACTGTTACAAAAGACCTAAATTAATTAGTTAATTAAACTAAAAGGATGAGCAGTTTTTCCAGATTAATGGAGATCAAGGAGACATGACAAGTGAATGCAATGTCTGTATGATCTTGGATTGGATTTCAGGGGGGAGAACTGCTATCAGTTTCATTGAGAAAAATCTGAAAAACGTGTGTTTGAGATAATAATTGTTAAACGTCCTGATTTTGACCACTATATGGTGGTTATGTAAGTGAATGTCCTTGTATTTAGGAAATACACACTGAAATGTGAAGTATTTAGGAGGAAAATGACTCTTGAGAGTGCCTTGGACTATTCCTGATCAAACCAATCAGTCCTAAAGGAAATCAACTCTGAATAGTCATTGGAAGAACTGATGCTGAAGCTGAAGCTCGAGTACTCTGGCCATCTGATTCGAAGAACCTACTCATTGGAAAAGAACCTGATGCTGGGAAAGATTGAGGGCAAGAAGAGAAGGGGGCAACAGAGGATGAGATGGATGGATGGCATCACCAACTCAATGGACATGAGTTTGAGCAAACTCTAGGAGACAGTGAAAGACAGGAAAGCCTGGTGTGGTGCAGTCCATGGGGCCACAAAGAGTTAGACATGACTTAGTGACTCAACAACAACAAAGAGAAAAATGACATGATGTATGCAGCTTACTTTAAACCAGTTCAGAAATGAGATGATGGATGGATGGATGGGTAGAGACAGAAAGATGATAGATAGGTAGAGAGAAAGAGAGAGAGAGAGATGTAGGAAATGCTATAGCAAATGTCGCAAAATTAACATTTGGTTAATCTTGGTGATGGTATGAAACTCTTTGTACTATTCTTTCTTAACAAAATTTCTGTTGTGTGAAATTATTTTTAAAAGAATAGTTTTAGAAAAAAACAAAGCAGTTTCGCAGTTTCCTAAAAACCTAAACATGTATTAATACTTACCATCGACTGCCCTGTGCTTAGTCACTTAGTCATGTCTGACTTTGTGCAATACCATAGACTGTAGCCCACCAGGCTCCTCTGTCCATGGGGATTCTCCAGGCAAGAATACTGGAACAGGTTGCCATGCCCTCCTCCAGCGGACCTTCCTAACCTAGGGATCAAACCTAGGTCTCCTGCATTTCAGGTGGATTCTTTATCATATGAGCCACCAGGGAAGCCCAAGGATACGGCAGCATATTCTTTCTCCAGGGAGTCTTCCCAACCCAAGAATTGAACCAGGGTCTCCTGCATGCAGGCAGATTCCTTACCAGGTGACCTACCAGGGAAGCCTTGCCAAATGCTTACCACGTGACCCAGCAATTGAACTCTCGGGTATTTATTCCAGAGAAGGATTTTTGTCTGTTCTCAAAAGGCCTGTACACGGATGTTCACAGAAGCTTTGCGTATAATATCAAAAAAACCGGAAACAATCAAAACATCCTTCAATAGGTAAATAATGAAAGAAGCTGATACATTTACATCATGGGCTACAACTGAGCAATGCAGAGGAACAAACTGTTGATACACACAACAGTTTGAATGGATCTCAAGGAAATCTGGCTGAATGCAAAAAGTCAACCTCAAAAGTTCACACTGCGTGGTTTCTGCAGTATATAGCACTACTGAAATGACAAAATTGCAGAGATGAAGGAAAAATTAGTAGTTGGCAGAGGTTTGGGATAAAAGGAAGGAGGGAAGTGACCGTGAGTATAAAAGGAAGACACAGGGGATCCGTACCATGGAACAAGTCTGTATCTTGACTGTGATGGCGAACGTGCAAATCTGCACACATAAAACTACACAGAGCTACACACACAAGTGCTTGTGAAACCAGGGAAACCTGAAGAAGCTCTGTGGGTGGTACCAGGGTATTTCCTGGTTTTGCTCTTGCACTGTGGTTAAACAAGGTGTTACCTCTGGAGGAAACTGGGTGGAAGGTGTGCAGTCCACCTCTTTGTAATTCCCTGTGAGTCTATAATTATTTTAAAATAAACAGTTCAAACAAAGAAGACAGCAAGCCCCTGACAGAGCCTGTATGGGCTTCCCTGCTGGTACTGACATGACCTTGGTGCCCAAGAGATGTCCCCTGAGGGAGGGAGGTCTGGCCTGGGTGCTGTCCTCTCTTCTCACTTTATCTGGCAGCCCCACAGCTTTGCATGAAGTTTCAACCCCCCTCCCCATGTAACTTATCACTGGGGAACAGATGATGGAAGCACAGGGCAGAGACCCAGAGAAATCTGGGTGTGACCTTTAACAATGCTGGAGCTCACGATGGATTAAGGGCTTTGAAGTCACGCTGCTTGGGTTCAAACCCCAATCTGTCACTTACTGTCGATATGACCTCAGATAAGATGCTTACCCTTTTGTGCCTCTGTCTTTTTATCTATGAAGTGGGAGTGACGATAGTCCCCAGTCTTAGGTGTACAATGTATAGCATACTGTGTTTGTACCTATAAAGCTTAGAACAGTACCAGACATCTAAAAAGAGTTAATAAATGTTGGTTTTTATTTATAATACTAATAAAACAATTGTTTACTGTTATTATATCTCTCTATAGGTTTTATATATATATATATATATATATTTTTTTTTTTTTTTTTTTTTTTTTGGCTGTGCCAGGTCTCAATTGTGGAATGTGGGATCTTTAGTCACGGCATGTAGGATCTAGTTCACTGACCAGGGATCAAACCCAGGCGCCCTGCATTAGGAGCTCAGAGTCTTAGCCATTGGACCACCAAGGAAGTCCCTCTCTATAGGTTTTATCATTCCTCTTTTACGATGAAGAAGCTGAGACTTAACAAAACTACTTAACTAGTGTGGATCAACTAGTGACAGAGCTGAGATCCAAATCCAGAGCCTCCAAAAGAAAGTGAAACTCACTCAATCATGTCTTTCTCTTGGTGACCCCATGGACTACATAGTCCATGGAATTCTCCAGGCCAGAATACTGGAGTGGATGGCCATTCCTTTCTCCAGGGGATCTTCCTAACCCAGGAATCAAACCCAGGTCTCCCACATTGCAGGTCGATTCTTTACCAGCTGAGCCACCAGGGAAGCCCAGAGCCTCCAAATGTATGCCTTTTCCCATGTGCATGTCTGAGCCAGTGTGTATGGAAACCTTACCAGAAAGATGAGGAGAGGGAAAATTCAGAAAGAACAGGAAAGGAGAAAGAATAGATTACATTCTAGAGAGAAAGATGAAAGAACATCTCAACTGACTTAGGACTATGAAGGAAATTCATGTTCTCACTTATTATGGTTTCCTAAGTTGGAAGCCTCTCGGGTTGGTGAATTCAGTGGTTCAGCAATGTCATGGGTCACATGAGTGTCAATCTTTTGACTCTGTGTTGTCAATTCAAAATTCAGTCAAACTACAAAAATCAGAAATGCTTGTCCTTTGCAGTAAATGAATTATGGAGACTGTGAAATTCCATGCTAGGGCCTTAAGTAGGTTTTCAGATCACTTGTGAACACCAAAGGAGCAGCAACTCTTCAGAAGCTCAGCTTGATACATTTTTTTTTTCTTAAAGGGCTTGCTAATGATTTGTCTAAGGTCTGAGGAATATATGTATATAGCATGTCAGTTAAAAAAAAAACTTTCAAGATAATCTTTCACCTATTAAATATCATTTTGTCGTGGATTTCTTTTAAAGAGGAAAACGGAGTTAAAAACTTACAGAATAAATATTTTAATAGCTTTTTTATCCTGTCCTCTCTATTTGCATATAACATGTATCAGCAGAAAAACAGTAAAAGCAAAATGGGTATCTTTACCTTTACATACAGTCCAGCGATACCAGCATGGCTGTTGCTATCATTTTGAATAGGTGATGCTTAGCTCCTTCTTTCCCTGATGAGAAAACCTCCACTGCATGATCTGGTTCTGCTATTCCAACAGGCATTCACAATAGGAGAGAAAAGATTTATTAAAATACCTCTACAGATTGAACATCAGCAATTCTACTTGCTTCACTGCCCTCGGATTTTATCTTGAGCTTTGACACTGACACTCTTATAACTAAGTTATAAGCACGCTTACTAGTAGCCCAGCAGGGTCTGATGGTGACCTGACTGTTCTCAGATAGGGACCATTTCAGATGTTTAACCCAAGAACACAACAAGCTCCTTGAAATTGCTTGAAGGCCCCTTTCAACTGAGAAGCCCTTCTCAGTTTAATGCCTTTGCTGGAAGATGGTCATTGGTGTCCAGTTCCTGCTCCTGCTGGGGGAGAACTAAGCAAACTGTGAAATGTCATCACCAAGCTCCCTGAGTGGATTAGCGGCTCCAAAGGAAAACACACAACTCTAAGTCATCCTGTAAAGTGACCCCAAAGCGTGGCTTGTCACACCATCCTGGGCTCGTTTACTCTCTGAAGGGCAGAGGGCGGCCTGATGCACAGCAGGTTCAAGCTCATGGGTAATCCAGAGCATATTTTGCACAATAACTCTGGTTCTAGCCAAGTCATGGTCCCTGCAGGGCCTGCCAGAGCAGAAGCTTACCTGCCCTGGGGTGGGTAGGGGGAACAGGCGATAGGGGCTATTTTTCACCAGGAAGGAGGTCATTGTGTGCCTGGAATGATATCTCTGTGATTCTGCTACTAATTTGGTGCCTGTAACCTTGAAAGGCTGAGTCGTTTCTGAAACACCTCCCCTCCACATATAAAGGGTTGATGCCCTAGGGTTTCAGGACCAGACCGGGGCTGTTGCAAACCCTAGCTGCAATACTCACTCTCCTTGACACCGTATCAAGACAGCAGCAGATTCATCACAAAGGTAAAGGATGTTGAACTTGAATGTACATGGGATGGAAGTTCATCTTATCCTTCTCAGGGGGGAGTGAATGGAGAGCGTTCTTGTAACCCTGTCTTTTTCAGCCACTGGGGTTCATCTTTCCCTCTGAATTCTCACCTTACACCTGTTTGGGAATGGTGGAATTCCACTGCTTAGAAATCTCAACAGGACTTTTCCGTATCTAGTTTATATATTTAAGTAATGCATTCAAAACAGCTCTGTGAGAGAACCAGAAATCCATTACAGTGTTCATTTAACAAGGCTCTGATAAGATGATTGCCTGTAAAAAAAAAAAAAACAAAAACAAAAAACAAAAAACAGTGCATATAGAGGGGGAGATGCTAAACCTCTGAGGAATCAACATCCTTTCAAATAGAGATGCTCAGCTACAGCGGGCTCCTCAGAAGACTGATGCTTAAGAAGATGTACTAAATTCTGGTCTTTGTAATTCTGAAGCTGAGCTTCTTAAACTTTCCTATGTGTGTGAATCATCTAGGGATCAGTTTAAAATGCAGATTTTGATTCAGATTTTGGTCTTGATAAACTCTGCCTTCATAACAACTACTAGGTGATACCAGTGCAGCTGGTCCACGCAGCAACTGAGAAGGTTCTATGGTATTTCAGGGATCGAAAAATAATCTTTAGACTTTTCAATGACTGAATCAAATCAGTGAAAAATCAAAAACAGTTCTGTTCTATTTTTAAATTTTGATTTGTATCTTAACATAAAGCAAAATGACTCTTCTGTGTGTGCTCAGTTCTAAGAATTTATCACATATTCAGCTTGTGGAACTACCACCACAGTTGGGATACAGAACAGTTCCATCACCCCCACCCCTAATTTCTTCATGCTCTGGCTTTGAAGTTATGCTCTCCCCTTATCGCTAACTCCAAGCAATTATTATAGGCTTGTTTTTTCGAGAATGTCGTATCAGTTCATTTGCTCAGTCGTGTCCAACTCTTTGCAACCTCATGAACTGCAGCATGCCAGGCCTCCCTGTCCATCACCAACTCCTGGAGTCCACCCAAACCCATGTGCATTGAGTCGGAGATGCTATCCAACCATCTCATCCTCTGTCATCCCCTTTTCCTCCTGCCCTCAATCTTGCCCAGCATGCGGGTCTTTTCCAATCAGTCAGCTCTTCGCATCAGGTGGCCAAAGTATGGGAGTTTCAGCTTCAACATCAGTCCTTCCAATGAACACCCAGGACTGATCTCCTTTAGAATGGACTGGTTGGATCTCATCGCAATCCAAGTAACTTTCTAGAGTCTTCTCCAACACCACAGTTGAAAAGCATCAATTCTTTGGCACTCAGCTTTCTTTATAGTCCAACTCTCACATCCATTCATGACTACTGGAAAAACCATAGCCTTGACTAGATAGACCTTTGTTGGCAAAGTAATGTCTCTGCTTTTTAATATGGTGTCTAGGTTGGTCATAACTTTTCTTCCAAGGAGTAAGCGTCTTTTAACTTCATGGCTGCAGTCACCATCTGCAGTGATTTTGGAGTTCAGAAAAATAAAGTCAGACACTGTTTCCACTGTTTCCCCATCTATCTCCCATGAAGTGATGGGACCGGATGCCATGATTTTAGTTTTATGAATGTTGAGCTTTAAGCCAACTTTTTCACTCTCCTTTTTAACTTTCATCAAGAGGCTCTTTAGTTCGTCTTCACTTTCTGCCATAAGGGTGGTGTCATCTGCATATCTGAGGTGATTGATATTTCTCCCAGGAATCTTGATTCCAGCTTGTGTTTCTTCCAGTCTGGCGTTTCTCATGATGTACTCTGCATATAAGTTAAATAAGCACGGTGACAATATACAGCCTTGACGTACTCCTTTTCCTATTTGGAACCAGTCTGTTGTTCCATGTTGAGTTCTAACTGTTATTTCTTGACCTGCATACAGATTTCTTAAGAGGCAGGTCAGGTGGTCTGGTATTCCCAGCTCTTTCAGAATTTTCCACAGTTTATTGTGATCCACACAGTCAAAGGCTTTGGCAGTCAATAAAGCAGAAATAGATGTTTTTCTGGAACTCTCTTGCTTTTTCCATGATCCAGCAGATGTTGGCAATTTGATCTCTGGTTCCTCTGCCTTTTCGAAAACCAGCTTGAACATCAGGAAGTTCACGGTTCACGTATTGCTGAAGCCTGGCTTGGAGAATTTTAAGCATTACTTTACTACTGTGTGAGATGAGTCCAATTGTGTGGTAGTTTGAGCATTCTTTGGCATTGCCTTTCTTTGGGATTGGAATGAAAACTGAACTTTTCCAGTCCTGTGGCCACTGCTGAGTTTTCCAAAGTTGCTGGCATATTGAGTGCAGCACTTTCACAGTGTCATCTTTCAGGATTTGAAATAGCTTAACTGGAATTCCATCACCTCCACTAGCTTTGTTCGTAGTGATGATTCCTAAGGCCCACTTGACTTCACATTCCAGGATGTCTGGCTCTAGGTGAGTGATCACACCATTGTGATTATCTGGGTCATGAAGATTTTGTTTGTACAGTTCTTCTGTGTATTCTTGCCACCTCTTCTTAATATCTTCTGCTTCTGTTAGGTCCAGACCATTTCTGTCCTTTATTGAGCCCATCTTTGCATAAAATATTCCTTTGATATCTCTAATTTTCTTGAAGAGAGCTCTAGTCTTTCCCATTCTATTGTTTTCCTCTATTTCTTTGCATTGATTGCTGAGGAAGGCTTTCTTATCTCTCCTTGCTATTCTTTGGAACTCTGCATTCAAATGGGTATATCTTTCCTTTTCCCCTTTGCTTTTTGCTTCCCTTCTTTTCACAGCTATTTGTAAGGCCTCCTCAGATAACCATTTTGCTTTTTTTCCATTTCTTTTTCTTGGGGATGGTCTTGATCCCTGTCTCCTGTACAAGCTCATGAACCTCCATCCATAGTTCATCAGGTACTTTGTCTATCAGATCTAGTCCCTTAAATCTATTTCTCACTTCCACTGTAAGGGATTTGATTTAGGTCATACCTGACTGGTCTAGAGGTTTTCTCTACTTTCTTCAATTTCAGTCTGAATTTGGCAATAAGGAATTCATCATCTGAGCCACAGTCAGCTCCCGGTCTTGTTTTTGCTGACTGTATAGAGCTTCTCCATCTTTGGCTGCAAAGAATATAATCAATCTGATTTCGTTGTCAACCATCTGGTGATGTCCATGTGTAGAGTCTTCTCGTGCATTGTTGGAAAAGGGTGTTTGCTATGACCAGTGTGTTCTCTTGGCAGAACTCTATTAGCCTTTGCCCTGCTTCATTCTGTACTCCAAGGCCAAATTTACCTGTTACTCCAGGTGTTTCTTGACTTCCTACTTTTGCATTTCCGTCCCCTATAATGAAAAGGACATCTTTTTTTGGGTGTTAGTTCTAGAAGGTCTTGTAGGTCTTCATAGAACTGTTCAATTTCAGCTTCTTCAGCGTTACTGGTTGGGGCACAGACTTGGATTACTGTGATATTGAATAGTTTGCCTTGGAAACGAACAGAGATCATTCTGTTGTTTTTGAGATTGCATCCAAGTACTGCATTTTGGACTCTTGTTGACTATGATGGCTACTCCATTTCTTCTAAGGGATTCCTGCCCATAGTAGTAGATATAATGGTCATCTGAGTTAAATTCACCCATTCCAGTCCATCTTAGTTTGCTGAAGTCCTAGAATGTTGATGTTCACTCTTGCCATCTCCTGTTTGACCACTTTCAATTTGCCTTGATTCATGGACCTAACGTTCCAGGTTCCTATGCAATATTGCTCTTTACAGCATCGAACCTTGATTCTATCACCAGTCCCATCCACAACTGGGTGTTGTTTTTGCTTCGGCTCCATCCCTTCATTCTTTCTGTAGTTCTTTCTCCACTGCTCTCCAGTAGCATATTGGGCACCTAATGAGCTGGGGAGTTCCTCTTTCAGTGTTCTATCTTTCTGTTAGCAGCCCGACACGGCACGGCTTAGTTTCACTGAGTTAGACAAGCCTGTGGTCCATGTGATCAGACTGGCTAGTTGTTTGTGATTGTGGTTTCAGTCTGTCTGCCTTCTGATGCCCTCTCTCAGTGCCTACCTCTTACTTAGTTTTCTCATACATGGGGTATCTTTTCACAGCTGGAATCATAAAGGGTATATAGTTTATTGAGACTGGCTTCTTCCACTCAACATGAATGCCTTTGAGGTTCATCCAAGTTATTGAAAATATCAACAGTATTCTTTTTTATTACTGCACAGTATTTCATCCTACAGATGTTCAACAGTTATTCACACATTCAAAGACTGTTGGTTGTCTCCACTTTTTGGCATGAAAAATAGAACTGTGGTTAGGTGTACATACTTTGCTAGCACATTAGTTTGCATTCGTTGTTGTTGGTTAGTGAGTTGCTAAGTCATGTCTGACTTTTTTGCAACCCCATAGACTGTAGCCAGCCAGGCTCCTCTGTCCATGGGATTTCCTAGGCAAGAATATCAGAGTGGGTTGCCTTTTCCTTCTCCAGGGAAGCTTCCCAACCCAGGGATCGAACTTGCTTCTTCTGCATTGGCAGGTGGATTCTTTACCACTGAGTCATTTGGGAAGCTGAGGTTTGCATTTCTCTAGGCTAAATACCTAGGAATGGAATTGCTGGGCCATATGGTGGGAATATGTTTAATTTGACAAGTCATACATCGACAGTTCCAATTTCTCCATACCTCTCCTCTCTAGCACTTGATATTGTCAACATGTAAATTTTTATTTTGGCCATTCTTATAAGGATATAGTGGTATCTCTGCACTTTTTACTTAATTTGTATTTTCCTAGTGGCTAATGATGTTCAACATCTTTTAATGTTTACTTGTTATCTGTTCATTTTCTTCGGTGAAGTGTCTGCTAAAGTGGTTTTCCCATCTTTTACTTGGGTTGCTTGTTTTCATACTGTTGAGTTTTGAGAGTTCTTCATATACTCTGGACACAAATCCTTTGTTATAGACACGATTTGCAAATATTTTTTTCTCAATTTGTATCTCGTCTTTTCATTCTTTTTTGGAGAGCAAAACTTTCTAATTTTGATGAAGCCCAATTTATTGAATTTTTTTTCTTTCATGGAGTGTACTTTTTATGTCATGTCTAAGAATTCTTTACCTAGCCGCAAGTCACACATGCACACACACACACACTCACACACAAAACTAGATTTTCTCTGTAAGAGTTTTATAGTTTTGCATTTTATATTAGGTCTATAATAAGTTAATTTTTATACAGGGTGTGGGCCTTTATTTTTTTTTTTGGCATATTGATATCCTGTTGTTCCAACACTATTTGTCGAGACATGTCTTTGATGTGTTTTTTGTGTTTTTTTTTCTTTTTCTGAAATCACACATCTACATTACCATAGCTTTACAGTAAGACTTAACATTAGGTAGTATAATTTCTTCAACTTTACTCATTTTCAAAAGTGCTTTACTTACTCTAGTCCTTTTGCGTTTCCATGTAAGTTTTAGAATCACTTTGCCTTTACTTATTTTTAAAAATACAGTTTGGATTTTTGCTAGAATTGCAATAAACCTACAGATTTATTTTTGGAGAACTAATATCTCTGCTATGCTATCTTCTAATCCATTAACATGATCTGTCTCTCCATTTATTGAAGTTTTATTTTATTCATTAGCATTTTGCAGTTTTTAGCAACCACATTTTGTACATATTTTGTTAGATTTATATCTAAGTATTTAATTGGGGGGCATTATTGTAAATGGTATCATCTCTTTAATTTCAATTTCCAATTGCCCATTGGTAGTACACACTAATCTGTGTGTATTAAACTGATATCCCGCATCTTTGCTAAACTCACTTACTAGTTTTAGGAATTTTTTTGTGACTTGCCTCATGTACACTTGAAAAGAACCTATATTCTGTCATCATTGGATAGAGATCCAATAAATTACACTTAGATCTAGTTGACAGCTGCTGCTGCTCAGTTTTTTTATATCTGTGATGATTTTCTATCAATTCAGTTCAGTCGCTCAGTTGTGTCCGACTCTTTGCGACCCCATGGACTAGAGCACACCAGGCTTCCCTGTTCATTGCCCAACTCCCAGAGTTTACTCAGACTCATGCCCATTGAGTCAGTAATGTCATCCAGCCATCTCATCCTCCATTGCCCCCTTCTTCTCCTGCCTTCAATCTTGCCCAGCATCAGGGTCTTTTCCAATGAGTCAGCTCTTCACATCAGGAGGCCAAAGCATGGGAGTTTCAGCTTCAACATCAGTCCTTCCAATGAACACCCAGGACTGATCTCCTTTAGGATGGACTGGTTGGATCTCCTTGCAGTCCAAGGGATTCTCAAGAGTCTTCTCCAACATCACAGTTCAAAAGCATCAGTTCTTTGGTGCTCAGCTTTCTTTATAGTCCAAATGTCACATCCATTCATGACTACTGGAAAAATCATAGCTTTGACTAGACAGACCTTTGTTGGCAAAGTAATGTCTCTGCTTTTTAATATGCTGTCTAGGTTGGTCATAACTTTTCTTCCAAGGAGCAAGTATCTTTTAATTTCATGGTTGCAGTCACCATCTACAGTGATTTTGGAGCCCCAAAAAATAAAGTCAGACACTGTTTCCACTGTTTCCCCATCTATTTGCCATGAAGTGATGGGACCAGATGCCATGATCTTAGTTTTCTGAATATTGAGTTTGAAGCCAACTTTTTCACTATCCTCATTCACTTTCATCAAGAGGCTCTTTAGTTCTTCTTTGCTTTCTGCCATAAGAGTGGTGTCATCTGCATATCTGAGGTTGATATTGCTCTCGACAATCTTGATTCCAGCTTGTGCTTCATCCAGCCCACATTTCTCATGATGTATTCTGCATATAAGTTAAATAAGCACAGTGACAATATACAGCCTTGACGTACACCTTTCCTGATTTGAAATCAGTCAGTTGTTCCACATCCAGTTCTAACTGTTGCTTCTTGACCTGCATACAGATTTCTCACGAGGCAGGTCAGGTGCTCTGGTATTCCCAGCTCTTTTAAGAATTTTCCAGTTTGTTGTGATCCACACAGTCAAAGGCTTTGGCATAGTCAATAAAGCACGCTGAGAAGACAGAGAAAAGTAGTGAGCGTCTACTCCACCCAGTGGGACCACAGCTCCTCCTATCAGAGCTGGTGGGTTGTGCATCTCTGCAAGCCCTGCTGCTGGTCCATTCCATTGCTGCTGCCAAGCTCAGCAATGTGTATGTATTGGAATTTCCTTGGTCAGCTGGGACACAGTGAACCACAACTAGCCGAGAGTCATAGGATGCTTATGAAGATAACTCTCACATCCCTCAATTTGGGTTTAATACTCTGAGCAACCAGAGACTTGGGAAGTTAAATGATTGGCACAGCAATTAGCACTCACAATGGGCAAATGTGCCTTTGTCTCAGCTGACTCACTAAGATCAATTGGCCCCCAGGGCAGTACTGATGCCTCACGGATGGTGAAAAATTCAACACACTTTGTTTAACTGAATTCTATGAAGGTGTTACATGCTGCTGTTCTCTTTAAGCATGCATTAATTTTGTGAGGTAAAGTTTATAATTGTCATTGAAGTTATGTCTTTTCTGAGTTGGTGGTGATTGACTGGAAGGAATACTATTGAGTCTCTCAACAGGAATGCTTTGCACTATGTGCTCAGTCGTTCAGTCATGTCTGACTCTTTGCGACCCCAAGAACTGTGGCCTGCCAGGCTCCTCTGTTAGTGGAATTTTCCAGGCAAGAATACTGGAATGGGTTGCCTTATTTCCTCCTCCAGGGGATCTTCCCGACCCAGGGATTGAACCTGTGTCTCTTATGTCTCCTGCATTGGCAGGGAGATTCTTTCCCACTGTGCCACCTGGGAATGCAGGCTGGTGGCTAGTATTGTTGGCACTGTTGAGCAGACACAGATGAATAGTCATTTATTCATTGAGGACAATCTTCCACATTTTCAAAGGACTTTCCTTCTACTGATATCTTCCTTGTCACCTTTCTGCAAGCTAGAGTAGTTGTCCTCATTTCAGAAGCCAGAAAACACAAATGTTCCCGGAAATGTGTATTATCTGTGAGGGAATGGGCTAAATCCTAATAATAAGATGCTGAATCTCCAAGGAGGTTAGAACTGGGGAACTTGGATGAATCTCTAGTCCAAAGATAGAAGACAGTTTTTCTCTATTTATTGAGACATAACTTAAGTGTAATAAAATTCACCTGTTTTAGGTGTACAGTTTGATAAGTTTCAGCATTGTATACAGCTGTGTCACCATGATGAGAAATAAGATATAAAACACTTCCACAACCCGAAAATGTTACCAGGCCACCCACCCCATCTGCTTCTGTCCCTCTGTTTCTGCAGGGCTTTCACCATAGGCCTCTGCAGAGTCCACATCCCACACCATGGGTACTCCTACCCACTCATCCTGCATGTCCCTGCCCTTAGGAATCACCTTGAGGCCCTCAGGCCAGGCCAGGTGACCTTAGGGTGCCCCTCACTGGCCCCACAGACTGACCCTCAATGCCTGAAGCACTGCCACAGGGACCACTGCCACTTCCTGGCCAGACCTTCAGGATAAAGATAACTTGGAGGTGGGGGGCATTTATTCAATTCAACAAATATTTATTGAGCACCAGTACACACTTTAATATATTTAAATAAAACATAGGATAATCTCATTTCCTAAAAGCTCTGGGAGCTTTCTGCAAGGTCAGTTGGATTTCTGCTCTTTTGCCAGGAAATTGTGAGATCACTGAGCATTTCCAGGAGATAAGAAAGTCACTCTCCTCCTTCTTAGGGGACAGTTGGGGGCAGGGGATGGGGCTTGGGCCCTGAGTATGACAGCTGCCCCCTTAACCAGCTATATTACATTGATAAGGTCAGATTGCTACTCAGCTTCCTTACCTGCAAAATAGTGTCTACCCTGAAAGACAGCTGTTGCTGAGACCTACCTAGGCCCAGCCTTCACTACCTTAGCTTCCCTGGAGCCAGCTCTGGACACAGACATGACCAACACACAAGAGGACAGGATCAAAGACTGAGTTCTCACCTTCGCCTGCACATTAGAATCACAGGAGGAACTTTTAAAAATCCTGACACCCATTACATTTTCAAGGCTGATGAAATTAGACTCCTTAAGGAGGAATCCCTGGCATCCATTTTTTGTAAAGCTCCCCAAGTGACTCCAAGTTCAGTGAAGGTCAACAGACACTGATTCAGAAAGAAAAGAGAAGTATAATTATTTCATGTCTATAAAAAGAAAGTTGGGGGGAGGTTATGATGATTACTTATTGCTAATTATTGTCCTATATCCTGTACAATTTGAGGTTTTAGAATAACAAAAGGCTATGTATATTGAGATCAGAACTCATAAACTGCAAAACACTTTTACATTTATGATCAAATTTAATCTTCAGAGAAATTTTAAAGATGAGGAGACTGAGACCTGGAGAATCACTGGCTGACAGAAGGTGCATCAAGTTGATAGGTCTGGAGTAAATGTCTGGTTTCAAACCTGTCTTGCTTCCATCCTGCCCTAGTGTCCTTGCCCATCCCTCTGGGAGAGCTGTGATCCACAACTTTGATTTTCTGTGACAAATCTCTTTAGTAAAGAGCCTGAAAATGTTCCGAGGTGTGCAGCCTGCCTTCTACCTGCTACAGCCATGAGACCTCGAGCAAATTTAATCACTTCTCAAATGTCTCACCTAGAATATGAGGAAGGGGATATTGACTCATGGAGATATGATAACTAAGGGGACCAATAGTATAAAATGCCAATAGCATAAATAGCATAAAATACTTCCTGCTGATAAAAAGCTGAGAAGTCATTCATTTGTGAGGGGGAAGGAAGGACAGAGGTATTTGTCAGATGCTGGAGAAGGGATAGGCTACCCACTCCAGTAGTCTTGGGCTTCCCTTGTAGCTCAGCTGGTATAGAATCCTCCTGCAATGTGGGAGACCTGGGTTTGATCCCTGGGTTGGGAAGATCCCCTGGAGAAGGGAAAGGCTACACACTCCAGTATTCTGGCCTGGATAATTCCATGGACTATATATAGTCTATGGGGTCGCAAAGAGTCAGACTGAGCAACTTTCAGTTCACTTGTGACATGCTTCAGCGGGGAGCTTCTGCAGTCACATCCCTGGATCTGTGTGTCCCTATCACGAGGTTTTGTGCCTGACTGGGGTCTCCCTCAGGAGTTAAACAGCAGGATCTGTACCTTCCAGAGTACAAGGGAGCATGTTCTGTGGGGGTTCAGTCGATATTTTCTTTTTCAGGGGATGAACAATCAGTACGTCCGCCGGGAGGTCTTCTGCCGGAACACCTGTCACGAGCTCAAACGCTTCTGGGAAAGGGAAATTGGCAAACAGACTTACTATCGAGAGTCAGAAGAACATCGCCTGGGAAGAAGTGCACTGAGAAAGTACGTGCCTTATCTACTTGTTTATTATTAATTTTTAAAAATAAAATGACTTTTAGCGTGGTTTTAGGTTCACAGCAAAACTCCATCACACAGCCTCTCCCACCAGCAACATGCCCCACCAGAAGGTACTCTGTTACAATTCATGAACCTACATGGACACATCATAATGACCTTTGCTTCTGTGTGTTTTGAAAGCAAAATTTATTTCCCCAGAAAAATGCCAATCCTAGAGGATGCAATTATTTCAATTTTTGCATGTAGTCCTGCCACCATTTATGGTTATGGGCAGTAATTTAAGAAATTCTTCCAAGTTAACAAGTGTACACAGCTCTCATCTTTATAACCAGAAAAATCTCTCCTCTCTGTCAGCATTTCTAGTGTGTGAGGGTTACACTAAATTTGTGGAGCATGTCAACAGATGTATCCATGAAGAACAATCAAACAAAGGAGACAGTGATCAGCTAATGATCGGTGCTCATTTGGATAATGACACAGGATGTCCTGTGTGGTTCTGGGAGGCTCTTGGCCCTCTGGTATGCAACCCTGTTCTAGCCAAAGAAGTCGAGTGGAGAGCAGTGACTCATGCGAGCAGACCTAGGTTGCTGTCTCTGGAAACAGCGGCCCTTCACCACCCTCACACATACAGCCTCTCGATGACTGCAGGGAGTCACCTACAGGCCACAGGAAAGGACAGGCCAGCTTGTCTGTTCCCTCAGAGGGAACAGTTCAGTTGCTGTCTGTTCACCAAGACCACAGCTAGTGAGTAGCCAGGGGCTGTGGGGCATGTGTATGCTAGCCATTTGTCTCCTCTATTGGCTTTTTAGCTATATCTCTGTGTGTTATTCTAGCGGTTGCTTTAGGATTTATATACTTATTACAGTCTACCTTCAAGTGATACATCATTTCCTGTAGAGGGTAAGAACCTTGCAATCATATGAATACAATTTTATCTCACCTCTGGTTTTTGAAAGATAGCTTTGCTGGGTAAACAATTCTAGATTGGCAGGGCTTTTCCCTCCTCTTAAACTTTAAAGATATTGCACTTTCAAAGGAAATTTTAGAAATTAAGACTAAAATAGTATTCAAATAGAAAGAAAGTGAAGTCGTTCAGTCATGTCCGACTCTTTGTGACCCCATGGACTATAGCCTACCAGACTCCTCTGTCCATGGGATTTTCCAGGCAAAAGTACTGGAGTGGGTTGCCATTTCCTTCTCCAGGGTATCTTCCCAACCCAGGGATCGAACCCGGGTCTCCCACATTGTAGGCAGATGCTTTACCATCCGAGCCACCAGGGCTCAAATAGAAATGAGATTTCAAATACGTATATATTTAAATTTGTAAGCCCTCTGCATACCTTTTAAAGCCCAAACACACAAAAGCACACACAAGCATACTTAAAACACCTTCAGAATAAAAGGGAAAAAAGCTTCCCTGAACCAAAAGTCATGGAGAGGAATGCTCCATTTGTATATTTTGTTTCTATTTTCAGGCTCAGGGAAGAATGGAAGCAGAAAGTGGAAACAAAGCTGAGACTACGCAACAATCCAGATGAGACAGAAAAGCAGGCTAAAGTTGGCCAAGAGCTGCATTGACACAAGAGGATACAAAGCACTGAGGTTATTCTGCCAGGACAAGCCAGTGCAAATTCCTTAGTCCCTTTGCTACACCATACATATCCCATACTATTGTTTCCCCCACCTGTGAGGGGTTTACCTGTGGAGCCTTCTCCAGTGCTGAGTGGGAATTATTAGCCAAGACAGTCCTCTCTTCACGGGAGCCAGAATATTATTCCCAGTACCTCTAAAGATGGAATTATCTAATATCAAAGCTCTATGTAGCTTGCTTTATTTCCATATTATTATCTTCTAATTTTGAAATCCCAATATTGAAATTCTAAGCACACGAGGTGGGGGGTGATGATTTTTACAGTCATACTGGGTTGACCAAAAAGTTCACTCAGGCGTTTTGATAACATCTTAAGGAAAAACTCAAATGAACTTTTGGCCAACCCAAGACTTTAAACATTTGCACAGTACTGTTGCTCTACATCTCTCCTAAGAAACAGATCATGTAATCCTTTCTCTTGTTTTCTTTTAATAAGAGAAATGCACCTATCTGCAGCAATAAAAATGTTGTAAATAGTCATTAGTACAAGGTTCATAAATTAATTGATCTAATATTATGTTTTCATCACATGAATTTAATTGGCTTATTCGAAAACACGTTCACATAGAACCACTCAATAAGATTAGGATAATTTTAATATAACGTGGTTGCCATGCCATTGCTGGCATGTGTGCTCCTTGTTTTGGCCATTCAGGCATGCAGGATCTCAGTTCTCCTGACTAGGATCAAACCCACGCCCCCGACAAGTGAGACGTCTTAATCACTGGACCACTAGGGAAGTCCCGTGTGCTCTTCATTTTCTTGCTTTAAATCTCCGCATGCTGGCAGCTAAGGTGTATCTTGCCACCCCAACAAAGTGTGTCACATAGATTCTGGACTTTGAAATATCATTGTCACTGCCCCGCTATCTCTCAGATCCCCTTACAGGGTTGCTGCTTCTTAGAGTGAAAATTATAACTAGGCCTGGTGCACTTCCCAAACAGGGCAAAGGAGCAGAGAGATAGATGTATGTTGTTAAGTACTTGATGGTTGTAGGTAGCTAGCACCTGCAAAGTCTTACATATTCAAGCAGCAGTGCTACCAGGAGACACAGAGAACAAGGCAAGGCAATTCAGAACAGAGAAAGTGAGCTGTTCCAGTCCTCTAAACGCCCTGATATACCACAAAGTGCTTCCATTAACATCCCCAGAGGGCCCAGATGGGAATCACCATCTCACTGGGAAGCAAGAAGAGTTAGGGGAGCACTTCCTCAGATTCACTTATATGATCCAGGAATCAGGGCTCAGAGCCCTTCTCCTTGTTATGGTCTCTCATTCAACTTGATTCAATTCAATGAATAAACCACGAATCTCAGTTGGGATCGTTGAGAGCATTCTGATGAAAGAGGAATTTTTTTTGGATATAAGAGAGAAAGTGAAAGTGTTGGTCACTTAGTCATGTCTCTTTGTAACTCCATGGACTATAGCCCACCAGGCTCCTCTGTACATGGAATTCTCCAAGCAATAATACTGGAGTGGGTACCATTCCCTTCTCCAGGGGATCTTCCTGACCCAGGAATTGAACCTGGGTCTACTGCCTTGCAGGTACATTCTTTATTGTCTGAGCCACCAGGGAAGCCCCTAAGAGGGAAATAGAAGGTAAAAAGAAGGAGAAGAAAAGACAGAACTTGCAGGCTCTGTCTGAGAGGCTCTTAGAAGCAAAGGCCTACCATCACAAACTGCAAAGTGCTGCTGCTGGAATGTAAATGCAATCAAGTGAGGCAGAAAATGCAGGTGAAAATTTGTTGTGGATTTTCTGACTCATCATATGCTCAGCACTGTGCTATAAATACAGCAGAAAAAAAAAAAAAAACCAGAAGTGATGGCTCTGGAGGCTACAAGTCTAGGGAAGAAGATAGCAGAAAAGCCAAGGTAATAAGTGTGAAAAACTAAATAACACTGGGAGCCACAGTAGCAAAGGTGCCCACCTGATATGGGGACCCATTCTGGCTGAAAGAAGGCTTCTTAAGAACAGACTAGTTAAGCCCAGCTGAGCATGATCCAGTGAAGGCGAAATTCAGGACTCAGGTCTTGGGTGTCTTGAGGGAATACATTTAGCTAAGCTAGAATGGAAGTGAGGAGAAAATATAGCAAGAGCTGAATCTGAAGAAATCAGCATGCAGGGCCTTGCTGGCTGAGCATCTGAGCTTTTCCCAAGGGCCAGCCACTGAAGGGTGCCACTGAAGGGTGTTGGCCAGAGAAGTGCCACAATGGACATGGTTCAGGAGGATTACTTTGCACAGAAAGACGGCAGGACAAAGCTGGGAAGGAAAGCCAAGAGCTTCTGCAGATGCCTCTCAAGAGGCAAGAAAGACCACACGAAGTCCTCAGTGCCCTGGCAGCAGCGACTGCAGGGAAAGAGATGAGGAGAGAAGCATGAGTGCCTTTTCTCACAGTACTAGAGGCTTGAAGTCCAAGATCAAAGTGGCAGCATGGTTAGTTTCTGATGACAGCTCTTTGTTCTCTTATAGATGGCCACTTCTCACCATGTCCTCACATGGCATAAGGAGAGAGAAAGGGAGCGAGAGAGAGTGAGAGAGGGAGGGAGAGAACAAGCTCTCAGGTGTCTCTTCTTGTTTAGTAGCTAAGTCGTGTCCAACTCTTTGTGACTTCGTGGACTGTGGCCTGCCAGGTTCATCTGTCCATGGGATTTCCCAGGCAAGAATACTGGATTGGGTTGCCATTTGTTTCTCCAGGAGATCTTCCCAACCCAAGGATTGAACCTGTGTCTCCTGCATTGGCAGGCAGGTTCTTTATCACCGAGCCACCAGGAAAGCCCGGTGTCTCTTCTTACAGGGACACTAATCCCACCATGAGGGCCCCACCTGCATGACCTTATCTAAACCTAATAACCCCCCAAAGGCCTCATTTCTAAATACCTGTCTTTATGAAGGGTTAGGGCTTCAGGATATGAATTTGGGGAGGAGTAGGATTTCAGGGATAGGGAGGACACTGCAGTCCATAGCAGAGGGGGATGCTTTCAATCTGTGTATGAAGTCCTGGACACAGCACATTTATCAAACTGATCAGGATCAAACAGCAAAAACTTTGATAACTGAACTACAGCATGGAATGGCATAGGTTTCAAATTGACCTCTGGGTAGCACACAAGCAACAGACCACAAAAGCACTGCAAAGGCTTTGAAAAGTAATTGATATTTAAAACACAGCCCACAAAAGTGGGCCAGGACATGCATTCTTAACATAAATAGATTGACTGCCTATTAAAATTGTTATATGAAAAACAGAGTCTCCTAACCTTGTACTCAAAATGTCCAAGATACAGTCCAAAATTACTCATACCAAAAGCCAAGAAAATCTCAACTCAAATGGGAAAAGATAATCAACAGACACTTAGTACTGAGATGACATAGAGGTTGAAATTATCTGACAAGGATTTTAAAACGGTTACATAAACACTTCAACAAGCAATTACAAGAGCTCTTTAGGCAAATGGAAAAAGTAAAAAACTATCAGCAAAGGAACAATAGATATGTAGAAGAACCAAATGGAACTTTTAGAAAGGAAAGCTTTCACAACCGAGGCAAACAAACAACAAAAATAACACTGGATGAGCTCAAGCATAGAAAGGAAAATATAGAGAAAAGGATTGGTGAAGTTTCAGATAGTTGATAAAATTATTTAATTTGAATAAGAGAAAACAGTTTTGTTTTGTTTTGTTTTGTTTTTTGGCAGTGCCACATGGCTTGTGGGATCTTCGTTCCTCAACCAGGGATTGAACCCACTCCCCCTGCCTTAACCATTGGATTACCAGGGAAGTCCTGAATATAGGTTTCTCAAAAAAAAAAAAAAAAAAGTAGCAGAGTATCAGGACCTATGGGACAATAGCAAAAGATATAAAATTTGTATCACTGGAGTCCCAAGAGGAGAGGATGCCCACTTTCACCACTTCTATTCAACATACTACTAGACATCTAGTGAGAGCAACTAGCCAAGAAAAAGAAAATAAAAGGTTTATCTTTGTTCTTATATGACATGATCTTATATCAGGATAACCCTAAATATTACACACAAATACAAAATAAACTGTCAGAACTAATAATAAGTGAATTCGGAAA
Organism: Ovis canadensis; assembly: GCF_042477335.2. Taxonomy (NCBI): domain Eukaryota; kingdom Metazoa; phylum Chordata; class Mammalia; order Artiodactyla; family Bovidae; genus Ovis; species Ovis canadensis. The sequence goes on along the minus strand of NC_091263.1, from coordinate 67,435,930 downwards.
AGCTGAAGAATATAAAATATACTCAAAAATCAGTGATATTTCTAATACACCAAAAATGAACTATGTGAAAAAGATTACGAAAACAATTCTACTTGTGATAGCATCAAAAAGAATAATATACTTAGGAATTAAATTAACTAAAGAGGCAAAAAGTTCTGTACACTTAAAAGTACAAAATATTGCTGAAAGAAATTTAAAAGATACAAACAAATGAAAAGACATCTCATGTTTATGGACTGGAAAAATTAATATAGTTAAGATGTCAGTATTATCCAAAGCAATCTATAGATTCAATGCAATCTCATCAAAATCTCAACGGTGATTTTTACAGTAATAGGAAAAATCTGCCATAAAATTCAAAATTCAACGAACTCCAAATAACCAAAAACAATCTTGAAAAAGAAGAAAGTTGGAGGTCTCATAGTTGCTGATTTCAAAACTTTCTACAAAGCTAAAGTAATCAAAACAATGTGGTACTGGCATAAAGACAGACACATAGGCCAATGAATTAACACAGAGAGCCAAAAAATAAACTCTTGCATATGTGGTCGGATGATTTTCAACAAGGGTGGCAAAACCATTCAATAGGGAAAGGATAATCATTTCAGCAAATGGTGCTGGGAAAACTGAATATTGACATGGAAAAGAATGAAGTTGGACACTTATTATACCATTTACAAAAATAAACTCAGAATGGATCAAAGACCTAAATATAAGGGCCAAAACTATAAAACTCTTAGAAGAAAACATAGGGGTAACTTTATGACATTGAATTTGACAATAATTTCTTAATTTGACTTGGATATGATGATGAAAAAATATATCAGTTGGACTACATCAACATTAAAAACTTCTGTACATAAAAGGACACAATCAATAGAGTGAAAAGGCAACCCATGGAATGGGTGAAAATATATACAAATCATATCTCTGACAAGGGTTTCACAGCCAGAACATATGAAGAACTAGAACTCAACAACAAAACACAAACTACCTAATTCAAAAATGGGTAATGTAGCTGAGTAGCTACATTTTAGTGGAAATTCAACAGAAATCTCTGAAGAAAATATGCAAGTGGCCAATGAGCCCATGAAAATATGCTCAACATCCTTAAATCATTAGGGAGACGCAAATCAAAATTACAATAAGATACTACCTCACACCCACCCTCACACCTATCCAAAAACAGAAAATTAGTATTGGGGAGGATGTGGAGAAATTGAAATCCTGTCTGTTAGTGGGGATGTAAAAATAGCACAATTGTGAAAAACAGTGTATCAGTTCCTCAAAACATTAAATGAAGAATTATCACACGGGCCAGCAATTCTACTGCATATATACTCAAAAGAATTGAAAGCAGGATCTTAAGGTGGTGTTTATATGCTTATGTCCATAGCAGCATTATCCACAGTAGCCAAAACGTAGAAGCAACCCAAGTATCCATCAAGGAACGAACGGATAAGCAAAATAAGGCACAGCCATATAATGGAACACTATGGAGCTTTAAATAGGAAGGAAGGTCTGACGCATGGTACAACATGGATAAACCCTGAGGACATTGGGCTAAGTGGAATAAGCTAGTCACGAAGGAACAAATACTGTATCCCACCAGGCTTGCATGGAATGGGGAAGGAGCAGTTTCCTCAAATAAAAAGTGGAAAGTGTAATAAGCAGAAAATAATTTGTCCCCATAGATCCAAGGGGACCATGACCAAATGGCAAACACCCACAGGACCTCAATAGATCTGTGGTCACATTCCCACCCTTAGCTGTTCTGAGCAGCATCTGCTCAGAGCTAAACTCAGAGAAGTTCCTTTCTGGCTTTCCTTTCCAAATCTGTGGTTCCCACAGCAGCCAGGCTTATACCGCAGAGCTCTGTCCTGACTTGGGTTCAGAAAAGAGCATGGTGCAGACCCAGCAGACATTTCCCCAGGGTGAGGTGGGGTGGATCAAGGAAGAACCCATTTCCTTCTGAGCATCTGAATGAATACCATGGAAATCTGAGAGCTCCAGGGGCCACCATGGCCTCAGACTGTAAAGCGGAGAAGTCTAGCCGCTTGGAAATAAGAGGGAAGCAGATGCCTGGAGAAAAACATAGGGGTAAAAAAAGTATCCTCCAGGGTTCTTGGCGGCCTTCCATTCCCAGTTCTCATCCTTCCCAGGGTCTGACTGCTTACCTAACTTGGGCTCCATGAGGTACTGATGCATCCGTATAATAAATTCCCTTTTCAAAGCTGCCTACACATTTCCCTTATTCACAAAGTTACAAACAGTATGAATTAAAGGAGATTTCAGGAGTTCCCTGGTGGTCCAGTGGTTAAGAATCCACCTGCCAACGCAGGGGACACAGTTTCTATCCCCAGTCTGGGAGGATCCCACATGCCACGGAGCAACTAATCCTTTGCGCCACAACTACTGGGCCTGTTCTAGAGCCCGTGTTCTGCAACAAGGGAAGCCACCACAAGGAGAAGCCTGAGCACCACAACAAAGAGTAGCCGCCATTCGCCAGAACTAGAGAAAGCCCAAGCCCAGCAGCGAAAACCCAGTGCGGTCAAAAATATATATAAATATATATATATATTTAAAGGAGATTTCAGAGTCTGGACCAGGGAGTGGGGCTGTCCTGCAGAGACCTGGCCTCCCACATCAGCCGTGAAGCCTGCTGGGACCTGAGGCCCCAGATGTGCACAGTGGTCTAGAATGCCAAGTTATACTTCTATAAGGGAAAGAGTCAGTCTCAGAAGTTTGGTGCTAGGTTGCTTACTGGGAGAACACCCAGAGTCCACTCAACTCATGGACTAAATTCTGCAAACAAACCTCTCCCAGTTCTATCTCAAGGGCAGCCTAAATACCGTGGGTCCTCCAGAGCAGTCCCGATTTCAAATGTGTTGCCAATATCTGCTCCTGTGTCACCACTTTTGGTGAAGAAATGTGGTCACCGTAAATATACTCCAACAAGATTCCAAGGATTTTTCAAAGACATCTCTCGTAGATTCTCTTGGCTCAGCAAGTAAGCACTATGCATACACTGGATAAAGGAATTAGTGATCAGAAGTTACCGGACAGGGCAGCATGTATTCCACAGGGCCCAGGGAGCTGGTGCTGTTTGTTCTGAAGCCACAAAGCACCTGATCATTCGTGTTGGGCTAACTTTCTATATAATATATTAAATGTACAGAAAGAGAATTCTACTGTATATAATTCTAGCTAGATGACCTTAGTTATTTTTGAGCTTCAGTTTCCTCATCTTTATGATAATACAATTAAACATTACTTTCTTCTTAAGTAAACTACAGTGCCTGACATATCGTAAGTTATGGTAGGCAAATAGGTGATACAAATGGAGGTGTAAAGCAACTGAATAGATTGCTAAACTTCTAAGAATGGTAATTTCTAGAGTTATAAATAGGCTTCAAGTCAGTGCTGTTAAAGGCTGTTCCCACATTTAAATGCTCAAGATCAAAGTATTCTTTCTTCTAAGATTTTCCCGGAAAGTTTCTCCTCTCCCACTCCCATATTCCACCACCCCTAATCACATTATCTCCATAAATAGTGCCCCAGTCACCCTGTTACTCAGATTAAAATCTAGTCACCCTGGCTCTTCTCTCTCAAGCCGTCCATCTAAACTACTCACAAATCCTGCCAGTTCTACCTTCAAAATTCACAAGGTTCTTAAGTTCATAAGGTTTAGAATGAGACCATTACACCCTAGTTCAAAGGTGACAGTAACTTTAACACAATTAAAAGTTATCATCTTTATACTGCCTAATTTATAAGAGAAGGTCAGAGCTACCCACTCCCCCCAAGGACACCTTGTTTGGGAAGTGCTGCCCCCTTTCCATGAGCGATGGTTCACTTAGGATGGGTGCAAGGGAGTTGGGTTGGTGAGCTGTAGGTCCCTCAGGAAGCTTGATGGAAGTGGTACTTTTTAAATAGAGTGTGAGACAGAGAGAAAGAATTCTATTTCCAGGCCACTGCTCAGATATTCGGGAGCACTACCTCCTCAGGACACTTTTTAGATATCTGTAAAAATGGGTATCTTAGGACCTTCTGTTTCAGTGTCTACCTGGTCTCCCAAATGGGGGATACTCGGCAGAAGTCTTGGCTAGTTCCATGCTGGTCTCCAGCACAAGGCTATGACCCATCAGAGAGAATGATGAATTCACAGTCAAGGAGGTGATGAATGGGAAGAAGAGGTCTTGGATTTGGAGATCCCATCTCTAGGGGGATAGATTTTATGGGTGTGCTGGCAGGTGGAACATCTTGTCACATCTCTGAGAATTAAAAAAGGATGTCTCTCTTTGGAAATAACCCAGCATTGCTGACTGGGTGGGGCCCTAACCTATCCCCAGGCTGAACAGGTCCCGAAGAGATTTTTATTGATTGGTATGTTTTAGTTTAGTTTTTTGTGATGCATGTGAATACAAGTAGGATGAAATTCTTCTTTTAGGACTGATCATAAAATCAACTTGTCATGTTCACCTATGTGGATGCGACTTATCATTTTTAAAGTTCCATTGGAGTTCTCCTCTAGGAAAAAACATGTTTATGGAATCTTGCATAGTGCTTGAAAATAATACCTGTATGACATAGGATTAGTTTGTTTGAGGTCAAGAAAGAGACTTAAGGGATGAATCAGACCCTGAAGCTCAGCTCCCAGGCCATTCTGTCCCTTTGGCTTGTGTCCTCTCAGAGATCTGAACAGTCCTAGATGTTGCTCTTTGGAAATGAGCAGACACTGCTTCCTTTTCTCTAATCTGTGGAAAGGTCACGAGGATAATGCATCTACCAGGTTGAAGACCAGCTCTGGGAGAACTTGAGAGACACAATGGGAGAAGACCAGGAAAGGAAGGTTCCAGCTACATGGTCTGGCTGTGGGGAAAGGGTAAGATAAGTTGGGGCCAGGAAGACCCAGGGCCCACCTCAGGGGGCTCTGAGGCTGAATGTGAAAGCGGAAACCTTGGCTGCCTTGGCATCCAGTACAGCCCTAGGGTCTGGAACAACACTCGTAATAGGTTATGAGACATACAACTTACCTGTTGGATGAATGAATGGAGTGTTCACACAAGCACATTGCTCTATGAGAAACTCCTCAACAACACCCCATTCACAGTAGGGTCGAGGAGGCTGAACGGTTGTCACCTCAGGCCTATTTCCTCCCCCTTTCAGCAGAGAACTCACTCAGCTTGTCTGAATTGGTTCACATAAAACAGGCTGATGTCAGTGGCTAAGCTTCAGAGGCTTCTCCTTTTTACAAGGGTACTTCCTGACCAGGAAGATTTCATTATTTCATAACTGTTCAATTGGTTCCATTCAGCCTAAAAAATGAAGGGCATTACAGCGGCGTGGTGCTCCTAGAACTTTTTCACATGGGTCCAGTCCAGTTGTGCCAGGCCTGGGCCCACCTCTGGGTGTGCCCTGTGGCTTCTTGGCTGGTACTTTCTTCCTGTTAAAGATAATTGTATATATAAGCCCTGAGTGGCTTTAGCGATAGGTGGTCCCTGTTCCTTGTTCATGACAGCGCCCCAATTCAGATCCTTCTACCCCCAGAAGGCTCCCTTGGAGGACAGCTCTGGAGTCTAGTGAGGACTTGGGATAAGAAGAGGGAAGGGTAAAAAGAGGCAGAGAACAAACCAAAGGAAGTAAAATCCATGTATGAGAGATGGTACAGTTTTTTGGAAAGAATCCTGCAAAGCGTTTAGAAAAATTGATTCCTGATCTGAATACATCTCACTGACAGGCCAGCCAAATGTATTTTGTTGGACTCATACAGCAGGTATATAGCTGACTGAAAAAGACCTCAAGTTTCAGGATGAAACCCTCTGACAGAACTGATTCAACCTCATCCCCCAGGGTTCAGGACCCATCAGCCAAACAAATCCCATCAACCCTGATGATGTGTACTTTAGAAAGCCAAGGGGCTTTCTCCTTAAGCCTCTATGCTGACCTTTCCTCTTGGCCCAAGGCATTTATCCAGGTACACAGTGTGTATTAGGATCACGCTTCAGTCTGACTCTAGGGAGGTTCTATCATCTGTAACACCCCAGCCCGCGAGCTGAGGCTGCCCTGAACACCTTCCAGAGCCGAGGTGGTGGCAGTGATCAAGGGGCATTGATCACTTCAGCTGAAATCAAGGACAAGTTTTCACATCACCTTTCCTAACTGGATGATTCCCATTGGGTGGAAAAGTGCCCTCAGGGTCCACATACATAGTGAGTCTGAGCAAACAATGGTAACCTTATTTTGAAGAGATCTCAACAATTGTCAGGGGCTTCCCAGGTGGCACGACTGATAAAGGACCTGCCAGCAATGCAAGAGACTTAAGAGGCATGGGTTTGATCCCTGGGTCAGGAAGATCCCCTGGAGGAAGGCATGGCAACCCACTCCAGTATTCTTGCCTGGAGAATCCCATGGACAAGGGAGACTCGCTGACCAAAGTTCAGAGCATCACAACAAGTTGACACAACTGAAACAACTTAGCATGCACACACACACACAGCAGTTGTCAGGGCTACAGGAGCTGCCGGTGGTTAAGCACTCAAAGGTCTCTTATGACAACCCCAAGGTACTAGTCACCTGTGGCCCTGACACAATGGAGACAGGTGTCTGTATCCAACAGAGCCGTGAGCCATGAAGCAGAGCCCTGAGTCCTTCCCTTCTCTGAGTTTCCCCAGCATACTTGAAGAGACATGTATGGCCTTTGATTTCTCGGGGGGAAATAAAGATCTCTGGCCTCTGCCCCAAGAATCTTACTCCTTAAAGGAGCTGCACTGAGGACCTAGGGGGATGGGAGAATCAGTATCATGTCTCATTGATTTACTCCTGGTTTGCTGGTTTCCTATGGTGGCGATCTTGGTGCTTCACTGACATTATTTCTGTAGACTTTTAAATTCTATCCTGTGCTTTCTGATTGATTCTTGGATGAAAGACTCAAGTAACATACACTGATAGTCAAGTGCATAATTTATACAAATTTTAGGTATATAATATGTAAGAGGCACAAAGAACCTGAAGCAGTGTAGGTAGACAAACATGAAATAAATTAACAAAATGAGCCAATTTTAGTATGTCAGATTACAATAGATAACACTAAAAACTGGAATAACTGTACGTGCTTTTTTCCCCCTCTCTTTGGTCACACCACATGGCATGAGGGATCTTAGTTCCCTGACCAGGGATCGAACTTGCACCCCCTGCCTTGAAAGCAGAGTCTTAACCACTGGACCTCTAGGGAAGTCTTCTGTGCCGACTTTAAAGGAATTTTGTGTTATTTTAACTTAGTGCTTAAATTTGGGGCTCTGGAATGAATTAACAATTTTCCACTAAAATTAAACTTAATTATGTTTTGTAACTTAGGAGAATTTTCCCCAGATGAGGCTTTTTTTCTTTCCTCTTCTGATCTTTATGTTATAAGCATTTTCAGATTTAACGTATAATGAATATGCATATATATGTGATCAAAATTTAACAAATGCTGGCATTTTGCCATGTAAGCTTTACCTATAACTGTTCTGCAAATGTTTTTGAAAATAAATTACAGATACATTGACATTTCACTCTTTAGGTTTCTCTGAAATTTTCTCTGAAAATATGACATTTTCCCACATAACTAGTATAAAACTATCACACCTAACAAAACCAGTAGTCATTCCTTAAACTTATCTAATACTCAGTAAAAATCATATTTCCTGAGAATAAATTACTCCAGCTACAGTTGGAGAAACATTGTAATCTGGGAGAGAACCTGAAGATATTATATTTATACATCTAAGACGCTATAATAGTTTCCCTGTGGAAGGAACCAAAATAGCTCCCTTACACAAGGGAAAAAAGTGACAGAAATTTTCATTTTGTTCAAAAAAGTTTTAGACAGCATCAACAGAAACTTGTAAATTTCATTGCTATTGTCTGAGTGTGCATCAAGGTGAACAGGATGTTCAAAGTTCCCAAAGGGGACTATTTTCCTTGGGTATCAGTAGGAGTCCCTGAACTGGAGACACAGTACATCTTTTCTCTCCTCTTTAGATACGCACCAATACACTGATTATCAGTTCTCAAACTCTCAAGACCACTGCCTCCCAAGGAAAGTGACCTTCCTGGACTCTCAAGACCCACTAAGGATGGCTCTGGACAGCATCACTCTATGCTATTCTGTTCTCACAGCTGTGCTCCTCAGGGTCTCTGTGAAGCACTGAGACACTCAATCATCAAGGCCAGCAACTGACTCTCAGCTACATCCCGCTTACCTTCCTCTTCCTGGGTTTCCTCTGTTCTTACTCTCCATCAGCCCTCCCAACACAGGCACCTGCATGGCTCAGCAAATGACATTTACATTTGTGTTTACTGTGGTTATTTCTATACTGTTAAGGCTAAAATCATGACTGTGGTTTTGGCTTTCAAGATAAAGGGAAAAGAATAAGACAGTGGTTTATATCCGGATCACTGACTCTGTCCCTCCCATCAAGCCTTGATCCCAAGTCAGAATCTAGAATCAGGTTGGGACTCTCTCCTTTTTTCACTGAAGTGAACACACACTCGGAGTCTACACACATTATCGCTGGATGCACTAAGGGCTCGGTCACTGCTTTCTACTGTGTCCTGGAATGCATGGGATCCTTGGCCCTGGGAAGCACTGCTGTGGATTCCCCAGTCAGGAATCTACCTGACACCTTCGGTGAAGCCAAGTTCAAGCATGCTGGTGTCCTGCAGTGTCTGAGTCACCTCCTTCCCTGTCTATCACAGCACCACGGTGATCATGCAGACCTTTTTCTTCTTGGCCTCCAGTGCAGGACTACTAGGCTGCATCTTTGCCACCCAAGTGCTACATCAATATTCTGCTGAGTACTGATGAGAATACCTTGCAGGGTTTATTTTAGGGTCTATTTAAGGAGTAAAACAGGCCCTGGAGTCAATAAACATTTCAAAGATTGATCTTACGGTTCTCAAATAAGATGTCTGATAGATAGCAGACACATGAAAAAAATCACCATTTTTATAGAGATAGTGATTCCAAACCAGATTTATAATTTCACCTCTTTCTCAGTTAGCAGAGGGTTTTTCTCCTATGTTCTCTAGTATACCAGGTGCACAGCTATGATCAGTCAACAGTTCTTGAAACTTCAAAGTTATCTTGGATATTCTACTTTTCAAAATTAAATCTATTATCCCTATTATCTATTATCCTTATCATCTATTTACCTATTATCTATTTACAGGAACAAAAACTTCATTTTACCCTTCAGTTCTTGAATGAATTTTCTAGCCAAGACACTGATAGTTGGTACAATCTACCAGGTGGTCTACTATTAGTATTTTAATTTGGTCCCAAAAACCTTTAGGCAGCATCAATAGAAGTTAATGCTCATCCCTAAATAAAATGGCTTTTCACACACTAATACAGGGACTTATTCCCCTATTTCTTCTTCTAATATATTTAGAGTTTTATTTTTACCTTTTAACTATTCAGTTTATCTGGTGTTTGTTTTTTGTGGTTTGTGAAGGAAGCTACACCGTCCCTTTTCTTAAAGAGAGAGAACTGGAGGGTGTGTGGTTTGCTATCTGTACTGAGTGAGTCAGGTCTATTGAACAGAAGTGCCTAAAGTGAAAGACTGAAGAGATCTGGGGGCCCAAAGCCCCAACTTTGGGGAGGCCCTATATGATGACAGGCCAATTTATAAGCTGAAGATGTCATAAGCAAGGAGGGAACAGAATCGTAGTTTCCTGGAAGCCTGGGAATCCTGTGGGATCTGGGCCACCCAGAGGTCAGTTACAGGACACACAAGATTAGAGAGACACAGAAGCGCATCAGACGGAAGAAATTCCTGCAATTCAGAGCCAGTCAGCATAAGAGATAGAGATGGGACAGGTGGAGTCTGCCCTGAGCTCACACTGTCCACCATCTGGAGGGACAGGAACGCTCAGGATGTGAGGAAGTTGGAGGGAGTCTCTGCATCAGCCCAGGGTGGGAAGGATGAAACCTCAACAATTACAGTAACAAAGAGAATTACAGAAGCAGTGTATGTGCTTTCTATTGCCATGAGAGCAAATGATCATAAATTTGGTGGCTTTAAAACAACACAAATGCACTCTCTTTCGTTTCTGTAGGTAAGAAGTCTGACACGGCTCTTCCTGGGCTGTGTTTCTTCCTGGAAGCTCCAGGACAGAATCCATTTCTTTGCCTTTTCCAGCTTCTGGAGGCTCTTACAGTCTTGTGCTCCAACCCTGCATCTCCTGGGTCATTCCTCCACGGTCGTTATCTCCTTTTGATACTCTCCCATCTCTCCCTTCAACTTTTAAGGACCCTTGTGCTTAGACTGGACCCACCCAGAAAATCCAGGATCAGCTCCCCTTCACAAGGTCCTCAACTTAATCACATCGACAAAAGTGATGTGACAGTCACAGCTTCAGGGATTAGGTAATAGACATCTTCCGAGGACAATTTCTCTGTCTACCACACATTGAAAAGGAAGAAGAAAAAAAAAAAGAATCCTCAAACTGCTATCCATCATACAGTGGAGAAATTGTGTTTCTGAGGCAGAAGCCATCAGTGTATGTGGGATCTGTAACTCCAGTCAGAAGGCTGTCTTAACAGGGAAAATAGCCACACTCCATGAGGCCATGGCCCTGCCTCTTTCTGACCAGATATCTGACGGCTCCTCTCCAGGCAAGGCCGGGGCTCCAGCCTGTCCTTTTTAGGGTACAAAGATGTGGCTTCCACCAACACCGACCCTACCATGTCCCTGAAACTAATCTGTGTTGTTCTCTGTGAAGGACAGTTTGCACAGCCAGGAAAGGGAGGTTTTAGGATGAGAACCTCTTCTTACTGGGAGGGGTGATGCTGTTGGGGAAAGGCCATGGTTGGACAGTGACATGGGAGCAACTGCCCAACAGGAGCTCTCCAGGCGCCCCGGCCCAGTCACATGGCGGCAGTAGAGAAGTTTAGAAGACAAGGGTGGACGAGGAAGGAGCTCACTGCACATCAACGGAAGAGCTGTGGGCGCAGAAGTGCTTAAAGAAAGCAACCCGCAGGCTGCACAGGCTGCCTCCTGCTCAGGCCGGTTTGTCCTAAGACACTTTCTGATGACAAGTGTGGGGGACTGAGAATTACGCAGCGTGGAGCCTGGGGCAGTAGGAAGCTGACACTCAGCAAAGAGGACGGCTGGTGTTTTGATTAGCAGTTGCCTGACAGTTGTGGCTCAGCCTATCCCATTTGAGGGCCCATTACTGGCTCAACACTGGGCACTCGTGGACAGTGAGAGACTAGTTCCCCTTGTGTTGTTCCTCCCTGGCATGTCTGTCATGGAATAAAGTGGGCCCTGCCCAGCAAGCCCCTATTATTAAATGAAAACAGTACATCCAAGAAAGGAGTAAACCAGCTATCAACGGGCTCTCCCACCTGCGTGGAAGTGTGGCCCTGCGATGTGGGGTCTTCAGTATACCACTGTCCTGAAGGATGCCTGGGAAAGAGCTAAAGCATGTAGGGGGGAAACAAAAAAACTCTGCCCATGAACAGAGATGCAGACTGGTGCTTGTCCTGTAAGACATCCCCTGAACACACCTTGTTATATTTTCCGCAACTTGCAGCCAGTAGCCAACAGCCATCAATTGTGGCACCTGACAGCTGAACAACCTGGATACAGTCCCAACCCCTTAGGGACAAACTCTGTGGCAGCAGACTGCTCAGGATTCACATGCTCTGTTCATGAGCCACGGAAAAGGACCCTTTGGCAATGAACATCAGTGGAAGCAATGATCAGTTCTGCGTCACACAGGTAAAGACTGCAGCCACCTGTATATCCATCGCCCAGACTCTGGAGACCCCTTACCCTTGCCCCAGGGGTACCACTGGGTGTCAACTACAGTGATCCCCTTTCTGGGTACCACACAATTCCCACTTGCAGAACAGATGCAGAGCATGCCGTTTGAGAACTCCTAAACGTGCTGCTGCATATCTGAACTCCCTGAACACATCCAGTCAGACAGCGATGCCTCCCTCGTGGTCACGAGTGCCAACATCTGGCATTACTGTGGCATTTCATGCCCAGTATCACCCACAGACAATAGAAGCCGTGAAAAGATGAAGCAGACTCTTTTTTAAAAACTGGGGACATCGTAAGTGGACCCTATTTGTGGCAATTTTCCAGAAATGTACCAACACTTAAGTACACTATTTAATTAGGATGGAGGATGAGAAAAGGCCCACCCTGCCTGCAAGAGACCCCAGCCACACAATGAGACTTCTCCCACCTCCATTTTCCCCTCCTGTGTCCACCTGCAGGAACCCAGGCCACAGGGTCTGTACGAGGCCGAGCAGAGCTGGGGACCAGGCAGCTTGGGGACATAATGAGCACAAGCACAAGGTGACAGCTCCTAGGGTGGTCCCGCCAGCATGGCCAGCAGGATCTGAGATGCATGTATAATCTCCCAGGGATGAATCCATCCAGAGTAAGAAACGGCGAGGATTTTTTAAAGGGTTGAAACTCCCTTGCTGCAGGGACAGGTCATACAGATACTGACCATGGGGCCATGGAAGGACAGCTGTTCTGCTGGTGGGGGGAGACCTCAGACCCTCTGGAGGTCAAAGATGTTGTGGGGTGGGGGTGGGCGGTGTTAGTAACTTGGCTGTCACATGCAGGACCCCTGGCCCAGCCTGTCATCCCAGAATGCTTTGACAACCTCATCCCAACCGTCGCCATGCCTTCCGATCTGAGTCCTGGACAACCCCTCTTGGGACACTCTGAACTGAGGACTGACTGGGGAGGCAGAATGGCTTCCACCAAATGAAAAAACAGTATTTCCTAGATGCTGATATGAACTCCCTTAGCTTCACCTTATTACGGCCAGCCGTAATACTGTCAAAACGAAAGCAAAGCCCTCCCATGCGCTTCCTGCAGAACTGAACTGGTTGCTGGCTGTCATTGCTAGCACCGACCTGGTCCTGCTGATGGGGCCACCTCGCCCTCTCCTGGTCTCTTACCCACCCTCCTTGGACCTGAGCCGGGGAGGCCTCCGCCAGGGGCACTTGCTCAGAACTCAGGTCCAGCTCCCCCTTCTCTGTACGTAGCAAGCAGAGGGAGCAGTGTCCCTGAACAATGGGGGGAAGTGACACTGGGGGAAAGCAGGCACCCGCCTGTCACACACCAGTAACATGACGGAGCAGGGGAGGGGGCCCTAGAGAGGGCTGGGGAGCAGGGAGACTTCTGCCTTGGGACACAGGGCTTCATGGGAGCAGGGCCTGTGAGGATGGCGCAGACTGGGACCCAGTGGGACCAGAGGAGGACATTTCTAGGGGAGAGAACAGGGGCAGGAGCTGGAGAGCAGGGAGGGCAGCAGACAGGTTTGACTACTGAAGGGAAGTAGTCAGGGTGGGGCAGGGGGACAGAAGCAGAAGTTGAGAGCTTGCATAAGAGACTGCCTGCAGGGCCAGGGCAAAGGTGGATCTCCACAGTCAGGGCTGCAATGAAAAGTGGGGTGTTGGGTTGTATGACTCAGACACATCTGCTCACTGAAACGCCATTTACTAACTCTCAGGTGTCTCTTTCTCAGCCCCAAGTCCAGGCTCTTGAAGGCCAGTGTGGCCCTTCGGAGCCTGTCAGAACCCCATCAGTGGGAAGCATCTCCCCTGGCCTCTCTCCTCTCCAGCCCTGGTGATCACGAATTTTGATTGAGACAGACCGTGAAGAATTCTACCACTTCCTCGCAACTGTTGCTGAAAGCAGAATCCTCACTCTGGAGAGGAGATGGGGACCAGAAAGACGGGGGGCAGAGGCTACTTTGCACATCAATGGGGTCACTCAAGGTGCTAGAGTCCTTGGTTTCCAACCAGACTCACAGAGTGGACACCAGTGCTCTTACCGCAGCCAAAGGGCTCCCGCAGCAGCTGGGAGACACCATCACTGAGGGTGGACAAGCCTGCCCCAGGCCATTTCCATCAGCCTCCCCAAGGGACTTACACGGCAGGTGGTCACCTGGCTCTAGGCGTCTCATCTGTAAATGAAGCACTGACCTTAGCTGTCAATCTGCTGTCTAATCTGAAGGCCCCTGCTGGCTCTGCAGTTGTGCTGAAAGGGTCTGACAGCAGAGCTGCCCTGGGAATCTCCCAAAGCCCTGTCGGGAGGGCCCAGTTCAGTAGGTGTGGGCGAGGCCCAGCCAGAGGATGGGTGAAAGGGCCCAGGCGAATCTAAACTGTGGTGAGTGGGCGCCGATGCTGACGAAGCCAGGGAGTGTGCGGGGAGTGAGGCTGCAGCACCGCACCAGCTCAGGGCTGCCCTCAGGCAAGGCTGCTGTCACCCGTTAAAGGACGAGAACCGACTGACAACTGCTGGAGAGCTTCCACGGTCCTGGGTGAGGGGCGTGCCCATGGCATCCTGGGGATCCCTATTTTTCACCAGTTCAGTCCTCTTCCAGGGACCTCTGTGAGGACACCACGGGCATGTCTGGCAAAACCAGAGCCCAAAACCTTTCTCCATTCCAGCTGTTCACTTGGTGGAATCAGTCAGGGAAGCTCAGCCTTGCCCCTTCTTCTGGAGGCACCTGCGGCTCTCTGCTTAATGCTCCCTAGTATCTCTGAGGGTCCTTGGATTGGCCCCCTGAATCCTTGGGTACAGTCCCTGCCGGAACACTTGGGCCCCTGCTGTCCTTCACACATGCAGGTTCAGAGGCCAGTTCCCTTGGTACCTGCTGACAGTGAGACAAGCAAGGTGAGTTTCTTTCTCCTCTCCCTCCAGCCTGCTCCAACATGGCCATTATATGTGGACTGCAGTTCAGAGACCCCCAAGCCCACTCCCTCAATTGCATACGCAATGAAGGGAGGGCCTCACCAGAAGCCACCCAGCAGGGTGGAGCTGGAACAGTTCCCACCCTGAGACCCTGAGAGGCCAGCTCCACCCTGGGGCAGAGCTGGGAAGGAAGGTCCACGGAAGATGACTCATGGGGAAAAAAATAAAAACCCATCAAGGAAAAGGCCACTAGCAGTGTGTAGCCTCTGACCAGGACAGGAGAAATGGAACGACACCCCCCATGACGCAAGAACTTCACTTACAGCCCAACAGACCAAAGTCAGACTTACGGAAGGATGCCAGAAGTCAGCAAGATGGATGGAAGGCTCTTTACAGATCCCCTAGTCCACCATTTTACAGATGGCAACACTGAGGCCCAGAGTGGCTCAGTCACGTGAAGGCAAGGCTCAGGCAAGGAGAAGTCAGGGTCTCTTTGCCTCAGCATTGAGGAGGTCATCCAAGGCTGGCCTGGAGAGTGGTGCGGGACAGACCACCAGCTCCAGGGCCATACTTGTCACCCTCATCCCAGTCAGGACTCCAGCAGCATCTCCCTGGAGAAACTGGACCTCATCTCCTCAAAGAGCCAGAGTCACCTCCAGGGCCCCTCCTGCCTTCTGCCCCCTGGGCCAGGCTGGGCCAGGCCCGGGCCATGGGCATTCCACAGCGGCCCTCTCAGCACTGCGGTGGGTCCAGGAGAAGCCGAGCTACCATGGCTCCCTGGAGCTCCAGCGGCTGGGCAGGCGATGCAGCCTCATGTCCTCCTTCTGGATGTGCTCGTAGCAGGACTGGCAGGAGAGAGGCGAGGCTGGAGCCAGCTGGCCTGCCAGCCCCCAGCTGCGTGCAGAAGCTTTAGGGCCTAACGCGGGTGCACCCGCTCCCAGGTCTGGACCACTGTGTCTCCAACTCAGCCCTCAGCCACAGGCTGCAGGGAAAGGGGTACTTCCCTCTCCTGTGCTCAGGGACGCAGCCTGGAACACACTCAGCCCTGGGGAGCCGAGGGCCGGGATGTGCTATGCCCGCTTTCCCCCACCCAGCCCCTTTTAATGAGGGCTGGAGCAGGGGCTCTGTGAGGACCCCTCCCACAGAGACACACACTAGCTGTGAATTTGAGCACATCCCCGTGATGGTGTCTGGGGCAAAAGGGGTCTGCCCCAGAGGCCAGGGCATTCCTGCCTGGGCCAACCGCTTCCATCCCTCACCTCCAGGGCTGTGAGCAGGAAGTCATACAGGCCTCCTGTGTGGAGAGGGTCCATCATGTCACGGATCAGGTGGATCTCAGCTCCCAGGTGCTGGATTCTGGAGCACCACCGCCGCCACCACCACGAGAGGGAAAAGGGGACCCATCAGGACAGGCGCCCAGCAGCTGGGAAGGAGCCCTGGTCTGGGTGGCTAGACACCTGAGCTGTGGTACCCATGGGACCCTGGGTGGGCCTTTCTGGGCCTCAGCTTCCCCATCTGTCCCAAGAAAGGCTGTGCCCATAGACCGCAGTGTTCAAAGGCTTTGCAGTATGCCTTGGTTGGGGGCAGGCAGGGTGGGAAGGGAAGCTCCTGGGCCCACCCCCAGCTGGGGCTCACTGGGCACGAGACACCACATAGATGAGCAGCGGCAGCAGGTCGTCCATGGGTAGCTTGTGCTCCCGGCCCAGCACCCGCGACACGGTGGCCTCGATTTCCCCGTATGTCCTCTCCAGCACCTCCAGCTTCTCCCGGGGGTCCACCGTGGTGCTGCAGCAGGGTAACTGGCTCCAGATCAAGGCCCTCGGGTTCAGTCCCAAACGGGGTCCCCACAGTCCTGCCTCCCACGCCCCTCCCCAGGCTGCGGACTCACATCATCTTCTGCAGACACTCCGTGGCCGACAGGAAGCACTTGTCTCTGACCAGGGAGTATCTCTGTGTGGTCGGGGGAGGGGGTTAGATGAGGCCTCCCCTTCCCAGGGTTGGGGCTGGTCCTTGCTCACCACCCACCCCTTCCTTATCACTGGCTTCAACACAGCTCTGCCCAGAGGGCTGAGCAACCCAGGGCAAGTCACAGCTCCACTGCAAGCGTCAGTTTACTTGACTGTAAAGTGGGGTAAACGGCCTCCAGGAGGTGGGAGGATCAAGGTGGACAGAGAAGAATCGTAACAGCCAGTGGTCACTGGGTGCTGCCCAGTTCTAAGTGCCTTGGTCAACAGCTGTTGAATCCCAGGGCTTGTTGAAACAGAAATTCCAAGTTCCCTCCCTGAGTTTCTGACTCAGTAGGTTTGGCGTGGGTCCAAGAACTGGCCTTTCTAACTAGTTCCCAGCAACGCTGATGCTGCCAATCCAGCAAGCACACTGAACACCAGTGCCTCCTCTGTTCCAGCCTGCTCCCCTCCTCCCACAACAATCTCATGAGGGAGTACTAGTACTGCAGGAGTAGGTACTTCTACAGATGGGGAAACTGAGGGACAGAGATCAAGTATCCGCCCATGGGCATACAGCCAGTAAAAGGGGTGGAGCCTGCGCTTGAGGCTGGTCACTTGTGGCTGCACACTCACCCACATGGAAAACCAGAACAGTGCAGAAAGCCTGCCGTCTTCTCCCTCACCCGCCTCTGCGGCCTGAGACCGTGACTACGAGGAGCTGCTCGGAAACCTGCGCAAACCCAGGGCCCAGCTGAGGCTCAGGGGCCCCTCTCCTGGGCAGGTAACCGGCCCACCCTCTCACCTGATTGGTCGTCAGTGTGAGGTCCTTGAGGGGCCACAGGTGCCTGAAATAAGACGGGAGATGGGAGGCTTTGCCCTCTCAGAGGCCGAATTCCCTGCATCCCCATGTCCCTCAGGAGGGCTGAGCACGGGAAAGCAGCTGGGGATGCACAAAGGCATCTGGGAGGAATTGTGTGGAGCCAGGCTATAGGACTTCCCTGGTGGCTCAGATGGTAAAGTGTCTGTCTACAATGCAGGAGACCCGGGTTCGATCCCTGGGTTGGAAAGATCCCCTGGAGAAAGAAATGGCAATCCACTCCAGCACTATTGCCTGGAAAATCCCATGGACAGAGGAGCCTGGTAGGCTACAGTCCATGGGGTCGCAAAGAATCGGATACGACTGAGCTACTTCACTTCACTTCACTTTACGTCAGGCTATAGGAGGCCAGGAGGGATTCCCTGAGAGGGCAGCCCTCCATGCAGCCCCAAAACACAGTGAGCAGAGAGAGGGATGGTGCTGCAGGCCAGGGGACCCTCCTGCACAAAGTCCTGGGGGGTCCATCCAGAGCGCTCAGTTGTGGAGACTGCTCCAGGGGCTCGGTAAGCTGGCACAGGCTGGTGAGAAGTAGGGATGCCATACAAGGGAAGTAGAGCCAATGAAGCAGGGAGGCCAGCATGGAGGAGGTGGCACTGAGGTGGCAGAGGAAAAACCCCTGGGAAGCTGTTGACAACAAGTTCTCTGGGCTGATAACTGGTCAGATGCAGGAAACATTCACCACAACAGGGGAACAAGGGTTTTGGGGGAAGGGGGGATAGGAAGCACCATTACCTTGAGAAAAGGGGGACCAGGGACCAGGTGTGGGAGGCAGGAGTGCATTCGTACCCTCAACACTCAGATGGAAGGGGTGTGGAGGATAAAGGATGTTCTGATTACTGAGGGTAGAAGGGAGGCCCTGACCTGCTTCCAGAATAGTCCTTGGTTTCCCCCTTGAGTATCATCCCTCTCCCACTCTCAGTCCAAGAGCTGGGAGCAGGTGATATTACCCCAGCCCCAGCAGCAGATACTGAGGTAAGCCCGGTCAATCTGGGCCACAGCCGGCATTCAGGGGCACATTCAAGAACCTAGCCATGCCAGGGAGGAACTTTAGAGGCTCTGCTAGAGCTGTTGGGAATGAGACTCCAACTCCTTGTGGGGACTGAGCTGGGAGAGTATAAACCTCCAGTGACTGGTGCTGTTTGTCACCACACAGGGAAACCAGAGGCACACCAACAGAGAGAGAGGGGTTGCTTCCTTTTTCATGTAGCTGAACACCTAGATCCAGTCATACCTGAATCTAGCTGTACTGGCCACACCCTAGAACTTCATGGGTACATAAGCCAATTAACCTCTTCCCTTTTTCTCTGAAGACTACTGGAGTTGAGTTTGCATCCTCTTCTACATAAGAACTCTGGCCACGGTGGCATGGTGGAGAGGCTTACTTCTGCACGTCCAGGAACTCGAGCAGCCTGGCGTCAGGGAAGAGGCTCAGGTGGACGATGCCCTGGCTGTACAGGCTGTCCTCTCTCTCATGAAGCAGCAGGTAGAGGGTGAAGAGCTCCGAGTAGAAGCTGGGCAGCACGAGGGGGAGCACCAAGCCGTGCACCCGCAGGTCCCTGAGTGAGAGCCACCAGGACGGCTCAGGGTCAGCAGGGCGCATGTGGGGGTCTACTTGGGCTGCCCCCAAGAGCCCACAGAAATCCTCATTGCACCTCAGCGTGCCTGCCTCCAGCCTTCCCCATCCCTTAGAAAACCCTTCCCAGCCCCGTTCTCAGTCATCTCACAGTCAGCGGACATCTGTGACCACCTCATGCTCTCATTGAGAACCAACATGGCAAGTGAGGTTGGGTTTTGATCCGCACTTGTCTGAAAACAAAACCTGGCCCTGATAGACGAGTGACCTGCAGCAAAGCTGTCAGCAGTCATTCCAAGCTAGTCCAGTTCGGCCTCCTAGCTTTCTGTGCTTGCTAGGACTCAGGGGGAAGTTCTCCCTAAGGTCTAACCCTGTTTCCCCTGCCTCCTGCAATGCACTAACAGAAATCCCCCTCTGATCAGGATCCCTGGGCCTGGGATCTGAAGGCAAGTTGTGAGGTTTGGTCTCGGGGGCAATGGGCTGAGAGATTTAATGACCCACTTAATTCCTGCTCTGTGTGACCTCAGGCTCAGCCTCTGCTGGGCCTCAGTTTCCCCATCTGTGCACAGGAGGAAGGAGGTGCCTGAGGGAGCTGCTCACCACCCAGGCACCTAAGAGATGAGGCTGGGATAATGTTCAGAACAAAGGTGCATCTGATGCACTGTGACAGTGTCCCTTTCCAGGCTGCTCAAGGAACAGAGGTCACAGATCTTTATGATTCCTGAATGGTCAATGAACAGCGTGTGGTCAATAGCATGAATCCCCAACATTTCCTCAGAAACACCTCTTTTCCCAGGAGCAAGGTACAAGGATCCCCTGGACTGGAGCCTGGCTGTACCAGGGGAGAAGACCCCACAAACTTCCTGGGGGCTGTCACCTTGTCTCTGCATCTTCGTCCTCCTCTGGGGCCTGGCCCTTGCGCTGTAAGGCAACCTGCATCAGACCCCTGTGAACCAAAGAGAGGGGCGGTGTGGCTGCCATCTCCCACTGAACGAGTCACCCAAGCCCAGGCAGGCGGGTTCTGCTCCCAGAACCATGAAGCTTGAGGCCTGCAGAGCCCAGCTGCCCGAACCTCAGCAGTGAGGGGGATGGGAGTACAGGATGTCCACGTGAGTGCCCTGCAGCCCCAGACAGAACGAACTACAGCATCGAAGGTTTCAGTTTATAATGTTTGATGGGGTCACAGCTCAGCCAGGACAGGACAGAAGATGGGGTGTGAGTCCAGGTCAGGATCAGCCTGCAGTGGGGTTAGAGCCAGCCCCGAGCCTGGCTGGGGCCTGGACTCTGGCTGCAATCAGGCCTTGTTATCACCTCGCCACCATCCAACCCATATGCTCACCAGCGGCACACTAAACAACCCATCCTCTGTTTCTCTCTCATTTCAGACCCAAGGTAGAGGCACCATTCCTACCCAGGGCAGCAGGCAGAGCTGAGGCCTAGAAAGGGCAGAGCCTGTCCCCAGGTGCCACCGGGCTCACCTGTAGGCAGCCCAGAGCTCCTGGGCATGCTGCTTCACCTCCTCCTGCGCCAGCCCCTGCAGATGCTTGTTGGCCCCGATACCTGCGTATGTGGCCTGGAAGGTCAACATCAGCATCCGGAGCAGCTTCCCCAGGGGATGCAGAGAGTTGCTCAGAGCCTGGGCAGGTGCGACGGCCACAAAGAGATGCTCAGCACCAGGGCAAGACCCCGCTTCTCAGACAGGAGCACCGCGGCCTCTCAGCAAGGCCTGTCCCCTGTGGTCAGCACCCTCCCCTGCAGCCTCACCTTCCTGAGGCACTGCTGCAGGGCCTTGGGCTCCCGGTGCTGCACCAGCTCCTCCAGGATGTCCTCCATCCTGCCCACCTGGTCCTCGGGGCAGGTCCTGGGGCACCACACACAACGTCTCACCCATGCCCAGGCCTGCCCGCTCCAGAAAGCCTTCTTGCCCCTCTCCCACCCACTCGGAGCCCACTGCCCCCAGCCCTGGGTCTGGACACCCCGTGGGTACACACACCCCACACGCCTGGGCCTCACCTCTCACAGCACAGGTACTCCTGCGACTTGCGCAGCTCCCTTGAGCTCTGCACGTGGAAGCCCAGCAGGGCCTCCCGCAGGTCCCCAGGGCAGCCGGCGCGAACAAAGTCCCGGAAGGGGCCGTAGACACCCTGCCAGCGGCTCTCCACGGGGAAGACGCCCTGACCCAGCTGCCTGCGATGGAGGTGGTGGGAAACGTGGACAGGGAGGGAGCCATGTAGGACCCTGTCCAGCCCTTGGGTGAAAGGGGGGGATATCCAGCCTGGCCAGAGTTAGGGCCCCAATAGGGTGAATGGACTGGGGTATGCAGAGGGGTCTGACCTCCAAGACTCCAGGAGGAGAAACAGGAGGCAGAGAAGGGTCAGAGAGAATCTACTCCACGGTAGAGAAAAGAGACAGGGGCACTCAGAGCCCTGGAAAGGAAACAGAAAGATCTGGAGAGCTGGAGGCCAAGTCCAGAGACTGGGGTCTTGGCCTAAGAGCAGTGAGGGCCCAAAGCCCAGGGTTCCCCGACTCTCCCTCCTCCTACACCTGGTTCCTTCCTGAGGTTGATCCTGTCTCGGTTGTTAGGCCCAAGTGTCTGGCTGTGTGCGTGTCTGGTGAGCACTGCCCTCCCCTCTCACACTGACAGATATCCCTACACCTGCACCTGACCCAGGCTTATGCCCCTAGGATTTGCCATCCACTTCTAGCTCCTGCTATCAGATAAAAAGATGTGTCAGGTAAATCAACTTCTGAAATGCTGACTGGCACCATTAGAACCACCAACCACATCTCAACAGACATTACAAGAGTCACCACTTGAACACCTGCCTTTCCAAGGAAGAACTCTGTCCCGATAAGGAAGAAGTCTATCCACTTCTCAAATACCCCATGATAAGGAGTGTGAATCCACTTCCAAGTTTCCCTTTTCACCCTGGCTGCCAGGGAACTCAGAGTCAGGCTAATGCTCAATTATAGTGCCTATCTGCACCTCCTTTTCTTTTAAGCTCAACTCATACTTTAGTTGTCTATTTTATTCTCATTTGCTTGACTACCTTGTACCTTCCTAGAAAAAAAGCAGAGTCTAAGCAAAGGCTATACATAGCATTTTTCTTCAGTTCTGCAGCGTGTGGAGTTATCACCACATAGCCCTTGATTCCCAGAGTCTCTGATAAGGGTTGTGTGACCTGAGCTTTCTGAACTCTCCAAAGAGCTAAGAGGAGGTACAGAAAAGCCCTTCTAACGAGACCTGTCTTTGGGGTAGAAACATAGGCACCCACAAGCACAACCCCCAGAAAGGCTCCAGAATGCACAGGCCAGACGGTCAGGCTCTCACCTCTTGCAGGTACTGCTTGGATCTGGAGGGAGGGCAGCTGTGTCCAGCACACCCTGGGTATGCAGTCCTCTCCCTGACACACTGCCGAAAGAGCCCTCCAGGGTGAAGCCATTGGGGAAGGTGACCTTGCCCTGGAAGCCGGGAGAGGAATGCAGGTATGTCTGTCCATCTGTCTGTCCAGCTGCCCTTCCACCCAATCATAACAGTCATGGCCGTCATTCTGGGCTACAAAGGCTGGAAACAGACGGGTGGCCTTCCCACCATCTATTCAATCTGCCCCACCCCAAGGGGCTCATAATCCTTCACCCCTGTAGGAGCTCTGACCGAGAGCCGTGCCCACCACTAAGGGGCTTGTCTATGAGGTAGAAGATGGCAAGGGAGTCAGAGTAGGGACTCAGAGGTCAGAGTAGGGGGACCACCACAGAGGCTGGGAGCGGGGAATAAGTCCAGAAGTAGGCAGTGGCCTTAGGGAGGGCGTGAGGTATTACTGGCCCCAAGAAGGGGCAATTCCTTACTGCATGGGACTGTCCCATTCACGGCATTCTTGGTCTCTATCCATTAGATGCCACAGTACCCTCCAGTCATTACAAAGAGAAAACAGCCCCCACATGTCCAAAGGCTCCAGGAGGGATACAACTGCCTTCTCCTGGGTCAGCTCGGGCAGAAACTTCCTGAAGGACAATGCCTTCAGGGGACCCCACTCAAGGTGGTGGTAGAGGGGGTGGATCCCTAACTCTGGAGCCAGCGGGGGAAACACCAGACCACCAGACCCTCTGCACCCAAGGCAAGCCTGCCTAGGCCCTCTTGACTCATATCCGATCAAACTGCACCTTTGTAGCAGAGAAAGGTCGCTGCACATGCCCCCTAGATATAGTGGAGATGGGAGAGGCCCCCCTGTCGTCTCCACCCACCCTCAGTCTTGGGTCTAAGCAGGGAGACTACAGATTCTGGCCAAGGTCACTGCGCAGAGTGGAGTAGGGTCTCAGTGGCCCTCACCTTCCCCACGAGGGTCAGGTCCCTGGTAAAAGTGCCCTCATACAAGGAGTCATCATCAGAGAGGAGGATCCCTGGGCCCTAGAGAAGGAGTGGGGAGGGCAGGAGCAGCGGGTTAGAAGGGCCAGAAGCCTGGGGATAGGGAGAGGAGAAGGGCCCTGAGCCCTGGCACACCTCCTAGGACTGTGCCCAGGTGGGATGCCAGCCCTTGGACTGCACAAACCCCATGCACCTCAATCCTGGGTTACTCTGACTGACACCCCCAGACCTGGCTTCTCCCCTCCAGCAGCCTCTCTCAGGAACTTTTCTGGGGGACCCTTCCTTCCCACCTACAGCTCAGGAAGTGCTGGGCTTTTCCTGAACCATCTCCACTTTCCTGCCACTGATGCCAGGGGCAGTGGAGTTCATCAGGCTCCCTTGCGGCTCTGGCTGCCAGGAAGCTTCAGACCCAAATGGGATACAATTTGTGTTCTTATTTTTAAATCTATTTTATGTGCCTATTCTTATCTTTTCTTCCTCCTTCAACTCCTTCCAGAACAAAGTGTAGCTAAACAAACAAGCCACAATATCAATAACAGCCATCAGGCCAAGCCATACTATGTGCCAACCACCTGGCAGGGTGTGGGTGAGACAGAAGATGGGGGTTGATACGCCCATGCTCAGGATATCTGGGCTTGAGACTCATTTCTGTCACTCAACAGAATGTGACACTAGGCAGGTTCTCTGACCTCTCTGAGCCTCACATTTGTCACTTGTACACTAGGGATGATGACACAAACCCCAGGGCTACTGGGAGGATCCCACGAGACCACGCTGGGAGGCCTAGCCCAGAGCTAGGTACCAGGGTTTCCCTGGCGGCTCAGATGGTAAAGAATCTGCCTGCAATGCAGGAGACCTGGGTTCAATTCCTGGGTCAGGAAGATGCCCTGGAGAAGGGAATGGCAACCCACTCCAGCATTCTTGCCCGGAGAATTCCAGACAAGACAGAGGAGCCTGGCGGGCTACAGTCAATGGGGTCACAAAAGAGTCAGACATGACTGAGTGACTAACACTCCCACTTTCTTTTTTTTCAGGCACCCAGTTAGTGGTCTATAAATGTGGGCAGAGGAGGCTGCTGGCATTCTCATTACCATTCACTTCATTATTGCTATTCCAGTGAGTCATTATAATACGTGGATAACCTGAGCTGCTGAAGGGAAAACTGAGGCTGGGAGGGGCAGAGACTCGGCCAAGGCCAGGGTAGGCAGGTGGCAGAACTGGATTCTGGCCCAGGGTTGGGCTCGCTCTAGCATATCAGAACCCTGATTCCTGCCCCAGTTCAGCTCTGGGGCCCCAGAGCAGGGACAGGGTGGCTCAGGACACATGTGGGTCACCGTACTCACCACCATCTTGTCTGCCTGGAAGGTGCCCTGGTAGCAGACACCCGCCTGGGTAACCATGACCCCTGGGCCATGGCGCTGGTCAGTCTGCCACATGCCAATGTAGCGCTCACCCCTGGAGGGTGGGGGCGGGGAGAGAAGATGGCCGGAGTTGGATCAGAATTGTTCCCATGCACCTTCTGTGTGCTCTGCTGGCGTGGGGCCAGGGGTCGGGGGGCAAGGGGCAGATAAAGAGCCAGGACATGAATTCACTCAAGTCAAACATGGGGAGGTGAGATTAGGACCGACAAGAAGAACAGAGGGTGGAGGAGAAAGGAAGCCTGCCTGGGGGAGGGCATCCTGGCAGGCTTCTTGGGAGAGGTGGCGGGAAGGGCAGAGGCAGGGAGCGCCACTGTGACACACGCACAGCCATGGGGGTGCCAGCGCACGTCAGATATGTGGGGACGCTCTGCGGTCTAGAGGGCTTCCCTGGAGGCTCCGCTGGCAAAGAATCCGCCTGCTGATGCTCGATCCCAGGGTCAGGAAGATCCCCTGGAGAAGGGGACGGCTACCCACTCCAGTATTCTGGCCTGGAGAATTCTATGGACTGCACAGTCCATGGGGTCGCAGAGTCGGACACAACTGAGCGACTTTCACTTTGCTTCACTTCAGTGGTCTAGAAGGCTGGGGGGTACACAGGTGTCATGGCACAGATGAGTTCAGAGGAGCAGGCAAGGCCTCGGATGCCAGGCCAAGGACACTGGGCTTTGTCTCAGCCCAGAGAATCTGGAAGGGCTGTGACCCTTTGATGGGGCCAGATCTTGGGGGGCACAAACTCCTCTCTGACAGAGCGAAGGGCTGGAGTTGGGGGGGGGGGCTGCGCATCTGCAGTCAAGGTCAGGGTCCCTCAACCTGAGCCTCAGCAGGGTGTGGAGCAGAAGTGAGGGGCTTCAGAAAGACTCTGGGAGACAGACAGAATGGACCCACTGATGACAGGGAACCCATGCCTAGAGGCATTTGGTCTGTGAGGGTCCTGTCTCCCCTCAGTCCTGCTGGGGCGGCTGCAGAGCGCTCACCTGTTGCTGTCCTCCTCGACACCGTAGCCACTCCGCTGGCCCCTCTCCCAGTGGCCCGTGTACCGCAGGGGCCGAGGGGCCTGTGGGGCACTCTCGAGGACCCCAAATCCATGGCGCAGGCCCTCCTGGAAGTAGCCTTTGTACACCTCGCTGGTGCTGTACCTGAGGAGGGTCATCAGTGGCTGGCCCTACCTCCCAGAGGACGTGCCCAGCCCACAAGGCTGCCCCCCGTCAGATAAGGGTCACTTACTCACAGATGCCATAGCCGCACATGCTGCCTTCCCACCAGTGGCACTTGTAACAGTCAAACTTATCCTCAGAGGCCTGGGGCACCAGGCGGATGCCAAAGCTGCCAGTGTGGGTGGGCAGGGAAGGAGGTCAGCACTGGGGCCACGGCCCTGCCCCAAACAGCTGTCACACCCCCTCCGTGCCCAGGAGTGTCCCTGCTTCCGAGGGGCCTTCGCAGACAATGAGAAGAATCTTACAGGTGATCAGGTCCCTCTTCTTCCTAAGGGCCCCTCAGGATACCCCACCTCCACCCCACCCCCATGCACCCTGAGAGGGCCTTCTGGACCTAGACCACTCCCTCCATGACGTGCCCTCTCCTCAGAGCCTAGTTTCCCCTTTAGGACAATGAGTGGAGCTGGACCAGATGGCCTCCAAGTTTCTGCTGGAGGTTTGGGAATTTAGGGTGGCGCCAGGCCGGTGACAGTGATGGGGGTGGGAACCCCTGTCATGCAGCCCCGTGTCAGCCCCAGCCTTACCCGTGCTCCAGGCCCTGGCAGAAATCCCCCACGTGATTCCGCCCATCTGGCCACTTCAGGGTTCCCCTGGAACAGTCGAAGTCCACAGTCATCAGGTCCATGGGTGTCAGGCCCACCAGACCATCCTTCAGCATACACAAGTTCCCCAGTCGGCCTCTACCGTACACTCTCTCAGAAGCCTCGATTGCCCTTGGACTGGACTCTCTGCTCCCACTGGGCCTCTTCCCTGAGTTCTACGACCCTGCACTGGCACAGCTGCCCCTGCAGCCTCACGGAGGGCATTCTACACCAGCAGGGAAAGTTCTGGAAGCATCCAGGTTGCCTTGTTCCCTTGACCAACAGGAAGCTCAGAGCTAACCTTTGAGTTCAAGCCAAGCACTAAGAGTCAGTGGGGTTTCTACCATCCTCATCTCCTCTTCTGACACAGCATTGTTTTTCTGTGTTTTTGTTTATAGGCTTCCTGAAGCCCTTTCTGGAAGTAGGCAGGGTATCAGAAATGAGTGGAATGCTTGCCAGCGAAAACTTGGTGAGTCCCTTCTGCTTTCTGGGCCTTGGTTTCATCAGCTGTGGCAAAAATTAGGGCCACATTCTTCAAAAGCCTCTCTGCTTGTAGAGTCGTATAGATCTGCAGTTGAGGCCAGGCTCCCCCTACCCTGAGGCCTGGAGAAAGTCATGGTTTCTGCATCTACAAAGGGCATGCTAACACTCCCTCAGGCCATTCTTGTAAGGGCCACCAGAAAATGCTACACAGACACCAGTTACCCGCCTTGAGAACAGAACAGTAACTGCGGGCCCTGCAGTCGGGTCTCTTGATGCCTGTCCCGAGCTCTCCAGCCTCACCGACATCAAGACTATTTGGCACAAACCTACTATGGACCAGTGCTGTCCAAGAGAACTTAAGAATTGACAGAACTGACCAGGGAGGGTAACAGCCTCTGGTTCATGCCCTGAGGCAATAAGGTCCATCTGGGTCCTATGCGCCCCAGAGACTCCCAGGAGGACCCCTGCCTTGCTTGGCCCAGAGCCTCAGTCACTCACTTGCCATGGGGCCTGCCCCAGTACCACTCGCCCTCATAGGTGGCCTGGCAGAAGCGGCCCTCTGCACGGAAGGTGTATGCTCCACAGCGGCAGGTGGGGGGTTCAGAAGGCTCCAGGCCCGCTCCCAGCACAGGGAAGTCCTTCTTTCCACGCAAGGCCTGGCACACAGCCTGGGTGACCTTCCATTGCCAGACCACCTGGGGGAGGACAGGGAAAACACAGGACAGGTCACTGCTGCTGGAGGCAGCCCCTCTAGGAAGCCTCCTGGGGTGGCTCCAGGTACCACCCCCCCATACCGCATTCTATCACCTGGGGGAAACTCCAACAGTTCCACACTGCTCCCTAGGGCCTCATCCAGACCTGAGATACTTACTTGCAGTTTGGGGCCTGCCCAGAGAGGCCAAACAAAACCATCAAGTGGGCCTCATCCCTGGCTTCACAGAGAAAAATACCTGCTCTCTATGGCAGTCTTAGGCCTGCGTCCAGGCAGACGCCTGATTCACTCTGGCCATGGCTCCAGAGGCTTGACATTCCCAAGGAGCCTCCAGGGCAGTATACTTATGCCCTCCCCTACCCTCCTGTCGCCTTCCTTTACTCCCCCAATCCTAGTCCCCAAGTTCACAGTCCACCCACACTCACCAGGCCCTGCGGGTCCTTGGAACAAAAGGAGAACTCTTCCTCGGGTGTGAGGAGGTGAAACGTGCACCTAGACAGATGGAGGTGATGAGTAGGCCCCAGTTTCATTTTCAGAAGGGAGCTGGGGGCAGGTCCAAGTCAGAGCCCTGGGGTGGGCAGATTTCATGGGGTAGAGGGAGGGAAGGCCTGACCTGTCACTGGAGAGGAGCGCTCACCTGTCCTGCCCAGGTTCCACCCACACCAGCTTCAGATCAAAGGTGTGGATGTTGTGGCCCTGAAAGAAGATGGGGCATAGGTGGGCAAGATGCTCACCTATTGTCTGGTTTGGCCTTGCTCCCAAGCACCAGCTCAGCACGCCCCTAGGTGTCCCCAGGTTGCTTGGTTCAGCATGCCCAGCGCTGAGTCCCCCACCAAGCCTGCCTGTTCCCATCTCCAGGGCAGCCCCTCCACCTCCCTTCCCACCCAAGACACAGGATCAGTCTCCCACAACCCTCTACATCCTGCTCCATCAGGGCCGCCAGAGTGGTCTTCTGGAAATGCCGCTTGGACCTTAGGAGCTCCTGCTAGAAACCTCCCTGAAATCCCTCCTGCTGAGCCTGACACCTAAGGCCACACAGAACAGCCCCAGGTCATGTGCCCCCCTTTCTCCACTTGCCACAAACTCTCCTCAGCCCGAACCTTCGCTGCGCTGCTACTTCTACCTGGAATGTCATCCCTGCTCTGAGAGCCAGACCAAACCTCCCTTCCTCTGGACCATCTCGTGTAGTAACCTCTCCCACCAAGCAATAGCCACAGGATGAAGTGGCCCCAGGCCCAGGCCTGAAGGGGAGGAGGAGCGTGCCAGACATGGGCAAGGACAAGAGAGGGTCCGGCATAGACAAACAGACGTGCCCAGGTCCAGAGGTGAGAAAGGGCTCGGTGCCTTTTAGTGAGCGTCTTGTCACTGTACCTGGAGCACAGAGGGGGAAGTCAGGGGTGGAGGAAAACAAACTGCATCGAAACCCCCAAACCAGGCTTCAGGAGACATAGGTTTGGATAGGCAAGTAGCACCCTTTCCACGTCGCAGCCCCCTCATCTCCCCCAGCCACTTGTCTCTTTCCTCCTTTTCTCAACCACTCCCAAGACCTCTGGCCTGCCCCAGCCCACCTGCAGCAGGACGAGGGCATCATCAAAGAGCAGCACGCGCTCTGCCCGCAGTGGGGTGACTGTCACAGGGACGTCCTGGCTGTCTTGCAAGAGTCGGCGAGCAGGGGTGCAGAGCACATCCTGGCGAGGTGAGGAGAGAACTGCAAAGTTCAGGGACCACCATCCTTGACACTGCACCAGTCACTCCACTGCCCGCCTCTGCCCCAGGCACCTCCACCCACACTCTGGGCGTCTCCTGGAGGCCCCCAGGTCAGTGATGGGCACTGGGGCTCTGAGCTGGTGGGGCTTCATTCCTGGCTATTCTCGGCAAGACGTCACAACCTCTCTTGAAGCCCCGCTTTGTCCTCCTCCACCCCATCCCAGGCCATGGCCACAGCCAAGCCCCCATCAACTCTCACCCAGGGTTCTACAATCCCTGCCTCTCTGGCAATTCTTATCCCCTTCATTTGTCCTCCTAATTCTCTGCTCTGAGCCCCAAGCCTGTCATGCCTCATCAGAGCACAGGGGATTTTCCCCCTGTAGGGGCAGTATAGGCAGTGGCTCGAGGGTGCAATCATTCAGTGACATCCCAGAAGAGAGGGTTGGTTCTGTGACCGCTCTTCCAGAGCCAGCAGCTCACATCCCAGCCCAAGAGGTGCTCAACAAATGCGTGAAGATGGCCGGACAGAGAAACGTCACAGACACTTGCTTTAGCCACTGCCCCATTTGGGTGGGGAAAATGAAGCATGGAGAATGCAACAGGCAGCTCGAGCCACCCAGGGGGCCCCCGCTGGGTTGGGGGGGGGGGTCTTCTCAGAGCGCCCTTCAGGTGTGGAACTCACCCTCAGCCGGCTACTCAGCGTGGGCCAGAGGGCCTGCGTGGCCATGGCCTGGTCCAGCTCCTGCCTCATGAAGGACTGCAAGTCTCCAAAGAGGCCGGCAGCATGTATCACCAGCTCCCGGGTGGGGTGACACTGTAGGGAGACAGGGCCACCAGGGCGGGGGCTCATCAGAACCTTCCCCCACTCGGGGATGACTGCCCCAGCCCTGCCCTGGCCCAGCAGGTCAGGAGTTTGTTCTTTTCTCCCTGCTGGCTCTTCCTCCGAGGAGAGGTCAGCAGGAGGATGCATCCGGGGGATTCAGGACCATCTGATGATGCCGCAGCTGGGCCTGGGCCACGTGTCCTCACACCCAGCACATGAGTCTACATCTGCTCTCTGGGTCTCTGCTGGCTCTGCCGGGGCAGGTCCATGTAACTCAGATACCCCAGGGCAAGGACATGGGCCTTCAATCCCCCAGAACAAGATGATGTCCCCAAGGCAGGCCAGGTCCTTTTTCCAACAAGGGGTTCCTGAGTAAGGCAGGTTCCCTGAGCCAGAGGCCCATTTCTCCCGTCCATCAGCTTCCTCACAGAAGCAGGTCTGGTAAGCATCAATACCGCCCTGGCCCCCTGCCCCCTGCACCCCTGCTACCTACCTCCCCGATGGTGTCCCCGAGGCTCAGCAGGAGGAGCACGTACTGCTGCACGTGATGGGAAAGTGGCTGGCGGAGGGCCTGGAGCAGGGCCGTGCCCACCGAGCCCTCGGAGCTCACACCCAACAGGACTTGCCGCAGCACCTTCCGCTGGCCCCGCCAGTACTCACTGAGTGGAGGGAGGGCCAGCGCCCCATCACTCTCCCCTCCTCTGTTCCCGCACCCACCACCATTGCCTCCTTGCCCTGGCTAATCCCTCAGATCCCAGGACCAATCCCAGACCCCAAAGCTCTCTCATGAGAACAGTGGCTGAGGTCTGGGAGCAGCATCTCAGAGACTGAAGGGATCACTGATTATAGCAGCCCTCCCTGAGTAGGAATTAGGAATGCTCCCCTGCCCAAGGGTCACTCCCACTAGTTGATGTCTCTGGCTTCTGCTCACAGCCTCCCGAGGCTTCCCTGCCCCTCTGCCGGGGTGTGGATCAGCGTGGGGTTGCCAGAGCCAGGAGTGCTCAGGATGAGTCCCAGGCTGTCACACGCACTGCTCTGGGGTCCTGGCTTCCCCACGCCCTCCCTCCCAGACACGCCCCTCTCAGAGGCTCTCCGCAACGCCGTGTGCTCACCTCCTCCTCTTTGCTGCCTTCTGAAAGGCCTGCACTGCCACGCAGCATGTGTAGGACTCGATGTACCTGTAGGCAGCACCAGGGATACCCTGCAGGCCCCACCCTCAGCTCCAGACCCAAGGGCCTGCCCTTCTGGGGTTCCTAGATCCTACCCGTTGAGTGGCTACAGCCCTGAGGGCCTGGCTCTGGGCACTGCTGATCTTGAGTCCTCACTGACTCAACTGGACAATTCTAACTCAGAGTCTTTCTTCCCTGGGAGGTCACCAGGCTCAGATCTGGGGTGTCTGAGCCTGCCCCCAGGCTAACACCCAACCCCAGGGCTGAGTGCAAACCTTTGCCGAAGCCCTGAGCCAAGTGAGTCCCAGCGCCAGCCCCTAGCCCACCAGGGCTGTCTTACTCCAGGTGGACCTGCAGGACACGGTCCGCGCTCTGCAGCAGCAGCAGGGACTCCAGGCCGACGGCTTCGGGGTGGCGCAGCCTCTCCCGCAGCGAGTGCAGGCTTTCCTCTGTCACGTCCCACAGCTGCTGGGAGCTCCTGTGCAGCTGCTGCAGGAGCTGCAGGCACTCTCGGACCCAGGGGTCTGAGGCCTCTGGAGCTGGGGCAGGAGCACAAGCACCGCGTGAGGCGGAACAGGGCCGCTACACCGTCCAGGGAGCACACACAGGCCCTGGCTGGTCACCCGAGGGGCAGCAGCCCCACGAGCCCTGGAGGTCCTTGGGACAGGACTGGAAGCCCACGTGCCCCCTGGAGCTCAGCAAGGGACAGGCAGGCTGCAGTAGTGGGGGGCACCCTTGTGGATTAAACAGGGGCACATGTCCACCTCCTCGTTACATAGGGGCAGCAGCTGCTGCTGCTGCTGCTGCTGCTAAGTCGCTTCAGTCGTGTCCGACTCTGTGCGACCCCATAGACGGCAGCCCACCAGGCTCCCCCGTCCCTGGGATTCTCCAGGCAAGAACACTGGAGTGGGTTGCCATTTCCTTCTCCAATGCATGAAAGTGGAAAGTGAAAAGTGAAAGTGAAATCGCTCAGTCGTGTCCGACTCTTAGCGACCGCATGGACTGCAGCCTACCAGGCTCCTCCGTCCATGGGATTTTCCAGACAAGAGTACTTGAGTGGGGTGCCATTGCCTTCTCCGCATAGGGGAGAAGGCAATGACCTATGGCCTATGACCTGATGACCTATGGCCACCAAGTACACACATTCCCCAAGTTTCAGAACATCCTCAGGTCCAGAATGTGCAGTGGTCCCCTGCCATTTACAGACACGCCGATAAAGCTCCTGAGATGAAGACATCTGCCTAAGGTCACTTCACAGACTGGGCATCCTGCCTTCCAGTCACGCCCTGGGTGAGAGCAAGATGAGAATTTGGGCAGAGAATCCAGACCTGTGCCCTGGGAGAGATGGGATTTCGTTTCCATGCACAGCAGACCTAGGTTAGAATGGGGTTCAGAGCCTAGCTCCCCGGGGTCCCTTTGAGAAGGAAGCAGCCAACAGTTGAGCGTGAGAACCCTGGACTCATCGAAAGCCACCCACTTCAAATCCCACTGCTCCCATCTGCAGTTGAGAAAGCTGTAGCTCAGAAGATCCAACCAGGGAGGACTCCTGTCCCTAGGAGGATGGTTCCTGTGGCCCCCACCTTTTTCACTGGAGAGCCTCAACTCACCAGCCTCAAGAAGGGGTTGGAGGACAAGGCTGTTGATGCGGGCAAGGGTTGCTGAGAAAACCTCCTCCAGCCGCAGCAGGGCCGCCTCCTCTGGGCTGCACATGGCCAGGGTGCCAGACTCAGGCCTGTGGACAGAGCCCAGATTAGAGCCGCTGTGAGAGCACAGTCAGTGCTCCTCTCAGGCCAGATGCCCGAAAGCAAGGCCCATGACCACCCCGCCTCAGAACTGAGCAGGGAGCCCAGGTCACCCCAAAGGGGAGTTCTAAACAGACCAGTGACTCCTGCTTATGCTCTACTTGGACCCAGTTGAGGGGAGCCCGAAGGAGTAGTAGAGAGGGTTCAGAATTACCAAAAGAAACATCTTTTTTTACCCAAAAGGCAGATGTTCCTTAAGCCCTCTGGCTTGTTCATTCCCCTGCTCAAACACCCACCATGGTTCCCAAGGGCTCAGAGTAACATCTAGTAGTGATCTGACCTAGCCCCCTCTCCACAGAGTCTCTGGAAACAAGGATATTGTCAGAAGGACACAGCTTTTTTCTCAAGGTCATGACTCAGGACCCCCTGTCTTGCCTTATAAACAAAAAGAGGTCTGGGGGATGTAGGGAACTGCCTACTGGAGCATGAAGGATGAACAGGAAATAAAAGAGGCAGAGAGGACAAGGCATGCAGGTGAGGGAACCATGAGCGCAAAGGCTCGATAGCATGAAGACCCAGGCTCGGCAGGGGGCCCACCAAGAGCTGCCTAAGTGGCTGACAGAGGAGCCATGGAGGGGCTCAGAGTAGGGGAGTGGTGATATTCAACATCAGACTTGGGGACACAGACTTGGTGACAGCTACAGACAAGAAGACGCCAAGCTGTGAGAGGGTGAGGTCAGTGTGGGCAGGAGCCAGCCCCTCCAGGCTCCCCACCTGGCTGATCCTGCAGGACGGGTCCTACTCCACATGTGGGGGCTTTGGGGATGAGCAGGTCTTTGTACCTCCTGCTCTGGAGAGAGGGACTCACCAAGGCAGGATCACCTGAGAAAGGAGCCTCCTGACTGAAGAGAGAGGAAGCAAAGGGCCTAGGTTCAAACCCACCGCCATAACCAGGCTGCAGCCTCCAATCAGACACAGCCCTCTCCTACCAGACCTGGCAAATGAGGTCATCTGCCCAGATTTCATGACTATACATCTTAGGATTGAAAATTAAATACTCTTTTAACCCCAGACTCTCAGACTCAGCCTCTCTCCAACTCTGACACTCTGAGTTGGTTGACCCGGGTGGAACTAGAGACATAATTTGAGACAATGCTGACAGACCCAAAAGACCAAACGGGAAAGGGTCTGGGTCTCATCACCTCCACCCCTCACCCAGCCCCAAAGACACTGAAGGGTATTCCAGGCCCTTGGCAGAGCCTATGATTCCCAGGGAATTGGCTCTGGGGCAACAAAGTGAGGCAACTGTCTCAGAACTCTGGCCACGGGCCCAGGCATTCCTGCCCCACCTTTCCTGCTGTTGTTGTTTCAGGAGGGTGAGGCCTTGGGAGGGAGAGGCAGGAAGGAGAAATGACTGGACACCCAGCTGCAGCCTTCTTCTCTTTCTGCTGGCCCTGCAGCAGCCCCAGCCTGCTTTGGAGGACTAGGGGAAGGTTGCTCCAAATCAATTCAGACAGACCAAGCGACCCCAGCCTAGGAGTCAGAGGTGCAGCAAGTGTCGCCTGGGCCCATCTGACTCTCACCCACATCTCCAGAAACTGGTGGAATGGAAAGACCCTTTGGAAGGTGACCTTTCCAACCTTAGCTGGCAGTCTGTCAGGGTCAGAGCTGGCAGGTGAGGACACTGGCTAAAAGTGAAGGGAGGAAGGTGTGGTTAAGATAGGAGGAACCGACTAGAGACCAGATTAGGGTGAGCTGGGAACCTGCAGCAAGTAACCCACTGTTGGGAGGCCTTGAACATCAGATCTCAGATACTTTTGGGGGCCCACCCCAGCCAATGCCACATTTGAGATGCTCCTCTCCCCCTCGGTTTCCTCCCCTTGCCACATGGGGCTGGCAGTTGCTACCCAGCCCTGGACGCGTGGCTCACACCTCAGCAACTCCCACAGGCCCCCTTCTGACCTCTGCCCAGTCTTGGCCATTTCCCAGCTTATCCAGAGCCTTACTCATCTCTGGGCCTCAATCACCTTCTCTATGAAATGGAGAAGACTAAATCATAGCTTTTTACTCTGACTAAATCACAGCTTTGTTAGTCTTCCCTAGAAAGGATAAAGGAGCTTCGCTGGTGGCTCAGACAGTAAAGAATCTGCCTGCAATGCAGGTGACCCAGGTTCAGTCCCTTGGTCGGGAAGATCCCCTGGAGAAGCGAATGGCAACCCACCCCAGTATTCTACCCTGGAGAATTCCATGAACAGAGGAGCCTGGCAGGATACAGTCCATGGAGTTGCAAAGAATCAGACATGACCGAGTGACCAACACTTTCAGAATAGATAAACTGATGGAAGGGAGCTCCTCTGAGTATGGGGAGCTGTTTCTCAGCTTCCCTTACCTCTCAGTGCAGCCTGGGGCCCCTGGAGCTGAGTATTACAGACCCAGACTGGCAACACTATTCTGGGACCCTTCCAGGTCTGTGGCCCCAGAAGGATCTCCTACCTTTGAGTCACACTGCCCAAAGGAAAGGCCAGAGGCTAAGCATTGTTGGTGAGGTGGTGGGTGGGGAGAAAACTGCATTTGGGGCTAAGCATCTGGTCTGGTAGTCCTGAGAGCCTCTGCTCCCAGGCTAGGAAGCTCCCAGGCTTCATCCCAGGGGCAATGAAATGTGAGGGCAGGACCCAGGCCAGGTATGAGTGTACCTAAGTGTGTACGAGGAAGGAGAAAGAGGTGCTGAACCTAACACCACAGGGATCCAGCAGGAGTCTCCTCCCTCAAACAGCAGTCCCATCACCAAGCTACGGCTCGCTGGTTAAGGGCATGGCCTTCTTACCCTCTCACTCCATTCAGTTCTAAGGTTCCTCAGGAGTCTGCACAGGAGGTACATATGGGGAAACTGAGGCCCAGGAAGGAATGGGAGGGCCCAAAGACACTAACTATAGAGCACATACATGGCTCAGACCCAGGCCTCCAGCTCCCAGTCCCATGAAGCTCACTTGAGCTAGGCAGTTCAGAAAGGCTGGGCGACTCACCTCAGGGCACACAGCAAATACCTAGGCTCCCCAGGCGGCTTTCATGGTCACCATGGGGCAGGGTGAGGGCAGACTGGCTAGTCTTGGCATGCCCAGGTGAGTCAGCTGCCGGTCCTTGCAGCTATCTAGCCAGCAGCCAGACCGGCTAGCTCACTCTCTGGCTCGCTTGTGCTCGCTCGCTCTCTCTCTCTCTCTCTCTCTCTCTCTCTCTCTCTCTCTCTCTCTCTCTCTCTCTCTCTCGCATTCTTGGCCTCTGTCCACGCTGGGTCCCTTTCTCCCCTACCTTCTCCAAGGCCTGGCCCCTCAGGCCCCTTGGCCACACCCTGTCTATGATTTCTCGGTCAGCAAGGAAGTGCTGCCTGCTGCGGAGGCTTTTTCCTGGGCTGCCTTGGAACCCCCTTGATTATCCAGCAAGCTGGGGCGGTAGACAGAGAGAGGAGGGAGGAGCTGCCCGAGGGAGGGGGCGCTGAGCTGTCACAGCTGACAGGTCCCAGTCTCCACCTGGGCCTCCCCCCCACACCCTTCCTCTGGGCCTCAGTGGCTCCAGGCACCTTGTCCTAGACCCCACCCCTCACCCTCCCGATCTCCCTGGTGGCATTTTTTTCACAGCCTTCCTTCCTCTCCCTGGCCAGGCACACGCAGTCACTGGAATTTCCCAAACATGGGCTCTTGTTCCAGTCACCAGGCGTTTGCCCATGCCATTCTCCCTGTGGCAACACTAGACTGCGTCACCTCCTGGCGCCAAGTCCCTCAAGCTGGGTGCTGCCCACGAGGTCGCCCCACAGCCCAGGCCAAGCCCCTGGGCACTGCCCTCTTGTCAGGCACGGGACCAGGGAGGCTGTCCCATGGTGACAGGGTGACCAAGGGGCAGGGAGGACGAAGCTGAACCCCGCTGAGAGGGAGGGGCCTTCGGACAAACTCTGACGGGCCCCGAGCGAGCGTGAGAGCTGTTGGGGACCGAGCAGTAGTGGAGGAGCGGCGCGCGGCGGCCCAAGGGGCCGCGGAGACGAAAGTCTCACCTGGAGCGAGGAGACGGGACAGCAAAAGGGCTCTGCCCCAGACGCGCGACCTCCACCCCGCCCTTACCTGCGAGGCGCGGGAACCCACGCGGGGGAGCGCGCTGCGGTTGCTTGCTCGCGGACGCCAGCCCCCCGCCGGCCCCGCCCCCTCGCCGGCCCCGCCCACTCCTGCCCGCCCCCGCCCCCGAAGGCAGCTCCGCCTCCCCTGCCTCCAACCGGCCTTGGGATGTTGCTCGTGGTCCAGGACGGGGATCCGCAGGGAGGAGGCGGGAAGTGGCGTCAGTCTGCCCCTCGCACGAGGCCTCTCCTGAGGTCTCAGTTTGGCGTCCTCTAGGGTCTGGGACGCAGTCGGGGTGGGAGGAGGAGGAGAGAAGGTGGGAACTTGATTGCCCGCCCCAGCCAACACACACGCGCGCGCGCGCACACACACACACACACACACGCTCAGGAGAGGCCAGCTACGCCTTAGGAAACATCCTGGAGGGGTCTTTCCCTGTTCCACGCATCTGCGTCCCGCCCCACTGCCCCGCCATTCTGATGCCCTACGGACCTAGGTGCACCGGATGGGTTCCTGAAACCTGTGGCCGAGAGGAGGGTAAACCGAGGCTGCTCCTGGTGGGCAGGATGTCCTTGGCCAGCCTCCACTCGTGTCTGAATGACCTTGGGGAAGTCTCCTGCCCCCACTCCCGACTCTTAACATAGCCCGGTAGACCGTGAAGTCAGCCAGTGGTTGTCTGCGCGCCAGGGCCTGAGACCTTGGGAAAGGCAGCCAGAAGCCTTGTCCTGGAGGACCTCCTGGGAGGGGGAGGACCCACGGTTCAAGCCTGTAACAAAGTAGCCCGCTGTCTTCCTCTGGATCCTCCAATCACTTCCTGCGGCATGAGGATTCTAGGGGATAACCGTGTTACTGACAAAACTTGAGGTCAAGAGGCCCCCCTCCAGAGACAGGAAGTGGAAATGAAGAAAGGATGCCGGCTAGTCTTCCCTCACTCACTCCCCACTCATTGGATAACATCACAGGCATTCCCAAGCCCAGGTTTACTGTCTCATAAATGGGGCAAGATCTGCCCAGCCTTCCTTCCAGGGTCGTGGGTAATTTGAAGTGCCCTGGTAGTGCCCCAAAGACGGCTTCCACTGGGTCCACCTGCTCTTTGCCGCCTGCAGTACAGCCCAAGGCGCTTACCCAATCCCATCACAGATGTGCACATACCCACCTGAACTTCCACTCTACACGCGCGGTTCCACAGTACATTCACTTGTGTCCCATTGACCCATCTGCTACTGAATCCACTGGCAGGGCTTCTGTGTTGCACAACTTGGGTGGCAGCTCTGTCCATGGGAACATGTGTGCAGATTCATACACTGCTCCACGGAACACACATTGAGACTCAGACCCATGCACGCAGAGAGGTCAGTGTAGAGTACTTGTGTACTCCCATGTACTCGAGTGCCCCTGGACACAAGTAAATGCTGATGAACACACAGATCTCACCCAGGCCCGGCTCAGCCCCAGAGCTATTTTGGGCCAGGCCCAAGGCCAACAAGATCAGAGGCTGCCAGCTCCCAACAGGCCCCAGCCACTGTGTCACAGGCCTCAGCCACCCAGCCCCCACACCAGCCTAGGCTGAGTCCAAGACGCACTGGATCTCAGCCTGGCTCTGTGACTAGAGGGATCCTCCCTTCCTACCTGCTGCTTCCCTGGAGCTGAACTTTGAACTCTGCGGTTTCAGACTCCAGAAGAGAATGTCTGCAGGGTCCCCTGACCACTGCCAAATGACTGCCCACAGCTTCCAACCCAGAGGCCCTGGAGGCTGGGCTGGATCCCTACAGGAAACCCGCAGGAGCTAAAAATAATACGCAAGGGACAAACAGGTTTCTGCAGGCCAGCATTTATGCCACCATGTATAGGGGGACACTATCTTTCAGGGGAGCCAAGCTGGAGAGCTTAGGGGTCCAGAGCTCTGTTTCCCCAGACCTGATGGGCCCAACTGGGAGTGGAGCATAGGAGTATGTGTGGCCCCTCAGAAGAAGTAGAAACAGTACTGAACAGTGAGCAGAGCTCACTGGATTACAAGCTGAAAACTGAGTTTGAGGCCCCAGTTCCTGAGTGACCTTAGGTAGGAGACAACCTCTCCCTGGGCTTCAATTCTCACAAGTAAGCAGAGGAGAGGAGTAAAAAAGTGGAAAAGGCTTTAACTTTCAGGATGTTCCTCTCACTATGGTGTTTAACATTGGAGAACTGGAAACACACAAGTATTCGAGAACAGGGAACTGACTGAATAAAGTATAGCTGAGGATTTTTGTTTGGTTTTGGGTTTTGTTTTTTCTGCCTGCACCACAGAGATTGAATGTGTGCATCCCACAGTGGAAGCACAGAGACCACCAGGGAATTCCCTTGAGATGGGTTTTATACAGTGTAATTTCAGACTGCCTTTAACAATGATAGCCATATGATAATGACTTGCATTTACTGAAGGTCTGTAATGTGCGGTTGCCACGATACTGCAGTTATACCCATTTTACAGATGAAGGGTTGAAGCTTAGAGAGATTCACTAACCCACTGAAGGCTCCCAGCTGTCAATAGGAACATGACCCAAAGTCTGACCCAGAAGTGTTCATTTCAAGCTTTAACAACTTCAGAAGTTATAACATATAAAGCTCAAACTTATAAAAAACAATTTGAAAGTTTCATCACTTATATCTTCTTTAAGCTGATTTCATCGTGAACTTTGGATAACTAATTTTTGGTCATGTTTTGCCATCTTCAGAGGCAGAAAAGGAACTTTAAGTAAACTTTCAAATGGAGTCTCTTGTAACTTCATAGCTTTATACTTCTGAGGTTATTAAAGCTTAAAACTACACTAACCCTTCGGGTCCACATTGTTATTTTAAGTCCGTTTGACTTGAAACCTGCATGACAGTACTGACACTGTGTTTAGGGAAGGTGGGGATCTAAAATGTTGTACTGGGAACAACCTCTGGGAAAAAAGGTATATTGATAAATGGCATACAGTGAGATTTCAGCTGTATTCAACAGCCTGAGGAGAGGTAGAGCCCACTTGGAGCAGTGGCCATCTCAGGGACACACATGATTGTATTCCCTTTCAGATTTCTTCACTGGGCTTTCCCTACTTTTTGGATGGAAAGAAGCAATGACACCCTTCCCTCCTGGGCTGAGCCATCCCATCAAGGCAAGCCAGATTGTACTCATCACTCCCGCAATTGTTAGATCATATAATCCTCCCATCAGCCCTGGGATGAGAGTTTTGCTCTCTCCATTCCTTAGATGAGGACATCGAAGCAGAGAGGAGTAACGGTTTACCCAAGGCCACTGTTAGGCTCACTAACCTCAGCCCAATCCAACCAAGGCTTCTCTGACTTCATGTCCCAAGGGTAACCTCCTTAGCTGGTCAAAATGGTGGGCAGAGAGCTACAGCAAGTGGTTTGGGCTTCAGTGAAGTTTCTGTTTGCTTGATCAGGGCAAAACCCAGGGAGGACGAGGTGACCCGGCCTACTCAGTCCCCAGACTTTGCCAGCCACTGTCAAGGGTCTTCTCGATGGACCCCTCGGGACAGCCCTCATGGTTCACTGCTTGCTTTCCCACTTCCCTGCCTGCCCTGCATGTCCCAGCCCTGAGGCCTGGAGGTATCTACAGCTGGCCCTCTCCTCTCTGCTGCAGCCTGCCTTGGTCCTTGCCCATCTACATGGCACCACAGGCAGGAGCCATAAAAGACTCTGGATCTACAGGGTTCCCAGTTCTAACAGCAGGCCCAAGGCCCAAAGCACCGCAGCCTGCACAGGTCTCCACTGGTGTCCTTGGGGATGAGGAATGCAAGGATCTAACACCTGTCTGCTTCTCTAGCGCTCAGCAGGGAGATTAATAAAAACATGAAAGAAGGAAAGAGAGAAGAGGGAGGATGGACCAGAGGAATCTCCCTGTCACAGGCCTCCCCACTGCTCTTCCAAAGTCCTCCCCAGGTCTCCACAGCTCCTCCAGTCCTCCTTGAATCCCTGGGTTGTCAGGCTCACTCTAAGGTTAGGACCAGAGTGCAGTGTGGGCCAGGTTCAGTGTGAGGTCAGGGTCATGGCTCTGATGGGAGTGAGAGTCAGAGCTCAGGCTGGGGCAGATGCTGAGGATCAATCAGAAACAGAACATGGTCTTCCAGCCCTTTCAGGGGGAGCCCACACTGTCCTGTGGGGCCACAGATGCTGGCTCCTTCAGGAACCTTCTATCACACCCGCAGCTGGCTGCTCTGACGTATAATCCCATGTTCCCCCTCCCCCTCCCCCTTGCTCTGGTGTCCAGGGTGACCAGAGCTGCCTCTGGGCAGGAAGCCAGCCCAGAAAGCCCAGGACATCCCTGAGCGCCTGTCACCATAGCAACCTGCCTGCCAAGCCATCCACTCCCCACCCCACCTGGGTCCAGTACCGTTTTTCAAATTCAGAACGTCAGAATGGGAAGGGCCTCCTAGATCAGCAGATTCCAGCCCCTCCCTTTGTCCCAAATGAATAAACTGAGGCCCGAGTGGGGAAGGGAAGGGGGGAACCTGTTGTCCAAGGACCTGACCCCAACCTGTCCCCCCTCCCACCCACTCCTGCCCCATGTCGGTCTTGGTCGGATTCGGGGAATGGGGAGTCTGGAGTGTGATCTCCAGAGGGGGGCGGGCCCTCCACCCGGAGTGATGCAGGGGCGGGCAGCCCGGGAACCGGACACCGACGATGAATAAATGATGCTCACTCGCAGCCTGCCTGCGACCAGATCGCCAGCGCCGAGCGCCGGCTGCCCAAGGGGCAGTCACCCAGCCAAGGCAGTCCTGCCGGCGTCCCTCGGCTCCCCCGACCTGCGACCTGCGGCGGAGCAGCGCGGCGCGCGCGAAGATGGCGGGGCCGCGGCGAGGCGCGGGGCTCCTCTGGGCGCTGGGCGGCGCCGCCCTGGGGGTTTGCCTCGCAGGGGTCGCCGGGCAACTGGTGGAGGTGAGGTGGGCCGGCGCGGAGGGGTTCGGGGTGGCTGTCACCGTCCAGGCAGAGCCAGGCGGTGCCTTTCTGACGGGAAGCTGGTTTTTCCCTTTCTTTTGCCCTAGGAGAGCTGACTCAATGGGGAGACCCAGTCCATCCCAAGCGCTTCCAGGATGCAGGGAGACTCAGCCCTAGCCTTAGTGTCCTTGCTCTGATGGGCGGGCACAGCCCCCGATCTCAGGAACATTATTCTGATGGGGGAGACTCTCCCTGACCTTAGGGCTTCCCAGTCTGATTGGAGATACAGCCTGGCATCAGCGAGTGTCTGATGGGGGACACTCAGCCCCTGTACTCTACTCTTTGGTGTCCAGAGGTGGGCAGATGGGGGGCGGAGGCCGGGGGACAAGGATAGCCTTCGCAGAGCAGCCATGTGTTGTTTGACCCCACACTGCAGGGAGGGGCAGGCAGGGCAGGGCCCAGGGACTCAGGGTCTTACTTGGTCCTGGTGATGACTGGGAGCTAGTACAGGTGTCTGAGCAGAAGAGAATCAGGATGAGTCCTGGACTGGAAGGAGAATAAATTAGACGAGGGCCCATACTTGGGAGAACTGGAAGGAGCTGCTGAGATGGTCCAGGATGAGGTGAAAAGGATGGCTGAGGGGCTGACCAGAAAGGGAAGGGTGGGGGCCATCTGCAGCCCCCTTGGCTGGCCTCTCTGTACCCCGTCCCTGCTGAGCCAGGAAGGGGAGCTGATGAGGCTGACCGGACCCAGGATTCTAGAGCAGCAAGCCAGAGGGAGAAGGCCAGAGGTAGGGCCAGGGAAGAGTAGGGTAGGAGCCTGTGTAGGCAGGGGCAGAGTGGAGAGAGCAGAGTGCACGAGATAGTCAAGCACCGCGGAGGACCCTCAAGAGGCAGGTGCTGGGCAGCAGGATGGGAGGGGGAGGACAAGGCCTTATCTC
Organism: Ovis canadensis; assembly: GCF_042477335.2. Lineage (NCBI taxonomy): Eukaryota > Metazoa > Chordata > Mammalia > Artiodactyla > Bovidae > Ovis > Ovis canadensis. The sequence continues at coordinate 67,392,645 of NC_091263.1, read as the reverse complement.
TGGGGTCTGAGGAGATACACCCCTGAACTAGTGGGTGATGTATGTGGGGACAGAGCCCTGTACCCCCATGCTGGTCTGTGCCTGCTGCTGACCAGGGGGTGTGATCAGAAGGCTGGGCTGGAGTCAGATGTCAGCTCTGGTGTCTCTGTAAGGGGAGTCGGGCTGGCTTGAGCCCCATGGAGTGCACTTAGGCCCCCGCCAGCTGTCCTGAGGCCTCAGGTGCAGAAACTGAGCTGGTCTGGGTGTAGGAGAAGCCCGACAGAGGGGGTCAACTCAGGTCTGAGTCAAGGACTCTTCCCTCAGTCCCCAGGAAAACGTCTTCTCCCAGTTCATCAAGGGAAATTGCATTTTGAGTCCCTCTGCCTACCATCCGCCTATAGCCTGAACAAGGGTCTGGCTGAGCCCAGGCGATCCAAGGAAGTACCAGAAAGATGAGCCGGGCTGGGGTCCATGGTACCACCCACCCTACCCATAGGCATCACCCTCCAATCAGCCTGTGAAATTCTGATGGAGACCAGGCCCCCAAGCTTCAGAGTTCAGACTCCCAGCAGTGTCCACCACAAACAGATGCCCGACTATTACCTGTTTCCCTCTACCCAAGGCCCTATCAGGGTGTCTTGAACAAAGCTGGAACAAGAATATGTCAGAAGTGAGCTCCTGGCTGCCCAAGCTCTGAGTCTGAGATCTTTACCATGGCCCCCAGAATATCCCAGTCTTACAACCAGCTGGGTCAACACACTGAACCTCAGAACCACGGAACCCTGCCACTGCCCAGACCTCGGCCCTGACTCTACAGATGCGTGCCCAACCACATGCACACGTCCTCCAGCCACATGTGCACTATACCCACAGTGCCCAGCCCCAACCCCACACACACGTGCCAGACCCCACACACACGTGTCTGACCCCACAGATGGGTCCAGGCCCCCGGGATGATGCTGAGAAAGGGTGTCTACTTGTCCATTTTACCACTCAGGTTGTGTAGGAAGCCTCTCAGAGACCCCTGGAACCATTCCACTCAAGTTACAGATGGAGAAACTGAGGACTAAAGAAAAGAAGGCTCCTACCCCAGTTCACCTTGGTTAAGAGAAGAGAGCCGGGAATCATGTACCAGCCCTGGGCACATAGACCTTCTTGGTTACCTGGGACAGGTTGCTGGTCCTTTCCAAGTGTCCCCAGTACAGGCTGAGAGGTGGCGTCTATAAGGTGAAGAAGTACCTGGCTTTTGGTAGGTGCTCCATCCAGGCTTACAGACCAGGGGAAAGACTGGACAGACAGTTGAGCTATGGGTTGCCTTTCCTTTCCAGAGAGCTGGAAGAGACTCCTCTCATCTGTCCTTATTTGGTTAATCTAGGGGCAAGGCATTGCACTGATGCCCCAGAGGGCTCCCCTCTCCCTCCAAGTACCCCTCCACACCCCTCAGCCAAGCTCGGTGACAGAGAGAGGGTCATATCCCTCTCAGCCCCACAGGTCAGGGACAGGTCTCGCTGCTACCCTCCAGAGCAGGGCTGTGTCCCTGACCTGGGGGGCTGAGAGGGATATGACTCTATCTCCTTCCTCAAAACCCCAGGACAGGGAGGTGTGGCACTGGGAAGGTGGGAAGTGGCGTGCGTTGCTCATGATCGCTCCAGCCGTGCTTACAACTTTTGGCCTCCAGGTGTCGCTACTGCATTTCAGACAAATTAGTCCCTTTTCTTGGTGAGGATTCTGGCATTGCTTTCTGGTCAGAGGAGGTGACTCAGGTAGGACAGGCAACTGCTGAAGCCACTTGGTGGGGATCCTGGTCAAGTAAGAGGGTCATGAAGCCCTGACTGCAGTTCTACACCCTATCCCACGCAGGGGGGACATGAGAAAAAAGTACCATGAGGCAGTACAGGAGTCGCCTTGTCTCTGGCCTTGGTCCTGAGACCCCATCTGCCTGTGTGGGGCCCAAGCCTGGAGCAGGAGGAGAAAGGGCCTTGAAACTGACTGAAACAAACCATCCACATTTGCCCCTTGGGTTCGGTTTCCCCAAGCACTAACCACCCTCACACTCCCAAGTTCCCAGCTCCATGGTTCTGGGTTCTGCCCTCTTCTCTGGCTCAAAGGCTGGAACGTCCCAAGGTCTAAGGCATTGGTTATGAATGTCTAAGACCCTTGATCCCGGGAGATTCTGAAATGCTCGGACTTAGTAAGTCCTCGCTGAGACCTGGGCCTCTCTCAGCCCAGTCCCAGTCCTTGGCTTCTGCCTGCCTCACTCTGCTCTCTCCCAACCCACAGCCCAGCACAGCCCCGCCCAAGCCCAAGCCTCCCCCGCTGACCAAGGAGACGGTGGTGTTCTGGGACATGCGTCTGTGGCACGTGGTGGGCATCTTCTCGCTTTTCGTGTTGTCCATCAGTAAGTAGCAGCTGCCCCCCTCTACTACCCCCTGCCACTGCCACACCACAGTGGGAGCACAGCACCCCGTTACCCCCCCAGCACCACCCCCCAGGGGCTCAGAGCAGCAATTCCGGGCACTGCAAGCAGGCCCGGCGCCCACAGGAGGCCCTCTGTGGTTTCTGGCACCTCCTAATCCACACAAAGTCCCTGCGGAGGGCTGACAGGCTGGTGGTGACCTGAAGTATTCTGCCCGACGGGGGATGCAGCCACATGGCAATTACTGTAATTACAGGGGACTCCACTGAACCAGGACGAAGACGTGTCATTTTTCCCTATCACTGGCCTCCTCGTGCTTTTCCTGCAGCTTGGCCAGCTTAAAACACCCACACCCAGGGGCCCCAGCAAGGCCACCCTTGGCTGCAGCTCAGCACCAGAGCTCCCCAGACGCCCAGCAGATGCGGCTCCCAGGCTGCAAACCCAGCATCGTCAAATACCATTTCCTTGGAATGCTTCACACCCACCTCAGTTAAGAACAGGAGACCCACCCCCTTCCTCTCTTGGATCTGGGAGTTGCTTGATGTGAAGTTGCAACAGAAGCCAGTTTGGGATGCTCCTCTCAGCTGTCCTTCCAGAGTTGGGGTCTAGAGTTGAGAAAAGAGGGGCTGAGAAATGCCGAATGGATAGGAGAGGCCACCAGGGTACAAAGAGGTTCCCACGGGCCAAAGGGAGGAGAGGGGCGCAGCAGTAAAGGGAAAGAACACACTCCCCCAGTAAAGGCTTCGTGGAGAAGGAGTCCTCTAAGCTATAGAAGGGTAGGATGGATGACGGTTTGTGTCAGGCAGCTAGCAAGGCATTCTGGAGAGAGGTACAGTGGGGGCGGGCATGGGAGAAAATAGCCTCCACACAGGTCTCAGATAAACCTTCTAAGATGTTTACTGAGTGCACCCTGGCTCAGAGGCTACAAGGGCATTTAAGTTCTAGCAGGAGCTATCCTGGGCTGAGGTCCCCCAGGGGTCAGGGCTGACCACAAGGGCCCGCCCAGATATAGGGGCTCCAAGGGAGACAAGGACATCAGTCTTGCATGTGCTTCTCCTAGCACCGGAAGTGCCCTTCCACCCCACCCCCACCCCCACTCTCTTCACAGCTAGGGTGGGAGAGCTTCCCTGGTGGCTCAGACGGTAAAGAATCCGCCTGCAATGCGGGAGAGCTGGGTTCGATCCCTGGGTTGGGAAGATCCCCTGGAGAAGGGAACGGCTACCCACTCCAGTAGCCTGGCCTAGAGAATTCCATGGACAGAGGAGCCTCACAGGCTACAGTCCATGGGGTCGCAAAGAGTCAGACACGACTGAGCGACTTTCACAGAGTGGGAGGAGGAGGTGAGCAAGAGGCCGCCTTCTCTTCCTAGCCAAGGCTCCAAGGCTGTTATCAGTCAGGCTTCTGAGTGGAGGCCCCACGGACAGACAGGTGTGGCTGCAGCCCCAGCCAGGTGTTCAGAAGGTGGAGCAACTCCCCAGTACCAAGAAGCAGGTTTAGGGAAGGTATCTGCCTGCAGGGGCCACAGGATAAGTCCAGGGTACAGGTCCAAAGAGCAGCTCAGGGGCACCCCGAGGAGCAGGGTTGAGGGCACCATGGGGCCTTAAGACACACAATGGTTTCTCCCAGGCTCTACTTGGCCCAAGATGGTAGAAGTGCCTAGGGCCACATAGGAAAGCGGCAGTGTCAGGCCCAAAGAGGCACTTGGACCTCAACTACACAGACTGACTTCTATTCCTAACCCTATTTCCTGAAAAAGAAGGGATAGTCCCAAAGGCCTCTGAGCAACAAGTCAGCACTTGTTACCTTCTATGCAGGGCTCTAGGGAGTTGGGGACCCTGGGTCCTGGGGAGGAAACATTTTTCCCACTTCTGTGTCTGCTTGGGTCTTGGTGGTACAGCTGTTAGTGGAGCATCATCCCCAGAACCTTGTGGAGAGGATGGAGTTGGATGGGGTGCCTCTTTGGTTCCCTGCCAGACTGGGGACTTCTATCCCCAGCCTCTTCCTGGGCTTGGAACTCCATCCAAGAAACTTTGTTTCTCTCCTTTGAAGAGAAGTAAGCAGGCCAGGCTGGATGGGACAGGTCCAGAGTGAGGGGCAGTGCCTCCATCCTGCTCTGGCTGCCAATAGCTGTGGCTGAGCTCCCTTTAAAGTCCAGGCCTCCCAGGGACTGGGACCAGCCTTTGCTGAGAGCCCAGGCATGGTCCTGAGAAGGTGCCTGATGGGGTAACTGGAAGAGGTGGTTCAAGCCAGCAGGGTGGGGGTGGGGGACCGACCCTGGACCTCTGGCATACAAGAGTCTGGAGGCAACCAGAGCCCAGCTCTTTGGGTAAGAAAGGTCTTCCCAGGCCCATCCCTGGGCAGCAGTGCACAGTCAGACCTACTATTAGGGCCTTCACACGACTGTCCCCCACCATGTGTTCCTGGATGCTATTGACACCCTGTCCATTCATTCAGGAGTCCTGTCCTGAGTCATAAAAGCTTTGAAACCATCTCATTCATTTTTTCTTTCATTCTGTGAGTCTGGGGAAGACTCAATGGGGCCACAATACTGGCTGACGAGGTTGCACAAGATGACCCCAAAGTGTGCTCCTGCCCAGGCCATATAAGTCCTCTATCTTCCCCAAAAAGAGGCCTGGCTTGTCCTGCCTGGCCCTCCTGCCTCTAGGAGTCTGTCAGGAAGTTATGTCTGGTCATCTGATTTATAATAGGAAGCAGCTCTGTCCCCTCTCCCTGAGGCTGGGGCCAAGGTGGTCAGACTGGGGGCCTTAGAAAAATAAACTCAGTCCAGCCGGGTCCCGGCAGCCCTGCCCTCCCCGTCCCTGGACAGGCCAGCTCCATGCCTTGGCCCAGCTTGCGTGGGCACAGCCGCCCTGAGCCAGAAAACCACTCCTGGAATAACTCTGTCTGAGGTGAACGCCCCAGGGCAAGGTCTGTGTCCTCCTGGAGGAGCCTCAGCTTGTCCTCAAGGAGGCTGAGGAGGATGCAGCCTGTCCTCTGGTGTCTGAGGTCCTCTCAAGAGCCTGGGGAGGAAAACCTAGGATGAACCAGGAGCCCTGAGGCCTGGGCTGCAAGTACAGGACACCCTCCAGGAGGCTGTAGCTTGAGTCATGGTGTAGCCCACTTCCTACCCTCCAGGACCTCTCAATCTAGTCAGAGAGACACCCCCCGCCAAGCCAGGACCACTGACATAATTTATGGGACCAGTGAAAATGAAAATATGAGATCGCTGTCCAAAGATTATTAAGAATTTCAAGAAAGTGACAGCAGAGTATTACGCCAAGCACAAGGCCTTTCTGAAAATAGGCCTACTACCTAAAGCCAGCCCTGCAAAGACATTTTGAAAATCTCAGAGCCCACAGAGGTTTTGTCAAAATGTGGAACCTCCTGAAAGAGACTCTTGGATGAGACACACAAAGACAGATGGAGACAGGCCTGGAACTCGGGCGCCATTGCGGGGAGTCTGGGCTCTGGCCCTTGCCAAGCCTGCTCTGTCCTCCCTGTAGTTATCACCCTTTGCTGTGTCTTCAACTGTCGCGTGCCACGGACCCGGAAGGAGATTGAAGCCCGATATCTGCAGCGAAAGGCAGCCAAGATGTACACAGACAAACTGGAGACTGTGCCGCCCCTCAACGAGCTCACAGAAATCCCTGGAGGTGAGCAGGCCTGGCCCCCAGTCCCGCCAACCCCCTACCCTGCCAAGCTGGCCATTTCCTTGATCCTTCCACCCAGAATGTCCTGTTCCTCCCCTCCACCTGGTTCAGGGAGGGGACTCATCCCTGTTTCTGGAGACCAGAGCAAAGGAATGGGTCAGAGTGAGGCAGGGAAAACAAGAAGCTATTTTGCAGGTAGGAGTGGTTTGGAAGGAAAAAGGAATGAAGGGTTGGACTGGGAGGCTCTGGTGTGGGTCACAGGACGCTGTTTCACTCCTGTTGAACCCTTTTCCTTCTATTCCACAGAGGAGAAGAAGAAGAAGAAGAAGAAGAAGGACAGTGTGGATACAGTGGCCATCAAGGTAGAGGAGGATGAGAAGAAGGAGGCCAAGAAGAAAGGAGAGAAATGAGGAGAGCTTCCTGGAGGTGGCGGCTGGGGCTGGCCAGCCCTGGGGCTCATGGTCCTGCCAGAGTCCAGACATCTTAGACTCCAAGCTCACACATGGACCCCAGAGGTTGCAGAGAGCCCTGTCCCTGTAAAGAGGGAGTTGCAGGGGCCCAGGAGCCTGTCCTAGAGCCTATAGGAGCAAGGACGAAACTGTACCAGGTGTGCCACCTCCTGGCCTGGATGCCAACTCCCGGCACCCAGTCCACGTGGCCGCCCAGCAGAGGTGGCCTGTAGACCCTGTCCCTCTGTAGATCCAAAGCGGCCTCAACCCACCCAGACATGCCTCTGTCTCCTCTTCTGCCAGGAACAGCTGTGGCTAAGGGGTGACGGGATGTGGGTTCTCTTCTGGAAGGGGATGGCCAGCCTGGATGGGCCAATGTGAGGCCACATGAAGCTGTCCACAAGGAGGGAGAGGGTCACTGGAGGAAGCAGGGGCAGCAGGAGGCTCTCGGACTTGGCTGGATAGCAGCCCTGCTGGTGAGGGGCTGTCCCAAGCCTGGCATGGGTTCTGGCCCAGAGCAGTGAGCAGAGAAGGACCAGAGGCAGAACCCCCAGCCCAGCAGATACCAAGCTCCAGGCAGTGGACGCACTTGTCTTACTTACTGTGATGTAGCTGAGGCTGCTGGAGGGCCTAGCATGAGGCCCAAGGGCTCAGGACTGGGGGCTCCAGGGGTACAAAAGGCTGAGGCCAGTGGACCAGAGAGAGAAGAGAAGACAGCTGGCACCTGGGACCCAACTTGGGAATCCAGGGAATATTTGAGAAGCCAACAGGGACTTGAGGCCATTCTGGGGCCCTTTCTAGGCTTAGCTGTGGTGGCAGGGCCCCAGGAGACCACCACAGGGGCCAGTTAGGGTGGAGGTAGCAGCCAACCTTCCACCTGCTGAATATAACAGCACAGCTTCCTCTCCTGCTCTCAACCACGATTCTTGAAACAGCACTGGTGACCAGAAGTGAAGGCTTAAACTTGACCTGCGGACTGGATCCCTGGGGAGGGGACATGCAGAGAGGGGTATCTAGATGGCAGCCAACATCACCTGAAGAACTCAGACCTGGGCCTGGAGATTTAGGAGATACTGGAGGTTTCCGAGCCGGGGGGAGCTGCTGGCAAAGCTCACGCTGCCTCTGCAGCCTGCAGAGATTTGTAAATAAAGCTGAATGCCTTCTCATACTTGAGCGACCTGAGATGACCACTCAGGTACCCCGTCCCTGAAGCATTTAGTGGAGGGCGATGCAGTGATCAGTGATAGGCGGTGAAGGCCAGGCAGTCGTTCCCTTTCCTGACTTTTCTCCCGTTCTGAATTCAGATGAGCTGAAGGAAGAGGTGGTGGGCCGAGGGACAGAGGGTCAGCTGTGGCCAGTGGGGCTCAGCCCTGAGGCAGGGCGTCAGGACCAAGAAGGAAGCTGCTTGCTCTGCTCCACTTCCTGGTGTCAATAGATGGGTGCTTGAGACACAGAGGAGTCAAGCCTGGATTCCAGCCTGGACACAAATCATTATTACATGAGGCGAGAGAACCAGGCTGACATGGAGGAAGGAGCACAGGGTCTTAGAGCCACAGCCCGGGGGGTGGGGCAGAGATTACAGAAGGCCCTGCTGTGGAAGCTGAGTACTCACTGCGCCACCAAGTGGAAACCCTGGCTCTGCCCAGGGGTCCAGCCTGTGGGCTTCTCATACATACGATTTTGGCAAAGACCATTCTACCGATACAAGCCAGAACCCTTCTGTTGGCTGGGCAGCAGAGGCCCAGGGGAGCGGGGGCCACTAGAAGTCAGAGAAGCAGCTGCTAATGCCTGGGGTAAGTCCGGGCCCCGGCCACATCTCCCCCACCAGCTGCCTCCCTGACCTCTGACTTGCGTCTCCACTAGCCATTTAAGGACAGGCATATCTGCTGATCGTGGGGATAATGTCTGATCCCAGTGGGCGTCTGCCCCAAGTCCAGGCAGGGGACAGGGTTGGAAGGTCAAAGTTTACTACAGTGCTTCAGGGCAATGACAGAGTATGTTCCAGCCACAGGTGAGAAGATGAGCCAAAGCCGAGAACACACTCACCTCTGCAGCCCAGAGCTGCACCCTGAGGCCCAGCCTCACACTGGGTCCTGGCAGCCCCAGCGTCAGCCTGGGCAGTACATTCTAGGCCCTGAATCATCTGACCCCAGTATGATCCCCACACATTCCCCCCACCTTCTGCGGGAGCCACCCCGAGCTCGTGGATGGAGCTGGGGCTCTGCACTTTGCAGTGTCAACTGCTGGGAGCCACCTATCCCACCCCTTCCCTGTTCTCTCATCTCCCACTGCAGCAGGCCCAGGAAGGAGGAGGCATGGGGAAGAGAACCATTTAATTGAACATCTAGTCTCTGCCCTGCCTGTGAGGGCTGAGAACTGCACCTGCAGCATTCTAGACAAGAGGGTGAGGAGGGGCCTGGGCAAGAGAGGGCGTGCCCAGGGACAGCACGAGTGTCAGAGGGCAGCAAGAAAGCTGAGGAGCATCAGGAGTGCCAGGAGCAGGGCCCAGGAAGGGGCTGGCAGAGTCTGCCCGCTGACGCGGTCCCAGATCCACTGTTGGTAGGAGGAGATGTGGACGTAGATAGGCGGAGCCTCGCTCTTCTTGCAGCCTGGGCCCCAGCTCACCACTCCCACCAGATGCCATACGTTCTGCACAGGACAGGCCAAGGGCTCACCACTTATCTCCTGTGGGGAGGGGTGGGGAACAAAAGAGAGGCCACATGTGGTCCAAGGGAGACTTGATCCAGCTCAGGAACAAGCAGGGTGCCCTCACCAAACCTTCTGCGCAGTCTCCAAGTGTCTCATAGCTGAGAGGTACCTTTGAAGTCCTGACCCAGGAGACCTTCCTTATAAGGCTCCACCTTCCATCTCTCTCCATCCCCCATCTCGTTAACATCCACCTTCCATCTTCCCACCCTTCCCATCCTCCTCCCTCATCTCCACCCTCTATCCCCACTCCCCATCTCTCTCTCCCCAACTCTCATCTCATTCCCCCGCATCTCCATTCCCTGTCAAATTTCCCCTCCTTCATCTTCCTCCTCACTTACCCCTGCTCATCCCTGGCCCCTCTCTCCTCCCCACACGTCCTGCCTGTGCTGTGCCCCTCACCCCTATTCTGGCCAGGTGCCCTTGGAGGTGAATGAGCAAGGGCAAGAGATGCTCACGTAGCAGAATTTTTCCCTGTCGACGTCCTTTGCACAAATCATCTGGGAGTTGATGATCTGAATCAGAGAGGGGATTTTGGAGAACCTGTGGTAGAGGCTGTCACACTCTGTGCTGTTCAGGATGGTGACTTCCTTCTCCTGGATGGTTCGAAATTGGGGCCATTCACCTGTGGGACAGGGGTCCCCATTCAGGCTTGACGGTTTAGCTCCTGCCCGCAGCCACTGGCCTCATGCCCATCCTCCCTCTGTTCCTTGCCACTCCTCTAGCCTCGTCTCCTTGCCACACAGCAGCCCTGGAGATCTCTCCAGGATTAGCCCACCTACCACTCCAGCTGACGCTTCCCAAAGGCCCCTCAATATAGAGACCCTGGAGCAGTTTACCCAAGACCTGGCTTTGCTGGACCTGATCTCACGTCTGGCAGAGTCCAATTCATCAAGTCCATTCTGATCTTGGCATCTTGGCTTTTGCATTCCGTCTATCCACAAAGCCTACCAAGTCTATCTGAGGTCCAAGATCCTGCCTTTTCTTCATGCTTTCCCCAAAAGCCTCTTCCTCCCCTGAGCTTCCCTAGACTTGCCTCTGTGGTTCCAGGCACTCCTCACTCCCCTCCTGACTCTCACAAGTGTGTGTTTGTCCCTAAGTCTGAGCTTCTGGGGAACAGGTGACTTCCAACTATTTCCAACTATTCACCAGACAGGCCATGGCAGGGATGACAAAAAGCCACCCCACCCGGGTTGGAGATCCTGAGTGCTTTCAGGCATGCTGGCTCTGTGAGGCCACAGGGAAGAACACTTCTCTTGTGGGAAAGGGACAGGGGTTCCCCGAAGAGGATGGACATTCCTGGGCTCCTAAGGAAATGGGTCCTTGGATGGCCCTTGGAGGCCACAGGGAAGAACACTTCTCTTGTGGGAAAGGGACAGGGGTTCCCCGAAGAGGATGGACATTCCTGGGCTCCTAAGGAAATGGGTCCTTGGATGACTCCTGCTCGCTGGGCTCCTAAACTGGGATGATAAGGGATTGAGGGCCACTGCTGGGGTAGGGGGAGACACGAGGGAACCCTCAGTGACTCCCAGCTTCTGGATGCAGACTGCCCTTAGCCAGACACATGGGTCTTCTGGGGAGCCTATTACAGACACAGACCCCTTGTCCTCTCACCTTGCCTGTTCTGCTTCAAACATGGATACCCTGGGACTGTGTGTAGACAGCAAGATATCACTCTGTGCCCACTATGCCTTCAAGTACAGCCTGTTTACACACCCTGACTTGGGCCTGAGGGTTTCAAGGGCAATCTGGGTCCCCTAGATACATTCACTGCTGAAGCCCTCAAAGGGAAAAAGAGATAAGAATCTGACAGGAGTGGGATGGTGGGCTCCCTGGGGAAAGTGTCGCAGAAATACCTGTCCATGGTAGACCCTGGCCTGCACCCAGGTTCTATCCCGCACCATCCACCCTGCTGGGGGTAGGACGGTTCCGACTCACCACCAACCCTGGGGAGTCCCCAGCCTGTCACAGTGCAGAGCGAGTAGTCCTTCACCGAATAGTCCAAGCCAGGCAGGCAGATGGGCCAGACATACTTGCTGTACTGGAGCGGCCGCTCCAGGTTGAGGAGGGCAATGTCGTTGGCCCGGCCAACCCAGGACCAGTACCGACTGGCTCGATAACGGCTGTGCACGATGACCTCTTTTGCCAGGGTGTCGATGGTAGTCTTTGTTATCTGGTCAATCCACGGACTCCCCGCCCGTACTGAATAGGTAATGTCACTCCTGGGGAAGGGCAAGGGGAGTCCTCCATTAGTCCCAGGAACCCCACACCAGCCTGTACCCCCCTAAACTCCACTGCACTGTTGTACTCTGAGCAAATCCAGGCAAGCCACCCACCTGCTTTGAGTCCCCGAGCCCACTCCTCAGGGCAGATATGAATGGGGTCCTGCACACAGACACTGCGGTCAGTCCTGACAACAACCCTTCAGTTTATGGAGAGGGAAACTATGACTCGAGCAACCGACTCAAGGCTACACAGCTAGCAAGTGCTGGAGCTGGGATGTGGAGCCAGCTTTCTCTGGTTGCAAACTCTAGACTCTGTCCAGTAACCCAAGCTCAGTCCCAGAGGTGACAGAGATCTTGTGCAATCATCCAACCCTCCCTCTAGCTTTCTTTCTCAGTGTGTCCCATAGGTGTGGAATTCACTTCTCCTCTGGCCAGGCCTCACAGCCAGATGTGACCCTTGGGTCTCCCCCTGGCTCCAGAACATGGGCATGCCTGCTCTCTTGTGCCCACACTGACCAGACTGTGAGTATCTATATTCTTGTCTGTCTTCCCCAGCAACATGAGAGGAGTGCTGCAGCCCTCTTCTGCTACCAGTGCCCAGGCCAGGGTGCTTCAAAGACTGTCAAGGCTACTGGTTGAAGGAATAAGTGAAACAAAGGGTATGGAACAGAAGAATTAGAATCTTCCTTCTGTGCACAGGAGGAAGGAGACCTAGACAGAGGTTTGCAAGTCTTCGTTTCCTATTTGTGGAATGACTGCCCAGGACTAGGGGATCAGATGAGGGGAGCAAGCCTCTAGTTCCTAGGAAGGAATGTACAGGACTCAGCTCCACCCTGCTGGGAGCTGGAGTGAGGCTGGGATTATGGGGTTCTGCCACTGATGGGCCAGCTGGCAGAATGACTGAGGGCCCGGTGGCTCCACATGACTTTCCACCCGTCTAAGCCCCGACTCACTCGGTCGTGCAGTGGGCTGCAGTCAGCACCCACTCGGACGCAATGAGGGTTCCTGCACAGATGTGTGTGCCATTGGCCCGCACACTGACCATCCACGGCCACCGTCGAGCCATGGACTCCGGATCCCTGAGGGTGGGGTCCCGTTCATAGGAGAAGCCGCAGGCTGAGGAGGAAAGTGCAAGGAGCTTGATAAGGAGTGGACCTTTCCAGCTGCATCTCACAGCTCTCCCTCTCCCTCTCCTTAGCCTGATCTCCCACCACTCTAGCTGGCCTGCACCCATCCAACGATTCTCCTTCTTCATTGGTCATCAAATAATGGTGCTGTTCACATGAGGATTGGGGTCTCCAGGCATAGAAGGGCCTCAGCACCCCCCAGGCATCCCTCACGTCAGGTCCCAGGGCTGACCAGTCTGGGCATCACTGGCTCCTTTGTCTTGGTCAAGCAGGCCTCAGCTCTGGCTAGGCTAGGCCTTTCACAAATTCATCTGTGTTTTCATCTGGTTCTCCTACTTCAACCAAAAAGAGCCTTCCCTCCTTCTCTAGGACCCTCCTCCTGTGATTCAGTGAGAGAAAGGCAGATGGCCTAAGAGAAGAATGAGCACTGTGCCCGAATGCACACACATCTGAGGATGAAACCCAACAGCAATGAACGCAGCTCTTCAGCCCCATTAGTCCTCAGGGGAGCGTGGACGTAAATCACAGTGACGTTCTGCTCACCGTCACCTGCCAGGCGAAACTAAATGTCCCTGGTGCTAGGAGTTGGTGAGGATCACAGCCCCAGACTTCTCACTCACTGCTTGAGGGAATGTCAGCGGGTGCAGCCACTTTGGAAAAGCTTTTACGGAAAAATTCTTTCAACTGAAGAGACGCATCCAACACCACAGCAGACCCACTCCTAGGTGTTCCAAATGGACTAGTAGATTGTGAGATCAATGTAAGTAGGCCATCACCAGCAGCTGTAAAGGCTAACACAAGAGAGGGAACGGCAGCATGCACCGCAGAGTGCTGCGGGGTCCTCAGCGTGAGGCTTCCTATGCCACTGAAGTTCTGAGCAAAGAGTTCCAGGATGAGAAGTATTCCTCATGTGGGTCTTACTTCAGCCAGCCTGGAAGGCACTGCTAGAGAGAACACGTATGGATGTGCCCCCAAAGACACAAGGGAAGGCTCCCTGAAAGTGGTGCTGGAGACCCGCGGAGGCCTTGGCGGGGAGCTTGGATCAGGGCCTGGGCCCGATGGAGAGACGCTGTCCCCACCGGCCATTCAGGAAGGCAGGATGTACAGCACACCCCAGGCTTCCCCGGCCTTCCTTACCTCCTACCTCAACAGCGCGGGAGGTCCCGCCAACAGGTGCTCAGTAGGCGCTAGTGAAAGGAAGGGCTCTTCTCACTCTCCCTGCCCCCTCTTCCTCTGTCCCTTAAAGTCCTCAAGGCTGCTTGGGCACCTCCATGTGAGTACATGGAGGCCACAGTACTCACGGGGAAGGAACTCGCTGTCGGAGGCTTTAGAAGGAGCGTACTGCGAGACACTGGGCGGCTGGCTACCACCAGTGACCTGCCGGGGGAAGCGACGTCTGCCCGAGGGACAGGTGGCACTGGGGGCACATGGGGCATCAAGGTCGGCGGGGACATCCGTGGACAGTGCCCCCAGCGCGTCGCCAGCGCTCAAGCAACCTGTGGAAGGAGGCAGAGAATCTGAAGTGGAGGCCAGATCTGAGGGGGTCGGGGGAGGGGAGGGAGCGGGCCTCACCCAGGGGCCAAGGCAGCACCAGCAGGAGCCCGGCGGAGGCGAGGGCCAGGGCCAGGGTGGACGTCCCAGGGCGCGGGGGGCCGCGCCTGCGGGCCGGCGGCTCACACCGAAACTCCATCTGCTGGAAACATCGACTGCGCCGCGGCGCTCTTCTCGCTACAGCGCTCCCGGGACCGCCCCACGAAGGCGCCCCCCATTGGCGGCCGGTGACGGCTTTCTGTGGTGCGGTGGGCGCGGGCATCCGCGGCCTTGCGGGCGCCCCCCAGTGGCCCCCTGCCGTGGTGCTTCTGGTGTCCCAGTCGCCCTCTGGCTTGCAGGTGGCTCAGGACTGCCTGGCTTCTGGCCACGCCTCTGCCCTCCTGGGAGGACGTCGCTCCCAGGCGGTCTGGCCAAGCAGTTTCCTGGAGTCCCTTAACCTCACCTCGGCCAGTTTCTGCACCTCCTTCTCTGGCAGCCCACTTCCATCCCTACCAGGTGAGATGAAGGCCCAACCCCTGGGGCTGGCATCCGGGAGTTGCAAGCAGTCCCATCTGCCCTCCAGTCTGGTAACTACAGTGGGGCCTTGCCCCAGGGTACTGAAATTAAGCAGATTGAAATGTTTTCAATAACGATTTTTCAAGAGTGCATAGTTTTAAGCATTGTTCCCCACCCCCCACCCTCAACTTCCATTCAGCAAATGCCCCTCCCTTACAGATCCATCCGCTTAGAAAGATGGCACAGGTGAGGTTTCCACAGACAGTAAAAGAGTGATGGTAACCAGTGGGCTCTTCCTGGTACACTGGAAGTCGGGGAGCGTTTTGATGGCTCAGTGACACAGATGGATAATACAGTTAAAAGGTAGTCTGAGGAAATCCTATGAGTTTTCATTCAAAGCTGTTGGGAAATTCTGGCCCAATAAAAGGTGAAAGTTAAATCAGACTAGAACAATTTAACTTTTGCCAAGGCCTGCTCTCTTGGGACAGACAATAGGGCTGGCCATTAAGTACTCCAGTCTCCAGCAAACCACACCTACTATGCTGTGGAGCCCAAGGGCAAGGATAGCGGCCACTGTGAACCTGAGGCCCACCAGGCCTGATGGGCTCCCATGCTACCCCCCACAGAAGTGGTAGGGCTCTGCCCTCTCAGCCTGGCTAGCTTGGGCCTGTTCTTCCTCTCCAGAGTATGACAGATGTCACTAAGGCAGCTCAGGAGCTTAGGGTGCAGTCACCCCCCACCGTCACCTAAGCAGGCACTCTGCCTTGCCCCTCCCTGCCCCCCATCATCACTCATTCCTGCCAGGGAGGGAGGAGGAACTGGTCAAGCTCTGTAGACTCTTAGGGTGATATGAGGGCTTAGGAGAGGCCCACAAGTTCTGGAACAGAATCCACAAGTGCAGGTCTGGTCATTTTGAGTTTCCTGGAAAGAAGACAACCCTCATAGTAAGGAACTGAGGGGAAACTGTAGTCAGAGACCCAGGGCATGGCCATGGGGACCTGGGGACTGCTGGAGTGCTGGGATTACTAAGCAGAGAGTGGGGATCACAGAGCCCAGCTTCATATTGGTAGAAGAGGGTAGCCCAGAGAGGATAACAGGATGAGTGCAAGTACAAGGAAGGCTATCAGGGAGGCTCCCCTTGAGAAGACAGCCAAGCCTCTTGGCGGTGGGGAGGCTCTGGCCAGAGTCAAGAAAAAGGAGGATGGCTTCGGTTACACAAAGTTCAAGAGCATCTTCATTGAACAATTGAAAAAACAGTGGCTCTGGAACCCTCCCCCATGGACTTGCCCTGCTGTCCTATGCTCCTCCAGTCTCCAAGACAGACAGAGGGGAGGAAGCAGCTGCATCCAGGAGGGACGCCCAGGAAACATCATTCACGGGAGCCACAGGCAGCCCAAGGAGATCAGCAGGATGGAACTAGTGAGGAAGACCGGGCTAAGGCAGGCAGGCCCGGCCCTGCTGACGAACTTCACGTCACCGATCTGCTTCTTCATCCAGTCAGTGAAGTAGGAGGTGCTGGTGTAGATACCCGGGAAGTGGCGCCGGTTGCAGCTAAAGCTCCAGCTCACCACCCCCATCTGAATCCAGGTGTTGTCCATTTGGCAGACCAGGGAATTGCCAGAGTTACTCTGTGGAGGGGAGTAAGGGCGGCATAAGAGAGGCAGCAGGAGGGCCTCCTTGCAGGTCCTGGACAAATAAACTTGCACCTTCCCAGGCCATGTTCTTAACACGAGCTGTATTAGGCCCGTGCTGTCCCTGATAATGAGGCATAGCTAGGAGCCTGCCCTGTGACATGGAAGCGCTGTTCTGGGGCCTGAGCTCAGGATCACACTGGCCTCTCTTTACTCCCCTGCTAACCCTCTGACCATAACTCCCTGGTCCCCTCCTCTGCCCTCTCTCTAAATTGTGGTGGGCCTCCAAGGTGTTACCCTTGACTTTCTCCTATCCTACCATCCTGCTGGCATAATGAACTATTTGAAATGCAAATCTGTTCCCCCTCTTTTCATGAAAAGCAGAGGCAAATGTAAGAATAATGTTTACAACAGCAAACATCAAAAGGTAACAGCTTTTATTTCTGCTGATGATGGCTTTATGATTTTTTAAACTATCCTATACTTTTTAATATTGCTGAAAAGTTTTATAAATCAGAAAAATATCCCATGCTCTCCCTCCCTCCCTATATGTATACATATATATTTTAATGTAATGTAAACCAAGATTTGGAGAAGGAAATGGCAACCCACTCCAGTATTCTTGCCTGGAGAATCTCATGGACGGAGGAGCCTGGTAGGCTACAGTCCACGGGGTCGCTAAGAGTCGGACGCAACTGAGCGACTTCACTTTCACTTTTCACTTTCATGCATTGGAGAAGAAAATGGCAACCCACTCCAGTATTCTTGCCTGGAGAATCCCAGGGACAGGGGAGCCCAGTGGGCTGCTGTCTATGGGGTCGCACAGAGTCAGACACAACTGAAGTGACTTAGCAGCCGCGGCAGCAGCAAACCAAGATTTATAAGACATAATCTAATGAAGAGTGCATAAGATATGTAAGGAAAAATAACAGAATCATACTTAATAAGATAAAGGAAGGCCTACATTAATATACAGATATACTATTGTTCTTAGGTGAGGCAATTTAAAACAATGTAAAACTGTCAATTCTCAGCATCTGGCTTCCTGCAGCATGGAAGGCTAGATCCCCTATCCCACTTGCTGAAGATAACATGTGAGTTTTTTTAATTATCATTTTAAATGCATGGGTGAGCTGGCAAGAAAATAGACTCCCCAGAATGCAAAACCCAAGGGAGGGCTGAAACCCAGAGAGCTGACAGCAAAGCCCAGAAGATGACTTTTTGCCCCAAGGCCATGGACCAAACCCAGTGAAACTGAGCTTTGGTTTTCACAGCCTCATTCATGGGTGCAAAAGACAAAATGCTCAGAGCCTGCTCAAGATGGGGAGCCCAAGAGGAAACCTCCTGCAAAAAGTTATTCCTGCCAAAAAGGACCACACCTTCTGCGTGAGGATAAACTGGGAACACCTGCCCTCATGTGAACTTGTAATTCAAATTCACACTGTCTGGGTGATTAAAAAAATTGAGCCAAGAACATCATTTAAAGTGGTTCTTGGTTGGCTTTATGCCCTGGTACCTGGCAGAAGCAAATATAGATTCTGTCTGAAGGACCTCACTTTTCAAGCCATGCTTCAGCAAACTCCCGTGAAGAACACTCTAAAGAGCATGTCATCACTCTTAAAACATCACCCCGCACACAGGGAAGTTGAGACACCAAGAGCAAACGCCAGCCAGCAGAAAAAACCAAAAGCAGCATCAGAGCCTTCAGAGTCTGATATTCGGAAATCATCACATGAGAGCCTCAAAGTTTCTGGTGATGCGCTATTTTGTAGGCGTGGTGGTGAAGGTATGGGTATTGACTGTTATTCTTTGTTCTCCAGACACATTTTATAAATATCTTTTACCTCTATTCATTAGAGAGTAAAACAGTCAAAATATTGTGACAATGTCAGTTCTTGCATTGACCTCTAACATTCAAGCAATTCCAAGTAAAATGCTACCAGTATTTTTTCAGGACCTTGACAATCTGATTTTAGAACTAATATTAAAGGATAAAGGCCATGAATTCTATGACAAGTTTGAGAAAAAAAAAAGAGCAAACTGGAGAGGCTGGGGACTGGAGATATATCTAGCCAGAGTTAGATATATTTCAAAGCTATAACTATACAAACTATGGCACTAGCATAGCAATAGAAAAATAGACCACGGGGGCAATGGAGAGCCAGCCAGATGCCTGCAAGTGAGGAAACCTGGCACATGCTCCAGAAAGTGTCATGTCTGTCGAAAGGAGGTCTCTGTTGTAGGTGTAGGGAAATTGACAGAGAAAAATTAATTTGGACCCCACCATAACAAAACTCCAGGGAGGTAGAGCGGGCTTGGTGAAGTTTAAATCAAACTGATTTTTAAATTGAGGCTTATAATAGGACAAGGCATTTACTAACTGAAAGTAACTGAAAATTATGGGCTCCTCCCAAAATGGAAACGAGAGAAAGGTTTGACATACGGCACATGGGGAAAATGACTCAAAAGAATAAAACTAATGTGGGTTCTCTAACAAATTGAGATTCCTCAACAAACAAATATAGGAGGGGAATGTAGAACAACATCAGTTATGTAAATTAAAATACCCATATATCACGCTACACATTTTTCAAAGATACAAACATCTTTAAAGACATTACTAAACACATTTCAGAGAAGGCAATGGCAACCACTCCAGTACTCTTGCCTGGAAAATCCCATGGACGGAGGAGCCTGGTAGGCTGCAGTCCATGGGGTCTCTAAGAGTCAGGCACGACTGAGCAACTTCACTTTCACTTTTTACTTTCATGCATTGGAGAAGGAAATGGCAACCCACTCCAGTATTCTTGCCTGGAGAATCCCAGGGACAGAGAAGCCTAGTGGGCTGCTGTCTGTGGGGTCACACAGAGTTGGACATGACTGAAGCGACTTAGCAGCAGCAGCAGCAGCAAACACATTTCAGTAGGGGCCTTATGTGGGGAGAGAAAATGGAAGATGAAGGGGAAAATCAAGCCAGTGATAATTAAGCTAGTAATGATAGTGTGAGGACCCTTACCTGAGAGATATGGTTAATGGGACTCTGGGAATCTAGAGTTAAAGAAAAGTCAGAGAAAAAGAGAGAGAAAATTGGAGGGCAAAAGAAGGATCCTATGTGGATATTCTCTTATTACAGTGAAATAAAGCCAGAACCCAATAAAAAAATGTGAAACACCCCCCTCAGAGGGAAAAAAATTAACTTTCAAAAGTGCTAAAATAAAAACAGAATTAAAATCTACAGTTGGAATGCAGAAAAATAAGAATACCATATATTGCAAAGCCCATGGGATGTGGGCCAAAATTGCACACAGAATAGTCTTAGTCTAAATACTTTTAACATCAAACAGGAGGGAATGAAAATAAATTATTGTCAATTATTTATCACTGCACATTCAGTTGAAGACACTTAAAATGGAATTAATAAAGGCAAAAAGGAGATGTCATGCATTAGAAAGCAAAAAAAATCATAGACTTGAGAAATAAAATCAATCACTTTTTCTTAAAAAACAACAAAATATATAAACACCTTTTAAGTCCTACCAAGGAAAACTGAAAGAGGAAGAAAATGCAAATATTTTGTGGTGTAAGTAGAAGAGATTAAAATCAGATCCAGGGAAAATACACTTTCTAGGATCTGAAGACTATTTCTAACTTTCTCTTTATGGATTTAAATTCTAGATGAAGTGAATAATTCCTAAGAAAATACATATCATAAGCCAATAACTATGGACAAAATAACATAAAATACTGCTCAAGAACTACCCCTTCAAATGAGAACAGGTCTATGTGGTTTTACAGGCAACTTCTTTCTAGCGTTCAAGGAGCAGATAATTTATGTCATTGCAAATGTTCTAGAACATAGACTGTACTTTCAAGTGGAGCATAGTTGTGACTCTATAATCTAACAAGGGGAGTGACTTTCTCAACACACCTTAAATGCAGCCCAGCCTCCCTGGAGGTAAACAAAACACAATGCTGACTGCGCGTATGGCGCCTCACGCTGCTGCTCCCTGGCCGCCCCTTTCCCGGGCTGCGCACCGCCACCATCCTGTGTCTGGCCCAGGGCCCAGTACAGGGTGGTCTGTTGGATGAAGAAAGAAATTAAACATATCCTAAAAAAGGAGGTTATAAATCTGAACACAACAGATGAATGAAACCAAAGTACACTATGACCAGGGAGGGCTGATCCTAGCAGGCAGGGTAGATGGACACGAGGGATCTGTTCACAGAACCAGCTTAGCATGCTGAAGAGTATAGAGTCATCTTGATAGCTGCAGAAAACACGTTTTATGAAGTTTAGCGTGCGTTCCTGAAATAAAAATGCCACAGCGAAACAGAAAGCACTTGCTCTCTCCTCCACAGATGCTATGCCATCTTAGCAAGATGCTTCGGAATGAAGTGTGGGAAACACGTCCAAGAAGGTCAGCAACAAGAAAAAGCAGAGCCACAATTCCAGGCTGCTTTCAGGGACAGTACCCAGAATAATGGAAAAAGTAAAAATCATGAAAACGAAAGAGGCAAAATCATCACTAATCACAGCTTACATGGGCATAGACTTGGAAAGCCCAAGAGAGTCAGCAAACACTCTTGGGATATAATAAAAGGGTTCAGTGAGCTGAACTCCTAGGTGTTTTCAACAAAATGAGTCTGGTGGATGGAAGTAGGGCAAGTCAAAAGGAAGGAAGGTTCTTGTTCTTCTGAGGAAGCTGTAGACGTTGATTAACCCTGGGTGTTAAATACATGTGTGGAAACTATCAGGTGACCAACAGCAGAATGACCCTGAAACACAACAGCTTCTAAACAACTAGAGGGAAAAAGTGGAGTGGAAAAAGAATCAAACCAGTACATAAAGTGAGGGGTATAAAAAGAAATATTCTTCTTGATAAATGGGTTAAAGAAAAGCCTCCCTAATGTGTTGGAAAGTATAAGGCACTGAGCCTTATATTGTTTATAAGACATATAACTAAAACAAGATAGCACAGTGTCTCACGGAAGACAGAGGGATTGTTCTGGAATATGATTTTTGACATTGCAAAAAAGTAGAAAAAGAAATAGGCATAATATTGAAAAGTAGGAGACAAATTTATCACTGTTTGCACATGATATGTTTCTGGGCCTACAAAATTAAAGAGAATCCACTATACCTAGGAAGCTTGCTTATTATAAAGTAAATACACACAAAAATCAATATATTGATATAATACAAACAGAAAATACACTGAAAAAAAAAACTGCTCATGACAGAGATGTGACGTAAAAACCTAGGAATAAACTTAAGAAGCGGTCATGCAATAACTATATGGAGAAAGCTGTATAAACTGCTGCTCTAGGGACACAAAGAAATGAAGCAAAATAGGGTCTATTTTCCCAAATCAATCTATTAATTTCACCAAAATCACCACATGATTTTCCTTTTATATTATACTAAGACTGTTCAAGAGAAAATGGGGACAAAAGAACATATGGAGGCTATACAACATGCTACTAAAACACCAGTGAGTCAATAATGAAATCAAAGAAGAAATTAGGAAGTACCTTGAGACAGAGATTGTTCAATTCGAATGAACATGGGAGAATAGCCAGGTAAATTCTTTAAAATAAGAATAATAAAGGAGGACTTGCCTTACTACACACAAAAAGGAACTGTAGAGCTGTAATAATTTTAAAACAGTGGTGGCGGCATAGGAATGAGACTGCAAAGGGCAGAAATACACAAAATAAGGTGGAAATGTATAATATAATAAAGAGGGCATTTCTAATTCATTGCCCCAAAAAAGTATTCAGTAAAAATTGTTGACCTAACTGGTTTCTTCTCCCACCCTTCCAGATGAATCAAAATTAAAATATTTAAAGAAAATAATTAAGGACATATATGAGCAAAGAATTTTAAAAATCTTAGGGTGGGAAAGATTTCTAAGCACAGCACAAAAACTGCAATCACTAAGAGAAATAATGATAAATGTGAACATACGGAAATTGTAATTAACTCTATGAGAACAAATCCATACCCAAAGAAGGTAAACCATGAACAAGTAGGGTGAAATTGTAAAGCACTTCACAAAGGGTTAAAACTTCCTGTTTCCAAAGATTAAAAAAAAAAAAAAACCTTTTGATTTTGAAGTAATTTAAGACTTCCAAGACTTCCCTGGTGGTGCAGTAGATAGGAATCCGCCTGCCAATGACGGGGACATGAGTTTGATCCCTGGTCTAGGAAGATTCCACAGGTCCAGACCAGCTAAGCCCGTGCGCCACAACTGTTAAAGCCCGAGCCTAGAGCCTGTGCTCCACGAGAGGAGCCACCGCAGCAAGGAACCAGCGCTCCACCGCAACAAAGAGCAGCTCCTACTCGCCGCATCTAGAGCAAGCCCGAGCACAGCAACTAAGGCCCAGGGGAACCAACAGTCAAATTAATTAATTAACAAAAAAAAGACTTAAAAACAGTTATGAGTATAATATTTTTACTCAGACCCACTGATTTAATGTTTAACCATATTTGTCTTATCTTCTCTATCCATAAGTATGTGTGTGTATATACACATATTTTATAAGCCACTAAAATTAAGTTGAAAAAGACATGATGTTCCTTACCAGTAATTACCCACAGCATATAATATCTACAGTTCTTACAAATCAATAAAAAGAAAAGTAGTTTAATAGAAAAACATGGGCAAAGGACAGGGAAAAGTGTAAATGGTACACTGAACACAATAAACATCTTCATTTGAACCCCCTTTGTCCCTTGATCCTGAGTAAAAACTGGGAAGAATCAGAATGTTTGCTCACTGTGATTATTGTAATCATAATCACTGTGATTACACTATCATATAAATATCTCAGTTTAGAAATCAGAATATACACATCCACACAATAAGCGCAAAGCTAGACTTGATTTTAAGTCAAATTTCTCAGTAGATAACTAATGAGGACCTACTGTATAGTGCAGGGAGCTCTACTCAATACTCTGTAATGGTCCATACAGGAAAAGAATCTAAAAAAGATACATCTGGAACTGGCAGAACTCCTGGACAACCAAGGCTGCAAGAAGGATCCCCATGTAACCAAGTGTGACAGGAAGAAAAGCATCGGGTCAGGACCTGCGCCCCTGGAAGGGGTCTAAGAGGAGAAGAAAGACTGCCCAGTAAAACCTCACCTTGAGCGGTGAGCAAGTCAAGCCATAGACTGGCCATCCCAGTCCTGGGGTCCTACATGGAGGAGACAAGCGCCCTTGGCTGCTGGGAGAATCACTGGGACAGATAGGCTGGAGAAACCTAGATGCCACGCACGAGGAGTGTGCCAGTGCTAGCTTAATAACAAGCTAGAGAGACGTCTGCCTAATGACTGCTGCCTTACTGCCTTAAACTTAAACCCCACTCGCGTGATGCCACACCTTGGCACAGAATGGAGGGCAGCTGGGTCCTGAGAAAAGACTCAGCCTAGCAAGGCAGAGGCGGCACAGGGGTCTGGGGTGGGGTCCAAATGTGGGGACAGTGGCCATGGTTGGCACTTACTCAAACAGCACCACAGAGACAGCCTGGGCCTCTGGTGGCAGTACAGCCACTTGAACCCTTGCAACCAACACCACCATCCCCACTCCCATTCCGCACCACAACACAGCACCGGAAGTGAGACAACCAAGCAGGGGAAAGACTCAGTCTTGGGCTACGTGTGAGCGGAGCCCCCGAAGCCTACACTGGCAGCGCAACAGCCCTGTGTGAGCACACAAGCCCCATCTACTCCAGCATTCCCCTCCTGCGGGGCAAAAGCCCCAGTGTAGGGAGAAGAAAAACACATACTTAAAGGGAACAGAATTAGCCTGGATTCGACCTCAGGGTTTCCCAGCAATGTGGGAGCAAACTCCACCCCTGACAGGGCGGCCACACAGAGGGAGCAGAGAGGAAGTCCCAGCTCATACCCTGCACAGTCTCTAGCTCCTCTAACAGCAGCCACACCTTCTGTCAAGGTGATAGTGGCCAGCACACCATGAGGAAAGACTTGGCTGGCATCTACATCAAATCCAGCCCTCACACCAAAGACACTGGGCACACACAGTCTATGAAGGGACACTTCCACATAAAAACACCACCCCTTGAAGACCACAGCAGACAACTGTGTTTCACCTAGATTCATAGAGACAGAGAAAGTTAAGTAAAATTAAAAGAAAGAAACTTACTCCCAGCTGAAAGAACAAAAGAAAACCCCTTTGTAGAACAAATAATGAAGCAGATAATCAGTCTACCAGACACTGAGTTCAAAAAGTTGGTAATAGGGACTTCCTTGGTGGTCCAGTGGCTAAGACTCTGCGTGCCCAATGCAGGGGGCCTGGGTTCAATTCCTGATCAAGGAACTAGACCCCATGTGCTGCAAGTAAGAGTTCTCATGCCCCAACTAAAGATACCACATGTTGAAATGGAGACTGACAATTGCCCGTGCCACAGCTAAGACCTAGTGCAACCAAATAAATAAATGGTTTTTAAGTTGGTAATAAAAATGCTAAGTGAATTAAGAAAGAATATCAGGATAAACATAGATGATTTTAACAAGAAAGCAGAACTACAAAGAGGGCCCAATCAGAAATAGATAAATCAATTTCTGAGATAAAAGGCACTCTAGAGGCAATGAATAGCCAACAAAATAACAAAGAAGAATACACAAGAGATCTGGAAGATAGAATAATGGAAATCACCAAATCTGAACAGCAGAGAGACAAGTGAAAAACAAAAAGTAAAGAAATAAAGCAAAATATGAGATCTATGGGCATAATATAAAGGTGCCAACGTATGCATAATAGGAATTCCAGAAGGAGAAGAGAGGGAAGGGGATTGAGAATGTATTTGAAGGAACTTCCCTGGTGGTCCAGTGATTGGGATTCTGCCTGCCAGTGCAGAGGACATGAGTTCAATCCCTGGTCCCGGAAGATCCCACATGCCGTGGATCACCTGAGCCCCTGAGCCACAACTGCTGAACCCATGCCCCACAACTACTAAAGCCTGTGTGCCTAGAGCCCATGCTCCGCAAAAAGAGAAGCCACCGCGATAGGAAGCCCGAACACCACAATGAAGAAGAGCCCCCACTCGCTGCAACGAATGAAAGCCCGTGCGTTAACAAAGAATAAATAACTTTTATAAATAAAAGTTAAATATTAACAGTCAAATAAATAACACAGTCAAATAAATAACTTTTACAAAAAGAAAATGTATTTGAAGAAATTATGGCTAAAAACTTCCTAAGCCTAAAGGAGAAAACATATCCAGGTACAGAAAGCACATAGGGTCCCAAACAAAGTGAATCAAAACATTCCCACACCAATACATACTATAGCTAAAATGGCAAAAATCAGGGCTTCCCTGGTGGTCCAGTGGTTAAAAATCCACCTTGCAACACAGAGGACATGGGTTGGACCCCTAGTCTGGGAAGGTTCCACATGTAGTGGGGCAACTAAGCCTGTGCACCACAACTACTGAAGCCTACCCCCCCTAGAGCCCACACTCTGCAACAAGAGCAGTCATCACAATAAGAAGCCTTTGCATCACAATTACTAGCCCCTACTTGCAGCAACAAATAACCAACACAGCCATAAATAAATAAATATTTTAAATGGCAAAAGTTAAAGAGAGAATCCTAAAGGCAGCAAGAGAAAAACAGAGTCATGTACAAGGGAACCCCCTTAAAGCTATCAGCTGCTTTCTCTGCAAAAGCTTTGCAGACCAGAAAGAAGTGGCATAATATCCTCAAATTCATGAAAAGGGAAGGACCTGAAACCTAGGATACTCTACCCAACAACATTATAATTTAGAACAGAAATAGAGAGAAAAAAATTTCTCAGACAAGCAACACTGAAAGAATTCAGTTACACTAAACCACTCTAAAAGAAATGTTGAGCATCTTCTCTAAATGGAAAAGAAACAATCTATAGGGAAAGGAAAATCCCAATAGGAAAGGCAATCTATATAGTAAGCATTGACGATCACTTAAATAATTCAAAACGTAGAATAAAAAACAAACAAAAAACTATAAAAGCACCTATAACTACTGAGACAGTCAATTCCTAGGCAGGTTGATTAAAAAGTCCAGGGTCCCCAAGGAGCAGAAAGGGGTCTGAGGCTCTCAAGGAGAAGGAAAGGACAAACTTTTT
The DNA here is from genome assembly GCF_042477335.2 of Ovis canadensis. Classification (NCBI taxonomy): domain Eukaryota; kingdom Metazoa; phylum Chordata; class Mammalia; order Artiodactyla; family Bovidae; genus Ovis; species Ovis canadensis. Next base: position 67,366,287 of record NC_091263.1, on the reverse strand, counting down.
TTTCTACATTCCTTAGTAAGGATTATATAACAATAATGTATCCTGCTTGAGGACGTGTTTCTCTTTCCTGAAAACCTTCTGACTAATCCTGTTATCTTAAAATGTATATTATGGGAGTGGGTCTAGTAAGATCTTTACAACCTTGAGACATTATTTAATTTATTGTAATAACCAATTAAAATATATATAATTTCCTTGCTAAGAATAGGGATGGGGGCACTTTCCATTCCCCTTCTGAAGTCTATGTCAGAAGATTTCTCTGTCCCTTTTTCACTTCAGTAATTCTCTGCTCTGCAAAAGCTCTTGAGTGATCATGCCTGGTCCCTGGTCCCAAAGCTATTTTTTATCTTCAGAGATCATGAATCTGACACCATTCACCATAAGCTATCACCACAATAAACAGTAAAGGGGCAAGCATGAAGATGTAAAATATGACATCAAAAACACAAAATCTGGAGGAGGGGAGTAAATAAGTAGATCTTTTAGAATGTATTTGAACTTGAATGGCTTCTTTTTAAAGCAACTAGATATAATTATGGATCAACATATATAAATTCCATGGTAACCACAAATCAAAAGCATACTTATTATAGGCTGTGTATACACAAAAACCAAATAGAAAAGACCTCAAGCATGCTATTAAAGAAAATTATGAAGCCACATTGGAAAAGCAAAAGGAAGAAGAAAGAAACAAGTGAGAACTACAAACACACTGGAAAGCAAGGAATAAAATAGCGATAAGTACATACCTGCCAATAAAAACTTTAAACGTCAATGGACTAAATCCTCTGATCAAAAGACATAGAGTGACTTACTGGATACCAAAAAAAAAAAACAAAATGAGACCCTTCATTACACTGCTTACAAGAGACTCAGTTCAGAGCAAAAGACATATGCAGACTGAAAGCGAGGGGATAGAAAATGGAATTCATGCAAATGGAAATGATAAAAGGTGGGGGTAGCAATACTCATATGAGACAAAACAGACTCTAAAACAAAGGCCATAATAAAAGACAAAGAAGCACATTATATAAGGATAAAGGGGTCACTACAAGAAGAGGATATTACACTTGTTAACACACACACTTAATAAAGGAGCAATTAAATACAAAGCAAATACTAACAGACATAAAGGGAGAAACTGGCAATAATGCAGAAGCAGTAGGAGACTTTAACACCCTACTGATCTCAAAGGACAGATCATTCAGAAAGAAAATCAATAAGGCAACAGAGTTCCTAAGTGACACCAAAGATCAGTTCTACTTGATATCTACAGGACACAACATTAAAAAAAAAAAAATAGAATACACACTCTTTTCAAGTGAGCATGGAATGTTCTCCAGGTTATTTCACATACTAGGTCACAAAACCAGCCTCAACAAATTCAATAGGATAGAAATTATATCAAGCATCTTTCTGACCACAACAATATAAAACTAGAAATATAAACTACAGAAACAACAATATAAAACTACAGAAAAACTGGAAAACAAATATATGGAGACTAAACAACATGCTACTAAAAATCAATGAGTCAATGATGATATCAAAGACAAAACCATTCTGAGAGAAGTTTATAGTGATACAGGCCTTCCTCAAGGCAAAAAAAAAAAAGAAAAATTTCAAATAAACAACCTAACCTACCACCTAAAGGAATTAGAAAAAGAACAAAGAAATTCCAAAGTTGGCAGAAGGAAGGAAATCATAAAGACCAGAGATGAAATAAGTAAAACAGAGATTTTAAAAAATAGAAAAGAAGGATGAAACCAAGGGCTGTTTCTTTTGAAAAGATTAACAAAATTTGATAAACATTTAGCCAGGCTCATCAAAAAGAAAAGAGGACCCAAATAAACAAAATAAGAAAGAAAGAAAAGAAATAACAATCAATATCATAGATATACAAAAATCATAAGAAAATACTATAAACACTTAAATGTCAACAAATTGGACAATACAGAAGAAATGGACATAACTGGACAAATTTCTAGAAACATATAGCTTGCCAAGACTGAGTCAAAAAGAAACAGACAATTTGAATAGACTAATCACAATCTTTACAAGTGAAACAGATTCTGTAAAATAAACAAACAAAAACATGGCCTGCAAACAAAAGTTCAGATCTGTCCAGTGGTTAAGACTCTGTGCTTCCACTGAGGGGCATGGGTTCAATCCCTGGTCCTGGAACTAAGATCCCACATGAGGCAAAAAAAAGAGAATCAGTTTATTTTTAGGGACTTCCCTGGAGGTTCAGGTCTGAACAGCTTCACTAAGGAATTCTATCAAACACAGAAAAAAAATATTTATACCTATCCTTCTCCAACTATTCCAAAAAACTAAAGAGTGAATTTGGATACTCCCAAATTCATTCTATGAGGCCACCATTACCCTAATATCAAAACTAGATAAAGATCAGAAAAGAAAATTACAGGCCAACATCTTTTATGAATATAGATGCACAAATCCTTAATAAAATATTAGCAAACTGAATCCAACAATACATTAAAAAGATCATACACCATGATCAAATTGGGTTTACTCCAGGGTCACAAGGATGGTTTAACATACACAGATCAATCAATGTGATACACCATACTAACAAAATGAAAGAAAACCCACATGATCATCTCAGTCGATGCCAAGAAATACTTCAATAAAATTCAGTATCCATTCATAATAAAAACCCTCATCAAAGTGGGTATAGAGGAAACATATCTCAACATGATAAAGGTCATTTATGACAAAATCAGGGCCAACATAATATTCAATGGTGAAAAGCTGAAAGCCTTCCTCCTGAATTCACAGGAAGAAGACAAGGATGCCATTCATGTCACTGTTTTTTTTTTTTTTTTTGTCACTGTTATTTAATATAGTACTGGAAGCCCTATCCATAGCAATCAGACAAGAAAAAGAAATAAAATATATGCAAATTGAAAGGGGAGAGATAAAATTGTCACATTTGCAGTTGACATGATACTCTATATTAAGAACCCTAAAGTTTCCATCCAAAACTATTAGAATAAATGAATTCAGTAAGTTTTAAAGATCCAAGATTAATACAAAAATTTGTTGCATTTTTGTACCCTAGTGAAATATCTGAAAGAGAAAATTAAAAAACCATCCTGTTCAAAATCATGTAAAAAACACCCTAGGAATAATCTTAACTAAGGAGATGAAAGACCTATACACTGAGAACTATAAAACATTGATGAAGTAACCTGAAGATGACTGAAAGAAATGCAAAGATAATCTGTGCTCTAGGATTTCAAAATTATTATTAAAATGGCCATACTACTCAGTCTACAGATTTAATATGTTGTTGTTCAGTTGCTCAGTTGTATCTAATTCTTTGAGACCCCGTGGACTGCAGCATGCCAGGCTTGCCTGTCTTTCACTATCTCCCAGAGTTTACTCAAACTCATGTCCATTGAGTTGGTGACACCATCCAACCATCTCATCCTCTGTCATCCCCTTTTCCTGCCTTCTATCTTTCCCAGTATCAGGGTCTTTTCCAATGAATTGACTCTTCACATCAGGTGGCCAAAGTATTGGAATTTCAGTTTCAGTATCAGTCCTTCCAATGAATATTCAGGGTTGATATTTTTTAGGATTGACTGGTTTGATCTCCTTGCAGTCCACGGGTCCCTCAAGAGTCTTCTCCAACACCACAGTTTGAAAGCATCAGTTCGTCGGTGCTCAGCCTTCTTTATGATCCAACTCTCACATCCATACATGACTACTGGAAAAACCATAGCTTTGACTAGGAGAACTTTGTCAGCAAAGTAATGTCTCTGCTTTTTAATATGCTGTCTAGGTTTCTCATAGCATCTCTTCCAAGGAGCGAGAGTCTTTTAATTTTATGGCTGCAGTCACTATCTGCAGTGATTTTGGAGCCCAAGAAAATAAAGTCTGCCACTGCTTCCACTGTTTCCCCATCTATTAGCCATGAAGTGATGTGACCGGATACCATGACCTTAGTTGTTTGAATGTTGAGTTTTAAGCCAGCTTTTTCACTCTCCAGGCTTCCCTGATAACTCAGTTGGTAAAGAATCCGACCTCAATGCAGGAGACCCTGGTTGGATTCCTGGGTGAGGAAGATCCGCTAGAGAAGGGATAGGCCACCCACTACAGTATTCTTAGGCGTCCCTTGTGGCTCAGCTGGTAAAGAATCTGACTGCAATGCAGGAGACCTGGGTTCAGTCACTGGGTTGGGAGGATCCCCTGGAGAAAGGAAAGGCTACCTACTCTAGTATTCTGGCCTAGAAAATTCCATGGACTGTATAGTTCACAGAGTCACAAAGAGTCAGACATAAGTGAGTGACTTTCACTTTCACTCTCCTCTTTCACCTTCATCAAGAGGCTCTTTAGTTCCTCTTCCACTTTCTGCCATAAGGGTGGTGTCATCTGCATACCTGAGGTTATTGATATTTCTCCTGGTAATGTTGATTCCAGCTTATGCTTCATCCAGCCCAGCATTTCACATGATGTACTCCACATGTAAGTTAAATAACAGGGTGACAATATACAGCTTTGACACACACCTTTCCCAATTTTGAACCAGTCTATTGTTCCATGTTCAGTTCTAACTATTGCTTCTTGACCTGCATACAGGTTTCTCAGGAAGCAGGTAAGTTTGTCTGGTATTCCTATCTCTTTAAGAATTCCCTAATTTGTTGTGATCCACACAAAGGCTTTAGTGTAGTCAATGAAACAGAAGTAGATGTTTTTCTTGAATTCTCTTGCTTTTTCTATGATCCAACAGATGTTGACAGTTTGATCTCTGGTTCCTCTACCTTTTCTAAATCCAGCTTGTACATCTGGAAGTTCTCAGTTTACATACTGTTAAAGCCTAGCTTGGAGGATTTTGAGCATGATCTTGTTAGGATGTGCAATTGTGTGGTAGTTTGAGCATTCTTTGGCATTGCCTTCCTTTGGGATTGGAAAGAAAACTGACCTTTTCCAGTCCTGTGGCCACTGCTCAGTTTTCCAAATTTGCTGGCATATTGAGTGCAGCACTTTAACAGCATGGAAGCAACCCAAGTGCCCATCAGCAGACAACTGGCTTAAGGAGATATGATACCCACACACACACAATGGAATATAACTCAGTCAATAAAAACAGAATGAAATAATGCCACTTGCAATGTGGATGAACCCAGAGAACATTACACTTAGTGAAATAAGTCAGATAAAGGCAAATACTATATGATATCACTTACATGTGGAATCTAAAAAAGAATACAAGTGAATGTATACACAAAACAGAAACACAGTCGCTGACACAGAAAACAGTCTTGTGGTTACCAAAGGGAGAAGGGATGCAGGGAGGGACAAATTAGGGGTGTGGGATCAACAGATACAAACTACTATTCAATAGATATAAAACAGATAAGCAATAAGCATATATTGTACAGGACAGAAATTATACTCATTATCATGTAATAACCTATAATAGAATATAATCTGCAAAAACACTGAATCGCTATGCTATATACCTGAAACTAACACAATAAATCAACTATACTTCAATTTTAAAAAAACAAAAGAAACACTTGTATTAAAGATGAAAAAAAGTTAAGATGTCCAATTCAAGAAATTATCCTCTATGTATACAGAAATGTGATTTATGAGATTAGTGGTGACAACCCTGTAGAGGAAATGGTTTTTTCACTGAATGCCACTGGGAAAAACTGGTAGTCCATACACAGAGATAAAGAAAAATAGACCTCTAACGTTCACTATTCACGAAATGAATGCACATGATTCAAGACCTAAATGTAGAAACTAAAATTTCCAAACTTTTAGGAAAAAGAAAACATAGGAAAATGTCTTTATAACCTCAGGAAAATGAAGGATTTCTTAAATAAGCAAAGGCCAAAAGGGGAAAATATGGATATATGTTTGACTGAAATAAAACCTAAATTGCTAACACAACACTGTAATCAACTATACTTCAAAAAAATATTTTAAAAAATCTAAATTGCTGTTCAGCAAAGACAGTATATATAAAATGATTTCAAAAAGAAAATATTTGCAATATATATAATGAACCTAAAGTCAGTATCCAAAATATAAAAATATAATACAGAGAAAACGGCAAGCAACAGAAAATTTATAAAATATCTGAACAAGTGACTCACAGAAGAAGAATCATGAATGGTGAATAAACACATGAAAGGACGCACAAGTACACTAGTAACTAGAACATGTACATGCAACCACCATAGGATACTAGGTCTCTAGTTCTCATTCTCAGAATGGAAAACATGTTAGTCTGACCAATGCCAAAAGTTGGCAAGGATATAGAGCAATGAAATTTTCAAACACTGCTGTGAGAATATAGATTAATACAATCACTTTGGAAAGCAATTTGGCAATGACTATTAAAGATGAAAGTACGCACAGCCTATCACCCATCAGTTCCCTGTAAGTACTGCCATTATTAACTATAACTGGGGAGAGGAGGGAAAAGTATTTTCATCCCTATTTTTACAGAGTGGGAAAACTGAAGCCCAGGGAAAGGCGATTTTTAATCCCCCAGTGCCATGTGAGAAAGAATGCACGACCCCTAAAAGTCACCTTCTTGCCCAGGTCTAGACACTGCTCACCTGACAGGTGTCCATGCCCAAATGTGAGGTGGCACAAATCATGTCATTCCCAAGTAACTTCTTCTGGTTTGTCAAGAAGAGGAACTTGTACTGTTGATTGCAGATATCATTATTTATGATCTTGACAGCCACCTCCTGAAGGCTGTAGGGGGACTGTGGGTTCACTGGAGAGAGAGAGATCCTGCCTCACTATCTCTTCAGCTCATCTCCATCTGGGAGCTATCCAGATTCATAAAGTGGGAGGCAGGGCCATTTCCTAGGATAGTGATTCACAAAGGCTCCACTCTGCAGTCTGACTTTTGAAAATGCCCAAGCGCATTAAAAAGTCTAAGCAAAAGTCTCCTGAGGGGCTCAGAACAACATCCAGGCACAGAATGAAGCCAAGGATTCAGGTTTCATGAGCATGAGTGCCTGAGCACTGCTCCATTGCTACCTGCCAAGGTGGCAAGATCCTAAAGCCTAGACAGAGCCACCCCTTGGAAGGCAGCACCCCACAAAGGCTCCTCAATTCTAGGACCTCAGAGTGACATCAACATGGGACAGGAAGTCTTGGTGCTCAAGGCAACAAGTGTTGTAAATGGCTACCCAATGTCTAGGTAGCCCCTGAGACCATGGCCCCTGTGCCACCTGCAGACAGGGAATCCCAGTAACAAAGTTAATTTCCTTCCAGGCTGCAAGGTGAGAGTTTGACATTGGATTTAGCTTAACTTTGGGAACTGAGATCCATGGACATCATGGGTGTCTTTTACATCAGGGTGCTGTATATATTCTCCCACCAACAGAGTTCAGGATAATGTGCGGCACATTTAGGTGTTCAGGAAATGTTTGCTGATGGAGTGAATAAAGGAATGGGATGGAGGAGCCCCTGGTGGAGCTATGTTCTGAAGAGGCAGGTGTCTTGAGACCTCAGCCTGCTTTCACTTACCATGAATATCCACTTTTCCCCACCCGATCATCCAGCACAGGGATCCAAAAGATGGCTTGAGTTTGGGGTTAGGTAGACAGACAGGCTGGATGAGTGGGGACCAGGAGACAGGGTCCCTGAGCTTCAGGAGGGCAAGATCCTGGGAGAGGTTAGTGAAATCCTCATGAATCATGATGCGAGCGACTGGACGTTCGGTACCATTTTCTGAGAGGCTCTGAACTCCCATTTTCACGGAGTATGACAAGGGGTCCTTGGATCTGCAGGGTCACGGGTAGGAGGCAGATCACCAGCAGTGAGGTCAAACATGGAACAGGTAGAGAGACACAAGTTGAGCACAGGGCTACCCGGCCAGGCCCCTACTCCCGGATTACCAGATTCAGCGGGGCCTCCCAGGCCAAAAAGCAGAGTCCCAGAGACCGCTGGCCACCCTGACTGACCTCTGTAAGCAGTGTGCAGCTGTAAGGACCCACTGGCGGTGGATGAGGGAGCCGCTGCAGACGTTGATGCCCAGGAACAGGATGCTCACCTGCCACGGCCACTTGCCTACCTCCACTAGATTTCCGTTCACATTCTTGCAGGAGATGTTAGTCTGACCACAACCCCGGGACCAGGACCCTTAGGAAAAAGGTAGAGAGGGAGCCATGCCAGCCTCATGCAGACTCTCGGGCAGCAAGGGGCAGCCCTCAGACTTCCAGCCGCCACAAGCAGCCACTGCCACCTGCACACGTGGGGAGGGACTTTTCTCACCACCCCCAAACTGGCAACCAAAGGCCCAGAGGCAGCAGGAGCCCCATGCTAAAAAGAGAGCCTCCAAACAATGGGGACCAGACAACCTCTCCAGGGCTTGTTCCGATCCAACAGCCCAGGAGTCATCCCTTCTCCCTTGTTAACACAAGCAAAAGGTTAGGGGAGTGAAAGGGAAAAGAGAATCATCAGAGGGATGAGAGTCAGTCAAGCACTAAGTGATGGGGCACAATGAGCAGGGCTGCTAGTCAGTTGTAGCCAGAAAGCAACGGGCAGTCATGTCACATTGTACAACTCCAGGGCTTGCCTCCATGGACCACCAGCCCTGGAGGTGTGCTCTCTGTGACTATAACAGGAAATGAGTAAAGATGCTTGTCAGTTCCCTCCTTGCCCCTCACTGGCCCCAACAGCATGAGTGGGTGGAGACAGGGCTGCATTGAACTGGCTATGAGACTGAGATTTTGAACTGGACCTTCCTGGACTAGTATTTAATAACTCAACATCATTGAGGACAGGAAAAGGAGAAATTCTACAGCAAAGGTTGGAGACTGAGATTAAAGACAAAAAGGTTTTTTTATCAGTGTATAACCTGCTATCAAGTTTGGACTGGTCTAGAAGCCGTCACAGGGAGGTCAGAGACCTCCTCATTACATGCAGACTTGGACATGTGTTTACACTGTCTCAAGCAGACGTGGTTCCAGCAAGTGCTTCCCTAAGCAGTTCAGTGTGCAGTGCCACCCAGAGCTTCAGGGACTCAGCAGCAGCAAGCAAAGCTTGTCCTTGCCTAGGAATGGGGGGAAGGGGCAGGAGGTGAATTATGGTGGTGGTGGAGAGGATACAACAACAAACAGACCAGCCTAATAATCTATTGCAACCCATACACTAGCAGAAACATCTACTGGGCCATGCCTCACAGCAATCCCTCAGAGAGTCCCAAACCACTGATGTCTGGTCTTGTTCCACCATGTCCAAGGGCTCTTGGTACTGCTATCAGATGTGCGTGGCTGGCTTCCTTGCCACACCTGAGGCTGGTCACCTTTACCCTCAACCAGTGGCTCCCTACAGGGATCCACAGGCACCCACACAGGCCCCGACATCTCCATGGAGTTTTGTCTACCTTGCCCTCTCATTGCTCCATTCTTGCCCATGTCTCTGGCCAACGGCTTGCTGTCCTATTTTCTGTCTGCTCCGAGGTGGGGTGGCTATATTTTCCAGCCTTTCTCATATACTGTGGTTGGTTTATGGCTACCTTGTTTCAGATTACAGCCTACCCCAATGGAGACTTTGGGAGGAAAGAGATGGCTTCCAAATTCTTGCCCTTTCCTTTCTCACAAGGCTAAGGCCCTGGAGAGCCAGGGTCCCACAGAATGAACTTCACCACTTGAAAATCTAAATCTCATATCTAGTTCAATGCAGCCCCTTCTCCTCCCACTCCTGCCATTGGGGCCAGTGAGGGGCAAGGAAGGAACTGACAGCTCTAGGAGGAAGGGTTGGGCTTTGCTTCTGTGCTCCACACTGTAGTGAGTTCTTCCGTTTCAGAAAATAGCACTCTTCAGAACTCACCTCCAGGACGACACTGACTCTGATCTCTTCCCCCAAAAGCTTATGCAAGATTTGCAGGATTCAGCTTGGAGAGGCCAGCACCAAGTACAGCAGCTGAATCTTTAGGGAACCAGGATGGATTAATTTGGGGGCATGAGATGTTGCAGATCGATCTTCTCAAAGGCACAGTGACATTATTCCACACACAGGGGACACTTAGTGGCTCCAAGAGACCACTGCAGATCACATCCACCCCTTCTCGGAGTTCCAGAGTCCAAGCACTCCCACTCACAAGCTGTATTCTGATCTCACCACCTGCACTCACACATGGTGATGGAGACACCTGTCTTGGCTCATGACCTCCATCCGTACAAGGTCGCAGCTCCTCACCCCCACATCATCACAGGCACAGCCATCAGCAACGAGGAGCAGTGCACAGCCTCACCAGCCCCAAACGCCACAGATGCCTGAGGACAGCAGAGAGCAGGACGGCACTCATTCATTCAGTCCCTCACTTAAGGAAGTGGTCTGGGAAGGCAAGTCACACAGTAAGGGAAAAGGACAAAGTCCCTAAGTTGGGGGACACATCCCTACCAACAGATGCCATGCCAGCATATTTTCTGCCAAGGGGCAGAATGGGCAGCTGGCAGGTAATCTGAACCAGGGCTGCCACCACAATATTACATGTGGTCAGTTAGGGTGGGATCCCAGACTTTGCCACATGGGGTCCAAAATTTTTACCCCCAAAGAGTCTATTGAAAATCGGTATTGAATCCTGGCTCCATAAGCATTTAGTTCTCCGGGCCGCAGGTTCCCACGGTGAAATGGCCCACCTCCTGGGCTGCTGAGACGTAAGCATGTGAATGATCCCTCTGTGCCTGAGCGGCCACCTACACACCACACTGCCCTCAGCACAAGTCCTGCTTCTCTGAGACTGTGCGTCCCTAACGAGCTCACCCATTCCACAGATTATTCGTTAATAAGGCTCTTTCCTCATGTCCATGGTCACCTGCACACAGGAACTGCCTTGACACTGTCTGGGTCCCCACGCTTGGCACACCACGCAGTCTGGTGAGGAGGTGCCCATCAAGAACAAATGGAGGCCCTTCAGGCATGAGGACGGCTGACATGGGTACCCAAGCAGAGTCCTCCTGCCTCTCTCTCATGTTCCCAAAGCCCTACCTTCAACATAGAGGTGACTGTCAGCCCTGGCAGAAGAAAATGGAGATGTGAGGCCCTGAAGAGCTCCCTGCCCACAGGCCATAGCAAGCAAGGGAACAGCTCTCACTGGTTCTCATAATGGGACTTGGGGGCAGGGCATCTTCACTGTGTGAGAATTCTAGAACTCATGGTTTGTTTATATAGCAGGAAGTGGGGCAGAATCAGGAAGCTAAGGAGACAGTGTGGTCTGGGTCATGACCTGCCAGTGTTGTGATGTGATGCTGTTGCCAGACAGCTCTCTGGTATGGTGCACCTGTTGCCAAGCCCAAGGCCTGTGACAGCACCTGGTGTCTGGCCCATGACAGTACCTCCTGGGCTCAGCCTTGGCCTTGACAGTGCCCCTGTATGCCTAACACTGAGTCTGTGGTAGTGCAGGTATCCGGCTTGTGACAGTGCCGACTCCCTGGCCTGCGAGGCATCCCCAGTACCCAGTTCAAGAGCCTCAAAGCCCTTCTCATGGCTTCTCTGGAGGTATGGAAACTGAGGCTCTAACAAGGGGATGGCTAGTTCCTGCTGAGACTGATTGAGCTGAAACTTGAGTTTTCCTTTTTCCCACACTTTTTCTCTGTACTTTTAAGAGAACAGCTCATGGGTGGAGGGAGGTGAGCTGTCTGGGGCCTGGAAGGTGAATGCCTGAGAGGAAGCAGTTTGCAAGCCTGGGTCTTCAAGAATCAGCAGAGTAAGTGACATCTTGGGCCCCCTCCTCATCACTCCATTGAAGTCCCACCCCAAGAATCCCATGCTCCTCATACTATACAGGAGGATGGCTCACTCTTGCTCCACCCTGTTGTTAGTGTTGTCAAGAACGTGGAGTAATGAGATTGCTGTCGTTATACTGCTACAGGAGATGGACTGGGACCAGCACTGTGAAAAACTCTGGGATCATTTAGTAAAGCAGAAAATGTGCCTAACTCACAACCTGCGGGTCCGTTACTTGTAGTGCGCCCTGGAAATAGCACGCGTGTAAGCAGCAGGAAAGACAGATGAGACTGTTGACAGTGGCGCTGTTGAGTGTAGCCCCAACTAGAAACCCACCAGCTGTCATCAAAGGCAGGATGAATGCACAGGATACTCAAGAGCAATGAGAACAGCAACATGGTAAATCTCACAAAGCATATTGCTGAAAGAAGCCAAACACCAAAACGTACATATCACATGAAGTTCAAAAACAGGTAGCACAAACTATTTTTAGGGATTGCTAAGTAACTTCAGTGGTGTCTGACTCTTTGGGACCCACCAGGCTCCTCTGTGCATGGGATTCTCTGGGCAAAAACACTAGACTGGGCTGCCATGCCCTCCTCCAGCGGATCTTCCCGACCCAGGGATTGAACCCACATCTCTTATGTTTCCTGTTTTGGCAGGCAGGTTCTTTACCACGGAGCCAGCAGGGAATACATGGTACAAAAATCAAGAGGATGATCACTGAAGTGAAAGTCACTCAGTCATGTCAGACTCTTGCGACCCCATGGACTGTAGCCCACAAGGTTCCTCTGTCCATGGGATTCTCCAGGCAAGACTACTAGAGTGGGTTGCCATTTCCTCCTCCAGGGGATCTTCCCGATCCAGGGATTGAACCCATGACTCCTGCATTGCGGGCAGATTCTTTACCGACTGAGCTAGGAGGGAAGCCCTAGAGAAGAAGAGAATGATTAGTCCAATAATTAGATTGCCTCTGAGAAAAAGAGTAAGGAAAAGAGAGAAGAAAGAAAACCAGAGAAGCAAAACCATCTCCACTCTTCTGGCTCTGTGGAAAGTAATGCTCTGTGGGGAATAATCAACTAATAATAAAAGATAACTGAATAAAGACCAAGCATATTCATGACCACCAATGTGAATACAAAGAAAAACCTATTCTTATACAACAAGTCAGAAATTCTTATACTGGGTAGAAAAAAAATCCACTCATGTGCTACTTGAGACTCACCTAAAACAAAGTAATATGAAGCAGTTGAAAGTAAAAGATGGGCTGAAATGCATCAAATATATGTAAGCAAAAATAGAAATGACAAGATTAATTTCTAAAGATGTAATCCAGGATAAAAGCTTTAAACAGAAAAAATAAAGTTATTTTACTGTGAAAAAAGATAAAAATTATAACATCTAATCCCTTGATATCAAGGGATTCCCTAGCGGCTCAGTAGAAAAGAATTCATCTGCAATGCAGGAGACACGAGTTTGGTCCTTGGGTCAGAAAGATCCCCTGGAGAAGGAAATGGCAACTCACTCCAGTATTCCTGCTAAGATAATTCCACAGACAGAGGAGCCTGGGAGGCTACAGTCCATGGGGCTGCTTAGGAGTCAGACACGACTTAGCAACTAAACTGCCACCATCACCACGTAATATCATGACATCAAACGTAATGATACACAAGAAATGGAAAAACCTCACTTGCAGTGGGAGAGTCTTCTCCAACTCTGCCTATCTTTGAGGGATGGAACATCTATAAAAGTCAACCACATACTAGACTACTAAGAAAACCACAGTTAACTTCCCTAAAAGCAGAACTATTCTGGGCCACATCTTTAACCATAATGCAATGAACAAGGATTTAATAACAATTAAGTGAGATTAAACAAATGATTTAAAAATCTTAAAAATAAGGTTAGTTAACTTATTTCAAGGAAATAAAAACATTCTATCAACTATTTAGAACATACTAGTAATTGGAGCAATGCATTGAAAAAACTTACTGGGTATGTTCAAGGCAAATCCATAACTTTAAATGTATTTACTATTGAGTAACAAACAATGAAGAAAGTGGAGAAAACCACTAGACCATTCAGGTATGACCTAAATCAAATCCCTTATGACTATACAGTGGAAGTGAGAAATAGCTTTAAGGGCCTAGATCTGATAGACAGAGTGCCTGATGAACTATGGATGGAGGTACGTGACATTGTACAGGAGATAGGAATCAAGACCATCCCCAAGAAAAAGAAATGCAAAAAAGCAAAACAGCTGTCTGAGGAGGCCTTACAAATAGCTGTGAAAAGAAGGAAGCAAAAAGCAAAGGAGAAAAGGAAAGATATAAGCATCTGAATGCAGAGTTCCAAAGAAGAGCCAAGGAGAGATAAGAAAGCCTTCCTCAGCAATCAATGCAAAGAAATAGAGGAAAACAACAGAATGGAAAAACCAGAGATCTCTTCAAGAAAATTAGAGATACCAAGGGAACATTTCATGCAAAGATGGGCTCAATAAAGGACAGAAATGGTATGGACCTAAGAGAAGCAGATGATATTAAGAGGTGGCAAGAATACACAGAAGAACTGTACAAAAAAGATCTTCATGACCCAGATAATCATGATGGTGTGATCACTCACCTAGAGCCAGACATCCTGGAATGTGAAGTCAAGTGGGCCTTAGGAATCATCACTACGACCAAAGCTAGTGGAGGTGATAGAATTCCAGTTGAGCTATTTCAAATCCTGAAAGATGATGCTGTGAAAGTGCTACACTCTATATGCCAGCAAATTTGGAAAACTCAGCTGTGACCACAGGACTGGAAAATGTCAGTTTTCATTCCAATCCCAATGAAAGGCAATGCCAAAGAATGCTCAAACTACCACACAATTGCACTCATCTCACACGCTAGTAAAGTAATGCTTAAAATTCTCCAAGCCAGGCTTCAGCAATACGTGAACTGTGAACTTCCAGATGTTCAAGCTGGTTTTCGAAAGGGCAGAGGAACCAGAGATCAAATTGCCAACATCTGCTGGATCATGGAAAAAGCAAGAGAGTTCCAGAAAAACATCTATTTCTGCTTGATTGACTATGCCAAAGCCTTTGACTGTGTGGATCACAATAAACTGTGGAAAATTCTGGAAGAGATGGGAATACCAGACCACCTGACCTGCCTCTTGAGAAACCTGTATGCAGGTCAGGAAACAACAGTGAGAACTGGACATGGAACAACAGACTGGTTCCCAATAGGAAAAGGAGTACATCAAGGCTGTATATATATCTAACTTATATGTGGAATACATCATGAGAAATGCTGGGCTGGAACAAGCACAGGCTGGAATCAAGATTGCCAGAAGAAATATCAATAACCTCAGATGTACAGATGACACCACCCTTATGGCAGAAAGTGAAGAAGAACTAAAGAGCCTCTTGATGAAAGTGAAAGAGGAGAGTGAAAAAGTTGGCTTCAAACTCAACATTCAGAAAACTAAGATCATGGCATCTGGTCCCATCACTTCATGGGAAATATACGGGGAAACAGTAGAAACAGTGACAGACTTTATTTTCTTGGGGTCCAGAATCACTGGAGATGGTGACTGCAGCCATGAAATTAAAAGACGCTAGCTCCTGGGAAGAAAAGTTATGACCAACCTAGATAGCATATTAAAAAGCAGAGACATCAGTTTGTCAACAAAGGTCTGTCTAGTCAAAGCTATGGTTTTTCCAGTAGTCGTGTATGGATGTGAGAGTTGGACTATAAAGAAAGTTGAGTGCTGAAGAATTGATGCTTTTGAACTGTGGTGTTGGAGAATACTCTTGAGGGTCCCTTGGACTGCAAGGAGATCCAACCAGTCCATCCTAAAGGAAATCAGTCCTGAATATTCACTGGAAGGACTGATGCTGAAGCTGAAACTCCAATACTTTGGCCACCTGATGCAAAGAGCTGACTCATTTGAAAAGACCCTGATGCTGGGAAAGACTGAAGTCACGGGAGAAGGGGATGACAGAGGATAAAATGGTTGGATGGCATCACTGACTCAATGGACATGAGTTTGAGTAAACTCCAGGAGTTCCTGATGGACAAGGAAGGCTAGTGTGCTGCAGTCCATGGGGTCGCAAAGAGTTGGACATGATTGAGTGACTGAACAAAGAATGAAAATAAATGAATTAAATATTTGAAGCAAGAAATTGTAGAATGTACAAAATAACCCCCCGGAAAATTTATAAGAAACACATACAAAATATAAAATTATATTCTAATCAATTATTACAGCAGAGTTAGGACTGAACTCTATGATCTGGATTTCTGTAAAAAACAAATATTAAATGCAATAACAGGTATATTTTACACTGATAATATATATTCCACCAAGATGGTATAGTAGGCATGAATCTTATACTCCTAACAATACAACTTTAAAAAATAAAGCTAGAATTGCAGAAGGAAATAGATAGTCTTTGTTCCCAAATGTGGGTGTACCTGTCTATATATATGTTTTTATAGATGTCATCTTTTTCACATATAAATTCTTTATCAGGTAAAACTTTTAAAATGCATAATATGAAAGAATAATAAAACAATCTCTAAGTTTCCCCTAAGTTGTAGAATTTTTTAGTATCATTATCTACCAATACTCCCATTGATTTTTTAAAAATAATAAATGTTCTTTACCTTCCAAAAAAGAAATAGTCTTAATTCTCATGATAAACTTCTCAGAAATCAACAGATTTATAGATATAAACTATCTGAAGTGTTGAGAGGATTTGAATAACACAATCAACAAACCTGATGCAATCAGTTATAGCTAGAACTCTGTTTCAAAACACATAATTTTATTTCACACACATACGAAATATTCAATAAAAATTACCAAATACTAGGCACAAAGAAAACCTCAATAAATTCTCCTATCCCTTTCCCAAACTATCTGTCAGGAGATTAAACAACACACAGATAGAACTCTTGGGTTAAGTAAGAAATACAGCGTGAAATTAAAAAGTAATATAGAAATGAATGACAATGAGGTCAAATATCTAATGAGGCCAAAGTGAGACTCACAGGAAATTTTATGGAATTAACTGAAAATATCAGAAACCAAAAATAATGAATGAATTAAGCATGCTACTCAAGAAGTCAGAAAAAGAACAATAAAATAAAGCCCCCCAGAGGGGAACACTGGACTACTAAAAGAATTTTAATGACATAAACAAAAGGAAGGGTATTTGATCACTGAAATCAAAAGGCAGTTTGTACCATTTAGGAGTTCCCAAGTAAAACGTTCACTTAAACAGGCTTGAAATTTCTGCCTCCTCACTTCAGTGACGGCAACTTCATTGTGAGTCAGTCCCCTTATTGCAAAATGGTGGCCAGTATCTTTCTGCTTCATCATCCACATTAAGAGAGAGAGGATGTATTTCTCTCCTCTCAGGTCTCAGTTCAGTCTTTCAGTCGTGTGTCTTTGCGACCCCATGGACTGCAGGATGTGAGCCCTCCTTGTCCATCACCAACTCCTGGAGTTTACTCAAACTCATGTCCATTGAGTCAGTGATGCCATCCAACCATCTCATCCTCTGTCATCCCCTTCTCCCATGCCTTCAATCTTTCACAGTATCACGGTCTTTTCAAATGAGTCAGTTCTTCACATCAGGTGGCCAAAGTATTGGAGTTTCAGCTTCAGCATCAGTCCTTCCAATGAATATTCAGGACTGATTTCCTTTAGGATGGACTGGTTGGATGTCCCTTCAGTCCAAGGGACTCTCAAGAGTCTTCTCCAACACCACAGTTCAAAAGCATCAATTCTTCGGCACTCAGCTTTCTTTATAGTCCAACTCTCATATCCATACATGACTACTGGAAAAACCATAGCTTTGACTAGACGGACCTTTGTTGGCAAAGTAATGTCTCTGCTTTTTAATATGCTATCTAGGTTGGTCATAACTTTTCTTCTAAGGAGCAAGCATCTTTTAATTTCATGACTGCAGTCATCACCTGCAGTGATTTTGGAGTCAAAAAAAATAAAGTCTGACACTATTTCCACTGCTTCCCCATCTATTTGCCATGAAGTAATGGGACCATACCTTATGCTGACTGGGATAACCCACTTGGGATCAGGTGGCTGAGCGCTGGCTATGCTAATTAGATCAAGCCAATGAGCCACCCAGCTTTGGAGCTGGGAGTGTGACAGCCTCTCCCTGAACATGATGAGCAACATGGCAGTGAGTGTGAGCTGCTGTCTGGATCTGCAGTAACATGAAGGAAGGATGGCTACCATAAAGCTAACCAGTAATACTACATCAGGTTTTGTGGGGGTTTTTTCAAAATACCTATGAAATAGACAAAACTTTGGTAAATCTAATCTTTAATAATTAAGAAAATTGACAGAGTACACATGTAAGTAACAACTGAAAATAGGAAAGGAGCCATAGGTCCAAATTTTCTTATCAATTTGAAATATTAAAATCTACGCTAAATTGCTTTCTTTTTTACTAACATTAATACAAAAAGAGGTAGGAAATCCAACTAAGCCAATAACTATGAAAGTTTTTTTTAGAGTCAAAGATCTACCCCATAGAAAAGGCATCAGGCCCAGTGAATTTTATGTTTACTATCTATCAAATGTAAGGAACAGATAATGCTGGTGTTTTACAAACTGCTGTAGGGCACAGGAAAATACTAGAAAGCTCCTCAACATGTTTAAGAGGCCAGTATAGTAATGATACCAAGAGTGGAACAAAAAAAGAAAACTGTAGGCCAGTCAAACACTGGAACAAAAATTCTAAACAAAATGGTAGAAAAATGAATCCAAAGAATATTATAAATTTACCTAAGCAATCTAGTGGAAATCTAGTAACGTATTTCATTATGTGCACAAATTTAATAAAAATAATATCTTAATAGCTCACAACTGTGTCACCAGGGCCCAAAACAGTGCCTCACACAGAGGAAAGTCCCAATAAGTATCTATGAAATGAATAAAAGAAGAATTCAGCACATATACTCCCACCATTATTGCTACTAATTCATACTGTGCTAGAGTCTCCAGCAATGAGATAGCAAAAGAAATAAATGGTGTCAATTTCAAAACGGACAAGAGGTAGCTGTGACTATTTTAGGTAATTTGATTACCCCAAAATAAGTCAAGAGAATCACTGAAAAACCACTGAATTAAATACACAGTTTTGCAAGATGACCAGAAATCAAGATCATTATGCTTTTAATCCATCAACAGCTTTAAAATACCTAATACATGGAGTTTTATAAATGTAGTGGAAAAGATACCATTCCTAAAAAAAAACATATTTAAAACTTGTAAACTACTCAGAAATAAACTCAGTATTTTTCCAGACATCCATGAAGAGCTGAATGAATGGAGACGTATATTATATTTCTGGTTAGGAACTCAATACCGTAAAAATGACAATCTTCCTCAAGTTAGTCTGTGTATTTAATTTTAATTCAAATACCAATAATATTTTTAACGAAAAATATTAAAGAAAAAATTTTAATGAAAACTGACAGATTATAAAGTTTATAAGAAAGGCAAACTTTGTAGATTAAGCTGTTTTTTTTTTTCAAGAAGAGAGCTTTTGCTACCATTTAACAAAACATAACATAAAGCTGGTTGAAACAGTATAGCATTAGCCCAGGGACAGAGAGATTAGTGGGAAATAACAGAGATTTCAAAAAAATCTACCCACAAATATATTGGAATTTTGTTATTATAAATGTGGACATTCAAATCAGCAGGAAAAGGATGGACTCTACAGTAAATAGTGTTAGAGGTTGACCTCACACTACACGTAAACAAATTTCAAATGGATTACAGTTATACATAAAAAACAAATTTATCAAAATATTAAATATGTGAATACAGCTTTATAATCTGGAGGTGGAATAGGCCAAGTTAAGCAAGTGCCAAAATTCTTAAAGAAAATAAAGACTGACTGACTTCATTCAATAATAATTTTTGAAGTCTTTACCAGAGGATTACCCTTCTATTCTACATATTTCTAAAAGATAAGTGGCAACAACTGGGGAAAATATTTGTAAAGTAATTGACAAAAACTTAATATTCAGGACTTTCCTGGTGGTACAGAGGATAAGAATCTGCCTGCCCAAGCAGGAGACACAGGTTCAATCCCTGGTTTGGGAAGATTCCATATGCCCCAGAGCAAGTATGCCTGAGCACCACAGCTACTGCAGCCCATGTGCCTAGAGCCTGTGCTCTTCACCAGGGGAAACCATTGCAAGAGAAGCCCATGCACCACAGCAAAGAGCAGTCCCTGCTCATCTAAACTAGAGAAAGCCCGTGCGCAGCAATGAAGACCCAGCACAACCATAAATAAATGATTTTTCAAAAAGCTAAATATTCAGAGTCGACTCACTGGAAAAGACCCTGATGCTGGGAAAGATTGAGGGCAAGAGGAGAAGGGGGTGACAGAGGATGAGATGGCTGGACTGCATCACCAACTCAATGGACATGAGTTGGAGCAAGCTCCGGGAGATAGTGAAGAACAGGGAAGCCTGGCATGCTGCAGTCCATGAGGTCGCAAAGAGTCGGATATGACTCAGCAACTGAACAACAACAAATATTCAGAAACGAGAAAGACCTTCCATGAGAAAAAGATAATTACTAAAATAGGCATACGAACAAAACTTTTATTAGGGGAAAGATATGCCTTTTTTTCAATAAACACATGAAAAAGTATTCTTCCAATCAAGGAAATGCAAATTAAAACAGCAATGATATAACTTTCTACCACTGGATAGGCAAAATTTTTGAAGATTAAAAATATCCATTTTTAGTAAAAAAGAAGAAACATTCATTCTTGTACACTATAGGTATAAATGTACACTAATTCAGCTTCTGGGAGGAGTAAATTCTACAAATAGTATTCATCCAAGGTTACGACATTTGTGTTTCCTTTGATGGGCCTCCCCTGAGGACACTCCTAGGAAGAGACAGGTGCAGACATGCCGCCGTGTGTGTCCCCCGACTCCATCCCCAAGTGTGCAGGAACGCATTCATGGCAACACTGCTGCAATACAGACAAGTTCAGAAACTGCCTAGAACCTGGTGCTAATTAAACGACACACACACATTCACATGGTACACATGAAATGATGTAAAATTATGAGGAGCTCTAGGTATTGATATAGAAAGATTTTCAAGGCATATAGTTTTTCTTTAATGTAGGTTATTAATAATAGATATATGAGTCTAATTGCTTAAAAAATCATTGATATATTTAAGGATGCTAACAACGATTACCTTTGAGGAGGGGAGCAGCATTACTGGTGAGGGGTTAATGAGCAAGGGGGAATCTTTATGTTTATTTCTCAATGTTTTTGGTAAATCACAACAAAAATCCAAATATTGCTTTTAATTATTTTTAATTTTTAAAAAAATACAGGACCAGGACTTTTGTAATCATTTTTTTATATGCCAGTTATAAAAACAAGGAAAGCTGATTTTGGAGCATGATAGGTCCTTCCTACTGTCACCTATAGTGCATGTCTCAGTTGCTCCCCTCACGCCCACTTTACAGTTGAGAAAACTGATGCCTCAGGCCCAAGCCCTTTCCCAAAGCCGCAGCACAAGTGGCTTAGCAAAGACAACTGTCTCCACTCTGGGAAGCCTCCTGAGAATTAATTCCAGGAGGCCCTGCCCACCCACCGATCCCCAATCCCCAGGGCCACCCAGAAAAGAGAACAGAGTCAGCTTATGTTTTCACAAATTTAATCCCTGCTATCCTGATCCCCAATTCCAGAGCACTTCTAGGCCACGCTTCCTTTCTCCTGGTCACTCAAGGCTTAGTCATCCACCACTTCCCTCCCCACTAGGAGGCCAAAACTGGACTCAGTCCCAGGGGCCACTTTTTCCCCATCTTGACTCTTGTTGAATACAGACCCATGACCTTGATCTAATCTTGATCTGGCCTCATTCAGCAAAGGCGAAGCATGGAGAAGGGAGAGCGAAGATCAGGGGCCCATCTGGGGCTGCAGCAGCCAGAACAGGAGTAGGAGCCAGGCAGAAGTGCAGGGAACTGACAGAATCCCACTGCTTATTTGCTTCTTGATCCATCTGCTGTATTTGGTGATACGGGTATACACGCCTGGATTATGTACTTTAGCGCAGGCCTTTTCCCAGGACAACACCCCAGCAAGAATCCATCTGCCCTCGACTTCACAAGCCAATGGACCCCCAGAATCCCCCTAGGCAAAGAGAAAGAAGTAATGGAGGCTCCCGGCCCAGCTGGAGCCCAAGGGACTGGGGGACCCAGAATGCCCACCCTCTGAGTTCTGCTTGGAAGCTTGTTTCAATCCTTGAGGATCTCACTTCATGGAATCTTCCTTCACTCCTCAGCTGAGGACCTCATCCCAGAATATCAGGCAAAAATCAAAGTCATGGGGAAGGAAGACAGGAGAAGGGCTCTGCCTGATGATGAGGACAAAGAGGGAGGCCAAGCAAACCCCTCCCTGGGGAACTGCCCCCCTATCTGGAATCACCCCAACTGAAGGACAGCTGCCAGAACCTCCCAGAAACTCACAGAGCACAAGTCTTCTCTGTAATTGGTGGCACAAATCATATCCCCCAGCACAAGGGGGACAACGCGGGGGATATGGGACTTCTTGCGGTAAATCTGGTCACACTTCTTGTTGTCCATGATAAACACCTCGGCCTCCTGCAGCTCTGGGGCCAGCGTGGAGTCGGCTGTGGAGGAGTCCAGTAGGGTGAGAACTGACTCCTCATTCCACTCAACCCTGCCTCTTCCCAGGGTTTGTCCCTCCAGCATCAAGACTTGGCCACAGCCCTTCACGTCTCCAGGCCCTCCTTCACTTGGCCCTTCCCCTGTGGTGTGGACCATGTCTGACAAGCACCTAACTCTCTAAAGCTCTTCTCCAAAATCCTTTTCTCTGGGAATCTTTTGCTTTTGAACCAAGCAGGATACAATACAAGTTTCAGTGCAACTACTCCGAAATTGAGACCCCAACACCATGCTGCTTCTCTCCAGCCTCTGACCTTTGTACTGGCTGTGCCCTCTGCCACCTGATTGACACTCATTCCTCCTTCTGGCACCTCAGGCAGACCCTCTGCCCAGAGCTCATCCCAGACTCCTCCTGACTCACTCTCATGATCACCTGATAAAGTCTCTGCCTCTTTCCTTGTGAGTCTGTGCCCCTACCCACACTCCAGTTATGAGTTCCCAAGAGGCAGGACATACATCCTCAGTGCCAAGGGTCTGGCATGTGGCAGATGCCTGAACATTGACATCTGTCAGGTAAACGAATAACTGAATGAATCTATGAATCCCTAACTCTAAGCTTCTGAAAGAAGCAAATGATCAGGCTTTCCTAGGTCTAAATGAAGGGCCCACAGCAAGTGCAATGGTGTCAACCATGGCAACAGTTCTCATGTGAGGAGCAATCCTAACACATCCAAAGAACCAGGGGTCAGAGGAAACAGCTTCGTGACAGGCACCATGAAGGGGCTCAGCAGGCAAGACCCCAAGAGAATGGAGTGTACTCTCTGGGGTGCCGTACCTCACCCCGAACCCCTTCCTCCTTACCTGAGAAGCGCTGTTTAACCTGGCCCCAGCCAGTTACCCAGCACTGTGTCCCAACCTTCAGGCTGTAGTTGGGCTCCGGAAGGCAGATGGGCTGCACATACTTGCTGACGATGACAGGATTGTAAAGCTGGAGAAGGGCCACATCACCCATGATGAAGGTCCGGCCCCAGTACTTGGGGTGCATAATGATGTCCCTCACAGGGATCAAGAGGGTTCTTGTGGAGTTCGGGGGCATCAGCTTGGAGGTGCCAAGAATCACTGAATACTCTTTTGTGCTACAGGAGACACAGAGCCCCATCTGGTGGATCTCAGGTTCTCAAGCAACACTATGCTCCTACCTCCACCAAGGATGCTCCCGTTAATAGAAGTCCTGTCTGATTTGCCCTGCTCACTCCATCCTGCTCATCCAGCCTAGGTGCCCTCAGGGTCAGAGAGATGACTGCCTCCTCATTCATCAGTCGAGCTGATCAAGTGGCCTGGTCCATGTGTAGTTACTAGCACGCACGCAGGTTCTCATGTGTGTGAGGGGTGGGGTGTATGTTAGGTTTGCCTGTTGCCCTGGCTAGGATAGTCTCTGTTGCTTGGGTTCCTGCCCTGGCTCAGTTCCCTGGCCTCTGTGAGATCATAAGAGTGACTCTCTCCTATTCTGGACATCCCTTCCCACTCCCTCAACCTCCTATATCCCCACACTACTTCACAAAGGAAACAAGGAATCTAGGCTGGGTCCTTTACAGTCTTGGGTTTCCAGAGGCCATACTCACCCTTGGATGCAGTGGGCAGCAGTCACTACCCAGTTGAGGTCAATGAGGGCCCCTCCACACACGTGCTCATTTCCCACTCGGAGGCTCACTTCCCAGGGCCAATGGCGAGACAGGTCCAAGTTCTTCGGCCACCAAGGTTGGCCACAAGCTTCAGGAACAGTGTGCCAGGGAGATACAGTGGCCACACAGAGGAGGCTAAGGATGACTAAGACCAAGATGCCCCCAGGGGAATTTGCACAAGGCTGTAAACTCAGGGACTTGCTTCCATTTCAAACAAGGGGAAACTAAAGGTGAGAGAAGAGCAGCGGCCTACCCAAAGGCACTGAGCTGGACAGAAAATGACAATAACAGAGATAAAAAGCATCAAAACAGAGAGATGACAGGAGGAGGAGAGAGGTACTGAGACACACAGGGAGCGAAAAACACAGAACTTCAAAACTAGGGAGAAGCATAGGAGCCCCAAGACAGGAAATGTATTTTCTTCTGTTCTCAGGCCATGTTCCTAAAAGCTTTTCTGCATCTCTTAAATGCAAAAGGCCTCTGTCCCCATCCTACTCAGAGTCAAGAAAATCTCCAGACTTCTATGTCAGAAATCTTTACATAGACGATTCAAGAAAAAGCCCCAGCATGGAGCCAACAGAGGCCTCCCACTCACAGCTTACACACTGTTAGTTTGCAAGCAGTTTCAACAATCAAGTTGTATGACCATATGAATGTGAACATACATGCAGAATTGTAAATAAAATATTAGCCAATATTATATTTTTTTAAATAATGAACCATGATCATGTAGAGATTGTCCCAGGGCACAAGGGTAGTCCACAGTGGAAGCACTCTTGGTGTATTCTCCACATAAACAGTTCTTTTTCTCTAAGGAAAAATCATGTGCTTTTCTCAACAGATATAGAAAAGGGCATTTCAAAAATTCAACACAGCTTTATGACTAAAAAACAAACTCTTACTTCAGCAAAGTAAGAAAATCTACAGGAAACCTACAGGAAACATCATACAGCATTAAAGAACAAACCAAAAAAATTCTACTTTCAGAAGCCAGGAGTAATGATACTTTGCGGGAGGATGGCAAAGGAAGCAACTGGGGTGACAGAAGGGAGCTTCTGGGTGCTGGTACCACTCTACTTTCTGACTGGGTGGAGACTGCACAGATGCATTCACTGTGTGATAATTTCATGAGCTGGGTACAAGATTTGTGCACTTTTTGTGTGCATGTATATAATACTTCAATAGCTGATTTGTAAAATCAGTAACATTTCTCTACCCCAACTGACCTGAACGTATCACAACTATATTCAAAATAAGATACATTTTATAGCTACAAATTATAAAACACCCTGGAGTTCAAGTATTCAACACTAAGCCAGATGTCTGTGGTAATACATTTCAAACTCTAATAAAGGACACTGAAAATGACTGGAATAAATGGAGAAAGACCTAGTGTTTTAAAACAGAATAAATATTTCAGATGCAATTCTTCCCAAAATTAATCTGTAAAGTCACTTTCCCATTTCAAATTTTTAAGAAATTTGATAAACTTACTTTAAAATTGAAATAGAAAAACAAAGGTCCATAAAGTAGAGCAAAGAAGGGATACTTGTCCTAGCAGATACTAAGGCACACAACAAAGCCATAGTAACAAGAACTGTGGTACTGACAAGGACAGACAAGTGGACCCAAAAAAGGAACAGAGAACTTGAAATTGTTCCTCAGAATACAGGAACTTAATGTAAATAAAGGAGCTACCACAATCTGAGTAAATGATGGACTGTTGAGCAGATGGTGATGGGAAAACTGGCTCATTATAAAATAAGAAAAAAAAAAACAAAACTCAATTCTTCTCTAGTAGTACTTGAACACCTTGAAGGTAAAACTGTAAAGTTAACAGGCAAACATGTGACATAGGATGGAAAAGGACTCTTTAAACAAACCTCAAACCACAACCCATAAAAGCAGTAAACTGATTAACATGATTACATAAAAATCAAGGATTTTTGACCCCAGGAACAAGGTTAACAGACAGATGACAGATTAGTAGGTAATATCTGCAATGTCTAAGATCAATGCTTTTGTTAGGAATATACAAGGAACTCTAGGAAATCATCAAGAAAAAAGAACAATAGACTATGTACAAAGGGATAAGGACAATCAATTTATCAGAAGAGGAAATTCAAGGGGCCAAAAGCACAATGAGACATGCTCATTAGTAATGAGGAAAATCTCAATTAAACTAAAGAGTCAGTTTTTTTAATCTATTAGATAGGCAAAAGCTGGATGAAGCCAAGGGGTGGGAGGTCTGTAACAATATATACAACTTCACAAATTGCTGGTAGGAATGCAGAGGGCTGAATTTTTGAAATTCATAGGTTGTACTGTGATTACCTAAGAGAATATCCTTAGAAAATACACATCAGAGTATTCAGAGATAAAGAATTGTATGCTACTCTCAACTGATTCTGAAAAAAATTATGTATATGTATGTGTTCTTATACTATTTTCAGTCTTTTGTACGTTTAAAATTATTTCCAAGGAAAATATTTTTTAAATGGAGCTAAATGAAAAGAGGAGGAAACAGAAAGAGATCTAGAGCATATACTGTTTATGTAAGTTACAAATACATGCACATAAAACCACAATATGTATTTATGGCAAAACACAAAGATATGTATCGAACATACAAGAAAGGCTGGGAGGAGAGTGAAGAGAAGGAATAGGGGTGGGGCAAAGATATAAGAAGAAATAACTAACTTAATCAACCAAACAATCCCCAATAAATCGGGGTGCACCTGTTACAATGGAAACCTATGAACAAACAGGGGCAACACAACCCTCCACCGTTAAAAGTCTAAGGAAAAAGACAGGAAGATCTCAGAAGAGCCAGGCTCTGCAGACACTTCCATAAGGCCCAAGAGGCTCCATTTGTAAATGAACAGTTCAGAGCTCAAAAGGTTTCTTCCTGGGCATGTTCCCTGATGGGATACAGCCTCAGCTGAACTTGAAGAGGCTCTGCATTCCCACAGGAGGCCCAGATACTCTTTCATTGTGCACTGTTGAGTCTGTACTTCCTGACAGGCACAGGCTGTTCTTTAGAAAGCAGGCCATTTACACTGAGTTTCTGCTTCTTATAGACCCAGAAACACTAGCTCTGTGACCCTCTTCAGAATATACCCTCCCAGGATCCAAGGTTTTCTTGAGGCAGGGTCTTACCCTACCCACCTGGTTTGGTGCTGTCTCCTTTGTAACCTGGAGGAGAAACGGGGAACAGAGATGAAATAAGAGGTTGTAACAGGATGACAATGAAGTACATTTTTCATTAGTTCATTCAATCCTTCACCAATTATTTCCTAATCTCCCACTCTGTTCCCAGCCCTGGAGCCCAAGGACAAGGGGCTGGGGGTTGTATCAAGAGACAGAGGTGTATCAGACAGACCCATCCTGTATGTGCACTTGAGGAGCAGGTTGTCCAGAAGAGAAGTCACAAGTAAACACATAGTCACTCATGTGAGATCAAGTGGGGACAAGGCTCCAGGTGGGAGGTAAGTCCAGAAGAAGACAGAGAGGATTCTGGAAAGAGGGGTTATTGTGCCAGATCTTAAAGATGAGAGAGTAAAACAGAAATGGAAAGTGACAATGACATTCTTTATGAAAGAAGCATCATGGTGTAAGCTGGAGACTCTAGAGGATAAAGGACAAAGCCTGTGATGGCAAGAAATGACGCCAGGGGAAGAAAGTCAGGAATCAATCAGAAGTGCCTTCATAAGTCAGGCCAAGAAGCCTGGGTGAGACTCAGGGAGGAGGGAGGCCAATGGAGGTGTGACATGGTCAGGCTTGTATTGTGAAGGCAGTGTGCAGATTAGATAGGAAGGTGAAAAGGCTGCGTGCAGTAAGATTTCACCAAAGCCGTGGCAGAAGCCAGGCTACAAATGAAGAGGGCTGCATGAAGTGGCAGTGGCAAAAGACTTGATGAGCTGGATGGGACTAAGGAAGATAGCCGAGTCTACGGATAACTCCCCAATTTCTGATTTTAGAGATAAACGACTACTATCCACTGAGTAAGAGGACAGAATAAGAGAACCTAGTTTACCGGAAGAAGAGGATCTCAACTTTGGAACCCAAGGAGCTGTGATGGCTCTAGGTCAGTCAAGAACAGGTGCCCAGTATGTTGCTGTGCATCCAGGCACATTGTTTCCTGAGGGAGCAGCATCACATAAATGGCAGCTGCAGCTCAATACCCAGGGCAAGTGAGTTCACTCAGGGAGCAGTGAAGAGGGAACCCAGACAAGACTTCTGGGAACACCAATAAGTCAGGGATGACCAGAACATGGGGCGCCTAGGAACACAGAAGAGCATGGGAGTCACTCTGAGGTAGAGGAGAATCAGGAACATGGCCTGAGAGAAGCAGAGGGATTAGAGAAAATCAGAGGGAGGAGTGGAAAGGTCAGCGATCACAGGGCAAAGACATGCCAGGAACACGCTAAGGATTGGTTGAGAAGGGAGGAAGCACCCGAAGGAAAGATGAAGTGAAAACTTACTTCGAGAAATCTGGCAGTGAGGGGATGAGACAGGGTGAAGAAACACAGTAAATAGAAAGGGAGAGGATACAGATCCACGAGCGCAGATGGAGGGCCCAGAGTCCAGAGCTGGGGTGAGCAGGCTAACCTTGAACAGGAGGCCTGGCTCTGATTCCTAAAGAAAGGGTAACACTCAGGTTTGGAGGGGCCGCCGGGCCTGAGGGAGTCAAGGGAAACAGCACCTGAGGGCCTGTGTTTTCTGAGGGAAAGAAGCCACTGCTAGTGAGGCCACCCTCCGAAGAACAGAGGGTCTGAGAAGGTGAAGTGACCACACTGGTTTAAGTGTGGGGAGACCCTGGGCTTAGCCCTCACAGCAGGGGTGACTACCCTCGCACCATGGGGCCTCAGGAGGCTGTAGGGCTGGCAGGCCTAAGGGTAGACGCAGAGAGGGCGGGAGTTTGCGAGTCCTGGAACAAGGGAACCGCCCTGAGGGAGGCCCGAAGGCCCAGTAGAGGAGAAGGGGCTCCGGGCTGTCGGGCGGCAACAGGGCCCATCCCGGCCTCTCCCGCGGGTTGGAGGGCAGCGTCGGGGGAGGACGACCCGGAGCGGACGGGAGCGGGAGCGGCGCGGAACAGACGCCGCCCTCACCCGAGTTCAGCAGCAGCAGTAGCAACAGCAAGAAGCTACGGCTCAGGCCTAACGGCCTCGAGGCTGCACGCCCTGCGCTAAGGCAGAACAGCAAGGCGGCCATAAGGCCCCTGAGGCGGCCTCTAGCGGCAGCAGCGGCAGCGCGCGTGAACCCCGGACGCCGCGACGACTTCACCCGCACTTGACGCACATGACGGAGCTTCAGACACGTGACGGCCCATCCAGCACGTGATGACGTCGATGTCGCGCAATGGTGCACCTGGAATCCTGAACGCTCAGCAACGCGTAGGCCCACCTCCTGCGGGCTCCGTGAAGATGACTGCGGAGCCTTGGGCCTCTCGTTGCCTCCTCAGTGGCCGGTGCCATGGAAGTACCCCCAGGTGCCCTAAGTTGGTGACTGTACCCCCAAACCTGGCCAGTGAAGGCACATCCAAATCCTCAGACTGGTGTTGGCGACATGTCGCCCAGCCTCTGATCACAACCTTGTTTCCCTTGCGTTGAAGGGTTTCTCAGTTTATGTTGTTTTGAGACTCTGGAAAGATATAGAAAGCACCAGAAAAGAACACTAAGGCCAGGGAATTAGGGAAGATGTCCTTAGGAAAGTGACATTTAAGCTGGAAATCTGTATGCAGTTCAGGAAGCAACAGTTAGAACTGGACATGGAACAACAGACTGGTTGCAAATAGGAAAAGGAGTATGTCAAGGATGTATATTGTCACCCTGCTTATTTAACTTCTATGCAGAGTACATCATGAGAAACACTGGACTGGAAGAAACACAAGCTGGAATCAAGATTGCCAAGAGAAATATCAATAACCTCAGATATGCAGATGACACCACCCTTTTGGCAGAAAGTGAAGAGGAACTAAAAAGCCTCTTGATGAAAGTGAAAGTGGAGCGTGAAAAAGTTGGCTTAAAGCTCAACATTCAGAAAACGAAGATCATGACATCTGGTCCCATCACTTCATCGGAAATAGATGGGTAAACGGTGGAAACAATGTCAGACTTTATTTTGGGGGGCTCCAAAATCACTGCAGATGGTGACTGCAGCCATGAAATTGAAAGACGCTTACTCCTTGGAAGAAAAGTTATGACTAACCTAGATAGTATATTCAAAAGCAGAGACGTTACTTTGCCGACTAAAGTCCATCTAGTCAAGGCTATGGTTTTTCCTGTGGTCATGTATGGATGTGAGAGTTGGACTGTGAAGAAGGCAGACTGCCGA
Organism: Ovis canadensis; assembly: GCF_042477335.2. NCBI lineage: Eukaryota > Metazoa > Chordata > Mammalia > Artiodactyla > Bovidae > Ovis > Ovis canadensis. Next base: position 67,335,840 of record NC_091263.1, on the reverse strand, counting down.
AAAATTGATGCTTTTGAACTGTGGTGTTGGAGAAGACTCTTGAGAGTCCCTTGGACTGCAAGGAGATCCAACCAGTCCATTCTGAAGGACATCAGCCCTGGGATTTCTTTGAAAGGAATGATGCTAAAGCTGAGGCTCCAGTACTTTGGCCACCTCATGCGAAGAGTTGACTCATTGGAGAAGGCTCTGATGCTGGGAGGGATTGGGGGCAGGAGGAGAAGGGGATGACAGAGGAGGAGATGGCTGGATGGCATCACTGACTCGATGGACGTGAGTCTGAGTGAACTCCGGGAGTTGGTGATGGACAGGGAGGCCTGGCGTGCTGCCATTCATGGGGTCGCAGAGAGTCGGACACGACTGAGCGACTGAACTGAACTGGTGTATCCAGGATTGGGCGATGACAACCAAGATTCCTGCTGCTTTGGGAACCACATTCTGCACCCTAGCATCTGCAGCGGTCCAGAATATGAGTTCCACTAATAGGAGGTGAGGAGAGGTGACGTGTGCCACTTCGATGCAAAGGCAGTAAAGAGAAGATTGACTTCTCTACTGTGTTGATGCAGAGCAGTGGCTCTCAAAGTGTGGTCCACAGAGCAGCAGGAGCAGCACCTGGGAACTTAAGAGATGTACATTTTTAAGACCCACCCAAACCTACAGGATGTAAAACTCTGGGAGTGGAATCAGTTATCTGTAGTTTAACAAGCCTTCCAGGGAATTCTGAGGTAGGTAAGCATGAACCACAGGGCTGAGAGGACATAATATAGAGAAAAGCCACTTGCTGACCAAGAACACCTGATTGGGATGACATAGGAACAAGAAGTTCAATTTATTTTGTTAACCCGTGAATATTCAGTGACTTCTTTTTTTTAATTTTATTGAGGTATAGTTGATTTATGTTAATTTCTGCTGTACAGCCAAAGTATTTATTTATATAGATACTTAGATTACATGGAGTGTCCCAGGTGGCTCAGTGGGTTAAGAATCCCCCTGTAATGCAGGAGACACAGAAACACGGGTTCAATCCCTGGGTCAGGAAGATCCCCTGGAGGACATGGCAACCCACTCCAATAGTGTTGCCTGGAGAATCCCATGGAAAGAGGAGCCTGGCAGGCTACAGTCCATGGGGTCGCAGAGTCAGACATGACTCAAGTGACAGAGTACAGAGATTATATAGATGCATTCTTTTTCCTTTTTTCTTCACCATGGCTTATCACAGGACATTAAATATATTTCCTGTGTTATACAGTGGGATTCCCTGATAGCTCAGTTGGTAAAGAATCTGCCTGCAATGCAGGAGATCCTGCTTTGATTCCTCATCGGGAAGACCTGCTGGGGAAGGAGTAGGCTACCCACTCAAGTATTCTTGGGCTTCCCTGGTGGCTCAGCTGGTAAAAAAAAATCCGCGTGTTTATCCATTCTATATATAATTGTTTGCATCTGCTAATCCCAAACTCCTGATCTAACCCTCCCTCACCCCTCCTTGGCAACCACAAGTCTGTTCTCTGTGTCTGTTAGCCTGTTTCTGATACATAGATATGTTCATTTGTGTCATATTTTAGATTTCACATATAAGTGATATCATATGGCATTTGTCTTCTTCTGACTTAACTTCACTTAATATAATCATCTTGAGGTCCATCTAGGATGCTGCAAAATAATGCTGGCATTATTTTGTTCTTTTTCATGGCTGAGTATAATCCGTCGTATATATGTGCTATATCATCTTTATCCATTCATCTGTCGATGGACATTTAGGTTGTTTCCATGTCTTGGCTATTGTGAATAGTGCTGCTATGAACACAGGGGTGTGCACATCTTTTTAAATTATAGTTTCATCCATGTATATGCCCAGAAGTGGGACTACTGAATCATTATGGCAACTCTATTTTTAGTTTTTCGGGGACCCTCCATATTGTTTTCCATAGAGGCTGCATCAATTTATATTCCCACCAACAGTGCAGGAGGGTTCCCTTTTTTCCACATCTTCTCCAGCATTTTTTTGTGTATTTTGTTTATAATGGTCATTCTCACTGGTGTGAGGTGATACCTCACTATAGTTTTTATTTCTGTTTTTCTACTAATTAAAAATGCTGACGTTCAGCATCTTTGCTTGTGCCTGTTGGCCATCAATATGTCTTCTTTGGAGAAATGTCCATGTAGGTCTTCTGCGCATTTTCTGATTGGGTTGTTTTCTCTGTTGAGTTACATGAGCTGTTTGTATATTTTGGAAATTAAGCCCTTGTCAGTCATATCATTTGCAAATATATTCTCCCAGTCAGTAGGCTGTCTTTCATTTTGTTTATGGTTTCCTTTGCTGTGCAAAAGCTTGTAAGTTTCCTTAGCTTCCATTTGTTTACTTTAGCTTTTATTTTTATTGCCCTGGGAGAGTGATCAAAGAAAACATTGGTATGATTTAGCTCAGGGAGTTCTGCCTGTGTTCTCTTGTAGGAGTTTTATGGTGTTATGTCTTATATTTAGGTCTTTAAGCCATTTTACTTTTGTGTACAGTGTGAGGCTGTGTTTTAACTTCACTGATTTACATCAGTTCAGTTGCTCAGTCATGTCTGACTCTTCGTGACCCCATGGACTGCAGCACGCCAGGCCTCCCTGTCCATCACCAACTCCTGGAGTTTACTCAAATTCATGTCTATTGAGTGAGTGATGCCATCCAACCATCTCATCCTCTGTCGTCCCCTTCTCCTCCTGCCTTCAATCTTTCCCAGCATCAGCGTCTTTTCAAATAAGTCAGTTCCTCACATCAGGTTGCCAAAGTACTGGAGTTTCAGCTTCAGCATCAGTCCTTCCAACGAATATTCAGGACTGATTTCCTTTAGGATGGATTGGTTGGATCTCCTTACTGTACAAAGGACTCTCAAGAGTCTTCTCCAACACCACAGTTCAAAACCATCAGTTCTTTGGCTCTCAACTTTCTTTATAGTCCAACTCTCACATCCATACATGACTACTGGAAAAGCCATAGCCTTGCCTAGACGGACCTTTATTGGCAAAGTAATTCTCTGCTTTTTAATATCCTATCTAGGTTGGTCATAACTTTTCTTCCAAGGAGCAAGCGTCTTTTAATTTCACAGCTGCAGTAACCATCTGCAGTGATTTTGGAGCCCCCCAAAATAAACAGTCCATCACTGTTTCCACTGTTTCTCCATTTATTTGCCATGAAGTGATGCTGTGAAAGTGCTGCACTCAATATGCCAGCAAATTTGGAAAACTCAGCAGTGGTCACAGGACTGGAAAAGGTCAGCTTTCATTCCAGTCCCTAAGAAAGGCAATGCCAAAGAATGCTTAAACTACTGCACAATTGCACTCATCTCACACACTAGCAAAGTAATGCTCAAAATTCTCCAAGCCAGGCTTCAACAATATGTGAACCATGAACTTCTAGATGTTCAGCTGGTTTTAGAAAAGGCAGAGGAACCAGAGATCAAATTGCCAACATCTGCTGGATCATCAAAAAAGCAAGCGAGTTCCACAAAAACATCTATTTCTGCTTTAATTTCTGCTTTATTGACTATGCCAAAGCCTTTGACTGTGTGGATCACAATAAACTGTGGAAAATTCTGAAAGAGATGGGAATACAGACCACTTGACCTTCCTCTTGAGAAATCTGTATTCAGGTCAGGAAGCAACAGTTAGAATTGGACATGGAACAACAGACTGGTTTCAAATAGGAAAAGGAGTATGTCAAGGCTGTATATTGTCACTCTGCTTATTTAACTTCTATGCAGAGTACATCATGAGAAATGCTGGGCTGGATGAAGCACAGGCTGGAATCAAGATTGCTGGGAGAAATAGCAATAACCTCAGATACGCAGATGACACCACCCTTATGGCAGAAAGTGAAGAAGAACTAAAGAGCCTCTTGATGAAAGTGAAAGAGAAGAGTGAAAAGGTTGGTTTAAAGCTCAACATTCAGAAAACTAAGATCATGGTATCCAGTCCCATTTCATGGCAAATAGATGGAGAAACAGTGGAAACAGTGGCAGACTTTAATCTTTGGGGCTCCAAAATCACTGCAGATGGTGACTGTGGCCGTGAAATTAAAAGATGCTTGCTCCTTGGAAGAAAAGTTACGACCAACCTGGACAGCATATTCAAAAGCAGAGACATTACTTTGCCGACAAAGGTCCGTCTAATCAAGGCTTTGGTTTTTCCAGTAGTCATGTATGGATGTGAGAGGTGAACTATAAAGAAAGCTGAGTGCCGAAGAGTTGATTCTTTTGAACTGTGGTGTTGGAGAAGACTCTTGAGAGTCCCTTGGACTCCAAGGAGATCCAACCAATCCATCCTAAAGGAAATCAGTCCTGAATACTCATTGGAAGGAGTGATGGTGAAGCTGAAACTCCAATACTTTAGCCACCTGATGCAAAGATCTGACTCAGTTGAAAAGACCCTGATGCTGGGAAAGATTGAAGGAGAGAGGAGAAAGAGATAACAGAGGATGAGATGGCTGGATCGCATCACCGACTCAAAGGACATGAGTTTGAGTAAACTCCAGGAGTTGGTGATGGACAGGGAGGCCTGGCGTGCTGTGGTCCTTGGGGTCTCAAAGAGTCAGACACGACTGAATGACTGAACTGAACCGAATTGATGGGAATGCAGACCTTTGGTAATAAAGTGGAGGTGACCAGCAAGCAGAAGCAGGGGAGGAGGAATAATATTACTCATGCCCCTGCCTGAGTAAGTTTTACTCCCACTTCCAGTCTCTCTTGATTCTCTACTCTAAGCTACAAAGGCTATGAAATTAGCGTACAAAGCTCCCCACAGACATGCTGATAACTATAATAGGAGTACAGGGAGCAGGAACCTGCTAGCTAAAACCATTCCTAGACTCATCAATGAGTAAGTGTGGACTCACCTCCCTGTCTAGAGCTTAATGAGAACCATGAATAGTTTCTTAGCCAAATGAGAAACTAGTTTTCTACAGAGTATGTCATATGCAACCCCACAACTGCAAGGAGAGAAGAGCATCAGAACACAAAAGAATAAACATTTATTCATCTGACATCAGAAATCTCCATACTCCATAACTGCCTCAACACAACTTGGGGTGAGCTTGCATGTGACCGCTGGAGCACTGAGAAGAAGGTTCCAAGACTGAGTTGCCCCAGGAAGATTTGTGTGGCAAAGAATGGGGACTCGGATCCACACTGGGCAGCAGGGGACCTTCTGCCAACCCAGACAACTGAGTCAGAAGCGAACACGGTGAGGCCTCCTCAGTCTCTCCTAACAATCACCACGCAGACTGGTTTGATAAAGTGTCAGGTCTAATGCTGTTGCACCGTTGATGATGTCTCTTCTTTGTTAGATGATGCCCAGACGTAGATAAAGAATCATGAAGCATCACCTGGCAGGTTGCTGTCCATCCAGCTGGGATGGTTTCACCCACTCCTTCCCGGCAGGCAGAGCACAGCCAAGGAGGAGGCATGATAATGCAGGTGCCTGGAACAGCAGGCTGGGAAACATCCAGGGTTCCTTTCTTGCTACCACTTTCTGTCATGTGGATCTCCACAGGGTCAGTGGATCCCAAATGGAATTGAGGAAACAGCACTGAGTAGGAGTGGGAGGTCAGAGGCAGAGCTAATGTGAGACTCAGAAACGGGGGGGAACATGGACCAGGGTGATCACAGGGCCACCAGGAGGCCCAGGGGCAACACCAGGGACAGTGACAGGATCAAGAATCCAGCTGAGGCACAGGAGGACACCTTAATGATGTGATCAGTGATCCAGTCCTTGTACGAGCTAACTTCTGTATAAACTATAGGCAATTCACTGCGACCACAGGCAATGCCCCAACTCACAATCCCCACCTGGACCCAGGTGTCATTAAATTCACAGACCAGGGGACCCCCAGAATCTCCCTGGAGAAAAAAAAAAAAAGAAACAAGGATGTAAGGGGATCATCATCAAAAAAGGCTGATTTCTAGCAAGGCACTAGGGATCTTGCTAGTGTCACCAAGGTCCTTCCCCAGGTACCTAGCAGGCCCAGGTTTCCTTGAATGACATTTGAGAGCTGAATACTTTAACATCATCTGAGAAATACTACTGCTTCTCAGATGCTCAGGAACCCACAGGAGCTATAAGGCCAGTAAGCCCTGGACATCAGTCCTGCCAGGATATACTTAAATTCTCCTTCAGTGCCCCTAAGCCTCCCCTGCCCCTGCGCTTCTCCAAGCCTCCCAACACCCAGCAACTAAAGGGGCATCCCCTGGCACTGTGAGTAGCTTCCAGAACCCTTGTCGGGCTCTAAGGCCAGAGTCTATTCCACTGGTCAGTACTGGGCCGTGCCAGCTGTGACATTCTCTCACTATCATTCCAGCATGGGGGGGCCAGAGTCCTTACCTCTGGAGTCACCCGAACTCTCTGCCCGCCCTAAACACACACATCCAACTACATCGTCTACCAGCAGCCCCTCTCTCCAAACACATCCAGACGTGCTAAACCCCCAGCTGATACACACACTGCACATCCTTCCTCAACCCTGTTCTGGTAGGCCCCTCACCAACCAGCTCATCATAAACTCAGAGTCCTCCTCAAGCTCGCCCTCACCCCAACCTCACATGCAGTCGGTGACTAGAAGTGGTGACACAAACCAACTCCTTTTCCCGCCCCCACCCCCACCCCCAGCGCAGGTCCCGCCTGCGGCTCAGCACCACGGCCCACACAATGAAGAACAAACTCCTGGCCTACAGGCCTGCCTGGACAGGACCGAGAAACACAGCACAGCCTGCAGGCCACACGTTCTGACTCCAGCCCCCTACTCTGGCCATACTGGCCTCCTCACTGCTCCAGACCAGAAACCCATTCCCTAATCATGGCCGGTGCGTCAGACCTTGAGCCGCGGACTCACTGCTCCCTCTCCCACAGTGTTCTCCAAACACTCATCCTCTGAGACCAGTCCCCTGTCCCCTGCTCAGGAAGCTGCTCAGGGCAGAGGGGAGGCTGTGGGCCCAGGGCTCCTACAGGCACTCCCGGGGGGATCCGGGACTTATGTCTCTGGAGGGCCCACATCTGTATAATAAGATGCATGATGTCCAGGTGGAGGGTTGTGAGCTGGGAGACTGACCTAATGTGGGTGAATGCTCATACTGGCACAGGAAGTGACGACAGAAAGAACTCAGTTACAGGAACTACGTGATTATCATCATCACCCCCAACTTCACCACACCCGGAAGCACCCCCAGGATGGGAGGGCTGCTCCCTACTGGAGGAACAGGCCAGGCCAGCTCATGGGTATCTTGAGGGGTTCTCCCCTGAATCTCCTTAAGTAAAGGCTGAAAGAGGAGGTGGGAAATAACCCAGGCCCTGCTACTGGGGAAGAAGGAAACTGCACAACCTCAATACAGAGGCGGCAAGGGACCCATCAACTCACCTTGCAGGGGCTTTTAAGATATTCGTGATAGCCACAGATCATCCCTTTTCGAACTAATGTACGACGATATCCTAAATGTGTCTGCAATTTCTCATTACATAATGTGTGGCGAAGAAGGATTTGGTCAGTCTCCTGAAGAATGTCTGGCAGCACTTTGGCTACAGAAAGACAACTCAGAAATAAAACGTTTGCTTGAGTTGACTAGAACGGGGCCCCCAGATCCCATGCTGGGCCTTTTGTGTTTGAGTTTTTGGCTGCACTGTGCAGCATGCAGGATCTTAACTCCCTAACCACAGATCAAACCTGCACCCCCTGGAGTGGGAGCGTGGGGTCTTAACCACTGGACTGCAAGGAAGTCCCACACTCTGGGTCTTGATCAGTGCATTCACACTCCTTTCTTCTAAGAGAAGGAAGGACAGTGGGTTCTGAACCATTTGATACAGAAGGACCTGAGGCCACCTGCTCACACAGGGAGCAGACGAGGTAAGAAGCTAAGCCAAGTCAGAAGGAGGAACGGATCAGGACACAAAGAGACAAGGCTTCTTACAAGGCCTGATACAAAAGCAAGTGTCATCACTCTGAGTATCAGCAATAGCAGTGACAGGTGTCTGTACAGGGCTCGGTCACAGACTCCAGGACAAGGAGTGCCCACGGGTACCAACCCAGCCTCTTCCCAGGGCTGCTCTGGCTAGACCCACATCCCAGGCACAAGAAACTCCCTCCCCACCTGGCAGGTAATTCCAGAGCAGGACAGCTCTGACTGGCAGACAGCTCATCATCCTGGAGCTGAAGTCCACCCTGGAGAGGACCCACCATACCAGGACCCCCACCCCCAGGTCTAACGCAACAGGAGGAATCCCTACTGCACTGCAGTCACTCCCAGGCAGCCTCAGCTCCACCTCCTCCCTTGCCCACCTGTAGAGAACCAGCCTCCCTGACCCTCCCTTCAGCCGACTGGCCAACCCCAGGGCTCCAGATTTCCCCCTCAGACCCTGCCTGCCAGTCTCACCGTGTTCCTTCAGTTGGCCCCATCCAGTCACCCAGCACCGTGTCCCAGTTTCCGCTTCAAAATTCTTTACAGGGAGACACACCGGCTGGATGGATGCAGAATAATTCACAGAGTGGGCCAGCAGAACAAGAGCTATGTCATTAGTCAAAGTTCTAACATCATAAAAGCTATGGCAAACGATGTCTCGAACTGGAATGACCATTCCCAATTGGGGACGTAACAGTGTGCTTCCCATCCGCACTGTATATTCCTCAAAGCTGTGGAAAGAGAACATGGCCCTCACAGAGATGTTGGAGGGGCTACGCTCCCCCCAACCCACCCCTTCCAGGTTCTTCTCATCCTGATCCCATCTCCTGCAACAGCCATCAGGGCTTTCCAGGTTGCTCAGCAGTAAAGACTCTGCCTGCCGATGCGAGAAACATAAGAGACTCAGATTTGATCCCCAGGTCTGGAAGATCCCCTGGAGGAGAGCGTGGATACCCACTCCAGTATGTTTGCCTGGAGAATCTATGGACACATGAGTCTGATAGGCTACAGTCCATAGGGCCACACAGAGTCGGACACGACTGAAGTGACTTAGCACACATGACAGCCACTGGCCTTTTTCTCCCTCTAAACCACATCCCCTTGCAGAGCCCTAACCACTGTAGTCCGTGGTCTCCAACTGAGGTCCCACAGCCACTGGAGCAGAACGTGGGCTCTTGGTAGAAATGCAAAACTCATGTAGCACTCGCAGTGAACATAAACTAGGGACTGTGGCCTCTTTTTCAGATGAAGAAGAGGAAAGGGGCAGGAATGGCTCCACTTCTTAACAGCCTGAGCAGCAGGCCAAGCCCAGAACAGAAAACACTCACCCAAATATGCAGTGAGCTGCAGTCAGGACCCACCGCGGGGCAATGAGGGAGCCTCCGCACACGTGTACATTGTTGATCTGCAGGCTCACCTGCCAGGGCCACTTTCTGTCTGGGGCTGGCATTCCACCAACTATCCTCATCTTCCGATGGCCACATGTTCCTGGGCTCAGTAAAAAGACGGGCTGGAGATGAAGCTGCTGGCTCCCTTCTAATACCTCCACTGCCTTCCACCGCCACCACCACTGTCTCTGCATCTGCGCCCACCCCCATCACAGCTGAGGGAGAGACAGGTTTCCTCTCAAACCCACCAGGACAGTCACCCAGCCAGGGATGTGCTGCCTCTAGTTCCCAGGCAGGCCTGTAGAGCCCCGTGCAGAAAGAAGCAGTACCTGGTACGAACGACCCTCCAAAGGGAGGCGGGGTCTGCAGAACATCTTCCGCTGGGGGTGTAGGCAGCCCTGGAGCTGTTGGAACCGCCTCAGATTTCAGGGGTCCTGGAGCTGAGGGGGCCTCTGCGTTTGCCCGGCTCATTGCAGAATCCTCCTTGGGTCGGGCACGCTCACCTGAGGGAGGCCAGGGACCAGTGAGAAAAGGAGCGGCCTGGAGTGCGGCCCGTCAGCACCGGCCTCTGCCCGGGGCACCATCCCCAGCTCCCCCTTCCGTCCCCCAGCCCTAGTCCAGCCGTCAGCCCCAGCTGCCACGCATCAGTGCAGCCTAGCCACCTCCAGTCCTTGCCGGCCCTGTCTCACAGAGCTGTGGCCAAAGGAACAAGAGCCAGACCAGAAGGCCGAAGGAGCTGCCGCCGCCGCCGCCACCGCGGGAAACTCCCAGAGACGCCATAGCCACCTCTAGCCGCCTCCGCGCTCTGCGGCGCCCCCTCGTGGGGGCTACGCGCCTGCCCTCCGGTTGGAGGGAACACAGAGCCGGGGCCTGCGGCTCCAACATCTTCACTTTCTGCTTCTTCAGCCGTGCTTCTTCAGTCCAGCCTGGTTGTGGTTTTAAGGCCCTTGAACTCGTAATTAAGTTCTCCACCTTCAAGTAGAGATATCAGGAATTAGATGCCTCAGCGTGATCTAAACACTGGAGACTTAAAAAAAAGAAGAAGAAGAAAAAATGCGATCTGCGCAATGAAACATAAAAGAAAAACAAATGGAAGTATGATAAATAGGAAAACACAGGGCAAAATGGCAGTTTCCAGCCCGAATATAATAGCGTCTGCAAAAAAACGTGAATTAGTTGAACATACCAAACAACAACTTTCAAACTGAAGGAAAAAGCAAGGTCCAGAAGTAGATCACTGAAGACACAAATTTACACGGAGATACAGACACCTGGGAAGTAAAGAGACAGAAAGCGGAATGCCAGGACACATTGGTGCAAAAGAAACCAAAAAACAGCTGGGATGATATGTTAACATTTGTTTATTAAATGAGAGCATAAAGAGAAGACTGTGTAAGGGACAGAGGGAGTCAGATACATAAGATACATAAGGAAACGCCTTTAAAAGGCGAAGCACAGGGGACCAATTGCAGGAAACTGGAAAGTTATAATTTCCTCATGATTTCCCTTTTAAAGAATGGCCATTCACTAGGGTTTTGACTTTGTTTCAGAAATATGGGATTTTTAAAAATTGATTTTAATATTATTGCTATGTGGCTCATGAATGGAATGTGTCTCACACAGATTCCCTGAGATTGTTGATTTTCCATAGGCTCTTTAACAACTTTATTTAACTGCACTGTGTTCAGTTGTGCATCCCACTCCAGTACTCTCGCCTGGAGAATCCCAGGGACGGGGGAGCCTGGTGGGCTGCCGCCCATGGGGTCACACAGAGCTGGACACGACTGAAGTGACTTGGCGGCGGCAGCAGTGTTTAGTTGTGGTACACATGCTCTTCTCAGCTGCAAAAGGTAGACTCTAGTTCCTGACCAGGGATCAAACACGGGGGCCCCCTCCCGCCCTGCCCTCCCTCCCGTCACATTGGGAATGCAGAATCTTAAAATTGGACCACCAGGGAAGTCCCTCTTTAGGCTTTTACTCTTCAAGTTCCCTGAGCATTCAAAAAGAGTAAGTGTTCTCTGTCGGTAGTTGTAAAATTCCTCATAGCACTGTTAGGTCTAGATGATAAATTGTGAGAGGCAACTCCTCTGTGTTTTTGCTTAATTTTACCTACATAACTTATCACCTTCCTGAGAGAAGCATATAAGAAGCTCCAGTTTCCAATGCCTAACACATCACTGTGAAGAAAGCTGAGCGCCAAAGAACTGATGCTTTTGAACTGTGGTGTTGGAGAAGACTCTTGAGAGTCCCTTGGACTGCAAGGACATCCAACCAGTCCATTCTAAAGGAGATCAGTTCTGGGTGTTCACTGGAAGGATTGACGCTAAAGCTGAAACTCCAATACTTTGGGCACCTCATGCGAAGAGTTGGAAAAGACTCTGATGCTGGGAGGGATTGGGGGCAGGAGGAAAAGGGGACGACAGAGGATGAGATGGCTGGATGGCATCACCGACTCGATGGACGTGAGTCTGAGTGAACTCTGGGAGTTGGTGATGGACAGGGAGGCCTGGCGTGCTGCGATTCATGGGGTCGCAAAGAGTCAGACATGACTGAGCGACTGAACTGAACACATCACACTTCTAACCAAGTACACAGGCTCCTCATCTCCCACTTTCTAGAGAGTAATGGATGCCATGAAAACTCCTCCAGTTAAATGGGAAACTCGTTTCCTAATATGCTATGTGTAACACCACAAACTTCAGGAGAGCACAGCTTCAGAACATACAAGAGACTCTCCAAACATGTATTAGTTTCACACCTGAAATTTCCACTCTCCTGAATGCTGAGTGGTGAGTTCAGAGGCGCCACTGCAGCGCTGGGAAGGTGGTTCCAAGACTGAGTTGACCCATGAGTGTTTGTGCGGCAGAGCCTGCACGCTCACAGAGCGATCTGCACTGGAAGCAGAGGACCTTCTCCCAACCCAGACAACTGAGTCCAATATGGAAATGACAAAGCCTCCTCCCTCCCTCCCAATAATCATCAGGTGGGCTGGTCTGATGAAGTGTCAGGTCTAACACTGCTTCACCGGTGACAATGGAAAAATGTTCTGCAAGACTCGTGCAGCATCCTGAAGCATCACCTGGCAGGTCGCTGTCCATCCAGGTGGGATGGTTTCACCCACTCCTTCCTGGCAAGCAGAGCACGGCCTACAGATAGGCCTCGATGAGGCAGGTTCCTGGAGCACCAGGCAGGTACCATTTCAGTCTTCACTTGCAGCCACTCTGTCCTGTGGATCTCCACAGGATCAGTGGACCCCAAATGGATTTGAGGTCAGGGCATTGAGTAGGAGAGGCATCTCAGAGGCAGGGCTAATGTGAGACTCAGAAGCAGGAATGGCAGAGGCCAGGGTGATCACAGGGTTGCCAGGATGCCCAGAGGCAGCAACAGACACAGTAGCAGAATAAGGAATCCAGTGTCCAGACCCGATGCCTGACTCATTCTTGCAGTGATCCAGTCCTTGTAGAAACTAACATCTGTGTACACTGCAGGCACTTCTTTCAAACCACAGTGATCAACCCAGCTCACAGTCCCCACCTGGACCCATGATGTCTGAAACTGACAGACCAGGGGACTCCCAGAATCTCCCTGGAGGAAAAGAAAGAAACAAGGAAAAGAATGGAGGAGATAATCATAACAGGTTGGCAACTATGAAAGGACTGGGGAGACAGGCACCAAGGTCCTTCCCCCGGCCCAGGTTTCCTTGAATGACATTTGAGAGCTGAACACTTTACCATCATCTGAGAAATACTATTCTTTCCCAAGTTCTAGGAACGCACAGGAGCTATACGGCCAGTAAGCCCTGGACATTGGTCCTGCAGGGATATACTCAAATTATCATCATAACCCCCACTTTACTGCATGCTGGCAGCACCCCCAGGATGGGAGGGCTGCTCCCTATTGGAGGAACAGGCCAGGCCAGCTCACAGATGTCTTGAGGGGCTCTCTACTGAATCTCCTAAAGCAAAGGCTTTAGGAAAAAAAGAAGGTGGGAGATAACTCAGGCCCCGTTACTAGGGAATGAAGAAACTTTCAGGGGACAACCTCAATACAGAGGTGGCAAGGGACCCATCAAGTCACCCTACAGGGACCTGTGCTCTTTATGTTCTGGGCACAGACCATCCCTTTTTGAACCCGATTGTCTGATTTGTTTGCTGTTTTCTCGACCATCACAGCACATTGCTTTAGGGGAATAATGAGTTGCTCAGCTTCCTGAAGTTAAGGTGATGTTGAACCTGGGTCTACAGAGACAATTCAGGAGTAAGAGAATCTGCATGAGTGGAACACGGCAGGGTCATTCAGATCCCACGGTGGGTCTTGATCGGGGCATTCACATTCCTTCCCTCTTAAGAGAAGGAAGGACAGTGGGTTCTGTCCCATTTGACACAGAAGGACCTGAGGCCAACTGCTCACACAGGGAGCAGACGAGGTAAGAAGCTAAGCCAAGTCAGAAGGAGGAACGGATCAGGACACAAAGAGACAAGGCTTCTTACAAGGCCTGATACAAGAGCCAAGTGTCATCACTGTGAGTATCCACAGTAGCAGTGACAGGTGTCTGTACAGGGCAGGGTCATAGACTCCGGGACAGGCAGTGCCCATGGGTACCAACCCAGCCTCCTCCCAGGGCTGCTCTGGCTAGACCCACATCCCAGGCACAAGAAGCTCCCTCCCCACCTGGCAGGTAATTCCAGAGCAGGACAGCTCTGACTGGCAGACAGCTCATCATCCTGGAGCTGAAGTCCGCCCTGGAGAGGACCCACCATACCAGGACCCCTGCCCCCAGGTCTAACGCAACAGGAGGAATCCCTACTGCACTGCAGTCACTCCCAGGCAGCCTCAGCTCCACCTCCTCCCTTGCCCACCTGTAGAGAACCAGCCTCCCTGTCCCTCCCTTCAGCCAACTGGCCAACCCCAAGGCTCCAGACTTCTCCCCTCAGATCCTGCCTGCCAGTCTCACCAAATTCTATAATTCGGCCCCATCCAGTCATCGAGCACTGTGTCCCAGGTCTCACTTCAAAATTCTTTCTAGGGAGACACTGGCTGGTTGTATGCAGAATAATTCACAGAGTGGGCCAGCTGAAGAAGGGCAATGTCATTAGTGATAAGGGGCGAATTAAAATCCGTATGCCAAAAAATGTGTTTAACTGGAACGACCACTGTAGTTTGGCAACCCGAAAATAAGTATGTGGTTCCCATCTTCACCGTAAGGTCTTGAGAGCTGTGGGAAGACAATATGCCCTCACAGAGATGCTGGAGGGTCTACTCTCTCCTCCACCCCTTCCAGGTTCTTCCCAGCCTGTTCCCATCTCCTATACCAGCCAACAGCCTTTTTATGTTCTAAACCACATCCTCTCCTGACACCTAACCACTGGAGTCAGCGGTTCTCCAAGTGAGGTCCCAGGACCACCAGAGAAACACCTGGGATCTTGGTAGAAACTCAAGACTCTTGTTTCACTCATAGTGTATATGACCTCCTTTTAAAATTAAGAAAGGAAAGCTCAGGTACAGGCTCAGGCAGGGGGATGTGAACGGCTCTGTTTAATGTAGCCCAAGCAACAGACCAAGCCCATTGGCCCAGATACTCTCCCAGTTACACGGTGAGCTGCCGTCAGCACCCACTGTGGGGTGATGAGGGAACCTCCGCATCTGTGCCAATCTCTGAACTGCAGGCTGACCTGCCAGGGCCACTTTCTTTCTGGGGCTGGCTTTCCACCAACCATCTCCAAAATCCGATGGCCACAGGCTCCTTGGCTCAGTAAAGGGAACTAGAGTGAAGCTGCTGTCTCCATTCCACCTTCTCCATCACCTCCACTTCCTCCACCACCGCCAACACCAACACTGCTTCCAACTCCACCTCTACCACCTGTGCCTCCCAAAGCAGAGCCAGGTTTCCTCTCAAATTATCCAGAATGGTCTAACCCTGCAACCCAACCCACCCCTGCTCCCCGACCCCTGGCCAGGACATGAACCCAGTTGGGCTCCAAGCTCAAGTACAGCCCTGTCCAAAGGCAGTACCTAGAGGAGGCAACCCTTCCAACACAGGGGTCTGGCTGGATCCCACAGTCTCTTTTGCAGTGGGCGTGGGTGGCACAGGAGCAACGGCGGGTACTGGGACCTGCAGGGATTGCAGGTGCCCTGAAGCTGTTGATGCCTCTGGGGTTGCCAGGCTCATTGCACAATCTTCCTTGGGCCTGGCACCCTCACCTGGGAACAGGAGGGTCCAGTGAGAAAAGCAGCTGGCCACAGCAAGGACCCTCATCACCGGCTTCTTCCCAGAAAACCGTCCCATCTCCAAACCCAAATTCCGAACCCCCACCCCCGAACCCCACCTCCCAGTCCCAGTACCTACCCACGCCCCCTGCAAGCAACCCCACCCTCAGCACCACGCAAGCAGCCTAGCCCATCCAAGCCCAATCCCTGCCTGCCGTGGTCTCCCTGAGTTGGGGCCAAAGGACCAGGAGCCGGACCAGGAGGTCCAGGGAGCCTCCGCCCCTGCGGGTGTCGCTCAGAGAAGCCCTGGGCACCTCTAACAGCCTCCGCGCTCTGCGGCGCCCCCTCGCGGCATCCCCGCATCTGGCTTCCGGTTGCCAGGAACACAGGGCTAGGGCCGGATCCCAAGGCTGCTCCTCCAACATCTTCCTTCTTCCTCAGCCATGCGCTTCAATCTATTCTGGTTGTGTTCTTAAGGCCTTTGACTTAATTAAGTTCTCCACCTTAAAGGAGAGATATTCTGGATTAGATATCTCAGCGTGATCTAAACATGGTAGCCCTTTAAAAAAAAGAAAAGAAAGAGACACACAGATGCAATCTAATCTCTCCAGTGAAACATAGAAGAAAATCAAAAGAAACAAGGTAAACAGAAAGTGCGGAACAGATGGCAGTTTTGAGCCTGAATATAGTAGCATCTGCAGTAAGGGTGAATGCATTGAACATACCAGACAACATAACTTTCAAGTTGGAGGAAAAGCCAAGGTCCAGAAACAGACTCTCTGAAGAGACAGACTTACACAAAGAGATACACACAGGTGGGAAATAAAGGAATAGAAAGGGAAATGCGGTGCAAAACAAACAAAAGCTAGTATAGCAATATGATCATTAGATCATAGCGTTTAAAGCAAAAATGATACAAGGGACAAAGGGAGTTATGTACAGTAAGACCAAGACATAAAGGACAGGATACGATGACAGCCTTTAAAATGGAAAGCAAACGGGACCCATTTATGGGAAACAGGGACTTCTTATACACTCCTCTTAGGAAGCTGACAATTTACATAGGCAAAATTAGCAAAAATGTAGACTACTTGACTCTCATAACTCATCATCTAGACCTAACAGTGCTATGATGAATTTTACAACTACTGAGAGAGAACACTCTTACTGAACACATAGGGAACTTTCAGAATCAAAGCCCTAAGGAAAATCAATAATCTCAAGGAACCAATGTGATACACATACTATTCATGAGCCACACATCAATAACATTAAAGCCAACTTTAAAAAATACTCTATTCCTGAAAAAAAGCCAAAACTCTAGATAAAGGTGCACCTTTAAAAATTAGGAAATCACGAGGGAAATTTGACATTTTAGAGATCAGTACCAATGAAAGCATTACCTATGAAATTGTATATGATACAGCCACAGTGAACTTCCAGATGTTCCAGCTGGATTTAGAAAAGGCAGAGGAACCAGAGATCAAATTGCCAATACCTGTTGGGTCATAGAAAAAGCAAGAGAGTTCCAGAAAAACATCTACTTCTGCTTCATTCACTACATTAAAGCCTTTGGCTGTGTAGATCACAACAAACTGTGGAACATTCTTAAAGAGATAGGAATACCAGACCATCTTACCTACTTCTTGAGAAATCTGTACACAGGTCAAGAAGCAACCATTAGAACCCAGACATGGAACAACAAACTGGTTCCAAACTGAGAAAGGAGTACGTCAAGCCTGTATATTGTCACCCTGCTTACTTAACTTATATGCAAAGTACATCATGCAAAATGCCGGGCTGGATGAAGCACAAGCTGGAATCAAGATTGCTGGGAGAAATATCAATAACCTGAGATACGCAGATGATACCACCCTTATGGCAGAAAGTGAAGAAGAATTAAAGAATCTCTTGATGAAAGTGAAAGAGGAGAGTGAAAAAACTGGCTTAAAACTCAACATTCAAAAAACAAATATCATGGCATCCGGTCCCATCACTTCATGGCAAATAGATGGGGAAACAGTGGAAACAGTGATAGACTTTATTTTCTTGGGCTCCAAAATCACTGCAGATGGTGACTGCAGCCATGAAATTAAAAGACACTTACTCCTTGGAAGAAAAGCTATGACCAACCTGGACAGCATATTAAAGAGCAGAGACATATCTTTGCCAACAAAGGTCCATCTAGTCAAAGCTATGGTTTTTCCAGTAGTCATGTATGGATGTGAGAGTTGGACTGTAAAGAAAGCTGAAGAATTGATGCTTTTGAACTGTGGTGTTGGAGAAGACTCTTGAGAGTCCCTTTGAGTGCAAGGAGGTCAAACAAGTCCAACCTAAAGGAAATCAGTCCTGAATATTCATTGTAAGAACTGATGCTGAAGTTGAAACTCCAGAGATCAGTGAGGGCACCCCCTTGAATGCTGGGCTGGGAAGCTACCCGAAGCCAGACAAAATACCTCTTGAGAAGATTCGAATCAGAATGCCTGCAGGCCACAGGGGACCAAGAATAGTGCCTGGTCCATCTGCCAGACTGGAAAAACTCAAGATTCACAGAACATTCCCTAGGGTATTTAGGAAGGTCTTGCCTCAGCAACAGGGAACAGTCTCTACACTGAGAATCACTCCAGGCCTGCTAAAAAAGGTAAAAACAAGACCTGAGGACATCAGTTTCCAAGGAATTTAACTGCACGCCAAAATAAAGCCCAAGAATATTTCTAGGAAAATATCAAACACCATTGTAAAGGTCACAATGTCTGGTATCTAATCACCTAACACCCACATTCAATTAGCCACGTATCATGGGATTAATGAAACAATCATAATTAACCCAGAACTGACACAAATGTTAAATGCACAGGCAAGAACGGTAACACAGCCACTAGAACTGAGTCCTACATAGACAATTAGACTTTAGGTAGACATGCTGAAGACGTAAGAGGACTCCAATCAGACTCTAGGCATGAAAATTTGCATGAAGATGAAAAAGGTACACTGATGATGGCTTTAACACTATAATAAACAATCAGAAGAACTGATTGGGCAACTCAAAGATGGACAATTTAATTAAAAACAATTTCATAATGAAACACTGATACGAGAGCATAAAGTGCATTGTAAGCTGGGGACAAATACACGTGTGACTGAACTTCCAAAGGACAGCAGGCCAGAAGGATCAAAAGTAGTCAAAGAAATAATGCTATATATTTTCCAATCTGGTAAGAACTATAACTTCAGAGATCTTACAATATGCTCCCTGAACACGAAAATAAAAAAGAAACATGAAGACAAGAAGATCAACGTAAGACGTAAGCAAGTTGCTCAAAACGAATGAAAAAGTAAGAGGAAAAAGATAAAAATGACAGGACATAGAAACAGTGAAGTCACCGAAGATGTTGCTGGGCATTGTTGTTTCAGCTCTCATATGGTAAAGGGATGTCCTAATCCTAGACTACTCAGTGCCATATTTTTGCATTTCTGTGCTATTGGCTGGTGATTTCACTGTTTTAAAAGGCCCTGCCCACACTGTTGCAGTGCTGTCTAGCACTCCTGAGCGCTCCAGCCTGGGATGTGCATTGCAGAGAAAACAGATGCGTTAGGACACCTCCACACACGTATCAACTACACTGCTGTTGGCCACAAGTTCAATGGCACTGAATCAACAGACTGTATTAAATAAAGTGCTTTTAAGCAAAAAGACACATAAAATAAGGTCACATATTTATCACTCAGTGAAAATGCTGTGATCAGAGGTTCCCAGGAGTCTAATCCTGCATTTGCCTGAGAAGCAACTCTTCAGAGTTGCCTAATTCAGTGCTCAGAGCTGCTTCATAGAACATATCACCACAAAACCTGATGATTTTACCATGAGGGCTTAGGGTGCTTTGTCACACAGCAATAGGTAACTGGGGCACTTACTGAAAGTCAGGTTGTCCTACCTTGGCCTGGCCAAGGGTCCTAGATTAGTCCCCTGGAAACACACTTTGAGACAGATCTGTATGCCAGGGTTTGTTGAGGAGTGCTCTGGGGAGGATTCACACCTGGAAGGGGGCAGGTGAGGCAGAACTGGGCAATAGGAGAAGCTTAGCAGTCATGGGGTTGTAACTGAGGTCTCAGCTGATCTTCAGGAAGCCCTTCCAAGTTGTCCTGAAAGGAGGCAAAGAGGCTGGGCCTTCACATTCCTGCTTGACAGACAGACATTTAACATGGGCTACCTGCTGCAAAAGGGTGTCGTCTTGAGTGAACTGAGTGCGGCGCTCGCCAGTGAGGGAGCTATGACCGGATTCACAGATGCTGGAGGACACGTGTGACTTAGCAGAAATGCCACCCTTCACTACTGAGCTCCTGAGTCCTTTGGACATGATCCTAGGATCCTTGTCATTTGGAGACCTTGCTCACCATCTGGTGTGACAGGCTATTTCAGGGTGAATCCACACATTTCCTGGCCCACTCCTGGATATTACTCAAGCCATTTCTCCAAGAAGCCCTGGTTTCTGTGGGTAGAAAATTATTATTTCAAACCACAATTTGGGCATTAGAAACTCACATCAGTATGCCTCACTAATCCTTATGACTGGAAGCCTGCAGCATTTTCTATGGGTTTTGTGTCCTTGTCTTTTCAAGCCCAATATTTTTACTAGAACTCACTTCCTACCTGTCAATCTCCTCCTCTCCCTGTTACCTAGCTCTTTCAGAGGGTGGTTCCATCCACCACCAAGCCCTGACCTAAGGGTCATCCTAATGACCACCTCTTCCCTCCCACCTGAGCCCCACATCTTATTTCTGCTCAGGGCCTAGTTCCTAATCACAACAGAAAGTCCGTGTGTATTTGCCAGAAAGGGCAAACGTGGCTGCCATTACACTGGAGGTTGCCGCTCTCGCTTCTGAGAGGCCATGCCTGATGTTTCTAGGACCTAGAGGCTGATGCTCAACATCTGAGTTACTCGAACTAAAATCCCTTCCCCACCATAGGAAGAACATTCTCCTGTCAGCAAACAAAATGCACCCGAACTGAGGTTGTAGCCTTCCCAGGGCTTGGGACTTCTCCTCCAGCAGGGGCTGGAACATCGGCTTCCCGTGTGGGATTTCCCCTCTTTGACAAGACAACCTGGGAAGGAAAAGGAGGGCAGAGCAATGAGCTGAGAGGCCCTGAGAGAAAGGTCTAAGGTGACAGAGGAGACATCAGTATTTACTTTCCCTTCACTCACTCACTCACTCACCAAACAGTTCCTGAAACTGCTCTATCTGAAACCTGGAGCTGGAAGCGGGAAGACACAGAGCCTCTTAAGCTTGGGCACAAAATGCCACCGAGAGGAAAGCAGAGTAGGGAACCTGCCCAGGGCCACCAGTCAGGGGAGCCCAGGAGAAGCACATTTCACATCCCAGGGTCGTCCACAGGAGACACTCTGGGAAGGACTCAGTGCTCATTTTGAGTCTCAGCCAATGTGGAGGCAGAGAACGGGAAATGAGGAGCCGTACTGACATTCTCAGCAGCAGAACATCACTGGACAGAGCAGGGGAGCGTGTTCTGAAAGAGGGCTGCAGGTGAGAATGGCAGGGAACAGCCAGACTCAGGCCTCCGAGTCCACACGACTTTCATTTCTGTAAATAACAGTACTAGAATGTAACTGTGTGTGCTCAATCATGTCGGACTCTTTGCGACCCCATGGACTGTAGCTGCCAGGCTCCTCTGTCCAGGGGATTTCCCAGGCAAGAATACTGGAGTGGGTTGCCATTTCCTACTCCAGGGGAATCTTCCCAACCCAACATCTAACCTGCGGCTCCTGCACTGGCAGGCGGATTCTTTAGCAATGAGCCACCTGGGAAGCCCATGGTTCCTCTGAGGTCCACTTATATCTGGAAGCTTGAACACAGACCAAGGAAGGATGGGTGGACAGGACACAGAGCCTGGGAAAAGATCAGCAGCCAGTCCAGGTGACCATGGGACCCTAGGCCTGCTGACTGAGAAGCCACACACACACACAGAGCCAGACCCTCCATTCTAACCCCTGAGAACTCAGCTCTTTGGGTCTCCTCCAGGCATGTCCCTTACGAGGCGGCACGAGAGGCGCAAGGCTGTGTGAGCCCGTCACGCCCGCATCTCCGCCCTCCTGCCTCCAGGCTCCCATGCAAACTCACTTCCAACAGCCCTGCTTGGAGCGTGCTGACGCCTACAAGAGGAGCACTAATGCCTAAAAGAGGCCCTGGACCCACTGCCTAAGACACCAGCAGACTTCCATCCAGGGACAGGCTCCTCATCTCCCACTTTCTAAGCAGTAATGGACACCATGAAAGGTCCCTCAGCTCAATGGGAAACTATTCTCTACAGCATGTCATATGCAGCCCCACAACCTTCAGCAGAGCAGAGCTTCACAACACGAGAGACTCTCTAAGCATTTATTGAGTTGACATCAGAAATCTCCGTGCTCCTTCATGTCTCAACACAACTTGGGGTGTGCCTGGATGTGGCCACTGGAGCACTGGGAAGGGGGTTCCAAGACTGAGCTGCCCCAGGAAGGCTTGTGTGGCAGAGGCTGGACCCTCACAGATGGATTCACGTCGGGAAGCAGGGGACCTCTGGCCAACCCAGATAGCTGAGTCACATGTGGACGTGGTGAGGCCTCGCTGTTTCCCAACAATCACCATGTGCCCTGATATGATAAAGTGTCAGATAATGCTGCTGCCAGGGATGAGGTGAAGACGGTCTCCAAGATGTGGGCAAAGCCTCCTGAAGCATCACCACAGGTCACTGTCCATCCAGCCGGGATGTTTTCACCCACTCCTTCCCGGCTCCAATGTGCGGCCATGGTGCAGCATGAATGAGTAAGGGTCCTGGAGGAGTGGCCTGGGAAACCTCCAGAGTTCACTGCTGCTGCCAACTCTCTGATATGTGGATCTCCACAGGGTCAGTGGATCCCAAATGGGTTTGAGGAAACAGCATGGAGCAGGAGTGGGAGGGAAGAGGCAGTGCGGGCATGGGACTCAGAAACAGGAGGCAGTATGGGCCAGGGTGACCACAGGGCCACCAGGACGCTCAGGGCCAACACCAGACACAACCCATGGCATAAAGAGTCCTCCTGAATCCAGAGGCCAGGGTGATCACAGGGTCACGAGGATGCTCTGGGCCAACACCAGACACACCCGTGGGATAAAGAATCCTCCCAAATCCAGAATAGAAGCCTGACTCAGTATACCATAAACCCAATCCTTGTAGAATCTAACATCTGTGTAAACTACAGGAGCTTCTCTGAAACCACAGTGAACACCCCAGCTCACAATCCCCATCTGGATCCATGTGTCATTAAACTGACAGACCAGGGGACCCCCAGAATCTCCCTGGAGAAAAAAAAGAGACAGACAAACACAGGAATGAATAGGAATCATCAGTGGAATGGGCTGATAGTTCGCAAGGTCCTAGGGAGATAGGCAGTAAGGTCTTTCCTCAGGTACCCACCAGGCCCAGGTTTCTTTGAATGACATTTGAGAGCTGAAAACTTTAATATCATCTGTGAAATACTATTCCTTCCCAGGTGCTCAGGAACCTACAGGAGCTAAAGGCCAGTAAGCCCTTCTCCAAGAGGAAGAGACTGTGAATGCCCTGATCAAGATATGTGCAAATTCTCCTTCAGTGCCCCTAAGCCTCCCCTACCCCTGCCCCTCAAACCTCCCACCAGCCAGAAACTAAAGGGGCATCCCCTGGCACTGTGAGTAGCTTCTAGAGCCCTTCTCGGGCTCTAAGGTCAGAGTCTATTCCACTGGTCAGTCCTGGGCCTTCCCAGCTGTGACATTCTCTCACTATCATTCCGGCGAGGGGGCGCCAGAGTCCTCACCTCTACCCTGAAATCTCTCCCAGTCCCAGCTCCACACATTCAACTACATCCTCTTCCAGCGGCCCCTCTCTCCAAACACATCCAGACTTGCAAAACCCCCAGCTCACACACACACTGCTTGATGTTCCCCAATACTGTTCTGGTGGCATACAGGCCTCCCTGGACAGGACCGAGAAACACAGCACAGCCTGCAGGCCACACATTCTGACTCCAGCCCCCTACTCTGGCCATACTGGCCTCCTCACTGCTCCAGACCAGAAACCCATTCCCTAAACATGGCCGGTGCGTCAGACCTTGAGCCGCGGACTCACTGCTCCCTCTCCCACAGTGTTCTCCAAACACTCATCCTCTGAGACCTGTCCCTTGTCCCCTGCTCAGGAAGCTGCTCAGGGCAGAGGGGAGGCTGTGGGCCCAGGGCTCCTACAGGCACTCCCGGGGGGATCCGGGACTTATGTCTCTGGAGGGCCCACATCTGTATAATAAGATGCATGATGTCCAGGTGGAGGGTTGTGAGCTGGGAGACTGACCTAATGTGGGTGAATGCTCATACTGGCACAGGAAGTGACGACAGAAAGAACTCAGTTACAGGAACTACGTGATTATCATCATCACCCCCAACTTCACCACACCCGGAAGCACCCCCAGGATGGGAGGGCTGCTCCCTACTGGAGGAACAGGCCAGGCTTGCTAGAGGTGTCTTGAAGGATTCCCCAGAAATCTCCTTAAGTAAAGGCTGAAAGAGGAGCTGGGAAATAACCCAGGCCCTGTCACTGGGAAATGAGGAAACTGCACAGCCTCAATACAGAGGCGGCAAGGGACCCATCAACTCACCTTGCAGGGGCCTCCACTCGTTTCATGATAACCACAGATCATTCCTTTACGAACTACCTTGGGAAATGGATTTTCCTGTTGCTTGATCATCCTATTACACTTCGCGTAGTGAAGAATGACTTGCTCAGTCTCCTGAAGAGTGGGTACACGTGACGGCTCTACAGAGAGGCATTCAGTAATGAGTGGATCTGCATGAGTAGAACATGACAGGGCCCCCCAGATCCCACGGCGGGTCTTGATCAGGGCATTCACAGTCTCTTCCTCTTAGAGAAGGAAGGACAGTGGGTTCTGTCCCATTTGACGCAGAAGGACCTGAGGCCAACTGCTGACGTGGGGAGCAGACAAGGTAAGAAGCAAAGTCAAGTCAGAAGGAGGAACGGATCAGGACACAAAGAGACAAGGCTTCTTACAAGGCCTGATACAAAAGCAAGTGTTGTCACTCTGAGTCTCCACAGTAGCAGTGACAGGTGTCTGTCTATACAGGGCAGGATCATAGACTCTGGGTCAGGTAGTACCCACAGGTTCCCTACAGCCTGTAGGCCAACCCCAGGGCATCTGACAACCCCCCCTCAGATCCTTCCAGCCAGTCTCACCTAATTGTAAAGTTCGGCCCCATCCAGTTGCCCAGCACATTGTCCCAGCTTTCACTTCAAAATCCTTTCCAGGAAGGCACACTGGCTGAATGTACGCAGAATAATTCACAGAGAAGGCCAGCAGAGCAAGGGCAATGTCATGCCTCATAGTGCGATAACTATAGTACTTATAGCAAATGATGTCTTGGACTGGAATGACCACTGCATTTTGGGAATTCAATTGTAACAATGTGTCTTCTAGGCGCACTGTATATTCCGAATAGCTGTGGGAAGACAACATGCCCCTCACAGACATGCTGGAGGGGCTACACTCCCCTCCATCCCTTCCAGGTTCTTCCCCGCCTGTTCTCATCTCCTACCAGCCATCAGCCTTTTCCTCCCTCTAAACCATATCCCCGCCTCATCCCTAACCACTGGAGTCAGTGATTCTCCGAGTGAGGTCCCAGGACCACAGAACAGCCCCCGGGATCTTGGTAGAAATCCAAGACTCGTGTTTCACTCAGAGTGAATACAAACTCGGGGCTGTGACCTCATTTTAAGGTAAAGAATGGAAAGATCGGGTAGGGGCTCAGGTAGGGGGCAGGCCTGGCTGCTTCCTTGTCAGGCAGCCTGACCTACAGCCCAAGTCCACCGCCCCAAAACTTACCCTCTTACACAGTGAGCTGCCGTCAGTACCCAACGTGGTGCAATGAGGGAGCCTCCGCATCTGTGGACACTGTTGACCTGCACGCTCACCTGCCAGGGCCACTTCCTCTCTGGGGATGGCACTCTACCACCTATCTGCATAATCCGATGGCCACATGTTCCTGGGCTCGGTACAAAGGACTGGAGGTGACGCCGCTGCCTCCCTCCTAATAACCCCACCACGCCCACCACGCCCGCCTCCCCCACCCCCACTACTACCAGCGCCTCCTCTAACGCGACACCACGCCCACCGCGCTTCTGGGCAGAGCCAGGTTTGCTCTCAATTCCGCCAGGACAGCCTGACCCTTCAGCACCCCGTCAGCCAGGCAGGATGCCTCAGGGGATTCCAGGCAGGCCTATGCCGTCCTGCACAGATGCGGTACCTTGAGGAGGCAGCGGTTCAAAAGCTGGAGTCTGTGCACGTTTCAAAGTCTCTCCCACTGCAGTTGTGGAAGGCGCAGGAGATCCAGTGTGTGCTGAAACAGTCACGGTTGTCGGGTATCCTGAAGTTGAGGGGGCCCCCTGCAATGTGGGGCTCATTGCAGAAGCCTCCTTGGGTCCGTCACCCTCACCTGGGGAAGATGAAAGAAAATGGGAAGAGGAGCTGACCAGAATGCACCCTACACACCACTGGGCTCCCGGCATAGCAGCCTGCTCACCCTCGAACCCCACCTCCCATCCCCCACGACCCACTCGCCAAGTCCCATGACCCACCCCCACCCCCAGACGAGGAACCCAAGACCAGTCTCCTCTCATTCCTGCCCGCCCGGGTCTCACTGAGAAGAGGCTGAAAGACAAGGAGCCAGACCAGGAGGCCCAGGGAGCCGCCGCCACAGCGGGGACCACCTGGGGCCGCCATGGGCCCTTCTGCTCGCCTCTGCGCTCTGCAGCGCCCCCTCGCGGAGGCTCTGCGCGTGCCCTCCTGTTGGCAGGATCACACGGCCAGGCTGGGGACAAATCCCAAAGAGGCTCCTCCAAGATCTTCCCCTCCGGCTTATTCAACAAAGACCTATTCTAACTCGTGTTCTTAAGACCCCTGAACATATAACTAAGTCCTTCGCCTTAGAGATAGTCTGGATTCTATCCCTTAGCGTGATATAACCACAGGAGCCCTTTAAAAAAGAAAGAAAATAATTCAAACTAGGCTTTCATTAATATTTCACCTCACATCTCTAATTATCAGACTGTATCCTGACTAATACAATAAACATAATCTGAGATTTAGTTCTTATTCTCAAAAAAAAAAAAGAAAAGAAAAGCAATCTGCCCAATGAATGATTTAAAGATTTTTTTAAAAAGAAGAAGAAAGTATGGTAAACAGAAAATACAGGGGAAAACAGCAGTTTTGAGTCTGCATATAGCAGCATCTGCAATACATGTGAATGAGGAAACCATATCAAACAACAAAAGGACTTTCATATTGGAGGAAAACGCAAGGTCCAGAAATAGACTCTCTGAAGAGACCAATTTATACAAAGAGATACAGACACATGGAAAATAAAGGAATAGAAAGGGAAATGCCAGCTCACACTGGTGCAAAAAAAAAAAAAGCTAGGAGTAACAATTTGGTTATTAGATGAAGCATTTCAGGCAAAGGTTGTATAAGGGACAACAGGAATTACAGTAAGAACAAGACATGAAGAAGGGGGTGCAACAACAAGCCTTTAAAAGGTAAAGCAAATGAGACCAACTTATGGGAACTGGGGCTTCTTATATACTACTCTTGGGAAGCTGACAACTTACATAGGCAAAATTAAGCAAATATATAGACTATTTGACTCTCACAACTCATCACCTAGACCTAACTGCACTATGATGAATTTTACAACTACCAACAAAGAACACTCACTCTTATTGAACACATAGAGAACTTTCAGAATCAAGGCCCTCAAGAAAATCAATAATCTCAAGGAACCAATGTGTTGATTCTGTTCATGAGCATCAATAACATAAAAATCAACTTAAAAAAAAAAATCTTCCTGAAAGAAAGCCAAAACTCTAGATAATGATCCTCTTTTAAAAATTAGGAAATTATTTTTTTTTAATTAGGAAATCATCGCTTCTCGGCCTTTTGGCTAAGATCAAGTGTAGTAAAATTAGGAAATCATGGGGGAAATTTGACATTTTGGGGATCAATACCAAGGAAAGCATTACCTATGAAATTGCATGTGATACAGCCATAGTAGTCCCAGAAAGGAATTTATACCCATGACTATATCAGAAAACAAAGACAACGGATAACAAATGAGCTAACTCAACTAAAAATGGGGGAAAAACCATAGAGTAAGCTCAATGAGAAAGTCTGGGAGAAAGGAGGAAATAATGAAAACAGGAACAGGAAAAAAAAATAAAATAGAGGAAAATTAAAGAAAGGATTGACACAATCTGAACTCTGTTCTTTGAAAAGCTTAATAAGAGACAACGTTTTAGAAAACAAGAGAAAAAACATATTACAAAATGAAAAAAGGGAAGCAACTTAAGCATATGTTTAATCCTTAAAGAATACTACTAAATGCCTCTGTGAATTCTCCTATGCCCAAGAGAGACCAATAGGCATTGCCCTTCCTGCCTCAAAAAGCCAAAAAATGACAAAAATATGAGACAACACTTTTCAAGACACTGGACATCAGGCCACAAAGGACAGACTGCTGATTGAGTGAGTAAGCCTACTACCCTCTGCTGACTGCCTGAGGCAGGACTGCAGGCAGACAGTGGGGAGAGTTTCAAAGGAATTTAACTGCACCCCAAAATAAAGCCCAGGAATACTTTGGGGAAATATGAAAATATGAGACACCAGGTAGAGGTCACAATGTCTGGTATCTAATCACCTAATACTCACCACTCAAAGAACGAGAAAATACAGCCCATCAAGGCAACAGTTAATCAATCACAACCAACCCGGAACTGACACAAACGTGAAATGCACAGGCAAGAATAGTGAAGAAGCCAGTCTGACTGAGTCCTACAGACACACTCAAACCTTAGGTAGACATGCTAAAGATTAAAAGGACTCCAATCAGGCTCTAGATATGAGACCCCGCGTGTGAGAGATGACAAACATACCCTGTGATGGGCTTAGCACCATAATAAACAGCTAGAAGCCACTAATGAACTCAAAGGCATGACAATTTAAAAAAAATCACAAATGAAACACCAGTAAGAAAGCATAAAGAAACAGAGCACTGTGAGCTGGGGACAGACATATGGGTCACGGAACTTCCAAAGTGTTTCAAGAGACAAAAATACTGTAAGAAAAAATAGCAAATCCTCTCCAGATATGATAAAAGCTGTAACTCCAGTTCAGTTCAGTTCAGTTCAGTCACTCAGTCGTGTCTGACTCTTGGCGACACCATGAATCGCAGCACGCCAGGCCTCTCTGTCCATCACCATCTCCCGGAGTTCACCCAGACCCACGACCATCAAGTCCCATAACTCCAGGGATCTAAAAAGCTCAATGAACATCAAACAAAGAAACAAGAAGATCAAAGTACAATATCAGAAAATTTCTCAAAACAAAAATATAAGAGGAAAAAAATGAAAATGACGGGATATTTTATAGCAGATACAGTAGAAGTGATGTTCTTAGTTGATGTCACCAAAGGTGGTGTTGGGGTTTCTTGTTTCAGCTCTCATATGGTAAAGGGATGTCCTAATCCTAGACTACTCAGTGCCATATTTTTGCATTTCTGTGCTATTGGCTGGTGGTTTCACTGTTTTAAAAGGCCCTGCCCACACTGTTGCAGTGCTGTCTAGCACTCCTGAGCGCTCCAGCCTGGGATGTGCATTGCAGAGAAAACAGATGCGTTAGGACACCTCCACACACGTATCAACTACACTGCTGTTGGCCACAAGTTCAATGGCACTGAATCAACAGACTGTATTAAATAAAGTGCTTTTAAGCAAAAAGACACATAAAATAAGGTCACATATTTATCACTCAGTGAAAATGCTGTGATCAGAGGTTCCCAGGAGTCTAATCCTGCATTTGCCTGAGAAGCAACTCTTCAGAGTTGCCTAATTCAGTGCTCAGAGCTGCTTCATAGAACATATCACCACAAAACCTGATGATTTTACCATGAGGGCTTAGGGTGCTTTGTCACACAGCAATAGGTAACTGGGGCACTTACTGAAAGTCAGGTTGTCCTACCTTGGCCTGGCCAAGGGTCCTAGATTAGTCCCCTGGAAACACACTTTGAGACAGATCTGTATGCCAGGGTTTGTTGAGGAGTGCTCTGGGGAGGATTCACACCTGGAAGGGGGCAGGTGAGGCAGAACTGGGCAATAGGAGAAGCTTAGCAGTCATGGGGTTGTAACTGAGGTCTCAGCTGATCTTCAGGAAGCCCTTCCAAGTTGTCCTGAAAGGAGGCAAAGAGGCTGGGCCTTCACATTCCTGCTTGACAGACAGACATTTAACACGGGCTACCTGCTGCAAAAGGGTGTCGTCTTGAGTGAACTGAGTGCGGCGCTCGCCAGTGAGGGAGCTATGACCGGATTCACAGATGCTGGAGGACACGTGTGACTTAGCAGAAATGCCACCCTTCACTACTGAGCTCCTGAGTCCTTTGGACATGATCCTAGGATCCTTGTCATTTGGAGACCTTGCTCACCATCTGGTGTGACAGGCTATTTCAGGGTGAATCCACACATTTCCTGGCCCACTCCTGGATATTACTCAAGCCATTTCTCCAAGAAGCCCTGGTTTCTGTGGGTAGAAAATTATTATTTCAAACCACAATTTGGGCATTAGAAACTCACATCAGTATGCCTCACTAATCCTTATGACTGGAAGCCTGCAGCATTTTCTATGGGTTTTGTGTCCTTGTCTTTTCAAGCCCAATATTTTTACTAGAACTCAACTTCCTACCTGTCAATCTCCTCCTTTCCCTGTTACCTAGCTCTTTCAGAGGGTGGTTCCATCCACCACCAAGCCCTGACCTAAGGGTCATCCTAATGACCACCTCTTCCCTCCCACCTGAGCCCCACATCTTATTTCTGCTCAGGGCCTAGTTCCTAATCACAACAGAAAGTCCGTGTGTATTTGCCAGAAAGGGCAAACGTGGCTGCCATTACACTGGAGGTTGCCGCTCTCGCTTCTGAGAGGCCATGCCTGATGTTTCTAGGACCTAGAGGCTGATGCTCAACATCTGAGTTACTCGAACTGAAATCCCTTGCCCACCACAGGAAGAACATTCTACTATCAGCAAACAAATTGCACCCGAACTGAGGTTGTAGCCTTCCCAGGGCTTGGGACTTCTCCTCCAGCAGGGGCTGGAACATCGGCTTCCCGTGTGGGATTTCCCCTCTTTGACAAGACAACCTGGGAAGGAAAAGGAGGGCAGAGCAATGAGCTGAGAGGCCCTGAGAGAAAGGTCTAAGGTGACAGAGGAGATGTCAGTATTCACTTTCCCTTCACTTACTCACTCACCAAACAGTTCCTGATACTGCTCTATCTGAAACCTGGAGCTGGAAGCGGGAAGACACAGAGCCTCTTAAGCTTGGGCACAAAATGCCACCGAGAGGAAAGCAGAGTAGGGAGCCTGCCCAGGGCCACCAGTCAGGGGAGCCCAGGAGAAGCACATTTCATGTCCCAGGGTCGTCCACAGGAGACACTCTGGGGAGGACTCAGTGCTCATATTGAGTCTCAGCCAATGTGGAGGCTGCTGCTGCTGCTAAGTCGCTTCAGTCGTGTCCGACTCTGTGCGACCCCATAGACGGCAGCCCACCAGGCTCCCCCTTCCCTGGGATTCTCCAGGCAAGAACACTGGAGTGGGTTGCCATTTCCTTCTCCAATGCATGAAAGTGAAAAATGAAAGTGAAGTTGCTCAGTCGTGTCCAACTCTTAGCGACCCCATGGACTGCAGCCCACCAGGCTCCTCTGTCCATGGGATTTTCCAGGCAAGAGTACTGGAGTGGGGTGCTATTGCCTTCTCCAATGTGGAGGCAGAGAACAGGAAACGAGGAGCCGTACTGACATTCTCAGCAGCAGAACATCACTGGACAGAGCAGGGGAGCGTGTTCTGAAAGAGGGCTGCAGGTGAGAATGGCAGGGAACAGCCAGACTCAGGCCTCCGAGTCCACGCGACTTTCATTTCTGTAAATAACAGTACTAGAATGTAACTGTGTGTGCTCAATCATGTCGGACTCTTTGCGACCCCATGGACTGTAGCTGCCAGGCTCCTCTGTCCAGGGGATTTCCCAGGCAAGAATACTGGAGTGGGTTGCCATTTCCTACTCCAGGGGAATCTTCCCAACCCAACATCTAACCTGCGGCTCCTGCACTGGCAGGCGGATTCTTTAGCAATGAGCCACCTGGGAAGCCCATGGTTCCTCTGAGGTCCACTTATATCTGGAAGCTTGAACACAGACCAAGGAAGGATGGGTGGACAGGACACAGAGCCTGGGAAAAGATCAGCAGCCAGTCCAGGTGACCATGGGACCCTAGGCCTGCTGACTGAGAAGCCACACACACACACAGAGCCAGACCCTCTATCCTAACCCCTGAGAACTCAGCTCTTTGGGTCTCCTCCAGGCATGTCCCTTACGAGGCGGCACGAGAGGCGCAAGGCTGTGTGAGCCCGTCACGCCCGCATCTCCGCCCTCCTGCCTTCAGGCTCCCATGCAAACTCACTTCCAACAGCCCCGCTTGGAGCATGCTGACGCCTACAAGAGGAGCACTAATGCCTAAAAGAAGCCCTGGACCCACTGCCTAAGACACCAGCAGACTTCCATCCAGGGACAGGCTCCTCATCTCCCACTTTCTAAACAGTAATGGACACCACGAAAGGTCCCTCAGCTCAATGGGAAACTCTTCTCTACAGCATGTCATATGCAGCCCCACAACCTTCAGCAGAGCAGAGCTTCACAACACGAGAGACTCTCTAAGCATTTATTGAGTTGACATCAGAAATCTCTGTGCTCCTTCATGTCTCAACACAACTTGGAGTGAGCCTGGATGTGGCCACTGGAGCACTGGGAAGGGGGTTCCAAGACTGAGCTGCCCCAGGAAGGCTTGTGTGGCAGAGGCTGGACCCTCACAGATGGATCCACGTCGGGAAGCAGGGGACCTTTGGCCAACCCAGATAGCTGAGTCACATGTGGACATGGTGAGGCCTCGCCGTCTCCCAACAATCACCACGTGCCCTGATATGATAAAGTGTCAGATAATGCTGCTGCCAGGGATGAGGTGAAGACGGTCTCCAAGATGTGGGCAAAGCCTCCTGAAGCATCACCACAGGTCACTGTCCATCCAGCTGGCATTGTTTCAGCGACTCCTTCTCAGCAGGCAGAGCACAACCCAGGTTAGGTGTAGATGCGGTAGGTTCCTGGAGCAGCAGGCTGGGAAACTTTCAAGGTTTCTTGCTTCCATTTCTCAGTCATGTGGACCTCCACGTGGTCAGTGGATTTGAATGAAACTGAGGATAGGGCATTAAGTAGGAGTCAGAGGTCAGAGGTAGTGCTAGTCCAAGACTCAGAAACTGGAAGAAACGTGACCAGGGTGATCATGGGGTCAGCAGGATGCTCCAAGGCAGCACCAGACAGAGAGTCAGGCTGAAGTAGCCCATTGAGTCTGTATGAGAGGCCTTACTCACTCTAGCAATGATCCAATCCTTGTAGAAACTCACTTCTGTATAAACTCCTGGATACCCTCTGCGACCACAGCCAATGCCCCAGCTCACAATCCCCACTTGGACCCATGAATTATTAAATTCACAGACCAGGGGACCCCCAGAATCTCCCTAGATAAAGAGAAAGAGACAAACACAGTGATGGAAGAGGGACAACATCATGACAGCCTTGTAGCCCTGCAAGGCACTGGGAAGATGGCGTGCATGGGGCTCTCCAGGCACCACGAGGGCTCCAGCAGCCCTAGGTTTCCATGTGTATGAGATCTGAGAATTGATAACATTTACCCAAGTTGTGTATGGCATCAATAAAGTCTATACCAAAACCTGAATATTCTCAAAAAAAAATGTATGTACCCTGAGACATTAATAATGAATAAAATCCTTACCTGTTTACATTGCCTGTCACTTAGAAGAGGCTATAACACATGACTTGTATTACTGGTATTTCATGCCTGACTCTCCCCTCCTCCCCTGTCTCACTCTAGGCAGCATGAAGTCCTCTCTCCTGAAGCATCAGGTCAGACCAGCCCAGCAGGGCCTTGGCGGCTTGTCCCCGTAAACCCTCAACTTGAAGACAGGTGGCAGAGGCACTGCCAGACCATGTAGGCCCTACTGCCTGTGGATGAGGAACACCTGGGAGGACAGCCAAAATGCAAAGGCAGCGAAGGGCCCATGAACTCACCTGGCAGGCATCCTTTCCTCTGGAGCTGGTAGCACAGACAGCCCCCTCCTTGACCACATCAAAATGACTTTCCAACTTTTCGCTGAGCACCTCATTACAAGTCTCATAGCGAAGAATGTTTAGCTCAGCCTCCTGAAGCTCTACTGTAGCATCTTTTGATTCGTCTGTAGAGAGAATGTAGGAGTAGTTTAGATCTGCCTAGTGGGACAAGACAGGTGCTCCCGGTACCCACTCTGGATCTCTAAACAATGAGTTCACATACAGACACCCTCTTAGGGGCAGTGGATATTGTTCCCGTTTGACACTACAGGACATGAGGCCCAGAGCTGATATGGCCAGAGGAGTGGTAAGACTCAAAACCAAGACAGGTAGAGAAGAACTAATAGAGGCAACCTGAGAAATCAAAACTAAATATCTGTCACTCTGAGCATCATTAGTAATAGCAACAGGTGTCCTGTCCATCAGTAAAGTATTTTTAGTTTAGAGCAGGATCAGACTCTCAAGACACATAGTACCCCGAAAGTACCAAATCCACCCTCTCCCTAGGGATAGAAGTCTCTACAGTTTCTTCCAGAAGCATCCAATGGCCTCTTAAGTCACAGGAAGCTCCCTGTTCACCAAGACCAGTACTTCCAGTTGGGACAGCTCAGATTAGCAGACAGATCAACATCCCCTGAGTTTAATAATCCACCCTGGAGAGAACCCACTGTGCTTGTCTCTCAAGACCCCAGGTCCTGACATACTAACAAAAATTTGTAACACCATCAAATCACTCCCACCAGCATCTTCTCCACCCTCCTTTCTTACCTACTTGCTAGAAAATTGCCTCCCTGTCTCTCCCTTTAGTTTGGAGGCCCACACCTGGGCACCGGGCAGCCCCTTCCCTAGCCCAAGTTTGCTGCCATCTTGCTTCACAGTCTCACCTTCTTCATTTACTTTTCCCCATCCAGTCACCCAGCACTCTGTACCAGCTTGGACCATGAAAGCCTTTTCAGGGAGGCACACGGGTTGGATGCTCGCGGAGAAATTCACAGGGAAGGCGAGCAGAGCAAGGGCAATGTCATTTTCGATTAGTCCGACAGGATTAAAATATTGGTGGATAACGATGTCTTTGACTGGGACCGTGACTGCCCTTGTGGAGGTATGCTGCAACTGTGTGTCTCCCATCTTCACTGTGTATTCCACATGGCTGCAGAGAGATCCTGGAAGCTCTACACTCCCCTTCCACATCTTCTAGGCTAGGTGTTATCCTCGTCCTATCTCCAAAGCTGCTCATCAGTCACCTCCCTCCCTCCAGACCACATCCCTTCCCAGACCCCCTGATCTAGCAGTTCTCAAAGTTTGGTCCCCAGATGAGCAGCACTGACGTCATATGAGGGCTTGGTAGAAACACAAATTCTCAGGTCCCACTCCTGACCTACTGAATCAGAAACTCTGGGGTTGGAGACACACAGTTATTGTTTTAACAAGTTCTGTGGGTATACCCATGCTCATTAAAGTTTGAAACCCCTGAAAGTAAAGCCAATTGATCAGCTACAGTCCATTCCCCTTAAATATTTCCTTTTGCAAGTCTTTGCACATATATTGTTTCCCAACTGGCATCTCTCCCCATTTCTTGCCACTTGACTTGAAGGCTAATCCGCACAGGCTTAAAAAAAAAAAAAAAAAGTAGCTTTGAACCTGATTTGGGGTTTTGACTTTCCAGCCTATCAAGGGCCTAACATTACCTACCTCTGACTATAGCCTGAAGAGCTATAGTTGGGACTGTGACCCTTGGTTTCAGATGAGGAAGAGGAAGCTCAGGAAGGGGTTAGGACTGGCTCCAGGCCTGACCTGAAGCCAAAAGCCCAGAGCCCCCAAAACTCACCCAAATATGCAATGGGCTGCGGTCAACACCCACCGACTGGCAATGAGGGAGCCTCCGCATATGTGTCTTTGATTGACCTGCAGGCTGACCTGCCACGGCCACTTCTTCTCTGCCGCCGGCCTTCCACCAACTATCCTCGAAGTCCGACGGCCACATGCTAGAGCAGGTCAGTGAAGGGAGAGGACTGAAAGTAAAAGCCACTGACACCACTGCCTCTAGAGCCTGATGAGCCTCAAAAGTCTCAGAACCCTCAGAACAACGCCATGTCCCCTCCGAGCCCCAGGCCAGGTCTGTATTCCCCTAAGACTCCTCAGAGAATGGCCATGTCCTCTCAGATCTCAGGGGCAGAGTTGGGTCTGCTCAGATGGCCCAGGGAAAACTTGTGCCCCCTGAGAGTCTCCTCCCCAAGGGCAGGGGCACCTGCCCCTCACACCGGGCTATTTTCTCTGCCACAGGGCTTGGCCAGGAAACATCACCTGAAGGAAAGAGGGGTTTTGGAGTCTCTCCTGGTGCCTGTGAGGGTGTCATAGCCTTGTATGAATCAGAGTCCTTTAAGGTAAATGCCACCAAATTAGGGGCTACCGAAGTCATGCGGGATTCAGGGGCCCCGGAAGTTCCCGGGGCTCCTGGAGGAGGCAGCTTCCAACGGCGTGCTCCTGGGTCCTCGCGACCACCCCCCAAGGTAGGTGGAGAGGGTGAGGGCAGAGCTGCCCTGCCCTGCTCCCCATCCCCGCCCACCACGGCCTCACTGAGCCAAGGTTGAAGGGCCAGGAGCCAGACCAGGAGGCCCAGGGAGCCGCTGCCGCTCTGGAGCACACCAGGAGACGCCATGGCACCTCCGGTAGTCGCCTCCAGGCTCTGCGGCGCCCCCTGGCGGCAGCTGCACGCCTGCCTTCCTGATGATGGGGAAACAGGGCTCCGTGGGGGGAAACCAGTCCCGCCCCGCCCCCACCTGTGGGGTCATCAGTGGGGCGGGGCCTGGGCCAGGCAGCGCCACAGAGTTGTGACTTAGGCGAGTCCTTTCTCTTCCCTGGCTCTGAGCCGACTCATTAGTGAGGGGCTCCCAGATGCCTGCCATCCCCTGGCCAAGGTCCCTGGCCATAGAGAGTGACAGCCATACCACTGCCGCACAGAGATGCGTCCATCACTCCCTGTAGGCCTGGATTAGGCCTTTCCTGGCATTTCCCTCCCCTTCTTGTTGGCAGTAAAAATTTAAATTCCTCAATTTAAACGCTGCACTGAACGTTAGCAACACTGAGTTAGGCATGATACTGATATCTTTTTAAAAACCGACATCCACATTTAAAGAACCATTGGTAAAATGCAAATTAAAATCACAGTGAGCTATCACTACGCATCTAATAGACTGGCTAAACCTTGAAAATTGTGACAACACCAAATACTGACACAGATGCAGATATGCTGGACCACTCATACACCATGGTAGGAATGTAAAATATTATAGCCACTTTGGGAAACAGATTGGCAGTTTCTTATAAAACAGAATGTGCAATTACCATATGACTCAGTAATTGCACTCCTGGGCATTTATCCCAGTGAAATAAAGATTTATGTACACACTCATACAGGCACAAACACACAGATACTTTGACAAATGTTTATAGTGGCTAAATTCATGGTAGCCAACATCTGGAAACAACCTTGTAATAGACAGAATAATGGCTTCCCAGAGAAATTCCCATTCTAATCACTAGAATTTGTAACTATATTACCTTACATGGCAAAGAAAATGTGATAAAATTTACAACTCTTGGGAAAAGAAGATTAACCTAGATTGCATACATAAAGTAGCCACAGTGCTTTGCAGTTCCTCCTGTCAAGAGACAAAATCAGGGGCTTCCTCAGTGACTCAGTGGTAAAGAGTCTGCCTGCCAATGCAGGAGACATGGGATTGATCCCTGATCTGGGAAGACCTCGCATGACGTGAGTAACCAAGATGTGCGTCTCAACTACTGATTCTGTGCTCTGGAGCCTGGAAGCTGCAGCTACTGAGCCCACACGCCACAAGTACTAAAGTCTGCGAGTCGTAGAGCCCGTGCTCTGAGATCAGAGAAGCCGCTGCAATGAAAAACCTATGCACTGGGACTAGGGAGTCGCTCCTGCTTGCCACAGCTAGAGAAAAGCCCTCACGGCAACGGAGACTGCACAGATAGCCGAAAAAAAGAAATAAACTAATTTTTAAAAGTCACTAGGAAGAGAACTCAATAGATTTTTGAAAGAAGAGAGAGGCAAAGTCAGACTGTGATAGAAGCCGCCACGTCGGGCTGTGCTGGGCTCAGTCGCTTCGGTCATGTCCGACCCTTTTTGCGAGCTGATGGACTGCAGCCCGCCAGGCTCCTCTGTCCATGGGATTCTCCGGGCAAGAATAATGGAGTGCATTGCCATGCCCTCCCTCCTTCAGGGAATCTTCCCAACCCAGGGATCAAACCCACGTCTCTTACGTCTCCTGCATTGGCAAGAGAGTTCTTTACTACCAGCACCACCTTGGAAGCCCCACTTGGTCTATCAGTTCAGTCGCTCAGTCATGTCCGACTCTTTGCGACCCCATGGATGCAAGGCTTCCCTGTCCATCACCAACTCCCAGAGTTTGCTCAAACTCATGTCCATTGAGTTGGTGATGCCATCCAACCATCTCATCCTCTGTCATCCCCTTCTCCTCCTGCCTTCAATTTTGCCCAACATCAGGATCTTTTCCAGTGAGTCAGTTCTTCACATCAAGTGGCCAAAGTATTGGTCGGTATGACCTGGAAAATCCTATGGTGCTAGAGTTTGCTGTGGTGAATTAAAATGCTTGTAAGAAGTCTTTGCTATGTCGTAATTAGAGAGTCACAGTATAGAGCCCTACAGTTCCAAAGCAAGACCACACTCTCTGCTGCAAAGAAACTATATTCTCTGAAAAGCAACTTCTGGCACACTACTGAATCCGAAAAAGAAACTAAATGCCAGACCACAGGACATTATGTGACTAAGAGACCAGTGCCTCCTATTATAAGGTGAATATTTAGCCAAACTAAGTCACCTGGAGTAACAGGCAAATTTGGCCTTGGAATGTGGAATGAAGCAGGGCAAAGACGAATAGAGTTTTGCCAAGAAAATGCACTGGTCATAGCAAACACCCTCTTCCAAAAACACAAGAGAAGACTCTACACATGGCCATCACCAGATGGTCAACACCGAAATCAGATTGATTATATTCTTTGCAGCCAAAGATGGAGAAGCTTTATACAGTCAACAAAAACAAGACCGGGAGCTGACTGTGGCTCAGATCATGAACTCCTTATTGCCACATTCAGACTTAAATTGAAGAAAGTAGGGAAAACCGCTAGACCATTCAGGTATGACCTAAATCAAATCTCTTATGATTATACAGTGGAAGTGAGAAATAGATTTAAGGGTCTAGATCTGATAGATAGAGTGCCTGATGAACTATGGAATGAGGTTCGTGACATTGTACAGGAGACAGGGATCAAGACCATCCCCATGGAAAAGAAATGCAAAAAAGCAAAATGGCTGTCTGGGGAGGGCTTACAAATAGCTGTGAAAAGAAGAGAGGCGAAAAGCAAAGGAGAAAAAGAAAGATATAAGCATCTGAATGCAGAGTTCCAAAGAATAGCAAGAAGAGATAAGAAAGCCTTCCTCAGCGATCAATGCAAAGAAATAGAGGAAAACAACAGAATGGGAAAGACTAGAGATCTCTTCAAGAAAATTAGAGATACCAAGGGAACATTTCATGCAAAGATGGGCTCAATAAAGGACAGAAATGGTCTGGACCTAACAGAAGCAGAAGATATTAAGAAGAGGTGGCAAGAATACACGGAAGAACTGTACAAAAAAATCTTCACGACCCAGATAATCATGATGACGTGATCACTAATCTAGAGCCAGACATCCTGGAATGTGAAGTCAAGTGGGCCTTGGAAAGCATCACTATGAACAAAGCTAGTGGAGGTGATGGAACTCCAGTTGAGCTGTTTCAAATCCTGAAAGATGATGCTGTGAAAGTGCTGCACTCAATATGCCAGCAACTTTGGAAAACTCAGCAGTGGCCACAGGACTGGAAAAGGTCAGTTTTCATTCCAATCCCAAAGAAAGGCAATGCCAAAGAATGCTCAAACTACCACACAATTGCACTCATCTCACATGCTAGTAAAGTAATGCTCAAAATTCTCCAAGCCAGACTTCAGCAATACTTGAACCATGAACTCCCTGATGTTCAAGCTGGTTTTAGAAAAGGCAGAGGAACCAGACATCAAATTGCCAACATCCGCTGGATCATGGAAAAAGCAAGAGAGTTCCAGAAAAACATCTATTTCTGCTTTATTGACTATGCCAAAGCCTTTGACTGTGTGGATCACAATAAACTATGGAAAATTCTGAAAGAGATGGGAATCCAGACCACCTAACCTGCCTCTTGAGAAATCTGTATGCAGGCCAAGAAGCAACAGTTAGAACTGGACATGGAACAACAGACTGGTTCCAAATAGGAAAAGGAGTACGTCAAGGCTGTATATTGTCACCTTGCTTATTTAACTTATATGCAGAGTACATCATGAGAAACACTGGACTGGAAGAAACACAAGCTGGAATCAAGATTGCTGGGAGAAATATCAATAACCTCAGATATGCAGAAGACACCACCCTTATGGCAGAAAGTGAAGAGGAGCTAAAAAGCCTCTTGCTGAAAGTGAAAGAGGAGAGTGAAAAAGTTGGCTTAAAGCTCAACATTCAGAAAACGAAGATCATCACTTCATGGGAAATAGATGGGGAAACAGTAGAAACAGTGTCAGACTTTATTTTGGGGGGCTCCAAAATCACTGCAGATGGTGACTGCAGCCATGAAATTAAAAGACACGTACTCCTTGGAAGAAAAGTTATGACCAACCTAGATAGTATATTCAAAAGCAGAAACATTACTTTGCTGACTAAGGTCCGTCTAGTCAAGGCTATGGTTTTTCCAGTGGTCATGTATGGATGTGAGAGTTGGACTGTGAAGAAGGCTGAGAGCCAAAGAATTGATGCATTTGAACTGTGGTGTTGGAGAAGACTCTTGAGAGTCCCTTGGACTGCAAGGAGATCCAACCAGTCCATTCTGAAGGAGATCAACCGTGGGATTTCTTTGGAAGGAATGATGCTAAAGCTGAAGCTCCAGTACTTTGGCCACCTCATGCGAAGAGTTGACTCATTGACCCTCTGATGCTGGGAGGGATGGGGGCAGGAAGAGAAGGGGACGACCCAGGATGAGATGGCTGGATGGCATCACAGACTCGATGGACGTGAGTCTAAGTGAACTCCAGGAGATGGTGATGGACAGGGAGGCCTAGCGTGCTGCGATTCATGAGGTCACAAAGAGTCGGACATGACTGAGCAACTGAACTGGACTGAACTGAACTGAAGTCATAAACTCAGTTGGAAAAAGCAATTCATCAGTCACTGGAAGCCATATATTTGGGATTAGATCATGGCAGGTCCTGAAATCACAAGTAAGCTGTGCAAAGAAAAGGTGTAGACACCACCATCCCCCATCATGGCACTTATCTGTATTGAACTGAAGCTTCTCCGTCAGTTCACACTCATAGCCTGATAGGCAGTATCCTATGACCAATTGATGAAAGAAGAAAAAACCTGGGCCTGGCTCACAGATGGGCTCAAAATCTTAGTGCCAGCTGAAAAGAGACAGCTGTGGCACTAGAACCTCATTGAGTAGTTACGTATACACATGTATATATTCTTTATACAGCTAGCATTGCCTGTTGATAATGCCTTTGCTGACACCACTATCAGTGGACCCATGAAACGTGTAACTTACCATCATGGAATCCTGAGTAACATCACCTGACATACAGGGGCCTGCTTTTTGATCAGGAAGGTGCCAAGTAGGTCCATGATGAAACGATCACTGGAACAATCATAAACTTCATTATACAGAAGTTAGATCAAATATTGGAATGACCTTTGTATTCGTTTTCTCTGTTCTGTAACAAATACAAATTCAGTGGCTTAAGACACATTTGCTACACGTTTACTATCTTCCAGTTCCTGTGGACCAGGAGTCCAGGCACAGTTTACCTGGGTCTTCTGTAAGGCTGCAATCAAGTTGTCAGCCAGGGCCAGGTTCTCATCCATCAGGAGACTCAACTGCAGAAGAGTTTCCATCCAGGCTCAATCAGTTGTTGCCTGAATTTGTTTTCTGTTGCTGTGGGACTCACGGCAGCTTGCTTCTCCAAAGCTAGGCAGGGAGAGAAAGACACACAGAATGAGTCCTCAGCAAGATAAGAGTTTTACATATTGCAACATAATGTTAAGAGTGACATCCCACTTCTGAAATCAATCAACTTTTCAAATGTCCTTGATGGGGAAGTAAAAATGATTAATTTTATTAAGTAGTGACCTTTTGGTCCACATTTATGTAAGATTTGGGGTAATGAAATGATTATGCACAAAGCACTTCTGCTATATAAAAAAGTAGGATGTTCACTCAAGCAAACTGCACATCTGTTAAGCTGAATTATCAGTTTTTATCATGGGACATCAGTTTTACTTGAAAGAGTGACTAATAAATTGTGGTCATTTAGACTTGCATATTTGGCAGACATATGCTCATATAAATAAAGAATAAAGTTTTTTAAAAGAATCTGCAACTTTTAAGAAAACAAATGACAGTATTTGTTGCCAATGATAAGATTTGAGCTTAGAAGGGAAAAGTTTCGGAAAATTTATGTTTGCTATCATGATTTCAACACCTTTCCAATAATTAAATACTTTTCTGACAACAGTGGTAATATGGGTGAGTGTGATTTTTTGATAGTATGTAATGAAATGTGTCAACATTTGGGAAGTTTATATAACAAAGTGAACCAATATTTTTCAATGATTTACAAAATTATGCATAGTTTGAAAAGATCCATTAGAAGTGAAAGATAAACTTCTGAAGTTCAGTGTATTCCATATCCTTACTTGTCATCTGTGCCTTCTTTCTATAAAATGTTTGCTCACAACATCTATTCGGTTTTATATTTGAGCTGATTTTAAAGTACTTTCTGTTTAGTTTTTTTATCCTAATCCTTTGTTGGAGTGTTGGTGTTGGAGAAGACTCTTGAGAGTCCCTTGCACTGCAAGGAGATCCAACCAGTCCATCCTAAAGGAAATAAGTGCTGAATATTCATTGGAAGGACTGATGCTGAAGATGAAGCTCCAATACTTCAGCCACCTGATGTGAAGAACTGACTCAATGGAAAAAAACCCTGATGCTGGGAAAGATTGAAGGCAGAGGGAGAAAAGGACAATAGAGGATGAGGTGGCTGGATGGCATCACCAACTCGATGGACATGAGTTTGAGCAAGCTCCAGGAGACGGTGATGGAAGGAAAGTCTGGCATGCTGCAGTCCATGGGGTCTTAGTCAGATACAACTGAGTGACTGAACTGAATGCTTTGTTAGTAATGTGTATTTCAATTATCATTCATAATCATGATTTGTCTTTTCACTTGATTACACATTTTGATGAACAAAAGTTACTTAACTATAATGCAATCAGAAGTAACCATCTTTTTCTTTATCATTTATGCTTTTGGGGTCTTATTTTTAAAAGCCTTCCACACCCGGAGTTTTAAAGGTACTGTCCTATATTTTCTTCTGAAAGTTTTAAACTTTTGTTTTTCATGTTTAGTCTTTGATCCATGTATTGATTAAATACATAGCATGAGACAGGAATTCAGTTTCATTTTTTTCTACTTAACCATGTCTCCTAACACTATGTATTGAAAGGCCTACTATGCCCCCATTCACCAACAATGTCACCTCTTTTATGTATATACGTGTTCATAGATACTGAGTCTGTTTCTGACCTCTCTAGGCTTTCCATCATTCAATTCACCTATCTCTGTGCCAGTACTATGGTTTCTTGACCACCAGAGCTTTGGCGCATCAACAGATGAGAGAATGCATTCTCCTACCTCAACTTCTTCATTAGGGTTTTGGCCACTCTTGGTACGCCATACAAGTTTTAAAATAAGTTTGACAATTATTTAAACTGTTGAACATTCTATTTTAATTGCATTAAATCTAAAGACCATCTTGGGGAGAACTGCCATCTTCATGGTATTACCCTTTCCTGTTCATGAACTTGGGGATATCTCTCCTATTTAGATCTTCCTTCACATCTTTCAGTAAAATTTCATAAATGTTTCCATTAAGTCGCGGACATCTTTCAGAAATGCAATTTTATGTTATTCTTTTATTTAATAATGCTATCAAGTTACTTTATCAGTTTGGACAGTTTGTAGATTTTGGTGGGTTTCTATATTGACAACCAGGTCATGTACAAACAATTATATTTTTTCTGTAATGAACATGTTCTCTTTGCTCTTCATGAACATTCTCTCATTCTGTTTTGGTTAGTCCTGCCTTGCTTTAAAAAGAAAACTAACTAAAAATTATAAATTGTTTACACAGTCATGATTTTAGATATCTGTTTTTTCTTCTTTGCTCACTTTATCTGTTAAGGTACAGGCTGAAATGTGGTAACAGAGATATCCGAAGATACAGTGGCTTAATAAACAAAGTTTACTTCTCTCATACCAGTCCAACTCTAGGCAACCCAGGTCAGTTTCTGCCACCCTTAAAATGGGCATATACCTCTGCATCCAAGATGGCACCTTCATCTTT
The DNA here is from genome assembly GCF_042477335.2 of Ovis canadensis. Taxonomy (NCBI): domain Eukaryota; kingdom Metazoa; phylum Chordata; class Mammalia; order Artiodactyla; family Bovidae; genus Ovis; species Ovis canadensis. Next base: position 67,291,531 of record NC_091263.1, on the reverse strand, counting down.
CTCATCTTCCACTTTGGGGAGGGGAAAGAGCCAAGAAAGTCTGCCCATGTCCCTTTGAAAGGCACATCCCCCCAACAGCACACGTTACTTCTATTTACATCTAATGAAACATAAATTAGAGACATGGTCCCCCTAAGCTTCAAGGGAAGCTGACAAAGGTAATTTTTAAGTGGGTGACCACACAGATCACTCAGGATCCATTTTACCTGTTTGGTGTACTCATCCCCAAACTGCTCTGGTTACAGCTACTAAGAACTCACACCTGCATCATTCTCAGGAGGTTTACCTTTGGGAACATGGAGTCTCATTACAGGAGGTGACAGGAGTTGCATTCCTACTTTTGATCCTTCCAGTCATCCTGGTTTCCAATGTGCCCAATGATTTAGTGGTACTAGGGCACAAAAGCCCAGCTCCTGTGCCTTAAGACTGGAAGAATTCTCTAGTATAACACAGATCCCAGAATTATGCTAAGCATAGACTTCAGCTATCATCACTTTCTTACTAACTTCTTCCCCTTTCCTATCCTGTTTCCTTCACACTCATACAGATTTCCCCTGAAAATAACCCTCTTAAATGTTTGGACATGAATCCCTGTCTCAGAACTTGCTTCTAGAGTAATGATCCAGTGGGTGCTGGAGCTGTCTTGTACCAGTTCATGAGAGCCAGTTGTTAATTTGCAGCAATTTTGTGAGCTATTTGTTTAAAATTACTATTGTTATTAAAAATTAAAGTATAAAGCCTACAGTTAAAGAAATTACATTAAAAACAAAGGTAATAAATAATCAAAATCCATCACTTTTTCATTATTTTACTGTATTTACCTGTGCTTTTGAGGTTATGCCTGCTGTAGCTGTATGGTAGAAATTACGTATAATGGTGCACATCTCTGCACAACTCCAGACTCAATAATGTCATGTTATTTAACTTATATGCAGAGTACATCAGGAGAAACGCTGGGCTGGAAGAAGCACAAGCTGGAATCAAGATTGCTGGGAGAAATATCAATAACCTCAAATATGCAGATGACACCACCCTTGTGGCAGAAAGTGAAGAGGAACTAAAAAGCCTCTTGATGAAAGTGAAAGAGGACAGTGAAAAAGTTGGCCTAAAGCTCAGTATTCAGATCATGGCATCTGGTCCCATCACTTCATGGGAAATAGATGGGGAAACAGTGAAAACAGTGTCAGATTTTATTTTGGGGGGCTCCAAAATCACTGCAGATGGTGATTGCAGCCATGAAATTAAAAGACGCTTACTCCTTGGAAGGAAAGTTATGACCAACCTAGATAGCATATTAAAAAAGCAGAGACATTATTTTGTCAACAAAGGTCCATCTAGGCAAGGCTATGGTTTTTCCAGTGGTCATGTATGGATGTGAGAGTTGGACTGTGAAGAAAGCTGAGTGCCAAAGAATTGATGCTTTTGAACTGTAGTGTTGGAGAAGACTCTTGAGAGTCCCTTGGACTGCAAGGAGATCCAACCAGTCCATCCTAAAGGAGATCAGTCCTAGGTGTTCATTGGAAGGACTGATGTTGAAGCTGAAACGCCAATACTTTGGCCACCTCATGCGAAGAGTTGACTCACTGGAAAAGACCCTGATGCTGGGAGAGATTGGGGGCAGGAGGAGAAGGGGACGACAGAGGATGAGATGGCTGGATGGCATCACCGACTTGATGGACATGAGTTTGGGTAAATTCCAGGAGTTGGTGATGGACAGGGAGGCCTGGCATGCTGCGATTCATGGGGGTCACAAAGAGTTGGACACGACTGAGCAACTGAACTGAACTGAACTGAATAGCTTGAAATCAGCCTGGATGGAAGTATTTCTATCACAGAAATGTGCAAATGTTACAGATCAGGACTTTTTCCCCCAAAAGAGCAACTTGTTAAAAATTTTCAGGCACCTTATGAGAATTACCTAAGGCATCAGGTCATTGCATAAGACATCTACTGTTACGAAAGCAGAAGAGAATGGATATTGGGGCTAATTAGAATGCCACATAGGCCTGTTTTTGTTAAAAGCTGAGGCAAAAGTTTCATAAAGTAAAATACACAGATCTTAAATGCATGATTTAATGTTTTAATGAAAATATGGGACCCTGTAATCACCATCTCAATCAAGATATAGAACATCTTGGAGTTCCCTGATGGTCCAGCGGTTAAGAATCTGCCTGCCAATGGGGACACGGGTTTGATCCCTGGTCTGGGAAGATTCCACATACCACAGGGCAACTAAGCCCATGCGCCACAACTACTAAGCCTGTGATCTAGAGCCCCTGAGCCGCAACTAATGAAGCCAGCGTGCCTAGAGCCCAAGCTCTACAACAACAGAAGTGAGTGAAGTCGCTCAGTCGTGTCCGACTCTTTGCGATCCCATGGACTGTAGTCTACCAGGCTTCTCTTGTCCACGGGATTTTCCAGGCAAGAGTACTGGAGTGGGTTGCCATTTCCTTCTCCAGGGGATCTTCCCAACCCAGGGATCAAAGCCAGGTCTCCTACATTGCAGGCAGATGCTTTAACCTCTGAGCCACCAGGGAAGCCCTCACCACAACTAAAGAAAGCCTGCTTGCAGCAATGAAGACCCAGTGCAGCCAAAAAATATTAAGTAAATAAATAATCTTAAAAAGAGATATAGAACATGTCAAAACCCCAGAGAGTGTCTGTGTGCCCTCTTCAAATCCATCACGGGCAACTGCAGGCCACCTGTTTTGCTTGTTTGGTCTTCACATAAGTGGAATCAGAATACTGCACTCTTTCAGGTCTGACTTCATTCACTCAACAAAATGTTTTTGAATTTCATTCATGTTCCTGTATATAACAGCCGTTTATTCTCTTTTATTGCCAAGTAGTATTTTAGTGACTATCATTTATCTGTTGACAGACATTTGAGTTGTTTCCGGATTTGAGCTATTATGAATAAAGATGCTATGAACATTCTCAAGTCTTTGACTACACATTGTTGCTTCTTTATTCTAGTCTGTGGCTTTTATTTTCATTTTCTTAACAGTGTCTTTGAAAGAACAGGAGATTTTCATTTTGATGAAATCCCATCTTTTTTTTTTTTCCGAAACGGTTCATGCTTTTCTTGTCCTATATAAAGACTCTTTGCCTACTCAAGGGTCACAGAGATTCTTCTTCCAAGTTTCTTACATTTAGTTCTATAATCCAGTTTGAGTTAATTTTTCTATATAATTCAAGGTAAGGATTGAGGTGCTTTATTTTTCATTTATTTTGTATAGGAATGTCCCATTGTTCCAGCATCATTTGTAAAAATAAAACTATCCTATCTCCAGGTGAGTTATCTTCACACCTTTGTTAAAATCAACTGGCCATATAAATGTGGATCTGTTTCTTAACTCTCTATTATATTCCCTTGATCTATATGTCTGCCCTTATGCCAATACCACATTCTCTTGATTGCTACGCCTATATATTAAGTCTTGACATCCAGTAGTTCTTTATTTTGGCTATTCTAGGCCCTTTGCTTTTCCACATATATTTTAGAATCAACTTTCCAATTTCCACAACAAAACCTCAGGCTTGAAATTTTTCAAATTTGGAAATATCACACTACCAAATTTCAAGACTAACTACAAAGCTGTAGTAACTAGGACACTGTGAAGTTAGCATAAGAATATACAAACAGATAAGGAATTGAACAGAGTCCCAAAATAGATGCACATATATACTGTCAATTAATTTTTGATAAAGTATCAATGCAAATCAATGTGAAAATAAATGTATTTTCAACAAATGGTACTGGTATTGGATAAACATTAGAGAAAATAAAACCTTGTTCCCTATCTCACACTGCATCCCAAAATCTAATAAACCTCAGACTTCAATGTAAAATTTGAAGTTATAAAGCTTAGGGAGAAAAAATAGAAGAACAATCTTTGCAACCACAAGTTAAAAAGTGAAAAAAAGCAAGCCACAGACTTAGGAATCAACAATAAAAAGATAAGCCTCTTGATTTAAAATGCACAAAAGAATTAGAAAGTTGATTCACAAAAGAAGATATACATATGATCAATAGTACAGGAAAACACGCTCAATATCATTAGTTACAGGGAAATGCAAATTAAAACCTCAGTAAGAGACCACTTCCTACCTGTTAGAACTGGCAATCTTCACCAAGTCCTGAGGCGGGAGGATATGGACCAAGAGGAAGCACCATTTACTACTAGTAGGAGCGTCGGTTCAGTTCAGTTGCTCAGTTGTGTCTGACTCTTTGCGACCCCATGGACTGCAGTACGCCAGGCCTCCCTGTGCATCATCAACTCCCGGAGTTTGCTCAAACTCATATCCATTGAGTTGGTGATGCCATCCAACCATCTCATCCTCTGCCGTCCTTCTCCTCCTGCCTTCAGGATCTTTCCAGCATCAGGATCTTTTCAAGTGAGTCAGTTCTTTGCATCAGGTGGCTAAATTACTGGAGTTCCAGCTTTAGCATCAGTCCTTCGAATGAATATTCAGGACTGATTTCCTTTAGGATTGATTGCTTTCATCTCCTTGTAGTCCAAGGGACTCTCAAGAGTCTTCTCCAACATCATAGTTCAAAAGCATCAGTTTTTTGGTGCTCAGCTTTCTTTATGAGCCAACTCTCACATCCATACATGACTACTGGAAAAACCATAGCTTTGACTAGACAGACCTTTGTCAGCAAAGAAATGTCTCTGCTTTTTAATATGCTGTCTAGGTTGGTCATAGCTTTTCTTCCAAGGAGCAAGCGTCTTTTAATTTCGTGGCCACAGTCACCATCTGCAGTGATTTTGGAGCCCAAGAAAATAAAGTCTATCACTGTTTCCACTGTTTTCCCATCTATTTGCCATGAAGTGATGGGATCAAATTCTGTGAGCTTGGTTTTTTGAACGTTGAGTTTTAAGCCAGCTTTTTCACTCTCCTCTTTCACTTTCATCAAGAGGCTGTTTAGTTCTTCTTCACTTTCTGCCATAAGGGTGGTGTCATCTGAGTATCTGAGGTTATTGATATTTCTCCTGGCAATCTTGATTCCAGCTTGTGCTTCATCCAACCTGGCATTTCACATGATGTACTCTCCATATAAGTTAAGTAAGCAGAATGACAATATATAGCCTTGACATACTCTTTTCCCAATCTGGAACCAGTCCATAGTTCCATATTCAGTTCTGTTACTTCTTGGCCTGCATATAGAATTCTCAGGAGACAGGTAAGGTGGTCTGGTATTCTCATCTTTCTAAGAATTTTCCAGTTTGTCGTGATCCACACAGTCAAAGGCTTTGGCATAATCAATGAAGCAGACGTTTTTCTGGAATTCTCTTGCTTTTCCTATGTTCCAATGGATGTTGGCAATTTGGTTTCTGGTTCCTCTGCCTTTTCTAAATCTAGCCAGAACATCTGGAATTTCTCAGTTCATGTACTGTTGAAGACTAGCTTGGAGAATTTTCAGCATTACTTTGCTAGTGTGTGAAATGAATACAGTTGTGTGGTAGTTTGAGCATTCTTTGGCATTGCCTTTCTTTGGAATTGGAATGAAAACTGACCTTTTCCAGTCCCGTGGCCACTGCTGAGTTTTCCAAACTTGCTGGCATATTGAGTGCAGCACTTTTACAGCATCATCTTTTAGGATTTGAAATAGCTCAACTTGTATTCCATCACCTCCACTAGCTTTGTTAATAGTGATGCTTCCTAAGGCCCCCTTGACCTCACACTCCAGGATATCCTCCTCTAGGTGAGTGATCACACCATTGTGGTTATCTGGGCCATGAAGACCTTTTTTGTACAGTTCTTCTGTGTATTCTTGCCACCTCTTCTGAATATCTTCTGCTTCTGTTAGGTTCATACCGTTTCAGTCCTTTATTGTGCCCATCTTTGCATGAAATGTTCCCATGGTATCTCTAATTTTCCTGAAGAGATCTCTAGTCTTTCTCATTCTATCATTTTCCTCTATTTCTTTGCACTGATCACTGAGGAAGGCTTTCTTATCTCTCCTTGCTGTTCTTTGGAACTCTGCACTTAAATGGGTATATCTTTCCTTTTCTCCTTTGCCTTTCATTACTCTTCTTCTCAGCTATTTGTAAGCCCTCCTCAGACAACCATTTTGCCTTTTTGCATTTCTTTTTCTTGCGGATGGTCTTGATCACGGTCTCCTGTACAATGTTATGAACCTCCATCCATAGGTCTTCAGGCACTCTATCAGATCTAGTCCCTTAAATATATTTGTCACTTTCACAGTACAATCGTAAAGGATTTTATTTAGGCCATACCTGAATGGTCCAGTGGTTTTCCCTACTTTCTTCAATTCAAGTCTGAATTTGGTAATAAGGAGTTCATGATCTGAGCCACAGTCAGCTCCCAGTCTTGTTCTTGCTGACTGTAGAGAGCTTCTCCATCTTTGGCTACAAAGAATAGAATGAATCTGATTTCGCTATTGACCATCTGATGATGTCCATGTGTAGAGTCATCTATTGTGTTGTTGGAGGAGGGTGTTTGCTATGACCAGTGCATTCTCTTCACAAAACTCTGTTAGCCTTTGCCCTGCTTCATTTTGTACTCCAAAGCCAAAGTTGCCTATTACTCCAGGTATCTCTTAACTTCCTACTTTGGCATTCCAGTCCCCTATGATGAAAAGGACATCTCTTTTTTTGGTGTTAGTTCTAGAAGGTCTTGTAGGTCTTCACAGAACTGTTCAACTTCAGCCTCTTTACAAATAATTTGGAAAACTCTGGAATTTTCTAATAAAGTTAACCATACACCTATTCTATGAATGAGTAATTCCATTCCTGTGTTTATTCCCAAAAGAAGCAAAAGCATATAGGCACGAAAAGTCTTGTACCTGAGTGTTTATCAGTACCTTTGTTCATAATAGCCCCTAACTAGAAACATCCCAAATGTCCATCAACAAGAGAATTAATGAACTGTGAAAACTCATGTAATGGATAACTATTTAGCAATAGAAAGGAAGCAACTGATGATACACATGACAACATGGATTAATCTCAAAAACAGTATGTGGAATTCAATGAAGGCAGTCAAAAGGTACAAACCTCCAGTTATAAGATAAATAAATTCTAGGGATGCCATGTGCAACATGATTAGTATAATTAACAATATTGAATGTTACATATGAAAGCTGCAAAGAGAACAAATCATAAGAGTTCTCACAAGGAAAAGTGTATTTCTATTTCTTTAATTTTGTGTTTATGAGATGATGGCTGCTGGCTAAACTTAATATGGTAATCATTTCATTATATATGTAAGTCAAATCACTATGCTGTACACCTCAAACTTATACAGTGCTATATGTCAGTAAAACTGGAAGAAAAGAAGACAGAAACAGTATGTGGAAGACAGACCCGAAAGAACAGACTGTATGATTCCATTAATGTGAGATACAATAATCTGCAACTCTAATGTGACAGTGAACAGAACAAAGGTTATCTCTGCGAGGGGATGATAGAAAGGAATATAAAGCAACATCCTGGATTAATGGAAATGTTCTCCAGCATGATTCTGGTGATGTTAACATGGGTATATATTTGTTAAAACTCATAAAACAGTACACTGCAATATGTGCATTTTACAATATATAAATTATACCTCAATAAAGAAAATAATAACAGAGAAACGCATTGAGATAATAGTCACTCATCAACATAAACTTCTAACCTTATCAATTTTTAAAACGTGACTAGAGAAGGAGCGCAGAATTGATGCTTTTGAACTGTGGTGTTGGAGAAGACTCTTGAGAGTCCCTTGGACTGCAAGGAGATCCAACCAGTCCATCCTAAAGGAGATCAGTCCTGGATGTTCATTGGAAGGACTGATGTTGAAGCTGAAACTCCAATACTTTGGCCACCTGATGCAAAGAGCTGATTCATTGGAAAAGACCCTGATGCTGGGAGGGATTGAGGGCAGGAGGAGAAGGGGACGACAGGGGATGAGATGGCTGGATGGCATCATCGACTCAATGGACATGGGTTTGGGTGGACTCCAGGAGCTGGTGATGGACAGGGAGGCCTGGTGTGCTGCAATTCATGGGGTCGCAAAGAGTTGGACACGACTGAGTGACTGAACTGAACTGAACTGAGAGAAGGAAGAAATGGCACATAGCAAAGTAGGAATAAAAATAATTTAGTCGAAATAAGAAATGATTTTAAAAGCCTATATGCATAACAATCCAGAAATAAAGCTATAATACCAACTGAATTAGTTAAAGTGAGATTTTTCTATGAGTAACTGAAACTGAAGATGATGGTGGTTCAATTAAGAGAGAAGTTTATTTCTCTCTTGCATAAAGAGATGTGATGGCAGCTTTATAAATTCCAGAGAGTCAAGTTTCTTCTGAATTTCTGTTCTATACCCTTAACATGTTCCTCATGTTCCAAGATTGCTGCTCAAGCTCATCACCATGAATATACTCTAGCCAGCAAAGAAGAAAGTGACAAAGGGCTTGTTCTCCTTTCTTTAAAAGGTATCTTTAATACCTTCCAAAATTCATACTCAACATCACTATTTACATTTTATTGGCCAGAACTTATTGCCAAACTTAAGACAGGTGGGAAGGTTGGAAATGTATTCTTTATCCTGATACCGTATATGCCCAGAAGGAAGGGTCCGAAAGAAGCCATAAGAGAAGACCATCAAGTTGACGTTTTTATTCACCTAACTATTCACATGCACCTTCTCCCCATATGCAAAATGCACAATCCTCTCCTAAAAGAAGGCAACCTCAAACTTTCATGAAAGAAATTAAGAAACTGTGAAGTGCTCTGCACAAGGACAGAGAGGTAATCTGGGACCACATGGTAGTGAGGGAAACAGGCCAGCAGAGACACAGTGTGTGTGAGTGTTGGTCCCTCAGTCATGTCCAGCGCTTTGCGACCCATGGACTGCAGCCCACCAGGCTCCACTGCCCAAAGAATTCCCCAGGGAAGAACGTTCCTTCTCCAGGGGATCTTCCGAAACTAGGGATCAAACCCAGGTCTCCTGCATTGCGGCCAGATTCTTTATCATCTGAGCCACCAGTAAGCACCCCATACTGTCCCCTCCCTGAGTCTCAGTGCTGTTCTCCATAGCCTGGCCAAGGCAGTCTGGTGCTCCAGCCTCCATATACATAGACGGGGAGCAACAGAATCACACAGAAAGGTGGGGTGATGTTTGGGCACAACGCCCTGACCCGTCTCCGGCTTCCAGGATTCTCTCTCACTCCCTCCTTCCCAGATGCAGTGGCTAGCAAACTCACCTGCAAAGGTCCCTGCACAGACGCTAATGGCTACGAGGGACACAGCAGCAGGACCCAACTGCTAAAGCCATCTGTCCGCTCACATCACATCACATCACTTCACTCCAGGGCTTTAAAAGACCATGAATACTTTCCTAACCTAAATGTGAGATAAGTTCTCTTCAGTGACCCCAGACCAGTAGAGATGCAGAACACACACGACTCTCCAAACATTTATTGGGTTGACATCAGAAGTGTCCACATTCCGTAATACTTCAACACAACTTGGGGTGAGCCTGCATGTGGCCACTGGAGCCCTGGGAAGGGGGTTCCGAGACTGAGTTGCCCCCGGAGGGCTTGTGCGGCAGAGGCAGATACTCACAGGCGGATCTACACTGGGGAGCAGGGGACCTTTTCCGAACCCAGATAACGGAGTCACGTGCAGACGTGGCAGGGCCTCCTCGCTCTCTCCCAACAATCACCACACAGATCGGTTTGATAAAAGTGTCAGATCTAACACTGCTTCACGGGTGATGATGTCTCTTCTTTGCCAGATGTTCCCCGTGATGTGGATGAAGCATCATGTCCACCTGGCAGGTCGCTGGTTTCATCCACTCCTTCCTGGCAAGCAGAGCACGGCCAAGTTGTAGACATGGATGAGGCAGGGAAACTTCCAGGGCTTCTTGCTGCCAGCTTTCTGTCATGTGAATCTCCACAAGATCAGTGCATACCAAATGGAATTCAGGAATTGGCACTAAACTAGGAGTGGGAGGTCAGAGGCAGGGCTAGGTGTGAGACCCAGAAACAGGGGGCAGTGTGGACCAGGGTGATCACAGGGTCACCAGGAGGCCCAGGGACAACACCACACACAGCAACAGGAAGAGGAGCACCACTGGATACAAAGAGGCAGCCTTGTTCACCACTGCAACTAGCCACTTAGAGTAGACGGCGGTTTCTGTGTAAACTCCTGGCGTATTGTTACGACCACAGCCAACGCCCCAGCTCACAATCCCTACCTGGACCCATGTGGTACTGTACTGACAGACCAGAGGGCCCCCAGAATCTCCCTGAAAAACAAAAAGAAATCAAACTTCAGGAATGGAAGAGCACCCACATCAGAGCAGGCTGACTGCGAGACGGACATCTGTGAGCCTTCCCCAGACATCTCCCAGGCCCAGATTTCTGTGATTATAAGAACTGAGAACAGAAGAGTCAACTGGAAAATTTTAGTATCCTCTGAAGGTATCATGACTGGTCATTTCCTATACTACGTGCCTGTGTGCTAAGTTGCTTTAGTCATGTCCAACTCTTTCAGCCCGCCAGGCTCCTCTGTCCATGAGACTCTCCAGGCAAGAATACTGGAGTGGGTTGCCATGCCCTCCTCCAAGGGATCTTCCCAACCCAGGGATCAAACCCAGGTCTCCTGTGGCTGCTGCACTGCACACAGATTCTCTACCACTGAGCCACCAGGGAAGCCCTCCTATACTACAGTGGTTGTTAAACACGTCAAATATGACTTCTGCACTGAGCCCCTTAATCCATACACCTAGCCTAAGTTTCTCTAGAGCTCCTGACCATATAGCCAACTGACTCCATATATTAAGCTACACTCTCAAGACATCCCACATACTCATCCCAGCTCATGCAAACACTGCACATCCTTTTCTAAAATTGCTCTGGTGCCCCCCCACCAACCAGCTCAGTCAGAAACTCAGAGTACTCTTCAAGCTCTCCCTCGCTCCCATCCTCGTGTGCAATCAGTTACCAAGAACTGATGACAAGGTCCTTAAGATCCCCTCCACCCCTCATGAGCCCAGGTCCCACCTGGGGCTCAGCACCATTGCCAACATGGAGAAAACAAACTCCTGGCCTACAGGCCTGCCTGGACAGGACCAAGAAACGCAGCACAGCCTGCAGGCCACGCATTCTGACTCCAGCCCCCTACTCTGGCCATACTGGCCTCCTCACTGCTCCAGACCGGAAACCCATTCCCTAAACATGGCCGGTGCTTCAGACCTTGAGCCTCGGACTCACTGGTCCCTCTCCCACAGTGATGTTCTCCTCTTGCCAGAATCCAAACACTCATCCTGAGACCTGTCCCTTGTCCCCTGCTCAGGAAGGCGGCTCAGGGCAGAGGGGAGGCTGTGGGCCCAGGGCTCCTACAGGCACTCCCAGGGGGACCTGGGACTTATGTCTCTGGAGGGCCCACATCTGTATAATAAGATGTATACTGTCTAGGTGGCAGGGTTGTGAGCTGGGAGACTGACCTAATGTGGGTGAATGCTCATACTGGCACCGGAAGTGCCCATAGAAAGAACTCAGTTAAGGAACTACGTGATTATCATCATCACCCCCAACTTCACTGCATCCTGGCAGCACCCCCAGGATGTGGGGCTCCTGCCTATTGGAGGAACAGGCCAGGACAGCTCACGGGTATCTTGAGGGGTTCTCCCCTGAATCTCCTTAAGTAAAGGCCAAAAGATAAGGTGGGAAATAACCCAGGCCCTGTTACTGGGGAAGAAGGATACTTTGAGGGGACAGCCTCAATACAGAGGTGGCAAGGGACCCATGAACTTACCTGGCAAGAATCCTTTCCTATACTATTATAGCCACAGACCACTCCTTCTTGCACTAAATCCTTATCTGTTTGTAGGGCCATCTGGAGCAGCCCGTTGCATTCTTCATAGTACATGATATACTGGTCGATCTCCTGGAGAACTTCAGACACAAGTGGGCCTTCTACAAACAAAGAAGAAACTCGGCAGTGGGTAGATCTGCACAGGTGAATGATAAGCCCCCAAACACCTTGAATCCCCCCTGAAGAAGGCATTATAGAGGTTTTTATCCCCATCTGATAATGGAAGAAACTGAAGCCCCAAGCTGACAAGGAGAGAAGAGAAGGTAGGAAGCAAATCCACGACAAAATAAGGAAGAACAGATCAGGACGGGAAGAGGCAAGCCTGACCATCGTGAGAAATGATAACCAAGCGTCTGTCACTCTGCGTATCAACAGTAACCATGAAAGGCATCCCTTACATCACCAAAGTGTCTTTACTTTAAAGCAGAATCACAGATGCTCAGACAAGGAGCACCTGAAAGCAACAATCCAGGCTCTTTCCAGAGATAAGAGGCCCTATAGCCTCACCAACAGGGGTCTTCTGGCTCTGCCAAGACCCCCAAGGACAGGAAGTTCCCTACGCACCAAGGCAAGTACTTCCAGCAACAGACAGCTCTGACTGGCAGACAGCTCATCACGCCCTGAGCAGAAGTTAACCCTGGAAAGAACTCCAGAGCATCCAGTTCTGTCCCCAAGGAACCTAAAAATACCCCCAAACCAGTCAGGCACACATCCCCAGAAATCTGCAAGAGACTTTGCCCATGTATTTCTTCTTCAGAGAACAGCTCTGGTTCCCAGGACTGGTGCCTTTCATAAATGGCTGGCATCAAATATTTGCGTTGCAACAAAAGATCTCAATCAATTTGAGCTCCAGCCATTTGGGAACCATTAACCTGGCTGCCCCCTTACCCACCTGCCAGGTGGTCAGCCTCCTCCCACCCCACCACTTTAGAGTTGTTGCTTACTCCAGGGATAAGGGTGCCCCCCTCTACCCAGGTTACTACCTTCCTCACAGTCTCACCAAATTCTTGCTTCCTTCCCCATCCGGTCACCCAGCACCTGGTCCCAGCTTGCACGTGGAAAGTCTTCTCAGGGATGCATATAGGCTGGATAACGCCAGTGAAATTTACAGGGTAGCGGAGCCGGAGAAGAGCAAGGTCATTTTTAACGGTTCCACTTGTTGAGAACTGAGGGTGAACGACGACATGGCTGACAGGGACCACCAACCCTGATAATATACCCTGGAGATTCCGATCTCCCATCATGACAGTGTACTGGTAACGGCTGTGGGAAGAGGACATGTCCCTCATAGAGACTCTGGGAAGCATCCTTTGTGCCTTTCCACACACATCAGCTGTTTCCCAATCTGGCCCCAACCTCCCTCACCACTCTCTCCAGGCCCCTATCCCCAAAAACCCCTCCTAATGACTCTCAAAATTGATTTGCTACAACTGGTTTTGATCATCAAATTACCATTCCTGGTAACAAGACTACCAAAATGCAGAATCTCTCCCATTTTGATTGTGTGGGCTTTGGTTTGGTTTGGGTTTTCTATCAACTTGCAGGGCAATAGAAAATAAAGGGTGTCTGAGGAGGGCAGGACTCTCGCATCTCCGCTGTCATGACTCACCTTAAAATGCAGTGGGCTGCAGTCAGCACCCACCTCTCTGTGACGAGGGAAGCTCCGCACACATGTCTGTTACGGACCCTCAGGCTCACCTGCCAGGGCCACTTCCCTTCCTCGCTGTCCTGTCCTCCCAAGATTTTCAGGAACACTTGGCCGCACGCTGGGGTGAGGACAAGGCAGCAAGGAAAACCTCTGAGAAACAGGCCCTGACTCCCGGGAGCCTCCGAGACAGCCAAGAAGGCCATGTCCTCCTAGGCTCCAGGGCAGCATTTCCAAATCCGCAGGCCTTGGATCCGCACACGAGGCGCACCCCCCACCCTCGGGTTCCACAGCAGGCCTGCGCTGATTCAGACCCCAACCCTCCCAAGCCCCTGGGGAGCAGCAGCTCCCACCCTGGCGCCTCAGCCCCCCTCCGGACGCCCAACGCAGAGTCACCTAAGCTAAACTCCACCAACTTGGGGACTTCCGAAGCGCCTCCAGGGGCTGGCTGGACCGCCGTGCGGTTCTTAGTGCCGCCTCCCGAGGGAGCTGGAGAGGGCAAGGGCGTCGCCAACCCATCCTCCGAAGCCTCCGTGAGCCAGGGTTGAAGGAGCAGAAGCCAGACCAGGAGGCTGTGGGGGCCGCCCGGGGACGCCATGGCCTCCGCGACAGCCTCAGCGCTCTGCGGCGCCCCCTCGTGGCCGGCAGCTGAGTAGCGGCATGGGGACCACGGCGCATCTCGCCGCTGCAAGCCGGCCTAAGAGCGCAGTCACGCTCTCGCTCTCAGACCCTCAGCCGAGACAGTCTCCAGCCGAAATCAGCCCACGACCGAAGGGTTAGAGTCCATCTGAGGAGACTGTCCTTGCTAGGGGCCTGCCGATTTAATGTTTTTGAATTGTGGTGCTGGAGAAGACTCTTGAGAGTCCCTTGGACAACAAGGAGATCAAACCAGTCAATTCTAAGGGAAATCAACACTGAATACTCATTGGAAGGGCTGCTGCTGAAGCTGAAGCTCCAATACTTTGGCCACCTGATGCAAACAACCGACTCACTGGAAAAGACCCTGATGCTGGGAAGATTGAAGACAAAAGGAGAGGAGGGCAACAGAGGATAGATGGTTGGATGGCATCACCGATTCAAGGGACATGAACTTGGGCAAACTGGGAGATAGGGAGGGAGGCTAGCGAGTGAACGACAACAACTTAAAGGCGGGCGCTTCCTGACACCCCTGCCTTTCTTGGTGTGGTACCTGGCCTGGAGCTGGTGAGGATGGGCAGTCTCGGAATTTGCTGAGGAGCTTTAATTCTCCATAACAGTTCCTCAAGGCAGGGCTCATTCACCAGACCTAGACTTGGAGGTAGGGGGACTGCAAATGAAGTGGGCTGGACAAAGGGCCTGGCAGCCATGCTCTTTCCGTCATGGGGATAGATACCTTTTAAAATGAGCCTCCGGCAAAGATACCTGTGGGTCAATCCATTCTTATTAGCTCTCTGTCCCTGATGTCTATTTGTCTTTGTTGCTTAAGTGCTTCTACCAGGCCTCCGCCTCTCTGGGTTTCATTATTCCTGTTGAAGTCAGGGGGAAAAACAACAATACTAATGTTTGAGTTTCAGTACTTCTCACTTTTCCCCAGCCAAAAGAGGATTGCCAGTTACAGTTTTTTTGAGGATGTGGGTGTTCCTCTCACAATTTATTTTCAGTGTCTTCTTGAGGGGGGTATGATCTAAATCCCTCTCTCTCTGCATTTCTCTCTCAACATTAAGCCAGGAAATTTCTGGCATATCAACTTCCTTTTGTACAGTCCACTACTGCATTCAGGTTTAAGACAACCCAATAAACAGGTATCCATAGAATCATTCCTACTTGCCTGAACCACCAAACTGAATTCCAAATTTCTAGCAAGTGCGCTCTTCGTAAATTTGGTCCCAACCCTACCCAATCAAGGATCCCTCAAATCCAGTCGTATCCATATACCCCTTGTTTGTTCCCATGTAGATCAGCAAAATCTTGCAGTTCTTTTTGTAGGGAAGCCTTCTACCCTGGGTTATACTTTGCCCCTGTCCTAGAACATGCTGGGATCTTACGCTAGTTATTAGGTCTAGAAGCAGTGAAGACTGGAGTGGTATAGGCAGAGAACTGGTGTGCCCTCATTACGTAATTTACTCACATGAAGTCATTACAGTGTCTCTAAGGCAGAGAGACTAGCCTTATTGAATGGGAGGAGGCGCTGTTTCTGTTAGCAAGAGAGGCTCAATGTGGCTGGGGGTCAGGGTGTCCTAAATCTATCCAAATGTATACCCCCTTGTAGATTTTCAGGGTCTCACTCCCAAATCTATGGCCTAACTTTTTCATAAGAGTGCTGATGAATCTCTTAACTCAGTTGATGTTGCAAACCAGCAAACCCAAAAATCATGAGCCCTAAACCCCGTGCTCCACGAGAAGCCACTGCACTGAGAAGCCGACTCGGCACAACTGGAGAAAGCCCATTGCAGCGATGAAGATACAGCGCAGCCAAAGCTAAATTACTTTTAGACAGAAAAACCAATTGCAAGCTTTCTATTAATGGTGAACTACAATGATATTTTATGTGTTTCATCGTTTTGTTGGTTTTTTTGTTTGTTTGTTTGTTTTTTGCCACATGGCATGTGGGATCTTACCTTACTTCCCCAACCAAGGATCAAACTCGCCCCTCTGTATTGGAAGCACAGAGTCTTAGCCGCTGGACCACCAGGGAAGTCCCTCTACATTTCATCTTTAAGAGTGCATCTCATGCAGAGAAGTGTCACCAAATGCTGCTAGTAACCCATGAACATATGGCTTGGAGCAAAAAAATCTTCACTTGAAAGGTATTTATTGAGTTCTTTTGGATTCTTCTCCTGTCATTTGCCTTTTATCCTGTCACTACATTGCAAATTAATCACTTCATTGAAGTTTAGGTGGAAGCCACTCAACCACCATGTTACATAGATTTTTGAAATATGTCAATCTCCTTTATGCTGACATTGAGGTACAAAAACTGCTTCTGGAACAGTAACAGAAAGCTCAGAAAACATATCTACTGCAAATGTGCATGGAAATGCCTATCTTACATCTTGTCTTAGCTTTGGACAGCACAGGGACTTCATAAAGTAGCTAGATACAACTTGTGATTCAAAAAACGTTACTTATCATCAAAGTGATTTACCATAATATAGATAATAATGGGCTTCCCAGATGGCACAATGGTAAAGAACGCACCTGCCAGTGCAGGAGACAGGAAACACGGGTTCAATCCCTTGGTGGGGAAGATCCCCGGGAGTAGGAAATGGCAACCCACTCCAGGATTCTTCCCTGGAAAATTCCATGGACAGAGGAGCCTGACTGGCTACATTCCAGGGGGTTAGAAAGAGGCGGACATGACTGAGTGATTGAGCAGAGCATGAAGACAATAGTGAGGGAAAAACAGAATCATAAAAAAGACTCCATTAATGTAAAGAGAAGGAGAAAGAGAGGAAAAGAGAAAGAAGAGACAGGACAAATAGAAAAAAACAAGCAAGATGGTAGATTTTAATCCAACAATAACAGTACTTACAAAGGTAAATGAATCTATTAGATTAAATTAGTAGTTTTATTAATTCATGTTCATGTTGTATTATATAAATTAAGACATACTGTCGAGATTTTTTTTAAAAGCACAACTATTTATCCACATTAAACATAGACAGGTTATAGGGGAAAGTATAGAATATAATACATAATGCAAGCACTAATCAAAAGAAGAAATGGCTAGATTACTATCAGGTAAAGTCAACATCAGAACAAAGAATATTGTCAGGGATAAAGATATTAATAGCATAGTGCTGCTGCTGCTGCTGCTAAGTCGCTTCAGTTGTGTCCGACTCTGTGCGACCCCATAGACGGCAGCCCACCAGGCTCCCCCACCCCTGGGATTCTCCAGGCAAGAACACTGGAGTGGGTTGCCATTTCCTTCTCCAATGCGTGAAAGTGAAGTCGCTCAGTCGTGTCCGACCCTCAGCTACCCCGGGGACCGAAGCTTCCCAGGCTCCTCCGTCCATGGGATTTTCAACTAAATATGTTAGGATCCTAAATGGAGCTTGCAACAAATCTTCAAAATTAACAGAGCAAGGGCAAAAAAAAGACATTATGACCACAATTAGAATTTGGAAATTTAACATATCTTTCATAATTGACAGAAAAAGTATACAGAAAATTAGTAAGTATATATAAGATCTGCGAAACACTATCAGTGAATTAGACCTAACTGACGTTTATAGAATACTCGACCCTAACAACAACAGAATATACTTTTTTTGAGTGCACATGTAGCATACACCAAAATACAGCATATTATGGACCATTAAACAAATGGCAGCAAATTCAAAAGAATTAAAATTATACAAAATATGTCTTCAGATTATGAGTATTAAGCTAGAAACCAATAATATAAAAATATCTAGAAAACAGCAAAATGTTTAGACAGATATTAAAACTATGATTTTGTACTTCCAGAATGGCTGCATGAGGAACTTAACTGATTCTCTCTTTAGAGAGCAAGCTATTTATAGCTGGTGAAAATTATTAGAAAAATAACTATTTAAGTTCTCTGGAAATTGGCCTGAGAGGACACAGAAAACTGAGAAATATTTATGCAAGAAAATCTAAAAAATCTTGGTGAGAACGAAGAGTTCTTGGCAAGAGTCTGTGGTATGCGAGCCACGACCGGCTCCTATCCCCACTCCTTAGCTTCGTATTATGGAACTCTGCTCTGGGCAAGTGGCCAAGTCAACGGGTCTCCCTCTCTCCCAACTACAGTTTCACTCAGAAGTAGATAGCTGTGTCTTTCACTCTCCCAAGAGCAACTGCAGAAGCTCTATTCTAGCAGGCGCGACTAAGAGAACCAGAGCTTCCTTCCCTCACTTAATTCCTGCTCAGAGCAGAGGCTCTGGTCCAGGCAGAGCAGGCTAAGAACCCTAGGTCTTCAATGGCCCTCTCCCAGCTCCCTCCCAGAGCAGAGATTCCACACCGGAGCAAGGGAGATACTGTCTCACTCTCCAGTGCCCACTCCTAGAACAGGAGTTTCACTCCAGGAGAAGCAGGCTGCCATCCGCTTCCCTAGCTCTGCTGCAATAATAGCTCAAACATCCTGCCCGGGAGAACAGGCAGGCTGAAAGAAGTGCTCTGTGACTCTGGTTGAAATAACTGAATTTATCATCTGGAACAGAGGGTGGAGAAACTCATGCCTAATGGAGTTGTTAAGAACAAAAGAGATCTTCCTGGTGAGCAGTTAAGAGAGCGTCAGTAGCTTCATGAAGCTAGCGACAGATTAACAGCAGATTAACCAGAAGTTTAAAAGAGAAAACCAGTGAAAGAGGTGGCCAAGAAGAGTGCTCCTGGAAGCACACTCATCCCCGGGGGGTCTAAACCGCTGTGCATGGGCTAGGCTACGCCAACCCAGGAACAATAAGAACAGGAAGCAGGGGTTTCGCTGGTGGCTCAGTGGTAAAGAATCTGCCTGCCGAGACACAGGTTCGATCCCTGATCTGGGAAGATCCCACAGCCTGCGAAGCAACTAAGCCCCTGCGCCACAACTACTGAGTTTGCGCTCTAGAGCCGGGAAGCCGCAACTCGAGCTCATGCACCCTAGAGCCCATACTCCTCAACAAGAGAAACCACCGCAATGAGAAGCCCAAGCACCACAACTAAAGAGTAGCGTCCCCTTGCGGCAACTAGGGAAAACGTCGTGCAGCAACTAAGAGAAGCTGCTCAGTCATGTCCGACTCTTTGCGACCCCATGGACTCTTTGCGACGCCATGGACTGTAGCCTACCAGGCTCCTCTGTCCATGGGATTTTCCAGGCAATAGTACTGGAGTGGATTGCCATTTCCTTCTCCAGAGGATCTTCCCAACCCAGGGATCAAACCCCGGTCTCCTGCATTGTAGACAGACGCTTTACCGTCTGAGCCACCAGGGAAGTCCTGGGGAAGTCCTGGCAAGTCCTGTTGCTGCACGACGTTTTCCCTAGTTGCCGCAAGGGGGCGCTACTAACAGACAAAATAATAAATAAAATGATTTAAAAAAAAAAAAAAGAGCACGAAGTAGAGCGAATATAAATGCGCTTCCCAAACCATAGACAGATCTATCAACAGAGGGCAGAACCCTTGCTAGTTCAGCGGATCAAAGCACAACCTCTGGCCAAATACTGCCTGCACAGTGAGCTTTTCTGACCCAGGGGCAACTCCTAAAAAGCCCAGCTTAAAAATAAAATCACACTCATCCATAGTTGGCTGAGAGGCAGTGCACATACCAAAGGCTGTATCTTTTAGGAATGAATGGACAGGGAATTTCCAAGTTTCTAGTCATCAGATGAACATGTGGGGGAAAAGTAAATTCCCTAAACGGTGAAAACAGTCTCCAAGACATGCACACATTTCCAAAGGTAAACAGTGAAAATAAAACTAACCAAAGGGGCTTACACACAACCAGTGACCA
Source organism: Ovis canadensis (assembly GCF_042477335.2). Classification (NCBI taxonomy): domain Eukaryota; kingdom Metazoa; phylum Chordata; class Mammalia; order Artiodactyla; family Bovidae; genus Ovis; species Ovis canadensis. Next base: position 67,271,617 of record NC_091263.1, on the reverse strand, counting down.
AGAAGAGGCTTATGCTGATCCACGAGTTAACACTAGGAAGCCAGGCTACAAAATAAAAACAAGGAAAAAAAAAAACTGAGCAGGGATATCAGAGGCTGCAAATTGAGGGGGAGAGACTTCACAAAATTATCTCACACAAATACTAAACAAATAGACAAATGATCACAATCCAGGGTAAGCAGGAATCAGTATCCAAGTTTGTTATACTACATTATCTGTGATGTCTGCTATTCAATGAAAAAATTACAAAACATACAAAGGGATGAAATAAAATTTTAAACATAAACTTCTTTCTCTGCCTGTTTGAGCCACTACCCCCTCATCTTTAGTGCGCATTGTGTATCTGCATCATATAACTAAATCCATTTAGAAGACACGGGAATGCCTACTCACCAAAAGAAAAGCAATTTCCTCCTGACACCAGAAGGTAACTCCTTAGGAGATAACATTCCTTTCTCAATCCTATAAGAGGTCACAGTAACCCTCTAACCTTACTGGACTACGTAAATTGTCAATATGTGACTCTGATACATAAACCTTGGTCTCAAATCTTATACAACTGTGCAATGACCTCTAAGAGGCAGAACAATACAATTCGGAGAACTTTCTAAAAGACTGTCTCCCGGATTATAATCCTCAGGTTGGCTCAAACAAAAGTTTCCATTTCTTTCTTAGACTGACTAATTTTTTTTTATCAATAAAAGATACACGAAAGTTTAACCAATAAGTAGGAAAACAAGCAGATAACAGAAACTATCTTTTAGGGACCCCATGTGTTGAACATAGTAAACAAAGGCTTCAAAATAGTTATTTTAAATATGTTCAGAGAAGAAAAATAAGCATGCACACACATACAAACACACATCATCTCAGCTGAGGCAAGAACATTCCTTTCTTTGGGATTCCCTGGTGGCTCAGACAGTAAAGTGTCTGCCTGTAATGTGGGAGACCCAGGTTCAATCCCTGGGTTGGGAAGATCCCCTGGAGAAGGAAATGGCAACCCACTCCAGTACTCTTGCCTAGAAAATTCCATGGATGGAGGACCCTGGTGGGCTACAGTCCATGGGGTTGCAAAGAGTCGGACATGACTGAGCGACTTCACTTTCACTTTTCAACACTCTTTCATAATTTAAAAAAAAAAAAACAGTAAACTAAGAATAGAAAGAAACCTCCTCAATATGATGAGGGCCATATACGAAAAAGCCACAATGAGGGGCTTTCCTGGCGGCTCAGTGGTAAAGAATTCGCCTACCAATGTACAAGACATAGGTTCAATCCCTGGTCCAGGAAGATCCCACACGCCGTGGAGCAACTAAGCCTGTGCAACACAGCTGCTGAGCCTGTGCTCTAGGCCCAGGAGTCACAGCGACTGAGCCCGGGTGCCACAGCTACTGAAGCCCACATGCCTAGAGCCTGTGCCCCACAACAGGAGAGGCCAGCTCAGTGAGAAGCCCGGGCACTGCAGCTGGGGCCCCTCACTCACCGCAACCAGAGAGAGCCTGCGCAGCAGTGGAGACCCGCCCAGCCAGAAATAAACTAGATACATAAAGTCATATAGAAAAAGAGAAACACCCACTATGAACACCATACTTAATGGCAAAGGACCTAAGGCTTTTCCCCCAAGATCAGGAACTAGACAAGGAGTCCCACTTCCACCACTTCTATTCAACACAGTATTGAAAGTTCTAGCCAGGCAATTAGGCAAAATGAAGGCACCCAAACTGGACAGGCAAAAGTAAAACCAACTCTGTTCACATGATCTTATATATAGAAGTCCCTAAAGATTCCACACAAAGAAAAAGCCTAATAGAGATAACAAATGAATTCAGAAACGTTGCAGGATATAAAACCAACACGCAAAGATTTGTCGCATTCTATACAGTAATAGTGAACAATCAAAAAGGAAATTAAACCAAATATTAACCAGAAATCAATGACAGCTTAAATATCAAACCGAAAACTGTGAAACTCCTAGGGCTTCGCTCAATGGTAAAGAATCCACCTGCCAATGTAGGAGACACAGGTTGGATCCCTAACCTGGGAAGATCCCACATGCTGCGGAGCAACTAAGCCCGTGTGCCCCAACTACTGGGCCTGTGCTCTAGAGCCCGGGAGCTGCAACTCCTGAGGCCCGTGCACCCTAGAGCCTGTGCTCAGCAACAAGAGAAGCCACCGTAATGAGAAGCCCTCAAACCACAACTAGAGAAAGCCCGAACAGCAACAGAAATCCAGCACAGCCAGAAATAAATAAATAAAAATGTTAACACTCCTAGAAAAAATTATAAGGGCAAAAGCTGTGTAACCCTGAAGTAGGCAAATACTTTTGTGAAGTAATGCGTGCTTAGTCACTCATTCGTGTCTGACTCTTTGCAACCCCATGGACTGTAGTCCGCCAGGCTCCTCTGTCCATGGGTTCTCCAGGCAAGAATGCTGGAGAGCGTTGCCATTCCCTCCCCCAGGGGATCCTTCCCACCCAGAGACTGAACCTGTGTCTCCTGTGTTTCCTGCATTGCAGGAGGATTCTTGACCTACTCAGCCACTGGGGAAGCCCCTTTGTGAAGCAGACGCAAAAACAGTTGATCGAAGAAAAATCGATAAAGTGGACTTTATCAACATTAAGAAATTCTGTTCTTTGAAAACTACTGTTGAAAGAATGAAAAATTCAAGGCAGAGATTGAAAGAAAATATTTGCAATACATCTATAGGACAAAATATTTGTATCCAGAACACATGAAAATTCTTACAACTCTGTAAGAAGACAAATGGCCCAGTAAAAACAACAAAAGCCAAATACTAGTGGCAGGAAGCAGAGCAGTGGTTGCCTTGGGCCAGGGGCAGAGGGAAGAATGAACCGTGAAGGGACACAAGGGCACTTTTACAGGGCTGGAATTGTTCTGCATCTTGGATATTGTGGCTTTACAAATATATATATATATCTCAAAGCTAGTCAAATATGTGCAATTTACTGCACTGAAAAATACACCTCGCTAAAATTCATTTTTTAAAATAAAATTAGGATTAAAAAAAGGAAATTAAGAAAACAAGTCCATTTGCAATTTATATCAAAAAGAATAAAATACTTAGAAACACATTTAACCAAGAAGGTGAAAGTATACTGAAAGATACAAAAACTTCCTTTAAGGAAATTGAAGACTTAAACGGAAAGGCATTCTATATTGAAGAATAGGAAGATAGAACAGAGAGCTCAGAAAAAAAAAAAAAAAAACACCTCACATATACAGTTAAATGATTTTCAACAAGGATGTCAAGAACATTCAATGAAAAGAGGATGGAATTTTCAACAAACTGCGCTGGTAAGACTGTATATCCTCATTGAAAAGAATGAAGTTGGACCCTTACCTTACACAATATACAAAAATTAACTCAAAATGGATCAAAGACCTCAGTGTAAGAGCTAAAACTATAAAACTCTTAAAAGAAAACATAGGAAAACATCTTCATGAGATTGGATTTGATGGTGATTTCTTGGGTATGACTCCGAAAGCACAGATACAAAAGAAAAAACAGATAAACTGGATTTCATCAAAATAACTTTTGGTTTACAAAGAACACTATTAGTAGGGTTGAAAGATAGTCCACAGAAAGAGAGAAAATATTTGTAAGTCATATATCTGATATGGGATTAGTATCCAAAGCACATAAAGAACTCCTACAACTCAGTGACAAGAACCCCAACAACCCAATCCAAAAATCAACATAGGTGGTGGGATGGAGCGGATGGGAGGGAGGCTCAAGTGGGAGTATATATATATATATATATATATATATATATATATATATATATATATATATATATACACACACACACATACTTATGGCTGACTCACATTATTGCATGGCAGAAACCAACACAACTTTGTAAAGCAATTATCCTCCAATTAAAATTAAAAATAAATAAATTTAAATGAACATAGAAATTGAGTAGACATTTTTCCAAGGAAGATACAGAAATGGCCAGTAAGCACATGAAAAGACATCATGTTTTTTACCCAACATCACTAATCATTAGGAAAATACAAATCAAAACCACAAGATATTACTTCATACCCATTACGATGGCTAAAAATAAACAATCTAAAATCAACAACACAGAAAATAACAAGTGTTGGTAATGATGTGAAGAAATGGAACCCTGTGCATTGTGGAGAGGGGAGAGGAAGGAAGGAAGGGGAGAGAGCAGGGAGGCAAGCAGAGGGGAGTGCAGGGAGGGAAAGAATGGAAGAAACTGAGCTATTTATACACAGGAAAATCAAAATGCATCATTTGTGGAAGATATAATTGCTTTCTAAAACAAATCCAAACAAACCACCTGAAAAATTAATAAAACTATACAAAAACAAACTAAGAGGGCTGGGGGAAAAGATCAATATACAAAATCAATAACTTTCTATCTGTAGCAATAATAAATTAGAAAATGTAATAGAAAAAAAAAGATATTGCATTAAAGATAGCCGCACACATTTTTTAAAAAATATCTAGGAACTGGCACAAGGCTTTCTACCATCTGCCTGTGTTCCTCTGATCTTTCATTTTTTTAACTTTTTATTTTGTATTGGGTAGAGCCAATTAACAAAGTTATGATAATTTCAGGTGACTAGCAAAGGGAGTCAGCCATACATATACATTTATCCATTCTCCCCACGAACTCCTCTCCCATCCAGGATGCCACATAACAGTGAGCAGACTTGTACACGCTATACAGTGGTCCTTATTGGTTACCCATTTTAAATACAGCAGTGTGCACATGTCAATCCCACACTCCTTATCCTTCCCCCCATCCTTCTCCCCGGCAACTCTAAGTGCATTCTCTAAGTCTGTGAGTCTGTTTGTTTTCTAAGTTCATTTGCATCTCTGACCCTTTCTTTCCACTCTCATCCTCATTTACAGGGCTCCAACCCTACTGGCCTCTTCCATGTGCCTCACTAGCTCCTGCCTCTGCCCCCAGATAACCACACAGCTTATTTCCTCACCTCCTGGATCTATACCAGGATCAGTAAATTTTTCCTGTAAAGGCCAGATACTAAATATCTTAGGCTTTGCGGGTTGAGAGACAAAAATCTAGTGTATGCAGGTACTTAGATAACAAGAAAGAGAGTTTCCACAAAATGTATATTGATGAAATTCAATACACAACGAGAAGAACTGAGTACTGGGTTTGTTTTGTTTTGTGTTTTGTTTTGTTCTGGTTTGGTTTGGGGTAATACAGGTCTACTATGAAGAATGGAATTCTTTAGGGGGATAACGTCAAAATTAGTGTTCCCTATCATGGAAATGATTGCAAATGCTCTTCTGGAAAAACTATTCTTGGCTAAGAGGCGGTGAACCAGATTTGGGGTGTACTCAAATGTCTCCTCCTCACTGAGGCTTTCCCAGGACACCCTCTGAAAAAGTGTGCCCCTCTACTCTGCCCTCTTGATCACCCTTATCCTCTAATTTTCTCTGTGGCACTTCTCACAATTTGAAATACTATACGTTTTACTCAGTATATGTGGGCTGTCTTCCCCTTCCATACGTAAACTTTCTGGGGACGGGGTTTTATCTGTCTTGTCACTGCTGGGGTCCCAGCACCCAAACAGGGCTGGCACAGAGCAGGCACTCAATAAGCATCTGTTAAATGAATGAATGAATGAATGAATGAATAAAACTCTGGGGAAGAGAATTGAGCAGAGTTGAGATCAGCCACCTGTAAGCACTGCCTGGCACATGCTTTGCTCGGTATTAGGGTTACTGTTGTTCCTTTCAGTGGGGGCCCAAGCATCCAGAAAGTATAAGCCCCAAAGCAAACAAATCTTCCAGCCACCAGATGCGTCCATCGCTCACCTATCCACCTGCTACAACCCCTCTCCCTGTCCCCCAGAGGGTTCCTGTTGCTCCACTGAAATCTGTGTCCTCCTCTGGCTCTCTTTGTCTCTCAGCTACAGACAGGGCTTCAGGACCAGTTCCCAGGGGCCCTCGCCCCCTCCAGGGCCTCTAACAGAGTCCCTACTCACTCCCAGGGATGCCTGGGACCCAACTGTCTGATTCCACTCTCCATTCTGGCCCCCACCCCACCTCTTCATTGCCTAAGTATTCTGGCCCCCCATCTCTCAGCCTGACTAACTGCACCTCACTCTTTGCTTTCTCCTCTGCAAAGCCTTTCCTGACACCCTTCCCTCAAGGGGTGTCCTCAGCCCTCTATGCTGGCCCTTCACTGAACACTCTCATTCCACCAGGACATCTGTGCTGCCCTATTTATCTCCCCGCAGGCCCTTCCTTTACCTCCCAAACTCCGCTCCAGGAAGACCTAGACTGGACCCTTGGCCCCTTAGCTCTTGAGAGTCCCCGCCTCCAGCCCCCTGGAAATTACTTGTTCCTGGAGTCCATTTGCTCCCCCTTGCTGGTCCCCTCTCTAATCCCACAACAGCCCCATCCTACAGGGGAGGAAAGGAGAGGTTGGAGGTTAAGCGGTTTGCCAGGACCACACAGGAGGCAGGAGGGAAGCGGGACCCTGGGCAGGGCTGAGGAGAAGGGGCGCTGGCAGCACTGGCCTGGGGTGCACGACACGGCAGACAGACGGAGGGACAGATTTTTGGATGAGCCAGCCGCTGGGCTGGGGCTGGAAACCAGAACGCCTCCTCTCTGCAAGGCCAGGCGTCAGGGGCTCACCCTGAGGCGGCTCCCCCGCCCGCTGGCCCACCGCCAGCCGTCATCCCCGTGAGGTCAGCCACGGGGCCGCGATTTCGGGGAAATACCAGCTCCTTATTAAAAACAGGCGGTGGTCAGGCCCCTGCTGCTTTCCCAGTAGAAACTAGGCTGTTTGTTCCAAGAGGAACAAGAGTGGGCAGGGCCGCGCGGGGGCAAGAGCCGCGGTACCTGGCGGAGGGTCCAGGCGGGCCTGAGGAACGGGGGGTGAGGTGGGGGTTGGCTTCCCACGTCTTAGCGAAGGCAGCCGGTAAGAGGACTGCCGCCCAGCACATGGCCGCTAGGTCAGGGGCCGGGACCCGACACCGCGCGCGAGGCAGACGTGACAGGCTTCCCAGCAGCTGGACCTCGGCTCCAAACTCCGGGAGCCGGCGGCGCCTGAGACTCCGGCGGGTGGGCTAAGCCCCGCCCCTTCCGGGCGCAGCCCCGCCCCCCGCCCCGCGGGCGCCCGCTCGGCTGCGAGCCGCCGGGCCCTGCAGGGGGCGCCAGAGGGCCGTGCTGCACGCTCCGGGCGCCGGCCGCCGGGCATCTGGAGCGCGTTAGACCTGGGCGGCCGGCGGCGGCGTGAGCTCATCCCGGCCGGCCCCGCTGCGGTTTCCAGGCGCGGCGGAGGGAGCAGAATACAGAAGCTCCGCGCCGCTGGCCCCCCGGGGGAGCGCGGCGGGAGCCGAGCTCCTCCGGGATGTGGGTGTGAGCCGGGGCGGCGGCAGTGTGTGTGTGTGTGTGTGTGTGTGTGTGTGTGTGTGTGTGTCCCCGCAGGAGAGATCGCCTGTGCTAAGTTGCACACATCACAGCACATACTCCTCATTTTACAGAAAAGAAGCCTGAGTGCAGGGGAGAGAGGAGAGGGCCGGCTGGGTGACGCATGGCTATGACTCCAGGTGCCCCGCCCCTCAGCCTGTGTCCGTGTGTGTGTGTGCGCGTGTGTGTGTGCGCGCGCGCGCGTACCAGCGACAAGCCGGCCCATCGTGTCCCACAATGCCGGGGTCAGTGCCGGAGGTGGCCAGGGGGCGGGGTTCCTTCCCCCCATAAGACATTCTTCCTGGTCCCTGCCCCATCCCCTGCCCACCCGGATCCGCGCAGGACCTTGACATTCATTTCCTTCAGGAAGCACCGAGAGACTCACACAGAACCCTGGTGAACAGTGACACACACGTAGGTCCAGACTCGCACGTGGAGCTCACACTACACAAGAGAAAACTTTCAGTTGTCAGGGCTCCACCGAACTGGGAGGGCCAACAGGCAGGTTGCAAAGTGGTGACAAGCTTTGGAGGGGCCTCTTGGTGAGATGCCCCCATCTCTGCCAGGGAAAGGGAGCGGGAGGGGCTGGAGGTCACTGAACCCTGCATCCTGGGGGCTCCAGCTCCCTACAGGATGGGGGCACTTGTGGGCAGCAGCAGACGGAGGGGGAAGCTGGGGCTGGAGCAGGTAGCTCTGAGGGTCCAGGGCTCCCTAACCCATCAGGCTGCTCCTTCCCTTGAGCCCTCACCTCAGGGACCTACTGTCCCAGTTTTGGGTGGTCATCGCACCAGCTGTGCTGGAAACTTGAGGGACGTAGCCCAGCGCCCGCCAGCCTTCCTGGCTGGGCTCGAAGCTCTATTGTGCTGGCATCCTCCTCTCCTCGCCCCACAGCTGGGCAGAGGCTCAGAAACAAAGACCCTGCCTGCAGGACAAGGCACAGGTCTCCATCAGCCTCCTCACTATTGCTCCCTGGGCCCAAAGCACACATCTGCAGGGGGCTGGGGATGCTGGGCTTGCTAGGAGCTCTGGGCCTCTGTGACCGCACTGTGTTGCCACCTGTGAAACACTGAGGCCATCCTGCCCTGGCTAGGCCTCCAAGGGAATGTAAACTGTAAAGGGCTGTGCAGCTACTGTGTCCCCAAGGGTCCTCAGCTCCCAAGACACTGGGGCCAGCTGGGTGAGAGATTTTTTTTTGTTTTAACTGGAATGACTCTGGTTTGCACAACCAGAGCTTCCAAATTACTTAGCAAAACATGTTTGCTTTTTAATTAACATGTGCTTGAAAAACAATGGTTTTAATTACAGTGGGTGGGGGAGAAAAGGGATGCTGGGGGAGAAGACTGTAAGTTCCAAGGCTCTGATCAGACTTCTTAAAAATAAAATGGGGTCTTTGCTCCAAGCTGGCAGAGGCTGAGAGGCCAGGATCCTTGGGGAGCCTTAGAAACGCCTACCTGACTTCACCCTCTACAGCTTCCTTTCTGGGCGTTTACCCTTTTGCTGACAGTTTACTCACTTACCCACTGTTCCCTGGGCCCCTCTGGAAAGGGGTGTTTTTTTAAGAAAGCAGTCTTGGGGAGTAGGTGAGTAGGGGTCCATCAGACAGAAGGAACAGTGTGAATGAAGATGGAGAGTGTAGACCTTGTTGGGGGAACATTAAGTTTACTGGGGAGGGAGGGAGAGGAGGTAGGGGGAGGTGACCCATAAAAAAGTCAAATGCCCCAGACTGGTGGGCTGGAAAGGCAGAGCTGGTCCTAGGGACACTGAGGTCCAAGCCCTGGTGAAGGCGCCAGGGGTGGTACTGAGCTGGGGCCAGGAATATAGGAGCGGAGGGGGATGAGGCCACAGGAAACAGGAATCAGCAGAGCAAGGGGAAAGGCTATGGAGACTGGAGACAGGAAGTGGCCTGGGGCTTGGGGGCTTGCTGGTCGGATGCTGGTGGGCTCCGTGGATTTGATTGGTCCAGCAGGGAGGCAGTGTTGACCCCACCATCCTGCAGGCAGGAGACACGTACGCGGCAAGGACTCAGAAAATGCTTACAGAGGGGCGAGGATGAGAAAATCCATCCAAGTCAGCAATAACAGCTCCCCCACTGATCATTCAGGGCCAGCACTGGGGTGCAGGCCCATAGCAAGGGTCAGCGTGGAGATGGGGCAGGACCCCCAGCCCCTCACCCATGCAGAAAAAGGGAGGTTGAGAGGAAGCTTTTGGGGAGTGAGAGTACCCCCAGGGGTCGGGTTAGGTGACCTTGAACCCCCAGCTCCCAGTGGCCCATTCAGGACCCTGTTTCTCATTAGGCGCCTTCTAGCCTTCCCCAACCAGCACCCCCACATGAAACACGCCTCCCTGTACTTAATTCATTATGTGCAGGGTGGGAGGCCCAGTGGGTGGGGTTTATTTTTTACCCTGAGCTCAGACATTCCTTGCTTTATTATTCTTCACATTTCAAAGCAACTGTTGCCGCCCCTACCCCCATCCACACCCTCCCACCCCTGCTCCTGTCTGCCCCCAAACCCCCCCAGCCGGAAGCTCAGACTCCAGAAGTAGACTCTTCAGGGCTCAGAACAGAAGAGTTTCCCACACCTCCAGCCCCACATAGGAGGGAAACTGAGGCCCAAAGAAGAAGCCCCAGAGCAACCTGCAGGGGACCCCCTCTCCCACAACACTGCCTTCCTTGCCTGGATTCACCCCTCCAGGCCTCCTTCCGCAGAGGTGACCTCAGAGCCCTTTGTGGTGCAGAAACAGCCCTTGCCTTATGGCACCTGGAGCAGGTGCTCGGACAGTTCTCCGGGCCCAAGACAACTGAGCCCCCTCTGGCTCAGCAGCTTTACAGAGGGCAAGGCCCATCCTGGAGCAAGGGGTCAGCCTAGAGAATAGCAAGACTGGGGTCAGCCTAGTGGATCACAGTAGGGTCAGGTGGGTTGGGGACACGACTAAGGATCCAGTTTCTGAGAACTAGAGAGGCCTGGATAGGTTTTCACCCTACGTCAGAGAGCTGCCTGCCTGGCTGAGCAGTCTCAGCTGAGAGTGAGCTCCCTGTTGCTGGGGGTATTCAAGCAAGCAGCAGCTCATCAGACTTGTCCTGGAACAGATGTTGGCTCTGATGTCTGAGGCCCCTTCCTGCCCAACTGTAAGGTCGGAGTTGGGCTGGCAGGCACGCACTGATAAATGGAATCAGGGTCCCTCCCTGCTCACTCAGGTCTGAAATAGTAGGCCACAGCAGCTGGGCCAGAGCCTGAGTTGGACCCAGCCAGGGAATTGTCTCAGAGAAGGCAATGGCACCCCACTCCAGTACTCTTGCCTAGCAAATCCCATGGATGGAGGAGCCTGGTAGGCTGCAGTCCATGGGGTCACTAGCAGTCAGACACGACTGAGTGACTTCACTTTCACTTTTCACTTTCATGTGTTGGAGAAGGAAATGGCAACCCACTCCACTGTTCTTGCCTGGAGAATCCCAGGGACGGGGGAGCCTGGTGGGCTGCCGTCTATGGGGTCGCACAGAGTCGGACATGACTGAAGCGACTTAGCAGCAGCAGCAGCAGCAGCAGGAAACTGTCTTAGCTCACTACAGGGTGAACTAGTGAAGCGCAGGGAGCACAGTGGATGCGTTATCACTGTGCAGTGATGGGTTAAATGGGCCCTGCGAGAGTCAGGGGAGGAAGGCAGCTGCAGGGGTCAGGGCCTCCTCCTAGGAGGGGACTCTGACCACACGGGAGACCCAGGCAGGAGCCCAGGCAGGGCAGGCAACACAGGGGTGCTGGGGACTGAATTTCAAGGTCCCTCTTGCTGCTCTCACCATTTTGCCCCTGCTGACCGTAGAGCGAGGCCTGTCCACCCTGAGTCCAGGACTTGACGGCTGGATCCTCAGGTGCCCAGGACGGTCGGAGTCACTCTGCCATGTGACCCTGGAGCCACAGCAAGCCTGGCGGTGTCCCTCACCTCTAGCTCTACCCTCCAGACCAAGGCACCCTTTTGGCAAGGGAATGCACAGAACCTGAGCTCCTGAGAGAGGGAGAAGCTGGCTACTAGCAGCCCAAGCTGTCTCCACCTAGAGCCGTGGGGGCTGGGTGTGTACCCTCTCGAGGGCTCCCGGCCCAGGCCTTGCAGAGGAACCCCCTGAGGCTCCCGGATGTGCCCAACTTCCCTTCTCACCCCTCAGCCCTGAGCACTGCTGCTCTGCGTCAGCTAGAAGGCCTTCAGTGTTTGCCTTTCTGCCCCAGCTGCCACCATCCCAGCCCTGAGCTGCAGCAAGGGAGGCGAGGTCACTACCACACTGACTTCCCACCAGAAGCACGCATAGTTACGGGCATCCAGCAGTTTGGGAATACCTGAAATCTCAGGATCCCAGATATTCCAATGCAGGGAGCTGAGGCATCTTTACTTGTGTGCTCCACCCTCCCCAGCCCCAACCTCACCAGTGCCTGCTTGTCCCAAGGGCTCATGCAGTGCCCCTGCCAAGCCTCCACTCCCCACTCCATCCCAACTGGCCAGGTCTCCATTAGTCACAGTTCAGCACAGTCAGCACCCGATTCAAACGAGCCTTGAACCTGAAAAGGACCTGTCCCATTCAAGGGCCTCTCTCTGGGTATCTGGGGAGATTTTTTTCACTGCAACAAACTGAGATTTCCTCAAAACTCAGAAATGGACTTGTAAGGTCTTATTCTGCCAAGTTAAGACACGGAAAACAACTGCCACCAGCTACCATCCCCATTGTTTATAAACGAAATAATATTCTTAAGGCAAAAAAAAAAAAAAAAGGCAGAATGTAATCTTTGACAAAAAACACCCAGGCCCTGAAGATGCATAAATTGAGTTTCATGGATAACATGCAACATGGGCCTTATTTTTCTCCAGTGAAAGCAGTCTTGCATACGTCGTGTGTTGCACCCTGGGACTTGGAAACACCCAAGTGCTTCCAATCTCCAGCAGAGCAAGAATCCCTTCTGCAGCTTTTCTGATTGGAATCAGTTCCCCTCTGCTTGCACACCCCTTGGGACAGGGTGCTCAGTACCCCTCCCAGTTAGCCTGGGAGCTGAGGATGGCATTCTAGAGCAACTTTAAGTGGCTTCCAAGCAAGCCTACTATGGAGAGAAGGAAAGAGATGAGGAGGGGAGTGATGGACGACGTACTAAGAGGAGAGAAGACAGGCCTCCAGACCCGGGGCAGAGGGCTGGTAGGGAAAAGGGGTGCTCATGTTCAGCTGGACCAAAGTATAAAAATTAAGAAGTTGGCCAAGATGTGAGACTTCCCAGGAAGCACTGTCTACCCCACCTCAGGAGCTGCAGAGCCTTCCACTGCCTTTCCCCATTCCCAACCCTCCAGAAAGGCTCTCATGCTCGCCAAGGCCTCAGGAGACGCCAGGTATCCAGATCCACAGACCCAAGAAGAGACTGGAGGTTGGAAGAAAATGGTGACGTCTCAGGTGTCCATAGCCCGGCTGGGGAGGAGCAGCGGGCAGTGGGCCCTTCCCCATCATGGGGAACCTGGGCCCTGGCCACTGAGAGTGGAGGGGCCTGTTGGGCGGGCGACCCTGGGGAGCCTCGTGTACACACTCACATACACTCCACATTCCAGCTGTGCTCTGTCAGGGTTTGGGCAAACCAGGATTGTGTGGCTTTGGGAGGGAGGCAACAAATAACCCCTAAACTTGGGCAAGGGCGGGCCTGGGGCTGGCTGGAAGGGGCTTGAGAGAACCCCAGGGAGGCTCTTCTGTGCTGGGTCACTGGGGTTCAAGGTCTGGGGTTTGCCTGCTGTTCCCTGAGGTGCCTGGGCTCCCTGGGGTGTGGCTGACCCGGTACCGAAGCAGGCTCATCCTTGCCGCCTCCCCTAAGCCCTCCTCACCACCCAAAACCTCAGAAACAATAGCAGAGCACTCCCAACCTGGCACCCCCAACCCCCCCTTGCACAGGGTGAGGGCTGCCCAATTTCCGTTTGCTGCCCGCCCTTCTCCACCACCTCCTCTCCACACCCCACATCTGACTCTGAGCACGCCTTCACTTAGATCCTTTTACCCTACCCACCCCCCATGACCCAATTTCTCTTAAGATCTCTATCAGCTTTCTGTCAGCCTCTCTGCTGCAGTGCTTTGATCCCCAGAGTCCAATGTCTCATGCCCACAGTTTAACTTCCTTCCTCCTTGTGACCTGATAAGAGCCTCCTCCGATACCTGATTTCCTCAAGACCCTGCCTGACTTCATTCCGCCCCAGCCTGAATTTCTGATCTTCTTGGCCCCGCATTCAGTGCTATCTGCCCCACATCCCGGTGGTGGCCCCCACATCCTTACAGATGGTGTCTGGCAAGAATATGCAAGTCATGGCAGGCTGCCAAGCGCCCCAGAGAGCTGAGCTGAGACCTCAGAGCAGAGAGGGCCGCTTACCTCTGGGGTCCTGAGGCTGAATTCTGCCCCTGGCTCCCCAGCCCCCTGATTGCCCCACTGACCCTGCCTGGACCAGGACTGGAGTGATGAATACTCCTGTCACCTCAGAGAGACCTCAGAGATAAGGCCTCGGACCAGATGGGGGAAGAAAGGCATAGGGAGACCCTAGACCACATTCCAGCCAAACGGGGCACATGACCTGGCACCTGAGATATGGAGGAGACCAGGCTACCCAAAGGCAAGCCCTTTGCCACCCACCCATCCCTTCCCACCGGCCTCAGGGACACCGGCTGGACCACCCTGCTTGAAGAGGGAGCTGGGACCAGTGTTTATGCAACTGTGGGGAGGCCACAGCCTGGCAGGGAGTGCTGCCTGCCCAACACAAGCACTGACTCAGCAGAGCCCCCCAGCACGTACACACTCAGACATGCACACAAACAGACGCACACACATACACAGAGGTAAACACACACGTGCATATGTGCAGACGCATGGGCACCTGCATTCACAGGTATGCGCCACACTCACAGACACAGTCACAGACACAAGTAGGCAGGCACACTTGTGGACGCACACACACATGGACACAGGGACACACAGAAACGCACACGCATGTCGCCCGGCCATGGCAGGTGGGAGGCTGCTGATCGAGAAGCCTCACCCCCACAGCTGAGTTCCACCCTCCAGGCCTCCTCCACTGTGACACTCAGACCCACAGTCAGTGACCCAAACCCACACGGGGTCAGCACAGCCACATACAACAGGCAGAATGCCCCCAGAGTGGCACCACGGGCATGAGTGGGACGGAGACATTCCTAGTGGAGTAGAGCCCCAACAAGAGGGCACCAAACAGTCCCAAGCAGGGCTCAGCAGACACCATATCCCCAACTCGGCCTCTGCCAGCCCCTGCAGCCTGTCCACTCTCGGTCCACCCTGGAAGACAGGAGGGTGGGAGCTGCAAAGCGTCCTGTAGAATGTGTGGGGTATTCCCTTCCACCTCCAGGCCCAGCCAAGTAGGGTAGTAACTCCCAGGAATTAGGGGAGCCTACAGGATGGAGGGTGTGTTTGGGAGAAGACTTGGGGCCCTGCAGGACCATCCTAGAAACCAGAGGAGAGGTGGGCTTTCTTGGGAGAGCAGAGCACACATCCCCTGAGATCCCGCACCCCTGGAAACTTGGAGGCAGGATGGCTTCCTGCCTGGGGATGGTGACAGCAGGTATGATCCCTGCTGATGGGACTCAGCCCAGGGCGGGCATCCCTGGAAAGAAGAAGCTGGACCACTCACCCAGGCGGCCCCTGGAGACCTTTGAAGGGAATCTTAGCTGTTCCTGGACTTGATGTCCGAGAGCAAGGTGGCTAGGACAGACAGGAGCTGGGGCCTGCCCAGAAGGATATCAGCCAATCAGGGGGCTCTCTTCCCTGACTGGGGCCAAAGGGAGACCCTGCTGTTGTCTGTGGAGGTCCTCAACCATCCATTGGCCAGGGAGGCTAGCCAGAGTCCAGCAGAGTCACACACGCATATGGACACCCCTACTAGAGCCTCTGTTTCCTGCCCCACCAGCCAGCCGCACTGTGCGCGATGGAAGGGCAGACCATGCTCCCCACCCCACACCAGATCCGGGGCTGGACTGGACTGTGTTTAGATAAGGAAAGGAAGAAGAAAGCCTCAAAATCTGCCCAAGGTGTGGCTGAGAGTGTTTTCAAAAATAACCTGGAATCTGATCGCTTTGCTCCATATCCACTGGACCAAGCGTGCCTCTTATCTCCCCTGGACCCTCCTACCTGGGGTCTCTGCTTCAGCTCCTGTCTGCCAGTCTGTTCTCCACACAGCAGCTGATAGAACATCTCCCCAGAGCGCACACCAAAGCCCTTCCCATGGCCCAAGGACCCTCCTTCGCATCCTGTCGCCGCCCCACCGCACTCTCTGCTCCTGTCTCCACTGGAATGTCTCTTCCCTCTGATGCCCTCATGGGTCCCTGGAGCAGACGCTGAAATAGTGCCTCACATGGATGTGCCAGCCTACCTCTGGGGCACCACCCCAAGCAGCAAAGGTGGGAGCTGGTGAATAAGTGGTCTGGTTCCCTCATCCCCTCAGTGGGACAACACCACCATCTCCTGGAGGTCCCCACCAGGGCTGAACCCCCAGGATGATCTGCTCTCATATGCCCAGGGGAATTCCTTCCCTGCCCAGATGCTTTCTCCTGCTCCCTGAGGCTACCTCCCAGGAACACTACTTGCATTCAAGTCCTTGTCTCACCCCTGCTGCTAGGAAAGCCCAGCCTAAGACAACACCATCTCGCCTCTCTTGTTTTTCTTTTCTTTTTTTAAATTTTATTATTATTTTTAAAAATTTATTTATTTTAGTTGGAGGCTAATTACTTTACAATATTGTAGTGGGTTTTGCCATGCATTGATATGAAACAGCCATGGGTCTTGTTTTTCTTATCTTCCACCACCCTTCCCCATCCCTCCCTCCCTGCAACCCCTGGCAAGCACCATTCTATCCTCTGTCTCCATGAATTCTAGAAACCTCCTTGGAGTGGGATCGTGCTGTAGTTGTCCTTCTGTGTCTGGCTTCTTTTACTTAGCATAATATCCGCAAAGTTCATCCGCATTGTGGCGTGTGTCAGAATTTCCTTCATTTTTAAGTGAGAATAATATTCCACTGTATGTATTGACCAACCACACTTTGTTTATGCATTCATCTGTTGATGGCCGCTTGGGTTGTTTCCACCTTTCAGCTATTGTGAATAGTGCTGCTGTGAATATGAGTTTACAAATACCTCTTCAAGTCCCTGCTTTCAATTCTTTTGGCTATATACCCAGAAGTGGAATTTCTGGGTCATATGGTAATTATGTTTTTAATTTTTTGAAGACTGCATACTTTTTCCACAGCAGCTGCACCATTTTATATTCCCACCCAGAGTGCCCAAGGATTCCAATGTCTCTCCCTTCTTGCCAACACTTGTTACTTTCTGTTTTCTGGATAATAAGCATCCTAATGGGTGTGAGGCAGTATCTCATCGTGGTTTTGATTTGCATATCCTAAAGCTATGATTTGCATATCCTAAAGTTATGACCAACCTAATAGCATATTAAAAAGCAGAGACATTACTTTGCCAACAAAGGTCCGTCTAGTCGAGGCTATGGTTTTTCCAGTAGTCACGTGTGGATGTGAGTATTGGACTGTGAAGAAAACTGAGCGCCGAAGAATTGATGCGTTTGAACTGCGGTGTTGGAGAAGACTCTTGAGAGTCCCTTGGACTGCAAGGAGATCCAACCAGTCCATTCTAAAGGAGATCAGCCCTGGGTGTTCATTGGAAGGAATGATGCTAAAGCTGAAACTCCACTACTTTGGCCACCTCATGTGAAGAGTTGACTCATTGGAAAAGACTGATGCTGAGGGATTGGGGGCAGGAGGAAAAGGGAACGACAGAGGATGAGAAGGCTGGATGGCATCACCGACTCGATGGACATGGGTTTGAGTGAACTCCGGGAGTTGGTGATGGACAGGGAGGCCTGGCATGCTGCAATTCATGGGGTCACAGAGTCAGACATGACTGAGCGACTGAACTGAACTGAACTGAATCAGTGATGTTGAGCATCTTTTCACATGCTTATCGTCCAT
Source organism: Ovis canadensis (assembly GCF_042477335.2). Classification (NCBI taxonomy): domain Eukaryota; kingdom Metazoa; phylum Chordata; class Mammalia; order Artiodactyla; family Bovidae; genus Ovis; species Ovis canadensis. Next base: position 67,254,172 of record NC_091263.1, on the reverse strand, counting down.
TTGTATATCTTCTTCAAAGAAATGTCTGTTCAGGTCTATAGCTATACCACCCTAAATGCATCCAATCTCATTTAAAGAAATGTCTGTTCAAGCCCCTTGCCCATGTTTGAATTGGCTTGTTCATTTTGTTGTTGTTATTGAATTGTAGGAATCCTTTATATATTCAGGATATTTGCTCTTCTCTTCTCAGTCTTTGCCCAACCACTGCCTTCTCAGATAATCCCTGATCTGATTATTTAACAGGCCAACCTCCTTCCCAACACAGACACTCACATGCACACCCTAAACACACACACACTGCACAGCCCCTCCCCTGCATTGGGCCCCTGCCCAGCCTTGGTCACTGGCTGATACACTTTATGGCTTGGTGATTTGTCAGGTTTGTATGAGTGCCAACAAGGTGGAGGGTTTGACTGTTTCCTCCAACCGCAGTATTCCCAGGGCCTAAAGGCATACAGTAGGTGCTCAATAAATGCTGAAAGGATGAAGGGAAGGTGAAACAGACTCCTACACACACACTCACAGGCCCTCACAGACTCTCACACATACTGCCAACACTCTCCACACACGCCTGCATACACACACCCTCACATGCAGAATCCTGCCATTCTCCCCATAGCATACCAATTCCCCCAGGCAGCTTGATCCATGCAAGCCTTCTCACCCGCTCTCACATGCCTGCACTCTCACCTCACAGGCAGGTGCGCTCATGTCCAGCTGCACCCTGGGGGGGCTGCCCTGACCTCCCGAGTCCTCCTGGCCTGCAGGCTGTTTCCTGCCCTGGTGACCCACCCTCCCCACTCTGGGCCCTTGATGTCCCCCACACCTCTTATCTCTAGGGTCCCCAGCCCTCCCTGCAGAGCACTGCTCTTCTTCCCCATCAAATCAGAGTAGATCACCTCCTCCAGGAAGCCTCCCCTCACCCATCCCACTGGGCTCTGAAAGTGGGAGAGGGCCTCACCCCAGGACAGGGAGCGGCAGTCAGGCTGGCACTGGTGGGGGCAGCGTATGCACCCCCGGTTGTCATTCCACACTTGTCTTCTGCTGAGAAGCTCAGGGCTGAGGAACCACTGGTGGCCCTAGGGTGCTGCCCCTCTGGCCGAGAATCACACCACAAGCAGAGAACCTCAACTTCCCATCCGTGTCAGGTGGGGGTCTAAGGCCTCCTCAGCCCTGACAGCCTGGGGACAATACTGGCTCCTCCCCCACCGCCCATTCCCACTGTAACTCAGGCAGAGCCGTTCTCCGCTCTGGGCCTTGGTTTCCCCACCTGTGACATGGGTGGCTCTGGGCCAGCGCCCCCCAGTTCCCTGATGGCTGGTCACGGGGTTAGATAGCCCGCACAGGACTCTCAGGCTGTTGGGGCATCCTTGTGTTAGAGGCCAGAGCATGACTGCTATCTCCAGAAGTTGGGGGTGGGGAGGGGAAGCAGTCATCCAGCTCAGCCTGGCGTCCTGGCGGGCAGGCGCTGAGGGTTTGGCACACCAGATGGCACAGTTTCTATGGGATAAGCTGGGAGGCGAGATTTCAAAATGATTCCCCCTCCCATTTTGTCCAGAGCTCACCCTGTGTGGCAGCGCGTAGATATTTTACAAAAGTCAACCAAAGGGCTACAGAGAAGAAAGAAGGCGGGAGGGGGAGGGCGGGGACTTCCCTGGTGGTTCAGTGATTTAAGAGTCTGCCTTCCAATGCAGGGGACGTGGGTTCAATCCCTGGTCAGGGAACTAAGACCCCACATGCCGTGGGGCAACTAAGCCCATGTGCTGCAATGAAGTCCCAGCATAGCCAGAGAAAAAGAGAAGAAAGGAAGGAGAGAAAGAGAGGAAGAAGGAAGCAAGGACATTAGGAGGAGAAAGTAAAGAAGCCATTTATTCATGAGGCCCAAGGGGCGGAGACAGCGATGCAGTCACTGGCCAACCTAGCCTGATGGCAGTGATGACGGCCTGCAGGGAGGTCTGCGGGGTTGTGCAGAGAGAGCCTGTGTAGGCGTTTCCATGTGCTCCCCTCCGGCCCTTCACAACTCCAAGCCTCTGGTGTCCACATCACGAATAGAAGACGAACTGGCCCAGCGCCGTCTCTCCCAGGGCTCCCTGAGAACAAAGGTGGTCACAGGTTACTGCAGAGGGGGCAGCCAGGCAGCGGGATGTCAGCTGAAGACTGACCCCCAGAGTTGCTGGGGCTGGGGAGGGGCAGCAGGGACGCTGGATGAAAGAGGCGGGAGAGGGACCACAGGACTGACATCAGCAGAGGTGGCAAAGGTGGTCCCAGGTTCGGAAGGGAGTAGGGCAGCCTCACCTGGGGTGAGAGGTTCAGCCGGCCATGATGTGCTTGACAAATGCTGGAAAGAAGGAAAGACTGAGCTGCAGGGTCTGGCCCTGGGTAGCCAAGGGTGGGACCCTAGGACCCCAGTACCTCCCCGCAGCAGACTCCCTGCCTGCTGAGTTTACCTTCATAGTTGATGCAGCCATTGGAGTCTTCTTGCCCCGCCATCAGCTTCTCCACCTCATCTTCTGTCAGCCTCTCACCTAGCAGGAGTGGGAAGCTGAGTCAGCACTGTCGAGGTGCGAAGGGTGGGGGGACCCCTGACTGCCTCTGGACAGGTGGGTGTGCCTCTCCAGTATTCCCCATGCCTCAGATTGGTACACCCCGAAGCCTGAGCTGTCACCTGTCAGTTCTGAAACCAGGAGAATCAGTGACAAGTCAAAAAGAACAAGGCCTGGGGTGCAAGCCTGGTGCCCGCTCTGAGCCTAGACTCCGTCCATAACAGCACCATCTTGGTGTTCAGGTCCCCAGCACAGACTGTCCCCTGTCCTCAATAGGCTGGTGGGTCTCCCTCCATCAAGAGGAGACCAGGGAGGATGTGCAGGATAGACCTGGGGACCTTGGGGATGATCGGGAGGAGCCCTAGAGACACCACCACTGCTCCGCAGATAAGGCTGGCCCTTCCCTTTCCTGACTCTGTGCTTTTGTGTGCCGTGCTGGTCCCCCCAGTGGAACGCCCACCGCAGTATCCTCACAACTCCTACCTCCCCCAGCCACACACACTCACACACACGTAAATAACCTCAGCGACCAGCACAGGGCTGATCACACAGTGCTGCTGCTGCTGCTGCTAAGCCACTTCAGTCGTGTCCGACTCTGTGCGACCCCATAGACGGCAGCCCACCAGCCTCCCCCACCCCTGGGATTCTCCAGGCAAGAACACTAGAGTGGGTTGCCATTTGCACTCAATAAATATCTGATGCAGAAAGGGTCGCTTTGAGCAGACACGATCTGAGCTCAATGAATATTTGCTGTAGGAAAAATTCTCTTTGCGAAGAGGACATTCCTGCCAGCCAGGCCCCCCTGATGGTGGGAGTCAGGATGCCCAAGAGGCAGGCACAGTACCTTCTCAGCTCCAGAATTTGACCTTGAGGCAACAAACACCAGGACTGGATTGACTGACCCTCCTTGGGTGCACCATCCCGTCTCGCCCCATCCCCAGAGTCCTTTCAGCTCTGTGAGCTGCACCCACTGGCTTTCTTTATCCCCCACCTAAATTTCTAAATTCCCTGCATAGATTTTCTAGATCTCCTGCTGTGGAGGCACCTTGATGGCATCACCCTCCATTTCATGAGGGAGAAGCAGGCGGGGGACAGCGTGCTTTCTCCCAGATGTCCCCAGAAGGTGGGCTGGGAGTGGCGAGGAGGCCGCCCTCACCCAGCGTGGCCAGCACGTGGCGGAGCTCAGCGCCCATGACTGTGCCATTGCCCTCTTTGTCAAAGACCCGCAGCCCCTCCACGAAGTCCTCATAGGTGCCGGTGTCCTTGTTCTTGGAGATGTGCTGGAGCATGGGCAGGAAAGTGTCAAAGTCCATCATCTTGGAGTTGAGGTCTGCGGAGAGATGGCCGAGCACCTGGCTCTGAGGGGTGGGCGGGCAGCCTCCTCGCCATGTTTGACAATGAGGACCTATTCCCCTCACCCAGCTCCCCAGTGCACTCCACACCAGTTTGCCATTTACCAAGCGGTCCACCAGGCACTTTACAGTCAGCTGAGAAACGCATGACTGCCGTGGTGCTCTGCTGTTCATAAGAACAGCAGCACCACCATGGGCTGTCTAGCCCCTCTGTTCTCCTTTGGGGGAGCAGTTCTTCCTAGCACTTCGTTATTTTTCTTACAGACTCCACTCTCCCCGCCACCTGGGGTGGGACAAGAGCAGCTGGGCAAGTCAGAGACCTTGTCTGGGGCTTCTGTACCTGCGGCGGGGCCTTGGGTCTCAGTCTTCCTTGGGGCAAAGTGGGCAACCATCTCTGGCCAAGGCGGTGAGGGCAGCTGGCCCTGCCCCCTCCCCAGAGGGATGCCCAGGGGGCCAGGAGGGACAGGGCGAGCAGGTGGGAGACCCAGGCCAGGTCTCACACCTCCACTGGAGCTGGTTTGCGCTGTTGTCAGTCCCCGATGACCAGGAAGCCTGGCTAATGGGCATGAGGCCAGATGATACAGGGACCATCGCTGCTTGTAAGCAGCCCCCGAGGCTGGGCTCCAGGTCCTCCTCCAGACAACGGGAGGGTGTCAGAGGAATACACAGTGGGGAGATTCCCATGTTGCCCACCCCCCGCCAGCGATGGCAGTCTCCCCCGGGGACTGGCGTTAATGGGGACATCTCAGGCTGAGCACACCCACCTTCCTGCTTTGGCTTCCCCAGGACGCGGAGCACCTCGGCCTGTGTCGGATTCTGGCCCAGAGCCCGCAGCACGTCCCCACACTGCCCGTACGTGATCTTCATCTCGCACTTGGGCGTGCGGTCAAACAGCATGAAGGCTTCCTTGAACTCTGCCGGGATGGGGCGTGAGCTGTGGACACTTCCAGAGGCAGCCCACCCGACTCGTCCCACACTGCTGGCGGGACTCTCAGCCTGGGGACCCAGGACCCAGCCCTGCAGCCCCAGGGCTCAAGACCCCCCAACACATACTCACCTTCAATCTGCTCCGGAGTAAACTCGATCTGAAAGGAGACCCCCCCAAATTCTGAGTGCCGGGTTCAGAGGATGGGGCCAGGCCTCCTCCTGGTCACTCCACTCCATGGCCAGCCAGGGCCTCAACCCCTTGGTTGCCCCAACCTGTCTACATTTCAGGATCCCAGCTTCCACCGCCCAAGACCCCTTGAGGTCCACCTTGACTCCCACCCCCCACCTCCTTACCCCTCCTCACCTGTCCTACCTGACGGCCTTGAGTTTGTGCATACCCAGATCTGACACCAGTTAGGCCTCATCCGGGGAAGTGATGCGGAGGGAAGCCTTGTGCCCTGAATCTCCATCCCAGGGTGGGCCTTACCTGAGACCCCCTAGTCCTAGACAGACATGCCTGAGGCCACAGGATCTAACCACACTGGCTTTGCCAGCTCTGCTGGGCCTGGGGCCCAGTGGGCAAGTCTGTCTATGTGAGATGGGGGTGCCTCATCTCCCTGGGAGGGGGTGGCAGGCGGCAGGAGGGGCTGGGCTGAAGGCACAGGCCAGAGAGCCCTGCAACATAAGAGCTCACCTACAGGAGGGGTGTGTGTGATGAACATGCGCATTCACACACCTGTGTGTGCACCTGTGCGTGTGTCTGCCCCCCCCCCCCCAGCCCTCAAGGCTGAGCACTGTCACCCACCTGGCCTCGCCTACACCTAAGTCTCACACACCCCCATTTGCAAGCCCAGGGCAGCCCCCAGCGTGGCACAGCAGGGGGCTGTTGAGCGTTTGCAAGACCATGGCAGGGGTACCTGAGGTCAGGAGGCCTCCTGGGACCCGGTTTCCCCCTGTTTCCCCCTCCTCACTCGATACCAGGTCTATTTTTATCACTGCAGTCACTCAGCCCAAGGTCAAGGGCGCACCAGGGAAAGGAGCTTGGGGGAGGGGGACTTGACTGGCACCTCGCCCACTGTGGCTCCTGTGGAGTCCCCGCCCCAGCGCACCCTAGCACAGAGCAGAATCCTGCCCCAGCCACCCTGCCGCGTTGCCCCTCCCAGCCCTCCAGTTCAACCTTGTGTTGGGAAGACCCGACCAAGTTGTTTCTGGCCACCTGAAAGCTCCCTCCACCAGGAAGCCCGCCGAGATTAGGTGCCCTGGGGTCCTGGCCTGGCTTTTTGCAGGGTTCCCAGGAGAGACCTCATGAGTTCCTCTGCTCAAGGGCGAATCTGCAACCTCAGATCCAGGGAAACCACACAAAGCCACCATGGGCCCTGGGGTTGTCCAACCCTCTGCCTGTGGGATACACGCTTGGGGTCTGAGGGTGGTCGGGGTGCGGGCCGACTCCAGGGGTCACTTGCTGCGAGTGGTTTCCGACAGCCTGTGAGGAGGGCTCATTGTCCCATTTCACAGCTGAGGAAATCAAGCCTTAGAGCAGCGACGGCAATGGAGCAGATTTGGGATCTGAACCTGTGTGCTGTGCTAAGTCGCTTCAGTCGTGTTCAACTCTGTGCAACCTCATGGACTGTAGCCCACCAAGCTCCTCTGTCCATGGGATTCTCCAGACAAAAATACTGAAGTGGGTCACCATGCCCTCCTCCAGGGGATCTTCCTGACCCAGGGATCGAACCTGAGTCTCTTGTGTCTCCTGCGTTGGCAGGCAGGTTCTTTACCACTGGCGCCATCTGGGAAGTGGAGATGGATCTGTGAGGACCAGCTGCAGTCTTGCTGGGGACCTTGAAGGGCTGGGACAGCTCCACAGGGCACCTTTGCCAGCAGCCAGGGCAGTGGTGGCCAGTAGCCAGCCAAGAACAGACGCAGGCGGGATGCCGGGTGCGTGCCACTATGTGGATGCCACAGGTGGCAGTCACGGTGCATTCTCCAAGTTTAGACTCTGAGAAAGACTTCTGAGCCAAGCTGGGGAAGGGCTCTTGGGGCCACTGGTCACAGCTCCACGACCAACTTTCTCCATGACCTACCCAGACTGGCTCAGCGTCGCCACCTCAAAGCTGAGGCCCCACCAGCTCTGGGGCTCAGGGACCTTGGCGGGGGTGACCGTGACCCAGCCTGAGCAGGAGGCTTGCTTCTCTTTGCTTCCCACCCTGTCTCCCCCCAGGGAACTTGGCATGGACTTAAAACCCCACAGTGTGACAAAAAAAGCCCCTGCCTGGCTGAGGGGGTGGGGGACACTGGCGGGCCCAGGATTCCCCAAGGATGTGAGGTCCAAGGAGAAGGACAGGGGAAAGTCAGTTTCCAACCACCAAAAAGACTGCCCCTTCAGCAACATTGGGGCAGTCCTGCCTGCTGTCTGACCACCGTCTCTCCTGCTGCAGCCCTCCTGATGCTGAAGCTTCCAGCTAGAGCTCAGTACTCACTTTCTGGAGCCCACTCTTCCACTGGGTAGGTCCACTCTGGGATTCACTTACCTACCCTTCCCTTCCTACCTAAAACACGGCCTCCGCACTCACCTTGATCTTGGAGGGATCAAACTCAGCTTCCTTGGAGGGCTCGGGTGCAGGTGCGGGTGCAGGTGCGGGAGCCGGAGCTGCAGCTGCTTTGGCGCCTGCCTTGGCCTCATCCTTCTTGGGATCTGGCTTTTTGGGAGCCATGGAGGCTGTGAGCACAGAGACAGGGGTGGAGAGAAGGAAGCCGAAAGCAGGGTAGGTGAGCCTCCTGCAACTGGCCTTTATCCCGCCTGGATACCTCATGACCCCAGCCCCACCCCTGCAGGGCACAATGGGGACAGGACCATAAAAGGACATTGGTTAGACTCAGGGGCTATTTTGGGGCCTGGGGAGGGCATTGTTCAAGCTCAGGAATGGGTGGGGGAGAGGGAGGGCTCTCCAGGCCTCCCAGTCACCTGTTGAGGAGAGAAGGGGGAAGGGTAGACAGAGGCCACTGCTCAGCCCGCATGCATACCCCGAAAAGCACACACACACACACACACATAAGGGCCTGCTGTCCCTTGGGAGGCCAATAAACTGAACAGGTGCGGCAGGATGGACCCAGGGCATGTTGGGTGTTGTGCTGGATGCCGAAGGACGGGGATTACCTAAGGGCACCCCTTGGGTTACACTTCCCATCTGCACCTCGAATTCCCTGTGTCTACATGAAGGCGGAGAGGGAGGGCCGTGTCTGTCCACATGCGTTGTCTGTTTGTCTGGGTGTTTGCATGCAGTGGGGAGGGTCTCTGCGTATCTCTGGTAGGAGGATCCGTGTCTCCGTGGGGCCCATTCCGGTCCATAGTGTTGCCTCTGTGTGTTTGGGTTGGGTGTTCATTGTGTCTGTGTGAGCGTCTGGCTCGCTGGCAGCTGCGGCCCCCAGCTCTGGGAATACCCTAAATGGCCGTAAAAGAGGGTCTGCTCCCTCGAGGGCCGTCACCCAGCCCGGTTCAGCAGCCCAGCAGCATCCACCGCCTCCTGCCCCAGCACCTGCCTGGCCCCGAGGTCAGCGTCTTGGTTTCTCCCTCGCTTCCTACGGCCCCTCTCCTACGACCCCTTTTCCCACACACATCAGGGTCTGCTCCCCACCAGACCCTCGTTCACACACCATATACCCTCCGCCTTTTCGCCTCCTCTGGTTGGCACATTCAAGGCGTGGCCTCACTGCACCCTCCCGGTCCCACCGCCCCAGGCTGCCCTCTGCCAACCTTTTAGCTGGGGCCCTGAGAGGGTCTGTATCTCTGAAGGACCCCAGGGGGCTGGGAGGGGTGCCCCGGGGGTGTTCAGCCCAGGGCACCCCACCTTGTCCTACCCCCTAGTGCTACCCTGAAGTGCTAGCCTTCGGCGGATGGCAGTGACATTGGGCAGCCTAGCTGGGTGACCCTTGGGGGAGATGGGAGGGCAGAGGTGGCAGGAAGCCCTTCCAGGCACAGAACTTAGAGCACTGGGACATCTTGCAAACACATTGGGCTCCGTTCCTTGCCAGGAGTCTGTGCTGGGGCAGGGGGAGGCGGGGGAAGGAGGTGTTCCCTGTTATTTTTAAATGCCTGGAGCCTTTGATAGAAACTTCAGAGGCATTGCCCCCCCTCCACAGGCCCCTGGGGATTTCCCGAGTGTAGCGAGGCGCTGGGGGTAGAGCTGGAGGGGAGGCTTCACTCCACCTGGGTGCCCCAGGTCTTCCTGCGGAGCCCAGGTCCCCTCTCATCCTGTCATTTGGGCTCCTGGTGAGGGGGGGGAACAGTGGTCCAGGGGTGGGGCCGGGTCCCCTCCTTGCTGGAACACAGGACGGTCCTCCCCTCATCTGGAGGACAGAACACCCACATCTGGAAATCTGACAACATCCGGCGCTGGGGGAGAGGCAAGTCTTTCACTTTTCTTCCAGATGTTTGGCAAGAGTATTGAGAAAGAAAGGGGTGGGGGAGGGTCCTCAGAGACCAGTCAGAAATACCACAAGAGGAGAAGACAGACAGAGGGGGACACAGAGAGAGAGAGCTCTCTGCTGACCTCAGGACAACTGACTCTGGACGTCTTACGGAGAGTCCAGCCACGCACAGGCACAGCTAACAAGACACTACCCAACCCCCTTTCATTCATCGTAGGGGGAACATGGCGGACATACACAGGGGTGCCCAGACCCCCAAGCGCATTGATCCATCCGTATACAACTGCCATCCCCCAGAAACCACTCACACCAGCGAGCATGGGAGGAGATGAGTGACATGGCCTCCTTGAGGCTTGGGTCCCAGGTCTGTGACGGGGTGCGCAGACTCAGCAGGCCTACTGGAGCCACACAGCATCGCCTTCCTCTGCCTGGTGAGGGGGTCAGGCAAGGGGGCCCTTGGTCCCCTTCCCTCAAGCCCAGAACAGATACGGATCTGCAGTGGGGAGATTATGTACAGAGCCATCCTCCACCCCTTCCCCAGGACTCAGATGGAAGTCCAGACCTGGGCCTTTGACTGTCGGAGCTCTGATTCCTGGGGGCAGTGATGCCCAGACTCTCCCCACAGGGCCACTCTCAACCCATTACTAATGCCCAGCCCCCAGCAGGGACTCTGCAGGAATCAGCCCCCTTGACTTCCAGCAAGATGGACTGTGGAGGACAGGAGGAAAGCGGGGCGGGCAGGTAGGTGAACAGGGGCGGGGGCTTTATGACAGGGAGAGACAGGCATGGAGAGTAAAGACAAGCCACACAAGGCTTGGTGCTCACGCCTCTCTCCCAAGCCCCAGCCTGGGCTCCATGCCCTTTAGGAATGACAGCCCAGCAGACAAGATCCTGGCAGAGCCTGCGGGAGGAGAGGGAGTCTGGATCCTTCTCCTTTGACTCCCCCAGCTCCAGTGTTTGAGCTGTGGCCCAGCCAATGCAGATGGCACATTCCAGAGCCCTCTCTGGGGGCAGCCACCTTACTTCCCCCCGCCCCCGCCCCGCAGCTGAGGAACACGTGGGTCCCGACTTCTGAGGGGCCCATGGAGAGAGGCAGGAGACCCCTGGCCACACTGGCTTCCTTCTTAGTTCTTTCCAGACCCCATGCCTTTGCTATTTCCTCCTCCTGGTGTCCTTGTTTAGGACCCTGGCCATGGCTTGCTCCTTGTCACCTCCAGGTCTCAGTGAGATATCACCTCCACTTAGCAGCCTCCTCAGACTGCTCTGGACCAGCTCCACCCGCCTTGTGTCTCACCCTGAGCCCCCATGCTTGCACCGTGACATGAGGCTGCTCCCTTGCTTCTTATGTGCGCCCTTTTCCTTGAATGTCAGTTGGCATAGGAAGAATTTTTGGTCTTCCAGGGCTGCATATCCACAGGGTCTCAAACAGAGCCAGCAGTACCCAGTAGGCACTCCATAAATGTTGGATGAGCTGATGTCCCAAACATCTCAATTTACCGACCTCTCACAGGAAGACTGGAACCCTTGGCCACACCCCATCCCTGGAGTAGGGCCAGGGGAGATTTGCTGATGGAGCAGCAGTTCTGGTGTCTGCCAGGGGCGCCCCAGACAGCAGTGCAGCCAGCAGCTGCCCCTCAGCCCACCTGCCACCCCCTCAGCTTAGGCCTGCTCTTCACGACACTCCCATCCATTCTGAGACTCCTCTCAAGAGCCTGAAGCTGTGGGGACGGTCAGAAGGTACAGGCAGTGACCTGACCATAATGACCAGCCAGCAGGGGGCGTAGAAGGGACAGGAACTGGTCTTTGGATCCTGAACCCAGACCCTGGAACCCAGGATCCCAACTCAGACCCAAGACTCCAAATCTGGAGCCTGGAATGCCAAGCCCAGATCCCAGACTCAAGCCTCAGGATCTGACCAAACTTAGATCCTGAAACCCCAAACCCACGACCAGACCTTACTCTGAAGACCCAGACCCCAAAACCCGGGGTGTCCAATCCAGACCTGCCACCCAGACACCAGACCCCAGACCAAGGATTCAAGATTCTGAAAACAGAGTCCAGATCCAGGGCTCAATACCCAGGATCCAATTACTCGAAACCCAGACTCCAGACCCCGTAAACCCAAACCTAGACCCCAGAACCCAGACCCACGGAAGCGGCCACTGGTTTTCCAGATGGACACTGCCTGCTGCCCGGTGCAGACAAGGGCGGGGCTGGGGAGGGATGGGCTCCTGGCAAACAACAGAGGGGGAGAGCTTGGCAGACCTTCCCGCCAATGTTCAGAGGGGCTTAAGGAATGTCCCTCATCCTGTCACAGCCAATTAGTGAGCTCAGAATATGGTGGCCACATGCAGGGAGCAGTGGAGAGTGCAGAGAGGGAGGGATGGGTAAGGCCTGGCTGTCCCTGGGGCCCAGGAACCAGAGGCAGGGAAGGGGGGTCGGGCTCCCCACGTGCCCTGTCCCCCAGGCCGCAGGCTCCGCAGGCCGCCCTGGCCCGCCCAGGACCGCCTCTCCTGGCCCACGGCCCCTGGGCTGGGACGTGGGCCCAAACTTCCCGGAGGAGTCAAGAACGCGGCCTGGGCCAGACCCAGAGCCTTAGAAGTAGGTCAAATGTTGCTGTGCAGCAGGTCTCGGGGACCCCATTTGGGTGGGGGCAGGCCCGTGGGCGGCAGTCACCCACCAGGGCACACGCGTATACCCACACAGATGTGCGCTCATCGCAACGTGCTGGGCGCGCATAAACATGAACCCTGCGCAGAGCCCCTAGTCCCTGACCAACTGCTTAGATGAGGGGACCGAGGCCCCAGGAGGGGCGGGAGGAGCTGCCCAGCCTCTCTGGCTACAGGCGGCACGAGGCAGCCACGAGGACCCAGAGAAGGAGAGGAATTTGTGCGCCATCCCACGCTCCTGGAGCCTTGGGTGAAAGTCTGACTCCAGGGAGGACTTCCCAGCAGGGTTGCTCTGCCACCAACAGGATGTGGCCTGCTTCCCGGAGGCACAGCCCCAGGCCTTGAAAGATGGGAAGCAGCGGCCAAGGGGGAGGCCGGAGACTTCTGCTGCTCTTGCAACCCACCCTGGCTGGGCCTGGTTCCTCTGGGCCTCAGTTTCCCCATCTGTACAATGGCCGTGGGTGGGGCCCAGTGATCCCGAGTTGGAGGACAGTCACTGGCCCTGAGCAGTGATGAGCCCATCCCCACCACCCCCACACCACACACAGACAACTCTGTCCTCTGCAGGCCAAACACACCCCTCAGGCCCCTCCCTCTGCCCACTGTGCTGACGGGGACCAGATGCTCCAAACTTGTGGTTCTGGGGGTGGGGGTGGCAAGGCCCAGCGGGCTGGCAGGCAAGCCCTGGGTTTGGCCCAGGGACCTATAATCAGCTCCTGCCCCTCTGATCCCGGCCCAGGACTGACGCTTGGGGCTGTGGTGTCCTGGCCGGCTGTGGCCACGGCCGCTATATTTGGGAGCCCAATTGAGGATGAGGGAGGGCTGGGCGGGAGGCAGCCTCCAGGGACCAGCGCCTCAGGGGGGACAGGGTGGGGGACACTGTTGTCCCCCTCTCCTTGCAGGAGGGCTCAGCCTTGGCTACAGGGACCCACTTTGGGGGGGGCGTACTCTGCTGTCAGGAGCCCAGCCTGAGGGGACATCAGCCTTGCCCTCAACGGCTGGTCTAAGGAGGTAGATTGGAAATCTGAGTGCGTGAGAAAGGGGTCGGCGGGGGGGCAGGGGTGACAAGATGAATGAGATGGGAAGGAAAAGAGCTTTCACGGGGTAAGGTTTGGGGGAGAGGAGTCTGAGGTGGGAGGGATAGGAGAAGAGGGTGCCAACATGCTATGCAAAGGGATGGAGAAAACAGAGCCTTGATCCTGGGGTCCCAAGGAAGGGAGTGAGGTGCAGCCTAGCTCTGGTTCCCCCGTTCTCCCTGCTGGTGGAGCTTCTAGAGGGGCTCGGCCCCTCCCCCAGCATGGCCTGTGGCCTCCCTGAACTGCCCTGGACATTCCCCGCCGCTGGGCCAAACCCTGTACCCTCCCACCAGCAGCTTCCCAAAGAGCAAATATTTATTGTCCTTGGAAGAAAAAAAAAGAGTCCCCTTTTAGGATCAGGGTCTGGGAGCTGCTACTGAGGCTTGCAGGGGCTCTGCAGCGGCCCGAGATGACCACCTAGAGGCTGAGGGCAGAGGAAGGAGGGTGAGCTGGCCTCAGGGGAGAGGGCCCAAGTGCCCCAGGGTGCTACTGGGAGGAGGCTCTGCCCAGGTTTCCATCTCCCCAAGACTGCCCCAGAACGGGTCCAAGAGGGTATAGTCGGCGACCCCAGGGGATGAGGTATGAACGCGTGTGTGAGTGGGTAGATGGGTGCAGTCCGTGTGTGACAAAACGCATCCCTGTGTGCACGGAGATGGGAACACACACGGGGTGAGATCTTGCGGGCGTATGTTGTCTCGTGTGCTCACGTGTATTACATGAGGCTGTGACCCCACGTGTGTAAGAAGCATGCCTGGGCGCGCCTGGATCTGTGTGCGTGTCCATCTGGGAGCCCGTTCATCTGTTGGCATGGGGCGGGGTAGGGGCATGTGGACACAACCTCTGTTGAATGGGCAATTCAGTCAAAAATGCAAGTAAATTTAGCAGGGGGAAAAAAAAAACCCTGTCAGTCAGACGAGAAGTCTGAATTGGGTGGTTGTTTGACTGGATGGACCGACTGTCTCAGGCAAACAGTTCACGCTGGCTGCGGGGAGGAACCAGCTCCCCTGGGCCGTCATGGAGAAACTGGAGACGGGGACCCTGACTGCGGCAGAGACCAGCCACAGAGGCTGACAGAGAGGTGGGGACGGGCCCAACAACCCCGAGGTGGAGACAGGGGCGGGAGGGTCCTTGAGGTCGGCCAGAGACAAAGGGAGCGCGCAGGGCAGGATGGAGCTGCCCAGAGCCTGCAGACAGCGCGAGTGCACAGAGCCCTCCGGCCCCAGCCTCAGCCCTGCGCCCAGGATGAGGCAGACTCAGTCTCCCCTTCCACTCCCCCTAAGGCAGCACCGAGTGGGCAAGAAGGGCTCATCAACATGGGATGCAGGAAGAGAGGGCGGGATGGGCGCCACAAGGAGGCAGTGACAGGACCGTAGGGCAGGGAACAGGGATGGTGGGCGGCGGGCGAAAGCAAGGCGGAGAGGAGGAGGTGAGGTCGGGGTGAGAGAAGCCGAGGCAGTGGTGGCCGGGAGGGCCGCTCCCCGTCCCCTTGCAGGCCGCACCTAGCGGTGGTGGCCCCACCAGACCCCGGCTGTCCCCACCCTACCCTACCTAGCACCAGCTGTGTCCTTGCCTCCAGTGGCCACACAAACACCCTCTGTGGCTCAGGGTGTGGAGCTGCATTAAAAATGGCCCAAGCCCCCGGCCAGGAATAGTCAGGGTCAATTCCCGTACCTGCTGGTGTGGGTATTTATATCTCTGCGGCCCGCCTACCCGCTGTATTTATGTCTGAAGTACAACACACACATGTGCATCACACACCACACAGACCCACACACACACATTCACAGGGTCCCCTGGTCAGGCTAACCCACCCTCACTGTGTGTCTGTGTCTGTCTGAAGACACCCACTGGTCCCTGGACGCTCCCCCCAAGCCACCTGATCCCTTTCTATCAACTCTGGGGCCGACCGGCATCAGAACAAAGTGCGTGCGTGCACTGATGCACGTATACGTACTCACAGGCTCACGGTCGCTCAGGAAGCCTGCCCGCAGGTGCTCGGACCATGAGCCGGCACACTCCTGAACACACACCTTTAAACACAAACCCTCACACTCTGTAGATGCCTTTGCACACACCCTCATACCCAGGTGCACATACCCTTTGCCCACACATGCCCTTTGCACGCGAGTGTACACTCATTCACGTGCCTTTGCATACACACACCCCTGACACCTCACACCTTCAAACTTGTGGTGTAGAAAGAGCTCTGGGTGGGAATTAGAAGCTCTGGGAAGTAGGAGAAAGGCAGAGGGTGAGAGCGATGAGGGCCCCATAGCAGGCCTGCCTGATGATGGGGTCTGGGGGGCAGTGTGAGTGCACATGCATGTGAGCTTGAGCGTGTGTGTCCACAATCCCAGAACCTTTCCATGGCCTCCCCTCCAAACCCCCTGGAGAGCCATCCCTATCCCCACCCCGTTCACAGAGGGAAACAGAGGCCAGAGCAGAGCAGCTGGGCCTGGGGAGGTCAGCATCCCCAGGTTCGGGGCCTGCGAGCCTTAGCATCTGTGTTGTTCTTGGAACGCCCGGGCCAGATAAGGACCAGGGTCAGAGCTCGGCTCTCGTGGGAAAGGACTCTCCGGAAGGCTCCCGATCCATTCCTTTCCCAGATGTTGGACCCCAGAGCAGACAGTGGGAGGGCAAAGGGGATGACGGGGAACAGTCAAGGGCCATTGCACTGGGCTGCAGAGCTGCAGGGAGACCACGGCAGATTCAGACTCACAAATGCCCAGGAATTCGCAGTGACCCCCTCAAACCAGTCCAGGGACCTCCAAGCATGGGGGCCTGGAGGAGAGACACAGAGAGGACACCCAACCCCCAGCTCTCTGCAAAATCTAGATTTGAGACCCTTGGCTCCAGAAAGCCTCTTATATTCTGGAGCCAGGGTTAATGGTCAGAGACTGAGAAGTCTGCAGCCTGGCTGGCTGGAGAAGCTGTTTTGGGGGTAATGGATGGAGTGCTGGGAACATCAAAGCATTACATCCCATCCAAAGCTGATCTAGGCTCTGGTCCTGGGATTGGTTATCAGAGCCAGCAGGGGACCCCTGTTCCAATCCTGGCCCCTCACTGACTACTGAAGACACTTCCCCTCTGGAGACCTCAGTGTTCCCCACCCTGTACAATGGAATGGGGTCTTGGGTCGGCTCAGCAGACACACAGACCCCTCCGGCAGTCAGTTTGGGGGCATTTTTTGACATGGGTCTCCTTCCCCCACTCGCACCAACCTTTGCCCCTTGCCCAGGTCACAGTGCCTTGGAGAAGGCTGGAGCTTCTTTGAGGGAGTTTAGAGCTTAGCGCCAAGTCAACAAGGGAACAATCGGCTGGAATTCTGCATGAATACAGGGCTCATCCAAGGCTGCAGATAACGGAGGAGGGTCTGGGGGACTCCTGTGCCCCTTGGGACTTTTGCCTGCCTGTAAGCCCCACTCCTCTGAAATCTTGGTCTCTGGTAGGCATAGCAGGCCCCTCCCCAGCCCACTTCCCACCTAGCGTGCTCAAAATCCCCATAATCAATGTAGATGCAGTTTGGGGTCAGGAACCAAGAGGAACCATCAATTGCTCCAGCCAGGAGCCCTTTCCCCTTCCACAGCCCCCTGCTGGCCTTGGGGTCTCCCCAAACCCATCTTCCTACTGAGGTACTGAGGACAGAGGCCACAGGTTCAGCTGGGCTGGTCTAGCCTGGAGCACTGGAGTGGACGCTCCCTGCAGACCCAGGCCACCCAAGCTTCAGTCTCCTATCTAGGAGTTGGACTCCAGCCCCTCTGGCTGTTCCCTAGCTTCCCTGATGGCTCGGATTGTAAAGAAGCTGCCTGCAATGCCGGAGATCCGGGTTTGATCCCTGGGTTGGGAAGATCCCCTGGAGAAAGGAATGGCAGCCCACTCCAGTATTCTTGCCTGGAGAACTCCATGGATAGAGGATCCTAGCAGGCTACAGTCCACAGGGTCACAAAGATTCGGACATGACTAAGCAACTAACACTGTTCCCCCCACAATCCATCAGGTTTAATCTCATGAGACTCCCTGGAAAAGAACTTTCTAACACCACAGGACAAGAGATGTGTCCAAAGGCTGGAGGAGGCTCCTTCTGAGATCCTGGGATTCCCTCCCTCCTCATGGGGAAACTGAGGCTCAGAAGAGGAAGGCCGTCTCCATAGCAACTGAGCGATAAGAGGGGCAAGAGGCAGTCCAAAGCTCCAGCAAGTAATTCTCCTCTCCCCCAGAGATACAGGATGAGACAGGGCTTGGAGATGACCCAGGGAGATGACCCACAGAGATTACCCAGTCCCTGCTCTCAGGGCTTGTAGTATCTCAAGAGGGGGCAAGAATCAAGAATCTGAGGCCTCACAGAAGCAGATGCAGGAAGACCTAGAAGAAAAGGGGACATTGAAGAGCATATGAAACCCCACCCCCCCACCACTAAGCAATGAAGAGGAGGGCAAGTCCGGCAGTAAGGGGCAGAGACTCCTCGGGGTTCAGTCAATGGGAACCCCAGGGCAGTGGGGCCTGAAGGGAAGTGGCTCCCAAAGGCAGGGTGTCCAAGCCTCTGAAGCCAGCCCAACACACAATAAGGACTCAAGCATTTGAGGAGTAAGTGATTTGATTCAGGAGCGCCACAGAAAGGCATCTGATCAAAGGAGCGGCTTCATGAGGTCTGACCCTCCAAAATACTTTCCTTTTTCTCCCATCCCGCTCCTCTCTCTGCTAGGTCATCACTTCTTTGCCCCCGTCCACCCCCAAATAGCCCTTTGTGGTCATGCTTAAATTGGAAAATGTATGTGGAGCTCCGAGTGGGAGGGGCGGGGGTGGCCACCCTTCCATCTGCGACCCAGCTCTGCCCCCTCGGCCAGGAATGGCTTCTGGAGCTGGCTGTGGGGCAAAGGGCATTGCAGGAGGGGCGGGATATGTTAGGTGGCCCAGAGGTCAGTGCTCCTGTTCCCTGCCTCTGCACCCTCAACACCAGCTCGGGAAGGCAGGAAAGGAAAGGGGTGCTGCAGAGGCAGGGGAAGCTAAACCACCAGTCTCCCGGTGGAGAGCATGACTGAGTCCATGGTCCCTAGGGCCTCTGCTTTCCCCCTGGGAAACAGGGCTTGAGATTTTCATTCACTCCTGAGGAGGCAGAGGGGCCCCAGAGATGGAGCAGCGGCCCAGGACAGAGGAGCTGGGTGTGTGGCTCTGAACTGCATCCAGTCTTCCCTGGATCCAGCTGGTGAGCAGTGCCCCCTCCAGGCTCCAGGGAGGTCGCTGAGCCAGGCATAGCCGTTCTTCAGTCACCCCCAGATCCTCCTCCAAGGTGGTAACTTACGTGTCCCCAGCTGGGACCCTTCAGCCTCTTCCACAGCCATAGAGGGCCCTGGGTTTTGGGAAGGCTTGGGGACTTGGTCTGGGTGACCTCTGGCCTACCATTGTCCCTCTCTGAACATCGCTCTCCCACACAGTTTTATAAACTTCCCCAAAGTACTTCCCCTTCTGGCCAGTTCAGCCAACGTCCACGGCGCCTCTGGGCCAGGCTCTGTGCCTGCCGGGTGTTGGACAGCCAGGCAGACACAGCCCTGGTCGCAGCCCGAGATGTCCCCAGTGTCACTGCCAGTTCACCGCTTCGCCCGGCTAGCGAGCCCTGAGGCTTTCAGGACGAGGGGAAACTGAGGCCCAGAGAGAGATGGCCCAGCAGTCCTTAAATAGCCTGGTCTGAACAAGGACCACCCACATAGAGGGTCCCTCCAGGCCAAAGAGAACCCCCACTTGCAAGAACTAGGGGTTCCCCCACCCAGGCCTCCCCACCACTGACCCCAGGCGAGACCCAGGGTCTGAGCTAACCCCCTTCCCACTCCTCCCTCCTCCTCCCCGGCCCCCTCGTCCCTTCAAACCGCAGTGCTCAGCCAGCCTCTGGAACGCGTGCCCAGGACCTCAGTGATATTTTGAGTTTAAGAAAACTTTGCAGTCGGCAGGAGCTCTTAAAGGTTATAAATAGCAGCAGCAGGAGCCCATGCCGGGAGAGGCGGAAACACGTGTCAAACACGCCTGGGAGGGGGGTATTCCGAGGCACAGACCCCCGTCCCCCTCCCCCTCCCCCTCCCTTCCCCCACCCCCACCACCACTAGGGACCCACCAGGCTTCAGGGGATTTTACAACTGCTGGAGCGGGAAGTCACACTCCACCTGGAAGGCGTCAGGGAAAGGAGACTCCGCTCTTGCCCCCAGCCAGGGTCCCTGAGGGGATGGCCAGGATGCCCCCATGCATGTGGGGGAGCTACTGAAGAGAGTCTGGGGTGGGAAGTCTTGCTCCCACCCTCACCCTCCCTGGCCAGCATGGAACCCCGGCGGCTGAGCGGACTTTTGGATTGCATCCCCTCTGAGTCCGGTCAGAGCAAGCCCAGGGCAAAGAAGGGATTTTTCCAAGGTCACACAGGAGTTGGGGGTGGGGGGGATCAGGCCCCCAACCCACAGTTGTTTTCACTAAATGCTGTTGCACCCCTTCCATCTCAAGGGACCACAGGACAATATTCCACCACATCTGATTAAGCAGAGTGGGAGGATCGCGTGGTGGGGCTCTTGGTATGAACCACCCCTCCTGATCTGCGAGTAAGCAGACCTTAGGACCTCATCACTCAGTGACCCATCCAGTCCCCGCGTTTCCACTTCTCATGAAGATCTGCCTTTGAATAGATGAGGAAGAGAGCGCTGGAGACGACCAGGGCCTCTCTCCACCCCGGAGGGCTGCACACCCATGCCCACCTTGCCAGGGCATGGCTTGTGGACAACCCAAGGGCAGGTGTAGGGTCCTCACCAGGAAGTCAGCTCTGGTTTGGACCACCACAGCGTCAGGCTTGCCTTGAAGGCCACATGCTTGGAGGACATGTTCTCGGGAGCCTGGTCCGAGGGAACACAGCCATGAAGACCCCTCCGATTTCCCCAACTGCTCCACAGTGTACGTGGGCAGAAACCGTTATCCCAAGGCAAAGCTCTGGAAGCCAAGGCATGTCTGGGTCCCCCATGGCCATCCCAGCCTTTGCCTCCCTCATGCCCCACCTGCTGCCCACAGCCTCCAGCAGGTCTGGGGGCGGCAGCCAGGCCTGGCGTCCAGGCACTGTGCACCTCAGGGAGCCCCGAAGGGTTTATGGGGCTCCCAATGAATGGGCCTGTTGAGCTCAGAGGGGGCCGGGCCCGAGTAAACATGACTGGGTCTGAGCTGCCATTCTCCCCCTGCCTCCTTCCTCAGGACCCGGGACCAAAATACGACTTCCTGTCCCCGGAGCTGAGCGCTAGACTCGCCCCTCAGAACCCTGGGCTGGGGCCCACTGGAGGAACACGGCCTGACCTGCACAGGCAAGCCCCCAAGGCTGATGGGGAGAAGGGAGCTCAGGTTTTCAGATTCCCAGGTCTGTGTCCAGGACCCAAAGGCTTGGGCACTTTATGTGGCCCATTCAGGCCCTGAGCTGCCCATCTGCTAATGACACATTGAGAAACCGAGGCCACGAACAGGATCCACAGGTCAGAACAGAACAGGCGCTGAGCCCCAGCCTCTTGCTTCCCTGGCCAGGAAGGATGGGAGCAGGGGGTGTGTGTGGGCTCAGAGGAGGGACAGACTCCATGGGGAAAAGCTCAGGGCGCTGGGAAGTTTGACACAGAGGGCACAGGAGGTCTTCTCCCTTGAACACAGCTGCCCGCTGACCTGTAAAGCTGAAGTCAGCCCCCCGCCCCTCCAATGGCCTTAGTCACAGAATGGTCTCCTTGCTCGGGATACTCCTTGGAGTCAAACACTGGGATTCGCCCAGGCCAGGAGCAGGAACCCTGCAAGCTCCTGTAAGAACCCTGTTTGTCATAGTCTGGCTACGTGCCCCTGGCCAGTCCAAGGCTACTCTCTAAGTTTCATCTTTTCTTTTTTTTTTTGGTGTGCCGGGTCTTAGTTCCCCACCCAGGGACTGAACTCACGCCCCCTGCAGAGGCAGTGCAGAGTCTTACCCACTGGACCACCAGGAAAGCCCCGCCGAGCCTCATTTTTCCCTACCTGGAGACCAGGTATTGACAAGCTCCCCACCCCTCTTTCCAGCCTGTGAACTAGAGAGTTACTTTCGAAACTACCCTCCTCCCCAGGAGCCTGGAAGACTGGGGGAGAGGTCGCCCCTGAGGTGGGGGGCCCTAGGAACATGCCCCAGACACTAGGGGTGGTTCCGGGCCAGTCGTCTCACGTGCTAAGCACTGGGGGTTGTGGCTGGAATGCGTAGAGCAGCAGCTACCACGTGAATCATTACACCTCGTCAGGCTGAGCCTGAGACTTCCAGACTCAAACCAGCTCAGACTGGGCTCCGGCAGAAGGGCAGCCTCTGAGCCCCGAGGTGAAGTCCCAGGATCTTGCACGGTCTCCTCCTCACCATCTTCACCCTTGGCATCCAGGTCCAGCACTGGTTCTGCTACAGTTCATTGTGCAGAACCACAGAGGGAGGTCACCTGTCATCTGTCCACCACCCCCCTGTAGCCTGCAACAAGCCTTGGCAGGGGGCAGCTTGGGGACCAGTGGGGGTTGGGGGGGGTGCGGTCAGAGTGGAAGTGAGCAGCCTGTCAGGGCTTCCTGGCTGATTTCACATCAGGAGCACATGTTCCAGTGAGTAAAGAGTCAGATAGAGAGAGGGAGGCGTGGGTCTGCAGGGATCAAGACAAGGGCTGGATAGAATGAGGGTCCTCATCTCTCTTAGCTGGGGGACACTGGATGCCCAGTGCTTGGAGGGCAGACCTTCCCAGCCTCAGTTTTCCTGCTTGTGGCCTGGGTTTGAACTACTCTGGGCCATCATCTGATTTCTCCAGGTGTCCAAAACTTGAATGAAGTCACTCATAGGGGTTGTGCTCATATTTCATGGAGGCCTGAAATTTCTGAGATGCAGAAAATGCTGGAAGGGGCAGGCAGGGGGTACACAGGAGCAGACAGAAGGACAACTAGTCAGAGGAAGGCTTGGCAGGGCAAGGAGAAGACCACTGAGGCACAGACACACCTGAAGGGCTGAACTGGCCTGGGCACCTGGCAGGCAAACCCAGGGACAGTAGCAGAGAGGGACAGTAGCAGAGAGGCCCAGCCCAGGACACCTGAACACTGATTTGCTTGGACCTGCCTCTGCTCCTTGACCAGGGGTCTGGGACAAAGTCCTGGGCTAGTGCAGAGTTTGGTAAAAAAATAATTAATTTTTTTTTTTCAAGTGAAAGCTCTGACTCAGGCCTTTTCCTGTCCCGGACAGCAACATCCTTGCTTAGGCCTGAACTGCAGAAGCTGCTCAGGGCTATCCATGGCCTTCCCATGGCCAATTTGAGTCTGCTCTGTGGCTCCAGGCCCTACTTGGACGGTCTTGTGGGTTCCAGGTGAGTGGGGTCCAGGGGAGCCCTGGGACTTGAGTGTAGCTGGAAGAGGAGAGGCTCGGGGCACCTCGTTTGGTTAGTGTGTGTGTCCCTGTGCCCGAGGGACAGAAAAGGTATGCCTACTAGGAGATACTAATGGATCTGGTGTTACTGCAGCAGGGGGCTGTGATCATGTGACCAGAAGGGACAGAACTCCCACAACTACAGCCGCCTGCCCCTGCTCCAGGAGCTTTCTCTGCTTGGGACGGGGCAGCCCAGCCCCCTGTGTCCCAGCTTCCTGCCATTCACCTCCCTGAGAAGTGAGAAAGCCAGGCCTTCTGCTGCAAGGGGAGGGGGCTGCCCAACCAGCTGCCTGGGAGCCTCCAGTGACTCATCCGGGTGGGGGGTGTTTATGAGCAGCCGAAATGGCTGTAAAAGTGGCACCTCGGCTCACTTATGGCCTGGCCATCCCCTCCTCAGCCAGCCCCTTGCGTTGAACAGCTTCCAGAGGGGCCTAGGAACCTGGAAAGAGGTCTGGGATTGAGGCCTGGTGGAGGCTCAGCTTGGGGTCAGGGTTCAATCAGGGGTTAGAGATCAGACTGGGATAAGGATGCAGGGGTAAGGCATGGGGGTTAAGCTAACTCTAGGGTCAGGGCTGAGGTTGGGATTCAGGCTGACTTTGGGGCCAGGGTTGAGGAAAGATGGGGGTGGGGGTTTGCTGTCTGTGGGCTAATTCTCCCAGATAGCCTCCAGGCTAGGGCAAGGGGTTTTCTGAGGGAGTGAGGCCAGGCTGCAGAGGTCTCAGAGAGCCTTTGTTTTTCCTGTTTGAGTCTGGTGCCCACTCTGGCCCCAGGGTCTGTGTACCTTGGCCAGAGCCCTACTCATGGTGGCAGTGACGGCAGCAGAGGCCTGTCAGCCCAGGGCTGCTGAACCAGAGTCTGGCCCCTGCTCCAATTCTGAGCTCCAGCAGGCCTTAGCCCCTCCTCCTAGGCCCCAGCCTGGGGGTCAAAGAGGGGAGTCCCTATGGGGACTTATTCCCACTCACCACCCCCAACCGGGCCTTTCCAGACACCATTGAAACTGACCTGAAACTGACCCTGGGGCCCTGGGGCTTGCCTGTCAAAAAGGGTGGGCTGTGCTCTGCCAGGCACTGGGGTGCTACCAGTTAATGTGTGACACCCCCCCAACCCCATGGTGGCACTTTAACCAGAGGCCTGGGGCTGATTTAGGGGGTCAGAGGCCCCACCCACAGTGATGGAATGTCCAGCAGAAGTCTGGACTGAGGCACATGAGTTATAGCTAAGGAAACACCCTTATGGGGCCCACAGCCCATTAGATCCTTCTCTGCAGCCCTATCCATAGCCCATCCTGGTCCTCTCAAGCAAAAATACTGTTTCTCAATCTCAAGGTTGATGGTGTCAGATCTGAGAAGGACCCCCTGCGTCAGCCGCTAGCTCTACCCCTCAGTGCCTCCAATCCCTCCATGAATGTTCTTTTCCTATCATCAAGGGCTGTGGGTCATCCAATCATAAAACTTGGAATTGAATTGCTTAGAAACAGAGACATAAAGCTTCTCTGGAGTGTTCCTGAGGTGCCTGCTCTGGGCACCTGAGCCTCTCTGTTCCTGTTCCAGAAGAGCCCATTCATCACAGCGAGCAGCCCCCAAATCTGAGCGGCTTCACCCTCCCCAATAGCAGAAAAGATGGAGATGCAAGGAGACAGAGATGTCCTTTATGTCAGGCAAAGAAGTATGATCCTGGAAGAGGAAACTACAAAGGCAAACGCAGGGGAGTGAACACAGAAAGAGGGCCAGGAGTCTAGTGAACTAGAGAGTCGCCTTTGGAGGAAACTGCCTCCAACAGGACAGTCCTTAAACACCAGGATGAGAAACTTCAGGGTAGTGGGCATGGAAGAGAGTATGGCCATAGAAATGTGAAGGAGACTGCTGTGGGTACAGTCTGGGAGATGGGGGGATTTGAGCAGGCACAGGGATGGGTTGCCAGGAAAGTTGGCTGCAACTGGATTCCAGTGGACTTAGGGCTTGTGCACTCATTCATCTTGAAGAAAGGGGCCAACCCGGAGACATGGGGGCTGTTTGAGGGCCCTGAGGAGCTCAATTTCCACAGGCTGAGCCTGGGGAGCCCTCAGAGTCCACGGGTCTCTGGGAAACCCAAGATACCCACCCTCCAAGGCACTAAAACAGTAAAGTCAAAAGTGCCCTTTGAATCAGCTGGTCAGCTTCCCATTTTACAGATGAGGAAACTGAGGCTCAGACAGCAGGAGAGTCGTCGTGTCCAGGATTACACAACTGGTAAGTGGGTGAGCTGGGGTTGCCACTTAGGGTCACGACAGTCACACTAGCTTCCTCCTGAAGATACCCAAAGCCCTCTGCTTCAGGCATCCCCGGCCTTCCCTGAACCTCAGCTTCCCCACCATATACTTCGAGGTCCTAGGTTTGGGGTTCAAGGCTCCCTCCTCTGAGCACTCCTCTCCGGGGGAGGGTGCTCATAAGCCCGGCCCCCACCCGGCCCCCGCCCCCAAAGCCTCCTCCCGCCCTTTTCCCAAGTCGAGGGTCCCCAGTGCGTCAGAGCCGGCCAAGAGTTTTGGGGGGTGTGAAAGGGTGGAAGGGAGAGGCGGAACCTCACGGTGGGGGGCTCAGCTGAGTCTAGGGTCTTGCAGCCTCTAGCCGCCCCGGGGTGGAGTCAGGGGCGGAGCTACAGAGGCCCGGCCGGCGTCTGGATGGGTAGAGATTCGGAGAGACCCGGACCCGGGAGAGAGACTGGGGAGGGAGGGAGAGGGGTGTGAGGCCAGAGACGCGGGCAGGGACGGGGGCGGGCCTAGGGTACAGCACACCGACCCACTCGGGAGCTGCCTGAGGCTGGGGGTCCAGGCGAGGGCGGGGCGGGCGGGAGGGCGGCGGCGGCGGCGGCGGAGCCAGGCTCAGGGGCTGGCGGCCGAGCAGCCTCCCCGGGGATCCCGGTCCAGCCTGAGCGGGAGTCCCGCGGGCGGACAGACAGCGCTGCAGCCGGGGGCCCGCGGGGTACCGCCCGTGAAGAGGGCCTGTTTGCGCGGCTGAGGGCCGCTATTCACCGGCCCGGGCCGGACGATCAGAAAAAAAATAAATAACGTCTGTGCCTTCCCGGAGAGGGAAATGAAGCGGCGGCAGCGGCTCGCGCCACGTTCTCGGGCCCCGATGTCAGAGCTCCCGGCCCCGTCCCCTGCACACTCACATCCCGCCGCTGTGCGACCCCTGGCCGCGGCCTCTAGGGAATCGTCCCGGAGCAGGGGCCTCGGGCTCCGCTCCGCCGCTCCGCACACCCGCGTCGGAGACGGCGGAGGGGAGCGGGGGGCGGAGAGGCCCAGGGAGGGCGCGGGGGAGGGAAGAGGCGCCCGGGCCGCGGGGGGAGGGGGAGCGGCAGACGCCGAGGCGAGGGACTCGCGCGGCGGGCGGCGGCTCCGAGCGGCGGCCGGGCGGGGGGCGCTGGAGGCCAGGCCGGCCAGGGGGGGATCCCGAGAGCTCCATGAAGTCCCCCCGGGGCCGCGGACGGGGCGCTGTCCTGGGGAGGCTGTCGGGGGATCCCCGACACCCATGGCTAGGCGGGGGCCGCGGCGGCGCGCTCGGAGTAAGTCGGGGTTGGGGGCCAGCAGCGAGGGGAGGGGGGTGGAGGTGGGGAGGGTGACTCCCGGCCCGACCAGGGCGGGCGGGCGGGCTGGTTTGTCTCGGGGTCAGCGGCGCCTCTTCCGAGCCCCGTGGAGCCGTCAGCCCCGCGCCGCTCGGCTCCGTGGCTTTTTTGGAAACTTGCAAATGTTTTCGTAGAGAGAAAAGGGGGAGGGGAAGGAAGGAGCGAGGGAGTGACCGAAACGGAGCTCGGGGCTGCTGG
The DNA here is from genome assembly GCF_042477335.2 of Ovis canadensis. Lineage (NCBI taxonomy): Eukaryota > Metazoa > Chordata > Mammalia > Artiodactyla > Bovidae > Ovis > Ovis canadensis. Next base: position 67,227,982 of record NC_091263.1, on the reverse strand, counting down.
AGGAACGGAGGCCAAGGCCGGGGGAGCTAGAGACGGACTGACAGACAGGCAGACAGACCGAGCGTCCCGGCCGCAGGCGCGCTCTAGCGGCGCGGGAGCAGGCGGGGCTCCGGCCGAGGATGGAGAGGGAGTTGCCAGAGCCCGCCGCCGAGGGGATGGGGTTGAGGGGGCCGAGGGGCGAGGAGCTGGCGGCCTGATCCTCGAAGGGCTCAGCGTCGTTGCAAAGTTGGGCTTGAGTACCCAAGCTGCACGCCCGGAGCTGCGCAAAACGCGCCCCTCGCCCCGCCCCGCCCCCCGACTTGCGCTAGCGGCGGAGCTAAAAATAACAGTCCCGTTCGCCCCCCGCAGACCGCGACCCCAACCCCTCCCCCGACCCCTCCCCCACTGGGCGTGGGGGCAAAGCCACAGCTCCCAGTTCCCCAAAAGAAAAAAAAAAAAGAAAAGGCGGCGCGCGGTGGGGGTGGGGGGGCGGGGGGCGGGCCGGGGGCGGGGGGCCCGGCCATATGGATGTGATTTCTCCGCTCGGAGGCAGACGGGCAGCTCCGCAGCTCTCGGCGCCCGCCCGCCGCCCGCCCGGCCCCCGGCTGCCTCCCTTCCTCCCTCCCTCTCTCTCTCTCCTTTGCGCTCGCTCGCTAGCCCTCCGCGCATGGGCCCCGCGCCGGGCCCCGGGGCCTCGGGCCGCCGGGCCTCCGGGGTCCCCTAGGCCGTGGCGTGGGCGGGGCAGCCCGGCCTGACGCAGCTCTGTACCCCACCACCACCACCACCACTAGGGCCGGCGGCGGCGGCTGCCCCGAGGGACGGGGCCCTAGGCGGTGGCGATGGGGGCCGCCCGGATCGCGCCCGGCCTGGCGCTCTTGCTCTGCTGCCCGGTGCTCAGCTCCGCATACGCGCTGGTAAGTCACCCGCTCACACTCCCGGACAGGTTTCGGGCTTGCTATGGGTTCCCCGGAGGAGGGATGTGTGTCCAGGGCTCAGAGGCTTGAGTTCTCCCCAGTAATCTGAACTTTGGGTGGGGGTCCCCTCCAGCCCGGGATCCTTGGTGCCTGCTGTCTCTGGGATGTCTGGACTCTGGGGTGCAGATGCCTATAAGGTTTCCTTATTTCTGAAGCCTGGGGTTGGGGTCCCAGGTCTGGAAATCTGTGTTTGGGATTCTCCTGTCTTCTGCTTCTGAGAGCATCTCTGCTCTGTGTCTCCCTTGAAAATGACAGTGTGATCTAGCAGAAGACTGGGCTTTGGCCCTGAGATAGGATCCCACAGACTTTGCTCTGGGGGCCTGTGTTTTCTGCAAGTTTTGTTTGCAATCTGGGGCACAGGGCTGTTGGTCTGAGGTCAGGGGGTAGGGTTCAGGGACCCCCTCCAGTTTGCACCATTGCACACACACACACCCATGCTTGCACTCATGTCCAGCTTCACCCAGATTGGAAGATGTCTGCCCAGGGAGGCAGGTATGGTGTGGTATATGGAGGAGGGATGGAGGTCCCCTGAAGGAGACTGACCTTCCAAAACACTCCCACAAGAGAAACTTGATCGGGTGTGTGAGGGGACCCACGTTGTACCCTCCTGAGAGCAGAGGCCAACAGGGGACCAGGGGGAGAAGAAGCGACAGAATAGGAGATGAGGTTAGACAGAGAGAAGAGAAAGACAGAGACAAAGAGGATGGGAGTGAGAGCTCCCCAGGGCAGGAGGAGTAGACAGACCAAGAATAGCAAATAAAAATAGGAAAAGACTGGCAGGGGCTGAGGGCTGGAGGCACGAAGCGTGAGTACCCTCCTCATTCTGGGCTAGGTCTGGGATCATTTCCTGGGGCGTCAGTCGGATCCCACAGCAGCCCTGTCTCGGGGGACCAGCCATTGCTGAGGAGACTGTCCGCCTGTGCGTCTGACTTCAAGGCCCCAGTTGCTCCCCCTCACCTCCCAGGTGCAGGTATTTGCCTTCTAGAGAGACAGGCAGGCGGCCCCCTCCTGCCCGGCTCCCTGTCCAGAGGAAGCCCCAGGTGGGAAGGCGGGAGCTCTTAGATTCCTCCAGTTCTGCCAGAGCCTGTGTAACCTTGTGCTGTCCTTGTCCCCACCTCAGTTTCCCTATCTGTAAAAAGACACCAAGAAAGAAACATTTGCCTAAGAATTCCCTGATCCGCAGCTCTCCTTTTCTCTGTTGGCTCTGGCACATCCCATTCACTGTTGTCCATACCCACACAGCATGGCACCCCACAGCCAAAGACATCGCCGCGTACAAGGATTTGTTGATGAGGAAACCGAGGTTCAGAGGTGATCAGCACCCTGTGCAGGCGTGCTGCAAAACCCTGGTGAACGCCAGGGTCCAGAGCTATTTCCCAGCCTCCCCTCGGGCCAGGGTCACCTTTCCCGGGGCTCCTTCCAAGGTGGTGAGCATAGCCACCGTGCAGAGCCAGCCAGCGTGGTCTGTGGACGTGCGTGTGTGCAAGCGACTGTTGAGGAATAGACGGAGTCATGGGCGTGGGTGACCTAAGAGTAAATCTGTGTCTCCAAGAGGGGCACAGTGGGGCTCGGAGTTTGGTATTCTCTGGGTCTGTGTGAGTGTGAGTGTCCGATTCCTTGTGTGAGTTCACGTGTGTCTGAGGCTGTGGGTCTGCACGTGACTTGCAGGAGCATGGTTGTGCATACATATGTGTTGTATATTTGTGATCACACTTGCACCCAAGTCTGTTTTTTTTTCTTGTTTTTATTTAATTGCTTCTGTACTGCTGTCTACTTACCAAACACTGTTCTAAGCACTTTACAATATTAGCTAGTTCAATCTTTGCAACAACCCTCTGAGAAAGGGTTCTGTTTTTGTCTCCTTTAGCTGACCTTCACACAACCAATAACGACCATTATCTGTTGCGTGTCCACCATGGTCAAGCCCTGTGCCTCTATCAGGGACCCACGGGGACCCACACTGTTTTCCAGGGAAGCTGAGGCACATGCAAAGAATTTGCCTGGCTTAGCCCTGGCCCACGGCTGAGGGTAGGAAAAGAGAAAGGATGCCAGGGCTGGGTCTGCCCTGGGACCTTATTGGAACATCTGTGGCTGACACACAGGACATGAGTACATTGAACCTCCCCTGGCTCTGGGGATAGAGGATATGGCCTGAGGGTTCCCCCAACAGCCTGTGGGCCCCCTGGGCTCAGCTGGAGCCAGCAAGAAACTCAGTCTGCCTACATGCTCTCCTACACCCAGTGGATATCGCTTCATCCTCAGCAGATAGCGTCCCATCACCAAACCGACATACTGACCACCCAATTGGCCCCAGTCCAGGGACCTCACAGTTGCAGGACCAAGAGGTCTCCCAGTGGAAGGACACTGGCTGTGGCCAGACTCAGCTGGTCCCTCTTGTGTCTTCCATCTTTTCTGTGCCAGAGAAGAGTAGCTGTAAGGTTGAGGGTCAGGTGGGGTGACGTTTGGAGGAAGAGATGGGCCGGCAGATTTTGAGTGGGGGAGCAGGGAAGGGGTGGTCTTGTCCTCGGGGATGCCTCATCCTGAGGACACCCTTGGCATGCACATTGTGAAGGAGAAACTGAGTGGGAGCGGCCGAAGGTCGGCATTGTGGGGTTGGGAGGGGCAGGCTTAGAGTGTAGAGATATGACCTCAGGGTCAGACTCAGGAGCGGCCACAGTGGGTGGGACTCCACGGAAGCACTCCCAGCATGCTCCAAGGTCAGCTAGCCAAAGGGGCTCACTTTTACAGACGGGGAGGAACTGACTGTGTATTGAACAGTGGCTGTCCCCGGATTCTGAGCTAGAAACCACCACAAGTCTTTTCTCATTCCATCTGTTCATCCACCCATTTTATGGGAAAGGGCCCTGAGGGTCACACAGTGAGTCTGTTCCCCAGGTTGGATTTCAACTCAGGTCTTCAGACATCTGCACTGAGCTTCTTCCTCCAAAGTAGGGTGAGGGCTTCTGCTGGCAGGAGACCCCTATATCTCCCTCTGATTTCCTTTTTCCTCCTTTTCTTTCTTCTTTCTTTCTAGTAGAATCCTTTGGCTATTTTACTTTTATTTTCTTATTTTAATTTCAGAACTATACTTGAATATGTTCTTTCTTATAGAAGATTCAAGTAATAGAGATTAAAGAGACGTTAACCTTGATTCCTCCCAAACCCCATTCTCCGTTCTAGAGAAAAAGCTTTTTTGAAAAAGCAGTCTGGGTGGGAGATGTTCTCCTAGAGCTTTTTCTCCAAAAAGGTCCTTTTGGTGTCCATACAAAGTAGATAGTTTTAGTCTGTCATTTTCTGTTTGTTTTTTAATAAATGATGGCAGTTTGTAGATAAGGGCTCTGCCATATGCATTTTTCTACTTAAAGGTGTATCTTGGAGATCTTCATGTCAGTAAATATAAACCTGTCTTTTTTAATGCCGTGTAGTATTTCCAAAGCCTGAGATTCATTAGCAGTCCCTTGAAATGTACATTTAGATTGTTTCTGCATAATTTTCAAGTGTGTGTGTGTGAGAGAGAGAGAGGATTTCAGATGGCGGCAGGGAAGCCCCTTGAAATGCCCTCCTGTGTCCTTGTGTAACCATTTCCCTGTAGGATATTTCTAGATCCTGTCATTGCTGGGTCTGAGAACATGCGTATTTTTTTTTTACTTCAAGAGACATGGCCAAACGGCCCTCTAAAACGCCCCTGCGGGTTTATACTCCGGCCCTAGGAGTGACCAGCAGGCCTCTAACGCATACTCTCCGTTTCAAGGGATGGTCTGAAGATTCTTTTCCTCACGTTTGCCTGGTGTCTCTTGTCATTTTAATGAGAATGACACTAGAAATAGTGTCTCTTGTCACGTTAATTTGCTAATGACCAGTGAGCCTCTGGACTTGTATGTTGGTTTATGGCCCATCTTCTAAGAGCTTGCTCAGAGCCATTACCCCTCTTTCTATGGGTTATTTGTCTTTTTTTTGGTATTGATTTGTTGAAGCTTTTTATATCACCTGCCCTTAAACACCCCCACCCCTCCACCCGCAGCTCTGGGAGCGCCTGTGGACAGAGAAGGAGGAGGGGGCTGAACCCTCCCGGGAATTTGGGTTTTCTTCGGAATGTTTTAATGAGGCGTCAAGAGGCCTCCCCCAGATTCCTGTTGTGGGCCTTCTGGGGACACTCCCTTGTCCGGCCACCACATCAGGAAGGCAGCTCTTTCAGAAAGTCCCCAGGAAAAAGAAAGGGTGGGGTGGGGGGTTTGCAGACGCCAGAAATGGTCTGCAAAATACAGTGCGGCTGGGAGAGGGTGCAGTTTTGCTCGGATTCTCAGAGACATCAGAAACCCCCAAACCTTTCGGAACCCCCAGCTCTGGAACCTGCCTTGTGCAGAGGTAAGACTTGGATTCTGTCTTGCTGACCACCTTATGGTTAGGCTAGTTCATACCATCCTTTTGGGCCTTGCTGCCCCAGGCCAGGTAGAGGCTGCTTGTGAAGATCCACCGGGTCCTAGCAGCCAACTCTGCCACCCCAGGCTCCATCCCGCTGCCTGCCCTGAAGGCGTCCACGTTGGCCAGGATGAGAGGCGTCACAGTGCCTCCCCCCAGCCCCTCCCAGCCCCGAACACAGGCAGCCTGTTCAGGAAGGCCAGGCGAGGGGGAGGAAAAGTCAGCACTTGTCAGCGGTGGCGTGGCGGGGCAGGAGTGTCCCCGGCAGGGAACCCGTCCCAGCCTGCTCCGGCCAGCCAGACAGACGGAGGGCAGCAAGGGGCAGGGAGCAATCCCCAGCCAGCTGGCATGGGAGACATCGAGGGGTGCCAGCACAGGTCCCAGGAGTGGAACCTGGAGAAGAGGTGCAGGAAGGCCAGGAGGTCACCAGGGGGTCTCCTGTTAGCCAAGGTTTTCTCCTTGTGGCTTTTCTGGAGGTGCCAACTCCCCTTCCTCCTAATGTGTGAGTGAGCAGCTGTCCTCTGCCCAGGCAGAGCTGAGCAGAAGCTGCCATCACCAATAAACACTATCACTCTCTGACCACCTCCACATCTATCTGCATCCCCAAATTACCTCTGTGGAAGCTGCTCTAGATGCTCTGCAAAGAGGCTCTTGCTTGACACAGTGAAAGATGCAATCCAGAAAGGCTCTGAGGAAAACTGGTATTGAGGCTGACTCTAGCGGATCCATGTGGTGGGCCATCCCCTCCTTTCTTTCCCATCCTCTGGAGTTGCTGCTGCTTTGGTTCAAGCAGACCTTGGCTCCGTTCCTGGCCCTCTTCTTTCTAACTGTGCTCTCAGCCTCAGTGGCGGCGTTTGTAAGACGGAGATGTGATGGAAGGTGGAGGAGAGGTGGTTAAAGGTCCAGGGGCAGTGGTGGGTGCCAGCCTGCAGAGGGGCTGTCATGGCGTGGGAGACACTGGCCACACCCAGTGATGAATAGCAGGTAGATCTGCTTTCTCTGGAGGTGATCAAGAAGCCAGCAGCTGCCTGACCCCCCAGGGGACCAGGCTGACCCTAGGGAGAGAGATGGATGAGATAACCCAAAAGGTCATCCTGAGGCAGATACCATCAGTATCAGGAGCCTCTCTCCCAGAGACAGGGGTGTCAGCAGCTGAAGAAGGATCCCTTGTATTTCCTCCGTCATTTTGCCTGGAGGAGGAGGATTGTAGGCATGTAGGGATCACAGACAGCAAATGTGTGGAATTTGGCAGTTAAGAGACGAGGAGCAGCCCTCATTTGGTCAGGGGCATGGAGCTGGCTCTCCACCACTCCGCACCATCACACCATTGCCATCACCGGCCTCCACATCGCCCCACTGTCTGCCACAGTCTGTCTGTCCAGCCCTATTGCCACCATTCCTGCTTCCCCAGCTCCAGTACCATCCTCCGTGAGGTCACCCCGGGAGCCGAGTTAGAAGGAGCTGTTTGCCCCCACCCCTCGGCGGGAGGGGTACTGAGCAGATGGCTTTTCTCTCCCTGTGAGCTTCTGAACTCAGGAAATGAGAAACACATCCGGGCTTCTTGACCACACATTACTCTCTCCCTGAGACAGCAGCTTCTATGTTTGTAAATAACATACTGGCTTTCAGCCCCGCTCTGCACCCTGCCTGGAGCCCCATAGATACCAACTCTGGGCTCCCAGGCCACCTCTCTCCCTGCCTATTCACAAACGGCAGATCATGCACATGTGTGCACCCAGGAAGGGTCCATGTGGGATCGTTGAACATGAGGAGAGTGCTGCAGCCAAGCTCTACAGTGGTCAGGTCAGGGGAAGTCAGCCCTAACCTAAGACCCTAGGAGGGGGGTGGGAGGAAGCCGGATTCGGGACACCTGTCACCAGGGCTCAGTGACCCTGTCAGTGGTGCGTATGGATTAACTGACCCTTGGCCATGATGCAGCCCCCGGCCCCTCAGTCCTCACCAGTGAGACCCAAGATGCACAGACTCTCTGGATCTAAAATGATGTAAGTCTGAGTCCTCCTTAACAGGAGCCAGGCCGAGGAGACCTGAACTCTGCAGGGGGAAAGGGGCTGGTTGAGGACGGCACAGCGGAGGGCGTGGCCAGGCCAGGAGGAGAATCAGAGCTATCAGCATTTTCTGCATCTGTCCCAGGAGATACGACCTCCTCACTCAGGGCAGAAGCAGAGGAGGCAGCCCTCCTGCCCCTTAAGCCCAAGTGTGGGGGGTCTGGCAGTGAGTCCAGGGTGAATCAAGAAATCCACATCTGGAGTTGTTGGAATGCCTTTCAGCCCCAAAGCTTGCCAAGTACACCTCACCCTGCAGGCTGTCCTGTACTCCCCCCTCCCAATCCTCCCTGGAACCCCATCCATCCCCGGCCCGTGCCCCTCACTGTGGCCCCCTGGACTCGGTCATCTACTCAATCTCCCATGTCTCTCTGGGTCCCCAGCCTGGGGGTACCCATGGTGTCCTGCAGCACAGGGGTTCATAAGCACACTCGGAAAGCCACGACTTGGTGGTGCACCTGACCTGGTAGCAGTGGTAGCCTACAGCTTTCCATGGGCTCCACCTCCATGAAGTTCCATGAAGGTGGAGCGCTTTTCATGCAGTGCCTCGTTTAACTCTCACAGCAGCCCTGTTATTTATTTTTATCCTTGGCAGTGCTGCACAGCATGTGGAACCTTAGTCCCCCAACCAGGGATCGCACCCATGCCCCCTGCAGCGGGAGGGCAGAGTCTTAACCAGTGGACCACCAGGGAAGTCCCCCAAACAGCCCTCTTATTGTTCTGATTTTACAGGTGGAAAGCTAAGGCACAGGGGTTAAACAACTGTACCAAAGATACAACGCCAGTTGGTGGTGGAGGCGGGATTCACGCTCCAGTGCTGGTGGCAGAATCTCCTTAGATGAGAGGGTGCAGGTGCAGGGAGACGTGGTGGCATCCCAGGCAGGGGTGCTGTGCTCTAAAGCGAGTTGGGGATGCACTTGGTGTAGGGCTGCCCTCTGTTCCTTGGGAAAGTGCTTATATGTGTGTGTGCGCTTATGTGTGTATATATATATGGCTGCATGAGGTCTTAGTAGTGGCATGCAGGATCTTTTAGTTGTGCCCTGTGGGATCTAGTTCCCCAACCGGGGGTCGAACCCAGATCCTCTGCATTGGGAGCAGAGTCTTAGCCACTGGACCCCCTGGGAAGTCCTGAAAGTGCTTTCTTGACTGACGTGAATTCTTCTTGCTGCAGTGGCAGTTCTGCTGTGATTGGGTGACAGACAAATGGGTCATACAGTTTAGAGAGGCCAGAGATGATGCCCCTGACCCTGTGGGTGGAGGAATCTGGGGGCTATCTGATGCCTGAAGCACATACCCTCCCCATTCCTGGGCATTCCCAGACCCACCGGGAAATGAGAGTTCTGGGCAGAGAATGTGCCTCCTCTTGGCCACAGAGAGAGTGCAGTAGTTAGAGGCTGAGCAGATGCGTTGGGCCTGTGAGAGGGTAAGGAGTGAGCTCCTGGTCCTCGCCCAGCTGCACACCTGTCTGTCTGTCAGTCTGCCAAATGGGCAGTTTTCAACCCACAACTGCCTGCCTGTCTTTAGTCCAGGGCACCAGCTGTGACACTCAGTCACATCAGTGGGCTAGTCTGTCTGTGGAGAGGGCCGGTGTGCCAGGCTTTGGGGACTGGTGGAAGTCTGTCAGCCACTCGGAAGGTTTCTGTCAGCTGGGGAAAAAAAAAAAAAGTATGGTGAGTATCTTCGTCTTGAAAGAGATAAAGGTGGACAGGAGAAAGGGTGGTGGGGAAGGGGGCTGAGGGAGTAAGACTAAGATACAGGAAAGATGGCGCTGACAGTGGCTATGGGGCTGGTGGCAAGGATGGTGCTCATGTTGCCTTTGGTGGCTATGGTGCTGGAGGTGGTGGTGACGGTCGTGGTGGTCACTGTGCTGGGGGAGAAGGCACTGGCGGTGGGGATGGTCATGATCTTCCACCAGTTGTCATGGTGCTGATGGTGACTATGCCAGTGTTAATAGTGGTTAGTGCTGCTGGTGGTGATGGTGCTGCTGCTGCTGGTGGTGTTGGTGCTGGTGGGGGGTGGCTGAGTTGGTGTTGGTGGTCAAGGTGATGATGGTGCTAGCTGACAGAGTGCTAGTCGCAATAACGGAAATGGTGGTGAAAGGGTGCTGTCGTGGAGATGGGCTCAGACTCCTTAGCAGCCTGGGTCCCCAATGCCAGAGACACAGAGAGAACCTCAGGTTAGTCTGGGAGCTTCCTGGATTAAGGCAGACCCGAGTTGCCTCCCTCAAACCCCAGTTCTCAGGGCCACTGCTGCCCTAGTCTGCTCAGTCATAGCTGGAGGTGGGGAAAATGAGAGAAGCTGCAGGGGCCAGCAGCAAACACGTGAGAATCTCTCCAGCCCTTCCTGGGCACTGGGTCCAGCTGAGATCTCGGGGTCCAATTCAGATGCCAGTGATATGCGCGCAAAAGCACGGATACCCACAGGCATGCAGGCTAATAAGCAACCGTTATCACACACTCGCAGACACGCACACGCGGACCTTTGCCCAGAAACACCTTCACAGACACCTCAGGCTCACGTCCCAAATGTGCACGCTGGAGATCCCCACGTGAGAATTCACAGAGACAGGGGCACACACAAGTGCACACATCGCCAGACGGCGTGTGCGCGGCCACTTAAGGCTGTGCAGCCACGCACGCGCACGCGCGAAGACGCGCACGCGCCTCCGCTAACTGAAACCAGCAGAACCCACGTCCGACCGAGCCAATTGGAGACTCCTTGGCTCTAGAAGCCCTTGCTGCTGCCACCAAGAGACTCGGTCAATTAACTTCTCCCTGCAGCGGGCTCCCTGACCCGCCCGGCCAGCCGGCCCGCCCCCTAGCGCGGGTACCCGCCCCTTCCCAGGCCGCCGCCTCCCTCCCCCGCCTCCTCTGGGCTCTCCCGCCCTGCAAAGCTCCGCGCAGACTGGAGGGACCCGGCCCTGCCAGGGGATGTCTGAATGGATGCAGCTCCGCCCGCTGAAGGTCTAAGAGAACCAGGCTCTGCCTTGTGGAGTCTGAGGGGTCACAGCCCAGCTCTGGGTCTGAGTAGTCTCATGGGACACTTCCCCCAGTTCTGCGGCTCTGCAGGGACGCGGCCCTGTCTTGGAAGGTGAAGGTGGGTGGGACCTGAGGGGATGTATTAACCTCTTGTGGTCCCTCATGGCAGTGGCGGGGCTGGGGCACACTGAGTTGTTCCCGGGGCAGGATGCTGCCTTTAACCTCTGACTCCCAACCCTAAGTCAGGGAAACAGGCTCAGAGTGAGTCCCGCCCCCACTCTCCCCTGCCATGATGTTCCTGTTTCCGTCCTTAAAATACTGCCAGTGAACCTAGCGGGTGGCAGCCAGTACCCAGGGTGTGCAGTGTTGGAAGGAAAGGAAGGAAGGACATCCCGGGCCGAGGGGAGAGCAGGAACCAAGGTCTGTCCACATCACCAGAACACAGGGCCTACAGGGATGGAGGAAAGCTTCCAGATAAGCGATGGATGTGGGTGACTCCCACCCACAGCCTGCACGCGAGTGCCCCGCCCAACCCAGACCACTTGCCAGCAGTTTCTCCATCCCCTCCCTCCTGGGACCTCAAGGGTGGGAGGGGCCGAGGCACTCGCCATTCATGCCGTTCACCCATTCACGGGGAAAGCACTGACTGGGGAGAGGGCCAGGATGGAAATCGGTGACTCCTAAGGTCCCAGGGGCACTAGGACTTGCAGGAATCCAGGCCCCCCGTTTGTTTCCCCAGAGTTCGCCACCCTTACCCACCCCCTCCCTACCCAGGGTCCCCAACAGACGGCAAGATCCGGTGAGCATCCATCCTGGGACATTCCATCCCTTTCCCACGCCCCCTTGGGGAACAGACTGGACAGCGACTATCAGAAGCTGCTTTCTGTGGGGTTACTATCGGACAAGTCGGGGACAGCCCCCCTTCCTTCCCCTTTTTTCCCTCTGGTAGGTCAGGCAGGTCAGGCCGTTCCCCTCGAAGCCAAGGCTGCCTGTCTGTAAAATGGAGCTACATAAGGCGGATTTCCCACATTCGCGCGCGCGCGCGCGCGCGCGTGTGTGTGTGTGTGTGTGTGTGTGTGTGTGTGTGTGTGTTGGGGGGCATCCCTCAAGGAGGCTGGGATAGTTGTGGCGTCCAGCACTCGGTGGGGAAGTATTGCCTGCAATCTGACCTTCTGCTCGGTAGGTGGATGCAGATGACGTCATGACCAAAGAGGAGCAGATCTTCCTGCTGCACCGCGCCCAGGCCCAATGTGAGAAGCGGCTCAAAGAAGTCCTGCAGAGGCCAGGTGGGGGCGGGGCTGAAGGAAGGTCTAGGGGGGCAAGGGCAGGAGACACAGAGGGGCCAGAAGAAGGTGGGAGCCCAGGAGGCAAAGGCAAGTGGCACCAAGGGAGGGCGGGCCCAGGTAAAGGGGGCCAGGCCACAGTGAGGACCAAAAGTGGGGTGAATCAGGTGAGTTGAAAGTCAGCAGGTTCAGAGATGCCCTGAGCCTCCCCTCCCAGGGCTGGGATAGGAGGTCATGAAGGCAGCTACAGTCCGAACCATCTCTGATGCGTAGATGTGGTGAGGCCCACCAGGAGCAGGAGCACCAGAGTGGGCCGGGACTGCCTCCTAGAGGAGGAAGCAGTACCCGGTGCCATCCAGAAGCATGAATACGTCTTTGAAAGAGGCCCCTGGGCACAGGGCAAGGCAGGGTGTCCAGGCTCAGAATGGGGCTGGAAAGGAAGGAGAATAGAGGAATACGGATGGGTATCCATGTCGGTCATGGTCACTGTCCAGTAGAAGGCTCCTGAAGGGGTAAGAACGCTCCCTCCTACCAACACAGCATCTCCAGGGAACCCCGGCCAAGGTCAAGCTGGGAGGGGTAGTCACCTGACCTCATAGCTCCCACCCCAGTCTCAAGCTGGTCTCTTCCTTGAGTCCATTTCCTGGAAGCGGAAATGGGGCTTCATGAGCAACCAGCGCGGCCTCTGACTTCTATTTGATTAATCCCCTTGACCTGGAAGAGATCCAGACCCCACATGAGTGGTGGGCACTGGCCTCCATGCACTGGCCCTCAGCCCCCTGGGAGAGGGTGGTGATGTACACCCCAGACACAAGCGCACAGTGACATCCCCTGGAGCCCACAGCCCCTGCTCCCACTCACAGGGACTCACATGGTCTCTGCTGTCAGAGCCCTGCCCACACTGGCCCCACCAGTGGCTCCCTGGTCCCCCGCCCCAGTCACATCAGGGGCTGGGAGGGTCTGAACCCAGCCCTCTTTCTGGTTGTGGAAGCCTGGAGGCACCTCCCTCTGCTGTCTCTGTTCAACCATGGAGGCCTTCCCTTCTCACTCCATCACATCTTGCTACCCCCACCCTACTGATGCTCTCAGGTTCAGGTGGGAAAATGGGCACAGCCATCCTGTTTCAGCCCAGGGTGTCTGCAATTAGCATCCCATTGTTGTCACAAAACCCAACATGGGAGGGCCAGGAGGCTGCAGCTGAAGGTCACATAAGGAGGAAGACTTTTCAGCGAGGAAGAGAGACCTCAGACTTGTAAGAGAGGGAAAGGCCAGGTCCCATCTGAGATGGAGAGGCTCCAGGGTCCCTTGTGGAAGCTGTGAACCCCTTATTCAGGCATCCCAGGGCAGGGGATGGGGTAGGTGGGCTCATTGGCCCTCTCCTGACAACTGCACACTCTTGCTCTTGTCTTTCATACCACCAGCTTCTAGACCTACGGGGTGCTCTGGCCAGACTTCATTTTTGCTCTCTAACCTCTGCTGACATAACCACCACGGTCTGCTTTTGCCATACGCCCCCTGGTGGGCTTTGGCTACAACTGCTGAATCAGACACTTCTGCCCGCATTTACTGCTCAAACCGCTAGTTGATCCCACACCTGAATGGCGTTCGCTCCTCTTTGAGCCCCTTGTTGACAGTCTGCATGCCTCCTGATTTCTTCTGTACCTGGCAGGCACTTTGCTGTTTGTAAAGCACATCTCTACCTGTCGTCAGGCTGGGTGTCAGCAGGGAAAGGGACAACCCTCACTGTGTGGAGGGGGAGTCTCCGAGGCAGGAGGGGACCCTGGGTCTCCTGCATAGCAGTACTGTTGACAGCCATAACTGCTCTGATTTCTCCAGCCGACATAATGGAATCAGACAAAGGATGGGCATCTGCGTCCACATCAGGGAAGCCCAAGAAAGAGAAGGCATCTGGGAAGCTCCACCCTGAGTCCGAGGAGGACAAGGAGGTGCCTACTGGCAGCAGGCCCCGAGGTACGTCTGTGCTTCGATGCAACCATCTGAGACCAACTTGGACCCACTTGCCCCATGGCTCTGCCACTTCCATGTGATGTCACGCTCCTCGGCTCTTGGAGGAAGGGAGGTGCTGGGAGGAGATGGAGTGGAGGGGGCAGGCAAGCTGGATGGACTTGGACCCCCAGAGGTGGGCAGAGAACTTGACCCACACACCTCAGGGGTAGACCCTGGGTTATGGCCCCTCCCATGGAGAGAAATGACAGAGAATCTGGGAAAGAGAGGAGCAGGGAGAGGCTGGGAGAGACATGGAGACAGACAGGCAGAGGGAGACAGAGGGGACCAAGAGGCACCAGGACGGGGACTCAATATGTCAGAGGAGGTGCATCAAGACACATAGTGGGGTGGTAAGGAGAGGGGGGGCAGGACAGGAAGGTGGCTGTGAAGGGGTGGGGCCAGACAGGGGGAGGAGGAGGAGGGCAGAAGAGAAGAGAGGGAGGGATATGCGGGCTGCATTGTCCCTGGGGGAGGTAAGGAGAGACAAACGTGGAACCCAGGCTGCAGCCACAGGGCTGGTTTGAACCGGCTGGGTGGGCAGCAGATTCCAGATGGGCCACATCTGGGAGGCTGTGGTCACCCTGTGGCTCCCCAGGGATCAGAGGGAATTGTAGGCCTGGCCAGGCGGGGCTGGGAATATGGTGCCCAGGACAGAGAGCCTTTCACCAAGCCAGGGTGGGTCTAGCCGTCAAGGCAACCTTCCAGGGTGGCTGGAGAGTCCTGTGGTTGGAGCCCTGCAGGGGGAGAGAAGGGAGCTGGGGGTGGGAAGTGGAAAATTCGGAGGCTGGAGTCTTTCCAAGGTCACTTAGCGTCTCTGCTGTGAGGCTGGAGCCCCAAAGTGGGATGTGTCGCCCTGCCTTGAATCCCACAATTAGCACTCATAGATTTGGGGGATAATATGTCCCTCCATGAGTGGACACCAGAGTCTGAGAGCAGGTGCTCAGGGTGGGTCTCGGGTAGTGGCGGAAGTGCGTATCAATCCTGATTCCCCAGTGAAGGAACTGAAGTGCAAAGAAGGCGGACACCTGCATGAGGTGGGCAGTTCTTCAGGAGTCCAGCTGGCACTGGAGACGAGAGTTCCTGCCTCCAGTCCATGGTCCTTGGGCATGGATCACGCTGGAAGCATTCTCAGCTGAAGGAGAGTTACTCTGGGAACTTGCCCTTCTCCAGGGACACCTGGAAGGTGGGACCAAGAACAGAGAGAAAAGAGGGAGGCCTGGCCAGGGGCTGAGAACTTGAGGAGGGCAGGGCCCTGGGCTGTATGACCTTGGCAAATCACTCGCCTCTCTTGGCCTCTGCTAGCCAATCTAGAAAATGGGGCCATTGCCAACACCCACAAGGAGGGGCTGTAGTGAATCTATGAGGCCAGGGGGTGCAGGGCACAGTCGGGAGTAAGGGCTCAATACATTCTCTCCAGAATGCTCCAAGCCTGAGTTCTCCAGTCTTGGGGTGCACCCTGTAGGAGCCAGCACAGGTGTGTTTATTCCTCTGGGTCACTAACTGTGGATCTGGACAGGTGTCCTCCACCTTTTTCTGTCTGTCTCTGTGGGCACAGGGCGCCCCTGCCTGCCGGAGTGGGACCACATCCTGTGCTGGCCGCTGGGGGCTCCAGGGGAGGTGGTGGCCATGCCCTGTCCCGACTACATTTATGACTTCAATCACAAAGGTAAGGCAGTCTGGAGTAGGGTGGGGGACCGCGGTCACCGTCAGGACTTGAAGCTCAGGGGTTCCAGACCTCACTGCCCTGACCTCCCCCTGCGGACCTGCAGGCCATGCCTACCGCCGCTGTGACCGCAATGGCAGCTGGGAGCTGGTGCCTGGGCACAACCGCACGTGGGCCAACTACAGCGAGTGCCTCAAGTTCCTGACCAATGAGACGCGCGAACGGGTGCGAGCCTTCCCCACCCCACCCCCCGGCCCCCCCCCCGCCCCCCTCACCTGACCCGGATCAGGCTGCCCCATCACTACCACCCCCGGTGACCTCTGACCTAGTCCTGACTCCTCCAGCAAACGTACCTGCGCTCTCCGACCCTTAACCTGGTGTTCACCCGAGTCCCAGGGCTCTGACGGTAACTCCCCACCTGCGCAGGAGGTGTTTGACCGCCTGGGCATGATCTACACCGTGGGCTACTCCGTCTCGCTGGCATCTCTCACTGTGGCGGTCCTCATCCTGGCCTACTTTAGGTGGGCGGGGCGAGGAGTGGGGCGGGGGCCAGTGGGGAGGGGGACGTGGGCGGGGCCGAGGGAGGCAGTGGGCGTGGTCAGGGGCATGGCTGGGTGGGGCCGAAGAACGGGGCCTCCCTCTGCCTCCCTGCGCCCCCCGCCCGCCCAGCGCGCGCCGCGTGCCCCCCGCCCACCGTGCCGTCGCGTGCCCTGCAGGAGGCTGCACTGCACACGCAACTACATCCACATGCACCTGTTCCTGTCCTTCATGCTTCGCGCCGTGAGCATCTTCGTCAAGGACGCGGTTCTCTACTCGGGCACCGCCCTCGACGAGGCCGAGCGCCTCACCGAGGAAGAGCTGCGCGCCATCGCCCAGGCACCGCCGCCACCCGCCGCCGCCGCCGGCTACGTGAGTGCCCCGATCCGGCGGCCCGCGCCTGCCCGCCCTGGGCCCCTCACCACCGCCCGCTTCGCGGGAGCCCCACGCACCCTCACCTGTCTCCTGCGACCACGCGCGCGCTCCGGGCCGCTCACATCCACCCTTTGCATCCTTCCAACCCCTGTTGCCTAGGGCTTTGCGAATCCCCTCCCCGCCCGGCGTGCACTTTCATCAACTCTCCTGCCTCAGCCCAGGCCCCCAACCACCCCACCTCTTCTCCGTGATCCCCGCGTCCCCACCACTGTCCTGAGTGTCCTCCTATCTTTGCAGCACACACTCCTCAGCCCCTGCCCTTAGTAGAGCTTGTCCGATCTTACCAGCATCCCCTACCACTGTCTGCCCTCAGTCCCTCCCAGCCCTCCCCAGATGCAGGCCCTGCGCTCTGGCTAACACCAGCTGGTCTCCTAGGTGGGCTGCCGGGTGGCTGTGACCTTCTTCCTTTACTTCCTGGCCACCAACTACTACTGGATTCTGGTGGAGGGGCTGTATCTGCATAGCCTCATCTTCATGGCCTTCTTCTCAGAGAAGAAGTACCTCTGGGGCTTCACAGTCTTCGGCTGGGGTACGCAGGCACGCGGGCAGGGTGGGACCATGGACGGCAGGGTCAGAGAGGACCCTGAGGGGACACTGAGGGGAAGGCACCCACACGGCACATCCTGTGCTGGATGTGGGGCAGTAGATGCCCCACAGGCTGACCCCCCAGGCTCAGGGAACAGGGCTTGGCCAGAGGTTCACTTGGGGTTGGCTCAGCCTGAAGTTGGGGTTGTCCTGGAGGCAGGTTCACCTGGAGTTGAGGCTCAGGCCAGAAGAGGGAAGGGCAGGCAATTCTCAGGTCAAGACTCCACTCAGGATCAGAGTGGACCTTGGGTCAGAGATCAGCGTGGGGCTGGAGTTGGAAAGCAGCTATGCTTATCACTGTATCACCAGTACTGGAGCTGGCATCCGGAACACCCCCCTCCACCCCGAGTCCTGTTTCTCCACCACTCCCCATGCTGCGTGGAGCTATGCAGGCCTCTGCCACCCCCGTGCACAGGGTCCGTGGCCCAGAACTGGAGGCCCTGGCTCTGTAGCATCCTCTGGGCTTCGACAGCCCCTCTGCAGAATGGGTTGCTGGGGCTCTGCCCTCCTCTCCGACGGGCTCCAGGATTGAGTTACTGATAATTGTCCATTATTGTTGGCAGCTCCAGAGCTTGGCCGGGCTCCGGGGCAACTGGCCAGACTGCAGAGGGGCAGGCTGGGTGGGTGGAGCCCTCTCCGTGTTCAGCACCTCAAGGCCCTCAGATCGATAATCCTAGCCTCCTAGCTCCTTGGTGGACACTCTGACCTTGACCTCACCCGTGGCAAGCCCAGAATTGCAGGCTGATGCAGGCTCTGGGGTAGAGGATGTCTGCACACAGATAAGGGAACAGACAGAACTTTGTGGCACAGGGACATCACAGCTCCTTGCACAAACCCAGGTCATGCCCTGCCCCTCCCAAGGGTATGCCAGACCTAGAATGAAGTGGGAGGGGGTGGAGAGTGGGGAATGAGGCTCTTTCCTAGAGCAAAACTCACTCAGAGGTACCACGTACCATTTGAACTGGCTCAGGCTTAGGCACACTGAGACTCCTCTGTAGCTCCTGGCTCAACAACCCTCACATTATCCAGCCTCATCCATGGGGACTTCTCAAAGCAGGGGGGATTCTGGAACAGAAAACCCCTGATTGTAAGCTCCCCTCCATAGGGAGCCCCCAGCCCAGAACAGCACCCTTTAGGGCAGAATGGACTGGGTGTGGATAAATTAGTGATCCCTTATTTCACCAAGTGCTCATCAGGAGTGCATGTGTGTGGTACAAGATACAGAACCACGATGAGGGCAGAGGGCTGAACTGGGTCCTGGGGGCTGGAGCCCTGAGGGGAGGCTGTGGGGACCGCAGGGCAGCACATGTAAAAGCAGGGCTGTGTCACCAAGCAGCCCATTTGCCCAGGGTGAGCGGGGGGAGGTCAGGGACAGTGGGGGGCTAAGCCGGGGTCACCAGGGGTGAGGGGAGTGGCACAGAAGTGGGCAGCAGCTAGAGCTCCTCACACTCTGTCTCGCTCTGCCCACAGGTCTGCCTGCCATCTTCGTGGCTGTGTGGGTTGGTGTGAGAGCTACCCTGGCCAACACCGGGTAGGTCCAGGTGGAGAAGGGAGCAGGAGGCTGGGCCACAGGCCAGAGACACCCCTGCTACCCTTTCTCCGTAGAACATATGAGGGGGCACCTCTTGTCCCCTGGCCCTTAGCGGCCCCGGTTTCAGGAGTTTTTAGCCCAGCTTCAAGCTGGGTGCCCACTCAGGGTCACCAGACGCCACTGCAGAAGGGGCTCTGTGGGTGGCCTCGGGCCCGACCACATCCCCACTCCCCTTCCTATGCTCTGGGGTGGGGGAGTGCATGTGTCAGAACCGACTTCCCCTGGAGCCTCCTTGTGGGGAGTGTGGGGACTGACAGCCTCGGCCTTCTTAGGTGCTGGGATCTCAGCTCTGGGAACAAGAAGTGGATCATCCAGGTGCCCATCCTGGCCTCCATTGTGGTGAGCAGGGGGCCTCAGGGCCGGGTGGGAGTGTGGACCCTGGGTCCTGATGATCAGCCCCTGACGGGGAACTATAGGGGCTCCCCTGGACCCCAAGGTTAGAGCCACAGGGCTAGAGAGGCAGCTGACCCCCACCCCAGTCCACATGGGGAACCAAGGACCTCACGAGCCACCTGGAGACACGCTTAAGCAGAGCAGAGCCTGGGCGGGGCTGTGGGTCTCAGAGTCCCCGCCCTCCCTGCTGGGGCTGCGGCCTCAAGACGCATGCAGCCCTGCCTCACTCCCACAGCTCAACTTCATCCTCTTCATCAACATCGTGCGGGTTCTCGCCACCAAGCTGCGGGAGACCAACGCTGGCCGGTGTGATACGCGGCAGCAGTACCGGTGAGCCACGTCCGCTGTGCGTAGATGCCTCAGACCCCAGGGGTCACTGGAGCCCAGCACCACATTTCAAAAGCAGGCAGAGGCCCCAGGGATGAGCCTGTCTCAAGGAAGGGCTCAGCTCCTGACTCCCTGGCTGGCCCTGCCGGCCGTGGTGGGATCTTGCCTGGCTTCTGGGAGCACCCCCTAAGCCAGCCTGGGCCACATGGTGCCAGGCCCCTGCACTAGAGCTGGGGTCCGTGAAGGCAGGACAAACCCAGACCTCTCCTCAGAGAGCCGGTCACAGGGAGTCTGAGAGGCAGATGGGCAATGGGTGGGCTTGAGAAGGTGGAAGTTTGGCTGAAACCTGAGGAGGGTCAATGGGATAAGTGAGGGGAGCGCCAGCAGAGGGGCCAGCAGGTGCAGGGACAGGACGACAGAACTTATGGTCCACTCTGGGACACCTCAGAACCAAGGGGCCCTATTCACACTTTGCTGAGACAGCGAAGTGTCACTGGCTTAGGTGAACTGCCAGAGCTCCGGGCCTTTTAGTGGCTTCTAGAGCCTGGGGCTGGCAGGTCGAGGTGCACAGTGCCTGCTGAGGCCGAAGTGACTCCACCCTGACCTGCCTGCCCCACTGGCCCAGGAAGCTGCTCAAATCCACACTGGTGCTCATGCCGCTCTTTGGCGTCCACTACATCGTCTTCATGGCCACGCCGTACACCGAGGTCTCAGGGACTCTCTGGCAAGTCCAGATGCATTACGAGATGCTCTTCAACTCCTTCCAGGTGGGCAGCCCTGTCTGAGGGCAGGAGGGACGGGTGGGGCGGGGGAAGCTGCTCCCACCCTCTCCGGATGCCTCTCTGGGCCCTGACCCAAGACTCTTTCTCCACAGGGATTTTTTGTTGCCATCATATACTGTTTCTGCAATGGTGAGGTAAGCGGTGGGCCAGACTGGGGCAAGATGGGGAGGCCGCAGGAGTTCCAGGGGCCGGGGGTAGGGTGGGGTGGGGGGAACTCCCTGGTGGTCCAGGGGTTAGGATTCTGCGCTTCCACTGCAGGGGGCTTGGGTTCGATGACTGGTTGGGGAACTAAGGTGTGTGGTGTGCCCAAAAATCTAAAAACTAAAAAAAAGTTAAAGAATAAAAAAAGGAGTGCCAGGGGCTACCCAAGTCCTGTCCCTTCATTCTCCTGCCTGGTTCTCAATTTGTTCCTCCCAGAACATCCCAGAGGACGTTCTGAAGGCAGAGAAAAGTCTTTCCAGATGATTCAGGCTCAGGATGTGTGGGCACAGCCAAGCGTTTTCTCAACCCCACGGTTGAATTGTCTGCCATCCAGTTTGAACACTCAGCCACCCTTGGGGTCATTTGAGCCTTCTACATTCTGGGTGTGTCAATTGCCTGCCGCCAGGCACCATGTTCTGAGAATGACGGGATTTTTCTTGGCCTTGAAATTTTCCAGTAATAGTGCTGAGCGTTGTTAGGGGCAGGGATGCGGGCACTGCTGGGGTTGGGGACATGTGGCAGAAGGGCTTGGGGCACACCTGACTGCCTGCCCTCCTACTGCCACCCCAGGTACAGGCTGAGATCAAGAAATCCTGGAGCCGCTGGACACTGGCACTGGACTTCAAGCGCAAGGCACGCAGCGGGAGCAGCAGCTACAGCTACGGTCCGATGGTGTCTCACACGAGTGTGACTAACGTAGGGCCCCGCACGGGACTTGGCCTGCCCCTCAGCCCCCGCCTGCTGCCCGCGGCTACCACCAATGGCCACCCCCCGCTGCCCAGCCACACCAAGTCAGGGTCCCCAGCTCTCCAGGCCACACCACCTGCCGTGGCTGCTCCTAAGGAAGATGGATTCCTCAACGGCTCCTGCTCGGGGCTGGATGAGGAGGCCTGTGCGCCAGAGAGGCCACCTGTCCTGCTGCAGGAGGAGTGGGAGACAGTTATGTGATCAGGGACCCGAGGGTTGGACCTGTGGACGTGAGGGTGGACAGGCGGACCAAGAGACGGGTTGTTGGACAGTTGCCCACTCAGGGCTGGGGCTGGGAGGACAAAAAGGAAAAAAAAAAAAAAAGAAGAAAAGGGAAAAGGAAACAGTGTCTGGCTTCCTGAGGTCTGAACTGGGTTCTCATTGCACCTCTCTCTGAGGTGGCGGGCGCTGTGCTCTGAGAGGCCTCAGGTCCAGCCGGCTTGGCCGTCTAGATGGAAGGGAAGGACAAGCAACTGTCCAAAGGCCTGGAGTGGCCATGGAGTGCCATCTGCTTGGAATGGTGTGACAGGAGGGGCTGGGAGCCATGGGGGAGTTCTTGGTCTCATCTCAGGGGCAGGGTTTGGGAACCATGGGCCAGCCCTTGGTGTGTCAGGGCGCAGGGGCCAGAAGGGGCCCAGGAGAGGCCACTGTCTAAGCCTAGAGAAGCTCTGGCCCCCAGTCTCTGTCATGCTGCACGACAGAAGACCCCTTGGGTCCCTGGCCACGTCCCCAAGCCTTGGACCTTGCTTCAGGGCCCCCTTCTGCCAGTCTAGTGGCCACACTATGCCCTTTGGAGGCTGAAGCATGCAGGGAACCCTCCAAATGTGACCCCCAGCCCTGACCCTGGACCCGACACCCCTCTGGCCACAAGACAGAGGGTGCAGGAGCAGTGCCAAGGCCATCGGGTGAAAAGCGGGCTGGGGTCCCTGCTCTGGTGCAGGAACTGTTGGGGGAGCCAGGGCTCTGAGCCCAGAGGATGGCTGGGGTGGGCGTCCAGGTGGTTGTCTGCGAGACTCCACACATCCACTCACCATGGATCCAGCGGGGTTATTAGCATCCCCACCCGACACCCACCCACCCAACACATTGCCCCCTCAGCCCCTGCCACCCGCCCCGTCGGGGACTCCAGAATGGCACAGGCTCTGCTCGGCCTGAATCTGAGAAATGACCCGACTGCATCTCCACCCCGTGTTCTGAGCAAGCTGCTTGCTCAGACCTGAAGACGGCCCTGCCTCTGGGTCTGTGCATGAGCTGGTGCCCCTGCCTAGCCCACCCTTTCTCTCATCTCCAGCTCCAACTTTTGTTCTTCTCCATGGACTCGGCAACTGGGGAGTGCTCCCTGTCTCTTATCCCCACTTCTGCTTTGCCCCACCATCAAGGGCTAGGAAAGAGGTCATGAGGCTACAATCAGAAACTCTCTTGAGGTGGCGGGCACTGTGCTCTGAGCGGCCTCAGGTCCAGCCGGCTTGGCCGCCTAGATGGAAGGGAAGGGCAAGCAACTGTCCAAAGGCCTGGTGCACCCATGGAGTGCCATCTGCTTGGAATGGTGTGAGAGGCACAGGGCAGGACCTGAAGGCCACTGAGTCACCAGGCTGAGCATCAAGGGTTCCTGTGAATGCTGGGAGCCACTGGACGATCTGAAGGGAGAGCAGCAAGGTCTGAGCAACGTGCTCCAGTATCGAGGCCCAAGGAGGTTACACAGCGGTCAGGGGAGAGGTTGCCTTGCGGGGGGCTGGGGATAGGGGTGAGAGGTACTACTGTTAGGAAGGGCCCTGGATGAGCTACTGGCTGGGGGAAGGAGACCTAAGCAGGACAGAAGCCCCATTCCCACCCCCATCCCCAGAGGATTATGATGGGGATGACTGGGGATTATGATGCCCCCCAGTACTTCCAGGGCTTAGCCATGGGACCTCCAAATCACTAGGCCTTCAGGGCAACTCACCCCACCCACCCCACAGGCAGAGTCACTCACCCCCAAGCTGGCTGGGCCTCAGGGCCCCATCTTCCAGCCCAGATTCCTCAGGAGGCTTCTGAAGTACAGTCCACCAGGCCTCCTCACCCCGAAACACTCACACTGGGTACCTCTAGGACAGAACCGTGTTTCCCTTCAGATGGGGTACCCCCCAGCACAGAGTGGAGCCTCCCCTCAGATTTCCTCTAGAACAGGGGAAGCTTCTTCCCACAGGCTGGGGAAGCTTTTCCACCCCATGCCAGGGCTGTGCTTACCCCTCAGAGTGGACTCCCCCAGGACAGGGCTGTGTTCATCTTTTAGGTGGTTCACACCACGCCCCGCCCCCAACAGACCGGCCACCCCCCAAAACAAGGTTGCGCTCGCCCCTCAGACTTGTTACCAGCGTCCCTTTAGATGAACCCCCCAAATGCTTTGAGCTTTTCCTTTGGACTAAATGTCCCCGAGACATGCTGGGTAACCCCTCAGGTTGGTATCCCCATACAGGGCCATGTTCCCTCATATCCCCTTGAATGCCTCCTTCCCAAGGCCTGGCCCTCCTTCCTCAGTACTTTCGCACCCAGGACAAGGCCAGGCCTCCTCCTCTAGCCTGGGCACCATGTTCCTCCTCAACCAGATGGCCAGGATAGAACTGGACTTCTGACATCAGTCTATGCTTCTAGTCCAAGACAAGGTCCCCTCGCCTAGACCTGGAGCTCCTGGGCCAGGGCTGGCCTCCCCACTCAGAGGGGCCCTGAGCCCCGCCTGGGCCATCCAGGTGTTGGCAGAGGAAGTGGGAGCCCTCAGAGGGCCTGGCAGGCGGTCAGGACCCTGTTTGCCTTGAACAGGGGCTGGAGCCAGGTGGTCATTTCTCCCTTCAAGGCCGCTAGCCCAGCCAAGCCGCAGGGAACACGTAAACAGTAGCCGAGCCGGGCAGCAGGCGGGCAGGGTGGAGCACGCCAGGAGACCCTGACTCGTCAGGTCTCCTCGGCCGTGGTGTCTGGGCACCGCGTGGACTCCGACTGGGGCCAGTAATAGATGGGCTGCACCTCCCACCTGTCTTGGATTTGCATGGGCCCTGCCCTCTCTGGCCTTGTCTGCCTCCAGCCCAGGCTGAGAGGGGGACCTCTGAAGACGCAAGAGGAATGCGACCCCCGGGGGCTCCTGAAACACAGGCTAGGCTGAAAGGGGAAGCTGGGTGAGTCCCAGTTCAGAGTAGTTCCCAGCTCAGAGCAGGTCTGGAGAGTTCAGGGGTATCAAAGACAGGCCTCTAACGATCCTCACAGGCAAGCCTGTGGAGAAGAAATGACTGAACGGGGCCCATACGTGAGCCCGGAGGGAGCAAGCTTTCATTGTCTACTCCCACTAGTTAGTCTGGGGTGGTGGTAAGAGAGAAGACAGAATGAGAACAGAGACTCAGTTCCCTGGAAGATGAAAAGCACAGGACCCAGCCCGGAGGTCTGAGGAGAGCCTTGATCTGACGGTGTGCAAGGGGGACGTGGGTTTCCCTGGAGGACTAAGGGGGTCCGGCCATGTGTTGAGGGCAAGTGAGGAGACCGGACCCTGCCTGGGGATTCTGAGGGGGCACAATTCTGCTGTGGGGAGGCCCTAAGAGGCCTGACCTTTGCTCAGAGGGTATGTTGGGCCTGACCCCTAAGCCTGAGGAATCTGAGGGAACACAGTTTGCTCTGAGGGCGGGTGAGGAGACATATTTACCTTCCGTGAGGGTCCAAGGGGACCTAGCCCTGCTGAGGGTGAGGGACGTGACAAGATCCACTCTGTGTGCTCTGAGGAGACCCAACCCTTCATCTGTTGGCACATGAGGGGACATGGATCTTTTGTGGGTGCCTGAGGGAACAGAGTTCCCCTCTGAGGGCATGTGCTGACGGAGCCTGAGGGGAGCAAGCCCTGCTCTGAGGGCACCTGAGGGAACATGGACCTCTGGGGATCTGAGGGGAATAGAGCACTGCTCGGAAGGCGTGTGAGGAGACATTGGACATCCTGAGGGGTTCTGAGGAAGACTGAGAAATGATAGCTGCACTGTGTGGGCTACAGACACAATCTTTCCCTGAGGGCACCTGAGGGGATATGGGCCTTCCGTGGTGTCTGCCCCGAGGGGGAGTGAAGGCACAACGCCTGCCCTGAGGAGACAGAGCCTTTCACCTTTGTCAGGTGCCCGAGGGCGTCTGAGGGGACACTGGGCCTCCTGAGGGAGCGTGAGGGGACCCAGCCCTGCTCTGAGAGTGAATGAGGAGATGAGACTGGTCCTGCGTGGTCTAAGGACACACAATCTTTCTGAGGGCACATGAGGGGACATGGACTTTCCATGGGAGTCTGAGAGGAGACAGCCCTGTTCTGAGTGTGCGTGAGCGGACATGACAGCTGGGGAGAGAAACGCAGTGGGCACAGCCCTGCACTGAGGGCTCCTGAGGAGCATGGACCTCCTGAGGCGGTCTGAGGAGACACAGCCCAGCTGTGGCTGTGGGCAAGGCGGGGGTGGGGGGCATGGGCCCGCTCTCAGGGGTTCTGATAGGGTCCTGGCTCTGCCTTCATTTTTAGATGTGAGGTCTGGCTGTGGGGACCTGGTCAGAGGGTGCTTCTGAGGTGGCTCTCATCGCCACGAATGCTAGGTGGGTTGAGTTTAGCTGTCTCCCTGTTGTCTCCTCAGCCAACTCCAGAATGATTCCGGCGTGAGGCTCCCATGGCCAACTGAAACAACCCTTGCCTGGGGCAGAGGGGCTGGGACTCCAGACACAGGCTGGGGTCTGGGCCATGGCTGGCTCCCGGTGTTCGCCGTGTGATCCAGGGCAAGCTGCCTGCCCTCTCTGAGCCTCAGCCGCACTTCTGAGACCAGGCTCCCATCTAGGTCTCTTGACCTGCGTGGTCTCAATACCCCTCTTGGGTCCCCAGGCTGGGTTTTAGCTTCCTGTACCAGGACTTTTTCTTGGGCAACTAGGAGGCCTCAGCACAGAAGACTAAGGACACCCCCTAGAGACAGGCTCCCTCCTTCTTCGGCATCCTGGTCATGCAGGCAGTGGGGGCCAAGGGGGATGGGTGCAAGGTCTGTGCAGCTTCTGCCCATCCAAAGGCTGGGGGTCAGGAAAAGGGCCAGGGGCTGGGGGGCAGAAAATAGAGGCCTAAAACCATCCTTCTGGGCCTCCGCCTGCCATCTGTGAGTGAAGGGCGGGGGTGGGGGGTGTGGGAGGCGGGGCCCTTCGTGTGCTTGCATTAATTTTGCTCCTCCACACCTGCAGCATCCATTTTAGGGAAGAGGAGAGCGGAGAGTTTCAATTCCCCCAAACGACCCCTGCCTGGAAGGCCGGGTCGGTCCATGGCCAGCAGCTCTGGTGAGGGTCTCAGCTGATGAGCAGCCCCATGAGGCTCCTGTTGGCCTTGCTTCTCAGCGGTGAGAAGGAAGGGGGTGAGGCCAGGCTGGGAGGATGGGTTCGGGGCACGGTGCGCTGGGCTTGTGGCCACTGCAAGCTCCCTTCTCAGAGCTTCAGTGCCTGTGGCTCCAGACTCCCAGGGCCTGGCACATGAGGCCAACCACCTGCTCCTCTGCCCTCCCCACACTACGCTCTCCAGCCAGCCCTCCTGGGGGCCTCTGCCCTGGCACCCTGTTGCTGCTGCAGCATACATGAGTCAGGGGACAGCCTTGGTGTGAACCGCGCCCTGGCCCTGCACAGAGGCTGCACTGTCAGGATACCTGCTCCCACAAGCTCACCCCCACCAGGAGACAAGAGAGACGTGCTGTGGGTCTGTTGTTATGTATGTTCGAGTGTATGTGCCTGTGTGTTTGTGTTGTGTCTATGTGCTTAATTGTATTTGTGCATGTCTTTGTCTACGTGTGTTTGTGTCTAGTCACGTGTCTGTTGTGTCTATCTGTACTGAGTTTGCAGTTCTATTTGTACAGCTGTGTGCTGTAGATGTGCCCATGTTTGTATATGTATGTGTCCATTCGCATGTGTGCATTTCCATGTGTCTATGTGTATGCAACTGTATCGTGTGTGCACCAGTGTGTCTATTTATATTTATCAGTATGTATGTCTGTATATATATGTGTGTCTATCTGTGTGTGTGTGTCTGTGTGGACCCGTGGTCTGAGAATGCCGCCTGTGGGTGGAATTTGGCCCGGAGATGTGTTTGGTTTGGCCCACAGAGTATTTTCGGCATCTTGAGCCAACATTTAAAAATCAGGATATTTCACATAAAAATTCAGCTTTTCAATTTCTCTTAAAAATTCAGAAGCCCTGGCAGCCTTGGGCCTGTGTTCCCATGAGGCCACTCTCCTCCGGAGCTGCACGGGAGCTGCCTCATCCTCCCACCCCCCACAGCCTCACCCTCCCACCCTCCACAGCCTTACCACTTGTCTTGCCCACCAGCACCTTGAGGATGACTGACTTGTGATCCCAGAGTGTTGTGGTCACAACTGAGCAGAAGCCTGCCTGTCAGGGAATGTGTGCATGAGTGTGTCTGTGTGTTTGGGGGGAGGGGGGTGAGTCTGCATGTGTGTATGCAGGGGTGTGGGTATGTGTGCATAAATCCATTCTGCAATGGGGTGGGTTCATGTGTGCATAGGAGGCCAATCTGTGTGACCGGGCTGAGTGCATGTACAAATGAGTGCGTGTGTGTATTAGGCCAAGCTGAGTGTGTGTGGGACATGGGTGTGCTTGCATGTTTGTGAGGCATCTGTGGATGTAGGAGTTTAGGTGTGTGAATACATGGGTGTGCAGGCAACCACACGGGGTGCGTGGCCATATTCGTGCCATGTGGGATGTGTGGGCCACCGTGGTCTGAGCACGCTCCGCATAGGAGCTTCTTCCACCCTCTGAGGGGGAATCGGATTCCGCCCTTCTGGCTGGGCGGCCTTGTGGGATTTATTTCTGTCTCAGTGCCGACCGGAGGCCTGAGTAATGGGAACATTTAAAGAAAACCGGTAAATACATAAAGAAAGGGCAGGCTGGCCGGGAAATAGGCTGGACACCCCTGCCCAGCCCACAGCTGCCAGAGGCCCTGAGGCCAGGCCTGAGGCAGGGAGGCAGGCAGCCCAGGGACCCAGTGTGCATACCCACTCTGCGCTATGGATGCCCACTTGCCTCAGATCGAGGCATCTTAGAAGCCTGGGTTTGAGGAACAGACTTTCAGGACAGGCCCCGGGGCTAAGGGGACCTGAGTCTCCAGGTGGGGCCCCTTCCCCAGCCAGGCTACAGACATCCCTAGGTGTCCTGTCCACACACCTCACACATGTGCAGACCCTCCCTCGGGAGGGATGAGACAGGGTTGGCACCCCCCTCAGGGCTGGGAGGGCACTCCATACCCTCCACTTAGAGCCCCCACACCCTGAAAGTGTCTGGGACCTGGGGAAGGCTGGCATGGGGGTGCGAGTGGAGGGTACTGTTGCTCCCCAGGACACAGCCACCACTATTCTGGGTTTCGGCTTGATGGAGCCCCACTCTCGGGATCACCTCTGATGCCAGCCCCTTAAATGACACAGGCCCCAGGGGAAAAGACAGGGGTGCTTCCTCTGGTGGGGTGAGGTTTGTTAACAGAAGACCCACTTCAGCAGCGGGAAAAGCAGGCTGTGCTGACCCAAACCCAGCAGGGGCCCTGGGTCGGTGTCCTCTGCTGCCCCCCAGCGGCCATGTGAGGACAGTGCAGGGAAATGAAGACTTACAGGTTGACTCTTCATAAACGTCTCTTGGCTGAATAGAATCGCCCGGCCCTCGGGGTCCTAACCACTCACTAAGGCTCACTGTGATGCCTAGTCAGATGGTCTGGGGAAAGGAAAGTCTTTTAGACTGGTCTGACGGAAGGGATATGGCTCCTGGCACAGACCCCAAGACCACGTGGAAGGTCAGCTCCCGGATAGTAGGGCCAACGTCAGGTTCACAGCTGCAGCCTTAGCCCCTGGAACAGCGTTCAGCACAAGGCTGTTGTTTAGTCGCTCAGTCATGTCCGGCTCTTTTGCAACCCCATGGACCGTACGTAGCCTGCCAGGCTCCTCTGTCCATGAGATTTCCTAGGCAAGAATACTGGAATGGGTTGCTATTTCCTTCTCCAGGGGATCTTCCTGACCCAGGGATTGAACCCATGTTGCCTACATTGGCAGGTGAAGTCTTCACCACTGAGCTACCAGGGAAGACGTCGGCACAAGGCAGATAGTCAGGCAACAGGATGAATTAATGCCTGAATCCCCAGCTCCTGGAGGGGTGCTGCAGCAGGCCCCAGCTGCAGCTCAGAGTCCCAAGGAGGGGCCCCTGAAGGTGAGCGGGGGTCTCACACAGTGGAGCCCAGAGGTGGGGAGCAGCAGCGTGGAACCCCAACAGGGGACTTGACCTGGAGGATGCCACGGGCTTTAGGATGCACAGGCAGAGTCCAAGGGACTCAATTTGCCCAAACTGGCCAATTTCACACACTTGACCTGCAGCCCACTAGGCGGGACAGAACTTTCCCTCATAACTTTGGAGGCTGTGCCTCTCTCTGACCCAGAGTCCGCTGTTCCTCATGTGGTACCGGCCCTGTACCAGCCAGGATGTCCACCTGGCCTCTAGGGTCCTGTTCCTGCAATCCCAGGTGTGACTTCCTCCCAGCCCTTGTGCTGTCCTCCCCCTTCTCCCCCCATCACCCAGAGGCACCCAGCCTGAGTTTCTGGGCCAGCAGGCCCTGTGCTCCTGTCCACTGCTTGGCAAAGGAGCATCCATGCTGTTGCAGGACATTTCAGGCCTGATACCTGTCCTGAGATGACCCAGAGGTCAGATATCCTTGAGGATTTTAAGCAGGAGGAGGGGCAGGGAGCATTGGGAGGTCAGTTGGGGCCGTCCCAGAGGAGTGCCTGGCAGGCTGGGTAGCAGCGGGCACACCAGGGGTTCATCCAGAGAGCTGGGCACTGCCACTCGGCCCATTTCTTCTGCCCGATAAGAGGGGCTGCTGGGGCCTGAGAGCTCCCACCTCTCCCTCCAATCGAGAGTTCTTTATTATTCTAGACATGAGTCCTTTGTCAGATACGGGGTTTGCAAATATTATCTCAGTAGCTTTTCTCTTAATCCTCTTAACAGGGTCTTTGTTGGAGCAAAAGTCAAATTTGCTCCTTTTTTTTTCCTTTATGAATTATGCTTTCTCACGTCTGAGGACTCTGTTCGCCAAGCTCTAGGTCCTAAAGGTTTCCTCCTATGATCTACTTTAACTTTTGTAATAAGGTTTGAAGTTTAAGGTTCCTTTCTGAGGGGTCTATGGATGGATTTCCAATCAGTCCAGCACCATCTGCTGAAGACTATCCTTCCTTCATTGAGTACCTTTGCCAAAAATTAGTTGGCTGTACCTGTGTGGAGCTACTTCTGAGTTCTCTGTACCCTTCCATTGATCTATGTGCCTATCTTTCCACCAATACCACTATCTTGATTACCATAGTTGTACAGTAAGTCTTTAAATGGGTAGATCGGCTCCTCCTGCTTTATGAAAGTGGAAGTGTTAGTTGCTCATTCATGTTCGACTCTGCGACCCCATGGACTGTAGCCCGCCAGGCTCCTCTGTCCATGGGATTTCCCAGGCAAGAATATTGGAGTGGGTTGCCACTCCCTTCTCCAGGGGATCTTCTCCACCCAGGGATCGAACCCAGGTCTCCTGCATTGCAAGGAGACTCTTTACCGTCTGAGCCACTAGGGGCTTCATTCATCTAGTTGAAAATTGTTTAAGCTGTTCAAGTTCTTGTAACTTTCCTGATACACTTTAGAAATATTCTTGTCCATATATAAAGATCTTACTGAAATTCTGATGTGAATTGCATTAAACCTGTATATCAATTCTCCAGTAAAATCACCTGGGCTTAGAGAGTTCAAGAGGTCTCAAATTATTAACTATTAATTCAATATCCTTAATAGTTACAGAGCTATGCAAATTATCTTTTCATCTGGGGTGAGCTGCGGCAGTTTGTGCTTTTCAAGGAGTTGGTCCATTGAATCAACCTGTCAAATTTATGTGGGTAGTTATTTACAGTATCGCTTTATTGTCCTTTTGATGTCCCTGGGGTCTACAGTGATTGCCTTAATTCATTTCCTAATATTCCTAATGTATGTCTCCTCTTTGTCGGTCTTTCTTTAGTCGATTCCTGACTTTTGCGCGGTTGACCAGTTTCTTTGCTCACCACTTCTTCCTGCATCCTGTGGCAGGCACTGCTGGCTGCCTTTCCAGCACTCTTTCTGCCCTTCTTCCTTTCTCATGGAACCTCAACATCAATCATGGTGGCAATGTGCCCAACTTAAAATACCCTTCCTCCCACATGTCTGAAGTTAGGACTGAATTTGACACAGTGATGGCTGATCAGACGTGAAGGCAAGCATGGGGGACTGGGCTTGAAGCCATGGTTTCTTCAGCTGGTTTGCCCTTTATCCTCTCTCCCCGCCACCTGGAGCTTGAACCTGGAGGGAGGTGGGGGAGGCTCCTAGGGGAGCTAAGGATGGCAGCTGGGGGCCCAGAAGGAACTCATGTCCTTAGTGGTCTCAAGGAGTCACTAGATGTAACACAAGAACAACAAACCTCTCCTTAAGATCTGCAGGTGCACCTATCAAACGCCGTCCTGACTCCCGTGTCTCTCCCTGCCCCCACCCGGCTCCTGCTATGGAGTATCCTCTCAGCAAATTTCATGCACAGTAAACAGTGTCATGAGCCTGAAAAATCTGTCTTGCCCTTATTATTTATAAGGGAGCATTATGACATAATTGACATTTATGTTTCCTTGGCACTTAGGAAAATTTTTGTTTCCATTTCTCCTGCTGATGAAAGTGGAACTCATTCATCAGTAGGCAATCTTTCTGCGTTTTGTTTTCCTCCTGTGGCTTGTAGGATTTTCCTCTTTACCCATCTTGACCATTGTAGTGAAAATGCAGGTGTAGCATCACTTCAGCTACCCGAGTCCCTTCACTTTCAGTCTGTCTCCTTGAAAGACTGGGTTTAGGTTTCTTTTTAAACAGCATCAGACCGGGGTTGTTTTTTTTTTTTTTTTTTTTTTTTAAAGCAGTAAGGTACATTAATAGTAATATGACATATTTGGATTTATTTGCCTCTTCTTTTTCTCTTTGCCTTCTTTTGGCTAATTTTTCTCATTCTATTTTTTTCTCAGTTTCCTTGGAAGGAAGCACAGTCTATGTTTATTTTTAGGGTTATTCTAGAAATGTCAGCCTTCCCGTGTACTAGAGTCTTTTCTCTCTTCCTGGGTGAGTTTGGTTGATGGCTAGAATTCCAGTCACCTCTCACTTCGGGACATACACACCATGGTAGTTATGTATTCTAAGTAGGTCTTTTTTTTAACTTCACAACACCTATTTGTTTTATAAGGTCAGTGCCTACTTAAATGTATATTTTCATTCTCTTAGTTTCTCCTTATATCTCAGATATTCTACCTGGAATTGTGGCCCTCCAGTCTGAAGACATGCATTTAAGAAAAATGGATCTTCAGCTTTACAGTCTGAAGACATTCATTAAAAAAAAAAAATCTTTATTGAGATATAATACATGCCTCATACAATTCACCCATTTAAAGGTACAATACAAAGGCTTGTAGCATATTCACAGACTCGTACAACCACCACCACAGTCCATTTCAGAATATTTTCATTACCTCAAAACAGATTTTTAGTCTGCTGGTGACAAAAATATCTGGTTTTGTCTAAAAATATTTTGTACTTGTCAGGCACGTTCTTGTCAGGTATAGAATTTTCAACAATTACCTTTGTCTGTTAACACTAATATTAAAAGGTACCATTCCAGTTAACGCTGGCTGTGGCTGAGATATCTGCTGTGGGCTTGGTCTTTGCAAGATGATATAATCTCTAATTTCAAGATTGTTTCTTGGTCTTTTTATCCTGACAGTTTATTACCCTGTGTCCAGGTATGTGTTGGTTTTAAAATACACCCTCAAATTCTTAAAGATTCCACCTTGAGGTGTAATCTACATCTTCTCCCTCTGAGTGTGGGCTGGATGGAGTGACTTGTTTCTAACAAGCAGGCTGTGGAGGAACATCACTTCCGAGACTTGGTCACAATTCCCCCTGCTTTCCCTTTTGGATCACTCATTCCACATGCGTGATGCTTCTCTAAGCACTGCTTATTTCTCGCTCTCTGCCACCTTTTGGATCTTCAGCTTTAATTCTGATTTATTAATTCCTTCTTCGACTATAAGTTATCATTCAACTCATTCAGTGAGTTGCTTATGTTAATAAACATTCTTTATTTTCAAGATTTCTCATCAGTTGTTTCTTATAACAAATCCCTGCGCTTGAGTTGTGAGGTGGGGGTTAGTCCCTCTTTGATCTCTCTGGTGATGAAACCAATGCTCATTTCAAAGCCTGTGAGGATGTTACTGTTTTACTTTCTTCCAGCAGAAATTCTCCCACTTGTGTTGCTGGCCATTCTTTATGGCATTGACTGGATTTTCTCACGCATTTTATCATTTCTGAGTACCCCTCATGGGTACAGTTTCTACTTTTCCTTCTCCCTCCCTACAGGGTGCCAAGCGGGGGCCTGCTTGAGGTGTCTGAATCCTACACTGCCACAGACAAACATCGTGCTTCCAACTGCAATCCCAGGAGGTGTGAGCATCTTTTCATCCTTTATGCCTAGGAAGGGAAACAGCTCTAGACCTCTGGCTATGCAGAGGGAGCCTGGCTCCAGCCCTGACACCTGGGGCATGTCTGATCCCCGTCCCTTGTGAGGGGAATCAGTCCTGGCCTTGTCAGCCACCACTTTGGCCCTTACCTACAGCTGCGACTTTGTGCTCCTTTCCTAAGAATTGCCTTCTTAGGGGAGTTGCGTCACTGTGCATTCAAGCGTCTGCTTTACTGTTCGAGTGTGGCAGTCTGTGTGCATGCTCATTGCCCTCCATTGCCTGACTCCTCAGCACCGTCCACCGGAGCCAGGCCGCTGTGTCCCTGGAAACTAGCACAGAGGGAGCAATACACTGGGATGTGACCCATGACTGGGGCAGGAGGCTCAAGGGGAAATCCAGAAAGAAACTCAGGATCCTGGAGGAGACGAAACTAAACGGTCACAGGGACCTCGAGTCAGCCTTGTGGTCAGCCGGTCATTCTGGACAGTAAGCTCCACAGGGGAGGCTCATGGTCCTAAAGCCAGGACCCTGGGGGCCCAGGGTCCAAGGCCACTCCCAAAATCCAGGCTATAATATCCCAGTGGTGAGCAGAATGGGCCACCCTTCCCCATGCAGGGGCCCTGTCCCAGGAAGCCAGAGTCCAGCTCTGACGGGTGAAGGGGGATGAGGGCTTTCTGGGGCTGAGCGGATGTGAATGAATGGTGCCGGGGCCTCGAATCTGTGGCAGCCCAGAGCTGAGGCTTGCCAGGATGCAGCGCACCCCTGTCAGGGGCCCAGTCTCTTCTCTCTCTCACTGTCAGGGGGTCTACAGAGGACCACAGCGAGAACCTCTCCACGGTGTCCCACAGATTACCGTGAGGTCCACAGCTGTCCCCCGAGGACTTTGAGATGATGACTGCTAACCAAGGATGGGGCCAGGACCTAGATGTCTGAAGGTCAGGCCTGGCCCTCCCCACCCCTCCAACCTCAACACACTCAGCCCAATACAGGGCTTCCTCATAGTAAGCATCACCTCTGCAGCTGCCCTCTTGGGGCCCAAACTCAAAACATCCCCAATATTCAGACGGTTTTCTGCCACACACAGGGGTCAGCGTGTTTCTATTTCCAGATAGAAAAAGAAGTTCAAAATACATAGAACAAGCACAGATACAGCATGGCCACAGGGCTGTCGTAGCCTCTCCCCCAACTCAGCATGGAGGGGGCCCTTCAGGAGACAAGGAGCTGACCTCACCCCAGTGGGATGGGTGGGGTTCAGACTGTGAGGCAGGGAGTCAGTTCTGAAGGCAAACTGGAGGTGGTGGCAAGTCCAGGCTCTACCCTGGCCCAAGACCATCCTCCTGGAAGACAGGCCTGGTAGCGGGTGCGGGGACAGGGCACAGCTCAGTCGGAGTCACAGGCCTCTGGCTCGGTGGCGGCGGTGGTGGCCACTGCAGAAGCCAGGTTCTCCTCCTGGCCCTTCAGCCTCTCACCTGCATGGGGGCAGACGGGAGGAGTGGAGCGGAGCCACGCGCCTGCGCCACCGCCCGGAGGGCAGGGGCCCCCGCTGTGCCAGGCCCCACACTTACGGATCAGCTCAGCGATGGCCCTCTGGGTCCGCTTCTCCAGCTTCTCCAGTTTCTTGGCTACGTCTCTCTTGAGGTCCCTGGAGCAGGGAGGCGGGAGGAGGCAGAGGCTGAAGGCTGGCCGGTGCGGCCCTGGCGCTCCCTCACCTCCGACAGCCCCTCTGGCATTAGGAACCACAGAGGTGTGCCCAAGGTCAGGGTGCTCCTCTCTCTCCCTTTCTGTATCCCCCAAAACCCAGCAGCAGCCACCCTTCACAGCCCCAGGGAGGCAGGGGCTAGCACCATGGCCCGCCCAACCCAGGGGGCCGAGCCGAGGCGTGCGGGCCGGATGGCTCCCAGACCTCCCTCCCCGTCTGCTCCCCTTGGTCACCGCCAGGGAGTGACGCGCCCCGGCCCGCTGGGGGTCCTGCCCCTCCTCTGGCCCAGTTCCCCTAACCCCCAGGAACTTCCCCAAGTGCACACACAGCCTCTTCCCCCTGGTTCGGGGTTTCCGAGGACATGCGCCCCATCCTCTGTCTCATCTAATCAGAGCACCTTCAGCTGGTGCCCACTTGACACAGAACTGCACGCAGGAAGGGTGGGGGACCGGCGCCTCTGGCCCAAGGTGAACACCTGGCCCTCTCTCACCCTCCGTCTCAGCCCAGTCACAGGGGCGCCAGGACAGTGAAGATTCCCATTTCAGAGAAGAGGGAACCGGGATCGAAGGGGGACAGGCTAGCTGGTGTCGGAAGCGGGGCAGAAGCCTACACCTGCCCTTCCCGCCATCTTGCCTCCACCCTACGGCTCCCTGAGGACAAGGGTCAGCCTTGGTCAGATGGAGCTCTCTGAGGCGCAGTGGGCCCTCATCCTTTCGGAAGGGACGTTTTGGCGGGGACTGCTGAACCCCCTCTGCCTGAGCCCCTTCCCACCCTCAGGTGTCATGCCCCGCCACGTCCCTCATTCTCCACTTACATCCTTCTCAGCACATACGTCAGACCATAATTATACCCCACGGCTGTCTGTCTCCACTGCCTGCCTCCTGCTGCGAGCCCATGCCGGGCACCAAGAACATCCAGTCAGTCTGCACTGGTCCTACACGGGCAACACTCACCAATCTGGCTTCCGGGGTGCGAGGTTGGCCAGGTCCTGGGAGGGAGCAGACACATGTCAGCGCTGGAGGGGCTCAGGAGAAGATGGGGGACAGAAGTAGGAAAGGGGGTGCAAAGGGGGGAGGGAGGAGAGGGCTGAGGGGAAGCAGGGAAGTAGAAAGGGAAGAAAGAAGTGAGGAGAAGGAAGGGTGAGTGAGGAGAGCAGGTGGGGACGAGAAAAGGACCCGCGGAAGCAGCAGAGGACAGGGTCACCCCCAGGCACTCACCACTTCCTCGATGACCGGCTCTGGCTTGGCGGCCTCCAGCTGCTCCTTCACCTTCTCTTCCACTAGAGGGCGCAAGACACCAACGGATGCCGGTCGGAAATCAGCCACCACTCCCCGATGTGGCAAAGGGCAGCAGCCGTCCCCAGGAGGGTCTGCGCTTTCTTGCCCCTGCCTCTCCCCTCAGCCCCTAACTCCCTAGAGGCAAAGACCTTGCCAAGGCAGCTCTGGAGGATTAGATTTGTGCTCTCAGGGCCCAAGGAGATGGGGAAGCAGACTGCGGGGTGCAGGTGGGGGGATGTGTGGCTGAGTAGCTAACACTTTATTCTTTTATAGGATAAACGTACTTAATTATTAAAATTGAAAACCAAAGAATAAAAACCAAGGCAGAGTCGGGGATCTGCATCATAAGAAGTGCCCAGCACCCCCCACGTGGATAGCTGTGGACAGGCCGCAGCTGGCCAGATGATTCCCATCCGGGGGGACTGGGCCAGGCCCCTCAGCCCACCAGTGAGGACACCTCTCCCCACTGTCTGTGCCCCAGCACTACCACTCCCAGAGCTGGGCGGGTGTCTGCCTGCCCATTGCTCTCCAGAAACCTGGACGGTCAGCCCCTCTTCAGGGTCTTTCTGACCCTCCAAGGGCCCACAGGACCCATCCTCCTATTCCTGCTGTCCAAGGGCCCAGGGCCATGTCCACCTCCCAGCTCAGACAGTCCTCTGAGGGACCTTCCCTTGCAGTCCCTGGAAGGCCTGCAAGGCAGGGTGTGAGCAGGACGAAGCAGGCGTGCCAGGCCGCTTCAGTGCCCTGACCGCTTCTATTTGTCCATCCACCGTGAGATGGTGACGGAGGGTCGCGGAGGCCCAGCTTCCAGCCCAGGCACTGCCAGTTATTCTCCAGGAGAGGGTGACGCCTGCCAAGGAGGAGGCAGCCGACAGGGCCACAGAGCCCACCTACCTGCGACTGGCTTGGCCTGGGGCACCCTCCTCTTCTTCAGGTCCTCATCCTCTGGGACGTAGTTCCGCAGCCTGAGTTCCCTAAAGGGCAGCGAGGACAAGCAGAGAGGAAGTAAAGTGCGTGCGGGACACAGTCTCGTTCATCTCTTACACTTGCAGGCTGGCATGAGAGGAAGACACAGGAGCTGGTCACTTCCCGACTTTGCTCTCTCTGCAGATGACCTGGGACAGGCAGACAGCACGGGGATAGAGGCATCTCTGAGCCTCAGCCCCTCATCTTCCCGTTAGCAGCCAGGCTGCGTGCTCTCCCAAAGCCCCACCTGCACTGGAGGTTCTCGAACAGAGCCGGAGCCAGGGGCACGCGGAGAGCACTCACTTTGTCTCTCTGGCACTCTTCCACTTGACAGCTGTGGGAACTGAGGGTCAGAGAGTTTGCGCCAGTCTTAGAGGGTCACACAGCAGTGGCTGCAGCATGAGACGAGGCAAGCTACGACCGCGAGCGAGGACCAGAGCTCTCGGGCTGAGTTACTCCTAAGAGAGAAACCAGCGCTGGTTCCCCAAGCCCGCCTCCCACTCACAGCCTTCGTGCCCCGGAGCCTCAGACACATGTGGCGAGGGTCTGGTGTGCTGGGAGTAGCCAGCCAAGGTTGAGCGAATAGGCATGGCAGTGTGCGAGGGCGGGAAAGCCACGATCCTCCTGGGCAGCCGTAAGTTCACACACCTCGCTCCTGCATGAGGGCTTGAAAATCGAGCAGGGCCGACCCCACGGCCTCTATGAAGGGGGAGCAGCCACGAGGAGCCAGAATCGCACACTGGGATTGGTCACCCATTGCGGTTGGTTGTTTTCCTCGCATCTTCTCGGGCAGGGCAGGCTGTACTAAGTGCTCCCTGGAGGCCTCCCTGGCTCAGCAGCTCATCAAATACCAAGCTCCACACACAGCAGCCCGCACACGGGCCGGGCCCTTGGCTAACTCCACAGGGCAGCAAAGAGAGAGAGGTCCTGGGAGCTGCTTCTTAATAAAAGCAAGACAGAGATACTGGGACAGACCTGCCACGCCCTGGGGGAGGCAGAAGTGCCCCCCACCCGCCAGCCTGTCAGCCAGATGGGACTAGATGTGGGTCCTTCTTCCCCACGAGCTCTTCTGAGCTCTCTGCACTGCTGGCCCCTCGGAAGTCCTGGGAACATTTCCCCAACAGGAGGCTTCCTGCAGTGTCTCACCTAGGGGACCCTGTGTCCGTGCCAGGGAAATGTGGCTGATTTCTCCAGCTGCGGCACAGGCAAGCTCAAGTGAAGGAGTCCAGAAGGTGTGTGTGGCTACACAAATCAGCACGGGGCATGGTCTCAACTCGGGGCTTTTGTGAGCCTCACCCGCCCTCAGCCAGGGCCCCATGGCCTGCAGTCCTGGGGCTTGGCTAAACCCCCATGTCCTGGGGCCATACCAGCCAGGCTGGTGTGGAAGAAGCCTGCTGCCCACTCCCAGGGTCTGCCTTCTCTATGAAGCAGGGACACCGCCCCGAATCCCATCCCCTAACGCGTGCCTCAGGCCGGGAGGTAAATGCCAGGTCCCTGAAGCACGCGGGGAAAGTGGGGCAGGATCGCTAACGCTGACTTTCATTTATAACAGGGTGGGGAGAAAAGCGGAAGAGAAACTGGGTGTGGGAAGAAACCTGCAGGGATTAGTGAGAATAAGAAACACCCGCCACTCTCAGAAACCGGCTCCAGGGCCAGGGTCCTGAGAGGAGGGGAGAGGAGAGTCCAGCGGGAGCTGAGCCCTGAGATCACAGCAGCCACACCCGAGCACCCCCTGGTGCCCAGGCTTCAGAAGGCTGGCTGGCATGAGGGGGACACAGCGGGGGACGGGGGGGCCAGCGGCATCAGCTGGTGGGCTGGCTGCTCAGCGACTACTGCCCCCACCAGCCGCGCCGCCCACTGTTCCCCTAGAGCTGAGCACTGGTCACACGGTCAAGAACACCCGGGTCCCAGTCTCTGTGGGACTACCCCATCCTGAGGTCCGATTTCCACACTTGTAAACAAGGAGGCCTGCTGGGTGTGTCCAGCTCTGTGGAGCATGGTTCAAGCCCTGATTCACTCAGCTGAGAGCTAATGAGGAGACTGACCCACACTGATGTCCAATTAACTGCTCCTCCCGCCCCACCCTGATTACTGCCAAATGGCGAAAGTCTCTGGACAGACTTCCTGGGGCACTTGGTGCTGCTCTAGGGTCTAGCCTTTCTAACAAAGGACCAAGGTTGAATTTCCTCCTTCTGCAACTTAAATTTAAAAAAAGGAGGCAGGGGCAGAATTCACTCTTCTGGAGGCCACTAGGGCCACACGCTGGTTCTGCTGCTCCAATTTTATGTTTTTAGAAATTTTTTGTCACCCCCATTTTGGAATGAAGTAGCTGCTCAGGGGAGGGGGTGAAAAGAGTTCCATTCTGCCAACACTGTGAAAGTGAAAGAGTGAAAGCCACTTAGTTGTGTCCGACTCTTTGCGACCCCATGAACTGTAGCCCACCAGGCTCCTCTGTCCATGGGATTTTCCAGAGAATGCTGAGGGTAGCTGTTCCCTTCTTCGGGGGATCTTCCCAACCCAGGGATCGAACCCGAGTCTCCGTCAGTGTAGGCAAATTCTTTACCATCTTTACCAGCCACCACCCTGGGCCCAAATCCCAGCTCTGATGCTTCTGAGACAGGACGGGAAGGCTCATGCTTTCACTGGCCTCCGTGTGAAAATCAAGGATTGCGTTTCTCTTGAGGCTGCAGATGATACAGACTGTGGACATCAACCCTGAACAGAGTGGTGCTCTGCAGAGCAGGGGTCAGATCTCACAGGCGTGTCCCACTGCTGCCCTGGAAGCCCCCTCCCAAACCCTGAGTGCTTTCTGCCTGTTAGGATGGCACGAAGGCAGACTGTCCCGAAGGCAGATGGGAAGGAACAGCCCAGCAGACACATGCAGCCTACAGAGGCTTCTTGCAATACTGCCCACGCAGGTGGCAAGTGGCCCACAGCATGGCAGGGATGTGCCTGTCACACACCAAGTGGCAGGGCGGGCCAGCCAGAGGACAGCCTCCCACGTCTCCCCAGTGAGTCCTGGAGCGGGAGTGACGCAACTCAGGGGCTGTGGGTGGGGGCCGCTCTCATCCTCACTGCCACGTTGCTCCCTGTCTGCTGAATCAAGCTCGCGTCACCGGTCTGTGAGACGCCCTGGTGCACAGCCACCATCCTGGGGACCCAACTGGCAGACAGGGGAAGGCCTGGCACTGACCAGCCTAAAGGGCTTGGGCACTGGGCCAGAGCTGGGCCGGGCCTCTGCTGGGGTGGGACCTCTCCACACAGGAGTTGCAGAACCGGTTCTCCATCCCCAAGAAGGAAGGTGAGTGGCCTACTTCCTTCTGCGGTACAAGACGCTCACCGAGGGGGAACCGCCGTCCCTGAGCGGTGACTGCTCTGGCTGGGTGCTGACCACGATCTCAAGCCAGGGGCTGTGGGGGCTGAGGGTTTGGGGCTGGCTTGTTCAGACACTTAACAGGACACGCTCCTCTGCCCCGTGCCCAGTGGAGTGTGCAACGTCACTCGTTTCCTCCCACCTGGCTGGGTGGCCATGACTGTCAGGCACAAGCCCTACCCTCGACATACCTCCACGGCACACACCAGCCGACTTGGCATCAGGAGGAAGTGACTGAGGGCTTACGAAAAACACAAGCAACTGACATGAGTGTCCCTTTCTGAGGCCAGGTCTCCAGGGCTGTGGGGTCACCTCTTCTCTAGGCGGCAAGCAGGGAGGCTGTGTTAGAGATGAGCCACGAGGGAAGGAGGGCTGGGAGAGGAAAGACCCAGCCCAGAGGAGAAGCAGGGGTCCTCCTGGGGGTGGGAACATGTCTTTCCTTCACACAGTGCCTGGTCGGCCTTTGGGGAACTGACTCTCAGTAAATGGGGATTTGGTTGTAGGGGAATGGGGCAGGATTTATCCTGAAGAGAGTAAGAAAAAAAAAATGTTTTTCAGGTATTCTGAGTTATAGATTCCATGTAATACAAATTGAAACTCTAGCAAACTTTTTATTTATATTAGTTTATCATTATTTTTAACAAGTAGGCAACAATAGACACATACACTTATATGATGACGACGTTCTGAAATTTCAAGAGGAACTGGCATGAGACAGTGTGCCCCTCCCACCTTCTCTGAAATACCCACAGATGGGCCACTAAGGACTGGGTTAAGATAACAGGGAGGGTACCACATCCAGAAAGCCCCCTCTTCCTCTCCCACTTTCCACAGCACGTCACTGTCCCCCTCTGTCACCTTCAGCAAGCTTTTAAAATAGATATTAACAAGCTGACTCTAAAATTTATAAGGAAAGCCAAAGGAACTAAAACAGCCATGATTCCTAAAAGGTCTCTGTGGACAGATGGGCCAGAGGACGGGCAGAGAGGAAGGTGGGTGATTCCCCAGCAAGGCTGGTGAGGGGTGAGGTACCGGGGTGCCTGCCTCTCGTCCTGCTGGACTTTCCCATTTCCTCAGCCGCCACCCCTGACCCTGCACTGTATCTGGGCAGACGACTGAATCTGAGAAATGACTCAGGCTCCAGGCAGCAATCAAAAACCTGAGGATAAACCCAGAGGAAACCAAAGGGTCTCTCAGCAGTTACCACAGAAAGGAGAAAACTGCAGGCACCCACCGCCAAGCCCCTGAGCCTGTGGTCACTTGGCAAATAAAAAGCAACAACCTGGCCTTCGTC
Organism: Ovis canadensis; assembly: GCF_042477335.2. Taxonomy (NCBI): domain Eukaryota; kingdom Metazoa; phylum Chordata; class Mammalia; order Artiodactyla; family Bovidae; genus Ovis; species Ovis canadensis. The sequence goes on along the minus strand of NC_091263.1, from coordinate 67,185,861 downwards.
TCTGTCACCAGCGCAGGCTGCACAACGTGCTGGGGGCGCTGAGCCCCAACGAGAAACCACAGAGCCCAGAGCTGGGGTGACCAGGGTCCCTGCACCAGCATGGAGCATCACCAGCCTCCTCAGCACAGGGCCGTCGCCATCTCTGAAAACAAGTGAGGTGGCGAGACCCCAGGGCCTCCGTGAGGACGGTGTGAACACACTTTGCAAACTGTGAAGTCACACACGTGCAGACACACATGTGCCCCTGTGGGCTTGAAAAGGCCCCATCTCGTGTGAGATCGGAGCCTGAACACAAAGGCGCGGACGAGGCGCCGGCCCCCGGGGGAGGCTTCCACTCACCCTGGCGGAGGAGGCCAGGGCAGGCTGCGGTGTCGGGAAGTCGCCGGCCGAGCTTCCTCTGGGGGGCACCCTTCCAAAGCACAGCTCACTGGGATAAGCTTTCACAGGGCCTCAGCAGCCAGTCCTGGGGACTTCCCTGGTGGTCAGTGGCAGAGGCTCCGCACTCCCAGTGCAGGAGGCCCGGGGTTCAATCCCTGGTCACGGAGCTCCAGATCCATATACTGCACGTAGGACCCAGCGCAGCCCAATAAACACACGTTAAGGAAAAAGAAAAGCTCCAGTCCTCACAGGGAGCAGGAACCCAGGCTGACGGCTGGAGCAGAGCCTGACACACCAGGGAGAGTCTGGACCTGATTCTGGGGTTGCTGCAGAACCATGCCACCCCAAGTATTTCAGAAAAGAGTGAGGAGACATAATGTGAGGGGTCTGGTGGCTAAAAAAATGGCCGGTGGCTGAGAGTCAGATAGCCAGTGAGGGCAAGGGTGCAGAAAAGGTCCCAACAGTAAGACTGTCCTGTTTGAACAAAGTGGCCATGGGGTGGAGAGGCAGCAACAGGACAGATGTGGACAGGATGATGCTGGGACGACGCGGAAACCGACAGGTAGGGGAAGAGAGCTGAGTGCGAGGCGTTACCTGTGCTTCTCGCCTTCCTCCTCCCCTTCTCTGAGCTGCTTGGTGTTTGGCTCCCCGTCTTCCTTGTCCTGCAAAGGAAGGGAGAGAAACCACTGCTCAGATGAACACCCCTCCTTCCAGTCCACACTGCCCAGGCAGCTAACGGAGAATAGGACAGCCTGGCGAGGACCAGCCTGGGGTTCCGCCAAGCACACGCCTGCTGTAGCTGACAGGCATGTTGCTGGAGCCGCCCTTCCAGCCCTCGGCTCCCCCAGCAGAATTTAAAGCCCCTGACCCCAGCCCAGGCCCAGACCTGGGGAGCCCTCAGAGTGCATGTGCAGGAAGAGCTGGAAGGTCGTGGGTGCTGAGAGTTGACGCTGGTCAGGGTCAAGGAGGGCCCATGCTGGCAGGCCAGCAGCCACCCTCATGGGTCTGGATGGAGCCACCCTCAGGAGTCGGAAGGGACAGAGCGAAGACGAGTCACCGGGAGCTTTTGTCCCGCCTCCTGAAACAAAAGCTCAGGCCTCCTGAAACCCCTCCAGGCCAGAGGCTTCTCCAGAGATACCTATTTGGTTCATTGAAGAAGTATCACTCAAGTTAGGACTAGGCTTGTACAAGTTCATTCTTGCAATGTATTAAGTGGGGCAGAGGGCAGGGGAATTGGTTTGAACTTTCCATGGGAACAATTTCTTCTAAATCTGGTTCTATAAAAAAAAAACATGTATTTATTTGGCTGTGACGAGTCTTAGTGGCAGCACACGGGATCTTCCATCTTTGCCACGGCATGCAGTGTGAACGCTTGGTTGCAGCAGGCAGGATCTAGTTCTCTGATCAGGGGTTGAACCTGGCCCCCTGCTGCGGGAGCGTGGAGTCTCAACCACAGGACCACCAGGGAAATCCCTAACTCTGGTTCTTTTATCTTCCTTGCCACGCCTGGACTTCCTTCCCCCACACCACCATCCTCCCCAGCCTCTCTGCAGGTCCAGAGGAGCCACGTCCATCTCAACCCTGACAGAGCACGCTTGCTCCCCAGGTATGCCGAGGGCGTGGCAGAAGGCCACCCCATGCTGTTTCCACTCCTTCCTTACCACAAAACCACGGCAGCTGGATCAGACCTGCCTGCGGACAAGTGAACACGGAGCCTGCTCTCACATACGCGGGCCCCCGTCCCCAGGGCCTTCCTGAGAGGCCCTGGGACACAGCCCTGTCTGGGGTCTCCCTGCACGCCAGGGCTGGCCCTCCAGAGGGAGTCCCTGTGCCCCTGATTACCAGTCATGACCTGCCTTTGACTCGCTGGAGCATGTTCCGAGGAGACAACTGGAAGCCCCTGCCACGGGGAACCTGCTGCCAGGGAGATAAGAACATATAAAGTCCAAGTAAAACAGCTGCTTGTGTCACCTCTCCTAGAGGTTTGTTTATGCCACTGACAACGGCCTCCCTGAAGGCGGCACTCACATTATGAGTCACTTCCTGCCAGTGTTTGTTGTGGAGACCCTGGGAGCCACCAGACTGTGCCACCAACCCCGGCTGGGAGCTCTGGCCCAGAGAAAGGTTTCTGCGATGTGAACAGGGCAAGATGCTGACCTGGTTCTCAATCCGGGTGGCCCAGTCTCCTGGGAGGAGGCGGCAGGAAAGAATGACAGTGGCCACCTGAGTGAGGTCAACACGGACCTGTGGGGTGGGTGGGTGGGGGGCTTCCTGGCTTCCTACTGAGGGGTGGGCAGAATGCAGGTGTCATAGGATGGGGAGATAGGAGCAGGAAGGGCGTTCCCAGAGGGGAGCAAGCTTGAGCAAAGAGCGGGTGTGGTCTGAAGAATACACAGGTGGCTGGAGCACAGACACACAGGTAAGGTTGTCAAGGCAGGCGGGTGGTCACACAGGGCTCTGGCCAGGGTTCTTAGGCAACGGGAGCCAGAGGAGACTCGGGGGCAGCAAACTACAGGCGGAAGGACCATAGGCCTTTCCCAGAAGCCTGCTGACGAGGCTGGGCAGGGAGGCACAGAGGCAGAAGCAGATTTGGTGATGGCCAAAGAGATGGGAGAGCAGAGTATACACTCTTAACTAAAACAGAAGTCAGGGTTCCCCATGTGGCTTCCCGCCTGCAGACACCCCTCCCTGACAAATGCTAGTGATTACACAAGCCAGCGGAGCCTGGCAGCCTACAGTCCAAAGGGCTGCAAAGAGTCGGACATGACTGAAAGAGACTCAGAACACACACGCACAGAAGCCAGAAGCCAGGACATTCAAACTCCTTCCTGGTTGCCAGCCAATGGACTTCCAGATGGCCGGGGGTCCTGCCTCAGGGGAAGGAGGTGATGGACACAACACCCGGCAGCAAGGACAGAGGAGAGAACAACAAAGGCCTAGCTTTCCCCTCAAGGGGGCTGGTGGGCAAGACCCAGCAAAGCTTCTTTCCCCGTGGGCTCTGCTAACCTGGGCCAGCTCGGGGCAGAGGGTGGGGGCTGTGGGAACAGCCTTTGGGAGCGAGTCCTTTGCAAACCCCATGCCCATTTCCCAGACCCTGAGCAAGAACAAACTCAGCAGCGTGTCTGTCACCACCCTCCCGGGGTCCCAGAGACGCTCGAGTGTCTTGGCAAAGGCCAAGTTACTCATTAATAAGTGAGAAAACAACCAATGATCTAAATGACATTTACAGAAAATGCTGCGCACTCTGGTGGGCGGCTGCGGCAGTGGCGTAGGCTGCAGAGGTCGAGGAAGCCCCCTGCAGTCGGGAGAGCAGGGTCTGTGTGAGAGCAGGGGCTCAGGAACAGCACCCATGTGTGTTGGGGGAGTGGGAGCAGGTGAACGAGTGAGCAGGCCACGCAAAGGTGTGCTGCAGTTGCCCGTGCAAAGGCAATTCGGGTAGCGCATGGCTTGGGGAGGCCCTGGCCTGGCTCACAGGCAGCGCTCACACTGCTAGGCAAGGGGACAGGAGGCACTGGCCAGCCTCATGGTCCACCCAGCCTGAGACTCTTGAAGACCCTCAGATCTGAAGGACTCACAGGATCGCCGCCAAAAGCCCTCAATTCAACCCATGGGGGAAGCTGACAAATGGCCCTTATGGAAAGGAAACACTGGCTTGGGGTCACAGAACGTGTCAGCACTGGCTGCGGGTCTGGATCGAGGTCTTCCTGAACCCAGCCCTGCATTCCTGCCAAGGAGATGGGAGAGGCACTTAGTTTCTAAAAACAGCTCTGGCCTCGGTCACTTCTGCCACGCTCCCCCCGTGGATCAGATCTGGACATGTGAGATCAGACCAGTCATAGCCAGCTGGGCTGACGTCTCCGCCCTGGAAGACACCTAAGCATGTGCAGGCAGACGGCCCGGGGTGCATGGTGTCCCAGGGGATCTGGAGACTCCTCACCAGCCCCCAGACCCTTAAATCCAACTCACTGCCTAGCCCCTCCGACGCACACCTTCCCCAAACCCCCACCCTTTCCCCTCCTTCCAACCCCATGTTCTAACCCGCGCCCACGGTCCCCACCGCAGCCAAGCCCACAGCTACTCCCCCTCCGCTCTGGAGAACACTGCGGCCTGCTGCATTCTCGCCTTGTCTTTTAATCCCTCTCCCCTACCTGTCTCTGCACCTTGTCCATCCACATGGATAGAGCGTGTGCTCTTCTCAAAGCTCTCATTGGTCCCCACACCCTCTGGACAAGCTCTGGACTACAGCATCCCCCTCGCAGCCTCCCCAGGCCCAGCCTACTCCCCGTACCCCGTCCACATTGGCCTCGTCCACACACTGGACCCTTTGTCTCAAGTCCTGTCCATTCTGATAACCCCAAAGAAGGCCCACCCTTTGGCCCGTCGAGACGCCAGCTCAAAGGCCACCTTCCAAAGGCCGCCTTCGGAGGTGACTGGGCTCTGCTACTCCTCTGGGCCCAGGACACAGGCCTGCGATCATTCCTATTCATCATCAGCCCCCTTCCTCTCGGTGCGGGGGTATCTCCTGGACTCTCTCCAGGTATAGCCTAGAGCCAGGACTAGATCACCTTCATGAACTCTTTGCCAGCTTCACCAACTCTTCAATTCTCCTTACCAACTCCAGAAGAGCCAAATTCTTACAACACTGGTGGCTGCAGGGCAGGGAAGTCCTGGCCTGGACCGGGGTCCTCCCCACAGCCCACCTGTCTGTTCCTGGAGGTGCCCCACATTTCTGACCCCAGCCCAGGTTTCCACACGAGAGCCCCATCCCTGCTCTCACCCTTCTCAGAGCCCCCAGGAGGAAGGCACCACGGAGGCAGGACTTCAGGGGTTCTCAAAAACAGCCCTACCCCAAACAGAGCCTGACTAACCTGTTTCATAACGCTTGAAATCCTTTCTCCAGGAACAACACTTTTATAAATAAAATTAGTGTTGTGCAAGATTGGTGTTATTTCTCCTTTACACATATGATAAGAATTCATCTTGGCCTGAAGTTTTCCTTTGTGAGGTTTTAGGTAGAGGCTCATTAGATTTCCTCTTTCTTCTTGAGTCAATCTTATTATATAGTGTCTATCAAGAAAATTTCCATTTATACTGAAATTACTGGCAAAGTCACTTATAATATCTTCTTATTATCCTTTTAATGTCTGCAGAATCTGTGGTGATATCCACTGATACTGATAATTTGCGTTTTTCTCTTTCCTTATTAGACCAGCTGGAGATTGATCAATTTGGGGATACTTTCAGACTTGGTGCTTTGGGGGGGCTGTTTTTAATTTGGGAGCCATTCCTGATTGAGGGACTAAGATCCCACATGGCACGTGGTACAGATAAATTTAAAAGAGAGGAAGAAAAGAGGCTCCAAACCTTAGTCCCCTAGGAAAAGGGGAAAGTGGCCTGGGTTTGAGCCATTCCAGCCCCTACTTGACCCAGGGTGGGAAAAGTCACAGAGAGACGGGCCCAGATGCCAGGATCAGGGAGCAGGAGGGGACTGACCACGTGGAGGGTGAATGTGGCATGTTCCACAGCACCACCCTGCACACATCTTCAGAGCCAGGGCACCCTGGGGGGAGGCACAGGGACTTCCTGTCAGGGGCAGCTGCAGCAGGAGCTATGTGCCAAGGGCACTTGAGGGAGGGCAGTCACCCAGAGTCTGACTCATCCTGAAGAGGCAATGATAAGAGCCACCATGCCTGGACACAGATGCTGCACAGCCCTCTACTGCCCAGAGATGGGGGAACGGGATGGGCAGGAGGGTCCAAGCCTCGTGGGCAGACAGTGATATTCGTGGGCTGTAGGGGCCCTGACTCTGGGCCCTGGCACTCAGCCTGCTGCTAGGACCACCTAGCCTGTGTGCCCACTGTCTGCCCAGGAGATAGGGAGATCCCTGAAGGCAGATGCTTGTCTTACCCACCTGTACCCTTGGGCCTGACACCGCCTACAGAAGGCATAGCTCATGGCCTTGATTTCACCTTGCTGTGTGACCTTGGGCAAGTCATTCAACCTCTCTGGTCTGGATTTTCTCATTTATGAAAAGTGTGAGGATCACACCAACATCATGGCCCTGTTTTAAGAAAGAAATGATCAGGGAAGAAAGAGGAAGGCCTGCAGCTTGGGTGACAAGACAGCAGACCCCGAGGGGAGGAAGGGAAGGGCTGCGGAGAAGCCACAGGCCACAGGCCCAGACTGCTGGCACCTGCGGAGGTCATGAGGAGTGTTCACTTTCACTGTCTCCACCAGGCATTCTCTGCAGTCCCGAGGGCATTAAAGTGTCTGCTTCACAAACACGTCAGAAGGCATGTCAGACAACTGGCATGCGGGGGACAGATCTCTTGTTCCCCTTGGTTCAGGGCTCCACCAGGAATCAGAGGTCAGCAGGGGAGGGTGGGGACTAATGGCCCCAGAGCCGCCCAGGCTCTTAAGGGTGCGGACAGTCCCTAAAGGCTTGTGAGCGGAGAGAACAAAGCTACAGGGAGCGGAGGGCTGGGAGGACAGAAAGGAGCGGGAGATAAGGCTGCCGATAAGAGCCTGGAACTAGGTCAGGGCCAGAGGGGGCGGGGTCGGGGGGGGGGGCACAGAACAAGGGGGTGCCTGAAGCGGGAGGAGTCAGGGACGACTGAGGTCCTGACCTGGACTCACTGGGAGACTGAAGGCGCCTGAGACAAAAACGGTGCCAGGGCTGAGGGGACAAAGAGAAAGGGTGCGGTAGCTTTCAGGCTGTCCAGGGTTGAGGCCCGATGCCTGGACTCTGACGACGGTCGGCACGGACACAGGCTGAGGTTCCAGCGCACAGCCTCGCCCCGGACGACCGCTGACGTCCTGCGTGTGGCAGAGAAGCATGGGGAGGTGGCCCCTAGCCAAGTCTGGTCCTGTTCTGGTCACAAGTGCAAACGGGGAACTAGTCATGCCCAAAGGCGGCGGCATGTCCTCCAGCAGCCTGCTGTTGTCCCTTCGTCGCCCAGCCGTGACCCCACGGGCTGCGGCATGCCAGGCCTCCCTGTCCGTCACCATCTCCTGGAGTTGGCCCAGGTTGATGTTCATTGTATCAGGGATGCCGTCTAGCCATCTCACCCTCTGACACCCCCCTCTTCTACCCTCAATCTTTCCCAGCATCAGGGACTTTTCTAATGAGTTATCTGTTCACATCAGATGACCAAAATACTGGAGCTTCAGCTTCAGCATTAGTCCTTCCAGTGAATATTCAGGACTGATTTCCTTTAGGATTGACTGGTTTGATCTCCGTGCTGTCCAAGGGACTTTTAGGAGTCTTTTCCAGCCCCACAGTTCAAAGGCACCAATTCTTTGGTGTTCTGCCTTCTTTACGGTCCACCTGTCACAACCATATGTGACCACTGGGAAGACCACAGCCTTGACTATACAGACCTTTGTCTAGCAGTCTACCAGTCAAGAAATACTGACTGGCTCCCTTCTGCTAGGCACTCCACACTGGGTGCCAAGAAGGAAAAAAAAGAACCAATAGGTACTGGCTGTTCACAGACTAACGTGGGCACTCAGCCTGGGTCCATGGACAGGATTTCATGATCAGACACACACGCAGGCCCGGTGTGCAAAGGCTCATTTTTCCGGAGGAAGAATCCACAGCTCTTCAGATTCTCAGCGGGGTGGTAGCCCAGAGGAGGAAAGGAAAGGTCACGGGGACTTCTTTGGGTGGCACCTGAGGTGTCTGAGGAGGCTTGCCAAAGGAAATACCACCTTTCTTTCTCTCGTTTTCTTTTTTTTCGGCCCTGTGGCATTTCGGATCTTAGTTCCTGAACCAGGGATCGAACCCGTGTCCCCTGCAGGAATCTCAACCACTGGCCCACCAGGGAAGTCCCCCGCTTTTCTTGCACTTTAAAGGCTGAGTGGGATTGGGGCTGGGAGGAAGGCAGCAGAGGGGACGAGCACCCTGAGTGTGCAGAGGGTTAACAAGGACCCTCCCATGGCCCCTGCAGGAAAGCCGCTGGGAGGTAACACTGGGGGAAGAGCAAAGACGAGTCGCCTTCTTTCCTTCACACACACCAGCCTGGACCAGTTCCCCTGCGCAGCAAGGCAAGGCTCCCAGCTCCTGCCCGGCCCCCCGGAGGATGGATGCACTGTGGTCTGCAGGAAGCTGGGTGGCAGGGCTGGACAGACCAGCGGTTGGAAAATCACTCCCCATCGCTTACTGGTGGTGAGGCCGTGGGCACCTGCAGGACCTCTCCGAGCCTCTGCTAAAGGCTCTCCCCACTCCGTTAAAGTGGGGCTGGTGCTCTGTCCCAGGGTGTTTGAGGATTAAAGGCACTAACTTGGGATCCACCACGTGGGGCAGAACCCTACACGATATCCAGGGTGGGAGAGAACTGCTGGCATCCTGGGATGTCCTGAGCCCTGGCCACCATCAGCGGTGGGGCCTGGAGAACCAGGCATATCCTCTCCTTTCCCCACCGCCACCTGCTTCCTTGAGCCCTCGGTATCCTTTTTTGATAGTGCTTCTTTATTTTCTGCCAAGTTCCTGTAAGTGACCAACTGTTCATTTTGAAAATTGAGACTCAAATGAAGAATGACCTGTCTGATTCCCTCAGGGGCCCCAGGCTGGAAGAGCAGACACCACATCTGTGAGGCTTCCCCACAGAAACCTCTTTCCGCATCCACCACAGAGCTCCACGGCAGCTGGAAGACGGTTGGTAGGTTGCGGCACTTTCCCCCCCGGTTGTGTGCAGGCTGAAGGTTACACCCCTTTTTAGCAGAAGGGCGTTCTTCCCAGGCAGGCCATCAAGTGATAACTGTCCCAGACACTTGATTTTACCTTGATTTGTCTATTCGAGATTTTGCTTGTCATCTGTCTTCCTAGATTAAGCTACAAAAGGCTTGCCCGTCACTGTTCGCCAGCATGTGACACATGGCAGCAGGTGACAATGGAGAGCGAATGAATGGGCAACCCGGGGTGGGGGGCAAGGAGAGGCAGGATGCACATGTTAATTCACCCTGACAGACAAGGCTCTCCTCCCGACGTGGTCTGGGCCGCCACACTGCACTCATGCACCAGGCATCGCTATCCTTTTCTCCAAGGACGCAGGGTCTGAGGCTTGGTGACACCTAGCACAGGTCTCTGTGCGTGTCGGACCCCAAGGTCTTTCTGTCAGTTTGAGACAGACAGACAACTGGAAGCCGGTTCCCTGCTGCTACATACATGGTTCCTTCTGCCAACACATCTGCTTGCTCACCCCTCAGCCATCTGTCCTACCCTCCCCCTCTGTCAATTATCTGCACTTCTTCTTTCCTGGAGAATGAGGGCCAAAAAATCCCAACCGTGCCTACTTCCTAAGAGAGTGGGAAGGATCAAATATAACAAGGTCCCACACAACATTAGAAGGCTCCCCAAGAGCAGGCGAGCTCTGGGGAGGGCGGGACCCAGCTGTTCTTCACCTCTGTTCTACGGTATCTCCTAGCAGTCATAACAGGATGCCAGGCAACTGACTGTTCAATGAATGGAAATAACACTATTTAATTCATCAGCATAGAAACATAGCAAGGTCAACACTGCCTTCTCCTCTCACAGATAAGAAAGTTGGAGGTGACGTTACTGTGAAGTAACTTGCCCGGAGTCCTGTTGCTCGGCCTTGCTGGCGCCCCAAGGGTAGGGTGGGCCTCCAGCCTCGGGGTCTCCACAGAACCTTGGCTCTGACCCTCCTCCCGCCCACCTCAAACACTCAGAGAATCTCACTGGCCTCTAACGTCACTCTGCCTCACATCACAGGGCTGACATCCCTTCCTGGTGTCATCTCTGGGAAACGCAACCAAACCACGAGGAGCCCCAGGTATGGCCGTTTCTGGGCCAGGAACTCCCGTCCCAGGAAAGCACCACAGGAGACAGAAGGGCGATGTACACAGAGGTGTGTCTCTCGTGATATGGAGCAGTGGGGCCCGGAGGAGGCTGTGACCTGCGGGCGCAGGGAGGCAGGCCAGCGGCTCGCGCCCCCCGCCAGAGCGGTCACCCAAGTAGCGACCTGACGGGCATTACCGTGAGACAGGACAGGATGGGGGGGGTGTGGAGCCACACACGTGAGCGTGAGCGGAACCATGGCAACACTGGCGTGGGACGGTCACACAACAAGGCTGTGGGTAGTGCTTCCTCCGTTTCCTTTCCTTCTGTTGTCAAATGACTTACGAAATGACTTAAAGACATAAGCGACCGGAGGCAGGGAGCTGCCTGCGGCTCCCTGTCTGGCCTGCGCTCTCACCTGGGACTCTCCTGACCTTCACCTGCCCCAGCGGGCCAGCAGGGAACCATAGGTAGCCCTCAGGCCCGACCCAGCCTCATCAGGGTTTAATGACCTTTCTCAAGCTGAAAACAAAAACAAAAACCCCAGCACTGCTGGGAAAAGAGGAGGGCAGAGGAGGCCTGCACATACCAGCGGCCCTAAGTGCCCAGGGACAAGGCCCGGCAGTCCAACCAGCAGCCACGCTGCAAGCCGAGCGCCTCCAATCAGGCCAAACATCTCCTTGTGAATAATCAGCCTGAAGATTTCAGTTACGAAGTTAACGGATGGTGATCCATGAGGTCACCCGCCTCCCCTCCGTGGCCCCACCATTTCCCTTTTTTGGAGGGAGGGGGAAAATGCCTCCCCTGCCACAAAGCAGAACTCACAGCCCCCAGGACTTCCTCACCGTGCCAGGCTCACAGCTAAAGCCAGAGCAAGTGAATCCCAATGGCAAATGGTAAGGTCCCCGAAGGCCCCTGCCCGGGGATGGGACAGCCACATGCGGCTCTAGGGGACTGGCCACAAGGGACAGTCAGAGTCACCAGGCCCAGCCAATCAGCTGTGGGGAATGGAACAGCCCCCCGGAACCCCATGGTGTCTGACTCTCTCCAGGTCCGCCAGGCTGGAGAACAAACAGCCTTTGTACTTAACTCTGGCTGGTGGGCGGGGCTCTGAAGCAGAGTCCTGGAGGGAGGCCCCGGGGTGCCTATCTCCCATGTGTTCACCATCCTGGATTCCATGGAAGCAGCCAGCAGGGGCCTGAAAACCGGGAGTGGCCCTTGAAATGACACCCTCCCACCTCCCCCAGACACCTAAGCACACATGCCTGTTTACACCGACGGTGGGTGCTGCCAAACGGTTCTCCCAACGGCCACCAACAGGACAGCATCAGGGCTCCTGCCACCAGTGTCACGTGGCTGGCTCTTTACAAGCCTGTGACCCGCTAAAACGAGCAGCTCTTCTCCATGCGCACAGCAGTCAAAGCAAGCCCAGTCCACGCCTGAGCAACAGACTCACTAGACTTCACACACCGTGAGGTTGATCTTGCTGGCATGGCTGCTGCCCGCAGACTTTTAAATAAGCCCCTGCTGCTGCTGCTGCTGCTGCTGCTGCTGCTGCTGCTAAGTCACTTCAGTCGTGTCCGATTCTGTGTGACCCCATAGACGGCAGCCCACCGGGCTCCCCTGTCCCTGGGATTCTCCAGGCAAGAACACAGGAGTGGGTTGCCATTTCCTTCTCCAAGGCATGAAAGTGAAAAGTGAAAGGGAAGTCGCTCAGTCCTGTCCTACTCTTCATGACCCCATGGACTGCAGCCTACCAGGCTCCTCTGCCCATGGGATTTTCCAGGCAAGAGTACTGGAGTGGGGTGCCATCGCCTTCTCCCCTGAACTCCTCCCAAACTCCTGCTTTTCTTCCAGGAAAACCTCAGCCCAGCCAACTGCCAGATCCATGTGCCCGTCGAATTGCTTCAGTTCGTCGTTCTGATGTTCATGGAGTGCCCCGAGTCCTGTAACCTGGTGGAGGTGACTAAGACACGACCGCTGCCCTCAGGGAGCTAAGGGGCAGGTGAAAGAGGAAGCAGACAGGTGAATGGAGAGTTCCCGCAGAGCCGTGGGAATGCGGGGTGACTAACAGCTGGGCGGAAGATGAAATTCGAGCTGACCTGGAGGGACAGTCAGTCAGAGCAGGCAGGGCAGCGCAGGGAGTGCCGGAGTTACTAGAAATACTGGGTGTGTGAGGCTGGTCCCTGTGTCCGAGGGGCGGGCAGAGACCCCCACAGTGCCCTTGGAGGAGGAAACGGCAGGGAAAGGCCTGCCCGGGGGCTACAGACTTCATTTACAAGCAGTGCGAAACTAGCGACACGCAGGTGGCAACAATGTGATGGGGTGTTATTGATAAAGAACATTTGGGAAGGGCCAGAAAGGAAAGGGCAGCGGTCATTGGTTGAGGCCACGGGAAAAACAAGCCAGGAATGGGTCAAAAAGGCCACGTCCTCACCCCAAGGCTGGCAGATGGCAGCTGCCCCCTTGGTGTGTCTGGAGGGACAGCCCCTGCCAGCCACATGGTGCCAGGCTGTGCTCACACAGCTGCCCACGCTTCACCCGTGCACATGGAGCCTCTAGCCCCCACAGCTGCCCTGGGGTCAGGCATTATCATCCCATCCAGACGACGACGACGACGAGGTTCAGAACAGCTAAGGAGCTTACTCAACAGTTCACAGCTAATAAAAGACAGGTCAGCATTTAAACAGAGGTTTCTGATTGCAGCACGCCCCCAAAACTCTTTCAAATAAACAGCCTCAAGGCTTGGGAGTGCTTTCTGCACAGGAGCCACCAAAGAGTGACCACGTCCATTACTGAGTGAGAAAAGCAACAAAGCCACCAACTGCTAGAGCTGCAAAGACCTCAGAGAGCACCCGGTCCAACAAAAACTACATCCAGAGGCCCAGGGCATGTGTTCAATCAGAATCTTGCAGGGTAAGACTCAGGAATCTGCATGTTTCAAGAGCTGGCCCACTCCGAGGTCATGATTCTAGTGCATGGCCCCAGCTGAGGAGCCTCTGAGTCAGATCACATCCCTCCTCCCAAAGAGGCTGACCCAGGGGAGGAAGTGACCTGTATGAAGCCACCCCAAGCTGCCTGTGGTCCCCAGGGTGGGCTCTGCATCAGAGTAGACAGGATGAGAAGAAACAGAGAAATCTCTCATGCAACATAAACACGGGCCACGAGAGACCCAGGCAGAGCACAGCACGAGAAGGCCAAGAGCTGGGCTGGTCTAGACCTGGGGTTTAGATTTCAATCGGACTGGTACTTGTCTATTTTATCATGTTGCCTGGAGCCATGCAAGAAGGTGACCGGAACTTGAATTCCCAGGTCATTCTATGGGCTGCCCAGTGCCCACCACACCCTTCCCTTACTTGGGAAGGTTCCATGTGGAGTCCTGGGAGAGGACGAGCCAGCTTCATGCTCTAGAAGCTAAAAGTGCCCACTACTCGCTGTCCCAGCAGAGAGAGGGGCCAGCAAACAGACTTTTCTCTGGAAGTGTTGGCAGCAAGCAGCTGCAGTGTCCAGACATTTGAGGGCAAGCCCTTTTTCTGTGAAATGCTGGGCTTCTTTCTGACTGCCTATCTCCACGGTATGCTCTCTTTTTTACAAATGAACAAACCAACCAACCAGCCAGAAGAGATTTCTGTTGCTTGCAACTAAGTACGCTGGCTTCATGTGGCCACATATAAGAACAGTCCAACATCATGAGCATCACTTTAAGCATTCCACGTTTCTTAGATACCCTGACTCATCTGATCCACAGGGAGGCCCTGGATACAAGCCAGGCAAAGGTCCTGAGGCCTGGTTTGCAAATGGAGCAGCTGGGCTGGGGATATAAAGTGTTCTGTGGATGTGTTTCCAGAATCCCCCCAGGTCCACCACAAAGGCCGATGGCAGATGCAGGCAAGCCAAAGGTCTCACCTGGGTTCCTCTCACTATCCCTCCATCCCAACCTGGAGCTGAGCCTGAAATGTGCAAGGCCCCCACCCTGGAACCCCAGTTCAAACAGCAAATTCTTGACAAGTCAACTCCCAGGCAAGTCAGCGGTTTACAGAGCAACAAAGTGCGCTGAAGCTCCTAGGAGACTAGAAGCTATTTTAACCTCTGATCAGCTGCTTCTCAGAGTGTCACAGTCTGAGAAGTACAGGGAAGACAGCTGTCTCCTCTCTGGTGCGATCTCCAAGTGATAAAGTCCTCATTAAAACCAAATTTAAACTACAAGCCAGAACTGGCACATTTATTTGTGGGGGAAAAAATTGCTTGAACAAGGTCTTTCGGTTTTCACCTACACATATTTCCTCTGGAAGCAAAGCAGTTTTTCTTTTAACCATGTGCTGGGCTGAAAGGTTGAGAAGCTGAACCACACAAAGCAGCAGAGCTGTGGGACTCCTGAGTTCATGGCCCTCTCTGAGCAGCACTTTCCAAAAGTGCAGAGGGGTGTTAAATGAGGGAGCGTCTATGACGTGTGGAGCTCTCTGCTGTGGCCGCACCATGAACAGTAGGCGCCGACCACGACAATGATGACAGTGGGGCCGGACGCTCTCACCTGCACCCTGAGCACGAGGCCCCCGAATTCCATCACCCAAGTGAGGCCTGCTCCCCTCACCCCATCTCTGAAAAGGGGCACATGACTGACTCCACACGCACTCCTCTCTCCTCCCCTCCCTTCATCTCGAGGAGAACCTAGGCCTTGCGCTTGAGCTGACCACGGTTTAGAAGGGCAGCTCCATCATGCGTGCAGGGGACGTGAGTCCAGGTCAGAAAAGCCAGCCGCAGTGTGTGGGGTTGCTGGGGCAGGGGCTTCCACAGGCGGTCTCCCTGAAGTCAGACACCTTTCCACCGGCCTATTCTGCTTCCACCCCACCCTCCTTCTCCCAGGGCTCCAGAGAGCCAGCCCCTCACACCCCTCCTCATGGGTTTTTGCGGCACCTCCACCAGGTCAGAGTTAGGCCGCCTGGAACACAAAGCCCAAATGAAGAGGTGACCCACAGGCCAGCCAATAAGATACAGGAGATTCGGACTCCCTCCTCCACAGAGCTCACCCCTCCTGTGCCTCTCCAGCTGTGACACACACACACACACACACACACACACACACACAGAGCTCACCCCTCCTGCGCCTCTCCAGCTGTGACACACACACACACACACACACACACACACACTCTTAGCATTCAGATCACCCTGCCAGACCCTGAGTGCAGCCAGCAGAGAACCGCCTCTCCAGCTGTGACACACACAGACACACACACACACACACACACTTAGCATTCAGATCACCCTGCCAGACCCTGAGTGCAGCCCTGTCCTGCACACGAGGAGAGATGGGTTGGTTGGGAGGAGACGGAGTGCTCTCCTTGAAAGGACAGCCACTCGCATTTTCTCTAGACAGAGCAGCTCTTGAGAGCCCAGAGTCAATACAGCCCTGGAGTGTAGATTTTACTCCCCACTGGGCATCGTTACCACAGCAACTGTTTCTCCTCTAGGAATTCTTTCAAGAGTACAAGCTGTTGCTTCCTTCCAAAACAAAACCGAGGAGAAGCCAGCCACCCAGGAGTGAGGGAAGGGCCCCGGAGGAAGCAGGGCCAGCCGTGACCCCCAGCCACAGCGAGCTCCGCCACGGGGTCTCCTAGATCTCTGCGGAGGCTTAGAAACTAGACATGCGAGTCCTCCCAGCTGTTCAGGATGTGTGTGTTGGGGGGAGGGCAGTGTTGAGGGCGTGGGGCGTGGGGCGTGTGTGCTTTGGGGAGTTATGGGATGCATACAGGGGTGGGATGAGGGGACTCAGGGTTGGGAGTACAGGAGGTGTGGGCGTAGCCTGGCAGGTTGCTGTTTGGGGTGTGTGGGGAGGTGCGTGGGTAGGGGGCTGGGGGTATGTGAGGAGGTATGGGGTGCAATGATGCAAGGGAGTCAATGGGGGTGGGAGGTTTGGGGGTATACTGTTGCGTGTATGTGGAGGTGAGTTGGGGGTATCTGGGGGGTGGGAAAATATGAGGGTGTCTGTTGGGGGGAGGCATTCTTCAGTACCCCAGGACGAAACATGGGGCATATCTTCTCCTGAAACAAGAACAAAAAGGGGAAAGGGGGAAAGAGACACACTGGGAAAACGGGACTCACGCACACACACTACTGCTGTGCTGTGCTTAGTCGCTCAGCCATGTCCAACCCTGCGACCCAATGGGCTGTAGCCCGCCGGGCTCCTCTGATCATGGGGATTCTCCAGGCAGGAATACTGGAGTGGGTTGCCATGCTCTCCTCTAGGGGATCTTCCAGACCCAGGGATTGAACCCAGGTCTCCCGCATTGCAGGCGGCCGTCTGAGCCCCCAGGGAAGCCCAAGCATGCTGGGGTGAGTAGCCTATGCCTTTTCCAGGAGATCTTTCCGACCCAGGAATTGAACGGGGGTCTCCTGCATCGCAAGTGGGGTTCTTTACCAGCTGAGCTACCAGAGAAACCCATACACATTGCTGCTGCTGCTGCTGCTGCTAAGTCGCTTCAGTCACGTCCGACTCTGTGAGACCCCATAGACGGCAGTCCACCAGGCTCCCCCGTCCCTGGGGTTCTCCAGGCAAGAACGCTGAATGGGTTGCCATTTCCTTCTCCAAAGCATGAAAGTGAAAAGTGAAAGTGAAGTCGCTCAGTCGTGCCCGACTCTTAGCGACCCCATGGACTGCAGCCCCCCAGGCTCCTCTGTCCGTGGGATTTTCCAGGCAAGAGCACTGGAAAGGAGTGGGGTGCCACTGCCTTCTCCGATACACGTCACTACTATGTATAAAATAGGTAACTAGTAAGGACCTAGTCTATAGCACAGGAACTCCACTCAATACTCTGTAATGGGCTCTATGGGAGAAGGATCTAAAAAAGGGTGGACATATGTCTATGTGTAACTGATTTTCTTTGCTGTACACTTGAAACTAACACAACATTATAAATTAACTAGACTCCAACAAACACATTTTTTTAAATAATAATAATAGCACAGATTGCATTTCAATCCTGGATTACAATACTTAGTACTACAGAGCAACCACATCCTGCTCCAAGGGTCAGCAGGCGGGAATGTCAAACACAAAGCCCGAGTTCAGACAACTGACCTAGAAGCAACTGCTCGAGGCAACTCATATTTCTAGTCAGAACACCCCCCAGTTGCTCCAGAGTGTGGACAGAGTGGACGGAGTCTAAGTGGCTTTGGGGAGCCAGGCTGACAGGCCCCCGCAGTCCTCATGAGTCCGAAATAAGTCCCTTCCGGTGCACAAAGCCAACAGGCTCAGAGTTATGGGACACAGAACACGCAGGACAACTGCCCAGGCCATGAAATGTCTAAATCCTTGTCAAAATAAATCTGAGTTGTCCCTGCTCCAAGGAGCTGCCTATCTCTTGGGGGGCTGGCATGAACTGGGACTCAGTAACATTCAAAGCAAAAAAAAAAAAAAAACCTCACTACTACTATTATTATAGTAACTACAACTACTATCAGATGCTGCGGGGGAATTCCCTAGTGGTCCAGTAGCTAAGACTCTGAGCTCCCAATGCAGGAGGCCTGGGTCCGATCCCTGGTCAGGAGACCAGATCCCACATGTCACAACTAAAGAGTCCACGGTCTGCATCTAATACCTGGCACAGCCACATAAATAAATATTTTTTAAAAAAAGAAGTTGCGGGAGATTAGCAGTATGTCTTATCAAGGACACTGCATGCCAAACATTCAGAGAGAAATAGTCTTCTTTCTAAAAAAATAAATGCCAGATAATAAATAGTGCTGAGTCACTGATATCCATTTGGGGAGAAAATCTTGACATCTACTTTAAACGATGTAAAAATAAATTTCAGATGGATAGGCAATCTAAAGGTGAAAGGTAAAACAATAACACTTTTAGAATACAACACAAGGGAATATCAACATGACCCAGAGTATGCAGTCATTTCCTTAAATGGGCCAAGAAGCATTAGCGGAAAAAATGGATAAATTGGCCTACGTTAAATGAAGAATTTCTCTTCATCAAAGAATGTGATTAAAAGCAAGAAAGGTCAAGATCCAGAGAGACAGCTAGAGTACATATATAGAACAAAGGACGCGCTCAAGACTGGAATAAAGAACTCTCCAAAATCAATAGGAAAAAGTGCCAGGCAACCCAATGGATGGGACCATTGATTCAATGGACATGAGTGTGAGCAAACTCGGGGAGACAGTGGAGAACAGGGAAGCCTGGTATGCTGCAGTCCATAGGGTCACAAAGAGCTGGACACAACTGAGCAACTGAACAACAACCCAATAAAAGGCATAACAGGCACTTCACATAAATATACGAAAAGGTACAGAATTTTATTAGTTAGGAAGAAAATGCAAATTTAAACCACAAAGGGATACCCCTGCACTTCCATCAGCAAGGCTAACATGAAAAAGACTAACCATATCAAGTACTGGAAAGAACTCTCAGACACTGCCGGTGGGAGTGTAAAACTGTGTAAGCATTTTGGAAAACTGTTGAGTAAGTGATAGCTGCTCAGCTATGTCCGACTCTTTGCGACCCCATGGGCTGCAGCCTGCCAGGCTCCTTTGTCCATGGAATTCACTAGGCAAGAATGCTGGAGTGGGTTGCCATTTGCTTCTCCAGGGGATCCTCCTGACCCAGGGATCGAATACAAGGCTCCTGCACTGCAGACAGATTCCTTACTATCTGAGCCATCAGGGAAGCCTACTATTAAGAGACATTTCTAAGTATAAAGACAAGTCAACTTGAAAAGTATCACCAGATACATGCTTGACTTTATCTTATAATCTATAGATAATACAATAGAATGTGTAATGAATCCATACACCTTTTCCAAAGGAATATCCGAGACAGAAGTAGCAATAAAGTTATACACTGTTAGGCAGTATCTAACCCCCTTTGCCTCCAAGGCAAACCATTCAATATCACGGTAATCCAAGTCTATGCCCCAACCAGGAACGCTGAAGAAGCTGAAGTTGAACGGTTCTATGAAGACCTACAAGACCTTTTAGAACTAACACCCAAAAAAGATGTCCTTTTCATTATAGGGGACTGGAATGCAAAAGTAGGAAGTCAAGAAACACCTGGAGTAACAGGCAAATTTGGCCTTGGAATGCAGAATGAAGCAGGGCAAAGACGAATAGAGTTTTGCCAAGAAAATGCACTGGTCATAGCAAACACCCTCTTCCAACAACACAAGAGAAGACTCTACACATGGACATCACCAGACGGTCAACACCGAAATCAGATTGATTATATTCTTTGCAGCCAAAGATGGAGAAGCTCTATACAGTCAACAAAAACAAGACCAGGAGCTGACTGTGGCTCAGATCATGAACTCCTTATTACCAAATTCAGACTTAAATTGAAGAAAGTAGGGAAAACTGCTAGACCATTCAGGTATGACCTAAATCAAATCCCTTATGATTACACAGTGGAAGTGAGAAATAGACTTAAGGGCCTGGATCTGATAGATAGAGTGCCTGATGAACTATGGAATGAGGTTCGTGACATTGTACAGGAGACAGGGATCAAGACCATCCCCATGGAAAAGAAATGCAAAAAAGCAAAATGGCTGTCTGGGAAGGCCTCACAAATAGTTGTGAAAAGAAGAGGTGAAAAGCAAAGGAGAAAAGGAAAGATATAAGCATATGAATGCAGAGTTCCAAAGAATAGCAAGAAGAGATAAGAAAGCCTTCTTCAGTGATCAATGCAAAGAAATAGAGGAAAACAACAGAATGGGAAAGACTAGAGATCTCTTCAAGAAAATTAGAGATACCAAGGGAACATTTCATGCAAAGATGGGCTCGATAAAGACCAGAAATGGTCTGGACCTAACAGAAGCAGAAGATATTGAGAAGAGGTGGCAAGAATACACAGAAGAACTGTACAAAAAAGATCTCCATGACCCAGATAATCACGATGGTGTGATCACTCACCTAGAGCCAGACATCCTGGAATATGAAGTCAAGTGGGCCTTAGAAAGCATCACTACGAACAAAGCTAGTGGAGGTGATGGAATTCCAGTTGAACTATTTCAAATCCTGAAAGATGACACTGTGAAAGTGCTGCACTCAATATGCCAGCAAATTTGGAAAACTCAGCAGTGGCCACAGGACTGGAAAAGGTCAGTTTTCATTCCAGTCCCAAAGAAAGGCAATGCCAAAGAAAGCTCAAACTACCGCACAATTGCACTCATGTCACATGTTAGTAAAGAAATACTCAAAATTCTCCAAGCCAGACTTCAGCAATACGTGAACCATTAACTCCCTGATGTTCAAGCTGGTTTTAGAAAAGGCAGAGGAACCAGAGCTCAAATTGCCAACATCCGCTGGATCATGGAAAAAGCAAGAGAGTTCCAGAAAAACATCTATTTCTGCTTGATTGACTATGCCAAAGCCTTTGACTGTGTGGATCACAATAAACTGTGGAAAATTCTGAAAGAGATGGGAATACCAGACCACCTGACCTGCCTCTTGAGAAATCTGTATGCAGGTCAGGAAGCAACAGTTAGAACTGGACATGGAACAACAGACTGGTTCCAAATAGGAAAAGGAGGAGTACGTCAAGGCTGTATATAGTCACCCTGCTTATTTAACTTACATGCAGAGTACATCATGAGAAACGCTGGACTGGAAGAAACACAAGCTGGAATCAAGATTGCCGGGAGAAATATCAATAACCTCAGATATGCAGAAGACACCACCCTTATGGCAGAAAGCAAAGAGGAACTAAAAAGCCTCTTGATGAAAGTGAAAGAGGAGAGTGAAAAAGTTGGCTAAAAGCTCAACATTCAGAAAACGAAGATCATGGCATCCAGTTCCATCACTTCATGGGAAATAGATGGGGAAACAGTGGAAACAGTGTCAGACTTTATTGTTTTGGGCTCCAAAATCACTGCAGATGGTGACTGCAGCCATGAAATTAAATGACGCTTACTCCTTGGAAGAAAAGTTATGATCAACCTAGATAGCATATTCAAAAGCAGAGACATTACTTTGCCGACTACGGTCCGTCTAGTCAAAGCTATGGTTTTTCCAGTAGTCATGTATGGATGTGAGAGTTGGACTGTGAAGAAAGCTGAGCACCGAAGAATTGATGCTTTTGAACTGTGGTGTTGGAGAAGACTCTTGACAGTCCCTTGCACTGCAAGGAGATCCAACCAGCCCATTCTGAAGGAGATCAACCCTGGGATTTCTTTGGAAGGAATGATGCTAAAGCTGAAGCTCCAGTACTTTGGCCACCTCATGAAAAAAGTTGACTCATTGGAAAAGACTTTGATGTTGGGAGGGATTGGGGGTAGGAGGAGAAGGGGATGACAGAGGATGAGATGGCTGGATGGCATCACGGACTCGATGGACATGAATCTGAGTGAACTCTGGGAGATGGTGATGGACAGGGAGGCCTGGCGTGCTGCGATTCATGGGGTCGCAGAGTCGGACACGACAGAGCAACTGAACTGAACTGAACTGAACCCCCTTTGCTGTCTAAGCTCCGTAGCCAGGGGATCTCGTCTAGCCCCAATGCTTCGAATCCTCCTACACAAGCGTCTTTCAGCAGATGCCTGCCTGACAGTCTCTCTCCACTTAGGTGTCTAAAAGTCATGTCAGAACTAAAGTGGCCTAAACTGGACTCCTGATTTCCCCTGCAAGACCACTCTCCCCTGGACTTATCTCAGGAACAAGGGCCCCTACCTGCCCCTCCCATGGAAGCCCCTGGAGGCAGGGACGCAGTCTTATTCACAGGTTAGATCCCTAGTGCCTGACAAACAGCTGGTGCTCAATAAATACTTGTTGGGTGGCTGGCTGCAGAGTTTCTGCAGTTAGGAAGGGCTCCAGAAAAGGGAGTGTTCCATTTCCTTTTGTCAAGGGGGGATATCCAGGGAGTGATCGGGGATTTCCAGATAAATACCGTACCAGAATCATCTGGGAAACTTCAAAAATGCTCGGATTTCTAGCCACTATCCTAAGATCCCAATAGGAGGTTTCAGACGGAGCCAGGGAAGAAACTGCAAGTTGTCTCCCTAGGCGATTCTGGGGCAGCAGTAGGTGTGAGGACCTCTGATTGATTCAACACCTTTATTTGACAAATGAACAAGTCCAGGGCCCTCTGAGGGGATGACTCAATCCAAGGTTTCAATACTGGTTCGTCAACTGGTGTCTGTGTGGGGAGCCCACCATGAGGTTCTCCCTTTCACTGGCCTCTAAGACCTCGGGCTCTGAGCAGAGGTGGGGAAGTGAAGATTGGTCCTTAGGATGAACGGGTACAGCACACCTCATCTAGGTTGCAGCTCTGCAAATTCACTTTTTCTTTTTTTGGTTAATCTAAACCTCCTGCACTAAAAATGAATTCTGTTGATACCTTCAAGGAATCAGGGCTGGGCTGAGTAAAGTCAGGGGGCCAGGAGGATGTCCTCTTTGCTTCCGCTGGAAACAGGGTGGGCTCCACCCACTATCATCCAACAGAGAGGGCTGGAGGACCACCTGACCTCCCGCTTCCAGGAGGGCAGTAGAGACAGGACAGACACCCACGTTGGTAAAAGGCCCGTGTGCAAGACTTTAAGATGGACCCTTTTGGCCCCCTTCTCTGTGCTCCTGGCTACTGACGAGGTCTGGATTTAACAGACAGAGACAGGGAGGTCTAGAGCTGTCAAGATTTGCTCTCATCCCAAAGAGGGGATGAGTGGAGCTGAGATTTGAACCAGATAGTCTACACACAAAGCACAGGCTCTCGGCTTTGTCTTGCGGATCCCTCCAGGCAACCTGGTGGCAATTTCTGTACCTGATGGGAAGGTGACCTCTTCTTCAGGGCTGCTTGTTCCCAAGCTCCTGGGGGTGAGGAGTGGAGAGGGACACAGGGCCAGAGCTTAAGGGACCACTCAGGACTGACAACATGACAAAGCACAGACATGAGAGGTCCCTACAGCCCTAGGTCTCCTGACCTATTAAACAGGGAGTACTCAACGTCTATCTTAAAGGACTGCTTCAGGAATGAACAAGTCATGAGACCCTATAAGCAGTCATGTAAATGTTCGGTCTGCCAACCTGCAAAAGGCTGTCAACCCAGGAGACATAACTGCCTCAAGTGACTTAGCAATCAGGCTGCTGGGCATGGGGATGCGGCCACAAGGGGTGGGGACAGAGACAGCTTCCTGAGAGATGAGCTGGTCACGGACAAGTCAGACTATCCCTGCCGCCCCAGCTCGCTGGACTCTCCTCCACCATCCCTCACTTGCTGCCACCTTCTGCTGCCCACAACCCATGCGAGCCCTTCCCTCAAGCTCCCTCTTATTCCCTCACCCCACACTGGCTAGGACTTTACCCACAACACCCAGGTCAGAGAGTTTCAACCCGCTCCCCTCTGCCTTGGCACTGCTTCCGCTCTCCATACGCTCGTGTCTTGAGTGTGAAGATCACAGCTGCACCAGCGAATTTCCGTCAGCATTCAACTCCAGTGGGTGCACACTCAAAAGGTCAGGAGTATACATCGGCTGGAGACACTGGCTACAAAGACTGACAACTTCAAAGCCCTCTAACCCAACTCTAAAACCCGAGGCTGACGTGATGGTCACCTGGGTTGCCACCTGCCCTCTCCTTCTTGGCTCTTAATGGGAGTTCAGGTGAGACACAGTCTCT
Source organism: Ovis canadensis (assembly GCF_042477335.2). Lineage (NCBI taxonomy): Eukaryota > Metazoa > Chordata > Mammalia > Artiodactyla > Bovidae > Ovis > Ovis canadensis. The sequence goes on along the minus strand of NC_091263.1, from coordinate 67,162,073 downwards.
TATGAATTGGATGAGATGGAGCAAGCCCTCCAGAGATACACTGTTCTATAAGGCAGTCATACATAAAGGATGGCTGTCCAAATATAAACTAATTTGCGTGTGTACTAAGTCGCTTCAGTTGTGTCTGACTCTTTGCGACCCCATGGACTGTAGCCCACCAGGCTCCTCTGTCCATTGGATTCTCCAGACAAGAATAGTGGAGTGAGGTTGCCATGCCCTCCTCCAAGGGATCTTCCCAACTCAGGGATCGAACCTGGGTTTCCTGCGATTCCTGCACTGCAGGCGATTTCTTTTCCACTGAGTCACCAGGGAAGCCCATGGAATAAAATTAACGCACGTTAGCCACATTTCAAGGGTTCAAGAGCCACATGTGGCTCGCGGCTGCAGCGTGAGACAGCACAGATTGTACGGAAAACCCTGAACAGCACTGTTCTGTTCTCTAGAGCGGAAAACAGGAACTGCTGTTGAACCTGAAAGCTGACAGCCAGACCTTGGCCCTGAGGTCACACCCAATCCCTGAGGGGCTGGCTGAGCAGACAACCAGTCTCCAAGTCTCGGGGCAGAAAGAGACAGTCCAATCCAGGCCAAATGTCAGAAGAACCAACAGCCAAGGGGCGAATGTTTGTGCCAACTGAATCACCTTTGGAAGCCTCCATCTGGCTGCTGATGAGGACGAGATCAGAGAAGAAAGTGGCCTCAAGGTGCCCTGGTGGCCAGGACGGAAGAGAATGACAAAGAGCTTCATCGACAGCCTTGAACTGTTCACCTACTCACCTGGCTTGGAACTTCCGGATGAGCATCAGGAAACGAGGTTCCAATACTACAATACAGAAGTATGTGCCCAGGGAAGGCTGGCTGCCCTCCCAGCCGGAAGTTCTGGCTGCTGTAGAACTTGGCCACCGGACTGCCCAGCAGCACTTTCAGACCCCATTCCTGCCAACTGTGTGCTGTCAAACCCTCTGGAGCATCCCTGCTGGGCTCTCTGTGCCCCTGAATGTCCCCATCTCTGAACTGTTCCTGTGGAACATTCCTTTCCAGCTACTTTAATACTCCATCCTCAGTCCCATCCATCATGACTCAGCTCATGTTCCACTCTGCCTTCCCGTGAAGCATCCCTGGACCCAGCGTGGCTTTCCCAGGAACCCCAGGAGCATGGTCGAATATTGTATGTGGTCTCTCCACCTGTCACCCTGGACTGGCTGACTTGCAGGATGCTGCTACAAGTGAGGCTGCCCCTGAATAAAAGCCCCCTCTAGCAGAGGGTCTTGCTTGGGCAAGAATCCAGCAGAGTTACTTAGCCTTCATCACCTTGGGCATCCCAGCACCTCGGAACACAGCATCTTGCCCCCTCTCAAATCAGTGGCATCATGTGGGCTAGCAAGGAAGCACTCTGGAAAACTGCCGAGCTGCACAACCATGATGGAGCTTTACTACTGAATAATACATGGAAACCTGTGACCGGAATCTTGAGTCCGTCTGTCACTCTCTCAGGACAGATTCCTCTAGATGACACTACATTATGAGTTTACAGTCTTGTGAGAGAGAAGAAGATAAACCATGAGGAAAATCAACCTCATGCCTGAAACCATGATACCTCCAGCAAAACCATGCGCACAGATGGTATCAATGAAGGACCTGCCACTGAGTCTAGGGGGCCAGCAGGGAGCCACCCCCATGGGGCAGATAGGCACTCTCCATCAACAGGCTGAGGCAGTGCTCAAGCCTGGAGTCTGCCCCACGGCGGCCTCATCCTCACATCAGAGGAATGAACTATAAAAGCGGGGCACGACTGCCTCTCTGGGTGAGGAGACCCCTCGTTTCCTATCTTCTAGCAGCAGGCAGGCCGTACTTCCTCCCCACTCACAAGTCCCACAGGAAATGACTGTGGGCTGGAAAATTAACTCTGAGTGTAGACCCTTGACTGGCTTTTTCCCAGGCATCTACCCCAACAATAACGTCACTCTAGAACTGTGAAGATTAAATATGACACTAAAACCACAGGAAACGAAAGGTAAGAAAAGATAAATCAGCATTCATCAAAATTTTAAGAACTGTCGTGCATCAAAGGACACTACCGATAAAGTGAAAAGACAGCCCACAGAATGGGAGAAAATACTTGCAAATCCCATATCTGACCACAGTTTAATATCCAGAGTATGTAAAGAAATCAACCACAACTCAACAGCAGAAAGACAAACCACCTAATTAAAAACGGGCAAAGGACATGAATAGATATTTCGCCAAAGAACATATAGCAAATGGAAAATCATAAAAAGGTGCTCAACGGCAATAATCATCAGGGAAATGCAAACCAAAACCACAATGAGACACCACTTCACACCTACCAGGAGAGCTAGAATTTATTTTTAAAGGAACATCACAAGTCTTGGCAAGTATGTAGAGAGGTTGGAACCCTCATGCATTGCGGATGGTAGTGGAAAATGATACAGCTGCTGTGTGAAATAGCTTGGCAGTTTCTCAAAAAGTTAAACACAGAATTACAAGCAATTTCACTCCTTAGATATATACTCAGAACTAAAAACAGGGACTCAAAGATTTATACACCAAAAAGTACACCAATATACCAGTGGCAGTATTAATCACAACTGCCAAAAGGTGTCCGTGAACAGATGACTAAATAAAATGTGTTCTGTGTATATACATATAAGGTGAGTGTGTATGTGTACATACATATATATAAAATGGAATATTATTCAGCTTTTAAAAGGAAACTGTTACATACTAGAATGGATGGACCCAGAATTACAAGCATTATTTCACTAAGTGAAACAAGCCAAAGACAAAAGCACAAATACTGAAAGATTCCTTTCTATATGAGATATTTACATTAGGCAAATTCAGAGAGACAGAAAGTAGGTTAGCAGCTACAAGGGGCCGGGGTAAGAGAGGAATGGGGAGTTATTGCTTAATGGCTGCAGAGTTTCTGTTTAGAGTGATGAAAACGTTGCAGAAATAGTGGTGACGGTTGCGCAACATTTGTGAATCTATTTAATGCCGATGAAAAACAGTTAAATGGCAAATTTGAGGTCACCCAGATTTTACCAAAATAAAAAAGCATATCAAAAAAAAGAAAAGGAACTGTGGCAAGTAAGGCCACACCCATCCTTGTTGGTGTGAAGAAGGGCCAGAATCAGGACTAGTTAGGGTCTTAATCAGAAAAGATTAAGGTATGTGGGCAGCTTGGATTGAGGTCTATACTTTTTTGCCACTGTTGTTTTTTGGGGGATGTAATTCATAAAACCTTAAGGAATCACAAAATACATAGGAAGGTTTCTCAACTTGCCCCACTCTGCCTCAGGGAAACCAGTCCAATCCAGTGAGTGAAGACAGCCACCCCCTGTTCTCGTGGTCCCTCCTCACCCCAGCGTTCATTTAGGGTACCTCCTCATTATGTGACAAATAAAACCGCCTCATGTTTATTGGTCTCAGTGCTTCTACCTACAAATCAGCCCTCCTTCTTCCTTCTTCTCAAGGTTGTCATCAACACCAGATAAGATAAGCCAGGCAGGTGGTATCATTAACCATGTTAAATCTGAAAATACTGTTGCCTTTAATAAAGAAATTAAACTGCCAGAGCTACTGAGTAAAACAGGAGCACCAGCCACACCCCATCTCTCTTTTCTTCTTTCCTTTTCTTCATAACACCATCTCCATCTAACACAAGATGTATTTTGCTAGACCGAGTGCTCCCCCAGCTAAATGGAAGCTGCCTGGGGCACAGGCTTCTGTGTGCTTGGTTCACTGTGGCACCTCCAGCGTCTGAACGGCTGGTGCACGGTGCGTGCGCAATAGACACCTGCTGAACACAAGGAGTACTAGCTCTAATAACCCATGTTCAAACAAACCAAACAACACTTCATCGCCTACCACTGCTGCACCGCTGACACCACTGTGTGGAAACTGAAGAATCAACTAAACATTCTAACTTCCCTTTGTAAGCAGGAAAAGGCCTATACGAGTGGGATAATCAAGAGCTCCTAGCTAGACCTGCCAAAAAAGGATGTTCAATGAGGACATGATCTTATATGCAGAAAACCCCAAAGAGCCCACCAAAACAGACAAACAACCCACCCAGATAAAAACAAATAAGAATAAAAATAAAAACAAAAAACTCAGGAACAATAACAAATTCAGCAAAGTTCCAGGATACAAAATCAACTGATGAAAATCAGCAGCACTTCTGGCAAAGAGCAACCTGAAAGGAATTTAAGACAATAATCCTATTTACAACAGCATGAGAAAGAATAAAATACTGAGGAACACTAATACCAATTTACCAACGAGGCTGAAGACTTGTACAGTATAAACTAGAGAGTACTGCTGAGAGGAATTGACGACTTAAATAACATAAAGACATCCCATGCTCTTGAACTGGAAGACAATATTGTTAGGATGGCAATATTCCTCAAAATGATCTATGGATTCAGAGCAACCCCGATCAAAATCTCAATGGTGCTTTTTGCACAAACAGAAAAAATAAAAGTAAATTCATATGGAATCTCAAGGAATCCCAAATAGCCAAAAGAATCCTGAAAGAGAATTAAGTTGAAGGACTCATTCTTCTTGACTTCAAAACTTACTACAAAGCTACAGTAATCAAAACAGTGTGACACAGCCCTAAGGACAAACTACAGACCAATGGGACAGGAGAGAGAGCCCGGAAATAAACTCCTGCATATACTGTTAAATGATTCTCAACAAGGGCACAAAGAACATTCAATAGAGAAAGGACAGTCTTTTCAACAAATGGGCCCGGGAAAGTAGGACCTTCACATGCAAAGAAAGTACATTATACCATATACAAACATTAACTTGAAATGGATCAAAGACCTAAATGAAAGAGCTAAAACTATAAAACTCTTAGAAAAAAAACAGAGGAAAAGCTTCATGATCTTCTATTTGACAATGGTTCATGGGGTGCAATACCAAAAGCAGCCTCAACAACAGAAAAAGAAAAAGGTAAAATGACCATCAAAATTTAAAACTCTGCACATCAAAAGACATTAGCAGAAAGTAAAAATACAACCTTGGGAGTGGGAGAAAATATTTACAAATCACTTATCTGATAATAGGCTTAAAATCCAGAACACATGAAGAACTACAATTCAACAACTACAGTCAAAACCCAATTAAAAAATGAGCAAAGCAATAGCAAAAAGAAAAAAATAGGGGGAAAGGATTGATAAACACTTCTCAAAAAAAAAAACCCCACACAAATGGCCATAGGCACATGAGATGTTCAACATCACTAATCATCAGAGAAATGAAAATCAAAACTATAACCACAATTAGTATCTAATGGTAAATTTTGTGTTTATGTATATTCTACACAACTTTTTTTAAAGCAAAGGGAAAAAATAGGCTCATTTTTTCAGCCCATTGAAAGAATCCCTCTTAAAAGCTGAGTTTTGGACTTCTCTGGTGGCTCAGTGGTAAAGAATCCGCCTGCGAATGCAAAAGACATGTGGGTTCAACCTCTGATCTGAGAAGATCCCACATGCTGCGAAGCAACTTAAGCCCAGGTGCCACAATTATTGTGCCTGTATCCCAGACCTCCACAAAAGGAGAAGCCACCTCAATGAGAAGCCCTGCGCACCACAACTAGAGTAGCTCCAGCTTGCTGCTGCTAGAGATAAGTCCACTCAGCAACAAAGACCCAGCAGAGCCAAAAATAAATATATAGTTTATTTAAAGGCCAGTTTTCTGATAGCCTGGGCCTCCTTCCCATTGCAAGGGGCATTGAGGATGCTGTTTTGTTCTTTGTGTTCTGCCCTCAAACCCAAATTCCAATCATCTGGGCCCTAAATCTAAGCCAACAGCTCCAGTCGACTAGCTACTGTTTATAAAGTTGAGGTCCTGAGCATCCCTGGGCCACGAAGTTTGCAGAGATGACTGACAGGACCGAAAAGTTGCCAATAAAAACAGAAGGCAATTCTGCTGGCTTTCACTCTCTATTACTTCCCCTTCCTCTTTTCTAGCAGGACATCAGAGAGCCATGCAGAAAAGCAACAAACCAAAGCGACCTGCCCGACTCTTTTTAGTTGGAAAATGGCCTCCCTGTTTTCCCCAATCCCTTGCAGGTCTAGATAACATCCTTTGTATTTTGCACACTTGAGGACAAAGTTTTTGCCCATCCAAACACAGCAGAATAAACAACGTCCATCCTCCGTACTCTACAGTCTCCAGTGCTCTTGCATATAGATAATCTAACAGAGTAAATAATCCAGTGAGAACGAACGTTTAGGGGTTGTTATCCTCCACTGGAGACATGAAGAAACCGAGGCTCACGGAGATGAAGCAATTTGTTCCACATCTCACAACCCCAAGTGACAGGTCCAGGGTTCGCACAGAAGCAGTGAGCCTCAGAGTTCTCCTTTCCCTCGATTACTTCCGAGAGAAGAACAAAGTAGAAACAGAATCAGGCCATTTTGGCTTCAAACAAGACCAAGGAACAACGCTTCCAAGTCTGGCACCCAGTAGGACTACACAGTCCAGCCCCAAAGAAGAGCCTGGTAAACAACTAAGCGCCCGCCTCTTTCCCCGAAGTCTACCCTAAATCTAGAAATGGATCTTTCTTGTCGGGTTTCTGTACTCAAGGCTTTCAGCCGGGCGCTCAGAGTACACTCCGTACTGCCATTCTCCGAGCGCTCTGGCATACAGGCCGGATGGTCATGCGAAAACGTTAGACTCAGCGTGTTCAGACAAACCACGCCTAAACCAATGACCATGAGAAACTCGTAGTGGCCCTGGAGTCCCATACGGAAAACACAGGAGCCAAAGGGACTGCGGAGCGACGACCACTGCCCTACCCGTCGCTACGCATGCGCGACAGCACCTGCGAAGGACAAACAGCTCTAGCAAAGCCACATGGACTGGGCTGGCACAGACGCAGTGCGCATGCTCGAACCGCGCGCATGCGTGACCTCGGCCGTTGCCTTTTCCCAGCAGCCCCCTGCCCTCTCGTCGCTATGGCGGATCCAAACGTTGGTTACCTCAGCCACGGCCCTCACAGGGCATTCCTCACCTTGCGTCCGGTTTTCTCCCGTAGGGCCTTCAGCCGTTCCTTTCGCCGCAACGCCTCTTCCTCTAATCGGCCCACACCGGCCGCAGTCGCCGCCATCTTGCCCACAGACAACCCCCCCTCAACCTTCTTTCGCCCCTCAGCGCGCAGGCCCAAGGTGTAGATGAGCCTCTCACGGCCAATCCAGGGACGAGAATGGAAGAGCAGGAAGACCCGAAAGCCAACCAATGGACCCGCCTTCTTCCTCCCTCGCGACTGTCCGAATCTTCGGGGCCGGTAAAGAAGGCTCCAAGGCTCGATTCGTCCAATGCCAATTAGGGAAAAAGCGGCAAGAGCAGCCAGACCTGAGTGAAGGAGGATAGAGCGCATCGATCTCTCTGGTTTTTACCTAGGCGCCACTTTGCAATTCGCTGACCCATCTTTTTCTTCTGAGTAAACTCCGGGAGTTGGTGATGGACAGGGAGGCATGGCGTGCTGCAGTCCATGGGGTCGCAAAGAGTTGGACACGACTGAGCTACTGAACTAACCCATCTTTGTCCACTTCTGATTCTTCAAGGCTCGAATGCCTTCAGGAAGGCTTCCCTGACTGTCTCCATTCCGACCCCAGATTAAGTGGTCTGCCTTTCCTTTCCTCTTAAGATACCAGTGGCTTCCTTGATACACTTGTTCATGGGCCCCTGGGCCCTTCTCTGGCCGCTGTCAGCTCAGACAGAGCCTAAGCAGAGCAGGGCTTGGCTGAATGACCATTTTCCTCTGGGTTCAAGGATGCTCCCCTCCCACCTCGAACCCCTCATGGGGTGGCAGAGTACCCGGAGCCAGACTACCTAAACTGAAGAAGAGCAAACCCCAACCTGGGCCCAGGGGGCCCCAAGAGACCACTCTGAGCTTAGTTCCTGAGAACTAAGCTGACAGTTGGTGTGGCCTTGGCCAATAGGTGCACCGCTCCGCAGCTGGAGCTGCCACGGTATCCTTTCAAGTTAATTAACATGGCCTGACAACCGACAACAGAGAGACCTCTTTGGCCGAAGTCAGTATCTTCTGATAGCCTATCCAGATTCCCAGAGCCACACTTCCTCCCACCTCCTGAGGAGAGGAGCCCATGCCCTCCTCCTCCCCCCACCACCCACACCCACACCCGTGACTTATCTCAACAAGGCCGTTCCCCGCTTGTGGTCTCCCTTCCCAGTCTGACAGCAGGTGGACACCCACTCCTTCCTTCCCAGTTCCCAACAGAGATCTCCAGAGCCACACAACCCTATTTAGCCTGTCCGCACAAATGACCCTCTTGACCTCTGTACCCTGGGCCTTTTGGTGCCCTTCCAGGTATCCAGGTGATACACAATAGGAAGGTAGTCAGTGCTCAGGAAATGTCAGAAGTAGGATGGATGGGGCAGGGAAAAAGGCCAGAGTGGAGGAGATGCCCGTGAACCCCCGAGGACAGCACAGGATGGGTATGGAGACAGAGTGTGTCTCCTCTTGGCCACCCAGGGTCTAGTGGCTTCCAGACTCAATTCCTCCAATTGATGGTAACTCTCTGGGTCCTGCAACCCCACCCGCAGCCCCCCAGCAGCCCCAATAGAGGGCCTTACCCTTGGCCAACAACAAGGGCCCTCCTCACTTCTCAGGGTGCTGGGGAAGTAGGGAAAGAAGGATGCCCAGGGGTGATGGTGGCACTGGTTCTGAAAACTGTCTGGCATCTGTCCCTGTTCATGCTGCCCAAATGGTCCTCATTTGGCCCATCGGGGCTTCAGTTTCTCTGCCTGTCAAACAGAGGCACGAGGCACCCTTTAGCCTTTATTCTTTTGAAGTTAAAACAAAAGATGTGAACCAAGTGCTGAACCCTGGAGTGAAGGCTGCCTCCACTTGGAGCATCTAGGAAGGCTTCCTGAAGGAGGGGATCCAGGCGAGGTGAAAGCTACTGCTAAACAGGTGGAGGAAACTGCTCGCCCAGAGCTATTTGAGTTTTGTCCTAGTTTTCTTATCCCCTCGCCCCACTCCACACTCCCGTCGCACTATTCTGCTCCACTAACAATAGGATTAAAAAAAAAAAGGTGGCGCTTCGGTCTCCGCATAAAGCACTTAGACCAGCACCTGGCACGTATAAGTTCTACAAGTGGTCATCACGGTTATTGTCCTCACAACTTGTTGAAGGACACTGCCCATCTACCCGCGGCCCGCAGCCCCTTCCCCCAAGCCCGCGAGCCTCTCCCTTGCACGAATGGTGGCCGTCCAGCCAGGCGGGCTGCGTGTCGGTCAGGTCTAGACCTGGGGCAAGTCTGGAATCCCAGACCCCGACCCCAGTCCGGAAGGCTCAGATTGGCCCTACCCGAGGCACTGGTAGCGCGCGGATTGGGGGAGGGGGGCGGGGCCGCTGGGAGCCCTCCGGGCCGCCCTGACTTCAGGCTCCTCCTCCCGCCGGGCTCCCCGCCCTCTGCTCGGTCCCGGGAGGGGCGGGGCGGCGGTGGCAGCCGCCGAAGTGCAGGAAGCCGGGCGGCGGCCGACCCGGAGGAGGAGCGCGGCGGGGGCCAGTACTACTTCCCCCAGTAGTACCGGGCCGCTCCGCCCTGGAGTGACGCCCTCCGCCCATGGGCCTGGCCGAGGGCAACCGGCGGGCGGCGCGGAGGAGGAGGCGGTGGCGGCAGGTGGCGTGCAGCAGCGCCGGAGCCCGATCGGGCCATGGCCGCCTCGGAGCGGCTCTACGAGTTGTGGCTGCTCTACTACGCGCAGGTGAGCCCGCCCCGCCCCGCGCTCGCCGGGCCCCCAGCTCCGCGCGCCCGGCGCCTGCTGCACCTGCGCTCGGCGCAACCTGGGCCGCGTAGTTGCGCGCGAGCCGGGGTTGCTCCGGCTCCGCACGCACGTGTGCGCCCCCGGCCCGCTGGTGCCTCTGGCGTTTACACCTTGGGGTCTGTCCTCGCGGGCGCGCGCCACGCTGGAGCCTCTTGGGTGCTGACTGGGTAGCATCGGTTGTGCCGGAGGAGAGGGGCCTGGACCAAGCCGGCCTTTATCTCTTTTACACATGGGGAAACTGAGGCCCCGGCGGGGGGTCCAGGTTGGGAGGCTTACTTTGCATTTGGGCTTGCTCCTCCTGACGGCTGTGCCCAGTTGGGTAGTCTTGGTCTACGGGTCTGAGTGGGCTTGGTGGGAGGTCACTACTTCGGTCTTGGGTCAACTCATCAGATCCGCTGCAGCGAACTGACCGTGGTGAGTTCCTGACCCCAGCCGGCCCCATCCCAACCCCGGGCGCGGAGGAGGGTGTGGGTTACCGGGGGTCCAGCCCAAAGAAAAGATTTTCTCTGGATGCTGAGGGTGGAGATGGGGAATGCAGACTAGCTGGGAGGGATGTTTGAAAGGGATGGAGGGATACCATTTTCTCCTGAGATTCTCATCCTGCCTCATTGACTACCTTAAGTGGCCTCAAGGTGATGGGAGCAACCCAGGTGTCCCCCAAACTGTATCGAACACATAGGGCCCCACTTTCCTTCTGTATCCACAGCAAGGAGAGAACCCAGGGCAACACCCCTCTGCCCTTCACCCAGCACCAACTTTCCTCCTTGCACCTGCCTCGCATCACACTCCTGGCTCAGGCGCACCTTGGGCACAATGGACTATTGTGTGCTCCTGATCTGGGCACTGGGGGGAAGTTCATGCTCGTATCAGCCGGCCCTCTGAGAAGAGGCTAGCCCACTGTCTCTCAGGACTGCAGGCTAGGTCTGGGGCCCCAGGGACCAGGAATCCAGGCCACAGAGGCCATAGCTTCTTGAGCCCGCTCGGGTGGTGAGAAACCCAGGCATCTGGCAGGAGGCAGTGAATAGAGTAGAGTCCATCTTTGGTGTGATTCAGAGCATGCATGCTGTTTACACCCTGAGCTCCATTTCCATATCTGTAAATTTGGCAAAGTCCTGGCCTGGAGTGGCCTGGACTCTGCAGAGGGGTAGCCAGTATGACTGGGGTAGCCAGTATGACTGGTCCAGGCCAGAGAAGCTTCCTGCTTCCCTGCTCCATTGGATCCAGTTCCCCTGGCTTCTCTGTCTCTGTGTCCAAAGACTGGTCCTTGTGATGGAGAAAAGCTTTAGGAGGAAACTTGCCACTGGCCCTTATGCTTCTCATTGCCCTCGTGGTTGCGGGCAGGTTCTTGGTCTTCACTTCCTTCAGCTGTAACCAGGTGAAGGGGGGCTTGGATGAGGTGATACATCTGAGGGATGTTAATTGTGCTTCTGATTGTCCCCGTGGTCGTGGGCGGGTTCTTGGTCGTGAGTTTCTTCTCTTGTGATCAGGTGAAGGGCTTGAACGAGGTGATGAGTCTGAGGGCTGTTAATGGTGGGTCTTCAGGCAGGGTGGCATGCTTCTGGGGGAAGGTGTGTCTTGGTTCCCCAGAACCAAACCTCCAACACGGGTGCCTCCTGCTGCCCCTTCTAGCTGAGTTCTGCAGGCAGTCAGTCCCTCACAGGTGTTTAGCATTCACCTGTGCTGAGTCCCTTCTCTGCCTCCCACTCCTCACCTCACTGGGGAGGTGTGGGGCACAGCCTAGCTGGTTGTAGCCTTGGAAGCCTGGGCAGGCAGGGGACAGCCTGGGGCCAGGCAAACAAATCCAGGATATGAGTGTGAACCCCGGAGCCGGGAGGGGCCAGGTTTCCTGGGGAGAGGAAGCTCCAGCCAGCCTCCCAGCACGGCCTTCCTGCCGGCTTGGTCCTGCTGCTCCCGGAACGTGGTCTCCACCCTCTGCACTGGGCTCCCAGGGAGTGGTTGGAGTGGTTGGTGGCTGCCCGCGTCAGAGCCCTGCAGGGACCTATTGTGTATGTGCTCAGGGGAGTGGAAGATAGGTAAGGGGTTGAACTGATAGAGGCTATTAAGAAACCCTGAGCTGGCCAGCCACCCAGCCAGTAGGTCCCCCAATACTTTCACCCCTCCCTTCAGCAGTGAGAGCTGACATCAGCTGGTAAACCTGTTTCCCCAGTTGTGGGTTTGGGCCCGCCCAGGGAGCACCCCCGTTTCTGCCCTTCCTTTCCCCTCACAGACCCTAGATTCAGCCCCCCTCACCCCGTACCTCTGGGGGCCACGAGTGGGTGAGGGGGCTGTGGGTGGCTCCTGAAGGAGGACCAGAGTGAGCCCTAGACATCACTCAGTCTGAGCCTCCCAGGGCCTTAGCGGGGAAACCAAGGCAGGGTCGTACGCAGGTTGTCCCGCAGAGCTCCAGCCAGCCTCTGCCCTGCGTTCCTTTACCCAGGAAAGGCCTGGCTCCATGGGCAGAACTCAGGTGGGCCTGCGCCCTGTCCCCCCCACCCCGACCGAACTGGACCTCAGCCCAGGCATGTCCTGGTTTGCACCCTCATTGTGCTTGCTACTCCACGGTTTCACCTCACATTTAGTAGGTGCTTCCTGGGTATTAGCTGGATGGAGGCATTAGGCCCCAGAGCAGCGACTTGTCAGGGATATGGTGCCAGAGGACAGAGTTTGGGCCTTGAGATCTGAGGGCGCAGGACAGGGAGGATCAGGCACATAGCCGTGGGAAATAGAGGCAGGATGTCAGGAGTGAGAGGGACGGGTGGCAGCACGCCCAGAGGACCCCCCAGCAGGGCTTCCCTAGTGAGGGCTTAGGAAGTGGGCACAAGGATAAGGGGGCTGGGGACAGCACCCAAAGGCTGCAATTGGTGTGTAAAGGTGATGCAAAATATGCAGATGCGCGGCCCCCTTGCAGCTGGAGCAGCGGTGTTGCTTGGTAGCCCTCCAGTGAAAGGGAGCACTGGGGTGCATGAGAGCTGAGGGGCACTCGGGGGCCCAGAGGTCGGGACAGATGTTGAGGGTACAGGTGTGGAGCCCAGGCTGAACTCCATTTGTGTCACTGAGGACATGGGGCTCCAGGGAGGTCAGGTGAGAACTCCAGCTGACCTTGCTTTGCCCACCCCTCCTGGTCCCTCACCCTGAGCGATGAGCCCTGATGCATCATGGGAACCTACTCAGGCCCTCTGCTCCCTCTGGGACCTTAGCTGGGCCATATTTCTTCTTATGCCTCAGTTCACCCTCTTGAGATGAGGAAAAGGACCCCCTTGCTGCTTGGCCGCACCAGTCCCCTTCCATACCTCATGGGGGCAACCAGGGTTTCCTCCTCCCTGCCTTCATTACTGAGGCAACTGAAGAGGGAGAGACTGAGGTAACGGGGAGAGTAGCATAGAGCCCAGAGTTGGGGGAGGGGCTGGTAATCACTGGGTACGTTGTTATGGCAACTGGGGAGCTGATGTGGAAGTGTGGGGTCCCCATGGAAACAAGTCGGTTACTATGGGGACCCTGAAAGGAAATTCTTGGTTTCCATGGTGATAGGACAAGGGGAAGGTTAAGCCCTAAGGGGTGTTACGGAGACCAGAAGGTCCATGCCTTTCAAGAACCCCTCCCCAGGTAAGGGGAGTGGCTGGCCCAGCCACCTAGGCCCTTGAACCACTAGTCTCACTTGCCTTGGCCCTGGAGAAGTCCCCATCTTCGTGTTTCATTCCTTGGTCTGAGGTCCTCTGAGTCTGACCTCCAGTCTTCCTGGTGTAGCCCAAAGCCACTTTCAGCTTAACATTGCCATCCCCCTCCTGATGCTGACTGGGAAGACGCCCAGGCCTGAAAGAGGTCATCCCGATCGGGCTCCATCCCACCTTATCCCATTTCTGTTTGCCTGTTCCAGGAGAAGGGGTGCTGCCTGGGAGGAATCACCACTGCGGAGCCTCAGTCTGCTCTCCCTACCCTGCTCCTAACACTACCCCAGGGCCCACCATGATCCTCCCATTCCACTTGCCTGGACAACCCAGCTGGGGAGTAGCCCTTGGGACTTTGGTTCAGCCAGTGACCCAAGGTCTGCCACTCACCTGTCACTCATGGAGGTGGGTGGGGAGAAGAGAGTGATGCTGTAGATGCCAAGGGCTTGGAGAGGCAGAGCCCACTCACCTTAGCACATGCGGGCGGGTATGGTCGGGAAGCCTTTACCTGTTAAACAAAGCAATGATCTTTAAAGAGGCAGCTGAAACAGGCTAATGTTTCGGTTTTTCTGTGTTTTAGATTTTTGTTTGTATTGGAGTGTAGTTGCGTTACAGTTTGTGTTAGTTTCAGGTGTGTCGCAAAGTCAGTTACACGTGTACATATGTCTGTTCTTTTCCAGATTCTTTTCTCATATAGGTTATTTTAGAGTACTGAGTAAAGTTTCCTGTGCTATACAGTACTCCTTTATAATTATCTATTTTATATATATATGTGTGTGTGTGTGTGTGTTAATCCCAACCTTCTAATTTATCCTTCGCCTCTACCTTTTTCCTTTGGTAACCATAAATTTGATTTCTAAATCTGTGAGTCTGTTTCTATTTTGTAAATAAGATCGTCCATATCATTTTTTAAAAATTAGATTCCACATATGAGTGATATCACATAATATGTCTTTTTGTCTGACTTCTTTTAGTATGACAATCTCTAGATCCATTAATGTTGTTGTAAATAGCATTATTTTGTTCCTTTTTATTGCTGCGTAATATTCCATTGTATATATGTACCACATCTTCTTTTTTTTTTCCTCTGTTGATGGACATTTAGGTTGCTTCCCTATCTTGGCTATGGTAAATAGTGGTGCAGTAAAGACTGAGGTGCATGTATTTTTTTCAAAGAATGTTTTTGGTTTTTTTTTTTTCCCAGATATATGCCCAGGAGTGGGATTGCTGGGCCATATGATTGCTCTATTTTTAGTTTTTTAAGGAACCTCCCTACTGTTCTCCATTGTGGCTGTACCAATTTGCATTCCCACCAACAGTGTAGGAGAGTTCCCTTTTGAGAGATTACTGTTAAGTAAGCTACCAAGTGTAAGAATCGGGACTGGACTCCAGAATCCATGCCCTTACCCACATTCAGTGTGGGACCCCCGACCTCTGAAGTTCCAGAGAGAGCTGCATCTTGCGGGAGGTGCTGACTCTGATAGGGAATGTTCAGGCAGAGGAAACGCGGAAAGCCAAACACATGCAGACCTGTGGGGTTGGGAACAGTGAGTAATACCATGAATGTGGCGCATGAGGCTGGCGGTGACGTGGGCACCACGCCAGTGGGGCTTCAGCTGGAGGCGGCGGCAGTGGACATACCCTGAGCCTGTGGTAGGGCGGCTGGCCGGCTGCTGCAACAGTGGTGTAGCCAATGTGCCCTGGGGGGTGCTGGCTGCTGTTTAAGGAACTTTTGTGTTTGATGGTGATGGGGGATTTGGGGCAAAGTCTGGGCCCTGGGACACAGGGCAGCTTTCAGGCTTGGGGTAGGGCAGGCAGGTCTCAGGCAGCATGGTGCCAGGCACTCAGTGGTCCCTGTGCCCCCGACAGACAGCCGCGCCCACCCATCTTCCCGGTTAGCTCAGAGTTGTGAGGAAGTGGTGGTTCCCTGCCCATCCAGGGTCTCGCCAGCCCTCGGGAGCTCCCCTCCCTCAGCACCAAGTGTCCTCAAGGCTGGTGGGGCATAAATTGGGGTCCCTACAGGGGTAACTCTGAGAACCGCCCCCCACCCCCCACCCCGGGAAACTGACCTCCCCCACACCCACAGTTTTCTCCCCGCTGCAGGGCCCAGAGCGGAGTGTGGCTGCTACTGACCTTCCTGATGGGAGGGGCAGGGTTGGGACCCTGGGCCAGGCAGGTGGGGTGGGGAGTGGGCTGGCCTGCCCATGCTCCTGTTCAGAGCTGGAGTGGAAAGGAGGAGCCGGCGAGGCGGATCGTTGAGAGGAGTGTGGGAGCCGAGGCAGCACAGCCGCCTCTTTCAGGCTCTGGAACCTTCTGCACATGGCACTGCCTCCATGCACAAGGCCCCTGCTCTTCTCAGCTTCCCAGTCCCCCAGCACTGCAGCCTCAAGTCATAGGACCCGGGTCAGAGCCAGGCTGAGGCCTCCAGGGGTGAAGAGGTGAGACCCACAGAGTCAAGACAGGCAGTTACCCCTTCCCCTGCCTAGTCCTGTGCTTCAGAGACCCCTCCAGAACCCACCGAGGCTGCCGCCTGCACTGCCTCAGCCCTGAACCCAGCCCAGCCTGGACCTGTTGGAAGTCTGCAAGACCGGACAGGCAGAGGATATGGTTCTAGGGACAGGAAGCAGGAGGTGTGCAGAGTTTGAGGGGGCCCATCCGGGTCTGGGAGGGTTGATCGAGGTGATGGACATAAAGAGGGTGAAGGATTCCTGCTTAAGTACCACAAGCGCAAGTCACAAATGGCACCAGGGCCTGGGTGGGGAGCAGAGGCCTGCACAGGAGAGTGTGCATCACAGATATGAAGGCCAGACAGGCTGGAGAAGCAGGCCCTGGTTGGACTAGGGACCCAGGATGCCTGGCTTAGCAATTAAGCCTTTATCTTTGGTCCAGGGAGGGAGGACGTGATCATATGTGGCTTGTAGGTGCTCATCAGAGCTACAGTGGGCAAAAGAGACTCATGTTTTGGGTGGGAGAGACGGTGGCTTGACTAGGGGTGGTTTAGAGGAGAAGGCGGGATGGTGTTGGGACAGTTCTGCAGGTAGACTGGGATCTGTGGGATCACCCAGGCAGAGTTGTGAGTTGTGCAGTCAGCTCGGCTGACTGACTCTAGCCACCGTGAGTGGGCCTGGCCTAGAACATAGGTCTGGCTTTTAGCATCCTTAGAGGTACAGCTGCAGCTGTGGTGGTGCATGAGGCATCCCCTCAGGGCTCCCCCGTTTTCCCATCTGCCATGGGAAGAGTTCAGAAGAAATAGTCTTGAGAGCCCTGGCCAGCTCTGGTGTTTTCAGGGCTGGGCATGCTGGTGCCCTTGCTGGTCTGTGGAGAGGAGAGGCATGGAATGGACAGAGGTAGGTGAGCAGGGAGGCAGCCAGCAGCATAGGGTGGCGAGGTTACCAAGGAGAACTGACCGGCAGAAAGTCCTGGTGGTGTGCACCCCAGAGGCCGCACCCTCTCTCTGAGCTGCCTGGGTCTCAGCTCTGTGACAAAATGTATGAGAGGGTTCAACCACGGGGCGGAGGGCTGCTCTGCCACAGTTTCTGGGGGGCCTGGCCCAGTCTGCTGGGGTCAGGCCCTCTTCCCCTGGAGCCCGTTCAGTCCTGGCCCTGTGGTGTGAGGCCCACAAGTGGCCAAAACATGAGCTGTCCATGCAGATAGTTGTGCAGGTCCTGGAGTTGAGGTCTTGGCAGCCGGGGAACAGGCTTGGGGTGTTGCCTGTGATGAGTCCCTGGCCCGTAAAGTTTCTCCACCTTAGTCCCTGTCCTTCCCCTCTGCCCCTGGGAAAGAAAGTTGCCTTCTGGGCCCTACTGTTAGATGGGAGCTCCAGATGACGCCAGTGTCGAAGGAGGGAAGGTGGAAGGATGGAAGGAGGAGCTTAGTTCCAGGCCACCACCCACTCTATGCCCTGGGAGGAGCTTAGAGGTCAGGGCTGTCTGGGGCTTACCTGTGTGCCTGCAGCAAGAGACCTGCAGGGCCAATGGGGAGCCAAGACAAGACTTGGCTTGAGGGCAAGGCAAAGGTATGGATGAGTCCTCCAGTATTATTTCCTGGGCCAGAGGCCTCAGACCCTGCTCAGGGAGCTGTGGGTGCCCTGAATGAAGGGCACTATTGTAGTAGGGACCACAGGCTGTCCCTAGATAGGCCGGACTTCACGCCTATACAGCTAGTTTCTGTCCACAAACTCCACCCAGGGCAGTGTGACCCCCGCCCCTTTGTGCTGCAGGCCCCACCCCCGGTGCTAGGCTGGGTCCTTCGCAGCTTCTTTTGCTGGGCCCTGGGTGCCCCAGGCCCCCCCACATCCCTGCGGTCTGCTGGGAGGAAGCGGCCCCCTTCCCCCACCGTGACTCTGCGCTTCCTGCCCCAGGGGCCAGGGCGGGAGGGGACATTTCCCGTTCACACCAAAGTTTCCCTGGCTGGTGGCGCCCAGACCTGGGCTCAGCCGCTGTCGCTCTTGCCCATGGAACCAGCTCTGGGACCTGGGGTCCAGGTAACCAGCCAGGGTGGGTGGAGGTTCCTGGGGCGAGGTCAGGCATTGCGCCTGCACATGTGGGTGGGGTGTGTGTGCATGGCTCTGCTGCCTGGTCAATGGTGCACATGCATCCTGAGATGTACAGTCCAGGAAGGTTTCCTGGAGGTGGTGCCTGCGAAGCTGGGAGAAGGTAGCAGACGAGAGCCCAGCCCATAGCTTTGGATTCAGGGAGGCTAGTGGGTTGGAGACCTGTAGTCCCAGCACCCTTGTGGGCCACAGCCACACTCTAGACGTGTACACACTTAAGCTCCTCCCCTGCTGGTGTCAGGCTTGCCTGGATCCCTAAGAGTTTAGGAAGTGGGAGCAGAGACCGGGAGGCCAAGAAGTGCAGACGGGGGTGCCTGGGAGTGGTCAGTATGTCGGGCAGTCCTCTGGTGCTGACCTTCCACTTCCTGTCTTCCCCCCCTTTCTCTCCCCACCCCCCAACCTCCCCTCCCGCTCTGCCTGCAATCTCTCTCCACCCCCATTCACTCCCCACCTCTGTCCACTGTGCCCCTTCTGTGCCCTCCCTTGCAGAAGGACCTGGGCTACCTGCAGCAGTGGCTGCAGGCCTTTGTGGGTGCCTTTGAGAAGAGCATCTCCCTCTTCTCTCTGGAGCCACGCAGGTGAGGCTGGAGCTCCTCAGAGGGTGGGAGACTGAGGGGTCCTCGGTGCCCAGTGACGCCTCCCTGCCCCCTGCAGGCCAGAGGAGGTGGGTGCCGAGGTGCCGCTGCTCCCTCTGGACGTGCTGCATGTGCTGGCCGAGCAGCTGGACACCAGGGACCTGGAACAAGCCCTGCTGCTGCTCAAGCTCTTCATCATCCTCTGTAGGTGGGTCCCTGTTGTCTTCACGGTGGGAGGGCATGGAGCTGGGGCCCGGGGTAGGGGCTGGCATATCACTGGGACCTCTCCCATCATTCACTCATCAGGAACCCTGAGAACGTAGAGGCGGGCTGGGGCCGGGTGCTGGCGCCCCGGGTGCTGGCGCTGCTGACCCAGTTGGTGGCCGAGGTGAGGTGGCCTCTACCCTGGGGGTGGCAGGTGGTAGCCACGGCCCAGCTAACACCCTTCCACCCTCTCCGTCTGCCTATAGCTGAAAGGACCCCCATCACCGCAGGAGGACCGTGGGCCTCAGCTAGAGATTGTAGCCCTGCATGCCCTGCTTCTCTGTGAGGGCCTCTTCGACCCATACCAGACCTGGCGGCGCCAGCACAGGGGGTGAGAGGTGGCCCCCTGGCAGAGGACCCAGAGAAGACCGGGGAGAGGATTGGGGTGGCCCACGTGCAGGGGTGGAAGGGGCGGGGTGCAGGCCCCTGAGGGGGTGTGACCCAGGAGGAGTGAAGCGCTGGCCTCACCTTGGCCCCTACCCCATCCCTGCCCCCCCAGGGAAGTCATCAGCGCCAAGGAGAAGAGCAAATACAAGTTCCCTCCAGCTGCTTTGCCCTCTGAATTCAGCGCCTTTTTCCGAGGTCAGGCCCCACCCCCATCCCACTCCGCTCCATCTGGCCCCGCCCTCAAACCTGAGCCCCTTCCTGTGGTTTCCCCATCGCACATGCAGTAAGGACCCACTTACTGCGGCTGCGCTTGGTGCTGGGAGAAGGAATGTGAATGGGCCTCTATAGGGAAATGGGAGTTTAGGGGCATAGAGGAGAGGAAGGGCATGTCTGCATAAAATGAGTAATGTCTTTTCTGAGGGGGGAATTGATTTGCCTTCCTGCTTCTCTCCTATCTCCTGGATCCCTCCAGTGACTTGTACCCCATTCTGGCCTGGACCGTTTTCAAACTGTCTGGTCCAGTCTTTTTGTCCCTGTAGCTCCACCCGGTCTCCTCACTTCCGCATGACAGTCTCTACAGTAGGTGTCCCCCCTTCCTGCTAACCCCTCAGCACATCTCTAGGCACCTGTTCTCCCTGGGCACCTTATGCCCCTGGGTCTCCTCTCTCCTCTCATTGGAAGGAGACTGGCCAGGATCTCAGATGGGCCTAGGGCAGGGTCTTTCCTGGTGGCTCAGATGGTAAAGGAATCCGCCTGCAATGTGGGAGACCTGGGTTCGATCTCTAGGTCGGGAAGATCCCCTGGAGAAGGAAATGGCAACCCACTCCAGTATTCTTGCCTGGAGAATCCCCTGGACAGAGGAGCCTGGCGGGCTACAGTCCATGGAATCGCAAAGAGTTGCACATGACTGAGCGACTTGCACTAAGCCACTACGAGGGCAGGGTGCTGCCTGGACAGGGGCAGGCCAGCTTGGGAAGGCGGTGGTGTATTGGGCTAGAAAATATCTCAGTGTTTCTGGGTTGCCCCAGGGAGCCGTGGGCTTGGGTCTGGAGTGGGGGCAACACCTCCAAGAGGGGAGATGCCCCTGGGGAGTTCCCTGGCTCTGCTGTTCCACAGCCTGAGTACTCTTCTTAATACATGCACGATTTTGTTCTCCGTGCCGTAAATTCCTCTGTGGGGCCCTGACACCCTCAGAATCCCATCCTGCTCCTCCCCACAGCCTTCCTTTCCAGCCCCCTCTCACTCTCTGCTCTCCAGCCATGGTCCTGTTCCTAGGGAAGCCTCCCACCCCATCCCACCAGTCAAGGCAGCCCTGCATGGCCCCAGCCCCCACACACTCATGTGACCCAGAGCTGGTCCTTTCTGCTCTCTGGGTTTCAGTTCATGTCCTGGCATCCTGTCCAGCTTGGCTGGAGCAGAGCCAGGTGGGCCTCCCAGATATGACGCTGTGAAAGCCCCTAGAAGTCCCAGTGCGGGTGTGGGGGATGGGGTGTGGGGCATCTGTGTGGTAGACACTGAGGGCCCCCAGAGCTGCTCACGGCAAGCTCCAACTGTCACAGCGCAGAGGGACCAGATTTGCATCTAAGAAACTAAACCCTAGGTTGCCGTGGGGAAGTGTGTATGGGGGGCGCTCACCCTGGGGTCCTCACTTTCAGGATTAAGGATACAGGGGTCTGGCTAGGCTCTCAGGGCAGGGCCATGCCCCTTACAAGCTCCCCAGAGAAGGGCTGTGTCCTCCTGAGAAACCCTGGCACAGAGTCACGACACTTCAGAGGCTCCGAGCGCAGAACCAGTCTTCTCCCTGAGATGTGATCTCCCAGCCTCTGTTCTGTGGCCTAGCCACCCCAGGGCACCCACCTCTTGTGTGGCCCCTGGACCCACAGCCCTGCAAGCTTGCTGACCTTGTCTTGCCCCCTCCCCCGTCCAGAGAGCCTGCAAGATGCAGACCGCTTGCCTTCTGTGCTCCTGCTGCGTCTCATCCACCTCTTCGGAGCTGTTCTTGCAGGAGGGAAGGTAGGCTGGGAGGAGCCTGTGGGCCAGGGAGTGGCTGTCTTGGGGTCTCTCTGCTGGGTGAACCCACTCCCCATCTCTGCCCACACCTGCAGGAGAACGGGCAGAAGGCTGTGAGTGCCGGCTCTGTGCAGGGCCTGCTGGGTGTGGTGCGGGGCTGGGGCCACAGGCCAGCCCAGGACCCCCACCTGGTGCCGCTGGCCCTGGAGGTGCTGGTGGGTGCCGTACACGTCTTGCATGCCAGCCGCGCACCCCCGCGGGGGCCAGAGCTCCGAGCCCTGCTGGAGGGCTACTTCCGCGTCCTTAATACCGACTGGCCAGCCGGGCCAAGCCCAGACCCTGAAGAAGCCCATGTCACCCTGCGGGTCAGCATGCTCGGTGTGTATGCCCTCTCGGGGAGGTGGCATTAGCAGGGGAAGCCCCAAGGGTGATGGAAAGGCTGGCCTGGGCAGCATGGGAGGAAGGTTTTAGGCTGACCAGAGGTGCTGCTGGCAAGAGGCTTGGCGGGGCTGACCCTTGACCCCTCCACAGATGCCATCCCAATGATGCTGGCGTGCGAGGACCGGCCAGTGCTGCAGGCCACCTTCCTCAGCAACAACTGCTTTGAACACCTGATTCGCCTCATCCAGAACAGCAAGGTGGGCGGGGCCCAGGTCAGGGGCCTGGAACCGGAGGCTTGGGGGCACCATGTGTGGATGCTGAGCAAACGGGCTGGATGGGCTGGGGCTGGTGGGGTGGCTTGCTCTTCAGTGGGAGGGCCTGGCATCAGGATGCTCTGGACCCCATAGGAAGAGGGTGTCATAGAAGGATGGGAGCTGCCCTGGCCCCCCGTTTCCCTTCTCCCCAGTCCCAGGTGTCGGGCAGGAGGGAAAGCTCAGCTGTTTCGGATGCAGTGTCTACTCCTGCCCACTCATCTGCCCCCGGCGCTGTCCCTCTGGGCAGGTGTGGGTGGCTCAGCTTCCTGCTCTGCTCTCGTGCCGGGGGGCACTTGGCCTGGGGCTCAGGGCACATCCTTGCCTTTGGGGGGAGCCCTGGCAGCCTCCCCAGGTCCTGCTCTAACCCCACCCTTCCCTCATCTTTTCTCTCCTCTGCCCCTCCACCTTATGCTCTCCTGCATCCCCACAGCTGTACCTGCAGGCCCGGGCGCCCCCTGAGGGGGACAGTGACCTGGCTACCCGGTTACTGACTGAGCCCGATGTCCAGAAGGTACCACCCTCAGGCCGACACCACCTCAGTCACGCACATCCCTGGGCATGTACCCCTTGGGGCTCCCTCTGAGCCTTTCTGCAGTTTGCAGGGGGAGCAAGCAGATCTGTGTGAGGCCTGGTGGAGCCTAGTGATGGGGCTGGGTCCCCCACGCGCTCTCACCGGCCTTCCAGATCCCCAGCCCAAGGAGCCGCACAGGAGGGATCTGTGCCCTGCTTGGTGTTAGTCCTGGGAGCTGGGGTTTGGCTTTGCCGAGCCAGAAGGAACCTTCGATACTCAACCACCCACCTCCATTGCACCAAAGCAGAAACAGGAGGCCAGATACTCAGGGATTTGGCTGTGGGCACTCACAGAGGGGGTCCCTCACATGGGGCCACTTCTTTGCTTGAATCCTTGTACTTGCCCTAAGCAGGTCCCTGGGAGTTCCCCATCCCCTCATGACCTCATGCCGTGCCCCCTGCTCACCTCACCTGTGGGCTCCAGGAGGCTGTAGGGTGTTGGTTGGGGGCTCTTCATGGGGTACCCCCTCTGTGGCTCGATACCTGGGCCCCCATGTCTGGAGCCCCGCCCTGGCTCTGGCCTCATGAAGCAGCCCCGTGTGTCTATTGCACTTGGCTGTTTCCTGAGAACCTGCAGGTCCATTCCTCTACAAAGCAGGCGAGACTGGTGAGACCCCTGCTTTTTACAGATGAGGAATCTGAAGCCTGGACAGGGGAAAAAGATGGCCTGAGATCCCCTAGGGAGTCGGGCAGAGCTGGGGCCAAGGGCCCCATGGAGCTGAAATACAGTCTAGCACCTGCTGACACACAAGTCCTCCTGACCCTCACCGCCTCAGTAGGGCAGGGTGAAGGAGTAACATGCCTTGGGCTGTTGGGTCTGTCCAGGCTGAGCCTCTGTCCCCACCTGGATCTAGGGGAAAGGGGCAGGTTAGGACTTAAAGGTCTCGAAGGTTCTTTTGGTTCTAACATCCTGTGATTGATTGTCCCTAAATCCCCCGACTCCCTGTCAATCATCATGGGTGATGGGGCACTTGCCAGCCTGCCTGCACGTGTGTCTAGCTTGGGTGGGGATGGGTGGAGACCGAGGCCTATGAACCCACCAGACAGTGATGGGCAGAGGGCTGCGGCAAAAGTGTTCACTGGTGATCTTCCCAGGCTCGGCTTCTTCCAGCCTCTCTATCAGAGTGGGTCTTGCCAAGCTGTTCAGAGGGGGCCCTAAGGTCAGGGTGAAGGTCACAGTAGTTTGGGCAAAGGTAGACACTCTGGTGTCCATGTAAGGGTGCCACCCTCTTGGGGCCCCCAAGCCCACTCAGCTACTGGCCTGGGTGCTGCCCCTGTAGTGACATCCTGGCACCTGCCTCTCCTGACTGCCCCTCCTCACCCCAAGGTACTGGACCAGGACACAGACGCCATTGCGGTCCACGTGGTCAGAGTGCTGACCTGCATCATGAGTGGCTCCCCCTCCGCCAAGGTGAGGATGCTGCCGTCACGCTGCGGTAGGGCCATGGGGTAGGGTTAAATAGAGTGGGTCTGGCTGATGGCTGTCAGAGCAAGTGAGCTGGGGAGGTAGCCATCCTGCCCTCTGGGGTACAGATCAGCCCATGGGGCAGGTATGGTCATTCGTCATTAGTCCTAGGAGCTGGGTGTCTTGGCTGGAGGGGAACGGATGCTTGTGGCTGACCACCATCTGTAGCCCTCCGAGGCAGAGCCGTTCGCCCCAGTCCCGCCATGGGTCCCCGCCCCTACTATCACCGTGACCCAGAGTCAGAGCTGGGCGAGGGAGCCCTGAACCTCCTCCAAGCTTCCCATGGGTTGTGAGCGTGCCCTGGGGCCCACATCCGTGCTCACGCCTTTTCCACCCGTCCTGGCACAGGAGGTGTTTAAGGAGCGCATTGGCTACCCTCACCTGCACGAGGTCCTGCAGAGCCACGGCCCCCCTACCCATCGGCTGTTGCAAGAGCTGCTCAACATGGTGAGGGCAGGGGCTGGGGGTCAGGGCCCCCATGGGCAGCCAGGACTGAGTCAGGGCAAGCATGGAAATGAGCTCTCCGCTTTGGGGGACCATGCTGACTGTGGCCCGTACACAGTGTGACCTGTGTCCTGACCTTGTGTGTCAGGGTCATGGGCGAGGATTCCAAGCTGCATGGGGTCCAGAAGCTATTGCTTGTTAGCAAGTCCCAGGATGATGCAGGCAGTCCCACTGTTGCGAGGGTGGCCTGTCCCATGCCAGCTGGCTGGGGGCTAGCCCATCCTCTCCCCCAACAGGCTGTGGAGGGCGACCACAGCATGTGTCCCCCACCGCCGATCCGCAACGAGCAGCCAGTGCTGGTGCTGATGAGGTGGCTGCCGACCCTGCCCACGGCCGAGCTGCGGCTCTTCCTAGCACAGCGCCTCTGGTGGCTCTGTGACAGCTGCCCTGCCAGCCGTGCCACGTGCGTGCAGGCCGGTCTGGTGGGCTGCCTTCTGGAGACGCTCAGCGAGGGGGTAGCCCTGGGGGCCCGCTGCCAGGAACAGTTGTTGGCACTGCTGCAAGCACTGGGCCACGTGTCGCTAAGGCCCTCGGAGCTGCGTCGCTTGCTTCGCCCGCCACCAGGGTTGGACTTGGGGCCAGGCGGAGCAGAGGCTGGGCAGGCCCGCCACGCAGGTGCCATCATCCGTGCGCTCTCTGGCATGGCCCGGCACCAGGGCCCAGCACGAGCCCTACGCTACTTTGACCTAACACCCAGCATGGCGGGCATCATGGTCCCCCCTGTGCAGCGCTGGCCAGGCCCTGGTTTCACCTTCCATGCCTGGCTCTGTCTGCACCCCACGGCTGGAGCGCCTGCCCCTGCCCCCACCCCCACCCGGCCGCTCCAGCGGAAGCAGCTGTACAGGTAGGTGACTGCCAGGGGTCAGGGCATGCTGCCAGGGTGAGCGGGAGAACCAGCAGGCTTAACTGGCTTGGCTGGCCCTCAGCTTCTTCACCAGCAGCGGCTCGGGGTTTGAAGCCTTCTTCACGGCGGCTGGGACCCTGGTGGTGGCTGTGTGCACCCGGAAGGAATACTTGACCATGAGCTTGCCTGAAGTGTCCTTTGCCGACTCTTCCTGGGTGAGCCTCCATCCTCACGTGGCCCAGGGTGGTGCAGGGGGCACCAGGGCCTCACCTGATCTCGTGACTTCTGTTGTAGCACTGTGTGGCCATAGTCCATGTGCCCGGGCGCCGGCCCTTCAGCCAGAACCTGGTCCATGTCTACAAAGACGGCCATCTGGTCAAGATGGCACCCCTTCGCTGCCCTTCCCTTAGTGAGGTGTGCTAGGCTGGGTTTGGGGAGGTTTGGGTAGCTGGGGGGCCTTGGACAGGGTGGGCCCTGGAGCCCCTGTTTCCCTCCCCCAACCCAACAGGCCTCAGCCTCTGGGGTCTGTGCAGCCATGGGAGTCCCTGAGGAAGGTGGAACCCCAGGCTGTAACATGACCTGACCAACTGACCCCCAACCCTGGCCCCCACAGCCTTTCTCGTCCTGCTGTATCGGGTCTGCTGGGCACCGCACAACGACCACCACCACGGGGCTGCCTGCGCCACCGGGCCCCGCCGCCCTGGCTCACACTCACCCCTCACTCACCCGCTCCCAGTCAGTCCCGGCCACCACAGGGCTTGGCTGGGGGTCCGGGCTGGTGGCCCCCCTGCAGGAGGGCAGCATCAGCTCTACCCTTGCCGGCACGCAGGACACTCGGTGGGGCAGCCCCACCTCCCTGGAGGGCGAGCTGGGGGCTGTGGCCATCTTCCATGAAGCCCTGCAGGCGGCCGCCCTGCGCGTCCTATGCGCCCTGGGTATGCAGCGTGCTCCCCACGCCCCGCCCCAGCCCTACCCCTGTTCCCAGGACCCAAGAGGTTGGGTCTCACAAAGTGTCCAGGCCTGAAAGAAGGGCTCCAGTGGGGAGTAGGTATCCCCAAGGGTCTGTCCTCTGATCAGGCAGAGAAGAGGCAGGCTCTGGGTGGGGTCTGGCTGCAAGCCCAACCAGGTCTGAAGCCCCCTGCCCACCTCCAGGGCCCAATGAGACAGCACCCTTCAAGCCTGAGGGTGAACTGCATGAACTTGGCGCCAAACTGCTCCTCCATTACTCACCTCAGGTATGGGGGCTGGGCAGTTGGCTCAATCTCCCCCTGGTTCCCGCCCTCTATCTCCTGCCTCCCCCTGTCCCACACTGAGCCTTGCTTACCCCCTGTTCCCAGGCCTGTAAGAACAACATCTGCTTGGACCTGTCCCCTGGCCATGGGTTGGATGGCCGGCTTACGGGCCATAGAGTGGAAACCTGGGACGTGAAGGTGTGTGCCCATGTGGACAGTGTGTGTAGGAAGTGTGAGCACTGCAACTTGTGTGCAGGGTGGGAGTGGCTCTGTGTCCTGGGAGGTCCTGAGGAGACCCAGGATTCCAGGTTGGAGGGTCTGCTTGGGTGGAGGGGGCAGGAGATGAAGGGGTGCTGCCCTCACGGAGGCTCCCTGCCCACAGGATGTGGTGAACTGTGTGGGAGGCATGGGTGCCCTGCTGCCCTTGCTGGAGCGAGTGGCTGCACAACCCCAGGAAGCCGAGGCAGGTCCAGCAGAAACACATGACCTTGTGGGGCCCGAACTGACCTCTGGCCACAATGTCCAGGGCCTGCTTCTCCCACTGGGCAAGTCCTCAGGTAAAGTGTCCCTGGTGCCTGTGTTGGTGAGAGAAGACCTTGGCCTGGCAGGGGGCTGGAGTGCTTGAGGTCTCACAGCCCGACAGGCCTTTGACGCACACCTGTCCCCTTCCTGGTGGCGGCAGAGAAGCGAATGGAGAAGAATGCAGTGGCTGCCTTTCTGCTGATGCTGCGGAACTTCCTGCAGGGCCACCCTGTGAATCAGGAGAGCCTGGTGCATTGCCAGGGCCCTGCCATCATCGGGGCCCTCCTGCGCAAGGTGAGGCCTGCTGGGGCAGGCGGGGCCTCATTTGACCAAGGGGCTGTTGGTTGGAGGGACAAAGCCGGGGCGCCTGATGCCATCAGTCAGGGAGGGCCTCCTGGGAGAGGTGGCATTTGAAAGGAGGGGCAGGGTTGGGCCGAGAGGGTCTGGGGAAGTACCAGCACAGGCTAGGGCAGGACACTCACACAGGAGGCCAGGAGCTTGTACTTCAGGGGGCAGGGGGCCCCCAGAGGGTTTGTAGCAGGCAGGATGTTTGTGTCCATCTACCTGCGCAGGGCAGGGTGGAAACTGGGAGGCCTGACAGCAGGTGGACAGGGCCTGACATCTCACCCCAGCTCCTGCCCCCACCCAGGTCCCCAGCTGGGCCATGGACATGAATGTGCTCATGTCTGCCCAGCTGCTGATGGAGCAGGTGGCAGCCGAGGGCAGTGGGCCCCTCCTGTACCTGCTCTACCAGCATTTGCTCTTCAACTTTCACCTCTGGACCCTCAGCGACTTCGCTGTGCGCCTGGGTAGGTGTGCTGACTTGGGTGAGGGGATGCCGTCAGCCAGGGTGGCAGTGGACGTTCTCAGAGGTTATAGCCCTGTAGCTGATCTGAGGGGATGATGACCCTCCCCTGGTCGGGGTGGGGGGTCTGGCAGTGGCATGGCCCTGTCCTGGAGGATGGAAGGGACCCAGCTCAGCATGGTGGGCTGAGCCCTCTGCTGATGCCCGCTCAGGCCACATCCAGTACGTGTCTAGCATAGTCCGTGAGCACAGACAGAAGCTGCGGAAGAAGTATGGGGTCCAGTTCATTCTTGATGCCCTGCGTGTCCACTACAGGTGAGGCTGGCAGGGGCAGATGGGCTGGGGTGCTGATGCTCCAGCCTCCGGCCTTGGGGGCAGGTCTGTACAGCCCCCAGCTCACCTGCCAGCCCTCCTTGTTCTCGCCTCCCTTCCGTGCCCCGGTGGTTTCCCTGGCCCTGGGTGACGTCTCTGCTGGGACCTGCCCAGTCCGCAGCGCGAGCGCCCCCTAGCCGCCGACGACCTGCGCACAGTGCAGACGTCACTCCTGGGCCTGGCCCGGGAGTTTCTGGTGCGGAGCTCTACCGCTGATGACCTGCAGGTGGTGCTAAACTTTCTGGCGGCCTCGG
This sequence comes from Ovis canadensis, assembly GCF_042477335.2. Taxonomy (NCBI): domain Eukaryota; kingdom Metazoa; phylum Chordata; class Mammalia; order Artiodactyla; family Bovidae; genus Ovis; species Ovis canadensis. The sequence goes on along the minus strand of NC_091263.1, from coordinate 67,133,528 downwards.
GTGATGATGGCCAGGTAGGCTGGAGGTTGGCAGAGGTGAAGCCTGGATGAGGGGTAGAGCGTGGACCATGTTGCGGGCCTTGGGTGGGGGCGGGGCGCGCTCAGCGTAAGCCTTTGTGTCCCCAGGTGGTGGGTGCGCTCGACCTGCTGCTGGCTCTGCTGCAGGGCTCCCCAGCACAGGAGTCTCTGGCTGTCTTCCTGCTGGAGCCAGGGAACCTTGAGGTGCTGCTGGCACTGCTGGTGAGGCCGAGGCCCATGCCCTTGCTGCCCGACCGAGTCTGCAAGGTACATCTAGCTCCTCCCGAACCCTGCATTCTCATTCACTGGGGCCCCTGCCTGAGTCCAGGGAGGGGCAGAAGGCCCCGGGCTAGTGGGTGGAGCTGTCTTTGCAGGCCCCTCTTGGAGCCCCACCCCTGTGTGGTGGCTTACCCTCCTACAGTAACTCCTTCCCCTTGATGACCCCCACACAGATCCTACGCAGACTGCAACAGAATGAGCGCTTACCTGAGCGCAGCCGTCAGCGGCTCCGGCTGCGAGAGTGTGGTCTCCAGGGTCTCGTTGCCTGCCTGCCAGAGGGTGCCGTTTCCCCCCAGCTCTGCCAGGGCCTCTACAAGCTGTTCCTGGGGGCAGGTACAACCTGGGTGGGGCCACGAGGCAGGCCAGGTAGAGGGATGACATGGATCCAGGAGACAGGGCAGGTGGGAATCAGGAAGGTGTTGGTCCAAGAGCCGAGGCTGAGCCAGCAGCGGGGCACAGTCCCCCTCTGGGGTCAGTCCCTCAGGCCTTTTCTGACCATCTTCCCAGATTGCCTGAATCTCTCTGATCTGTTGGCTGTGGTGCAGCTGTCCCTCCAGGCCGACCTCAGCGTCCGCCTAGACATTTGTCGTCAGGTGAGTGGAAAATGAAAGCTTTGTTGGGGTGTGGGGTGGCTTCCACCCTGAGGGCTTTGCCTGCCTAGGATGAGGGGTCTCTGCAGGCCTCCTGTGCAAAGACCCCCTGAGGAGGGGTTGGGACAGGCTGTCGAGTGAGTCCCTCACTTCCTGTGCCCTGGCCCGACAGCTCTTCCACCTCATCTACGGACAGCCAGACATAGTGCGGCTGCTGGCCCGCCAGGCCGGCTGGCAGGATGTGCTGACCCGGCTGTTTGTCCTGGAAGCTGTCACAGCCGGCAGTCCCCTGCCCTTTACCCCTGAGCCACCCACCTCCCCAGAGCCAGCCTCACACAAGCCACCCACTGAGTCTCCTGAACCTTCGGACGTCTTCCTGCCCCCAGAGGCCCCTGACCCTGACGCCTTTTACCACGCCCTCTCCCCGTTCGCCACCCCCTTTGAGCTGGGCCTGGAGCGGGCCAGTGTGAGCTCAGGGAATACTGCCGGTGGTGGCAGCAGCAGCGGGACTGTCACTCCGGCCAGCCAGCCTGGCACACCGTCCCCGCTTGATGGACCCCGGCCCTTCCTTATGGCCCAAGGCCGCCACAGCTCCAGTCTCTCCAATGTGCTGGAGGACGGCAGCCTGCCAGAGCCCACCATCAGTGGGGATGACACCTCCAATACCAGCAACCCTCAGGTGAGGCGGGCCCTGAGGTAGGGCTCCTTGGGGACCCAGGGCAGCCAGTGGAGCTTTTCCAGAGGTGTGGTACTGTTTGACATCAGGGCTGTGGCAGCTAGTCGGGTCCAGTGCTTCCCCCTCATAACTTTCCTCTGCAGTGTGTTCTCTCAGGGGTGGCAGATATTCCAGAGCAGGACAACTCGTGCTGAGACAGTTGGGGGCACTTGCCAGGCTTTGGAAGGCCCTTGAGAGCCTGTGGGCCATGGGCTTTTCAGGGCAGAGAGCAGCACGGCTCTAAGAGTCCTACCTTGTGCTTTCTGGATCTGGGGAGGGGCCTTTGCTTATTCAACACCATTCTTCCAGAGGGTTCCGGGATGGTCCTTGAGGCCTGTGAGGTAACCATGCAAACTGCCTCATCTCCTCTTAGGAGTCCTGGAACCCCAGGATCCTCCCCGGAACTCAGGTGGTGGTCGGGTCCCACACTGTTTGTCTAGGCCCTCAGCAGCACACTGGCTGGGCTGTTGGCCAAAGGCTCGGCCTCCTGCTATGCCTACTAGTGGGTGGGTGGAGGTGTTGAACAGGGAGGGTGGTGGGGCAGTGATTCCCTCCCTCCCCAGCCTGCACTCCACACGCCCCCTGTGTCCGCAGCAAACCTGTGAGGAGGAGCTTTGTAATCTGCTCACCAACGTGCTGTTCTCGGTGACGTGGCGGGGTGTGGATGGCAGTGACGAGGCCGCCTGGCGGGAGCGCGGCCAGGTCTTCTCCGTGCTTACCCAGCTGGGGGCCTCAGCCACGCTGGTGCGGCCACCAGACTGCATCAAGCGCAGGTGAGGGAGCAGGGCTGTGGGGAAGCCTGGGGGCCCAGAAGGCAGTCAGGTAGACACCAGAGTACCTCATTCCCCTCCAGCCTCCTGGAGATGATGCTGGAGTCAGCCCTGACTGACATCAAAGAGGCCCCCACTGGGGTCCTGGCCAGCCTCACCCAGCAGGCGCTTTGGCTGCTGCGTCTGCTGCAGGACTTCCTGTGCGCCGAGGGCCATGGTAACCAGGAGCTGTGGAGTGAGAAGGTATGGCAGCTCAGGGCAGGAGCACTGTGTTCACATGCCCCGAGGGCTCCTGGTCTGCAAAGTGGCTGAGTACACATGTGCAGTCATGGGGACCTCAGCTCTGGTATCTGTGAGCAGAGGTCTATCTGTATGTGCACTCTCTGGCCCCCAGCCCAAACCTTACCTCCCTCTCTCCTCACGGGCTTCTGGCCTCATCTGGTGATGGCCATCTGGAATATATGGTGTGTGGCAGCTCTTCGAAGGAGTGTGTAGCCTGCTGGATCGCCTGGGAGCCTGGCCACACCTGGCCAACGGCACAGCGGACCTCCGAGAGATGGCGCAGATTGGCCTGCGCCTGGTACTCGGCTACATCCTGCTGGAGGACCCGCAGGTGAGCGCAGGGCGGCTGTGGGGGAAGGGTGCACAGCGGGTCTAGAGCTCGGGGAGTAGCTGGTGACATCCCAACTCGTCCGTCCGCAGCTGCATGCCCAAGCCTACGTGAAGCTGCATGCGCTGCTGCAGACCGCGGTGCCCATGCGCCGAGAGGAGGCTTGCTACGTGCTCTCCAAGCTGGAGGCGGCGCTGGCGCGGGCGCTGAACAACTCCCCATCAGAGACCCCCACCGAGAACGGGGAGCCCCCGGCCACCGCTGCTGCTGCAGAGCGCTGCTCATGGCTGGTGCCGCTGGTGCGCACGCTGCTGGACCGCGCCTACGGCCCACTGGGGCTACAGTGGGGGCTGCCTTCCCTGCCGCCCACCAACGGGAGCCCCACCTTCTTCGAGGACTTCCAGGCCTTCTGTGCCACCCCCGAATGGCGTCACTTCATTGACAAGCAGGTGCCTGGGGCCAGGGGCACGGGCAAAGAAGTGGGGGCTGGGGGCCCACATCGAGCACAGTCTCTTCTCCCTGTCCCGTCCTCCAGGTGCAGCCCACCATGTCGCAGTTCGAAATGGACACCTACGCTAAGAGCCACGACCTCATGTCGGGCTTCTGGAACGCCTGCTACGACATGCTCATGAGCAGTGGGCAACGGCGCCAGCGGGAGCGTGCGCACAGCCGTCGGGCCTTCCAGGTGTGCAACCTGCCCTGTGGGCCCAGAGGATGGCTGCTGGGACTGAGAGGAGAGAGAGGAGCCCGAAGCACCCAGTGGGCCTCACCTGTTCCTCCACCCGCATCCCGCAGGAGCTGGTGCTGGACCCTGTGCAGAGGCGGGCGCGCTTCGAGGGGCTGCGATACGCGGCGGCGCTGAAGCAGCAGGCAGCGCAACACTCCACAGCCTTGCTGCACTGGGGGGCACAGTGGCGCCAGCTAGCCAGCCCCTGCGGGGCCTGGGCCCTGAGGTGGGCGGGGCTCGGGGCGGAGTCTGGTGGGGTGGGGCTTGGGAGGGAGGGGCCAGGAGAGTGTCTGAGGTGAAGCCTGGGAGGAAGGCAGAGGGGTCTGCAAACCTCTGCCTCCTACCCATGACCGTAAGTGGGGTCATATCTGTAGGGATCCGCCTACCCCCCACTGGAAGCTCTCCAGTGCTGAGACCTACTCGCGCATGCGTCTGAAGCTGGTGCCCAACCATCACTTCAACCCTCACCTGGAGGCCAGTGCCCTACGCGACAACCTGGGTGAGCGGGTGTGCCGAGCTGAGTCCACCCAACCTCATAGCCCTGTCTTGTCCAGCTCTGGTTGAGCACCCTTGGGCCCATTGCAGGTGAGGCCCCCCTGACACCCACTGAGGAGGCCTCACTGCCTCTCGCTGTGACCAAAGAGGCCAAAGTCAGCAGCCTACCTGAGGAGCTGCAGGAAGACCAGCTGGGCGAGGACGAGCTGGCTGCACTGGAGACCCCGTGAGTGGGGCTGGGAAAGAGCTGCCCAGGGCAAGGGGCTCTGTCTAATGTGTTCTTGCCAGTGGCAGAGGGATTGACTCCTCAGTGTACTTGCCTTCCTGCTGTGGGGCTAACCACCCTGAAGGGACGGTCCAAAATCAGATGGGAGGGTTAGGCAGATCTGTAAGAGGATGGAGAGTTCCTGTTTGATAGCCAGGCTTCCCAGAGCAGGACTGAGAAACCAGACCAGGATGTGCGCCCATGGGAGTGGGTGGGTGCTGAGTGAGGGGAAGCTGGGGACAGGTTGGTGTCCTGGCAGGAACTTCAGAAGCCCAGGTTTCAGGGTGGGGACTGGGGCCAGTCTGGACCCTGGGCAGCTCTTTTTCCTCCTATGGGATCATGAGCAGTGTGCCTCCTGACTTGGTGGTACTTTGAGAGTGTGGTCCTTGGGTTGGTTGGGAATGGGGGTCCAGAGCCTAGTGCCTAAAGTGGGTGCTGGCCCCCAGGTTGGAGGCCGCAGACCTGGATGAGCAGCATGAGAATCTGGTGCTGTCAGCTGAGTGCCAACTGGTCACCGTGGTGGCTGTGGTCCCAGGGCTGCTGGAGGTCACCACCCAGCACGTGTATTTCTACGATGGCAGTGCCGAGCGGGTCGAAACTGAGGAGGGTGTGTTCTGCTGGAGCAGGCTGGAGGGCCGGCTGGGATGGGGGCTGGGGTCTTGTGGGGCTGGGACGGGTGGCTCCAGCACCTGCTGTCCATCCCCACAGGCATCGGCCATGACTTCCGGCGCCCACTGGCCCAGCTGCGCGAGGTCCACCTGCGGCGTTTCAACCTGCGCCGCTCAGCTCTCGAGCTCTTCTTCATTGATCAGGCCAACTACTTCCTCAACTTCCCATGCAAGACGGGTGGGGCCGCAGCCTCATCCCCTTCCCAGGCGCCCAGGCCCCAGCCCTCCCTCATTCCACCCCACACCCAGGTGCGGAACCAGGTGTACTCCTGGCTCCTGCGTCTGCGACCCCCTACCCAAGGCTACCTAAGTAGCCGCTCCCCCCAGGAGATGCTGCGTGCCTCAGGTCTTACGCAGGTGAGAGCCCTGGAGGGTGGGGGTCGGGTGAGGTCAGAGCCCAGCCACTGCGGAGAGTGTTGGCAGCCCACCGGCTCACCTCGTATCCTTGCCCCCCCAGAAATGGGTGCAGCGAGAGATCTCCAACTTTGAGTACCTGATGCAGCTCAACACCATTGCGGGGCGGACCTACAATGACTTGTCTCAGTACCCTGTGGTGAGGGCCTGCTCCCCCTCTACCCACCCTCTGCTCCACCAGCCCTGGTCCACCCAAGTGTGGGTACTGATAGCGGGCCAAGCCCTGAGCTCAGTCCTGGGCTGCTGCCTGAGGCCTGGCCTTTGTTCCCGGCTCAGTCCCCCATGCCCTGCTGCCCCCACGCACACCCAGCCCCACTCCCTTCCCCTCCTGGCCTCTGTTCTTGGAAGGAAATCCTGTCTCAGGCCCTCCTGCTCCCCTGAAGCCCCTCCCCATGGTGCACCCCCACCTGTGTGCTCCACCCATCTTCCTGAGGGTGAGGGTGCGGGCAGGGCAGGCTGGCCATATAGGCCATCAGAACCCTCATGTGGCTCCTGCCCGGGTGGGCGGCCAGTTCCCCTGGGTCCTACAGGACTACGTGTCCCCAACCTTGGACCTCAGCAACCCAGCCGTCTTCCGGGACCTGTCCAAGCCCATCGGTGTGGTGAACCCCAAGCACGCCCAGCTTGTGAAGGAGAAGTGAGCGCGTGAGCAAGGCTGGGCTTGGGGTTGGGGTGGACCGGGGAGGGCTTCCGCTGATTCCTTTCAACCGTGGCCCTAGGTATGAGAGCTTCGAGGACCCAGCAGGCACCATCGACAAGTTCCATTATGGCACCCACTATTCCAATGCGGCAGGCGTGATGCACTACCTCATCCGCGTGGAGCCCTTCACCTCCCTTCACGTCCAGCTGCAGAGTGGCCGGTGTGAAGGGGCAGGCAGATAGTGTGGGGTGGCAGGCAGGGTGGACGAGGGAAGGGTGGGTCTTCCAGGCATCCTGGACAGGCTGGCTCCCTGCTTGCCCAGGGCTGCACCTTTTCCTTCCCTGTCTCCCTTCTCACCGCCTCACTTTGGCCCGTGCCCCTCCCCAGCTTCGACTGCTCGGACCGGCAGTTCCACTCAGTGGCAGCAGCCTGGCAGGCCCGCCTGGAGAGCCCTGCTGATGTGAAGGAGCTCATCCCAGAGTTCTTCTACTTCCCCGATTTCCTGGAGAACCAGAACGGTAGGCGCTGGGTGGGGGCGGGAGGCGTGAAGATGGAGGGTGGCTGAGGAGCCGGTGAAGAAGGCACAGCGAGACAGCTGACCCAGCCTTCTGTGCCAGGCTTTGACCTGGGCTGCCTCCAGCTGACCAACGAGAAGGTGGGCGATGTGGTGCTGCCCCCTTGGGCCAGCTCTCCTGAGGACTTCATCCAGCAGCACCGCCGGGCGCTGGTGAGATGTGCGCACACATACCGGCGGGTGGCCAGAGGGGAGGGCTGAGGCGGAGGGTCCACCATTCCTGGACTGACGGCCACCTCCCTGCCCCCAGGAGTCAGAGTATGTGTCCGCCCACCTGCACGAGTGGATCGACCTCATCTTTGGCTACAAGCAGCGGGGGCCAGCTGCAGAGGAGGCCCTCAATGTCTTCTATTACTGCACTTACGAGGGTGAGCGGTGCCCTGGACCCCGGTGGGGGTTGGGGTGCAGAGGAGGGGGTGTGCAGGGGGCACAGACTGAGTCCTGACTGCCCCCCACCACCACCACCCCCCCCTCACCTGCCGATGCTCAGGGGCTGTGGACCTGGACCAGGTGGCAGACGAAAGGGAGCGGAAGGCACTGGAGGGCATCATTAGCAACTTTGGGCAGACGCCCTGTCAGCTGCTGAAGGTAAGGCCGGCCGGGAAGACCGTGGTCAGGGAGGCCCTGGCCGCGGTACTGAATGGTTCCTTGCCCACAGGAACCCCATCCGGCTCGGCTTTCTGTTGAGGAAGCAGCCCAGCGCCTTGCACGTCTGGACACTAACTCACCTAGCATCTTCCAGCACCTGGGCCAGCTGAAGGCCTTCTTTGCAGAGGTGAGAGGAGGCAGGGTCTCAACTTCCTACCTGGCGAAGTTCATTTAATTCCACTGTCCTTGCCAATCTCTTGGAGATGAAAAACCTAAATCAAAGTCCCTGATATTAAGACATCTTAGAATTAAGAGGTAAACACCAGAGGAAGTACAAGGTAAACATCACTGAGTTTGCCGTCTTCAGGAGGGAGGGTTAGGCCAGGTTGACTCACCTGGTCATCCTTAGGGAGAACAGAAGGAGAGTCCGGCCTCAGTACTCTCCTCCCCTTCCTGCCTGCATCCCAAAAGGCCCCCAGCTCCAAGGTGTTCAGGCTCTCCTCTCCTCATGCTAGCCGACTTGGAGATTTGGAGTCGTGGGGTGGGATGACCAAGGTTGAAACCAAGCTTGAAGGATTTTGCTTGTCCATCTGGTTTCTCACTTCCTGAGATGCCCTGAAGGTCCACTGGTCTCTGCATATCTCTCAGAGTGACCTCTGCCTGTAACATGATGCCCTGGGGCTGAGGGCCAAGAGGCAGGTAGCATGGTGGGGGCTCTAGCCGGCTGCTCAGGTAGCTAGTCCCGCCCTGCCCTTGCAGGTCATCAGCGATGGCGTGCCCCTGGTGCTGGCCTTGGTTCCCCACCGGCAACCTCACTCCTTCATCACCCAGGGCTCCGCAGACCTGTTGGTAAGTGCACCGGGCCGGGCCACACCTCAGCTCCACCCCCGACTCTGCCCCAACCCACCTCTGTCCTCTCACCCAGGTGACCGTGAGTGCCAATGGGCTGCTGGGGACCCACAGCTGGCTACCCTATGACCGAAACATAAGCAACTACTTCAGCTTCAGCAAAGACCCCACCATGGGCAACCCCAAGTAGGACAGAGGGTTGTGGGCTAGGGTGGGCTCTAAGTGCTCTGGCCAAGGTCTCTGAAGGCAAGGGTCTTCTGTGTATCCTGGCCTCACCTGTGCTCCTCCTCACTGTGTCAGGATGCAGCGACTGCTGAGCGGCCCGTGGGCTCCAGGCGGTGGTGTGAGTGGGCAAGCCCTGGCAGTGGCCCCGGATGGAAAGCTGCTGTTCAGTGGTGGCCACTGGGATGGCAGCCTGCGAGTAACTGCGCTGCCCCGGGGCAGGCTGCTCAGCCAGCTCCGCTGCCACCTCGGTATGTGCTGCCTGAGAGCTCAGGGTGTGCGGGTAAGAGCAGGGCTCCAGAGCTGGCCAGGGAGGGGTAACTGCTCTATTTTCCCTCTTCTCCCCTCGCCTCCCTCTTCCCCGTCCTGTCTCCTCCCCTCCCCCTTGCAGATATAGTAACCTGCCTTGCGCTGGACACCTGCGGCATCTACCTCATCTCAGGCTCCCGAGACACCACGTGCATGGTGTGGCGGCTCATGCAGCAGGTGTGCTGGGTGGCAGCCCCGTGGGTCCCCTTGGTCCAGATCTTCGGCCCATCTGCCCCTCCACTGGGCCTCCAGTCCTACCCTGCTCTCTTCCCCTTCCTACTGCTACTGTGAGCAAGTCTGGGGCTCCAACAGTCTGACTTTGGACCAGACCTTCACTTTTCTGAGCTTTTAGCTTTCTCACTCTGGGGCCAAGGTGGTGGTGTGCCCCAGTCCTGAGCCAGCCCTGGTGTTCCCCACAGAGTGGTCTCTCGATGGGGCTGGCATCAAAGCCCGTGCAGGTCCTATATGGGCATGAGGCTGCCGTGAGCTGTGTGGCCATCAGCACTGAACTTGACATGGCGGTGTCCGGATCTGAGGTGTGTGTTTGCCTGTGCCCAGGGGAGGCTGTTTGCTGGGCCGTGCCCCTGGAACCAGATGCCTGTGCCCAGCACCCTAAGCCACCTTCCTGCAGGATGGAACTGTGATCATCCACACCGTACGCCGTGGCCAGTTTGTGGCCACACTTAGCCCTCCGGGAAGCACGTTGCCTGGACCTGTGTCCCACCTGGTGCTGGGGTCTGAGGGCCAGATTGTGGTGCAGAGCTCAGCGCGGGAGCGTCTGGGGGCTCAGGTATGGGAAAGGGGCGTCCAGCCAAGATAGGGGTAGTTGGGATTCTGTCCTTGCTAACACGTCCTGCCTCCTCCAGGTCACCTACTCCTTGCACCTGTACTCAGTGAATGGGAGGTTGCGGGCTTCACTGCCCTTGGTGGAGCAGCCCACAGCCCTCGCGGTGACAGAGGACTTTGTTCTGCTGGGCACGGCCCAGTGTGCCCTGCACATCCTCCACTTGAACAAGTGAGCCTCACTGTTTATGGGTTTGTGATCCCTCAGTTCAGTTCAGTTCAGTTTAGTCGCTCAGTCGTGTCTGACTCTTTGCAACCCCATGGACTGCAGCACGCCAGGCCTCCCTGACCATCACCAACTCCTAGAGCTTACTCAGACTCATGTCCATCGAGTGGGTGATGCCATCCAATCATCTCATCCTCTGTCATCCCCTTCTCCTCCTGCCCTAAATCATTCTCAGCATCAGGGTCTTTTCCAATGAGTCAGTTCTTTGCATCAGGTGGCCAAAGTATTGGAGTTTCAGCTTCAGCATCAATCCTTCCAATGAATATTCAGGACTGATTTCCTTTATAGGATGGACTGGTTGGATCTCCTCGCAGTCCAAGAGACTCTCAAGAGTCTTTTCCATCACCACAGTTCAAAAGCATCGATTCTTTGGCGCTCAGCTTTCCTTATAGTCCAACTCTCACATCCACTACTGGAAAAACCATAGCTTTGACTAGACAGACCTTGGCTGCCAGAGTGATGTCTCTGCTTTTTAATATGCTATCTAGGTTAGTCACGTGATCCCTCAGGTGGTGGTTATTGGCAGAGAGACACTAAGAGGTGCCCCGTGGACCCTAACCCCTTTACGTGCCTGTGGACACATTCTTCAAGGCCTGTCTCTGTCCTCCCATCCTCCAGGGGGGAGATCTTGCCCTGGGCCTCCCTTAGGCACACACTTGTTCATGACTCTCTTATTTGTCAGGATTTTCCTCCAGCCATCCTTCAAATGAGGACTGGGAGGTGGATGGGAGAATGAAGAGACAGATATGTGCTGGATGCATAACTCCTTGCAGTTGCGAGTTTGTATATATCACCTTCTTCCCTCCCTCCAGACTGCTGCCAGCCGCTCCTCCTCTGCCCATGAAGGTGCCGATCTGCAGCGTGGCTGTGACCAAGGAGCGCAGCCATGTGCTCGTGGGGCTGGAAGACGGCAAGCTCATTGTGGTGGGCGCAGGGCAGCCCTCAGAGGTGAGAATGCGGGCAGGGTGGGCCTTGCACAGGGTGGGAGCGTTGATCCTGGCTGACCCATGCCTGTTCCCACTAGGTGCGCAGCAGCCAGTTTGCGCGGAAGTTGTGGCGGTCCTCCTCCCGGCGCATCTCCCAGGTGTCCTCTGGGGAGACCGAGTACAACCCTGGAGAGGCCCGCTGATAGCCCGCCCGGTCCTGCCGCGCCGCCCCGCCCCCAGCGGGCTTCGGCCCAGTAGGCTCCACCCGAGAGCCCGTGGGGGGCGGGGGGCAGGACACCCCGCCCACACTTAGGCGGCGGTGGGCGGGGCCCCACCTCTGCCCAGCTCTCAGGGATTGGCGGGCGATGTCACTCCAGGAAATCTTGCCCCTCGCCGGCAGAGGGGCCGCCCGGAGTCCCAGCACTGGCCCCAGCGGCCGCACAGCACTTTTTGCACAGTCTGGGGTGGGGAGCCCAGGCTCCCGATCCCCGGTCCCAGCAGAGCACAGGGGCCGGGCTGTGGCCTTAATCCTAAGGGCGACCCCTCCCATTCTCGCATCTCAGCAATAAATATGGACTAGTTTTGTAGCTGTTCTGCCTCCGAGCATGTGTACGCGCGTCTCAACCGCCCTGTGCTGGCGTCCCCTGAGCACCCACACCGCACCGTGCCCCTAGCCCCCCAGCTACGCCGCTCCTGTCCCTAGGGGCCCGGGCCTGTTTTTCTGGCAGCTTGAGGCCCAGTCCCGCTTCAGGCTCACCTCCACGCATGTGCGCGTTCCTGGTTCGGGCGGGGCCAGACCGTGGGCGGCCCCGCCCCCATCATCTCCCCGCCCCCTCGTTGTCCAGTCCTCTGCCGCCCGGTTTCGTCTCCGCCGCCGGCTGAAAACCTGGCCTCTCCAGGGACTCCACTGCGTGTTCCCTACTGGCTTAAGGCCGGGAGGCCCCATCCTGCAGGCAGAGCCGATCCTAGGACTGACGGAGGGTCAGCCACCACAGGTCAGGAGCGGGTTGGGGACACAGCGTCGGGTCTTCCTGGAAGGAGGGAGCCGTGGCTGCCTCTCTGTACCTCCCCCATTCTGGACCCAAAATCCTGCGCTGTTGTGGTGCCAGCATCTGGGTTGGGATGCCTGTGGGAAGTCAGGATAGTGTGGGCGTTTAGGGTGTTGCTGTGTGCGCATGTGTGCATATTTGTGGGCCTCCAGATGGGTGTGTGTGGAGGAGGGGTTGGTAGAGGCTCCAGTCTCGCAGCTCGAGGTGGGTCGGGCACAAGGCCTGGCTGTCTCTGGGAGCTAGCGTTAGTCACAGGCTCACCCGCCAACTCAGATCCAGGCAGGGTTCCTTATGTGGTAAGTGACACAACTGTACATACACATCCTTCACGTTGCAAAGGTCGCCACAGGCTCCATGCCAGACCCACTTGGCTAGTGTGCATTTTGCTGTCCACATCCGCCCCTGGCCTTATGGAGGGAAGTGAGCTTGGAGTGCAGGGGCTGGGCCAGATGTGACTGTTGGGAAGTTACAGGACTTTCGCCTAGGTCTCATCTCCATCGCTTTTCCAGGCAAGCTCCCCTTCTCTGCCCAGTCCAGGTTCTCTCCTCCCCAGGCCTCAGGAGGGAGGTCCCAGCAGGATCAGCCCTGTAAGGGCAGATGGGTCCTGGGACTGCGTGTTCTTCAGATATCCAGCCTGCAGGCCCTTTCGAAATTCCCAGATAAGAAAGGGCCCGGGTACCTCTGGGCCCACACACCCTCTTCGTTTGCTGAACCCACCAAGGAAGCCTCCCATCCTGCCCCTGACCAGGAGGTAAGGGCTGGACACTGACCCTGGAGGCAGGAGTGGGAGTTAGTCACCCCAGGAACTGTGCTCTTCTGAGAACTCTGGGGAGCTTCCATCAGCCAGTGAGTCTCCGCCTGGCTCTGGCTTATGGGGGACGGGAGTCCCCCTGGTCTTCCTGTGCTGGCTCTGGACTCAGACCCAGGGTTTGCCAAGGTCTTTGAGACCGCTGCACTCTGGTCTCCTAGCTTTGGCCAGCTGGGACCAGCAGTATCAGCTTCACCCCATTTGACACCGGAGGAAACTGGTCCAGATTGGCAAGTGGGAAGATGGGGAGGTGAGCAGCCCTGGAATGAATCAGGATGACATGAGCCAGCAGAGGGGGCAGACTACCCCAAGGGACTCCTGACTTGCAGCTTGAGGGATTTCCCCCTTGTTCCTACACACAGCCCCTGCTGGACTCAGAGGTCTCCCAGCTCCTTTTTCTGTGCGCTGCTCACGACACTCCAAAAACCTTCTCCAAGAAGTGCAGCCACTGGGAGGACTGCTAGCTGGTAGAACCATGCTGCAGAACGCCAGCCACAGGGAAGCCATGGTCCATGTGGGTAAGTACTTTTCGATCCAGATTTTGGGTACTGGGTAGGATGGGAGGTATCCATGGGTCCCTGGCCTTGCAGACCACATGCAAGTCTAGTTACAGCTCTGGAGCGTCTTGTTGCTTGTGCCCTGCCTGCACTGGTTTGTAGGACAGCTGACTTGCCGGCAGAAGTGAGCAGCAGCATTTACTTGCCTTCCAGTTCAGTTTTTAATTTATTTTTGGCTATGCTGGGCCTTTGTTGCTGTGAGAGCTTTTCTCTAGTTGTGGCGAGCAGGGGCTACTCTCTGTTGTAGCGCATGAGCTTCTCATCGCAATGGTTTCTCTTGCTGTGAAGCATGGGCTCTAGACACAGGCTCAATAATGGTGCACAATGGGCTTAGTTGCTCCGCAGCATGTGGGGTCTTCCTGGATCAGGGCTCAAACTCATGCCTCCTCCATTGGCAGGCTGATTGTTTATCACTGAGTCACCAAGGAAGCCCCTGGTTCAGTTTTATTTTGTAAAAATTTGCAAGGTCTCCTGTGCGCAGAGGCTTCCACAGGGACTAGCATGAATCACTGTGCTTGCACAGACCAGACTCTCTGGGGATGACAGGACACAGTTTCGTGCCACTGTAGACAGAGGAGGTGCCCCAGGAGCCAAAAAAGGGAGAGACTGGGAGAGATCAAGGATGACCTCCCAGAGCAGGAGATTCCTGCTAGTTTGTCTGAGAGCAAAGGTAAACCAGCAAGCGCAGACGTCTGAAAGCCTGGAGAAGGTACATCTGGGGCTAGGTGTCCAAGCATGGCGAGCCAAGGGGAGGCTGTGGGAGGTGACGGTAGGGAATGAGCCAGTCAGCTTTTGATGTCATAGTATGGGCTTTTGTCACTCCATAGTAAGGGGCTATGATTTCCAGCTTTTCTAGCAGCAAAATTGACCCCTGGCCTTGATTCCTTGCCGCTGACCCTGTCTGTCCTTTTCTCCACAGACAAGACCCGGAAGGAGCAGGACAGGGAAGGGGTATGGGCAGCGGCAGGGGGAGCCCTGGCCCCCAGCACCTCCTCCCCATTCTCCCCTGAGCCTCCAGGGGCCTCAGGCAGCATCATCCCTGTCTACTGTGCCCTCCTGGCCACCGTGGTCCTTGGTCTGCTCGCCTATGTGGTCTTCAAGTGGTAGGTGGTCTGGGCACTGCCCTGGGGTACCCCCCCTCCCCATCTGGACTCCCAGCCAGCTCGCCGTCTCAGTGAAGGCTGGAGCAGGCTGGCAGGTTCCCCCTGCTCCCCACAGCTGGCGCTCACGCAAACAAAGGCAGCAGCTGGCCAAAGCTCGGACCGCAGAGCTGGGGGCCCTCAGTAGGGACCAGCTACATGGGGACAGCAGTGTCTTCCGGGACTCTCCAGCCGGCCTGGAGCCCTGTGCCCCCAGCCAAGGTGAGCCGTTTCCCCTACCTGTCGCCCTTTAGACCTGCCCAGCCTCGTCGTACCAGAGTCTAACCTTCGCGTGACCCTCACATCTCCCATCCCAGGGCTGCCGCCTGAACTTGGCTGCCGGCTTTACCTCCACCTTCCTCGGCAGCAGCAGGAGGAAGTGGAACGGCTCCTGGAGGTGTCGGGTGAACTGGCCAACGGCTGGCAGGGCCTGGCGGGCCGCCTGGGCTACCAGGCTGAAGCAGTAGAGACCATGGCCCGGAGCCCGGGGCCCGCCTCTGCCCTGCTGAGGGACTGGGCTGTCCAGGAAGGCAGTGGCGCCACCCTAAGAGCACTAGCAGACGCCCTTGCTGCCATGGGTCGTGAAGACGTGGTTCGGGCCCTGGGTCCCCCGGCTGAGGGTTGCTCTGTGGTGTGAGTCATGGCTCCGCAGCCTGGCCTCTCAGGGAACCTACTTTGGTGCTCCACACCACCCCCACCTCATATACCTTCCCCTTCATGGGCTTCCTGGCATTGGTGACCTCGGCTTGTTATGTTTCAGGGTGACACACAAGATCCTGGTACCAGTCACCTCCCCTCCCCCTGCCTTCCTCCAGGACAGGGATCAGGACGTGGGCGGGGGACAGCCAGACAGGGAGCAGCAGTCTTGCCCCCCGATCCCCACTCCACCTCCCTATACTTACTCTCAACTGTTTTTTCTACTTTTGTACCCCATATTAAAGGCAACTCTGGACTGTTGTTGGCTCTGTCCAGCTCCGTGGGCCTGGGAGACACTTGGGTAGCTAATGTGGCAGAGGCCCAGGAAAAGGCTGGAGTCCCTAAGGTGAAAGGCACCCCTGAGATGGCAGGCAGTGTGCGCCTGCAGAAGATGGGTGAGTTCTGCGGGCAGAGTCGAGTTCACATCCTGCATCTGCCATTCCCCAGCTGAAGTGTGTTAGGAAGCACTTTCCTTTTTGAACTTAAGCTTCCTTAGCTGGAGAACAATAGACTGGCACCTTCAGAAGCCTCCCACCTGCTGGGACTCTCAGGCCTTAGGTTTGAGACCATTTTCCTCACCTGGGCTGTGACTAGCCTCAAGGGGAGGCTGGAAGCCTGCCCCACCCCTGGGCAGGCAGTAAGAGGCAGGCTGGTCCTGGGAAACTAGGACTCTGTTACCAAGGGCCTCCGGGCATCTTTAGGTGAGAAAAAGGAAGTGGTTTCCTTTCAGGACCCACATTCCAGACTCAAAAAAGGGAGGTCCAAAGATGCTTCCACACAAGCCAAGGACAGGCAGGTCATCCCACCTACCTGAGGACAGGGCAGCTGCAGCCAGACCACCCGCACCCCTTGCATATGGCCTCCCTGAACGCAGGAGCAGCAGGTCCGTCACTGTGCTTTCAGCGTGTTGCTGCAGCAGACAGGCCCTGCCTAGGAAGGAATAATGCTACATCCTGGCATCCATCAGGATCAGAGTGCCGAAGAAATACAGCCATCTAAACTCAGCAGACTGGATCCAGCCACTGTTCAGGTGCCCAGGCTAGATCCCGTCCCCTCGCTGAGATGTGACTGGTGCTGGCTGTGCTGGGAGACTGCTGCAGCTGCTGTCCCTGTTTACCAGGGCTGCTTAACCCTGTAACTCTTATCCTTAAGATCAGGGCAGGTTTGGAGCCACCCTCACCTGGAGATGACCCTTGGGCAATAACCCAGGAGAGAAAGGCTTGGTGTTCGGTCAGCTTTAAACAGGCCAAAGCACTGGAGACATCACACCAGCAGGGAGTTGGCCAAAGGACTGTGGAGAATTAGATTGGCAATGAGTGTGAAATCCTGCATTGAGAGGAATGAACTGGCCCTGGATTAGCCAGTAACCCTCATCACTACTGAGGGGATTTGAGCCTAAAGGTTTCAAAGGGTGACTGGAAGGGAAAGATTTTGACAAAACAAAGACAACAAAACACTCCAGGGGAAATGAAGTAACATAATTCCTCTTCAAAGTGGTCCTTTCTAAAACCTGGCAACTCCCTGGTCACCATCCTTTAACAAAAGGGTGCCTGGATTTCCTGGGAACATGTGAAACCTGGAGCCTTGTGTAAAAGCATGAGTTGGGCTTGGTTGCAGTGCGTATGGCTGATCCTGATGGATGCCAGGATGTGGCATTGTTCCTTCCTAGGCAGGGCCTGTCTGCTGTAGCAACATGCTGAAAGCATGGGAAACCTACCCCAAAGAGAAACACTTCTTTTTAATATGCTCAAACACGTTAGCTGAAACAGCTTCCTTAATAACACTAAAACGTTAAGGGGGTTAAATCAGGGTTCCTCCATCTGATATAATATGCTTGAGTTAGGGTTAACGGTGTAAGGCTGTAGCCCCACGGGAAATACTTTGGCTACCTTGTTAAATAGCATATTTAATGGGTATGCCTTTAAAATAGATGGGGTTTTTTTTGTCCCTTTTCACAACCTTTGATACAAAGATAAAGAGTTACTGAGCCTCTATGAACCTCAGTCTCCCCAATTCGTGTGCCTCTGGGCTGAGACGATCAAAGGAGCCCAACCAGAGCACTAAGTGCCCAGCAGGCAGTGAATGTTCCAACTGCTCCATGCCCCCAAGATCTGGCAGGCCCCAGCTTCTTCCCCAAGGGCATTGCTGCATTGAGCAAAACCACCCCACTGAGGAAGAGGTGGGACCAGCCTCCTTGCAAAGAGGGGCTGGGCCCCAGGCTGGCCTGAACGCCCTGGCCCTTCTCACCACCCAGGCAACTGGTCCATCAAGGGTGGGTGTGTCTCTGCTGAGCCCTGCGTCCTCTTATCACCTCAGCGATGTACCCCTTTGATGGGAGCTCCTTCTAGGATCCAAGCCCAGTGGTGGGGGGCATGGTGGGGAGTCAGGGAACCCAGACATCAGATGAACATGGCTGGGAAGTCACTTCTCACCAGCCACAAGGTACAAAGGCAAAGAAAGACAAGTGCCTTTCTCTTGAGTGGCCTATTAACCTAAGTAAAGAAGCCCAGCGCCAGAGAGGTGGCAGGTCTACTTCCTTGGCTTGGAAATGCACGTGGTATGATGGCTAGCTCAGTCACAGTAGGACCTGTGGGGAAGGCCTGGGATAAACTCCAATCTCAAGGATTAACCTTAGACTTCACACACCTATGGCCACCATCTCCTTTCTCTCAGTGCCAACACTATAGACAAACGCGCCAAGTTCTTTAATTGATTTTATTTTTTACATAAAAAGTTCAGTAAAAATTGGATAAAGTAAAGTGATTTTAAGCAGTAAATCAATCTTATCAACATAGCACAAGGCTGGCCGAAACCACAAGGCAGCCTGCTTCGGAATATTTACATGATAACAAATCAAACCTTGCAGGAGAACTTAGGCCATCCTTACAAAGTCTTCTGTGATCCTAGCACACAGAGGCTTAAAAGCGAAACAAAAAACAAAACCCAGGAAAAACAAATTATTTTCAATATATTCACATATACATTAAAATATAATACAGATGGTCAGGGTCAGGGTTGTGGGTGGGGATGCGCATGAGCCTGTGCGCTGACAGCACCGCCAAGGAGGAGACCCAGGTTGGAGTGGGGTCAGGCTGACCAGGTCTCAGAAGGGAAGGTCTCAAGGGCCTAACCCCTCGCCTCTGATGGCCTCTACCAACAGCTCACAACCAGGGACCATGTGTTGTAGATGGAGCTCAGTATTGTGGCTTTCAGTTGAAATCCGCAGGTTTGAAGTCCCCAGGGTGTCGTGTCACCCGTAGCACACAGCCCTGACGGTGGGGTGGGGAGAGGGCCCACAGGATGCCTTCTCCCCGCAGTCTCTCCGACCAGCTTGCCCGGCCTCCCACCCTGGCCCCGTAGGTCACTCTAATTCAGTGTCCTCTTTGGGTTTGTAAACAGCCCCAAACTTCTGCATGTACTTCTTAATGTACTCCTTGGTTTTGTGTTTCACATTCTCATTGCACTCCAGGTCCTCGGGGTTCTTACAGTACTTCAGCTCCTTATTCATAACGCCATGAGTCAGCTGTCCAGGACACAGAAAGAGACCACAGGCCACCAATCAGAGTGGAAATGATTCAGGGGGGAAGGCAGTCTTCTGCCCCAGGACCCTTCTCAGTGAGACTGGGAGGTGAATTAGACCAGGGAGGTTGGGGCAGGCTGGTGCTGAGGTCATCAGAATTCAGCTCAGCTGTTAGAGAACCACTACCCTCCAAGAGGGTCGCTTCCCTTCCCTAATCTTCCCCTTATGTTCCTGGGTCTCCAGCCTGGGCATGTGGCAAGGAAAACCTCCCCTTTTATGATGAAAGGGACCTTTTTAGGAGGTCTAATGTGCCGAGAACGTTGTCAGACCACAAGCAGGGGAGAATACCTTGCGAGCTAGGTGTTTGAAGTCTTCGGTTGTGGTAATTCTTCCCACTTTGCAGTCAGGTTTCCGGTAAGGGTTCAGGCACTGGACGATGAACTGCGACATCTGCAGGCAGGGGGAAGAGAAGGCAAGAACGTTGTCCCGAAGAAATGTAGAAAGGCAGCAAGCAGAGCCAGCCCGTCCTTCCCTTTCCCTCACTCGGGCTGGCTGGTGTGGGTAGAAGGCGTCTAGTATGCCAGTGGGACAAGAGAAAAGGATCCGGGGTAGCCCCAAGAGGGACAGGGCTCCCCTGGATGGACTGGGCAATGGAGGGACAGAAGAGTAGGACGCCACGCTGGAACTCATGGCAGCCCCAGGTTTCAGCTAAGAAGTCTCCTGTCCTTCTCAAAGAGAGCAGCAAAATTCTCTGGCTCCTGCAGGCAGGGCAGAAAGGGCCTTTCTGTGCTACCAGGAGGCTCAGTGACCCCAGGAATGCAGGTATTTTGTTAAGACTGCTTAGATTCTGTAAGTGTTGCACTTCATGGGATTGACACAACATCAGTGTAAAGCAGACGGATGGTCGCATGTTAGAGCAACCTGTGGGAGACCATCTAGGGTACTTCCCACATCCTCCTGAGCTGTCTCTGTAGTGTCTGTCCTAGCCCGTAGCTCTCAAGAATGATCTAGGTGCAGGACCTCTGGAAGTATCTGGGGCACTAAGACACAAATTTGACTCCAGAGGACAAAGGGAGCACCATGACCAGGGTCTACCCATTCCTGAAAGTGAGCTTTCAGACACTCAAATGACAAGGCTGTGTCACCAGGCTGGCACTGAATAAACAGCTGCTAGCTGGCTGAGCTGAAATGCTGATCATTTTACATAGAGACAGTGAAACACTAAGGTTTATCCTTGAGGAAGGCTTTTGATCACAAGTTTTTTCTGTGGTCTTCTGCTTCCGTACTCTGCCTTCAATCTGTTTCCCTGCGTACAACAGGGGATTTCATTATTCCCAGCTTAAAATCCTGCAGTGGTTCCCTGTAATTCAGTATGAAGCAGCACAATACTGTTTAGCCTCATCTTCCCCCACCCCTGCCACACCCTGAGCCACAGCCCCCCAGAGTCCAGCAAAGGGATGCCGCCTTCTGCCTGCAGTGCATATGTGGTCAATCCCGACCCCTGACTCAAGAGCCCTTCCTCACACCCTGAGTAGTGGCCTCCGAGCCCCATCACTTCTTTGCAGGTGTGCTTCCTCCAATGGACTATGAACCCCTTCAATGAATGAAGACTGGAGTTTAGAATCTGGATGCCCCGAGGCAGGAAGGTTAGTGTTCTGAGAACATACACATCTAACAGCATACAGAGGAGCTGCTTTCTCTCCATCACTGGAGGATTAGGCAGCCACCAAGTGACTCTGAGCCAGAAGGCCCAAGTTCAAGTCTTCTGTCTAGAGCCTGTATCCTCTGAACCTGAAGAGCTCCTCCTCAAGAAGAGGAATGACAATTCAGTGCTTCTACCTTGAGTGCTGTTGTGGGGGTAAAATGATACAATGGACAAGAAAGTGCTTATTATCCAGCTGCGAAGGACCATACCCATGTGTCACCAAACAACAACTGCAGAGTCCAGCCACAGAAGCAAGGGGACACCCAAAGGCAGGGCCACCTAGTACTGCAAACAGCTGTGCCCACTTTGGACGAGAAGGAATGGGGCTCAAGTGTAAGTTTTCCAAGCTTAGTGCCCACATCCCAGCCAACCTTACCTCTTTTCTGAATACTTCTTTGCTTTTCTTAGCCAGCTCACTGGAAGTGTCTGCTTCTGCTGTCTTAGGCTTTTTTGAGGTCTAGAAATGGTAAAGAAAACACCACGGTGCAAGGATGAGAGGTCAGGTCAGTGATGCCCCCAGATGGGATACCCAACTCTTGGTATTATTTATAGGATCCTAATGGGACACAACCTGGAGTCAGCCGAGCTATTGTTATCACTCTCACTTCATGTCTAAATCCAGCCATCTGGCTCCAGCCTCATTTCTATAAAGCAAGTTCTAATTCTCTATCCTAAGAGAAAGTCGATCTTGGGTATAGCTGGTAAACATTTGTTTCCGGTTACCTCTGCAAAGGAATGTGCTGTGTGACTTGGACCGCTCAGGTCCCCATTGTGAGATGCAGCGCCCCACGTTGTGAAGTTAGCCCCAGGGTCACCGACTCTACCTCTCCCATCTCTTGACATTCCAGGACTCTGGGACAAAGGTAGAATGTGCTTCCCACCCGATCGTGGTCCAAATACCATGCTCTGCATCCTAGTCTCCTAGACTGTAGGAGACAGTCTCAGTATGCAGAAGAGGCTCCTTCAAGGTTGGCAGCCTCAGTCTAGGAATGGAAAGACTGAAGAGGTATCAAGGTACTGGGGGTGGGAAGGGGAGGAGATGAGAGTCATCCAAGTCACTGACCAGATGACTAGATTCAAAGACAGAAGATCCTCAGTCTTAAGATGCTGAAATGATCACACACTTAGGAATGCTTCCCTCCAGCAGTGTGAGCAGGGAAGCTGCCAGTGCCTGCCCTCCCCCCGCCCCACCCCAATCAGGCACTGCAGAGAGGGAAGGGGCTGGCAGCCCTGGCATTCAGAGCATCTGCCAGGCAAGGCCATCTTCCCACATTTCAGATCACCGCCAGCCATCAAGCCCCTTCCTAGAAGTGTACTTGTCCATGGGAAAGATTATGAGCATCCCCTCTCAAATACAACTCGCCTCAGGTGGATGTAGGAGCTGCAGTTGGCATTACAGGTACTTCAGGTTTTTGCTGGCTGCTTACAGCAGTTTTTTCTAGTCCCAGCCTATCACCAGTTCTGATTCCTCTTTTTCCATCAACAGTATGAAGGTGCTGGTGATGAAGGGACAGTTCAACTCCCTCTGCTCTGGACTGGCTCCAGAGAAAGGTGGCGAACCCCCTGGCTTCTGTAAATCAGCTTTCTCTGACTTGTTATAAACGCTTTGCATATTTTCCCCTTTTCTACTTCCTGTGGCTGTGGGACCAGGAAAGGGAGGGCAGGGTAGAAAGAACACACAGATTCAACCTCTGGTTTCAGGAAACAAAACGCAAATTTTCAAATGTTTTGCTTTGAAATTTTGTGGTTATTTTTTTCCTAGCAGTAGAGAGTATGGGTGTGCTCCACAATAAGACCTCAGGTAGCAAGGGATCAACTACACCCTGTGTAAGCCAAGATAATTTCATCACACCCTAAGCTATTCTCTTGTGGATCTCCGAAATGAGTAGCAACAGCAGTTATGTACAGAAAACCCCTCAAGGTATGACAACTACCTCAAGGCCCTGGGTCCTGTAGAGGAGGCCAGGCTCTTAGTGAGGGCACTGTGTTAACAGGCAGGTCCTGCTTCCCTCCGAATGGGGTATGTGTTCAGAAAGCAAAGTAATTCCAGCGCATTTCTAACTGAATCTCTGACTTGCTGAGGCTGTTTAAAACCAGTTACTGAGCACAATCACCTGAGCTCTGTCCAGGAGCCTGGTCCAGAAGAAGCTGAGCTATCAGAAACACTGCATGTGATTCAAACTAAATTCTGCAACGCATGAACCTGTACACGCCAATTCAAAGGTTAAGAAAGAAACATCCTTGAAAATAATAAAAAAACTCAGTATATTGTTTTGAAGTTCCTGCCACCTTTGATAACAAAAAGAGCAAAATAACTTCAGTTTGGTTCTAGACCACGCACTACATACCAAAAAGAGGCGTGGGGTGGGGGGAGGCCAGGAAGTGGGGAAACAGGAACAAATTGTTTCCACAGCACTTTCAACAAACAGGGGCTGTTCCTGGCCTTTTTCATATCCACTTGTGTCCTTAGCCCCAAGTGATGCCTCTCAGATGCCTCTGCATGAATCTTCAACATCTGCATTCTGAGTTCCTCACTTTGCCTAAACTATTACAATACTCCTCAATCTGGGTTCCACTGCTACCAACCTCATTTTTTCAAATGGGCCTGCTTCACTTGGGGACACACTTGACTGCCGGACTCACTGCTTTAAAAGCATCCATGGCTTTTAATCGTACAATAATCACACTGGGAGGACACCAAGATCTTAGACCATTAAAATCTGACATACTTTTCCGTATTTTTGTCTGGCTCACTACCCCATATGTACCCAAACTCTCACCATAATCAAATTATTTTTATTGTTCTCTCTCTCTCTATATGCTCTGTCTTGTATTGACTTTATACTTTACAAAAACTACTTTATTTGCCCAGAATCCTCTTTCTTGCTCAGCTTAGCTATAGGTCAACTCATGTTTTCTATGACATATCACTGGTGCATTTTCTTAGACCATTAATCACTGTATTCCCATAGCATTCTGTACATTCTTAAACTATAGCGATTATCCCATTGTATTTCAGGTTTATAGATGTGGCTATTTTCTTAGACTGAACTTCTTGAAGACTAGCACTCAGATTTATTTTTCCTTCTATGTGTAATACCTCACAAAATGCCTATGAATTAATGAAAATTTACAATATTATGGTCTTCACTTCCAAGGGCTTTAAAATCAAAATGAAGACCCTAAAGATGGGGGGGAAAACAAGAACAGAAGGAAGAAACACATACCCCACAGGCATCCTTCTGTCTGAGATGCTAGCTGGGTGAATACAGTAGGACACCAGTGAGGAAGATGATCCAAATAAGTCCCTGGTTATCATAGTCAGACTAGGTCCCCATGATAGAGACTATGGTCCTGGAAGAAATCCAAAGCCTCTGACTTGTGCAGGAGATGCAGATTTGATCCCTGGGTCAGGAAGATCCCCTTGGAGAAGGAAATGGCAACCCACTCCAGTATGCTTGCCTAGGAAATCCCACGGACAGAGGAGCCTGGTGGGCTGTAGCCCACGGGGCCGCAGAGTGGGACACGACTGAGCACACACACTTTCCTCTACGAGAACTCTCCCACGGAAACGTCACTCACTACTGGCGGACACGCACAGAGACGCAGCAACTCGAGGAAACAGGTGGACAGGTACTTAAGAAGTCAGACGCACATATTAACATTGTCTAACTGACCCAGCAATTCCACTCCTAGGTATCCACCCAAGAGAAATGAAAATGTATGTCCAAAGACTTGTACCCCACTGTTCATATACCATTATTCATAACCGTCAAAGAGTAGAAACAACCCAGATGTCCATCAACTGGTGAATGGACAAATAAAATGAGGCACATCTAATATAATGGGATATTAGTTAATGCAAAAAAGAAATAGGCTAACAAGCCATGAAAAAGTATAGGAGAACCTTAAATGTATACTGCTAAATGAATGAAGTGAATCTGAAAAGGCTACAGAGTCCAAATATATGACATCCTATAAAAGGCAAAACTAGAGAATAGTAAAAAGCTCAGAGGTTGTCGTGGATGGGGATGGGGGATGCGGGATGGGGAGGGACGACCCGATGCAGAGGGGAGCACAGAGGACTTTCAACACAGCGAGACCAGGCGGTGCACTCTAACAGGGGACACATGCTTCGACACGCTTGTCCAACCCACAGAAGCACCAAGAACCCTGAGGCAAACCACAGACTGAGTGATAACGATGTACCAACGCAGATTCAGATTGCAATGAGCGCACCACACCCTGGCAGGCTGTTACAGTGGAGGACGCTGTGCGTGTGTAGTGACAGGAGACGTATGGAAACTCTGTACTCAGTTCAACGCTGACAGGAACCTAAAACTACTCTGAAAAATAAAATCTACCAAGAAGATAAGAGTTATGATAAGGACCTTTTCAGACAAACAGAAACAAGAGAACTCATCACCACCAGACCTGAAATACTCGAAATATTAAAGGAAATTCTTCAGACTAAAGGAATGCTAACTATAACACTGAACAAAGAAAAACATATCCCTCAAAGTGAATAAAATATAAAATGAGGTATGGATTTGTTTCCACTTTAATTCTCTCTTACTCCAATTCCTTCCCTACTTTTCTCTCCCATGTTTCTCCACTGACCTAACTAGTTAAGTGCCTCTTATTTTCAAATTAAATACTATTCAAATCTTAGAACACAGATATATTATCTTTGATTTCATTCAAGACACCACCTCCTTGGAGACAATGTGTCCTGTTCCAAGTGAAAAAGGATAAACGTTGTTAATTCAATTCCTGAGAGTCACACTGATTTACATGACCTCTAATCCTAATTCGGCTGGAAGCTAGGAGCATCCCCTCAGCTTTAACAAGCACAACTGTCCTAAGTATTATCAAAAGTCTCCTGAGGAGCAAAACTGCTCCTAGTTGAGAACACTTGCATTAAAAAGCTAACAGTATTTATCTCCAGAGAGGGAATATGACGAAAGGGGAGCAATAAAAAGAAATTAAGGGTTTTTATTTTTTTTTCTACCATACCTACTTCTGTACTGTGGATCCCCTTCCACCTCCAAGCATGTTTCATATGCCTAATTCTCCAGAACAATAAGGAAAACAGAATTTCCAAGGCTAAGGAAAGCACATGCAGTAGGCGCCTGCCTATGCCACCCCTTTGCAGGTGAAGAGATCAATCATAACCGTACCTAGCATGTACTTGGAGCAATGGCTAATGGTACTTGTACATGGCTAATGGTACTAAAAAATGACAAGACAAAGACTCCCAGGAAACAAGTAAGCCACACTCACCTTCATGGGATTTTCATCATATGTCGGGGTCCCCAAGTCCATCTCAGCTTCATGCTCAAGGCTGGCATCATCTCCTGGGCTTTCCCAAGTAGGAGGATCCCACTGAGTCTGCCTAGAAGAAGGTAAGAGCAGCCATGCTGTCATGGCCAGAAAACAGAGGACCCTGGCATAGGCATCTCTGCTCATACGATCGTAAAAACATAACACGCAATCAAACACAGAGTAAGTCAGCTCCATGAGAGCGACATTCTTCCCAACAGCAAGAACTCTATCCCAGAGACATGTTCTTTAGGCCACTGTATTTCTATAGCCAACGTTGTGGCAATGTTTACTAGGTATCAAAGACAACAGTAAAACCAAATATTCTATCTGGCTCTTATCTGGCTCGTAATGTCCTACATAAGGATTCAGCAAAGGCTAAGGAAAGCACATGCAGCAGGCGCCTGCCTATGCCACCCCTTTGCAGGTGAAGAGATCAATCATAACCATACCTAGCATGTACTTGGAGCAAAATAAAATAAATCACAACACCCTCCTCACAATCCTTGATCACGTGAGAAAACTCTTTCCTGCTTTAGGAGTCTTCTTGTTTGTATTATTAATAATAGCTTTGCTCCTCTGGTTTGATGATTGACAAAATGGAAAAGATGTGAACAGGTTAAAAACTTGTGCCCTCTGCTAAAAATAGTCTCAACTGACTACAAAAAAAAAAAAAAGAAAAAGTTCAACCATGTTAACTCTTTGCATGTTTTTTCTTTTTTCTTTTGGCTGCACTACAAAGTTTGCAGAGATCTTAGTTCCCCAACCAGGGATTGAACCCTGGGATCCTGGCCCAGAATCCTAACTACTGGATTGCCAGGAAATTACCTCATTGCATGTTTACGGTTGTTTTGAAGGTAAGCAGGCAAAAGTGGCTTTGTTTTTGTTAAAAAACCTAGATCTGTGAAGTAACAAGTAGAAGTAAGGAAACTCATATCCAGGAGTCAGAAGTCAGTTGTCACAAGAAATGCTGTTAAGGGGAATCACTTAAAATGTCAAAAGCCTCCAAGAAGCTAGCAACATACCTGACAGGTCCATCCTGTCATTACAGTCCTGCTCTTTTCTACCACAGCAATTTCTAGTCAGCAACGTTAAAAGCATTTGATGTCAGTCAGTTCTGTAGGTGATTATGAAAGTATCTTTAACTGACAGAATTAATTTTTAAAAAAGGGCTCAAGATTTCTATTGTAATCAAAGAACCACATGCAGTTGTGGGTTTTATTATGGGAATTAAACAGAGAGGGAGGTATTATACTTTTAGGTGCTAGCTGAAGAAAAACTAGAAAAGTGCAGACATAAATAAGAAATACAATTTTTTTTTTTCCTGGAAAAAAGTGATAAAGTTTGCTTTGGTATTGAAAAAAAAAAACAAAGTTCTGGTAAAATTTGCAGACACTGATTTTTAAAGTCACAACACTTTCAGTCAGCAGTATAACAAGGGCTTGTTTTATAAAGACATTTTTACAGGAGTAATGAAGACCTAAGTAGAAAGGGAAAATATTTGACTGTATGAAATTTTTCATTTCCTTCTGTCACAAGACGTTACCAACAAGAACTTGCAATATTCTTGGATTAAGAGATCTAACGATGCTAACAGAAAATGGCAGATGCCCCAAACAAGCAATTCACAAGAGATAAAAATGGTCAATAATCTAATGAAGACTTTCCATCTCAAAAATAAAAGAACTGAAAATGAAAGTAAGATTTCTTATCTACTATCTTACATGAGTTAAAGAACCTACATAAAGAAAAAGGTACCTTTGTATATACATTTTGTGGGAGTCAAAATTGGTATGATTTTTTTTCTTTAAATGATAAGCTGTAAATACATGTTAATTTAAAATGTGTATCACTTTTGACCAAATATTTTGCCTCTAAGAATCTGCCTGAAGACGGTAGTAAAATTATTATTAGTGTCTGTAAGAATGTCTAGGTTTAGAGCTATATATAAAATAGTGAAAATCCATCCATCGGAATGGGTTAAATAAAATTTGGTATAGTCATACAGAAGAGCAGGGGTGAGGGGAACTTCTATAACGGATCTGTGACCTTGTGGACCAAATGATCTCTTTCACAACTAGTCTACTGTGACTGGAGGACGAAGCAGCTGTAAACAATTCCTAAATAAATGGGTGTGTTCCAAATAACTTTATTTGCCAAAACAAGTAGCCCATGGGATGGGCATAGTCTACTGACCCCTGCAACAAATAAGCAAGTATTAAAAATGATGTAGTTTTATATTAATTGATAAGGGAAGTTCTATAAATAGACTGGTAAATAAAGCAGATGACAAAACATGCACCCCAACAACTTACATTATATACCAATGTATACAGAACACATATATTCACATAAAGCTATCTGCCTAAAATATATTTTTAAATTCTAAGAATAAGATCAATCAGGTTTTTTATATACAGCGTGGGTCAAACTAAGACTCACGAATCAAATTAAGTTTACTCAGAACAAAGACATGCCCATTCATTTATGTACTGTCTGGCTGCTTATGCAACAACAGAAGAATTGAACAGTTGTGCCAAAGACTGTTAGGCATGTGAAGCCTAAAATACTTATTCTCAGGCTTTTTACAGAAAAGGTCTGCCCATGACCTGAGAAATCTACTATGCTAGATGAAGTTATTACCATTTTTAAAAAAGATTCCTTAATTTTCTTCAAAAGAGTCTTGCAGATTAAAAACACCAGAATATTAACTAAAAAGGACATAAGTCTAACATATGTTATAACATTTATGATGTGTTTCTGGAAAGCCAGCAGCCCTCAAGCACAATTAACAGCTAGCAACAAGTCTATCAACATGAAACTCTCTCGTGGAGGCAGCTTCTTTGGCCACCTGAAAGGTGATGTGGGGATCCAGCAGCTCTTCTTACCTGGTGACCACGTGGTAGTAGTAAATCTTGCCTTCCGGGTCTCGGGCTGTCTTCCAGTTGGGAGGTAAGACAATGGTTTTTGGTTTGGGAGGAGATGGGGGTGGTAAATCCAGGAGATTATTTGTCACAACCATTTCAGGCTAAAAAGAAAGACACATACAAGGTCCTGATCAGTTGATCAGTGACATTTCTTCTTTTTTTTTCTCTCACTTTTCAGCTACACCACATGGCTTGTAGGATCTTAGTTCCCCAACCAGGGATCAAA
Source organism: Ovis canadensis (assembly GCF_042477335.2). Taxonomy (NCBI): domain Eukaryota; kingdom Metazoa; phylum Chordata; class Mammalia; order Artiodactyla; family Bovidae; genus Ovis; species Ovis canadensis. The sequence continues at coordinate 67,104,852 of NC_091263.1, read as the reverse complement.
CCCACACCCGCTGCAGTGGAAACATGGAGCCGTTACTGCTGGACTGCCAGGGAAGTCCCAGTGACATTTCTTTTAATTTGGCTGAAAAGGACAAAAGTAGTCACCTTAGCAGTATGTTTCAATAAAAACATTACACATACTTCTTATAAAAAAAAAAAAAAGAGGGTACAATCTGGGAAATGATCAGAGATGGTTTACATGAAGAGCTTTTAGTAATCTATCAGAAAATTTAGAGCACGCTCCAAGTTCACTATCCAGTGCAGCATATTTAAAAATATTCAGCAGCTCATTATCTAGAACAGTATTTTTTGATCTTAAAAAAAACCCAATGCTAAATGGCATATAACTAACTCCAGGGTACTGATTAGCTGAATGGACTTAGGACATAAACAAATGTGATAGAACGCTAACATTTATCCATTATTTATTTTCTGTTTGAAATCTTATATTTACATTTAAAAAATATAGAAATGGGTGACGAGGTTGGTGTTTTTTTTTTCCCAGTTTAAAATTTTTTTTCCTAAACAAATAGCTTTTAAAAATTTAATGCTACATTATGAAAAAATATAAAAACTTCAGGCTCCTCTGTCCATAGTATTCTCCAAGGCAAGAATACTAGAGTGGGTTGCCATGCCCTCCTCCAGGGGATCTTCCCAACCCAGGGATCGAACCTGTGGTGTCTCCTGCGTCTTCTGCACTGCAGGAGGATTTCTTTACCACTGGGCCACCCGGAAGCCCCAAAACTTCACTGTTATAAACTGAATTCTGCCTCTCTAATTCATATGAAGCCCCAGCCCCCAATGTGACTGTATCTGGAGACAGGGCCCTTAAATAAGGTAATTAAACTTAAATGAGGTCATAAGAATGGGGCCCTAAGCCAACAGGTAGCCAATGACAGTTTTATCAACTAAAATATTTCTTACTGGCTGTAAGGGCTGGGGCTGCCCTGGTGCAACTATTGTAGTCACGGCTGCAGTTGGCTGTACCACCACTCCTTGTGGGTGAGCTGTGAAAATCTGTTGTCCCTGGATGTACTGAAGACTTGGCTGGGCATAACTCTAAAAGATAAAATGAAGAAATTCACAATTCATACATTTCTAGCTCTAATAAAGCAGTATCTGACTTCAAGTTGACATATATCTTGACTGGAAGAAACATTGATTAACTTTTTTAAACTTTCAATGTGAGTATTCTACCAATTTGTAAAACAATCTTTTGTAAAAAGCTAAGAAAATTAACAGCCAAAAACCAATAATGCCTATTCTCTTACCAGCTGTATTTAGCACTGTAACATTAATTCTAAGCCAAACATGAAAGGAAAATCACACACATACAAAACTAAGCATAAGAAGATCCAGTGCAGTGGTATTTATAATTATGAAAAAGAACTTTCAATTTAAACAACTACTCCAGGAAAAACGGATAAACAATCACCTTACAAGCAAATGTATTATATAGCCATCAAAACACATATACATAAAAATACAGAATAATTTGGAAAAATGGTTAAGAATCATGTTAAGCAAAAAAAATCAAAAAAAAACTTCCAAATTCAAAATACTTAAAATATATAAACATGGTAAGAGATCATAAAAAATGAAGGCAGTTAATACAGTTTAGGTTTTCAGAATCAAAGCAGGACACTTTAAAAAGGGGGGGAAAAAAAGCAGGATACTTTGTCATAGTCTTCTGAGCAAAATTTTGGTACAGTTTCATCACACACACACAAAAAAACTAACAGAAGTAAAAATTACTTCTTTTACTTCAATACTATGTAATGTATACAGGAAACATCTCAGGGAGTCTCTGCCATCACAACAATTCACCTTTAAGGGGTGATGAGGAATGATGGGAGGGACACAGCAATGTGATGAAGATGATGCCTTAAAACAGTCTTCTTTTTAAGAAAAGCTTAAAATGTGTTGGTTTTACAAAAATTTTTTTTAAACTTGATTAAAAACCACAAAAATAGTCACCTTCCCTCCCTCCCTCCTCAATCCCTCTGGGGGAAACCAGCTGGAATACTATCAGCAGTCCTATTTAGAGTGGAGAAAGGAACCAAGACCAGCTAACAACACGTGAGTGAGCTTGAAAGTAAACGTTCCATCCCCCGTCGAGCCTTCAGATCACTACGGCCCTGCTTAACGGCTTAACTGTAATTCTATCAAAGACTGAGCCAGAACCATCCAGCAAAAGTGCTTCTGAATTCCTGACCCACAGAAACTATGAGATAATTACTTATTTTTATCTTAAGCTGTTAAATAACTTGTGACAAAACAGATAATTAGTATATTCAAAATTAGCAGCCTAAAAGTGCTCAAAGACAGGACATCCACCTTCATCAGATTTAGAGAAAAGAGGGTTTCCAAAATTAGTTACCTGCACAATTGGTGGAGTTGTCTGTGAATAGGGTGACGTCACACCATAGACAGTTGGACAAGCCTGTCCTTGGTAATATATGGTTGCTTGAGACTGTGCAGGAGAGTACTGCTGCTGTACGCTCACGGATTGTTGGTTTGAATCCCAGACACTGTAATTCTGTCCTTGGACTGGGCCTGGGGCTGGCACTGGCAAGACAGTGACACTGGAGTCTTGGTGTACCACAGCGTCACTTTGGGCCACATACTGTGTACTGGAAACTTCCACAGGGGCTGCCACATGTGGCACCACTGGCACAGGTGGAGGGGCAGCGAGGGGTTCTGTAGAATGTCCCACCAAGGGCTGAGAGTGATCATAAGCAGCAGGAGAACACACAGGGTCCATGCTGGGTGTGGGGAGGAGCACCTTTCCAGCATTTGGATTGCTGGGATCCACATAGGCCTGCATGGGATAACCTGGTGGGTAGCCGGCAAAGGGGTGATGAGGGGCATTGTAGCCAAGAGAGTCATAGGGCAGTGGAGACGTCATTCCCAGGTTCTGCATCTGCTGCTGCTGTTTCTGAGCCTCCCGCTGAGCGACCTCTTGCTCAAACAACTTCCGACGCTCCTCTGTAGAAAGTTTATTGCGATCTTTAATTCGTACTTTCTTTTTAGAAGTAGGTGTATCATATCTAGAAAGAAAACAATAAAGCACCACAAAAAGTTTTTCCCTAAATCAGAGACATAACCAAAGCACTAGCAAATGTTATGTCACTCAGTGCTAAACCAGTAACCACACCAACTCCAATCTGGCACTGGCTGAAAATCATAAAAAAAATACTCCATGATAAATATGAGTAGGAATCAATTTACAAGATAAAAAATGCTTTCATTCTGTGATCTGCACTGAAGGTATTACTAGCACAGTAACGTGAACAACGCGTAAGAATTAGAAAGGGAAACCAAAACAAATTCGTATGATATAGACTGTTGACAAGGACAAAAAAGGGGAGCGCGGGGCATAATGGGCAAAAAAAATTTTACACTCTTTAAATTAGTAAGAATTTTATATGCTTAACAAACATACGATCAACATATGCAATGGTCAACTGCATATCTGAACAGTAAAACCAAACTGAATATGTAACAAAAGGTATGTTTCTCAGAAATAAATACACCAAAAGATGTGTATTTTTAAAGTTTTCCTAAAGAAAACTATAAACAAAAACATTAATGAAAAACTTTACAAAAATATTAAAGAATACCTAACTAGACAGAGAATATGCAAATACTCAAAGCAGAGTCTAAGGAAGAATAAATGTGAGAAAAAGACAGGGACATCCCAGAAGATCAAGTAAGGATCTGTCCTACTTGCTATCAAGACTTAAGTAACAGTCATAGGAGCCTAGTCACAGATCCTCCCGTATGTGAAGACCTGTTGGGAGAGAGGCGGTACTGCAGATCAGTGGGAAAAAGAGGAGCTTTCAGAAGTAAATGATAATGGGGCAACTGGGTATTCACTTAGAAAAAAATGAGACCAGGCCCCTACAGTAAAATATATACAAAAATTAATTCCCAATGGATTAAGGACTTAAATCTCATTTTTTAAAAAAGTACACACACACAGAATCACCTTAAAAGTAGGGAAGAATTTCTTAAAATATTGTAAACATTGACTATAAAAGAAACATACAATACTACGATATATTCAATAACATCATAATTAATACATCCTGAATATTTAAATATACAAAAAAATCAAAACATAAGTCGTAAACTAGGGAAATATACTTGCAGAATATTTAGAATATAGAAAAAGAACCCCTAGAGCTTAAAAAGACAAAATTTAATGAACAACACATAATAAAAAAATCCTAACAACTGCATTACATAACTACTGCATCTCAATTTTTTTTAAGTATATTTAATTTAAAAAGAACTTCTTGTGAACAAGTGTTTTCTAGTTCCCAGGAGGTTATCATGTGGCCTGTTTTTCTACCAGCATGACAAAGACAGCCTCTGCCACAGGGATCAAACATTTTGAACAAGTATGGCACAAGAGTTATTAGAAAACAAAAGTTCTGAGTTTTGTTTGGAAAAATTACTATTATCTTTGAAAGGTTATCTCCCATCAACCGATACACCCCTTTAAAGAACAAATCTTTGGCTCCTCAAATAGCACTTAAATGTTATGAAGTCAAAGCCATCCGAGCAACAAAAACCTATTAGTCTTTACAATATTATTGTCAAAGAGACTATCTCAATATTTATGAATACTTTTATTACAAAAGCCCATGTTGCCCCAAATCAGAAGTGTGTTGCTTGGGCTCTCAAAAAATGACTTGCTCGAGACAGAGAATAACGCACAGAGGCCACTTACCTGTCATCTGGCCTTTTGGTTCCCCGCTCATAGGCAGAAGAAGGTGGTGAGAGGGAGCCCCTTCGTTTCCTTTTCTCTTTAATTTGAGTTTGTTTGTCTGGGTCTCTCTCTCTCGACCTGTTAGGAGTCTTTGGGGCAACTGTTTGATCTCTGAAGCCTACAGCATCCCTTCCTCGTTCGGTTACTAAGGAAAAAGGGTTTAAAAAAAATTTACTTGAAGACTTTTCTTCACATGATAGAGTGTAACTGTATGATAAAATTTCTATCCAACAAATGGATCAATGGACTCTCCTTCACATACCCAGTCCTAAAGTTGGACGAAACACAAGGTCTTGTATGCTTGTGTGCTTTACTCCCTAAAAGACTCTTCCATGAATGCCCTTTTCTACCTTTCTCCACCAAAGTCTCAGTTCAAGCTTTCATCATTTCTAACAAGTTCTGTGAAACACATACATGCAAGATGTTCCCGATACCTTTAATAAGGCTTTTCAATTTAAAATGCAAAAGCCTTTCACTGCCCTTATAATGCTGCATATTTACAATTTGTAGAAGAACAGCTTGGCAGGCTGAAGCATGACCACCTCAAAATAAAAGTCTCTTATTAAAAAAAAAAAAAATGGTAGTAACTAAGGAAGTTATTAAAGCCAAAGAGCTACATTTCAAAAAAACAAATGCCAGCTTGCTACTCAAAGATGGAAGCTAACTTCTTCACTGAGTCTCTGAAATGGCTCTCACCCAATTCCACTGCCACTGCCTCAAAAGCTGCCCTAAAGTACTACTCAGAAGCATTATCTGCTTTCACTTTGATCTGCCCAATGACTACTTCCTTCTTCAAATCTCGGTTCCTTTCCCTTGTGTTAATTTCCTTAAAATGTGGCTATTTCTTCACTATATATGTGTAAAATAAGAAAAGGAATCATACCAGTAGTATATATTTTGACTCTGTACCTTTGAATATGTGAAGCAAAGAAATTATCTTATATATAGAAGCTGATTTCCTCATATTTTAAAATGAGGAAAAAGCTAGACTACATATTTCCCAAAGTATCTCACAATTCTTCTGAATGTTAGAAGTTCTAAGCTTTTTAATTGCTTGACACTGAGGGTTAACATAGAAAATCAATGGGCTTCCCTTGTGGCTCTGATGGTAAAGAATCTGCTTTCAATGCAGGAGACCCACGTTCAGTCCCTGGGTCAGGAAGATCCCTGGAGAAAGGAATGGCAAACCACTCCAGTATTCTTGCCTGGAAAATTCCATGCACAGAGGAGCCTGGCAGGCTACAGTCCATGGGGTTGCAAAGTCAGTCATGACTGAGCGACTAACACTTTCACTTCACTTTTTTCATGCACAAAATATCTCTGAATACCTACTTGTGCTCTCCTTTTCAGTTTGACTTTTCTTCGGAATTCGATATACCTCCTGCAAAAACACAAACCAAAAGAAGGGTTGTTAGTGATGAGTGGAAGCGATAATTGCTTTGATTTCACATTGGAAAAAAGAAATGGGGAGGAATAGTCTGGTATTTAATTATTCTTCAAAAATTTACTTATATTTGGCTGGTCCCTTAAAAATATATAACACAAATACATATTTATTTTTAAACAGCTACCAGGCTTGCATGACCTCATTAGCCAAGGAGCAGATTAAGTAACTAGGGCATTATTTCTGGCAGGAATACACCTCCTGAAAAATCTTAATTTCCATAAACTGTCTGCATATAAAATGAAGTCATCTATAGTTTCTTTACTGAGAGTATTCATATGAACAATTCGAACATCTCACTTGCCATAGCTACTTACAAAAAGAAAAGGTTAGTAATAACAGCTTCACATCCCAGAAAAATTACATGTGTAAAGATAACTCCTGCTTTTCAGTATATTTTCCTACAAATACAGAATCAATTTGGCTAATGACTAACTGTAATTTACTCTTATACTGCTGCTATTATTTTTAAAAAGAAACATTTTAGATCACTGTATCTCTTCAAATACCATCTAATACTCTTATCAAGATTCTTCTTGAGAAATATAGACTAAGTCTTGAGGTAACTTTTCTTGCTGTATGAACCTAAAGCCTAGAAATGAACCTGCTTCCTGAAAATCTCTCACTGTTTTAAGTCCATCAAGCAGCTCTTAGACACATTCTTCCTTATCCAGTCACCTGGTTGAGTGGGCAAAGCACAGCCACACATTCTCAATAGCATATCATATAAAACCCTTGCTTTAGAGTTTTTTTGAAATACTGACCACATACAATATGACCTGGTAATCTCATTTTTTAAGGAACTGTACTCCAAGGAAAATCTTTCTACATGATTTCTGGTTCTAGCAACATCTGTGGAAAATGAAAATAACCCATATATCACACAACTGAGGAAAGGTCAAGATGTAATATTCAGCTGCCATTAAAAATGCCAAATGTGGACTATACACATACATGGCAATCTATATGAATATAGATTTTTAAGAGAACCCTTTAATAATACTCCATGCATGCTGACAAATTATCTACTATAAAGATGATGACACTATTAAATGTGCACTTATCCTGTGTGCACATTTCAAACACATAATCTTGAGTTTCGAAACAACTCTCATAGTTTGTTATCTCCATTTTACAAATGAGAAAACTTACTTAAAAAGCTTAGCAACTGATGCTATCAGAGCACTTTTGTTCTGACTCCAGAGCACATCTGTCCAGATGACAAAGTGGTACTCTTCTGGAAAGGAGTGCCGTTTTGTGGATTTATGCACAAATGTAGTAAAAATCCACCACCCCACCTATGTAGGGTGGAAATTCCTATGTAGGATTTCCACTAGAGCTGGGATTCTCAACTCTGGCGGCATGATTAGATCACTCCAGGAAACTTATAGATGTACTATCCCAGACAAACTGAACCTAAAATTCTGGGAATGAGTCCCAGGCATCTGTATTTTTTAGACGCTCCCCAGATGATTCTGAAGTCCAGAAAAGATTAACCACCACTGAACTACTGGCTTCTCTTAATAGGCCTCACTCATTTCTTCCTCATAGGGGAGAATCTAACAAAAGAACTATGTTAACACCCTCAGTTCAGAGCCATCTGGGTTCCTCCTCCTCTTGGACTGCAGCTGCCTATAGAGAGGACTCTATACATTGTATACAATGTATAGAGAAGACTACACATTCCAACCTATCCCTCTTCCTTGACTATGTTACCTACTGCCAATAGGTCAATGAGTGGATCTAAACTGGGATGTTTTCTTCCAACAGTCTCAAAAAGTACGCATGGGAAGTTTGTTGGCAACGCATTCCAGCACATTCTTCTTCTTTTTTTTTTTTAAACACATTTCAAATGAAATCACAGAACAGACTGTAGAAAAAGGATTAAAACAAAATTACAAAACAATACTTTGTAAGATCACTTTTTCTGGAAAGTATAAAAATTTAGCACTGATTAGACTGTTCTTTAGCTAAGTAAGACTTTGAGAACAAAATACTTTACAATGAACATATAATTAAATTTTACCTTTTATTATATAGATATCAGATTATATATTCTGTGATAACAGATTTTTTTTTTACAACTAAGACTAGACTATTTTTCCCTGTTAGCAAGTACAGACAGAATTGTGTAGTATGCATCAAACAAATCTTTCTTCCTAAATGATGGCAAGACTAGAACAAAAAAGAGAAAGACTCTGAGCCAGGTGCCATTTTTATTAATGGAAGGGCACAAAAAAAGAAAATGTGAAAGCAGTTATGAGATATGGAGGCTCGAAGTTAAAGTGCCAACTTCAGGTAAAAGGAATTCTAGGAGAGAAGGAACTATTCTGAGAAATAATGAAGGTGATTTTTTTCAGGATTTGAGAAATATAAAATACTTCTGATTAAAAAAGCAAAGAATATCTAATGAAGCTGGGAAAGACTGAAGGCAGAAGGGAATGACAAGAGGATGAGACAGTTGGATGGCATCACCAACTCAATGGACATGAGTCTGAGCAAACTCCAGGAGATGGAGGACAGGAAAGTCCGGCGTGCTGTAGTCCATGGGGTCACAAAGAGCTGGACACAACTGAGCGATTGAACAACAAATCAAATAGGCAACAAAAAGATTATGACTTAGCAAGTCTGCATCTGGGTTTATCGCTGCCTTCTCCCCTGCAATCTCATTCTGGCTCATATTAAGATAGGTAGAAAATCGGATCCGTACAATGGAGTATTATTCAGCCATAAAATGGAATTAACTACTGATACATGCTACAACGTGGATAAAGTCTGAAAACACTATGCTAGGTAAAAGCACTCAGACACAAAAAGCCACGTATTTCATAATTCTATCTATCCTCTTTATCCAGAGATTCTGTATCTGTAAATTCACCAGCTCACTAACATTTATTTATAATTCTGAAATCATTATGTTGAGAGAAAACTTCAACTCTTCCCCCCAAAAGATGAGTCAACTGGTGACGTTTTTGTTATACTTTTTCCAAGTAATTAACTGATAACATGATGCAACACTCTTACCCAAGAGTACATGAGAATCTTTTCATTACTTTCTCTGAAAATGCTTCTCGTATACTAGTATTCCTGTGTATTTCTTTTCCAACTTCTTCAATATTATTTTTACTGACTTCACCCCAAAGTCTGACCTGCAGCCTGGTTCTTTAAGTATTCCTTCAACCCCAGCTAAGAATGGCTTTTCACATTTTTAAAGGGAGGGAGAAAAGGGGAGAGAAAAAGGAAAGAGAAAGGGAAGAAAAATCCCTTTAAATTTAATCATGGATCATAGGTTGATCTCTACAGCATTAAGGGAGAAAAGATACTTGAACAAAACACTAAAACGGTCATTTCTATGATTTAAGAATGGTTTCCCTGGAGGCTCAGATGGTAAAGAATCTGCCTGCAGTGCAGGAGACTTGTGTTCAATCCCTGGGTCAGAAGATCCCCTGAGAAAGGAATGGCTACCCACTCCAGTATTCCTGCCTGAAGAATTCCATGGACAGAGGAGTCTGGTGGGCTACAGTCCATGGGGTTGCAAGGAGTTGGACACAACTGAGTGACTAACACTTTCACTTTGGTAATTATCAGCTACTAAAACAGAAACAGATGGAAGGAAATCTGAAAAGTATTCAGCAAAGGTACGTAACACGGGTTGTCCAGGAAGGGTATTTCAGTTGAGTTCAGTTCAGTCGCTCAGTCGTGTCCGACTCTTTGCGACCCCATGAATCGCAGCACGCCAGGCCTCCCTGTCCATCACCAACTCCCAGAGTTCACTCAGACTCACGTCCATCGAGTCAGTGATGCCATCCCCCAAATCACTGCAGATGGTGACTGCAGCCATGAAATTAAAAGACGCTTACTCCTTGGAAGAAAAGTTATGACCAGGAAGGGTATAGTAATCACTATTTTTGGATCAGAAAAAGGAGTGGAAAGAATGTGGGATTTAAATCAGAAGACCTGAATTAATTTTCAACTATGTCGCTTAAAGTTAAACTACAACCTCATCGGCATGTTTCTTTTCATTTTACAGTTGATAAAAACACCACCACTTACTTTACAGGGCTGTAAAGATTACATGACACTCATTCTAGTATTTTCTGACCACCTATCAAATACAATATACATACTATGGATTCAAGCTGCAGTGTGGTACAACGGAAAAAGAAGGACCTTCACCCTTCAAATATTTATGAAGTGCCAAACTACATACCACACTCTCTCAATGCTCTGGGGAGACTTGAGTGACCACGAGAGACCCAAGCCAAGCTCTGCACAATGTACCATTACAAAATGTTATCTGCTGTGACCGGAAAGGATGTTATGAGAGCATAAAGAAAAGGCAGAATACTCTGTCTTCAAGGAAAAGGAATGACTTTCAGGGGAAAGGATGAAACTTAAGTGAGAAGAGACATCTAAATGAAAGTCTTCTCAGAAATGAGTCACAGAGTGTGTGTGTGTATATGTGCATGAACATTAGTAGTATCATCCCACTGGTAGATCAGAAACGCTTGTGGTGCAAATGTATAAATAAGGACCAGATAATGACATGGTATGCAAGCTTCGTTAAGAAAAATGGACTTAATTTAACAATGTAATGAGGAACCATTTAAAACTTTTCAGTACAACTTTGACATGAATGCAGGTATATTTCTAAAATGATCACTCTGGAGACTGAATGTAGCACAGACTGGAGGGGCACAGAGTATCATTCACTATTCGTAAGTGGTAACATTATTACAACTATTACTACCAAGACACCATGATAAAAGTAACTCTTATTACAAGGATTAAAGAACAGTCTCTGCCCTTGAAGATCTCATGGTCCTGTAGGGAGAAACAGGTGTCTAAGCAAGTAATTTTAGGAACCTGGTAAATCTGCTACCACTGTATAGAAATACAGAAAAAGGAAGGCTGGATTAGAAAATCACCATTTGTTAAAAACCATAGTTGCACGAGATTCAGGCCAAATCAATGGGTGGATAAATTTCACAAAAAACCAAGTATTTGTAATTTCTAAAGGTGCTCCTATATGACACGTTTTTTATACAGGGGAAAACAGTAACTTTACATTGGAGAAACCTAGGAGACACCACCTTAACCAAGCGATCAAAGTTGACAATGCCAGTAATGAGATAAATAAAACCAAATTGAGGGGTATTCTAGAAAAATTTTAGAATATTCAAAAATGTGAAATTTATAAAAGACAAAGATTGAGGAACTATTTCAGATTAAAGGGTACTAAAGAGATAAAACAATGTAACACTTGATCTCAGGTTACATTCTGAATCACAAATTTTCTTTTCTTTTTTTTCTATAGAGAAGAGTATATGCACAACTAGCAACATTTGAATGAGGCCTTTTTAAAAGATTAATAGTATTGTTTCACTGCAATTTGCTGATTTTGGTAAGAACACTAAAGTTATACAGAAGACTATCCTTGTATTTGGGAAATAAACACTTAAAAATATCTAGGCACAGTGGGCGTCAGATCTGTTAACTTGCTCCTTTTAAAAGTTAAAAAAAAAGAAAAAGAAAATGATGAAGTAAATTTGGTAAAATGCTAACACTGGGGAATCTGAATGAAAGGTTTAGAGGAATGTTTTACTGTTTTTAACTACATTTATCACTGGAATGTGTTTTACATGAAGAATACATAAAGAATAGTATTCTTTCAGTTTTCCTATAAATCTGAAATTACATCAGATTTAAAAGAACATTAAGAAGGAAAATTTATATAGTCTCATTATGGTTATATATAAAACTGGATTATACCAACTTATCCGTACTCGAAAAACTTAAGTTTCCGACTAACTTGATCATGGTCCTGAGGGAAAAACAACATTCATTACAGGTGTTTTCGGGCCCAGAGATTCTATAACGTATATAATCTTCTTAAGATAAGTCCTACATCCAAATCACTCAAAGTAACTTATCCTAAACAGAGTCAAGGCTTTTTTAAAAAAAAGTAACTTCACAGGCTATGGAAACATGATCATTATGTCTTTAGGGAAATAGAATTAAGAGCTCATGTAAAAGAATAAACTGTCAAAATGACTTCATTCAAAATTGGAATGTTTCGAGCAGTCAGATTCTGTATCATTTAGGTTAGGTGTTGGCAAACTTTTTCTGTGAAAAACAACACAGTAAATATTTTAGGCTTTGTCGGCCATCCAGTCTGGTGCAACTAACTACTTAACCCTACCAGTGCAGTGCAAAAGCAGCCACAGACAGTATGTAAAGAAATGGATTTGGCTTTGCTCTCCCTAAAACTTCATTTACAAAAAAAGCAGTGTGGCAGATTGGGCCAACTCATAATTTAGATATTATCTGATAATAAACTAACAAGTTATAAACCATGCTGGTCTTTTATCAAGTCAGATATTTATTACAAAAATTCAACACAGTGGTATCCAAAATAGTGTTCTTTGGGGGCAATTCTGAATTTTAATGAAAAAGGATAACTAATATTGATCCTTATGGATACAGAATAATCTTTACTAACGATTTTGAAATTTATAGAAATTCAGGGCACATCATTTCATTTTGAAATGTTGCACAGTAGATTTCACATATAATATTAGTTAGGAACCAAAATTCCAAGCAGTGACAAAACCTTTTTTTTTGGCCACAAGGCTAGTGGAATCTCGACTCGGGGTCAAACCAGGACCCTCAGTAGTGAAAACACGGAGTCCTAATCACTCGACTGCCAGGGAATTCCCCCAAGCTCAAAACTTTATAGTTGGGTAGCTCTATATTATTTAAAACTTCTGTACAGAGTTCGATGCTTAACTTTCTAGCAAAATAATGTTTAATAATTAAAGATGTTTTGAGGGACTTCCCTGGCAGTCCAGGGGTTAAGACTTCACCTTCCAATGCAGAGGGTGTGGGCTCGATCCCTGGTTGGGGAACTAAGATCCCACATGCCTCTCGGCCAGAAAACCAAAACTTAAAAGATAAATAAAGAAAGATAATGTCTTGAGATAAAGAATAAGGATGGTCCTCAAGAAAAGTCCACCTTATCACATATACAAAATGTTCCTTAAATCACCTAATCCAGAAGTAACTAACTACTCAAACTTCACCATAAAGAGACACACATCCTGCGACTTAAGTGTTCATAAAAGAGGCTCTGGAATCACTAGCCATCAGTCTCTCAGCTGTTTACCTGCAACTGATACTGCCAAATGCACAGGAACCTTACCTCTTCTTCTCATGATCCAAATGAATGAAGATTTTCCAGTCAAATTATAATTAATCATCACTTATAACCAGCTGTTTTGCTCTGTGAAGCGTAGGGTATATTTTCAGCACGAGGGGTGATGTACAATAATTCCTTTACCAACAGAAATATATGCACATGCCCCTGCTGAAAATGTCGCCCAGTTGATCCGCATGTGAAAATGAATACATGCTCATGTGTAGCAATGTGCTAAGTGATGTTTCTTGTTGAGGTCTACTTTAGGAGTCAAAAATGTGTAAGCCTTGTGGAACCAAGGCAGTGGTCCTGTGTATAGAGGTATAGAAAAAGTAGCTCACTTAATCCTTTCTCGCCAGGAGTCGGGATTTTCCCAGAACGACATCCATTGTCGGCAATGGACACACCAAAATAACGCCGGCGCCAGTGAGTTAACCACCTCTGTCCTCTTTTCACCTATTTTATTTTTCATGCATCATCCAACTTCCCAACCATCTTCCTGTTTCTTCACAGAATGCACGCTAGGTTCTTGTGTTTCTTCAGCACGAAGTTGGAAATGGAGTTGAGAAAAGGAGACACATGGTCAGCTGGTGATGTTAACAAGCTCCGTGCTGCCCTGAGAAGCTGGATGGAAAGGTTCAGGTTACAAGGGGGGTCATCATCAGGCCTGCGAGGACAGAGTCATTCCCGAAGCTCCACTCCCTTCCCTCCCACCCTCTTTCATTCCTTGGTGGTCCCTATGTCTGCCTTCACAGTTAAAGCCAGGGCTAAGAAACCCGAGGCAACCTCTTTGAGGTTCACTCCATCCAGTACGTAGACAGGCCAAGTGGAACACAATGTTACAGTGGCCCAGGAAGGTCAAGGAAGCTTGGAGTGGCTAACATAACCACAGTCTTAGAGCAAGGCTTTTTAGTGTAATCTTGGAATTAACACCAGCAACTAACAAGTGCTTGCCAACAGGTGCTTAAAAAAGGTTGGTTGAATAACATTTTCTTTTCTGCCAATGTTCACTCGAACACATAGGTGGAAGTCAGACAGAAGTAGTTAACTCTCTCAATGCCGGGAATAGGATGGATATATACAAATCATATCAAGGCAAGGTGTTTCTCTAAAACATGTTCAAATTATGGATCCCTAGCTAAAGTATATATATTTTAAGGACAACTGTAATCAGTTTTGAAATTAGAACCATGGTAAATGTTAATCAGAATGACAGATGAATTAAGAACTCCAGTACCAAGGCATAACACAACATCACAGTTCAGTCAAGCAAAAACATTTCTCAGTACTGCGATTCTAGATGGGTAATGATTCCAGAGCAAATTATAAACTTTGAAGAAGGAAGATTTTATTTAATGACTTCCTTTATGCTAAGAACTGGGATAAATCCAAAGTATGAAGGTGAACAAGGATATGCTTCAGGTACAAGTAAAATTTTAAGTCTCAAGAGGATCAATCCAGATAGTACTGTGCAACCACGCTGATCTTTCAGATGGGAGGACAATAAGCAGGGAAAGAAATAATTCGGTAGGACTCAAAAAAATTTATGTCTGGAGTATGAATTTAAAGTACCAGTCATATCTGAGTTAAAGATATCCCAGAGAATAACATATCATTAAGATTATAATTAAAAAACTACCATATAAAGAAACAAAATGCTTATTCTAAATTTTAAGAGACAGTTTTTAAGAAATTAAGATGACTACGTCTTTTTTTAAAAAATTATGTCAACCAGACAAAGTAGGTGTGTCAGAGCTTTTCTATCTTCACCTGTGTGCCTGTCTCCACTTCCACCTCCCTTACTGAGTCAGTCTTCATACAGGCTCTAAAAGTAGTCTCCAAACAGAGGAAGGACTTCTTCCAGGGACTCCTTTGCCCTCAACAAAGCAGGCCTTAAATAAAGGTTCACACATGTGACTGCCCCAGGAACTCTTTCAGTTAACTGCAATTCCAGTCCCTGTGTCCACATGCTGTATCATAAACAGATTAACTCTGAATCTTTCCTTTTGTATTTATAAAAGGTCAGATTTCATAAGGCTTAAGAAGGCTGAGTTTATGCTGAGCTGTAAGTGATCAAAGAGAGTAGCATGAGTAAGAGCTCATATGGGCAAATGAGAGCTGAAACCACACCATCCTTAAGAAGGGTCTCAACACAGTAAATTACAAATGCAAAAATAAGCACAGTGCACAAACAACCGACTACTCATTCTGCTCAGTGTAAGGACAGTTCCCTACAGGCCCCATGGTAGGATATAATGAGGGAGTTTTGTAGTCATAAATTGGGAACTGAGAGGATCAGGTGTCCATTTTGCTACAAATCTGTATTCCTGGTTTATCTGGTTGTTCACCTCTGATAGAAGAAAGGACGAACAGAAAAAGTGGCTGGGTAGCAACCTATTCCCACAGAGCCCGCGAGACCTGGATCCCAGATCCAGATCACTTACAATCAAAATTTACCATATGTCTCCTAGGCTCATCCTGTTATTCACTTCTGTGTTTTATCCAAGACCCAGACTGGGTTCTCCGCAAAGAAAACCCTGCACATCATGCTACATACTTGAACAAATGATTATATATGTATTAGATGTAACGGTTCCAGAACTCTGTTTTTTTCTTTTGGCCAAAGAAACAGGCTTTTAAAACTAGGCCTAGTTCAGAAACAATAATAAAACTGATATGAATTAGCTCCATATAAAGTTGTTTTACTGGAGCAGATAATTTATGTTCAGTCATTTTTGATGAGAACCTGCTAGAGTACCCTGGCTTTCCAATTAATTTTAACTAATTTCTAGTTAATCCAAGAAATTAATTCCCAACTATTTTCAACATTCATTTTTTTTCTTACATAGACTCTTCAAATGTAGACTCACGTTTATTGCTCAAAGAATTTTTGTTTTTAATGTGAAGACCACTTGAATGACTAACTTTACCATTGTGATATATTTTTGCAAGCAAGGAAAAAGGGGATATCTGTGTATTGGTTTGGCTGGTATCTCTGGTCAAAGTTTAAAAGACATTATTTATAGAAACACGTATAATTGGCTGATAGAGAGATAGCATTCCATTTTTCAAAGGTACATACAGCTAGAAAAGTAAGTAATTCAACTGAAAGTTTATGGAACCCTAAACCTGGGTAATTCAGATTAAAATGAACAGAAATGTTCTCTTACCTTTAGGTCTTTCCAACTGTCCAGGAGCTTGGTGGCCAAATCACTTATATCTACTGTTTTGTCTGGTGGTTCCTGACTTCTCTCACTCTCCACATCAGATACACCCTCCTCTTCATCTTGGGATGGCGTTTCCTCAGCAATAGGTTCGTCGAGTTTTGCGCCACTGCTCTCTTTGTGTTCTATTTCAGCATCAGCCTCCAGTTCGGACGTGGGGAGCTTGCTGGCCTCTGCGGCAATGTCACTGTCGACTTTAGGCTCGGGCAGCTGCTGCACGAGTAGCTGCTGCGGCTGAGGCTCCTCCTCTTCTTCGATGGGGACATTCTCTAACTGGTCCAGGTCCTCTTTCCCGTCCTTGCCTTCCAGCTCGCTGGTAGCATCAGAGATTGCACTGTCCATGCTATTTTCACTTATAATTTTAAGTCTGCGAAACATGAGCTTCTTGGGGGTGTCTGTGTCAGCTTCTGCATTCAGCTTGGTGGAAGGATCAGGTGTGTTGAGCGGTGTGTGAGCACGTGATGTATTTTCACTAGAATACCCATCTCCTTCACTCAGCTGAGGGATAGCAGTCTTGGTTTGAGACCAACGTTGAATAATAGGAAGTACTTTGCTTTCCTCCAACATATTTTTAGTAGGAATAGGTAAATGTTCCAGAGTCTTTATAATCTAATTAAACACAATAAAAAAAAATCACTTTGTACAGTTAACTTTTCATGAGACTCAGCTCAACTCTGTAGAATCAGGGGTTTTTACTGTCTTATTAAATCAAGATCTAAGTCTTATAATCACAGACAGATTTAAATGTCATAATATTACTTTCTTCTAGCATGGAAGGAAAGGTGTTTTATTTTTTAATATTTTTCGGCTGTACCATAAGGCATTATGAGATCTTAGTTCCCCAACCAGGGATCAAACCTGTGACCCCTGCAATGGAAGCTCAAAGTTTTAACCACTGAACTGCCAGCAAAGTCCTGAAAAAATGTTTTAATAAGACTGACCAGCAAAAAAATAACGTGGAGCAGGTGACTGCTCACATATTATTAGGACTAATTTGATTAATATTCTCCACCAGTAGTTCTCAAACCGAAATAGATTTTTTTTGAAAAATATCACTACTGGACCTCATCTTAGGTATGTTTTTCTAAAAAATTTCCCAAGTGATTGTGATTAAATGGTTGGAAAGTATGCAACAAAAAATATAATTTAAATGTCTTATATACACACAAAAACACAGATATTACTTAACTTCCTTAGTCTTTGACAAACAGCTGTATAGCAGAGATTCTCTCTTCATTCCAAGTTAATCATCCATCCCCACTCTCTGAAAATCAAGAATTCTTTCCAAAGTATTTCCCCACTGTAGTTTTATAGAAACCCCAAGGCTTCCCCAATTCCTATTTGTTGCTGAATCTTGAGAGAAGGATGGAGGTAAGGCAGTCACTCAATTCACCACTCTCATATTTCCGTTTTTAAAAGTATATTATTAAACGACTTTGGGATTATATTAGAACTTATGATTAAAAAGAATTACATTTAAACCAAGTTAGAAAATATTGTGTGGAAAGGTATAAATATAAGAAGTCTACTAATGATGCTATCAATGAACATTTATCTAGATCTTTAAAAACACTTAATTACGCCTCAAAATGTTCTTACTCTTGTCATCAAAATTCAGCTCTTTACTAATTGTTTAGAACCTCAGAATTCAACTTCCATATAGCTTTCTAACTTTTAAAAACTATGGTTTTAGCAACGCACTGGCTCTTTCATTTAACAATGATATTGTATCTTGCTCTTGCAGTTCCCGGCTACCCAGTACTAACCTTTAAAAGATACCACAGGGAAAACCACTGGGCAAACTCACATCAAGAAAGGTGTGTGTAAAGTTACAGTTACAGAAATGATACTGAGATGATAAAATTTATGCAATTATTTAATATGGGTGATAATTACAGAGCTAAATTCATTATCCACCTGGCTTCCCAGGTGGCTCAGTGGTAAAGAATTCACCTGTAATGTAGGAGACACAGGTGGG
Source organism: Ovis canadensis (assembly GCF_042477335.2). Lineage (NCBI taxonomy): Eukaryota > Metazoa > Chordata > Mammalia > Artiodactyla > Bovidae > Ovis > Ovis canadensis. The sequence goes on along the minus strand of NC_091263.1, from coordinate 67,086,235 downwards.
TTCAATCCCAGGGTCAGGAAGATACCCTGGAGAAGGAAATTGCAACCCACTCCAAAATTCTTGCCTGGGAAATCCCATGGACAAGAGAAGCCTGGAGGGCTACAGTTCATTGGGTCTCAAAGAGTCGGACATGACTTAGGAACTAAACAACAACAAATTCATTATCACTGATATTATCACAATGCCCTCAACCTAAATAGTAAATTTAGTTGTTTTAAGAAACAAGCAGGTTGAATGTGCACTCACCTCTTCCTGAAGCTTCTGGTTACTTTCCCGGCCATCACCTAGTTCTGCCATCCAGATCCACAACAAAGACAACCCGTGACGTTCCAGAAAGGACTTCAGGCAAGACTGTGAGTGTGTGTTCTTCCATGGGGGATGGGAAGCAGGATGCAGGGTATTGGGGATTGGAGGAAGGAGACAGACAATACCAGAGACAGCATTAAAAAGGGCCCATAGAGAGGGCTGAAAAGTTCGTTTATATCCAAAAAGAAATCTATAAATTCTGTTTTAACTCAATTAGAATTGTGCAATTAATAAATGCTTTAGAGTAAGATTATAATCTCTTTTGATACCTAAAATGTCAACCTGGACTTTACTAAAGTTCAATTCTGGAGGATTAAGAAAAAAACTACATTCACCATTTTTACTGGAAAAGCTAAAGCTATTAAAAAAATTTTTTTTTAATTTTTATGATCCAACTTCTTGTGCAGTATTTAATATACTGGAATAAACATATTCCTGTTAAAATTCCCTGCTTTGAGATCATGTGGTAAAAATGGCCTTGGCATGCTAATAATCAAGTGAGCAGGGAAGACCTCTATTAAGAACTACTACACACACACACATACACAGGAAAAAAATCTCACCATGTTCTCTGACTAGAGAGAAAACAATATCTACTACTAGAGTAAATGATGCTGAACTCTTAAGACATTTTTAAGAGTACACGTTTTCAATGTCCTATAGAACTTGCAAAACCATTCTAAAAATAAGAGTAACTCTTATTAGAATTATTCCTTTTCATCATTCTGGATTGTAGTTTAAATGTCCCACCTCAAATTCAGAAATAAATAAAGTAATATCAAAGTGTTCACCTGTATGAGCTTGAGACAGGTAAGTTTCTGTTCCAAAGTTTCAATTCTAACCATTAGCCGGGATAAGCTGAGCACTTGGTTTTTATCAGAGAGACCCTCGCCATTCTCCATCAAAGCTTCTAGCTCCCCATCCACCTGAAACAGCAAGGGAAAAAATCTGGTTGTAAGACAAGAACAACAACAAAACTTCAACTAATCTAATAATCAATCTGAAAAGATGCTCAACCTCACCAGTAATAAGGGAAACAAAATTAAGACCACAGTAAGAAACCATGTTATACTCACTGTAAGAAGTCTGATAATATCGAGTCTAGGCAAAGACATGGATCAAAATGAACTTTAAAGAATGAACTTTTATACACTAATAATGAAAACAAACTGATATGATCAATTTGAAAAGCTTCATTCACTCATCAAATACTTATCAAGCACTTATATATATGTCAAGTACAGTTTTAGGTGCGGAAGACACTGCAAGAAAGCAAAACAAAAAAATCTGCCTTTATGGGAGGGAAAAAAAATGTATCAGGTGAAAAGTAGGTCAGAAAAAAATAAAGCATTAGCTTGAAAAATGAAATATTTGTATCCTCTATGCCTAGCAGTTGCACACCTATGAATAAACCCAAGAGAAACTTCTCCACTTGTGCATCAGAGAATCAGAAGAATGTTCATTGAAAAGCCATTCATAAGAGCAAAACACTGCCAACAACCCAAATGCTCATGGTCAGGCTGGATAAACTTGCATGTTCACATACTGGAATATACCACAATGAAAGGAATCAAGTGCAGCCAAATGCAACACAACTTATCAATATTTATAAATTCTTATTCTTTAGTAATACTTTAGTATTTTGGGATATAAACTATCTTTAATAGGCCCAGGCACTATTTTTAATACATTCTGATAAAATATACATATAGAAAAGTACTAGGTTGGTGCAAACATAATTGTGGTTTTGGATCACGAATTTTAAATCATTATAACTAGGCTCAAATTCATTTTAATTACTGAAAATAGGAACCATTACAATCAACACATCTTTGCCAACGAGAAATAAGTTTGTTTATTCCTATAGCATAAAAGTCCATGCTTAAGGATTCGACAAACTCTTGGAAAGCATCTTCTGCCTTATGCTGGTTGTAGAACCATTTTCCCTGCAAAAAGTTGCCAAGATGCTTAAAGGAGTGGTAGCTGGTTGACAAGAGGTCAGGTGAATATGGCAGATAAGGCAAAATTCCACAGCCCAGTTCATTCAACTTTTGAAGTGTTGGTTGTGCAGCGTGCAGTCGGGCGTTGTCATGGAGAAGAAGTGAGTCCTTTCTGTTGGCCAATGCTGGCTGCAGGTGTTGCAGTTTTCAGGGCAACTCACTGATTTGCTGAGCATACTTCTCAGATACAATAGTTTTGCTGGGATTCAGAAAGCTGTAGTGGATCAGATCAGCAGCAGACCACCCGTGACCATGATCTTTTTCTGGTACAAGTTTTGGTTTCGGAAGTGCTCTGGAGCTTCTTCTCAGTTCAGCTGCTGAGCTGGTATTTGCCAGTTGTCGTAGAAAATTCACTTTTCGTTGCACATCACAATCCAACAGAGAAATAGTTCGCTGTTGCATACAATAAGCGGAGATGACATTTCAAAATGACAATTTTTTTGATCTGGGGTCAACTCATGAAGCATCCACTTATTGAGCTTTTTCACCTTTCCAATTTGCTTCAAATGCCAAACGGTTATAGGGCGGTCAACGTCGAGTTCTTCAGCAACTTCTTGTGCAGTTTTAAGAGAATCAGCTTTGATGATTCCTCTCAACTGATCATTCTCAACTTCCAATGACTGGTCACCATGCTGCTCATCTTCAGGGCTCTTGTCTCCTTTGCGAAACTTCTTTAACCACTACTGCACTGTTCATTAGCAGTTCCTGGGCCAAATGCGTTGCTGATATTGCAAGTTGTCTCTGCTGCTTTATGACCCATTTTGAACTTGGATTAAAAAAAAAATTGCTTGAATCTGCTTTTTGTCTAAAACCATTTCCATAGTCTAAAATAAAGAGCAAGCAATAAGTCATCAGCAAAAATAAATAAATAAATGTGAGAAACGCTCATTAAAATAATGTATAACATAACCACACTTATTTAAGAATGCATACCAATATCAAACAGCAAAGGTCAACAGCAAAACCGCAATTACTTTTGCACCAACCTAAGATATAAACAATTAGCAACTAAATAGGTAAACAAGCAGTGGAGCAACATCCATAGCAACCAACACTCAGGTAAAAGGGTTGGGTGGGGTGATGGGGAGAACACTACCGGTGTTCCTGAAGGGCTGTGCGTGCCGCTTCCTTGTTGTAATACCTTCTCTTCTCCACTCTAGAGATAATGTCTCCTAACTTTTTAGGAAATAGTTCACTGATTTTTAAAATAGGTTTACTTCACATATATAAATCACTAAATAACATAATTTTGTCTATTTTTAACTTTTTGCAAATCAAATCACACTGGACAAAATTTTTATGCCATGATTCTTTTGCAATCAACTTTACATTTTAAGAGTTAATGCTGTTGCATGTAGCCATATTATTTTCATGACTAGTTTTCTTATCACATGATTACATTCTAATTTAGTCATACTAATGTTAACGAGAATTTGAGTTGTTTCACTTTTTCTAATATAAGCAGTGCTGCTGTGGCTCCTGATGTGCATTTTAAACAAATCTCTCTCTGGTTATAGACCGACCCAGGAGTGCAACTGCTGGCTCATACAGTATACGTACATTCACCCTGAGTAAGAATACAAAAGTGTTTTCAAAACTGACTAAATCCATTTACACCTCCAACACTAGTTTATGAGATCTGTTGTTCCTGTGTATCATCAGAATTAATTTTTACTGATCTGGTGAGTACCCAAAAACACCTGAGAGTAGTTTTAATCTGCACTCCTCTGATTACTAATGAGACTGAACATCTTTTCATAGGTTTACTGGCTATCTGGAATACTGAAGTGTCTGTGGAAATTGTTTGTTTTTGCTTCAGGGCTATTTATTATTATTACTATTGATTAGATGGAGTTCTCTATATATTCTGGACACTTATGATTTGATTGTTAGCTGCTGAAAACAACTATTTCCTCTCTTACGTGGCTTTTTATGCTCTTTATTGTGTAAATTAGCTATTGTTCATTTGTTTCACAAACTCAAAAGAGATTAAGGTAAGTTTCAGACTATTTTCTGTTTATACTTTACAAACTACAAATCACAAATAACATCAGATAATAACAGGTATTTATTATACTTCCATCAACTAAGTATTTAATTAAGTAGTACTAGTTTATGACACTGGAGAAGGCAATGGACGGAGGAGCCTGGTGGGCTGCAGTCCATGGGGTCGCTAAGAGTCAGACATGACTGAAGTGACTTAGTAGCAGCAGCAGCAGCAGCAGTTTATGACACACCCAAAGAAGGCAATCATCTGTTCCGGAAGAGCTTACAGTTTTGTTAAGCAGATAAACTATATGTATATAGCTGCAATCATAAGAGCAAGGAATAAGAACTGTTCACCAATCAAGGGCTAATATAGGGGGGACAGGTAGAGACTACAGTGCCATTAACATATCCCTGTTAACAGGCAAAATGCACAAAACTATATTTGAGACTGCTCCTCTCTTTCCCTCTCCTTGGCATCCCCTATCCAAAAGACTTCCAAAAATGAACACTTGGGGATTTCTTTCTCTTTCTCTTTTTTTGGGGTGGGGAGGGGCGGGGAGGGGGTGACGGCTGTACCATGTGGTTTGCAGGATCCTAGTTCCCCAGTCAGGGATGGAACCCAGGGCTATGACAGTGAAAACACTGAGTCCTAACCACTGGATTGCCAGGAAATGCCCTAACATTTGGAAATTTCAAGAGGTGCTATTTTTGTGATTCTATTTAACTATACCTGACTAGAATTCAGAATCGAATAGGGCTTTCAGCCAGAATTTCAGTAAGAGACAAACCAATCAAAAGTGGAGTGAAGCTCTTCATGAGAGTCAAGGACAGATGACCTTTTTGGGATTCAGATTCATTCTGGGTCATTACTCTATCAGGGTAAAGTTTCATCCAAAACATTTCTGTTTGAGAACAGCTTCAAATTCACATCTGGAGCAACCCATGACTTCAAACCACCAAATGACTAGATTCACGTTACATCTAATTTAGTCTACAGTAATACAGAACACTGATATGGACACATTACTTTAAGAATAAAAACAAGCAAGCAAAAACCAGGAATACCTACATCTCGGTCCCTTGGAGTTGTTCCTGAATCTTACCAGGAAGGCAGAAAGTCATCTGTGATCATTACGATGCCAGCATAATACCACCCAAGAAATCATCACCTTATGAGAACACTCCCCACCAACAAGACAGTTCTTAATGCAAGTTTTGGAAACACAAAATAGCCAAATGAAAGCCTTTATGTAGATTTTAGCTTAGGTTGGAAAAGACCCTAATGCTGGGAGGGATTGGGGGCAGGAGGAGAAGGGGACGACAGAGGATGAGATGGCTGGATGGCATCACTGACTCGATACACATGAGTTTGGGTGAACTCCGGGAGTTGGTGATGGACAGGGAGGCCTGGCGTGCTGCGAATCATGGGGTCGCAAAGAGTCAGACACGACTGAGTGACTAAACTGAACTGAAACGTGTTTAATGACTGTTTTGTGGTTGTTCTGGTAAACTATCAACTCTATGAAATAAGCCTTAATAATAAAAGTAATCAATGAAGTTTTAAGAAAAATTTCCTGTTAACAGTAAAGTCCAGAAGCTAAATATAACCCAGTGACCCCACTTCCATGGATACACTTTACAGAAACATATACAGAAGAGACATGTGCAAAGACTGTAATTGTGACATGAGGAGTAAAAATTTGAAAACCCAAGTGTTCATGAGTACACAAGTATATGTAAATGAACAGTTATATGATGAAAAAGTTTACAACAGTTAAATGTGTGAGTATATACCTCAACATGGATCAAATTTTAAAATAAGAGTAAAAACAAACTGCAGAAATATATATATGTATCATTTCTAAAACTACACAAAGGCACTCAGTATGGTTAAGAGCAAAGAAAATAACTAGGTAAGCTCTTTTCCATTGCTTACTGAATGACCTCGTAACCTCTCTGAGCCTTAGCGTTCTCATCTGTAGAGGGCAAATCTTTATTTCTAACTTAGAAGAGCTTTTTGTGAGAATCGAATGAGTTAATGTGACAGATGATTAGAATAGTGCTTGACACACAGTTACAACACGTACGCTCTCTAAAAACAGAGCTGAGTGACAATACTCTAATTGTTCATCCTGGGTGGTACAAGCATACATGTTTCTTATAAACTTTCCTTTTTTACATTTTTTAAATGACCCTTTTGAGGGAATTTTTAAAGGGCCCTTTCCAATGCTTCCTACTATCTAAGTCTTCCTATAGAATTCAGATTCTCAATTCATTCTCTCCACAGTTAATTTGGACTTACTAAAATCACCTTTTAATTATTATCCTTTCCGTGTCTTATGTCTGTTGTCTGCTCATCTAAATAGTAAGATGGCTGTCACCTATGATTCTTAGTAGTATGGTTTCTGAAAAGCCTAGGAATGAGCTAGCTGCAAGAATCACAGATAGATTTGCTGGCTGACACTCAAGGCTCCCTGGCTCCTTCACCCAGCCCTCCCTTAAGATTCGCAGGTCTAGGGTTAGGTCCCAAAACATGCATCTTTAGGACGGACCCTGCAGGTGGTTCTGAGGTAAAGAAACACTGCTCTCACAAAGGGATCCTCAGAAAAAGACAGAGGAGGTTTGAAAAACAACACAAAATTCTTGTCCCAGTTAAGAGTCCCTTCCGTACCAAGATACCACTCACCTGCAGTAGTGTCTCAGGTGTGAACTGAGGTAGGAAAAAGGCTATCAACCACTGGTATAATGGATTAAATAAAAAGACCATCTGAGACTATCCCTTTCTCACTCCTGAGTCATCTGTTACTTCTCAAAACTCACCTTATGCTCCCAAAGAAGATTAGAGATTTTAAGAACACTTGCAAACAAATGAAAAAACTGGTATTAAAAGATTAGGAATGTAGATCAGACTTATGTGAGCAGATTAACAAGTTACTTATACGTAAGATTACAAATTTTACAGGCTTTTAAAAACTATTAGCCCATGTATTTTCAAGATGACTTCAACAGTTCTTAGTATTCAAGTGTAATCTCTATGAACTAAAAATAGTAACTGTACTTTTCCAAAATTATCTCATCTAACCCTGAATTTCTCTGGTTGTAGCGTAACTTTTCAGAGTTCAATAAGGAAAGCTACCTTCCTTCTTGAAATGTGTATGGTGAAAGCTAAAAGAAGAATGGAACACTTACTGAATCCTTCTTACGAGATCGTTCTTTTTTCATTTTCCCTCCTGCTGCTCTGATGCTGACTCTGTTCTCTCCTCCCAGGTAGCCCCGGCAATTAGCTGACCCACAGAAACACTTCTGTGCTTCTTTCCTGTGCAAGGAACATATGAAAGATGTCTGTTATGTGAAGGTAAACCATAAAAACTGTTGATAGTAGTATAGCAATTACCTACAAGAGAGGAGGCAATCCAACCTAAAGAAAAAAACCAAACAGTTATTTCAACAGATACCAACAAATCTGATACTAGCTAATGGAAATGCCTGAAAATTGCTCTTAAAAAATTCATTTTTTCCCAATCTTTTATTAGCTAGACAAAACTAGCCAAGAAGTTAATAAGTAATTTCTCCATTTATGAGAGCTCCTACTAATGTATGAAAATAAGAAATCATGTATCTATTTGGGCTAAGAACAAAATAGCTTAAATAGATCAGTACTATTACTTATACATGAATATTTAACTGGCACATAGAACAAAATGTATTATTATGAATACATCTATCGATAATAAAATGCACAATTAGTAAAGGACACTTAGGAAGCACGTGGCTATTAAGAGTCATCATTACATGAGGGTGAGACACTACTAACACATACAGTAATAGATATATGTAACCATGGAGCCAAGGAAAGTGGAAGAAAGAACAGGCCTAAGTTTACAGCCCTGGGTGTAAATCGCCTCTGCCAACTATTTACTTGGCAACCAGAGCTACCCAAGGAAAACGTGAAGGACCATTCCAAAAGCAAACTGATAGATTTTAGTATTTAACAGTAACAATCAGAGGCACAAAAATATTTGATAAATACAGCTGGGGATCACAAACAGATCTAATTTCTAGTTTCCCTTCTTTCAAAGGGTATAGTACAAATACGAGAGAGAAAAAAAAAAAATGGAGCCCTACATGAAACTCGCTCAATCTCAGCATATCTATTGCCTAAATCGATTAGGTCATTAGGTGTTGCAAAATGGTGATACCATCACTACCTCATTTATTAGCTAAAATATCTCTATAAAGAATTCTTCTCACCAACTGCTTGCATCTGAAATAGAATTCACTTAAGAAAGGAAGGATAAATGCTTGACTTTTTTCCCTTTTTTATTTTTTAAATCAGTGGTTAATAGTAAGGGGAGATAAAGGGGAAGGGACAAAAGATGGATAGGGGATTAAGAGGTACTAACTATTATGCATAAAATAAGCAGACTACAAGGGCTCCCTGGTGGCTTAGTGGTAAAGACTCCACCTGCCAATGCAGAAGATGCAGGTCTGATCCCGGGGTTGGGAAGATCCCCTGGTGGAAGACATGGCAACCCACTCCAGTATTCTTGCCTGGAGAACCCCCCGGACAGGGGAGCCTGGTGGGCTACAGTCCATAGGGTAGCAAAGAGTCAGACGTGACAGAAGTGATTTAACACATGTACACACGTAACTTTTGTACTACTGCACATCAACTATATTTCAATTAAAAAAACCATAAACTAGTTTTCAAAATCACAAATTGGTTCCTTTCAATTATGACTAATGCAGTTTTAAAGAATCATTAAACTCATAGATTTTATATAGTGTGTTTCAAACCACCAGTAGTTATTATTCTCATTGATGCTTAAGTCTAAATAAAAACTCTCCCACTTTCGGTAAGTGAGATTCTATTCAAGCTAGTCCCGAATCCTTTGGACGTGACCTTCATAATCTTTTATAACTGGTTTTCTGGCATGAGGAGATAATCCAGAGTCATCTTGTTCCCTACCTGTCACAAACTTGACACCTTTCTTTTAGTGGGGTTTTATAAGACCACAATATAAATGAAAGGGGTATTCGGTGCTACTGCATCAGTTTTTGGTAGACAGAACTAGGTAACAAAAATATTTTTTCAGAGTATGATAATGATATAGATGAGACAAGATTAGCCATGAGCTGATAACTGACAGATGAATTATGGCTACACAGGGATTTATTATACTGTTCTCTTTATACATATCCACACCCTGTCGACATTTCTATAATAAAAAGTTTTAAAATTACATTAGAAACATAATTATATAAATGAGGTTCAGAGGAACATGTAGTTCCTGTACAATATCCCTTAATGGCCTGATGTGACATGCAAAAGGAAAATACTAAAACTAAAAGAAAACACTATAGGTAAGAACTAAAAGTACATATAACTTCTCAGTGATTCACATCTAAGTTTTAGACTCCTACATATAAACAGTATTTCCCCATCAGAAGCAGCAAAACAGAACAGAATCAATACTTACCCATATCTTTGGAACTGATAGTCAAATGTTAACTCTGAGCCTGAAGGAACCAGTTTGGTGGTAAAAAACCCAACTCTCAGTTGTCCATTCACAGTCCACTAAGGTGTTGTTTTTAAAAGAAAATAAATTAGTGACTGGTTAATCTTTTTTTTTTTTTTTTTAAGATCATCATTATCTGCCTTATTATGTATGTGTCTCTTTGGACAATAAATGCTTTTCCAAATAGCAAATGGAAGAATTAAAAAAAAAAAAAGAAGTATCAATCTTATTTAATGAGCTACCAGTTGAGTATCATCTATAATTTATCTCTAATAAAAGTAACTGCTATTTTAACTTATTTTAAAATACATTTCCATACAGTAAGGATTCACTTGTACTAAAAACAGGCATATAGAGAATGTTTGGTATCACCGAGTACCAGACAAATTTGTATTACTTTATACTATGTAAAAAGTAACTATCTTCTAAGATAAGATGGGGCGTGGAAATAGGAAAACAATAATGGCAAAAGTTTAACTGCATGAAGCAGTGGTTATAATGCTGAGTGTACAAGTGAAACACCAGAAAAGAGCATAAAACTCGACAATTAAAATAGAGGTAAATAGATCAGAATTGGATCTTGTAATTCCAAAATATCTAAGATGTAAGTTGACTGGAGAGCTCCTGCCCAGACCTTTGAACATGTTACGGATGAAAAACCCAGGCTTAAAGAGGTGAAGGGACACAGTAAAACTAGAGTCTCATGGCTAGACATGTGGCCACCAGCTGCAATCAAAACTAGAACCAGAACTTAATTAAATAATTCCACACTGGGTTCTCCTAGTCATTATATGTTTCGGCACTTGGGAGAGCTACATCTGTTAGTACAGAGATCAAAGAGCAAAAAGTATCCAAGAGTCAAAACCACTAGTTCAATATGAGAGGAAATTATTGATATATTTTTCTAGTGAGTGAATCCATAGCTTTCTTAACCTAAAACAGAACCACAATATTCTACTGTGCCTGTGTGTGAATATATATACGTATATATATTCATACACACACACACATATATGTACATGTCGCTGCTGCTGCTGCTAAGTCGCTTCAGTTGTGTCCGACTCTGTGCGACCCCATAGACGGGGGCCCACTGTCTCTGGGATGCATATATATTAAAACATATATATGATATATAAACATATATATATACACACATATGTATATTATATATACGTGTGTATGTATTTTTCCTAAGCTGAAAACACAAATCAGAGGGTATGAAGATCATTAATGATCTCAAAATATTTTATCAAATTCAGTAAGGATTTATCAATTGTGTTAACTATGTGCCAGGCACAGGGACCTAAAGATAACCAAGACCTAAAGTCTGGCCTTGTTGAGGGTGAGCAGAATACCTACATGCATACCACATATTATCTTTCTCATCTGCAGCCACTCAGTCCCTTACAAATATTAAAACCACCAAATCTGGTACCTGGATAAGACGGATACATAATTGATATAAAATCTGAATACTACACATTGGACTTCATCAAAATTAAAATTTAGTTTCTCATTTTGGCACCTTAATAATATATAAAACTTATAGGCAAAGAGATGTGACAATTAAATGCACTTAGAGTTCCTGGATGGGATCCCAGACCAGAAAAATGACAGATGGCAAAATTTAAGCAAGGTCTTTAAACGAGTTAATGGTTAATAGTATTTCCTGGATTGGGTAACTGTACTATGGTTACATTCAGTAGACAGTTGGGGAAGCTAATGCAGGATAGCATACAGGAACTCAGTCCTCACTGTTTATTATTCTATAAATCTTAACTTATTTCAAAATAAATTTTAAGAACAGAGTAAGAAAGAATGATTAAAAACAATACCCACGGGTATCTCTGACACAGATCTAAAACCAACAGTCAGAACAGCAGTCGTAAACAAATATTTCAAACTCTTACATCCACCTCAACTTACTTTTTGAGTCTCACAGTTCGGTTCACAGCTGTGATTCATGAACCGGGAGCAATTTCCTTTCTGAGTGGCATCTATTATCTAGGGAAAAGGATAATTTAAGAGTTAAAAATGAGACCTTAAATATATGTGCATTTTGCAAAAGAAAAGCATCTGGCAAATTTAAGAGCCTTAATCTCCTGTTCCTTTAGAGAACTCTCTCACATAACTTTACACATCACAGTGTCAAATATCCAGCTTAATTCTGAAGAGATCTGCTATCAACATTTCACCTCTAGGTCAAATTATCTCCATATTGATCAATGTCTCATTTTCTTTTGGCTATTTCTTACATCCTATTATACTATAATCTTACTTCACGTGTATAAAACTTCATTTTAAAATGCATGCATGAAATACCACAGTATGTAGCTCTCAAGTTTGGGTATGTATCTGAATCCACTGGAGAGGTTGTTAAAACTCTTGCTGGGTCCACTCTAACAGTGAGAAGTCAGCACATCTAAGGATAAATCCCTACAACTTGCATTTCCAGACTGAATAGAGGCAGACATAAGAATATAGCTAAATTTATTAAGCCAATCATTAAAGAAATTGTAAATGGTGCTCCTCACTAAAAAACAACTTTGTTGGAAAACAGTTTTCATAAAAGCATATTTGTGTCAATATATAATAGGCTTACTGTCACTTTTAAATGGTTTAATAAAAAATATTTTCAACTTCTCAGCTTTTAATATATTGATAAATATAATCCACATAAACAAAAGCTCTTTAGAAGACATCCATGATTTTTTAAGAATTGTAGTATGAAACATGCATGTTTACATTTACATATATATGGAAATTTCTCCCTCATCATTTTTTTAAGCAAATAGAAAAAAACTATACACATTGTTCAGCTCCTTATTTTTGCCACTTACATTTCAGAGATCAGTCTGTATCAATGACCCCTTTCAAACTCAACAATTTCCAGATCTGCTTCAAAACAAACGCATTCATGCCACTTACCTCATCATTCTTCAGGGCCATGAAATAGTAGTGGATGTTTTTGTTTCGTGCATACTCCTTTACCCGGGCTTTAAACTCTTTATGATCAAGTACCTCTCCACAATATTCCAGGACAAAGGTGTTCCTGGCCAAAAAAAGAAAAAGAAGTCTGTTAGTTTTCTCTAAGATTTATCAATAATAAGTTCTCTTCTTGGCTTCTTTCAGTTAGCTTCTACCCTTGATTGTTCTTCAGTAGTAACTTATCTGTTTCTTCTCTATTGAAGGTATTAATTCTCAGTCTCTTCTCTCTCCCTTTATAAAAGCTCATTCGCACCAATGATTTCAAGTATTACCTCCATATAAACAAATACTTCTCTATGCTTTACTCCCAAGTTCTGACAAGAAATGACCTACCTGGAAGTTTTCTCTAATCCTTGCAAAATAAATATGACCTGGGAATTCCCTGGGCCAGTGTGTAGGACTTGGTCTTTCACTGCTATAGCCTGGGGTTCATTCCCTGGTCAGGGAACTAAGATCCCCTCAAGACACACAGCAAAAAAATAAACGAACATGCCCTAACATTAACCACTGGCATTCCCTGGTGGCTCAGTGGTAAAGAATCCACCTGCTAATGCAGGAGACATGGGTTCCATCCCTGATCCAGGAAGATCCCCTGGAGTAGGAAACGGCAACACATTCCAGTATCCTTGCCTGGGAAATCCCATGACAAAGAAGCCTGGTGGGCGACAGTCCATGGGGTCACAAAGAGTCAGACACGACTAAGTGACTGAACCACAAAGAATACCCAAGAGAATTTTTAAATGTAAAAATGTAAATCATTTGTATTTGCTATGATATACTGACAAAATCAGTATATTTCTTTTTTGGGGGAGGGACCATGCTAAAAAAATGCTATGCTTAAAACTTTAAGAAGTCGGAAACAAATATTTAGAATAGTTAAATCCACAGAAATGGCAGATTTAGAGGTTGCCAAAGGTAGGGAAGAGGGAGCAACAAGGATATTCTGCTGACTGGGTTAAGGGGTTTCCTTTAGGGGTGATAGAAATTTCTGTAACTAGACAAAGGGGATAGCTGCCCAACATCTGCTGATGCTCAATTGCTCAGTTGTATTAGACTCTCTTTGCAAGCCTTTGGACTCTAGCTTGCTAGGCTCCTCTGCTGCTACCGCTGCTGCTAAGTCGCTTCAGTCATGTCTGACTCTGTGCGACTGCATAGATGGCAGCCCACCAGGCTCCCCCGTCCCTGGGATTCTCCAGGCAAGAACACTGGAATGGGTTGCCATTTCCTTCTCCAGTGCATGAAGGTGAAAAGTGAAAGTGAAGTCGCTCAGTTGTGTCTCAGACTCCTAGCGACCCCATGGACTGTAGCCTACCAGGCTGCTCCGTCCATGGGATTTGCCAGGCAAGAGTACTGGAGTGGGCTGCCATTGCCTTCTCCGGAGTTCATGCCTAAAAAATCTCATGGATGGAGGAGCCTGGTGGGCTACAGTCCAAAGGGTCACAAAAAAAACTGAACATGACCGAGCAACTAAACACACAACATTAGTTCAACCTGGACAGCACTGCCTTCCATTCCTACAACCTAAAACTGGAGGGTTTGGTAGGGATTTGCTTGGTTTCTTGGTGGAGTCTGTCATATTTAACACTAACTAGTAGTTTTGTTCCAAATACCTACTTACACTGTGCACGTCTGACAGTATGTCCTTGTTAAGTGGAAATACTCTAAAAGTGAACATCTAAATAGCTTGGAATCTGAAGTTTATAAAACTGGTATTACCATCAGCATATGGAAGTTACATGAGTGAAGGTGTCAGAAACATGGAAGCATTAAGTCCCAGTATGTTTTACCAAAGCAGGGTTCTTTGTGAGTAGCTGAGGAAAGCTCAAGAGCTTTAGGAAATTGTAACCTGCTATGTGAACCAGTCACGCACTTTCTCCTCTCCCATTTCCTTCTTCATAAAGGAAATGGATTTCTGAGCCAACGAATAGTCTCTGTTGCATATAAGAATTTATATATTTAAGTTGAAGCTATGTTAGTGCAGACGCTGCCAAAAGACAATAGTATCCATTACTACCCTGTAACAGAAGTTTATGTCCAAACTGGAATTTCTTTAAAAAATAAATACATTTTAAAAAAAGATTCTCCAAAAGAAAAACCTGGCTAGCCTGCATCTAGATCAGAGTTAGTGACTTTAGAAACACACTGGACTGCCTTGGGAAATACTGAGTGTGATGTCTAGTAACAGACAAGGGAAGCTTGTCTATGATTTATTTAAAATATTATAAAGGATCCACTGAGTTTGGATACGGAATATATTTAGATGATTCTGTGAGATATGTTTCAAAGAAACAATTTTAAAATGGTTATGAACCAAGATATTGTGATAATACTTTGTAGAAAAGGGAAATATGATGTTTCTACTATTTACTTTTTTTTTAAATGAAACATTTTTCTGATTGGTTCTCAAAATGATAGAGTGATATGAATATCAATTCCGACCTTTCAAAAGATACATGAGGATTCCTGTCAGAAAACTAAAGTAGCTGGTTGCTTTGAATCCTCACAATAAAAAGATTAAAACCCCTCACCCCATTCCAATTCTCATTCAAGTGTGGCCATATGCTTAAGATTCTGAGAGAATAGCTGTGCTTTAGTCACCAGGAGCCAGCAACTGTCTGATTTTCTTCCTTTATTCCTTTGATGTATTTAAAAACATTCTTCCATCATAAACACATGTAATCTATACATACTTAACTTTAAAGAAAAAGACAATCAACTTTCATAAGAATACTTAAATATACTATGTATAAAAAATGAGTGGCTAAAGGAAATACCGAATATGGTAGAAAATAAACTGATCTTTTATTGCTTTACATATAAAAGTAACATGAGTTAGACAGAAGGCAACATTTATTCATTCAAAAATGTTTACTATTTATCAAGTATGCTTTAATTCTCTATTCTAATATCCTTAGACACTCTCCACCACTCTTATCCCAACTCAATTTTATACAGAATCACTGTTATAGATTCTGTCCTAACTCCTTTTTACAGAATTTCATGGGGATTTGGGGGTTCTACACAAACATTTGGTAATTTGGAATTAAAGGTAACATGACTATCAGACAAAGAAGGATTGGCCTATTCCAAACATCATAAGGGACAAACTGCTCTCTCATATATATAGAGAAGAGATTTCTATTTAATTTCCTAAAATAATTAAAAAAAAAAAACTGGCTACCAAGCATCATTCTGCACAATAATCATTATTAAACTTCAGTGTAATAGGCAAATTATTTTCCTAAAAGGTATCTAATCAACTTCAGCAACACAAATGAAAGGAAAGGTGATTAAAACCTAACTTACGAAGGAAGGTCTTTAGCAGCTCTCAAGCCCCAGCCTTTCTTTTCTGTGAGGATGACTTCCACATCTGCATGCTGTTTCCTCTGAAACCGTCTATTGGAACAATAATCCCCATTTGGACACCGAGAAGAACTGAAGAGAGACAGGGAGCAAATTAATTCTTCAAAGCAGCAAAAGAACTAAAAACGTGTTCACTAGAATTATGTAAATATATCCATATCTTTATGGCATAATCAGTAAGCATATGTGTGGTAAACCTCCAAGTGAGCCTTCCTCAATAATTCTTTCCATCATGAAAGGACTCCTTAGAACTGAGTGCCTACACTGTTAGTTAAACACATGGTGCCAGAAATACAGTCTCTCAACTAGTCACTACCCCTCCCTCAGAGTGCTAAGACACATTTTCAGACTGCATGGAAGCCTGCGGCACTCTGACAACTATGCAGAGTAACTTATCCTCAATCGGCGCACCTTCTCTTATACTCCACTCCAATCATCACTAATTTCATCTTTTGAATGTAGCTAATTACAAAGTCATTAGTAAACATATCCTTGTTCAGAGTAAGCACAACATGAAGTAGCAAGACTCTTCCATAACGGATTCTGGAATAAAATAAAAAATTTACTGAATTCTTAATAGTCCAAAGCTGACAGGCTCCTCTGCCCATGGAATTTCCCAGGCAGGAATACTAAAGTGATTGCCATTTCCTACTTCCAAGGATTTTCCCGACCCAGGGATGCAACCTGCATCTCGTGCATCTCCAGCGCTGGCAGGTGGATTCTTTACCACTAGCGCCACCTGGGAAGCCCACCTATACTATAAAGCACCTTAATAATCTTACGATGGTTAAAAATGATACAATTTTCACTCTGATTGTTTTTTCAAAAATCACATTTTTTAATGTAAAGATATTATTTATATGAAAAATACTGAACCTGTCTATCAATAGAAGATTAATATTTACACGTTAACTATGAATAGAGTACACAATATAGTCAAGGGAAAGATCTGGGTAGGTCAAAATATGTAGCTCTGACTAGGTCTCCAAAGCATATTAAAAGTGTATGTGGCAATTCTGGAAATAAAAGCAAAAATAAACAAATGGGATCTAATTAAAATTAAAAGCTTTTGCACAACAAAGGAAAATATAAACAAGGTTAAAAGACAGCCTTCTGAATGGGAGAAAATAATAGCAAATGAAGCAACTGACAAACAACTAATCTCAAAAATATACAAGCAACTTATGCAGCTCAATTCCAGAAAAATAAACGACCCAATCAAAAAATGGGCCAAAGAACTAAATAGACATTTCTCCAAAGAAGACGTACGGATGGCTAACAAACACATGAAAAGATGCTCAACATCACTCATTATTAGAGAAATGCAAATCAAAACTACAATGAGGTACCACTTCACACCAGTCAGAATGGCTGCGATCCAAAAATCTGCAAGCAATAAATGCTGGAGAGGGTGTGGAGAAAAGGGAACCCTCCTACACTGTTGGTGGGAATGCAAACTAGTATAGCCACTATGGAGAACAGTGTGGAGATTCCTTAAAAAATTGCAAATAGAACTACCTTATGACCCAGCAATCCCACTGCTGGGCATATACACCAAGGAAACCAGAACTGAAAGAGACACATGTACCCCAATGTTCATCGCAGCATTGTTTATAATAGCCAGGACATGGAAACAACCTAGATGTCCATCAGCAGATGAATGGATAAGAAAGCTGTGGTACATACACACAATGGAATATTACGCAGCCGTTAAAAAGAATTCATTTGAATCAGTTCTGATGAGATGGATGAAACTGGAGCTGATTATACAGTGAAGTAAGCCAGAAAGAAAATCACCAATACAGTGTACTAACACATATATATGGAATTTAGAAAGATGGCGATGACGACCCTGTATGCAGGACAGCAAAGGAGACACAGATGTGTATAACGGACTTTTGGACTCAGAGGGAGAGGGAGAGGGTGGGATGATTTGGGAGAATGGCATTGTAACAGGTATACTATCATGTAAGAATCGAATCGCCAGTCTATGTCCGACGCAGGATACAGCATGCTTGGGGCTGGTGCACGGTGATGACCCAGAGAGATGTTATGGGGAGGGAGGTGGGAGGGGGGTTCAAGTTTGGGAACGCATGTACACCCGTGGTGGATTCATGTCAATGTATGGCAAAACCAATACAGTATTGTAAAGTAAAATAAAGTAAAAATAAAAATTTTAAAAATAAATAAATAAAATAAAATGCAACTCAAAAAAAAAAGCGTATGTGGTAAGTGAGGGGGAACAAAGTTTCACAAAGTACATACAGTAAGAATTTCCTTTCTACACATAAAAAAAGGAAATGTCTACTTCTGCTGCTACCGGCATAAAAATTATCTGGAAAGATTACAAATAGAGGGATTGAGGCTTAGACCAAGACATTTTACTTTAAGCACTTTTGAAATGTTAGGATTTTAGTTCATTTTAAAAATTAAAAAATGCCAACACTGACTTCTCAGGACATGAACCTTACAAGAGGTAAAAGGAGACTGGGTAAAAACTGGTATTGCTATGTCAGCATCAGGGCTACTTTACAGAGCACGTTCAGTGTGTGTCATGATCTAATGCAAAATGTGAGGGAAATCTGTCTCCTTCTAAACTGGAGACTGGAGTTTTCATCTCTAGTTTCACACGCGAGATTTCATGGCTCATAAATACTCAACAGTAGGTAGGACGAGAAAAGTCAAAATTTTACTCTTAATAATTCTTCTCAATATTTAGAGATATTTAATAGAATAACCGAGCAAAAGCAGAGCATTCTAATTTACTTACCATTCAATCATGAGAAGACGATTAAGACAATCTTCCCCACAGGCTATTTCACCTTGAGCTCTTTCATCTTTAGAAAGAGGTGTACACTCACACTGCATTCGCTTAATATCCCGATGGGATTTATTCTTCTTTCTATTAGGTAAAATTTTATTAAAATTGGTTAAATAAATGTCCTAGCATGATACAATATACAGTCAAACAATGCCAAATTTCATTTGTTTTCCATTTAATGATTCTGGTTAAGTCAATCATTTAAAAAGACAAAATGTCAAACCACTAAGCATTTATGAGACTGAAAACACTAAGAACTGTGTTGCAAAACAGATGAGAGGAAGCCTCAGCCTTGGCAAATGGGAAGATGGGATAAGCTCAAGTCTATTATTTTGGACTCAGCCTTCTTTCCTAGTCCCTGTCATCTAAGCCTCAAATTCTGAGCAGTTTCAAGTTAGTACTCATATTTGGCTCCACAGGAAAATTGGAGAACTCATGAGTATCAGGTAATATTAATTAAAGTTAAGAATCAGTCCTTATGGACTTGTTTGTGGTTCAGTGGTTAAGACTTCATGCTTCCACTGCAAGGGGGTAAAGGTTCAATCCCTGGTAGGGAAACTAAGATCCTGTATGCTGCCATGTGGTCAAAAACAAAACAATCAGTCCTCATGGTTATACAAATAATAGTTGAGATACTAGGCTGAGGAAGAAAAGGGGCTGCTAAAAAACAAACAAACTAAAAGAACAAAAATAGGAGTTTTAAATCAAGAATCTAACTCAATCAAACCCTTTAGAGACTCCTTCAGCAACATCATTTTTGTGCAAATCCTGTTTTAAAAAATGCAAGGACAGATGAATAAGTTCCCCTTCTTAAGATCAGGGAACTGTGACTTACTCTTCAACTAACAGACAAGTGAAGAGCACAGCTGCTGCTCTAGGAGACTGTCTTAATCTCCTAACTAATCTGCTTTCACCTTCAACATTAGTTCTTCTACAGTCCGTTTTAGAAAGTACCTAACCAGGGTCATGAGAGTTTTCACCAATTTGCAATAATAAGAATGATTCATCTGGATCAATTAAAGACATAATTCATTAATACACATAAGAATGTGCTTTGCCTGTAGAAAGATGACGAAAGATAAATACCTTCTCGCAAGTTCTTAAAAGCTATATATAAAAGCAGCAGTTTTATTTTGTACTGCTCCAGAAGACCAGATGAGGACTAGAGAGCCCAGATTTCTTTCAGGCAAGCCTATTTTCACTAGACATAGGAATGCTCATACTTGACAGTAACTTGTCTCCTCAGTGGCTTCTACAAACGCCCAGCATATGTCAAGCACTTTAAAATGTTGCATATGTACTAAGTTGCTTCAGTTGTGGCCAACTCTTTGCAACCCTGTGGACTGTGGCCTGCCAGACTCCTCTGTCCAAGGGATTCTCCAGGCAAGAATACTGGAGTGGGTTGCCATGCCCCTCTCCAGGATTTAAAATGTTGTATATATATAAATGCTTCCCCCTGCAGAAGGCCCTCAAATGCCTCTCACCAACCAAATTTATCGTGTATAGTCTTATATGTATCTGAAACTCACTGCTAAATAAAATCCAGAGAGTTGGGTTAATTTTATTTCTATTCCTGTAGAAAGATCACGTAAGTTGCATGACTCTACTCACAAAATACCTAAGGACTACTACTTAATATAGTCAGTATTTTGAAGTTAAACCTAATTTACAACTAGATACAAATGAATGTTACTATAAGAGGTTCTTTTTATCTTTCAAAAAAAAAATTAATTTTTTTTTTTTAATAGGAAAAACTTCTGATGGGTCTAACGTTAAGATGAAGTCTTTTACCTTTTCCACAGTGGAAAATGTCTTCATTTTAAAAAATTCTGAATGCTTAAAGGGATGATGGCTAAGTTGATTCTCAACTAGAGGAGAAATTTCCAAAAGGAGGTAGGTGATTAGGAGACTATAAACTTTTTAAACACATATTCAACATATATTTACATTGAGAAAATTAAGACTATCAGAAAGAGGTGAAAGAAAGTTGACCAAGAAGCTCTGCTCTAGAGGATTATGTTTTCATTAGCCTATTCTCATTATACCTTATTTCCTGTGAGGGATTTTACCATTTATTTCCTAAAAACTCGTTATCTTATTGCCAAGCTTAATCTATTAGCATCAGATTTTAAAACATGACAAAAGAACACTGTGTTTCAATCTAGTTCTAGTTTGTGAAGTACCTAAAGACATTCTTCGAAAATCTTCACAATGAAGAAAAAAAAAAACCAACATAGCTTTTTTTTTTCTCTAAGAGCAGACTATTTTGCTGGAGTTTTGTTCCAGTTTCTCTTCCAGGTTCACATGTAAAAAGAAATTTAAGAAAAACTGGGTTGCTCTATATACTTTGGTTTTAATGTACTTCTAGGACCAGAGGTAAAGGGAGGAAAAAAAAAAAGCAGACATCCCCTCCCTGAGAGGAAAAAAAAATTGAGGGAGGGACTCTACCACCACCAAATCTAAATAGGCAAACATACTTTTTAGATTTTTTAATTTACATTTTATCACACAACCTATTTTATAAAGTTGAGCTCATATATTAACTTCCGAAAGCTAAGTTTTTTCCTACAAAAAGAGGTTAAAACTTCTCAGACAAGTATTAATTTGGCTTACCTTTCTGTTAAATAAACATTTTCTTCAATCAGATCAAAGTAACAAGGCATCTTCCCTTGCTTGGCATATTCCTTCCACCGCTGGGGGTCCCTGAAGTCCTCCATGACACAGGAAGGCCCAACCAGCGCTGAGCCGAGGGGCACTGCTGTCTCTCCCTGCTCTATCTCCACTCGAACTTTCTTTCTGTCCTGAAGCTCACCATCACTTTCAGAATCACTCTCCAACTCCTGTCTTCTTTTTTTAAGAGGTCCTCTATCTTTCATATCATTTCTGTCTAAGTTTTTCAGAAGATCTTTCTTCTCATTCACAGCCAAAGAGTCCTTAATGGAATTGCTGCTTATTTCAGGCGCTTGCACTGAACCCTTGTCCTTCTGAAGGGACAGAAAAAACTTACTGGACTGACTAGAAAAGTGAGATCCTCCACGTTGATCCCAATTCTCCTCCTCTTCTCGGTCATCTGTTAAGGAATCTGGTACCTGCCCTTGAACTCGATCATACACAAGCCCAGCTCCTGGCGGTCTACTCGCTGACCTTGGATCCCAGTAGCCGTTGCCTTGCCAGTAACTGCGCACCCCGCTACACTGTTCTGCACTTTGCTGATGCTTGTGTCCGCCACAGGCTCCATAGCTGCTGTCAGGCTGCTGGTATGTGCTGGTAGGCTTTTCTTGTTGAGAGAAGTCCCACCCTAGGTTTCTGAGCTCCTCTGATGAGCGGACGCCATCCATGCGGGAGATCTCATAAGAAGAAGAAAAGCTTGAATCTGTTTTCCCCAGTCGACTATCTGCCCTGATCGGAAAAGCAGTCTGTTGCCGAGACTTACTTGAGACATCTTCAAAATCATCAGAAGAATAAACTGGTAGCTCTTCTTGCTGCTGAGAAGCTATTTTAGTTTTCACCATTTCCTCAGAATTTGAATGCCCTAGAGGGTCGGATTTTATGTCTGGATGACTTGTACTATCAACCCCATCACTCTGAGGATGAGCAATTTCAGGCAGGTGATTATCTATCTGTTTTCGGCTGGGCTGTATAAAAGAAATTTCAGAGTTTTTCTCTGCTGCTTTATGAAAGAAGAACTTCTCAGTTTGAGGACAGGATTTACTTGTTATACTCTCAAATTTTTCCTCGTATGAATGTCTCCTTGGCTCCAATCTCTCATCTTCCCAGTGATCAGAATAGTGTCTGTAACTCTGACTGCTCCGAGAAGAACAAGGACTAGTTTCTTCCATGGTCAAAGTAGAATTCTTTGGCACAACCACAACAGACTGAAGACGGTTTCTTGGAATACTGCTATCATCAGAATCTGTATCCTCTGAATCACTTTCATCACTTGAACTTTCGGAAGAACCAGAATAATCTTCATGGACAGTAGATACAATCTCTGAGGCATGACCACTACTGTCACATTTTAAGGTATATGTTACGCCATCACTGTCCTCCATAGTTAAATTCAAATCACAAGAAGAAAATACAACTTCTGAGTCATCAGAAATATGTGCATGTCCTCTTCCACCTTCTTCATCTAAAGAGATCTCTGGTCTTCCTCTTCTATCAGGCAATAAAGAATTCCCTTCTTCATGAGCCTCCTGCACACATTTCTCAGACAGTCCATTATTATGCCTGCTATCCCATGAAGCAAATCCCCTTCCTGAATCAGGAAGGTCACCACCTACTTCTATTACCGTTTCTTTCTCTGCATGCTTTAAAAACTCTGAGTTTTTACTCTTCAGCACAGCATCCAAAACTGGAGATATATTCTCTCCACGTTGCAAGAGAGTTAAACTGTTCACTTTCATTCCTGGGGGAAGACTCTGAAGAGATGAAGCGATACATGAGCTCCCTGGAGTTTGATATAAATCATCAAAATGATTAACAGAAGCTGAGCTAGTACTACCAACACTCTGCTTATATTCTCCACATGCAAATTTTGAGTGCTGATCGGTTAGATTTCCATTATCACATATAACTGTTTTTGATTTCAAATGCACATTCATAAAGCTATTTGAAGACATCTTCGAGACTAAAGGCTCAGTATTTTCAGCTCCAGAATGACATGAAGAAGTGTGGTTGTCATTTGAAGTACAGTATATATCTGAATCTTTGGTTTTACAGCAAGAAACTCTCACCTCAACTGGTTCTTTAACAACTGTTTTGGAATAATCTATAGTTATAACTGGCAAAGAAATGAGTTGATCTTGGTGTGGTGACACCAGAGGTTCTGTTTCTCTAGATGCGCTTTCTGACTTACTATGCTTCATGCAAGTATCATCCAAGTCTTTTTCTTTACATCTATTAGTATTTTGAAATCCATTTGATGAAAGCATGCATGTTTTGACCGAGGGGGATACCTCTGATCCAGTCACACTATCATCAGAAGACATCAAAACAGTGTCATGTTTAGAAGTGCAAAATGCTGCCAAATCAGATTCTGCCCCTGGAGACCCATTTATATTTAATTCTGTGGGACAATAACTTCTTAACTGATCATTCTTCACTTTACATAAAGAGTCTACTTCTTTAATACTATCATGGCTATCATGTCCTATAAATTCAGACTTAAAAACAGGCGATCCATCTAGCTTTTTAAAAGTAGGTGAATCATTTAATCGATTTGATGGAGATGGAGACCGAGTCTTCTCTCTCTCAGGAATTTTACTAATCACTCTTAATTCACTACCTTTTGAACAAGGAGTCTGTAAACTAAAAGAATGAGACTGTCTGGTTTCCTCATTCAATTCTGTACAACAGAAAGAATTTTTAAATTTATCAGACTTGGATACAGGTTTTGAAGGGGCAGATTTGTAACGGGAAGCATTGTTATCATGCTTGGAATATGATGACCCCCGTCGGAATCCGAGTTCATTGGGGGGAGAACAGCATCTTTTCATTGCTTCATTTTCTGAAGTCCTTTTGGATTCTCTTTCTAATTTGGAAGAATACTTTCCTCTTTTCTCAATCTCTAAGTAAGAGGACTCAGTTTTACAGTCTCGGTCAGATTTAGAATAGGATGATGATGTCCTTAGGTCTCTGTAAGAGGAAGAATGAGATGAGGTGCGCCTTGAGTATGTCTTCTTATACTCATCTTCTGAGTCAGAACTCTCTCTCGCCCTGCTATCTGTATATGCCCGAGAATAGCGAGTCCTTTCTCGATAGGGGGAACTCCTATGGTAGCGACGATCAGAGTCATAATAATGGGATCGTTCTGACCGAGAATAAGATAAACTAGTTCTAGAGCCTCTGTCAGATCTAGACCGAGATCTGCTCCTCCTTCGTTCTCTCTCTCTACAGCGAGAAGATATATACCGAGTATCTCTTTCAAGTTTTGAGTAGCTAAAATATTTATCATCTCTCTCTGTTTTAGACCGTGAAGATTTCCCTAAATCCTCACTTTTAAAAGTTGCTAAGCTCTTTTTTGAATCTCTTTCTCTGTCAATGTTTGCTGAAAATTTTAAATCATGTGATCTTTGACTTGAGGAAGTCCGTACAGAATCTTCATCAGATTCTGAACCAAGAAAGGTGCCTTCAGATTGTGAGGATTTCTTCTTAGAACCTGTTTTTTTAGAGCCCAGACTACTCTTAGAACTATCTGGAGTTTCTTCTTCCTTCCCAATATGGGAATCTTCTTTTTGTGAAGGAATATCTGCCTGCTCATTCAAACTGTGAGTTATGTGTTCTTCTGAACTATTAGATACAAGGTCCTGTTTAGTGTCCACTTCTGATGATTCTGGTACAACTGTTACTGGTGGCTCCTTCAAGGCTCTAGCAGCTACATCTACAGGTGCTGTCATCAGAACTGCAACTGGTGTGTGTGGCAAGGCCACTGGCTCTGTTACTGGTGCTGGTGATGAGGGTGTTGTGGCTTGTGGAGGTGGAGGTGGTGGAGGTGGAGATGAGGGTGGCGAGTCTACAGTTGTTGATTCTGCTATGACTGCTGGTAACGGTGCCATGGGAGGAGACAGAGATGCCACTGCTGTGGTAGCAGTCAGCAGTGGCCTGGATGTTACATGAAGCAAATGTTTCTTAAAATGGATTTTGCCCAATTCTACCCTTGATTTCGGTGGTGAAGATTCTTCTGTAGTAGATAATGTATCTCCAATGTCCGTCTTAACTTTAGGGGTCGAGTCTACTTGAAGAGGTACAACTGGGGAATTTGGAGTATCATTTTGCTTTTCATTGCCAAGTGCAGTCAGAAACCTGTTCTGCAAAGTTTTCTTTGTAAGGCTGAAGCTGAATGACACCTTCTGTCGTCCCTGTTCCTCCAAATTAACTTTTGTCTTGGTGCCTTTGGGCAAAAACCGACTAGAAGCAACACCTTTGAACATTGGTCCTTTGATGAAACCTGTTTTCGGCACATTTTCAATCTTTGCCTACGAATGAACAAAAAGAGCAGTTACTACTACAATAAAGTTACTTTTAAATGGCTAGCATCACAGTTTAAAATGTCAGAGAAATGAAAAGCCCTTTTTAATGACAAAAACAGCATGAATTTCATTAAGCTATAAAAGCATTTAAAAAATCCTCTTTATTATGGAAAATTTTAAACATACCCAAAGGTAAAATGGTTTAATAAACCTCTAAGTACCCATCCCCAGTTTCAACAATTATCCATATTTTTCTACTCTTATTGTCTTTTAAAGGATTTTACAGTTTTAGAACTATTTTCCAAGCAGAATTTTAAAAATCTGATGTGTATTTCAACATACATTATAAGAGGACATGGATAGACAGCAATAGCTAACATCTCCATCATGAAAATACTTTGTTCTTGTCCCTATCCTGTAAGAAACATCATAAGTCATTACAACTAGTGGTCTTCTGGCATCACACAGAATCATCACTTGCAGGGACTACTTGAGGGGACTTCCCTGGTGGTTCAGTGGCTAGGGCTCCACACTCTTAGTGCAGGTGGCCTGGGTTCCATCCCTGATCAGGAAACTAGATCCCACATGCCACAACTAAGAGTTCACATGCTTCTACTAAGGATCCTATGTGCTGCAGCTAAGACCCAGTGCAGCCAAACAAATTAATAGATTAAAAAAAAAGAGAGTCACTTGGGTACTTGGTAGAAATATAGATCTGTGACAAAACTCCAGGAAATATCAATTCAAGAGCTCTAAAGTGAACAAGAAGTTTGTTTTGTTTTCTGAAAACAAGCATCTCAGGCAACTCTGAGGGACTTCCTAGACGTGGGGAACCGCTGGTATAGAGCAGTTTCCCACCTCACTCATTTTATAGATGAGGTAACCAAACCAAATGAGAACCAGGCCTTTCTGCCTTCCTGGAAATTACTGTCCTGGCACATTACCACTACATCTGCTGGGCCCCATACATACCCAGGCCAAGCGGACTTACAGTCTTATCCTACTATAAGCAACAACTACAAAGTATGTATCTAAGAAGACTTTACCCTTCATTATTTGCCAAACCACCAAAGGAACTGGTGCGCTTCAGAAGTTAAAGGCTTAACCTCGGTTGTAGACAGAACATCAGGAAAGTCTACAGCAACAAACTCAAGTCTAAATTAAAGATAGTACACTTGCCATCTACAACATTTTTCTAATTGATGTTCTTTAATCAACTCTGGCTATTTAAGAGGACAGTTTTCCACTTCAACATGGTAAAAATCTGAAATCAGTTTTCAAAAATTATACAGTAACCATTCAAGTGGGAAAGTAAACATTTTTACATGCATTATCACAGAGCAGTGGTCTTCAAATATTTCTTAAGAAAGAGAATTCACTTTTCAAATTAAATCTTACATGGAAGCTCAATGCATAAAAACAGTAAAAATACACTGTCTCAAGTTGCCAGCTTCCTTTACCTTGACAAAAGCTCTTGAAGCTTGAAAGTTTAAAAACCATTTTCATGAAGTATACAACATCCCTCACTGGAATGAATTATTACAGATCCAAAAACAAAATTAAGCAAAAACTATTACTTCATTTCATATTCAAAATGATAGCTAAATTTTGAATGTTTTCAATCTCATAATCACTGAATACCTAGTTAAATTATACTTACCTCATTTTCTTCTTCTCTATTGTCATCCAGCCAAGAAAGCATGCAAAAGAATAAAAAATAAATCATAAATACTTAAAATGGAATGAAATGTAAATTGTTTTTTATTAAAGCTTAGGATGCATACAACCTCCAGGTATATTCTATATGGGCTGTCCCTTCACAGCCTTAGTTACATTTAGCATAGCAAATATTCAATTAAGATAGTGTTATGCACTGTGCTAGGTGACGGAGAGAAAAGGTGATTAAAGCAGAGTCCTTCCCCTCAAGAAGCTCTTATGGTTTTCTGTAAACACGATTGTTCTAAAAGTAATTCCAACATAATGGAGCAAATAAATACAAGGATAGAAGTACGCACAAGTATAACAGCAAAGAGGAAGATAAGCAACTTAGTTTAGTGGAAGGATAGGAATGGAAAGAATTGTTCCTAAAAGATCTTTTTAAAGACATTAATGAAATTGTTAGGCCATAATTAATAGCAGGAATCAGCCACAAACGTTTTTAATAGAAGAACACTTGCTTTGGTAAATAATATAATGTCAAGAGCAAAGAATAGGAAAGTTTGAAGGAAAGTTAATAGAACAGGCGGGTAAGAAGTCACAGATAGTACTGAGTCTCCTGTGCCCTCGCCATAAAACATAAAAACATAATGCAAAATCATGCATTTAACCTTCCAGCATGAGATCGTGCTAGAATGCCTTGTTTCTTCTTTGGAAAAGCTACTACAGAAGAAAACCCAGAGGAACATGCAGCCAATTTTCTGTCAAAAATGTACAGTATGCAGATCTGCAGCTTACTAAAGAACTGTATTTAAAGAATTTTAACTATCCGTGTCAACACAAAGACAAATCTCTGTTAGGTCACAGGACACACGTGGAAAAAAGATTTAATTAAGAGTCTTTGGCCCATTTTTTGATAGGGTCGTTTATTTTTCTGGAGTTGAGCTGCAGAAGTTGCTTGTATATTTTTGAGATTAGTTGTTTGTCAGTTGCTTCATTTGCTATTATTTTCTCCCATTCAGAAGGCTGTCTTTTCACCTTGCTTATATTTTCCTTTGTTGTGCAGAAGCTTTTAATTTTAATTAGATCCCATTTGTTTATTTTTGCTTTTATTTCCAGCATTCTGGGAGGTGGATCATAGAGGATCCTGCTGTGATTTATGTCTGAGAGTGTTTTGCCTATGTTCTCCTCTAGGAGTTTTATAGTTTCTGATCTTACATTTAGATCTTTAATCCATTTTGAGTTTATTTTTGTGTGCGGTGTTAGAAAGTGATCTAGTTTCATTCTTTTACAAGTGGTTGACCAGTTTTCCCAGCACCACTTGTTAAAGAGATTGTCTTTACTCCATTGTATATTCTTGCCTCCTTTGTCAAAGATAAGGTGTCCATATGTGTGTGGATTTATCTCTGGGCTTTCTATTTTGTTCCATTGATCTATATGTCTGTCTTTGTGCCAGTACCATACTGTCTTGATGACTGTGGCTTTGTAGTAGAGCCTGAAGTCAGGCAAGTTGATTCCTCCAGTTCCATTCTTCTTTCTCAAGATTGCTTTGGCTATTCGAGGTTTTTTGTATTTCCATACAAATCTTGAAATTATTTGTTCTAGTTCTGTGAAAAATGTGGCTGGTAGCTTGATAGGGATTGCATTGAATTTGTAAATTGCTTTGGGTAGTATACTCATTTTCACTATATTGATTCTTCCAATCCATGAACATGGTATATTTCTCCATCTATTAGTGTCCTCTTTGATTTCTTTCATCAGTGTTTTATAGTTTTCTATATATAGGTCTTTAGTTTCTTTAGGTAGATATATTCCTAAGTATTTTATTCTTTTTGTTGCAATGGTGAATGGAATTGTTTCCTTAATTTCTTTTTCTACTTTCTCATTATTCGTGTATAGGAATGCAACAAACACATGAAAAGATGCTCAACATCACTCATTATTAGAGAAATGCAAATCAAAACCACAATGAGGTACCACTTCACACCAGTCAGAATGGCTGCGATCCAAAAATCTGCAAGCAATAAATGCTGGAGAGGGTGTGGAGAAAAGGGAACCCTCCTACACTGTTGGTGGGAATGCAAACTAGTACAGCCACTATGGAGAACAGTGTGGAGATTCCTTAAAAAATTGCAAATAGAACTACCTTATGACCCAGCAATCCCACTTCTGGGCATACACACCGAGGAAACCAGAATTGAAAGAGACACATGTACCCCAATGTTCATCGCAGCACTGTTTATAATAGCCAGGACATGGAAACAACCTAGATGTCCATCAGCAGATGAATGGATAAGAAAGCTGTGGTACATATACACAATGGAGTATTACTCAGCGGTTAAAAAGAATTCATTTGAATCAGTTCTGATGAGATGGATGAAACTGGAGCCGATTATACAGAGTGAAGTAAGCCAGAAAGAAAAACACCAATACAGTATACTAACACATATATATGGAATTTAGGAAGATGGCAATGACGACCCTGTATGCAAGACAGGGAAAGAGACACAGATGTGTATAACGGACTTTTGGACTCAGAGGGAGAGGGAGAGGGTGGGATGATTTGGGAGAATGACATTCTAACATGTATACTATCATGTGAATTGAATCGCCAGTCTATGTCTGACGCAGGATGCAGCATGCTTGGGGCTGGTGCATGGGGATGACCCAGAAAGATGTTATGGGGAGGGAGGTGGGAGGGGGGTTCATGTTTGGGAATGCATGTAAGAATTAAAGATTTTAAAATTTAAAAAATAAAAAACTAAAAAAAAAAAAAAAAAAAAGAGTCTTTGTCACAGAAAGCTCAAAGAACCAAAGAATGACATGATTATTCAAATCGACCAATCAACCAACTTCTCAGGAAACACAGGAAGTTTCCAAAGGGAGGACGCATATAATGAGAGAGATTTGGCCATATCAACAAGATTCATAAACATAAACAAGCCAGATAGTAAGGAAATGTATTTCAGATACCATGTTACACAGGAAATGGTTATACTTAAAAGGACATAATTTTATTTACTCTGGAAAAAGACAAGTTACAGGACCATAGCGATGTATCTCAAAGTATCAGAAAACTTAGAAGATAAAATAGCCTTATTTTTGTACAATTCCAAAAGTTGGACCTGTGACCACCAAAAGTACAGAATGACAGATTATACCTCATTTTAAGTTAGAATATGTTAGTTTTTTTTATTTGAAAAATACATGTACACAGGGAAAAACATAAAATTTACAAAAAGATATACAACTAAAATTAGATCTACCTAGTGGCGACTATTGTTATCTTTTGCATATCCTTCCAAACAGTGTGTGCTTATATAGGCATACACATTGCTTTTAAAGGAGAAAAGACATACACAAATGGAAATTATACCTCTCTACCTTTTCTGGGCTGAAAGCCCTGGATATAATTACACATCAACGTACTTAAGATATAGCTTCAGTTGTAGTTCTACCAGCCTAACAGATATCTATAGGTCACTGGCATTTTTTCTTTTTTCTGGGAAGTGCTTTTTTCAGCTCCTTTGCCACTGATTACCTACTGAGTTGTTAGTCTTTCTTACTGCTTTATGAAAACAAAATCTGAGGTAGCTGCAACTGGAATGTGCCTCTGTACTGGGTACTTAAGTTTCCTTGTCATCAGAAACATGTGAGAAAAATCTGGATAAGAACTTACCTAAGATCAGACACAATTCTCATCCTAGATATAAGGTTATAAAAGTGAAGCCCTAAAGGTCTCAATCCACAATTTCAGTTTATTGAATTTCCTAAACCATATATCAGATACAGCATTTTATCTTGATTTTAATAAGTAAAGGCTTTAAAAAGTCACTCCTTCCTAATCTTTAACGCTTTCTTACTAAAACTCAAATATTCCTCAAATACTTAAAGCTGGTGTTTCTCATATCTGAGTGACATATGGGCCTCTTTTTATTTTCTTATTTGCTATTACATGTGAATCTGTATTATTTTGCATTCAGTGCAGTAGATTTTTTTTTTTGCTTTTCTTTTTTTAAACACCGAAAACATTTTGTATTGGGGTATTGCCAATTAACAATGTGTGGCAGTTTCAGGTGAACAGTGAAGGGACTCAGCCATACAGACACACATATCCATTCTCCCCTAAGACCCTCTCCCATCCAGGCTGGCACATGGCACTGTGCAGGGTTCCCTGTGCTATATACATCTGCGGGATCTAGATGAATGGTGTATAAGAAATCCCTATTACTTTTGAAATCATTCTATAAGCCTGAAATTATCTCAAAAATTTAATTATTTTTCAACATAATAAAATGTGAAAAACTATTAAATATCCTCACAGAATCCTTCGTCCTTTAAGATTTTTTTTTTTTAAAGAGACTAATGGACTCTTGGGGATCCTAGAGCCTCAACTGGAAAAACACTACCTGAAATCTTTCTAAACTCATATTCAGGTAGGCACTGAACTCAACTCTCTAATAAATAGAGTATAAAATTGTAGAGGCAGTATTGTGAAGAGATGAAAACTCAAGAGAAAGGAGAGGAGAACTGGCTGATAACAAAAGGAAGGAAGATAACTGACAAAACAGAAGGCTAGTATTTCATAACACTGCTCATAACATCTTAGTCCAGAGGTTGGCTTCAAGTAGGACTCTGAGCTGTCCAGGAGAAAACTGGTTTGCTATACAAACCACGGCCCAAGTAAGAGCCATGGGAAATACTGGCAAGGAATCCTTCTCAAGTACTGAGTGATTATCTCCAATATTAGGAAAGAAGCAAAATTTCACAGCTGCAGCCACCCTCCTCCTACATCATAAACTTTGCAGAATGGCAATCACATATATAGCCTTGATTTGCATTTACTGTGCCTGTTTTCCTCTTTCCTTACAAAGAGACAAAGGTATCAAGATATAACAAGATGTTATACCTTGTCCTTACTGTATAATCTCCTTGGGTTTGCCAGGCCCATTCCTAGCATAAATTCTTATTACTTTTTGAATCAAAGAAATTTCTTAACAATAGTATCAGGTTTTAGCTTTC
Organism: Ovis canadensis; assembly: GCF_042477335.2. Classification (NCBI taxonomy): domain Eukaryota; kingdom Metazoa; phylum Chordata; class Mammalia; order Artiodactyla; family Bovidae; genus Ovis; species Ovis canadensis. The sequence continues at coordinate 67,053,600 of NC_091263.1, read as the reverse complement.
TCATTTTAAACAATTCTCAAAGGAAAAGAGGTCAATACCTCAAAACTGACCTGTAGAAAAAATTAGCCATACAAGTCATAAGTTATAACATTTGCCATCCTCTCATCCAAGAAATGGAACTCATGAGGACAAGTAAATAAAAACACTGATGAGAAATATGATTTACGTGGACAAAAAAATAGCCATGAATACCACTGCCTTTTATCAAAGGCCTGGAAACTTTAGGCAAAGCAGTTTGGAATGAATATACTAACCTGAACTAGTGACAACAGACTTGATAAACATAGGCGCTATTTCTCATTTGCTCTGACGTCCACATCTTCAACTAGCATAGTATCTCAAACATAGAGTTTTGACTCTACAAAACTGATACAGTCAAAACAGATGTATGTATACACGTATACAGATTAAATGTTATTTTTTAAATGTTATTAAAATTACAGCAGGAATATTCTCACAGTATGGCATCTTTTCAAAGCTATCTCTAGTTATATAAATAAATATAGGTCAAAACAGCATTTCTCTCTCCCATGTCATATTCATCACTCTTATATCCCCAAATAGTTGAAGCTTTATTTTATTGTGGAGTGTCTATAGTAAAGTTATCTTCTTTAAACAAGAAATCACTTTGTAAACACAGCTGATCTCCAATGTATCACTGAAGAGTTTCTAGTCAGTGAGGAAAGCTAAGAATATCATCCCAAATGTTACCAATAGTATGTATACCTGAAATGTTTCTAAACTGTTCTTCCAAATTAGCCTCTAGCAACACTTGCATGAACTATGTTCTCCTGTTAAAGTAATCTGTTTTCCAAAACTCATAATTGGGCAGAATGGGGATCTAATTTGAACATTTTAGGGCTTACTATATACAAATGAGTTTTACTACATTTTTCTGTTTTGAGTTAAATCTCTTAAATTACCTGTTTTATTTTCCTCATTAGCAAACTGTGGGAGAAGGTATAACCATTACCAAATAACCTTCAAAAAACATTATGTATAAATGCTGAAATTCATTTTTAGTACTAGCCAATGAATCATGACAGAAAGAGCTGAAGGCTAAGTTCTTAGTAACTGGACCACGTTATGTATACGACTGTCTTACAGCCAATCAGACTGCCAGCACCATTATAAGTAGCTAACAGAATATTTTCCATTTTCCCACGTATTTCATTAAATGCTTTACATACAACTAGCTCATCTGATCCTCAAACCTAAGAAGGGTATACTACATATCAGTCCCCATTTTCACAAATGAAGAAACGTAAGTTATAGCTAGTAATGTGCCAGAGCCAAATATTCAGGCTGTTTGACTGCAGAGCCCTTGCTCTTTAAGTCAAACATTAGCTATTACACAGAACTGGGAGAAAAAGAGTAAAAAGTTTCAGAGAAACATATTTTGATTTAGTGTAACAGTAAATGTATCTGCCTAGCAACAGAAGGGACTGCATCATGAAATAAAGAGTAACAGAAGTGTTCAAACTAGAGTCTTGATGATCATGTTGTCTGTGTTTCAGGGCAATCAAACAGCTGGTGAGTCATAGCTGTTCTTTATAGGAGAATTCTAGCTAATAAATGCAATAATCATCAATGGCAGCAAAACCTAGCAGATGAAAGGTTGATGAGGAACTTTTGTAATGAATGGATCAAGCCAACTACACTAGAATCTGATGATTAATTTTGACATCAATAAAATTAAAACAACCAGATATGTGCCCTCTCCTACCTGCGGCCAACATGATGCAGTATGTAACTGGAAAACTACTAGCAGGAAGGAGGTGGAGTGAAAGGCCTGATATAACTACCAGTCTTCAAAAAAATGTAGCAAACATATAAGACTATCACAGATTGAGATTTGAAATCTAGGAGTCACATGATTACTTAGATCTTGATGAATTTTTAAATAAATGAGCAGGGACAGTATACTAAATAACATTAAATATTTACTGCCAGTTGCACTAGATATGCCTGGAGAAGGACATGGCAACCCACTCCAGGATTCTTGCCTGGAGAATCCCCATGGACAGAGAGGAGCCTGGCGGGCTACAATCCACAGGGTCACAAAGAGTTGGACATGACTGAAGCAACTTAGAATGTACGCATGCACTAGATATGACAATGATATTGTGGTTATTTCTAGAGCCTCTCTTACTTCTTTAACTATGAAATGATAGAATACCTGGGGTGCTTTAAAATATTCCAGAAACAACAGAAGAGTGGGAGACAGATGAAACCAGAATGGCAAAGCATTAATAACTGCTGAAGCTTGCTGAGTACACTGGGCAGAGCAAAGCGTATTCATCATACCATTCTCTTGTGTACAAACATTTGAAGTTTTTCATAATAAAAAACGCTTACTGTTTAATTGCAATATGAAAGAGGATAACCAATCTGCAAACAAGAAACCATGTGTGCACATGTAGCAAGCAAAGTGCTAGCAAAAGATATGCACCCACCCAACCACCCACCCACACACAGTCAGGGCCCACTCACCTGGCTGTGGCTGAGCATCAAACCCTCGACCCAAGCAAAAGCACGCACCAGGATTTACCCATCCGGTTTAGAATTTATTTCTATGGTTGTAAGATTTAACTCCCCAATAAGTAACCAAAATAAAATCACAAATATGTAACCATAGCAAACATTATGCATGATGGAAACATTTTCTATATATTAACTTTTGCCAAATAACATCAATACACAGTTCTAGTTCAGAGTCATTTTATTTTAAAATAGTTAAGGTGAGAAACTTAAAAAAAAAAAAAGACCAGCAACAGTGATTATAAAGCAATTTTGTGTTTGGGAAGGAGAACACTAATATTCTGAATATTTTAACCTATTTTCCACCCATTTGCCAATCTCTTTGGATAAGGTACCACAGTGCTAAATTTCCACTTCCTGTGAAAATTATCTTTTGAGTTCTCAAAGTAAATCTATTAATAAAAACAGTATTCTGTATGTCATTTTGCAAATGAGAAATCTGAGTGCAATTTCCACTACCAGGTGCCAAATTCCAGATATATACTGTAATAATGCATAATAACTTCTATACCATGTGTTTCTAGTTTTAATTTGTATCTCAAAAGTCAAGTTACACTAAACTACAATTTTGAAAATGTAGTTTGGTCCACAGCCCTAGTCAAGTCCCAAAATATTCTAGTCATCACAGAGGGTCGGGGAGTGCCATCAACAGCTTATTGTTATGAGGTCAAAAGTTATCCTCTATAACAATGAAATACTTCAAACTGACAAGGGAGATGCCCACCTCACAGAGAAACAACAAAGAGTAAAATAAAATGATAGAAGGACTATGACTTGGAATTAACAACAGTAACTAATACCATATCCAGAAGTGCGACTAGGCGATTGGGTTTTCATGTCTACCATCAACACCTATGAGAACACTGAAAAATCAAGGCTGACACTGTGTAAAGACTGTAACTAGTACAGTGTAATGAAAAAAGTACTATATGACTCAGCCAGTTTTCTTTTCTAGGGCCTTTCGTTCAGAAGGCATGCTCTAATCCCCCTTCTCCCCTTTTGTGTGTTTCGAAAACACCTGATGGAGAGGCATAACAGAGTAATCAGTTCAGTCGCTCAGTCATGTCCGACTCTTTGAGACCCCATGGACTGCAGCACCACGCCACGCTTCCCTGTCGATCACCAGCTGCTGGAGCTCACTCAAACTCATATCCATTGAGTCGGTGATCCATCCAACCATCTCATCCTCTGTCATCCCCTTCTCCTCTCACCTTCAATCTTTCCCAGCATCAGGGTCTTTTCAAATGATCAGTTCTTCGCATCAGGAGGCCAAAGTACTGGAGTTTCAGTTTCAGCATCAGTCCTTCCAATGAATATTCAGGACTAATTTCCTTTAGGATTGACTGGTTTGATATTCTTGCAGTCCAAGGGACTCTCAAAAGGTCAGTTAAGTCAGTTAAAAGTCAGAAAAGTCAGTTAAACTGGATTTGAAAACCAACTCCAATACTTTTTCATCTATAATACTAAGAACTGAAATAGTAATACTGTAATTACTTCAAAGACAATGAAAGGAGAACATCTATTTAACCATAAAACTCTTCACACAGAAAATATTTGCAAACAATGCAACTGACAAGGAGCTAATACTCAAAACATACAAACAACTCGATTAAAAAAACAGCCAATCAAAATATGGGCAGAAGATCTTAATATAGACATTTTCCCCAAAAAAGACACGTTGATGCCTGACAGGTACACGAGAAGATGCTCAACATAGCTAATTACTAGAGAAAAGCAAATCAAAACTACAATTACCACCTCTCATTGGTCAGAATGGCCATCATTAAGAAGTCTACACACAACAAATGCTGGAGAGGGTGTGGAGAAAAGGGAACCTTCCTACACTGTTGGTGGGAATGGAAACTGGTGCCACCACTATGGCAAACAATATAGAGGCTCCTCAAAAAGCTAAAAATAGAGTTGCCATATGATCCAGCAATCCCACTCCTGGGCATATATCCAGAAAAAACTGCAATTCAAAAAGATACAGGCACGCCTATATTCATAGAAACACTATTCACAGTAGCCAAGACATAGAAATAATTTGAAAGTTCATCGACAGAGGAATGGATAAAGAGGCTGTAGTGTGTGTGTGTGTATTTATACACGCTATATGTATATATAAAATGAACCACTACTCAGCCATAAAAGAAGAAACAATGCCATTTGTAACAAAATGGATGGACCTAAAGTTATTATACTAAGTGAAGTAAGTTCTAACACAAAGCACAATAATACACTGTCCTACCTAAGGCAGCAGTCATAATCTCTCTCAGACCACCACCACCAGATTTCTGGGTTTCATTAGTTTGTCTTCAACAAGATCAACAGAAAAAGCCTAAAAAGTATTTTGAGCACCAATCAGTTTCATAAGCTCAACACATACAACTCAATTCCCTGACCCCTCTGCTCCTAATCTAATAGTTATTTAAGACTGTCTTACCATCAGTGTTAGTATGATTATAATTTTCCTCACTTCCTCTGAGGAAAACAGGATAAAGACAGTTATGACCAATCAGATCAACTCAAACATTAACTAAGCACATACGACTATGTTCCCGGGCGCTACTTACTGGGATTCCTCCATTTAAAAGAATAAGTCTCTAAAACATACTTATCATGGTCCTTGGATTTTCTAGAACTAGGACTACAAAAGGCTTCCCTGGTGGCTCAGACATTAATGAATCCACTGACGTGCGGTAGACCTGGGTTCAATCCTTCGGCTGGGAAGATACCCTGGAGGAAGGCATGGCACCCCACTCCAGTATTCTTGCCTGAAGAATCCCCATGGACAGAGAAGCCTGGCGGGCTACAGTCCATGGGGCTGCAAAGAGTTGGACATGACTGAGCACAGGACTACAAAATCCCTTAGATCCTAACAACAGAACCAACATGTCTAAATCATGGGACAGAACAGATAAACGCTAAGACAGGCTCCAATGGAATGTTAGCCTTTATTTGATGGTCTGTATGAGGAACCATCCAAAGTATCTTAAAAGTTAGAGAATTATAAAAAATACACATGCATACAAATGTATCTTTTAAAATATTTGTATGAAAAATTAGTAATAAAAATACTTAAAAGCACACGACTAACAAACTGAACAGCTAGTATGCGCATATCTGAAAAAAAGTTCCTGTCAGAGATTCCAACTGCTGCTCCAATTCCATAACCTCTGACACTATCATTATCCTCTCCAATAATAAAGAAAAGTGGCCAAAGAAAGATGAGCCCCAAATATTTTTTGGTAGACTCACTGTCTCTCTATAATACACAAGAGTATTCTATAATTGGGGAAATACTGGTTTTATATTTAACTATCACTGTTTCAATTCACTATTTAGTTATTAACCTTAATTCTTTATACAAATCGGTGTTAATCTGCCAAGAAGACTATATACTGTATTTTTCATAATGTAGACAACTGGTTTCCTAAATAATTATACTTATATTTATTTTTTAATGGATACGGTAAATGAGCGAAAATAAGATACCTATTACGGTGATCCTGAGGAAAACCTCAAGAGTCCATTTTAACCTATTTCTAACAAAGTGTTTTACTGTACCTCAAAACTCATCTGTTTTCTACAGATAATCTTTAAAATTTTTAGCACAAAAGCAGTAGCACAAAAAGTGTAGCTTATACTTTAGAATTGATATAGATATGAGAATTGAGGAATTAGTTGAAGAAATATACATTTAACCAGGCAATTTTAGAAAGTCGGTGTGTTCAGTCAGCATCAGAAAAATGGACTTCTCAAGAAAGGGTTTTTGCAGTCATCTACATAACTTATGAAAAACGTTAGCCCTACTTTACAGTCATACAAAAATTCATAAAAATTTTAAACACGACATCTTCTGCCTTCTAAAGTAGAGCATATGTAATTAACAATTAATCACCAAGAAGCTAAATATCACGCAAAAGACTCAAAACACAAGTTAGTCCATGAGTCTCCAAAGAGGTAATCATGAAGCAAATAGTGGTAATTACTGTACAGCCCTCCCCAAAGAGAGCCTAACTGCATTTGGCAGGAACTGGGCAGCAGGAAGAGCTACAATCAGAAACCACCTCTTGCTCCAGGTTCTTGCACACCCACAGCAGTGCTCCCAGTGAGCAGACCTGGTAGAAGCCTGCCAGCAGGATCAAATCCCTATCACTACCCACACCATCCTAAGGATATTTTCACTAGTGAGATAGCATGGGACAGAAAAGGCATTCTAAAATAAAAACACCTTGAGAACCTCAGACGAACTCTAAATCTCCATCTAAATGACCAACGTATTTGCTCAGTTGGAAAAGATACTGAAGTAATCATTAAGCTTAATTAAAAAAAAAAAAACAACCTACCAATGTTATACAAGAATTCCAAAGCTGAGGGACTCAAACATAACACCTGATTAGCGTACAATAACCAAAAATTACACAAAATAATTGCCTCTCATTTGAATTCATGAAAGTACACTTACAAATATAAATCCCATTATGAAAAAAAAAACTTATTGAATCTTCAGTTGACTAGGTTGTTGGCTAGCTTCAAATTAACCATTTTCAAGAGACTGCTCTTAAATACCTTGAGTTGAGAAAACCAACTAATCAAAGTAGGGCAGGAATAAAAGCTATTTTAATCCATCAACACCAGACAAGACAAACAGAAATAAATATGGACAATAAAATAGAATTTTAAAAAAGAAAAGGAAAGAGAGAAGTGTAGGAATCAAACTCTAAACAGAATCACGAAAACGCCATCATAAATTACCAGATAAACTCACCCTGTGGGAAAACAATTGGAAGGAGACACTTTCCATGCAGCTCATGTCCTAAGGCTTTTAAACTACTTAACATGATATAAAATAAAGCAACTCAACATGGCACATTCACAATATAGAGTATTCCCTATTAAAAAAGATAAGCACATCCTACACACAAATGCAAGCAGGCAGATGATGCAGTATGTGTAGTAGACAGAAAGATCTGGAAAGGTATACACTGAGCTGTGAGTAGTGGTCACCTCTAGGATGAGCTGGATTTGAAGAGATGGAGCCAAGAAGAGATGCTAAAGGTAGATTTTTACTTTTTCCTCTGTTAAGTATATTATCTTGCCTTTTGCAATAAGCATTTATTGTTCTAGTAATTAAGAAAGGAACCATTTCTGGATTTTCCCAGTGGTCCAGTGGTTAAGCCCCTGAATTTTCTGTGCTAGGGGAACTAAGATCCTGCCTGCATGCCTCCAGGTGCAGCCTAAATAAATAAATAAAAAGAAAAAATGAAAACGTTTCAAACCAATATCAGACATTGTTACTGTTTCCAAAATATTTATGTTTAGTACAAAGAGTTAAATCTTCAGAGATAAAAAAAACATGACAATTAAACACAGTATGTAACCCTAGGCCAAAAAAAGAGGACACTATTGAAGTAACTGGCACACTTTAAATATGAACTATATATCAAGTATATTATTATAAATGTTAAATTGCCTGAAGAGCATTCTTGTTCTCAGGTTATACTATGAACTATTTAGGTAGGGGTAAAGCGTCATGGTGCCTGCACCTTACACTCAAATGGTTTAGCCCAAAACAAACAACAGTTTGGCAGAAAACAACAAAATTCTATAAAGCAACTATCCTTCAATTAAAAATAGATTAAAAACAAACAAACACAGCTATATATATTTTTATAAAGAAAGATAAAGCAAATGTGGCAAAATTTCAACAACTGGTCAATCCAGATGAAAATATGGGAGTTTTACTATGCTATTCTTAGAACTTCCCTGAAAGTTTGAATATTTTTTCCCCCAAATAAAAGATTCTTTCCCCCTAGAGAGCGGCTCTCTCTCAGAAAGGAAAAAGAAAGAATTCTAAGCCTGAATTTCAGTGACTATAGGTGTAAATGTTTCAGTTTCTAATAAGAATCGCCTTTCAGGCTCTTACAATAGCCCTCAGTACATGCATGACAAAATAAGATACTCTACAGTGTCTCACAAGAATGAACAGAAATTATGGAGCTGGTCAACTTTTTATTCTAGCATATGACTATTCTTGCTTCTCTGCAAAAACTGACAATGCTCACAGAACACTAAACATCAAGGTTAAGAAAGACTGTTATCAATATGTGTTGAGCAGTAAATCACAATGCATTACAATTTAAAGCGGAATTTGTTCTTCAGTCACTAAGTCATGTCCAACTCTTCCTGACTGACTGCAGCACACCAGGCTTCCCCGTCCTTCACCATCTCCCAGAGTTTGCTCAAACTCATGTCCATTGTATCAGTGATGCTATCTAACCATCTCATCCTCTGGTGCCCTCTTATCCTTTTGCCTGCAATCTTTCCCAGCATCAGGGTCTTTTCCAATGAGTCAGCTCTTATGGATTAAATCAATTAGTCACTACAGTGAAAAGTGGCAGAAAAGACTTGAAACACCGAAGTTCCACTACAACTAGAAAGGGACAACTGATAGGTATGTCTTGGCAGTTTGAACATTTCTTAGGAAACACAGCAACTGCTCAACAACAGTTACTCGATACCCTTTTAGAGACATAATCTATCAGTAGGAAGACTCGTTGGCTGGAAATCTAGACGAAGCAAGAGCAAAAAGAGGGACGTGAAATCTGGAGAGATATACTCTATCCTGAGCTTCCCAGGTGGCTCAGTGGTAAACAATCTGTATGCCAATGCAGGAAGAATGGGTTTGATCCCTCGGTTGGGAAGATCCCCTGTAGCAGGGAATGGCAACCCACTCCAGTATTCTTGCCTGAATAACTCCATGGACAGTCCATAGTGTCGCAGAGAGTCAGACATGACTGAGCACACACACACATTCTATCCTAAGCAACAGAATAGTTCCATCAGGCTTACTGTGATCACCAGGAAACCCTCCGAGTAGTTGGCCTCCCATGTACCTCAGTAGCCCAAAGACTATACCTTGGCCTGAAGAACATACCTCGATCACTATAAAGCTATTTTTCTCTTATAAAATAACAAAAACTGAATTATGGACTGGCTGCAAAGCTCCTAAAGGTCCAGACTCTATGTGGAATCTTTCAGTTGGCTTCCTATGGCATCTCTAACCCCACTGTAACTTAGGTGAATTACGAGAATGCTATAAGAACATGACTATCCCCACTGCTTTATATTTAATTTGAACATGCTAAAGTATTTTTGCCAGCTAACAAACTTTATTTTTGCCAAATTCACCATGCTTTTCATATCACAGTGCCTTATAAAGTACTGTTCTTTCTAGCTACATTTTTAGCCAATACTAATAAAAGTTTAAAGTAATCACCCTCCAATTAAAAATAAGCAGATTTTTCAAAAAACTTAACACTGTCCTATTTCTTAAATCCTCATAAAACCCTCTGCAGAAAATACTGTTATGATTCTTACTTCACCTACAAGGACACCAAGGCATTACAAAATTTGCCCGGGTTCATACAGCTATTAAGTAAAAGAGGTGAGATTCTAAACCAGGAGTTAGGATACAGAGTCCAATGTTTTGTGCCTTGGACCATTCTGGAGTCAGGTGAAGCCTGCAAATTCCTTTTCAGCTTAATATTTTTAAATATATGAAATAAACAAAGGAGACCAATTACCTTTGGGACAAAAATCCCAAATGTATGATACAGTACTGTATATGCTCCTCAACAATCTAGTGGTGGATCTCCGATCTACTGAAATTTCTATGTAATGATGAACGTAGATAATGAAGTATCTACAATAATCAAAACATAAAAAATCTGTGATTTGTACTAGCAGTAAAATCACAGATACTATATCATAGGCTAATAAAATCACAGGTTATAATACTACAGTTTTCTGTTTACATTAGTAATTAAAAGAAATTCTAACTTCTAGTTAGAGGTTAGTGAGGACATAATTTTCCCCCTAAGTTTATGGATGCTATCCATGTTAACACTGCCCTCTGTATCAATGCTCTTGGCATTGCAGTTAAGAAAAAGAAATTCAAGAAGCCAAAGTAGTTGTCTGAGGTTTTACAAATAGCTGGGGAAAGAAGAGAAGCAAAAAGCAAAGGAAAGGGAAAGATATACCCAACCGAATACAGAGTTGCAGAGAACAGCAAGAAAAGACCACCTTTTTCAATGAACAATGCAAAGACATAAAGGAAAACAACAGAATAGGAAAGAATAGAGATCAAGAAAATTTGGAGATATCAAGTGAACATTTCACGCACGAATGGGCATGATAAAGGACATAAATGGTAAGGACCTAACAAAGGCAGAAGAGGGTAAGAAGAGGTGGCAAGAATACACAGAAGAACTATACAAAGAAGATCTTAATGACTAGGATAACCATGATGGTGTGGTCACTAACCTAGGGCCAGACATTCTAGAGTGTGAAGTCAAGTGGGCCTTAGGAAGTATTACTACAAAGACAGTGGAAGTAATGGAATTCCAGCTGAGCTACTTAAAAATCCTAAAAGATGATGCAGTTGAAGTGTTGCACTCAATATGTCAGCAAATTCAGAAAACTCAGCAGTGGCGACAGAATTGGAAAAGGTGAGTTTTTATTCCAATCCAAAGAAGGGCGGTGCCAAAAAATGTTAAACTATCAGACAATTGTGCTCATTTCACATGCTAGTAAGGCTAAGATACAATGTGTGAACCAAGAACTCCCAGATGTACAAGCTGGGTTCAGAAAAGAAAAGGAACCAGAGAACAAATTGCCAACATTTGCTGGATCACAGAGAAAACAAGGGAATTATAGAAAAACATCGGCTTCATTGACTACACTAAAGCTTTTGACTGTGTGGATCATAACAAACTGAAAAATTCTTAAAGAGATAGGAATATGAGACCATCTTTCCTGCATCTTGAGAAACCTGTATGCAGGTCAGGAAGCAACAATTAGAACCGGACATGGAACAGAACACTGATTCAAAATTAGGAAAGGAGTACGTCAAGACTGTACATTGTCAGCCTGCTGTTTAACTTATATGCACAGTACATCATGCAAAATGCCAGGGTGGATGAATCATAAACTGGAATCAAGATTGCAGTCTGGGAGAAATATCAACAATCTCAGTTATGTAGATGATACCACTTTAATTGCAAAAAGTGAAGAGGAACTAAAAAGCCTCTTGTTGAGGGTGAAAGAGGAGACTGAAAAAGCTGGCTTGAAACTCAACATTCAAAAACCTAAGATCATGATATCCAGTCCTATCACTTCATGGCAAATAGAAGGGGAAAAAGTAGAAGCAGTGACAGATTTTCTTGGGCTCCAAAACATATAGTTAAAGCTATGGTTTTTCCAGTATTCATGTACAGATGTGAGAGCTGGACCATAAAAAAGGCTGAGCGCTGAAGAATTGATGCTTTAGAATTGTGGTGCTGGAGAAGACTCTTCGGAGTCCCTAGGACTGCAAGGAGATCAAACCAGTCAATCTGAAATGAAATCAACCCTGAATATTCACTGGAAAGACTGATGCCAAAGCTCCAATACTATGGTCACCTGATGTGAACACCCAACTCACTGGAATAAACCCTGATACTGGGAAAACCAAAGGCAAAAGGAAAAGAGTGCAGCAGAGGATGAGATGGTTAGATCATCACAGACTCAACCGACATGAAATGGAGCAAATTCCAGGAGACTGTGAAAGGATAGGGAAGGCTGGCGAGCTGCAGTCCATGGTGTTGCAAAGAATCAGACACAATTTAGCAACTGAACAACAACAATAATCTTGTGTCCTTCTCTCTCTCCACATCGGATCCCTTGGTGCTCTCTCATCCAGTCTTGTGGCTTTGAATACTACCTAAGTGGCCGACTACAAAGCTTCTCTCTAGTCCAGACCTTTCTCCTGAAGTCCAGACTTGAATGACAATTCAACCAGAATATCTAAAAGGCATCTCAAACTCACCACTTCTAAAACTGAACTCATCCATTCCCCAAATGTGCTCTTCTCACAGTCACCCCTATTCTGGTTGATGGCAACCCCATCTTTCTCACTGCTCAGACCAAAACTCTTGGAATTATCCTTGACTCCTCTCTCACATGCCACATCTGATCTCTGAACAATTCACATTGGTATGATCTTCAAAATATATCCAGAATTCAACCATTTTTCACTATCTCCTGTTAACACCTTGCTAGAAGTCATGAGCATCTCTCTCAATTTCCAGCTTCCTTATATGTATGTATCTCCCTGCTTCTACTGTTTGTTCCTCTCTGCAAACTTCAGTGATCATTTGGAAGCTGAAAGCAGACCGGGTCACTCCTTGGTTGAAAACTCCAGGCAAAGAACTTATAACGCTCTACAAAGCCCTGTGAAATCTGTACCCCACCCTAACATAATGTATTAATACTATTACTTTTTTGTTCATTCCATTCTAGTCATACTGAGCAGAACTCTCTAGGTCTGCCTCAGAGCCTTGGAATAAACTATTGGCTCTAACTTCCTCCCTTTTAAGTCTGCCTAAACATCACTCTCAAGAAGGCTCACCCAATGCAGCTCAGTTTACATTTCAACATCTACCCCAGAAATTCTGGATCCCCCTTATTGTGCTCCATTTTCCAAAGTAATCACCTTTGAACATTCTATATTATGTATTATCATCCCTCACTAGGAAGGGTGCAAACACAAAATTGTTTTGTACATCGCTCACCCCAGCATGCCTATGTTTGGCACAAAGTAAATATGCATACAATCAAACGACAGCAATCTCTGTAAAGGGTTTGCCTGTGTCTCTCATTAGAAGAACTCCTTGAAGACTCCAACTGGATTTAATTTGCAGTGTCCTCAACACCTGGCCCTGGGTCCGCTCAACAGCAGACACCCAATGCACAGATACTCAGGTCATTAGTCACTTTCACCTGAAACAATCCTAGATGCCTGAGGAAAAGCTAGGTCTTACAGCTGTGTCTGATTAAACAGTTGGTAGGAGACGAACAGAACATCAAGTTCCAACTGCTACTTCAATCAAACTGAATTTAAGTTTCATTATTCACTTCTTCATGTGTCTAGGAAATATTTCAAACTATCTACAGTCTGAAAAGGGCACTTGGTCATTCCTCCCCCCAGCCAGTGGCACCACCTCTCTAGCCCACCTAATCTTTTCATGTTTAACATCCTACCTCTTAAGCGTTCCTTGACGACCCCAGCTAGAAGCACTTACATGTGTCACTCTGTCAAGTGCTTTTCATCTATTATTCTCATTTGATTCTCCCAAAAGTCCTATGAGGTTGCTTCCATTACAACACCTATTTCAAAGATAAGAAAAACTCAAACTTAGAGAGATGAAGTCACTTGTTCAAGGTTCAATGAATGTTCAAACCCAGGTATGCCTGGCTCTGAAATCCAAGTTCTTTAACCACTATACCACTTTTCTCTCTCCAGAGTTACACACCCTAACTAGCTTATACAAACAACTTCATAGGATTTGTTGTCACTTGTTCAGTTGTTTCTTGCATCTGTTAAAGCAGGTGGTATCACTCAGGATGCTTCCTACCAAGACCCCTCCCAGTTCTTACAGTATTACAAAATAAAACATTTTATAATTCTCTACAATACTCCTTGTAGATTAACACACACACACACACCACACATATATTTTAGCACTTAGTCACTACAGAAATTAGAAATCTCCACTGTTAGGAAGCAGGACAGATAGAAAAGCGATAAAAAAAAAAAACCTCCAAGACCTTATATAAAAAAATATAACATTTCTGATTCCCCCCACATTCATGTCCATCAAAGATGCACTTAAGTCCATTATTCCATATAATATGAAAAGCTGTATTTTCTTTCAAGAAGTGTAAGAACGTGATCCTTAAGGCTTCTGTACTTCACCAAACAACCTGGTAAAAGGAACTGAAAAGCAAGCACTTAGGACCATTCAGGAACTAGCATGTTACTTTGGACAGGACAAGTGCTCAACAAGCAGTTATTGGATCATGACACAGAATTTTCCTTTTTGTGAGGTTTTCCAAGTCTCAAACCAAAAGAGCCTGTAAAGAGTCATAGCAGAACTAAGCTGAAATGTGTCAAAAGAGCAAATATCTTGGAATCATTCTGGTCATAAAAGTGAATTTCATTTGATATCTCTACCAACTGTTTAGGTTTGAAATATGCCATACATTCGTAGGTCCAGACTTGAGCCAACACCAGCAAATGCAGTTTAAGGATAACTTTTCAAAACAATAGTCTTGGGAGGACGTAGGGAAAGAAGTGATTCCAGGCTCTGGAGTGGAAGCTCTCTCAAGAAACCAGATACAGTAGCTGATACGGCCCTCAACAGCAATGTAAAAATGTCCCAGGCTTAAAATATACTACTGGTTTCTAGATATTTCGGTTTTCAAGAGCCCTGTCTTCGTTAGAGACTCCTCAAGCGATTCCTGCTTCTTAACAAACTCTTCACAAGGAGTAGAAAGTCATCTATTCACAGCAAGAGGCTGCTGTTACGGAGGAAGTTGAGTGTCCGAAAGTGTGCAAATCTCATAATCTGGTAGAGAATGTATACCCCTCCGGAGGCTTTCATTTTCGGGCGGAAAAACAAACCCGGTGTCACCTCCACATTGGGGCCACTCAAACCTCGCCACCATTACAAACCGAAGTGCCAAAGGTGCAGAATGTGAAGCCGGAAGCACTACCAGGCCAGGATCAAGTTCCAGGAGAAGAGGGGGAAAAAAAAAAAAATCAAAACCGAGAGTGCAGCGCGGGCCCCTCGGCCGCCCTGGGCCGAACGACGCACGCAGGCCCTTCCGGTCAGAGCCGCCGTCGCCGGGAGGCCGGGCGACGGGCCGGGCTTCCACCCGAGCCCGGGGATTCGCGGCCTACTCTTGCCGGTGCCCCCTCGCCGAGTCTGGCACCGGCTGCTTCTCCGGCTCAGTCCCTTTCGTAGGTAGCGCAGCCCAAGTGGGCCACGAGGATCCGGGGGAGACCGCCGATCCTCGGGCGGGCCGGATCGGTACAGACGCGGCGGCGGCGGTCGCGCCGCCCCTCCCCCACCGGCCCGGCCCAACCGCCGCGGCGACGCGAGCAGCGGCGCCAACGCCGGGCCCAACCACCGGCCCGTGGCGGCCCGGACAAGGGGCCCGTGGCGGCGGCGCGGGCCCGCTCTGCACGCCGCCCGCGCGAGTTCACCGCGGGCCCGTTACTCCCCGCGCCATCCGCCAGGACGCGCCGCCCTCGGCTCGGGCTGAGACGGCCGAGGGCAGCGGGAGGCCGCGGAGCTGATACTTACTCAGGGGTCGGGTGCTCGGGGTCGTAGAAATCCCCCATCTTTGGAGGCGGCTGCGGCGGCAGCTGCTGCTTCATCGGGAGCCGCTGGAGACCGCGACTCGAGCCCCCTCCCCGCGGCAGGGCGACGCGAGGGAGGGGAGGGGAGGAGGCCGCTGGTCCGACCGCGGCGGCGGCGGCGGCAGGGGCGGCCCGCGTCGCTGGCCCGCTCGCTCCCTCCCTCCGGCGCCCGCCCGCCGCTCTCTCCCCCACACACTCACACGGGGAGCGACGCTTACCCCGCCCGCCCCTTAGCCGCACAGGCCCGGCCCCTTAAAGAGACACGCGCCCGCCGCGCCTCGGCCGCCAGTCGGCGCGCCGGCCAGCTGCCGGTAGCCCTCTGAGAGGAGCGGCGGGGGGAACAGCTGTGCGAAGCCCGCCGACCCGGCCCGACTTCGCCTGCGACCTCCCGGAACAATAAGCCCCGGGCCCTAGCGCTGCTGGCCCAGCTCGGGGCGGAAAGCTGCTGCGCCGCGACCCCCCCCTCAGGCTCGCTGTGGCGGCCGGGGCGCTGAGGTGTGACACGGCGCGCCTCAGGGTTGTTTGCGGGCGAACAGCCCGAGCCCGCCCAGACACTACGAGCCTTCCTGCCCCGCCGCCCTCGAAGACCTGCCCTCCCGGAGCGCCAGAGTCCTCAGCGGCGCCGACGGCCCCTCCCCTGGGCTTGCGGGCTCTGAGGTAAGGCGGGCGCCTCTTCTCCCTAGCCTCTCGCCCCCCTCTCCTTTATTCCTCTTCGCCTTCTCTCCCTCTCGCCTCTTCATCTCGTCCCGTCGGCAAGCACGGAAGTAGAGCTAGGCCGGGGATTCGCGCTAAAGCCGCGCTCTGGGGACGCCCCTTCCTCCTTCCCGCCCCCGCCGGGTCGGCTGGGCGGTCTGCCCACCGCCCGGCTGCGTCCCGCCACCTCTACCCTCCACCCCAACAGCTGGGAGCGGTGGCTCCCGTGTTCTGCGTGGTTCTTAAGACCTTGGAGGAAATGTCCTTTAAGAAAAGGTTATGAATTGCTTTCCTGCCCAAATGACGTAGTAAGATTAAGTAGGATAACTTTGGAAAGGGCTGTGGGTTTTATTTTTGGAAGGATAAAGAGTGTATAAAGCCATTAGCTAAAGGCTAAGGGGGTGGGGAGGGTTTCATAAGATCTGATCTTTTTGTAATTTTATTTTTTCCACTGTAATTTTGAATCGGATTTTACAAGCAACTGGATGGAGGTAGTGTTAGGAACTGAATGTGTACTCCATCCCGTAAATTTATATGTGAAATTCTATCCCCCAAGATGTGGGACTTTTGGAAGGTGTTTAGGACTGGACTGTGGAGCCTGCATGAATGAGATTAGGGCCCTTATAAAAAGCCCTTTGAGAGAAGGAAATGGCAGCCCACTCCAGTATTCTTGCTTAGAGAATCCCGTGGACAGAGGACCCTGGCAGGCTACAGTCGGTGGGGTCGCAAAGAGTCGGACACAACTGAGTGACTGAGCACACACAGATTTTTTGCTATAGCCTTGCAGAGTTTCTGTCTTTTGCCTGTTTCTTCATGAGCCCATTGCTCGTGGGCTTCCCTGGTGGCTCAGATGGTAGAGAATCTGCCTGCAATGAGGGAGGCCTGGGTTCAGTCCCAGGGCTTCCCTGTGTCTGGAAGATCCTCTGGAGATGAGAATGGCAACCCACTCCAGTATTCTTGCCTGGAGAATCCCATATATAGAGGAATCTGGTGGGCTACAGTCCATGGGGTGGCAAAGAGTCGGACAGGACTGAGCAACTTTCACTTCACTCAAAAGCCCATTGAGCTCACTCTTGTTTGTTCTGAGGATATAAGGAGAAAACTCAGTCTGCAACCCAGAAGGTGGCCCTTGTCGGAACTCAGTCATACTGGCACCTCAATCTCCAACTTTCAATCTCCAAAACTGTTTAAGAAGTGAGTTTCTATAGTTTATAGCTACCCAGTCTATGGTATTCTGTTTTAGCAACCAAAGTATATGAGAGTATAAAGCCTTTCCTAGCTCTTTTTTATATCCTATTTGTGTGTTTGTATGTAAACAAACACATTTTATATATTAGTGTCTATTAGTGCCTTATCATCATTGTTTCTCACTTGAGGATCATTTGGGCTTTTTTGTTGGCTTTTCGGCATATCCAGAACCCATCTGACTCCCTTGGTTCAAGTGTCTCATGGCCACTTCTTTACAAACTATGAATATTGCCTAATTTTTCTGCTTTTTCTCATTGTAAGATGAGAATATTAATGTGGACAGGACCTCACTGTTGTGAGGATCCAATGAGATAATGTCTGTAAACTTCAAACTTTCGATAAATGTCAGCACTTAGGCACTAGAGTGCAATGATTAAGAGCTACCAGGCATTGTATACCCGCCCTGCCACTTTCTAGCTATGTAACATGAGGCATGGTTACTTTTCATGCTTGCAGTGCCTCATCTGTAAAATAGAGGTATTATCTACTGCACAGAGTGTTATGATTATTAAGCTAAATTGTATAGAACATGCTTGCACAATGCCTCTCCCTGAGTAAAGTTATCTTTTAGGCTTTGAAAGAATAAATTGGAGCCCTATGCCTTGGATACCACATAGGCTATTGGGAGCCACTTCACACTGGACAGACTCGAAAGGACAGTTATAATTATAGGTGGAGGTGGCTGAATAATGTTAAGTGTGAAGTGACAAAGACCTAAACTGAGATAAATGAGAAAAAAGCAGTCCGTTACAGGTCTCCTGTTTCCTAAATAACAAAGTAGATAGTTCTCTTGCAGGAGGTACCAGTTGATATCTATAATACCTAGTCTTAAGATAGCATTAGTCTGGTTAGAACCCAAAGCGATAAGCATTCTGAGCTGTGGGGTTCAGTGGGAAATACTAAGCCCCAAACATAAATAAATGAACCAAGTTTTTACAGGCAAGATTGAATACTATTAAATGCCCGCATCTATGACTGTACTAGGAGTTCTCTGTACAACTATTTTAAATTCAAAGAGAATGCGTTCACAAAATGCATACTTAGGCCTGGCCTCTTGATCAAAGCTGTGGAATAATTTGGTCTATAACTGATCATCTCCCACTTTCTTGTTTAAGACTGCCTACAAATAAGTTTGAAGGAAAAATATCATAAGTCTTAAAATGAAACATTATTATAAGAGGCATTCCATAAAATCCTTCATAATTGTTCCTGCCATTACTGTGCCTGTAGGCCCAAAGCACCCCATCTCAGGGAACCCAAACAAAGCCAGTAGTGACCCTGAAACAAAGTTGACTCAGGCATTTCTTGCCGTAGGGGAGGTGGAAGGCCAAAGATCAGACACTGCCCCCAGTTATGCTCTTGGTACCTGGATGGGAAAAGAAAAATAATTTTTTAAGGTGGAGAGAGTACCAGTTGATTGCTTGAGCACATTTTCCAGAACTACTATGTGTAAACATAATTTTTGAAGTAATGTGTTGACAAGATGGTTCTTAGGATTGGTACAACACAGAAGCAATACGATCAAGACAGCTAGCTGTTTTGAGGTACCACTGGGTGGTTCCTCTTTTCAGTGTGCCAGGCCAAAGCTCTGCCACTTCAAATGAGAAGCTGGCTAAGGCTCTAGGAGAGAGAGAAAGTTGTTTCCCCCTCAAAGTGACAGCTGGAGCTGAGTGAGGAAGCTGCCCCTACCTACTTAACCTTGCCTCCTACCATCCCATTCTGCCTTCAACAAATCCTACTCCCCACCTGAGGATTCTCAGAAAACTGTTCCCTGCGAAATGCCAACTTCGGAAGGACATACAAGAACTAGGCCTTCAGTCCTATGGCTCCCCAGAGTTCCTGTCTTTGCCAAGAGGGGGCACGGTTGGCAGTGGCAACAAATCCAGTGTGAGCAGTGTGAGCCAGGGCAATGTGGGAAACCCTGTCTCTACCCATGTGCTCCCACAAATATCTTCACATTGGCAAAATTCGGCCCATTCTTAATGGCCATAGCCTGTGCTTAATAATGGTTCGCTGGTGTATAAAAGGTTGAATTTAATATCAGAGAGGCAGTTTGGGAGTATACATGAATGATATACAAGACTGGGTTATATCAAGACCAAATGTTTGAAAGTTGAGACTTGCCAATACAAGGTTTATGAAGATCACAGCAGTTTGTAAGACACCTAATTACTTTCCTTGATTATTTATCTATTACCTTGAATCTGTTCCTTAGTGTTAATGATCCTGTCATCAATTTGTTTTTCTAGTCCAGTGTACTTTTAAATAGAGGAATTGTGTTACATATTCCAGAAATGTATATTTCATTATTTGTAATGAAAAAAGAAAACTGGCTGTTACTATAGTTGCACATTAACCATAAAATCATGACTACAAACAAGTACTTCCTAACATTAGAATAGAAACATGATTTGGGTATCAATGAGCTGTTATATGGGCTTCCCTGGTGGCTCAAAGGGTAAAGAATCTGCCTGCAGTGCAGGAGACCCGAGTTCGATCCTTGGTTCGGGAAGAACTCCTGGAGAAGGGAATGGTTACCTACTCCAGTATTCTTGTCTAGAGAGTTCCATGGACAGAGGAGCCTGGCAGGCTACAGTCTATGGGGTCCCTAAGAGTCAGACAGGACTAAGTGACTAACACGTTCACTTTCAAGCTGTTATATAGGGTTTCCCAGGTGGTGCCAGTGGTAAAGAACCTGTGTGCCAATGCAGGAGGCATAAGAGACTAGGGTTCAATCCCTGGATCGGGAAGATCCTCTGGAGGAGGGCATGGCAACCCACTCCAGTATTCTTGCCTGGAGAATCCCATGGACAGAGGAGCCTGGCAAGTTACAGTCCATAAGGTCACAAAGAGCTGGACACAACTGAATGACTTAGCACACGCCATTTAATAAAAACTCTGTGTGTGTGTGTATGTGTATCTTTTGATTCAGCAAATTCTGTTTCTGAAATTCTGCTTCATAGACTATTCATACCAAAGAATATTGTCATCAAAAAGAAAAGAATTTTCACTGTACTAGATGTTCTGGAGGAGTTTTCATGAGGTTTGGGGATTTTTTGAATGGGAAAAGCAAGATTTTTAGACTTATATGTAAATATACATATATACATGCATATACTTATTTGATTTTGTGAGGATGATGAAAGATATGAACAAATATATGCCATTTAGTCAAGTTGTTTTGAGAGTTGGAGGGAGTGAGAAAAAAATAAGGAAAAATTACTACTACTATAACCTGATAAATATATATTGATCTATAGATGTTTGTATATATTTAGAGCTCCTTTAAGAAATTAGGAGAAAAAAGTGTGTATCTACTGGCTTAAAGGGGTGTTACCTTTAAAAAGCAAGTATTTGGAGTCTATGTCTATTAAACCAAGATATGCATGAAAGTGAAAGTGGCTCATTTGTGTCCAACTCTTTGCGACCCCATGAACTGTATGGCATGGAATTCTCCAGGCCACAATACTGGAGTGGGTAGCCTTTCACTTCTCCAGAGGATCTTCCCAACCCAGCAATTGAACCCAGGTCTCCTGCTTTGCAGGCAGAATCTTTATCAGCTGAGCCACAGGGAAAGCCCAAGATGTGCATACTAACATATTAATAAATGCTTGTGTAAGTATAACCAAACAATGAGAAGGGTGCAGAATGATACAGACGAGTTTGTTAATATTACCAGTGTTTTGTATGTGGGGTATGAGAGAAAGAAAGAAATCAAAGATGAATCCTAAATTTTTACCTCTACACCTAGATAACTGGTGAAGACTTGAGACTGGGAGAAAGAGGTTGGAATTAATAATTATGCTTTCAGTGTATTAAGGCAGGAAGTGCTGATAAACATTCAGATGGAGATATCAAGTGAGCAGTTCAAAATACCCATCAGGAATCCCATGAGGATTCCTCATAAGAAAATAGAAATTTTGGAGTCCTCAGTATACAAGTGATATTTAAAGCTATATGACTGCACAAGATTTCCTAGGGAAAAAGTACAACTAAAGAAG
This sequence comes from Ovis canadensis, assembly GCF_042477335.2. Lineage (NCBI taxonomy): Eukaryota > Metazoa > Chordata > Mammalia > Artiodactyla > Bovidae > Ovis > Ovis canadensis. Next base: position 67,031,868 of record NC_091263.1, on the reverse strand, counting down.
AAAAGCAGATAAAAAGACAGTACTCAGGATTGAGCATTTGAGAACTTAGCCTTTACGAGTTATAAAGAATAATAAGCCAGCAAAGGGACACAGGTGAAATTAATAACAAACAGGAGCGTGTGGCCACATCAGTTCAGTTCAGTTCAGTCGCTCACTCGTGTCCGACTCTTTGCGACCCCATGAATCGCAGCACGCCAGGCCTCCCTGTCCATCACCATCTCCCAGAGTTCACTCAGACTCACATCCATCGAGTCCGTGATGCCATCCAGCCATCTCATCCTCTGTCGTCCCCTTCTCCTCCTGCCCACAATCCCTCCCAGCATCAGAGTCTTTTCCAATGAGTCAACTCTTCGTGTGAGGTGGCCAAAATCCTGGAGCTTCAGCTTTAGCATCATTCCTTCCAAAGAAATCCCAGGGTTGATCTCCTTCAGAATGGACTGGTTGGATCTCCTTGCAGTCCAAGGGACTCTCAAGAGTCTTCTCCAACACCACAGTTCAAACGCATCAATTCTTCAGCGCTCAGCCTTCTTCACAGTCCAACTCTCACATCCATACATGACCACAGGAAAAACCATAGCCTTGACTAGACGGACCTTAGTCGGCAAAGTAATGTCTCTGCTTTTGAATATGCTATCTAGGTTGGTCATAACTTTCCTCCCAAGGAGTAAGCGTCTTTTAATTTCATGACTGCAGTCACCATCTGCAGTGACTTTGGAGCCCAAAAAAATAAAGCCTGACACTGTTTTCACTGTTTCCCCATCTATTTCCCATGAAGTGATGGGACCAGATGCCATGATCTTCGTTTTCTGAATGTTGAGCTTTAAGCCAACTTTTTCACTCTCCTCTTTCACTTTCATCAAGAGGCATTTTAGCTCCTTTTTGCTTTCTGCCATAAGGGTGGTATCATCTGCATATCTGGGGTTATTGATATTTCTCCCGGCAATCTTGATTCCATTGTGCTCCACATAGAGGCCATGAAAAGAAAGCTTCTAAATGAATTAACAAAAAAATTAAGAAGCAATATTGCTTTCTGCTCTTAGCTGCTTTGCACATTTATTCTTGTATCGGTTCTCAATTGTCAGGCCTAGTGGGAAGCCAAAAATCTGCACTTCCATCCAACAAGAACAAGGCACTACTCCCCTCTGGGGTATCATAGAAGGTGAAATGGGAAACCTGAAATTTCACCCCCACCTGGCACTTAGGAGATGACACTCTATTCCATCTGGCCTAGTGTCAGAGAGGTCATTCTAAAATAGAAGGTTTACAAAAGATCCAGAGTCTCAATGCTTTGACGGTCCAGGATGCCATTTTAAAAAAATCATTCATCAGGAGAATTACAAACTGAATGACAAAATACAATTGTGAAAGATGCTGACAGCAGAAGGAGAAAGACAAAGACCATGTGTCACTTACGGGTAGAATCTAAAATATGACACCAATGAACCTATCTATACATCAGAGAGAGTCAGAGTCCCCAGAAAAGAGAAGAAAGAAAAGCTCAAAAGTACTCAAAGAAACAATGGCTGAAAACTTACAAATTTGTCAAAATAGATAAACCTACAGATTCAAGAAGTTGAACATATCCAAAACAGAATAGACCCAAAGAAATCTATACCCAGGTACATCAAATTTAAACTTCTGAAAACTAAAAAAAGAAAAAATCTTGAAAACTGTGAAAGAGCAATAACACCTACAGGAAACATTTTTTGGATGGCAGATTTCTCATCAGCACCATGGTGGTCAGAAGGAAGTAGCACAACATTATCCAGTTTCTGAAAGAAAACTGTTAGGGACTTCCCTGGTGGTCCAGTGGCTAAGGCTTGGCACTCCCAATGCAGGGGGCCCAGCTTCGATCCCTGTTCAGGTAGCTAGATACCATATAGGCAAATAAAGATCCTGTATGCCACACTAAGACCTGGTGCGACCAAAATAAATAACAATAATAATAAAATAAGCCTATGGGAAAAGAAAAACCCTGTCAATTCCAAATTCTACCAATGGGAAGATTATCCTTTAGGAATGAAAGAAAACTTAGAAAAGCTAAGAATTTGTCACCAATGAACTTACTATAAAAATTCCTGGAGAATGTTCTTCAAATATAAAGGAAATAGTGAAAGATGGAAGTTCAGGCTATCAGGAAAAAGGAAAGCACGATAGAACAAAATATTGCTAAATACAATATACTTCCTGTTCTCAAGGTTTCTAAACTATGTTTGACGGTTGAAACAAAAAAATATCTCTATATAATATCTGATTTAGTTTGCAGTGACTATAGAAGAAATATCTAAGTTATAAATAGGGGAGGGTACAGGGACTTAAAGGGAGCTACGGTTTCTATACTTAATTTGAATGGGTAAAATATTAAAACCAGTTTAGTTCAGTTCAGTTCAGTTGCTCAGTTGTATCCGACTCTTTGTGACCCCATGAATCGCAGCACTCCCTGTCCATCACCAACTCCCGGAGTTCACTCAGATTCATGTCCATCGAGTCAGTGATGCCATCCAGCCATCTCATCCTCTGTCGTCCCCTTCTCCTCCTGCTCACAATCCCTCCCAGCATCAGAGTCTTTTCCAATGAGTCAACTCTTCGCATGACGTGTCCAAGTATTGGAGTTTCAGCTTTAGCATCATTCCTTCCAAAGAAATCCCAGGGTTGATCTCCTTCAGAATGGACTGGTTGGATCTTCTTGCAGTCCAAGGGACTCTCAAGAGTCTTCTCCAACACCACAGCTCAAAAGCATCAATTCTTCAGCGCTCAGCCTTCTTCACAGTCCAACTCTCACATTCATACACGACCACTGGAAAAACCATAGCCTTGACTAGACGGACCTTAGTCGGCAAAGTACTGTCTCTGCTTTTGAATACGCTATCTAGGTTGGTGATAACTTTCCTTCCAAGGAGTAAGCATCTTTTAATTTCATGGCTGCAGTCACCATCTGCAGTGATTTTGGAGCCCAAAACAATAAAGTCTGACACTGTTTCCCCATCTATTTCCCATGAAGTGATGGGACTGGATGCCATGGTCTTCGTTTTCTGAATGTTGAGCTTTAAGCCAGCTTTTTCACTCTCCACTCTCACTTTCATCAAGAGGCTTTTTAGCTCCTCTTCACTTTCTGCCATAAGGGTGGTATCATCTGCATATCTGAGGTTATTGATATTTCTCCCGGCAGTCTTGATTCCAGCTTGTGTTTCTTCCAGCCCAGTGTTTCTCATGATGTACTCTGCATGTAAGTTAAATAATCAGGGTGACAATATACAGCCTTGACGTACTCCTTTTCCTATTTGGAACCAGTCCGTTGTTCCATGTCCAGTTCTAACTGTTGCTTCCTGACCTGCATACAGATTTCTCAAGAGGCAGGTCAGGTAGTCTGGTATTCCATCTCTTTCAGAATTTTCCACAGTTTATTGTGATCCACACAGTCAAAGGCTTTGGCATAGTCAATCAAGCAGAAATAGATGTTTTTCTGGAACTCTCTTGCTTTTTCCATGATCCAGTGGATGTTGGCAATTTGATCTCTGGTTCCTCTGCCTTTTCTAAAACCAACTTGAACATCAGGGAGTTCACGGTTCACGTATTGCTGAAGTCTGGCTTGGAGAATTTTGAGCATTACTTTACTAGCATGTGAGATGAGTGCAATTGTGCGGTAGTTTGAGCTTTCTTTGGCATTGCCTTTCTTTGGGACTGGAATGAAAACTGACCTTTTCCAGTCCTGTGGCCACTGCTGAGTTTTCCAAATTTGCTGGCATATAGAGTGCAGCACTTTCACAGCATCATCTTTCAGGATTTGAAATAGCTCAACTGGAATTCCATCATCTCCACTAGCTTTATTCATAGCGATGCTTTCCAAGGCCTACTTGACTTCACATTCCAGGATGTCTGGGTCTAGATGAGTGATCACACCATTGTGATTATCTTGGTCATGAAGATCTTTTTTGTACAGTTCTTCTGTGTATTCTTGCCACCTCTTCTTAATATCTTCTGCTTCTGTTAGGTCCCTACCATTTCTGTCCTTTATCGATCTCATCTTTGCATGAAGTGTTCCCTTGGTATCTCTAATTTTCTTGAAGAGATCTCTAGTCTTTCCCATTCTGTTGTTTTCCTCTATTTCTTTGCATTGATTGCTGAAGAAGGCTTTCTTATCTCTTCTTGCTATTCTTTGGAACTCTGCATTCAGATGCTTATATCTTTCCTTTTCTCCTTTGCTTTTCACCTCTCTTCTTTTCATAGCTATTTGTAAGCCCTCTCCAGACAGCCATTTTGCTTTTTTGCATTTCTTTTCCATGGGGATGGTCTTGATCCCTGTCTCCTGTACAATGTCACGAACCTCATTCCATAGTTCATCAGGCTCTCTATCTATCAGACCTAGGCCCTTAAATCTATTTCTCACTTCCACTGTATAATCATAAGGAATTTGATTTAGGTCATACCTGAATGGTCTAGCGGTTTTCCCTACTTTCTTCAATTCAAGTCTGAATTTGGTAATAAGGAGTTCATGATCTGAGCCACAGTCAGCTCCTGGTCTTGTTTTTGTTGACTGTATAGAGCTTCTCCATCTTTGGCTGCAAAGAATATAATCAATCTGATTTTGGTGTTGACCATCTGGTGATGTCCATGTGTAGAGTCTTCTCTTGTGTTTTTGGAAGAGGGTGTTTGCTATGACCAGTGCATTTTCTTGACAAAACTCTTATTAGTCTTTGCCCTGCTTCATTCTGCATTCCAAGGCCAAATTTGCCTGTTACTCCAGGTGTTTCTTGACTTCCACCCTTTGCACTCCAGTCCCCTATAATGAAAAGGACATCTTTTTGGGGTGTTAGTTCTAAAAGGTCTTGTAGGTCTTCATAGAACTGTTTAACTTCAGCTTCTTCAGCGTTACTGGTTGGGGCATAGACTTGGATTACTGTGATATTGAATGGTTTGCCTTGGAAACGAACAGAGATCATTCTGTCGTTTTTGAGATTGCATCCAAGTACTGCATTTTGGAATCTTTTGTTGACCATGATGGCTACTCCATTTCTTCTAAGGGATTCCTGCCCGCAGTAGTAGATACAATGGTCATCTGAGTTAAATTCACACATTCCAGTCCATTTTAGTTTGCTGATTGTTAGAATGTCGACGTTCACTCTTGCCATCTCCTGTTTGACCACTTCCAATTTGCCTTGATTCATGGACCTGACATTCCAGGTTCCTATGCAATATAGCTCTTTACAGCATGGAACCTTGTTTCTATCACCAGTCCCATCCACAACTGGGTATTGTTTTTGCTTTGGCTCCATCCCTTCATTCTTTCTGGAGTTATTTCTCCACTGATCTCCAGTAGCATATTGGGCACCTACTGACCTGGGGAGTTCCTCTTTCAGTATCCTATCATTTTGCCTTTCCATGGGCAGCGGCCCAGGGCCAGGGGCGGCAGCCGAGAGTAGCAACCCCAGACATCCAAGGAGTGGTGGCTGCGCGGCACAGGAGCGCCTAGAGGAGCTATTCCACGTTGAAGGTCAGGAAGGGTGGCAGTGAGGAGATACCCTTCGTCCAAGGTAAGGAGCAGCGGCTGCGCTTTGCTGGAGCATCCGTGAAGAGATACCCCACAGCCAAGGTAGGAGAAACCCAAGTAAGATGGTAGGTGTTGCAAGAGGACATCAGAGGGCAAACACACTGAAACCATACTCACAGAAAACTAGTCAATCTAATCACACTAGGACCACAGCCTTGTTTAACTCAATGAAACTAAGCCATACCCACGGGGCAACCCAAGACGGGCAGGTCATGGTGGGGAGGTCTGACAGAATGTGGTCCACCGGAGAAGGGAATGGCAAACCACTTCAGTATTCTTCCCTTGAGAACCCCATGAACAGTATTAAAACCAGTAGACTATGTTAAGTAATGTATGTATAATGTAATATTTAGAGTAAATACCCCCCAAAAAATCTGTGCAAGACATACACTCAGAACATTATAGAGCACTTCCCTGGCGGTCCAGTGGTTAAGAGTCCGCCTGCCAGTGCAGCAAACATGGGTTCAGCTGCTGGTCCAGGAAGATTCCACATGCACAGAGCGCTTAGCCCATGCGCCACAACTACTGAGCATGCGCTGTAGAACTCGCGAGCCACAACAATATACTCGATCCGTATCTCACACCAGAAACAAAAAGTAACTCTAGAGGAGTCATAGGCCTAAATGTCAAACCTCGCATTATAAAACTTTGAAAAACAGGGGAAACCTTTTGTGACCTTGACTTAGGCAATAAAAGCTCAGTCCATAAAACTACAAATTGATAAAATGGACTTTACCAGAATTTAAAATTCCTGCTTCTTAAAAGACAGTGTTAGGAAAATGAAAACACAAAGCGCAACCTAGGAGAAAAATCTTTGCAATGCATATATCTAATAAAGAACTTGAATCCAGAATATGCAAAGAATTGTCAAAAATCACCAGTAAGAAAAGAGCACAATTTTTTAAATGAGTAAGAGTTCTGAACAGGCACTTCATCAAAGAAGACATCCAGATGGCAAAGAAGAACATGAAAAGTGCTCAACATCATTAGTCATTGAAAGAGAAAGTTGCTCAGTTGTGTCTGACTCTTTGCGACCCCATGTACTATATAGTCCATGGAATTCTCCAGGCCAGAATACTGGAGTGGGTAGTCTTTCCCTTCTCCAGGGGTTCTTCCCAACCCAGAGATCGAACCCGGGTCTCCCACATTGCAGGTGTATTCTTTACCAGCTGAGCCACCAGGGAAACCCAAGAATACTGGAGTGGGTAGCCTATCCCTTCTCCAGTGGATCTTCCCAACCCAGGAATCGAGCTGCAGTCTCACACTGTATGTGTATTCTTTACCCAACTGAGCTATCAGGGAAGCCATTGAGGAAATGCAAATTTAAAATGGAACAAGATGTCACTACACACCTATCACAACAGCTAAAGTCAAAAAGGTTGGCTATTTTCAATATGGGCAAAGATGCATTTTACTTTCTTCTTGCTGGTGGGAGGTTCAAGATGCAATAATTTGTCTTTTGTTTTGGAGGTGACATCCCCGACTGCTGAACTCCTAAAATTTTTTACTGATGTGGTGGCCCCCAATTCTTCATAAGATTGATCTTCCAGTCGTTGTAGCACATAATGAAGACTCCTCCATGCTGGCCATTTATTGCTTATTTGGTTCATTAATATGATGTCATCTACATAGTGGACCAATGTGATATTCTGAAGAATGTCCATATTATTTGGATTTCTCCATTTTATAGTTTGACCAAAGTCAAAGAGTTAAGGTAGCTTTGGGAAAAACTGTAAATGTACACCATCGTCCATTTCTAATGAATGTGAACTGTTTTTGAGATTAGAGATTGTCCAATGTTTACAGACTCTTTTAACCCTATTGTAATATGCAGAGCATCTGTTCATTTGGTTCATACTACTTAACCCTAGCATATAACTGAACATAATTCAGTATAGCCAAGTACCCCATATAGTAGAGATAGTTTTTTTTGTCATTTTGTCCCTTCTGCTGCTGCTGCTGCTACTGCTGCTAAGTTGCTTCAGTCTTGTCCGACTCTGCGACTCCATAGACGGCCACCCACCTGGCTCCCCCGTCCCTGGGATTCTCCAGGCAAGAATACTGGAGTGGGTTGCCATTTCCTTCTCCAATGCATGAAAGTGAAAAGTGAAAGTGAAGTTGCTCAGTCATGTCCGACTCCTAGCGATCCCGTGGACTGCAACCTACCAGGCTCCTCCATCCATGAGATCTTCCCGGCAAGAGTACTGGAGTGGGTTGCCATTGCCTTCTCCGTCCAGTTGCCAACTCAGCCTAATACAGTCTAATTTCTGCCTCACCAGACAGCATTCACGACTCAGAGAGGAAACTCATGCAGTAATTTTCCATGCTTTTTTAAAATTGAGAAGTGGTTTGTGTCTAGAGAACTGATGCTCAGATCTTACTGAAAAGGCTCATTTGTATTGAGTTACACAAATGATGCCCTTTGCTACTGTTTCATCTAACCCAAGGACCTAAGGAAGTTGACATTAATCCCAAGCCTGGAGTAATAAATTAGTAGTCTCTTCTTCCCTCTATGGACATCTTTGTTTTTATGTTTTGGTTTACCAGTTATGATGGCACTAGAGAACTTTTTCAAAAACGTGCTCTTTCAACAGCAATTTCCTGACTCCTCTCTATCTGCCAAAACCTGTGGGTAGAAACAGAGGATACAGAGATAAAGTAATCTCTGGCTTTGGGAGGCTCTCAGAGTAACTGGGAAAACACTTCAAACAGTTCAGGGACAGTACTGTATTGAAAGTACTGTAAAGATGGAACCAGAGTGCTATGGGAAAAGGAAGTAACTCTTTATGTCTAGAGGAGTTTAGAAAGGACATGATACATAAGCTGAGCACTGATTAATAGTCATCTGACAGAAAAGATTGCAGATGAGAGCAACCTAGGCAGTGAATGTTAGCCCCATTAGCGAGTTTCTTAGTAACTTTGGGTTATACTTAAAGCCAAGTATGGATCATATGTGAAGAAGGGTTTGCTTTGCTACAAAGAACCAAAGCAGTGGCTAGACAGCTTTATATGCTAGGTTATGGGAATCTGAGGGCTTCCCTGATGGTAAAGAAGTCTCCTGCAATGCAGGAGGCCTGGGTTGGGAAGATCTGGAGAGGTGAACAGCTACCCCAGTATTCTGGCCTGGAGAATTCCCTGGACTGTATAGTTCACAGGGTCACTAAGAGTTGGACACAACTGAGCAACTTTCACTTCGATGAGAATCTGAATGTCTTTACATGGACTTTCAACAATGGAGCAACAGCTAGCTAAGGCAAAAGACTACCTGGAATCAGTCTTAAATATTAATACATGCTCATCATGTGAGAACATCTGGCTCATCTGCCATGCCTGGCTTCCTAGGGTTTGTACTGTGCTGTAGTATCACAGCCATCAGGAATGAGCCTCCTAGGCCCTTGGAATACATTTTCACAGCTTTAAACTTTTTTAGTCCTTTACACATTCATGCAGAATGAGGAATCCAATGATCACTTATAGTTGGGCTCCTTGGTGGAGTGAGGGCCGCTTTTTTTCTCAAAGAATGCTTAAAGGATAGTTTGGGTCATCACGGTTGAATTTTGTCAAAGTTTTTAAACTGTTGGAAACATGACTCATACAAAATGAATATGTGTCAAAGATTTATTGTAATAACTTATTAATAAAGGAGCCAGTTAGTTAAAGCTGGTTATAAGAGCATGTTGAAGAATTGGGTATTCATAGAGATTTGTAAAAGAAGACTAAGAGTAAAAGAGGAATGTTAGAATTAAAATATTAGATTTGATATAAAAGAGGAGAGCATTCAAACTGTACCCTTCGGGGTTATTTTTTCTGTTGGATAATATCAAGCATATAATTTGAGATTCTAAGCTCATAATTGATAGTAATGACAATGCTTTATTTCCTTAGGCTAGGTAATGAAATAACTTTTGGACGAGACCACCAGCCCTGTTAGTTCCCAGTAATGCACTGAAAGTACGTGCCACCTACCTTCTTGCCTTTTTTCCAAGTAATTTTTCTTAACAACATTTCATGTTTCTAAAGCCAGGCATTTGAGCTGTCTTATCCCACCCCACCTCTGTCTGTCCCAGCATGCCTTTGTAAGCCTAACTGCCCTCTACACCTTACTCTCTACGCATACCACTCTCTTCTACTTTAGAGCTATTGCCCACCCTGTCCCATCAGCCAAAGACCCTGAGGTTCATTGCCAGAGGTCAAAGAACAAGTTATCCTTCAAGGGGAAATGCAGTTGGTACCCTCTTCTCACAATCAGTGCTGTAATGAATCCCACTTGATACTCTTCCAAATTACTTAGTACCAGTTTATCTTGGCTAGTCTAAAAAAAATGGTTTCTTGGGATTTCACTATTTTATTTGCTTGGAACATCTCTAGAGACAGCCTGATGTAAAACTAAGTCTTCAGCTATTAATGCATTTGCTCTTGTTTAATTGGATTTGATGGCTTGGGCACACCTGCACAAAAGCTTTCAAGTGAAATGTGCATTTTGTTGTGTGAGCCTAATTTGAAACTGGCCCTAGGGGACATTTTGTACAATTGGTGGGAAATTTGTGATATCATGTTGAGACTTAAAAAGTGACTAAATTCAGCTTTGACTGAATTTTTTATGCAAAAAAATAAATTAAAAAAACCTTGAAAATTGGACCACAAAAAGAAGGCTGAAAGGTCATTAATTCTGACAGTTGATCATGGGACAAACTGCATATCCAAATGCAAAAGAATGAATTTGTTATTATACTAAGTGAAGTAAGCCAGATAAAGACAAATATCATATATATGTTTTATCTGAAAAACATGATACAAATAAACTTATTTACAAAACAGCAATAGACTCATAGACGTAGCAAACAAGCTTACCAACGAAGACAGGGGTGAGGGACAAATTAGGAGTTTCAAATTAAAATATACAAACTGTTGTACTATATGTAAAATAGATAACCAATAAGGACTTACTGTATAGCACAGGGAACTATACTCAATATCTTGTAATAACCTAAAATGGAAGAGACTATAAAAATATATATATAACTGAATCGCTTTGCAGTATATCTGAAACTAATACAATATTATAAATCAAGTGTATTTCAATGAAAAAATTTTAATGCAAAAAAGAAAGTGAATTTCAACTACTACCTCACACAATTAGCTCAAAATAGACCAAACACCTAAATGAAACTGTAAAACTCTTAGATGAAAACATAGGTGTAAGTCTTTTTGACCACGAATTTGTCAGTGTTTTATTAAATTTGATACCAAGTGTTTTGTGTATTCTCCCCATCTCAGATGGAGTTTATTTCCTTCTTGTGCTAAATCTACTTGTGTCTAATCCATGGACTGTTTTCTGAACCCATCCTCTGATTTAACCTTGTTCGTGGGAGAGCCCAGAGGACACTCCTTTTATCAAAGCAGTCAAGAATGCACAGGTGAGAGAGGTACTAGCATCAAGCAAAAACAGTGATGACTGGTCTTTGGAATCTGGGGCTAACAGTCGAGATGCTCTTAGACAACCAGCCTTCCTCATAGGATGCAAAGATATCAATAATAGAGGCCAAGTGATATAGCATGTAACTCTTAAGAAGCAAAGTGGGCACAATTATCTTAATTACATGAAAGCTCTAGAATGGGTTAATAGAAATGGTGTATAGTCATTGTCTTACATTATTTTCCCAACAGTCCAGTGAGGCAAGTATTCGATCCCATTTTCTAGAGAATCTGCATGCAAGTCAAGGCTGAGAAGGACTGACACCTTTGCCAAAGATCCACAGAAAGGCAGACCTGGCCTCAACTCCAGGGCCACCTACCACCCAAGTCCAAGTATTAGCATCAGACCACACTGCTTAGGAAAGAAGTATGAGAGACACTTCCAACCCTGCCAGTGGCTGATAGATCTCTGGGAGACAGAAACAGCATGAACTTATTCAGAGGAGGAACAGAAATGATGTATGTTGAAACTTGATTTTATGGAATTTTCATGAGAACTGAGAAGTTAGCACTGAACTGCTTAGATATACTGCATAAAGCTGATGAATTGAACAGCACAAAGGGTGCTATGGTACATCACCCAAATTCCCCTCTGGACTTATTAGGCACTTACCTCAGTAGCAGCCCGTGGGTTCTAATCACAGGACATAGAGCTTCTGAAATTCCATACCATGCTCCATGCTTGACCTCGTCACAGCAGTGGTGCTCCTTTAAAATTGTGGAGGATCATCCTCCTATCCTTGAACACTCTAAACTCACTTGCTCCCTTTACTTCCTCAGAGAATCACGGGTCAACTACTACAAAAATTTCCTTTATCTTTACCCTGGCATCTGCTTTCTTCCCTTTAGGAAGCTCTCCTGCTCATAGACTGAAAACCTGGCTGCTCTGTGTCTAGACAGTAGAAGTTCTGGGGATGAACAGTGCTGATGGTTGCACAACATTGTGAAGGTACTTAATGCCACTGAACTGTGCGCCTAAATACAGGACGTGTCATCAGTGTGTTTGCTTCATAACCTTGAAACTGCTACTTTCGTTCCTTTAAGAGATGGAAAATGTTAGCTATATAACCCAGTTGTTAACAACTTTCTTCTTTGCCATTAAATCAGAATTACTTACTACCAGAAGACATCTGAGTTTATTTTTTACATGAAACAAAAATGTTAATACTTACTTCAAGGAACATGACAGTAACCACTAGGAAATAAATCTTATAAGATTTTTAAAATCCATCAGGTTTAGTTTAAAGTGATACAGATCTAATATAATTAAGTTGTCCATTCTATAATTATCAAAAACAGGATAATATATTAATATACTATTTCTTAGAACTTTCTTGGTGGTCCAGTGGTTAAGACTCTGTGCTGCCAATGCAGGGGACCCAGGTTTCATCCCTGATCGGGGAATAGATCCCACATGCCACGACTAAGAGTTCTAAAGATGCTGCACGCCACAATGAACACCAAAGGTTCTACGTGCCCCAGCCAAGAACCTGGCACAGCCAAATAAGTAAAGGGGTACAATATTTTAAATATATAAATATATTGTTTCTTAACTAATTTATAATACAATGTAATATATAGCTAAAATTATAAATCACTTATAAAGCAAAGAGGATGATCAATGCATGGTTTCCTTGGGTAGAATGTACATATGGATGTGATGTAAATTCTGGCATTTAGCTTTTAAAAAAATAAAAAATCAAGTATGAAAATAGTAAATAACTCGATTATTTTCATTATAAGAAATCTTTTCCTATTTAATGAAGCAGAAAAGTATTTATTACTAAAAAGTGATTAAACTAGCATGTAATTTCTTTCCTTTTTTCCCCCCAGGCCAAAAAACAAACCAAAAAACCCCTTCAGTTTTTAAAACAACAAAGATTTACCATAATAACAAATATTTCATGATATGATTTGATAAAAATTTTAACTACTTACTATCAAGTAATGCACAACAAATCTAAAATAAATCACTTAAAAGTTTTATCTGGGAGTTTTATCCAGTGTATCTGAAGAGACTTAGTAGTCCAATGAAAACATTCCAGGTATATTTAAAAGAATCACTGTCAATAGTTGATGCTTTTTTTCTTTCAGGAATGATCATTTAAAGACCTGCTTACATTACATAAATACAGAAAGATATTTTTGGCATTCAGGATAGAATTTCTTACTTTTTTTTTAAATTGAAGTATAGTTGATTTACAACATCATGTTAATTTCAAGTGTATAAGAGTGATTTAATTATATACACACACACACACACACACACACACGCATATATACACATATATTCCTTTTCAGATTCTTTTCCCTTATAGTACTGTGTGTATGTCATTCCCAATCTCCCATTTTATCCCTCCTCCATCCCCTTTGGTAACCATAAGTTTTTTTCTAGGTCTGTGAGTCTATTTTGTAAATATGTTCATTTATCATATTTTAGTTTTCATGTATAAGTGATATCATATGATATTTGTCTTTCTCTTTCTGACTTACTTAGTATGATAATCTCTAGGTCCATCAGCGCTGCTGCAAATGGCAGTATTTCATTCCTTTTATGACTTATGCTCATGCTTTTTTTGGTCTGCTCACAAGTGATTATCTAACAAGAGCTAGGCATTCTTGGGCAATAGGGGATAGAAGAGACAAAATTATTAATAAAAGTTACCAATATTCCCACTGCCTCACTCTATCATTTATCTGAATTCAGAACTTGGGGCAGAGTGCCCTGTTCTTAATTTAACCTTACTCTTAATAGAAATGAGCCCAAGACAGAGAGAGATCGGAAACCCCCTCCAAGAGTAGAGAAGGTTAAGGTGTATGCCTTTTTCTTATAAAGGGACAAAGGGCTGTTGGTTATCCAGACCTAGATCAGACCAATGTTAGAAAATTTATGGGCAATGAGGACCTGGAAACATGTATCAAAGCTATAGGAAGGCCTTCTCATGCGCTCAGGGGAATCAGATCCTACTTTGCAAGACCATACATCTTAGTCACAATGGAACTGGTGAAGCGATGTTGTCTCTTCACTCTGCCAAATTCAGCAGGAATTGGAGAAGTCCCTTCATCGGCCAGAAAAGGGAGGGACTATGACTTTTTAATGAGTAATAATACCTTTCTTCTTAATTTGTACACGGTTTTCATGAATACACTTTATTTTTATGTACTGTTGCTTTTATTATTTATGTCTAGTGCTCACACACACTGGTTTTCATGTTTATTTGACATTAAAATTATTGAGAGATCTTTTAATTCTGTTAATAGTTAGCCAAAATTTGATTTTCTTTTTAGAACTCTTTTGTTTGAAGATCTGTAATCACTTTGTGATTTTAAGTTCCTTTATTGAGACTACTCCCAACACTTTTTAAAGGCTCAATCTACCTAAACTCTTACGCTTGGGAAATGGCTCAAGAGACGCTAATTTATCAACATAATGAAATACCATGCAGTCAACAGCAATGTTGAAGGCAAACAATATGGACTTGCACAGTAGCATCTTTTTAAAAAATTGTTTTGCTTTCTAGTTGACAAGTTTGTGTTTTATGTGTACAGCACAGTGATTCAGTTATAGTGATACATATATTCATTCTTTTTCAGATTCTTTCCCCATATAATTTAATACAGAATATTAAGTAGAGATCCTGGTGCTATACAGTAGGTCCTTGTTGGTTATCTATTTTGTATTTAGTAGTGTGTGTATATTAATCCCAAGCTTAAATAGCATCTTAAATGCAGAAACTAGAACACTGATTAGAGTGAGTCAGATTATTTCAGTTCAGAGTTGAATTGGAAAAATTTAACATATTAAGTTGGGAGAAACATGAGGAATTTTTCCATTAAGTCGTTTTCTTCAACATGGTTAAAATATGTTATACAATAAAAATATGCAGTGTATGTCAAGAGCAGTGATCATTGTTAACAAGTAAACTAAAATATTCCTTGAAAATTGATTAATAAAGAAAAGGACTTTCAAAGGGCAAAGAGCTTAAGTTATAAAAGGGAGAGTTGGTTATGGAAAAAATGTATTCCACAAAAGCCTGCCGAAAAGACCCAAAGAACATCTCTCCTGAGGGTAAATTCAAGAAAGGCCAAGGTAATAGGCTCCCAGAGGAACCAACAAATCTGTAGAATGCAGATCCAAGGACCTGTTGCTGTTGATAAGCTCGAATATTTTGACATTCCCCCCACACACCCAAAGGGAGAAAACCAGAAATGGCAGAGGGAAATGTAGTGTATTTAAGCTCGACAACCACATATCAAATGTGTGTAAATCTCTGCCTCTGTGTTACAGCCTTTGCCCCCTGCTCACGGATTCTCCTCTTTTGACCCTCCTTCCTGGGATCCTAGGTAAGGAAGCTTGAACTGGGGAGTAGATGGTCCTTCCTTGTTAACCTGTGTGTACTACTTGGATTCTGCCTCTGTTCTGGCACCTCACTGGGATGTGCAGGCCAGCGAAGCTGAACTTAAGCTCTGCTGCCTGGGAGATCTCCTCAGGCCACAGTTACTCTGCAGCTCAGTTGCCTTGTTGGCTCTGATGTCATGTTGATGTAGCGCCGTGTGGGATAGAGCGCCACTGTGTCGTGCAGCTGTCTGGTGATGCGCCGCTGTGCTGGTGGTGACAGCATGTAAAAGGAATTCCATGTCAGTTGGAGTGCCACGTTGGCAGCAGTACCACAGTGGATGTAGCACCATGTTGGCAGTGGAACCAAGCAGAAGAGGGCATGTTGGTGGACCATCAGGGATTACTGAGTGCTGCACAGGCTTTCTAAGTGGCTGCTCCAGGGAACCCAGGACAAAACGTCTACTCTAGGATTTCTCAGCTCAGTATCAGTTCAGTCGCTCAGTCATGTCCGACTCTTTGCAGCCCCACGAACCGCAGCACGCCAGGCCTTCCTGTCTATCACCAACTCCTGGAGTTCACCCAAATCCATGTCCATCGAGTTGATGATGCCATCCAACCATCTCATCCTCTGTCATCCCCTTCTCCTCCTGTCCTCAATCTTTCCCAGTGTCAGGGTCTTTTCAAATGAGTCACACTTCAAAACTGTGGGTCCTTAATATATATATTGTCCTTGGAAATTCAACACTGAGAGAAGTGTAGAACTAGAGCCCCTATCTCTGACATCCTCCTCTCTTCCAAAAAAATCATAAGAAAGTAAAAATCACCCACGTATTCCACCCTACATAGATAGCTACTGGTCATATTTGCATAATAATATTCTTTGTATATATATTTGAGTGAAATGGCACACATTATACATGTTTTATAGTATTTTTATTTAATAGTATATCTGTCAGTCTTTAGACTGTGGGTAATTTAATTTTTATTAAATATAATTGATCTACAATGTTGTGTTAGTTTCAAGTGTACAGTAAAGTGATTCAGATATATATAGATATGTGTGTGTGTGTGCACATGTGCACACACACAGTCTTGTCTTAACTCTTTGCAACATGAACTGAAGCCCACCAGGCTCCTCTGTCCATGGAGTTTTCAAGGCAAGAATACTGGAGTGGATTGCCGTTTGCTGCTACAGGGGATCTTCCTGACCCAGGGATCGAACCCACAACCCACATCTCTTGCACCTCCTGCATTGGCAGGCAGATTTTTTACCACTGCACCACCTGGGAAGCCATATATATATATATATATATATATTCTTTTTAGTTTCTTTTTTATTATAGGTTAACATAAGATATTGACTATAGTCCCCTGTGCTATACAGTAGGCCCTTGTTGTTTATCTGTTTTACATATAGTAGTGTGTATATTTTAATCTCAAACTCCAAATTTATCCCTCCCCACGTTTCCCCTTTGGTAACCATAAGTTCTTTTCCTATGTCTGTGAGTCTATTTCTGTTTTGTAAATTATCTTTATTTTTAATGCCTATATACCCCTCTGTAGTATAAATGTACAACTCCTTTAATTGATCCCCTCTTCATTTTGGGTGCTAACAGTTGTTCGCTCTCATATGCAGGGGTGTTTATCCTTGCAGAGAAATCTGTTCACCACCACGATGTTTTCATTAGTAATTTCCTAGAATTAGAATTTCTGGTTCAAGGGATAAGCTGAAGTGATGCATGCTCATGGTGAAAATTCAAACAACACAGAAGTTTATATTGCTGATAGGTATGTACTCTTCCAGCCTGTTTTCTCTGCATGTTCCCACACTGTGTGTACGCGTACGCGCACACACACACGCGCTCATAAAAGGTAAAGCGGTATCCTATTATGCATACTGTTCCAAAGCTTGCTGTTTTATAAGAAGTACAGTAGACCATGAACATCCTCCTGGTATATACATTTACCTCGTTTTAAGTTGCAAAGATTCCAGAATATAGGTAAATTTTGTCAGCCATTCCTGTGTGGACAGACATTTAAGTTGTTTACAATTTTTCTCTCATAAATTTGGTGACAGTAAATACTCTTGTTAGTAGAACTTTCACATGTGTAAATCTGTAGGATAAATTTCTAGAAGTGGATTTCTAGGTCAAAGGGTGTTAGGAATGTACTGAAGTTCAGTCTCAGTGTTGGTATTCTACCAAAATCTGATTTTTAAGTTTGGCTTTAGCCAAATATCAAAATACTTACCTCATGATCACTTCTGATTTCCTTAACCTTGTCATCAGTGCTCACATGGAGGCCTGGATGTCAACAAAATTCCTGCTTTACTATTGACTCTGGTTTGTAGAATAATGCCCTCCTCCAAAGATGTCCATTTCTAATATCTGAACGCTGTGAATATGGTAAGTTACATGGCAAAAGGGGATCAAAGATGCAGACAGAATCAAGTTTGATAATCAGATGATATTAAAATAGCTTATCCTGGATTATCTGGATGGGGACAAGAAGGAAGCTGGAAAGGAGGGTCAGAGGGAGTCAAGACTATGGAAGAACAGTCAGAGAGATGGCTCTGAAGATGGAGTAAAGGGGCCACAAGCCAAGGAATATAGGCAGCTTCTAGAAACTGGAAAAGGCAAAGAAATGGATTCTTCCCTTCTGTTACATTCATTTTAGCCCCATGTCAGACTTCAAACTATAAAATAGTAAAGTTGTGTTTTTTCAAGGTATTAAGTTTGTGGTAATTTGTTACCAGGGCTTCCCTGGTGGCTCAATGATAAAGAATCCACCTGCCAGTGCAGGAGATCAAGAGATGTGGGTTCAATCCCTGGGTCTGGAAGATCTGAAGTAGGATGTGGCACTTGGTTCCAGTACTCATGCCTGGAAAACTCCATGGACAGAGGAGCC
Organism: Ovis canadensis; assembly: GCF_042477335.2. Lineage (NCBI taxonomy): Eukaryota > Metazoa > Chordata > Mammalia > Artiodactyla > Bovidae > Ovis > Ovis canadensis. The sequence continues at coordinate 67,013,599 of NC_091263.1, read as the reverse complement.
TGACAGGCTACGGTTGGTGGGATCACAAAGAGTCGGACACAACAGACCGCACACACACAATTTGTTACAACAGCAATAGAAAACTAATACAGTGATCAGAAGGTTTCTGCACTCACAGAGCAAATCTGGTTAAGTAAGTAGCATGGAAAATCAATGAAGAAAATATCTGTTGAGTGTCCAACAATGGAACACACATGGTAAAGATCGTGGGCAGTTTTGGACTCATAAGCATATAGTGTTTGGTCTGTAGCCTTCAGCAGTTTCTTCAGAGTCCCTTTAGTGCACAAGGATGTGTTGGTGAAAGGCGGAGATGGATGACTTTCATCACTTTTCTTCAGGCAAAGAATTACGTGACCTGTCTGAGATTCAGGAACTGTCTTGTCACACATATACAAGTTGCTCAAACAAGAAACTGCAGCCATTAGGTGCAACAGGATAACAAGAAACCTTATCACTCTATTTTGATAATACCAGCATAGTAGGACTTACCAACAACCAATGGTTGCTTACAACAAAAATAGTTTGCAGGAACCTGATAGGGAACTGAAACCAATTTAATTTCCTCTCTTTCGTTTTAAAAAAAAACTGGGACCAGGCATACTTTCCTGTCCTTATACACTGAGAACAGGCAAAAATAACTTGGCTGTTTGCTTCAGTAAAGACTTGATCGTAGAAGACTGTGAACAAGCAGAAGCTTACTTGACAAAACTAGCATTTTACTCATCAATATTTGCTTAAAGGCTATTGCCTCACAGTGCCTATCAATCCAAAATTATTGTTATAAACTCTGCCAAATTTCAGTCACTTTCCTGCTTTGCAAGATGTTCCTTAAATCTACCCAGTTTGGGTCCTGTGTGTGTGTTAGTCACTCAGTTCAGTCCAGTCACTCAGTCGTGTCCGACTCTTTGCAACCCCATGAATCTCAGCACACCAGGCCTCTCAGTCCATCACCAACACCTGGAGTTCACCCAAACTCACCATCGAGTCTGTGATGCCATCTAGCCATCTCATCCTCTTTCGTCCCATTCTCCTCCTGCCCCCAATCCCTCCCAGCATCAGAGTCTTTCCCAATATGAGTCAACTCTTTGCATGAGGTGGCCAAAGTATTGGAGTTTCAGCTTTAGCATCAGTTCTTCCAAAGAACACCCAGGACTGATCTCCTTTAGAATGAACACCCAGGACTGATCTCCTTTAGAATGGACTGGTTGGATCTCCTTCCAGTCCAAGGGACTCTCAAGAGTTTTCTACAACACCACAGTTCAAACGCATCAATTCTTCGGTGCTCAGCTTTCTTCACAGTCCAACTTTCACATCCATACATGACCACTGGAAAAACCATAGCCTTGACTAGACGGACCTTAGTCGGCAAAGTAATGTCTCTGCTTTTGAATACGCTATCTAGGTTGGTCATAACTTATCTTCCAAGGAGTAAGCGTCTTTTAATTTCATGGCTGCAGTCACCATCTGCAGTGATTTTGGAGCCCCCCCCCAAAAAAGTCTGCCACTATTTCTACTGTTTCTCCATCTATTTCCCATGAAGTGATGGGACCAGATGCCATGATCTTCGTTTTCTGAATGTTGAGCTTTAAGCCAACTTTTTCACTCTCCTCTTTCACTTTCATCAAGAGGCTTTTTAGTTCCTCTTCGCTTTCTGCCATAAGGGTGGTATCATCTGCTTATTTGACGTAATTGATATTTCTCCCAGCAATCTTGATTCCAGCCTGTGCTTCTTCCAGCCCAGCATTTCTCATGATGTACTCTGCATATAAGTTAAATAAGCAGGGTGACAATATACAGCCTTGACGTACTCCTTTTCCTATTTGGAACCAGTCTGTTGTTCCATGTCCAGTTCTAGTTGCTTCCTGACCTACATACAGGTTTCTCAAGAGGCAGGTCAGGTGCTCTGGTATTTCCATCTCTCTCAGAATTTTCCACAGTTTATTGTGATCCACACAGTCAAAGGCTTTGGCATAGTCAATAAAGCAGAAATAGATGTTTTTCTGGAACTCTTTTGCTTTTTCCATGATCCAGTGGATGTTGGCAATTTGATCTCTGGTTCCTCTGCCTTTTCTAAAACCAGCTTGAACATCTGGAAGTTCATGGTTCATGTATTGCTGAAGCCTGGATTGGAGAATTTTGAGCATGACTTTACTAGCGTGTGAGATGAGTGCAATTGTGTGGTAGTTTGAGCTTTCTTTGGCATTGCCTTTCTTTGGGACTGGAATGAAAACTGACCTTTTCCAGTCCTGTGGCCACTGCTGAGTTTTCCAAATTTGCTGGCATATTGAGTGCAGCACTTTCACAGCATCATCTTTCAGGATTTGAAATAGTTCAACTGGAATTCCATCACCTCCACTAGCTTTGTTCGTAGTGATGCTTTCTAAGGCCCACTTGACTTCATATTCCAGGATGTCTGGCACTAGGTGAGTGATTACACCGTCATGGTTATCTTGGTCATGAAGATATTTTTTGTACAGTTCTGTGTATTCTTGTCACCTCTTCTTAATATCTTCTGCTTCTGTTAGGTCCATACCATTTCTGTCCTTTATTGAGCTCATCTTTGCATGAAATGTTCCCTTCAGTTCAGTTCAGTTCAGTCGCTCAGTTGTGTTCGACTCTTTGTGACCCCATGAATCGCAGCACGCCAGGCCTCCCTGTCCATCACCAACTCCCGGAGTTCACTCAGACTAACGTCCATCGAGTCCGTGATGCCATCCAGCCATCTCATCCTGGGTCATCCCCTTCTCCTCCTGCCCCCAATCCCTCCCAGCATCAGAGTCTTTTCCAATGAGTCAACTCTTCGCATGAGGTGGCCAAAGTACTGGAGCTTCAGCTTTAGCATCATTTCTTCCAAAGAAATCCCAGGGTTGATCTTCAGAATGGACTGGTTGGATCTCCTTGCAGTCCAAGGGACTCTCGAGAGTCTTCTCCAACACCACAGTTCAAACGCATCAATTCTTCAGCACTCAGCCTTCTTCACAGTCCAACTCTCACATCCATACATGACCACAGGAAAAACCATAGCCTTGACTAGACAGATCTTAGTCAGCAAAGTAATGTCTCTGTTTTTGAATATACTATCTAGGTTGGTCATAACTTTTCTTCCAAGGAGTAAGCATCTTTTAATTTCATGGCTGCAGTCACCATCTGCAGTGACTTTGGAGCCCCAAAAAATAAAGTCTGACACTGTTTCTACTGTTTCCCCATATATTTCCCATGAAGTGATGGGACCAGATGCCATGATCTTCATTTTCTGAATGTTGAGCTTTAAGCCAGCTTTTTCGCTCTCCTCTTTCACTCTCATCAAGAGGCTTTTTAGTTCCTATTCGCTTTCTGCCATAAGGGTGGTGTAATCTGTATATCTGAGGTTATTAATATTTCTCCTGGCAATCTTGATTCCAGCTTGTGTTTCTTCCAGTCCAGCGTTTCTCATGATGTACTCTGCATATAAGTTAAATAAGCAGGGTGACAATATACAGCCTTGACGTACTCCTTTTCCTATTTGGAACCAGTCTGTTGTTCCATGTCCAGTTCTAACTGTTGCTTCCTGACCTGCATACAGATTTCTCAAGAGGCAGGTTAGGTATCTCTAATTTTCTTGAAGAGATCTCTAGTCTTTCCCATTCTGTTGTTTCCTCTATTTCTTTGCATTGATTGCTATGGAAGGCTTTCTTATCTCTCCTTGATATTCTTTGGAACTCTGCATTCAGATGCTTATATCTTTCCCTTTCTCCTTTGCTTTTCGCCTCTCTTCTTTTCACAGCTATTTGTAAGGCCTCCCCAGACAGCCATTTTGCTTTTTTGCATTTCTTTTCCATGGGGATGGTTTTGATCCCTGTCTCCTGTACAATGTCATGAACCTCATTCCATAGTTCATCAGGCTCTCTATCAGATCTAGTCCCTTAAATCTATTTCTCACTTTCACTGTATAATCATAAGGGATTTGATTCACGTCATACCTGAATAGTCTAGCGGTTTTCCCTACTTTCTTCAATTTAAGTCTGAATTTGGCAATAAGGACTTCATGATCTGAGCCATAGCCAGCTCCCGGTCCTGTTTTTGCTGACTGTATAGAGCTTCTCCATGTTTGGCTGCAAAGAATATAACCAATCTGATTTTGGTGTTGACCATCTGGTGATGTCCATGTGTAGAGTCTTCTCTTGTGTTTTTGGAAGAGGGTGTTTGCTACGACCAGTGCGTTCTCTTGGCAAAACTCTATTAGCTGTTGCCCTGGTTCATCCCTCATTCCAAGGCCAAATTTGCCTGTTACTCCAGGTGTTTCTTGACTTCCTCCCTTTGCATTCCAGTCCCCTATAATGAAAAGGACATCTTTTTTGGGTGTTAGTTCTAAAAGGTCTTGTAGGTCTTCATAGAACCGTTCAACTTCAGCTTCTTCAGTGTTACCGGTTGGGGCATAGACTTGGATTACTGTGATATTGAATGGTTTGCCTTGGAAACGAACAGAGATCATTTTGTCGTTTTTGAGATTGCATCCAGGTACTGCATTTTCGACTCTTTTGTTGACCATGATGGCTACTCCATTTCTTCTAAGGGATTCCTGCCCAAAGTAGTAGATATAATGGTCATCTGAGTTAAATTCACCTATTCCAGTCCATTTTAGTTTGCTGATTGTTAGAATGTCGACGTTCACTCTTGCCATCTCCTGTTTGACCACTTCCAATTTGCCTTTATTCATGGACCTAACATTCCAGGTTCCTATGCAATATAGCTCTTTACAGCATGCGACCTTGCTTCTATCACCAGTCCCATCCACAACTGGGTATTGTTTTTGCTTTGGCTCCATCCCTTCATTCTTTCTGGAGTTATTTCTCCACTGATCTCCAGTAGCATATTGGACACTTACCGACCTGGGGAGTTCCTCTTTCAGTATCCTATCATTTTACCTTTTCATACTGTTCATGGGGTTCTCAAGGCGAGAATACTGAAGTGGTTTGCCATTCCCTTCTCCAGTGGACCACATTCTGTCAAACCTCTCCACCATGACCCGCCCGTCTTGGGTGGCGCCACATGGCATGGCTTAGTTTCATTGAGGTAGACAAGGCTGTGGTCTGTGTGATTAGATTGGCTAGTTTTCAGCTATTGTGATTTGTGTGTCTGCCCTCTGATGTCTCTCGCAACACCTACCGTCTTACTTGGGTTTCCCTTACCTTGGACATGGTGTATCTCTTCATGGCTGCTCCAGCAAAGCACAGCTGTTGCTCCTTACCTTGGACGAGGGGTATCTCCTCACAGCCGCCCCTCCTGACCTTGAACGTGGAGTAGCTCCTCTTGGCCCTCCTGCGCTGGCGCAGCTACCGCTCCTTGGACGTGGGATTGCTCCTCTCGGCTGCTGCCCCTGACCTCGGGCGTGGGGTAGCTCCTCCCGGCCACCCCTGACCTCGGGCGTGGGGTAGCTCCTCCCGGCTGCCCCTGACCTCAGGCGTGGGGTAGCTCCTCTCGGCCGTCACTCATTCATGTCCAATTCTTTGTGATACCATGGACTGTAGCCTGCCAGGCTCCTCTGTCCATGGGATCTTCCAGCCAAGAATATTGGAGTGGGTTGCCATGTCCTCCTCCAAGTTTGGGCCCTAAAGCTCTAAACATATCCTCTCTGACTTTCCCTTCTGAGAAATTGTTATGACACTTTGGCAGTCTCTTTAATGCTGTAAGTTTATTACATTTAACTTTACTTGAACAGGTTTTCAGGGGGTCCTTTGGAGAGGTTTACTCAATAGAAGCAACCTTGAGAGTGCTAGTCTACTGTGTGTGCACATGCGCTCAGTCATGTCCGCCTCTTTGTGAACCCCATGGACTGTAGTCTGCCAGACTCCTCTGTCCATGGGATTTAAGAATACTGGAGTGGGTTGCCATTTACTTCTTCAGAGGATCTTTCTGACCTGGGGATCGAACCCGCATCTCTTGCATCTCCTGCACTGGCCAGCAGAAACCCTGCTCTGAAGATTCTCCTATATTGTCACTCCAGGAAAAATGCTGCAGTTGGTGTGTATGCAGTGGAAGCTGAGTATCACATAGATATTCATAGACAATTTTATTTTCTTAAACTCAAATCCCCTTGATCCATAGCAACAGTTCTCAGTCCAAGGTCAATGGAATCTATATATCAGAAATAAAAATATACAAGTGAAAATAGCAATGTTACCTCTGATATTTAGTGTTTCCTTTAAGTAAAGCAAAACGCTTCAGTTTGTGTGTTTGCTTCAGTGAAATTGTATCATCAGCCTAGCATCAAGTCCAGGAATTGAAAAGGAGATAAATCTTTACCCATCTGTTCACTATGAGAAAGGAAGGAAACTTTAATAACTTGATGACACCATCACTGTCAGCTGAACACTTTACTGCAGAATCTACAGAAATAAATATGGCTTCTTTACTCACTGCTAAAAATGAATGACTATTTAGTATCTCAGAAGTACACACAGCAACTGACCAGCCCATGGTACTTGGAAATCATGGTGCCCATGAGTATTAAAATGTAAAACTTACAAAATCTGGCAATAAATAAAATAATTATCTATAAAATAAATAATTACTATAATATTTTGAAATAATTTTATAATAAAATAATTTAAATTACATTTGCATTTGAACAAAATATGTTTATGGTACACATCTGTTACACACAGTTGTTAAAGATATGGCCATATTTTTGCCCAAAAAGTTTATACTAATGCATAAAGTGTGTACCAGTATATATTGTTAAGCCTCTGGAGATACACTGCCTAACTGTCCTCCAGAAAACGAGCCAGTTGATTCTCCAACACTGAAGAATAATGTCCTCTTATCTGTTGTTAAAAGAGAATTTTTCACGGAAGTTATGAACAGGAATAAATAATGGGTATTTCATGTGCCTGGCCACATCTGTGACCACATTCTCTATGCTCTCAGTTTATCTCCTCCAGGGACTGGGAGCCCAGTTTGTACCAAGATCATCCATTCTGCGGTTGGAAAAGTCTTGTTCCATTTTTGCCTCCTAAAATAACAAAAAATGTCCCTTTTGGATTTCTCTCGTTATTTCTCCATGCAGTGGGAAAATTTTTTCTAGCTTACTTCTTTATCAGATGCCGCCACCTTTCTGCAAGGAGTTCCATTTTCATCTTCATATGAGGCATGCTGCTGCTGCTAAGTCGCTTCAGTCGTGTCCGACTCTGTGCGACCCCAGAGACGGCGGCCCACCAGGCTCCCCCATCCCTAGGATTCTCCAGGCAAGAACACTGGAGTGGGTTGCCATTTCCTTCTCCAGTGCATGAAAGTGAAAAGTGAAAGTGAAGTCGCTCAGTCGTGTCCGACTCCTAGCGACCCCATGGACTTCAGCCTACCAGGCTCCTCCATCCATGGGGTTTTCCAGGCAAGAGTACTGGAATGGGCTGCCAGGGGCCAAGTCTTATTTCTCACACTTACGTGGACATGAACACTCAAGAGCAACCATCCCCTCACACACCTCCCAGACAGAGCTGGTTGACACTGATCACTCCGGTTTTCGGTTCTCCAGCTTCTGGCAGTTCCCTTTCTTTCCTACAAATTTAGCTTTGCATTTAAAAGAATGGTATACTTTTAGACAGCATCTCTGTTTGTAGTCGGAGTATCTTCAGGTTATCTTAATCTGTCACATTGATGGAACTGGAAGTCCCCTTCAGGGATGGCCATGATGATCAGGTTAGCTCAGAAGGAACTACTTTCTAGAACAAAAGGCACATTTGAGTGAACATGATGCCCCTAGCTCCCTGTCATGTTGGAAGCATCTGCTCCTCTAAGGAGTTTGTGTGGAGGGTGATCGACTGAGCGCCATCCTGGCTTATTCCTGTGGCTCTGCCCACACTGATGATTACTTATTTCCTTTTGTGCCAGAACTGACCAAAGAGGCCTGTGTAATGATGAATGAGCTAGAAACAAACAGGACCACTGCCATGACAGAGGCCAAGGCTGCCCTGGCCTGCGGGCCCCAGGTCTGGCTGCCCAGGAGTTCTGTCCATGGACGTTCAGGATGCCATATGCTATTCTAGCCAATGATGGGAAATGAAGGGAAGAGGGACTAGGAATGCTACAAACGGCTACTTCCTTTGGCACCCAACAAAATGTACACCTGTGTTTCTGTTGTTATTTAGTTGCTAACTCTTTTAAAACCAACTAAACTATAGCCTGCCAGGTTCCTCTGTCCGTGGGATTTCCCAAGCAAGAATACTGGAGTGGGTTGTCATTTCTTTTCCCAAGGGATCTTCCTGGCCCAGGGACTGAACCCAGGTCTCCTGCATTGGCAAGCAAATTCTTTACCACTGAGTCATCTTTACTATGTTCTACTTCCTGAGCTGTTCTAAAGACCCAGGAACCCCAAACAAGTCCTGGTAATGGGAAGGGCAACCAGAGAAGGGAAAGAATCTGAACTCTCTAAGGCCTCCAGCTTCTCGGACAATGAGTATTGCCTGGACACATCTGCCATTTGGCCACATTTAAAGGAAACATGAGGACTGACCATCAAGGCTGTGTGCACACTGTGAGTGCTGATCAGTGACAGCCCCCATGTGTCATCAAGGGGAATGAAGTCTGGGGACTTCACAGCTGCTCTGGGAATCTGTTTTAGGACCACTGTGCACCTGCCAGTCAGTGAAAGAGAAAGGGGCTGGACGGAAGAGAAGGGACAGCCCTCAGGGAAAGCCTTTCAGCCTTCTCTCAATAGAACCCCCCATCCAGCTGCTCACTGAAGGCCTGAAGAGCAGACTCACGGGGCCTTTGATTGGAAAGGTACTATTTAGTTCAATCTTGCAAATAGTGCAGGTTCTGCAATCTCCTTGTCAGACAGCCTCCCACCATGGGGTTCTCACTACTAATTTCATGGCAGGAATGATCTCATTTTAAGCCTCTTATTATTTTGTGATAAAAACCTGCCTTTCAGTCATTTCCACCTACACCCCATCCTCCCTGTTGCTGAAGAAGAGAGTCCTGCCTTCAACTGGCTCAGGAACACAGAGAGCTATGGCCTGAGCCATAAGAACTAGGGCTCCTCAGACCCAGCTCACCCAAGGATGGCCATTCAGGAAAGGAAAGAGGCTGACCAGTGGGACCAAGGCCTGCCAGGGGCTACTTGTCCACTTTCTAACTGGAGACTTGTTAGGACCCCACCTCTGCATAGGGAAGACATCCTCCCAGATAGGAAATAAAGTTATTTGGGGACTTCCTTGGTGGTACAGTGGTTAAGGTGCTTCCACTGCAGGGGGCACAGGTTTCATCCCTGGAGGTGGGATTGGGACCAAGATCCCACGTGCCATGTGGCATGACCAAAAATAAAAGTTCTTGGATGAGCACTGAAAGTCGAGACCAAAAAGTTATTTTATCCTGTCCCTGCATATAAGACAGCGTATTGAAACCAAAAGCGTTCTGTGAACGTAGTCAAGAGTGTCCTTTGAAGGCTGTTCCGGCAGGCAGGCTACTGTGTTCCCTGGACTGGGCCCCAGTCTCGGAGCAGAGAGGTTGGAGTCTGGGCAGGAGTGCTGGCAGCTTCTCTAGAGCAGGCAGGACTTACTGGGGATCTCATCCTTCAATGCACTGGCCGTGAGTCCCTATTTTCTGTGTGCCTGCTGGAGGCCCATCATGGTTTTCACATAATTGTGCTGGACATAGAAAGGGGGAGAAAATAGGAACTGATTAGGACCTGCAGACCTAGCAAGGCCTCAGAAGCCACACACCTATATCCACCCCAACATTCTTCCTGCAGATATCACCGTTTGGGGACAAGTACCCCCTTTGATGAGTCCCAGTTCTGTGAGAAAAAAATGTTCCATTCAGTCTGTCTCATTCTTTCATCCTAAAGTGTATAAAATGTTTTAAATGTTGAAAAGCAGACATGCATGTTTCAAGGGCTCACTTGAAAGTTTCTCATAAGAATTAGGTTCAAAAAGAGAAAAGAAGAGGGCTTTCTCTCCAGAGGGATGGGGACCCATGTACTCTGGAGGGCTTTCCCTCTGCAAATCAACTAGATGTTCATGAATCCTTTTAATGCACTGCTAGGCTTTTGGGAAGCAGGTTGGAAAAGGAAGCTGAAACTACATCAGTGGGCAGGGCAGTGACCAAGCAAATGCCAAACCCACCAACTTGGAATGTGGGGGTGAATCCTCGATTCCCCACATTGTGAATTTGAACTGAAACTGAAACTTCCACTTGAAGCTGGAATTATTTTCTATTGTGATAAAATACACAAAAAATAAAAATTTCCACCTTGGCCATCTTTAAGTATACAGTTCGGTGGTACTGAATACATTCATAATGTATAACCATCACTACCACCCATCTCCCTAACTTCATCATCCCAAACTGAAACGGCATATGCGTGGAGCAATAACTCCCCATTCTCCTCTCCCGGTAGATCCTGAAAAGCACTATTATACTTTCTCCCTTTATGATTTTTAAGTCATTTTATTTTTGAAAATAACTTACTGGCGAATACTTGATTTACAATGCTATGTTAGTTTCAAGTATACAGCAAAGTGATTCAGTTATACATTATGTATACATATAATCATTCTTTCTTACATTCTTTTCTCATATAGGTTATCACAGACTATTGAGTTCCCTGTGCTATCCAGTAGGTCCTCACTGATTATCTATTTTATATATAGTAGTGTGTGTATGTTAATCCCAAGCTCCTGATTTATCACTCCCTCCCCGTGTTTTCCCTTTAGTAATCATAAGTTTGTTTTTGATATCTGCGTGTTCCTGTTTTGTAAATTAGTTCATTTTTATCATTTTTAATTAGATCCCACATAGGAGTGATATCATATGATGTTTGTCTTTCTCTGATTTACTTCACTTAATGTGATAATCTCTAAGTCCATCCATGTTGCTGCAAATGGCATTATTTCACTCTTTTTTTATGTCTGAGTCATACGTACCACATCTTTATCCACTCCTCTGTCGATGGACAATTAGGTTGCTCCCGTGCCTTGACTGTTGTAAACAGTGCTGCAGTGAATACTGGGGAGCGTGTATCCTTTTGGATTATGTTTTTCTCTGGATATACCACTAGGAGTGGGATTGCTGAATCACATGGTTGTTACATTTTTTAGCTTTTTCAGGAACCTCCATACTGTTCTCCACAGCAGCTGCACCAACTTACATTCCCACCAACAGTGCAGCAGTGCTCCTTTTCCTCCACACCCACTCCAGCATTTATTATTTATTGTCTGTAGACTTCCCCCGCCTCAGCTTCATTGAGATATAAGTGCCACAGAATATAATACCGCCTAAGTTTAAGGTATACAGTGTGTTGACTTGACATATATTACAAAATGACTGCAACCATAGTAGCTAACACTTCTGTCACTTCACATAATTACTGTTTCTTTTTCGGTGGTGAAATCCTTTAAGATCTACTCTCTTAGCAACTTTCAGCTATTGATATATTATTAACAGCATTATTAACTATAATTGCCATTCTATACATTAGACCGCCAGAACCTACTCATCTTATAACTGTATCCTTAGACCAACATCTCCCTGTTTCCCACACTCCACGCCCATTCCCTGGTGACCACCATTCTAATCTCTGTTTCTATGAGTTGAACGTGTTTGTGGACTTTTTAATGAGGATCATGCTGACTGGTATGAGGTGATACCTCAGTGTACTTTTGACTTGCATTTCTCTGATAATTAGTGATATTGAATGTCTTTTTATATGGTTTTTGGCCATCTGTATGTCTTTGGAGAAATGTTCATTTAGATTTTCAGCCCCTACGATTTTTTTTTTTCCAGCAAAAAACTTAGTTTTTTATTTGTCCAAGGCCAGCTGTTGCAGGCACTGAGGCCCCAAGACTTCCAGAAGGGATGGGGGGAGCGAGCCATCCTGCCTCCCAGGTGCTGCCTGCCCCATCCTGCTTCCTGCAGGAGATGGGAGAGTAGATAAAGTATACCCTTGTGCCATCAAGTATTTCCTCAATTTTGTGAGTGTGTCATTCATTCGTGTCCGACTCTGCGACCCCATGGACTATAGCCCACCAGGCTCTGTCCGAGGGATTCTCCAGGCAAGAGTACCGGAGTGGGTTGCCATTTCCTTCTCCATGCCCCTGTGATTTTTGATTACCTCATATAAGTGGAACCATTTATTTCAACTTACTCCATCTAAGTGAAACCAAGTAATTTCAACTTATTCAGGACTCCTAGAGTTTAAGTTCAATCACATTTTTGGTCAGCTGAATTTCAACAGGGGTACCAAACAGTTCAACAGAAAAAGAATTATTTTTTCAACAGTTGGTACTGGGAAAACTGAATATCCACATGGAAAAGAATAAAGTTGAACCCCTGCGTCACCTCATATGCCCCCTCCTCTGGGCCGAGAGGGGTAGGCCTCTCTGTGGTCAGATAAGGAAGCTCCTGCATAGTGGCCACAGTCAAATGATCTCTGAGGCTGGGCTGCCTATGCCTAGTTGACCTCACTCCATCCTCTCTCATAGAGCCCTGCCTTTCCACAGAGGCACGGCCCTGTTCACTGATCTGGGCCTCCCTTCAGGGGCCAGGGTTAATAAAGCTTGATGCTCACAGCATAAGGCTAAGTGGCTGCCTGGGAAAAGCCATCCTCTTGCTGAAGGAATGGGCCCAGGCAACTCGGATGGGCAGGTGACCCTGCCCCAAGCCACAGCTGATTGAACCAACTGCACACTTAACACAAGGAGCGCCTACCTGGCCTGCGCCTCCATCGGAGGCCTCCATCCAAGAGGCTCTCCCCAATAGGCAGTGGCCTCGGGAGCCCCAGGCTCTGCCCTGGCATGCGAACCACACACGGGCTGTCTTAGCACTCACTGACCATGTCCACACCTGGCCAAGGTCTGTGGGACCACTACTGTGTGCCACTCTGGAGTTGGCAGAAGATACCCACTGACTCTGGGTGACTGGATTTCCCTGGGCTGGCGTTTTCCTCCTCTGCCTCTAAAGTGGGGAGGGCCATCCTGGCTGTCCCAGTACTGAGGTCCCTGAGGCCTTGCCTTCCTGGAGACCCAGATCCCCCAAGTTACCTTCTGTTCCATCTTGACTTTGGCATTGTAGAAGGAGACAGAGTCAGGGCCCTCGGGCAGCGTCGTCTGCTGCAGCTGGCCGAACCTGTCCTGGTCGTCTTCTCCCTAGAAGAAGCCCAACTCAGCACAGACCCTTCTCCTGGCATCGTCAGGATCTGCTCTGACAGGGCCTGTGGTGGGCATCAGGGCAGACCCTCATCGGGCTGGCGAACCTCCACCAGGAGCGCTCACAGTCCTTCAGCCCCAAGTTTCCCAGTGTCATCACAGATGCCTGTAACCGCCATCAGGACAAGGTGAGCCACTCAAGAAGGATGGCAGCAGCATGTGGTGTTTCCTGGGTCCTCATCCCCCAAAACTGGGGAGAGATCTGTGCCTGCCCACCTGCCTGGGGCAGCTGTAGGAAGGCTAGGAGCAGCCTGTCCACTGCCATGCTTGTGGAGGGGGCAGGGGGCACGGGGCACTGCCCTGTGCTCGTCCACCATCCCCATCCCCGCCCTGTGCCGCTCACCAGAGACACAATCTTGTTGAGAGGCATCATGCCTGGCCGGATGCCACCACCCGGCTTCAGTGCCATCTGCAGGTCCTCGGGGACGAAGAAGGACTCATTGTACCAGATGTCAAATTCTGCAGAGAGATGCAGAGAGCATCATGAGGGTGGGGAGTCTCAAGGAAGCAGGTCAAGGCTATGTGTGCCTGTCCTGTGCCTGTCACAGGCCTGCCCGCTGTTCACTTCCTGCTCCCAGGTCTCACCCTTTCCCATCTCCATTTCCTGCCCTCAGAGTCCTGGAAACACATCTAAAACTCCATCCCCCTGCCTCTGCCACAGAGAAGTTCTGAAGCCACTTCTAGAATCCAGCCTGTGGCCCTGCCCTGAGCCTCCTGGAACCCCAGGTGGCTGGCCAAGCTCCCCAAATGGCACACCCGTGAGCAGGCGGTGTCGACACTGGTCCACCAGGTGCTGGCAGTACTGGACCTCAGCCCTGAGGTCACGGAGGTCCTGATGCTCCGTCCGGTACTGCTTCTTGAGGTCTTTGAGCTTCAAAATCAGCAGGAATTCCTCCTCATCGATGATCATCAGCCCTTTGTTCTCATACTCGCCTGCAAGGGGATGGAGGAGGTCAGGGAATGAGGGGCCCACCTGGGGTGCGGGAAGGAAGGTGGTCAGAAAGAGGGCAGTGCTGGCAAAGCACGAACACAGGGTGAGGGGAAGGGCTGGCCGCGCAGCCAAGAGGTGGACAAGGCATGAGAAGGCTAGGCTACCAGGACAGGTCTCACAGGGAGAGGGAGCCCAGGTGAGGGGACCATAGGAGAGGCGAGCAGAGGAAATGGTACAGATGGCCCACAGTCCATGGTTCTTTTGATCTTAAACCCCATTAACCAGAATATCCAGTAAATACCTATATTATATAGGTGTTTACCTTTCATAAGTTATATAAACAAGCTGCCACGACTGGCTAGTACCACAAGGCAGTTGGGCAAGATTCCTTATTAGCAGTAGATGTAAACCCAGATTTCCAATTGTCTTCTTAACCTCAGCATTTACCAGCTACCTTGTTAGAGAGCATCAGACATCTGTATTGTGTCTGGTGGCTGGCAGAGGGCTCCAGGAGGGAGGGGTCAGTCATCCTATGAGTCATGTCCTCTACTCACGGTCTCTTTGCACAGTCCTTTTTAAGGCCTGTCAGTTTGATGAGGGTTGCTGGGTTAAGACAGAATTATCTGTGGAGCCACTCACCCGGCGGTCTACTGCCTATAGCACTTGAAAGTTCAGCAAAAGCATCGTGTCAGTACCCAAGCCCAGGCTCCTGGAGAGTTAGTCCTGTGTGTGACTGAGGTGTGTGGCCAGGGTGCATGAGGCAGTCCCCAGTACCTGGGGAAGGCATTAGCACTTCCGCTGATGTTTATGGGGGGAGAAGTGAGGCACGTGAAGTGTCACTGACACCATTCATGGAGAGGCAAGGGCTCCAATTCAAGGTGTCTGCAGCGGGGAGGCCAGAGTTGCCCTCACCTTCACTGCAGAGCAACCTGATCAGCGGGCTGTGGGCCAGTCCCAGTGTGGTTACCTGATAGACACAAATCTGTCTTTTTTTTTTTTTTTTTGAGCTGTACCATGGGGAATGTGTGATCTTAGTTCCCTGACCAGGGATCAAACCCACTCCTCCTGCATTGGAAGCACTGAAGGACCACTGGACTGCCAGGAAAGGCCCAAAAATCCATCACAGAGACTTTACAGCACTCTGTTGAGATAGGGAGTGATAACATCTCTTATACTTCCCAGAGGTTCTCTGAGTATCTCCAAAGAAAAAAATTTCTAAGAGTTGAACTTAAGATGATTTTCATTTTTCTTTCATGGAAGACATGCCTCATGTCTAATGTCCCACATTAAATGACCACTCTGGGCTGACAAGTGGCTGCCAGTCAAGGTACCTAGCAGGTATTTTAAAAAATGAACTACTTGATCTATTCCCTTAAGATAAAGTTATTTTACTTGGTATTTTACCAACTAATGGGAAAACAACTGCTTGGGGGGTAGGGAAGGGCAAAAATGTTTTCTGATATTGATAAAATTTTAACTACTTAAAACTACTGTTTATTTTTTCTCCTTCCCATCCTTTAAAAATATACATTTTTCAGGCATATTGAGGAGTAAGTGATATATCAGCGTAATATGCATATGATTTAAAATATGTAAATATATAATCAGTTCCGTCACTCAGTCGTGTCTGACTTTGCGACCCCATGAATTGCAGCATGCCAGGCCTCCCTGTCCATCACCAACTCCCAGAATTCAAATATATAATAAGGTGTTGCATATTCAAAGACCTGGAGGAGGGTGTGGCAACCCACTCCAGTATTCTCACCTGGAGAATCCCCATGGACAGAGAAGCCTCGTGGACTACACACAATCCATGGGGTTGCAAAGAGTCAGACACGACTGAGCGACTAAGCACATATTCAAAGAAGGTGTGGGCAGAGGGAAAAGGACTCTGGCTCCCCAGGGCTGACCAGAGCCAAGTGATGCCCCAGGGAGGAAGGCTGCACCCCGGCCTCCCCTGCGGCTCCCCTTCCAACTCTGTCCTCCGGTGCCCACATCTGCCCATCCTAAGCAGGGTGACTGAGATCCCACTGTCCCCCAACTACCTTCTCAGCACGCTCACCTTGCTTCTCTCGTAGTGATTTCTGTAAATTGAGTGCCTCTTTGGTCATGTCGATCTCCCGCTTGATGGCATTGATGCGCTGTGTGGTCTCGCTGGCCCTTTTCCTCCGTTCGTTCAAGATGGATTTGTTTTCTTTGAAGATGCGGTTGATCTCACTACCGCGCTCATTCTTAAAGTCCTCAAAGGCCACAGGCTTGGTGGGTGGGGTGCTGGGCCTGAAGATGGAGAGGGAGATGAAGGGAGAAAAGGGGCAGCTTGTCTTGACGCCACCGGGCACTTCACATTTCTTCCCTGGGGCTTCTGTGAGCTGGGGGTCAGAATTCCTGGGCACCACCTACCCTAGATGAGAGGTAAACTGTATAGGAATCATTCTCTCATCTCTGTTCTATTCAGCCCATTGCAGAAAATGAAAATAAGGAAAAATATAAAAAACAAAGTACCACTCATTATCTACTAGCAACCACACTTTAATGTATCTCCTTCAGGAATTTATTTGATAAGTTTTTTGATATTTGGATCATGCAATATATATAATCCTGCATCCTTCTTCACAGAAGCATTCTTCCATGCTATTAAAAACTCTTTGAGAATCCTAGTTATTATTAACTAGATGTAAGATGAAGTGCCGTGTAGGTGAAAGTAGATTGTCTGCAACTTAGTTTGAAATCCGTTTTAAAAAAAAGTTGGATGAAAAGATGGAGAGAAAAACACGTGATGAAATACTATAGTAACAGTACAATCAAGAGGGTGTTCACTATACAGAGATTTCAACTTCTCTGAATGTTTGGAAATGTTCACAAGCTGGAGAAAAATTCTTCATGTGCATCTTTGTACATTTCAAGGGCAGAATCATTCATTTGGTGCCCTTTCCCTAATGTTTATTATTGAAAGTGTTACCAAAAAAATTTTCCTTTTGCTTTTTAAATTAATGACACAATCTTTTTATATAAATTTGTGTCTAAATCTCTGATTATTTCCTCAGGGCAGATTCCTAAAAACTTAATTACTCAAAACTCAATTCCTAAAAACTCAATGACCGGGGAGAGGAACTGGGTGGCTGGAGGAAGGCTCTCACACTTGAGAATTTTGTATCTTTTGAATACATTACTTAGCCATAATGTGCGAATTTAATTATTTAAATAATTGCTATTTGGAGGGTCTAAAATGATTTCATATGTCCCTGCATCTTGGGTGGCCCCTGAGGTTGAGCTAGTTTGCGCCTGTATAAGCCACCGTGTTTCTCCTTTGGGGCTGTGCTCCTAGTCTTTGTCTGTCACCCTAGTTTATCTCTCTTCTGTCTGCAGGAGCTCTTTCCACGTCATAGTCTGGTTTTGTATAATCTGGCGCAGGAGCTAGCATTAGATGGTCACCTGGGTGGGCGTAATTCCTCCTTTGGCGAGTCAGAGGCCAGGGGCTCAGTATTGGAGGTCTCCCGGTCCCGCACAAGCATGTCTTTGACATCCCCATCCTTGGAGGACAGGATCATCTGGGTCTTGGAGGTGGAAACATCCAAGTCCTTGCCACTCAGAGGGCTGCTGGCACCCTCCTTTCTTGCTGAGGAGCTGGAAGGAGAAGGGAGGGAGACCCCGGGCTCAGTGTCTCTGATGCTGAGGGGAGTAATCCTGCTCAACACTCATACACCAGAACCCCATCCCACTCAGCTCCGGTCTTAACACACACCTCGGCCAAAGGATGGAGAGTACAGCCCTAAGCCGTGTATGTGGGGAGGAGGAGGGGAGCATTTGTCTCCCTTTTATCAGAACAAGAGGTCCTCCCTTGGCCGTCCTGGCAGGAGAAACCTGGGAGGAATGGGGAGTCTCCAGTTTGGAAGCATGAGGACCTTGGGGTAAGCCACAGGCTCTAAGGAGCATCCCAGCTCCTGAGGCAGGAGTCACACAGGCACTCCTGGGAAGGAAAGCAGAGCCCTCACCCTGGGCGCGTCTGTCTGAGGCCCAGCAGTAAAGACAGACACGTCTGCACCCCTGCTCTGACCAGCCCACAACCTGCTCGCCCACCTGCCATCAGTGCCCACACCACCTCCCGGGAAAAGAGCCCTCCCTCTCCACGTGATGGCGCCCAGGTCCCTGCCTCCCGAGAGGCAGGTGAGAGCAGGGCAGAGCTGAAGGAAGGCTGCCGTGGCTCCCTCCGTGACTGCTTCCTTCTCTGGCCTTCTTGCAACAGGTGTGGCCTGGGGCCCAGGCCTCGATCTGCTGTCACACTGATTGCCTGACTGCAGCACAGAGGGGTGACCGCCCTGCCTGAAGAGCAGGAGGGGTCCAGGACGCCCCGCTACCCAATGCCAGTCCTGCACGGGACAGTTTGCTACCGCCAGCTTTGACCCATGTCCTTTCACAAGGAAAAGGTGATGATGGTTAACAACATGTTGGTACTGAGGTCTTCCAGGGACAGGGACTGCGTTTACTCACTTATCCTCAAAACCACCCCCGTGACTGATGCTATTATTATAATTCCCACTTAGGGGGAGGAAACCGAGGCAGAGAAGCTCTCATGCCTCACAGAAGGTGACCCTCTTGGGTGAGAGAAGTACACAGCAAGGAGGTGAGCCCGTGAGTTACCCTCAGAGTGGGGGCTCTGTCCACCACAGCACTTCCCAGAGAGGCTGGCTCATTAAGGGAACCTTGACATTCCTCCCACCTTGCACCTACAAATGTGTCTTGCCTGCAAGGTGGGGGTGGTTTTTAGGTGACATGGGTGCCAATTAGCTGGGTCACAGAAGGAATGTGGTGGGGGGTGGGTTTCCACGTGAAGTACCAGTGGGCGAGTGGCAGCCCAGCGTCTCAGATCCATCCTACCACTCCTCAGCAGTGTGACCTTGGAATGGCCTCCCCTCTCTGAGCCTGGTTTCCTCACTAGTAAACTGGAGACGTCAGCTCCCAGCTCACAGAGCCGCTGTGAGCATGACAGGTGAGCAGCCCCAGCCTGGGCCCCACAGACGCTGTCAGTATTGGCGGGGGCGATGTCCATTGTGACCACCCCACCCCATCACTAAGACGGGGGCAGGGAGGGGCAGTTGTGTCCTCCCCTTCGCCAGCCAAGGAGGGCAAGGTGCTGATCAGCAGGAGCATCAGCAACATCACTCACCTGACCTGCTCTTTAAACAGCTTCTTGGACTTGGATTTCTTCCCGGGTTTGACAGAGAAAGGGGCGACTCCAAGTCCAAAGCCTTGTCCGTCAGGCTCGCCCACTAGGTGGCCATCAGCGTCTACGAGCCCTGCCTGGACAGAGGCCAGTCACAGGTCTGCAGGTCAGATCAAGTGTTCAGGCTCCTGGGGGACCCAGGTGTATATGGACCAAAGGTGGACATGTTCATCCCACACACCGAGATGTGGCTCCTGTGGATGTCACTTCAGGCTGTGCCCACGTCCGCTGTCTCCGACCACCCCACCAAACATCCATTGTCTACACCAACTGTTCTCATAGCTGGGTGTCTCATCCATACTCTGAGACTCCTGAGGCCCACTTCCAACCTAACTGTGGCAACTGTCTTGTTTGCTGCTGGGCACATCTCCAATTTATGGAGATCATTTTGAATTCATACGTGGTTGACTCTTGCATGGGTCATTCCATGCTCATGCTGGTGTTAACCTTTACCTGTTACAACCCTAGATCTGCTTTAATGCAGGACACTCGCTGCTTCTGGCAAGATCTGGGAATGCAAAACTCTAATGTGAGT
Source organism: Ovis canadensis (assembly GCF_042477335.2). Lineage (NCBI taxonomy): Eukaryota > Metazoa > Chordata > Mammalia > Artiodactyla > Bovidae > Ovis > Ovis canadensis. Next base: position 66,993,731 of record NC_091263.1, on the reverse strand, counting down.
CTTGTCGGCAAGAGGCAGGCGTGCTTACCTTCTGGACAGCAGAGATGGCTGCATAGTCATTCTTGTCTATGAGGGTGTACTTCCTGCGCAAAGTGGACTCCACTTCCTGTTCCTGTTGGCTTGGGAGACAGAGTGAAAGAACCCCTTGCACCTGGGCAGGCTGAGCCCACTGGGGCAAGCACCAAGTTCTGGAGTTAGAAGTTGTTTGTGTGTGGCCTCGGAGACAGAGCCACGCCCTCATCATGAACCAGACCAGACAGAACATGCTCACTGCCCACCCCCCACTTCCCAAAGCATGTACCCACTGTCCAGTCCCCAGATCCACAGGGGTCACCCTATGTGTCAAGGACAGCTGCTCTAAGATGACCTTGGACAAGGACCCCAAGCCTGCATCATGCATCCCTATCTGTCTCTAACAGGCCCTTCGGAATCATGTGCCCAGCTTCTGTGATAACACCCAGCATGAGCCAGTCAGGCTACAGGTATGTCTGTACCCCAATAAACCACAAATCCCTCTTGAGGTGGGGAGGAGGGTGCCAGGAGCATCAAAACACCCTGCTCTGCCCACATAAAGACCTCCTGTCCAGTGAACAAACTCAGGAAACCAGGGACTGCCTCCTCTCTGCTTAGCCCTTAAAAGGGGGGCTGTCCCCACTTCCAGAGGAAGGGGAGGGTAGGAGGACCTGAGAGCTCAGAGGCAGACTGCTGGGATCACCCAGGGCTGCCATACCCAGAGGCCTCTGATCCAGCTCCGCGCACACCAGACAGAAGGCAGAGCGCCTGGAGGCCAGCACCCAGACCATGGGAAAGGAGAATGGCAGCCTGATGCAGGACTGGGTGGGTGTGGTGGCTCCCTTACCTCAGCACCATCCGGAACTGGTTGAACACCTCCTGGATCTGTCTGAGGTTGATTATCTGGAGAGGAGAGCAAGGCAGAGGTTAGACCAGGGGCACCACAGGACTAAGGCTGTGTCTGTAGAGAAATCAGTACCCCTTGACTAAGCCTTGGACCATGTGTCTCAAGAAGGGGACATGTACCAACACCCTCTCAGCAAAGTGCCAGTAAAGCCCTCCTCAAGAACAGAGAAACCCTTGATTAGTAATTTGGAAGCTATTTATTGAAGCTATTAAAAAAAAAATCACCTTTTCTGACTGAAGATATATATAAAATTGAAATGACTCTAGTTCTTGAAGGTACTAAGAAAACATCTAAATAAAATTAACTGTCCTCAGCTCTCTCCTGCTTCCAAAAGGGTCCATTATGAACCATTCTGTGTGGGCCCAGACACATACACACACCTGTGGCTAAAGGGGAGACCATCGGCCTCTCTTGACCCCATTGCCCTCTAGCATTAGCCTTGACGGTCATTCTGGGGCTGCCCTTCCTAGAAAGACCAGAAGAGCCCTCAGCTGTCCCAGGCCTGCCTCTGGCAGCTGCTGACGGTGACAGGCTGGACAAGGCTCTGGCCGTGAACCCCTGATGAGAGGCCTGCCAGCCTGTGCTCTGAAAACAGAATGCCTCTCTCCCCCTGAGAGCCTTCCCTTTGTGGCTGCTCTATTCCTCCTTGGCCCACTCCAGCATGGGCCCTGGAGGGGTCCACCTTGTAGACAACCAGCATGACCATCATCCTTTAATGTCCCCCCTCTGCTGCCACAGACAAGCCCCTGAGGTGCTGCCTCTCAGTTCATCCCAGCCCATTTCCCTCCCTACCGTACAGGTCAGACCACCAGAGTACACGAGCTTGAGCATTTTCATGATGCCACTCAGCAGGGAGACTGCTGAGCTCTGAGGTTCGACCCAGAGCAGCTTGGCTCTAGGAGCTGTACTGGTGGCCCCGTAATGGACCACCCCCACTGTATTCAAGGTTTGGACCACCTCCCCTGTGTTCAAGGCTGTGGGGCACCCACAGCCTTGCGACCCTAAACATGGATGCTGTGGCCTCAGTGGGCTGAAGGGCCCTGAGGCCAGGAGTCCAGCACCACCTACGCTATACCCACTGCACCCTCTCAGTGAGGTTCCCAGGCTAGCGCAGCATACATCATGGTGTGGCCGGGAGACAGGCCCGGGCCAGCCAGACATGGGGGTCCTGAAGGGCTCCTTACGTCAATCTCTTCCAGTGTTCCCTCCAGGTACCTTCGCACCTGGGAGTTGATCTCCGCAATCTGGATTTCATCCATAGGGTCATAGTTCACGAGGGTACGGTTGGCCTTGGAGAAGGAAGAGGAACGTACTGTTAAGCTCCAAGCACCCGAGCCCAAGCAGGGTGGCAGGGACCATTCTGAGGACCAAAGTGGGGAGGCTGGGCAGAGAGCCTGGCTACCCAAGCCACTTTACTCCCTTCATCACCATGTCCTGGTAGGGAGGGCCTCACTCACAGGCCAGGTAGTCGGGTCAGCACGGGACAACCAGGTGGGGTAGGGAAGGAAAGGCTGCCAGACAAGGGCCTACTCCTCCAATCTGGGGGGCTCTGCTGGCTGAACCTCAGCAGACTGTGGGATGAGGGCCACAGGAGGGAGGGGGCGCCTCTGCCTTGAGACCCTCTGGACCATGAGCATGAGCTCAGACCAGCACTGGAGGTCTCCTGCTCCCCACCCCTACCTTCCAACTCCCTGCTGCCCCTAATAACCATCCAGCCTGTCCACCTCCCTGACCTTGAGCCGTCATCAGGCTGTCTGCCTCTGTACCCATACCTGCCAGGCCTGTGGCCCCTGCTCTTCATCCCCCTGCCTACTGCCTGGCTCTGCTCCCTGACCATCTGACAGCCCTGCCCACATCTTGTTCTTCCAGAGTCTCTGCCCAACAGGCATCCCTGATCCCCCAGGCCTTCTGCCCCCACAGTCTCTGTTCCCCCAGTCCCCTGTCTACTCAGCCCCTGGGCCCCCTGTCCACCCAGTCCCTCTGCTCACCCAGCCCACCCTCTGATCCACCCCTGCCCTGACCCACTGCCCCCTCCCACCTAGTCCTTTTGCCCACTTGGTACCCTGACCCCAGTCCCTCTAGTATTCCGCCCATCACCTCTAGCTCCTTACCAGGCTGTCATGGATGGCTAGTTCCTGCTTGAGCAGTGCTAGCTCCTTCTCCAGGTTCTTGACCATTCTCTGCCAGGGAAGCATATGGGGAGGCGGGGGTAGCAAGGAGGACAGTCAGAGAAGCCACTTAATAATTCCCCACCCTGGATGACCCAGAAAGTTGTTATGGGGAGGGAGGTGGGAGGGGGGTTCATGTTTGGGAATGCATGTAAGAATTAAAGATTTTAAAATTTAAAAAATAAAAAACTAAAATTAAAAAAAAAAAAAAAAAAAAAAAAAAAAAAAAAAAAAAAAAAAAAAAATAATTCCCCACCCTGTCCTTGGACATCCTGGCCCTTGCAGGCAATCTATGGAGTGTGATCTCAACATTTGGATGATTCCCTCCCAGCTGGTGACTTTTCCCCAACTGGGTGAGTTTAGGGTTTGAAGGGGTTTCAGCACTTCTCTGTCCTTTGCCTCTTACTTGCAGGGAAGACTGAGAACAGAGTCAGTATGGGCTCCACTAGGACCACCCTAAAGCCCGACTCCAGAAGCTCCAGCATACTTCAATCCACCACGGTCACTGCCCTCTCCATGCAGCCTGTGCCTCCAGGATGTCACCCTCATCCTCTCCAGCCACTACACAAAGCATCACCATTCCGCACTGACAGGTATGCCACCTCCATTTATTGCTGCTATAAACAATGCTGCAGAACACTTTGCTCTTACATCTTTGTGTAGGATAACAGTGACCTATGCGCTATGTCAGAGAAGGCGATGGCACCCCACTCCAGTACCCTTGCCTGGAAAATCCCATGGACGGAGGAGCCTGGTAGGCTGCAGTCCATGGGATCGCGAAGAGTCAGACATGACTGAATGACTTCACTTTCACTTTTCACTTTCATGCATTGCAGAAGGCAATGGCAACCCACTCCAGTGTTCTTGCCTGGAGAATCCCAGGGGCCGGGGAGCCTGGTGGCCTACCGTCTATGGGGTTGCACAGAGTCGGACACGACTGAACCGACTCAGCAGCAGCAGCAGCAATGCGCTGTGATCTGCCCCATTACTCCTTGTCTACGCTTCTGCCCCTGCTCATGCCACTCCCACCAAATGAGCACGCTCCTGCCTCTGTGCTGCCTGTCCCCTCTGCCTGGGACATGCTTCTCCCAGGTATTCGCATAGCTCACCTTCCTCAAGTCTCGGTTCAAACACTGCTAAATTAGGCGCCCCTCAGTTACCCCATGTAAAACTGCAATCCCCTCCCACTCTCACACCACGCTTTTTAAAAATCTTGCTCTAGTTTTTTTTCATAGAACATACCCTAGAGCAGTACTAACAGAACTTGCTGTAATGAGGGAAAGGTTCTGTTTGTGCCACAAGCCACATAAAGCTATGGAACACTTAGAGTGTGACTAGTGGGACAGAGGAACTGAATTTTTAAAAAATTTTTGATTTTATTTAATTTTACTGATTTCAGAGCACTTTCTTGGAGGTCCCGTGGTTAAGACCCTGCACTTCCACTGCCGGGGGTATAGGTTTGATCCCTGGTTGGGGAACTAGTATCCCTGTGGCATGTTCAGTTCAGTTCAGTTCAGTTCAGTCGCTCAGTCATGTCTGACTCTTTGCGAACCCATGAATCGCAGCACGCCAGGCCTCCCCGTCCATCACCGACTCCTGGAGTTCACTCAGACTCACGTCCATCGAGTCCGTGATGCCATCCAGCCATCTCATCCTCTGTCGTCCCCTTCTCCTCCTGTCCCCAATCCCTCCCAGCATCAGAGTCTTTTCCAATGAGTCAACTCTTCGCATGAGGTGGCCAAAGTACTGGAGTTTCAGCTTTAGCATCATTCCTTCCAAAGAACACCCAGGGCTGATCTTCAGAATGGACTGGTTGGATCTCCTTGAAGTCCAAGGGACTCTCAAGAGTTTTCTCCAACACCACAGTTCAAAAGCATCAATTCTTCAGCGCTCAGCCTTCTTCACAGTCCAACTCTCACATCCATATATGACCACAGGAAAAACCATAGCCTTGACTAGACGGACCTTTGTTGGCAAAGTAATGTCTCTGCTTTTGAATATGCTATCTAGGTTGGTCATAACTTTTCTTCCAAGGAGTAAGCATCTTTTAATTTCATGGCTACAGTCACCATCTGCAGTGATTTGTCATGAGGTGTGACCAAAAAGAAAGTTTTGTTTTTATTTTTTTTTACTGATTTCAGAAGCCATGTGTGAGTAGTGGCTACTGTATTGGACAGTGAAGCTCTAGAACTTAAGCTATTTTAGTTTTAAGAAAAATTATATATATTTAAGGTGTACAACATTGATGTTTTGATATACATGTACACGATGAAATGACTACTACAGACAAGCTAATTAACATATCCACTAGTCACCATTTTTTGTGTATGTGGTACAGCTTCTGAGATCTACTTCCCTTGCAAATTTTCAGTATACAGCACACTACTATTAACTATATTCACCATGCTATATGTTAGATCCCTGGAACTCATTCGTCTTAGGACTAAAAATATGTACTCTTTGACCCACATCTCCCATATCTCAGTCTGCCTGCTCCCACTCCTGGTAACCACTGCTCTGCTTTCTGCCTCTGTGAATTTGACTTTGTTAGGTTCCACATATAAGTGAGATCATGCAGTGTTTTTCTTAGTGTATGTGGCTTATTTCACTTAGCACGATGTCCTCAAGGTTCATCCATGTTGTTGCAAATGGAAGAATCTAGAACCGACTGATTTCTTATGTTTATTACATCTGTCTCTCCCATCTCTAGTGAACTGTCAGCTCTTTAAGACACCTTTGTGTTTCTGTTGGTCCACTGACGTGTCCCAGGTGCTTCAAAAAGTGCCCGGCACATAGTAAGTACTCCATAAATTTTAGCTGAACGAATAAATGATACACTTCTAGAAGCAGAATTGCTTAGTCATTTTACATCTGATACTGTCCTTGAGTCTTTCATATAAGCCCAGGACTTCAAGTTGAGAACCTTCAGTGTGAACAATAGGCTTCTTTTAGTTGTTCAAAATAGCCACTAGAGGGAGCCCCTGACAGCTGGGTCTCAGGTTTAGTTCTTTGGTCACTACGTGATGTCTGACTCTTTTGCGGCCCCATGGACTGTAGCCTGTCAGGGTCCTCTGTCCATCTGGTGACCAAAGCAGTGACCAGTCTATAGCAAGGGGTCCCGGTGGCTCACTGGCAAATCAGAGCACAAAGCCTGAACTCAAGACCCATGACCAGGGTCCAAATTCTGACTCTGCCCCTCTGGGCAACCTCAAGATAGTCCTTCAGTGGACTTCCTATGAGGTGACTGAGGGAAGTCCTATGAGAGAGGACTGGCGGCCAGCCCCTACTCATCTTCATCCCCTTGTCCCAGCTGAGGGGTCTCAGTTCTAGAAAATGCACTCTACGCAGCCAGGGAAACTGGCTGAGCTGCTGGGGACCTCCAGCTCGATGACTCCTCCGTCCAGCGTGGTGTGAGGAGCCAGGCTGAGACCTCCGGGCCAGTCAGGAGATGGAGGAAAAGGGCCATCTGCTGCCCTGGCTCCCTAGGTGCCAAGCGGCACCCTGAGAGCGTGAAAGTGAAGTGAAAGCGAAGTCGCTCAGTCGTGTCCGACTCTTTGCGACCCCATGGATTGTAGCCTACCAGGCTCCTCCCTCCATGGGATTCTCTGCACCCTGAGAGCGTGGAAGCCACTTTCTCAAGCACTCGTGCACAGAAAGGAAAAGGCTCATCGCAAAGATTATAAACACATTTGCATTTGGCGACATGGCAACTTGGCTGTCCAGGACCAACAGTGCCGATTTCAGAACAGGAATTACATTAAAATGAAAGTCCTTGCCATCAGGTGCAATGCCCACCCAGCCAGGTTCACAGGTGGTAATGTGGTAGTCCTAAGCTAAGTGAATAGCAAATAAGAAAAATTAATAAGAAATGCTCCAAGCTACAGAAAAGCATAAAAAATAATGCCATGAAACTTTGGGAAGACCACCCTAAAATCTGACTTTTTAACAGCATGCTAAATACTGGCTGCAGGTATTTTTTGTTTTTAAAAGAAATAAAAAATTTAAGATAAATGTGAAGCCCCTGGACCCCACTCTGAGTCCATTCCCCACCCTGACATCCAGAGGGAACCCCCAGCTCAGTTTGGTCTTTTCACTCCTACACAGTGTTTTCTTTGGCTGCACGCACATGTATGCACTAAGAATAATCAGCATTGCTTTTTATGTTCTTATACTTGGTATGAATGGTAGATGCCACCGTTTCAATCCCCAAGTTGTTTTCTCCCTAGAGATTATCCATGCTCAAAGCTCAAGCTCTGGCTCCCTCCCTCCACAACCTGCTTAGCTACTCTTCCGTTAAGGGCTATTAGTTGCATTCCTAACTTTTCACCATTGCAGTAAGCGGTGCAGCACCGCTTTCTGTAAGTCTCTGTGCATCTGTGAGAATGCCGCTGGACTGTACACCGAGGAGTGACGCTGCCTGTCTGCAGAACCGAGTGGCCTGCTAACTCACATTTCACTGTGCTAAATGATTTCTACTCGTTACCGTCCTCTTCACAACATCTCTTTGAGGGTGGACTCTGTTATTCTTCCCTTAGAAAGAACAAGCATCTCACTGAGGCTAGACAGCTGAGAGAACAGGCTACTGAGCCAGGATAGCGCAGCGCACGTGCCAGGGCTCTTAACTACAGGGCAAGTCGTTCTCCAAGTGAGGTCCCAGAACAGCAGCGCTAGGAACACTTCGGAGAAATCCGAACCCTCAGCCCCACTCCAGACGGAGGCAATCAGGAGCTCTGGGAATGGGTCCAGTGACCTGTGGTTCTGTGAGCCCTTGGGGTAATCTCTAAGCTCTACTTCTTCCTCAACCTCCACACCATGGTTTAGATACACAGAGCCCTGGGACTGTTATTTTCCTTCAGGATTTAAAGTCTGGAAAGTTTAGGTGATTTGTCATGGGTTTAGGGCACACATGTGCTCCTCTCCAATAACTATGATTGCATAAGCCTCTTAAAGGAAAAGCAAATTATTGGTAAATGTATTTTTACTTCAGTAGATGTTGCCAAAATGCTCTCCAAAGTGGTTGGCAGTTACCCTTTGACAAGAAATAAATAAGATCTGCTGTTCTGCACATGCTCACCCTGTTTTGCATTGTCAGAAAATGTCTAATTTTTGCTAGTCTGAAGGTGGAATTCCACTAAGGTTTTTAATTGCATTTCCCTGGTTAGTGTTGATGCTGAGCATTCCTCCTGATGGGTCAGCTGTATGCCAAGAGGCATCACTCAGGCTGGGAAGAAAGCGGTTCAGTAGTGACCTAGCCAGATGAGTCTGAGAGACAGCCCACACAGATTAAGCTCAGAAGCAGCTCTAAGGACTCCCATGCAGAAGCCTGGGGTACTCAGAAGCCTTGCGGCCCCATGCATTGGGTGAGGCCCTGACCTAGCCCTTTCACCTTGGTGGCAGCCCCCAGGGGGGTCTCCAGGGACTCTGAACACTGACCTACCCCAGAACAGAAAGTGACTGACTCAGGACAGCATGGGTATCTTTGGTGGAAGCAGGGAGGGAAGCCAGGTTCATGGGACCCGGGCAGCAAACCCATATATCTTCCCCAGAGGGAGACACCTGCCTACTCCTTAATACCTCAGCGTCGTACTTTTCATTGATGGCAGGCTCGGTGGTGACCAGCTTCATCCTGCTGGCGAACCGCAGTGAAGACAACTGAAAAACAGATCAGACAGACCTCTATGTTCTTGGCAAATTACTTGTGACTAGAGATATTTGCTAAACAATGTCTAAAGGAGTACACTAGAAAGCAAATCTCCCCAAAGAGAGGAATGCTCCATGGGCCCATGGGGTGACATCTGGGGGGTCTTGTCTGTGTCCCTCCAGGGGCACAGCCAGCCAGGGGTGATTTGGCTGGAGGCCCATGGGTAGGCACTTGGGAGACAGCCCCGGAGCACTGATGTTCCATGAGGAGTGGGGGGCTGTTCCCTGGTGTGAGGAGCAGCCAGAGGCACATGAGGCAGGCCCTGACATCCCAGCCTCAGACTATGCTGGACTGACTCAGGGCCTGAAGCAGGGAGGCAGACTCAGAGGAGGGATGGGCCACCCAGAAATAGCCTGAGGAAGGCCTGAAAGGGCTCTTCCACTGGACAATCTTACCTAGTGGTTTAGAGCTCTGCACAGACTGACCGACTGTACATCCTCAGATGGGTCTTGTAACCTCTCTGTAAAATCGAGGAGACCTGGCTCACAAGGTCACTGGGAGACTTAGTGCTTAGGTATGTAATGTGCTCTGGACAGAACTGGCCCACAGTCAGCCCTCAGAGAGGCCCCTGTCATTAGAGTTACTTGTGCGTGGGGTGAAAGCAGACTCCTGCTGCAAATACAGCAGCACGTGTGGGCACGACTCCCTTGTACACACAGGCAGGGTCACTGCATAAAGCAGCACGAATCACGACAGGCACTGCTTTAAAGTTAGAACATTTGGAGAAGAGAATCATGACCTTCCACACTGGCAATCTGCCTTTGTCCCAAGCAGCTCCTCGGGGCTTCTGTGGGCTCAGTCCTGGGCAGAGATCCCAGGTGGTGTGGGTACGAGCCTCTGGGGACAGCAGGTGCCAGGAGAGCTGCTTCCTGTGTGACCATCTCCGAGGTGGGCATCAGGGGAGAGAGTGTCTTCCACAGTCTAGGAGGACAGATTTCTCAACCAGGCAGCCAGGAGGCCCAATAGTCACATGACTCCTCTTGGGGTTCACTCACGCTTTATGATACTCTGAGACCACTAGGTCCTGAAGCCTTCCTCTGGGGATGCTGCCTGCACGTCAGCTGGAGCGCCCATCCCTGGCTTCCCACGTCCCAGGATGCTGAGTGTGCAGCAGGAGAACTCCCCCTGGAAGCTGGGACGGTCGCTAATGCACAAAGCTGGGAGGCCCCGCAGGAGCGTCTCGCCCTGCAGTGTCTGACCTGTTTCACTGAGTGGATTCTGCATACGACTGAAACTTGCCCTGAGCTGTCCACACTTGAGCAAAATGTCTATGGAGAGATTTCCAGTCCTATCTCACTTATGATGAGTTGGGAGGAGAGGCAGGGAGCCTCAGCTATGTGGACTCTCCTGTGTCACTGGCTTAGCTCGTATTCTTGCCTCTGGTTCTCATAAGCCTCTCGCCTCCTCAGATCACCTGTTTCCTGCTGCTGGGTTCATCTCCCTGAGTCACGAGTCTGGCCACAACCCTCTTACTAAAGCCCCGTGACAAGCCCTGCCATCTTCAGGAGAGCAGCTAAGGCCCAGCATGGCCACCAGGGCCCCTCCAGCCACTCACCTTCTCCTTCCTCTTTCCTGAGCCTCCCGCTGCGTGGGTCAGGAAACACAGTGCTTGCCCTACCCAGCTGATGCACAGCCTCGTCTCCTCACAGAGGCCCCCACACTCAGCTTGCCCCCTGCCTTGCCTCTCCCTCGACACAGCTTCTGCCCCTTGGGACTTGGTATCTGGATCCCGGCTGGAGCCCTTTTGGCTCAGACTCATCCCCTGGATCCGTCCACTCTTGACCATGTCTGTGGCTACTGAGTCAGTTTACTCAGTCCGCACGCCTGAGGATGGATGCTAATCCGGCTGCCCTGACTGTCCTTACGTACCGTCTCTTCTAACTGAGCAGCTTCTCCATAGATGTTTGTCACGAGGACCATGTTGCAATTTCCCCCTGCAGAAAGCAAGACACAGAAGGTCCATGAACCATGTGGGTTTTCTGCCAAGACATTCCTTTGAGGCTGGTGGCGGTGATCTGTTATTATATGAGCGCTTGTGTCCCCTCAAACTTCATATGTTGAAGTCCTAGTGCCCAAGGTGATGGCATCTGGAGGTGGGGCCTATAGGAAGTGATTAACTTTAGATGAGGTCATGAGGGTGGAGCCCCATAATAGGATCAGCGCCCTTAAAAGAAGAGAGAGAGAGAGACCAGAGCTCTGTCTCTTTGTGATCTTTCTCTTTTCTTTCTCTCTCTCTTGGTCATGTAAAGACACAAGGAGAAAGTGGCCATCTACAGGTCAGGAAGGCAGTGTTCACCAGGAACCATTCCTGCTGGACCTTGATCTGAGACTTCCAGCCTCCAGGAGGGTGAGAAACAGATGTCTGCATAGTGTAAGCCCCTCAGTCCATAGTATTTGGTTCTAGCAGCCTGACCCGACTGAGGGCCAGAGAAGACACACGAAAGCATGCACAAGCCTGGGAGGCAAGGGGAAGAAGCAGAGAAGAGGGAGAGGCCGCCAAAGGTACCTAAAGGAGGAGCTGGGGAGAAAGCAGAGGCGAGGTGGCTGGGGCAGGGCAGAGGCCTGTGGCCAGGGCTTTGCTTATGGGGGGCACAGAGTTAATAATCACACACCCACCTTCAGGCCCAACGCAAAAGCTTGGGAACACAGGATGACAAGATAGCCCCTGCTCCTCAATCAGAGAGGCTGAAGGAAAGGGAAGACCTCACAGGAGAGGCCCTCCACCTGAGGCTTCAAGGCGATGAAGGATTCTGCCAGCTGGTTCAGGGATGGTGGGACATGATAGGTTGCCCCCGGTAGAGGCCAAAGCTTAGGCAAAGCCTCTGAGGAGGGAGCAGAATGGCATGGGGGACACGAGAGGGCACTGTGCTTGATTTTGCCTTTCCAGGTGTGTCTGAGGTCACTGTGAAAAGGCTGCAGGCAAGTCCATGCCACCGGGAGGGAGCAAGCCATCACCACCAGTAGCAGACACGCCAGTCCTGTCCCTCCTCCCTGCACACCAGCCACCCCTCACCTAATGAGTCCTTGAGGGCGTGGGTGAGCTTGCACTGCCGGAAGGGGATGTGGTCTCGCTTCTGGTCCCCAAGGGCAATGATGGCCTGCTCCAGGAATGACAGCGACTTGTTGATGTAGGTGGCTTCCTTCAGGACTCGGCCCTCAGACTACAAACCAAAGGTCAGTTCTGCTTCAGGCCAAGTGGAGAGGCTGCCCCACAAAAAACACTGCAGGTCTGTGGCCAGGCCAGAGCCTCCTGCCCAGAAGCAGGGTCTTCTCTTCCTGTCTTGTATTCCACGTTGGGCTAATAAGAACACTCCAAGGAATGCTGATGCAGATATTCATATGAGTGAATGCTCATATGAATATGAATACTTGTGTGAATATTCATATGAATACTCCCTTAAGAGTCACACTGTTATGAACACACAGGGGAATATTTGTGCAGATATTTGAGCAAATAATCCTGGGGAATATACAAACATTCATTCAACACACCAATACAAACATTCATCTGAATGCTCTTCTGAATGCTCTTGTGAATGCTTATGCTAATACTCATATGAATATGTATGTGAGATGAAAAATTCATGCAAATATTCATCATATGAACACTCATGCACAGAGAAATGCTAATATGAGCATGGAGCACTGACTGCCAGGCACTTTGCTAAGAATTTAGGAGCCATCATCTCATTCAGTGTTTACAACAGTCCTGCCAAGTAGGAATGGCCTCTCTGATGCAGCTGTTTCACCTCTGCTAGTTCTGTCCCCCTAGCTGAACTGTGCCTAGCTAGGAACGATGCTCACAAATGCCCAGTGAGGGACAGTCCACGCACACAGACACTAAGCTGGAAACAGGGCCATGGCTTGTTGAGGAGGAACTTCCTGCTCCCCCACTTACCCTAGACTTCCCCAGCCTCTCCGAGCCTGCTAGATCCACCAAGTTAATTTTGGAAGTGACGTACTTTTCATCTGATAAGGTCCGTGAACGGGCCTGTGAAACACCCAAAACGGAGGTTAGGCTGTCACAGTGAGAAGCCTCTTACGGAACAAGCTCCATGGGAATCGACCTCCCTCCCAAGCTATTCAAAGAGCTTGTACTTACCTCCACATAGATGGTGAAAATGCAGTGTGACCTGGATGAGTTCTTGTTCATTGTGTGGGAGGCTATAATCCTGTTGGTCTCTCCCTAAAGAAGAGAGAAAACATGTAGATATTTTGACATATTGAAATAACAAGGCATTTGAGTCATTTTTTAACTATACAGAAATGATCTTTACATCACAGCCCTCGGTCAGGCCTTCCAGGGAAATCTGATTTATAAACTAGTAGAACAGAAGACAAATTGGAGTCAGACCTATATTTTCACTCACTGCTAGCGACATGTGAATTTGTATAATAGCTTTCTGAAAAGCAAAGTGGCAACAAAAACTATGAGCCTAAAAAATATTCATAGATATTGAGTCATAACCAACCTACATATCCAGCAATTCAGGAATGATCTGTCTGGAGAACGATGTTATGTGACCAGAAGAATGCTGACAAATAGCTTTTAATAACAATAATGCAGAATCCAAAAATCGGAGCAAACTGCCTTCAACAGCACAATAAAAGGACATATGCACCACAGCCAAATGGAATTTACCCCGGATCCAAGGATGGTTTGACATACACAGATCAATGTATATACATCTCATTAACAAAACGAGGGACAAAATCATATGATGGTACAATCTGAGGAATGCAGAAGCATTCATAGAAGAAAGAATTAAACAGATGGCGCTACCAAGATGTTACTAATGGTCACTTCTGGTTTGGAGTTTATAGGTGGATCTTTTATATATACAGGTTATGCTTCCATATTTTTAAAGTGAACATGAATTACATTTAAACATTAGGAAAAAAATCAGTAATTTGTATCTTTAAAGAGACAGCCCTTGCCTCTAATTCACAGGAGTAGGCACTATGACCAGAATACACTTAAAAGGAGACATGTAGAAATGGCTGTACTCAGAGAAAAAGATTTGTACAGGAGGGACTCCTGTCTCCTTAAAGGACCCTGAGAAGTGCTATGAAGAAGCCCCAAATCAGCGATACTGCCTTCCCCTGCAGAGAGTGGAGCACCTAAAGAGGAGGGGAGGCCCTGGGCTGTGGAGGAGGCCTGGCTGGCTCCCAGGCTACATCCCCAAGGTCTCATTGTCACATTCAACTAGCCTAAAATTAAGCATATTTGTTCATCAAATTGACATATCAAGAAAAAAAGTCACAGGAGATAGAAAACAGCTGTAATACATACAACTGAGAAAAGAACTAGTTTTCAGAATTTATAAATTTATACAAATGAGAGGGAAAAAAGATATCTGTAAAGATAATAATGAAAAGACATGAACAGGGAAATGCAAATGGTCAATAAACACATAATGAAGTCCCTAATCTCACTGGTAATCAGGGAAATAAAACCCAATGAGTGGGGCCATAATGGGAAACACTATACACCAGCCAGACTGGTCAAAATTTTAGGATCAGAATAATGGGAATTCTGACAACCTGTTGAGGGAGTATGCCATTATTGGTATCGTTTAAGAAAGCTTAAGACACATACTCTCTGTGACCTAGCAATTACAATTCTTGGCTTTACCTAGAGAAATTCATGCTTCTGTGCATCAGATATACATACAAGAACGTCCCTGGTTGTAGGTCAATAAACACATAGTGCCATTGTCTGATATATCCCCAAATTAGTAAAACCCAACTGTCCATCTGAAGTAGAATGGATAACTAAACTGTAGTATACTCACACAATGTAATATGATAAAAGTGACAAACATATAACAATACCAGATGAATTGCACATAAACAGTAGGTAAGAGAAATAAGACAATTCATCCTACATGATTCCTTTTATATAAATTTCCAGAAAGGTTAACTTATACTCTTTCAGGAGATGTAACTACAGGTGGTTAAGCCCTAATGAAGACCAAGCACATGATTACAAGTCAGGAGAGTGCTTGCTCCCAGTGTTAGTTGCTCAGTTGTGTCTGACTCTCTGTGACCCCGTGGACTGTAGCCCAGCAGACTTCTCTGTCCACGGCATTCTCCAGCAAGAATACTGGAGTGGGTTGCCATCTCCTCCTCCAGGGGATCTTCCTGACCCAGGGATTGAACCTGAGTCTCCTGTATTAGCAGGCAGATTCTTTGGGGAAGCCCAGTTACTTCTATGGGTATGAATAAATACTTATTCATGATAAACTCTTCACAAACTTGGACCTTCTTTAACCTTAAGCCAAGAAATTTTTGGCAAACATCATTCTTCATGGTGAAATGTTAGGAGCAGCAATAAGATGAGAATGTGTTTTTGCTGCCTCCTGGCAGGCTCTTCTGTGTACATGCAAGGGATCTGTGTTTAAATCACCTCTGAGGACACCTAAGTGACTTTTTTTTTGAACTTTTATTTGACATATATTTTAAATATCCTAAGATTCACCATTTTAAGTATTATAGTTCAGTGACTTTTTGAATCAGTAAAATTACAGGGTTGTGTCACTATCCTCACAATTCTATTTTTAAAATGTATCACTCCAAAAAAGTTTTCTCAGGCCTATTTGCAGTCACTTCCTGCTCCCCTCCCCCAGGCAATGTTTTTCTCTATAGATGTGGCTATCAGGACATTTCAAATGAATGGAGTCATACATTAGGTGACCTTTTAAAATTTCTTTTACTTAGCATTTTTCCGGGGAGGGAGGAGGAGTTTCATCTATGTCATAGCATGTACCAATGTTCCATTTCTTTTTTATCGCTAGTTTTCTATTGTTTGGACATACCATATTTTGCGTATCCATCCTCCAGTTGATGAATATTTTGGTTATTTCTGGTCTTTGGCTATTATGAATAATCTTATTATGAATATCTGTGTACAAGTCTTTGTGTGCACACAGATTTTCATTTCTCTTGAGTAGATCTCTAGGAGCAGAATTGCTAGGTCCTATGAAAAAATTAATGTTTAGAGGGAGGTGGGAGGGGGGTTCATGTTCGGGATCGCATGTACACCCGTGGTGGATTCATGTCAATGTATGGCAAAACCAATACAGTATTATAAAGTAAAATAAAGTGAAAATAAAAAGTTTAAAAAAACAATTAATGTTTAACTTTTTAGGAAACTGCCAAAATGGCTATAGTCCTTTATAGGTCACCAGCAATGCATAAGAATTTTAATCTACATGATTTTAAAAAGAATAACACATCCCAGGGAATGTTTTTTTATTGATTTCTAAGAGCCTTTATATTTCAAACACATTAATTTTTATTTTTTTCTATATCACAAATGCCCATGGTTAACTTTTTAAAGGACAGTTTCAACTAAATAAAGAAAAAACTTTAAGAGAAAAAAAGACTAGAAGTCAAATTTATTGAGCCAAAATATATATTATTGGGACTTCCCTGGTGATCCAGTGGTTAGGACTCTGTGCTCCCAATGCAGAGGCCCAGGGTTTGATCCCTAGTCAGGGAACTAGATCCCACATGCCATAACTAAAGATCCTATATTCTGAAGACCGGTGCAGCCAAATAAATAAATATTAAATATATATATATATATACACACACATTATTATTGTCATATGTAGAAAACAGATAAGTGAATTCTTTTTTGCTTCTATATTTTTTCATTATTATCTGAACTTGCTAAACAAGTATATACTAATTTTAATTCTGGTTATCAAAGTAACTAAGAAACTAAGGAGAGAGGAAAAGGGGAACAAAAGGAAAGGAGAAAGAAAAGGTTAGGGAGAAGGCAGCTGTGGTCCTGATCATCTCACCTCAAAGAGGAGGCTGAATGCATCCTCCTCCTGACTTGTGAGGTGGACCGACAAGCCCTTAATGAAGACCCCTTGAGGATTCTCCACGATGGTCATAGGTGTAGCCGAGGGTCCAACATAAGGCAGCGTGGACAGGAGATCAAACAGGCTCTCGTTATAGATTTCCAGGTAGGAAACGCGCACAGTAATGGCATGTGTGGGACGTTCTTCAATCATCCTAAAAACCTGGATGGGAGATTGGACAGCAGTCACCAAGAGCAGAGCACCAACGCCCAGCCAGGATTAGGGGAGTCCTGAGCTCCGGAGAGAATCCTCACCCTGAAAGAATTTGCCCAGCCAGGATTAGGGGAGTCCTGAGCTCTGGAGAGAGCCCTCATCCTGGAGGAATTTGCCCAGCCAGGATTAGGGGAGTCCTGAACTCCAGAGAGAGCCCTCATCCTGGAGGAATTTGCCCAGCCAGGATTAGGGGAGTCCTGAGCTCTGGAGAGAGCCCTCACCCTGGAAGAATTCACGGTCTAGTTACTGTGATGGTCCTCATCATCAGCTAGTAGTTCATCGGGTGATATTCACTATCATCTCGTAGTTTTTTGAGGCCTGACTTACAGATTGGCTAATCATTATACAGTCTCAAGAAGTAGAGGCATGATGAACAGAAAAGACTGTGAAGTGAAAATATCATTTTGTGGAGTTTTACCACACAGAAGCTTCTTTCACATCCATTATTTGATTCTATCCTCCTAACTCCACTGCAACTGAAGCAGGGCAGGGGCCACACCCATGTGTGGTGGCTCGGCTAATAAGGGAAAAAGCCAAGCCAGAACTCAGCCTTCTCAACTCCAACTGCCCTCCCCAGTGCTTATCAGCAGGTGACTTTGGGCTGGTCTTTTCCCCGTCTCTGAACCTTAACTTTCTTATCTGTTAAATGGGGAGCTGGGCCGGATGATCCCTGAAGTCCCCCCTTATCCTAACAGGCTAGCTCTGTGCTGTGCCACATGCCAGACACTAACCACAGGTGGCTGCTCAGCACTTGAAATGTGGCTCACACAAATGAGGAATTTTATTTAACTTTAAGTAAATAATTAGAACTGATACTAAATTCAATTACTGGTAAACTTTTAAGTATGTTTGGGACAATTTGTGTTTATGAGTCCACCCTTTCAACTGTCAATTGCATGAAATATAAATACAGAGAAACTATTTCTGATGAATATTTAGGGTCTAAATTGAAATGGGGACTTCCCTGGTGGTCCAGTGCTTAAGACTCCATCCTTCCAATGCAGGGAGTGTGGGTTCGATCCTGGTTAGGGAACTGTGATCCCACATGCTGTGCAGTGCAGCCAAAAAAAGGATGAAATGGGCTGTAAGTATAAAATACGTTGTTGTTGTTTAGTCGCTAAGTCATGTCCGACTCTTTGAGACCCCATGGACTGTAGCCTGCCAGGCTCCTCTGTCTGTGGAATTTTCCAGGCAAGAGTACTGGAATCAGGTGCCATTTTTTTCTCCAGGGGATCTTCCCAACCCTGGGATTGAACCTGGATCTCCTGCATTTGCAGGGGCGTACTTTACCACTGAGCTACCTGGGAAGCCCATGTAAAATACATTTCAAGGACTTAGTGTAAGGAAAAAGAATGTAAAATATCTCAATAATTTTCACATTGATTACATATGGAAATATTTTGGCTATATTGAGTTAAATAAAATATATTATATATTATGTATCATTTAAGTGAAAGTTGCTCAGTCATGTCTGACTCTGCGACCCCATGGACTATACATTCCATGCAATTCTCTAGGCCAGAATACTGGAGTGGGTAGCTTTTCCCTTCTCCAGGGGATCTTGCCAACCCAGGGATCGAACCCAGGTCGCCCTCATTGCAGGTGGATTCTTTACCAGCTAAGCCACAATTCATTTCACTTGCTTTACTTTTTAAAATGTGGCTACTGGAAAACCTAAAACTGAGTATGTGAGTTACATTAAATTTCTGTTGGGCAGCACCGAGCTAGATTATCAAGGTCTAAGATGCTAAAGATGGCAGCTTCGGCAGTGAGGGGCGCTATGGTACTGCGTACAGATATCAGCCGACCGGTTGTGTTTGTCAGAAAAATTCCAGGGACGGTGGCCTCAAGTGAGCTGAGAGAACACTTTGCACAATTTGGCCATGTAAGAAAGTGTACTGTTCCTTTTGACGAAGAGACTGGCTTTCACAAAGGTATGGGTTGGATTCACTTTTCTTCAGAAGAACTTCACAATGCACTACAATGGGAAAATCATGTTATTGATGGAGTAAAGCTCCATGTTCAACCTCAAAAACCCAAAGCTTTACAAGAAGACCAAACATCTGATGAAGAGAGAGATTTTTGAGACCCTCACTGCCTACTGAATAAAGTAAATAAGAGGGGGAAGAAAAAGGTCTAAGATGCTGAGGCATTGACAGTGGGATATTAAGAATATTGCTTCAAAAAAATTATAGCATGGATGGTTATGCACAAGAGGGGCAACTTCACTTCCTACTGGACAGGGCTATAAAACCTCAAGTTGCTTTTCAGGGAAAAATCCTCTGCCTCCCACGTCCAAAACAAGGGTCCTCACAGAATACAGGCTGCTGCTGCTGCTGCTGCTAAGTCGCTTCAGTCGTGTCCAACTCTGCGACCCCAGAGACGGCAGCCCACCAGGCTCCCCAGTCCCAGGGATTCTCCAGGCAGGAACACTGGAGTGGGTTGCCATTTCCTTCTCCAATGCATGAAAATGAAAAGTAAAAGTGAAGTTGTTCACTCGTGTCTGACTCTCAGCGACCCCATGGACTGCAGCCCACAGGCTCCTCCGTCCATGGGATTTTCCAGGCAAGAGTCCTAGAGTGGGGTGCCATTGCCTTCTCCAGGAACACAGGCTAGCAGACTCCAAAGGAACGCCCTCCTGTCCTGTCTTCAGTCACACTTCTCAGACCCCCAGGGCTAGCTTGGTCCTGAAAGCTCATGTTGTGCCCTGCTCCTTCCCTTTGCTCTTTCTGGGGTGACGGTGGTGGAAGAAGCCAGAGCAGGCCAGTAAGGAAGCACTGCAATAGTCCCTCTCCCTCATTAAAACCAGGAAGGAACAGAACTAGGTCCTCCGTACCCTCTGTTACAGGGCCACAGGCCAACTGAGCAGCAAGAAGCCAGTCTGCACATCCGACTCACTCTTTACCAAATGGGAAAGAAGCTTAGCATGGGAGTCGGTCAGAGTCAGTCACACACACACACACACACACACACACACACACACACTCACTCACTCACTCACTCACTCACTCCACCATGCATAACCTGTCTCCCCTACAGGCTGCAGCTCCTTGGAGGCCTGGATCCCACTGGCTCCAGGAGCTGGCCTGGGATGGGCAGCTTCTGTGTGCCATCCTGCCCACCGGCCCACTCTCTACCTGCTGTAGGGCACGAGGGAGGATCCCTCGGTGCTTGTAATTCTCGGTTGCCCCCGTCATAGTATACGTCTTGCCAGCTCCTGTCTGCCCATAACACATGATGGTGCCTGCAAACATTTCAAAACACATTTTGGTGACATCCAAGAAAATAGATCTAAGGACAGCTTTTCCCTCCCCCAGCACGCCCAGCGCTAGCCAGAACCCTGGTGTGAAGGTGGCCATCAGGAGCAGCTAAGGACATCGGGAATTCCTGCCATGTAGGGTGAGTGGCTGAGCAGGGAAACAGGATGTAAAGGGTCAAACACAGACAGCTGCTCTGAATCTGTGGTCCATGGAGGGCTCTACTGCTTCCCCTTCTAAGAGGGGATCTGATCCTAGGGCTTCTGAGGAGAGCAGGGAATTCCAGGCTACAGACGACCTGGGAATTTTCCTAGCAAGATGAGGGTGATGAGAGCATTGAACCCAGCCCTTCTTCAGCAAGACCATGGACAGCCAGGCTCTCAGGGCTAGGTCTGCCCATGGGGCTGCCCAGACAGAAAGAAAGAAGAGCTTTCAAAATCCCCAGGAAGAGATGGGAGTGGGAAGGGCACTTTCTGTTACTGGTGAGAATTCTTTGTAGACAGCACATTCCCACAAGACTAAAGTTGGTCCCAGGCCACTTTCAGAAACCGAATACTGTGACTAGGCCCTGATCTGTCCCAGTGCCCTCTCTGGGAAGAGGGCACCTCACTTGTGCTTTAGGTCTGCCATCACCACCAGGCCCTGGGACACAAACCAGTCACCTTGGGCTCCACTTCCCATCTGCTCATCCTCCTGACTTGGGCAGCCTGAACCGGACCTAACCCAAAGGCTGCTTCGGTAGATATTCACACAGCAGAAATGCCCAGGCAACACTGGGTGGTGGAAATCAGTGTCTGCCTTTTCCACATGGATGCTCTAGTTCCTGGGATTGGTAGGTTTTAACACAAGAGGCCTGAATTCAGCATCTGCACTGGAGTCAGAAATAGTATCTTTAATCCTGCAGCAATGTGCAAGAAGGAATCAGTTTAGCTGGGACTCAGAGCCCATTTGTGGCTCCACAGCACCCAGAGCCCATGACTCTTAGCCTTCCTGGGCCTTAGCTCCTCTGTCTCTACTTCCTCAGGGCCACATCCCCTCAGGACGAATGAGGACCACATCTGTATATCACACACAGGCTACAATGTTCGGGCTTCTACACTCAACCGACTTTTAAACAGAAGACCTAAAACTTGCAAACGGGGAACATGCTAGTCAGGAGCCACCAGAGAGACAGTCTACAGACTGTGATGTATTTTTTCCAAGGATTTTAAAATCTTAGATTTTAAAACAATATTAGACTGAACAAGTTTGTAGAAATTTCCCTATAAATTTTAATTTGCTAAATGGCTTTTTTTGTTAAGCTTTTACCTTAAGAATATCAAACTCTACTCAAGTTTTTAGTGATATATGTAAATAACCTAATACTGGAATGGAACAGATTAATTGTGCTGGTAGGATAAATGGAAATAGCTCCTGGCAGGTAGCCAGGAGAAAAATGTTTTGACTCCATCAAATTTATCCTAAAGACATTGTTTCAAAACTAATATTCGAGGAATTTGAAACAGGATAATATTTGAATCCCCATGACCTATAGAGAGACAGGGTCATTAAATCGTCCTATGAAGGTAGGAACCCAGGACCATGGGTCACCAAAGTTTTCCACCATAAGAACATGGAGACAAACAAAAGTTAGTAAGAGAAATTGTAGTTTATTTTATTCACCATAAAATCCTTGTACCTCTTTCTGGGTGGGGGTGTTCCCCAGGTTCGTACGTTAAAACAACAATTAACTAAATTACCGTTAAAGCCATTGAGGGCCTGAGAAACCACATCCTTCGCGACTGTCTCGTAAACCAAGTCCTGGGAGGCATCATGGAGAACTCTGTCCAGTTTGAATGACCAGTCTGTCTGCTGGTTATTGACAACTCCCCTCCGAGTATCTTTTTTTAAGTGAATATCAATGGTCTAGGAAGAAACGAAGACTCCTTAAGAAACTGGTATAAAAAAGTCAACGGCAGCCAAGGCCTGACCTGGAGGAAACAGAGGAGGTGAACTCGAGGAAGAACAGGGACTTGTATGTGTCCTGGATGACCTTCAGGATGGGGGGAAGGGAGCCACTTCGGGGAGGCCAGACACCCTCAGGGTGGAAGGAGCAGGAGACGGGAGCACATGCTGGTTCCAGCACATCTCACCCTCACGGACAGGGGGCTGTCTGTCTTAGTTCCCTCCTCTGTGATATGGGGTGAAGCACGTTTATCACATTCTCATTAAACAAGTTTTAGGTAAGTCCAATAAGCATAGGAATGCCTTGAAACAGGCCAGAGAGAACAGTGTGCTTGGGAATGGAGGCCTGCGCTAGAGCCCTAGCTCCTTGGTGACTGGAGGCAAGGCCTCCCTGAGCGTTGTGGCGAGCAACCACTCCCTCACACGCTGTGGGTCACGGGACTATTCCGACATAGCAACTCACTGGCACTAAAGCAAGCGTGCCTGCCAACTTGTAATCAGCACGTTTTCACATGCAAAGGTTTTTAAAAATTTTGTTTTTAGATTTTTAGACCCCTCTATGGTAGCAGCTGGTTTAGAAATCTATTCGGCTAGGCTAATGGTAGATTCCAATCTTTGAAATGAGGACTTCTGATGTAAATGGACTCTCACTGGACTCTTACACTGGCTGCCTTAATCCAGAAGCCAAGACACAGCCACACGCAGAAAAAATAAGATCAACAGAGCAGGGCTTGGTCCATTCATAAGTTAAATGTTCTGTGCTTCAGGGTCACTGAATCCACGTCCAGCAGGGTGCACTTCACAGGGCTGCACCTGAGTTTCTTTCTGACTGCTAGGACTTCAGAAGTTTGAATAGTTGACCTTTGAATTGCTCCCTTGAACAATGTCTCCATGCTGCCCATAGTAGAGCCACAAATGTTTGCTGAATAAAAACATTTCATAACTCTCAAGGTGTGCTAAATCTGTCTCAGGCTTCAGAATAGTCCTCAGACATTGGTGAGGACATGGGGAGGGATAGATCTTTCCAGTTCTCGCCGTAAGGGTTTCTCCCACTCTTTGGCAAGCTGAACAATAATCAACTGAAGACATTCCTACTGTACTCCCTGGGAGATTGTACAGTGGGAGATCTGATCACCAGAAAGTTTTATGAGTGTGGACAAATGTCACCTTCCAGTGTCAGATACAAGGATAAAGGTATACTATTAACCAAAAAGGCAATAAAAATGGAGTTTCATGAGCTTCCTCATCAACAGCATTGGTGGGGGGAGTGCTCTGGACTTGAAGGACTCTAGATTCCACCTGAACTTTTACCAGTTCTGTCCTGGTCCTTACAAGGTGGTTTGAAAACAGTGTAGTGAGAAAGCACCGAGAGATTCTCAGGCAGGTGAAGGCAGACACAACGGTACTTACTTTGTTGTCATCTCTATATTTGATCATTTCATGAGCAAAGTCATCAGTGGGTCTGACACGGACAAACGCGTGAACTTTTTTCCTAGAACCCATTTTAGCTAAAAAGAAGAAAACAGCAACATTTTCAGTAGTCATCCTCAAGCAACCATTAGAAGGGAGATGTCACTGATCAGCAAGATTGGAAAGCATGATGTGTGGCCCATGTTTTCCTCTCTCAGGAGCCAGCCTTCCTTTTTGCCCCCTAGCATTTCAGGGCTCTGCCCACAGGATCCTGCTCAACAAGTCTGTGTACATACAACTTGATCAGGTGCCTCACCGTTCTCCACCGACCCCCTAAGAGACCAAAATGCAAAACAAAAAGAATGCTCCCTTCAGTGGCCTAAGTTTAGACGTGGATTCTAGAAATGTTCTGTATCAGAGTCCACCTACACTTTGCCTTCTTCATTGTATTTTCCTCTTAAAATACTTACTATGAAACGCATTAGAACTAGTTTTTTTTTTTCATTAACATACCTTACCTGAGATGTAGCACCTCATCCTCTACCTCCATTAGACTAACATAGATCAGAAAAAAGATTTCCTGGAAGTATAGTTAATGGAGCCTGCAATCAAATATTCTTTCTTCTCCACCACTCCACTGAGAGGAAAATCAGTCCCCTACCTCCTCTGCCTCTCTTAAAACCTAATTATGTGCATTCTCATCATTTTCGGGTAGACACACATATGTTTGTATTCCTTCATTTATACTATCATGAATGATTACCATGTGTAATAAAATGTGAAACACCAAATGTAGTTTCATCAAATAGGATGAAGGCTTAAAGCTGTAAGTGACAGGGAGGGAAACTTAGGTAAATAACATTATTATGTAGAATTTTCCTATAGTGGAAAAGACTCTCAAAATAAGGACTATAAACATCTTAGATAGTCAAGCAGGACACCAATTAGCAGAGATGCTAGAAAAGGGGCTGTTGTCAATTAGATCTCTAATATCTTTTATGACTAAAGTATTTCACAAACATTAAAAAAAAATTGTACCACACCCTCCAAATGATAACTAAGAAATCTCACATTTTATTGGATACTAGTCTTATTGGTCAAATCACACTAGGCTCTCCTCAGAATGTCTGTGTAAATATATTTAATACTATCACCTAGTAAATTCTGGTTCTAACATTGATCAAGAGTGGAGAAGCAAAGAAAGTTATTAAATAGAATAATCACACTGATTTTTACTGCTTTAAGGGGGAACTTAAAATGTAATCAGATCTTTAGATGCCTCTTATACACTGATGACAAAAGATGAAGTACTGAGAGAAACTGTCAACAAATTCTAAGGAAAGCTAAAAATCTTTCCATTTTTAGAAAATGAATGTGAAAGATATTCAGGTGAGTAAGGATCGTGCCTTGTCCCATTTCAGGTCTAAAAATTTTGTTTGTAAGGTTGAGCTCTAGAAACCAAAAGTCCCAAGTAGCTCTAACAGGACTGCCGAAATGAGAAAACTGAAGGGATTATCTCATCTCCAGGTTCACTTTGATCTAGGCTATGGGAAAGTGGACAGTGGAGGGAGGTGTGCTTACTTAGGCAAGCAGTGTCACTCTCTAAAGTTCCCCATACCGGTCTGAGGGCCCATCCTCCTGCTCAGGGAAGTTAAGATGCTGTCCAGGGTGCCCTCTGAAAAGGAGCATGTTCTGGGGCAGGTGCCTAAAACTCCCTCCTGGCAGCCCCTACCCACGGACAGCCCAGGAGCAGCACAGGCCAGCTCCAAGCATCACCCTCCCCTCAGAGCCTGCCCCCTTTCTGCCCAGGAATTTGCCAACATGCACATGCAGCCATTCTATCTGTGCTTCCCAGTCCTCCCCATGCTCGCGCCAGGAGCCATATTCTCCCCAGACAAACCTCCTGTATTAACTGCATGCCTCCTTTGTGCCCCTCAAACACCAGACATTTAGGGACCCCATGCATGCCATCTTGCACTTACTGAAATAATGCTTGTTACTGTTCTTAGACCGCATCATTTGAGACAGTTGCAGCTCCCAAATTAAATGACAAGCTGCTTGAAGGACTGGATGGTGCCTTTTATCTCGTTTGAATCCCCCCGCTAAGTCCAGAACAGTGCCAAGCACAGAGCAGGTGCTTAAGAAATGGTGACTGGTGATGGTGGTGGTCATGGCTGGAAGTCAGAGCGTGGCTGAATCTCCATGTGTGGGTCCATCTTCAGTCACTACTGAGAGAGTCCCAAAGGGCACAGGATGTCACTCCCTCCCCTCACCACCACCAACCCCTGAGCCCACAGCCCTTCCAGGAGGACACTAGGTTTCCAGGCACCATTGGGAAAAAGCCATCTCAGCTCCTCACCACGCTCACCCTTTTAGTAGGGTCCTTCTCTCTAGGATCTTGTGGGGAATGCCTCTCCCTCATGGACACCACCCTTAGATATTTCTGGTGTAAATAAGTGAACCTCTGAGTAGTCGCCAGGAGCCCTCTCTGCTTAGAGGGTCACAGTTTCCTCACTTGTTGTAGGGGTGAGAATGAACAGATTGCCACCCGGCACCCCTAAAATGGAGAATAGGAGAGGTTCAGATGGGTTCCTGTCTTCCAGCGCTCCTGTCCAGAACAGACTCTCAAGGAGAACAATCACAGCCACCAAAAAGGCAGCAGCATCTTAGGTCCGCAAACTCGGACCCAAGCCGAACTGGCCTTTCTCCTTTTTCTAACCCAACGGGCTGGACCTGTGAGTGGAGTCTGGGAGGCAATGGGCCTTGGGACCATTTCTGTGTCTCTCTGGAGCGGTTTCTGTATCTATAAAGCAAAGGGTTGGGACTGGTAATCCCGAAGCTCTCTATAGTAAGTCAGTTCAGTCGCTTAGTCGTGTCCGACTCTTTGCCACCCCGTAGACTGCAGCACGCCAGGCTTCCCGAGTTAGAAAACCGACGAATAAAAAAGGTCGAGAAGAGCAGAGGTCCCTGAACCTCAGGCGCGACGCAGAACCTTCGTAAAACCAGGGAATATTAGATCCGAAGGCCCTAAGCGGCAAAAAGGCTGAAAGAATCCCCTCGACACCGCA
Organism: Ovis canadensis; assembly: GCF_042477335.2. Lineage (NCBI taxonomy): Eukaryota > Metazoa > Chordata > Mammalia > Artiodactyla > Bovidae > Ovis > Ovis canadensis. The sequence goes on along the minus strand of NC_091263.1, from coordinate 66,967,177 downwards.
CCTTCCTCCGCCCGGTGGAGGAGACCAGTGAGCCAAGCCTGGGAACTCCCGCGAGGAGCGGTCTTCAGATTCCAGCAGCTGTCCGTCAGCGGGCGGACACCCCCCTTTCCAGCCTCCCTTCTCCCCATCCCGAGCGCGCGTGACCCCTGCTCACCGCTCGGGAGGCAGGAGCCCTCTCCCAGCCGGACCTCTGCATTAGCAGCTACGGAATACCGGCAGCGCTGCTGTCAGCCTGTGTATACGGTCGCCGTGGCAACGGGCCGCTGCTGGCTATTCCGGAAGTACGAGGTGGTGGCGGAAATGAAGTCCGCGGTCCTCTGTTGCGATACGAATAAGGTCAGGGCCGAAAGAGGAGGACAAGCGATGGGGCTGATTAATCCAGAAAGACTGCGGGAGCTGCAGGCACGAAGCCAGGGTCTGGGTAGCTGGGGAACGGAGCCGCAAGACCTGGGAAACCGCGAGGCCCGGCTTCCGGCGCAGAGCAGTTTGAGACTACGGCGGCCGCGCAGGCCCATTCGACGCCGGCCCAGCGCCTCGGGCCGCCGTCCGCCCGCGCCCTCGCCCCGCCCAGTTTAGTTCCGAGCCAGCACAGCCAGGCCTGCGCAGTCTCGGCGGCCGGGGAAGATGGTGGAGGACGGCGCGGAGGAGCTGGAGGACCTGGTGCACTTCTCCGTGTCCGAGTTGCCTAGTCGCGGCTACGGCGTCATGGAGGAGATCCGGCGTCAGGGCAAGCTGTGCGACGTGACGCTCAAGGTCCCAGGGGCCGGGCAGCGTGGGGCTGAAAGGCCCGGGGGCCGAACGGGGAGGGAAGAGAGATGGGGGCATCGGGGAAGAGAGGTCTAGCGCGCTGAGGGATGGGGAAACGAGGTGGGAGTGAGAGCGACCGGCGGGATGGGGAGGTGCCGAGCGGCAGAGGGGGCTTGGGGCTGAGGGGGTAGACGGACAGGGTCAGCCTCTCAGTCTCAGACCTTGGAAGGAAACGCTAAGAGGTGCGCCGCTGAGGCCCTCGGGGACCCTGGGGTACCCGCCTCCTTTTTCTGTCACACAGACGAGAAAAAAAAAAAAAAAAAAAAAACCCAAAACGCGGACTTGGAGCCGCTCTGTGGAGGAAGGGGGCGTCGGCTCTTTCTACCTTCTGATGGGCACCACGGAAAAGCACCTTTTCTTGTCACCACAGACGTGCCCCCTCCGAGTTAGCTGCGGTGTGATAGAGGCGTGGGCTCTTCCTGAGGAGTCATTGCTCGCCCTGGACTGTTAGATTACTGCCTTGTCGCGTAATAAGAGCTTTTAAAATCGCATCTGGAAATGTTTTGAGGTGGGCCACTCCCCTGACCCCACACTGGAAGTCACGCTACCAGCACCGCAGAGGTCCCGGAGAATGGACTGATGGTCTCGCTTGGGGACAGGGCTCTCTTAACCACCTGTTCCTTGTTGGCATTCTGGGTACAAGACCCAGCCTTCCTCCCGTGCTTTTGTATCCATTCCTGCTGGGGAGGCATGCTGTCCTGCTCCGCGGCCGAGCTGCTGAGCCAGGTGGAGCCCTCCAGGTGGAGATGCTGGAAATCCTGTTCCCTGTTGGGCTTTGGCTAGAAGGATGTTAGCATCTGCGAAGGACCCTGTTTAAAAAATAAAACTATGCAGAGATCTCTGTGCTCTTCTTGTTTTCCGCAGGGTTAAGGAAACTTCCTCTTCCACATTTCTGAGTCAGACCTCCTGAGACAGTGAAGTAGAATGGTTAGGAGTGTGGCTTTGGAGATAGAAGAAGGATTTGGATTAAAATCCTTGGGCAAGTTACTTAAGCTCTCTTAGCTTCAGCTTTCCAAATGTGAAAATAGGGATGATTTCTAATTCTTAGTATTCATATGAGGATTAAATGAGAAAACTTGCGGTATTCTTTGCGTAATGCCTGGCCTAAGGTTTTTGTCACTCTAAACCCCTTCTGAGACAGAAACCAACACAGTATTGTAAAGCAATTATCCTTCAATTAAAAATAAAAAAAAATTTTAATAATAATTTTTAAAAAGCCCTCTTGAAGGAGGTTAGTTTTCCAGAAGAGGAGTGAAGTGGACAGCAAGGGGACAGCATCTTTCGTGGGGAGTGAGCGGTTTGAGAAAAATGAGCTGGACTAAAGGAAACAGAGAAAATAAATATAAATGAGAGGTTTTTTGTTCACAGTGATCACATGGAAGCAGGTGTTGAGGGTTCTAGAGATTTGTAAGCAAGAGAATGATCTGCTTGTAGCAGTAACGCTTGGGGTGAGTAAAGACTGGTGAAAAGCAATAATGGGGGTGAATTTTTGGATTAACATTTAGGCTGTAAGAGTAAGCCAGGGAAAGCTTAGAAGACACAGAGATGAAAAAAGGACATGATGGAGTAAGATAGTCATACTATATAACCCTAACCCACTAAACCCAAGCACACAATTTTCACTGAAGCTGACTTCAAGGGCCACATACTTGAGTCTGGAATCTTGCCTAATTTGTTGTCCTACTGATTTTGTGATGAAAGAGTAGGTGGAGGCGGATATCAGGAAGTGAGGTAAGGACTTGTTGGTGCACGCCATTTTTATGTCATGTGTTGTTAGTGAGTTGCACTAATGTATAATTAGAGAGCTAGAATAATCATATTAAAAGGAGCCATCGAGGTCTTCTAACAAAACCATCCATTTCACAGATGAAAAAACCCTGGGGCTTAGCGATATTAAGGGATTGCCCAAGGCACAAAGCTGTATTAGCTGAGATCCAACACAGCTGTTGGTTGGTGGAAGCGATGCTTTTACGTCCTCTGTCAGATGACTCACCTGCCCTGCTAAAGGTATATAAAGCAGAGCAGGAAACAAGCTGTCCTCTGTCAGCAGCGTCCTCTGTGAGCACAAAGGACAGTGATGGGTATGGCCAGGTGCAGTATCACTCTTCTGTTTCAGGACAGGAGACAGACACGGGCTTTTTCTGCTAGTCTTCTGGACCTAAGACTTCTTGACTCTTGATTTGGAAATGACCCTGTATTGGGAAGTACTGTGTTTCTGAATATTGTTCATTACCGGGGCTCTCTACTCACTTTTTTCAGGTAGTTGTGTTTCCTTTTCAGCCTTGCCTCTTTTTGATGAGCAGTTAAAATTAAGGGGAAGAGTGTGTTCCGTTAGAGCACCTGTTCACATATCACAGTGGGCACCTGTGTTATGAATTCATATTCATCAAAAAGTCAGTTTTGCTCTTTTGTGAGTTATGTCGGGGGTGTTGTTAAATTTGGACACTGATTTAGGTGAATGAAGGAGCTTGATGCTGCCTGACTGTAGGTGGAGAGAGTTACATGGTCAGGGTACTCAAGATGGCTGTTGTCTTGCTCTCTGTACATCTCCTGCCCAACCAGTACCTGCTTCATCTACATCCTGCTCACATGACTGGCCTTTCCACCCTCTTATTCCCCGCCCCTCACCCCGTGATTATTCTTAGGAAAGGAGCAGGGGGCGGGGGGTCCCTCTTTGTTTCCCTGGTGACTGATGAGCCCACCTGACATCAGGTTCCCTACTACTGGTCATCTCCTTCCACTTGGGAGTGAAGACTACCCCCGTGTCCTGCCTGCCTTCTGCACACAGTGGGATGTCACTCCAGGACCTTGTTTCAGACGTATAAGATCCCCGCTATCCGTTAAACCATTGATGGCTCTGTTGCTGACTTCAGGTTCTTTGGTCTTAAAGTTGGGCACATACAGGCCTTGTAGGCTTGCTGTGTGCAGCCCAACTGAGGTATCTTGGAAAATCAGTTCCTAACTGAGCAACATTCACTGGGTTCATCCTGTGGCCTCTGGCGCTTGGCCAGCCATCTGGGTGAATGTCAGAAGCCTGTCTTTGGGGATGCTTCTTACTGCAGGTGGTTCCTTTATTGTTTTGTACATAAGATCCCATTGTTTGCCCCTTGGCCACGCCTGGTTCAACTTGTGTGCTGATTGATGGAAAATGAGACCATGTCCTTTCTCCAAGATGTATTCCTAGCCCCTCGTGAATTACAAGTATGGCATCTGCCTTCCTACTTTAGGTTTGTTGACTGTTGGCACTCCCATTGTCTCCCTGGCATAGAAACCAGCCAACTTCCTCACAGTCCATTTAGGCCTTTTCTACCCAAACAGCAGGATCACATCATTGTTTCTAGTTGGGGAGAAGAAAGAATGAACCAAGATGTGTGAACCAGGAGCTGGCAAGCATTTTCTGTAAAGAGCCAGATAGTAAATATTTTAGGATTTGTGGGTCACACTGTTTAAGTTGCAGCTATCCAACTCTGGGTGTTGTAGCACGGGAACAGCTGTACGTAGTACATAAACGAGCAGGTCTGGCTGTGGTCCAGTAAAACTTTATTTATAAAAACAGGTGTTGGCCAGACCCATTGGCTGACCCCTGTTGTATACTGATACAGCCTCTGTAAAGTTTAAGACTTGTGGATTCGGTTACACTTGCTTTATTGCCCCAGCGTCTACTTCTGTGGTTTCAGAGATTGGAAGCAGCTCTTGTTAAAGAGTACAGGTGAATCAGAAAAGAAAAACTTTTTTTTTCCCCCCGCTCACAGCAGTTGATCAAGGGACTGGCCTGGTCTGTGACCGATAACTGACATAGGAGAAGCTACTATTACGTTGTGCATCTCATCTTTTTTAAAAATTATTATTTAAATATTTATTTATTGAGCTATGCCGGGTCTCTGTTGTGGCATGTGGGTCTTCTGTCTTCTTTGTGAGATCTTTTTAGCTGCAGCACGTGGGATCTAGTTCCCTGACCAGGAAGCAAACCTGGGCCCCCTGCTTTGGGAGCACCTCAGCTTCCAGACCCCCAGAGAAGTCCCAGTATCTCATCTATAAAGCCTTGCAGCTCTGTTGAAGCTTGAAGCTAACTATTCTGAAGTATTAACCAAAGACACCATGGTCCCTTTCTATCTCAGTGGTAGCTGAGGATGCTTAGCTGCTTGCACAGGGGCAGGCCAGAGGAGACCGTGATGGCTCCTGTGTTCCCATGGGCCTGACTGGCTGTGTGCAGGGCTCGGAAGGTAAAGGCCAGAGTTCGGGCTTGTGGCAGGCCGGGTAGATCAGTAGCTCAGGTGCGGCCCAATATGTCTGGGCAGTGTGCTGCATATCTGATGAAAATACAGAAATGCTTTTTTTGGAAAATAAGCTCAAGAACGGGTATTTGTACAAGCAGGTTCATAGCATCACTGTTCACAGTGTCCAAAAGACGAAAGCAGCCCAGTGGTGTGCTGCGTCAGTGGATGAATGGATAAACAAGATGCAATCCATTTCGTTCCATACATGCAGTGCAATAATATTCCATGTATCCACTGGAATATTACTCAACCTTAAAGAGGAAGGGAATTCTGACCCTAAGCGCAAATGGATGAACCTTATAGACATTATGCTACGTTTCAAAATAAGCTGGTCACGGAAGGACAGATATTGTATGATTCTTCTTAAATGGGGTAACCAGAGTAGTCAGATTCATAAAAAGAGAAAGTAGAATGGCGATTTCTCAGGGCCTGGGAGGAGGACATCGGGGTCAGTGTTTCATGGGTACCGAGTTTCAGTTTAGGAAGATGAGGTTCTAAAGATAGGTGGTGGTGATGGTTCTGCAGCAGTGTGCCACTGAACTGTACACCTAAAAATGGTTAAAACGGTAAGTTTTATGTATATTTTATTGCAGCCATGAAATTAAAAGATGCTTACTCCTTGGAAGGAAAGTTATCACCAACCTAGACAGCATATTCAAAAGCAGAGACATTACTTTGCCAACAAAGGTCTGTCTAGTCAAGGCTATGGTTTTTCCGGTCATGTATGGATGTGAGAGTTGGACTATGAAGAAAGCTGAGCACCAAAGAATTGATGCTTTTGAACTGTGGTGTTGGAGAAGACTCTTGAGAGTCCCTTAGACTGCAAGGAGATCCAACCAGTCCATTCTGAAGGAGATCAGCCCTGGGATTTCTTTGGAAGGAATGATGCTGAAGCTGAAACTCCAGTACTTTGGCCACCTCATGGGAAGAGTTGACTCATTGGAAAAGACTCTGATGCTGGGAGGGATTGGCTGGGAGGATGAGATGGCTGGATGGCATCACCAACTTGATGGACCTGAGTTTGGGTGAACTCCGGGAGTTGGTGATGGACAGGGAGGCCTGGTGTGCTGTGATTCATGGGTTCGCAGAGTCGGACACGACTGAGCGACTGAACTGAACTGAACTACTACAATTTAAAAAGAAGAGATAAGCTGAAGACTTGTTAGCTAGTGGGCCAGTGAGATTACTTACAGTGCTTTGTAACTGGAAAGACACTAAAAACAGAATTTGTCTCTCTCCCTAGATCCACTGGTCAGAAACATTTCATGCTAAGGAGCAATCTTCCTTACTCTTTAGTGTTTGCAATAAGTCGCTTCAGCCGTTAGGAACCGCATTTTTTATTAGCTCAGCCCCGTGACTGCACTTTAAATGGTCACGTAAATGAAATCAACTTCTAAGAGATGTACATTTAAGTGAGGCACACACGTTATAAGGTTTTTATTTCTGTGGTGATTTGTAAAATGTAAAAGTCATGTCATCTTAACAGAGCTAGAGGATCAGCGAAACACATTATGCTAACCTGTCTTCCAACAGCATCTTTCTTGGCATAGTCTACAAATTAGAAATGCCTTTCAGATCTAGGTTTCGACCTCTTGTTTCACTCCTGAGCGCCGAATCTGTATTTCCATTTGTCCTGTTGACCCTTACGCTCATTGAATGTAAAATGAGGCCTCTTCTAAACCATCTCTTCTTCTGCTTGCTTTGTTTAAAGATGGCACACCACCCGTCTAGTCATGCAGGACTGAAACTCTCAGATTGGCTTTATCTCGTCCTCTCTCTTTCACGTGCCTTTTGTGACGTTTATCAATAATGGTAATTACATAGTTATCTACAGGATTATAACTCCGTGAGAACAGGGGCTGTGAGTGCAGCACTTAGTGAGGCTTCTGCAGAGCAAGTGCTCAATAACCCACTGTCCCAATTCAGACCCTCTTCACCTTTTCCTAACCCGGGGTTTCTTTAACTCTGGCAGCGTGCTGAGAATCGCTGCAGACCCTTTATGGGATGATCCTGGTGCAGCCGGGGGATTGGTTTCCAGGTGTGACCATGTCATTCTCCTGTCCTGAGTGGCCTCCCTTTCATTCTCACTCAACAGGGTATCAGCAGATAATGTCAGCACCTTCCCTGAGTCAAGCACTGTCTGAAGTGCTGGGGCAGGAGCCAAGCAGGCAGAGCCCCGCGGGTGTGAGCTTACCTTCCCCAGCGGGGCACAGTGAACAAATGAACAGGTATAAAATGTCCAGTGGTGACGTGTGCTATGGAGAAAAGTCAAGAAGAATAGTAAGGGGACTGGGTGCTGGGTTTTTGGGGGGACCTGAGCCAGTCTCTGAGTAAAAGACCCGAAGGAAGTGAAGGAGGAGTCCATGAGCGTATCTGAGGGAAGAGTATTCTAGGCAGAGCAAATAATCGGCACAAGTGAAACAGGAGCATAGTTCGCGTTTGTGGGGACAGCAGGCAGCTGGTGTGATAAGAATAGAGTGGCCCAGGAGAAAAGTAAAAGGACGCAAGATCGGAGAGGCAGCCCCCAGCCCAGCGTAGTTCCTTGTACAGCACAGTACGCCACATAGATACGTGTTGAATGAGCATGTGAATGAATGAAGCCAGATCACATTTATTTATCTATGAATGAGGGGACAATGAAGGCAAGGCAGAGCGGGCCTTAGAGGTGTATCTAAGGTTGCAGGTGTATCAAAGGTAAGATGCATTTTCCACAATTCATGAAGCAAGCAGACAGTATCGTTTGCACTTTCCTCTTCTTGTCCCGCTCAGGAGGGAGAATGCTAATGGCCGGAGCAAGAGACCAGTTATGGCTTGTTCTTGAAGGAACGTCTGTTCTTCCACACCACAAAGAAAATCAGAGGTTAGAAACTTGTTGGCGGATCAGGAAAGTAGAACAGAGCTGCTCAGCTCTTGGTGGGTTTCAGAGGGGCTCCTGCCCACGTTGGGTGAAGCTCATCTTTTGTCCCGCATATCCGTAGGCCGTCACGTCTCTCTAAGTCGGCGAGATGTGGGGAGAGCCGTGGGGTGGTGGAGCCCAGGAGCAGCAGGCGGTGGCTGGTTTTCCGTAGGATGGATGGAAGGACTGCTGATCTAACTGAACCTCTGATTATCCTAAGCTGCTCTCAGAAATCCGTGGCTGCCTCCTGTGAGCTTTAAGAGGGAGAAGCTTAAGGATGTTCTGGGGGTGTCTACGGCCACCCTGAACAACTTTTCTAGATCTCCACCTGTGTTCTCGATACTCCAGTTCCTTCAGACCCGACCCCTCTCTGCCCTTCTCTCCTAGCTGCCCACAATCTCAGCTGCTGACTCTGTCTTAGGACATCAGTTCTCCCTCTTCTGGGCCTCCGCTCTAATATTCCCGGGGCTTGGAGTATCCGCTCCCCTCGGCCAGCAGAGTCCTACCCACGCTTCACAGCTCCTTTTGCAGTTTTCTCAAAGGGAGAGAAGCAGCCAAACACTCCTTCCTCTGTTCTCTTAAAACACTTTGCATTTGTGTCTGTTCAGCACTGTCTTGTGGTCCTAAATTTGCACACCTGACTCCCTGCCAACCTGTATGGGCAGAGACCTGTGCCATCTGCTTTCTTTTGCCCTATCACGGTGGGGAGATGTGTGAAATATGACAGTTTTCTCACCTCCTTCCAGGTATAGTTAATCTCTCCCACTTTACTTCAACCCCTGCTTACTCAGAATAGCGTCATGGCATCAGCCTCAGCCTTGCCTCAGAGCCTGTAAGCAATGCAGACTCTCAGGCCCCACCCTGGAGCTTCTGAAGTAGACTCTGGTGATTGTTGCGTCCTGTGCACCTGCCCGCCCCCATCCCTGCTTAGCACACTAACACAGAGACATGTGAGAGAGTCTTTCTCCCCCTCTAGACGTTGAGCTTCGGAAGCATGGGAAGCATCTATTATCTAACACTGTTCTTGGCATGTTTCAAGCTCTCAAAAGTGTTTGCTGAGTGCCCCTCCAGGGCCTCTGGCTTAGGTTGGAGATACTCCTTCAGTCAGCATATTGTTGCAGTGCATTTAGCTGTGCGTGATGCTTTGCTGCGTGTGTGAGGCACCCTGCCATGAGTGGGAGTCAGCCCCTTTCTTTGGCCTTTAAAGATTGGTAGGGGGAAATAGATAGCCATCAGTTAACTGTGAGACAAGGCAGAGGGTGGTAAGTTCCGTAACTGCACCAGTATCACCAGAGGGATGGCAGTTACTTCCAGTTCAGAGGGTTTGTGATGGCTTCATCGAGAGGATGGTGTCTCTTTGGTACCTTGCAAGATGAATAGGACTTTGACAGACAGACATGGTAGGAAGAGCCTGGGGAGAGCTGGTTCAAGGGCGCAGACTTGCAGGAGTGTATGCAGGATGTTTCTTGAGCAAGTAAGACACGGGGGAGCCAGGCGGAAGGTGCGATTGGGAAGGTGGGTGGAATGCTGACTGAACTCCTCGAATTCTCACGGTCAGGCATCTGAGCTGGTGAGAAACACTTGCAAATCGAATGTGGTTGGTATGGTTAGATGCTCAGTGGTTTCTGAGGGCTCCTCCCTCCCATCTCCCTTTTTCCTCCCATCCTTCTCTACTGGACGCGGGTGAAGCGGGGGTGGGTTTGAAGGAGGTGGGGACAGGCCTGAATGTTTAGCCAGCTCTTGACTGGCTCATCCGTGGGCCCATAGCCCCAGGTCTTTTCTTAGTGCTAGCTGGTCAACCACTTCCTCCCTCACCCCCTTCCTGAATCACTTACCCAGGGAGGCCCCCTAAAGCGGAGAGACCCAAGCTTCCTCACAGAGGGTTTCACACTGTGCTTTTTTTGTTGTTGTTAATTTTTATTTTGTATTGGTGAAAGTGAAAGTTGCTCAGTCATTTCTGATTCTTGGCGACCCCATGGACCATACAGTCCCTGGAATTCTCTAGGCCAGAATACTGGAGTGGGTAGCCTTTCCCTTCTCCAGGGGATCGTCCCAACCCAGGGATCGAACCCAGGTCTCCTGCATTGCAGGCGGATTCTTTACCAGCTGAGCCACAAGGGAAGCCAAAGAATACTGGAGTGGGTACCCTATCCCTTCTCCAGCGGATCTTCCAGAACCAGGAATCGAACCGGGGTCTCCTGGATTGCAGGCGAATTCTTTATCAACGGAGCTATCAGGGAAGCCATTTTTTGGATTGGGGTTTAGCCAGTTAACAAACAGTGTTATAGTTTTCAGGTGTGCATGCAGCAAAGGGACCCAGCCATACATATACATGTATATACCTGTACATACATGTACATATACATTCTCCCCCAAACGCCCATCCCATCCAGGCCACCACACACACTGACCAGAGTTCCATATGCTGTAGAGTAGGTCCTTGTTGGCTATCCATTCACAGAATGTGCTTTAAAACAGCATCAAAACCCCAGACTGAACCAGTTCTGTGCTTTCTGTTGTACTTGTCTCATTCCCAGCCCCGTGGGTTTGTGAGGACTAAACATTTCTGCTTGTAATGGGATGAGCATCCTTCTGCCCCTGTCCAGGGCTAGCAGGCAAGCTATCCAGGAACACAGCCCCACCCCCTTGTTGGACATGGCCCTGAACCGGACAACTACAGCGAGGCTTGTTTATTTCTTCTAGGGTCCAAGATGCACTGTTAGTGTGGAAGGCAAGCCCTCCGCGGGTTGGCCCCAAGCTTTATCCTCTTTTTCTTGAGGCTTTTGCTTCAGCTGATGAATTTTCAGATAAGGTCAGAAAGTAATGCTCCTTACCCTCTCTTTAGTCAAGGGCCAGTGTCTTCCTTCCACTGGCTCCCCGAGCCCTGAGCCAGAAAGATGAGGTGAAACTCATCAAAAGTTGTGTGACTTGTACCCCGGATGAAGGACTGAGAGCTCTCACCTTTTAGATGAAATCATTTTAGGATTGATTCCACAGATTAAAGAATGAGGCACTGTTTTCAGTGCTAGGATTCAGTCTTTCCTTTCCATGGGAAGATTCTTCAGCCTGGATGGGAAGACATTCATTAGGGGCAACATAGTGTGGTATATCTTATCTTCTGTGCTGGAGGCTCATATCAAGTGTGCAGGAACGGAGGAGCCTGCTGCCTGGGGGTCAGGGAAGCCCCTCAGAGGAGGGAGCATTTGAGCTGGATCTTCAGAGGTTGAGGAGTGAATCACCAGGCAGAAAAGTAAGGAATAAGGATCCAGGCAAGGGAACAGGGCCATGTAAGGGAACTGGCAGCAGCTCAGAAGAGAGACACGAAAGCGTGAGTCGCTCAGTCTCGTCTGGCTCTGCGACCCCATGGACTGCAGCCTGCCAGGCTCCTCTGTCCATGGAATTCTCCAGACGAGAATGCTGGAGTCGGTAGCCATTCCCTTCTCCAGGGGAATCTTCCCCACCCAGGGACTGAATCCTGGTCTCCTGCATTGCAGGCAGGGATTCTTCCCACCAGGGAAGCCCGGAAGAGAGGCCATGGTGAGGCATGAAACTGGTTAGGTAGATGGGGGCCAGTTTAGAATTTGGATCTGACTCAGGCAGTAGGGAGCTCAACAAAGTGGGGACTGACATGATCAGACTCAATTTTAAATCGAGTTGATTTATTCACAAGCTTCATTCATTCAACATATAAAGAGTGTTAATTGCTAGACAATCCAAAGAAACATGAGAAAGATTGCTCCTTTGGTGGAACTCGGGATAGGTAAGTCCATCATGTCAGGGAACCACCATCTGCTCTTGTCAGGGTTACCGGTGACCTCCGCTTCCTCAGGGCAGAGCTGCCCCGTGACCTCAAAGATGTGCCTCGCGCTGCCCCTTCATCATCACATCCACGCCCTCCCTCCCACCATCCCTAATTGCTGGCAACCGCTGAATTGTTCCCCACCTCTCATTTCAAGAATGGTGTATAAAATGGAATCACAGAGTATGTGACCTTTGAGATTGGCTCTTTCCACTCCGCATAGTGCATTTGAGGGTCATATACTTTGTTGTATCAATAGTTTGTTCTTTAATAGATCTGAGGAGTGTTCCATGGTGTGGATGGATGTACCACGTTTTGTTTAACCATTCACCCATTGAACCTTTAGGTTCTTTCCAGCTTTCACATATTACGAGAAAGGGTGCTGTGAACATTCATTTACAGGATTGTGTATGAATGTCAGTTTTCATTTCTCTGGGATAAGTGCCCAAGAGTACAATTGCCATGCCACGTGGTAAATTGAGTTTCAGTTCTAGAAGAAATCGCCAAATTGTTCTGCAGAGTAACTGTGCCATCGTACATTCCTGCCAGCATGTTTGGTGCGGTGGTTACTTTTGTGTGTCAGCTTGACTAGGCTGTGATGCCCAGTTGTTTGAGCAGACACCAGTCTAGATGTTGCCCTGAGAGTATTTTTTTAAGGTGTGATTAATGTTTAAAAAGTAAACTTAGAGTAGAGCAGATTACCTTCCAAAATGGGGTGGACCTCATCCAATCAGTCGACAGTCTTAAGAGCAAAAACTGAGGTTTCCCAAAGAAGAAACGTTTATTCAAGATTACAACATAGAAATGCTTCGTGAATTTCCCACTTGCTGGCTTGCTCTCAAGATACCAGTTAATTTTTGTAAAAACCGAGGTGTATGTCAAAGTTCTTTTTTTTGCTAAGGGTGTCCAGCTGCTCCAGTCCTGTTTGCTAAAAAGACTGTCTTTCTCCCATGTGTGGTGTGCAGATGCTTTTGTACATTTGTGAGAAATCAGTTGGCTATCCCTGGATGGGGCTTCTGGGTTCTCCATTCTCTTTCGTTGGTGAGTGCCTCTCTCCCTGCTCCAGTACAACACTGCTGTGCTTTCTCTAGCTTTATGTGACAAGTAGTGAAATGGGGAGAGTTACTCCTACCCCTTTGTTTATTTCATTTTACCTGTTTCCCCCGTTTGAACCATTTTTAGGCACACAGTTCAGTGACATTAGATGCATTTGCAATGATGTATAGCCAGTGCCACTGTGTATTTTGGAAACTTTTTCATCAGTTGAAGCAGAACTCTATAAACATTAAGTAACAAGTCCCCAATGCCCCTCCCCCCAGATCCTGGTTTCCTTTGTTTTATAGGGCCGGCCAAAAAGTTCGTTTGAGTTTTTCCATGACATCTTATGTAAAAACCCAAACAAACTTACTGCAGAACCCAGTATTTTCTTGTCCGTGTGGTTTTCACGATTCTACACCCTTCATATAAGTGGAATCATATAATATTGTCCTTTTGTGCCTGGTTTATTTCGCTTAGTATAATGTTTTCAAGATTCATCCATGTTGTAGGGTGTATTAGAATTTCATCCCCCTTTAAAAAAAAAAGTCTTTTTTTTTTTTAGAGCAGTTTTAGGTTTGCAGCACAACTGAACTGAAGACAGAGATTTCCCATACACTCCCTGTTGGTGCTGCACACAGAGCCTCCCCACTGTCAGCACCCTGCACCCGGGTGGTACATTTGTTACGATCAATAAGCCTATATCGACACATCAGTATCACCCAAAGCCTGTACTTTACGTTAGCGTTCACTTTTGGTGGTGTATGTTCCAAGGTTTTTGAGGGATGAATGGCACGTGTCCACCATTATAGTGTCACAGAGCCGTTCCATGGCCCGGAGGCCCATCTGTGCTCACCTGTTGGCCCCTCCCTAACCCCTGGCAACCAGTGAGCCTTGTACTATCGCCATAGTTCTCGCCTTTTCCAGAATGTTAGGTAGTTGGATGCATATAGTATATACCTTCTAAAGATTTTTTTTCTTTTCACTTGAATATGTATTTAAGGGTCGTCTATGTCTTTTCATGGCTTGATAGCTCTTTTCTTAACTCCTTTGGGAAAATTCCAAGGAGCGTGATTGCCAGATTACACGCTAAGAATATGTTTAGCTTTGTCAGAAGGTGCCGAACTGTCTTCCAAAGTAGCCGTCCCGTTCTACATTCCCACCAGTGATGAATGAGCATTTTTGTTGCTCCACGTCTTTGCCAGCATTCAGTGTTGGCAGTGCTCTGGGTTTTGGCCATTCTAGTGGATATGTATTGTTACTTCATTGTTTTAATTTGCATTTCCCTGATGACATGGTGTGGAGTGTCTTAATATGCTTATTTAATACACTTATTTTTTGCCATCTGTATTGGGGAGATGTCTGTTAAAGTCTTCTGCCCATTTTTAAATTCAGCTGTTTCTTATTGATGGACTTTTAAAAGTTTCTTGCATCTTTTGAATAACAGTCCTTTCTCAGACATGTGTTTTGCAAATATTTCCTTCCAGTCTGCGCCTTATCTTTGTCTTGATTCCATCCTTTTTAGGGCAGAACGGTGATCTGTTATATGTATATGCCGCACTTTGTTTATCCACTTATCTATTGACGGGCGCCTGGGTTGTCTCCATCTTTTGGCCACTGTGAATGCTGGCGCTGTGAACACGAGTGTACAAGTAAATCTTTGAGACTCTGCATTCAGTCCTTTCGGATACACACCTGGGGGTGGGACTGCTGCATCAGATTGTTACTCTGTGTTTAACTTTCTGAGAAACAGCCAGACTGCTTTCTGCTGTAGCTGCGCCATTTTGCATCTCACCAGCAGTGCACACGGGTCCCCCGGTATTGTCACATCTTCATCAGCGCTTGGTATTTTCTGTTTGATTTTTCTTTTTCTTTTCTTCCTTTTTTTTTTCTTCTTCTAATAATAGCTATACTCATGAGTGTGAACTGGTATCTCGTTGCAGTTTTGATTTACATTTCCCTGATGACTAATGATGTTAGACATCTTTTCATGTGCTTGTTTGGCCCTTTGCACTTAATTTTTGTTCACAACTGCTTTAGGTATTTTAGTTCCTTTGCCTTTCCGTATAAATTTCGGAATAATCTTGTTTATAGCTATAAAAAGACTTGCTGGAACTTTGGTAGGAATTGCATTAAATCTATGCACTAATTTGGAGAGAAGCGACATCTTTATTGTGTTGAGTCTTGTAATCCTTGCACACGGTATGTCTCTCCATTTGTTTAGATCTGTGATGTCTCTCATCAGCATTTTGTAGCACATCAGTCCTGCTAACTCGTTAAATTCACATCATTTAATTTTTTTGAGCAATTATGTAATTATATTTTAGATTTTGACTTACACATGTTAACAGATAGTATGTGGAAGTACAGTTGATTTTCTATGATGATGTTGTGTCCTGCGGCCTTATATACTGTGACCTTGCTGAACTCACTCATTGGTTCTAGGTTATTTCTGGTTGGCGTTTGGCATTTTTGTGTATGTGGGGAGGGGACTGTGGGGGTTGGTAGATTGCCTTGGATTTTGTACATAGACCATTGTGTCATTGGCAAATAAGGAGACTGCTCTTTCTTATTTTCTGATGTGTATTCCTTTTCTTTGGCTTTGTTACCTTACTGCACTGGCTGGAACTTTCAGGACTGTGCGTAATAGCAATGGTAGGAGTAGACAGCCTTGCCTTTCTCCTCTTCTCAGGGAGGACTATTCCATCTTTTACCAGCAACTATGCAGTTAGCTAACGGTCTTTTGTAGATGTTCTTTATCAAGTTGAGGCAATTCCCCCTATTCCTAGTCTTTTTAGAGTGTTTATCATGAATAGGTGTTGAATTTTGTCAAATGGTTTTTCTTTTGTACATCCCTGATTGAGAGGGTCATGTGATTTATTTTTCTTCTAACCTGTTTTTATGGTGGACCTGTTTTTATGGTGGACCCAGGGATCGAACCCAGGTCTTCCGCATTCCAGGCAGATGCTTTAACCTCTGAGCCACCAGGGAAGCCTAACCTGTTTTTATGGTGGATTATATTGAAAAAGTTTTGAATATTGAATCTGCTTTGGATCCCCAAAATAAACCCTATTTGGTTGCAGTATATGATTGATTCTTTTTGTATTTTGTTAAAGGATTTTGCATCTGTATTCCTGAGGGATATCGGTCTGTAGTTTCCTCTCTTTTTGTGCTCCCTTTTGTCTACTTTGAGTATTAGCCTAACACTGACTTCAGTTTGAGTTGTCCCCTTCTCTCCTGTTGTCTGTAAGAGATAGTTTAGAATTGGTATTAGTCCTTTTTTAAATGTTTGGTAGAATTCTCCAGGTCTCAGCCTGGAGACCTTCTTTTCGAGACTTTTAAAATTAAAAAATCAACTTCCTTATTAGCTCTAGGGCTATTGTAATGATCAGGGTCTCATTTTGGTGGGCGAGGGGGGAGAGGGGAAGGTAAGCTAGGAGTCAAATTGCTCCGGAATCCACTGTTCACACTTACAGAGGAGGGCACCCAGTGGCCCTGGTTCCTGTCCACCTGACCTCAGAGAGGTCACATGCCCCAGTTATGATGGGCAATCGGACACTGGGTGTGTTTATCCCTATCCAGAGTCAGGATATTTTCCCTGATTCAAAAAGTGAGTTATCTTTGCGGCAGATAGCTGTCCACCATTTCTGCGTCCCCTGCAATGTGTTCCCAGTCAGTCCAGCACTGTGGTTGCTCTGTCCTTTGATGCCTGCAGCAGATGCCGTCTCCATGGCGTTTTCATACATGGGGTCCTTGAAGACCTAACTGGTGAGCTGAGTGGGGGCCTGCAGGTAACCACCAGGGGGCAGTCAGAGCTGAAACCACCTTTGGTTAGAGCCCATTTGTTAAGACCAGGAAGGAAGGTCCCCCTTTCTTGCATTTTCCCAGGGCTTTCTCCAGACCACAATGCTCAGAACTCTTAACTCTTAATAGCAGAACCAGCCTCAGCAGTCTAGACCAGTCATTCATTGTCTCATGTAATCAAACAGGAGAAAAGATGGGGGGCTGAAGTGCTGCCAAGGCTCTTGCCGTGTGTGGTCAGCATCCTCCCACCGCAGACTGCTTCATCACACACGGAGTTGTTGGAGCCCCCACCAGCTCCTTGTTACCTGGAGCTGTTCTCATCATCATTGTGCTATTACAGAGGATTCGTAGCAAATATATTATTAAACATTATTCATACATAGTTAATAACTTAATATTACATAGCTATATAGAGGTCATCTTATACCTAGGTGATAATGAATATTCGTGATAGATTGTTGTTGTACTAGCCATCAAGCGTTGTGGTTATTTGAAGGTTTACGGTATCTGGTGGTAGTAGTTTAGTCACTAAGTCAAGTCTAACTCTTGCAACCCCATGGACAGTAGCCTGCCAGGCACCTCTGTCCCTGGAATTCTCTAGGCAAGAATACTGGAGTGGGTTGCCATTTCCTTCACCAGGGGATCTTCCCAACCCGAGTCAAACCCAGGTCTCCTGCATTGCAGGCAGATTCTTTACCAAACGAGCTATGAGGAAAGCGTTACTGTATCTACTTATATATGTAAAAAAGTTTTGAAGGAAATGAGTAGAAAATTCACAGTGCCCCCTGCTCAGTCTTCCATATCCTTCTCTAAATTTAACTGAAGGAAGCTGTGGTCCATTTTGGCTATCACTTTTAGTGAAACTGCCGTTGTTTTTCCTACCGTATTAGTTTATTTTTGCAAAGATTCATTGATTTTCTGGGTAGCCATTAAGGATGGAGTTGGTATTTTAATTTCAATAAATATTTACTGAACTATTTGGGGGATGTACATGACCCTTATTTCCTCGAGGAGTTTGAAGTCCACTGGACGGATAAGAACAGAAAAGTATCATGCTTAAGACTGAGGCTTCACATCTCAAACATGGAGGAGCCGTAATGTCTGACACGTGAATAAGATTCTGGTTTGGATGGACAGCTGGGCCTCGCTGGCTTTGTGCTGGGCAGTTGCTGAATAACGTGGGGGGATTGGTAGGTTCCTGAGGTCTGAAGGCAAGTGCTTCAGGGCATCTCCAGGCAGTCCACCTCCTGCATTGCTGATGGACAAGGCTGCATTATTTGCTGAGGCTAAATAGCACTGAAACTCCATGGGGGTGTTGGAGAAAGGATGATTGATTGTGTAACTATGGTTAAGAAGCTGAAGTTTAAAAAAAGGCAACTGGTGGTAGCAGGCCCATACAGGCCATTCATGACTCCTCTGTGAATGCCTCTATCTTTCAGGCTGAGCTCACTTCCTTTTCGAAAGGAACAAGTGTTTTTGTGTTAGACCCTGTATCTCAGTGTTGGGTTCCACAGGGTGTAGACGGTTCATCCTAGTTCAGCAGGGTGTGATCTCTGAAAATCAGGTGTGATGTGGGTGGGGCATGGGGTGGTGTCTCAAATAAGTGATCAACATCTTTCCCTTTCTAGAGAATGTGTCCACCTCCCTCTTCATAATATTTGTTCCCTGTGACTCTAGAGCAGAGGTCAGCAAACTTTTTCTGTAAAGAGGCAGGTAGTAAATATTTTAGGTTTTGCGGGCCAGTGGTCACTATCATAGCTACTCAGCTTTGCTATAGTATGGGCATGTCTATGTTCAAAAGCAAAAACTTTATATCTGGTTACTGAAAGTTGGATTTTATATGATTTTCACATGTCATGAAATGTGAGGCTTGATTTTTTTTCAACCATTTAAAAATGTAAAACCTATACTTAGCACAAAAATAGGTAGGGAAGCCAGATTTTGGCCCATAACCATGGTTTGTTGACCCCTTCTTTAAAGGAATTAAAAATAACTTCTGTGAAATTCTCAATATAAGGACATTTTCTTTCTTTCTTTAACAAGCACTTATGTAACACATCATATGTGCCATGTACTGTTTTAAATGCCTTGCATTAAATGCCAATATAATCCTCCAAATAACCCCATGAGGGAGGTACTGTTTACCCCACTTTTGCAGATTTGTGAATTGAAGTAGTAAAGTTAAATGACTAGCCCAGGGTTACACTGCTTGTAAGTGGCAGAACTTAGATTTGAACCCAGAGTAATTAATATTTAGCTAATTTAGTTCCAGAGTATCTGTTCTTATCTACCATGATAACTGTCTGTCTTAAAGAGACAGTTATTGACTTTCTGGCCAGAAGGAATTTTACAGATTAACCCAAGCCTACTCATTTTTATAGGCTCATCCTTACCCACAAGATTCATAGCTTTTATGATTCAAATGTCTGCCTTAGTGAAATTATGGATTACTACTTGTCATGCAATTTCAGCATCTCTTGTGACTGCCTAAAAGCTTAGTCTTAAACCCCACTGATCCCAAGGGGATTCTGTCTGTACAGGCAAGGCACTTAACTGTTCACTTACTGTTTTATTTATGTTTATTGTGGGCTCCTTGAAGGTAGGAGGAATAGTATCAAAATGTTTGCCATCAAACAGAAATCTATTCTAGGAGTAGCTCTTGCTTTCTTTGGGGACGCCTGTCTCAGATTACTCCCAACTCAGATTTCGCCCTGCTGCTTTTCCTGCCTGAACAAGCAGCTAGTTGAATCTTGAGTCTCACTTGCCTTTGACTGGAACAGAGTTCGTGGTATTTCCAGAGATCTGGGCAGGGTCAGGAATGAAAGATTTCTTAGTCTTTCCAAGGAAGAAAATGGAAAGAGGTAGGGGTGTGTGTGTGTGTGTGTGTGTTAAAGCAAGTCACAACTTGTGTGTGTGTGTTAAAGCAGGTCACAACTTAGGTAGAACTGAGGTGCTTAGGATTTCTGGTTGCATTTGCTCAGTCAAGGTCTCAGACACCGCTAACTAGGAGGGATCTCCAGGTACCTCTGGTGCAGGGGTTCCCATGCTAAAGGGATTCTGCAGAATTGTTGCAAAGGGCCCTCAAATCAACACCTGCAGCAGTCTGTGGGCCAGATAAATTATATTGTTCAGGTGTAGGTACAGCTATTTTTCAAATACATGTAGGTGCCATCACCTAAAGAAAAATTAGTTGTTCCCCTTAACTGAGCACGGAATTCAGATGTAATCTGGCTAGCATATCCCAAGATAGGCCTGTCGTCTCTTTAGCTGAGCTTTTTTGGGAAATCAGGTCACCCAGTTCGTGCACATACAGCCTGTCCTTTTGTCTTCTGTTTACTTTCTACATGAAAAATAAATGCACAGGAGTTTAACACAGCAAATTGAATACACATTTTATCCTCCATTCCTTCCTGTAATACCGTTAAAATGATAGCAAGAGGGAGAAGGGGGCTCCCTGGGTGGCTCAGTGGTAAAAGAATCCACCTGCCAGTGCAGGAGACACACAGTTAGATCTCTGGATCAGGAAGATTCCCTGGAGGAGGAAATGGCAACCCACTCCAGTATTCTTGCCTGGGAAATCCCATGGACAGACAAGCCTGGTGGGCTACAGTTCATAGGGTTGCATAAAGTCAGACATGACTCAGCACACAGAAAAGGGAGAAGAGAGATCTGCAAATGAGAGGTCATTGGAATGTCGAAGCCAAGAAGCGAGTGTGATGAACTTAATGGACCTGAGGAACTGAAAGTTCTTGCTGGAGGTGGGGGGAGAGAAGTAACAAGAAAGAGGATTTGTAATGCGGAACCCTGGATTAGCTCCAGAACTGGAAAAACCAAATACTGAAAACAGGAAGATTAGTTAAAAGTCTGTGTAAAAAACAGATGCCTACAGCCCCTCCCCTACTCTTTGCAGGAGACAAAAATTTTAGTCTTAGATATTGAATCAGAGGCACACCAAGCACGGAAGATGGGATGGAGTATGGAGCAAAACTGAAAATAGCGGCTTTAAGACAAAGTTATAAATAGTGATTAGTAGAACAATTCCCCTCTCTCACAGTTTTCAGAATATTTGCAGGCAGGTGCTCCCATGCGAAAGACTGAAAGATCTTTCTCTGATAAATATAGTTCCAGAGAAGAAGTCCTGAAGATACTGCCTACTTTGAAGGACCCTCAAAAAATGGCAGATTCTTCTTGCCTGATTACACTAATGTGAAGTGCACAAGCTGATGAGCTTAGCCCTCATAAACAGAGCTTTCCAGCAGCTTTCAAAGTCTGAGCAGATAGCCAGGTTTACCATTTCCTTCTCCAGGGGATCTTCGCAACCCAGGGATCGAACCCGGGTCTCCCACATTGGAGGCAGACGCTCTAACCTCTGACCCACCAGGGAAGCCCAGTGAGACACTTAAAGGACGTAAAAGACAGAGTCCAACGCAAATGGGAGAGAAAAGAACTCAGAGGAAACAGTAAAATCAAGGAGAAGAAGAAGGAAAGATTTTAATTATAATGTCTTAAGAGAGATAAGAGAAAATATTGCATTCATAAAAGATGAACTAGATTCTTTAAATAAAAAGAACCTCCAGAAAAGAAGACTTCTTAGAAATTAAAAGTATGATAGCAAGTATGAAAAATACCACACAGAAATATTGAAAGGTTAAGTAGATTCCCAGAAGACAGACCAAATGAAAGAGATGAAAAATTGGGGAGAAGAGATAAATTATAGAGGATCATTCCAAGAGGTCTAATACCTAACTAATGGGAATATGAGATGAAATAAACAGTAGACAGGAGGAAATTATCAAAGAAATGTTATGAAAAGATGTTCTTAGAACTGAAATAATGTCTATAGAATGATGCTGCACAGTAAATTAAATTGACTCCAAGTTACAGCCTTATGAGGTTTCAGATCTCCGAGGAAAAGAGAAAGCCCCAAAAGCCTCTAGAGAGAGCAGTCACATACTTAGGGTTAGTATTCAAAATGGCATTAACTTGCCTGAAAGTAACAAACTAGAAGACAGTGGAACGATACCTTGAAATTCTGAAAGAGGGCAATTCCCTGGCAGTCTAGTGGTTAGGATTCCACACTTTCACTGTCAAGGGCACAGTGAATCCCGTGGTAGATCCCTGGTTGAGGAATTAAGATCCCTCAGTACTGCCCCCCCCAAAAAAAAATTCTCAACACAGAATTTTATAGCCAGCTAAAATACCACCCAAGTTTAAAGGTAATAAAGACATTTTCAGACATTTTGTGCATAAGCCCTTAGATATTGTGATATAATAAGAAATACATATTTGGTCTTTGTCCCTGATTCCTGGCACAGAGCTCTAAAAAAGCCTTGTAATTTTCTGACATCTTCTGTTGTAATACTTGCCTTTTGTTCCCAGTTCCCAACCCAAGAGCTTCTAAAACCCTTGGAATTTTCTAAGTAATAGGGG
This sequence comes from Ovis canadensis, assembly GCF_042477335.2. Lineage (NCBI taxonomy): Eukaryota > Metazoa > Chordata > Mammalia > Artiodactyla > Bovidae > Ovis > Ovis canadensis. The sequence continues at coordinate 66,945,129 of NC_091263.1, read as the reverse complement.
TAAGAGGAGAAGTCAGCCATACCTGTTTATGCTTATGAGGTAACTCTGTGGGCCGCTCCACAGCTTCAGAATGAGAACTGGTTGCCGGAAGAACCAACCGTGTGATCAGAGGTTTGGCGCTTTCAGCACCACCTCGCTGCCTCTAGAGAAGGGGGAGGGACTGGAGATGGTGTCAATCACCAGTGAGCAATGAGCTAATCACTCATGCTTACTTAAAAGTACCATTCTAGCAAATTCTCAAACCTGAAGAGGGGGATTGTGGGGAACCCCACCCCTCTTCTGACCTTATAACTGATTGGTCAGAAGTGCGAGTGGCCCAGATTTGCAGTGGGCATCTGAAGCAGGAGCAGTCTGGTGGAACTGTTAGGGGTCCGCACTAACTCTAGATAGTGTCAGATTTGAATTCAATTGTAGGATACTTTGGCCGCCTGATGCGAAGAACTGACTCATAGGAAAAGACCCTGATGCTGGGAAAGATTGAAGGCAGGAGGAGAGCGGGATGACAGAGGATGGGATGGTTGGACGGCATCACTGACTCGGTGGACATGAGTTTGAGCAAACTCCAAGAGTTGGTGATTGATAGAGAAGCTGGCGTTCTGCAGTCCATGGGGTTGTAGAGTCAGAAGTGACTATCTGAACTGAACTGTAGGATACCAATTGGTGTCTTGAAAGTTGGAGAATTGGTTGCTGTGAGAACAGAGCCAACACATTTGGTGTCAGATATGCTGTGAGTTCATAGTACACCTTTTTTAAAGATGCTCTGTTAGAAGACACTTTTCACCAGAAAAAGGCAATTAAGTTAAAAGAGAATTAAATGGGATCCAAAAAACAGGGATTCCAATACAGGTTGCTGCTGCTGCTGCTAAGTCGCTTCAGTCGTGTCCGACTCTGTGCGACCCCATAGACGGCAGCCCACCAGGATCCCCCGTCCCTGGGATTCTCCAGGCAAGAACACTGGAGTGGGTCGCCATTTCCTTCTCCAGTGCATGAAAGTGAAAAGTGAAAGTGAAGTCGCTCAGTCGTGTCCAACTCAGCGACCCCATGGATTGCAGCCCCCCAGGCTCCTCCATCCATGGGATTTTCCAGGCAAGAGTACTGGAGTGGGGTGCCATTGCCTTCTCCGCCAATACAGGTTAGGGGAAAGGAATTCCCAGAAAGAGTTCTAGTATAGATATACCACAGGAACAAACAAGTAGTTGATGGAACACATTAAAGGTAGTTCAATACTTTATTATCTTCAGGGAAAATAGGCTTTATACCAACAAAGAAATGCAATCATAGTATACATCTTGGCTTGGCTACAAATACTATTCACATAGACCTAATAGTACAACTGTTAATGCTAATTTAACCAAAATTTGTCATAATTCTATAGAAAAATTGAGAGTAAGCGGAGTAGTATGTGACGGAAGCATTAGAACAAAATCCTAATCTTCCATCATAAGAGTTAAATAGAAAACATCATAGTTATATTTTGCTGCATAACAAATTACCCTAAAACTTAGTGACTTAAAATAGCAGATATTTATTGCCTCACAGTTTCTGTGGGTCATGAGTTGAGAAGCCCTCATGGGGTTGCAGGCCACGTGTCACCTTGGGCTGTAGTCCTGTGGACCTCTCCTTAGTGAAAGTCACTCAGTGTTGTCCAGCTCTTTGCGACCCCATAGACTATACAGTCCATGGAACGCTCCAGGCCAGAATACTGGAGTGGGTAGCCGTTCCCTTCTCCAGGAGATCTTTCCAACCCATGGATTGAACCCAGGTCTCCTGCATTGCAGGCGGATTGTTTACCATCTGAGCCACCAGGGGAGCCCGGACCTCTCCTTCAGATATGTTGTTATCTGGCTTCCCTGAGAGTACGTGATCCAGGAGACACAACCAGAAGAATTTCCAGTGTGTTCTGTGATCCAGCCTTGAATGTGACCTACTGTCATCGCTTCTGCTACGTTCCATCAGTCATGCAGACCAACCCTGAGACATTGTGGGAGGGGCCTGCACAGGGACAGGGATGCCAGGAGACAGGGGTCAGTTAGGAGCTGTTTGGAGGCTGACTACCACAAGTAATAACTAGCAGTGAAAATTCAAGAAATAATTGTTGTTGTTTATTTGCTAAGTCGTGTCCCCCTCTTTGGGGACCCCATGGACTGCAGCCTGCCAGGCTCCTCTGTCCATGGGATTTCGCAGACAAGAATACTGGAGTGAGTTGCCATTACCCCTTGCAGGGTATCGTCCCCATCCAGGGATGGAACCTGTGTCTCCTGCATTGTCAGGCCGATTCTTTACCACCGAGTCACCCAAGAGGCCTCAAGAAATAATATTATAGGCGTATTACTTAGAAAGGTGGAGAGAAATACCTCAAGAAAGAGGCTGCCCTTAGGAGCAGGAATCGGGGGACCAGAAACTTCTGGTTTTCGTTATAAGCCTTGTAGAACAATTTTAAGAAATATTGTGTGTATTGGTGTGATTTTTTTGTTTTTAATTAAGAAAGACCCTCAGCATGCAGCCATATAATATCACCAACGGTGGTAGTAGAACAACACGTGGATTATAGGAGGAGCGTAGAAGCTGAATCTGGTTAAGGATCCTTTGGTATTTAGAAGGTGGTGTGCCTGTTCTTGAAGCAGTGAACAGATAATAAACCTAAAGGTCAGTGAAAAGGAGGACACGGTGACACAGCCTGAGCTAGAATCCTTGAATAAATGTGACCCAAAGAGATGAGTATAAGGCAGTGAAATGGCTTTGGCATTTCACTAATGTGGGACTTGGATGAAAAAGGAAGAAGAAAACCAGACTGTTTTGCTCTTTCTGATGCGTAGAAAGTTCTTAAGTGGAAATGTTTATGTGTCTTGGAGCTATAAATGGCAAAGCTTGTTAAAAGGAATATCCTTTTGGCAGATAATGGGAAAGCACTTTGGAGAACTCCCCAGGATTAAGGATGTGTCCATGAGGGTTTGGTACAGATTAGAAAGAGTCTGCCTCTGTCCCTGTGAGCCCTGTGAGCTGTGCAGAGCGCCAGCCAGTCCATAGCCCGAGTCCTTCCAGCCACTGCCAGGGTCACGTTCCTAAGAGAACTCTGGGCTCCTTGTGTTCTACCACAGCCTGCTTGGCACCCTGGGACCCCATAACATCTGTGCCCATGATATGCGCTCTGTCCTTGATTCCTGCATGTGCCTCCCGCCCCCCAGCACTTTGCAAGCCTGGTCTTATTTCTCATGTGTTTAGTCCTCTTGAGGAGCCTCCTGTTAAGTGCTTCAGGGCTCTTGGCTAGTTTGTCTCTTCCATCTGAAAATTGGGATCAGGAAAAAGGGTTCGGGAAGTCAGGTCTTTGAGTTGCTAGGAGATCTTTGGAGGGCTGCAGTGAAGACTGCTGTGTAAATAAAAACTTCTAACTAATACCTCTTAAAAATGTGCTATTTGCATTCTCCTACTATAACTGAGTGTGCTGAGTTTAAAATACTTCAGGGTCTTTGTGGAGTGCCTCAGCCATCACGTGCTGGGATGCCTTCAGTACCTCTCCATTGGGCAGACAGTTGACCTGCGGAAGGAATAGTGTGGGTTTCCACATTTGCGTTGCTCAATGTCCGTCTTTGTATTTTACTCTGCCCACAGATCGGGGACCACAAATTCAGCGCTCACCGGATCGTCTTAGCAGCCTCTATCCCGTATTTCCATGCTATGTTTACAAATGACATGATGGAGTGCAAGCAGGATGAGATTGTAATGCAAGGAATGGACCCAAGGTACGAAATTTGTCCATCAGGTTCCATAGCCTGCTTTCAGCCTTGTGTTTGGTGCCCTTTGAGGGCCTTCCAGTGGGACCCAGTATCTAGCACGGCTCCACACACATAGTAGGTGCCCAGTAAACGATCTAGAACCTCGGTCACTGGCCTGAGACAGGGTTAAAATAAGGAGTTTTGATGTGTTTTTCCTCTGTTAGAGTAACATGTCTCATAGGAATGAGGGTTCAATACAGAGTTGGTGGTGTATTATTCTCTTCACTTTTCTCCCAGCCTTTTAAGCTGACAGAGTAGTCTTTCCAATAAGTGTCTTCATTCATTACCCTTTTCATCAGTCAGGAACAGCGTTATTCATTAGAGCTTCCTGTATTGATGGAGATGTTCTGTTTGTTGTCTCCAAAATGGTAGCCCTTAGCACATGAGGCTGTTGAGCACTTGAAATGTGGCTGGTAGGACCGAAAGACTGAATTTTAAATATTATTTAATTTTAATTAATTTAAATTTAATTTTAGGGGAATCCCCTAGTTGTCCAGTGGTTGGCACTCCATGCTTTCACCGACAGGAGCCCAGGTTCAGTCCCTGGTTGGGGAACTAAGGTCCTGCAAGCCACATAGCATAGCCAAAAAAATAAATGAAGTAAATAATAATAAATTTAGTTTTAAATAGCCACATGTGATTTAGATATTCTCCTGATCAGGAGAGTTTTCCCATGAAGACAATCTAGATGTAAGGACAACTTTAAATAAGTGCATAAATGATGCACTTTCAGGGTTTCCTGAAATTCCTGAAACTCCTGACCCTAAAATTCATCCAGGGCAGAATTTCTCAGCCTCAGCGCTCCTGACATCTGGGGACAATGGTTCTTTGTTATGGAGGGCTTTCTGGGACACTGGAAGACATTTAGATGGGACATATCTGATACTATGCCTTTTTTATTTTTCTCCCTGGAGAAGGGAAAGGCTACGCACTCCAGTATTCTGGCCTGGAGAACTCCATGGACTGTAGTCCATGGATCGCAAAGAATCAGACACGACTGAGCAACTTTCATTTTCTTATGCCTTTTTTGGGCCTTGAGAGGAAAAAGGCATATTTATATGAAATAGAAGAGTTGACTGCAAGTCTGTGAATCAGGGCTGTTTGTTTATAACCCCGGCTACATTCAGAGGTCCATTGCACCTACTCTGCCTGGCGTTGTGCTGGGGTCTGGACACACAGCAGCAAAGAGGACACACAGGATGACTCTTGTTGGGGGAGAGACGAGAAACCAGTGACTCTAAAATATTAGCCAGTAACCTGTCCTCTGTCACCCAGCTTCCTAATCTCCCAGCGGTGAAAACTCGAAGGAGCAGCTAGGAGACTGTGCAGTGTCCTGTGGATAACTGAAGGTGACCTGCCCCAGCACAGGGCGATGGTTTATATACCCACTGCAGGGGTGCGATCCCAGGCCAGCTACCTGTAAGGAGAGGCACAGCGACGTGTCTATCTCCACAGGCAGTTGAACATGCTCTTCTCTGAGGTCTGCGTCTGATGGAGCCGTGCTAATCACCACGCACCATCCAAGTGAACAGGTAGATGGAGCACCTGTGAGCTGTGCTGCTGTAGGCACTGAGACACAGCGTTGAGGAAACAGCACCTCTTATTCCGCCAGCTTCCTAGTAGCAGTGATCTGGCAGTAGACAAATGCATGATACAGCTGGGAAGTGCAGAGAAAATGAGGTAAAGCAGAACAAAGGCTAGCGAATGATGGTGGGGGTCCACGCTATCTCAGGGTGATCAGGGAAGCCCTCTGTGTTGAGGTGACATTTGAGGGGAAGTGAGGGAGTAAGCCATGCGGGGGAGGAGCCCTCCAAACAGAGGGAGCCGCCAGTGCAAAGGCCCTGAGGTCAGAGTGTGTTCAGCATGTTGGAACAGAGTAAGGGGAAGAGTGGCAGGTGGAGAGGGGCCAGACCACAGATAGCCTACAGACAGAACTTGGATTGTGTTCTTGGTGTGAACTGGAAGGCAGAAAAAGCCTCATTCTGAAAGTTTATCCCAAAGAAATAATCAGAAAACACTATTTGTAATAGCTATTATGCTTACCAAAAAAGAAATAAATTATAGCATATTTATGTGTTGGACTACTATTTAGCACCTGTTAAAAATGTTAAACATGGGGAGTTTGCTGATGATCCAGCGGTTAGGACTTGGTGTTTCCACTGACATGGCCTGCGTTCAGTCCCTGATTGCATAACTGAGACCCTGCAAGCCTCACAGTGCAGCCAAAAAAATCATGAATACAGTGTAGAAACATCGGAAAGGGCTTCAAAATGATTATATCCGTACAACTTAAGCATACAGGCAAGTAGGAAATGAAAATGAACCTAGAAACGACTACAGTTGACTCATTCAGTAGTGAGATTCTGGGTTGTTGCTTTCTCTTTGTAGAACTTTCTGTAATAAAAATATTTGGGCAGTAAAGACACCCTAAGAAGTAGAATTATAGCTATGGTGAAATGATTATTCTTTTCAGGTAGATTCTCAAAGGACACAGGCTAATTGTATCTGCGAATGGGGGGCCATCCATTGTCAGGTAACAGTGTCAGCTCACTGAGGGCCTGAGTCTCCTGTAAGCCAAGCCCCATCTCTGAAGAGAATCTTTCCTCTTTGCTCTAGTGCCCTGGAAGCTCTGATCAACTTTGCCTACAACGGCCACCTTGCCATTGACCAGCAGAACGTGCAGTCGTTGCTGATGGGGGCGAGTTTCCTGCAGCTGCAGAGCATCAAAGACGCCTGCTGCACATTCCTCCGAGAACGGTGAGGTGATGTGATGGGCGTGGCCCACGGTGGCGAGCAGACCATCTCATTCCTGGAATCCTCTGCCAGTTTGCTGAGTCTTGGGGCCGTGGAAAGTCTTATGAAGGGAGTGAGGAGCTGGGAAGATAACTGCAGAAATGACCTTTCTTGAAATCAGTCTGAAGCAGTACCCAGTTCTTTGGGATGCACCTTTGAGGAGCAGGATTTATGGAGCCCTGTCTGCACTCTCCTTGGCCTGATGTGTACGTCCTCTCCCGGTCCTCTCTCTCCGGTCTGACCACCCACCTCCTCCAGATTTGGTCAGCATTGCCTAACTGTTCCACAGCTGTCTCCATCTTTGTGTGGATCCTTCCCCTGCTTGAATTTCTTAGCCTTCCTTTTTCCTTCTGCTCTGAAAGACCCCTCCCAAACTTTACCTGCTAGAATTCTCTGTCCCCTTTAACCTTTAATCCCCTGGGAACAGTCATTGTATGCTTTTAGGGTAAGGGCCATGCATTATGGCCCTACTTATGTCCAGTACTTGGCCTTGACCTTTTGAGGACTTGAGCAGATAAAAAGGCTCTTCCTCCCCCTCAAGAGGCAGAGATCTTAGTCACAAAGTAAAAGCTGACTCTGAACACTGGAGGCTCAGGGCTGAGGGTTAGTGCTGGGCCACACACAGGCAGAGACAAACCAGAGCAGCACCCCACAGCGCTCCTCTATCTGTGGTCTCTCCAGGGCCTGGCTCCAACTGAGCTCCCCTAATCACAGGGCCCCTGGTCTCAAGACCAGCATTCCTCTCGCCTCACACCCGCCCTCCTGAACCTCATCCCCTCTGAGAGCCCCTCTCCCTCTCCCATTTCTGCTCCTCAGCCCAAATCACTTAACAGCTCTGTGGACCCCCACTGCCATCCATGTCCTGCCACGTGGTGCTCAGGGGCAGCAGTGAGCACTGCTGTGTGTGCCACTGGACTCAGCAACTGTGGCAGTGATGCTAACAAGCAGGGGCACCCTTTGCTGGTTTCCCTGGGAGATAGGTGGTCCTGTTTGGGTTTTGCAGCTGGAGACCATGTTGTGCGAGGAACCCCAAAGCCTGACTTGACCTGCCCTAAGATGCCTTCTGGGTCAGGCTGCGTGTGGCAGGCCATGGGGCACTCACTGTCTCTCCTACTCACGTGTGAGCTTAAGGACACAGACTGGACTTGATTCATCCCTATATTCCCACAGAACCTGGAGACTGACTAAGGCCCTCTGGAAGGGAGGAACGTTGGCCCTTCTCATGAGGGGACAAGAGCGCCACCTAGTGGCCTTTGAGATCCTTGCTGTCAACACTGGATCCAGGCTCTATTACAGTGTCACTGAAAAAGATTTTCAGACCGGTGCAGTTTTTACATAGACCAATAATGACATCTCAGGAAAAGCTGCTTAAACACAAAGCCTGATGTTTTGAGTCCGTCCTTGACATTTTTCTGTTCAGCACTGGGAGCCCCCTTCTGAAGCCTAAGCTCCCACCTTATTCCTGTTTTTTATTCCCTGCCACAGGCCCCAGAGGCTTGGCCTCCTTTCTGTTTTCTTTTCAATGGCTGCCATCACTGCCCGAGTTTCTGGGCTGTGATTCTGCCTGAGGCTGACTGCAGAGTGTGATGGGGTCTCCCAGCTGCCCCGTTGATGACACGTACGTGGGCCCTTCACTTTCAAGGTCTGATTACTAAAGACTTGAGGGAAGCCATCCTGAGTGGTAGTGGAAAGGCCAGGGCTTGGCAGCACAGAGAAGGTAGGAAGCCATCAGAGCTCTTAGAGCAGTAGTCCTGAAGCCAGTCTGCCTGTGAGGCCTGCAGTCTGCTGATACTTTTTTCCTCATGAGATTGGGGTTGATTTTTTCCTCTTGGCCCTTTTTCCAGCCGTTAGATGAATGGACCTCCCTGTTTTTAGGTGGACATTAGAAGTGGGTATTTTCCAAAATCTCCTCTCAGAACTGGATCAGAACATCAGATGCACCCATGAACCAAACCAGTAACTTACTCAATTCAAGTCGCCGCTTCCTGCCTCCGATAAAGCATTGCATCTTATCCTGGTCGAGCAGTGTCAGCCCGGAAGGAGACTGGGAAGCAGCTCTCGACAGATGTGGGCCTCTGTCGGCCCTGTGGGTTACTGTCCCTCTTGTCTCCCTCCTTCTGAGTGGCCCCCTGTCCTGCACAGCTCTCCCTCCTCCTTCCCCACCAGTTGGCTTTCAGACAGGCTCCCCACATCCCATCCTCTCAGATGTGAAAACCCACTTCAGTGGAAGGTGTGTTTTGTACTCAGTGTCACAGCAAGCCAGTCAAAGCCAGTCAAAGCCAGTCAAAGCCAGCAAAGCCAGTCAAAGGTGAGATGCAAGAATCCTGACCAGAGGGAGGGGCTGGACATGTGTCCCGGGCAGCAGTGTGGATTGTCCTTTCCATGTCTGTGGACTCTCCCAGCTCCCCGTCCATGGCATTTGAACTCTCTTCTTGATGTCAGAGCAGTGGAGTTGAGTGAGCATGTGCATATAGAGGCTGGAGTGGGGTAGGGGGTCTCTCCTCGTATCTCATCTGCGAAATGGTATGAGGTGCTTTGAGCAGGTCTCATCCTGAGAAAGGCTAATGATATCTGACAGATGACTGAGCTGACACTCTGACCCTGAGCCCTGTGTTCCCCCCTGGCCGTGCTGCTTGCCCAGGGGTGCTCCGTGCTCATGTTTCCTTGGCCTTTGAAACTACACTTAGCTTTGCAAAGCAATGGACAGAGCCATCTCAGGCTGGGACAAAAAACAACTATATAGAATTTAGTCTAGTCATAAACCAGGCTCCCGAGATGCTCTGCCTTCTCAGTCCCTGATAGGTCTGCTGCTGGCGGGCAGTGTTGAATATTGGTTGGTAAGTATAGCTTACTGTAACCCTTAAATCAATAGGGGTGGGAGAGGAGAGAAGGCATTCTCACAAGGAAAGGTCAACCTGGGCAGTTTTTAATGTAATATTTACCATCTCCCACCACAAGACTATCAGTCACAAAATGAAAATAAGAAAAGCGTTGTCCCTCAGGGTCTACTGGTACCATCAAGATTTCGGAACCCCATTGAACTCACTGGGAATTTTCTCAGATGCAAAATAGTAAGAAAAACAAGCATGCTAGAAAGTACTAGAAATTAAACCCGTAGCTGACTTCATACCAGATGCCATGCTGAGTGCATTTCCTACGTTCCTGCCTAGTCATGGCCACAGCCCCAGGAGGTGGGTAGCTGTTGTCATCACCTTTTTCTAGGTGAGGTTACTACTGACACTTGAGGACCCTAAGGAATCCCCTCAAGTCGCCCAGGGTGGCAGGGCCAGAATTGACCCCGGGTTTCCCTGGCTCTGATGAGCACACGTCTGCCTCAGGGCTTTGGGAACGTTCAGTCTCAGCATCCCCACTTGCTTGTAGAGAGACTGTGAGCACATTTCTTTGTTTCTCTGAGCCTCAGTTTTCCACCTAAAAATGAGTGCAATTACTGTTATTTTGGGGTGTTGTTTAAAAGATCCTAGAGAGTGACTTCCCTAATGGTCCAGTGGCTAAGACTGTGCTCCCAGTGGAGGGAGCCCAGGTTCCTGGTTGGGGAACTAGATTCCACATGCTGCAACTGGAAAAGAACCTCATGCTGCAACTAAGACCTGGCCCAGCCAAATAAATAAATTTTTTTTTTTAAAGAGATCCTAAAGAATGTGTATGGAAGGCCTGGCACCACATAAATAATGTGTGTCACTGTTGTCTGAGCAGTCAGGCCCAGAGAGCCTCTTTCTGTTTACAAAAAAAAAATTTTAAAAGAAAAAGAGAAAAAACGTGGAAGAGTCCTGATATAAGAGAATTCATCTCTCCATGTGATTTAAACTTGCATTCTACAACTTCAGGGCCTTCCTGGTGCCCAGAGGTGGACCTTCAACCGAGATCGTCAATGCCCAAAGGAAAGCACAATTTCCCAGAATGTGCTCCGTTCTTCTCTCCCGAAAGCTGCTTCTCAGGGCTTCCCATAAAGCTGCCTCCACCCTGGTGACACTGGAGGCCCACGAGGCAGATGTCTTTGAGGAAAATCTGCCTTAGTTTTATACCTTTAACAAGTGGAGTCCCAGAGAGGCTCGGCCAATGTCACCAGGGAGTTTCCAACAAAACTGAGGGCCAAGCTTGTGTTTTTTTCCCCATTCTGTAGCTCCGCCCAGAACCAACTCGAGAATGATGCAAGATCACGTTCCTCCTCTTAACTTTCTTCTTCTCACCTTCTCTTATGCCAAAAGGCTTCACCCCAAAAACTGCCTGGGCGTGCGCCAGTTTGCTGAGACCATGATGTGCGCCCTGCTGTACGACGCGGCCAACAGCTTCATCCACCAGCACTTTGTGGAGGTGTCCATGTCAGAGGAGTTCCTGGCCCTGCCCCTGGAGGACGTTCTCGAGCTGGTGTCTCGGGATGAACTGAACGTGAAATCGGAGGAGCAGGTCTGTAGAGCAGAGTCTGCAGGTGACACGGGGGCTGCTGTTCTTTCTCATTTTTGGAAAAAAGTAAACCAGAACACGGTGTGCAGTTCGTGGTGTGGGTGCCCCGTTGCTGCTTATGGGTTCGCTTTATCATACCATCTGCATGTTTCATGAGAACCTCTTTCCCACACATTTTAGGATCTAAATAATACTCAGCTGATTTTACCAACTGCATGGTCCTCATTCTTCGATGTTTGGGTTATTTTCCAAAATCTACTGTTAGAAGTAATGTTTCCATGAACTGGAAATGAGCACAGATAACTTCTTGAAAGAGTCTTACTCTAAAGGCGAGTAGAGATAGGGGCAGTGGCTAGGGGGATATGAAGTCAAGAAGGTCTTGATTGTTTTAAGATGAGAGAAATTCCAGTACAATTGGACTGTTGATGGGAATTTTCCAGAAGAGGGAAGAATTGGAAATGTAGGAGAAAGGGGAGATTGTTTTCCTGAGGTAAATGAGAACAGACAGTGTAGGGAACAGGGAGAGTGTCTGAGAGGAGCTCGGGCCGCTCATGTCCACAGCGGAAAGGAGAGCCCACGCCCAGCACGGAGGGAAGGGCGGTGCTGAGAGAGTCTGCTCACGTTGTCTTCTGGTTTGTTCCTGTGCGCTCAACTGAGAGCGAGGGTGAGGGAGGAATGTTAGACATCTGAGGGGAGATGAAAAGGTACAAGCTAGGCATCGAGGAAAGAGGGGAGAGTAAATGGACGCAGCTCGGGACTTGGAGAGGACTGGATAGGAGGCAGGGCCAGGTGAGATCTGCAGTCGCGAATGTAACATAAGCTGGTCAGCCCTGTTGTGTGTTGTCTGGCAGCTGTATGTACTGGTGCAGGGTAGAGAGTGGGTTGCATTTGAAGAGCTGGGCTTCATCAGGGTACTCGTGTTTTTTCCAGGTAAGTGTGACTAAGAGAAATAGGAGACGAACATGGGAATGATAACCCATGGAACCCGTGTAGGTGAGAGCTGAGGAAATGGCTGGAGGGGGACCTGAGAGGGAGGTGTGGGTGAGGGAGAGCCGTGCGCAAGGCAAGGTAGAGCTGGTTGCTGAGCTGGAAGGATTGGAGGCAGTGGTCAGGTGCTGCTGCTGCTGCTAAGTCGCATCAGTCGTGTCCGACTCTGTGTGACCCCATAGACGGCAGCCCACCAGGCTCCCGCATCCCTGGGATTCTCCAGGTGAGAATACTGGAGTGGGTTGCCATTTCCTTCTTCAACGCATGAAAGTGAAAAGTGAAAGGAAAGTCACTCAGCCGTGTCCGACTCTTCGTAACCCCATGGACTGCAGCCCACCAGCCTCTTCCGTCCATGGGATTTTCCAGGCAAGAGTACTGGGGTGGGATGCCATCACCTTCTCCAGATCAGGTGCTAGTACACTGAAAATCATGGAAGGTACTGGCCAAGCGAGGTGTGGGTGATTATAGGGTCTTCTCAGAATAAAGACAACATCTTAGAGTGGTCAGGAAAAGCTCAAATGAGGGGCTTCCCTGGTGGATCAGTGGCTAAGTCTTCACACCCTCAGTGCAGACGGCCCAGGTTTGATCCCTGAGCCGGCACCACAGGGAACCAGTAACACAGGCCGCAACTAAGAGTTTGCATGCTGCAACTAAGATGCCACACAGCCTAATTAATGACAAAAGAAAAGCTTAAGTGAAAGCGTACGGTTTTAGTAGCCAGAGAGGAGTGAAGGTCATCCTTTCTGTTGAACAAAAGTGTGGTGCAGGTTGTCTTAAGAGGACAGTGAGTCAAAGGGCACTGAGGGCTAGGCACTGAAGGGCATCAGCCGCAGGGTGGCAGGGAGGTATATTTGGACCCAGCAGTACAGACACCCAGAGCACCATGGCAGCAAGGCCCCTGCTCAGCTGGTCACGGGTCCTGGGGTATCATGAAGCTGTACCTTGGCCAAAGGAGCCCCAGGCTCGGCAGAGATGTTAGTCCATCAGACACTCGGCAGAGATGTTAGTCCCAGCTCAGCTCCTTTCCTTAAAGTCCGAAGAGTCCTCTCCCCTGCATGTTAGTGACCGTTAGAGAAGCAAAGCCTGAGCTCAGCAACATGGACCCTGAGATTTAGAGGAACACGCCCCATCCCAGGAGCAAGAGGCCCTGTCCCTGGTTCATCCGCTAGTTAATATGGTCCAGGGCAGCTTGCATCTACTGTGATACATTCTTCAAGGGCCTTTGGGCTTTAGAGGGAGAGATCCTTATGGCTGGAGCCCCTAGGGAAGGCTCCTTGGAGAACCCGGTTCTGAATCCAGGCCTTAAAGAAATGGGAATGAGTTTAGATGGAAAGGAAGAGATGCGGGCATTCTAGGTGAAGGGGACAGCCGGCATGCCTAGAGAAGAGGATGCAGGAGCTGTGAGAATTAAGGTCAACAGTGCTTTGTTGCAGGAGAGAGGAAGAAGGAACCTCGGGCAGGTCTTCATTAGGAAGTCATAATGAAAGCGAGGATGGTGTTCCAGTAGCCTCGGCTTGCCCCTCAAGAGACTGGACCAATTGGGTAGCTGGGGATGTGGAGAGAAAGTGGTGGATTCAGGAGACAAGTTGGAGGAAAGATGGGTGGGCCCAAGGAGCGGAGGGTTTGAGATTAGGGGGTACCGGGGTGCAGGCTCTGGATGGACCGGTTGCCACCAGCGCTCCTCTCTCTGTCGTGGCAGGTCTTCGAGGCTGTGCTGGCCTGGGTCAGGTACGACCGGGATCAGAGGGGGCCCTGCCTGCCTGAGCTGCTCTCCAATATCCGCCTGCCCCTCTGCCGGCCTCAGTTCCTGTCGGACCGTGTGCAGCAGGATGACCTGGTGCGTTGCTGCCACAAGTGCAGGTGAGCGGAGGTGGGCCTGCACACAGATGCTGCCCAGGGTCTGGTGGGGAAGAGAACCTGGCCGCTTGGTTCAGGGGAAGAAGCATTTGGAGTGGTCATTCTGAATTTGTGGCACACAGATTGATCTTCCTTCTGCCTAGAACCTACAAGGGTCCAAGTCTGTCACGTTGAGCAGAGAAATGTGCCTCGTGGAAGCATCAGGGCAGAAGGGTCTTCCTCCCCTAAGTTATCTGAGGATTTTCTAGCATCTCCATCCATGGAGCTGTTATGAGCCTACAGACATCTATACTGTGTGCCCTGACCCTGTTCGCACCAGCAGCTGACTTAGTGGTGACTTCCTGGGGCTCCTCGTCCTCCGTAAACATTAGTCAGTGTGCTGGCCTCGGGTGGGTTTGTCCAGCTGCAGTGCTGGGCAGGGTTGAGGGGGGGGGCACATTTAGAAACAGGTAGAAATGGTACCCAGAGTAAACCAAAGAGACTGTGATGCGGCAGAGCCACCAAAACAGCTCAGGAGATGCCAGCCACGGGGGAGGAGGTCATAAAGTAGAGCAGCAGAGGAGCGTCTGTGTCTTCCTTCTGCTTGCTCGTCAGTCGCAGCTGGCTCAGGAGGAAGTCAGCGGTGTGGGGCAAGCAGTGTGAAGGTGTGTGTCAGGTTGGGCTGAGGTGTGGCTGGAGGCAGCTGAGCCCCTGGGATGAGCAGTCTCAAGGATGCTGTTGGGGAGTTTGAGCTTGGTTCTGTAGGCAGTGGGTAGTTACGGAAGGGTCTTAATTAGAAAACCAACCTGGACGGCAGGGTGGAGGCTGGCCTGGAGGCAGGGGGTCTCAGGAGCAATTGGCTTCTGCTGCCTCAGTCCAGGTGAGATGGTTCGTTGCAAGGTGTGAGTTACAGAAACGAAAAGGAAGAGCTGGGTCTGAGTGGCAACAGGATGCAGGCAGCTTGTTAAGCCTCCCCAAGGCCAGCTAGTTTACAGAAGACTGCTTTTCTTCTGTTTAGCTAGCGGAGGTGGGCTCCACTCGTCCTGACCCTCCGGTGTCAAGCAGGTCTCAGTGGCTGTGTGTAGTTTGCCCTGGACTCACCTGCGTTCTTTGAGACCAAACCTTCCTCCTAGGCTTCCCCTGCAATTGTGGGTGGGACCTGAAAATATGGGCCAAGAGGAGAGAGTCCTTCCTGTCCTGGATTCTTGCACTTTATTCCAGGGACCTGGTAGATGAAGCAAAGGACTATCACCTCATGCCGGAGCGCCGGCCCCACCTGCCGGCTTTCAGAACTCGGCCTCGCTGCTGCACGTCTATCGCCGGGCTCATCTATGCTGTGGGGGGCCTCAACTCAGCAGGTATCTTGCAGCTCCCCTTCATAGAGCCCCGTCTTGGCCCGCCGTGGTTGAAGAAGCACCCAGCAAGCTAGCCTGGCTCCCTTGCTTCCTCCCCCGGTGCCTCTTGATTTTATATCATCGCTCTGCTGTTCGGGCATGTCAGATATTAACACTCTTGAAACAGAATATCAGAGCACAAAAGGTCTTTAGAAGTCCCGCAGGCCTGGCCCCCTGCCTTCGCAGTGAGGAAATTGAGGCTCAGAGAACTTGATCTGTGTTCACAAGTTCTTTGGGCTGAGCAAGGGCCTGGCTCCTGGGCCCGCACTCATTCTCTAATATCCCATCAGCTACGGGATTTACTCGGGCTCTGGATGGGATATCATCAGAGACCCAGGTCTGTTACCAGGCTAATCACGTCGGGTCGTGTGGCCCTCTGGGCTTAGACTCTGAGCATGTCACCGTAAGAAGGAAGATTCTCCAAGTGCACAGGGTCTGCACTGTCGATCCTTCTCACTCTTCAACTCTTAACCTTTAGTGAAATACACGTGCCTTATAGTCCTCGTGTTCTTGGCAGCTCTTGTGTCATACAGTCAGGCTCTGAGGAACGCTCCCTGGAGCCCGTGCCCTCCTGCCCACCCTAGGCGTCACTGTTGGGCGGGAGTATTCTAGGAGAGGGCAGTGGAGACTGCTGAGTCCTTGCAGTGCAGAGGCACGGGGAGTTGTCACCTAGGATGTGAAGGCCTGGCCTCTTCAGAGTCAGCCAGGCTGATGGGAGGTGGGGAGCTGGTGGGCAGTCCTGCGCAGTTTTGCTTTTGATTGAAACTTCGTGGGGAGATGGGTCCTGGCCTCTGCTGCTTGTTAACCGTATGACCTGGAAAAGGTAAGTTCTCAACTAGTGAACGTAGAGCATGGCAGGTGCTGAGTGTCCCAAAGCAGAATAAAACAGGGAGGGGGTCACTTTATTTGATCTTTAAAAAAAAAACAGTGGAAATGGCGGGGTTGGAGTTACTCCTGCTGCTGTGGTTACTGTTTGTTGAACACGTGGTATAGTCTAGAACTCTGCTAGGTGTTCTGTCCTTTAATCCTCGTGGGAACTCTGCCCTGGAAATGATCTCAGGTGTGAGAACAGAAGATGGGGATGCCAAGCAGCTTGCCCAGGGCCCCCCGCTAGGAAGCGACAGTCGCACCGGAGCCACGGCCTGCTCTGTGGCATGCCGCCCGGGTCGGGGAAATAGCGGACCCCATTTGCCTCCACCTTTGCCTTTCAGCAGGTGAAGAACCGCCTTGCCACTTAAAAGCGCCCTTTCTAGAAAGGAAACAAGTGCCTCCAGTCTGCTTCTGATTTCCCTTAAAGAATTAGGTTTGAGGTTATCCCTGGCTCCAGTTCCTCAGGGGGCCCTCCAGCCTTGAGTGATTGTGTGGGAAGAGCTGATAAGATCGAGTCGAACATGCCATATAATCATTGCCCAGCAGCTGTGATCTAAACGAGCGGTCTCATTTGTTTTAATTTGAGTAGCAAATTTTTATGCAGGTGACTCCCTGAATGTGGTGGAAGTGTTCGACCCTGTCGCCAACCGCTGGGAGAAGTGCCATCCCATGAGCACAGCCCGCAGCCGTGTCGGCGTGGCTGTGGTGAATGGGCTCCTCTACGCCATCGGCGGGTACGATGGCCAGCTGCGGCTGAGCACCGTGGAGGTCTACAACCCAGAGACGGACACGTGGACGCGCGTGAGGAGCATGAACAGCAAGAGAAGGTATTCCGGGAGCGGGCTGCGCGTCCTGGTCACTCTTTGGGACCCCGTGGTCTAGGATGGGGGCACCATCCTAGATCAGCAGGACACAAAGTAAAACAAATGCAAGCTTCGGCTTGGGGATCCCTGCAGCCACTGCCTGTACCTCCTGGGAGCCAGCACCCCCGTCTGCTTGTAGTAAAACCCCTGCCTCGTCCTTGGAGGAACCTGGGGAGATGACACAGGGGCGTGTGGACGTTGTCCTGTAACTTAAGTGCCAGATAAGGACTGAAAGTTTTTATTATGGAAGACGCGAGGAGGGAGAAAAGCTGGGCTGGAACGTCAGGAGGGTTTCGGCGAAGAGGTGCCGGGACCACAGTTTCAAAGCTGAAAAGTAAGGAGGATTTAACTTCATCAGTCACATGAGGGAGTTGGAGAGAATTCCTCTCTATGCTCGCTTTCCCCCTAGGATCCCCGCCCCACATGCTTTCACTGGCAGGGGCTTTGTGGAGCGCAGCAGTGCTCTTTACCTGGGGGCTTCACACGGTCCCCAGGCCTGAGCACACAGCTGGCTACTTGTCTCCTCCTGCCCATGTTTCCTGAGTAAGACGAGAGATGAGAGGACATCCACACAGAGCCTCCGGTTATCCTTCTTCATGCTACAGTGACTGGCGATGTCTTTCCTTACCTCAGTTGTGTGTGGACTGTCCTGGTTGGACGGCGGGAGCTTTGGAGTGCGAGAGTGTACCTGGACAGACTTGTCTGTTCTCCTGCCCTCGGGGCGGCGGCACAGATCAGTGGTGTCATGGGACACGCTGCTGTTTCTCTTCCGAGACTAACAGCAGAGCAGTCAGCCGTCCAAGGCGCCCTATTCGTTTAACCAGAATAGTTCTGCGTTGATCTCTTTTACGTATTGCGTCTCCTGGACATGTGCCCGACTTTGGGAAGAAAAAGTTAAAATGATACTATTTTTGAAAACCTCTGGACCAGCCTCCCTTTAAGGGCCTTGTCTGCTTTTGTAATTCTGTGGCCTGAGTATTTACCTCACAGACCCCTCTGTCTGGCCGTGATTTGGGTTTTGTCCTCGTAAGCTCATGTGAAAAAAAGAGAGATAGAGATGCCAGTCACTGTGTGTGTGAGGAAGAGGAGTCATGTTTCAGCGTGGAAGTCCTTTGCCACATGGAAGAGTCACAGCCGTGATACACGTGGTCCGCATTCAGCCGTGTTTGTGTATGACCTCGAGCAGGGAGGAACCTGCCTTTGTATCAGTGAGATTCACGAAAGGCCAAAGAGCTTCGTTCTTGGAAGAAAACATACGTAGAAAAGCTCTCCCCTCTCGTGGTTCCTTCTCCTCCTGCCTCTGCCTCGGGGCTTCCCCTTCTGGCTCCTTCGGTCCTTGGCAGCTTTCTGTGGCCTCAGGTGGCTCACTGCTCAATATCCGCCATCAGGAGGGCCTCTTTCGCTTTAACGGCCATGAGTTGTTCTTCGTTGTGTGTCTGCTCTGGGCTGCTTGCTAGCTGCGATGTCACAAGGTCTGGAGTGCTGTCTGGGAGGAGCCCGCCGGGTGGCGCCTTCCCTCACAGTGGTTGTTAGGCACACAGGCCCAGCTCCACTGCACCCCCCTAAAGTGACAGACTGCCTTAAAATGTACGTGGTCACGTCTCCCCTGATGAACCACATGCCTTCTCTCCTGCTGGCTGGTGACAGCCTCCTTTCTACCATCATTCCCTGCCCTCCTCTAGTCCTGCAGGCTGCTTGCCCAGAGCCCTCTCCCACGACTGTTCCAGTCCACAATGGTCAGTTCAGTTCAGTCGCTCAGTCGTGTCCAACTCTTTGCGACCCCATGGACTGCAGCACGCCAAGCCTCCCTGTCCATCACCAGCTCCCGGAGCTTGCTCAAACTCATGTCCATCAAGTCGCTGATGCCATCCAACCATCTCAACCTATCTCCCCCTTCTCCTCCCACCTTCAGTCTTTCTCAGCATCAGAATCTTCTCTAACACCACAGTTCAAAAGCATCAATTCTGCAGCACTCAACTCTCTTTACAGTCCAACTCTCACATCCATACATGACTACTGGAAAAACCATAGCTCTGACTAAATGGACCTTTCTCAGCAAAGTAATGTCTCTGCTTTTAATATGCTGTCTAGGTTGGTCATATTAACAACCTCAGATATGCAGATGACACCACCCTTTGGCAGAAAGTGAAGAAGAACTAAAGAGCCTCTTGATGAAAGAGAAGTGTGAAAAAGTTGGCTTAAAGCTGAACTTTCAGAAAACTAAGATCATGGCATCTGGTCCCATCACTTCATGGTAAATAGATGGGGAAACAGTGGGAGACTTTTATTTTGGGAGGCTCCAAAATCACTACAGATGGTGATTGCAGCCATGAAATTAAAAGACGGCTTACTCTGTGGAAGGAAAGTTATGACCAACCTAGACAGCATATTAAAAAGCAGAGACATTAGTTTGCCAACAAAGGTCCATCTGGTCAAGGTTATGGTTTTTCCAGTGGTCATGTATGAATGTGAGAGTTGGACTATAAAGAAAGCTGAGCGCCAAAGAGTTGATGCTTTTGAACTGTAGTGTTAGAGAAGACTCTTGAGAGTCCCTTGGACTGCAAGGAGATCCAACCAGTCAGTTCTAAAAGAAATCAGTCCTGAATATTCATTGGAAGGACTGATGCTAAAGCTGAAACTCCAATACTTTGGCCACCTGATGTGAAGAGCTGACTCATTTGAAAAAACTCTGATGCTGGGAAAAATTGAGGGCAGGAGGAGAAGGGGACGACAGAGGATAAGATGGTTGGTTGACGTCACTGACTCAGTGGACATGAGTTTGGGTGAACTCCGAGAGTTGGTGATGGACAGGGAGGCCTGGTGTGCTGCAGCTTATGGGGTCGCAAAGAGTCGGACACGATTGAGCGACTGAACTGAGGTTGGTCATACCTTTTCTTCCAAGGAGCAAGCGTCTTAATTTCATGGCTGCAGTGATTTTGGAGCCCAGAAAAATAGTCTGTCACTGTTTCCATTGTTTACCCATCTATTGTCCAAGAAGTGATGGGACCAGATGCCATGATCTCAGTTTTTTGAATGTCGAGTTTTAAGCAAGCTTTTTCACTCTCCTCTTTCACTTTTATCAAGAGGCTCTTCAGTTCTTCTCTGCTTTCTGCCTTAAGGGTGGTATCATCTGCATATCTGAGGTTATTGATATTTCTCCCGGCAATCTTGATTCCAGCTTGTGCTTCATCCAGCCCAGCATTTCACATGATGTACTCTGCATATAAGTTAAATATACAGCCTTGACAGACTCCTTCCCCAATTTGGAACCAGTCTGTTGTTCCATGTCCAGTTCTAACTGTTGCTTCTTGACCCACATTCAGATTTCTTAGGAGGCAGGTCAGGTGGTCTGGTATTCCCATGTCTTGAAGAATTTTCCACAGTTTATTGTGATCTACACAGTCCAAAGCTTTGGCATAATCAACAATGCAGAAGTAGATGTTTTTCTGGAATTTTCTTGTTTTTTCTATGATCCCGCAGATGTTGGCAATTTGATCTCTGGTTCCTCTGTCTTTTCTAAATCGACCTTGAACACCTGGAAGTTCACAGTTCACATACTGTTGAAGCCTGGCTTGGAGAATTTTGAGCATTGCTTTGCTAGCGTGTGAGATGAGTGCAGTTGTGCGGTAGTTCCCCTTATCTCTTCACACTGTCTTTACCATTTCATTGAAAGGTAATATCACATGGTTTTGTGGCACCTCTCAATCCTTCTCACATTTTTGTTGAATTTCACAGTTATTACTTTTGTCTACTTCTAGAAGGACAGTAACATGTCTAGTGAGTTTGTGGCCTTCCCACAGCCCTCTCCTCAGGCAAGTCCTCGTCCTCTTCCAGGCTGACTCAGGGATGTCGCATGGACCACTGTGATTTGCTGTGTACATTAGAAAGAGGGCTGTTAAGTCTGGCATCCTTTATCTTACTGTTTGTTAGACACCAAGATTCGCTTTTAATCTTCTTCAGCATCAGGTCTGAACACAGTGAGTCGGACAGCTTGGCACTCATGTTTCATTTTCCATGAGGCTTTGTGTAGACCAGAAGACTGTATGATTACACCAGAACCCTGGTTCTTTGGTATTAGGAGAGCTTGGCACGATGAACATTGTGGGAGACAGGCTTGTGGCGTTGAAATCCAAGGCAGGCCCTCTGGGCAGCCCTGAGGAGATCGCCTGGCCTCCTCAAGCCACAGCTGCCTGTCTCTGCAGGGGTGATGGTGATGCCTCCCGTGGGATGTGCTGAGGGTGCGAGATAGCAAGTAGAGAGCACCTGCTGTGTGCAGTGGGTGTGAAATAACTGGAGCTGTTGCCTGACCCCTCAGACAAGTTAGGGGACATGCAGGGCCATGTATGTAACAAAAAGATGTCTGCCGTACCTTATAGTGATTTGTGTGGGGAAATCGTAGTCACCCATATGTTGAGGGCTTGTTCCTTACAAAGCACCACACTCAGCAGTGTCAGGGTCTCACTGTGAGGACCCCTGTCTTCCAGGAGGTCCCCACTTGTGAAGAAGTGGCGGGTCGATGTCTGGGAGCCCTCTGGGCAGGGCCTTTGGCTTGCTCGGCTCTCTAGACCCGGTGCCCCGGGCGGTGTGCCTGGGGAGGGCCTGGTGTGCTGGACAAATGGGTGACTGACAGCTGTGAGAAAGGAGCTGCGCTGGGAGGGCGGGGTCGGGAGGGACTCATTCTTGCCGGGGGATCCAGGATGGCTTCTGGAGGAGCAGAGGGAGGAATTTGACCCGGGCCTTAAAGGTGAATCCGACCCTGAGCACAGCAGGGCAGAAGAGCGTATCAAAGGCTGAGGAGGAGGTGGAGGAGGCACCCCGGGCAGGAAGGGCAGGAGGCAAGAGGAACCCCAGGGCAGTTCCGTTTCCATTTTACACTGTTGCTTAGGCACACACCTGGGATTTAGGTCTGCTCTAGAAGGAGGCAGCTGGGGGCTCGGCTTACTTCTCTGTACATGAGGGTGCCTCGGGAAGTCTAAAGCCCTCGGGGTGACAGCTGTGTCTGTTTCAGTGCCATGGGGACGGTCGTGCTGGACGGACAGATCTACGTCTGCGGTGGCTACGATGGCAACTCTTCTCTCAGCTCTGTGGAGACCTACTCACCTGAGACAGACAAGTAAGGAGTCCTGCTCCCCTGGGGCATTGGAGCTCGCTAGACAGAGTATGAAGATCAGAAGTGCTTTACTCATGCTTCTCGAGGTTAAGGAAGATTTCTCCTATTTAGCTCCTGTGGTGTATGTTAGTTGCTCAGTTGTGTCTGACTCTTCACAACCCCATAGACTATAGCCCTCCAGGCTCCTCTGTCCATGAAATTCTCCAGGCAGGAGTACTGGAGTGGATTGTTCCCTTCTCCAGGATATCTTCCCAACCCAGGGATCAAACCCTGGTCTCCTGCATTCAGTAAAGAATCCAGGCAGATTCTTACTGTCTGAGCCACGAGGGAAGTCTAGCACCTGTACTTCCTTGCATGTAATAGGTATTTAATAACCTTTGATTAAATGAATGAATGATTAAATAAATTTTAAAAACAAATAGTCTGCATAGGTACTTGGAAACATTTGTTACTGCTCTGTACACTTAAATAAATCAACTCATTTTAATGGAAATGCAGGTGAAAGGGCATGGGAAATAGATGAATAGCACTTTCCAAAATGGGTAATATATGATTTTGGGGGAAGAAAAGTTACACATTAAATGGTTAAAGAAGCTTGGGAAACATTGATGTCTGTACCACCAGAGGCCTCGTCTTCCCATAACATATATTAACGTTTTAAACGACTGAAAAATTCTGCAGTAGAGAAACCTCTTTAATTTCACTGTATCTGTCACTATCCTGTGGTCTCATTTTGCGGAACACTCTTTGAAAAACACCAGCAAGGTTAGCCCAAGATTTTCATTTCAGTATTTTAATCTGCTTGTATTCAGTATTTGAACCCTACAGTATAAACACATTGGATCCATCACAGAGCTTTTAAGCCTTTATTCCACGCACTTAACCAACCTGTTAAGTGTCAGGCAGCGAGTGGGATGTCTAAGATGCTTAAGCAGCACCTCGTCTGCCGGGGCCGCTGCACGCAGCGATGGCCCTCCTCTGGGGGCCTGTGTCTGGAGCTCCTGGGTACAGAGTGGGGAGGGTTTCCATCTTCCCACGGCTGAGGGGACAGAGTCAGGTTGCAGAGATACCTTCTGAGGGGAAGTGTGCATCCCAGGAGAAGAGACAGCAGGGAGAGAGGCTTGCAGATAAGAAAGAGCTGCTGTGTGAGGTTGAGGAGCAGGTGTGGGTGGCAGAAGGTACAGCTGGAAAGGAGATGAGGACCCAGTGGCAAAGAAGCACGTTAAGGAACTTGGAGCCCGCCGTAGAGGAAGTAAGAGTCATCAGAGGACGTTCCGTGCCCAGGTGGGATGGGAATGATCTGAAAGCCAGGCCCCTCAAAGCAGGCAGTTGCAGTGGTCCCACAAGAGGCCACAGCCAGCGCAACAGTGGTGAAATGGGGACAAGCAATGACCAGGAGGCAAACCAGCGGAGATATGGTGACCACAGAATGTTGATGATGGAGAAGTGGTCTTAAAAAATTCTGAAACTATAAATCTAGCAGCTAGATGGCTGGTGGTCCCATTCACAAGACCAGAGGCATTAGGGAGGAGCAGATCTGTCAGAGAGGCCTTGCTTGGGCGTCCTGACTTTGAGTGCGTGGGCCTGAAGCTTAAGCAAAAGGCGGCAGCCAGAGTGACCTGAGCAGAGGTGGTGGAGGAGGCCGTAACAACTGGGGGGGTTGTCCAGGGTGGGACAGAACAGAGCATAGCTCCTCCAGATCCTCCTCCGCCGTCTTGGGAGGGCAGGACCCCCCGATCTCATGGCTCCTTTTCTCCTTTGCCTCTTCCTGAAGGTGGACAGTGGTGACCCCGATGAGCTCGAACCGCAGTGCCGCAGGGGTTACAGTCTTTGAGGGCAGGATCTACGTGTCGGGCGGCCACGACGGCCTGCAGATCTTCAGCAGCGTGAGTCTGGGCTCCTCCTGGGCTAAGGGCACCTACACTCCCTTTACCTGCGAGAGTTATTTTGAAAGGACGTTCTTTGGAAAAAGGCTCAGCCTGGCCACTTCTAGGGAAAGTGTCACCTCGGGGCCTCAGGCCATCTGCCACGTGCTCTGAAATGCCGCCTCGGAGCATGGGAACCCGTGTGCACAGAGAGGGTTAGAGTGTGGCCTTAGCACTCTCACTCCACCCTGGTCATCTCCTCAGCGAACAGCACCTGAGCCCTGCTGAATTTCCCACCCAGAGGAAGTGCAATCGTAGACAGAGTGGGAACGTGCAGATAGTTGCGTTCTTCTGGCCACTTGACTTGAAATTGCATTTATTTTAAAAAGAGCTCCAGAGCCATTGAGTGGTCATTCCACTGTCCGCCAGGGCTTCAGGGGGACCAGACGGTGGGGATCTCGGGAGACCCCGCACGCCCGCTGCTCTGTCACCACACAAAGCAAGCGCATCGCAGCAGCTCCTCGACTTCTTTCTGTGGGTGTAGACAGAGCTGGTGAGGCCAGGCCTTCTCCCTGTCGCCCATGCCTGTCATCTCACAAGCAGGTGTGCAGCTGAGGAACGTGGGCTTCGGGGCCAGGGCCCAGCCCGGCAGAGCTCCTCGTCCCCTCAGCCTCTCCCTGGGCACGGAGGGCAGCCGGGCCGCCGGCAGCCGAGCCTGGGCCTGACCACCCCTCTCCCTGCTGCAGGTGGAGCACTACAACCACCACACGGCCACGTGGCACCCGGCGGCCGGCATGCTCAACAAGCGCTGCCGCCACGGGGCTGCCTCCCTGGGAAGCAAGATGTTCGTGTGCGGGGGCTACGACGGCTCGGGCTTCCTCAGCATCGCTGAGGTGTACAGCTCAGTGGCGGACCAGTGGTGCCTGATCGTGCCCATGCTCACGCGCCGGAGCCGGGTCTCGCTGGTGGCCAGCTGCGGGCGGCTCTACGCCGTGGGGGGCTATGACGGACAGTCCAACCTGAGCTCGGTGGAGATGTACGACCCAGACACGGACCGCTGGACGTTCATGGCCCCCATGGCCTGTCACGAGGGCGGGGTCGGTGTGGGCTGCATCCCTCTGCTCACCATCTAAGGCGCAGGGGTGGGCCGTGGTGGGGCAGGGATCTGGTACAAACACAGGCAGCACTCCCTCCCGGGGACCGTCCCCCTGGGGAGAGGTGCTGGACCAGACGACAAGGTGAAACGTGAGCTCGCCGGAGGTCCAGGGTTTCAGGTGCTTAAGTCCTCCTTGGCTGTGCAGCCCTTGTGATCTTCAGGCCTGGGTGACCAAGATACACAGCGGGGGACAGAGCCCCTGTGGGTCCTGCCGCCGCTTACAGGGCGGCTCAGCTGGTCCACACATCCGCGGGCTCCATCCAAGCCCACCTCCCAGCCGCCGCAGCTCCGTGGGCTGCCCCTCTGCCGAGGGCTTTCCATCTTGACAGTCCTCACCCACCGCACACCAGCCATACCGTGGCCAGTTCGCAGGGGGGCGGCTGCAGTGGCTGAGGCCGCTGGAAACTGCCGGATGTGGCCGGGGGAGAGGGGACACAGGCCAGAGTTCCTCACTGTGAGCCTGCAGCATGGCAGGGCCAGCTGCACATGGGCCCCTGCGCCTCCTTCCATCCAAGGGCCCCGAGGATTCTTGTCTACATTGCTGAGCAAGCAGGGAGAACAGAAACTTTTCCTGTGTCTAATTTTGGGATTGCCACGAGGTCTTTTTCATCTTATTCGAGAGAAACCGAGGGAGAAGAAAAAAAAAAGATACTTGAAGGAAACTGAAGGAAAGTTAAAGCAACACTTGAAAGAAACTGGAGGAAAAATACTTTTTTCAAGTGAGCTTTTTTTTTTTGGCAAGAAGAAAACATAAAAGACACCAAGGGCAGTTATGTGTTTAAATGGAAAACCTCCACCCGCCATGAAAAGGGTGGTACCCGCTCCCACATTCTTCGGATCCCAGGGTCCCGAGGCCTCGTAGGGCACGCAGGGTTCCCTCTGAGCCCCCCGCGTGTCTGGAACCAGTGCACTCTCACCCTGTCCTGTAGCACGGTGCTCACGGGGTTTGTCTCCACACCCACTGTCAGAGGACTTTTTTAACTGTAGGCTTAGCGAGTTGGCTGTTACCGCCACCCTTCTAGGTGGGAGCTCCCAGCTTGTTGCCGGCGGCTCCGCGGGCCCCGGTGGTCCCCTCCTGTTGCCACTCGTGTTCCTCCCTTCCTTGACCAGATGCTCATTTGCCCACCTGTCCTCCTCGGATAGTTTTCCTCATCATGACGCTTCTGAGGCACATCGACCATTTGTACCTCGAGAACCTAACCAGGGACTTGGTCCTTCCACCAGCCCCGGGGCTGGCTTGATCCAGCCACCGCCTCTCCCCCGCCAGTCCGCTGCTCCCCCATCCACTTGCCAACTCCAGGGGTCTGGCCTCCCCTCCAGTCCTTGGCAGACCGACCAGCAAGGTGGACCTTTACACTCTCGCAAAGCCGGCTTTACAACCCAAAGAAGTAAAAGCCGAAAGAATCTCTTGCTGCTGCAAAGAACAGATTTTGTATTTCTTCCTATGATCTTAGCAAACGACCTCTTGACTCCACGCTCCTCCTTCGCCCTCCCTGAATAGGACCTTGACGTTGCACAGTGGGAAACCGACAGGAGGACACTTCTGTGACCAGTGCACTGGGCAGGGGAGCTGTTCCTCAACTGCTGCTGCCAAAATTAGGTTTTCCTAAAACTCTTCCAGTAGAGACTTAAGAGAGGATACGTTTCCAACGCGAGATTGGGTCTCAGGGTCCCAGTCTCTTCTTGGTTGGTCTCTTGCCCATCGCCGCCTCTGCCCGGGTGTCCTGGAAGCCCTTCAGAAAGGCAGGAAGTGGCATTCTGAGACATCTCTCCTACCCTGGGACCAGGAGGCTTATCAGTGTGTGCAATCGCCACATTTCCAGAGGAAGTACCTTTGACACCTGCCACTTAGGTGGAGCTGGGCCTCTGCTAAAAGCGCCCGAAAATGATGTTTTTATTTTAAAAGACTTAACAGTCTGATCAAGTCTAAGCCCAGGCTCACGGCGGAGCTCCAGCATTTCTCACTCCCTGTCTGTCTGCCTCTTGAGGTAGACTTGGAAGGAGGGTGGGGTCTGTGTTTCCTGTTAAGAGAGGAGTTTCCAATGCACATCTTATAAGCCCGTTCCTTTTGTGAATTTGCAACAGCACTGACAAGCCTGAGCTGTGAATGTGTTAAGAATCAGCAAGTGGGCCTCGCCAGGTCCTTAGGATGCTGATCCAGATTTTGCCATCGGGGTTGAGAGCTCAGTTTCCCACGATCTGCCACTCCTGTGGTGGCCTTCCTATACCCACTCCCACCTCCTGGCGCAGAAGTCATACTGCCACACCTGGGCTCAGTGTTTCCGAGTAAGGTGGTGCTTTGACTTGGGCTCTCAGCACAAGTGAGCCGACACCAACATTTCACGCTCTCCACAGTAGGTTCCTTAGTCCGATGGTCATAACTTTTCACAGGTGGCTGGTCTGACCCTTTGGTGTTGGAGCCTTTCCAGGAAAACCATGAAACGACATCACCCAGAGATACTGTGGAAAGAATGTGGGACAGACACTGAACAGTGAGCCCTGGGGTCCAGCCCAGCTCTGAGCAGAGGGCCGTGGCATCAGCCATCCTTGGGTATTTCCCCTTAGGTAATAACACAAGGAGCCTTCTCTTCTGGGTTTCATCTGAGAGCAAAGCCAGGATGGGAGCTGAAGACCAGCCTTTTGACTTGGCCACGGAGATGTGAGTAGGTAGGAATTCTGACTCTCCCTCCCCCCAATTTATTGTTTCCCAGAAAATTTTCATTCCTTTTATTTATAGAACGCATGTATTTTGTGTTAAGAAACCAAAGAGAAATAAAGAGTACGCTCCTAATACCTTCTTGCCCTTCCCTGATTTATTTGTTTCTTTTAATTAGAGGTGAATCATATTTTTATTGTAATTCAGTGTAAAAATATTGAACAAAGTGAAAATGTTTCTGTGAAAATAAGAAAAAAGCCTAACTGGATGGCAGATGTAGTTTTCAAAGAGACGTGTGTGTATTTTATAAGAATGGGTTCCGATGAAAAAATACGCAAAAAACTTCATGAACATGTTGCATGCTTGCTCCTGTCCATATCACCCCTTTCTTGGATCTCCCCCCTTTTCTTTACTCTGTGCCGTAAAACTCCACAAGAGTTCCCCAGCAGAATGTGACTGGCCTGTGACTGCCTGGAACCGAAACACCCAGCTCTTTTTTTTTTAATACTCCAAGCCAGAGGTACCTAGCTTTGGCACATGTAGAAGTCACTGGAAAGGTTTTAAACCACAGATTGACCCCCTTCCCAGAGACCGGTTCCCTCGGACTGGAGCACAGCTCAGGTCCCTATGCAGGCAAGTCTCCACCATGGCTCATAGGCTCATCCCTGTGTGAGAACCGGGCCCCTGTGTATAGTTTCCACTTCCCCAGATGGAGCCACGTTCCACATCTGTCTCCCTGAGACTGCACGCTGGTTACTGTGGTGGTGGACCTTAGGACAGTGCATCCACACTCTTCCTAAAGTCAGCTGTTGGCCAGTCTCATCCAGTGGGTAATGATTACACTCTCGGATGACAATTAAGGTTTTGGAAGGGTATGTCACTCCCCCATACACCCCACCAGCACTGTTGATTCTCTCTTGGTCATCTCAGTAAGTAACCTCCACACTCAGGCTCTTGTGCCCGTTACTACCAGGTAACGTGGCTCATTTTAGCATAAAGAAATGATCTCAAAAGAACTGAGCAACTGACCCTATCTCATCAACTAGCCGATAGTATTGTCAAGAACCGAGGCCAGATCTCCACGCTCACTGTCCAGTTCAGCTGAGGGGAGCAGTGCTTTCGTCCTCTGGAGCAGCTGATCCTGCGAGCCCGCAGCGTGGAGGCCTGCTGCCCAGCACCATGACGGGCCTTTGAGAAGCAGGCTGGGCAGTGAGGGAGAGAGAAGAAACCATGTTTGGATTATGGAAACAGGTACCTTTGTGTCGAAACAGGAGACCAGATTAGCTGTGGGAGAAAGGCCAAATGCCTGTGATGTGCTAACAGCCCTTTCCGTGTAACCTACACCACTTTGCTCAGAACCAGAGACCCTAGGAGCACAGGGTAGCCCGAGCAGCTCTGGCTCGGCTCATCTGCTTGACTTTCCGTTTCCCTGTTGTTGTTCACTGAACTCCTCTGCCTTCACAACTAGCAACAGAGCCCACTCCTCTTCACCCCAAAGACCAGCGGCACTGGTTTTTACTGCTGCTCACAATAACATAGTTTTACCCAACCGAAAAATGGCAGGGGAATCTCACGGTTCTTACCAATTATCTCCCAGGCTTACTATTCCCTATTTCATCTCAAGTGATGACACACAATGTTTTTCTCTAGTGGAGCTCGGTTCCCTGTTTAACTCTTTTTCTAGGTTTGCCGTTCGGGGTAAAAATGCAGACCACCTAGCGGGGCAGAGAAGGCTGCTGTGGTCTGGCCTCTCTGGTTGGCCTGGTACGTCTCCTCCACGCTTGTTTCTAACGGAACCCCAGCTGGGCAGTGGCCTGTGTGCTTGTCTCACTCATGAGATGGTGAGCTCCTTGAGTCACCCCTATTGTGTGTCAGCGCCGGACACATAGAACAGACACAACCATTATTTTCTTGAAGAACTTGAGGGCAGTCAGGTATATGCAGATCCAAAGTTCACCTAATCATGCTTCCTAGTTTCCCTTTGTTTTGCATCACTGGGTTTTTAAAAATAATTTTATTGAGGTATAATTTATTCACTCATTCTAAGTGTGCAGTTCAATAGTTTGTAGTAAATGTGCAGAGTTGTGCCACCATTGCCGCTGCCCCGCGTTACGATATTTTCATCACTGCATAAAGTTTCCTGGTGCCCATATGCAGTTTGTCCCCATTCTCACCCTCATCCTTGGGCAACCACTATTTTGCTTTCTGTTTCTGTGGATTTCCTTGTTCTAGATGTTTCATATAAATGGGATCATACAATATGTGGTCTTTTGTGTCTGGCTGCTTTCCTTGGAGTACTGTTTTTGAGATTCATTGATGGCATAGAAGGTATTGGTAGTTTGTTCTTTCTATTTTATTGTTCCTGTGAATAGTATTCCGCTGTAAGCATATACCACATTTTGTTTATCCACTGTTTTTTTCACCAATTGATCAATGTTTAATTTGTTTCCAGTGTGGGGCTTTTATGAACAGTACTGCTATGATGTACAAGTTTTTGTTCTCATACATTTTCATTCCTCAGGTAGACTGTTAGGAGCAGAATTGCTGGATCATACATACGGTAAGCTTACATTTAACCTTTTAAGAAACTGACCATTTGTAAAAAAAAAAAACAACTGACCATTTGTATTTCTCTAATGGCTAATGGTTTTTGAGCATCTTTTCATGTTCTTGTTAGCCATTTGTATATCTGTAATAAAATATCTACTGAAAACTTACCCTTGGTTAGTTGGGTCATATGTCTTATTGAGTTAAAGAATTCTTTACATATTCTAGATACAAATCCTTTATCCGATAAATGATTTGCAAATGTCTTCTCCCAGCCTGTAGCTCATCGTTTCATTTTCTTAATAGTATTGAAAAATAATATCTTAATAGTGTTGTAGAAGTTTTTAATTTTGATTAAGTTTAGTTTTATAAATTCTTTTATGGATTGTACTTTTTGGTGTCATATCTTAAGAGTTTTGCCTAACCCAAGGTCATGAAGAAATTCTTCTAGAAGTTTTATAATTGTAGCTTTTGTGTAGGTGTAGAATCCATTCAAGTTAATTTTAAAATTCATTTTGTGTCTGTGTGTGTGTGTGTGTGTGTGTATCCATTTGTCCCAGCACATTTGTTGCAAAGGCTATCTCTTCCTCCATTGAATTGCTTTGGTACCTTTGTTGAAATCAGTTAACCATAAATATAAGGGTTTATTTCTAGACTCTCAGTTCTGTTCCACTGATCTATATGCCTGTCCATGAGCCAACAGAATAGTACTGAGCTTTCCAGCTTTAAAGTAAGTCTTAAAAATAGATAATGTAAGTCCTCCAGCTTTGTTATTTTAAAAAATCCTTTTGAATATTTTAGGTACTTTGCATTCCGATTAGCTTTTATAGATCAGCTTGTCAGTTTCTACAAAAAGCTTCCGGGGTTTTTAAGAGATGCTGTGTTGAATGCACAGATCAGTTTGGAGAGAATTAGCATGCTGACAATGCAAAGTCTTCCAGTCCATGAGCATGGAATGTTTGTCATTTGTTTAGATCTTCCTTGATTTCTCCCAGCAATATTTTCTCATTTTTGAAGTGTTGCACTTCCTTCTGTTAAGTTGATCCTAACTGCTTTTGTTTTTTATGCTGTGTGGATGGAACTACACTGACTTAATTGTATTTGGGGAGGTGTTTTTTTGCTAGTATATAGAAATGCCATTGGTTTTTTGTATATTGATCTTGTATCCTGTGACGTTGCCAAACTCATTCATTAGTTACTCTTTCTTTCTTTTTTAGCTGTGCTGCACAGCTTGAAGGATGTTCCCCAACCAGGGATTAAACCTGAGCCGTGGCAGTGAAAGCCCCAAATCCTAACCACTAGACCACCGGGGATCTGCTAACTACTACACTACCAGGAAATTCCCTTTAAAGTCTTTATCCTTAAAAAAATTTTTCACATATGTGTATTCCTTGGGATTTTCTACGCATATGATATTCCATCTGTGAATAAAGATAGTTTTATCTTTCCAATACAGATGCCTTTAATTTTTTCCTGCTTTGTTGCACTGGCTAGAACCTCCAGTATAGGGAGTTCCCTGGTAACCTCGTAGTTAGGACTCAGAGCTCTCACTGCCATGGCCTGGGTTCAATCCTGGTTGGGGAATAGATCCCACAAGCTGTGTGCTCTGGCTCAAAAAAAAAAATAGAAAAGAACCTGCCATACAGTGTGGTATATAAATGGCACAAATAGACATGGTTGCCTTGTTCTTAGTCTTAGGTAGGAAAACATAATCCTTCACCAGTGAATATGTTAAGCTGTGGGGTTTTCATCAGTGACCTTTTTCAAGTTAAGGAAATTGCATTGTATTCTTACTTAGTTGAGGTTTTGTCATGAATAGGTATTAGATTTCATCAGATGCTTTTCCTGCACCTATCAGCTTTTCCTGTCCTTTGAGCTGTTAATACAGTATATAACATTAGTTGATTTTCAAGATACTGATACAACCTTGAGTTCCTAGAATAAATCCCACTCAGTCATGGTGTATAATCCTTTATATGTTGCTGAATGGCTTGCTGATATTTTTTAAAGGAGTTTTTTATAATACATCTGTGTTCACTAGAGCTATATTCTGTGGTTTTCTTTTCTTGTGATGTCGTTGGCCAGTGGTACTGGCCTCATAGAATGAGTGAAGTGTTTCCTCCTTCTTTATTTCTGTAAGAGTTTGTGAAGAAGTAGTATTTTTTTTTTTAATATTTGTTAGAATTCACCAGTGAAGCCATCTGGGCCTGTTATTTGAAGGATGATTCTAAATTTCTAATTCAGATTTTTCACTTGTCTCCAGGTCCCCTGAGGGTGGATACCCACTTCTCTTAGGAGATTGGAATGATTGATGTTTTGATACAACATAAAAGAATCTCAAAATAATGATGCTTAGTGAAAGAAGCTGGTCAAAAAAGGAGGACATTGCCGTGTGCTATGTCTTGGTCTGTTCAGGCTGCAGTAAAAATTACCAAAGACTGACCGGCTTATAGACAGCAGAAGTTTATTTCTCACAATTCTGGAGGATGGGGAGTTCAAGATGAAGGGACTGGCAGATTCAGTGTCTAGTGAGGCCCCGCTTCCTGGTTCACAGACAGCCGTCTTTTTGCTGTATGTCTTCACATGACAGGGATGGCATGCGAGCTCGCCACAGTCCCTTTTATAACATCAGTTATCCCAGAGCCCTCATGACCTAATATCAATACATCCCAAATGCCCAGTCTGCAAACACCATTACTTTAGAGGTTAGGATTTCAGCATGTGAATTTTGAGGGAATACAAACCTCCAGTTTAGAGCAGATTTCCATTTATATAGAACTCTGCCCAGCACTTCATGGCAAATAGATGGGGAAACAATGGAAACAGTGACAGACTTTAGTTTTCTTGGGCTCCAAGTGGACAGTGACTGCAGCCATGAAATTAAAAGACACCTGCTCCTTGGAAGAAAAGCAGTGACCAACATATTAAAGAGCAGAGACATTACTTTGCCGAGAAAGGTCCAGACGTCTAGTCAAAGCTATGGTTTTTCCAGTAGTCATGCATGGATGTGAGAGCTGAACCATAAAGAAGGCCGAGCGCCGAAGAATTGATGCCTTCAAACTGTGGTGCTGGAGAAGACTCTTGAGAGTGCCTTGGACTGCAAGGAGATCAAACCAGTCAGTCCTACAGGAAATCAGCCCTCAATATTCATTGGGAAGACTGATGCTGAAGCTCCAATCCTTTGGCCACCTGATGGGAAGGGCTGACTCATTAGAAAAGGCCCTGGTGCTGGGAAAGATTGAAGGCAGGAGAAGGGGACGACAGAGAATGAGATGGTTGGATGGCATCAGCGACTCGATGGTCATGAGTTTGCTCAAGCTCCAGGTTGTTGAAGGACAGGGAAGCCTGACATGTTGCGGTTCACAGGGTCACAAAGAGTCGGAGACGACTGAGTGAACAACAAGCAGAAAATGTAAACTAACGTAGCAACAGAAAGATCGCGGAGTGCCTGAGGACAGCAGGGTTGATGAGGAGGCCGTTGGGGAGGACTCAGAATTTAAAGGGTGTGAGGAGACCCTGGAGGGATGGTGGGTATGTGCACTATCTTGTGGGGATGGTTTCACAGATTGTACATTATGTCAGACTTATCAAATGTGTACTTTGAATATGTGCAAGTTATTCTATGTCAATTACAGCTCAATAAAGCAGTTTAAACAAGAAAAAGTTGGACACTGATTTGCACTGTGGCCCCAAGGTTTAGTGTCTCTTCTGGGCTCCAGATCCTGGGGTGCACTTCAGGCCGAGATGATGAGGGGACCTGTGGACCCCAAGGGCTCTCTGGTCTCCATCAAGTGGAGAAAAACCCAGCTTAGCAGGTCCTTTGCTCGAGTCTAACACAAGCATT
Organism: Ovis canadensis; assembly: GCF_042477335.2. Lineage (NCBI taxonomy): Eukaryota > Metazoa > Chordata > Mammalia > Artiodactyla > Bovidae > Ovis > Ovis canadensis. The sequence goes on along the minus strand of NC_091263.1, from coordinate 66,911,013 downwards.
TTCCTTGATATAACATTGTCTTCAGATTTACCTTAAAGGCTGTACAATATGCAATCCAGTGAGTATAACACAAATTACTTAACCATTCCTCTAGTGGCTGGGCACTCAGGCCATTCCCTATTTCCAAGTAGCATAAATAAAACTGCCAGAAGAGCAATATTGCTTAACTGCTGTCTACAATCCTAGATAGTAATTTAGCAATATATTAAGTTCTTAACATGCTCATACACTCTGATACTATTTCCATTCGAGGAACTTATTTTTATCTCAGCATTGTTTAAAAACAAAGCAAAAAAACGGAAAAAACTTCAACAGCAGGAGTAACTTAAATAAATGGAGGTCTAGTCACCCAATGGAGCATAAGACAGAAAAAAAAGAAAAAATGTGAGCCAATAGTGACTGAAGTGTATTGGCTGATAGGTTAAATGAAAACAAGCTGGTTGTAAAATGGGACACAAAATGACCATGGTCATTTTTTCTTTTAAAAAATAAAGCTCACATCATATCTGTCTATGGTGATGGTGGTTTAGTCGCTAAGTCCTGTCCAGCTCTTGTGACCCCATGGACTGTATGTAGCCTGCCAGGTTCCTCTGTCCATGGGATTCTCCAGGCAAGAATACTGGAGTGGGTGGCCATTTCCTTCTCCAGGGGATCTCCCCGACTCAGGAATTGAACCTGGGTCTCCTGCATTGCAGGCAGATTCTTTACCAGCTGAACTATAAGTATCTGTATAGGGAGTGAAAGTTGATTTCTGAAGACATTTAGATGTTAACCTAGAGGTCTGTTCACTCATTGTGTTCCCACGGCCAGCCCCGGTGAATTCTCCCTTCTCAGTCTTGCTCTGATGGCTCTGAAGACTTTCAGAAGCTGCCAAGGCCAAGAGGCTGAGCTGTGTTTGGTGCCGTCTCAGGGCCTGCTCATGCTGGCTAGGAGAATGCAGCAGGGCAGCCCAGCAGACTGGGACCTGGTGGCTGGTCCCATAGGCCTGCCTCTCGCTGGGTACAGTATGATGGGCCAGCTTCCCCGACCGTGTGTGATGGGGCATTGACTGCTACAGATGAGTCTTGAACCTCCGGGGAGAAGTTGCTGAGCCCCGTTAGTGTCCAGGGCCCCACAGAAGACCTGGCTGAGGCCTGGGAGTACTCTCTCGGGCTGGAGGTCAGGCAAGGGAGTGATAGATGGTGTGCCTCGGCTCTGGCACCTCCTGTGAGGCTACAAGGGCCTTCTCCAGGTGAACATCATCACCCACCACAGAGAGATGGTCTGCGGTCTAGTTTATCCTGGTCCACACAAACCTGCCCATTTCCCACCTGAGGGTCACTCCCTCAATTTAGATTTAGATTACATACTCATAGATTTAGATTACAAGGGGGTTGGAGTGTGGACTACAGTCGAGTCAACCAATTTCCTTGAGGCATAGTTTTCTCACTAAAAGTTGCTGGTGATGCATGCACCTTGCAATACTGTTCTAAGACCTGAGAAGTGTGTTTCCGTTCACTGGGAAGTAGCGATCATGAATCATGGCTATTATCATTAATAGGAGTCCTTGGCTTCCCTGTGCTGTTGCTTAGTCACTCAGTCATGTCCGTCTCTTTGCAGCCCCATAGACTGTAGCCCACCAGGCTCCTCTGTCCATGGAATTCTCCAGGCCAGAATACTGGAGTTCGTGGCTTCTCCTTTCTTCAGGGGATCTTGCCAACCCAAGAAGTGAACCAGGGCAGATTCTTTACCAGGTGAGCTACCAGGGAAGCCCTGGCTGAAAAAACCCATTCCCCCGAGGGGCTCTACTCCATGGCCCCTCAAATGAGAGCGTTTCCCACAGATACTTCTCTAGCAAAGACTTGAAAAGGGGGGCCTACTGGTAAGAAGAAAAGGGCTCTCATCCACTCAACAAGTATTTACTGAGCAACTGCCATGTGCCAGGCCCTCTTCTCAGGGCTGGATGGATCAGGAACCGAGACCAACTCTCTCCAAAACCAGACTCTCCCTGAGAGACAGCAGAGAGTCTGAGCAAGGCTCAGGTCCTTGGGTGGATGAGGCTGCCATCAGCTGGATTGGGCTGGGATAGTCACTAAGAAGGGCGGTCTGGAGGGAAGATTCTGAGTGGGTGGCGCCCCTGGGACGTCCATGGGGTAGCGTCTATGAGGCCATCTGACGTGCGAGTCTGGGGATCCGGAAGAGGTTCTGGCTGGAGCTTTATGATAAAGGAGGAAGAATAAAAGTAGCTGAGAGGAAGGAAAGGTGGTTCCAGAATAGCCTGGGGGCAGGTTACTTTGCCTTCTTGAGCTCCCAGGATGGCCCTCAGATGGCGCCCCTCATTATCCCGTTTCTCGTCATTGTCCCTGCCCTGACTGCAGGGAGTCTGTGTGCCCCAAGATGCACAGTGGAATCTCACCCCCAGGACCTGCCTCCTTGGTCTCTTCCTCCCAAGTCCAGCTGGCTCATCCCTGACACTTGATTCATTCACTTATTCACATAATCGTTTAACTTAGAAACTTTTTATTGAGCTTCACTCCTGGCGCTCTCAGTAGAGGATGCCCTGGCCCCCTCTTGGGGGTGCTAGATATATGAAGGGACATTTCATTGTCACAGTGACTGGGCAGGGAACAGGGGCACTCAGGGTCCTGCCCAGAAAGAACTGCCCTCCCGGGATTCGGGAGCACTTGGCAGAGAAACTCCCTCCCAGCCCCCTGTAGCTGGCACAGGAGGGCCCGCTGGGAGGAGAGACAGTGCTCTGTAGCCTGGGACCCAGCTGGTACTTGCCAGCGTGGTTTGAGGATCGTGACTGCACCACGGACCGGAGAAGAGCAGAGAGGCTTCCCCGGGGAGGTGACTTGGGACCTGTGCCTGGCAGGGTGTGGAGCATCCACAGGCACAGGATGGGCAGGAAGTCCCCGGCAGAGGGAAGCAGGTATCCAAGGCTGAGGGGTGAGGGTGGGCTCGTTTACCGGCCAGGTAATGCAAAGGGCAGCAGAGCAAGAGAATGGGTGGGAATCGCAGCTCGCTGTGGGCTTGCAGGGCATCCCTTCCCTTCTCCAGCCCTAGAAATTCCTCAGGATGTTGGAGAGGATGTCGTACTTGGCTCTCTCGTACAGGTCCCTGGCCGCAGGTGGCAGGTTGGAGCTGTCAAGTTGTGGAGGGTCTTCCCCCCGGAAGACTCAGCAGAGTCCTCCCCCGGCGGCGGGGCTGCAGAAGTGATGCGGCGGTGAGCGCCCTCATCGATCGCCTCCCCGCTTCCTGTCCCGCGTGTGGCCCCTCTCTCCCCAGGTGGGGATGAGTCTGGAGGCCCAGGCAGTGACCTTGGTGATGGCGCTGGAGGGGACCCCAGTCAGGCCCAGAGGGGCTAGGAACGCCTGCCAGTCTTGTCCACCCCGGCTATTGCACTCACTCACCGGGAGGCTCCACCTCCGGCTTGTCTTCCCGAAAGTGGTATGGGGAGGCGGGTTACCAGAGCTCAGGGCCCAGAGAACAGCCCCTGGAAGACTGAGTCCCCTCCCAGCCCCAGGAGGAGGCCATCAGTTCCTGTCCCCATCCCCTTCTACCAGACGACTAGCCGTCAATCATCAAGGTCTGGCCACGCCTCTCCCCTCCAGACTACTTGCGTTTAGACCGGTTCAGTTTCCAGGGCTAAGGGCTGGGACCTCCAGAACTGAGGTTCCACGTGCCTAACTCAGTGGCCCAGGTGAGGGACCCTCGATCACGGGGGTCACCGGGCAGAGCGCCGCTGAGACTGGAACTGGGGCAGGTGAGGGCGCAGGGGCTCACCTCTGGCTCCAGCTCACGGTCCGGCACGCAGTTGAGCGACAGGAGGCGGAGTTGCCGCAGCATGAAGAAGGAGCCGGTGCAGTTCCGCTCTTCCTGCCGGGGAGCAAGCACACTGGCTGCAGCGGACGGCGCCCTCGCCCAGGTCCCCCGACTCCCGAGCTCCAATCCGCCCGCTAGACGCCGGAGGGAGCAGCGGTCGCTGGGGACACCCGGGCAGGCTCCGTGCGCGCCCGATAACATTGACTTTCCTGCAAGTTCTTACACGGGAAATGGTCTCCATAAATTAGCCGAGAGAGAGTAATATTGTTTAAAACACTCGTGTGTACATCAAAAAGGCACCGAAGATGACACACCAACAGTTAATGTTGTCTCCTGAGTAGTAGGGATGCAGATTTTTTGTTTCTTACTTCGCTTCTCTAAATTTTGTTAGTTTGCTATAATAAAATATTTTCCTAATTTTAGAAAAGCAGTTATCTGTTCAGTTCAGTTCAGTGGCTCAGTCGTGTCTGACTCTTTGCGACCCCATGAACGGCAGCTCGCCAGGCCTCCCTGTCCATCACCAACTCCTGGAGTCCACCCAAACCCATGTCCATTGAGTCGGTGATGCCATCCAACCATCTTATCCTCTGTCGTCCCCTTCTTCTCCTGCCTTCAATCTTTCCCAGCATCAGGGTCTTTTCAAATGAGTCAGCTCTTCGCATCAGATGGCCAAAGTATTGGAGTTTCAGCTTTACCATCAGTCATTCCAATGAATACCCAGGACTGTTCTCCTTTAGGATGGACTGGCTGGATCTCCTTGTAGTCCAAGGGACTCTCAAGAGTCTTCTCCAACACCACAGTTCAAAAGCATCAGTTCTTCGGCGCTCAGCTTTCTTTATAGTCCAACTCTCACATACATACATGACCACTGGAAAAACCATAGCCTTGACTAGACGGACCTTTGTTGGCAAAGTAATGTCTCTGCTTTTTAATATGCTGTCTAGGTTGGTCATAACTTTCCTTCCAAGGAGTAAGCGTCTTTTAATTTCATGGCTGCAGTCACCATCTACAGTGATTTTGGAGCCCAGAAAAATAAAGTCAGCGGTTATCTGGGTGGATTACAAAAGCATCAACAAAAACTAAAAAAAAATTTATGCTTTTCAACTGTGGTGTTGGAGAAGACTCTTGAGAGTCCCTTGGACTGCAAGGAGATCCAACCAGTCCATCCTAAAGAAAATTAGTCCTGAATATTCATTGGAAGGACTGATGCTGAAGCTGAAACTCCAATACTTCGGCCACTTGATGCAAAGAACTAACTCATTGGAAAAGACCCTGATGCTGGGAAAGATTGAAGGCAGGAGAAGGGGACGACAGAGGGTGAAATATTTGGATGGCATCACTGACTCATGGACATGAGTGTGAGTAAGCTCCAGGAGCTGTTGATGGACAGGGAGGCCTGGCGTGCTGCAGTCCATGGGGTCACAAAGAGTCAGACATGACTGACTGACTGAACTGAACTGATGTGGATTATGGTCCCCCTTTGTTCTTTCTCTTTTAATATTTAGTCACTTCTTTTAGTGTGTATTGCTTTTCTAATAAGGATGGACAATTTGTAGTAAGAAAAAGCCATAAGGAAAAACCCAATTTAAAAAAAAAAGCTTCCACAGTCAAACCTCACCTGTCTGTGGATGGGTGGAAGCAAACTCGGCCTCCGGGAAGGAGGTGAGAGAGAGGGGAGATTCCTTGTCCTGCTCATTGGGGCAGGGAGCCAGGGGATGGATGGGAGACTCACCCCGCCCTCCCTGAAAGGACACTGTCGGGGTCTTCGGCGGTACCGGAACAGGAAACACACAGTCTCTTTAATCCTGAAGTTGAGCGGGATCGTGGTCGAGTTCTAAAGAAGCAGGAGAAGAGTCACGGTCATCTCCCTTTTACACAGGAGAGAACAAAGGCAGGGAGGAGAGAGATCACAGTTCCAAGTTGACAGGGCTTGCCCGAGGTCTGCACTTCCCACCTAAGAGAGGCGGCCGCTTCAAACAGCCTCAGCAGAGACTGAAGGCAAGCAGGGCTTCTGGAAACCAGCAGAGGCCACCACTTCATGGCTGGACCGCCTTGAGGGGTCACCTCCCATCTCTGCACCTCAATCTCCTCTTCTGTGACAAAGGACCTAGAATACTTGCCTCCCAACTGCCAGGAGAGAGGTAAGGGGGTGGGAAGGGGGACCCTGGAAGGCCCTGGTGAGGTGCCTTCTGGTGGGACCAGTCTGGCTCCTGTCCATCCTTTGAAACAGCTCTGCTTACTCCTTCAAGTCCAGGGCCTGAGAGCAGAATGGACTCCCAGACCCCACATTCCACCTTTGGGCAAATGCCGGAATTGATCAGCTAGCCAGCTGCCAGGCCAGAGAGAGAGTACCAGTCTCCATTTTACCTTCTGAGTAGAGAAACATTATAGTAATAACACCAGCATCTGCTGTTAACCAAGCACTTTGTGCCTGTTTGGGGCGCTCGCTCCTGCCTGCTGGCCTCATGGGATGTTGTGAGGTAGGTGGTACCCGCTCCCCAGGCTTGAGACCCTGACCCTCACCAAACCAGGTGGCGGCGGGGTGCTTTCCAGCAGGCCAAAGATGCGCTGTCCTCGCCGCCCCTGGTTGAAGAACTTCAGGGCCTGGGTGACAATCTCTTCATAGCTCAGACCATGCTGGGCCACACAGGCCACGGCTGCCAAGCCTGCTACCAGCACCAGTGCCTTCCAAGCCCCTGCCATCGTCCCTTCTCGGATCCTCTGCCACTTGCGGCCCCTTTTAGGTGGTAATCACGCAGCCTTGCCCAAGGCCTGCTGGCGACATGCAGGGGCTGAGGCCTTCCTGAAAGGGGCCTCTCTTTTCCTTTGCTAGGCACCCAGTGTTGGCCAACATTCCAAAATACCAGTGACTAAGAGGCAAGTAGGATTGGGCAATAGGCCTAGGAGTGAGGCAGCCCCGAGCTGGGGGCAGGAGACCAGTGCGATGCTGGGCACGACCCTTCACTCTGGTCTCAGTGGCCGTCTCTCCCCCCACCCTGTGCCACAGGGAGGCCACCTGTGGCTCTGATACTCCAGGACCCCGTGCCATCTCTTACCTGGTTGGTGTGGTTTGGTTCCAAAACAGCTGCCTAGGATCCATGAGTTCTCTGCGTGACCGCTTCTCAGCTGAAGCAGAGACAGATGGTCCGGTCGAAGGCTGTACTCTGGCTGACACCTACCATGCATATATTTTAAAAATACTAGTTGTTGTTGTTTTAGTTGCTCAGTCATGTCTAATGCTTTTTCTAATGCTCCTGGACTAGCCCGCCAGGCTCCTCTGTCCGTGGGATTGCCCAGGCAAGAATATTGGAGTGGGTTGCCATTTCCTCCTCCAGGGGATCTTGCCCACCCAGGGATCGAACACACATCCCCTGCGTTGGCAGGCAGATTCTGTACTGCTGAGCCACTGGGGAAGCCCTAAAATACTGACTGTCAATCCTTAAAACTCTGGATGCCTGACTGACAAAAAAAAAAATCATAAGCTCTGACAATTCATGGCTCACTAGTCCCTCTCACTGGGTTTGATGGCAGCAACCTCTCCAGGGAGAGCCTCGCTGCCCACATCCCCCAGGCCGATCCCTGCAGGCAAAGAGGGGAGGCTGTCCCCAACAGGATCAGGGTAGGGACCCCTGGCTGTTGACACAGGCGGCCCCAGGCAGCAGCCCGCAAGGGGAGCCGCAGGAGCCTCCCCCTCCTCCGAGGGCTCCCATTTTCCTCCGCTCCCTGTTACTGGGGCCAGCGTGTTGACTTGCCAGCCCGCCCTTTGTTCTGGGTTCCTGTTCCGCAGGAGACTCAGAACTGGGGAGGAGGGGAGCAGCTACCGTGTTCTCACTGAAGCCCGCCAGTGGGGAAACCAAGGCACAGAGCAGCCCACCCTTGCTCCAGAAGCTAAGGGTGGAGCTGTGGAGCTGAGAAGGACAGAGCCGGAAGTAGGGAGAGGGGGCAGAGCACAGAACAGTCCTTGGCAGACCCAGCAGGTCCTCAAAGGCCCGAGTCTCATCATCAGATCCATGCAGCCGTGGCGTATAATGGTGAAAAATTAGAAACAATAGAAACGTGCTTCAACAGCAATTTGGTTAGAGCACTTGGGGTATTTCTACTCATGGAATACTGCTACTACTTGTTGGAATACGTATCCAGTTGTCAGCGGGATTGCATTCATCAGAGGTTCTTAGCTGGAGAATGAAGGTTCTGCTGCAGCTGATCTTGTGTCCATCCTAGGAAGTGTGATAGGGCGAGATGGCAGGTGCTCACTGTAGAATCCTATGCTCTTCCTATCATGAAACGTCCTAATTTCTCCTCTGAGTTAAAATGCAATGAGAATCTGTGTGCTAAAAAGGAAAGTGCAGTTTTAATTTTGCTGCTCACAAGAAAGCATTTCCCTAACTTTCACACTGGCACCCTAACTCACTTTCAAGTCCTCAGGAGGACTTCCTCCTCAGGCCTTCCTACGCCCCCATCTCTGCTTTCTCATTCAGATACACTTTTCTTCATAGCACTTGCTGTTGAGTAACAACAGTTGTTTATTGTTTATTTTATTTCCCACTTTGAGGGTAAGCTCCTTGAAAGCTGATTGTTTACCCAGTGCCAAGACAAGTATCTGGCATACAGTAGCTGATCAGTAAACGCTGGCTGAGGGAATAAATGATTTTGCCCTTGAAGGATTTTATGCATAGCTCAAAGACCAGTTCCTCATACCCCACACATTTCCACCCAGTATGGCTCAGCGAGATGGCAGCAAGGTTCTCTGACACTCAGAACATCCGGAATGGAATTTTGTTATAGCCAGGCCTCTTTTGTTTCTGGATGTCTCGCTGCAGCATATATTCCATTTCTGGTACAACAAGTTGTTATAAAATGTTTATCAGTTTGAAGGATGCATTCTGATGTATTTTCCACGCATATACATGGAAAGGGAAGCAAGGATTCCCAGCTGGGGAGATTTTGCCCCTGGATACCCAGGACAATTGTCAATGTCTGGAGACAGTTTTGAGTGTCACAGCTGGGGAGAAGGCGCAACTAGCACCTACTAGATACTGCTGATCACCCCACAGTGCATAGGGCAGCCCCCACAAGAAGAATGGTCCAGCCCCAAATGTCAGTGTCCTGAGGCTGAGAAATCCTGAGACAGAGCAACACACCAGACGAGCACATAGCAGCTGGACAGATCGGTCTTAAACACATGGTGCTTGGCCAGAGAGGAAAGAAATAGAATGAGATCTGTAACAACCCCCCCTCCCACTTCTCTCTAGCCATGTATATGCGTGGAAAACACATCAGAATGCATCCTTCAAACTGATAAACATTTTATAACACCTCCAAGGCACAGGTAAAAATGAATGATGGTTGAGAGGGCAGGAAATGGTATGGGAGGGAAAAAAGGCAGAGAGGGGGCTTGCACAGATCAATACAGCCCCCACTGTAAGGTTCAGTTCCTTGTACAGAAAAGTGTACACTGGTCAGTATCCATGACAACATCACCAGCAAGGTGCCTGAAAGGATGTTTGCTAAAATGTTAGTAATGATTACCACTGTGTTCTTCTCTGAATGGAGCTGGCAAAGGATTCTGAGGGGTTTTTTTTCTTTTCAACTGTATTATTTGACAATTTTTTTTTACAATAAACATCTTTGTTTTACAAAAACAACAAAAATATTTTTATTTTTTAAAATTATTAATTTTAATTGGAGGCTAATTACGTTATAATATTGTAGTGGGAAAACAATGAAAATATTGTTAAAATACTCATATGGAGTCTATGTTTTATTCCATGTCTGCAACTGTTATTTTTTAAAGATGAATGGAGCTCTTTTTATTGAGGTGAAATTCACATTATCATAAAATTTGCCCTTTCAAAGTGTACAACTCATAACATTTTCATCCTCCTAAAAATAAACCATGTGCCAATTAGCAGTCACTCCCTGTTTTCCCTTCCCCTTTGCCCCTGGCAGCCAATAATCTTCTTTCTGTCTTTATGGGTTTCCTTTACTGGACATTTCATGTAATTGAAATCATAACATATGCGGTCTTTTGTGTCTGGCTTTGTTTACTTAGCATCATAGTTTCAAGGTTCATCCATGGTTAGATTAATTCCTTTTTATGACTGAGTTAGATTTCATCATATGGATAAACCACATTCGTTGATCCATTCATCAGTTTATAGACATTTGGATTATTTCCACATTTTTGCTTTTGTGAATCATGCTACTATGAATATTCACATACTAGTTTTTTATGTGGACATATGTTTTCAGTTACCTTGGGCCTATACTTAGGAGTGGAATTTCTGGGTCATATGGTAACTCTGTGTTTAATTTTGTGAGGATTTATCAAAGTGTTTTCCAAAGAGCCTGTACTGTTTTACATTCTCACCAGCAGTCTGTGGTATTCCACATCTCGCCAACAATTATTATTGTGTCTCTTCTTCTTATAGCCATCCTAGCGGGTGTGAAGTGATATTTCATTATGGTTTTGATTTGTATTTCCCTAAGAGCTAATGACATTGAATATCTCTTTGTGTCTGTTTATATATCTTCTTTGGAGAAATGTCTCTGCAAATCCTTCGTACAATTTTTAATTGGGTTGCTTGTCCTTATATTGCTGAGTTGTTCACATAATGTTTTTAAAATTAAAATGTTTTAGATTTCCATTGGAGGGCGAAATACCTCCAGTAAAACCAAGGCTTTAGACGTGTAGAATATTTCTTCAGGGACTTTGCAGGCCCCCATCACATGGCTCCCCATCAGCGTGAGAAGCTCCAGTTGTCCCCAGCCTTGATCAGTGAGGCTGATGAGGCCTGGAAAAGCTAGTAAGCATGCCCAAGTTACACAGTTGAGTCCTGTGTAGAATGATGGGGAACTGGGAAGTTTTATCTCGAGGAGAGGACTGACAGGGTGACTTTGATTCCCTGCTCTGTCTCTGAAAGGCTGCCATGAACAAGAGGACCAGATGGTTTTTGTGGACTCAGAGGACAGAGACAGAACCAAAGGTTGGATTCCCAGGAAGAGATATATCAACAAGAAAGGTCTCAAATCCAAGAAAGGTCCCCTTGACAAAAGCTGGAGTGCGGCGTGGTGGAGGAGGCCTGGGAGATGTTGAACTGAGTCTGGAAGACCACTTGGCAGGGAAATTGTAGACTTGAAGGGTCATTTGACGCCTGGCTTCCCCAGCATCCATTCCCCCCACCCCTTCTCCCTACCAATGAGGCCCAGGTCCCCTTAGAGGATCTGCATGGTTCTGGGAGAGGAAAACTCAACTTGGTCAAGTCAAGAGAACCTGTCATCTCTCCACCACTATTGATGATTGATTCAGCGTGTGCATGTGATTAAGCTGCTCCGCTTAGAATACATCTCAGAATTTTCAATGGGAATACTAGGCACTTGCCCTCCTCCTGGAAATAAACAAGGAAGAGTGACTAGCTGTGACAAAGAAAACATCTCGGGATGTGAGGTAGGCCCCTAAGAATGAGGTCAGCACCACAGAAGACAGAGAGAAAAACAGCTCCTGATGACATCACTGAGCTGCTGGGTCACACCTGGCCTGAAATTGGAGGGCCTCGGGATGTTACCCTTTAAGTGTCTCTGAATGGGCTTTTCTGTTACTTGCAACACATTACAACACATTTAGCGTTCAAACATCCAGTAGAGAGGCATAGGGACAAACTATGTAGGCTTTATAATCCCATCAAATCGTAAGACTGACATGTCCAGAGGTTTGAGGTTGGATGGCATATTCAGGGCTGGGAACTCAGGTTGGGGGCTCTTCAGTGGGAAAAAAAATTGGGATTTTTTTTTTTTTTGACAGGTAGACTCTACAGAGTATGAGTTCAAAAGGTCACACTCTGTGATAGCCACATAAAAATCCTTCAATACTTTGTGCTCAGTAATTGACCTAGAGCAATGCAGAATACAGCTGTCTGAGCCCTGCCTCAGCTTGAGGATTCCATAGATATGGGTTCAAATCCCACTGCTTCCACATCTCCACTGGTTCTTGGCCAGTCTCTCTGGGATTCAGTGTTGTTGTCAATTGCTCAGTTGTGTCCGACTCTTTTGCGACCCTATGGACTGTAACCCTCCAGGCTCCTGTGCCCATGGGATTTCCCAGGCAAGAATACTGGAGTGGGTTGCCATGTCCTTCTCCAGGGGATCTTTCCCGCGCCAGGGATCGAACCCACTTCTGCACTGGCAGGCGGCTTCTTTACCACTACTGCTATTCAGTAGGTCTCATCCTTGCAGCAGAGATAACAACTCTTACCTTGTAAGTACGGTGAGAGCTCTAAGGCTAATGTGAGTGGAGGCAGCTCAGGTGCGGTGGCTTTTATTTAAGGCTGTGATAAGTCAGTTGCAGCTGAGACCATTAGTAAGCACGGAGCTCTTAACCCTCCAGTCTCTGACAGAGGGACTCAGTTTTGCAGAGAGACCCTGATTACAGGGCTGGTTAGTGGAAGTGCCAGGATTCCAACCCTGGGTCCCAGGGTCGTGTCCTCCACCGTGCCGCTCTGCCTTCAGCCTGGGGGCTGCGTGTCTTATTCCCTGCATGCTGGGAGCTGAGCTGCAGAGGGTGAGGGCAGGATTCCACGTGTCCAGCAGGAGGTTTCTCCAAGACCCACCCAGCTTGTGACTGGACCCTGGGGCCTGAGGTTGGAGCAGGGCATGGGTGAGGCTCTGGAGGGCAGCTGGGGGTGCAGGGAGCAGGAAGTGGACACTCCAGGGAAATGTTTACCACCTGCTGGAGCTATGAGATCCCATTTGAGTGACCGTTTCCACTGCACATTCTGCTGGCCAGAACCACAGACAGCTGAGACCCCTGACTCCTCCTGAATGACCCCATGGCTTCCATGCCTCCTTGAAAAGATGGTTGGAGCAAAAAACTTTCACAAGGTCTGAAATAATGAAGAAAGAAGCCTGGTAGGATATTGGGCAAGCTCTGCCCTTCACGGGCCTCAGCTTTCTCCTGGCTGTAACAGGGTGGTCAGGAAGGGGACACAGATTTCAGAAACTCTTAGCCCTTGCCCAAGTGACCTGTGCAAGTCCAATAGGGTGTGGAGAAAGCGGCTGTGGCCACATTGGTCCCCAGGGGACACACATCTGATGTTCTACAACCAGCAATCTGGATACAAGCTGCCCCAGAGACACAGAGACTTAGGAAGACTGTGGCCTCAGTCCCACAGGTTGACCTTAGTCCTGAGCTAGCAGGTTTGTACCCCCTGCCCTGCTCCACCCCCCACCAGGGGGTGCCACCCAGCCTCCAGGCTCTCACTGGCAAGGCCAGAGTGTCTCAAAGTTCTGCCCCATGTGGCGCGCTCACAGCCTGGCACCAAGCAGTTGGGAGGGTGTGTCTGGGACATCCTGAAGGCCGTCTACCCTGAGGCTCTCCCTGGCAACACCTGAATGAGGACATTTGTCCTCGGCAAGGGAGGAACGAATCCCCCATTGCCCTCCTTCCACTCACAGACACCCCAAGAAGTAAACCTGGTTCTGAGCAAAACAAAACATGTCCCTAATTTCCAATTCCAATCTACGGGGCTTTGGTGCAGTCAGTGACTCCCAGGATTGCAACTGCTTCGTTACAACCCTGTGGCCTTGCTGCCATCTGCTGGCCAAGTAACTTGGGTGCTCGGGAGAGGTTCGGTTTCGTGACTGGGCCTCAGAGATCCCCAACCTTCTTCATATTTGCAAATCTGTCTTCTTGGAACCTTTTCTGTAGGGAGAAAGTAACCAATGCCTCAAGGGCTCCTAGAGGGCTTTGGACACTCTGGAGGGAGGAGCAGCTACTTCTTCGCTGCTCTTTCTGAACCAGGGGAGCAGGGGGCCACCTCCGCAAGCGCCAGGAACACGGATGTTGGCCGAGACAGAAGAGACACAATGGCATTCTTCTGCCTCTGGCCTCTAGCCTGCCAGGTCTGAGACCAGGAGAGCTCCCATCTTCCCTTCACCCTTCTCCTCTCCCTTCCCTGGCCACAGCAGACCTCTCCTCTGACCTTCCCTCAGAGGCTCCATGGAGTTTGGGACAGCTTCTTTCCCCTCTCCTTGCCTCAGTTTTCCCACCTGTAATGCAGTGATTCTGGATTCGCATCTAAGAAAGGTGGCCCCAGGGGAGGGCTCCATGCTTCCTGTTTGGGTGGCTGTGACCCTTCTTTCTGGACACACCTCCTGGTGTTCCCTGGGCAGGAGTTGTTCAGATGTCCTGAATACCCTGTATTCACACACCCAGCAATTCCACTGCTGGGGCACAGGGGACATAGAGAGTTGTCAACTGAAAAAAGAAAGAACAACCTAAAAGTTGAAAATTCTGTTTTATTCAGAAGCCTTAGTGAAGACTTAAGCCTGCGATGTAGTCTCTCAGCTCGGAGGGACTGTTCTAAAGATGTAAGGGAGGAGCCAGAACGTATGAGAGTTTTTTTTTTTTTTTTTGCTGAGGAAAAAATGTGCAGTTGGTCATCCAAGGGCTTCCCAGGTGGCACAGTATTAAAGAATCCACCTGCCAGTGCAGGAGATGTAAGAGACATGGGTTCGATCCCTGGGCTGGGAAGATTCTCCTGGAGTGGGAAGTGACAACTCACTCCAGTATTCCTGCCTAGAAAATTTCAGAGGCAGAGGAGCCTAGTGGGCTACAGTCCATGGTTGCAAACGTCCTCGCTCATTTCCTTCCTTCTACTTTTGCCCCAACAAACCATTCTCCATTTTACGTGTTTTTAAAGCTAGGTAATATACACATGATTTTAAAATCCTTGCTCTACAGGTCATCTCTTCAGAGCTAATAACTGTTCTCTGCTCCCTGGTCCCCTTCCAGACTGAAAGGCATTCGCGAGGCTGTATATAGTCATCCCCATCCCCATCGCTCTAGGCCTCTCTCTCTCTCTTTTTTCCCCTTACGCTTTACACTTCGTTTACCAGTTCTCTCCCCATCATCAAAAACGGACTTGGCCGTCTCTTAGGCAGTGCCGGGTCTTACAGTCTCCAACCAGTCACTCCTCTGTTCCAAAACTCGACACCTGGGGTGCCACGCCTTTGCTTGTTAGCCCTGTCTCCTTGGCCAGGCAGCCCCTACTCCAAGGCTGTTTTTAAGTCAGTGCTTCTGGGGGTGGCCCGCCACCACGTTATCTCTACCAGAGCATCTGACCCCATCTACCAAGGCCCTCGACACTACTTAGGGTCTACAAGTCTATGGCTACGTTCTCTAATGTCCTTCCCCTGAGTGGGGAGAGCCTGGAGCCCGAGCCAGGTGCCTGCGGTCTACTTTGCCCAAGAAGAAGAAACCAGTTACCTCCCTGCTTAGCAATTAGATGCAGATAGACTACGACTCCCAGAAACCCTTTCGCCTCGGGCTGGAGGTTTGCCCTCTACACGTGCCCGCGTGCAAGAAACTGAGCATGCGCAACGGGAAATGAGCATGCGCAAAAGCCTACACGGGAGGGGACAGCCTCTCCCAGCAGGCAGTAGGGGCATTTTTTTCATCCCCGCGTGACAAGTGACTTCCGGCGTGGAGGGGCGGGGTGCGTGGCTGAGCCTGCAGCTGCGAAAGCTTGGGGGGCGGCCGGGAGGCCGGCGGGTGCCTGAGGCCATGGAGGCCGTGCCCCGCATGCCCATGATCTGGCTGGACCTGAAAGAGGCCGGTGACTTCCACTTTCAGCCAGCCGTAAAGAAGGTGAGGGCCGCTCCTCCTCCCCGCCCCCTCCCCTTTCCTCCCGCGTCTCTCCGTCCGCCGGCGCGTGACGCCCCCTGCGCGTCTATCATCTCCCCAGGCCCTGTCGCAGGGGCGGGTGAGGCCAGGAGGGGCCTCCACTGGCTTTCCTTCGCCTGGCGCACCCCCATCGCACCTTGTCTGACCCCTGCGCGCTCGAAGAGCGTCTCCGTCCCCTCCCCCCGACCCCACCAGCCCCGGGTAGCCCCCGCTGTCTGATCGGAACCTGCTTTCCGATTCCGTCCCCCGGCCCTCCGCGATCCCCGCCGAGGCACCTCACTTCCTCGGTGTGACGCTTTGAACCTAGGTCTGCTCCTCCCCTCATCCACGCCAGCACCGCCCTGGGAGAATCGGTGGGTGGCCCTCCGTAACCGTCAGGGTGGAAAGGCTGTGCCTGGCCTTCGTTGTGCTGTCCGTCTACGACCGGACTGGGACGGACGCCGAGGATGGCTCAGGATGTGTTTTAAGGCCCCGGCCAGCCTGACCTCTGCGGTTGGAGTCGCTCTAACACTTGGTGCAATTCTGTCTGGTCTCAGAAGAAGAACCGTAATCTGGAGCCCCTTTGGACCGAAAGATCCAACTTTTAGGGGAGCGTTACTGCTTTCGCGACTGCGCAGAGGGGATAAATAGCATTGTAGCTTCCAGAGCGACCCTAGCAGTCCTTTGTTTACTCTTCATTTGGATGGAAGAGACAGGCAGTTTTGGCTTTGAGGGAGGCAAGGGATCGCTGTGGGGAGATCAGGTGTGGCTGGTACAAAGCAGGACCAGGTGTGTCGACTGGGCATCAGGTACCCTGTGAGACATCTGCCTTGGGAAGGACTGTCTGGTACCGTTGAAGGACAGAGCAGAAGTGAAAAGGAACAACCAGGAGGCAATGTGGCTGCTGCCTGAATATTGACGGAGCCCCAATGAGTAAGGTGGTGGAGAAGAAAAAAAATAGAAGAAAGAAAATGGGTCGGGGAAGAAGTTTTCCAAGAAGCTCTCCCTTTCTCGGTTCACACTGCCGCTGCCTTCCTTCACACACTAACAGTTTGTATTCCTTTGAGTCCATCATTTAATCTCTTTGGGCATCTTTTTCCTCATTTGTAAAACCAGAAAATTAGATTAAAAAAAAAAATTGGCTGAGCTTCCCAGCTTATGGGATCTTAGTTCCCTGACCAGGAATCAAACCCCAGGCCCCAGTGGACCAATGGAGACATCCGAGAAATTAGGTTAATTGATCTAAAGTTCCAGAATTTTACTTCTTTCCCAAAGTTTGGTCTCCTTTCCATCTACTGTTTTAATTCCAAGATGTATATCAAATTAAGAACAGAAGCTAAACACTCCCATCATCCATGGGGGCGGGGAAAGAATGCACAGAGGAATGAGACCATGTTAGTACCAGAGAAAGTGAAACAAAATCTTTACCCTGGGAAGTTTGGCTCAGAGTTCTAGAACTGCCATTGCTGATCTCTGGTTTCCATTTTTCTACTGCAAAAGAATGCCAGGATCTGGTGATCTCATCTACCCCTGGTTGCTCAGCTGGTAAAGAATCCCCCTGCAATGTGGGAGACCTGGGTTCGATCCCTGGATTGGGAAGATCCCCTGGCGAGGGGAAAAGCTACCCGCTCCAGTATTCTGGGCTGGAGAATTCCAGGGACTGTATAGTCCGTGGGGTCACAAAGAGTTGGACATGACTGAGTGACTTTCACTTTCATCTGCCTACAGAATTCTGGGCCATTGGTTTCTTGGTAAAAGGGCAGAGTAATGTCACAGAAATAGACACTGGAATCAGGCCAGCTTTGGTTTAGGTCCCACCTTTTCGACTTAATAGCTGAGTGACGTCAGCTGTTACAGATGATTACCTCACTAATCTGGGCCTCATTTTTCTCACCTGTAACAGAACTAATACTATGCTTATAAGCTTATGAGCATCAAGAGTTAACGCAGGGACTTTGCTGGTGGTCCACTGGTTAAGAATCTGCCTGCCAATGCAGGGGACATGGGTCTGATCCGTGGTGCAGGAAGATTCTACATGCTTTGGGACAGCTAAGCCCGTGTGCCACAGCTACTGAGCCTGGGCTCTAGGGCCCACGTGGCGCAACTATTGAAGCCCTGGGCCCAGAGCCTGTGCTCTGCGACAGGAGACGCCGCCACAATGAGAAGCCTACGCATTATAGCAGAGCAGTTACAAAAAGCCGGAGCACAGCAGCAAAGACCTAATGCAGCCAAAAATAAAATAAATAAAAAGAGAAAAACAAAATATACTTAGAAAAAAAAGAGTTAATGCATTTGAGTCCCCAGTACAGGCCTTGGCATATCGTAAACAACACTTTCAGCTTAGCATCCTCTTTCTCTGTTTAGGAAATAGCTCAAGTCCTATGACAGCTCTGTGAGTTAGAGCGGGTAATTGTTGCTCAGTAGGTAAGTCTTGTTCAGCTCTTTTCAACCCCATGGACTGCAGCACGCCAGGCTTCCCTGTCCTTCGCCATCTCCCAGAACTTGCTCAAACTCATGTCCATTGAGTCGGTGATGCCATCCAGCCTTCTCTTCCTGTCGCCCCTTTTCCTCCTGCCCTCAGTCTTTCCCAGGATCAGGGTCTTTTCCAGCGAGTCGACCCTTCATATCAAGTGGCCAAAGTATTGGAGCTTCAGCATCAGTCCTTGCAATGAATATTCAGGATTGACTGGTTTGATCTTCTTGCTGTCCAGGGGACTCACAAGAGTCTTCACCACAATTCAAAAGCAGCTACTATGAACACCATATTACAGGTGTAGAACCAAGCCTTGGTCTCACAGCAACCTAGGGTCACAGCCAGGACTTCCTCTGTTTTGGTGTTTGTCTTTGGAAAAAGTCTTTCCAGCCTGTGTATTTGTAACTTATAACTTCTTTCCCTGCTTTTTCCTCCCAGTGGCTCTGAACCCTGGACATGCTTTCAGCATGACACTGTTCACAGGTCTCATTGTTTGCTCAGGAAAAAAGAAGCCCAGCTTCTCCAAAGCCTGGTTGGGCTCGGGAGGGCCCCTGGCCCTCTCAGCCCCAAACTGGCTGGCGTTTGTGTAGGTGTGCTGGGGTCCTGGCGGCATCTTCTAGTATCTTACTCCTAATCCGTGTTGCCGAGGTCCAGGCTCTGCCTGCTGCAGGGCCTGCCTTCTCAGGCTCTGTGGCGACACTCATGTCCTGACCAGACCTTGTTTCTCGCTCTGCGGAAGTCTGTGCCATAGGGACACTGTCTGAGAGAAGGTCTCTGTCCTTTACTCTCGAACCTTCAGCCGCCTCTCACCTCTGTGTAGTAGGGGGAGTGAGTGATCAAGCCACAGAGGGTTTTGTCAGAGATTAAAAAATCACCTCTGCTCCATTGACTCACCTTGTGGCCGGAGATTTGTTTTCACTTCCCTTTTTTTTGGTGTTTTATGAGAACTGTGTTTAAAAAATAGAAATGGATTGGTCTGATGTGTGGTCAAGAATATGGGCTCTGGAGCCCAAACCCCGGGTTTCCAGTTGGTGCTCTGTTGGTGGTTAGTGCTGTGACCTTGGCGAGTGTCTTACCTCCCTTGCCTCAGTTTCCTCAGCTGTAAAATGGGGGCGACAACGCTGTCTACCTCTTTGGGTTGTTATTAGGGCTGAGTGACTTACTGGGCACTTGGCAAGTGTCTGGCCCGTGGGCAGGAGCTCTGTGTTTGCTGCAGATCTTGGAGGAGGAATAAGACAGGTGGACAGCCTCCTTCGGGGACAGTTTGCTGCGATCAGAGGCATCATCTCTCACCCCGTCACCACTGCGTGACCGCAGGGCAGGTGTTCCCAGCGGTGGCAGCTGAAGCCTTGTTTCTGGGACTCTCAGATGTCACTCAGATCCCTTCGGCCTCTGTCCCACAGGGCCTCTGGGCTCCACTTTCACTGTCGCCTCGGGTTGAGCAAACAGAAGCCTCCTATGAGAAGGGAGTTAATCGGAGAAAGAACATGTTCCTATTTAGATAGTCAAGTTTTACCCTATAGCTCAGGTCACATTTTATGTCTGTGAATTGGGGGACAGGCGGGGTGAGGGATTGGCTAGATCACAGCAAGGATTGTAAACCAAGAGCCCATAAATGGGCTTCAGCGTGTCTGTAAACCCCCTGAACATGTTGGCAGATCCTTATGTTTATGCATAGATGGACATTGGTGGGGAGATTGTTTCGTGGCTTTTATGTTCTCAAAGGATCCAACAAGAGGCTAAGAAATGATGACGTAAGGAAAGTGTCTTTTTAGGTATCATTTAGCTCAGCACCTCATTTTTTTTTGGCCGCATCGCTTGGCCTGTGAGATCTCAGCTCCCTGATCAGGGCTTGAACCTGGGCCACAGCAGTGAGAGTGCCAAGTCCTAACCGCTAGACCACCCAAGATTTCCCTCAGCAGCTCTTAAGACATTCATTTTCCAGATTTCAGACGTACAGAAAAGTTGAAAGAATAAGGCAGTGCTCGCCCAAATTCCCTCTACTTAATTTTGAGAGTTGGGCTTCTCTGGTGGTTCAGTGGTAGAGAATCCGCCTGCCAATGCAGGAGGAGCGAGTTTGATCCCTGGAGAAGGAAGTGGCAACCCACTCCAGTATTCTTGCCTGAAAAATCCCGTGTCCAGGGGAGCCTGGTGGGCTGCAGTCCATGAGGTCATGCAAAAGAGTTGGACTTGACTTAGCAACTAAATGACGACGATGGTAATAGTTACATTGCACCGTATTTGTGTTCTCTCTCTGTAAACACACACAGACACACACACCCATGGACCTTTGAAAGTAAGTTGTACCCGTATCAGCAGGTCCTAAGAGGATTTTCTCGTGTATAACTATACTGTTTTCATCACACCTTAGAAAATCCACAAGCATTTTCTACTATGTTTTATATTTAAATTTCACCTGTTATCCCCAGACATCCTTTATAACTGTTTTTTTCCAAACTCAGATCCAATCACGGTTCTCGAAGGGTAGTTGTTCTTTTTTTTCTTTAATCTCTTTTAATCTACAATAGTCTGCTCCCCTCTAGCCCCCTTAATGGTACTTGTCTTTCACAGAGGCTGAGGTAAGTGTTGGGTGAATTGTCACACCGTCCCAGTTTTTCTGAGTGCCTCCTGTGGTCTTATTTAGTGTGCTCATCCATCCTGTGCATTTCCTGTAAAGGCAGCCGTTTGCTGAGGATCGAACACATCAAATCAGGCCCCTGCCATTCCCGACAGACTTGTCGTTTGAGGTGGGGGTGGTCGCTGACATGTCCCTGCTGGGAGGCGCCCAGTCTGATGGAGGCACTTTCTGAACGTGGGGGAGAGCAGCAGCTGATGCTACGGGAAGTGATATTTTAGCTGAGTCTTAGCAGAGAAGGTGGTGGGGGCAACATGTGGACAAGCGTTGAGAGCCGAGAGCGGTCATTCCAGAGTACTGTTGGCTGGGTGTCCCTGGGAGCTGACGGCTACTGGGAGCTGCCTGTGAAGGACCGTGAACTCTGCTCTGAAGATTAGATTTGGTCCTGGAGGTTTGGGGAAGCACTGTTGTGCACATTCTTCTCAGAGTACTTTTTTTTTTCCTTTAGATTACAGCTCTTTCTCCATAATCTCACTGTCCTGAGCAAAGCAAGCTGGGCTTTATTGTTTTTTCCCCCAGGAGTGCGTGTGTTTCAGAAGGATATAAAGCCAAGAGTAACACTGGAGTCACATTAGACGAATTTGACCATCGGATGAGGGGTGGGTTTGACGGGGTGGGGAGTCCGGGCCAGAGGTGGAGGGGGATAGCGAACTGGCAGGAGGTAAAGCCAGTGGAAGCGGGTCGGGCTCAGAGATTTGGAGCTGCGGCCAGATGGAGCTGAAGGAAGCTCAGGACTTGCTTCCCTCTGCCTGTCCCTCCTCTCGCTTCCCTGCCAGGCAGCTAACGCAGTCCCATGGCCTCCCAGGTTCCCCACCACGTGGCCACGTGTCACAGCCCCTGGGGAGGGGCCCAGGAGACGGGTGGGCCGCCGCTGGAGAGAGCAGGCCACCCCCGCCCTTCTCTGCCTCACAGACCTTGGCTGGGCCTTAAGGAGCCTTGGGGGCTGGTGCCCTTAGTGCATGTGGGGTGACGGACCTGGGCCCTGAGACTGCTGACCCAGACGCCAGGTCCCCCAGCAGGAGTGGCGGAGCTGCCGCGATGTGTGTGTTGTCTTGGTGGTCCAGGCCCCGCCTCCAGGCTGGTGGGTGTGCCCACCATCCACGAGAGTCAGCCCTGCTGTGGGCGGGCGTGCCAGCCCCGCCTCTGATGTGCGGAGTGACCTCCCCTCCTCCCTTCCCCTGGATCATTCCCATCACACCGCCGCAGGCCTTTCCTCACCAAGGAGGACGCTTATTTCTGTGGAACCCTTTCCCGAGGAGGGCGGGCTGGTGGGGAAGGCTTTGCACGCCCACTCTCCTGTGACTCTTCCAGACATTGGTTGGTGGGTTGGGATTACGATGGTGATCCTGGGCCCCTGCGGGGCCCCAGACACAAGGGAGGCTTGAACTCGGGGCCCGTTTACGAATGCTCAGTAGGATCCCACTTCAGCTGACTGAGTTCCCCGACTTCCTGAGCTGGCCCAGTTCTGGGTTTGGTGGGGAGGACAGCAGCATGGCGAGGGCCAGCCAGGGGATTCCAGCCAGGTTGTGCAGGTGTATTTTCCATTTTGCTCAAAAAAGGAGGCTGCCCCAGAAAGTGTCTCGGTGCTGCCTTGCTACAGAGGCCGAGTTCCCAGTGGGGCAGGAGAGGAGATGCTGGCAGAGCCATGGCTGGTGCTTGCTGAGGACTCCGAGGGCAGAAGCGGGAGCAGGGAACGATGCTCTGTGCCTGGTTCACAGCCTTCCCCCCCTCTCTCTCTAGTTTGTCCTGAAGAATTATGGGGAGAATCCAGAAGCCTACAATGAGGAACTGAAGAAACTGGAGTTGCTCAGACAGGTAGGAGGACAGTGTTTTTACACAGGTGTGAACAGAATTGGTTTGATTGGGAGAAAAAACTGTTCTTACTTAAATTCAGTCATTTTTCCTCTGTAAAAGCAGAATAATGATGGAAAATATATAAACTTGTCATTGCTCAGTCGTATCCAAGTCTTTGGGACCGCATGGATTGCATCATGCCAGGCTTCCAAGTCCTTCCCTGTCTCCTGAAGGGTGCTCAAACTCATGTCCATTGAGTCGATAATACCATTGAGCCATCTCATGCTCTCTGAGTCCTCTTTCTGCCCTCAGTCTTTCCCAGCATCAGAGTATTTGCAATGAGTCGGCTCTTTGCATCACATGGCCAAATTTTTAGATTCAGTGTCAGCAACACTATTTCCAGTGAATATTCAGGGTTGATTTCCAATCGGATTCACTGGTTTGATCTCCTGGATTGATGTTTGACTAGCTGAATGGGACTGGCTTATTTCAATAAATGACCTTTTTCCCGACCCACAATTTGCCTTTGTAAGTTATGATTACAGAGTGCACAGTAGGTTGCGCTACGGTGTAGCATAGGTATCTTCCAATGGTCTGTTTTCCTTAGTTGAGTGTGTGTCTTATCCTTTGAATATATCCCTCGTTTCCTCTAGGTATACCTCTGGTAAAATAAGCTTGTTTTCTATGAGTGACAATTGGCTACCTTTGGCCTTGGAGAAAGTCCCAGAAAGCTCGTGGGTGTCAGCTTTCAGACGTCGCTGCTCGTGGTTGTCTGGATGGATCCCTTCTCGTCTTAGGCGCTCTGTAGCGTGTGTGTGAGTCTGTGTCGCCAGTGGCGCCGCTTCATTCTGGGCGGGGCTGATCTTAGTACACTGTAAAGCCCCGCTGCATGTGCTGTTCCTGCAGGCCCCTGTGCTTGGGAGTTTTGCTTCTGCCCATGTCTCAGTTATTCTATTGCTTCAGGAAAGGACACCATCCGTGGGTGTTTTTGATCAGGGGTTGTCCCCGTGATATCCAGCCTCATGTGGACCTGCTGGACCATGTAAACGGCTGTCAAGCTCCACCCTTAGGGACCCTCCTTCCGGGTCTTCATAGTGCCTGCCGCCAGTTTCCGTTCCTCCCCACATCTTTGGGGCCTTCCGTTTTCTCCCTGCTCTGTCAGCAGTCTTTTTGTTGATGTCCATTCTGAGCTGGGCAGGAGATACCCCATTGTAGCTTTCATGTGAATTTTCCCGCTGATTAGCGATGCAGAGGCAGTGTTCCTCAGCTGTCATTTAGAAGAGTCCCAGACCAATTTGTACCTGGTGAACAGGAGCTCTGGAAGGTGGGCCCCTTTTTGAATTCTGTTTTGATTACCCACCCCAGGACATTTCTGGAGGGCACGTGTCATTGAGAGCCCAGCAAGCCTTGAAAATGCGTCTTGAGTGTGTTCCAGAGCACCGGGTTTCAAGCTGCTGTTACGGGAAACGGCCACAAGAAGGCAGCACTTTTCCTGCCCAACTGGTGACTCTGGCAACCGGGGCCTTGGAGAAAGTCCTGCTCCTGGGCTGTCAAATAGAGGGGGATGTCCCAAAAAACACTGAAGGGCTGGGGTCCCTTGCTTCTTTCTCCTCACCTTTAACCCTTCAGACACGTCCCACCCCCTGGAATCAAGATGCTTAGGTGTTGTTGTTCATGAGTGGGCCGAGTGTCAGGATGGAGGCTGGAGATGGGATGTTCAGCACAAAGAGGCGCCCTGGAGGTGTTCTTTGAGCTAAGAGCTTCCACCATCCTTTGGGAGTGCCTGGCTTGGTTTGAGTGCTTGAGGGCCTAGCTGAATCTGCAGATGGTGGTCCCATGCTGAGGGTTCAGGCCCTCCAGGGGCAGATCGGGGGCTCACTGGCTGACTTGTAGTCCCCAGCTCCCCGGGCCAGCCATGCAGTCCTGCCTTGATCCCAAGGCTGCCCAGCCCCAGGCATGCGACAGCCACACCTTGTCACCTAGGCTTGAAGGCCTTGTAGTAGACTCTCTTTTGTCATTTAGTTCTTTTTTATTTGCTATTTCATTTGGAGCTGATCAGTGCATAGAGTATTTTTGACGTCATATTTATTATTGGTTACTACTAAGTCACTTCAGTCGTGTCCGACTCTGTGCGACCCCACAGACGGCAGCCCACCAGGCTCCCCCGTCCCTGGGATTCTCCAGGCAAGAACGCTGGAGTGGGTTGCCATTTCCTTCTCCAATGCATGAAAGTGAAACGTCAAAGTGAAGTCCCTCAGTCGTGTCCGACTCTTAGTGACCCCATGGACTGCACCCTACCAGGCTCCTCCATCCATGGGATTTTCCAGGCAAGAGTACTGGGGTGGGGTGCCAAGTGTACGTAACTGAGGTAGCCAGATACATGCGCCTGTTGTTTACTTTCTACTCATTGCCTTTGTACGTTATATTCCAGAGTGTGGAACAGGTTGCCCGTTGCTGTAGCATGAGACTGTTTCCTGACGATCTCTTTTCCCTAGCTGAGTGTGTGTAACTGTGTCTTACCCTTTGAACTTATTCCTCGTTTCCTCTTTGTCTGCCTCTGGTAAAATCAGTTCATTTTTTATGTGAGAAAATCTGCGTGCCTTTCGTCACGTAGTTCCCGTGTATCAGTTTTCAGGCATCACTTCTTGTGGTTGTGCTGTGATGGGCTCCTTTCTCTGTCTTTCTTAGTGTGCTTTGTAACATTGCGTCTTGATCTGTGTATGACGTTACCAATGGCCCACTTTCATTTTTTTGGGGAGGGGGTGTTCAGGCTGATATTATTACACTGTAAGGCTGTACTAATTTTTTTTTTTCCAGGCCCTTGTGCTTGGAAATTTTGCTTCTGCCCATGTTTCAGTTATTCTATTGCTTCAGGAAAGGACACCATCTGTGAGTGTTTTTGATCAGGGGTTGTCCCCTTGATATCCAGCCTCACGTGGGCCTGCCGGATCATGCAAACGGCTGTCAGTCTCCGCCCTTAGGGACCCTTCTTCTGGGTTTTCATAGTGCCTGCTGCCAGTTTCCATTTCTCCCCATATCTTTGGGGCCTTCCGTTTTCTCCTTGCTCTCTCCTGGTTTTGGTCAATAGTCTTTTTGTTGATGTCCATTCTGAGCAGGAGAAGGTGGTACCTTGTACTTTTCATGTGAATTTCCCTGCTGATTAGCCATGCGGAGGCTGTGTTCCTTGGCTTTCCTTTAAAAGAGCCTGAGTCCAATTTGTACCCCATGAGTAGGAGCTCTGGAAAGTGGGCCCCTTTTTGAATTCTGTTTCGATTACCCACCTCAGGACATTTCTGGAGGGCACATGTCATTGACAATCCCAGCAGACACAAGCACAGGTCTTCAAGCTGCTATTACCAGGAACGGCCACAAGATGGCAGCACCTTTCCTGCCCGACTGGTTACTCCAGCAGAAAGCCTTAAGGAAAGTCCTGCTCCTGGGCTGTCAAATAGACGGGGACGTCCCAGAAAAACACTGAAGGGCTGTGGTCCCTTTCCCCTCGCCTTTCACCCTCAAAACACATCCCCCCCGTGGAATCAAGGTGCCGTTAGGTGCTGTCGTTCCTGGGTGGTCCGAGTCTCAGGCTGCAGGCGGGATGCCCAGCACAAGGAGGCGACCTGGAGGCCCTCTTTCAGCTCAGAGGTTCCACGGTCCTTTGGGAGTGCCTGCTTGGTTTAAGTACTTGAGGGCCCAGCTGGATCTGCAGATGGTGGTCCCATCCAAAGGGTTCAGGCCCTCCAGGGGCAGATGGGAGGCTCACTGGCTGACTTGTCCTCTCCAGCTCCCCGTCAGCCATGCAGTCCCGCCTTGATTCCAGGGCTGCCCAGACCCAGGCATGCAACAGCCAGACCTTGTCACTGAGGCCTGAAGGCCTTGTAGGAGACTCTTTTTGTTACTTAGTTCTTTACTTGATGTTTCATTTGGAGCTGATCAATGCATAGAATATTTTTAACATACTTTTTATTGGTGGAGTGTACCTAAATAAGGTAGCTGGGTATATGCAGCTCGTTCACTGCCTTTGTACGTTGTGACTCCGCAGTGTGGGATAGGTTGCCCGTTGCTGTAGCATGAGTCTTTCGGATAATGTATTTTCCCTACTTGAGGGTTGTACCTGTGTCTTACCCTTTAATATACCCGTTTCCTATCCGTCTGTCTGCGTTCTGTCACGTAGGTCCTGTTACCAGTTCTGAGACGCCACATCTTGTGCTTATCCTGTGATGGGTCCCTTTCTGTTTGTTTCTTCGTCCACTTTGTGACGTGGTGTATGGTCTCTGTATGGTGATTCCAGTGGCCCAAGTTAATTTTTTTTTTCGCGGGTGGGCAGGGGCTATCACTACATTGTAAAGCTGTGCTGCATGTTTGTCCAGTATTTTTACACTCTGTCATTTTGGTCTTTTATTTTAAATTTCATTTCAAACATATCAGTGCATAGAGAATACTTTTCATGTTTATTTTTCCTGCGCTGTGGTTGGTTGATGTAGTGCGATACATGTATGTTTTTTCTTCCCCTGGATTATTTTTTTCGTGCACTGTTATTACAAATTCTGGAATAGGCTCCCCCATGCGGATCTGCCCAGAGTGGACCAGGCTCTCCACCAAAGGGGCTGCTCTGTTTCTGGCATACACTTCCCACTGCCTCATGCCCAGTGCGCTCCCACCCGGGAACGCTAGCCTGCCTGGGTGGGTGACGTGTGACCCAGTATAGGTTACAGAGGCCTCATGGGAATAGAGCAGGCGGTTGTTTCAGGTTTTTTTGTTTTAATGCAGTTTTATTCTCTCTTTGAGTTCATTTACAATTGTGTATGTACTTGAGATACAAGGAACATGATTCACATATGCATATGGCAATTCTTTTTCCCATTCTATTTTCATATACATCATAGAGTGGTGAGCAGATTTCCATGTACTATTCAGTTGGACCTTTTTGTTCATCTTATAGATAAGCATATTAATGTTCTATGTATACATAGTATACACTTTATATATAGTATAAAGCATGCATAGTTTATATATGTATAATTATGTATATCTTATTCAAAGTGTTTTATATCTCCATCTTCTCCAACTGTCCTTCTATGACTCTAAATTTGTTTAATAAGTCAAGAGTAGGTGTTTGGCAAGTTCATCTGTATCCAGTTCTTTATGTGTGATGTTATAGAATATTCTTCTCTCCATATCTGACTGACCTGGGGTTGTCATCTCCAGATCCATCCAGGTTGCTGCCCGGGACACTTCTGCATTCTTTTCTGTGGCTGCTCGTCCACTGTGTGCACACAGCCAGCGTTGTGTCAGCTGGTGTGTGGCTATAGGCTTTGGACGCTTGCATCCTCACCTGTTGTAGACAGTGTCCCAGTGAGCGTTGGGTGCACGTGTCTTTTGAAGGATGGTGTTCTCTGCATCACTCCTAGGAATGGATTGCCACACGGGCTGGTCGCTTGTCTCCGTTTGTGAACCTGCAACTGTAGCCTTCTCCATGGCAGCTCTTAGCAGTTTACATTCCCATAGCCGAGCCGCCGTGTAGGATGGTTCCCTTTTCTCCACGGCTTCTCTAGCATTTACTGTTTGTAGACTTTGGGCTGAGTACTGAGAGATGATATCTCATCGTCATTTTGATTTGCACTTCTCTTTAAGAATTAGGAGTGGTAAAGGTATTTTTATGTGCGTTTTTACTTTCTAAGGATGAGTAAGATTTACTTTGGAAATTGGCTTTTGAAAGCCATTGCTAACAAATTCTTACCTACCGCTATTTCTAGAGCATAGGTGTCTTTTTGAGTCTCATAGGCCTTGTGACTATTATGCGTTCTTAAGCACAGGTTTTCCAGTTGTTGTTACCAGAAACGGCCATAAGATGGCAGCATTTCTTCAGACCCAGCTTTAGTCTCTGGAGCAATCAGAGCCTCAGGAGAGAGTTGGGTTCCTGGGTTGTAATTAGAGTGCAGAGTGCACAGAGAATACGCAAGGGCTTGCGTCTCACTACTGCTTCCTCACCCTTCACCCACCAGTCAGCGTAACCGCAGAAAGGTGCTTTGCTGGGGGTGCCGCCAAAGGTCTGTGGATGGACTTTAAGGAAGGAGGCTGAAGTGGGAACCCCACGAGGAGATATGAAGAAAGGGTTGACTTTTCACAGCTCTTGAACCCCAGAATGCCCACCAGTTTTGGGGTGCTGTAGGCTTGCAGTAGCTATGGGAGGGCCAGCCTGGATCTAGAGTTTGGGGTCAACCAGGCAGTACAGATGCAAGGAAGGCTCACTGGCTGCCCTAGACTGCCCAGCGCCCTCAGGCCTGGGACCCAAGCCTGCTCAGTGAGGATGTGACAGCAACGCAGGTCACCGAGGCTCGAGGGCAATACTGCAGGCCTTTCTTCGTCTATTTCTTTGTGTAAAAAGTTTATATATACGTACAGTGGATTGATTTGCAGTGTTGCTTTAGGTGAATAGCAACCTGATTTTTTATATTTTATTAGTGTTCTAACATTTGAGGGGAGACTTTACTTACCAATATAATATAATCAAAGATGTCCCTGTATATATGTACAGAGTTTATCCAGGGATCACTTATCTCTTTGGTATGGAACTGTCTAGATTTTTTTCACTTTGTATAACTAGATGGATCTATTTCTGTATTATTTTCAACAGTGAGATGATGTTGCTCATCTGCTAGATGATTTTTTTCTCCCCAATAGTAAATGTGTTATGGACATGTTGGCATGTCAGTAGAGAGCCTTGTCTTCAGTTTTCACGGCTATTGTATCTCCTATTTTTAGATATAGAGATATGGGTCAAACATTAAGTACAATAAAAATTTTACTGCATGTTTTGTGGAAAAGTGGAGCCGATCTGGTGGAAGCGTCTGGCCGGCGGGCTGGTTGTGCAGGGACTGCAGGTGGCTGTGGGCTTCCTTTGGCTTCTTACACTGCACAGTCCACCAGCTCCAACGTGTCCATCTGGGCATTTGTGGGCACACAGGCGTGTCTTCCGCTCCAAATGACAGTCAGCCTCCTCTCACCCTCCCGCAGAACGCCGTCCGTGTCCCACGTGACTTCGAGGGCTGCAGTGTCCTCCGCAAGTACCTGGGCCAGCTCCACTACCTGCAGAGTCGGGTCCCCATGGGCTCGGGTCAGGAGGCCGCTGTTTCTGTCACCTGGTGAGCGCGGGCGGGCAGAGCCGGGGAAGCCTGGAGGGTGCCCCCCTCCCCTCCCCGTTTCCTTGCTGTAGAGGACGGGGAGCTGCTTGGGGGGTTTCCCCAGTCCTCCTTCCCTCCCGCCCTGCACTGGGAGGAGGCTCGCTTCACCAGCTTCCCCCTCACAACTGTGGTGGCCTGTCCCCAGGACTGAGATCTTCTCCGGGAAGTCTGTGGCCCACGAGGACATCAAGTACGAGCAGGCCTGCATTCTCTACAACCTTGGTGAGCTGCCTCCCCTGCCCCAGGGCCCCCTTGCTCCTGGCCCTGCCCCTTGCAGCAGAAGACACCTGGATCCTGGCCCTATCCTGCCTTCCCGCAGCTCTGCCTGCCTCCTGGGCTGCAGGGAGCCCCCCTGGTGGGAGGCTCTGCTAGGCTGCCTGCTCTTGGAGCTGCTGTTGTGTGCTCCGGGCACAGAGGTGGCCTCCCCCGTTGTCTGGACACCCCATATCCCCTCGAACCCCTGGTGGCTCAGGTTTGCTTCTGGCGGGAGACCAAGGCTGGCCTAGGCTGGCCTTGCCATCAACCCTGCTGGTGCAGCCTCAGCCTGCGGAGCGGAGTCCTATGAGGACCCCTTCCCTACCCCCGTTCCTGCCTGGCGCAGAGCTGGAGCTCCATCCCCCCAGATCCACTGGCTTCCCACACCCCCCGCCTCTGCCTGGGCGCCGACGTGGGCAGTAGCCACAGCTGAGCCCTGACCCGTGTTCCTTGCTTCCCCAGGGGCGCTGCACTCCATGCTGGGGGCCATGGACAAGCGGGTGTCTGAGGAGGTGAGGAAGCAGGGCGGTGTGCTGAGTGCTGTCAGCTCCAGAGTGAAGCCCACCCTGGAGAGGCCCCGCCTCTGACAGCCCCTCTCCCCCAGGGCATGAAGGTCTCCTGCACCCACTTCCAGTGTGCGGCCGGCGCCTTCTCCTACCTCAGGGAGCACTTCCCCCAGGCCTACAGCGTGGACATGAGCCGGCAGATCCTCACTCTCAACGCCAACCTCATGCTGGTGAGGAGCCACCCTCGCTGGGGCTGGATGGTGGCACACAGGTCAGGGAGGGACAAGCCGGGGCCTGGGCTGCGACCCTCTGAGCCCCAGGTGGGTCAGGAGCTGCTTGGAGGGGAGGCTGGGTGGAGAGGGGTGAGCGCGGTCTGTCCCGGTGAGGAAGGAGGGCCTCTGTACCCACCGTTCCAGGGCCAGGCACAGGAGTGCCTCCTGGAGAAGTCCATGCTGGACAACAGGAAGAGCTTCCTGGTGGCGCGCATCAGCGCACAGGTAGGCCTGGGGAACGTGGCCCTCCAGGGACTGGGGCCGGGCCTGGCCTCCTCCCAGTCCCCGACAGAGCCCATCCCGGCCCCCAGGTGGTGGATTACTACAAAGAGGCATGCCGCGCCCTGGAGAACCCCGACACTGCCTCGCTGCTGGGCCGGATCCAGAAGGACTGGAAGAAGCTGGTCCAGATGAAGATCTACTACTTTGCGGCCGTGGCTCACGTGAGGGCGCTGCGGGTGTGGGGGTGGGGCGGGCCGGCGCCGAGGTGTCCCCCCCGGTAAGCAGGGCTGTGTCTTCCGTCCAGCTGCACATGGGGAAGCAGGCGGAGGAGCAGCAGAAGTTCGGGGAGCAGGTGAGTGAGCCGGGGCCAGGAGGGCACTCAGGCTGTTCCAGCCCCGTTGGATCCCCAGCGGGGGGGTGGTCCCCTCTTTCACCCTGGGTCCCTGCCGTCCCAGGGGACAGGCGTGGCAGGCTCCCCTCTGAGTGGCTGCCTGGAGGTGTGCACTGTGGGCAGAGCCGCAAGCAGACACTAACCTTGGTGCTGTGGGCTGGCTGGCGTGTGGTGGCTGCTCAGCCTCCTGTCTCGTCTGGGCTACCTGCTGGTCAGACAGGGGAGGCAGGAGCAGCAGGGTCTACACGGAAGGCTGGACCAGGCTCTGCTGGCCCCTGCAGGTCGCGTACTTCCAGAGTGCCCTGGACAAGCTCAACGAAGCCATCAAGCTGGCCAAGGTAATGATGGGGGAGAGCCTGGCCAGGCCAAGGGGGTCCTGGCGCCGGCCGTGGTTGTACTAAGCTCCGCTCCTCCCCACAGGGCCAGCCCGACACTGTGCAGGACGCGCTGCGCTTCGCCATGGACGTCATTGGGGGAAAGTGAGTCTCTGGGCCTCGAGGGGCTCTGGTTCCTTCTCTGCCTGCATCGTTGGGAGGCAGCCACCAGGGCCAGAGAGCAGGGGCCCACATGGCAGGGGCGAGGTCCTGGGTCCCTGCTGACCACTCAAGACTGCCCCCCTCCCATGCCAGGTACAATTCTGCCAAGAAGGACAATGATTTCATCTACCACGAGGCTGTCCCAGCACTGGACACCCTTCAGCCTGTGAAAGGTCTGAAGCTGAAAGGAGCCTGGGATGGGCTAGGGGGCGAAGATGCTGCACAACAGAGGCAGTCAAGGTTGGGTGGGCCTGGTCTCCAGGACTCTCTGCCTCTCCCTCCCAGGTGCCCCCTTGGTGAAGCCTTTGCCGGTGAACCCCACAGACCCTGCTGTTACGGGCCCTGACATCTTTGCCAAACTTGTACCAATGGCAGCGCATGAAGCCTCATCACTATATAGGTGAGTGGACAGACAACCCTGTTAGCCCAAGTTGGGGTATCTCAAGAGACATGGGCTGCCAACAAATTGGTCTGTCCCCTTCCTGCAGTGAGGAGAAGGCCAAGCTGCTCCGGGAGATGATGGCCAAGATTGAGGACAAGAACGAGGTCCTGGAGTGAGTGCAGAGCCAAGGCGGGGGGTTGGGGGTGGGGGTGGGATCCTCTAGTGCAGTCTGCGGTGGAGGGAGGGAGGGGGTGGTGAATGGCCACGGAACAGCAGGCTCCTGGCTCAGCCTCTCTGGCCAGGGCCTCGTGTGTGTTTCCAGCAGTGCCCAGGGCAGGTTTTGTGCTTCTAGGCCCTTGGACGTTGCTTCATTTGCGGGGTGGGGGGCGCTCCTTCTATGTGAGGGGTTGAGCCCACACCCACCTGGTCCTGTTGCCCCATAGCCAGTTCATGGATTCACTGCAGCTGGATCCTGAGACAGTGGACAACCTCGATGCCTACAACCACATCCCACCCCAGCTCATGGAGAAGTGCGCGGCTCTCAGCGTCCGCCCCGACACTGTCAGGAACCTCGTCCAGTCCATGCAGGGTGAGTATGGAGCAGGTGGAGGTCACCTGCTGTCCCCTGTTAGGCTGGGACAGAGGTTCCCACCTCCCCCGGCACAACACCCACCCGCAGCTGTGAACCAGCACCCCCGTGCCCGCCCGCAGTGCTCTCAGGGGTGTTCACGGACGTGGAGGCCTCCCTGAAGGACATCAGGGACCTCCTGGAGGAGGACGAGGTGCTGGAACAGAAGCTGCAGGAGGCAGTGGGCCCGGCGGCGGCCAGCACGGCCGTGTCCAAGGCTGAGCTGGCAGAGGTGAGGCGAGAGTGGGCCAAGTACATGGAGGTCCACGAGAAGGCCTCCTTCACCAACAGCGAGCTGCACCGCGCCATGAACTTGCACGTCGGTAACCTGCGGCTGCTCAGCGGCCCCCTGGACCAGGTGCGGGCCGCCCTGCCCTCGCCAGCCCTCAGCCCAGGTGAGCCCTCCTACCCCCACGGGGCGGTCTGGGGTGGGTTGGGGGCTGTGGCCTCACCGCTGCCGCTGCTCCCAGAGGACAGGGCGGTCCTGCAGAACCTGAAGCGCATCCTGGGCAAGGTGCAGGAGATGCGGGACCAGCGTGTGTCCCTGGAGCAGCAGCTGCGAGAGCTCATCCAGAAGGACGACATCACGGCGGCGCTGGTGACAGCCGACCACTCGGAGATGAAGGTGGGCTGGGTGCGGGCAGCGGGTTGGCTCTCGGCACCCTGCCTCAGCGGCAAGGCCCTGAGCGCCCGTCTTCCCCACGCCCCCGCAGAAGCTGTTTGAGGAGCAGCTGAAGAAGTACGACCAGCTGCGGGTGTACCTGGAGCAGAACCTGGCCGCCCAGGACAACGTCCTCCGGGCCCTGACTGAGGCCAATGTGCAGTATGCGGCTGTGCGGCGCGTGCTCAGCGACCTGGATCAGAAGTCAGTATCCAGCCCTGGGCCCGCCTCCCGGAGCCGGGCTGCAGCGGCTCACCTCTCGCTCTCTGCCCGCCAGGTGGAACTCCACGCTGCAGAGCCTGGTGGCCTCCTATGAGGCCTACGAAGACCTGATGAAGAAGTCCCAGGAGGGGAAGGACTTCTACGCAGACCTGGAGAGCAAGGTGGCTGCTCTCCTGGAGCGCGCACAGTCTGCCTGCCAGGCCCGAGAGGCGACGCGCCAGCAACTCCTGGACAGGTGAGTGTGGGGACACCCCGGGCACAGCTGCAGAGCCAGGCCGGGCTGAGGGGGCTCTGACTCCCCTTCTCCTTCGCTTACCCAACAGGGAGCTCAAGAAGAAGCCCCCGCCACGGCCCACAGCACCAAAGCCGCTGCTGCCCCGCAGGGAGGAGGGCGAGGCGATGGAGGCTGGGGACCTTCCTGAGGAGCTGCGCAGTCTGCCCCCCGAACCCTTCCTGGGGGCCGCCACCCCACTCCACTTCCCTCCTAGCCCCTTCCCCAGCTCTGCAGGCCCAGGACCCCACTACCTCTCTGGCGCCTTACCGCCTGGTACCTATGCAGGCCCCACCCAGATGCTGCAGCCCAGGGCCCCCCAGCCCCCGGGGCACCCAGGGGTGGCCGTGGCCCCTGGACCGGCTCTCTACACGGCCCCCGCCTACGCCCCGGAGCTGGGCCTTGTGCCCCGGTCTTCACCCCAGCATGGCATGGTGAGCAGCCCCTATGGCGCGGTGGGGCCACCCCCTCCGCTCGCTGGCCTCCCCTCAGCGCCCCCTCCCCACTTCTCAGGCCACGAGAAGTTGGCCGTGGGGGTTCGGCCAGCCACCACCACCGTGGATAGTGTCCAGGCCCCCATCTCCAGCCACGCAGCCCCGCGGCCAAACCCTGCCCCGGCCCCTCCCCAGGCCTGCTTCCCGGGCCCCCCACCACAGCCGCTGCCCCTGCCCTACACCTACCCGATGGGGCCCAAGCAGCCCCTCACAGCGCCCCCCACGCAGCACCACTTCCCTCCCGGGGTGCCTGCAGGCTTTCCAGCCCCAAGGATGGCACCCCAGCCTCCCCCACAGCCTCTTCCACTCCAGCACCCACATGTCTTCCCGCCCCAGGCTCCAGGCCTGATGCCCGCCCAGGCACCCTACCCGTTTGCCCCTCAGCCTGGGGTCCTGGGGCAGCCATCACCCGCCCTGCACACCCAGCTGTACCCCGGGCCCTCTCAGGACCCTCTGCCCCCCCACTCTGGGGCTCTGCCTTTCCCCAGCGCGGGGCCACCTCAGCCTCCCCACCCCACCCTGGCCTATGGTCCTGCCCCTGCCCCCAGACCCCTGGGCCCGCAGGCGGCCCCTCTCTCCATTCGAGGCCCCCCGCCTGCCATCCAGCCGGCCCCTACTCCCCACCTGGTGCCTTCACCCGCCCCTTCCCCAGGACCGGGCCCCGTGCCTCCACGGCCCCCTGCGGCAGAGCCGCCCTCCTGTCTGCGCCGAGGCAGCGCCGCTGCTGACCTGCTGTCCTCCAGCCCCGAGAGCCAGCACGGAGGCCCTCAGCCTCCTGGGGGTGGGCAGCCCCTGCTGCAGCCCACAAAGGTGGATGCGGCTGAGGGCCGGCGGCCACAGGCCCTGCGGCTGATCGAGCGGGACCCCTATGAGCGCCCCGAGAGGCTGCAGCAGTTGCGGCAGGAGCTGGAGGCCTTCCGCGGCCAGCTGGAAGCCACGGGGGCCCTGGACACGGTGTGGCGGGAGCTGCAAGACGCACAGGAGCTCGATGCCCGGGGCCGCTCCATCGCCATTGCCCGCTGCTACTCGCTCAAGAACCGGCACCAGGACGTCATGCCCTACGACAGCAACCGCGTGGTGCTGCGCTCCGGCAAGGACGACTACATCAATGCCAGCCGCGTGGAGGGGCTCTCACCCTACTGCCCGCCCCTGGTGGCCACCCAAGCCCCCCTACCTGGCACAGCAGCCGACTTCTGGCTCATGGTGCATGAGCAGAAAGTGTCGGTCATCGTCATGCTTGTGTCAGAGGCCGAGATGGAGAAGGTGAGGGAGGGGCTGGGTAGGCGCCCAGTAGGGACCCTGGGACACTAGCCCTAACTACCTGTTTGTGCCTCAGCAAAAGGTGGCTCGCTACTTTCCCACTGAGCGGGGCCAGCCCATGGTGCACGGGGCCCTGAGCCTGGCCCTGAGCAGCGTCCGCACCACTGAGACGCACGTGGAGCGGGTGCTGAGCCTGCAGTTCCGTGACCAGAGCCTCAAGCGCTCCCTCGTGCACCTGCATTTCCCGACGTGGCCTGAGTTGTGCGTCTGCTGCCCTGGTGGTGGTGGGAGGGGTGATGTGGGCTCAGACCAGGTCTGGCTCAGAGACCCCCTCATCCCTCCGGCAGAGGCCTGCCCGACAGCCCCAGCCACCTGCTGCGCTTTATTCAGGAGGTGCATGCCCACTACCTGCATCAGCGC
Source organism: Ovis canadensis (assembly GCF_042477335.2). Lineage (NCBI taxonomy): Eukaryota > Metazoa > Chordata > Mammalia > Artiodactyla > Bovidae > Ovis > Ovis canadensis. Next base: position 66,874,947 of record NC_091263.1, on the reverse strand, counting down.
CCGCTGCACACGCCCATCGTCGTCCACTGCAGGTAGGTGTGGGCAGCTCCTGGGGCTCCTCGGGGGCCTGGGGGCCAGCCTGACCCCGTCTTCCGGCCGCAGCTCGGGAGTGGGCCGCACGGGGGCCTTCGCACTGCTCTACGCGGCTGTGCAGGAGGTGGAGGCTGGAAGCGGGATCCCCCGGCTGCCCCAGCTGGTGCGGCGCATGCGGCAGCAGAGGAAGCACATGCTGCAGGAGAAGGTGAGGCTCAGTGGGCGGGCATGCGCCCTGCCCCGGGGCACGGCCCCAGCTCACCAGCCCGCGCGCCCCCGCAGCTGCACCTCAAGTTCTGCCACGAGGCGGTGGTGAGACACGTGGAGCAGGTGCTGCAGCGCCACGGCATGCCCCCTCCCAGCAAGCCCACAGCCGGCACCGGCGTTGCCCAGAAGGTGAGTGGGGCCCCTCCTGGGGTCTCTGAGCACCTTGTGCGCCCTCTTCACCCACTCGTGTCTCCCCAGAATCACCTTCCTCAGGACTCCCAGGACCTGGTCCTTGGCGGGGACGTGCCCATCAGCTCCATCCAGGCCACGATCGCCAAGCTCAGCATCCGGCCTCCTGGGGGCGTGGACTCCCCGGTGGCCAGCCTGCCAGGCCCTGTGGAGCCCCCCGGCCCGCCGCCCCCCAGCCTCCCAGAGTCCACCCAACTCCCCCCCTCCTCTCCACCCCCCCTTTCTTCCCCCGTGCCCGAGGCCCCCCAGCCTGAGGAGGAGCAGCCGGTCCCTGAGGCCCCTATCCTGGGGCCGCCCTCCTCCTCCTTGGAGCTGCTGGCCTCCCTCACGCCTGAGGCCTTCTCCCTGGACGGCTCCCTGCGGGGTAAGCAGCGCATGAGCAAGCAGGACTTCCTGCAGGCCCACAACGGGCAGGGGCTGCGGGCTGCGCGGCCCACCGATGACCCCCTCAGCCTCCTGGACCCGCTCTGGACGCTCAACAAGACCTGACTGGGTGTGCCCGCCTGGTCCTCACTATACTGTCTCCTGGGCCCGTCTCTCTCATTCCTGCTGCCTTCAGCCCTGCCTGGCCCGGCCCGCACTTCTCTGGGGTAGCGGGTCTTGGGTCAGGCTCCGCTCCTCTGTGGGACCTGTTTTTCAGCTCTTTGCTATCAAATAAACAAACCTGTTCTGTGGCCAGTGTCTGCCCGTTGCTGCTCCTGGGAGGCCGCCCTGGCTTCCACACTCTTACCTGGTTACACAAGGAGCGTCTAGAGCTGGTGCCAAGTCCCCCCCCCCCACCTTGTAACTGCCCTGTGACTTGATGTGGCTCCTGGCAGGAGCCGCTCTGAGCTGAGCAAGATCTAACCCAGTGCTGCACTTCAGGCACCAGGAAGGTGTGAGTGATGGCAGAGCTCGTCCAAGGGAAGACACAAGGGGCTCAAAAGGCCCCTGGCTGATGTCATTTAAAAAAGGTTTAATATTACAGTCATGAGGCAGGACAGGACAGTCAGAAGCAGCTTCCCCAACACTCAGCACTCCCCCCAATCCAGGTCCAGTGCGTTGCCCACCGAGCTCCTCAGCCAGAGGGGCGGGGAGGCCCACCCTCAGTCCAGCTTCTCCAGCACAGAGGGCACGTACACCAGGCTGAGCTCGCTGCCAAAGTTGCAGACAATGGCAGCGTTGTCCAGCACCAGGATCTGGCGGGCCGGCTGGGCCTCGCTGTTCTTGCCCAGGTAGACTGTCTGTAACAGGTCCCCGTAGTTCAGGTCCCAAAAGGAAACACAGCCCTGGCCGCCGGTCACCAGCAGGTTGTCTGAGATGACACCCAAGCTTGCGCCACAGCCCAGATCCTGGAGACAAGGACAGGACAGGCTTGAGGTCTGGAGCCCTTCCCGACACCCCGAGGCCCCGTGGCCCCCACACCTACCTGCTGGATGGAGTAGAGCTTGATGCCTGTGCTGCGGTCCCAGATGCTGATGAGGTCGTCCAGGCCACTGCTGATGACACATGAGGTGGTGCAGGTGAGGGAGGTGACATCCCCACGGTGAGCGAACATGTGGCTGACCCGGCTGCCGGTCAGCACGTCCCACAGGCAGATGGCCCCATCTTGGCCTCCGCTGGCCAGCACCATGGTCTGTGGGAACAGGTGTGGGGACCTGGTCACTGTGGAGCCACCTGTCCCCAAGGTGTCCTAGTGCCCGGGTGGGAGGGAGCCTTGGCCTGCCTCTTGGAGGCCCTGGGACCAGCTCCCAGGAGTCAGAAACAAGGCCGTGGTGGCTCTGGCTCCATCCACACCCCACCCATGGCCCTCACCTGGTCGATATACACAGTCGTGATGGCCCCTGAGTGGCCCTGCAGGGTGAAGAGGCAGCACGAATCCTCCAGACGGAACACCTGCGGCAGAGACAGGCCTCAAGTGCTGAGCTCTTGGGGTTTTCTTTTAATTAGAGGATAACTGCTTTACAACATGCGCTGGTCTCTGCTGTGTGTTACCAGCTGTGAGTATCCACGTATCCCTCCTTTCTGTGTCCCCCACACCTCCTCCTGTCCACCCCACCCCTCGCGGTCTCCAGAGAGCGCGGGCCGCGCGCCCTGTGTCGCACAGCAGCTTCCCGCCGACAAGCTGTTCCACACACGGCGGTGGATGCCAGTGCCACTCTCAGCTCATGCCCCCTCCTTCCCCACTGTGTCCACAGTTCCGTTCTCTATGTCTGCGTCTCTATTCCTTCCCTGCAAATAGGTTTAGCAGCACTATTTTTCTGGATTCCACAAATACATGTGATTATGTGATTTTCATTTTCCTCTGACTTCTCTGGGTTTTTCCAAATCACACTTCGGTCAGGAATTCCCTTCCACAGTTCATCCAAGACACCTCCAGCCTCTCCCCGACTGACCCCAGATGCCCCCCAACCCCTGTGCTGGGCTACCCCATGCCCAAGAGATCGTGCCGACACTTACTCTCAGTGTGTGGTCCTGGCTGCCAGTCACGAGGCGCCCGGCAGCTGCCTTCAGGGCTGTGATGGGCTTCTGGTGTGCGCAGGGCACGGTGTGGGTCAGGTGGCAAGCCACCCTGTCACTGCTGCTGCAGACGGGGGAGACGGGGGAACTGCCCCGCCCCGGGGCCCCTGGGGACAACAGGCCAGGTAAGGGGCCTCGGAGAAGACACCTGCAGTGGCCCCCGCGCTCCACCCACTAGGTGAGGCCCCTGGCCTGCCCAGGTCCCTCACCTCGGAACTGCAGGGGGCTGAGGGCAGCGTGGGTCTCCAAAGAGAAGAAATCGAGGGAGCCATTGAGCCGGGCGGCCACGATCCTGAAAGACAAGGGCGGCTGCCAGGGGGCTTGCCCTCAGAGCCCCTGGCTGCGGGGCTGAGTGCCACGGGCCTCCACAGGCCCGTCCCACCGGCCGGGGAGCAGTGAGGCCATGAGGGACCTCGGCCAAGACGGACACCCAGGTGCTGGGACCAGCTGCAGAGCAGGAGGGCCCTGCAACTCCAGTGCCACCCTCTGTGCCTCAGATACTTCATGTGTGAAATGGGAACAACCGTGTGCACCTTGGGGAGGCGGGTGGTCATGAAGAGTAAATGAGCTGATGATAGTACCTGGGGAACATCATGAGTAAGACTGGAAATTTAAAAGCCTGGGGGAGGGGAGTCCCCCTCCACAGCCTGGAGCCACAGGAGAGGCTTCAGTGGAGGAGAGAGGAGCTGAGGTGGGGCTGTGAGGAGCCACAGAAGGCACTGCTGCCCTACGACAGAAAGGCAGCTCCGACACAGGCAATGCCTCCTCTGTTTCCTGTTTCCACAAAGAGATAAGGCTTCCCTCCACCGCCTGGGATTCCCAGGCGCAGGCTGACGGGCCGAGATGGAGATGTGTGTGCTCTGTGGCCCCAAAGCCGTAAGGCGACTGGGCTTCACAGGTTTTCAGCCCATAAAGCTGAATGGTCCACAACAGAGCTGGAGCAGAGGAAGGAGAGGGTGAAGCCAGGGACTCAGAGCTAGGCTGAGGCATGTGGGCTTTCCCTAAAATGTCAAAACACCACCAGTGGGGGAGAATTCCAAGCTCAGGGGAAGCCAGTGAACTTGGCCAGGCTGCACGGTAGGATGTCAGCTGAGGCGTGAGCAGAAAGCCAGGCCATAGCGGCAATAACAGCAGCAGCCACCAGAAACTGACAGCTCAGGGCAAGGGGTGGCCCCACCACAGAAAACAAGGCTCAACGCTAGCTCAGATGCTGGGCCACACACGCTCAAGGGCCTGGAAGGAAGAGCCAGCCAGCACGACGGAAAACTGAGGCGGTCACCAGAGGCACCTGGGTGGGTGAGCCCTGGGTCTATCAGCCCAGAGGTGCGTGGGCCCAGGATGAGTAGCTGTGATCCCCTCCCCACCCCACCCCCACCCCCACAGAGGCAACGGTGTGATGGTGCCCTGGGAATACCCAGCCAAAAGGCATGGTGAAGAGGGAGGCGGGAAGAGTCTACAGCATCAAAGCGGGAGGCAAGTTTTTACAAGGCAGTAGTTCTAAAGATGCATTTTTCTGGAACTGAACACCCAGAAGGGTCAGTACTGACGGGCTACCTAGACAGGTCTGACCTCAAAAGGTGAGAGGAAGACTGCATTCTGCACTGTCAGCGGTGAAGGGCCCTCTTTCACTCCCCACCTTTACCCTCTTGAGTTGTCACCTCCCATCAAGGCAGACTTCCTGCAGCTCCCAGGTGTGGGTCCTGTCACACCAGGGAAGGGGAAGCAGGGCTCAGTGTGTGTGGAGCTGGCCGTCTAGGGGTGAGGCAGGCGTCCTAGCGCTCCCACCTTTTGTCTAGGAAAACGAGGGCCGTGATGCCTGACGACACTTCCTCACTGCTGCAGCGCAGGGTGCCCTCGATGGCGTCCCACACCTGGGGGCCCAGAGGCTGTGAGCACCTGTAATTGGGAACACCCACGACCCCCCTGCCTCCCTCCAGCTCCCGCTGCCCACCTCCAGCCGGCCACTGCTCCGCCCCACCACGATGAGGCTGCCCTGCAACTCCAGACTCCAGATGGAGCCGTCTGCGCTGGGGGCCCAGGCGAAGGACGGGCAGCTCTTCTCGGAAGGAAAGCCAGCCTCATCCTCAGGAGCCGGGGGGAACGTAGGCCCGGGAGAGGGTGGGCGCAGGGCTGGCGTGTGCACGGGAGCCATGCTCCCCTCCTGGTACACGCGCTGCACCAGGCGGCTGAAGTCGTAGCCTGAGGAGTCTTGAGCGCGGCGGCCTGCCCGGTACCGGGGCTCAGGCTGAGCCGGCTCGGGGAGCTGTGGTCGCGCAGAGAAGTTGGTGTCAATCAAGCAGGTGAGGTCTGGCTGGTCCCCAAAGAGAGCGGGTGGTGGAGGGCCCCGGGGCCGGTGCCGCAGCGGAGGGCTGTCCCCAGGCTCCTCCGGGCCACCCTTCCCGCCGTCCGACAGCCGTTCCCAGGTCTCCTGAGTCTCCAGCCCACTGCCAACACCGCTGTCCCGCCGCTGCCTGCTAAGGGCGGGGAGACTGGGTGAGGGCGGGGCCTGGGTGAGGGTGAGGTAGGGGCCAGGGTAGGGTGGGGTTGGTCGGGGCTGGGGCGGGGCTAGGGCGGGGCTGGGGCAGGGCGGAGCACCTACCCCGGGTGCGGGATGCGGGTGAGGCAGTCTCCGGTCTGCGCGTCCCATACACACACGTGGCCTGCCAGGCAACAGCTCACCAGCAGCATCCCGTCGCTGGCCAGACACTCGATGTCCTGCGGGAGCGCGGCATGCACATGGGCACTGGCGGTGGCGCGGCTTGGTCCCCCGCGCCCCCGACCCCGCCCACACTCACCATGAGGTGCCCGCGCAGCACCAGGGGCACAATCTCCGTCTCGGGAGGCTCGTAGCCATAGTCGTCGCAGGGCAGCTCCCCCCGCCGCCGCCGGCCGGGCCCCGCGCCGGGCTGCCCGTAGTTGCGCGGGCAGAGCACACGGTACAGGCAGAGCAGCAGCAGCACAAGCACGATGCCCGAGGCCAGGCCAAGTGCCGCCACCCTGCATCGGGCAGAGTCTGGTGAGCCCTGCCCCGGTCCCCCACCCCGCGGCCGCCCCACCCCCGACCCGTGCGCCTTACTTGTACAGGGTGAGGTCTCTGTGCGCCTGCGCCGTGCCTGGCCCCTTGGGGCCGGCCTCCCAGAGCCCACCCTGCCCGGGCCGGGGCGGGGGCCAGGTGCTCCGGCCGTCCTGAGGGTGCCGGCCCTCCAGAGCCTCTCGCGGGTTCAAGCGGAGCGTGACGGGGATGACAGGCAGCAGGCTGACGTACCTGGGCCGGGCAGCGCTCAGCCTCAGCGGAGACACCCGGGCCTGTTGCTGCCCAGGGCCCCCTCTACTCTCTCCATGGGACTCGGCCTGCCCTGCCAAGCTGCAAGAACATCCTCCCAGGACAGTCTTCCCAGCAGTAGGTTCCCTTCCTCCAGCTCTGGCACCCCAACCTTGCTGTGTCACGGACGCCAGCACCCTAGCAATCACTGCCCCCTCTGTCACAAATTCTGGCAGAGTGGGAGGAAGTGAGGTGTGGATCTCATTTTGGCTAAGTAGCTGACAGCAACCTATGACCTCCCGCCCAGGGACTCAGGTTGTGGCTACTGGGAGTACTGCTTCCAACCCCACAACCTGATGGGTGTTTATTTGAAAGAAAATTCAGAATTCAAACCCACGGGTCTCCCTCCTGAGGGAACGGGTGCTCTGGGGGCAGTGAGCTGACACGACCAGGTGGGAGGGGGGACCCAGCTCAGCCGGCCCACCTCTTGGCCAGTGTGATGTTGTAATAGCTGAAGAGCGTGGGCCAGTGGCGGAAGGACAGTTTCCTCCAGAGCTCCTCGTCTTCGGGCCCCCAGGTGACCTCTGGGGCCGGGCTGTCATGGATGCCCTCGGCTGGACCCCCGGGCTCAGGCGGCTCCCCTGGCAATGTCTGATTCTCGGGTAACTTGGAGGCGTCCGGCGGGAAGATGGAAAAGGCAGGGTCCGGGTGGCTGGCAGGCAGCACGCCACTGGGCACAGGCAGAGGAGCCAGGGCACCCTCACCCAGCGGGCTCTGCTCCGTTACCTGGGCGGCCAGGTAGGTGCGCAGCCCAGCTGGGTCCGTGTACACAAGGATGCCGATCCAGACCACCGTGCCAGCCTGCAGCAGGGAGTGGGCGCTCAGCAGGACCCCAGGGAGGAAGGGGCAGCCCTCACCCGCTGCACACTTGGCCCTCACGCTGCAAAGCGGCAGGACCAGCCTCAGGCCAGGGGGTAGAGAAAGGACACAGGCCACCTGTCCTTCCCTTCTGCCTCAAGTCCTCTATGACTAGGACCAACTGCCCCCATGGACAGACCCAGCTCCCTTTCCAGGCTCGAGTTTGAGACTCCTGGCCGAAACAGAAAGAGGCACCCTGGGTTTGATACATAACTTTTCCACCCTAACCGCCCCCTCAGCTTGGGCCCCACGGTCAGCATAGCCACAGGGACCAGCTGCCTGACCTGCTCCAGGGATACCACGGGTCTCAGTCCTCAGAGGGCCTCAGCCCCGTTCCCCTCTCACTTCAGCCAACCTTGCTCCTGCTCCCCTCTGCCCAGCCAGCATTTCCTGCTGCCTGCACAGTGAACCCTGACTTGGGGAACCACCTGGTTCCATCCCAGAGCACCCGTCCTGGTCACTCTGGGCAGACTCCTCTCCCTGATGACACTAGCTGCTTCTCCAGAGACAGGCTTCTCACCCCAAAAACCACAAGGTCTGGGCAGGAGAGAAGGGGAGGCTTCCCAAAGCCAGGCTTCCAGAGGCCACGAGGGCCTGGGGAGCAACCCCCAAGACAAATGCAAATGGCAAGAGGACTCTGAGTGCGGGCCTGCAGGCGGGGGTGGCCAGGTACCATGATGAGGCGCTGTGCCAGGCGGGTTCGGGCCAGGAAGTAGATGACACGCAGCCGCTTGGGGAGACGCAGGTTGCGGAAGGAGGACGGCTGCAGCGTGATGGTGTGGGGCATGGACGGCCGCACAGTCGGCTGCCGCTCAAAGCGCGTTGGCCGCCCCACCGGCTTGGCTGGGGGCAGGCAGGCCTCAGGGGGCAGCCGCTTGTTCAGGTCCGCCAGCTGTTGGGGGTGCAGTGGTCAGGGCCTGGAGCTGCGGTCCCGAAGCTCCCACGGGCGGCTGCGGCCCTGCCCTCTCTTGCCCAGAGACCCCTGAGTACAGCCAGGGCTGAGGAGGAGGTGGGGCAGTGCTCAGCTCACTTCTACCTCCATCCGGCGAATGTCAATGGACAGGACAGTGGTGAAAAACAGCATCTGAAGGAAGAAGTCAGACACCAGGCCCACGACGGCAAAAAGGCAAAACTCCTGGAAAAAAGGAAATGAGAGGACACTGTGACCTCAGGGCCCAGCACTGGAAAACTAGTTCCCTGCCTACTGCGGCTGCAGCCCCACGTGGGAACCTCCAAACCATGGCCGTGGGCCCTGACCACTGCACCCCCAACAGCTGGCACCCTGGACACTGCAGGGCAGTTTCTTGCCAGGCACAGCGAGGAGGAGAGATGCTGGAACTTTGACATCTGGGAGCCGCCAAGGAGGCTGCAGCAGCAGCTCTGTCCCTCCTCACGAGGGGGCAGCAGAGACCCCTTGTACTGATGCCCCAACCTGGAGAGTTCTGAGTGCCAGCAGCCTGCAGTATTCCAAAAGCCCTACCTAACTGAGGGCCCACCCCTTCATGTGCCAGGGACCAACACCTACTGCGAGCCCAGGCCTGGCCTGGTTTGGGGGCTCTCAGAAATTTCTTATTCCTGGCCAATGACTACACTGGACCAATGAAAGGAGAGGAATAGCACAGGGGAGAATTAATTCTACCCAGAAACTGAAAAGGGGAGTCTCTTTTCTCCCCAAGCTCTGTGGACAGACGGAGTTTTCTCGGGTTTGGGTTTTCCTCCTCTGCCCTTGTTGAGACCTCTAGTGCATCACCATGGCTTCTACTCAAATGTGAGTAAAATGAAGAACGGAGTGCACGGTGGCACGTCAGCCCTCATGTCCCGAGACTATCCGCGTCCTGCAGACGCCCTCTGGTGGGGTAGGGTGGGGAGCCTGGGGGCCCTGGGCTCCTTCCCAAGCCTCAGCAGGCCTGCCAGTTGTGGGGAAAGGACAGGAGGCGATGACTCGTTACTCCCTTCACAAAACTCCCACAACAGGCAGCAACAGTGGGCTTCCCGCTCGCAGCCCCACAGCTCAGCAAGGGCTGGCGGCTCTCCCAGGGTGGGGCCACGTGTCTCGAGGATTGGGAGTGGGTCAGGGCTCAGGTCTTAAAAGGCAGGGGGGCCTCACCATGTTCTGCCTGAGAGCTGGGAAGCGGGGCCTGACTGGACTGTGCTGTGGGCAGCCAGCTTCCCCTCCTGCCACTCAAGTGAGAGACGGCAGCAAGCGGCCACGGGCGAGAGGTCATGGGTCTCAGACTGCCAGGCCAGAGCTCGGCTTCCTGAGTCCTCCTCCTGGGCCAGTTACACCAGGACCTCTTTGTGCACAGTGACAGCCAGCCTGCCAGCAGAGGGGCCACCTCACAGGAGAGGGCAGCAGCAAGGCGCAGTGTGCCCTGCACAGCTGGGAGGCTCAGTAATGGGCTCCACGCGGCCCAAGCTGCAGACCCGGAGGCCTCACCTGGATGGCAGGCACGAGGGTGAAGTAGCCAATGAGGACGATGCCCAGCTCTGTGGCCATGTTCTTCATGATGGACCAGCTCTCACTGCTCAGGCCTGCAGGGGACAACGGGGCCATAGGGCAACACATAACCTCTGTCCACCGCATGTGGGCCGATGACTGCATGGCCCACAAGACAGCCGCCCACCAAAGTGCCCCAACCCTAAGGACTCTGCTATGGGCACAGCTCTACAGGGAAGAGGGGCCTGGAGGTCCGGAGGAGAGCTCCGACCATCTGAGGAAGGGAGAAGCGGGGTGCTGACTTGAGCAAACCCAGGAGAGCTACATGCACCCAGACCGGCATGTCCAGCCTCACACATGGCAGAGGGCTCAAGGGACAGGAGAGCCGGCTGTGTCCTACCTCAGCCCCTCCCGGGCCCCAGGCTACCACACAGTCGCACATTTAAAGCTCTGAACGCCTAGTGGGCAGTGGCCGTTTCCCCTGGTCTCCTCGGAACCCCACGTCTAGTGCAGGGCCTGGCGTCTCACACAGGCTCACAAAGCTTTGCTGAGTGAAGGAACAGCCTGCCTCTGGCCCTGTTCCCACAGACACGGGCTGAGGTGGAAGAGGAGATGTGAGAGTTCAGACCTCCGGGCCCAGGCTCTTTCCCCACTTTCCCCAGAACCCAGTTCCTGCCACTAAGGCCACATGGGTCTTTCCTGGCAGTTGTGGAGGCGCCTCTGAGTTGACCGGCTCCAGGGGCCTGGGCCTCATGTGATAGAGTGGGGCAGGAAAAGAGCAGCTGCCAGCTGGACAACGGGCCAAACACATGAGCCCACAGCAGAGGCGGTTTGTGGTCTTACTGACACGTGGACCTGGACAAAACAGGGCCCTGGGCTCCATGGCCACACAGGGCTCACGCTAAGAAGTGGGCGTGTTAGTGGAGGCCGGGGCGAGGGAGGCTCCTGGGCTCCCCATTCCCTCGGCAGGAGGAGGTGCAGCACAGCCCCCACCGCCATGCCCCCGAGTCCCCTCCTGTTACCTTGGGCGATGCGCAGCTTCACCTCGAGGTCCACCGGGGTGGAGACGACGGACTTGGTGAGCACCAGCACGTTCTCCAGCCCAATGACCACCACCAGGTAGGGGAAGATCTCCCTGGGGACAGAGTGGGGGCGGGGGGAGGAGGGTGCTGAGGGAGCCCCCAATGCACGGCTGCTCCTCAGCAGGCCTGGCTCCTGGGGGCCTGCGAGGTCTGGCCCACAGTGGGGGCTGCCAAGCAACTCCCACATCACAGGCCTGGAACCCCACCCTCCAGGAGGCCTCTGTCTACATGGCTTGCAGCTTTCAGGCCGGCTTCCAAGTCGTGCCAAGGAGCCAGCCACCATCCTGCTCTCCATCTGTCTAGTACCATGGGAAGAGGCCCCCACTGCCCAGCTGCCAGAGCACAGCTCCCCAGCCCTTCCCACACCACACCATCAGCCAGAGGAGCCTCCACTGCAGCACGCCGGGCCAGGCCAGGCCATCAGGACTAAATGGAAGGGGATGAGGCCAGCCTGAAGCCCTACTCGCCTCTGAAGAAAAGCTGCATGTGGAGAAGGGTGATCGTTTCTAGAGAAAACTCCCCTAGCGCTCTCAGACCCCAGGCTCCTGCTCCCTGACTAGGGAGCACCAGGCTCTGGGGGGCGAGGGGAGGGGCTCTGAGGAGGCAGAGCAGACAGCTATTGTGGAGGGCTGATTAGCACCATCAGGTCTAGGAAAGGAAACGAGCGTTCTACAAACAAGGGAAGGAAGAGGAAACACACGATCACAAGGGAAGGAAGAGGAAACACACGATCGCTGTTCCTGGGAGCAGCCTGACAAACCAAGGCAGGGCACAGGCCAGTTGGCCATGATCACTAACAGGCTGGTGGGGTCCAGGGCAGGACCGTGTTTCTGAGAGAAACGGAAGGGAAGCAAATGATGGGAAGGTGACAAGTCAGAGTGTGCTTATGGCCTGTGTCTTTTAGAAAGCTTACTCCAAAGGGACCCACCAGGCAATTTAAATGTTTTAATATTGAGCAAGGAAGATACGTACTGTCTCTACGTTACACTCATCTATGGCTTCAGCTGTCGAGAAGCAATGTGCACATGTATTTAAAATATATAAATACATGGTCTGATGGCATCACTGACTCAATGGACACGAGTTTGAGCAAACTCTGGGAGACAGTGAAGGACAGGGAAACCTGGCATGCTGCAGTCCACGGGGTCGAAAAAGTTAGACACAACTCAGCAACTTAACAAAAACAACTCACACATCTATATACCCTCAGACAGACACACACAATACATACCCACATATATGCATAAACACATACATACACACATATACTTACCCACATATACACACATGGAAATACACACATGAATATACATATACATACACACGCCTATGGATGTATTACATGTAAATATACATATGGTTTGTATATACATATGTATGATCATAAGCCAGGTAACTCAAAGAAGAAAAGACACATACCTCTTAAGTGTCAAAATAACCATGTGAAAATATGGGTAACAGCAAGTGTCCAGCACAGGGTGCTCCGGCCTGCAGGCCCACCCTGCCACCCAGGGGAGCCTGCTGGGACCTACCCGCCATTGAGGGTGGGCGTCAGGCCGAAGAGTGTGCAGAGCCCCACAGACATGAGCAGCGAGCTGAGCACCGTGACCACAGCAGCCAGAGCCAGGCCCCACTTGGACTTGACCATGTCGATCTTGCCTGGAGGGCAAAAAGCGCGTCAGGGCAGCCTCTCCCCAGAGCCTGGCTCACCGGGCCCTGCATCCTGAGAGCTGGGAGCGGGCATGCCTGACGGTCGAGGAAGGGAAGGCCCTGGTTTGTGCAGAGAACGTGGACCCTTCCCAGTCTCGGGGCACGGTGTCCTTGGAAACCTTCCCAGGAAGGGACTTTTTGTGAGTAGTGGGAGGAGCCCTGTACCTACCCAAGCCCCTCAGGCCCCGCTAGGGGATGAAGCCCCAGCTTTGGTGACCAGCTGGCACATTCTACATCTCTGCCTGGGCCCCTGAAGAGGCAGGGAAGGAATGATCTGGAAATGCCCTATTATCTGGGAGAAAGCCCCGGCCTCCATGCTGTGGACCTACGTGTGGAGAAGTAGATGTAGGCAAACAGGATGATGTAGGTGGTCACCAGGGGGATGAGCTCAGCGATGCCAATCTCCTCCTTGAAGTGCACATGGACCAGGCTCTCTGCCCTGAGGCTGCAGTTGGGGCTGGGGTGCAGGAGCATCAGGCGGGCCCGCAGGCTGCCCAGGAACCTGGGTGGGGGGTGGGAGATGGCCTGTCCCTCTCTGTCCGGGGGACAAAGGCAATCGCTGAAGGAAGGTCTGCTGGGGATCCCCTCCTCGCGGCGTCTAACCTTCCCTTCAGTCTTGAGGGGGTTGGCCCAGCTGTCTCAGAGCGCCACTGATCACCCCACTCCCAGCCTATCACTGCACTCTGACTGCCACAGGCCCAGAACAGCCCATCGGGGGCCCCCTCCGTGCCCTCGCCCCTTGGGGAACTGTCTGCTGCACTCTCCCAAGTCACATGGGGCTCTGCAGTCACCAGCTGGGGACCCCCACCCGAGGCTCCAGAGAGACCATGGAGGCACCAGGACCCTGAGCCTGCCTTTCCCCCCGTTCTTAGCCAGCTGTCAGGTGGCCCCCCTCAAGCATGAGCAGACAGCACCCTGAGGGACATGAACATTTTCAGCAGAAGGCCTGAGAACTCCGAGCTCCCAGGGGCACTGTGGACACTCCAAACGGAAAAGCTGCCTGCCATGCTGCAGCCCGGCCTTACTTGGCGTGGTAGTGCTGGAAGACCAGGGTGATGGTGTATGAGACCAGCCGCTTCCTGGTGTACAGGCTCACCCCGCTGTACTTCCCAGGGACGCCGAACAGCAGGTCTGCAGAGGGCAACAGGTGATGACAAAGGAACGGCAGCTACGTAGAGCCACCGAGGACCCATCTCTACCCCACCCTGAGAAACTCGGGGTAACCGCAGATCTGCTGGAGCAGCCTCTGAAGAGGACATGGTGACTGACAGGCCCCCGATGGCTCTCGAGGGACTGCCCCGGCACCTTTGAGTGTGGCCGAGGTCTGCAGGGTTTTGGGCTCGTGCTGGTGGATGGTCCTGATGATGTCGGGGTCTGCGTGGAAGCGCTCCCTGTCATTCTGCCAGAAGTTCCCCGGGGACAGCAGCAGGCATCCATGCTCGGGCAGAAGGTTGCGGAGCTTCCTGAGGCCTGGCAGCAGGTCAGTCACCTGCAGGCACACGTCCTCTAGGCTTCTGGTCCCGGAGCTGTGCAGGGGACAGGACAAGGTGCTGCCGAGTCTGCCAGCCCCGCGTGTGAACCTCCCAGGCACTCGGTGTCTCAAAGGGCCGAGAACAAGGGCAGCCGGGGAAGTTCTTCCAGGGGCTCAGCCACCACGCTGGGAGGCAGCCTGACCTTCCAAGTGCAGGTGGAGCCCCAAAGCCCAGCCCCTCCGAGGAGAGGCGTGCTCGAGAGTGAACAAAGCTCCCTCACTAGAACTCCTGCAGTGCGGCAGGCAGAGGAGGCAGGGTGAAAACCAGGGGCTGTGTGTGGTCCAAGCCCTCAGCTAACCTCAACTAGCACTGAGGCAGCCTGCAGGGCAGCACGCCCCAGAGAAGCACTGTTGGGCTGGGACTCCTGGAGGGGACCTCTGGGCACAGCTGGCTTCTCGTCAGCTTGGCCACCATCACACTTGCATCTCACAAGCCCTGGGCAGTGAGCCCTCAGGGCCACCAGTCAACTGGGTCTCGGAGAGCCTGTCCCAGGGTCAGCCCAGTGGACCTGTCTGTGTGAGGCCTGGGGACGAAGCTCAGGGCTCTCCCTGGGCTATGGGCACAGGTCTGAGGGGAATACAGCTGCAGTGGACCCACTGCGTGCTGAGAAAGGTGAAGAGAGCTCACCCACCCTCTTAGTCTCGCAGAGCTGGCCAGCCCGGTGGATTTACGTTGAGGGCCGCGCCCCACCTTAGGTGCGGAGCTGGGTCAGGGAGGCTGGGCCCCAGCATGGATACCTGTCTTTCAGCACGTGGTTCCGAATCTCCTCCACCAGCTGGAACGCCCTTGAGAGAGGTGAGCGGAACACATCTACTGCTAGGAGGTTCTTGTGCCAGGGAGACACAGAAGACTTCACAAATATCTGCTGGATATAAGCCACCGGGGGCCCCACATACTGCGGAAGAGATGGGGGACGGTAGAAAGGTCAGTATTCATGCTGGGAAAATCCCGTGGACAGAGAAGCCAGGTGGGCTATACAGTCCATGGGGCTGCAAAGAGTCGGACACGACTGAGTGACTATACCACCACCAGAAAGGTAGCTCAGCACAAGAGGGAGAAACACGGCCGGTCCTGGGTAAGGACTGACTGAGCACCTAGTATGGGCAAAGCCATGCAGCCCTTCAAACACGAAGATGCCCAGGGACTTCCAAGGCAGCCCAGTGGTTAACACTCTGAGCTTCCACAGCCGGGGACTCGGGCTGGATCCCTGGTCAGGAAATGGATCCCACATGCCACGAGTAAAGATCCCGCATACCCACAAAGATGGAAGATCCCGCGTGTCACCATTCAGACCTGGTGCAGCAAAGTAAGTATTAAAAAAAAAAAAGACTGTTCTTCCACCGCAAGGGGTGTGGGTTCCACCCCGGTCAGGGAACTAAGATCCCACATGCTGCATGGTGTGACCAAAAAAAAATTTTTTTTTTACAATGAAGACATTCACAAGGGCCTTCTCACCACCGAATAAACCACTTTCCTACATATTTCTCAACAGAACAGCGACCACAGGCCATTAACTGAGTCTGGCACCTGTTTTACTAAATAAAGTTTTCCTGGAACAGAGCCACGGCCGCCCCATTCCACACTGTTCTGCTTTCACACCACGAGAGGTGAGAGTTCACAACAGGCGGAGTGACTCTCAAAGCCTGCCCAAGACCTGTATTACCTAGCCCTTGACGCCAAACGCCCGAGGACCTGCCAAGAGGCACAAGCTCCCCAGGCGTAGAACCTATTGTGCTGACCCTGGTTTTGCCACTTGCAGGTCAGTGGATTTTGAGCTCAGCAGATCCAGTTTTAAATCTCTGCTCTCCAAAGTGTGTGGCTTTGGAAATAACTTTGATGTCTCTGGATTTCAGTTTCCTCAGTGTGACATGGGGATAATGACATTCACACTGCAGCATCACTAGGACGCATGTACACATACACACACACACACACACAGTGCACACAGACAAGTGTCCATGGACGCGTAGGCAAGCACAGGTGTGGCTTGCACAGGTGTCCTCTCACTGGCTGGCACGACTCTCCTATGAGAAGCAAAGTGACTCCAGGTCTCAGGACTTGAGCAGGATGGTGTGAGGATTCATACCCAGATCTCACTGAAACACCACACTTCCCTCACTAGAACCTGCCATTATATCCTTAAAGGCACTTAAGTGACAAAGTGACACACACGTAACAGGAAAGGAATGACTCTCGGTGGATGTGTCGAGGAGCAGCCCCAAAACAAGACTGGACTGGCTGCGGCAGGGTTATGGCCGGGAGGAGCTGCGTGGGGGCCACAAGGTGGGGAAGGGTAGTGGCGGGGGGCGAGAGGGGTGGTGAGGCAGTGGGGAGGGGTAGTGGGGGAGCGGGAGGGGTGGGGGGGCGGGAGGGGTGGTGAGGCGGTGGGGAGGGGTAGTGGGGGGCCGGGAGGGGTGGTGAGGTGGTGGGGAGGGGTGGGGGGAGCCTGAGGGGTTGGGGGCGGGAGGGGTGAGAGGGGTAGTGAGGCGGCAGGGAGAGGTAGTGGGCGGCCAGGAGGGGTGGGGGGGGTGGCGAGAGGGGTGGTGAGGCAGTGGGGAGGGGTGGTGGGGGGCAGGAGGGGTACTGGGGGGGGCGGGAGGGTTGGTGAGGCGGTGGGGAGGGGTAGCGGGGGGCAGGAGGGGTACTGGGGGGGGCGGGAACGTTGGTGAAGCGGTGGGGAGGGGTAGTGGGGGGCCGGGAAGGGTGGTGAGGCGGTGGGGAGGGGTAGTGGGGGGCGGGAGGGGTAGTGGGGGGGCAGGAGGGGTGGTGGGGGCGGGAGGGGTGGTGAGGCAGTGGGGAGGGGTAGTAAGGGGGGCAGGAGGGGTGGTGAGGCGGTGGGGAGGGGTGGTGGGGAGCGGGAGGGGTGGGGGGGGGCGGGAGGGTTGGTGAGGCGGTGGGGAGGGGTAGTGGGGGGCGGGAGGGGTAGTGGGGGGTGGCGGGAGGGGTGGTCAGGTGGTGGGAGGCAGGAGGGGCAGGAGCAGCCCAGACAGCACAGAGGCGCCCTGATGGGAATCACAGAAATCACAGACCAAGGAGGGAGCCGGGATGACGCCTGACTGAACTGTCTGGATTTTAACCAGGTGACGAAGAAAAGCCCCGACTATCTCAGAGGGAAGGGCGACCTTACAAAGCAGTGCTCCAGGGAACACTAAAGTTAGGCCATCATCCACCCGGGACAGGGAAGGCCAGCCTGCAGCCCTGGGGTGCTGTGAGGTGCCGGCTGGAGGAAGCCAGGCCTGGTCGGGGATGGGGGGACGTCCCGACACCTGTGCGGCCGTCAGGAATTCTGAAGGGCAGGTGTGAGCAGAGGACGCCATCCACCAGCAATGACACTGTGCTCCAGCATGAGCACGGGCCAAGATACTGATCACACAAAGCACCCCAGGCACCACCTGAGCCTTGGTGAAGTGTGCACTTCTGACAGGCGCTGGGGACAGAAGCCTCGCCCGCTTAGCCTTCTGCATGGACCAGGCCCAGCGGACGATGCCAGGAGGTGCAGAGGGACCTGCACAGAACGGACGCAACCTGAGCTCCTCGACTCGACACAGCTCACAGCTCCACAGGAGCACGGCACTGGGGTGAGCACCCTCCAGCATCTCCGCGAAGGACACAGCACGGCACCCAGGGACAGCTGGCCCCGTAGCGCCGCTAGATTCTGTTCCCAGTGGGCACGAGGCTGTGACCGCAGAGACCACCTCCTCCACCCCCCACCCCGAGGCCCAACTGAAGCTTCAGTTTCCAAGCAGGACTGCTCCCTGGCCCTCCAGTCCAAATCCAGCCCCCGCCAGGCCTCCATTTCAGCAGAGCAACAAAGACCGTACTTCAGAACCAGAGCTCTAGATCACGGCTCTTGGGACGGCCCCAGGAGTTCTGTGAGTACCACATTTCTGCTCAGATTTCTTCTCCGAAGTGTATCTACTATCATCACCTCGTCACTGTTAGGGGAGAGGATCCACGGCTTTCAGACTGCACAGAATCTGAACCCCCTCGGCCCTGCATGCTTCTCTCTGCTTTGACCTTCCATCCGCTCTGGTAAACCCCCCGGCTCGTCTGCTTTCACTCCTCAGCAGGTGAGGCTCACCAGGCAAAACCACAGAGAGGACAGCCCACGCTCAGCCATGCGCTTTGCCTGGCTGGCCCTCCGTCTGCAGGCCGGCCCTCACTCGCCCTCCTGACTTCCAGCTGAACTCTCCAAGCAGCTATCCCACATCCGCCCAGCTCTTTCAGGATGTTGGGTCAGTCCAGCATGTCTGTATCAAACTCATCGTCCAGTGTATGTGCCCTCAACTCCCCTCTTCCAGGCATCCAAACTCTCTTATGGCGGTTTATCTAACAGGCAGGAGCCTAACTCCTGTCATTCATTCACTGTCCCACTCACTGTCTCGGCTGGGGTTCCCCCAGCAGCAAACCCTGGACACACGGTGTCCTCAGGAGGTGGTGGGAACACGGGGAAGGGAGCAGGGACGGGGCAGGGCAAGGAAGGCCGCCACCACGGGTAGGCTGCTGAGCAAGTGACCCTTGTGGACGACGGTTTAGCTGAGTTACCCCACATAAAGGATGACAGCTGAGGTTACTCACCAAGTCCTCCTACAGTTACAGATTAAGGGCAACTCCCAGGGGATGTAGATTCTCCGGCACCTCAGGCCTTCCGTGCCAGAGGTCTCTGACAAATGAGATGCGGATGCTGGTGGCTGGCAGGCACGACCATGGGAGCACAAGAGGTGGGCAGGACCTACCGCTCACTGCTGGGCCTCCCCATAATCCCTGCTTGAAACTCAAGACGCAGACATGGAAGCCTACGACATGGAAACAGACGACACAAGGTATCCTAAGTGGGTGATGGAGAGCGCGTAAGGGCCAGTGGGCTCCAGGTGCCTCTGGGAACAGAGGGAGGGGCCCTCACAGATGGGGGCTTCTAACGTAGCCCCCAATAAGCCCCACTTCCTCATGCTCATGCCCAACGGTAATTCCCCTGGACAGTGGGCTGGACCTGGTGACTTGCTTCTGAGAATATAGCAAAATGATGAGCTCTTTATTTCTGAGATTGGGCTATGAAAGACTATTACTCTTAAGGCCATTATGCTAAGTGAAATAAACCATGCACAAAAAGGCAAACACCACATGATTCCACTGATATGAGGTGCCTAAAGGAGTCAAATTCAGAATGTCAGAGAGCAGAAAGATGGTTATCAGGGGTTGGAGAAGGGGGAATATAGTTATTGTTTAACTGGTGCAGAGTGTCTGTTTTATGAGATGAAGCATTATAGAGAAGAATAGTGGTAACGGTTGTACAATGTGAATGCATTTAATGCCACTGGACTGTACACTTAGATATAGTTAAGAGAGGGGATTCCCTGGTGGCCCAGTGGTTAGGGCTTGGTGTCTCTGCTGCCACGATCTGTCTTAAATGGAAGGAAAACATTCTGACTCTCCCACGGCCCCGTCCTCACAGCCACCACTCTGCTGGCATCAGCCGCACTGTGACATGCTCCAAAAAGGTCCGCAAGGCACAGAACTGGGGGGGTTTCCAGCCAGCACACAGTGAGGGACCAGGGGCCGCAGCCCCGGCCTGCAGGGGGCGTGCTTCCCTCACTGTCTGACATGGATGCAGGCTCTGAGACAACTGCAGCCTTCATAGCGTGACTAAGAGACCCTGAGCTAGAGGACCCAGATAAGAAAATCAGTCTCAGAGAGATGACAAGAGTATGCCCAAGGCCACACAGCAGCAGAGGCAGGATTCAAGCCTGGGGCTGCCCAATTCCCAGCCTGTGAGTCCTACATGCCGGGGTGGTTCTGAACCATGTGGGTCCCATGGACAACAGGGCACAGAAGCAAAGGCCCAGCACAGCAGTGCTGGAGGGGAGCTGAGGTCCTAGGGCCTGCGGGGTCTAAGTTGCCACTGTCTCAGCATGAGAGCCCTGACCTGGGCTCCTCGGAAACCTCACATTCAGGCTTAGGATGCCACCACCCACGCTGCAGGGCTGGCCTGGAAGCCCAGGCACCCAGGCGGACCGGCAGGCAGGGTCTGGCATGAGGGTCAGGTTTCCATGATGAGTCAGTCTAGCAGGGCCAAGCCAGAGCAGGACATCTCAGGCTTGCTGTTGCTTTAAACACAATCCCTGGGCCTCCCTGGTGGTCCAGTGGTAAAGAATCCGCCCGTCGATGGACACAGGTTTGATCCCTGGTCTGAGAAGATCCCATGTGTGGTGGAGCAGTTAAGCCTGTGGACCATGTCTGTTTAGCCTGTGCTCTATAGCCCGGGAGCCCTAGGGTGCTGAAACCCGCGCACCCTAGCATCGCAACAAGAGAAGCCACTGCAATGAGAGGCCCGCGCATGGCAACTGGAGAAAAGCCAGCGCAGCAACAAAGACACAACGCAGCCAAAAATAAAGAAAATTAAAACAAAAAAAGCTTGTACACACACACACACACACTCTCTCTCTCTCTCTCTGTCCTTCACTTTCAGAGAAAGCATCCTAGAGCTCCAGGCCCGTTGCCTTTGCGCTGACATACCCAGGAGCCCCTGAGAGCACTCCCACTGCTCAGCTCCTGGAAGACAATGCTCCTGCTCCTTGCTCCCCAGCCCTGGACAGGCGGGGAATGGCTGTGGGGGGCGGCGCAGGGGCCATGCTGGGGTTCACATTCTAGCTCTACCCCCAGCTGCATGCCTCGGACAAGGGTCTCTACGCTCTCCAAGCCTCAGTCCCAGGCTTACTGAGGGAAATGGGGACAGACCCTCAGAACTCGGCAGATCACTGTGCGGACGGAACAACACAACACCAGCAACCAGCCAGTGAGCCAGGTGGCCCGGCGCACGCCAGTCATACCTAGTGGCGTCATTGTGTCCTAAAGCTCTTACATGCAGCCTTGCGATCCCTGTAAAATGAAGCCCCCTTCGCCTCTCTGCCCCCTCACCCTCCTCCTAGGCACCATCATCCTCGTCTCCAGGTTTCTCGAAGACTGACCATCTTACCACCACTCTCACCACGTCGCTGCCTCTAAGGGCTCAGCTTCCCACTGCCGAGAGGATTCATTTAAACTCCAAAGCCCAGGATTTAACTTGGTCCCAACTACCTGATCACCTATCAAGCTTCAAGAAGAAAGCCTCACTTCAGACTTCTGTCTCTTAGTGACACATACGCAGAGCACGCCTGGTGCACTTAGAACCTCTGAGCACAGGACCCTCTGCCCTGCCCTCCGCTCTGGCCAGATGTAAGCAAGGACAGTGGTGACAGCCAGACTCATTTACAGATCCAGTGATGGGCCAGACACCGACCTGAATTTGCATCCTTTCACTTCATCCTGTGACAACTGTAATGCAGGTATAACTATTATCCCCATTTTACGAGTGTGGAAACCAAGGTACAGAGTCGTTACATAACCTGCCCAAGGTCACACAGTTAAGAAACGGCAAGTCTTCACCTTTCCGCTTTGCTCTGGTAAAAACACCCTGCCTCCCAGTGGGAACTGACCTCCCCGTACCCCCACATGGGGGTGATCAGTGACTCCAACACATGCCAGGCCTAACCCAGGGCACAAGATGCCGGCAGAATTGATTGGAGTCCTTTCTGGAGGACACACACACACGAGGCCCAACTGCAGGGTGCAGCCTCCATCCCACTGCAGGAACACGTCAATAAAAGGGGAAAAGAGGGCTACACAGAGAGATACCTCCAGCACACAGAAAGAATTATAACTCAGTAAAAGAAATCCATCACCCACACACCTATGGGCAAAGGTGGCAAGAATATACAAAGGAGAAATGACAGTCTCTTCAATAAGTGGTGTTGGGAAAACTGGACAGCCACCCGTAAAAGGATGAAACTAGAACACTTCCTAATGCCATACACAAAGGTAAACTCAAAATGGATTACAGACCTAAATGTAACACAAGAAACTATAAAACCCTTAAGAGGAGAACTTAGGCAGAACACTCTTTGACATAAATCATAGCAAGATCTTCTATGACCCATATCCTAGAATGATGGAAATAAAAACAAAAATAAATGGGATCTAATTAAACTTAAAAGCTTCTGCACAGCAAAGGAAACTATAGGCCATCATCAAAATATCTACAAACAATAAATGCTGGAGAGGATGTGAGAAAAGGGAAACTTCTTGCACTGTTGATGGCAATGTACACTGATTCAGCCACTGTGGAGAACAGTATGGAACTTTTCTTTAAAAACTAAGACTAAAACTACCATATGACCCAAAAATCCCACTACCGGGCATACACTCTGAAAAAACCATAACTGAAAATGACACCTGTACCCCAATGCGCACTGCAGCACTGTTTACAATAGCCAGAACATGGGAGCAACCTGATGTCCACTGACAGATGAATGGATAAAGAACCTGTGGTACATATATACAATGGACTATTACTCAGCCATAAAAAGGAACACATCTGAGTCCGTTCCAGTGAGGTGGATCAATCAAGGGCCTGTTATTCAGAGTGAAGTCAGAAAGGGAAAAACAAGTATCATATAGCAATGCATATATATGGAATCTAGAAAAATGGTACAGATGAACCCGTTTGTAGGGTAGCAATAGAGATGCATGGGAGATAAGTCATGTATCTTACAAGTCACACTCATCTCCCATGCTAGTAAGGCTATGCTCAAAATCCTTCAAGGCAGGCTTCAGCACTATGTGAAATGAGAACTTCCAGATTTGTAAGCTGGGTTTAGAAAGGCTGAGAAACCAGAGATCAAACTGCCAACATTCTCTGGATCATAGAGAAAGCAAGGGGATTCCAGAAAAATATTTACCTCTACGTTTAGAGGTAAACATTTAGCTTCATTGACTACACTAAAGCCTGTGACTGCGTGGATTGTAACAAACTGTAGAAAACTCTTAAAGAGATGAGAATACCAGACTATCTTACCTGTCTCCTGAGAAATCTGTATGCAGGTCAAGAAGCTACAGTCACAACCTTGTATGGAACAACCAACTGGTTCAAGACTGAGAAAGGAGTATGACAAGGCTGTTTATTGTCAACCTGTTTGTTTAAACTTTACACAGAGCACATCATTCAAAAAGCCAGGTTGAATGAGTTACAAGCTGGAATCAAGATTGCTGGGAGAAGTATCAACAACCTCAGGTATGGAGATGATACTACTTTAATGGCAGAAAGCAAAGAGGAACTATAAAGAGCCTTTTGGTAAGGGTGAAAGAGTGAAAGTGAAAAAAGTTGGCTTAAAACTCAATATTAAAAAAACACAGGTCATGGCATCTGGTGCTATGACTTCATGGCAAACAGAAGGGGAAAGGTGGAAGCAGGGACACATTTCCTCTTCTTGGGCTCTAAGATCAGTAAGCAGATGGTCGCCGTGGGTCACAGAAGGTCTTGCGATGATTTATGTCAGAATGTTCCGCCTAAGTTTTCCCCTTAGTAAGGGTTTTACAGTTTCTGGTGTTACATTTAGGTCTGTAATCCATTTTGAGTTTACCTTTGTGTATGGCATTAGGAAGTGTTCTAGTTTCATCCTTTTACGGGTGGCTGTCCAGTTTTCCCAACACCACTTACTGAAGTGGATGGTGACTGCAGTCATGAAATTAGAAGATGACTGCTTGGCAGGGAAGTTATGACAAACCTGGACAGTGTGTTTAAAAGGAAAGATACCGCTTCGCCAACAAAGGTCCATCTAGTCAAGGCTATGGTCTTTCCAGTAGCCATGTATGGATGTGAGAGCTGGACCATAAAGAAGGCAAAGCACAGAAGAATTGATGCCTTCGAACTGTGGTACTAAAGACTCTTGAGCGTCCCTTGGACAGCAAGAAAATCAAACCAGTCATTGGAAGGACTGATGCTGAAGCTCCAATACTGTGGCCACCTGATGCGAAGAGTTGACTCACTGGAAAAGACTCTGATGCTGGGAGGGATAAAAATTTATCTTTTTTTTTTTTTCTTTTTGTAAAAGCAGTGCAAGTCTATTGTAATACACAACCTAAAAGTAAGTGTTGTTTGCACTTTAATGGATTTGATACTAGTTTTTTCCCACGCACCAGGGCTTCCCTGGTTGCAATGCAGGAGACCTGGTTTTGATCCCTGGGTTGGGAAGATCCCCTACAGTAGGAAATGGCAACCCACTCCAGAATTCTTGCCTGGAGAACTCAATGGACAGAGGAGTCTGGCGGGTTACAGTCCATGGGGTCACAGAGTCGGACATCATTGAGCAATTAATACTTTTTCTATGCATGTATTTTTTAAACAGTTGGTATAGTACATGTAGTGTTTTATCTTTGGCTTTTCTTAATTAATCTACTTTGTTGAGCTTAAAAATCTATTTAATGGGTACATTCAAGTATCTGGCTATACTGCAGCCATGAAATTAAAAGATGCTTACTCCTTGGAAGAAAAGTTATGACCAACCTAGACAGTATATTCAAAAGCAGAGACATTATTTTGCCGACTAAGGTCCGTCTAGTCAAGGCTATGGTTTTTCCTGTGGTCATGTATGGATGTAAGGTGGACTGTGAAGAAGGCTGAGCACCGAAGAATTGATGCTTTTGAACTGTGGTGTTGGAGAAGACTCTTGAGAGTCCCTTGGACTTCAAGGAGATCCAACCAGTCCATTCTGAAGATCAGCCCTGGGTGTTCTTTGGAAGGAATGATGCTAAAGCTGAAGCTCCAGTACTTTGGCCACCTCACGCAAAGAGTTGACTCACTGGAAAAGACTCTGATGCTGGGAGGGATTGGGGGCAGGAGGAGAAGGGGACGACAGAGGATGAGATGGCTGGATGGCATCACGGACTCGATGGACGCGAGTCTGAGTGAACTCCGGGAGATGGTGATGGACAGGGAGGCCTGGTGTGCTGCGATTCATGGGGTCACAAAGAGTCGGACACGGACTGAGCGACTCAACTGAACTGAACTGAAACTTTAGTTATTTCTCTATTTAAAGGATATCTAGATTATTGCATGTTTTCCATTATCAATATACTTCTTTGAATAGCTTTGCATATTAAAAAAAATCCACATAACTCAGCTCAAAATGAGCAAAATACTGAAACACCCTTCTTGTCACAAAGGAAGATGTGCAAATACAACAAGACCTCAAAAATATTCATCTGGAAAATGCAAATTTAAAACCACAACTAAGCACCTCCCTGATGGCCCGGTGGTTAGGAATTCACCTGCCAATGCAGAAGACATGGGTTCAAACCCTGGTCCAGGAAGATTCCAGATGCTGCGAGGCAACAAAGCCTTGAGTGCGGCTCAACTACTGAGCCCGAGACCCACAACTACCAAAACCCGAGCACTCTAGGGCCTATGCTCCACAGCAAGAGCAGCCACCACGATGCGAAGCCCACACGGCGCACCTAGAAAGCAGCCTCCACTCGACACAACTGGAGAAAGCCCACTTGCAGCAATGCAGACCCAGCACAACCAAAAATAAATAAAATTCTTGAAAAAGAAAGCCATAGCTAAATTGTTCCATACTTCTGTAAAAAAGACTAAAAACAAAAAAACACAAAAAATCCCCTGATGGTACCAAGAACTTTAGAGCACAAAGACTAAACTTTACTGTACAGAAATTTAAAAAATACTTTAGGAGGCTGACAGACATGAAAAGAGTGACACTTGACCTCCGTACTCTTCCTTCTAAAACCCCACAAGCTGAGACTAGTCTAGAGAGATAGAAACAAAGCCCCGCTTGAGAAACACTCCTCGAAACTGTCAAGGTCATCGAGAACAAGCCAAGTCTGAGAAACTATCACCAAGGCAAAGTAAGGAAACCAGATTTCCTCAGCTTGTCCCCACGTCCTTTCTTCTCTCCCGAGATCCCATCCAGGATACCATGTTATATCCAGCTGTCCTGTCTTGTGAGGCTTCTCTTGGCTGGGACAGTTTCTTGGACTCTTTTTTTCTGATGACCTTGACAGTCGTGAGGAGTGCTGGTCGGGACTGTGTAGACTACTCCTCACAGATGTGTCTGATGTTCTTCTCATGATCAGACTGGGATTATGGTGTTTGCGGTGGAAGAACATAGAGACAAGCACCCTTCTCGTCACACATCAAGGTACATACCATCAACCTGATTCACCACTGCTGATGGTGACCCCGAACACCGTGTCGAGAGCCACCTATCAGGGTTTCCACTGGAAACCCACTCTCTCCTCCCCTTTCCACTTGGCACTCTCTGGAAGGAAGTCACTGTGCGCAGTCCACAATGAAGGAAGGTGGATTATATTCCACCTCTCTGAGGGCAGAGCGGCTACATAAATTCAGAATTTTTTGCTCAGATTTGTCTATTCTCCTCCACTTAATTATTCAATCATACAGGCTCAGCTATGTATGTATTTTGCTGTGAAATGTATCTTCTTTTTCAGCACTGACCACTGGGAGCTCCTGGGGCTGGCTCCCGTGTGCTGTTGACAAAAGAACCCACATCTCCGTGTTCTCTTCCCAAGCACCCTGGCGTCTCCTCCGGGGCAGTGAGGCTCCATGTGTCCCCACGATCGTTCTGCCAGGCACACTGAAGACAAGGAATAAACGTGCTGAATAATAAAGGAATGGATGAGGAATGAAGGACATCACAGCTTCCTGCTGTGAGCAGCGGATGCTTGTGCTGTGCTGCCCAGGGCCTGCACTTCCTAATCTTCCTTTGGAAACAGCCTCTCTCACCCGCAGCATGGTGATGAGGCCAACCAGCAGAGCACCTCCCTGCTCACAGGGTCTTGGGTGGGGGTGCCAAGCGGGCACCCACAGGGTTGAATCTGCTGTAGCCCCCATTAGGGAGAGGACACTGAGCTGACCCAGAGGGGCTACAGTTGAGGGATGGACTCCTTCTGAGGCCTACCCATGCTGTCCGTTAGTAAGTCCTGCCTGCGGGTGAGCTCTATGACCCCAAAGTGCCCTCTCACGTCCCCAGGTTTGGGTTGAGTTTTCTGTCCCTTATAATTAAAGCAATCCTTACAAGCCCTGCATTGCTGACCTTTGCTGTTACAACAGTCAATCCTGGTCAGGTAACTGACCACGGGGAGGCCTGACACCAGCTGACTGAGCCAGGGCCTACGTCTCTTTCTCAACCTTTCAGGGGCTGGGGACCCCAGTGAGAAAGAGAAACCCTCAAGCTATTTTGTACCCCCACACTATCATCATCCCAGGCCAAAAGAGGACATCAAGGAAGTGGAAAGGGCTCACAAACAAGTGAACCCCTGCCCTTGGATAGACCCCTAACTGTACCATCAGGCCCACTGAACTCTACTAGTCACAAAGCACTCACAAACGCAGACTACCCCACTGTGACCAGGAACCATCAACTCCATTATGTGGTAAAATCCTATCAAGAGGTTAATGGAGGGACTTTCCTCATGGTCCAGTGGTTAAGAGTTCGCCTTCCAATGCAGGGGACACAGTTTCAATCCCTGGTTGAGGAACTAAGACCCCACACACTGCTGGGCAATTGAGCCTGTGCACCTCTACTAGAGAGAACCCCGCATGCTGCAATGAAGACCCAGTGGCGCCATTAATAAATACTTTTTTTTTTAAAGAGAGAGTGAAGGAGACAAAAGGCTTGATCCCACAGTGAGCAAAGTGTCAAGCTGAGACATGAAGCTATGAACTGGTTTCTGCCTCATCAGCTCACCCTAACCTTCGTGGCTGAGTACCACTGAGCCTGTGTTCTGCACTTCCTCCTGAAACCATGTGGAGTCGTAACACACACCTATCTAACCAGCTCTCCACTTTAGCAACATTAGAGCAAAGCTGACATCAAGTTACCAGGCCGCTACATTACCCGGAAAGGCAACAGGAAGGAATGTGCAATCACTGGCACAGAGAAGGTGGGAGAAGAGGAGCTGTGTGCCCTGAGCTGGGCTCTGCTCCTCAACAACAGACTCAGCAAGCCCGGCACCAACCCACGGGACCAGGGCCCAGCACACGAGGGAAGAACATGTCATCCACAGCTGGCAGGTATAAGCCAGCAGGATGAGCTCATCATTTCCTGTAAGGTTTCCAAATAATGAGTCCAGAGTTCCCACAAGTCACCTGCCGCAGCCCAGACTCACCTGGGGGTTTTGCATTCCTATAGGTCTTCTTCCTGTTTCGCATTCATGCTCAGCTCAGAGATAGCTGGCTGAGGAGAGCACGATTCAGAAGTAGCAGCTGGCTTCAGGTCAGGAGATCTGGAGTTCTAACCCAGCGGTGACCCCATGACAACTAAACTGAAACTGAGTCACACTGTCATTCCCAGCCTGACTGCACTGTGAGGATAAAACAGCACCTACCAGATTTGAAAAAGCTAAGTGCTCACTGCTAATATTAAATGGTGATGGGACTCAGAAGATAAAACATTCTCCAGGGATACTCAGTAGTTCCCGCAACCACTTGGGCTCAAGGAGGAGGTCCTGTTCGCCAGGGCACTGCCTGGACTGAACACCCACAGTATGGACCCAGAGCTAGCCGGCCGCAGCTACGGCAACACAACCCGGCTTTTCTAGGACAGTCCCCTTCCTTCCATGTCGTTCAGTGTTTCCTTTCAAAACAGGAACGTGTGACTGGATGTACTATTAAATGTAAGCTAAACACTTTCAGCGCCTTTATAAAGTGGTTCAAGTGCTAAGCATTTGCCCATCAGAAGCTGACCACCCTCGCTCCACACAGAACCCCTGCCACGGCCAATCCGCACCCAATGCCCAGGGCGCTCCTCAGGACACGCTGAGCACCTACCCATTCTGGCTGCTCATTGGGCTCTCCAGGCTTGTGGTCAGAGGTCAGAGGTGGGGGTGAGTAATCTTTCACAGGAGTGGTGAATTCCACGGGTCCTGTTCCTGGCAAGGGCAGCTTCAGCAGAGGGTAGCTGGGATGGACAAAAAGGAGAGAAGAGTCAGGACATGATGGCAGGTAGAATCCATGCTGAGATAATAGTGACACAGGAATCACTGCAGCTGCACTCGCCTCCTGTGCTAGAACTGCACAAGTGTACAAAATACTAGTCATCAAACTTTAGGGCTACGAGGAAACGCAGGAGCCTCTAGATTAGAATTTTCAAGCTCCTTTTTGGTCACAGGAAACCCAATTCATAAACTACTTAATGAAATAGATTACTGGCTGAAAATGTCTAGAGATGTAATAAGGCAAGGTGCTAAACAAACTTCTGGTCATATCAGACACACATAAGACAACGAGAAAAAATTGGGGAAGGACTTCCTTGGTGGCCTAGCTAAGACTCCACGCTTCCATTGCAGGGGGCACAGGTTTGATCCCTGGTCAGGGAAGTTCCACACGCCAGGCAGTGTGGTCAAAAAAGAAAAAAAAAAAAAAAAAACAGAGAACCAAAACTCCAGAAGGATCCTGATTCAGACTGCTATGAAAATTGCTTTAGTTTAAAAGGACAGACCATAAGATTGTGTATAACACATTGAGGGTATGGTTTACACTAGACCAAGCTGAACTGAAAACAATGGATCCACCACTGGCAAAGGAAAAAGCCTGGACTAACATCAAAAAGTTGGCAAATGGATATGCTTTTGTTTCTGACTTCATTTCTTAAAAAAAAAATTTTTTTTTTTAGAACTTCCCTGGTGGGCCAATGATTAAGATTCTGAGCTTCCAGGGTCTGCAGTAAATGCAGGTTCGATCCCTGGTCAAGGAAGTTATGCATGCCACATGTGGTCAAAAAAAATTTTTTTTAACTGAGAATTAAGATTTATGTAATACAATGCACAAATTTTAAGCATACAGTGAGTGCAATGAATATTTACACATACATACATCTGTGTACCCACGATGTAGATCAAGCTACAAAATATTTTTAGAACCTCAGAAGGTGGCCTTGTGCACTAGTGAAGAGCATCGTCTACCACAAACCACTATCAGAATTTCTATAATCACAAATCAGCTCTGTTTGTTTCCTCTAGCATATAACTGAAATCACCCATTCCACTGCCTACTCATTTGTGACTGGCTGTTTCAACTTACATCCACCAGATTCATCCACACTGGTGCGGGCAGTTTCATATACACGCACTGTTTCATGCATACGCACTATTCCACCAAGTGAACATATTACAGTGCATTTATCTATTCTAGTGTTGAGGAGGAACATTTGGCTGTTTCCAGCTGAAACTATCAAGAAGAGAAATTATGGAAATTTTTATGTATACACTCATTCTTATGTAAGCACTCGTTTCTGTAAGGTATATCCCTTGAACGAAATGGCTGGGTTGTGGAGCATACACACATTTAGCTTTGTGGATAACACTAGATTTCCAAAGTACTTATTTGAATTTATGTTCCCTCTGGTTGCGCGATGGGAGTTTCAACTGCTCCACCTCTTGATCTTGTCAGTCCAATTAACTGGAACCATTTAAAGGAGGAGGTGCTGGTATAGCTCTGTGGTTTCAATATATAGCAAACAATGTACGCTTATCTTTCATATGCTTATTGGCCACCTGGATAATCTGCACATATTTCCAATTTTCCTTCTTTTCTTGATTTTTAGTTTCATTCCACTGTCACTGGAAAAGATCCTCTGTAGGATTTCAGTCTTTCTAAATTTATTGAGACTTGTTGTGATCTAACACAGGGTCTAACTGTGATCTAACACATGTTCACGTAGGAAGAATGTGTACTAGTCTCGTTGGTTTCAGGGTTGCTCAGGTCCTCCATTTTCCTTGTTGATTCTGTCTGGTAGTATCCATCACTGAAAGCAGAGACCCACTGTCACTGGAGAACTGTGTATTTCTCTTTACAATTCTGTCCATTTTTGCTTTATATATTTTAGGAGTCTGTTAGGTGTTAAGAGGTTTATAATCATTATATCCTCCTGTTATACTGAAGCATATATATAGTGTCAACATATCAATATAATCAATATATCATCAACATATAGTGTCCTCCTTCTTTGTCTCTAATAAACTTGCTAGTGTTGTTTGATAATAATATAGCCACGTCAGCTCTCTTTTGGGTATCATTTAGCATGGAATATCATTTTCCATCCTTTTCCTCGCAACTGCTTTGTGTTCTAATATCCAAAGTGTAGTGGATACCTACAGTGTCTCCCCAGGCACCACGACGGGACCTGCAGGCCACAACCACTGAGCCCACACACTCTAGAACTGTGCCCTGCAACAAGAAGAGAAGCTTGTGTGCCGCAACCCAGAGCCCAGGTGTCGCAACAGAGACCCAGTGCAGGCAAGAACAGAGAGCACGCAGACACTTTTCTTAAATATACAAATCGTGCTGCCTTTTTGTGCTGTTGCACTGGGTCTTTGTTGCTACGCACAGGCTTTCTCTAGCTGCAGCGAGCTGGAGCTACTCGTCTTTGCAATTCGCAGGCTTCTCAGCGCTGTTGCAGAGCACAGACTCTAGGTCTGTGGGTCTCGGCAGCTGCAGCTCACAGGCTCAGCAGCTGGCTCGTGGGCCTAGCTGCTCCTCGGCATGTGGGATTTTCCCACGGCATTTGTGATCTTCCCGGACCTGTGTCCCCTGCATTGCCAGGCAGATTATTATTTTTTTTTTTTACTATTTTAAATGTTTTATTTATAAAATTTTACCTCATATATAGAAGGAATTCTAAATAATAAATAATTAGGTAAAATGTTATAAAGATAAGCTAATAATTATTTTTACTAGCAACAGATCCTTGGTCCCCGGTACTCCAAGGGATTATACTGGTAATCCAAGGCAATTTAAGCAATAAAGTAGGAATTCTGTATATAACTGGATCTGGATTTTTCAAATGTGTGGAGAGCAACAGAATTTTCAATGGTATTTTCATACATTTTCAATGGTTTTTTATTAGCAGTTATTAATCAGACCCTTAAGAAAAAAAACTTTCCAAAAAATAATCCTTGAAAATGGTTTAAATTTAAACCCATTAACTTCACAGGGTTTCTATTTAGTCATATATCTTTTAAATGTCAGACTGTCAGGCTTCCTTCTTGAAGGGAGTATAACAGTGCCTGTATCAGAGAATAAAACTGTTTATAAATATTTTTAAATTGTCTAAAATATAATTTTATATAAATGGTAATTAATTTGGGAAATCAAAATTTGATTATAATTAAATTGCAAATTATAGTATTACACTGAATACACTTTATGTTTTTGGCCTATAATAAAGATACAGGTTGCTGTACATCAGGAAGTAAAAAAAAAAATCAATGTAAAGTAAGTTGAAGCTTGAGAGGTTAGCTCTGTTCAGAATCAGTGTTGATTTAAAAATTAATGCAAGTTGAAACAAACATGCTTTGCTTTATCAACATAACGTGCATAACACTAAGACAGAGTAAGAAATGCATTAAAAAAACCCAAAAAGGTGCTTTCAGCCTGTGTGTGGACATGAAGAGGTGTGCACAGAAACACAGAGCTGGACAGGGAAGTCTCGATTCTTTTAAAATCAAATTGTCTTTTAGCAGGAGAGTTTGATCCACTTACACTTAATGTGAACACCGACAGGGAAGGACTGGCTTATGCTGTGCAGCTATTTGTTTTCTGTTTGTCAAATGACTTTTGCTCGTCGATTCCTCCATTGCTTTTTTTTTTTTAAAATAACAGGGAAGGGTTGATTTTTTGTAGCGTGCCACTTCAACTGACTTCTACTTTCCTGTTCTATATATCTTGGAAATTATTTTCTTAGTGGTTACCTTGAAAGTGAAAGTCACTCAGTTGTGTCCGACTCTTTGGGACCCCATGGACTATACAGTCCATGGAATTCTCCAGGCCAGAATACCGGAGCAGGTAGCCTTTCCCTTCTCCAGGGGATCTTCCCAACCCAGGGATCAAACCCAGGTCTCCCACATTGCGGGTGGCTTCTTTACCAGCTGAGCCATGAAGGAAGCCCGTAGTTACCTTGGGAGTTCTATTATTAACAACTTATAGGACTTCCCTGGTGGTTCAGTGGTTATTAGGAATTCACCACTAATGCAAGGGACACATGCTCAATCCTTGGTCCAGGAAGACTCCACATGCTGCAGGAACTGCTGAGCCCACGCTCTGGAGTCTGTGAGCTGTAACTGCTGAGCGCACGCGCCGTAACCACTGAAGCCACCCGCCCTAGCGCCTGTGCTCTGTAACGAGAGTGCCCAGCAGGGAGAAGCCCACAGACAACAGCAAAGACTCCGCACAGCCAAAAACTAAACAACAGCAAAACCATGTAACAATCTAGGCTGAACAGTATCATTACAGAGGAGTTCAAAAGCAAATCTGGGCAGGCAGAAGAAAGGATCAGCAATCACGAAAATAAGACAACTGAAATTAAGCAGACTGAGAGTGTTGCATCCACAGTATACACTCTGACAGTACATCCTGGTCTTTCTCCTTTTATTTTGTTACTGTCACAGATTACACTTTACACATTTCTTCTCATTAACATAGCTTTTACGTTACATTTAATACACATGACCTTTAAATCACACAAGACAAAGAAAGAAATTACAAACCAAACCAAAAGCACAGCAACACTGATCATTTTTGCTAGTGTTTATTAGTGGTAACAAATTTGCTCAGCTTTTGTTTATATGAAAATTGCTTAATTTGTCCTCCAATACTGAAGTACAGTTTTGCAGAAGATAGAACTCTTGGTCGAGTCTTTTCCTTTCAGGACTTTAAATGCCTCCATGGTGAAAAAGTTGTCTTAAAACTCAACATTTTGGCCTCCAGTCCCATTAAGTCATGGCAAATAGATGGGGAAAAAATGGAAACAGTTATAGATTTTATTTTGGGGGGCTCCAAAATCATTGCAGATGGTGACTGCAGCCATGAAATGAAAAGACGCTTGCCCCTTGGAAGAAAAGCTATGACCAACCTAGACAGCATATTACAAAGCAAAGACATTACTTTGCCAACAAAGGTCCGTCTAGCCAAAGCTATGGTTTTTCCGGTAGTCATGTATGGATGTGAGAGTTGGACTGTAAAGAAGGCTGAGCGCCTAAGAATTGATGCTTTTGAACTATGGTGCTGGAGAAGACTCTTGAGAGTCCCGTGGACTGCAAGGAGATCAAACTAGTCAACCCCAAAGGAAATCAGTCCTGAATATTCATTGGAAGGACTGACGCTGAAGCTGAAATTCCAATACTTTGGCCATTGACTGCAAAGAACTGACTCACTGGAAAAGACCCTGATGCTGGGAAAGACCAAAGGCAGGAGGAGAAAGGGACAACAGAGGATGAGATGGTTGGATGGCATCACTAACTCAATGGACATGAGTCTGAGCAAGCTCCAGGAGCTGCTGATGGACAGGGAAGCCTGACATGCTTCAGTCCATGGGGTTGTAAAGAGTCGGACAAGACTGAGTGACTGGACTGAACTGAACTGATGGTTTCCGAGAGGAAATCAGCCATTAATCTATTGAAAATTCCTTTTATGTGAAGAGTTGCTTCTCTCTTGCTGCTTCCAAAAGGTAAGGTTCACCTGTTTGGAAGCAGGTATCAAGGGCTGTCCCTGGACTCAGCTAAGGTTCTGCTGGGGGAAACTCTGCACGAGGGCTGGGCTGACCCCTGGGTGTAGAGAGGAGCCCAGGGCCCAGAGCTAAGGCTGCTGGAGCTTTAGCTCTACTAGAAGATGAAGGCGGGCCATATGCTTTATTTATCTACATTCACTTTCCACACAGTAGCTGCTCAAAACACACTCACTAAACTGAAAGCAGCCTGTTTCTCAAGATTTGAAATATTTAAAACATCTGTGAATTCCAGGACTTTAAACATTCCTGCAAGGAAATCAAATTAGTCAATCCTAAAGGAAATCAATACCCTGAATATTCACTGGAAGGACTGATGCTGAAGCTTTAATACTTTGGCCACCTGATCTGAAGAGCCTGCTCACTCGAAGAGATCCTGATGCTGGGAAAGACTGAGGACAAGAGGCAAACGGGACGACAGAGGATGAGATGGGTAGATAGGATCCACTGACTCAATGAACACGAACTTGGGCAACCTCCACGAGATAGTAGTAAAGAACCGGAAAGCCTGGCATGCCGCAGTCCATGGGGTCCCAAAGACTTGGACGTGACTTAGTGACTATACAAAAACAACAACAAAACATTCTAGCAGGAAAAAAAAGAAGGGCAGCACACCCCAGAGCATCCACTTTCTTAGGATGAAATCTATTCGGAAACAGCCACAGACCTTGAGATACCTAAAATGGCTCACGGTCATTCTCCAAGCTTGCCCTGGAGCCACATACAACTCCCCTTCTGCTTCTGAGGCTCTGCACCTGGCTGACCACTCTTGCCCCTTCTTCTTCAGGATAACTCAGTTTCAAGCCTCAGCTGCAGTATTCCTTCCACAGGAAGTCCTTCCGCTCCCCCGCAAAGTCCAGGTTAATAAGGCCTCTCCTCCTCCTGCTGCTGCTGCTGCTGCTAAGTTGCTTCAGTCATGTCCAACTCTGTGCAACTCCATAGACGGCAGCCCACCAGGCTCTGCCGTCCCTGGGATTCTCCAGGCAAGAACACTGGAGTGGGTTGCCATTTCCTTCTCCAACGCATGAAAGTGAAAAGTGTAAGTGAAGTCGCTCAGTCGTGTCTGACTCTTAGCGACCCCATGGACTGCAGCCCACCAGGCTCCTCTGTCCATGGGATTTTCCAGGCAAGAGTACTGGAGTGGGGTGCCATTGCCTTCTCTGGCCTCTCCTCCTAGGATCTACCAAAGGGCCCCATACTCCTCCCCAAATGGTCCTTACCACTGACCGGGAACCTGTCTGTTTCTGTCTCTGTAACAATGACAACAGCTTCTAACTCTCACTGAGAACCTGTGATGTGCCAAGTGCCTTCCATCTTTTTGCTCATTTAAGCCTCACCACTGCCCAACGAGGCACGCAGAAGCTATATCTCCCCCAAGAAAGTGACAGAACCAGTATGTGAACACAGACAGTCTGGGCCCAGAGTCCACTCTCTATCATGCTAAATATAAGCACAAGAAAAAGATTCTACAGAAATACAAAATGCAAGGTAATCATCACCATCCATGGCTACCAAATGTGAGACCAAAAGGAATGCTTGGAAGAAAAGTGTCGGGCAATTTTACAAGCAAAAGCACTCACTTTATCAAGGTCAGAAAAAAAAGACCAAAGACAGAAACTGGAGGTTTCTACCACCAACCCACATTGCTTCTGCAAACTCGTTTCATAGGCCAGATTCTGTCGTGGCTTACTCTGACCTTACAGGGGCACAGGGAAGGAATCAAGTCTCTAAACCCCTCCCTGAATTTCCTGTCTCAGCTCCACCCATCCAGCTGCTCAGGCCAAGCACTCTGAGCTTGCGCTCTCTCGCACTCCACACCTGGTGCTCAGAAAAATCCTAAAGACTCCATCTTCAAAATACATTCAGACTTGGCCACATCACACCACCTCCAGGGCCTCCCCTTAGACTGAGCAACAGCTATCGACTCTTATCTGGAGTAATGGATGCACTAGCCCAGCTAGACTTCCTGTTTCTCCTCCTGAAATCACTTGTTTCCTCATCAGGTGCAGGTCACTCTGAATTTCCCCATCTCCCAGCCCACACACCTCTCTGCTGCTGTGCCCGCAGGGCCCACGGCCAGCCACCCAACACCTCTCCAGGGCCTGCTGCTGCCCTACCCTTGATCCCCCTCATCTGATCTCTGGACATGCTGGCTCAATTTCCAGCTGCCAGCACTGGCATCTCTTCACCTGAGAGTGTTCCACTGCTGCTGGAGGCCTCTCTGCCTCACAGAGACGGGCCCCAAGTGCCAATTGAGGATTAATGCTAGCTGGAAGCAGCCCAGTCGGTGGTTCCTGTTATTACTGTATAGATTAGGGGTCGGCAAACTACAGTCCATGTCCTGTATTCATGTGGTCTGTGAATTCAAAGTGATTTTTACATTTTAAAAGGGTTAAAACCAACAAGACCTTCTATAATTAATAACCCCCCCCCCCAAAACGATGTCCTTTCCACCACAGAGGACTGCAATGCAAAAACTGGGAGTCAAGAGATACCTGGAGGGAAAAAAAAAAAAAGAGATACCTGGAAGAACAGGCAAATTTAGCCTTGGAGTACAAAATGAAGCAGGGCAAAGGCTAACAGAGTTCTGTCAAGAGAATGCACTGGTCATACCAAACATCCTCTTCCAACAATACAAAGAGACCACTCTACACATGGACATCACCAGATGATCAGTACAAAAATCAGACTGATTATATTCTTTGCAGTCAAAGATGGAAAAGCTCTATACCGTCAACAAAAACACCACCTGAAGCTGAGTGTGGCTCAGACCATGAGCCCCTTCTTGCCAAATTCAGACTTACGTGAAGAAAACAGGGAAAACCACTAGGCCATTCAGGTATGACCTTAATCAAATCCCTTACGATTATACAGTGGAAGTGACAAACACATTCAAGGGATTAGATCTGATAGACAGAGTGCCTCAAGAACTATGGATGGAGGTTCATACACTGTACAGGAGGTAGTGACCAAAACCATGCCAAAGGAAAAGAAATGCAAGAAGGCAAAATGGTTGTCTGTGGAGGGCTTACAAATAGCTGGAAAAAGGAGAAGCGAAAGGCAAGACAAAAAAGGAAGATACCTAACTGA
Source organism: Ovis canadensis (assembly GCF_042477335.2). Classification (NCBI taxonomy): domain Eukaryota; kingdom Metazoa; phylum Chordata; class Mammalia; order Artiodactyla; family Bovidae; genus Ovis; species Ovis canadensis. Next base: position 66,837,517 of record NC_091263.1, on the reverse strand, counting down.
CTGCAGAGTTTCAGAGAACAGCAAGGAGAGATAAGAAAGCCTTTTTAAATGAACAATGCAATGAGAAAGAGAAAACAACAGAATGGGAAAGACTAGAGATCTCTTTAAGAAAATCAGATAATAAGGAACATTTCATGCAAAGATGGACACAATAAATGACAGAAACAGCAAGAACCTAACAGAAGCAGAAGACATAAGAGATGCCAAGAATACACAGAACTGTACAAAAAAGGTCTTAATGACCCAGATAACCATGGAGGTGTGATCACTCACCTAGAGCCAGACATCATGGAGTGTGAAGTCAAGTGGGCCTTAGAAGGCATTACTACAAACAAGGCTAGTGGAAGTGATGGAATTTCAGCAGAGTTATTTCAAATCCTAAAAGATGATGCTGTTAAAGGGCTGCACTTAATATGCTAGCAAATCTGGAAAACTCGGCAGTGGCCATAGGACTGGAAAAGGTCCATTTTCATTCCAATCCCAAATAAGGGCAATGCCACAGAATGTTCAAACTACTGGACAATTGTGCTCATTTCACATGCTAGCAAGGTAAAGTTCAAAATCCTTCAAGCTAGGCTTCAAAAGTATGTGACTGAGAACTTCCAGATATACAAGCTGGATTTAGAAGAGGCAGAGGAGCCAGAGATCAAATTGTCAAGATCCACTGGATCTAGGAAAAGCAAGAGAATTACAGAAAAACATCTACTTCTGCTTCACTGACTACACTAAAGCCTTTGACTGTGTGGATCACAACAAACTGGAAAATTCTGAAAGAGATGGGAATACCAGACCACCTTATTTGCCTCCTGAGAAATCTGTATGCAAGTCAAGAAGCAACAGTTAGAAATGGACATGGAACAGACTGGCTCTAAATTGGGAAAGGAGTACATCAAGGCTGTATATTGTCACCCTGTTGATTGAACTTATATGCAGAGTACATTATGCGAAATGCTGGGCTGGATGAAGCAAAAGCTGGAATCAAGATTGCCAAGAGAAATATCAATAACCTCAGATATGCAGATGATACCACCCTAATGGCTGAAAGTAAAGAGGAAATAAAGAGGCTCTTGATGAAGGTGAAAAAGGAGAGTGAAAAGGCTGGCTTAAAACTCAACATTCAAAACACTAAGATCATGGCATCCGGTCCCTTCACTTCATGGCAAACAGATGGAGAAAAATGGCAAGAGTGAGAGACTTTATTTTTTTAGGCTCCAAAATCACTGCAAATGGTGACTGCAGCCATGTAATTAAAAGACCCTTGCTCCTTGGAAGAAAAGCTATGACAAACCTAGATAGCCTATTAGAAAGCAAAGACATCAGTTTGCTGACAAATGTCTGTATAGTCAAAGGTATGGTTTTTCTAGTAGTCATGGACCATAAAGAAGGCTGAGTGCAGAAAAACTGATGCTTTTTACCTGTGGTTTTGCAGAAGACTCTTGAGAGTCCCTTGAACTGCACAGAGTTCAAACTAGTCAACCCTAAAGGAAATCAACCCTGAATATTCACTGGAACAACTGATGCTGAAGCTTCGATACTTTGGTCACCTGATGTGAAGAGCTGACTCACTGGAAAAGACCCTGATGCTGGGAAAGACTGATGGCAGAAGGAGAAAAGGGGACAAGAGAAGATAAGATAATTGGATGGCATCACTGACTCAGTGGACACGAGTTTGAGGAAACTCCAGGTGATGGTGAAGGGCAGGGCAGCCTGGCATGCTGCAGTCCATGGGGTTGTAAAGACTCAGACACAACTGAGCGACTGAACATCAACATATAAAACAAAACGACCAAAGAAAAATATGTGATGAAGGCTCCACGTGGCCCTCCTATGCGGCCCTGCAGGGGATGAGTCTGCTGACCCGGCGGAGGGTGCAGCTCTCCCCGTCGGGGAGCTCTGAGGCGGACGACCTGCACTGTTCCTCAGTGTCCCCAAATGTGACTCTCAGGCGGCCCACGGTATAAACTTGCCAGATAATGTGCCTCCCTTTCCAGCCCCCTCTCCCACCCGCTGACCACTATTCATTCCATCTTGCACATAAGCTGCTGCTGCTGCTAAGTCGCTTCAGTCGTGTCTGTGCAACCCCAGAGACGGCAGCCCACCAGGCTCCCCTGCCCTTGGGATTCTCCAGGCAAGAACACTGGAGTGGGTTGCCATTTCCTTCTCCAATGCATGAAAGTGAAAAGTGAAAGTGAAGTCACTCAGTCGTGTGTGACACATAAGCTACATGCACTCAAATCCTTGCCTCGAGGAGCCCAAACTAACACACGCCCTCTACCCACTAAATGCTAACTAAACTCCTGTGTATCCTTCAAGGCCACCTCATCTTTCCAACCCAAGCAGTTAGGCACCTCTCTTCTACATTCCCATGACAACCTGCAGACACCGCTCCTCAATTCACCTGCTTAATTAATGTAAGAGATGTGAGGTGGGAACATGTCCTTCTAACTTTCGCATCCTCATACCAGCCACATGGAAGATGTTCAAGACATGTAGGCTGATTTTTAACCTACCAGATGCTGTACTGAGGACTAGCTTCATGGTGTGCACCTATATGGCTGCGTAAGACCCCACGTTCAGAAGGGCCTGGAGCTTTGGGTTTAATGCTCTGCAGTAGATATACAGAAATTCTTAACAAATCTATCTTTTGATTTGTGTTTCATAAGCCAAGTCCATCACAACGGCACATGATGCGGAGTATAGGTTCACAGGCGGTCCCTCCACCCTCGGCCAGGAGTGTGACCATCAGCGCCCCTGCCCGCCTGCGTCCCAGGATCTGGCCATCCCCTCTCAGGCCAGGTGTCCATGTGCTGCTGCTGCCTACAGGCACCCAATCAAAACCAGTAGGGCTGTTCAGCAGCGCACCCCTCACTGTGTCCTGGAGCTGGGCGAGGCACCGGCCGTGGCTTATCCCAGGCTGGCTGTACCACAGCACATCGGATGGGCAGGAGCAACTTGGCAGGAGCAAGCCTTTCACCCACTCGCATCTGAACATACTCCAGAACCTTTAATGGTACTTTTCCCTTGCTTTTTGAGGAGGCAGCCCTGCACCTTCATGCTGCACTGGGTCCCACAAATGATGGTGTTACGATGAGAGCTCAGGCGACACCAAAGACACACAGGAAGAGCACCCAGAAAGATGGCACGCAGAGGCATGGCACAGGACTCCCCTCCAAAGGCACCAGCAGTCGGACGCGCTTCCTCTCTCCCCTTCTCAGGGGACAGCAGAGCAGAACTAGGGTTGGGTGGTGAAAGTCTACAAGGGGAAACTTCGGAGATCTCCTGATCTCTCTTCTGTTTGAGGAAGTCTGGGTTGATAAGGGCACCTCTGATCTCCTCCAAGCCCTTCAGAACTTTTCCAGAGTTTGTGTGTGGGGCCAGGGGTAACTTCTGCTTGGAGGGAGCCTCTGGCTTCAGAGTGCTGAACAGGACCTAGGAGCGGCTGCTGTAGCTGGGCCCCAGGCTCCTGCATCTGGGCTTTGGGACACAGGTCCGTGGTGCTCTGGGACATCCTTCCCGGCCAACCAGCCCAGCTCTCAAAGCACAGGTGCAGACCCGGCTTCTGTTACTCAGATTTCTTTTTCATTCATGAAAAGAATCTAAGCATGTTCAGAGTGGTCACAGGGTACAGAAAGAAGCAGCCTGTTCTATAAGCCCGGGTGCCCACCTGCAAAGGGGTGACGACAATCATGGGGAAACCTGAGCCACGGCAGACACGGGAGAGAGAGGTTGAGAGCAGAGGCCACCACAACCGAGATGTCCGGTCTCAGCCTGAACGGGCTGCTTTGCTCCAGAGAAAAAGGAGGAAAGGGCCATGTCTGCTCTCAGACATCCACACACCCTGCAGGATTCGCCTCCTTTAGGGGGTTCGGAATGGTCTCATTGTGATTCCAACTTGCTCTCTAAGGTAAAATTCACCCTCTGTAACCACGAGCAGCACGTTATGGAATCACAAGTGACCCAGTGACCCCCACATAAACCTCTGACCCACAGGGACGGCAACCCAGCTGGCCTGGCACCCAGACACTGTTCCTTCACACCACAGCATGCCCACCGCTTCCCATGGTAGACCCAAGCAACAGGACTCTGCCTTGCTGGGCCGCTGCAGGGCATCCTGGTGGCCTAATTAGCTCTAGGAAATGTAAGTAGACACCTGTCGCCACAGTGCCTACTTGCTACAAGTTTCATCAGATTTTCCCAAAGGAAAGAGCATTCATGGCTCCCAGGGTGATCCTGTGATGAACAGGCGCACAGCTCAGGAAGCTGCTAGAGCCAGACAGAGGGAGCGAGAGCAGCAGCCCCTTCATCAGGCTGAACAAGTTTCTCGTTCCACGTAGACTACAGGTAAGCAGTTGAATGGAGCCTGGGCATCTAATGAAACCACTATAAGCGGTCTATTCACTTCTCCAAAGAAGACATACAGATGGCCAATAACCTCATGAAAAGATGCTTGACAGCACGAATTATTCAGTTCAGTTCAGTCACTCAGTCGTGTCCGACTCTTTGCGATTCCATGAATCGCAGCATGCCAGGACTCCCTGTCCATCACCAACTCCCGGAGTTCACTCAGACTCACATCCATCGAGTCAGTGATGCCATCCAGCCATCTCATCCTTGGTCGTCCCCTTTTCCTCCTGCCCCTAATCCCTCCCGGCATCAGGGTCTTTTCCAATGAGTCAACTCTTCACATGAGGTGGCCAAAGTATTGGAGTTTCAGCTTCAAAATCAGTCCTTCCAATGAACATCCAAGACTGATCTCCTTTAGAATGGACTGGTTGGATCTCCTTGCAGTCCAAGGGACTCTCAAGAGTCTTCTCCAACACCACAGTTCAAAAGCATCAATTCTTTGGCACTCAGCTTTCTTTACAGTCCAACTTCACATCCATACATGACCACTGGAAAAACCATAGCCTTGACTAGATGGACCTTTGTTGGCAAAGTAATGTCTCTGCTTTTGAATATGCTGTCTAGGTTGGTCATAACTTTCCTTCCAAGGAGTAAGCGTCTTTTAATTTCATGACTGCAATCACCATCTGCAGTAATTTTGGAGCCCCCCAAAAATAAAGTCTGACATTGTTTCCACTGTTGCCCCATGTATTTCCTATGAAGTGATGGGACCAGATGCCGTGATCTTCATTTTCTGAATGTTGAGCTTTAAGCCAACTTTTTCACTCTCCTCTTTCACTTTCATCAAGAGGCTTTCCAGTTCCTCTTCACTTTCTGCCATAAGGGTGGTGTCATCTGCATATCTGAGGTTACTGATATTTCTCCCGGCAATCTTGATTCCAACTTGTGCTTCTTCCAGCCCAGCGTTTCTCATGATGTACTCTGCATATAAGTTAAATAAGCAGGGTGACAATATACAGCCTTGACATACTCCTTTTCGTATTTGGAACCAGTCTGTTGTTCCATGTCCAGGTCTAACTGTTGCTTCCTGACCTGCACTAATTATTACAGAAATGCAAATTAAAACTACAATGTGGGGTTGGGAGGAAGATTCAAGAGGGAGGGGACATATTTACACCTATGGCTGATTCATGTTGCTGTATGGCAGAAACCAACAGAATATTGTAAAACAATTATCCTCCAATTAAAAATAAATAAAATTAAAAAAATACTACACTGAGGTACTACCTCACACTGGTCAGAATGGCCATTGTAAGACTGTCTACATATAATAAATGCTGAAGAGGATGTGGAAAAAATTTACATTCCCACCAAAAGTGGTGGGAATATAAACTGGGACAGCGCTACAGAAACCAGTATAGAGGTTCCTTAAAAATCAGCTCCCATACAGCCCAGCAAGCTCACTCCTGGGACTCTATCTGGAGCAAACTCTAATTCAAAAAGGCAACAGGCGCTCTTAGGTTCACAGCAGCACTCCTTACAATAGCCAAGACATGGAAACCACCTAAATGCCCACGGACAGATGAATGGATATGGAAGATGAAGCATGTATATATGAAAAAAGGAATATCAGTTATAAAAAAAGGATGAAATAACGCCATTTGCAGCAACATGGACGGACCCAGAGGTGATCGTACGAAGTGAAGTCAGCAAGAGAAAGACAAGCACTATATGATATCACTTATATGTGAAGCTAAAATATGACACAAATGAACTTTACAAACAGAAACAGACACACAGACACAGAAGTTTAGAACCAGTTACCAAAGGGGAATGGGGAAGGATAAATAAGGAGTTTAGAATTAGCAAATACAAACTACTACATAAAAAACAGATAAAACAAGGTCCTCCTCTACAGCAAAGGGAAGAATATTCAATATCCTGTAACAAACCATAATGGAAAGAATATGAAAAACAGTATGTATACATGGATAACTGAATCACTTTGCTGTAGAGAAGAAACTGACACAACATGAGAAATCAACTATCCTTCAGTTAAACACAAAAATCACAGGAACTTCCCTGCTGGGCCAGTGGCTAAGGATCTACCCTGCAGGGGCTTCCCTGGTGGCTCAGCGGATAAAAATCCACCTGCCAACGCATGACACGTGGGTTTGATCTCTGGTCCAGGAACATGCCACATGCCAAGGGGCAACACAACCTGTGCACCAGCTACTGAGGTCATGCGCCTGGAGCCCGTGCTCTGCAACAAGAGAGGCCACTGCAATGAGATGCCCACCACAACTGCAGAGTAGCCCCGCGCGCAGCGACTAGAGAAAAGCCCGTGCAGCAAGAGGACCCAGCACAGCCAACAGACATATACAAAAATTATTTTTCAAAATAATAATAAATGCACAAACTTAAAAAAAATTCAGTGGCACTGCAATCGTCTCTCTCAGGCTGAGAGTGTGGGAGGGTCTGTGTTCGGCATTACTATCTGGCACGGCTCTTGGCATATACTACAGCCATCTAGATTGAGGTGGCTATAAAACCCAACTGCGTGCACTCTCCTCAACGTCTATTATGTAGGACCGCTACCTCAAAAAGCCTCTCTGTCCTCTGTCTAGGCAGATCCTGGCCCACTGGCCACTGGCCCACTGCAACTGAGACTCTTTCTCCAGCTTCTTGGTCAAGGAGCAGGCCCCTGCAGTGACAGTTATCAGCACCAAAGTGTTCCTCATAAAGTTCACATCACCACAGTGAAGTGGAGAAACCACAGATGTGGATCCACCACACAGACCTATCAGCTGCCGCACACACCACTTACTATCTCTCCGTACAAGTGTCATCATCAGCAGAGGAACAAGGGAATAACTGCCGCCTTCAAGGATGTCAGGCGAGCAAATGAAACAGCATGCGGGGAAGCGCTCGCACGCGAAGCCAGTGCTCAGTGAAGATGAGTCTCCACTCCCTCTCGCCAGCCCAGCCCCACCCCGAGGGCTCCCACCCGCTTCCCAGGACTGATGTTCCTCCAGAAACACGTGTGGGATCTAAGACAGGCGTCTGCCCAGCTGGGCTGCAACTGGGCTGCAACTGGGCTGCTGCTGCTGCTGCTCAGTCACCAGGCTGCGGCCGACTCTTTGTGAGCCCATGGACTGCAGCATGCCTGGCTTCCCGGTCCCTCACCATCTCCCAGAGTTTGCCCAAGTTCAAGTCCACTGAATCAGTGATGCCATCCAACCATCTCATCTTCTATTACCTTCTTCTCCTTCTGCCTTCAATCTTTCCCAGCATCAGGGTCTTTTCCAGTGAATCGGCTCTTCACACCAGGTGGCCCAAGAACTGGAGCTTCAGCTTCAGCGTCCGTCCTTCCAGTGAGTATCCAGGATTGGTTTCTTTTAGCATGGACAGGTATGATCTCCTTGCTGTCCAATGCACTCTCAAGACTCTTCTCCAGCACCACAGTTCGAAAGCAGCAATTCTCCGGCACTCTGCCTTCTTTTGTGGTCCAACTCTCACATCCATACCTGACCACTGCAAAGACCACAGCATTGATTATATGGAACTTTATTGGCAAAGTGATGTCTCTGCTTTTTAACACACTGCCTTGGTCATAGCTTTCATTGCAAGAAGCAACTATCTTCTAATTGTAAGGTTGCAGTCACCATCCACAGTGATTTCAGAACCCAAGAAGAGGAAATGTATCAGTGCTTCCACCTTTTCCCCTTCTATTTGCCATGCAGTCATAGCAGCAAATGTCATGATCTTCATTTTCTGAATGCTGACTTTTAGCCAGCTTTTTCACTCTCCTGTTTCACCCTCATCAAGAGGCTCTTTAGTTCCTTTTGCCTTCTGCAATTAGAGTGGTATCATCTGCATACCTGAGGTTGTTGATATTTCTCGCAACAATCTGGATTCCACCTGTAACTCAGCCAGCCCAGCATTTCGAATGGTGTGCTCTGCATATGAGTTAAATAAACAGGGTGACAATGTACAGCCTTGGGGTACTCCTTTCTCAATTTTGAACATCAGCTGTTCCAAATAAGGTTGTAACTACTGCTTCTTGACCTGCATACAGTTTTCTCCAGAGACAGGTAACATGGTCTGGTATTCTCATCTCTTGAAGAGTTTCCCACAGTTTGTTATGATGCACACAGTCAAAAGCTTTAGCGTACTCAATGAAACAGAAGTAGATGTTTTTCTGGAATTCCCTTGCTTTCTCTATGATCCAATGAATGTTGGCAATTTGATCTCTAGTTCCTCTGACTTTTCTAAACCCAGCTTGTACATCTGGAAGTTCTTGATTCAAGTATTGCTGAAGCCTAGCTTGAAGGATTTTGAGCATAACATTACTAGCATGGGAGATAAGTGCAATTGTCCAGTAGTTTGAACATTCATAAAGAAAGCTGAGTGCCGAAGAATTGATGCTTTTGAACTGTGGTGTTGGAGGAGACTTTTGAGAGTCCCTTGGACTGCAAGGAGATCCAACCAGTCCATCCTAAAGGAGATCAGTCCTGGGTGTTCACTGGAAGGACTGATTTTGAAGCTGAAACCCCAATACTTTGGCCACCTGATGCGAAGAGCTGACTCATTTGAAAAGACCCTGATGCTGGAAAGAGTGAGGGAAGGAGGAGAAGGGGACAAAAGAGGATGAGATGGTTGGATGGTATCACCAACACAATGGACATGGGTTTGGGTGGACTCCGCAGTTGGTGATAAACAGGGAGGCCTGGCGTGCTGTGGTTCATGGGGTCACAGAGTCACACACAACTGACTGACGGAACTGAACTGAACTTGAACGTTCTTTAGTACTGCCTTGTTGGGAAACTGGGATGAAGACTGACCTTTCTAGTCCTGCGGCTGCTGCTGGGTTTTCCAAATTTCTTGACATACTGAGTGGATCACTTTAAAAAGCATCATCTTTTAGGATTTTAAGTAGCTCTACTGGAATTTCATCATCTCCACTAGCTTTAGTGGCAGCAGTGCTTCTTAAGGCCCACTTGACTTCACACTCCAGGATGTCTGGCTCTAGGTGAGTGATTACACCATTGTGGTTATCCGGGTCAATAAGATCTTTTCTGTACAGTTTTATGTGTATTCCTGCCACCTCTTTTTGATCTTTTCTGCTTCTGTTAGGTCTTCACCACTTCTGTCTTTTCTGTGTCCATCACTGCATGAAATGTTCTTTTGATATCTCAAATTTTCTTGAAGCCATCGGTAGTCGTTCCCCATTCTGTTGTTTTCCTCTACTTCTTCGCATTGTTCATTGAAAAAGGCCTTCTTGTCTCTCTCTGCTCTTCTCTGGAACTCTGCATGCAGGTGAGCATACCTTTCCCTGTCTCCCTTGCTTTTTGCTTTTCTTCTGCAACTGGGCTACAATGGTTGCTCAATACTGTTATTATCACATCTGCCTCTTCTCCTATCCCCCACCCCATTCTAATTCACCTTGAGTCAAGGAATCTTCCATACTTGAGACCTTAGCCCCAAAGGTCAGAAAGTTTTCATACCAGAGGCCCCTATCACAAATCCAAGGACAATTTGTTTTGAAACACATGTGTGATTTCAAATTATTCATTCAAAGATAAATCCCAGTTGTACCCAGCTACATTCACAGCTGCTGCCCACCTCACACACTCCCTGTCTGGGAAGCTGTCTGGACCCGGCTAGCCAAATCCAATCCTCAGAAGGTGAATGGCAAGAAGAAACACCCTTTCCTTTCTGGTACTAGAGCTGTCCTTGTGGAAAGGGAGTCACAACTACCTCTTCAACTGCCCATTGAGAAAACAAGTTTAATTCAGGGTGTTCATCCATTATGGATTTACTTAACACCCTTCCAGGTGCAAAGGCACATACACAGAGGCTATCACAGAAGTGAGAATTTATGACAGGGGAGCTGGACACCACCCACCCCTACAGAAGGCGAGAGGAGCAATAATGACCATGAGCGTCACCACTGCTGCTATAGAAGTCAGAATAAAAAATACTTTTAGCTGAGATGTGGTAGAACTTTTCAAGAGAGACACACAGTCTAGTGTTCTCAGCATGTGGGCCCCTGGCCTGGGAAGCTGTTTAGAGACGCAAGTTCTTGGCTTCACTCAGACCTGACGAACGAGAAACTCTGGGGTAGAGCCCGGCAGTTTCGTTTAACGGGCCTTCCTGGTGATTCTGATGCTAGCGCAGCTTTAAGAATCTCTGCCCAAGCACATGAGCCAGACCTAGAAAAGGATGATTCTGAAAGACAGAGATGCATAAATTGACGTAAAGGAAAGAATACAAGCAAAACCAAGAGCTGGGTTCTCCGAACACTCCTAATTCATCAGATGCAGGATAAAGCCATAAGCATCTTATCATGTACAACACAAATTATCAAAGTTTAAACAAATACACTGAGCCAGAGTGAGGAGACCAGGGGAACACAGTGCCACAGCTGCAGGCACCAGGATCCCTGGCCTGGATCTGAACTTGGTTCCCTGCTCATTGGTTGTGTAGACCAGGCAAGCTTTAATCTTCCATTCTCCCTTTGGTTAAATGGAAATATAACTGGACCATTTCCCAAGGTTTTTATGAGGATCAATGAGACATTTAATTATATACCTGCTGAAGCACCCAGCAGGAAATTCTCAATGAATATGCTCATCTTTCCTTGTCCTAATTAAGGAAGAACTTGGGATCATTAACAACTGAACAACGAGTTCAGTCCTGAACCATCCTTCTTCCAGCACAGCAATGCAAACTTCTATAAACATTAGATGTGCAACAAATCTGAAAACCAGAATTCTTCCCAGAGACAAGGACGAGGTGGGCTCTTTTCTTGTCAGTGTTTGAGAGCCAAAGGGGACCACTGGTTGTCACCTTACATCAAGCCTCTCCTTCTACAGTGTCTTCATCAGCCGCAGCTTTCAGGGTTCTCCAGGGCCCTGGGACAGCTCAAAAGACATGGAGAGACGGCGGCACAGCCTCCCAACAGTGCGGTGAGTGCGGCGGCCCTGGGACCAGAGGTCAGAGGAGGCTCCCCAGGAACCCAAGAAAATGACTGGAGAGGGAAGTGCCTGGTGATCCAGTGGTTAAGAATCCACCTTGCAATGCAGGAGACACCGGTGCGATCCCTGGTCCAGGACCTAAGACCCCACATCCTGCAAGACAACTAAGTCCAACATGCCACAACCAGAGAGCCCGCACACTGCAAGTACTGGGCCCACACAACTGGAGTCCATGCGACAAAAGATCCCGCGAGAGGCAATGACAGGCCCATGTGTAGAAAACCCTATCCTGGGATTAGCCTGCAACACTGATGGGATCCCAAGAAGTGTTGAAATGGACTGTTCTTGCAACACTCCAAGGCTCCTGCTCTTAACCAGATACCAAAAGGAAGCTACCACTGCTGAGAAGGAAAATTAAAAGATCACACTTTTATTCACCCTGCAGTTTCTTAGAAACATCTCAACGTTATTTTGAGAACTTCTCAATAATATGAACAAACCTGGCGACTTACTAAATTAGGGTGAGCCTGGGCTGTTTTAGTGCAGCGGCTTCCACCCCAGGACTAGAGGTTCCCACTGGTGGCCCGGAATGAGCCTCAAGTTCCACTGTGTAAAAAGACACAGTCCAAGGGCTACACAACAGTCAGGGTTAGGAAGTCGACTGGCCTACCATATCCAGGGCAACTTGGAAACATACCAGCAGGCTAAGATGCAGAGCCCCGTGAAGAGAATGATGGGGATGGGGTAGGACGCACAGAACAGCCCATGGTTGTAGAAGGCCTGAGATATCTTCTCACGCAGCCTTTCAGTCAGGGTCATCCTCAGCTGAAGTCACCTTGCTGCCATCCCGGAAAGTGACCATGGATCAGCCTGGCACACGCTGGATGGCACTGACAACGTACACCATTTGCAGACACCTGGCAAGAAGGGAGAAAAGCGAATTAGCAAGGAGGACCTGGCCGTGAACATTAGGGCACCCAGGGGAGGTGGCAGGGACGTGGAGACCGAATCAGGATGTGTACAGGTAAGAGCTGGAGACATCAACTCCAACCCCCACACTCATATACACACGTGCATAATCTTGGTCAGCTCCTAGTGACTGTGGGCAGTGTCCAAGTAAGTCTAACCAAAGAAACCAAAAAACTGCCCCTCTAGCTCTAGTGACAAACTGTCAACCATTTTCCACATTAGGCACTTTCTTAAAAAGGCCACTTCCTCGAGAGGGCATTGTTCTCACATGTGGCACAGGAGAGCATGCCTGTGTAATTGACAGCAACTTCAGCTGCTCTCGGCCAAATGGACATTCTGGAAACCCTCCCCCCTGTTCTCTGTGCAAAGGCCAGACCAAGAGAAATCCTTGGGAAAAACCTTCAAGGACTGACCCCTCAAAAAAACACGTTTCTTGCACAAACAGTGATTCACTGATAAAGAATGTTCAGTAAGGTCAGCCCTCAACGTAAAAACACCAGAAAGCCTAGGCCCCTGGCATAAAACAAACTGCACTGCAAGGTGGAAGTCTCTGCTTCTGGTCCCCCGTTGTTCTGGGAACATGTGGGGCAGAGGGCCCCTTCTGCTGCTGCTGCCCAAGCTGTCTCCTTCTTTGAGTGACAGCGCCCAGCGCGACTCAGAACACCAGCTTTCTGCACAAGATCCGCCCTGCACGGACTGTCAGTTAAGGTCCCCTCCCTGACCCCCACCAGGCTGGTCATGTCTGTCTCCCTGGACTTTGACTTCTAACAAAAAGAAGCAAAACTGGACATGGCGGTACTGAATCCTCCCCGAGAGGTTCTGGCTCCCAGATCACTGCGCTGCTCTGGCTCCAGTCCTTTCTGAAGACTCATTAGGTCTTCCTTCTGGCCATCCCATAGTCTTCCAATTAAATCTCTGTTTTGTCTGTGCGTTGCTTCCCAACAGAGAAACTTACACCCAAAAAATCAGAATATAAAATTCTAATAGAAAGGCCCAAAGAATTCCTTTCCCTGCTGAGCTCTCCAATGAAATTCACGTTTAAATCTACTTCTGGAATTCCCCAGTGGTTCAGTGGTTAAGAATCTGCCTGCCAATGCAGGGGACACAGGTTCAATCCCTGGTCTGGGAAGATTTCACACGCTGTGGAGCAACGAAGCCCATGGACCACAACCACTGAGCGCGTTGTACTAAAGCCCATGAGCTGCAACTACTGAAGGCCGTGCGCACCGACAGCCCGTGCCCCACAGCAGCAGAAGCCATGGCAAGGAGAGACCACGCAGCACAACTAGAGAGCAGCCCCCTGCCCGCTGCAACTAGACAGAAAGCCAGCGCACAGCAATAAAGACCAAGCACAGCCATTACATTAACAGATAAAAATAGAACTATTTCTTAAAAAAAAAAAAATTGACTTCTCCTGTTCCATGTTGCTATTTTCCAGTCTGTGCTACACAGAACCTGCCCAGATGTGTCTCTTGGCGTGATCTGGTTCACTGATGAAACCCAGGCCAAAGAGGTGATGCCTCAGCAGTGTGACACCAGAAAAGAGAAGCAGAAGCAGTCACACCACAGCCGGTTAACAAGAAGGGATTCACTCCATCCGCCTTCCCGGAGGCACACGCCTCAAGCATGCGCGCAATCCTCCAGTCCAAGAACCTTCTAAGGAAACATGACCCAGAGCCCTCTGTGGGTCAACTCAAAAGGCAGCAGGCAGGGGAGCCAGCAAGTGACAGCTCTGCCCAAGTAGCAGAGCTGCTAACAAGAGCCCAGCCCCCCAGGCTCACCTGCAGCCTCAGAGCTCACGAAGGTCTCAGGCCAGGGCCCGCGGCAGGACCCCGCAGCTGCGCTCCCCGCCAGCATAACCCAGGACTCTGGGGAAGCGACCTTTCTGCTCCCACGCCCCTAACCCTCCGTCCTGCCCCAAGGGGGAAACAAACACTAATGAGAAGCCTGTTTGTAGAAAGACACTGTCAGGAACAAGCTGGAGCTTTTCCAACCTCAGTCCTCTGCCAAGCCCCACATCTCTTCCCTTAAAGGTCCCCAAACCAAGCCCACCAGGAAACTGTGATGCTACTAATCCTAATCTCCTTCTCAGGCCTCTTCTGTTCTCTTATACATGAAATTACTAATATGAGAAAAAAAAAAAAAAGAAAAACATCTCCCTTCCATTCTGCAGCAAGTACAAGTCTTTCTGACATGATCTTAGTCATTTTCAGTTCCCATTCATCTTGATTACGGAGTAAAGTTATGACCAACCTAGATAGCATATTCAAAAGCAGAAACATTACTTTGCCAACAAAGGTCCGTCTAGTCAAGGCTATGGTTTTTCCTGTGGTCATGTATGGATGTGAGAGTTGGACTGTGAAGAAAGCTGAGCGTCGAAGAATTGATGCTTTTGAACTGTGGTACTGGAGAAGACTCTTGAGAGTCCCTTGGACTGCAAGGAGATCCAACCAGTCCATTCTGAAGGAGATCAGCCCTGGGATTTCTTTGGAGGGAATGATGCTAAAGCTGAAGCTCCAGTACTTTGGCCACCTCATGAGTTGACTCATTGGAAAAGACTCTGATGCTGGGAGGGATTGGGGGCAGGAGGAGAAGGGGATGACAGAGGATGAGATGGCTGGATGGCATCACCAACTTGACGGACGTGAGTCTGAGTGAACTCTGGGAGTTGGTGATGGAGGCCTGGCGTGCTGCAATTCATGGGGTCCAAAGAGTCGGACACGACTGAGCAACTGAACTGAATTGAATTGTTCATTTTCATAGCACCCGGAAAACAAAATCATAAAACAAACAAAAAAAAGAAATCCAAATTCTAGTTCATTACACAGCCCACCTACCTGAACCTGGCAAGAGAATTACTTATCTTTCCTCCACTATGTTCACTTTGACACGAAGCTATTCTAAAGCACAATTTATCCAACCTGAACTGAAATTTTCTTTCCTACATCGCCCCACACTTATAAATTTCTTCAGCTCAAAATCTACACTCTGAACTCAGCTTCCTGAATTTAAAGAGACACAACAGTTTTTATGTGATATATACACATACAGTGGAATGTTATTCGGCCACAGAAAGGAATGAGGTTCTGACATACACTACAACATGGACAGACCCTCCAAACATGCTAAATGAAATAAGGCAGACGCAACAAGACAAACTGTATATGATGCCACTTATAAGAAACATCTAGATTAGGAAAATTCATAGAGACAGAAGACAGATTAGAGGTTACTAGGAGCCTGGGGACAGAGAGGATTGGGAGTTACTAATTACAGCTGCTTTCTGGGGTGATGAAAAGTTTTAGAAATAGATAATGGTGATGGCTGCACAACACTGTGAATGTAATTAATGTCCCTGAATCGCACAATTAAAAATAGTTAACATGGCAAATTTTATGTTTATACATATTTTAACACAATAAAAAATAATTTAAGAAATTAAAAACATAATTTAAAAAAATAAAAAATAGTAACTTAAAATAATTTTTAAAAATTAAAAACAGACAGAATATGTAGAAGGGATGGAGGCTCTGGGGGCCTGAGCGGACCTATTACACAAAAATGCAAATGATTTTGTCCAATGCCTTCATGGGAGACCCTGCTACAAGCAAAAACAAAGGGCTCTGTTGTTATAGACCCACATTACAGAGCTGTATGTATAAAGAAAAAACACTATTGGAACCAGGACAAAGAACAGCCCTGGAGGAAGTCTATGGAGAGGACAAGCCCAGATCAAGTCAGACCCACTGGCTCAGAGGACAAAGGGTACAAAGAACAGGAGGAGTCCCTGAGGGCGGGCTGGGGAGGCAGACTGGTGCCACTGTGTCACGGGCTTGCCGAACCCGTGATTCTGAACCTGCCCTGAACCAGACCACAAAGGCCCAAGTTTTAGAAAAATCCATACACGTAACATACATTAACATAGAACATTACTTTTTTAAAAAAGAGATGATGGTCTATTTTGTGCCTGTATTCACCAAACTTTCAGCATTTAAAATTCTCTTCAACCAACTCACAAAAGTTAAACACTCAACCAAGAAAAATAAATGTGTCAAAGCCCCAAGAAGAGAGTAGGAAAAGAGATGCAAAAGACAACATAGACTGCAGGCTCTGTCTCAAAGCTTTCCAAGACCACTTGTTGAAAAGCCTTACCATCTCCCCTAAATTTCAGCCATACTGGACCCATCATGCTTATTCTTACCACAAATATTTACTCTCTCCTTTCTCTGGAATAAATACCCAGAAGCGAAACTGCTAGGAAACATAAAATGTACTATACAACCTAAGACTGCCAACATATTTTCCAGAGTGCCCACACCGCTTTCCACCAGATGGACTTTGTTTCTTGGCATCCTCACCAGCATTTGATATTGCTACTATTCTTTATTTTAGTAGGATTAATAGAGTGTATAGGTATCTCATTTGATCTTGATTTGCATTTCCCTAATGGATAGTGAGAGGAAAAGGAGAAAAGGAAAGACACACCCATTTGAATGCAGAGTTTCAAAGAATAACAAGGAGAGATAAGAAAGCTTTCTTCAGTGATCAATGCAAAGAAATAGAGGAAAACAACAGAATGGGAAAGACTAGAGATCTCTTCAAGAAAATTAAAGACACCAAGGGAACATTTCATGCGAAGAAGGGCACAATAAAGGACAGAAATGGTGTGGACCTAACAGAAGCAGAAGATATTAAGAAGAGGTGGCAAGAATACACAGAACTGTACAAAAAAAGATCTTCATGACCCAGATAACCACAATGGTATGATCACTCACCTAGAGCCAGATATCCTGGAATGTAAAGTCAAGTGGGGCTTAAGAAGCATCACTATGAACAAAGCTAGTGGAGGCGATCAAATTCCAGTTGAGCTATTTCAAATCCTAAAAGATGATGCTGTGAAAGTGCTGCACTCAATATGTCAGCAAATTTGGAAAACTCAGCAGTGGCCACAGGACTGGAAAAGGTCCGCTTTCATTCTAATGCCAAAGAAAGGCAATACCAAAGAATGTTCAAACTACTGCACAATTGTACTCATTTCACACGTTAATAAAGTAATGCTCAAAATTCTCCAAGCCAGGCTTAACAGTACATTATCTGTGAACTTCCAGATGTTCCAGCTGGATTTAGAAAAGGCAGAGGAACCAGAGATCAAATTACCAACATTCACTAGATCATCGAAAAAGCAAGAGTTCCAGAAAAACATCTACTTCTGCTTTATTGACTACACCAAAGCTTTTGACTGTGTGGATCACAATGAACTGTGGAAAATTCTTCAGGAGATGGGAATACAAGACCACCCTACCTGCCTCCTGAGAAATCTGTATACAGGTCAAGGAGCGACAGTTAGAACTGGACATGGAACAACAGACTGGTTTCAAATCGGGAAAGGAGTATATCAAGGCTGTATATTGTCACCCTGCTTATTTAACTTATACGCAGAATACATCAACATCATGTGAAATGCCAGGCTGAATGAACCACAAGCTGGAATCAAGATTGCTGGGAGAAATATCAATAACCTCATATACAGATGGGCAGATGACATCACACTTACGGCAGAAAGCGAAAAGCCTAGAGGAACTTCAGAGTCTCTTGATGAAAGTGAAAGAGGAGAGTGAAAAAGTTGACTTAAAACTCAACATTCAGAAAACTAATATCATGGCATCCAGTCCCATCACTTCATGGTCAATAGATGGGGAAACAATGGAAACAGTGAAGAGACTTCATTTTGGGGGGCTCCAAAATCACTGCAGATGGTGACTGCAGTCATGAAATTAAAAGACACTTGTTCCTTGGAAGAAAAGCTATGATCAACCTAGACAGCATATTAAAAAACAGAGACTACTTTACCAACAAAAGTCTGTCCAGTCAAAGTTAGTTAAATCTTCTTTAAAGATTTGACAGAATTTACTAGTGAAGCCATCTGATCTTGGGCTTTTTCCTTCTGTGTGGGAAGTTTTTAAACTATTAACTCAATCTCTTTATCTGTCAAGTCTATTCAGATTTTCTATTTCTTCTTGAATAAATTTTGTTAGTTTGTGTTTCCAGAAATTTGTCTATTTCACCTAGGCTATCGAATTTATTAGCATAATATTTGCTGTTCATAGTGTTATAGTCATTTTTATTACTGAAGGTTGGTGGTCCCGTCCCGTCCCCACTTTCTGTAATGATTCCAGTTATTTGAGCTTCCTCTTATTCTCTGTTGATCTTTTAATAAAACAAACTCTAGCTTTTATGTACTTCACTATCTTCCTAGTCTCTCTGCATGTGTTTACACTCTAGTCTTTATTATTTTCTTCCTTCTGTTTGTTTTGGGTTTATTTTTCTCTTTTCTAGCTTCTTTTTCTTCTTTCTCTAGTTTCTTAAGGTTACTGATCTGTTTTTTCTTTCTTAATACAGGCACTAACAGTTGTAAATTTCCCTCTAAATACAACTTTAGTTGTATCCCACAGCTTCTGTATTTGTGAATTTTTGTTTTGTTTTCATTCATCTCAGAAGTATTTCCTAATGCCTCACGTACTTTCTTCTTTGATCCACTAGGTATTTAGGAGTTGCTGAGATTTCCTTATATAATATATTCTAGATATTCTAGATGTAAGTCCCTGCCAGATATGCTGTTCACAAATATTTTCTTCAAATCTGTAACCTGTCTTCTTAAAAATTCTTTTATTTATCCTAATTTATTTTCCCCTTTACGGGTCATGCTTTAGGTGCCATGTATAAGAATTCTTCACCAGACCTCCTTGGTGGTGCAGTGGATAGGAATCCACCTTTCAAAGCAGGGGACACAGGTTCGATCCCTGGTCTGGAAAGATCCCACATGCTGAGAAGCAACTAAGTCAGTGGGCCACAGCCACTGAGACGGCGCTCTAGAGCTTGCAAGCCACAGTTACTGAGGCCACAAGCCACAACGACTGAAGCCCACGCACCCTAGCGCCTGCACACCGCAACTACTGGAGCCTTCACTCTACAGAGTCTGTGCTCTGCAACCTGAGAAGCCACCACAATGAGAAGCGATGAGAAACTCGTGCAGAGTAGCCCCTGCTCGCCGCAACTGGAGAAAGTCCATGCAAAACAATGAGCACCCAGCACAGTCAAAGGGAAAAAAATTAAAATGCTACAATAGACAAAAAATAAATTTTTAAAAAAGAATTCTTCACGAAGCCTTACTTCTGAAATTTTTCTCTGATGTTTTCTCCTAAAATTTTTAATTCTTGTATATTAGTGGCTCAGTGGTGTTGGACTCTCTGCGACCCCATGGACTACAGCCCACCAGGCTTCTCCGCCCATCTTCTGGAACCAGAGATCAAATCTGGGTCTCCCGCATTGCAGGCCATTGTTTACTGTCTGAGCCCACCTTAATTCTATGAAACATGTGAGTCACTTTTTTGTGTAGATGTGAGGTTAGGTGTGCATTTTGTTTTTCCCCGTGGATAACCAATTGTTGCAACACCGCATGTTAAAAAGACTACCTTTCCTCCACTGAATTGCCTTGGCACCTGTCTTAGCCCTCTGGGCTGTTACAACAGAAATAGCATACACTGGGTTGCTTAAACAATAAATATTTACTCTTGCCACTTCTGGAGTCTAGGAAGTCCAAGCCGAGGCACTGGCAGGTTCAGCTGCTGCTGAGGGCCCATCTCCTGGTTCACAGACGCCGTCTTCTCACCGTGCCTTCACATGGCAGAAAAAGCAGTCAGAGCTCTCTGCGGCCTCATTTACCAGGGCAGGTTCCCATTCATGAGGACTCCACCCTCACGACTTAACTATCCCCCGCAAAGGCTATGACTTCCTAACATAATCACACTGAGGGTTTCAACATAAGAATTTGTGCGGGACACAAACATTCAGTCAAAAAGCAACTGGCTGTACTTGTGAGTCTATTTCTAGGTTTTCTAAACTGTTCCACTGATCTGTGTGTCCATCCCTCCCCCAACACCACGAGGTCTTGATGACTGTAGCTCTAAAGTCTTGAAATGGGTAAAGAGATTCCTCTCATTTTACTCTTCTTCAAAATTGTTTTACCCTTTCTAGTTTCTTTGCCTTTCCATATAGATATTAGAGTAATCTTGTCTACGTCTAAAAAAAATCTTGATAGGAATTACAATAAACTTGCATTATCAATTTTGAGAAGAATTGATGTTGCTCCTATGTTTAGTCTTCCAACCTATGAACAAAATGTCTCTATTTATTTTATCTTTTATTCCACCCCCCCCGCCCCCCGCCCTTGGCAGCACTGCAGCTTATGGGATCTTAGTTCCCTGACCAGAGATTGAACTCATGTCCCCTGCAATGGAAGCATAGAGTCGTAACCCCTCACAGGAACTCCCTCTTTAATCATTACTGTATTATGTTAATCATTACTGTTTTTAGCGTACAAGTGTCGTACATGTTTTATTAGATTTACACCCAATTTTTTTTTACTGGTTCTGTTTTCAATTTTAGTTTCCCCATGTTAATCGCTAGTACAAAGGAATATAACTGATTTCAATATGTTGCTCTTGTATCCTGCATTTGTGCTGAACTCGATAATCAGTTCCAGTCTTTTTTGTACATTTCTTGGGATTTTCTAAGTAGAATATCATGTCAACTGCAAAAGAAACATCCTATAATGTCCACACACACTTTTACGGCACTCCATCTCCACTCCTTCTGAGACTTTGATAACATGAAAGATAAACATTTTGTTATTTTCCCATGGGCCCCTGAAGATCCCTTCATTTTCCTTCAGTTTATTTTAAAAACCTGTTGTTCAAATACATACGTTTTACCCTTCTACCTTCAAGTTAACTGACTTCTTAATATATCTCTATTCTGTCACTGAGTCCACTCAATCAATTTTAAATATAGTTTCAGTTATAAAACTTCCAATGTAAGTGTCTATCTTTCCATTTGTTTCAGAAATGCTCACCGTCGAGAGGAATAATGTGGTAGTCCAGGGGTAGAGAATCTGCCTGCCAACGCAGGAGACATGGGTTTGACCCCTGGTCCAGTAAGATCCCAAAAGCTGCGGAGCAACTAAGCCCATGTGCCGCAACTATGGAGTCTGCGCTCTAGAGCGGGGGAGCCGCAACGCCTGAAACCTGCACCTACAGACCCCGTGCTCCACTACAAGACAAGCCTCTGCGACGCGAATCCTGTGCGCCACAACCAGCGAGTAGCCTCCACCTGCCGCAACCAAAGAGCCCACGCAGCAACAAAGACAAAGCACAGCCAATATAAACAAACTTATAAAAAAGAATGTGCACCCTCAAGTATTAGAGCCAGGTTTTAACTAATAATTATAGTTTAAATTCCTTTGTTGATTCCAACATCTCTATTATGTCATGACGGCCATCTGTTGACTGTCTTTTCCCCTTAGGAGATGATAAGATTTTCCTGATTGCTTATATGTGGAGTAACTTTGAATGTTTGGATACTATGCTACAGTATTCTGGATCTTGTTCAAGTCCAATAGAAAATGGTGGGGTTTTTTTTTTTTTAGTTTTTAATTGGATGATATTTGCTTTACAATATTGTGTTGGTTTCTGCCATTATCAACATGAATCAGCCAAAGGTATACATATGCCCCCTCCCTCCTCCCCCCTCCCACCCCAAGCCACCCCTCCAGGCTGTCACAGTCCCTGATTTGAGCTCCCTACCTCATACAGCAAATTCCCACTAGCTAACTGTTTCACATATTGCAGTGTATATGTTTCCATCCTGCTCTCTCAATTCGTCCCACCCTCTCCTTCCCTGACTGGGTCCACGAAAGTCTGTTCTCTATGTCTATGTATCCACTGCTGCCCTGCAAATAGGTTCATCAGTACCATCTTTCTAGACTCCATATATATGCATTGATATGTGGTATTTGTCCTTCTCTCTCTGACCCATCTCACTATGTGTAACAGGTTTCAGGTCCATCCACTTCATTAAGACTGACTCAAACGTGTTCTTTTACTGGCTGAGTAACATTCCATGGTACACACGTACCACAACTTCTTTATTCACTCATCCGTCAATGGACATCTAGGTGCTTCCATGTCCTAGCTATGGTAAACAATGCTGCAGCAAAAACTGGGGTACATGTGTCTCTTTCAATTATGGTTTTCTCAGGGTATATGCCCAGTAGTGGGATTTTTGGGTCATATGGTAGTTCTATTCCTAGTTTTTTAAGGAAAAAAAAGATGAAACACTTCAGGAATTTGCATGTCATCCTTGTACAGGGGCCATGCTAATCTTCTCTGTATTGTCCCGATTTCAGTGTATGTGCTGCTGAAGCGAGTGCACATTTTTGTTTTAGCAGCAATCTCCCTGATTAAGTCCAATCCACAAATTCCTATCCTCTCTCCCTGGGCTGTGGTTCCAACACCAGATCATTTCAAAGCCCCTGCGGTATCATTCTGACTTGTCTCAAGCGTACTGTGCAGATTCCGGCACATGACTTGGGCAGCAGTCTAGCCTCTGGTGTGCTGTTTAGGGTCAAATGCACAGATAATATTTAGGAGAATCTAAGAGTTCATACACGGTATTACGGGTTCACTTTGTTGAGTTCCTTCCTGTTTACAGGGCTTCCCTGACAGCTCAGCTGGTAAAGAATCGCCTGCAATGCAGGAGACCCCGGTTCACTTCCTGGGTAAGGAAGATCCGCTGGAGAACGGATAGGCTACCCACTCCAGTATTCTTGGGCTTCCCTTGTGGCTCAGCTGGTAAAGAATCTGCCTGCAATGAGGGAGACCTAGGTTTGATCCCTGGGTTGGGAAGATGCCCTGGAGAAGAGAAAGGCTACCCACTCCAGTCCATGGGGTCGCAAAGAGTCGGACATCACTGAGCGACTTTGACGTTCCTCTTTACAACCTCTCCAAGACATTCCAGCTCCCAGAGGACCTTTAGCGGGTCTACTGGCAAGAAAGGAAAGAATTTCATTTCTTTCTACTGCTGAGCACCTCCCAGAACTATGATTGCTTCCCAGGTCAAGTAGTAAGAATTGAGAACAAAATCAGCAAATTTCTCCATGCTCTTGAGACCATAATCCCTGTAAATAAAAGGATTCCTCTCCCTGCTGGCTGCCAATGTCATTATTGCCTTCACCACCACAAAATTTCATGGGAGACAAGAGCATGAGAAAATGGAAGGGAAGAAAACAAACAAGACACCAGACTTTCCTCCTGCATCCCTACCCTCCAATCTCTTAAGAAATCCCATTCTCACTCCTCAGCCTAGAAGGACAGGCTTCTCTTGGAATTCTGTCTAAACCTAGTGTCCAGTTCCAGGTTCTGGGTTACCTTTGAGTCCATGCTAGAAGATACTCTATGGAGAGAAAAAACAAAAACAGTTTCCTTTCCAACCGCCGGTCCATGCCATCGGCCCTAGTCATTTAAGTGTATTTAGCCAGGACTTCCCAGGTGACACTAGTGGTAAAGAACCTGCCTGCCAATGCTGGAGATGTAAGAGACGCAGAGAGAATGGGCTTCCCTGGTAGCTCAGCTGGTAAAGAATTTGCCGGCAATGCAGGAGACCCTGGTTCAATTCCTCGGTTTGGAAGTTCCCCTGGAGAAGGGACAGGCTACCCACTCTAGTTTTTTGGGCTTCCCTGGTAGCTCAGCTGGTAAAGAATTTGCCTGCAATGCAGGAGACCCTGGTTCAATTCCTCAGTCTGGAAGTTCCCCTGGAGAAGGGACAGGCTACCCACTCTAGTTTTTTGGGCTTCCCTGGTAGCTCAGATGATAAAGAATGTGTCTATAATGCGGGAGACCTGGGTTTGATCCCTGGGCTGGGAAGATCCCCTGCAGGAGAGCACAGCAACCCACTCCAGTATTCTTGCTTGGAGAATCTCACAGACAGAGGAGCTTGGTGGGCTACAGTCCATAGGGTCGCACAGTTTCGGACACACTGAAGCTACTTAACACACATGCAGCCAGAGACAAAGGGTACTGTGTGCTTACCACATGCTGAGCAAAATCAGAACCCTTACATTTTCCCTTGTTTGTTTTAAGGCCACGCCATGCAGACTTAATTCCCAACCAGGGATTGAACCTGTGCACCATCCATGGGGAGCATGGAGTGTTAACCACTGAACTGCCAGAGAAATCTGAGAACCCATTTTTAACCTAAAAATCTTAAATTTCTGGGTTCTTTGCCATTAATGAAACTTTCCATACTATGGTCCTTGGCATCATTTTGTCAATCATATTGTTATTCCATTGTGAGAAGCATGGCCTTACTGTGTTTAGCAACTTTTCAAAGAGAACATGTACTTTTCCAATCAGAAAAAAAATTAAGTAAAGGATACAGGCAAAAGACACACAACAGGTCTTTCCTGGTGGTCCACTGGTTAGAAGACTCTGCACTTCCAATGAGGGGGCATGGGCTCTATCCCTGGCTGGGGAACTTCCACATGCCACGTGGTCAAAAAAAGCACAAGAGAATGGAAAGAAATGTTGCTAACAGTGCTTGCTTTTCTCCATGTGATATTCTTACATGCAAAGGCAGTTTAAGTCAACTTTTTGTACTTTTAACCTTTTTATAACAACTATTGAGTCAACATTAAGTAAACTTTTAAAGTTTAGCATAAAATATTACAGAAAAGCACACATTATAAGCACACAGCTCCATGAAAGTAAACAAAGCCATTTGATCTAAGTATCACTCAATCAAGAATGGGAGTATCACCTCCAAGTTACCTTTTATGAGTTGAAATGGCAATTACTTTTCAATTATAAAAGTGGTATACATGGACTTCTATCAAACAGTACCAGAAGGCAGTTCTGATTTTAGCTATTTTAATGCTTATTATCGTCATAGATTGTCAAGATATGTAATATTCACTTTTTCAACTCTTACAAAATCTCCCATATGTTTTCTACAGGTTGATTCTAAAACTCAATAACCATTAAAAAACCATTTCGAGTAGCTGCTAATGAAATTTTCATTTTCTGAGAAATCCCTAGCAGGGCTGACAGAAGCTGTATCTCTCCTGAAGCCTGGAAGAGATGATGGCTTCAAGTGCAAAGACAGCAACACGAGACTTCACGGAGTAAGAAAACTCCATGAAACATGACACCACCGAAGGAACACAGTAACTCTTCAATTATTGACCCCAAAGAAATGGAGATCTGCAATCTACCCAACAGAAAATTCAAAGTATTTGTTTTAAAGATATCCTCACTGAGCTGCAAGAAAACAGACAATTCAATGAAGTCAGAAAAATAATACATGAACAAAAGTGTTGGTTGCTCAGTTGTGTCCAACCACAGACTTAATCAAGCAGAAGAAAAAAAAATCCATGAAGTCAATGACAGGTCATTTGAAATTATCCAGGTTAAGGTGAATGAAGAGAAAATATGAAAAAGTGAAGAAAGCCTTCACAAATTATGGAGTATGAAGAGAGACAACCTAACAACTGTTGGAGTCCCCAGAGGAAGAGAGAGGGAGAAAGGGGCAGCAGAAAACTTATTTAAAGAAATAATAGCTGAGATCTTCCCAATCTGTGAAGAGATTTAGACATCCAATGGCAACCCACTCCAGTACTCTTGCCTGGAAAAACCCTGGTAGGCTGCAGTCCATGGGGTCGCTAAGGACTGAGTGACTTCACTTTCGCTTTTTACTTTAATGCATTGGAGAAGGAAATGGCAACACACTCCAGCTTGCCTGGAGAATCCCAGGGACGGGAGAGCCTCGTGGGCTGCCGTCTATGGGGTTGCACAGGGTCGGACACGACTGAAGCGACTTAGCAGCAGCAGCAAAAGATCTCAAGACACAACATAATGAAATCACCTAAAATCAAAGACAAAGAGAATTTTAAAAGCAACTAGAGAAAAACATTCCTCACATACAAGGAAACTCCCATAAGGCTACCAGTGGATTTCTCACATATTACAGGCCAGGAGAGAACGAAATGATTTATTCAAAATGCTGCAAAAAAAAGAAAAAATAGAGAGAGAGAAATCTGCCAACCTATATCCAGAAAAGCTGAAAACTCTAATTTGAAAAGATAGATGCACCCTAATGTTCTCAACAGTACTATGTACAACAGATAGGAAAGGAAAGGAAAGTTGCTCAGTTGCGTCCGACTCTTTGCGACCCCATGGACTGTAGCCTACCAGGCTTCTCAGTCTATGGGATTTTCCAGGCAAGAGTACTGGAGTGGGTTGCCATTTCAGATAAGTACCCCTCAAAAGATGAATGGATAAAGAACATGTGTTCTTTATGCGATACACACATACCCCTACACACATGTATATAATGGAGTATTTCTCAGCCATTAAAAAAAGAAAGAAATATTGCCATTTGCACCAACATGGATGGACCTAGAGTACATCACACCAAGGGAAGACAAAGACAAGTATTATATAATACCACTTACACGTGAAGCCTAAAAAATAATACAAACCATCTTATTAACAAAAGAAAAACAGGATCACAAAGCAGGTCTTGGTAAATTTAAGACAGTTGAAATTATATCAAGCATCTTTTCCAACCACAACGCTATGAGATTAGAAATAAAGTACAAGGCAAAAAAACTATTAAAAACACAAACACACAGAAGACAATATGCTACTACACAGCCAGTGGCTCACTGAAGAAATCAAACTGGAATTCAAAACATACCCAGTGATTAACGAAAACAAAAGCACAACGATACAAAACCTGCAGGATACAGCCAAAGCAAACCTAAGAGAGTATTTTACAGCAACACAACCTTATTTCAGGAAAAAAAATATTAAATAAACAATCTAAACTTACACCAAAAGCAACTAGAGAAAGAACAAACAAAACCTAAAGTTAGTAGAAGGAAAGAAACCATAAAGATCAGAGCAGAAACAAATGATATGGAGTAAAGCAATGACACTCCAATAAAAATAAAATAAAGATATAGATGAAGGAAATAATATCAAAGGTCAATGACACTAAAAGCTGATTCTTTGAAAAGATAACAACTGATAAACCTTTAGACAGACCCTTCAAGAAAAAAAGGGAAATGACTCAAATCAAGATCAGAAATGAAAAGGAAGTTACAACTGACAGCACAGAAATACAAAGAATCATAAGAGGCTATTACATTTTTGAAAAATATAAATGTCCAGGTATTGCTTTTTTCCTCCAAAGCTCCAGAAATGTTTCTAATGAGCAGCCATGCTTAAAAACAACTGGACTATATGATGATCTTTCACGTTTATCTAGTTTGTTCCACTTTTTCTATTTCATATTCAGGGCTTCCATTTCCTTTATGTTTTCTAATTTCTCCATCCCTTCCTTTTTTTTTACATTCTTTCTCAAGCCTTTATCAAGCATAGTATATATAAATATATATAGCATGTATAATATATATTTTAGAAAACTAATGAATTTTTGTCTAACTAAAAAATTTATGACATTTTGATTCCACTAGTTTGACCCAGTATGAATAGAATGCTAGATTTCTAACTGAAAAAAACAGATATGCAACAAGAAACAAAAGTTCACCATATAGCACTGGGAACTATAGTTAATATCTTTAATAACCTATAATGGAAAATAATCTGAAAAATAATATATGTATATATGTGTAACTGAATCACTTTGCTGTGTACCTAAAACATTATAAGGCAACTATAGTAATATATATTTTTTAAAAATAGACTATTATAGCAACCATACACCAATGAAAAGGACAGCTTGGAAGATACGGAGAAATTCTTAGATACTATTTCCTAAGACTGAAACAGGAACAAACAGAAAATATGAACAGACCAATCACAAGTACTGAAATTAAAACTCTGATTAAAACACTCCCAACAGGACTTCCCTGGTGGTCCAGTGATTAAGAACTTGCCAGTCAATGCAGGGGACACAGGCTCCATCCCTGGTCCAGGAAGATCCCACATGCTGTAGGGCAACTAAACCTGTGCTCCACAACTACTGAGCCCGCAGGCCTGAGAGCCTGCGCTCTGCAGCAAGAGAAGCCCATTCACCACAACGGAAAAGTAGCCCTCGCTCTCTACAGCTAGAGAAAGCGCACGTGCAGCAACAGAGACCCAGTGCAGCCAAAACAATGACTACTGTTTTTAAAAAAATTAATATGTTAAAAAAAAAAGAGAAAAAGAAACGTGTCTACCTTAAAAAAAAAAAAACAAACTCTCAACAAACAAAAGTCCAGAACCAGATGGCTACACAGGCGAATTCTGTCAAACATTTAGAGAAGAGCTAACACTTATCTTTCTGAAACTGCTGCAGAGGAAGGAAGTCTCCCAAACTCATTCTGTGAGGCCAACTATCACCCTGATACCAAAACCAGACAAACATACCACACACACACACAGAATAACAGGCCAAGATCACTAATGACAGACACAGAAATCCTCAACAAAATTCTAGCAGTCGAAATCCAACAATACATTAAAAAGATTATATACATCATGACCAAGTGGAGTTTATCCCAGGGATGCAAGGATTTTTCAATATCCATAAATCAATGTGATACACCACATCAACAAATTGAAGACTAAAAACTATACGATCATCTCAATAGACGTAAAGAAAACTTTGGACAAAATACAACATCCATTTACAATAAAAACTCCCCAGAAAACGGGCACAGAGGGAACCTACCTCAACATCATAAAGTCCACTTATGACAAACTTACAGCTAACATCATACTAAATGGTGAAAAGCTGAAAGCATGTCCTCTAAGGTCAGGAACAAAGAATACCCACTCTCGTCATTTTATTCAACAGAGTTTTTGGAAGTCTTAGCCATGGCAATCAGAAAAGACAAAAGAAATAAAAGGTATCCAAACTGGAAAAGGGAAAGAACCAGTGAAATGTCACTATTACAGATGACATGATACTATACACAGGAAATTCTAACACTACTAAAGCTCATTAATGAATCTGGTAAAGTTGCAGGTTACAAAATGAAAACATAGAAGTCTGTTCAATTTCTATACACTAACAATGAAAGATCAGAAAGAGAAGTTCAAGAAACAACTCCATTTACCATCATATCAAAGAGAATAAAATACTGTACCTAGGAAGAAGGAGACAAAAGACCTGTGTTCTGAAAATTATGACACTGATGAAAGAAACTGGAGATGACACAAACAGATGGAAAGATATATCATGTTCTTGGATTGGAATAATCAATACTGGTAAAATGACATACTACCAAAGGCAATCTGTAGATTCAATGCAATCCCTATCAAATTACCAATGGCACTGTTAATAGAACTAGAACAAAATATCTTAAAATTTGTATGGAGACACAAAATATCCCAAATAGCCAAAGCAATCCTAACAAAGAAAAATGGAGCTGGAGGAAAAGGCCCCCTTTCTTCAGACCACACTACAAAGTTATAATTATCCAAACAATATGGTGTGGGCACAGAAACAAAGACAGATCAAAGGAAGAGGACAGAAAGCCCAGAAATAAACCCATGTACCCATGGTCAGTTAATCTAAACAAAGGAGGCAAGACTATACAATGGAGGAAAGACAGTCCAAACAGTGCTTGGAAAACTGGACAACTCACACGCAAAAAAATAAAATTAAAACATTATTTAACACTATACACACAAAAAAATTCAAACTGGATAAAAGATCTAAATGTGACACTGGATACTATAAAACTCAGAGGAAAACACAGGCAGAACACTCACGACAGAAATCTCAGCAATATCTTTTTGACCCGTCTCCCAGAGTAATGGAAATAAAAACAAATATAAACAAATGAGACCTAATTAAGCTCAAATCTTTTGCACAGCAAAGAAAACCATAAACAAAATTAAAAACAACTCATATAATGGGAGAAAATATTTGCCAGTGATGTAACCAACAAGGGATTAGCATCCAAAATTTACAAACAGCTCATGTGGCTTAGTATCATCAGAAGAAACAACCCAATCAAAAAATAAGCAGAAGACCCAAACAAACATTTCTCCAGAGAAGACTTACAGAGGGCCAAGAGGCACATGAAGAGATGTTCAACATGGCTAATTATTACAGAAATGCAAATCAAAACTAAAATGGCTATCACTTCACACCAGTGAAAATGGCTATCATCAAAAGCCACAAACAATAAATGCTGGAGATGGGGTGGAGAGAAGGGAACCCTCCTACACTGTTGGTGGGAATACAAACTGAAGCAGCCACTATGGAACAAAGAAGTACGGAGATTCCTAAAGAAACTACAAATAGAACTACCATAAGATCCTGCAATCCCACTCCTGGGCATGTATCCAGGGAAAACCTGGTCTGAAAAGATACATGCACTCCCCAGTGTTCTTTTTAGCACTGTTTACAATAGCCAAGACATGGAAGCAACCTAAATGTTCATCAAAAGAAGAATGGATAAAGAAGATATGGTACATATTACAATGGAATATCACTCAGCCATTAAAAAGGACGAAATAATGCCATTTGCACCAACAAGGATGGAGCTAGAGACTGTCATACTAAGTGAAGTAAGTCAGAGTAAGAGAAATATGGTATGATATCATTTATATGCAGAATCTTTAAAAAATTATACAAGTGAACATATTTACAAAACAGAAACAGACTCACAGGCTTAGAGAACAAACTTATGGTTACCAGAGAGGACAGGTTGTGGGAGGGACAGTTAGGGAGTTTGGGACTGACACGCACACACTGTTATACTGAAAAAGGATAACCAACAAGTTGTTATAACCAACCAAGGTTGTTATGAAACAACCTAAATGGGAAAATAATTAAAAAGAACAGATACATAAAAAACATTGAATCATTTTGCTGTACACTTGAAACTAACACCAAATTGTGAATCAACCATATCTCAATAAAACAAAACAAAGCAAAAATATCTGCCAACCAAGAATACTTTACCTGGCAAACCTATCCTTCAGAAATGAAGGAGAGATAGATTCTCCCACACAGGAACCTTCTTGTTCGTCCTGTGGTTAAAAATCCACCTGCCAATGCAGGGGACATGGGTTAGATCCTTCGTCCAGAATCTAAGATCCCACAGCCACAGGGCAGCTAAGCCCGCGGCCACAACTTCTGGAGCCCGTGTGTCCTGGAGCCCATCTGCAACAAGAGAAGCCACAGCAACAAGCCCCCAGCACAGCTAGAGGGCAGCACCCACTGGCCACAACTAGAGTTTGCTCATAGCAAAGAGTCCAGTGCAGCAAAAAAGAAATATATAAATTAAAAAAAAAAAGATTTTCCCAGTCAGACGAATGTGTAGAGCATTCATCATCACTAGATCTGCCTTACAAGAAATGCTAAAAGGCGTTCTTCAAGCTGAAATGAGCGGACATTAATAACACGAAAACATAAGGAAATATAAAACACACTGGTAAAGGCAAGTACACGGTCAAATTCAAAATACAGTTGGCCCTCCCTATTCAAGAATTCCACATCCACAGACTGCAAGAAACTGACTGAAAATATTTGAGGAAAACAAACTCAGAAAGTTCCAAAAAGTAAACCTTGAATATGCACTATTCCAGCTACAATTTACATAGTATTTACAACCATGTACATGATATTTACACTGCATTCGGTATTATAAGTAATCTCAGACGACTTAAAGTTTATACATAAGCACTACTCCATTTTATCCAAGGGACTTAGACATCCTGGATTCTGGGTATACACAAGGGATGGGGGGGTGTCATGGAACCAATCTCCCACATACTGAGGATGACTTTAGTACTGTATTATGCTGGTATGTTATCTCTTAACTCTAGTATAAAGGATAAGGCACAGAAGTATTAAAAATCACTATAGCTACAATAATTTCTACATGAAAAGATGTAAAGTGATATCAAAAACATAAAGTGGAAGAAGAGAGAAAAGCACAGAATTTTTATATGCTATCAAAGTTATTAGCTTAAAATTGATTCTTATCACTGGAAGGTGTTTTTTACACACCTGACAAAAATCACAAAACAGAAAACTAGAGCAGACAGATAAAAGATCAAGATCAAAACATGCCACTAAGGATTCTCCAAAATATAAAAGCAGTGCAGGCAGCTCAATATCTGAAAAACAAACAACCCAATTAAAAAATGGGCAGAAGACCTAAACAGACATTTCTCCAAAGAAGACATACAGAAGGCCATCAAACACATGAAAAAATGTTCAACACCACTCATTATTAGAGAAACGCAAATCAAAACTACAATGAGGTAGTTTGAATGGCCATTATAAAAAACTCCATAAACAATAAATGCAGGAAAGGATGTAGAGCAAAGGGAGCGCTCTTGCACAGCTGGTACAAATGTAAACTGATATAGCCACTAGGGCGAACAGTGTGGAGATTTATTTAAGAAAAAAACTAAAAATAAAACTACCATAGGACACAGTAACCCCACTCCTGGGCATATATCCTGAGAAAACCATAACTGAAAAAGACAAACGTACTCCAATGCCCAGCGCAGCACTATTTACAACAGCCAGAACACAGAAGCAACCTAGATGTCCACTGACAAATGAATGGATAAGGAAGTTGTGATACATATACACAATGGAATATTACTTAGCCATAAAAAGGAACAAAAGTAAACAAAAAGGAATAAATCTGAGTCAGTTTCAGTGAGGTGTATGAACCTAGAGCCTGTTACAGTGAAGTAAGTCAGAAAGAGAAAAACACATATTGCGTAACAATGCATATATACAGAATCTGGAGAAATGGTACCGATGAATCTATCAGCACGGCAGCGACAGACGCAGACAGAGAGAACAGACTGTGGACACAGAGGGGGAAGGAGGGGGGCCAAACCGAGAGAGCAGCGCCGACACATGTCCATCACCACGTGTAAGACAGAAGCCAGTAGGACGCTGCTGATAACACACGGAGCTCAACCGTGCTCTGTGGCAACCTAGAAGGGTGGGATGGGGGTGGCTGGGAGGGAAGTTCAAGACGGAGGGGGCGTATGTATACTTATGCTGATTCACACTGTTTTATGGCAGAAACCAACACAACACTGTAAAGAAATTATTCTCCAATTAATAAAAACAAACAAACAAAATTGTTAAAATACAACTCTTTACTTTACATTGCAGACTGATTAGATGGGTCTGTTTTATTTATTGTTTTTTTTGTGGGAGGTGATAGATATGTATATTATCTTGATTGCAGTGATAGTTTCAGGATGTGTATGTGTATATATATATATGTTAAATTCATCAAATTGTACTTTAAATATTGTGCCATTTATTGCATGACAATTTTACCTCAATTAAGGCACTAAAAATACTTAAAAAAATATATACCACTAAGGAAAATTATCAATTCAAAAAGAAATATCAAGAGAGGAAGAAAGGAACAAAGGAACTACAAAACAGTCAGAACATAATAAGATACAACCAGCTGAGCCAACAAAAAGACCTAGTAAATCTTTACCTATCAATAATTACTCTAAATTTTACATCTTTAAATCATCCATCTATTCAAAAAGCATACAGTAGCTGAATGGATTAAAAAAAAAAAAATAGACCCAACTATATGCTTCCCACAAGAGACTCAATTTAGATTTTTTTTTCATCATCAAGGAGAAACTTTATTAGAACAGATAACCAAATGACATTCTATATCATCTATTCAAAGAGACTCAATTTAGCTTTGCTGCTGCTGCTAAGTCACTTCAGTTGTGTCCGACTCTGTGCAACTCCATAGACAGCAGCCCACCAGGCTCCCCCGTCCCTGGGATTCTCCAGGCAAAAACACTGGAGTGGGTTGCCATCTCCTTCTCCAATGCATGAAAGTGAAAAGTGAAAGTGAAGTTGCCTAGTCGTGTCCAACTCTTTGTGACCCCATGGACTTTAAGGACACAAAAAGACTCAAAGTGAAAGGATGGAAAAAGATATTTCATGCAAATGAAAACCAAATGAGAGCAGAAATGGCTATACTTATACCAGACAAAAACTTAACAAGAGGGCTTCCCTGGAGGTTCACTGGTAAAGAATCTGCCTGGCAATGCCGGAGACATGGGTTCAATCCCTGACCCAGGAAGATCCCACATGTCACAGAGCAACTAAGCCCATGAGCCCCAACTACTGAGAGTGAGCTCCAGGGCCCCTGCTCTGCAACAAAAGAAGCCACCGCAGGGAGAAGGCCATGCACCAGGACAAGAGCACAGCCCCCGCTCACCACAACCAGAGAAAAGCATGCGCAGCGAAGGAGACCCAGCACAGCCAAAGATGAACGAAGACAAAATCAACAAAGATACTTTTTAAAGCGGGACAAGAGACAAAAAAGGTCACTATATCTAAATATGCTAAACAAATGCTAACAGATCTGAAGGGAGAAAAGGACAATACAGTAACAGTAGGGGACCTCTACACACCACTGTCAACGAAACAGAGATTGTTCAAACAGAAAATCAATAAGGAAGCATTTGAATTTGAACTAAACTCCAGAACAAATGGACCCATCAGACATACATGGCACAAAATATTTCATGCAAACAGCACTGGAACACACATTCTTCTCAAGCGCACACGGAACATTCTTCTCAAGCGCACATGGAACATTCTTCAGGATAGATCCTGAGTTGGGCCAGAAAACAAGTCTTAGAAAACTAAAGAATGAAGGAGGGACTTCCCTGGTGGTCCAGTAAAGAATTCGCCTTGCATACAGGCGAGGCAGCTTTGATCCCTGGTCAGGGAACTAAGATCCCACACGCCAAGGAGCAACTAAGCCCGTGTGCCGCAACGACTGAACCTGCACCACAACTAGGCAGAGGCTGGGCGCTGCACGAAGACCCTGCGTAACGCAACTCAGGCCTGACACAGCCAAAGAAAGAAGCCAATACCTTAACAACGAAGGGTCTTTTCTGACCACAATAATATGAAACTAGGAGTCAGTAACAGGAAGAAAAATGGAAAACTCACAAATGTGGAAAGTAAGCAACAAACTCTTGAAGACCCAATACATCAGAGAAATCAAAAGAGAATTAAAAAAATTTTTTAAATCATGATACAAAAATGGAAACCAACATACCAAAACTTATGGAATGCAGCAAAAGTAGTTTTAAGAGGAAAGTTTATAATAATAAAGGTCTGTGCTTAGAAAAACAACTATCTCAAATAGACAGCCTAACTTTACACCTCAAGAACCAGAAAAAGAAGAATAAACGAGGCCTTCTACTTAGAAGGAAGGAAATAACAAAGATCAAAGCGGAAACAGTCTAGAAAGACAACAGAAAAGATGAATGAAACCAAAAGCTTGTTTTTTGAAAAGACAAAACTGACACAGCTTTAGCTAGACTCACCAAAAGAGAAAATTCAATCAGAAATGAAAGCAGATGATATCATAGAAACACAGAGGATCATAAGAGACTTCTATGAAAAATTAGATGCCAACGAAATTGACAACAACAACAAAAAAAATGAATAGTACCTTAGAAATATACAACCAATAGAGCTGACTCATTGGAAAAGACTCTGATGCTGGAAGGGATTGGGGGCAGGAGGAGAAGAGGATGACAGAGGATGAGATGGCTGGATGGGATCACTGACTCGATGGACGTCTGAGTGAACTCTGGGAGTTGGTGATGGACAGGGAGGCCTGGTGTGCTGCAATTCATGGGGTTGCAAAGAGTTGGACACGACTGAGCAACTGAACTGAACTGAAGATTAAATCAAGAATAGAAAATCTGAACAGCCTGATTACTAGTGAGAAGACAGAAAGTTTTAGCCACTCAGTTGTGTCCAGCTCTTTGTGACCCCGTGGACTGTAGTCCACCAGGCTCCTCTGTCCACAGAATTCTCCAGGCACAAATACTGCAGCTGGGTAGTTCCAGCTTCCGGTTTAAGATGGCAGAGTAGAAGGACACGCACTCATCCTCTGCCAGAGCACCAACATCTCAACTAGCCGTTGAACAACTATCGACTGGCAGGACCCACCATCCTGACATCCAACACCCAAAGACAAAGAAGAAGCCACAGTGAGATGGTAGGAGGGTTGCAATCGTGATAAAATCAAATCCCATAACTACCAGGTGGGTGGCCCACAAACTGGAGAACAACAATATCAAAGAAGTTCTCCACTGTAATGAAGGTTCTGAACCCCACATGAGCCTGCGGATCCAACAAAGGGAACTGGGAGTCCCCAGGGAATCTGACCTTGAAGACCAGCGGGATTCGATTATAGGACTTCCACAGGGCTGAGGGAAACAGACTCCAGTCTTGGAGGGCACAAACAAAATCATGCACGTACCAAGGCCCAGAGCAAAGGAGCAGTGACCCACAGGTGACTGAACCAAAGCCACCGGCTGGTGCTGGAGGGTCTCCTGTGGAGGCGTGGGTCCGCAGGGGCTCCCCACAGGGATGGGGGCACTGGCAACAGCAGTCCTAGAAGACTCCCCTTGGAGTGAGCCCTCCTGGAGGTCACCGTCAGCCCTACCATAGAGCCTGCAGATCCCAGAGGTGGGTCACCTCAGGCCAAACAGCTGACAGCTAGAGAGTGCAGCCCCAGCCACCAGGAGACAACTGGATTAGAGCTTTACTGAGCAAAGCCTTGCCCACCAGAGCAAATCCCAGTTTTTCCCCACAGCCATTCCCTCCCATCTGGAAGGTTACTCAAGCTCGTTACCCTCCTCCATCAGAAGGCAGACAGAAGAAGCAAGAAGAGCCACAAT
The DNA here is from genome assembly GCF_042477335.2 of Ovis canadensis. NCBI lineage: Eukaryota > Metazoa > Chordata > Mammalia > Artiodactyla > Bovidae > Ovis > Ovis canadensis. The sequence continues at coordinate 66,800,646 of NC_091263.1, read as the reverse complement.
CCCACAGCAGCTAGAACAAAAACCACATTACAGCAAGGAAATCAGGGTGAAAAAGCAGATAGTTATGTCCCAGAGGCAGGGACTACATAGAACCGCAGCAAAACAACTAAATGAAGTGGAGATAAGCAACCTTTCAGAAAAAAAAATTCAGAATAATGATAGTGAAGATGATCCAGGATCTCAGGAAAACAATGGAGAAGATGTAAGGAATGGTTACCAAAGACCTAGCAGAGCTAAAGAGCAAACAAACAGAGATGAATCATACACTAGCAGAAATCAACCGCAGGACAGCTGAGGCAGAAGAGCGGATAAATGACCTGGGGGACAGAACGGTGGAAATCACTGCCAAAGAACAGAATGAAAAAGATAATGAAAAAAAAGGAAACAGCCTAAAACACACCAACATTTGCATGACAGGGGTCCCAGAAGGAGAAGAGAGAGAAAGGACCTGAGACAATATTTGAAGAGATAACAGCTGAAAACTTCCCTAACATGGGATAGGAAATAGTTAACCAAGTCCAGGAAGTAGAGGGTCCCAGGCAGGATACACCCAAGGAAGAAGACACCAAAACACATAGTAATTAAACTGACAAAAATTAAAGACAAAGATAAAATATTAAAAGCCACGAGGGAAAAATGACAACAACCTACCAGTTGATTTCTCAACAGAAACTGTACAAGCCAGAAGGGAATGGCAAGATTTATTTAAAGTGACAAAAGGGAAGAACCTGCAACCAAGAATACACTACCCAGCAAGAGTCACATTCAGATTTGATGGAGAAATCAAAAGCTTTCAAGACAAGCAAAAGCTAAGAGAACTCAGCACCACCAAACCAGCTTTACGACAAATACTAAAGGAACATCTCTAGACAGAAAACAGAAGAAAAGGAAAAGACCGACGGAAAATAAACCCAAAATAATTAAGAAAATGGTAATAGGACCATACATATGGATAATTACCTTAACTGTAAGTGGATTCAATGCACCAACCAAAAGACACAGACTGGCCGGGCAGATGAAAAAATGTGCATGTGTGCACTTCACTTACACATCATTCTGCTTGACCACCCCCTCCAGGTTGTAGGTATTTATTTTATATTGACAGGTTAATCATGTTCCTATTCTGGCCTGCAACTGCAATCACCTTTTATTTTTCGCCCGGCTATTGACTGTGAAAACTGATAAGCATCTTTTACTATTGTGATTATGTAACTATTACTCACATAATACCACTGTATCATGATTGGTCAATAGAAAAATAGAATTCTGTATCACTAAAACTACCATTTAATAGAAAAAGTTGTAATCACTTTTTAAAACCCAGATGCATATCAGAATTATCTTGGAATTTAAAAATAAAAAATGCCCAGGCACTGCTTTTTTCCCTCTCCAAAGCTCCAGATATCTTTCTAATGAGCAGTCATGTTTAAAAAAGAACTGGACTATATGATGATCTTTTACGTTTATCTACTTTGTTTCACCTCTTTTATTTCATATTCAGTGCTTCCATTTCATTTAGTTTATATTTTACAAATTCTCCATCACTTCGTTTTTGATGTTCTTTCTCAAGCCTTTATCAAGCATAGTAGAAAAGCTTTTGTATACATAAATAACATACATTTTATATATATTTTAAAACTTATGAATTTTTGCCTAACTAAAAAATTTATGACATTTGGGGGCGGGGTGGGTGGGGAAGAATATTGGAGTGGGCAGCCATTCCCTTCTCCAGGGAATCTTCCCAAATGCAGGGATCAAAACCAGGTCTCCTGCATTGCAGGGAGATTCTTTACCATCTAAGCAGCCAGGGAAGCCAGAAGAGACTGAAGTGGAAATCAAAACCCTCCCAACGCACAAAAGCTCAGGACTAGACGGCTATACTGGTGAATTCTACCAAACACATAAAGAGGACTTAATGCCAATCCGTCTCAAATTCTTCCAAAAAAACTGAAGAGGAAGGAACTTTTCCATACTCATTTTAAGAGACCAGCATTACCCCAATACCAAAGCCAGACAGGGGACACTGCGAGAAAAGAAAATTATGGGACAATATCCCTGACAAAAAGAAAGTCAAAATTCAACAAAATCTTAGTAAACTAAATTTAGCAGCACACTGAAAAGATCACACTCTTCCCTGGTAGAGAATTCCCCTGGTGGTCCAATGGTTAAGAATCCGCTTGCCAATGCTGGGGACGTGGCTTTGATCTCTGGTCCAGGAAGATCCCACATGTCACGAAGCAACTGAGCCCACATGCTGGAACTACTGAGCCCAAGGGCTGCACCTACTGAACACCTACACAGCCTGCGCTCTGTAAGGAGAGAAGGCCCTGCAATGAGAAGCCTGCGCACTCCAGTGAAGAGCAGCCCCTACTCGCTGCAACTAGGAAAAGACTGAGCACAGCAACAAAAGCCCAGCACAGCCATAAGTTAGTGAATTATTTAAAAAAGATCACACACTATGACCAAGAGGTTTTACTCTGGAATATAAAAATGGCTCAACTTGCAAATCAATAAAGGTGATACGCCACAGTCACAGAATAAAAATCCGATGATCATCAATACAGAAAAAGCATAACAAAACTCAGCATCCTTTCATGGTAAGAAAAAACTCTCAACAAACTGGGAACAAAGGAATGTACCTCAACATAGTAAGGGCCATATATGACAAGCCCACAGTCAACATCATAATCAATGGTGAAAAGCTAAACGTTTTTCCTCTAAGAGCTGGAGCAAAACAAGGGTGTCCATTACTTTTTTTTTTCTTGGCTGTGCCATGTGGCTTGTGGGATTTCCTGTCTCTGACCAGGGATCAAACTCAAGCCCTCATCATTAAGAGCATGGAGTCCTAACCACTGGACCACCAGGGAATTCCCATGAAAGTGAAAGTTGTGCAGTCATGTCTGACTCTTTGCCACCCCATGGACTATACAGTCCTTGGAATTCCCCAGGCCAGAATACTGGAAAGGGTAGCCTTTCCCTTCTCCAGGTGATCTTCCCAACCCAGGGATCGAACCCAGGTCTCCCTCATTGCCGGCGGATTCTTTATGAGCTGAGCTACAAGGGAAACCCAAGAACTGAACCAGGGTCTCCTGCATTGCAGGCAGATTCTTTACCAAGCTACCAGGGAAGCCCTGGGAATTCCCATGGGTGCCCACTATTGCTGCTTCTATTTAACATGGGACTGGAAATCCTAGTCAAATCAACTAGGCAAGAAAATAAAATTTTAATACTCAAATTGGAAAGGAAGAAATAAAACTGTCTCTGCCTGCAGATGACATGATCATATGTCCTAAACTCCACCAAAAAAAAAAATTCACACCGATAAATTCAATATAGTTGCAGGATATAATATCATCAATACACAACAGTCACCTGCATTTTTATTGGGTTGACCAAAAGGTTTCAAGCTTTTCTGTAACGCCTTACAGAAAAATCCAAAGGAACTTTTTCGCCAAGCCAATAAATATTAACAACAAATTGTCAGAAAAAGAAACAAGAAAACAATCCCATTTAGAGTATCATCAAAAAGAATAAAAGACTTAAGAACAAATTTAACCAAGGACATAAAAGACCTGTACACTGAAAACCATAAGACATTGATGAAATGAATTGAGGAAGATAGAAATAAATAGAAAAATATTCCAAGTTCATGAATTGGAAGAATATTGTTAAAATGTCCATATTATCCAAGCAATCTAGATTCAATGCAACCTCCATCAAAATTCCATTGGTGTTTTTCACAGAAACAAGAAAATAATCCTATAATTCGTGTGGAACCATAAAAGATCCCAAAGAGCCAAAGCAATCTTGAGAAAGAACAGTAAAAGTTACAGGCATCATATGCTATAATAATCCAACAGTATGGTAGTAGCATAAAAACAGAAACACAGACCAGCGGAATGCCGCAGCTAAGTTCTGATTGAACCGTACATGTAGGGCCAACTAGTCTTTGACGAGGAACCAAGAATACACAATGGAGAATGGACAGTCTCTTCAATAAATGGTGTTTGGAAAACAGGATATCCACATACAAAAGAACAAAACTGGATCCCTATGTAAGTGGTGATCCCTTGCACCACTTATAAAAGTTAACTCAAAATAAACAGATCAAAGACTTAAGTGTAAAATCTGAAATCATAAAAATCCTAGAAGGTTACATAGAGAATATGCTCCTTGACACTGGTCCTGGCAATGCACAGGCCAAAAAAAAATGTAAAGAAAAAAAGTATTAGGTTGGCATACAGTTCGTTTGGGTTTTTCTGTATCATGAAAAAACCAGAACAAACTTCTTTTTGGCCAAAACAATACTGCATTAAAGTACAAGGCTCTATCCAGCAAAGGAAACAATCAATAAAATGCATAGACAATGTATGGACTGGGAGAAAACATTTGCAAACCGTTTATTTGATAAGGGATTAATATCCAAACACATACCACTCGAGAGCAAAAGAAAAAACAAAATAACTTGATTAAGATATGGGTAAAGGACCAGAACAGACATTTTTCCAAAGAAGAGAAACAAATGGTACATGAATAGATGCTCAACATCATTAATCAGAGATATACAAATCAAAACCACAGTAAGACATCATGTCACACTATTAGGATGGTTTCAATAAAGAAGAGAATATATGCTGGCAAGGATGTGGAGAAAAGGGGATTCTTGTACACTGCTGGTGGAACTGTAAATTGGTACAGCCATTATGGAAAATACTATGGAAATTTCCCCCAAATTTAAAAACCAAACTACCATTTCTTCAGTAAGGAGTCCTGGGAAAACTGGACAACTACATGTAAATTAATGAAACTGGTACACTCCCTAACACTATACACAAAAAAGAAACTCAAAATGGATTAAAGACCTGTATGTAAGGCTGGATATTATAAGACTCTTAGAGGAAAACATAGGCAGAAGACTGTTTGACATAAATTGCAGCAAGGTCTTTTTCGATCCACCTCCTAGGGTAAGGAAAATAAATAAGACCAAATATAAACAAATGGAACCTAAACTAAAAGGCTTTTGCACAGCAAAAGAAACCATCAACAAAAGGACAACCCTCAGAATGGGAGAAATATTTTCAAGTGAAGGAACCAAGAAGGGATCAACCTCTAAAATATATTAACAGCTCATGAAGTTCAATATCAAAAGACAACCCAGTCAAAAGGTGGGCAGAAGCTCAGGCTTCCCTGGTGGTTGAGTGGTGAAGAGCCCACCTGCCAGTGCAGAAGAATCCCACGCGCCTCAGAGCAGCTGGGCCCGTGCTCTAAGCCCAGCAGACAGCGTTACTGAGCCTGCAAGTCGCAGCTACTGAAACCTGCACAGCCTGGAACCCATTCTCTGCAACAAGAGGAGCCACTGCAAAGAGAAGCCCGGGCCCACAGCTAGAGGGCAGCCCCACCAGCCGCAACCAGAGGGAAGCCTGCACCGCAACCAGCAGTACACGGGGCCAAACACAAAGAATCTTCTTCAAGTGGGAGAAGATGTAAATAGACATTTCTCTAAAGATGACACACAAATGGCTAAAAAGCACATGAAAAGATGCTCAACATCACTTACTATTAGAGAAAACACTATAATGAGGTATCACCTCAGACGGGTCAGAATGGCCATAATCAAAAAGTCTACAAACAATAAATGTTGGAGCAGGCGCACAGAAAAGGGAGCTTTCCTACACCGTTGGTGGGAATGTAAGTGGCACAGCCACTTACAGTACGGAGGGTCTTTAAAAAAATGAAAGCAGAGCTACCATGTGACCCAGCAATCCCACTCCTAGGCATATATACAAAGAAAAAACCATTTGAAAAGATACATGCATCCCAGCGTTCACTGCGACACTATTTACAATAGCCAGGGCATGGAAGCAACCTAGAAATGCTCATTGACAGATGAATGGTTTTAGAAGATGTGGTATATATATATACAATGGAATAATACTCAGCCATAAAAATTAATGAAATAATGCCATTTGCAGCAACAGGGATGGACCTATAGATTGTTCTAATGAGTGAAGTCAGACAATCAGACAATCATACGATATTGCTTATATGTGGAATCTAATAAAAGGGTACAAATGAACTTATCTACAAAACAGAGAGCTACAGATGTAGAAAACACACTTATGGTTGCCAGAGGGTAAGAGCAGGGAGATAAACTGGAGGACTGGGGTTGACATATACACACCACTATACATAAAACAGACAGCTAATGAGGATCTACCGTAGAGCACAGGGAACTCTACTCAATACTCTGTAACAGCCTAAATATGGGGAAGGAATCTAAAAAAGAGTGGATGTATGTGTAACTGATCCACTTCACTGTGGACCTGAAACTAACATAAGACTATAAAGCAACTATACTCCAATAAAAATTAAAAAAAAACAAAACAAAACAAATCAGCCTACCATATAATCCAGCAATTCCACTTACGGGCATACATCCAAAAATACCATTTCTTGAAGAGATTATCTGCATGCCTAGACTCAGTTCAGGATTATTCACAATAGCCAAGATAAATGGAAACAACCTACCTGTCCATCAGCAGATAAACAGATAAGGTAGGGTTGTGTGTATTAACATACTACTCAGTCATGAGAAAGAAGGAAATCCTGAAATTTGCAGCAACCTGGAAGAATCTAGAGCACACGATGGTAAGTGAAATCAGCCAGAAAGACAAATACTGTATGAGCTCCCTTGTAAGCGTAATCTAAAAAAAAAAGTGTCAAACTCATAGAAACAGAGAGTGGAATGGTGGTCACCAGGGCCTGGGAGAGATGGAGAGATGCTGGTCAAAGGGCAGAAGACTTCACTGATAAGATGAATAAGCTCTGGGGAATTTAACACACAGCACAGTGACCACAGTAAACAATACTGTGAGTACCTGAAAACTGCTGAAAGAATAGACTACAAGTATTCTCACTACAAAAAAAAGAAAAAAGGTAACTGAGGTGATGATGTGTTGACTAACCTGACTGTGGTAATTATTTCACAAAATACACATTATGTCAAATTACCATGTTGTATACTTTAAATAAACACAATTTTGTTAATTACACTTTAATTAAACTGACAAATGCTTGAATATTTACATACATATTTACATTTTAAAATATACAGTAAGATACAGACTTCAACTACATATTTACATCCTTCTCAGCCTCAAAGCTAAAGTCAAGCCCAATGGGAACACATTAAAAGACTTCCCACTAAAGCCAGAGGCCAAACAAAGCTATGTACCTCACCACCAGTATTTACTACTGTTGTGGAGGTACCACCAATCACAAAAAGACAACAGAAGGAAAACACAGGTATACAACCAGAGGAAAAATTTACTTATGGATAATATTATATACCTAAAAAATCCAAGAGGAGCAACTGAAGACCTAGCATAATTAATTAAAAATCAGTAAGATGATGAAACTTAATATATACAAATCAACACTTCCACATGCACCATCATCAAGTCGATAGAAGGGAAAATGCTTCAGGATTAAAAACAAACAGGAAAGCCCTGAGAATACACTCGGCATAAAGCCCAAGTGTGTTAAGAAATCCATCAGAACTAACCAGACTCAAAGAGAAAGGCATGTGATCTCAATAGGGAAGATTCATCAGCAAAATGGCACTTTTCTTACACTCACCTACAACTGCAATTTAGTCCCAACAAAAACAAACAGGGCTTTTAGCGAACAAACTTGTCTTAAAGCTCATATAGAAAAACAAAAAACAGCAAGGAAAGTTGTGAAAAATAAAGATAATGAATTAGAATTTACTTTACCAAACACTGAAATATGCTATAAAACTAGGGTAACTAAAACAATACAATACCAACACATTAAAACATGGATTAATGTCTACAATCGAAAGTCCAGAAACAGACCCAATATACATGATATGTGGCAGAGTATATCATACATAGTAAATGATAAAGGATATTTAAAGAAGTGGGGAAAAGATGAATTGTTCAATAAAAGGTATTTCAACAAATGAGCAGTCAATTGAGAAAAATTAAGTTGGACCCACACTTCATACCAAAAAAATTCCAAATGGATAATGACTAAAAGGTAAAAAAGGAAACATAAAAAGTACTTTAAGAAACCACAGGATAATTTTTCATACACTTCTACCAGGGAAAATCTTTCTATGTATGATAGAGAACCCAGAAGCCTTAAAAAGTCAATTAAAAATCAATTTTTTTCATGCCAAAACCATCCTAAGTATCAATAAAAAATTTTTTTAATCTATAAAAATATAACTGCAATTCCTGTCACCGACAAAGTGCAAAGTTCCTTCCTATGTAAGTTTTTTTATGAAATTAAGAAACACTAAAGCCCAGCAGAAAAACAGGCCAAGGATACAAACTGACTTCACAGAAAACAGAAATGGCCCTTAAACCTTAAATTAACTTTTCTACAGGATGAACTAAGAAGTTTTGGAGGAAAAAAATCTAGTTTTTTTTTTACCTAACAAACTGGCAAAGATCAGGACTTTCTGGTGATTCAGCGGTTAAAAATCTGCCTTGCAATGCAGGGGACACGGGTTTGATCCCCGGTCCAGAAGCTAGATCCCACAGGACTCGGAGCAACTAAGCCCGCAAGTCACAGCCACTGAGCCACAACCAGAGAGACCATATGATGCAACAAAGATCCCCCGCGCTGCAACCAAGACTCGACACGGCCACATAAATACATTTAAAAACAAACCAAAAAACTGGCAAAGTCCAAACTGTGAGATACCACAGTGTTGGTGAGGGTGTGCCATACTGGCTGGGGGCTTAAGTGGACAAAACCTCTGCTGCTGCTGCTAAGTCACTTCAGTCGTGTCCGACTCTATCCGACCCCATAGACGGCAGCCCACGAGGCTCCCCCGTCCCTGGGATTCTCCAGGCAAGAACACTGGAGTGGGTTGCCATTTCTTTGTCCAATGCATGAAAGTGAAAAAGGAAAGGGAAGTCGCTCAGTTGTGTCCGACTCTTAGTGGCCCCATGGACTGCAGCCCACCAGGCTCCCCGGTCCATGGGATTTTCCAGGCAAGAGTACTGGAGTGGGTTGCCATTGCCTTCTCCAGGACAAAACCTCTACGGAGGTTTAACTTGTAAGAGCTAGCAAAACCACAGAAGCACATACTCACCGCCCAGCACTCCTGCCTCAGGTAAGTGAACGGACACATGCCCGTGGCCACGCGTGGACTGATGCATACAGAATGCACCTCAGCGGTGTCTGCATTAGCAAAATGTAAAACACCTTACATATCCATCCACAGAGCGCTGGCTAAATAAAAGTACATCCTGAGAATGGAATATTCTCCAGCTGTAAAAGACAATAAAAAGCTCTTTCGTATTGACAATGATCTATCACAAACAGAGAAAAGAGCAAGTGCGCTACTTTTCATGTAAAAGAAAGGAGCTCTCTGTGTATTCGTCTGTATTATGCATAGAACAGGCCTGAACAGACACTCGAGAACTTGTAACTCTGGCTGCCTCTGGGAGAAGGATCTGGTGGCCAGGGGCAAGATGGAAGGGAAACGTTCTGGTATATACCGTGTTGTACCTTTTAAATTTTGTGCTCTGTGAATACAGTACTGCCCTGAAAAGCTAAATTTAAAAAAAAAAAAAAAAAAGTGAAAGCCTCCTTCTAGGAGCAGCAGCCTTCTGCTCTGAGCTTCTGTAACTGTATTTCGACTTGGCCCTGTGTTTATTCTGACTTTCCCAGCCTCCACTGACTGACTACAGTCCCTCCTGGGAGGTCACGGCTGAGTCACCTTTGTGTTCCCTAGAGTGGTCAGGACTTCATTTGGTGCCGAGAGGAAAGTCACTATAGGTCTGTTCACTGTCTACTGGTGCCAAGAATTCACCTTTGGAAGGCAAGTTGATTTGCAAAGTGGATCAATGATCAGGACAGGAAATTCTGCTTCTCTGAGCATTAAAATTACCCAAATAAGCTGGAAGGATTTTCAGCAGACTTAAATTAACTGTACTGAAAAAAGAAAGGAGTTTCAGTTAATGAATGAAAGCTGATTTCAAAGAATTTGAAGCCTGAAGACATCACATTCAAGAGGATGACTACTGCCACAATTAGGGTAATTGTTGGGATGGCACAGCAATACTCGTACTGAAGGAAGACCAAATTAAACGGTTGTGATGATCATCGCAAATAACCATTACAGAATGCTGACCCCTCTGCACAATTCAGCATCAACAAATACAATGAAGACTTTCTTCCACAACGCCAGCAACCTACATTTTCATTCCCTCTTGACATGGTCAGCACTGACTAACAGATGAATTGAACTGACTGCTAAGAACATGGGCAAAGAATCTGTTTTAAAGCTAGAAACAACGCAGGAGTTCAGTGAGGCAGCCCTGTCATTTCGTAAGACTGCTGGCCCAGAGGTAGGGTGCCCTCAGCCTTGGTCTGAGAAGCACAGCCAAGACCAGACTCCTGTTCTCAGCCACACATGGCTATGTCCAGACCTCACGGAACGGAAGCCTCTTGCCTGTGGCTTCCTGAGAGAAGTGTGTTCTTCTGAAAAGTACCATGCTTCTTGAGAGTTTTCTCAAAAGTGAAGGTGCGATGAGTCTAGATTTTATTACTGTCTCAAGAGCTTTTAATATAAACACCATATGGAAGATGGTTCCATTCCAAACACAAAGCATGCAGAAGACCTGTTAGTGAGGGAGAGAGTGCCGAAGAGAGCCAACAGACGAGAGGGACACCTGGTGAAAGTTTTTTTGGCAACTGGTGCTGGGAAAACATGACAGCCCCATGCAAAAAAGTTAAAGTGGACCCTCATATCATATGCAAAAACTAACTCAAAATCGATCAAAGACCTAAATAAACAAAGAACCAGAACTAATAACACTCTTAAAAACACAGGGGTAAAACCTTCATGATACCAATTCTGAAAGGATTTTGTGGATGTGACACCAAAAGCACAGAAAAAAACAACAGATAACAAAATCCTTTTTGTACATCAAAGAAAACTATCCACAGAGTGAAAGAACAACCCACAGAATGGAAGAATATATTGACAAATCATGTATCTAAGAAGAGACTAATATCCAGAATATAGAAAGAACTGCCACTACTCAGCAACAACAAAACACTCGATTCAAAAACGGGTAAGTAGGGACTTCCCTAGGGGTCCAAAGGACTCTGTGCTTCCAATGCAACGGGCACAGGTTTGATCCCTCGTCAGGGAACTAAGATCCCATGTGCCTGCTGCATGGCCAAAAAAAGAAAAAAAAAAAAAGAGCAAAGGACTTGAACAGATACATTGAATATAAATGGTCAAAAAGCACATAAAACTGCTCAACATCACTAATCATTACAGAAATAGAAATCAAAGCCATAATGAGATATCACTTCACACCCAATAGGTCGGCTCTTATTTCTTAAAAAAAGAAAACTAACACGTGTCAGGACACATGACTGGGCTTGCAATTCATCTAAAAACTAAGACATATTATTTCAGAGCATGTAATGTATTAAGGAATTCGGAAGGAAATCGCTACATTACTTTATATGCAACATACACCGTCTGTACGTCCTGTATATGTATAATCAATGCACTAATTCTTCTCAGTCTGGTTCTGGGAGTTATATGAATGCACAATTATTAAAGTATCCCCCACAAAATAAAAGGGACTTCCCTAGCAGTCTAGTGTTTAAGACTGCGCTTCCAATGCAGGGGTGCAGGTTCCATCCCAGGTTGAGGAACTAAGATCCCACATGCTGTGTAGCGTAGCCAAGAAAAAAGTATCAGTAAGGATGAGATGTAACTAAATGATACATCACAATGGATCACTACTCTCTGGTTCTGTGTATATTTCAATTTAATGATAATAAACATTAAGAAGCAGAGAAGTCCTTTGAAATGTACAAGGCTTTTTCAGAATGTACCCCTTTACAAAATTTAGCAGCAATGAATACACAAGGATCAAAGCTCTGAACTTAAGACTATAAAAACTCTTAAAAGGAAACAGAGGGCAAAAATTCACATTAGATTTGGCAATTCCTTGGTATAACACCAAAGGCACAGGGAACAAATGAAACATAAACAGACTCAACTTCATAAAAATTTTTAAATTGTGTGCATCAAAAGAAACTATCAACAGAGAACTTTCTGGGATCCAATGGCTACGGCTCTGCATACTCACTTCCGAAGCCCCAGATTCGACTCCTCGTTCGGGAACTTTTATCCCGTAAGTTGTGCAGCATGGACCAAAAACACAAAGATACTGTCAACAGAGTAAAAAGGCAACCCACAGAATGGGAGAAAATATTTACAAATCATATATCTGATAAACGATTAATATCTAGAATATAAAGAAAAGTCCTAAAACTCAACAACAACAGAAAAATTAGATATAAAGTTAAAAGTTTAAAAACAAAAAAATTTTTTAAGTGATCTGATTAAAAAATGGGCAAAGGGCTTGAATAGACATTTCCCCAAATAAGATATACAAATGGCTAATAAAAGCATGAAAAAATGCTCAACATACTGATCACTAGGGAAATGCAAACTGAAATTACAATGAGTCAATAGCAACCATGGAAAACACTTCAGAAATATTAACAGAACTTGCTCTGAACCCGGGACAGTGCTAGTGCTACAGCTGCTGGGATTAAAAATACAAAAGCAAAACCCCACCACTGAACTGTGTCAATCCAGACTCCTGCCCATTTATAAACATTTAGGAAGGCAGGATTTAGCAACGTGAAGTGAAGCAGGGGGCTAGTAATTTGAGACAATATACAATCAATACTGGGCTTCCCCAGCGGCTGAGGTAAAGAATCAGCCTGCAATGCAGGAACCACAGGAGCCACGGGTTCAATCCCTGGGTGGGGAAGATCCCCTGGAGGAGGGCATGGCAACTCACTCCAGTATTCTTGCCTGGAAAATCCCATGGACAGAGGAGCATGGCGGGCTATATACAGTCCATAGGGTCACAAAGAGTTGGACACACTGAAGAGACTTAGCACACATACACAATCAATACTAGGTTGTGGGTTCAGAATGTAGACTCATAATTTCTTTCTTCGTGAATTAAAGCAGATGCCAGTATACTTAGATAAATATTGCTGCGACCTTACATCAGTTAGACGTCTCCTCTGTTGTCTCTTTCATCCATTTTATAAACTGTAGAAGCACAAATTTAGGGCAGTCTTTGCTATTTTTTACGAGAAGGCAATGGCACCCCATTCCAGTAGTCTTGCCTGGAAAATCCCATGGATGGAGGAGCCTGGTGGGCTACAGTCCATGGGGTCGCTAAGAGTTGGACACGACTAAGCGACTTCACTTTCACTTTTCACTTTCATGCACTGGAGAAGGAAATGGGAACCCACTCCAGTGTTCTTGCCTGGAGCATCCCAGGGACGGGGGAGCCTGGCAGGCTGCTGTCTATGGGGTCGCACAGAGTCAGACACGACTGAAGTGACTTAACAGCTTAACAGTTGCTTTTTTTTTTTAATTTATTTAATTGGAGGCTAATTATTTTACAATATTGTAGTGGGTTTTGCCATACATTGACATGAATCAGCCATGGGTGTACATGTGAGTATTTACCATTTAAATTATGAATATTTTTAAAAGGTTTTAAGGTCAAATTGAGTACATGAACTTCAAAAATATTTTAAAAAATGGTCAGCTCTGTGATTATGATATTTAATTGTTAAACTGCTTATGCTAGAATAAATTTCAAAGTACACATGTAAAATGAGATTTAGAAATGCTGCTCTCTTCTAGGCTCATATCTTCTAGAGTACACTTTCACTTCTGCCTTAGTTACTGAAGATATCTTTCTGAATCAGTGTCTGATGCTGTCAATGGATCCTATCTCAAGTCATAAGTCTTCATTTGCAAACATTAAGAAAGTTGCTCTTAATCTGAATACTGATCAAGGGATAAATTTTAATTGTATTATTTCTTAAATGCTGGACTATATTATGGGAAATGTTTTTTCAAGAAATCATCTTAAGTGTATAGATCAGTGTTTTTTACAGGTAAAATGCTAAAATAAGCTGCCCATGATAGATATGAATATGTTTGAGTTTTATAGGATATTACAAATTAACAACAGAAAAAATATTTAATTTATGCAACAGTTATGTTCACACAAATTTGTAGGACTTACAAAGAATTGATATTTGAGAAAAGCTTTGGTTCACTTACACTACATATACTTTCAGAGCATTAGGTACCTTGTACTTTAAACCTGTGACAAACTGACAAATTTTCAAAGGGGAAATATTACTGTAAAATGAACAATTACGTATTTCTAAAGATTGTACTGCTGCAAATTTGATCGGTAAAGCTCTTTATTCAGAGTTTTGAAGAAATATTCTCTCTTCAATTAAACATTTTCATACTGGAATGATGTAAGTTAAAGTGATAAAGAGTATTATTAAAATAAATGTTTATATATAATAAAAGAAAATTATTCTTAAAATGTATTCTCAGTGAATAGTTGAGATCTATACTATGCAACCATTTTCTATGTTGATTTTAAGTGATCTTTTAAGAAATTTGTTCACCAAAAAAATATTTTAAAAAAACTACAAAAGAGATAATCACCTCATAGGCATTACAATGGCTACTATCGAGAAAACAACAAGTGTTAGCAAGGATGTGAAGAAACTGGAACCCTTGTGCATTGCTGGCAAGAATGTAAAATGGTACAGCCTCTGGGGAAAACAGTCTGATGGTTCCCAAAAAATGAATCATAGAATTACCATACAATCCAGCAATTCCACTTCCATACTGGCCCAAGAGAACAGAAAACAAGGACTTGAACCAATATTTGTATACCCACGTTATTAGCAGCATCACTCACAACAGCCAGAAGGTGGAAACAATAAAAATTTCTATCAACAGATGAATGGATAAACAAAATGAGGTATATACACAGGATATTATTTAGCTTTAAAAAGGAAGTAATTCTGACCCATGCTACAACATGAGAATATTATGCTACATGAAACACACCAGTCACAGAGACAGTAACAGGGTATAATTCCATTTACATGATATACTTAGTCAAAATCATAGTTATATAAAGTATTTAGGATGGTTACTGCCAGGTACTTGGCAGAGGAGAAAATGAGTAACTACTTAATGGATATAGAGTTTCAGTTTTGCAAAATGAAGAGAGATACAGAGAGAATGGGCTTCCCAGGTAGATCAGCTGGTCAAGAATCTGACAGCAATGCAGAAGGTCCCGGTTCGCTTCCTGGCTCAGGGAGCTCCCCTGGAGAAGGGATAGGCTATCTACCCCAGCGTTCTTGGGCTTCCCTGGTGGCTCAGACAGTAAAGAATCTGCCCACAATGAGGGAGACCTGGCTTCGATCCCTGGGCTGGGAAGATCCCCTGGAGGAGGGCATGGCAAACCACTTCAGTATTCTTGCCTGCAGAATCCCAAGGGCAGAGGAGCCAGGTGGGCTACAGTTCATGGCATCTCAGAGTCAGACACAACTATCCACAGCACAGAAAGAATGGTGGTAATGTTGCAAAAATTTATAAATGTTTTTTAATATCATTGAACTGTACACTTAAAATGGTTAATATGGAAACTTGTATATTTAGCACAATAGAAAACTGGAACAACAAAAAACAATGAGGAAACGGCAGGGGGCAAGCAAAAGCAGAGTTCAGAGGGACTCAAGCGTACCAAAAAAAAATGAAAGGATATAGGACAGCAAGACAGATCTGAAGACAGGAATGTAATCACTGTAATGTTTAGAAAAGACATGAAATGTGTTTTTTATGGTAAAATTTGAGAGAAGGAGCAAAATGTCTAGCCATTAAAAAGAAAAAAAAAAAAAATGTTATAAGCCAGAAGTAAGAACACACAAGCCAGGGGACTCTGAATATAAATGAGACTGTGAGCTCCCTAGGGAGCAAGGCAAAGAGAGACCCATTGTGACACAGTTCACAGTATGGTTTAAACAAAATCAAACCAATGGTTCAGAAGAGGTATGACCACTCCCAGGCACTGGACCTGAAGGAAATTTCTATTTGGACTCACAGATTTTCTTGGAGACTTCTTGTACAGCTCTTAACACAAGCTAATGGGGCAGTGCAAAGCAGGAGGAGGCCAGAAATATGCTGCTAATGATCCAGTTTCATTCAAAGACAAAACACTGCCTGGAACAGGTGCACTGAAGCATGTGCCAGAACAATCCCATGGACATTCTTTACCACAGCTGAGTTCAGGATAGCTTTTGAGGGGGTGAGGAAGTCAAGTTTATCCTCCTGACAGGAATATGAGATGCAACATTCTCTGCTGCCTGCTGAAGGCAGGTCTTGATATTCCTAACAGTCACTGTTGCTAGGGGGACAACTGAGAATGAATGTCAAACCCAACCAGGGCTCATGCCTGAAAGATGAGAACTAATCGCTCCCTGAAGCTGGGATGGCACAGGGCTTCCCTGGTGGCTCAATGGTAAGAATCCACTTGTCAATGCAGGAGACACGGGTTCAGTCCATGGTCTGGAAAGATCCCATGTGCCTTGGAGCAACTAGGCCTGTGCATTCCAACTGTTGGGCCTGTCCTCTGCAGCCCAAGAGCCTCAACTGCTGAGCCCATGTGTCACAACTACTGAAGCCGGGGTACCCTAGACCTGTGCTCAGCAACAAGAGAAGCTACCACAGTGAAAAGCCCACACGTGGCAGCTGGAGAGTAGCCCTCACTCACTGCAACCAGAGGATCCAACACGGCCAAAAATAAATGAATAAATCATTTTAAAAATTCTTCCATCCAAGTGGCCTCTTACAAAAAAAAAAAAAGATAAGGCAGCATAAACACTGCCTGGCAGAGGGAAGAAGGGGTGGATGTGCCAGCCTGGGGCAGATTATAAGAATGGGGAGCTACTGAAGATTGTTGAGAAAGAGAGACCATGATTGAAGACTTTTTGAGTGACAGCGCAGTCTTCTGAAAGGTGCAAACGAAGCCCAGAGCCACATGCAGCAGGCTGGACTGGACAAGGCTGCTCAAAGTGAAAGCCACTGAAAAACATCAAAATAAATGAGAGCCCATGTTTTAAAAAAAAAAATGTTCTAGAACAGTTTTATACTTGAAAAAAATGTTCCCACAGAAAATGGATACACAACAGTATGAACCCATTACACAGAGAAAGAAAAGAAGGATGAGCAAGAAAGAAGCCTGAGAAGAGCCCTACAGGTGGTTGCCACTGGGGTTATGGACAACGCAAATTCTGTGTGCGCACATGGGTGAGGTTACCAGTTTTTAAGAAGACGAGTGATTCGGATTAAAAAAACAACTCTAATTCCTCAACTTAGAAACTGCAGGGAAAGCAGAAACAGCACTACAGTTGAGAATATAATTATGACATTATCCACAAATAAAAAGGAAATTGACTAAAAACAGGAGCCAGAGACGCACAGATCTTCCTCAGTTTACAGAGGAGTTACACTCTGATGTGTGTGCGCGCGCGTTAGCTGCTCAGTTGTGTCCAACTCTCGGAAACTCCGTGACTGTACCCTGTCAGGCTCCCCGGTCCCTGGGATTCTCCAGGCAAGAGCACTGGAGTGGGCTGCCATGCCCTCCTCCAAGTACGTGCTGATAAACGCATCCTAAGCTGACAACACTGTAATGCCGAAATTGCGTTTGCTACACCTAGCCTGCTGAACGTCATCACTTAGCCTAGCCTACCTTAGATGTGCTCAGATCACTGACATTAAAGTTGAGCAAAATCATCTAATCCAAAGCCTATTTTATAATAGCGTTGAATATCTCACGTAACTTATTGAATACCATACTGAAAAATACCAAAATGAAAACATGGCTGTCTGAATACAGAATGGCTCTAACTGTATTAGTTGGTTACCCTCATGAGGACATGTCTGACTGGGAGCTGTGGCCCAATGCCGCTGTCCAGCATCACGAGAGTGTTGCTGTCAACATATCAGAGCCCTGAAAAGATTTAAAAAATTCAAAATTTGGAGCATGGTTTCTACTGAATATGGGATTGCTCTGGCACCATCATATCACTGAAAAATGGTAAGTTGAGTCATCATTAATTCGGAGGACTGCCCGAGCTTGGCAAAACTGTAAGGTGATGCTGATGAGATTCCAAGTGAATCATGAAGACACTGACCTCGTGCTCTGGTTTTAGAGCCAGGGCTCTCTAACTGTGGTTCCCTCAGGCAGCAGTGGCTCAGCAGTAAAGAATCCACCTGCAATGCAGGAGACACAGGAGAAGCAAGTTCAATCTCTGGGTCAAGAAGATCCACTCAAGACGGACATGGCCACCTACTTCAGTATTCTTGCCTGGAGAATCCCAGGGACAGAGGAGCCTGGCGGGCTACAGTCCACGGGGTGACCAGAGTCAGACACGACTTATCAACTAAGCATGCAAGGCAGCAGTAGCAGCACCTAGTAACTTGTTTGAATTTCAAATTCCAGGGTCTCCCTCTGACCGACAGATTCTGGAGGTGAGGTTAAAACAACTCCTCCAGGTAATTGCAACTCACACTTAAGTTTGAGAACCTAGGTATGAAGTAATACTATCTCATCTGGATAATACCAGCTTATATAATTAGGAAACTATATTTCTTGCTCAAAACCCATTCTGTTATTTTAACCTAAACTCCTGAAGAACACTAATCTAGTCAATTGTGAAATAAGCTGGAAGATGACAAAGATATTTTTTAATTAGATACAATTCTGAAACCACTCATTCTGAAATAATGCACTAACCACTGTAGTGGAATGAACTAAAGAATCTAGTTTATAAAAAGTGATAAGGAATCAACATGTTTAGAATTTCAACATTTAGATGATTTGAAAATATTCTAAGGTTGCAGAACACCACAACTCCAACTATTACAAATGCCATATTTGTGTACACTGATTAGTCTCTTGGGCTTCAAACTCAATTAAGTTGTTTAAAATAGAAGAAGTTCTGCTGCTACAATGCTGGTGGGAATGCAAACTGATACAGCGAATAAGGGGAACAGTATGAAGGTTCCTTAAAAAACTAAAAACAGAACTACCATATGAACCTGCAATCCCACTCCTGGGCACATGTCCAGAGAAAAACATAAGCTAAAAGCACACACGCACGCACCCGTGCTCCCTGCAGCACTGCTGACAGCAGCCAGGACGGGGAGCAGCCTCGGTGTCACCAACACGGAATGGACACAGATGCAGCACATACATGCAACGGAACGTCGCTCAGCCGGGAGAACGGAAGAACGGCGATTGCCGCAACACACAGGCACCTGGAGAGTGAACTGAGTGAAGAGAGCCACGCAGAAGAGAGCTACCTTATGACATCCCTTACATGTGGAATCCAAAAAGAAATGATACAGATGAATTTTCTTAGAAAGCAGAAAATGATCTTATGGTTGCCAGGGGGAAGGGAAAGTTAGGGACTTTGGGAAGGCCATGTACACACCACTCTATTTAGAAGAGATAACCGACAAGGACCAACTACATAGCGCATAGGATTCTGCTCAGTGTTACAGTATGTGACAACCTGAATGGGAGTAGGGTTGGGGAGAGAATGGATACATATATATGTATGGCCAGTCCCTCTGCTGCTCACCTGAAACTACCACAATATTGTTACTTGGCGATACTCCAATATAAAATTTAAAAGTTAAACTCTGAAAAAAAAAACAGAAAAGGTTCAACAAAATTTTAACTTCCTTTTTTTTTTTATTTTTTGCCACATCACACAGCTTGTGGTACCTTAGTTTCCTGACCAGGAATTGAACCCAGGCCCTCATCAAAGAAAGCACAGAGCCCTAACCTCTGGATAGCCAGGGAATTACCAAAACTTTAACTTCTAAAGGGCTATATCAGTCACTATAGCTTCAAACGTAAAGAGTACTACTATATTTGCAACATAAAGGCTACTGAAAAACCAAATCTTTGACACTCAGAATACAATTTCTAAAAGAATTTATCAGTGGTCATTAATATGAAATACCCTGATTATGCAGAATTACACCGAACTTCACTAGACTTCCAACTTAGGAACAAACAGCATGACACTTTACATATTTTATGAATTCAGAAAATGCTGAGTATTAAATAAACCAGGGGGTTATTAATGTTTTTACAAACTCCCAACAACAAAAACTCAAGTACATATCCCCAATATGTGTGTACATATCCCCAGTTTTTGTGTAAAAATTATATGTATGTTCTACTGTGATCAAGATTGTCAGGAGAAATATCAATAACCTCAGATATGCAGATGACACCACCCTTATGGCAGAAAGTGAAGAAGAACTAAACAGCCTCTTGATGAAAGTGCAAGAGGGGAGTGAAAAAGTTGGCTTAAAGCTCAACATTCAGAAAACGAAGATCATGGCATCTGGTCCCATCACTTCATGGCAAATAGATGGGGAAACAGTGGCTGACTTTATTTTTTTGGACTCCAAAATCACTGCAGATGGTGGTTGCAGCCATGAAATTAAAAGACGCTTACTCCTTGGAAGGAAAGTTATGACCAACCTAGATAGCATATTCAAAAGCAGAGACATTACTTTGCCAACAAAGGTCTGTTTAGTCAAGGCTGTGGTTTTTCCAGTGGTTATGTATGGATGTGAGAGTTGGACTATAAAGAAAGCTGAGTGCCAAAGAATTGATGTCTTTGAACTGTGGTGTTGGAGAAGACTCTTGAGAGTCCCTTGGACTGCAAGGAGATCCAACCAGGCCATCCTAAAGGAGATCAGTCCTGGGGGTTCATTGGAAGGACCGATGTTGAAGCTGAAACTCCAATACTTTGGCCACCTGATGTGAAGAGCTGACTCATTGGAAAAGACCCTGATGCTGGGAAAGATTGAGTGCAGGAGGAGAAGGGGACAATGGAGGATGAGATGGTTGGATGTCATCACCAACTCAATGGACATGGGTTTGGTAGACTCCAGGAGTTGGTGATGGACAGGGAGGCCTGGCGTGCTGTGGTTCATGGGGTCGCAAAAAGCTGGACATGACTGAGTGACTGAACTACTGTGATAATACCAACTATACTTATAAAATACAAAATAAAAATTAAATAAGGCTGAAATAAAAAGACTGGCTTAATTTTTTTTTTCCTGAGACCCATGTGCCCCCGTGATGCATACACATACCCACTTTGGACTCTACTGCAAAGTGTCCACAGCCCAGCAACCCTGCAAGCTGTGTCCCAGACCACTCAAGGGAGAAGCTATGGAATGCAGAGGTCAAATGAATATCTCCTTCCTGTTGAGTTGGACCATCCCTGACTCAAGTCTGTGACTCTGGGCTTCTCCCTTCACCCCAATGTCGTCTTCTGCTACCTCTCATTTGGTGGGTAGTGGAGAAGACTGTGAAGCCAGCAGATGCAAGAACGGCATAAAAGTATGGACTCTGTTTTCAGACAAACCTGGATTTGCAACTGGGCTCGGCTTCTAATTCACCGGGTTACCCAGGGCCAGTCAGATAACGTTTCTAAAACTAATGAGTAAAGAGGGTGATAACAGGGTCATCTCTCCTGGTTATTATGATGGTTAAGAGAGATAGGCTGCCATGAGAGCACTCAGCAGAGACTCTAGATAGCCCAAGTGCTCAATAAAATATCTTACCCAGAATTATTACTTCAGGAGGCAAAAGAAGTCACCTGGACTTTGTTTCAGCAGCCAACTCAAGAAGGGAATATGTTACTTTGGAAGGCCTCCCTTGGGGCTCAGCTAGTAAAGAATCCGCCTGCAATGTGGGAGACCTGGGTTTGATTCCTGGGTTGGGAAGATCCCCTGGAGAAGTGAACGGCTACCCACTGCAGTATTCTGGCCTGGAGAATTCCATGGACTGGATAGTCCATGGGTCGCAAAGAGTCGGGCACGACTGAGCAGCTTTCACTTCTACACTTCTACTGTGGAAGTAGTAGGTAGCGCAGTCGGGCAGACTTGGTTTGAAGGTCTGATCCCCAGTGACAAGCTGGGTGACCCTGGCAACTCCCTTTCTCTATGAGTGGGGAGTCTTCTTATCCGTTCAATGGGAGTGTTGATACAAACTCTACATGAAATGCCTGTCAGAACCAGTAAAACTAACAGTCTCTCTCTTTGTTGCTAAGTCGTGTGCGACTCTTGTAACCACATGGACTGTAGCCTGCCAGGCTCCTCTGTCCATGGGATTCTCCAGGAAAGAATACTGGAGTGGGTTGCCATTTCCAACTAACACTAGTGGGAACCAAATGGCCACCGAGGGTGAGGATAAGCAAATAACACATAAACCTAAGTGTTATTCCAGAGTCCTTGGCACACGTTCAAGTACACGCTAAGAGTAAGCATCCTCTAAAGTCTACCATCAAATGTTAATAAATGCCTATGTACCAAACCCCACAGGTATGGGTCATTTCCCAACTGGACAGGTGACTTCCTCATAACTGCTTGAATTCTTCAAGCAATTCACAATCTTCATCCTCCACTGTCATAAACTGGGTGCAGTAGAGTTTTCATACCCACCTCCGGACAGTAAACGAATCTAGATGAGGGGGCGGGGCGGGGGTGGGGAAGACCTAAACCACCGCATGGAGACCACCCGGAGAGGTGCCGTTTTTGCCACAAGAGCAAAAGAAAAGCGGGGTCTCTCAAACACCAGAGGAGTTCATAATCAATGAGGATTACTTCAGCTTCAACAAACCACCGAAAGAATGACTGTAGAGATATACCAATACACATTTTGCATTTTTTTACATCGCGTGTCCCCCACAGGAAATGCTGCAAAATGTGAGACACCTAAAACTCTCATCAGCATAAAATTATAGATACAAGCCGTCAATTAGAGGAACACCTAAGAATACACCCAACCGGACACCCTTGCCCCTGACTCCCTTACAAAAGCTTCAGTTTTTAGCTCGATACGCTAAGATGGCAGCACCCCCATAAGGACACTGCATAAGCCAACTTCACAAACGTTGGGTCAGAAGCACACTCAAAGCTAGCATCGTGAAAGAAACCTTTACTAAGTCCTCTTCACAAAATGTATTGCAAAATCCCCAGGAGTTTAATCACCCAGCTCTATCACCACAGAAGGTGCGGGGAGCGAGTGAGACGACCGGGGAAAGTCACCACGGCCAAGAGCATGTCCATCTGCACAACCATCCTTGACTTCAGGCTCCAGCACGGTACACTGGGGCGAGAAGCCCACCCAGAGTATAAACAGAGGCGACAGTAGTGAGCACGTTGATTGGTGAGGGAAACAGAAAACTAGACACTAGGCAGAACCCAGGGAAGCAGCTAGCTACGTGTTGCCTCTCAAGCAGATCACGCAGAACAGACAGGTGCGGACAGCGTGCTCTCCCCTCCCCGCAACACGCAGACAGTCCAAAAGCAGGTTCTAGAACCGGCAGCTCCCCGGGACACGGCGGGGCCCCGGGGGCGCAACAGCGCGACCCCCTGTCAGGCCAGCGGTCGCGGCGGGGGGGGGGGGGCGGGGGGGAGGAGGGCGACGGGCGCGCGCGGTGGGCCCGGCCGGGGGCGCGGCCGCGGTGAGGGTGGGGTCGCCGCAAGCCGGCCCCCTCTCCGGCCGCGGTCTCCCGGCGCGGCCCTCGCGGCTGCTGGACAGCGCCCACGCCGGCGCGCTCGCGGCCCGCATCCCGGAACCCCGCGGGCCGCGCAGCGTGAGGCCCGGGCCGGCCGGCGGACGCTGAGGGGACGCGCGCGGAGGTACCTGTGGCAGCAACAGCTTCTCGGCGGCGGCGGCCGCGGCGGGAGGACGGGGGCGGGGCGCGGCGTGCGCGCTCCCGGCCCGCGCGGTCCGGGGCGAGGCGCCCTCCCTCACTCCCTCCCTCTCTCTCTCCCCGCCGCCCGGCGCCCGCGCAGCTCTCCGCCCCTTCACCTCTCACCTCCTACCTTTCCCCTCCCGCTCCCGCCCCCGCCGCACTTCGCACGTGCTCCCAGCGGCGCGCACATGCGTAGTCGAGCCCTACCGCCCGCGACTCCCGCTCGCCCCCTGGCGGACGCCGGGCCGAACGACTCCCTGGTAGAGAAGATGTCCGGGCGGGGCCGGCGAGGCAGAGCGTCACGCTGGGACAGAGCCCCGAGTACAGCACCGGAGCTTTTTAACAGGGTATATTAGCAAGAACACTCACAGGACGCCCGTGTTCTCTGTTTTATAACAGGGAAAACTTAAAGGCAGGGGAAGTATGCAACAAATGCAGTTGGGTCAAATTATGTCCATGAAAGTGACTTTCTCTAAGGCCTTTTGAAAACGATGTTGCTAAGTCGTGTCTGATTCTGCGATCCTTTGCGCTGCAGAAAGCCAGGCTCCACTATCCCCCGGAATTTGCTCAAGTTCATTGGGTTGGTGATGCTATCCTACCATTTCATCCTTATCTTTAAAAGGATGTTTTATGAATACTTAACTAATGTGGAAAGATGTTCTTAAGAGAAGGTTCAGACTGAGCTCAATTTTTTTAAAAATCCAAGGAAAGGATTCTAGAGTGATGCTGATGTATGCTCAGTGGATACCTCTGGGTGAAGGATTAGGGTGTTGAGATTTTTCCATTTCCAAAAATCTCCATGAGATTTTTCCATGGGCACACATGAAACGTAGAACACTTGGTTGTATTCCATGGAACACGTTTGTTGTAATAGCAATATCTATGTCCCGTTTACTCCGTGCCAGGTGCTTGAAACCAAGACACCCTAAAACCAAGTTCCTCTGTGGAGTTTATGATTAACCTCTCTAGCCAAAATGTTCCTCCCTTTCTTGTCCGACACCTGTTTCCCTCGAGACTGAGGAGTACCAGAGTAAAGAGGGGATTGAAACCAAGCAGGACCCTGTGGTGCCCTCCAATAAGCAAGTAAGTTAGGGGGTGCCCGGAGAAAGAATAACAGATGTGGCTTTCTTGACATTTTTTGATCCAATCCTATGATTTAAGGCCCTGTAAGGGCCACCACGATGTTTGTCCTTCAACAGGTGTCAGTAATCAATGATCTTAAGGGAAGACAGAAATGCAGGAACAGAAAAAGCCATCAATCAACAGTGCAGAGATAGAGCAGAGACCTAGTTCCCCCTCAAGGGATACACACACCATACATCTTTGAGTTCTGCAGGAGCCAGGCCTGCACCCAATGGAGGATGGAACAATGGTGTTGACCCTCCTGACTTCAATCAACTAAAGCTTGGATTGCAGGTTCAATCCCTGGATCAGGAAAACTCCCTGGAGTAGGGAAATGGCAACCCACTCCAGTATTTTGCCTGGAAAGCCCATGGACAGAGAAGCCTGGGGGCTACAGTCCAGGGGTTGAAAAGAGTCAGACACGACTGAGCGCGCATGCACCCTTAGCATAATCCTTCCCCAGTTTCGCTGTCTGGGGAGACACTGCTTTGGGAAAGATGCCTGGTGTTCCTCTTACTTGCTGCAAGTAACCATCAAACGTTCCTTCTCACAAACTTTGAGTTGGTTGTGTCTGTTGCCTCAGTATCCACCAAGAGGTGAACCCGATTTTCAGGTAACACTCCTGGGTAAAAAAAAAAAGCCTATCGTGGTGTCCCTGTTTCTTGTTTGTAGGAAAAAGGCTTGACCTTCCCTGAGTTCCGAAGGGCAAATTCAAACAGTTACTAATCCAGGAAGTGAGGGAATGCAGAAACAGAGGGAAACAGTCCCTGTTCCTCCACCAGGGATTGATATAACAACAAAGCCCTTGAGTTCCTCTGCTTGAAGGAAGGCCCCCAGCCAGGTGGACAATAATAACTTCAGGCTGAGTACAAGCTTCCTAGACCACCACCCTGTTCATCACCAGCCAATGAGAAGAAAGTCACACACTGCAGCCCTCACCCCCAATTTTGCCTATAAAACCATGAACACCATGGTGGACATTCCCGTCTTTCAAGCACGAGTCGCCCATTCCCCTCAAGTGATCCTTGGAATATATCTTTCTCTGCTCCAAAGGCCTACATTTCTGTTTGTCGGGCCTCACTGTGCACCCACCATGTGAATTTGGGTTGGACAACATAGCTGAGCTGAGCAATTTGCACAGTCCTTGCATCTGATCTTCAAAAAAACCCCGAGTTAGGTCTTGTTACTAGGTCTGTCAAGAAGAGGCTCTATCCGAGACGAGGGTACAGGTCCCAGTGGACACACTGCTGGTACATTCCCGGGATGGGTAGTGATCGTCTGCGGGTCTGAGGGAACCTTGGCCTGATCACGCCACACACAGGTCTCAAGTGTCAGGGCTCAGCCTCACCCCATCATGCTACCCTGGGCACACTCCCCTCAGAGCTATCTGGACATAGAGACGAACCCTGTCCTGCCCTTGAGGGTGGCATCGCTGGGGGTGCATAAAGGGCAGATGTAACCACACCAAGGTTAAAATCAGTGGCCGCCCTTCGGGCAGCTCCAGCTCCCATCATCCCTCACAGGCCAGTCATGCCCCTCCCATCAACCCTGTACCACCATCTCCAAAGCCTTGCCCTCCTCCTCGCTCACACCACCGCCATAGCAAAATGAAACGATATTGGTGTTGGGCTGCATCCCCACAGGCTTACAAGCCCTGTGCTTGCCCACTTCAAGACGGAAGAACGAGCCTGGAGTCAGCAAGAGAGACACCGACAGTGTGAAGAGGTGGTCCCCAACCTCTTTGGCACTGGGGACTGGTTTTGTGGAAGACAATTTTTCCATGGACTGGGGAATGGGGGTCAGAGGTGGTTTGTGGATGATTCAAGAGCATTGGAGAAGGAAATGGCAACCCACTCTGGTGTTCTTGCCTGGAGAGTTCCAGGGATGGAGGAGCCTGGTGCGCTGCCGTCTGTGGGGTCGCACAGAGTCGGACACGACTGAAGCGACTTAGCAGCAGCAGCAGCAAGAGCTTTACATTTATTGTGCACTTTCTATTATTATGTCATCAGCTCCACCTCGGATCACCAGGCATTAGATCCTGGAGGTTGGGGACCCCTGCTTTAAGGATGGGGGAGCTTACCTAATCTAAAGCAAGGTCCTGGAGCAACACCCCACCAGTGGCAAGCGGGACATGGAAGAAAGGGAAACTGACTACCAGCTGTAGGGGAATTGATGTCAGGTGGGCTCATAAGTTAACAGGGAAACCAGCGGGAGGAGCACGCACCAGATGGGCCCTTTGATCAGAACAATCACCAGCTGGGGTGGGGCAAGTACTAGCAAGGTCAGGCACGTGAGCAGCGTACAGGTGAAGCAAGCATATCTTGGGCAGGGGAATGTACCAAGAGCAAGAGAACAGCCATCTTGAGTGGCCTGACCATACAAATGGGGATATTGACCTCGGCCCAGATTGACCTTGTAACATTTTGCCCTGTATTCAGACTTGGCTTTAAAAGAGAATGTTTATTCTATAAAGAATTTTTTGGTTATTTTTAGAGGGGCAACAACAGAGAGCAGTATAGGGGAGCCTGACCTACACCCTTACCCAGCTCGCATCACTCTACATCTGATCCTTTATAAGCCATCACCGGGCCCCTCGGAAGCCTTGGACAAAAGGCACCTCAGTTCTCTGTCACCAGTCTCCCTTTGCTCTCCACTGCCTCATTCCTTTTGACAAATATGAAGTCTATCCAATGTTTTTCGTTTTCTGAGTGATGTCACCCTGCGTGACCAAGTCCCGATCTCTTCCTTTCACCATCAAATTCCTACAAAGAATATGGCTCTGAACTTGGCAGAAAATCTTGGGGGGAATGTTCAGTTAAGTCAGAGTCTTCCTGAGCCCCACCCCAGGCCCACGGGACCAAACTCTTCTCTCCAAAGATTACTGGAAACGTCTTTTCACAACCCCCACCACAGGGATGTACGTGACTAGACTGTCTATTGGGTACTCCTGTCACCCTGCTTACTCCCCATCCCTTCCCCACCCAACCATTTCACCCAACCTTAGTTTACAGGGGACTGACCCTCAACAAGATCTATATGCCTTCTCCCAAAAAACAAGGGCCTCCAGAACTGACACTTGGTTAAGTCCTGCGCCCCGCAGCACTGCCCCAAATCCCCCACTGCACAAGAACCCCCCCCCACTGCACTGGGGTCCTTCTGGGGACCCTAAGGCTCATGGGTCCGGGGTGAATCCACTCTTGAATGTCCCCAAGGAGTTGAACGTAAAGTGGCCATGATCTTCGGTCTTCTTATAGTTAACAACTATGTATTCTAGATTCTACAACTATGAACATTTTCTAGTGGTGAAGAATCCACCTGCCAGTGCAATACACGCAAGAGGTGTGGGTTCGATCCCTGGGTCGGGAAGATCACCTGGAGAAGGGCATGGCAACCCACTCCAATATTCTTGCCGAGAAAAGTCCACAGACAGAGGAGTCTGGTAGGCTGCACTCCATGAGACTGCAAAGAATCAGACACAACCGAGCACACACAAACAGCATCACATTTTTCTAGAAGCAACCAAAAATACCATCCCTTTATCCACCTATCAATCTTATTCCTTATGCATTTCCAGGTTACGTTGCAGATGCCCGATTTTGGTTTTTAAATACAATTCAGGTGGAACGGCTTGTCAACTGGAAAACAACACACAACCTGGATGCGAGAACAGTGTTTTCTTTGGGGACATGACAGCCAACTAACTACAGCCTGAAAACAGCCTCTCAGATAGGAACTGTTTCAAAGAGGTAAGAGGTGAGCCAGGATACACAGCAAACAAACAAAAAAACATGTAGTTAAGCACCCAAAGTCTACTGCTAATCACAAAAACAGACATCTCAAGTATGGGAAGACGTAAGTGTCTGGGCTCACTGAAATCATTCCATTGATATGCATCTTATCTGTGAGGGCTAGTACCCTGGTTTTCTTCAGCCTGAATGCCCCTCGGGGTGTACTACTGGTGGGAGGTAGGCAGCTGCAGTGGCTGACGGCTCAATGGCAGGCAACATTTTTTACTGAAATGGGCTACAAGCTCCACTTTGCCCTTACTACCCAAAGCTCAACCTTATTTTGGATT
Source organism: Ovis canadensis (assembly GCF_042477335.2). Taxonomy (NCBI): domain Eukaryota; kingdom Metazoa; phylum Chordata; class Mammalia; order Artiodactyla; family Bovidae; genus Ovis; species Ovis canadensis. Next base: position 66,771,734 of record NC_091263.1, on the reverse strand, counting down.
GCTTCCCACGGTAAATTAAAAAAAAAAAAAAAAGGAGCTGAAGAGTTCATCCAGAAGTAATAACAGTTCCCAGTTCTTGAGATTCCATGCAGAGCCAAATCTCATGACAATCTTGAAAAACAAGGGCTAGGTCTATTTCACAAAGGAAGACAACTTCCTTGAGAGGGGAGGACATCTCCCCAGGGTCATTCTGGTAACTGATCAAGCACATAACAGCCACAGGCTGGGTTCCAGCCCACTGCCCGACCACCTCAGCCTGTCATGGACACAGAGAAGGGTGTTCATGATGAAACGGTGCTCTCTTTGCAATCACTTGCACTACCAATCATGCTCACGCGAAATTAAGCATTAGTGATAGCAGCTGGCAACATGATAAGAACACAAAGGGCCGCTTTAGGACCAGAATCCTTGGATTTGAGTTAAGGGTCTGACCTGCAGCTGCTCTGCAGTCAGGAAAATGAACTTAACCTCAGGGAACCTGGACTTCAGAGTCAGGTTCCAAGACACAACCAAGAAAACTGAACTCTGTGGTTTCCAAAAAACTTACATCACTATGAACACAGGTAAAACTCTTAAGATTCTTAGAGCCAGCAGTCATCTGAATAACCATGATAACAGTCATTAAAAATACTCAAAATCTCCAAGTTGTATTAATATTCAGTCAATACCTTTATTAACTATCAAGTTCCTACATGTCAGAGACAGGGATCCAAGTTAATTCTCTGCACTGGAGAAGCTGTCTTAGTGGACGCCTTCAAACAAGACCTTACAGGCAATATTATAAGGTCATAATAGCTGCCAATAACAGTGACAACTATTGATTGTAAAGCCCAGAGACGGACTTTACAATATTATTGCTGCTACTGCTAAGTTGTTTCAGTCGTGTCCGACTCTGTGCGACCCCACAGATGGCAGCCCACCAGGCTCCCCCGTCCCTGGGATTCTCCAGGCAAGAACACTGGAGTGGGTTGCCATTTCCCTTTCCAATGCATGAAAGTGAAAAGTGAAAGTGAAGTTGCTCAGTCGTGTCCGACTCTTAGCGACCCCATGGACTGCAGCATACCAGGCTCCTTCCTCCATGGGATTTTCCAGGTAAGAGTACTGGAGTGGAGTGCCATTGCCTTCTCCAATTACTACCTCATTAAATCCTCACCATGGCCTTTAGAGGCAGGTCAGGTACATATGCCTCATTTTAAGGATACAGAAATGAAAGCACCCAGAGCCATAACAACTTGTTTGAGGTCACAGAGAGGCAGCATCAAATGGCAATCTGCACAACCCTGAAGTCAGACTTTTGCCACTGAGCTTTCAAGCGCTGTGGGTGGGAGTTGGTGGGCTCAGGACACCAAAGAGAATGGACCACCAAGGGGATGCTGTATGAGCAGGGCCTTGTAAGGTAAGAGTTTGCAGCAACAGCTACTGCTTAAACCACATGCCAGGGCTATCTTACTTTCATCGCTTATTTGATCCTGACAATGTTTTAAACCCCATGAAACAGGCTCTTCTTATCTCCCCATTTTGTAGATGATAAAACTGAGGGCTGGCAAGGTTAAGTCACTTGAGATTATAGTCAGTGACTTCATTGTTCCCTTCTCTGTGAGCAGATCCTACACACAGCCCTGCCCACTGTTAAGTGACCGTGATCCCTCCCTGTAGGGTGAGCGACTTCAGTGTCAGCCCTGGCCACAAGTCTTGCTTTGGTCAATGGAGTGTGAGTGAACGTGACCTCCACAGGTCTGGCAGAAGTTTTTTTAAGCACCACTGCTTGTGTGGGTCAGCCTCTTGTTCCTTCCCTTGGACAAAAGAACAACAGTCCTGCTTTGGGACTGGCTCGTTCCACTTGGGTCCCAGACTGAGAGGCCCTGGAGCAGAACTGTAGCAATGAGCTGCGGCCCCTGGACATGCCCTGCAAGTGAAGACTATGTTTGTTAGTGGAAGTCACTAGGATCGGGGGATTGTTTGTTACTAACACAGAGCTCTCAGTGAAGAGGAGTCAGGATGCTAACCTCAGTACCCATCATTTAAATGCCATAAAATTCACCTGTTTTAGGTATAAAGATTTTTAGGAAAGTGCAACTATCACCATAATGTAACTTTAGAACATTATCATCATCCCAAAAAGCAGCTCAGTGGAGCTGTTTCTCATTTTCACCACCCTGACAGCCCTGACCCCGTATCCCACACGACTGTATGACATGTAATCTCTGTGTCTGGCACAGAGTTACGGAAGTTCATCCATGTTGTAGCATGTATCAGTAGTCCACTTCTATTTACGCAAACAGTACTTCATTTATGGAAATGCCAGACTTTGTCTCTCTTCATCTGCTGATGCACGTTTGGGTTGCTTCTACTTTCTCGTGATTATAAATAAGACTGCTGCGAACATTCACATGACTGCTTGTGTGGATGTATGTTTTCATTTCCCTTGGGTGAGTACCTAGGAACTCAATGGCAGGGTCATACACTGGATCTACATTTAACATTTTTAAGAAACTGCCCAACCGTTTTCCAAAGTGGCCACACTATTTTACGTTCCTGCCTACATATGTGAGGGTTCCAATTTCTCCTTATCCTTGCTAACACTTGTAATTGTCAGATTTTTTTTGATATAGCTGTTTCAGTGGTAATACGGTGGTATCTCATGGTGGTTTTAATCTGTATTCCCCTAATAGCTAAAGATGCTGATCAACTTTTTACGTGTATGTTGGTTATTCCTATGCTTGCTTTGGTGAGGTGTCTATTCAAATCTTTTACCCATTTTTCAACTGGGATATTTGTCTTCTTATTGAATTCTAAGAGTTCTTTATATATTCTAGATCCAAGTCCCTTATTGTAGATCTGGTTTACAAATGCTTTTTTCAGACAAATAGAATGGGTAACTATTTCAGAAATAAATAGTACTGGAACTGATACAACAAAGAAAAGTAGCCACAAATAAAGGCCAATAACAAAGAAAAAGTTTTAAATTACCTCCAAAGAGTTACTTGACCTTGACCAACCCAAGTCCAAGTCCAAGAATAAAACGCACTAAGAATTTCAAAACATATAAAAAGCAGCAAATTCCTCAACACTGCTTATGAGATACATACTGCTCTATGCTCAAACAACTACAGTTTTTTACATGAGAGCAAAAAGTCCCCGAAGAATATTTTAGACCTTGGTAAGATCTGGTAAGTTTCATCTGGCTAAATACTGGATTGGACCAATATTTATCCATAAGATCTTTCCGAAAAATGCAAATGAACTTTCTGGCCAACCCAGGAAATGGGCATAATATCCTTTTAAGTGATGACTTTTTTTTTTTCTTTTTTTGCCTCACCAAACAGCTTGTGGGATCTTAGTTCCCTGACCAGGAATTGAACCTGCATCCACAGCACAGGGAAACCCCTAGTCTTAATGACAGGATCACCAGGGAACTCCCAATAATGAAAAATCTTGATACTGACATACATTAACCTTTCAATAGTTACTAAAGAAAAATTTCACAGAGGTTCATTTATGAACTTCACACATAAATAAACCAGAACTATATAAGGAGAAAAGAACATTACTTCTTAGTAAATACTACTGGGTTATTTATTAATAGCTATCAGCATGAAGACAAATTTGAACAAGTCTACATTTTAACCATATTTTAAAAACTATTGCTATTTTAAAAGTAGGGAAAAAAAACAAAGAATAGCACCTTCATTCCAGCAAGGAAGAAACATACATTTCTGAATTCTGAAGAATTAACATACCATCAGAAAAAAAAACCAGAACATTCCAAGGTCCTGTTCAAATAGTACTGCTTCCATATATTCCTCCATGATTCTCTGCCTCCTCAATTTAAAGAAAACAAAAAAAGTGAGGGTAAATAACTGCTCTTTCCTGTGACCATCAGCCTATAAGCCTCACTGACATTACCTGAACTGCCTTGATGGGCCTTGTTACCTTCTCCACTGCATCACGTTTAGTTCCAATTTTCTATGCCCATTCAAGTACAGCAGGTGTCATTATTTTATTAAACCCTTATATAAAATAGGTATTTGAAAAATATTTCTTGAATTGATGTGTATCTGAATATTAAAAAAGTTTCTGAAGATTATTTTCTAAAAACCAGAATGTAGAAAAACATACACAAAGGCAATGATAAAATCTTACTTCCCCCAATATTACAAAGAATAAAAAATAAGGTTGACACCAGCTTTTAAATGGTAAATGATTAAGGGTGATAAAGAGATCCTATACACGTGGGAAAATTCAGAAAATCATATCTAGTCGTTAACCTGAAGTTGGTGGAGGAAACCAACAGGTGGCTGTTCACTGGTGCCGTCATCCAGAATGGGACGACCTGATGGCAGCTGGGGGCCGGCCCACGCTTCCAATCGTGAATTCCACTCCAGGGAGTAGGCTCTCAAATGCCATTATTCCTTACCCTCGTAGGTCCCCTCTCTGCTTTATTTAGAGCACTGATCATGGTCTAACTCTACGTCCCTTACTTCTCAATTCTGTGGACTGTCTGTCTCCTCCCCTGGAATGTCAGTTCCACGAGGGCAGAGACCTATCTGGTCGTTGTCACATCCTCAGAAAGTGTTGGTTGCTCAGTCGTGTGCGACTCTTTGCGACCCCATGGACTGTAGCCTGCCAGGCTCCTCTGTCCATGGGATTTCCCAGGCAAGAATACTGGAGTGGGTTGCCATTCCCTTCTCTAGAGGATCTTCCAGACCCAGGGATCAAACCCAGGTCTCCTACATTGCAGGCAGATTCTTTCCCATCTGAGCCACCAGGGAAGCCCCACACCCTCAGAAGGTACTCAATATTTGCTGAATGGATGAATGTTCTAAGGAAACAAGTACTTGCCTCAATCCCCAAACAGGCATAGTATATAAAATTCATAACAGCATAATTTATAATTACAAAAATCAGAACCCACATAACCAGAGAATAGCTATGCAAATTAGAAATTAATGATACCATCAAATGCTAAGTAGCTATTAAACATTAAAAGTTTACTGAAAATATTTATAAACCAAGTAAAAAAATACGTATGTAAAAAGCATCCTGCGGTGCCTTACCCATTCAGAACTGCAGCTCATATGAAACGTGTATAAATACTTACATATTAATAAAAGAATGGTGTTCTTTAATAGCTACTTTAAGCGACTTATACTCATAATTTTAAAATATTCTATCAAATGCCATATTTTGAGAAGAAAAGCAGCTACTGTGTCAGGATGAAAGTGAAAAGTAAACGTGACCATCCACGGGAAGCCACGAGGTGGGAGCTCACTGTGTATCGGCCACGCTTATCCTAGATGTCACCCTGGACACCTGCCATCCAGGACTGCCTCCTGGCTGGCACGTTCACACCCACTCCAGCTTTGAAAGTCACCACAACCAAAAATGGGGAGTTGGAGCTAAAGCGTTTTGTATGAAGAAGACTCCAAAGGACCCCATTTCTGCTCGGTTGCTTTATCTTTCACCACCAAAAAACAGTCCCAGGTAGCTTCAACCACCCCTAAATCAGGTCACAGAACAGCAGGAGACATTCCTTTGGCGAAAAAGGACACACTCTTGTCCTGTATCTTGTACTGGTACGTGAGGCTTCGATCCCGGTGGGTGGTGGGCTGCAGTGGTCTTCTCCACAGGATCCTCAGCTAAGTGACAAAGAGAACAATGAAAGAGGAGAGGCCCTCTAAGCACCTGCTCCAGTGTGAACCCTGTCTGCCTCCTCGGTGACCTTCAGCTGAGGCCAGGTGCGATGCGGTAAATGGGACCAACTTCCGAAACAAAGCTTACTACCTATCACCTCAAAATAAAGGTTTCCCCTCCATTACAATAGTAATATTTGCTCATCCTGGAAAACATGAAAGACAAAGAAAAGTAGAAAACACTCATCCAGAGAAAAACCATGAAAGTACTTTTGTGTATTTCCTTTTGGTCTTTTCTGTGAGCATGGTTTCGTACTCTTGGGCTAGATGAGCTTGGAAGGCCAATGCACTAGAATGCCCACACTCAATCCCGAGGCTCCAAAGACTGGACATTTATCCTGAGTGACTACAACGCTCTGCAGGGCTGAGTGGCTTCAGAGCCACACGCTGCCAGTAGAAGGGTCTCCTCGGGGTGTGCCTGGCATACCACCAGCACAGCCTCTCTGAGCCTGCTTGGATGCTGTTTTCCAGACCTGACTCTGAATGACTCTGGGCCAAAACTCCCACCCACCCTTAATGGGTCAAAAGTGGTCAACGCGAAGTTAACCTGGAAGAGGTGGCAAAGGCTCTGGGGTGATCCCGAAAGAGAAGTTTCAGAAGGCAGAGAACCACGGCAGCCCCTGGGCATGGGGAGAACCTGACCTCCCTTCCAGGCACAGGCAGGACTCCATGCTTCCCCCTAAGTACTCCAAACATTCCGGCGGTGGGGTTAGGGGGTGGCAGTAATGCCAGCCCAGAAAAACAGCCTCCGAAGTCTCCACTTGAAAAGGAATGGTGTTGCCCTGAACACACAGAGCCTGCTGTGACCCTGCGGTGGAATTCTGCTGTTTACTGCCTTCCCCAGGGGATAGCTGGACAGTCATCTCCTCTCCAGGAGCTCCTCTCTGGCTGCAAATGACCACCATGCAAAACCTGCCCTGGTGCACGGGGCTGAGAACCCCTGGAGCGGACTCTGACCTGCATTCACACAACTTCCGAGACCTCCCTCCCACCTGAAGGCATATCCTAGTTGACTACCCCAAGGCCCGACACTGTCCCGTGGGCAATGGGGCGCACAGAGGAGGCGAGCAGCTCCCGCTGAGCCAGGGCCCCGCGCACCTGCCCGTGCACGTCTTTGCAGAAGCCGGTGGCCAGGCCCTCAGCCCGCAGGATCAGGTGGCTCTGGTGACTAAGGCCATTCAGCAGGACGTCGCTCTCCTCATCCTCAGTGTCTCCACTGTCGTGTACAAGGCACACAACGTTTCCCTGCAACAAGATGGAGGCTGTCAGGAGGGACGCCAGGCTCAAGACACGCGGGTCTCTGGGAGCCTCCACTGCCCTGCACGCCCTCTCACGGGCCTGGGCTCCGGGCCCGGACCTGCAATCGTCTGCTGGAACAGCTTCCCAGCACACCCAGCCTGGACGTCCAGCTCAGTTGGTCCGCAAGCAAGGAAGAGCATCCAGTTGTGGAAAAGAATAAAGCACATCAGTGTGGCCTGTTTTGGGGGCAGTGGACAGCAAAACACACACTGTGTGTTAGTACATGAAAAGAAGTACCAAACTGTGTGGATGGTGGGCTACTCGGAACGCGGAAAGAAGAGCAGGGAGACGAGCGTACATACAAATGCGTTCATGCCTGCTCAGACGCTCCGTAAGGACATACGAGGGAGGGAAGCAGAGACTGACTTTTTGCTAAAGTCGACTTTATATCCTGTGTATATCTTCTTTTTCTCTTTACTGAACTATTTTAATATTAAAACTTTAATTAAAGTATTAAAAACTTTATAATATAAAGATATTGAAATTTTAGTATTAAACTATTTTATTAAACTATTCCCAAGATTTACTTTCTCAATTAATTTAAGTATTTTTACAAAAAGAAGTTGGTAGTGGCCCACACGGGGCTTCCCTGGTAGCTCAGCTGGTAAAGAATCCACCTGCAGGAGACCCCGGTTCGATTCCTGGGTTGGGAAGATCCCCTGGAGAAGGGATAGGCTACCCACTCCAGTATTCTTGGGCTCCCCGGTGGTTCAGGTGGTAAGGAACCCGCCTGCGATGTGGGAGACCTGGGTTTGATCCCTGGATTGGGAAGACTCCCCTGGACAAGGGAACAGCCACCCACTCCAGTATTCTTGCCTGGAGAATGCCGTGAACAGAAGAGCCTGGCGGGCTACACTCCATGGGGTCACATTGAGTGATCTAACACAGCACAGGGGGCCACACAGCAGGCTGAGCTGCACAAGCTGACTACCTGCTTCACTCCTCCCCCAGCCCCATTGAACTGTGTCCTGAGGCCCCTTCCACGTCCCCCTCCTCCCATTCTCTCCCCACTACCCTGGCGCCTGGCCCTGCGACTGTAGGCAGGATGGCCTGAGAAGGTCCCCTAAATCCAGCTTCCAGGCAGGACCCTGCACGCAGGAGGTGAGTGGCATGCGCCTCTGGATCCACACACCCTGACTAACCCACTTCCCCCGTCCCCACTGCCCTGTGCCCAGCCTGGCCCTGTGGGACACACGCTCAGCTGATGGCTGCAAGCTCCCCCTCAATTAATTCTTGCCATCTGGTTCCTGGGAGGTGGGTACCACAGGTGTTACTGTTTTGTTAAAATCTCTGTAACAGTGAAGGTCACACCCTATCCCTGCATCGCAACTCGCAATTTTCATACTGTTGTTTTTGTTTTGGGACACACCGTGTGGCATGCAGGATCACAGTTCTTTGCCCAGGGATCGAACCCACACCCCCTGCAGTGGAATCACAGAATCTTAACCATTGGACTGCCAGGCAAGTCCCTTCACCTCACAATCCTTAAAGCAGTTTTACATCTATTATCTTAACTGACCTTCAAAACACACTCAGAGCGATACTGCCATGTGGCAGAGCGGGGACAGACGCAGTACCACACGTGGCCAATCCCAGTACAGACAGGGCCAGGCACCCTTCAGTTTTCAGGGTCTTACTTTTTAGCAATGGAGGTAGTAGAGTGCAGGCTGCGTGGGGTGAAAATTTCTGGGCTGCCGAGTAAAGAAAAAGCCCCAAGCCATCAGACAGAAGAGGTAACTGCCAGCAAGTGGCCTCTGGGCCTGTGGGGTTCACGACAGGAGCTCAGGGTGCAGCCCCTGATTACCTTCCATTCCTGGCACACGGTGGCCCTGCAGTAATGGACGAAGTCCAGCACTGCCACTGGCCCCACGCCCAGGCTCAGCAGCACGCTGAGGTCGTCCACCAGCAGCACCGGGCACCTCCAGGCGGCCTCCCCACTGTCCACAGGCTGGAGGGCGTCTTGCACAAACGCGTACAGTGGCTGCAGGTCCCCGGCGTTGGCCTCCCTGGGACACAGGGCAGAAGTCACCAGATAGCTCACGTGCTCTCCAGATGTTCAAGAGACAACACAGCAGCACGGGGTGGGGGTTGGGGGGGAGGAGGGAAAGAAGTGGGTCCAGTGCTTGGCACCAAGGGGCTCATGAGCTGCCTGCAAAGAAAAGCCATGCTCCCGTGGGCATGTTTATTTCAGTTCAACTATTCCCTGAGGCCTGCTGGGTACAGAGCACTGTGCTAGAAACTCGGGGACACAGAAATAAACCCCCCCAGAGGCCCACACAGCCTCTCAGTCCAAGGGCTTAAGGTCTCTGCTTTAAAGGGAGAGGCCTTCCTGGGAGGTCATAACTGAGGATGAAAGCTCAGCAGCAGTTCACGCGTCCAGGTGCCAAGCGGCAGCCTGAGTGCTAATGTTCGGACCAGGTCCGACCTACTACTGGCCCCGCTACCTCCGCCTCCCCAGTGACTGCAGCAGCGGTCTCCCAGCAACGGGGGTGGTGGGGAAGTGGGCTCAGAAATCAGAGCCTGGGGCACAGGTACCGGCCTCATGGCCCCACACTCCAGGGCCAAACCCCGCTAACAGCAGGTAGAATGATGCTGTCTATATAATCTGGGCTCAGGTGGAGACCAGGCCCACCTGTTCAAAGACACCCAGCTTCAGAGACGGCACAGGCTGTGCACAAGGCCACACACACAGGCCACACACTTGGCCTTTTTTAAAAAAAATATATTATTTATTGATTTGGCTGTGCCGGTTCTTAGTTGCAGCATGCAGGATCTCCCATCTTTGTGGGTTCCTTAGCTTTCTACAGCTTCCGGGACAGGCACACAGTCTCTGACAGAAAGACCTTGAGTGATGCTGCGACACGCAGGCAGTGCCTGCCTTCCGCAGCCGGCTCTGCCCTCCCACTCGCCGGGGAGAGAGAAAGGGCTCACACGGAGACCAGGGCGGGGCCCACCTGCGGGTGTGCTCTGGGCTGGGCGGCGGGCTGACTGACCTGAGGAACTGCAGGGGGTGCGGCTCCTCCCGGGGCCGGAAGAAGACGTCCACCCCGGACTTGAGACCCTCGAGGACCACCAGCTGCCCACGTTCCCGCGCTGCAGTCAGGCTGACACCCTGCACCCGACCACGGAGAGGAGAGTGAGTTCCCAGGCTAGCGGGGGCCTCATCAGAGAGGACCTGGCACCAAGGGGCTCATGACTGCAGGACTCCAGCTCCTGCGAGGGCTCTGGGCCCATCTGGAGCCCTGCAGACGCGCGTCTGGCTGCCTGACATGGGAGTCCAGGTCTCGTCTCCCCTGGGTGTTCCCCACACACAACCCCTGTTCTATTGTCACATGTGCATTTACATGTAGTTCTCATTTTCTTTAAAAAAATATATTTTTTTTTACTATTTTCTTATTTGGCTGCGCTGGGTCTTAATTGTGGCATGCAGGCTCTTTCGCAGCACCATGAGGGGTCTAGTTCCCTGACCAGGGATCAAACCCAGGCCCCTTTCACTGGGGACACAAAATCTTAGCCACTGGACCACCAGGGAAGTCTCTACTTGTCACATTATTTTAAAAACTTATTTCCTTTTGCTTATATACTTATTTTTTACCTAGTACTGCTTTTTACTTTATGATAGTAATATAAAGTTGCCTTTTTAAGGGCATGTAGTTACAAAATCCCATGGACAGAGGAGCCTGGTGGGCTGCAGTCCATGGGGTCTCTGAGAGTTAGACACAACTCAGTGACTTCACTTTCACTTTTCACTTTTATGCATTGGAGAAGGAAATGGCAACCCACTCCAGTGTTCTTGCCTGGAGAATCCCAGGGATGGCAGAGCCTGATAGACTACCGTCTATGGGGTCGCACAGAGTTGGACATGACTGAAGCGACTTAGCAGCAGTAGCAGCAGCAGTTACAAAATAAAGTACATTTAAAAACAGAAAGTAAATAGTAACGTGGTGGTGGGGTGACAGTCTCTGTTGCAACAGCTCAACTCCGCTCTCACAGCAGCCACAGACCACTCAGACACAAATGGGGGTGGCTGTGCTCCAATAAAACTTCACGTACAGAAAACATGGGGTGCAGACTGCGGCTGGTCAACCCCTGCTCTCGACCAGCGCTTCGTAAACATGGGTCTTTATGAACCACGCAATCAAGAATCTCCTGAGGGCTTCCCTGGTGGCTGAGTGGTAAAGATCTGCCTGCTAATGCAGGAGGTACGGGTTTGATCCCTGAACTGGGAGGATCCCACATGTGTCAAGAGCAATTAAGCCCCTGCACCACAACTGTTGAGCATGTGCTCTAGAGCCTGGGAACTCGAACTACTGAAGCCCACACGCCCTAGAGCCTGTGCTTCCCAACAAGAGAACCCACTGCAATGAGAAGCCCATAGACCGCAGTAAGAGAAAAGCACCCGCAGCAATGAAGACCCAACCTAACCAAAAATTTAAAAATAAAAAAGAGAATCTCCTGAGATACCTGATTAAAATGCAGATCTCTGAGCCCCACTCCAGAGCTAGAAACCTTAGGGGCAGGGCCTGGAAATCTGCATTTCAACAAACACCCCGTGATGGTGACACTATCCAGACATGCAACCTGCGGTTCTGCAGAAGAAGCAGGTGACGTAGAACTCAGACTCCTTGTGTCCCCAGACCAGGCCTTGACGGCTCAGTCACACACTGGTGTTCGCTGTGCAGCACCACTAGAAACAACAGCCGGCCTGGCAGAGAGGACTCCTGACCGTCTCCTTTGCTCTTGCTCATTACTATTGTCCTGATATAAGAACAATACTACAGCAAGAGGACGGAAACTCACGCTGTAGTGCTTGGCACACCCAGAACTGTGCATGCCATTCCTGCCATGTTGGTGAGTCAAAGGTAACAGGAAAAGCAGCCAAACCGGATATGAGAATACACACCTTTCTCATCCCAGCTCAAGATGCCAGGGCCAAACACATGCCTCACCGACCTGGAATGCAACCCGTGTTCCTGACACGACCGTGCTCCCTGAGCTTGTGCCCTGACCTCTGGCACAGGAACCTCTCCCTTCCCTGCAAAGGATGGGAAACCCTCTCGCCCTGTCACTGGTTTCCCTCCGATCAGAGAAGAGGACTGACAGTAAGGCCGTCATTTCGAAGATCACTGCTGATGGGTGGCCTGGTTCTCTCCCGCTCTGGGCCTGACTTACAACAAAAACCAAAAACACGTAACAACAAGAGCCCCAGAAATTCAGCTGGTCACAGGTCACAAGTAATGTGCCAGGTGAGGTGCCAGGAGGGTCACCAGCCCCTCAGACATCTTACTCTTGCTTGGCTGCATTCAGTAAGACAAGGGGCAAACCAAGACGAGGTGAGGGGCAAGGGACAAAAGCCCTAGGCTACGGGAGAGACAGTGGGAGGCACTCAACTGGGCAGAGACCAAGCTGTGATCTCTAACCCACTGGGGACAAGATTAATGTTCACCCTGACAAGGAAGAAACCTTAACTGGTCCAGACTCAGTGGAGAAGGGTTTGATTTAATCCATAACAGGTCTGGTTCTAAACACTCGACAAATGAACAAAACACGCAGCGATGCTGCCCTCGCCCTTCAGATAAAGGGTTCAGGATCCCATGATTTCCTTAGCCCTTCCCTTTCTAAGTTCCCTGCAACCCAAACAGGGAAGCCCCCAGCCTGACAGCATACATATGCCTGGCACACACACTCACTCAGGGATCTCATCACAGAGGTCTAACATACTTACCAGCTTCTGCCCCACAATATTATAGTGACTAAAGGACTGGATGAGGGCCACAAAGCAGACTTTACAATTAGCTGGAAAACAAAATAAACTGATTTTTAACCAACTCTCTATTTACAATCAGTCTCAGATACTTCCTGCCTCTGGAAACCAAAGAACTGAGGCAGATCTAGAGAACCCATGCCTTGCAACCTGACATACTCAATTTGATTTGAAGAGGTACTTTTTTCATATCAATAATTATACCCTATATTAATAATCATATCTTATTTCATTGATTCTGAGATGTACTTTACCTGTGAGATGTATCACTAGGAACCTTAGTTTGTTCCCCTGAAAATACATTACAGTTTTAAAAACGCTGTATTTTTCTAACTACTTGTTGGTTACAGAGATACAACTGAATTTTTAAACCAGTCTAATACCCAAGAGGATATAAGAAGAACACAAAGAAACTCTAGCTACTTTATGAACTTAATTAACAACTTATCTGTAGATGCTCTTGCTCTGTATAAGCTGACAATAACATCATCTAGAAAGGAAAATCACTTTCAAAGCTGTAAATTATTACAACTCAGAGTGCCAAAGGTCAACCTTATATTCTGGCCTGGCTCAGTGGGGACTCAAGGAGAATCAGTAAGTCTTTTTTTTTCATTTGGCTGTTTGCTTCTTCTAATCGATTTCCGTATGTGAACTGCAGAGCTGTTTTTCCCCCCCGCTCTGTTCCTTAGGAAGCATCTATTGCCAGGGCAAAGTGTTAATGGGTTGAGTGCCTAGAGACTTCAACTACCCAAGGACCAAGGATCAATTAAATGAAGAGGCCACACAAGGCCCTAAGGGAGTCAGTGCCTGCACAGGTGGTGGAGAAATGGAAGGCAATACTGGATATAGTGAATACATGGCAGACTCTGGCATAGTAGGGGTGGGAACAAGATGGTCCAGTAATCCCATGAACTAACAAATAACCATCTGGTTACCCAAACACCAAAGGCCTGACTAGTTAATACTATTTCTAGTGCTACCTGAAACAGGCCTCTTCCTCCCCGACCCCCCGGCCTTGGGTTTTCTTTTATGATAGTCTTATACCTTTGAGATAGAAGGAGAGAAAGTGGTGCACAAGGAAACTGCCATCTGTCTTGGCATCACAGAGTAGAGTCAGCTTCCCCTACAAGTTAAGAAGAACACAAAAAGATGTATTAGACTCCCTGGAAAGAGGTCAACTGAGTGTCAAAATCTGGTGGATTGTGTCTACTCTTAAATCTCTATACCTGGACACTCATATGTGTGTGTGTGTGTTTATTTAACCAGAAAAAGAAGAAAATAAGTAAAAATTATAGAAAAACCAACAATGAAAGTGATCTGTATCAAACGTACTCATTTTGGGGAAGCATATCTCAAGCTATCATCTTCCCCAGGCAATGGAGAATAAAATCCCTTCATTTCCTCACTCCTCTCCAGTCTTGCTGCTGCTGCTGCTAAGTCGCTTCAGTCGTGTCCAACTCTGTGCAACCCCATAGACGGCAGCCCACCAGGCTCCTCCGTCCCTGGGATTCTCCAGGCAAGAACACTGGAGTGGGTTGCCATTTCCTTCTCCAGTGCATGAAAGTGAAAAGTGAAAGTAAAGTCGCTCAGCCGTGTCAGACTCTTCGAGACCCCATGGACTGCAGCCTACCAGGCACCTCCATCCATAGGATTTTCCAAGCAAGAATACTGGAGTGGGTTGCCATTGAGAGAATTAAATCCTGAATAAAGTAAGATTTTACCATCAGAACCCAACAAAAATCACTGACTTTCCAGATTGCAAGGGGTCTTCTAAAAGGTCATCTAATCCAATGTCCTCCCTAACTCTAATCCTCATGCCAATTCTGTCCCATAGGCAGGGGAGGAGAAAGCAGTTGTTCCAAGAGACAGCCAGGATCAAAGTCCTCCTCCCAGTGGCCTTGGAAACTACGTCAGGCAGAGCTCTCATTGTGGAGAGCCCTGGAGAGACCTCTAAAGATGGCCTTTGCAGGATCTGGCTGTCCTGCCTTTGCAGGGTCTGGCTGTCCTGCTCCAGTCACCCTTTGTTCCTTGTCAATGATAGGGAAGGTCATCTCTCTGTTGTCCTGATATTTTTTGCTCTCATAAAACATGAAAGATTACACTAGCAGACTCTGGGGTTACCCCTGGCGCTGTCATTTCCTGGTGCCCACTTCTATCCCTCACTGTGGCCCTCAGTTTGGACTTTGGAGGTGCTAGTAGTAGCTGGCAATGTAAGCAGCGCCATCTGGAGGCTTGGGCAGAGAAAAACTGCAGGGCAATTAAAATGCACAAGGATTTCCTGAAAACTATTCGCCTGGGACTATGGAGTAACACAAAGGCTTTAACACTAGGTGTCTTGGCTGCCTGGACGAGCTTACCATTTCATCAGAAAGACAGGAGTTATGAAATAAATCACCTATGTCTCTAGGAGAGGCAACCCTCGGGCTAACGAATGAACGTTTTTTAGATGCTCCAGACCGTGGTAAGGAGAGAGCGACGAAAACAGCAGGGAGGCTGTGGTGCCAAAGGCGTGCTGTGCAATCAAACGTTGGCTGCGAGCAACTCAGAGAGCACTGTTCAAAAACATGGGGAGGAAGACGAGCAGAAGCATTCGCTGAAACCTGCCGAGTGTTCCCAGGACAGAGGAGGCCGTTAAGAGGTCGTTAAGAAGTTGCTCCCTTGTGATGGGGAGGGCGGGGGGCGGGGGGGCGGGGACAGAAGAGACTGGCGGGCTACGGTCCACGGGGTCACAAAGAGTCGGACACGACAGAGCGACTAAACCACCCCCACCAACCTCTGTTTGGGCGCTGGGACTCCCACCACGCTGAACACGCACAAGGGTCGCCTATACAAGTCAACTCAAACTAATAACATGCTTCCTGTGGTCTTTCAAGGGCGCATGCGACCTTCGAAAACCCACAGGATGCCTATCTTGCGCGGGCCTAAGTGTCTAGCCTAGCCTCGGGGTCGGGTCCTCTGCAGACTACAACTCCCAAGCGCCCCCGGGCCACGGACGTCACGTGATTTCCCACGGGTCCGCGCGCGCTTCATCCGGGTGTGCGGTCTTGTGCCGCGCTCCCAGAATCCAACCTCCTCCTCGACCTTGCGACCTCTTACCTGCTCCGCCCCTTCAGGGGTGGTGTTGAGAAGGTTATTGAGTTCTGGGAACATTCCGAGCTCCAGAACGCATGGGGGCCCCGGATGGGAAGATGGGCTGTCACGGATAGAGCGGAGGCTGGAGGGCAAAACCCACCACACAGGAACACGCGGGAGGAGTGCGCATGCGCAATTCCTCTGGCCGCAGCCAATGAAACGCGCGGATCGGTCGCACTCGGCGCATGCGCACAGACGCGCACAAGGCCGGGGAACCTGGACGCTGAGCTGTGCGGGCTTCTTACCTGCATTCCACTCCCAGAGAGCTTCCCACGACCAAGGCATGAGGAGGTCGGGTCTCTTCTTCCTTCCCTCAACCGCGCGTTCTTCTCATCCCAGAGCCTCCTGTCAAGCTCCTGCGGTGTGCCTCACACTACTAAACGCTTTGGCTGCAATGGGCGAACCAGACAGGCAAAGACGCCCGCTCTCGCACAAAGCAGAAAACAGACGTAATAAACATGGAATAATACATTGAAAATTTCTTTGTAGGGGGGAAAATGAAGCTGGATAAAGGAATAACGGTGAGATGGGGGTAGGTTTTGGATAAGACAGGTTATCAGAGTAGGGTCACTGACCAAGTAGGGTTGGAACACGCCCTGCATGATTCTCTTTGAGGTTTTTGCACTATTTCCCCTCCCTGGGCTGCGGCCGTTAAAAACAAACAAACAAACAAAAAACACGCCACTTCTTTCAGGTCTTTGTTCACATGTCAGTTTATCAGCGAGGCCTTCCCTAAGCCTCCATGGAACAAGAGATCAATTGCCAATTTTCCGCTGGATCATCGAAAAAGCAAGAGAGTTCCAGAAAAACATCTATTTCTGCTTTATTGACTACACCAAAGGCTTTGACTGTGTGGATCACAATAAACTGGAAAATTCTGAAAGAGATGGAATACCAGACCACCTGACCTGCCTCTTGAGAAATCTGAATGCAGGTCAGGAAGCAACAGTTAGAACTGGACATGGAACAACAGACTGATTCCAAATAGGAAAAGGAGTACATCAAGGCTGTATATTGTCACCCTGCTTATTTAATTTATACGTAGAGTACATCATGAGAAACGCTGGGTTGGATGAAGCACAAGCTAGAATCAAGATTGCTAGGAGAAATATCAATAACCTCACATATACAGATATGCAGATTACACAACCCTTATGGCAGACAGTGAAGAAGAACTAAAGAGCCTCTTGATGAAAGTGAAAGAGGAGAGCGAAAAAGTTGGCTTAAAGCTCAACATTCAGAAAATGAAGATCATGGCATCTGGTCCCATCACTTCATGGCAAATAGATGGGGAAACAGCAGAAACAGTGAGAGACTTTATTTTGGGGGGCTCCAAAATCACTGCAGATGGTGATTGCAGCCATGAAATTAAAAGATGCTTACTCCTTGGAAGGAAAGTTATGACCAACCTAGACAGCATATTAAAAAGCAGAGACATTACTTTGCTGACAAAGGTCCATCTAGTCAAAGCTATGGTTTTTCCAGTGGTCATGTATGGATGTGAGAGTTGGACCATAAAGAAAGCTGAGTGCTGAAGAATTGATGCTTTTGAACTGTGGTGTTGGAGAAGAATCTTGAGAGTCCCTTGGGCTGCAAGGAGATCCAACCAGTCCATCCTAAAGGAGATCAGTCCTGAGTATTCATTGGAAGGACTGATGTTGAAGCTGAAGCTCTAATACTTTGGCTACCTCATGTGAAGAGCTGACTCATTTGAAAAGACCCTGATGGTAGGAAAGATTGAAGGCGGGAGGAGAAGGGGACGACAGAGGATGAGATGGCTGGATGGCATCACCAACTCAATGGGCATGAGTTTGGGTAAATTCCAGGAGTTGATGATGGACAGGGAGGCCTGGTGTTGTACAGTCCATGGGGTCGCAAAGAGTTGGACACAACTGAGCAACTGAACTGAACTGAAGTTCCTTAAGCATCCTATTTAAGTTCTTAACTGTCCCTTCCCCAGCAATTCTTGTCCTTTCCCCTCACCCCTCTTTTATTTTTCTCCATATTATTTATATCTGGAGCTAGTGAAGGACAGGGAAACCTGGTGTGCTGCAGTCCATGGGGTTGCAAAGAGTTGAACAAGACAGGGCAACTGAACAGGACAAGAGTTATCAGAGTGAGGCACGAGGAAGTGCTGCCCCCTTGTGAACACACCGCAGAACAACTTGACAACCAAGCAGCTTAATCTGCAACAAGGCGGGGGTGCTCAGTCGTGTCCACCTCTTTGTGATCCCCGTGGACTATAGCCCGCCAGGCCTCTCTCTTTAGAATTTTCCAGGCAGGAATAGTGGAGAAGGTTGCCATCTCTTCCTCCAGGGGATTTTCCTGACCCCAGGGATAGAGCCTGCGTCTCCCACACATCTCCCGCATTTCCAGCGTTGCAGGTGGATTCTTTACTGAGCCACCAGGACAGTCCACTGCAGTTGAAGGGCACTTCATATTCACAAAGCCTGCAGGCTGTAAAGGACGCCTGCCCTCAAGAAATGTAAAAAGGCAGGGAATTGATAAAGAATTCAAAAGAGGGCAGACTTAGGACTTCCCTTGCGGTCCAGAGGTTAAGAATTTGCCTTCCAATGCACTGGACACCTGGTCGATCCCTGGTCCAGGAACTAAGATCCCACATTGCCATTGGGCTACTAAGCCTGCTCTAAGACCTGACATAGCCAAACGAATAAATGTTTAAAAAAAACAGAGCTGACTTTCAAGAATCCAATTGCCAGAGGGAAACTACACTCACGCTGTTTAATACAAAAGCACAGGATAACATGCTCCACATTGCTAATTATTTAAGAAATGTAAGTGAAATTGACAACTGGGTGTCTTCTCCAACCAGATAGAAATGGCCACCTGCAAAAATCTACAAAAATCAATATGAGAGGGGCATGGAGAAAAGGAAATCGTCCCTCCTGCACCTGTGTGGGAATGTAAATAGCTGATAAGGTGCTATGGAAGCGCCATAGGAAAGGAAAACCAGAACTACATTAAGATCCTGCAGTTCCACTTCCGGGCCTATTTGGATGAAACCATCATTCGAAAAGTCACATGTACTCCAAGGAGCATTGCAGCACTATTTACAATACGAGGACAGGGAAGTCACCAAAACGCCCAATGACACAGGAATGGAGAAAGGAGATATGGCCCTTATGCATATTTACAATGCAATATTACTCATATAAAAGAGTGAAATTATGCCATTTGCAGCAACAACGATGGACCTAGACATGATCATACAAAGTTAACGAAGAGAAAAAAAAACATCGTATGTTACCATTTATGTGTGAATTTGAAAATCTGATAAAATTTAACTGATTTACAAGTAGGAACAGACTGACAGCCCTAGAAAACAAACTTATGATTACCCAGGGGCAAGGGGAGTGAGGAGCAGTGAGTTAGAACGTTGGCATTCACAGATACACACATTTGTGTGTGTGTGTGTGTATACATATATATATATACATATACATATATCGACAGGGAAGCCTGGCAGTGCTGCAGTCCATGGAGTCACAAAGAGTCAGACATGACTGAGTGACTGAACTGAACTTATATGTATATTCACATATAAAATAGACAGTCACCTGGGATCTACTGTGAGCACAGGGAACTCAACACAACATTGGCCAATAAGCTGAACAGGAAAAGAATCCATAAAAGAACAGCTCTCTGTATATATAAAAATGTATCACCTTGCTGTACATTTAAAACAAACAAAACATTGTAAATCAATTACATTCTAATATAAAGCCCAAATTTGTAAATAGGGAAACAAGAAAGAAATACCTACTGCATTCTGCTCAGGCCTCAGTGTCCTGTGCTGGGTCACCTCCAGAAAGCCTGAGCAAGTTTGGGTTTCAAGCCTGGAGTGTCCTGGGGCACCGGAAGCAGTGGAGGACGTGCCACAAATGAGCGACACCTTCCATGCCCCGGTAGCACCTCGTCCCCTCTGGAGGAAACCACTATCTCAAGATGGGGGGCCCCTAAAGGTAAACCAAGCCAAATGCACCCAAAGGATGCTGGACCCTCTGACCTGGAAGAGGTCTGAAAAGTCACCTGGTCTCCACATCTGCTGGACCTGACGCTCCCATGGTTAGCCTCCTTCTTTAAAGTTGCTGCTGGTATTTAAACCAGCAGCTGAAGTATATAGCGGTTTGGGATTCCTTGCAGGGGGTTGGGAGAAAGGTTAGGGTAAAGAAATAATGGAATACAAGCCCTTGGGTGTTTATGCTGGCACATTCCAGTCTCGTTTACAACCCAGGAACTGGACTTCGAAAGTTCCGTTTGCTTGAGTTCGAGTGGGGCATAAGGAAGTGCTGCCGCCTTGTAGACATTTCTCCTAATAGTAACTTTACAACCACTAACACTTAAGGGTCCTTCATATTCACAAAGCCTGTGGGCTGTAAAGGACAGCAGCCCTCAAGAAGTGTCAAAAGGCAGGGAATCGAAAAAGAATTCAAAAGAGGACAGACTTGGGACTTCCCTTATGGTTCTGCTGCTGCTGCTGCTAAGTCGCTTCAGTCGTGTCCGACTCTGTGCGACACCAGAGATCCCTTGTGGTCCAGTGAGTAGGAATCCTCCTTCCAATGCATGGGAAACTGGTTTCCTCCCCGGTCCAGGAACTAAGACCCAGCAGCTCCCAAGGCCACATTAAGACCCCACACAGCCAAATACATGAATAAAGAAACATTAAAAAATAAAATCAGGGCGAGTTTTCAAGAATTCAATTTCGAGAGGGGAAATTGTACACACACCCTTTAAAAAAACAGCACAGAATACTATGTTCCATCCACATGTCTGATTATTAAAGAAACGCAAACAAAACTGACAACCATATCACCTGGACACTATCATACCAAGGGAACTTAGAGAAAGACAAATATCACGTTACTACTTAAAGTTGGAATTGAAAAACTTATATGAATTGAAATCATTTGCAAAACAGGAACAGACTCACAGACTTAGAAAACAAACTTAAGATTACCAAGTGGAAAGGTGAGGGTGCAGGAATAAATTAGAAGGCTGGCATTCACAGGTACATATATATATACGTATGTGTGTGTGCTTGTGTGTCTGTGTATATAGATATACACCTGTCTGTCTATTTTAAAGATATGAGAATCATGTCTAGTTCCCTTCTTGTTGCTGCAAATCTCTCCCCTGGGGACCTATGTTGCCTGGTCCCCTCTAGAAGAAACTACAGTCTCCAGATGGGGGATGGGGGTGGGGGCCCTCCTAGAGCTGAACCAAGCTTAGTGCAACCAAACGTGCTCACTATCTCTAACAATTAAGGAAATGCAATCCAAAGTACTGTGATGTAACTGCTGCACCCTAGTTCACTTCAGTTCAGTTCAGTCGCTCAGTCGTGTCCGACTCTTTGCGACCCCATGAATTGCAGCACGCCAGGCCTCCCTGTCTATCACCATCTCCCAGAGTTCACTCAGACTCACGTCCATCAAGTCCGTGATGCCATCCAGCCATCTCATCCTCGGTCGTCCCCTTCTCCTCCTGCCCCCAATCCCTCCCAGCATCAGAGTCTTTTCCAATGAGTCAACTCTTCTCATGAGGTGGCCAAAGTACTAGAGCTGATTCAGCTTCAGCATCATTCCCTCCAAAGAAATCCCAGGGCTGATCTCCTTCAGAATGGACTGGTTGGATCTCCTTGCAGTCCAAGGGACTCTCAAGAGTCTTCTCCAACACCACAGTTCAAAAGCATCAATTCTTCGGTGCTCAGCTTTCTTCACAGTCCAACTCTCACATCCATACATGACCACAGGAAAAACCATAGCCTTGACTAGACGGACCTTAGTCAGCAAAGTAATGTCTCTGCTTTTGAATATGCTATCTAGGTTGGTCATAACTTTTCTTCCAAGGAGTAAGCGTCTTTTAATTTCATGGCTGAAGTCACCATCTGCAGTGATTTTGGAGCCCCCAAAAATAAAGTCTGACACTGTTTCCACTGTTTCCCCATCTATTTCCCATGAAGTGATGGGACCGGATGCCATGATCTTCGCTTTCTGAATGTTGAGCTTTAAGCCAACTTCTTCACTCTCCTCTTTCACTTTCATCAAGAGGCTTTTTAGCTCCTCCTCACTTTCTGCCATAAGGATGGTGTCATCTGCATAGCTGAGGTTATTGATATTTCTCCCGGCAATCTTGATTCCAGCTTGTGTTTCTTCCAGTCCAGCGTTTCTCATGATGTACTCTGCATATAAGTTAAATAAGCAGGGTGACAATATACAGCCTTGTCATATTTCTTTTCCTATTTGGAACCAGTCTGTTGTTCCATGTCTAGTTCTAACTGTTGCTTCCTGACCTGCATACAGATTTCTCAAGAGGCAGGTTAGGTGTTCTGGTATTCCCATCTCTTTCAGAGTTTTCCACAGTTTATTGTGATCCACACAGTCAAAGGCTTTGGCATAAAGCAGAATTAGATGTTT
Source organism: Ovis canadensis (assembly GCF_042477335.2). Taxonomy (NCBI): domain Eukaryota; kingdom Metazoa; phylum Chordata; class Mammalia; order Artiodactyla; family Bovidae; genus Ovis; species Ovis canadensis. The sequence continues at coordinate 66,749,412 of NC_091263.1, read as the reverse complement.
TTCTGGAAAACCCAAGTAAGATGGTAGGTGTTGCAAGAGGGCATCAGAGGGCAGACACACTGAAACCATACTCACAGAAAACTAGTCAATCTAATCACACTAGGACCACAGCCTTGTCTAACTCAATGAAACCAAGCCATGCCTGCAGGGCAACCCAAGACAGGCGGGTCATGGTGGAGAGGTCTGACAGACTGTGCTCCACTGGAGAAGGGAATGGCAAGCCACTTCAGTATTCTTGCCTTGAGAACCCCATGAACAGTATGAAAAGGCAAAATGATAGGATACCAAAAGAGGAAGTCCCCAGGTCATTAGGTGCCCAATATGCTACTGGAGATCAGTGGAGAAATAACTCCAGAAAGAATGAAGGGATGGAGCCAAAGCAAAAACAGTACCCAGTTGTGGATGTGACTGGTGATAGAAGCAAGGTCCCATGCTGTAAAGAGCTATATTGCATAGGAACCTGGAATGTCAGATCTATGCATCAAGGCAAATTGGAAGTTGTCAAACAAGAGATGGCAAGAGTGAATGTTGACATTCTAGGAATCAGAGAACTAAAATGGACTGGAATGGGTGAATTTAACTCAGATGACCATTATATCTACTACTGCAGGCAGGAATCCCTCAGAAGAAATGGAGTAGCCATCATGATCAACAAAAGAGTCCGAAATGCAGTACTTGGATGCAATCTCAAAAACGACAGAATGATCTCTGTTCATCTCCAAGGCAAACCATTCAATATCACAGTTATCTAAGTCTATGCCCCAACCAGTAATGCTGAAGAAGCTGAAGTTGAATGGTTTTATGAAGACCTACAAGACTTTTTAGAACTAACACCCAAAAAAAGATGTCCTTTTCATTATAGGGAACTGGAATGCAAAAGTAGGAAGTCAAGAAACACCTGGAGTAACAGGCAAATTTGGCCTTGGAATGTGGAATGAAGCAGGGCAAAGGCTAATAGAGTTTTGCCAAGAAAATGCACTGGTCATAGCAAACACCCTCTTCCAACAACACAAGAGAAGACTCTACACATGGACATCACCAGATGGTCAACACCAAAATCAGATTGATTATATTCTATGCAGCCAAAGATGGAGAAGCTCTATACAGTCAACAAAAACAAGACCGGGAGCTATCTGTGGCTCAGATCATGAACTCCTTATTACCAAATTCAGACTTAAATTGAAGAAAGTAGGGAAAACCGCTAGACCATTCAGGTATGACCTAAATCAAATCCCTTATGATTATACAGTGGAAGTGAGAAATAGATTTAAGGGACTAGATCTGATAGATAGAGTGCCTGATGAACTATGGAATGAAGTTCGTGACATTGTACAGGAGACAGGGATCAAGACCATCCCCATGGAAAAGAAATGCAAAAAAGCAAAATGGCTGTCTGGGGAGGCCTTACAAATAGCTGTGAAAAGAAGAGAGGTGAAAAGCAAAGGAGACAAGGAAAGATAGAAGTATCTGAATGCAGAGTTGCAAAGAATAGCAAGAAGAGATAAGAAAGCCTTCTTCAGCGATCAATGCAAAGAAATAGAGGAAAACAACAGAATGGGAAAGTCTAGAGAACTCTTCAAGAAAATTAGAGATATCAAGGGAACATTTCATGCAAAGATGGGCTCGATAAAGGACAGAAATGGTATGGACCTAACAGAAGCAGAAGATATTAAGAAGAGGTGGCAAGAATACACAGAAGAACTGTACAAAAAAGATCTTCACGACCCAGATAATCATGATGATGTGATCACTAATCTAGAGCCAGACATCTTGGAAAGTGAAGTCAAGTGGGCCTTAGAAAGCAACACTATGAACAAAGCTAGTGGAGGTGATGGAATTCCAGTTGAGCTATTTCAAATCCTGAAAGATGGTGCTGTGAAAGTGCTGCACTCAATATGCCAGCAAATTTGGAAAACTCATCAGTGGCCACAGGACTGGAAAAGATCAGTTTTCATTTCAATTGCAAAGAAAGGCAATGCTAAAGAATGCTCAAACGACCACACAATTGCACTCATCTCACACGCTAGTAAAGTAATGCTCAAAATTCTCCAAGCCAGGCTTCAGCAATACGTGAACCGTGAACTCCCTGATGTTCAAGCTGGTTTTAGAAAAGGCAGAGGAACCAGAGATCAAATTGCCAATATCCGTTGGATCATGGAAAAAGCCACACCCTAACATACATATTATTCTACATATAATTTAGATAACCAACAAGGACCTACCTTGTAGCACAGGTCAGTATATTCAATACCTGCTAATAACGTATAATGGAAAAAGCTATCTATCTAGTTACCTTTATCTATTTTTAGTTGTATGTAGATAGAGCAATAACTTCGGTACAACTGAAAGCATGTCAATTCAATATACTTCAATAAACAAAATTACCCACTGTGTAATTCACAGCAATCAATTCCATACAAACCCTCCTCCAAACCATGGGACAATTTTTAATAAATAATTCTGTTCTTCTGTTCTTTTAATACTACGTCCTTTAGTTTCTCTGGTTTGCCAAGTCGTTGGCCGTTTAGACAAAAAGATACTGCACACCTAAGAGACTAGTATTTTTCAGTCGCTCAGTTGTGTCTGACTCTTTGCAACCCAACCCCATGAACTGAAGCAGGCTTCCCTGTCCTTCACCAACACCAAGAGCTTGCTGAAACTCATGTCCATTGAGTCAGTGATGCCATCCAACCATCTCATTCTCTGTTGTCCCCTTGTCCACCCATCTTCAATTTTTCCCAGCATCAGGGTCTTTTCCAGTGAGTTGGCTCTTTGCATCAGGTGGCCAAAGTATTGGAGCTTCAGTTTCAGCATCAAAGTGAACCCACACTGTCTCTGAGGTATGTGAATACTCATTTTGAAGGAATAAGTTTATGAATTTTTCTGCAACCATGAGTTGTCTTTTCGCTTTCCCTCCACTTTCTTGATGATGTTCTTTGAAGCAAAAAAGTTTACAGTTTTGATAAAGTCCAATGTATTTACATTCTTTGCCATTGCCTTTCTTTGGGATTAGAAAGAAAATCGATCTTTTCCAGTCCTGTGGCCACTGATGAGTTTTCCAAATTTGCTGGCATATTGAGTGCAACACCTTAACAGCATCATCTTTCAGGATTTGAAATAGTTCAACTGGAATTCCATCGCCTCCACTAGCTTTGCTCGTAGTGATGCTCTCTAAGGCCCACTTGATTTCACATTCCAGGATGTCTGACTCTAGGTGAGTGATCACACCATCGTGGTTATCTGGGTCATGAAGATCTTTTCTGTATATTCTTTGTATTCTTGTATATTCTTTTCTGTATATTCTTCTGTGTATTCTTGCCACCTCTTCTTAATATCTTCTGCTTCTGTTAGGTCCAAACAATTTCTGTCCTTTATTGTGCCCATCTTTGCATGAAATGTTCCCTTGGTGTCTCTAATTTTCTTGAAGAGATCTCTAGTCTTTCCCATTCTACTGTTTTCCTCTATTTCTTTGCATTGATCACTGAGGAAACCTTTCTTATCTCTCCTTGCTATTCTTTGGAACTCTGCATTCACGTGTGTATATCTTTCCTTTTCTCCTTTGCCTTTAGCTTCTCTTCTTTTCTCAGCTATTTGCAAGGCCTCCTCAGACAACCATTTTGCCTGTTTGCATTTCTTTTTCTTGGAGATAGTCTTGATCCCTGCCTCCTGTACAATGTCACGAGCCTCTGTCCATAGTTCTTCGGGCACTCTGTCTGTCAGATCTAATTCCTGGAATCTTTCTCACTTCCACTGTATAATCGTTAGGGATTTGATTTAGGTCATACCCGAATGGTCTAGTGGTTTCCCCTACTCTCTTCAATTTAAGTCTGAATTTTGCAATAAGGAGTTCATGATCTGAGCCACAGTCAGCTCCTGGTCTTGTTTTTGCTGACTGTATACAGCTTCTCCATCTTTGGCTGCAAATAATATAATCAATCTGATTTCGGTGTTGACCACCTGGTGATGTCCATGTGTAGAGTCTTCTCTCATGTTGTTGGAAGAGGGTGTTTGCTATGACCAGTGTTCTCTTGGCAAAACTCTATTAGCTTTTGCCCTGCTTCATTTTGTACTCCAAGGCCAAATTTGCCTGTTACTCCAGGTATCTCTTGACTTCCTACTTCTGCATCCCAGTCCCCTATAACCAAGAGGACATCTTTTTTGGGTGATAGTTCTATAAGGTCTTCTAGGTCTTCATAGAACCGTTCAACTTCAGCTTCTTCAGCGTTACTGGTTGGGGCAGAGACTTGGATTACTGTGATATTGAATGGTTTCCCTTGGAAACAAACAGAGATCACCCTGTCACTTTTGAGATTGCACTCAATAACTCCATTTCAGACTCTTTTGTGGACTATGAGGGCTACTCCATTTCTTCTAAGGGATTCTTGCTCACAGTAGTAGATATAATGGTCATCTGAGTTAAATTCGCCCATTCCAGTCCATTTTAGTTCACTGATTCCTAACATGTCGACGTTCACGCTTGCCGTCTCTTGTTTGATGACTTCCAATTTACCTTGCTTGATTCATGGACCTAACATTCCAGGTACCTATGCAATATTGTTCTCTGCACTTTACTTCCATCACTAGTCACATCCACAACTGGGTATTGTTTTTGCTTTGGCTCCGTCTCTTCATTCTTTCTGGAGTTATTTCTCCCCTCTTCTCTAGTAGCATACTGGGCACCTACCCACCTGGGGAGTTCGTCTTTCAGTGTCCTACCTTTTTGCCTTTTCATACTGTTCATGGTGTTCTCAAGGCAAGAATACTGAAGTGGTTTGCCATTCCCTTCTCCAGTGGACCACATTTTGTCAGACCTCTCCACCATGACCCATCCGTGAACTTCCAGATGTTCAAGCTAGATTCAGAAAAGCCAGAGGAACCAGAGATCAAATTGCTAACATCCACTGGGGATCATCAAAAAAGCAAGAGAGTTCCAGAAAAACATTTATTTCTGTTTTATTGACTACGCCAAAGGCTTTGACTGTGTGGATCACAACAAACAGGAAAATTCTGAAAGAGATGGAATACCAGACTACCTGACCTGCCTCCTGAGAAATCTGTATGCAGGTCAAGAAGAAATAGTTAGAACCAGACATGGAACAACAGACTGATTCCAAATCGGGAAAGGAGTACATCAAGGCTGTATATTGTCACCCTGCTTATATAACTTATATGCAGAGTACATCATGAGAAACACTGGACTGGTTGAAGCACAAGCTGGAATCAAGACTGCTGGGAGAAATATCAATAACCCTAGATATGCAGATGACACCACCATTATGGCAGAAAGCGAAGAAGAACTATAGGGCCTCTTGATGAAAGTGAAAGAGGAGAGTGAAAAAGTTGGCTTAAAGCTCAACATTCAGAAAACGAAGATCATGGCATCTGGTTCCATCACTTCATGGCAAATAGATGGGGAAACAGTGGATACAGTGACAGACTGTATTTTCTTGGGCTCCAAAATCACTGCAGATGGTGATTGCAGCCATGAAATTAAAAGACGCATGTTCCTTGGAAGAAACGCTATGACCAGCCTAGATAGCATATTAAAAAGCAGAGACATTACTTTGCCGACAAAGGTCTGTGTAGTCAAAGCTATGGTTTTTCCAGTGGTCATGTATGGATGTGAGAGTTGGACTATAAAGAAAGCTGAGCGCCGAACAATTGATGCTTTTGAACTGTGGTGTTGGAGAAGACTCTTGAGAGTCCCTTGGACGGCAAGGAGATCCAACCAGTCCATCCTAAAAGAGATCAGTCCTGAATATTCACTGGAAGGACTGATGCTGAAGCTGAAACTCCAATTCTCTGTCCACCTGATGCGAAGGCCTGACTCATTGGAAAAGACCCTGATGCTGGGAAAGATTGAAGACAGGTGGAAAAGGGGACAGCAGAGGATGAGATGGTTGGATGGCATCACCGACTCAATGGACATGAGTTTGAGCAAGCTTTGGGATGGTGAAGAACAGGGAAGCCTGGTGTGCTGCAGTCTGTGGGGTCGCAAAGAGTCGGGCACGACTGAACGACTGACCTGAACGGAACTGAATGTAATTACTGTTTTTCCTTTGTTTGCTTGCACTTTTGGTGTCGTATCTAAGAATCCATTTCCAAATCCCAGATCATGAAGATTTATACTTGTGCTGTCTTTTAAGAATTATGTAGTTTGAACTCTTACAGTTATGTCATCGATCCATCTTGAGTTACTTTTTGTATATGATGTGAAGTAACAATCTCTGTCATCTGGGATTCTGATAGGGATTGTGTTGAATCTGTAGATGAATCTGAAGCACACTGCTATCTTAATGATGTTAAGGTTTTTTGATTCATGAACCTTGGATACTTCTACATTCATTTAGATCTTTAATTTCCTTCAACGTTTTATAACTTTCAGAGTATAAGGTGTGTACTTGTTATGTTTATTCCTGTATGTTTTATTCTTTTTTATGCAACTGCAAGCTGAAATTCTAAATTTTATTTTTCAGGTTGTTCGCTGCAAGTGTATAAAAATACAATTTTGTCTATTTATCATGTATCCTGCAACCTTGATGAAGTATTTGTTACAACAGATTTTTAGTAGATTCCTCAGGATTTTTTATATATCAGACCTTGTCATCTGCAAGTAAAGGTAGCTTTACTTCTTTCTTTCCAATCTGGATTTCTCATATTTATTTTCTTGCCTACTTGGCCCAACCCGAGCCTCCAATGCAATGTAGAATAGGAGTGGCAAGGGCAGTCATCCTTGTTTTGTTCCTCCTCTTAGCAGAGAAGCATCCAATCTTTCACTATTGCATTTGATGGCAACGGTGGTTTCTTCACTGATGCCCTGGATCAGGTTGAGGAAGTTCTCTTCCATTCCTAGTTCATTCTCTCAATCTTTGTGATGCTTCTCCCCCAGCCCTGGGTAGTTCCCTTACATGCTGAATACTGGAGGGTGACTCTGCAGGTCTCTGGGTTCTCTCTCTTTGCAACTCTCTCTTCTCCAGTACTGGGTCCGACGTCCATGGCAGCCTTGGTCTCCCCAGACTCTCAGCTCCATCTTTTCCACTCCAAGATCTCTACACCTTAGCTCCTCCTCCCTGCGTGGAAATTTGAGGCAGTGTGCCGGGACAATCAGAGGGTTCACTTTCTTATTTTCCCTTTTCTCATGGATCACTGTCCTTTGCTACCTGATATCCAATATCTTTAAAGTTGTTCTTTCATATACTTGCATATTTTGCTTTTGTGTGTGTGGGGGGGGGGGGGTTTAAGCAAGAAGGTAAATCTAGTCCTTGTTACTTTAATTTGGATGGAAATGGAAGTCTGTGGATTATCTTTTTTTTCCATTTAGCCACAGACTTTATTGTTTGAATATTTGCAACTATTTTTCTGCACACAAATTTCAATTTCTTACAAAATTCTATATTGCATATTGCTACGTCATTCTCCATTTGATGCCACATTTCCATCAAGAACTATTTCCCCAAATCACAATCTGTGTGTTGTTGTTGTCCAGTTGCTCAGTTGTGTCTGACTCTTTGTGGCCCCCTGGACTGTAGCCCGCCAGGCTCCTCCGTCCACGGGATTTCCCAAGTAAGAGTACTGGAGTGGGTTTCCATTCCCTTCTCCATATGCATTATCTTTTGATGACCCCAAATTTATCAAAATTGTCCTTTATTGTTTGAGCTGTTTAAGAAAGTCTTCCTTACCCCAAAGGTCATAAGGATATATAAGATTTTCTCCAAAAGTTGTGAAGTTTTTCTTTTTACATTTAAACCTTTAATCCATCTGTATTTGATTTTTGTGTCTGGGGTGAAGTAAGGGATACTATTTTACTTTATGCCATGTAGCTTGTAGGGATCTTAGTTCCCCAATCACAGATTGAACCCAGGCCCCTGGCAGCGGAAGTGTGGAGTCCTAACAACTGGACCACCAGGGAATTCCCCAGGCCACTTTTAGTATATTTCGTTCAGGCTTCCCTAGTGGCTCAGATGGTTAAAAAAAAAAATCTGCCTGCTGATGCAGGAGACCCAGGTTTGATTCCTGGGTCAGGAAGATCCTCTGTAGAAGGGCATGACAACCCACTCCAGTATTCTTGCCTGGAGAATCCCATATCCCATGGACAGAGGAGCCTGGCAGACTACAGTCCATGGGGTCACAAAGAGTTGGACATGATTGAGCAACTAACATTACTATGTTTTATTTAACCTTGCTGTAACTTGATCAAAACTGACTGAAGCGACTTAGCAGCAACAGCAGCAGAGGAGAAGCTGTGTCATTTTAATATAAAATATTGGCTCTTCCTGTGTTTATCCATCTTCCTATCAATACTCATGGGTTGGCTATAGTCTTTTTCCTATTACAGTGTGAACATACTCAACCATGTCTCTTTGATACACGTGTGCAAGTGTCTACAAAGGGCATTTAGGGTGATTTTACCATAAAGCTAAGAAAGCTCATTTTTTATTCATAATGTTGCATTCCTTTTCTTAAAGAGAATTACTCTCCCCTTTTGAATAAGCCTCCCAAATACCTGGATTTGACCCAAGCCATAGTTTATGCATAGACAGACCAGCACAATACAGAAAATTCTAACAGAAGAAGGATTTGATGCGGAAAGAGGGTGTTGGAAGGCACTGGTGGAACAAAAGAGAGAAGGACGGAGGGTTACACAGCAGTTGAGAGGCTGGTACGGCCCCTGGACTGCAGTGCTCACTTCCGCACAGAAGGGGCTGGAAGCCTGAAAGCTACACCCTCCGGACTGCTTTGCCAGCTGCGAGAAGCCTTTTCTCCCCCCTGCTGCCAGTGACTCTTCTGGCAGCATCAGCAGCAGTGGTGGGTGACCTTGGGCTTGTGGCGGAGGGAGGAAGTTGCAGCAGCTGCCAGAGTGCAGGCTCCTAGGTTTCTACAGCAGCAAAGCTTTCAATTGGGGCAGGAGGCAAATATGCCCCCACCCTCAAGCACTTGGAGATTCATTCTCTACTGACCTCCTAAACTCCAAGATAAGAATAGCAGGGAGGAGGCTGGAGCCTGCATAGACCACCTATTTCTCGTTTCCAAAGTCAGGAAAACTCCCCAACCGCACATGCATAGAGAAGGCTCCTTGGAGGCCAAAGGGGAGTCATGTCAAGGGATGTTCTACCCATAGGCCTTTGCGGTAGAATTCATCTTGGCCAAGAGATGCATACGCACACCTGGGAGGATCCTGAGGTACATCAAATATGGACTGTGAACCAGGCAAGTCAGAATGATTGGCCAAAGGAAACCCGGGGGAAATACCACATAAAAATAACTCAAATTGCCACTAGGGCGCAACTCAGGGACTCTCCCTCTGATTCTGCCCATGCGTCTATCCACACTTACTGTACTCTTTTTCCTCCTAAGAAACATTTTACTTGCTTCACTGCTTTCTGTCTTTGTGGAAATTCTTTTCTGCAAACACAAAGGGCCACGGCCCTTGTGACTGACCACTGGCAAGCACCCTGTGTCTCCACCTTGTCCCCTTCTCTGCAGCACCTGCTCCACAGCACCTTGGCCTGGTGCATCCTACATCCCCACCTCCCTCCTGGATGCTGCCAACCAGGGCTGCTAGAAAACACACAGATCTGCCCCAGTTTCTATTTATACCATAGTTAACCCCTGCCGTCTTGTCTCAAAATTAATCAGTTGCTTCCTCCAAGTGCCTGATACCTCCACCTTCTGTAACAAAAGAGTTTTTATAGCCCCAAGTTGTAGATAAACCTGCCAAGTCCATAGCCTACAGGCAAAAGCTGAAAGCAGGCTGAGGTGATCTCCTGCACGTCCACAAGAGGGCAGCAGACACTGGCTAAAGCTGCCTACTAACTAGCCCTGCAAAAAGCAACACTTAGAACCAGACATGGAACAACGGACTGGTTCCAAACTGGGAAGAAGTATGTCAAAGCCGAATATTGTCACCCTGCTTATTTAACTTATATGAAGAGTACATCCTGCAAAATGCAAGTCTGGATGAACCACAAACTGGAATCAAGATTGCTGGGAGAAACATCAATAACCTTAGATATGCAGGTGACACTACCATTACGGGAGAAAGCAAAGGGGAACTAAAGAGCCTCTTGATGAAGGTGAAAGAGGAGAGTGAAAAAGTTAGCTTAAAACTCAGCATTAAACTCAAAAAACTTAAAACTCAAAAAAGTAAGATCATGGCATCCAGCCTCATCACTTCACGGCAAATAAATGGGGAAAAATAGTGACAGACTTCATTTTCTTGAGCTCCAAAATCTCTGCAGAAAGTGACTACAGCTATAAAATTAAGAGACATTTGCTCCTTGGAAGAAAAGCTATGACAAACCTAGACAGCATATTAAAATGCAGAGACATTACTTTGCCAACAAAGGTCCGTCTAGTCAAAGCTATGGTTTTTCCTGTAGTCATGTACAGATGTGAGAGTTGGACCATAAAGAAAGCTGAGTACCAAAGATCTGATGCTTTCGAACTGTGGTGCTGGAGAAGACTCTTGAGAGTCCCTTGGACAGCAAGGAGATCAAACCAGTCAATCCTAAAGGAAATCAACCCTGAATATTCATTGGAAGGACTGATGCTGGAGCTGAAGCTGAATACTTTGGCCACCTGATGTGAAGAACTGACTCATTGGAAACACCTTGATGTTGGAAAAGATGGATGGCAGGAGCAGAAGGGGACGACAGAGGATGAGATGGTTGGATGGCATCATCAACTCAATGGACATGAGTTTGAGCAAGCTCCAGGAGAAAGTGAAGGACAGGGAAGCCTGGCGTGTTGTAGTCCATGGGGGGTTGCAAAGAGTCAGACATGACTGATCGACTAAACAATATCAACAACCAGCCCTGAGGGTTACACACTCGATTTACAGACCTTTGGCCAGAAGCCTGGCTCATTGGCATCCTTACCTCTCTCTCTGGAAGTGCAGCAGTGGACAGTTCACGGGCTTTCTTGCTCCTCAGCAGTGTCCCCACCACCCCATAGAAAGAAAAAGAAAAACAGTCACTCAGTCATGTCCGACTCTTTGCAACCCCATGGACTGCAGCACGCCAGGCCTCCCTGTCCATCACCGACTCCCAGAGTTTACCCAAACTCATGTCCACTGAGTTGGTGATGCCATCCAACCATCTCATCCTCTGTCGTCCCCTCTCCTCCTGCCTTCAATCTTTCCCAGCATCAGGGTCTTTTCAAATGAGTCAGTTCTTCACATCAGGTGGCCAAAGTATTGGAGTTTCAGCTTCAGCATCAGTCCTTCCAATGAATATTCAGGACTGATTTCCTTTAGGATGGACTGCTTGGATCTCCTTGCAGTCCAAGGGACTCTCAAGAGCCTTCTCCAACACCACAGTTCAAAAGCATCAATTCTTCAACACTCAGCTTTCTTTATGGTCCAACTCTCACATCCATATATGACTACTGGAAAAACCATACCCTTGACTAAGTGGACCTTTGTTGGCAAAGTAATGTCTCTGCTTTTTAATACCACCCCAAGGCTCCCTCCTAATAAAGGCTGGAGTCCTCACCTGGCCTCCCCGGGCTGCCTGCTCCTGCTCCTTGTTCCAGCCCCCCCAGGCCTCCAAGGTTACATCTCTGACCTAATGCCTTCTACCAGTCTCTCCATCACTCACTCCTCCCCACCTCCTTGGCCTTCTTGCTGGTTCTTGAGAATGCCAGGTGGTTACCTCCAACTGGTTCCCTCTGCCTGGAGTGCTCTTCCCTTGTGTATATGATCTGCACTAGGTTGCCCCTTCCCCTCCTGACCTTCATCCTTTTGCTACCTCCTGGGGCAAATGGTATCCGGCACACACCAGTACGTATCCCATTCCACATCTTCTTACATGACGCTGATGCTACACTGGGCGGTGGGGTGGGGGTGAGGGTATCTATGATTCCTGCCCTTGAACCTAGGCAGGCTTCTGTAATTGCCTTGACCAAGAGGATGGCAAAAGTGACATTATGTGATTTCCAAAGCTGAGTTTAAGAAGGCAAATAGGTCCCACCAGGCTGTCTGCCAGACATCCACCTTTGGAGCCCTGGGAGCTACATAAATGTCTGGCTGCCTTGGGGTTTCTCTACTGGAGAGTCCCAGTGGGAGGACCATGGGAGACAGAGGGAGGCACTCAGGGAGTCCCAGTGGGAGGACCACGGGAGACAGAGGGAGGCACTCAGGGAGTCCCAGTGGGGTCAGTCTCCAGCTGTTGGTCTTAAATCAGGCCAGACACCAGACATGTGAGCCAAGGAGGCTTCAACGTGGTGATCCCAGTCCGTGCAGCCTCTAACTGCAACCTAGAGAGACACCCCAAGTCAGAACCACCCAGCTGTGATGCTCCCAAATTCCGGAGCCACAGAAAGCATGTGTGTATGCTCAGTTATGTCCAACTCTTTGTGACCCCATGGACCATAGCCCGCCAGAATCCTCTGTCCCTGGGATTCTCCAGGCAAGGAGACTGGAGTGGGTGGCCATGCCCTCCTCCAGGGAATCTTCCCGACCCAGGGATGGAACCCACATCTCCTGCATTGGCAGGTGGGTTCTTTCCTGCTGAGCCACCAGGGAAGCCCACTATGGAATACACGCAGAGATAAAAAGGAACAAATTTCAGATCCACTGGACTCCCAAAGTCATGATGCTGAGAGAAAGAAGGCTTACCCGAAGGAGTATACTGTATGATTCTGTTTATAAGAAATTTGAGAGCAGGCAAAACCAATCAATGGGGGAAAGGAATCGGCCTTGGTGCTGTCATCAGGCCCAACTCCCAGGTCAGCCCAGGAGCCGCTGTGCCTCCTGCTCCTCCCTCCAGGCCCTCCGTCACTAAGTGACCCTGGGAGAGTCACGACCTCTCTCTGGGCCTCAGTTTCCCCCATGGAAATTTCAGTGGAGGCTGGAACCCGTGTGTATGCTTCCTTCCATCCTGACGCCCCAGGATCCAGAGGTTCCCATGGACTGCAGGCCTCTGGACCAGGCTGGGTGTCAGCCATCCCACTTGTGGGGGTGGGGCTCCCTGTGCTCCCCTAAACTGCAGGGCCTGGCAGGTGAGAGAGCTGGCGGTCCCTCCTCAACTTCTGAGCCTCCTCTCTCCAAAGGCTCTGCAGTGAAATCGCAGCGCTGAGAATAAAAGCCCCTTGTCCAGCATCCTGAGCCCTAATCCTCTTACGTGAAAGCCAGAGGAGCTGCTGGCAGAAGGGCTGTTCTGATTTTCCTGCCAGCCGGCCCTCGTCTCATGCTCCGATGCCAGCCCAGCCCCATCACAAAGGGCCGGTGCCCCCGCCAACCAACCACACAGCTGAAGGTAACCCCATGGACCTCTGATGATGGATAAAGCGGTCAGACCATGAGCTCTGGTAGGGGACGGAAAACCCAGCAAAGTCTGAGCACCTGCTCCAGTGTGCCCTGGCCCAAGGGTCTGCCTTCCTCCTCTGGGAGCCCAGACTATTCCTTGAGCAATAAGGCGGGTCTTCACTAGCTAGTCACGCTGGGTCTCCTGGGCTCACCCATCCCTTCAGGAAGCACAGACTGAGCCCAGGTCAGCTAAGGCTGACAGCGCCCAGAAGAGATGGACAATGGGACTTCTACCCAGGGTCTCCCCATCCAAGGAGCGGACAGACAGACGCTTCCAATGAGGCCAGATGCACCACAGCACTGGTGTGGCCACAGGAGGATGCCTCCAACCTGCCCAACCGCCCTCCACCCAGGGAGGCTGGGCAGGGCTGTGTGGACTTTGGTGAGTGAATGGAGATGGGTAGGTGGCTGGGCTTCCCTGATGGCTCAGCAGGTAAAGAATCCGCCTGCAAGGCAGGAGCTACAGGAGATGCGAGTTCGATCCCTGGGTTGGGAGGATCCCCTGGAGGAGGAAATGGCTGCCCACTCCAGTACTCTTGCCTGGTAAATGAAATGGATAAAGGAGCCTGGTGGGCTGCAGCTGGTGGGGCCACCAAGAGTCGGACACAAAGCACAAGGTGGCTGGGATCGGGCTGGGAGGAAAGGCGACAGCCTCTCTCAGGAGGAAGGGGTCCAGGGAGAACAGCTGGCCATGGCCGCACGAGGCACTGCAAAATGTAAACTGTGCTGGAAGCCCACAGACCCAAAACATGGGGCCCCGCAGCCTCCACGCAAAGAGCCCCAGGCAGGCGGCCTTTGGCACACGGTGGCTGCCTCTCCGCCCTCTCCTGAGCCTGCTTGAATCTTGCTCCCATCCCTCTGCCCCCTGGACCTGCTCATTCAAGGTCCTTGCCGGCCCTCCAGCAGGCCCCACCGCCGTCATCTCAGGTCAGCAGCAGCAGGCCACACAGACCAGCCTCTCTGGCTCAGTCACCTGGGTGGTCCTCCTACCTCCCAGACTGTTCCTTCTCCAAACCCTCTGAGGGTGCCTCCTCATCCCCCAGACCGCCTCACTGTGCTGGAACCCAGGGCATAGGCTTGAACGCCCTGGTGGCTTCTGCTTTCGAAATAATCACAACCAGTGTGGAGGGCTCTCTGCTGGGCCTCAGGGAAAGAACAGCCCTCTCGTTCCTCCTGCCTCACAGCCCTGATGCGCTGCTGGGACCCTGCTCAGCCCCCACCCTGTGCTGCTAACACAGCTGTGTGCCTGGGTCTCACACGGTACCCATGGTGCGAGTGCCGTGTGGCTTACAGCAGAAAGGCGAGAACGGTTCTCCAAAGATTTCTCACTGTACCTGACACTCATCACACACCGTCACGGCATTTCACACCCTTGTTGATCCAGCCATTCATTCATTCATTCATTCATTCGTTGTTGCTCATTCAACCCCCACGCATTCACTTTTCCTAGACTCCTGGGAAACACAAGGAAGACTTCATGGAGAAATCAGAAAATAAGTACTGTGCCCAAAGGATAGACTTTTTTAAAATAGAAATTTCAAAATATTTCTCCTAAAGGATTAATAAAAGCATAAAGATTCTGCCTGGGTGAAGATATTTGAACAAACAGATAGGAACATTAAGAGACAGAAACACCAGTCTGGAAAAAAAAGCCTATAGAAATATCCTATTAAATATCATATATCCCTCTCTCTGTACACTTTGTGTGTGTGTGTGTGTGCACACACGTGCTCAGTCATGTCCAACTCTTTGCAACACCATGGACTGTAGCCTGCCAGGCTCCTCTGTCCATGGAATTTTCCAAGCAAGAAAATTGGAATAGGTTGCCATGCCCTCCTCTAGGGGATCTTCTTGACCCAGGGATCAAACCCACATCTCTTGCTTCTCCTGAGTTGGCAGGCAGATTCTTTACCACTGAGCTACCTGGGAAACCCCATATATTTTGTTTAAACAAAAATAAAATCATATATGGATTCGTGGCATTATTATAATTTGTGCTTGGGAATAACGTGACTACATTTATGTTTTCCCTTAAGAAAAAAATGTACAGTTTGTATAAACCTAATAAAAAATAAAAGCAACAGAAAATAAGAAATACTGGTCTGAAGTGTGATGTATTGAGTGAGTGACTGTGCAATAAAAATCACTTCCCAGCAGTGCACGCTTGAGTAATTTCATCCATGAACCTTCAGGTTCCCACTCAGCATAAAAAGAAGGAAATCCTGGGACTTTCCTTGTTGCCCAGTGGATACTGTGTACTCTGCACTTCCACCACAAGGGACACAGGTTTGATCCCTGGTCAGGGAACTAGGATCCTGCATGCCACACCATTAAAAAAAAAAGGCAATCCTGCCATTCTGCCATTTGTGACAACATGGACCTAGAGGGTATTATGCTAAAGTGAAGTAAGTCATATAGAGAAAGACAAATACCAAGTGACCAGGACTTCCCTAGCAGCCCTGTGGATAAGAATCAGCAGTCCAATGCAGGGGACAGGGGTTTGATCCCTGGTCAGGGAACTAAGATCCCTCCCATGTGCTATGCAGCATTTAAGCCCGCCCACCATAACTACTGAGTCCGTGGGCTCTAGAGCCCGTGCTCCACAGCAAGAGACACTTGAGTGTTGCAACTAGAGAAAGCTTGAGTCCCCCGAAGAAGAGCCCACAAGCTCCCAGGAAGACCCAGCACAGCCAAAAAATGATAAATGAACACCAAAACCTAAAATACCATATGATCTTACTTATATGTAGAACCTAGAAAAACAAGCCAAACAGACTCATAGACACAGAGAACAAACTGTTAGTTGTCAGAGGAGAGAGGGATGGGGAAATCGGTGAGGAGATGAAGAGGTCAAGCTTCCAGTTATAACAGAAATGAGCCTCAGTCAGGGATATGATATTACAGTGTAAAGAATATAGTCAATAATACTGTAATAGCTTTGTCTGGCGATGGATGGTTACTAGACTTGTCATAGTGATGACTTTCGTAAGGTATTGGAACATCAAATCAGTAGGTTGTACACCTGAAACATAATACTGTATATCAACTAAAAAACAGGAAAGGCAAAACCTTCATACCTCTGAGGGTTGTCATGAGAATGAAATGAAATTCTGCTGTTGAGTATGTTACATAATATCTGGTAACTATTAGAAAAGAATCTGCCTGCCAGTGTAGGAGATCTGGCTTTGATCCCTGGGTCAGGAAGATCCCTTGGAGAAAGAGATAGCAACCCACTCCAGTATTCTTGCCTGGGAAATCCCATGGACAGAGGAGCTTGGAGGACTACTGTCCATGGGGTTGCAAAAGAGTTGGACATGACCAAGCAACTGAACAACAACAAAAATTATCATGTTTACCAATCACAGTTCAATAAAGCTTAAAGAATTGAAGGCTTCTGTGAAGGAATAAGCTGGTTATCCCAGGGTTAAGCAGAAACCTTTCAAGTTTTATCATCAAGCTGTTATCACTCCCCCATCTACAAACACGCCAGAGAAGTCAAGGTATGATGCAGGCCAGTGCCAGCCTCAGCTGACCCCACAGGGAGCCAAAATGGGCCATCAGGGTTGTCTAGCACTGGGTCAAGATGGCCAGCTTTTTACCCCCACCTGGATCAGTTACTGGATGTGGGCCATGCTGGGGAGGGGGTGACCTCAGGCCAGGTGGCTCCTCGCAGCGGGGGCAGTGCCTGAGGGGCTGGCTTGCTGACCACACTCTTGGGGGGAATCTGGGTGGTACATGGAGGAAGTGGGCTGGAGGGCAGAACAGGCCATGAAGGGAAGGTGGAGATGACAGGAACGGGGTAGTGGGGGGAGCCTGGCCTGGGGCTGGGCCCTGGACAGCCGAAGCTGGAGCAGTGCTGGTGAGGTGAGGCCTGTGAGCTGTCACAGCCTGAAGTGCCAGGCTGAGCCATCTGCCACGTAAAGGCCCAAGCTGATGGGCCCAGGAAGTCAACTAGCCACCCCAGACGCAGCTGCACAGCAGGAGCTTTGCAGTCTACAAAGCACTGCTCAAACTCCCCTGCATCATGAGCTGGCTTTCAGCATCATTAAGCCTGCATCCTGGGACCAACGTAGCCAGAAAGGAAGAAGGGACACCAGGGGAAAGAGCCAGGCTCCTTGGGGGGTGAGAGATGACCTCTAGAGGGCTTGGCTGGGGTGCGAACGGAACACTCAGCAGATGTACAGATGGCGGAGACCCAAGTAGTTTGCTCCTTCGTGGCTCCTGGAGGACAGAAGGGACTTGAAACGATCCTAGCAGGTTAAAAATATTAATAGGAAACTCAGGGGGCTTCCCTGGTGGCTCAGTGAATAAGAAGCCATCTGCCAATGCAGGGGACACAGGTTTGATCCCTGGCCTGGGAAGATCCCACGTGCTGCGGAGCAACTAAGCCCGTGTGCCACAGCTACTGAGCCCGTTCTAGAGCCCGTGAGCTGCAACTGCTGAAGCCTGTGAACCTAGAGCCTGTGCTCTGCAACAGAAGAAGCCACCACAATGAGAAACCCGTGCACCGCCAGGAAGAGTAGCCTCCGCTCGCTCCAAGTAGAGAAAGCCCACAAGCAGCAATGAGGACCCAGCACGGCCAAATTAATTAATTTTTAAAAAAGAGAGAAATATGAAATCCACAAGGCCCCATGCAGCACATGGGCCCCCAAATCCGGCTGAACAAACGAGTCATCACATCCCTCGGAAAATGACATCAGGGACCGTGTGGGTCTCAGCTCCAGGATGACTCAACAGAAGGATGTGTGATGCTGGTCGTGGGAACAAGGCCACCGAGTGAGCCCCTCCAGCGCAGGTAAGGAGGGTCCTGCTTGCCCTCATGGGGCAGGGGGTCCTCAGGGCCAAGGGACACACCTGCTCTCCTCCAGACCACACTTGCTGCCTGGGACCCCAGACTCTCTTGCCCCAAAGGCCCCAAGCCTGCTTGCCTGGCTTTCTTCCCTAGGATGGTGTCGGAGAGGCCAAAGTGTGTGAGGAAAGCTGGGACACGTTAACTGCGGTGTCCCTATGCTTGTTCCTGGACCAGCTCATGTTGAAGGTGGAGCCAGGAGTAACAGGGAAGGGGACCAGGCTGGGGGCCACAAGGCTGCTCTTCCAGCCCCTCACATTCTGGGACAGAGCTCTGGGTCCAAGAATTCTAGGTCCAAGTTTAGCCTTCCGAGTCATTGGGAAGGTGTGAAGGTCAAAGCAGAGGTCTGCTCCTTGAACCGTTAGCCTGAACCATAACTTGTGAACTTTAAGACATGGTTCTGCCTGGCTCTGTGGACCTAAGTGGCCTCTCTGGGTTCACACCTGGGCTACAGAGAGCGCTTCTGGGCCAGCAGCATGCTCTGAGAAGAGCACCCAGGCATCACCCAAGAAAGCTGTCATATGATGACAGCTGAAGGGACTTGAGGACCTTCACCAGGAGAAGAGAAGGGTCAGGACCTGCATTTTGGCTGTCTTTTGGTCCTGGAAAGATCACCAAAGGAAAAAAGATTCATTTTAAGTGCACACAGCATAGAACTAGGACCAAGAGGAGGCTTATGGAAGAAAACTGACCCATTTAACAAGAAGAGGGGGAACTTCCCTGGTAGTCCACTGGCTAAGACTCCTCATTCCCAATGCAGGGGGCCCGGGTTGCATCTCTGGTCAGGGAACTAGATCACACACGCCACAAAGAAGATAGAAGATCCTTCGCTCTGCAACTAAGACTCAGTGTAGCCAAATAAATGAATATTTTTCAAAAATAACAAGAAGGCCTGGAAGGTGGGAGAAGAAAAAGAAGAATGGGTCATGGTGGGAGGCAGTGAGTGCCTTCTTGCTGAAGGAAGGCCTGCGGGGCTGGCTCAGGTTCTTTGGGGATTTTCTAGACAAGATCTAAGCCGCAGCTAGAAAAATAGGAAGGGGCTTTCCCCATGACTCACTGGTAAAGAATCAGCCTGCAACACAGCAGACCTGGGTTCGATCTCTGGTCGGGAAGATCCTCTGGAGAAGGAAACGGCAACTTACTCCAGTATTCTTGCCTGGAGAATCCCATGGACAGAGGAACTTTGTGGGCTATAGCCCATGGGGTCACGTCCAAGTCACGCATGTGACTTGGCAACTAAACCACCAACCACCTCCAGAGAAGCAGGCCCAGCTGGTAATTAAGCTCTTTCCTACCCGAGAGGGTCTCTGAGTGTGACCAGTGTAAGGCATGCAGCAAGCCTTTCACAGACAAAAAAAAAATCTGCCCTAGTCCCGCTGTGACGCATCTGAAAACTCTTTCCATTTTCCAGGGAGTGTACACTGAGGCACAGAGCAGAGGAGTCACAGGCGTCCTGGCTGCCCAGCTTTCCCCGAGATGCTTCAGAGGGGACCCACCCTCTGCTTCTTTCGGCCATGTTCCCATCTGCCTTTTTGTGGGTTTGTCGGAATTTGGGGGGGCAGTGACAATTCTCACATGGACACATTTTCATGAATGCCAGCAGCCAGAGTCCTGTTCCTGATACTTGGCAGCAGCCAGGTGGCCACAGGAGCCAAAAGGAGGTCTTTTTTTTTTTTCCTGTGGGAACTCATTCCAGTTCCAGCAGAGGAACAGAGCCGTGTCAATGGGCTTTCTCGGGCCTGCTCCTGGAAACCTTGCCTGGCCTTGTTGTGGTTTTGGGCAGGGACCCAGTCTTACCCCCAGGGTTTCTGTTTCTCTGTCTGTAAGACAAGGGTGAACTCCAGCCCTGGCTGGCCACAGAGCCGGCCGGATCAGGAAGCATGCCGTCCTCCTTGAGAGGGCAAAGCGGCAGCCAGAGTGAAGACAAGTGAGAAGCAGGGCCGGCTGCCTCCCAGGAGAGGCCCAATTAGGGCAGCGGGCAGTTCCCACCAGAGGCCCTGGCCAACCCTCAAAGCTGGCCGTGTGGGCAGGCGGCAGCAGGCTGCGTGATTCACAGCGGCAGCTCAGGCCGCCCACTGGGCCAGCCTCAGGAACTTCAAGTGTGCACATTAGTGCCAAGGGGGATGCAGGCCAGCTCCGTTCCTTCTGCAGGGAAGGGGTGAGAGGGAGCCAGCGTGCAAGCACCCAGCTACGAGAGGGCAAAGCCAGACGAGGGGCCACTCTTTTGAGGTTCCTGGAACCTCTGCACAGCCTCCCCTGGGGGCCTCAAAGATGGAGAGCGTGGGGATCCAGAGATGGTTCATTTCACAGGCCCCAATCAGCACACCCAGAAGAAGGTTCAGCCCTGTCCCAGCCTTGGGGACCATGGACGCAAACAGGAAACTGCCCTGTTCTCAATGCACCAGAGTCTACTGTTTATTCATTCATCCATCCATTCAACAGAACTGCTGCCTACCTACCGAGCCCTGGAGCCACAGCTGTGAAAACACAGTCAGGATCTCTGCTCTCAGAAAACTATATGCAGGGGCTTTCCTCGTGGCTCAGTGGTAAAGAATCTGCCTGCCAATGCAGGAGACATGGGTTCGCTCTCTGGTCTGGGAGGATCCCACATGCTGTGGCGCAACTAAGCCTGTGTACCACAACTATGGAGCCTGTGCTCTAGAGCCTGGAAACTACAGCTTCTGAAGCCCCCGTGCCCTAGAGCCAACGTTCTGCCACAAGAGAAGTCACTGTAAGGAGAGGCCCGTGCACCATGACGAAGAGGAGCCCCTGCTAGAGAAAAGCCACATATCGAAGAAGACCCAGCATGGCCAAATATAAATAAATTATACACACACACACACACACACACACACACAGAAGTCACACAGAAAGCAAGTAACCCAAGAATGAAAAATCAGAGCGGCAACAGTGTGGTTTCGAACACTGACTCGAGTCAGGAAGCCGAGGTTCAAATCTCAGCTCCAACTCTGGCTTCTGACTAGGAGGAAGTTATTTAACCTCTGTGCCTGAGCTTCCTTCTTTGCAAGTGTTATCTGCTCAGTGGTGTCCAACTCTTTGAGACCCCATGGACTGTAGCCCACCAGCCTCCTGTGTCCATGGACTTTTCCAGGCAAGAATACTGGAGTGGGTTGCCACTTCCTTTTCCAGGCCATCTTCCCGACCCAGGGATTGAACCCAGGTCTCCTGCCTTGCAGGCAGATCCTGTACCACTAAGCCACCTGGGAAGCCTTCTCTGCAAAGTGGAGATAATAAAAATATCCATTGCACAGGGTAATTATAAAGAAAAAATGAATTAATATTTGTAAAGTACTTCAAACTGTGCCTGACATACAGAAAATATCCCTACGTATTTGCATCCCAGGGACGAGGGAGCCTGGTGGGCTGCCATCTATGGGGTCGCACAGAGTCGGACACGACTGAAGAGATTTCGCAGCAGCAGCAGCAGGTATACTAGAAGAAGGACTGAGCCAAGCACCCATAAAGAGGGCAGAAAAAGAACAGCAAATAAACTCAAAGAGGGAATTCCCTGCTGGCCCAGTGGCTATGTCTCTGCGCTCCCACATGTCAAAACTAAAATCTGGCACAGACAGATAAATAAATAACAAATATTTTTTTTAAAGTCAAAGAAAGTTAAAGAATGGCAATAATAAAAATAAAATCAGGAAATAAGGAAATAGAAAACAAATACACAACAGAGATGATGAACGCAAAGTCAAGAAGTTTGGTTTTTGAAAGGACTGATATAATTGATAAGCCTCCTCTGTGACTAATCAAGAAAAAAAGAGAAGGCACAAATAACCAATATCCAGAAGAAAGACGAGAGACAACTATAGATCCTGCAGGCATTAGAACTGCAGGAGGATGCTGAAAACAATATTATGCTAAAATTTTCTGACCTTCTAGGAGAAATGGACAAGTTTTCAGAAAAATATGTCATCAAAAGTGACACAAAAATAGAAAATAGTTAAGGAAGCTAAATCCGCAACTAAGAAAATATTCCACGAAGAAAATCCCAGGCCCTGATGGCCTCACTGGAAAAAACGATGCCAATATTAGACACTCCTCAGAGAATATAAGAAAGGGTACGCCACTCAATACACCTCATGAGGTTATCATAACCTTGATAGCAAACATCTAACAAGAGAGGAAAGTTAGAAGCCAACCTAACTCAGGAATGTATATGCGAAATTTCTAAAAATAAATGCTATCCAATTTAGCATAGTAATAAAGCAAAAGGTTAATGCATCCAACCAAGTTATATTTATTCCCAAATTGCAAGATCAGTTTAACATTTGAAAACTCAATATAATTTTATGTATTAAGAGGATCAAAGAAGAAATTACCTGATTATCTCAGTAGATGCAGGAAAGCTTTTGATAAAATTTAAGATCTATTCAAAGTAAAAACATTTAGCAAACTATGAATAGAAGGAAATTTCTTTAATTTGATAAATGATATCTGCAAAAAAAGCCCTACAGCAAACATTATTTTTAACGATGAAAGGGTGAAGGCTTTCCTTCTGAGGCTGGCAACGACATAAGCATACCTGTTCTCTCCATATCTATTCCTAATGAAACATCCTGGCTAGTGCAATAAACCAAGAAAGCGAATAAAAATGTATAAGAATTGTTAAGGAGGAAATAAAACTACTTTTCTTTGCAGATTATATAATTATATACACACATAGAAAATCCAACAGAATCTACACAAAAATTCTTATGAGTGTTTATCAAGGTTGCCAAATATCAAATCAGTGTTAACAATGATTGAAAGTGAATGAAAGTCGCTCAGTCGTGTCCGACTCTTTGCAACTTCATGGAAATATACAGTCTGTGGAATTCCCCAGGCCAGAATACTGGAGTGGGTAGTCTTTCCCTTCTCCAGGGGATCTTCCCAACCCAGGGATTGAACCCAGGTCTCCTTCACTGCAGGCAGATTCTTTACCAACTGAGCTATCAGGGAAGTCCCATTAACAATGGTTGTTTCTATGTAAAATATATTAGAAACCAGAAAATGAAAAGATATCACTTATAATACTATTTTAAAACACCAAGTACATAGAAAGAAATCAAAAAAACATGTTTGATGCAAAAGACTACAGAAAAGTATTTAGAGAAATTCTAGAAGACCCAAATAAATGGAGAGATAGACCATGTTCATTGACTGGACAACTCAATACTGTAAAGATCAGCTCTTTCTAGATTGACCTATAGATTCTATCCAGTTGCAATTAAATCTCAAAGATTTTTAAAGATGTTTTTGTTTTGGTGGAAACTGACAAGCTGGCACTAAAATGTGTGTACAAATGCTGAAGACTCAACACTACCAAAAGACACTTTGAAAAACAAAGTGAGGCAACTTGGATCACTGGATATCAAGGCTTACTGTGAACCTAGAAATGCAGTGTGATTGCAGTACAGAGGCAGACAAACAGACCAAAGAGATAAAGTAAAGAACTCAGAGGCAGACAGATTCACATAGACATCTGAATAATGCTCGAGTGACACTTCAGAGCTGACGTGGGAAAGTGAGAAATGGCAGCCCTTCGGTAAGTGATGCTGGGCCAACTGGATATCCACCTGCCAAAAAAAGAGAAAGAAATTGGATCCCTACCTAATGTCACTTACAAAAATCAATTCCGGTGGATTACAGAGAGCAGTGTGCTGATAGATGTTTTAACAACTAGCTACCCCAAAGGAACAATTCCTGACTTTCAGTGTTTATTGAACCTTATGTTATAAATACTCCTACCATGGCTTATTCTAAGTAACTGGTGTGAGATCACTGAATGCCGAGTAGGGAAAAAAAATGCACAGAAGGACTACATAGATGGTATTTTCAACATACAGATTCAACTGACATAGATATAATAAGATGTGATGAATTCTGACTATTTATTACTTTTTGTTTTGTTTTTTGGCCATACCTCGAGGCATGCAAGATCCTACTTCCCAGACCAGGGATCAAACCCTTGCCTCTGGCAGTGGAAGCGCAGAATCCTAACCACTGGACTGCCAGGGAATTCCATTACCTTTGTTTTTAATATTTTTATTTATTGTAAATTATAGGTTAATTTTTAATCATTGCTGTATTTAAAAACTGGTTCACAAAATACATGAAAATTTAACAACTTTCTCATGAGCCAGTGTGAGCCACCTCTAATGTACCACTGCTTTTACACCTGAATGCGAAAGGCACAGTCTTTTATTTAATGTGGAATTATTCTTCAATCTTTAGAAGTTTACTATAAAAAGAAAAGATTATTTAGTAAAACACTTTCATGATCTCAAGATAGGGAAACACTTCTTTTCCTTTTGGGGGTAGGTTTGTTGAGGTGTGTGCAGAAAAGTGTTAATCTAGCAGGTCTGAGCATTCTGTCCTTAGAAAGACTTGCTTACAAGACTGGCCCTTAGCTAGTGTCCGGGAACGTAGTGTTTGGAAGGGTTCTCACTGTTCCCTAAGTACAAAGAGTTTAGACACTATCCGCTGTGCCTAAACTGCTGTGTAAACAATGTAGTTTATGCTAAATAGCCGGTTTCTTTCTGGGAGACTGGAATTTTGGTATGTGCTAAGCTGTATATTGTCACCCTGCTTATTTAACTTCTATGCTGAGTACATCATGAGAAATGCTGCGCTGGAAGAAGCACAAGCTGGAATCAAGACTGCCGGGAGAAATATCAACAACCTCAGATATGCAGATGAAAGTGAAAGAGGAGAGTGAAAAAGCTGGCTTAAAGCTCAACATTCAGAAAACGAAGATCATGGCATCTGGTCCCATCACTTCATGGCAAATAGATGGGGAAACAGTGGAAACAGTGTCAGACTTTATTTTCTTGGGCTCCAAAATCACTGCAGATGGTGATTGCAGCCATGAAATTAAAAGACACTTACTCCTTGGGAGGAAAGCTATGACAAACCTAGATAGCATATTCAAAAGCAGAGATATTACTTTGCCAACAAAGGTCCATCTAGTCAAGGCTATGGTTTTTCTAGTGGTCATGTATGGATGTGGAAGTTGGACTGTGAAGAAAGCTGAGTACTGAAGAACTGGTGCTTTTGAACTGTGGTGTTGGAGAAGACTCTTGAGAGTACCTTGGACTGCAAGGAGATCCAACCAGTCCATCCTAAAGGAGATCAGTCCTGGGTGTTCATTGGAAGGACTGATGCTGAGGCTGAAGCTCCAATACTTTGGCCACCTCATGTGAAGAGTTGACTCATTGGAAAAGACCCTGATGCTGGGAGGGATTGAGGGCAGGAGGAGAAGGGGATGACAGAGGATGAGATGGCTGGATGGCATCACTGACTCAATGCATGTGAGTTTGGGTGAACTCTGGGAGTTGGTGATGGACAGGCAGGCCTGGCGTGTTGCAATTCATGGGGTTGCAAAGAGTCGGACACGACTGAGCGACCAAACTGAACTGAACTAAAGCAGTGGATGTCTACATAACCATTCCCCGCTAAAAACTCTGGATATCTTATGAGCTTTCCCTGTAGACACCATCTCAAAGGTGTTGTCACAATTCATTGCTGAAGAAATTAAGCACGTCCTGTGTTGCATCTGCTGGAAGCTCCTGGTTTTCTCTGGACCTCTCTGTGTATGGCTTTTAAATTTGCTGATTTTGCTCTGAACCCTTTCCTGGGAATACATCTTAGCTGTGAGTCTGACCTCATGCCCAGCTGTATAAATCCTGCTAGTGAGTCATTAAAGCTGGGAATAATCTTGGGCAGCCCTGACACAAGGTATGAAATTCACCTTTTTAAAGTGTACAGTTTCATGAATTTTGACAAACGTACATATTTGTATAGCCATCATCACAAGCAAGTTACAGAACATTTCCATCGCTACAAGTTTCCTTATGCATCCTTGCAGTCAGCTCTTTGTCCATCCTCAGCCCCTGGCAACCACTGATCTATTCTCTATAAGGTTCTACTGTATAGCATAGGGAAATGTGTTCAATATCCTGTGAAAAACCATAATGGAAAAGAATGTGAAAAAGAATATATATGTATAATCAAGTCACGTTGCTGTGCAAAAGAAATGAAGACATTATAAATCAACTATACTTCCATAACATTGAAAACAAAAAGAATGCCCATGAATGACTAAGGAAAAGATAATAATAGAACAATTGGCTAAAGAGTTATTAAACGGGTGCATCACAAAAGTAGAAATATAGATGATGAATAAATATATGAAAAAGGGTGCAATCTCATTAATAATTAGGGAACACAAGTTAGAAACACAATTGCATACCATGAGGAAGCCTGTAAGAATGACTAAAATTGAAAACGTATGACAATATCAAGAGTTGGGAAGAATGTGGAGTAAAGCAGTTTAGCTCCACTGTTGGTGGGAGTTATTAGCTGATAACAAGCACTTTCGACGCTATCTTGTAAAGACTGGCTAAATTCCATCCCAGCAATTCTACCCCAAGGTGTACACTTGGGACATGAGTCTCTGGAGGCTAACGCCTATGATGGACACATTGCTCCTGGGCTGTGATGAACCTTTGCCCGGAGTACTGTGGAGTCTGACTGGTCATCTGATCCCTTCTGATAACTTTGCATATCTTTGCTTCCATGTGCATGGCAGAATCTCATTGTAACATACTCAGGAGACAATATTATTGTAAGTTCTCTTCAGTGGAGCCCCATACTTTCCCCAAGCTACTCTGGTACCTGTGCTGAGTTCCTGGGGTGAGGGAGGGGCCTCTGCTATAGTTCTCAGCAGTGGTGGTGCTCACACACCTCAGGAAAGCCCCTTCATCCCTGTCCAAGGATTCAGCCTTTCCCTGGGCCTGGAGGTGGGTGTGCACAGCCCCTCCTTTGTCTCAGAGTCTCTCCATGGACTTTACCTCCTGTGACCTCATGTTGTGGGGAGTTAGCTCCACCAGGCAGGGCTTTGGTCCACTTTGGTCCTTGCTCTATCCCATGCCCAGATAGTCCTGTGAAAAGACAGGGATGTTACAGGTGAAGATGCTGAGGCTGAGAGAGGCCACCTGATTCCTACATGGAGAGGTCTTCCAGCCCTGAGTCCCCGGTTTCCGGCTGCTTTTGGAGTACAGGATAACTTTTTTATGTCTATAAACCACTGGTCATCCAGTGGTTAAGACTCTGCCTTCCAATACAGGGGATGCAGGTTCGATCCCTGGTCAGGGAACTAAGATTCCACGTGCCACGGGGCAACTAAGCCCACGTGCTACAGCTACTGAGTGTGTCCTACAGCCCATGCTCCGCAACAACAGAAGCCACTGCAAGGAGAAGCCCGCGCACCACAACTGGAGAAAAGCCTGTGCAGCTGTGAGGACCCGACAAAGCCAAAAATAAACACATACACAAATCAAAGCGAAAAGGAGGCCTTGTGAGTAGACAGACACACACAGGTGGAAGCCGAGCACGTGAAGGCAGACACAGTGGTGTGACTACAGGTCAAAGAACGCCAGGGATGGCTGGCAGCCCGCAGAAGCGAGGAAAAGACGAGGAAGGACACTTCCCCAGAGCTGTGGGAGGGGGCATAGCCTGCTGACCCCTTGATTTCAGACTTCCGGCTTTCAGAACTGTGGGAGAATAAGTTTCTACTGCTTGAAGCTGTTCACTTTGTGGTCATGTGTTACGGCAGCCCCAGAAAACTAATACAGGTGTGTTATGTGTGTAAATGATATGCCTTGTATCCACAGATGGTTCACCATTGCACAGAGGTGAAACGTTTCCCAAGTGAAACGACCCATTGGTGCCTAAAGGCTTCCCGATGATTTTCCTTCCATGCTGCTTCAGTTACCCACATTTTCAGTCTGTCCTTTCTTTAGGGAGGAGGACACAGGACAAGCTGTGGAGTGGGGTGGAAAAAACACAAAGACGGTCTCTGAGAATCATCCTCTTAAAAAAAAAAAAGCACCAAGGGGGAAAATGAAGGGGAACTCAGTGTGAGGCAATCACTGGTGGGCAGGGGCAGGTGAGGGAGGGAACGGCAGAGAGAGACAGGATGCTGGCCAGCCCCATGGAGCAGAATTACTGAGCACAGGCAGAAGGCAGGAAAGAGGACCACCGGCACAGATACACATCAATATACCCTATTCCAGCACATCAGCCCCTTCGTGTGGTCAAAGACCCTTGGCAGCACTAGGTAGGTCCATTCGTTAGGCCTGCACTGTCTCTGGTTCCCTTCCCATCTGGGTTCCCCCGTCTCTCTTGCATGCGCTATGGAGGTAGGAGAGAGCCAAGGGCTTGATCTCCGTTTCATAATATTCTTGTGGGAAAAACAAACACAAAACTAACAAACCCTTGTGTCTGGATGGGATTTAGAATTTACAAAGTGCTTCCACATACAATCCGTCTTGACTGGGCCTCCTTGTGAAAAGAAGTGCTTATCCATGAAAGACAGGTCTGTCCCCTAAATCAGAGATTACAGGAAGTCCTAAGCAGAACCACGCCAACGCTCCCAAAGTGGATACAGGTCAGGTTAGGAAACCTTAATACACACACAGACCAACACCCCAGTACGCAGCCTTGTCCAATAGCAAAGAGCAGACTGAGCTCACAGGCATCAGCGGAATGCCATCTGGGAAAGAGTCCGGAGATGAAAACAGAGGACTTATGTTGTCGGTAAATAGGAGACTAGGTGAATTGGACCAACTCTTCCACCAAGGACAATCAAAAGGCTGTACGAACATCTTAAAAGCATCAAAGAGCTAACGAGATTCTAAAGAATTGCTAGGCTGACATCCCAGAGAGGACAGGAATCTAGACAGGGGAGCCAAGCATTCAGGGCCCCTTTTCCCTGGAGGTGCTTGCCCATTTTAGGAGAGGTGACTAAGAGAATGAAATGTGTTTCTGAAAGTCTTCAAGGATTGGGGCTGGGGGAGGTGTTGGACACTGATAAACCACTGCCTGCTTTGGGCTAAGACTCCAGACTGTGCCCTAAGCCTTCCCTTCTCCAGGGGATC
The DNA here is from genome assembly GCF_042477335.2 of Ovis canadensis. Classification (NCBI taxonomy): domain Eukaryota; kingdom Metazoa; phylum Chordata; class Mammalia; order Artiodactyla; family Bovidae; genus Ovis; species Ovis canadensis. Next base: position 66,720,311 of record NC_091263.1, on the reverse strand, counting down.
TTTCCAACCCAGGGATCCAACCCAGGTCTCCCGCATTGCAGGCAGATTCTTCACCAGCTGAGCCACAGGGGAAGCCCCCTAAGGGGTCAGGATGAACCGAAGTAAACCAGCCCTTCCACAATCTGCTAAATCCGCAGTCTGCCTTTTGTGGCCAGGAAGTGTCAACCTGGAATCTGCAATAACGTGATCTCAGAATTCCATTGCCCCTGGGCATGTAACAGCAGCGACTGAAAAGCCCCTCTATCCATCCTAGATCTGAAAACTGCAAGAAACAATTTTTCAGATACAGTGTCCAGCACAAACTAAAAAATAATGAGGCACCAGAGGAGACAAATCAGGGAGAAGCAGCAGAGATTAGGCAAAAGAAACACTCACAGGGATTCCAGTTATGGAATTATCACAGAGGGAACACAGGCAAAGTTCTAGAAAACTCTCCTCACCAGTAGTCAGCAAAATTCTGACTATTTGTACTGTTAAGTCTCTAATCCATTCTCATTTCCTGCCTGGATTGCTATAATCATCATTCTATCTGCCTTTACCATCACCTACCTTGGCAATTAGCTTCCCTGTGGCTCAGTGGTAAAGAACCCATCTGCCAAAACATGAGACGTGGATTCAATCCCTGGGTCGGGAAGATCTCCTGGAAAAGGAAATGGCCACCCACTCCAGTATTCTTGCCTGGAAAAGCCCATGGGCAGAGGAGGCTGACAGGCTGCAGTACACAGGGTTGCAGAATCAGACGTGACTTAGTGACTAGACAACAAGCACCTTGGCAATCTGTCCTAAAATGCACTTTCCAACCCCATCCCCTAAGATGTCTCCCCCTCACAATCTTCTAGTCACACAGCAGAACTCTCCTGTGAGTGTCCTTTTCTTCTTCATCGTCCTGAAAAATGCCTCCCATCCTTCAACGTCCAGTGTAAACCTCTCTCCTTGAAGCCTTTCTGAATTCATAAATCCAACTCTCACAGCTTTGTATATACTAGACTCTGTTGACACAATGTATTAAAAATGTTCAAAAGACTATTTCTCACATACACTGTTAACTTTTTGAGGTTACAGTTTATCTTATTCATCTAGAGCTCCTGGCATCTAGCATAGCACCTGGCTGAGTATGTGCTGAATAAATGTTCCAAGAAAGAGGGAGAGCATTTTGAATAATAGGTGCTACGGACTGTTACGGACTGAATTGTGTCCTCCCCAAATATCATGCGTTGAAGCCCCTAATGTGACTGTGTTTGGAGATAAGGTAATTAAGGTTAAATGAAGTCATCAGAGCAGGGCCTTAATTCAATAGGACTGGGGTCCTTATAAAAAGATGAAGGGACACCAGGGAGCTCTCTCCCTCCATATGCACACATGGAAAAGGCCATTCTGACACAGCAAGGAGGTGGCTATTTGCAAGCCCGAAACAGAGGCCTCACCGGAAATCAACTCTGTCAATGTGATCTTTGACTTCGAGCCTCCAGAAAGTTCAGAAAATAGATGTCTGTTGGTTAAGCCTCCCAGGCTGTATAGTATTGTTATGGCAGCTCAAGCAGACTAATACATAGACCATTTCTCGGATATGAAACGTGTATGAACACACATCCTCACTAAAGCTAAGAATTCAACTCAAAGTGACAAGAAAGGGTAGGGAGCAGACATAGGTACACCAGGGAAAATGGCTTTTTAAAAAGTTTTATTTCAAGAACTTTGTTGTTGTTTTTTTTAACCGGTATCTCAAAAAAAGGTGGGTCAAAGTACAAAAAAAAAGTCAGTTGAATAATAGCATAGGTTTAGAAATCACAGCAGCAGAAGCAAGGTACAGACAGCACAGACAGACAATCCAACGCATTGTAATTCTCTTCGGGTTCTTTGCTTATGGTGTGTTTTTTCCCTCCTGTACAAAATACACCAAGGCATGCCATGAGATCAGAAAAAGAAAGGAGTTTAACAAATGGTTACAAGAAATAGAATCTGTACAAGAGGAGATAATGCTTCTTCCCCCGCCCCCCGCCCCCCTATTTCCTCTCTTGCTCGGCTTCAGGTTAAGTTGTTCTGAAGACAGTTCACTTCCAGGTCGGCCGGGTCACCCTTGCCACCCTCGAGTTTGGGCGACATGGAGTTCTGGATGTTAAATGGCTCCTCCTCTTTCAGGCAGGACTTGAGAGCTTCCTGGATTTTGTGGGGAGCGCTAGAATCATCCTGGAAGAGAAAAATAAAAGCTGAGGCAAGAGTGGGAAGGAGACAATGGGTGGAGGAATCAAGTAACATCTCAGACTTTTCTATTTTACTTAAAAAAAAAAAAGTAAAACTGAGAAAAGGAAGAAAGTGCTGGGGCTTGGATGAACCAAAGTGACTCATTAGCAGCTACTCTTTTGGAACATCATCCTCAAAAAACACTGGCCATGTATGGATGAAAACCCAACAGGTAACTGCGTTACAAATACCTGTAATGGAAGCCAGACTGGGGAGAAACAGTCCCTTTTAATACTCAGCCTGGTCCCTCTAAAGCCTCACCTGCTGGTGAGCTGTGCCTGGCCCCTCTTCACACGGCCCTCCATCCTGAGGAGTTCTGCTCTCGCCAAAAGGTCTTGATCAGGAACATGACTTGTTGATGTGCAAACAGGGCTGTGGTCAGGCACAGAGCTGATTCCGGCAGAGTCAGGGCCCCGCTCCCCACAGCAAATTCATGTTCTCTGACTAGAGGCCGGAGATGTGCGAGCCTATCAGACTTTATCTACCACACAGATGCCGACTTACATGGTGCTCCCTCAGTCTAAGCCCCGTGCTGCTGGTTTGCAGCCCCTCTCTGATGGGTCCCCGCACCTCCCTGCCTCTCTGTGTTGCCTGCAACCCCAGGACAAGCTCCTGAGCCTAGCTGAGCTTGTTAATGCTTCCCAGGAAACCCGCACCAGTACAGTCCTCCAGCTCTGCGTTCAGAGAACTCCTACAGCGACACCTTCTTCCCACTACTCTTCCTTCAGGAGTCCCTGAGCAGATTTTACCCAGGGGGGCCTTGGTTCTTTCTCAGAAGCCCCAAATAGCTATTGTAAGTGCTCAGAATCTTCGCAGATCAAAGAGGCTGTGTCGCCACCCAGGCAGGTTCATGGAGGGCAAGAAGGGTAATGTGCCTATCTGACCAGCCAGCTCAGCCCTTTCTTGCTTTAATCACTTCTGAAAGCCAAGGTACTCATGGTGATTAAGGACCAGGACATTCTCTACAGAACGGTGAGCCCGAGTCCATGCTGCCTGGTCCTGAGTCTGACCTGTAATGGCACTAGGTCAGGGGAGGGACTAGTTGGAAAGTAGGGAAAGGCGCTAGGCTTGCATCAGACGCTACAGGTGTTCAGTGTACTGTCCATGTAGAAACCACTATGACCTGCCCCCACTCCAGCCTCACTGAGCACTGTCGCAGAAGGCCGGCTTGCACAGAGCAATCTGAGAGTTTCGAAGACTTCAGGAGTGATTTACAGACAACAGCGGAACACACGCTCCCCACTTCCAGTGTGTATGAGACAGGCACAAGGCAAAATGAACTTTATTCTGTGTTGAGGCAGATTTCAGGCAAGGCCACTGCACACAGCGCCTACAGGCAGTGGGTATTTTCTACCCCTGCTTGGAGAGGCTGAGAAAAAACTGGTCAGTGGCATAAGTGTATATGTGCTGAGATGGAAAGATGGACCTGATATATTAAGTGTATTATGTACACACACACACACACACACACACACACAGAGGTTTCTTTTATGGGAGAGGGAAGCAGGATGAGGTAGAGCTCGTGTGAGGTGTTGGGGGAAGACGCTGGACATAAACACCTGAGACCCTGAGGAGAAGGGACTGGGGATTACAGCAAAATTTGGAGCAAGACAGGATGGCCTATACTCACCTCTCCTCTGGCAAGAATGGAACTCACTTTCACGTTTTTCAAGATAACCACCCCTACCCTGGGCCCATCACACTCTCCTTGGCATACAGGGGCACAGGGATATTCTCCTAACGTGAAAAAGTGAATTTAGTGAGTTGTATAGACCTGGGCATCAAAACTGATGCCATGAAGGTGGGGAACCTAATTAAACCTGGCCTCTTGAGGACTTGGACAGAGGAGAAAGCTGCCTTCCAGGCCAATGGGTGGGAGAAGTCAGTCCTACAGATCAGGAACACAGGTATCCATCCGACAATGGTATGAGACAAGCTAAGTGCCTTCAGCAGGTAGAACAGGTGAGGGCATGTCTAGACCAGGATGGAGCGATTCTCATCCACGTGTTTGCTCCAGAACGCCATCCTCTTAGGCCTAGGGTGGCTGAGTCCCTCCAGCTGAAGGCTCCTCTGGCTTTGATTTGGTGGAAGTTCCTTATCGTAAGGAAACTGGACCTCCCCCTGGCCTAAGCCCTGGGAACTATTTCCAGCTTTCTGTCCCAGCCATATGGGCATCCTTCCGCCAGGGGTTCAGGCCTGGATGTCTTCTTGTTCAGACACAAGCCTCTATCAGAAGAGGGAGGGCAGCCAGTGTTTTACCAAATATATGGAGGAAACAGAGACTGGGAAGTAGGAAAGATTTAAACTGGCAGGGTGGGGTGAGGATGGGCAACACTAAGGGGCCTCCTGGAAGATCCATCCACTCTCAGGAGGACCAAGTCCCCACCACGACACTGCTGACAGCACAGCTGGGAGATGGGCAGGGCGGCTTCCGACGCTCAGACACTTCGCTCACTTCGCTCACACCATGCAGTGGGAGGTGCCCAGCCTTCCACACACTTGCCATTCCTCCCGGAAAAGGGCAAACCTTCATAACAGGGGCTGTAAAGCCACAGGCTTTTCCTTTTCCTTCTGAAGTTTCTTTCCGAGGCTGGCTGCTCAGTGACACAAGGCCCTCACACACTCAGCTGCTGGCTCACCAGCCACAGGGTCCCACGTCACTGCAGAGGGCCCAGTCCAGGAGCAGCAGAGTGATGAGTGTAGAAGGGGAGAGGGACATGCCCTGACACAGACACCAGCCATGGACCCTTTCCCAACCAGACCCAAAGTGGTACTTTGTTGTTTGAAATCTTTTCAGACAGTGGTTTATAGAGATTATTGGAACTGAGTAGGAAAACGACCCATTCTATCTCCTTGACTTATGTAAAAGAAATAACCCCTCTACTAAGATAAAGAAAACTCTACAAAATTTTAGGAGATGCCAAAATCAACAAGGTTTTTTTCTTTTTTGAGGGGTGAAGGGAGAGGGACGGGGAGACTAGCTGCCCCCGTTTCGGCTCCCAGCTCATCTGGAGGTTCTCTCACTTTCATCCTGCTGCCAGCAGCGCTTGTCAGCAGTCACTGCGGTGGCTGAAGCAATGGCCAGGGCTCCACTTCATCATAAGGTGGTAACTGTCTTCACTGTCAGTGCACAAGATCTTGACTATGACCAAGTCTGACTTCTGGGTGAGGTGGAGGGAATGAGAGGTGAAGTGGAAAATCCAGCTGCTGGACAGGAGAGCCACCCCCCACAGGCTCAGGGCTTTGGCAGAGGTGATAGGATGTACCCTGGGGCACAAGCTGAGGGAACGATGCCCACGGAAATGGCCCGCAGGATCCCAGAGGAGCCAGAGAGCTGAGTGCCGCCCAGACAACCCCAGGGCGCTTCTCGGGCAGAGTCCACCATGGCTGACCACCCTGCTCAAGGTCAGTGGCAGTTTTCCTGGATAAATGCCTTGCTTTCCCAAAGTTGGGTCCGCAAGAACTGGAGACCTTTCTGTTGGCTCCTGCAACCAAGGCCTCCAAGAGACGCTATTTCCTTCCCTTCCATCTTTGTGAGCAGGAAAGGTGGACATACCAAGGCTGCCAGAAATGCATGAGTCAGAAGCTTTGCCAAGGACCCTTGCACTCTGTGGCTAATAAATTTCCTGATTGCAGGCACTCCTGTACAGGTCAGGCCTGCTGTCCCTCATGTATGACATGGCACACCAGACAGTGGGTCTGAGAGACCCCATGGCAGGCCACTGATCACCAGTAATTCATAAATGGCAACTACATGCACATCACTGCCAGGGCTGGGTATGTTGGGATGGGGTGTTCCAAGACAAGGCACACCCTACATCCTTGTGGGTTGATTGGAGTGGTCACCAATCTCAGACGTGATAGGACATCTTGTTTCCTTGACAGTTATGCTCATCTTAAACTTAGTATCTTGGTACATATCACGTAAAATATATCTGTTTTTTCTCTATCCTTTATAGCAAAGTCTTTAAAAAATTAGCTTAAATTGGCCTTTTTTATTTCTTATTTAAATTGACTCCTTTTCTCCTCCTTCTGCAGGTCAACTTGTTCTTTTCTGGGGTTTGGTGAACAGCTTCATAGACTATTATTTTCTCCTTTGCCTTCTGGGGATGCACTTTCCCCAGTTATAAAAAAAAGGAAACGGTCTATCGGGAGACCTCTTATTGGGTTTCAACTTCCATTTATAAACCCATCCTCGTTAAGGACAGATTTATCCCTACACTATTGGTTCTGCCAGTGTTCTATGCTTCCCTTTATATCAAAACTTTTAAAAACTATCCTAGATTGGCCTCTTTCGGTGTATATAACCAGTGTATATGAGCCTGCTCATTTTTAGGGCTCTCAAAACAGTGTCAGATTGTTTTTCTGGCAATCCCAGAGGTTTTCCCATTCACCCCAAAGAACAAGCACCATCTGCTTCAAAGACCAGCGAGAAAGTCCCTAGCAAGAAAAGCAGAGGCTTTCTTCTCAATGTAGAAAAGAAGACAAAAATCAGACTTCTAAAGCTGAGACGAAGCTGAAAATCATGCGCCATCCCAGAAACGGTTCTTCTGTACTTTGTGCTACTTTGCCTGTCCAGGAGTGACACGGCATCACGCCCTTCTTCTCACTCTCATGGCCCGTACAGGCCACACTATCCAGACCCTCAGAGCTCTGAGCAGTGGGTTCATATGCTGAAGTGAACCAGAGACACGGGCAGGGGTGGGAACAGGCACAAGGGCAGATGCGAAGACCAGTTACCTGACAGATAGCATTTCATAGCGAGCCCAGGCACAGGCAGTGAGAGGGAGGGGAACGCGGAGGGTCGCAATGTTTCCTTACGTTTGGGTGAGAGCCCTCGGCAATGGTGGACAGGGAGAAGTTATCATTGTGGAGCTCAGATGGGGTCCGGAATTTGCTGGTTAGGACAGAAGAGAGAAGGGAAAATGTAAGTGAAATGATCACAGCGACATCTGATAGAAGCTTCACAGGGCAAACACTGTATTTCGTCAAATGTCATGGGTGTACCCCTATTTTCTGTACCACTAAGAAAAACCTTCTGTCATTTAAACCATGGTCCAATCCTTTCTTATCATCTAGAGTTTTCATTACACACTTTAAGGCACTCATTCAGACTTTAGATAAAGAACTGACAACGATATGAACAGCTATGACCACGTTTGTGCCTGCCAGACAATTACAACTACATCATGACTGCCATCTGGCCAACAGTGATTATAAGATGCCAGCGACTGTAAGACACAATCCAATTTCAGAGATGCTAATATGTGGGGAAAAAATCTTAGAATCAATACACTACAGCAGTATCTGTAGTGCACTGGGTACATGTATTAATAGTGTTTGCAGAGTGGCAACCAGGCTTGGGAAAGAAAGGAGGTGTGCAGAGGAAATAAGGAAGGTGGCATTTGAGCTGAAGGGCTGGGGGAGCCATGCTCTGTGCAAAACGCAAACTGGTTCCAGGAGGAGGACCTAGAAGAGGCTCCTTCCCTGGGCCTCAGCTCCTGCTTCTCTACTGCCCTGGCAGCGTTCCTTCTCTCCCCGGTCATCAGCAGCAGCCCTGGTAGGTGGGCCCATTCCCACCCTGACCCTCCCCCTACCCCCTCAGTGGTGGTGTGAGGAGCCAAGGGCCTTGGCTTGTGATCACATGCACAGATACAGCCCTGCCTCAATGCACAGGCACAATGGAGAGGCCCTCGCAGCCCCAGGACGGTTAGCTGAAAGGCGGCAGAGAGCTGCTGGCATCTGCACGTCCCACGAGTTTACCCAGCAAAGGAGCAACAGATGGCGTTTTGTCCCTTTCCCAGGACCCAGGGCAAGTCCTTCAGTCCCATTCTCTGGAGAGAGTCTCGGGTCAGGGGGAGGGAATTAACTGGGGGGGAAACAACAGGGGGAAAGGGGGGTGGGGCGGTCCTGCATAAATTGCCTCTTGGGTCCTGAGGAAGCTGAACTCCAGTCTCCTCCTTGTCTGACTCCTGTGACATTTCAGAAGGTTCTTTACTTTGCTAAGTGGTAACAGTGACTGTGTCACGGTGGGTAAGGTCACATCCAAGTGTTCAAGGCGTGGGCTTCAAGGGCAAACGCATGCTGGTTCTCACAGGTGCACGGGTGTCACTCCTCTGCCCGGAGAAGAGCTGAAATGAGACTCCACATGCACATATGGCCCTTCAACTCCAAGTGGAGGAAGTGAGGCCGAGGTCCTAGCACTCCCCACATCCTACTGAGAGGGAATGGGGACTTCCTTGAACCCTCTGTTCTTCTGCCTGGACCAGGGTGGACCAGTTTGAAAAGCAATGTGCTGCTAAATCCTTTCACTGAAGAGGCTGGCACATCCTCTAGGGGCTTACGTCAACATCCTGCTCCTATGAGCAGCTAGATAGAGGGAGCTGGAGGAGTCACTTCATGCTGATTTGGGAGAGAAATCCTCATACCGGCCTCTAGCTGTCAAAGACCTGGGAAGCAGGTGTAATCAGACGGGGGTGGGGGGCTGAGCATAGTACCTAATCAGTTACTTGACCAGAGTCAGGAGCTGCTATACTCTGGTTGCCTTTCCTAAGCATTCTAAGAGAAGGTGGCGAGTGTGTGTGTGTGGAATGGTGCTGGACAGCTGCAGTCTGCCACAAGGGCCTAACCTCTGCTGCAATTCCAGCACATTCCGTGTAGGAACGGGTAAGCTTGGGTGAATCTCTGGTATGAAAAACGCAAGCAGGGATGGACAGCAGATGCCAGAAACTCTCAGGACCATATTCCTAGATCCCACAGGGCGGGGCTGGCAGTCACAGACTCACTTGGTCCTGCGCAGCTTGGTATTCTCGGTCTTGAGCAGGTAGAGCTTCTTGGCGAAGAACACCGTCATCATGAACAGCAGGAGCAGCACAAGGGCGGCCGAGCCGACGGCCACGCACATCACCTGGAAGTCGGTGATGATGGATTCGCAGCGCATCCCCTTGTGCCAGATGTAGTCCTGCGTGTTGCACCTGCAGCGGTGACAGGGTGAGGCTGAGGCAACGGGCAGACAGCCGTGGCCGCAGCGAGCGTCTGACCCCTGACCCCGGGGCTTACGTCAACATCCTGCTCCTATGAGCAGCTATAGGAAGTGGGGTGTCCTCATCTGTGCAGACTTTAGGGTTGCTATTCTTGCCTCATCTTTACAACCACACCAGGAAGAGTGTGTAGCACAAATGCATCAAGGGTGGTTGACACAAATGAGGTAAATGGGGTGCTGAGAAACTGAGCACACTGGCCATTCACAGGCCTGTGAAGTGACTGAGGGAAGGGAACCCTGTTTTCCACTTCAATGACAACAATCACAGGATTCCCCCAGAACACCCCCAAGCCCCTGCCCTGGGCTCTGGTGGAAAAAAAAAAAAAAGGATAAAAAACAAGATCAATAGGAACTACCTCCACAAAGTACTAGGACCCGCCCTATCCTGGGGCATTGCAGTCCCATCTAGTTCACATGGCTAACCAGACACTGAAAATAAGGAAGCGACAGACAAGGACAAGCACAAAGATAGATGTACATTCTCCCCCATCTCAGCAGCCCCCCAGGTGCCGCCCCTATAGCTTCCTGTCCTGTCACCATGAGAACTGTCATGAAAGCAGAGTTGAGAATCAACCCTCTGGGTGGGTTTCAGTCCTTTTGTTGAGTGACTTTCTCCTGCCCTTGGGGACATTCCCAGGCTCCAACTCTTCCAATGACATTGCTGTTTCCATGGGAACCAGGCTGCTTCAAAGAGGAAAAAATGTGGAAGGATACAGAGGCAGGCAAAGGAGGGACATGAACCTCAGGGTGAATGACAGAGGAGAAAGGAGTCCAGAAATGGGGAAATCAAACCCAGGAGAATTAGCTACTCCACACCTAGAAGAGGGTGGGGCTCTGTGGCGAGCAGTGAATTCTCTTATCCAGCAGCCCCTCTGCAGTCGTGGGAGACTGTTGGAGGACAGCGGGGAAAGAAGGTCCCTCTAACACAGTGCTCTGGAGAAGTTCTGCCATAGCTCTGCTCGCTTCCCTGCAGTGGTCGGGTGACACAGACAAAAGCATGCTGCAGTCTGCAACCAACGGCTCGGCAGCCTCCTGTGAGTGGAATGTAAAACAGTTTCCAAGCTGGGGCTGGGCCTGGGTTACCCGTCAGAGGAGGCATTTCTGGTAGGGAGGCCCAGGGTGGATGATCCTGGGATGGAAGCTGTGCAAGGGGGGCTGGAGTAGACTAGTGAGAAGTCCTCCTAAGGCAGGATCCACTGGAGGATCCATGGTCAGTTTAGGCATGCCACTCAGTGAGGGCATGCTTACTATTGGGGGGTCCCTTGATAGCTCCAGGAGGTTCTGGGAACTGTTCTAGTGCTCCAGAGGCAACGAGGCCTCCAAATTTAATACTCTGATGGGGAGCTAACTTCGAAGGTGAAAACCCAGGCCTCCAATAGGATGAAAGATACTAATTTTGCAGAGATTCCATAGCTCCCAGGCTAAAATCATTACTATAGTCCTCCCTCCACAACTAGAGTCTGAGGAGCAAGATCAGGGTTTCCTTGTATTTCTGGTAGCCCTTAAGCAACCAGCAAGGTCTTGTTGCCATAATATCTTGATCATAATATCTTCTTCTTTTTGGCAATGGCTGGACAGCTCCAATCAGAGCTGTGTGGACACATTTTATATTAGTGACCCTAATGACACAATCATTTATGGGAAAGAACTTCATAGGAAGGAAACTCAAGCTTTAATGACAAAGGCACAGCATGCATGCATTATATTATTCTTCTATCAGAACATTAAGACCCATAGAATCTGAATTCTTTATATACCTCCAAAAAGCCCCAGAAAAAGAAACATAGGGAATGGCACTTAAAAAAACAGAGATACCCAGATTACAGAAATGTTTCACTCTTAGGACTGGTGGAAACAAGTCCCAGAAGAATCTGAGGTCTACTTGCCACTTCTAGGGCCTGTAGAGGATGGAGAGAAGCAAACCACTCAGCCCTGGACATGTGCTTCATCCAGAATAAGAATAAGCCCGTGAGTTCTCCAGCAGGTTAACTACCTTGCTGTGAGGGCAGGTATATGCGGTTAATTACTAATGAGGCATGGGCTGGTGGCTGCACACAAGATCGTTACTGACACTAAACTTTCTGGGTCTTTAAAACATGTCAGACTGAGTATCTCCAGGAAGACAACAACCAAGGTACAAGGAGCAAAGTCACTACCCAGAACTAAGAAACGCCAAACATCTGCTGTGTGAGGAAGGACACTCTGCTTGACTTGACCTGTTTGAGTGGCTGCTCTCTGGGTCTTTATCCAGTGAGAAGGTCCTCATTCGTGCCACCTGAAGTGCGTGCCCCCCCGGGTCACAGAGCCCTTCTTCTGCCTCGCACATGGCTCAGAGGGAGTAGTCAGCAGTTCTCTCTTCTCCCACGGCGTCTATGGACTTTGTCCTTCTGCAAATTTAGCTAGAACTTGCCAACAAGAACTTGCCCTCAAGCCAGCAAAGGCCCTTTCCAAAACCCTTGGCCAAGTCCTTTCGTTTCACCTTTATAGTTTACTGGTTTGGTAAAGAGAACGACACTTAGAGGAAATGCACAATCTTACTTCTGAGGAAACTCTCCTAGTGATGAGCTCACAGGAAGTACATTTAAGCTGTTAGTCTGTAGAATATTTACTGGGACCATCTCTTGACCCATAAACACACAAGTTCTGGGAACCTGTCACATCCCCCTCTCTGCTGAGGCAGCCTCCCATGCCCCCTTCAGGAGTTCTCCTGACAATTCCCTGGACACCTGCCTGCCACATCCTTACCTGCAGAAGGCCCCAATGTTCTCCACCAGGTAGCACTGGCCGCCATTGTGACAGTAACTTGGGAAGAGGTCGCACACTGACCGGCAGGAGCCGTTATGTCTCACAAAGCCACTGCGGCACACAGTGCCATTCTCGCTAGGGGCCAGGTCCCTGCCTGGCTCTCCTGGGCGGGGCCTGAGGGCAATGCTGCTGCCCGGGACCATGCCCAGAGTATGCTGTGGAGGGACAGCGTGCCACCGACTGGTGGGCTGGCCTGTCCCGGGCCCCAGACCAGGCTTCTCAGTGGGCACTAGGTCATTTTCATCTTCCAGGTCTCCACCTCCCACTGCATCCTTGTCCTCCTCTTCTTCCTCCTCTTCATCCAAGTCATCATAGAAGGATGTAGTAGGGTAGAAATCAGACTCATCAAAGGGAGTGAAGTCATCGTATAAGTCAAGCAGGCTCCAGGAAGGGGTCTCTCCCCCGGGATCAGGGTGGTGCTCTGAGGTACCTGGCGACCCAGGGAAGCTCCCCAGGTCGGCGCCACGGCCCTCACCATCCAATCCTTCGAAGTAGTCGATGTCAATTATATCTGATGCTGGGTGGGGCTCCAGTGTGCCCTGAAAGGGGTACGTGGGCTCCGGCCCGTGAGGGTCAGGTGTGCTGCCTCCCAGGTTCAGCCAAACCTCCATGGGGCTCTCCTTGGGGAGTTCAGGGCCTGGGCTTGGCTTGTCGCCAGGGGTGGGGGAGGGTGGTTCACTGGCTTCCGTAGCCTCGAAGGTGGCTGCGGACGTCGAGGACGGCCCAAGGGCCTCGTCGGGAGTCGGAAGCGTGGCTGGAAGGGCCTGGGTGTCGCCGCTGCCCGCCTCTGCGGTCACTCCGCCCAGGCCTGGGCTCTCGGCCTCCAGCCAGGCTGTGCCTGTCACCGCCGCCGACGCCTCCAGCGCCTCCTCAGCCCCGACCCCAGGGCCCACCAAGGCCTGCTCTCCGCCGGGCGCAGTCCGAGAAGTCTCATCTTTCCCAGCTGCTGGTGGGCCGGCCTTCTCCCGCGTGTCGTTAGCACGCGGCTCCCACGCCGGGACGCTCTTCACAGGCGTGTCTGCCTCGACGGCGCTGCCCGCCTCAGGCACTGTGGGAGGGAGAGGGGCGGGGCGTCAGCGACCGCGCGCGCGTTAGAGCTGGGGCAGCGCCCCGCCCCCGCCGCGGCTGCTCTCTCAGACCCCCGCCAACCTTAAGCCTCAGCGCCAAGCTCTCCCAAGGCCACGCCCCATCATTACGCCCCGCCCCGAGCCCGCCCCACAAGCCCGAGAACGCACCCGACCAAACGTTATCCTCGCTTAGGCCCTGCCCCCAAGCGAAAGGCCCCGCCCCCGACATCACCCGCGCTCTAACCCGGGCGGCCCTCAGTTCTAGCTCCTGGCAAAGTCTTACCTTCGGGGCTCCATTACACACCAGGCCCCGCCCCAAAGTCTCACCCTTAGGGCTCCGCCCCGAACTCGCATTCCCCTGCCCCGCCATCACCTCCAGGTCCCGCCCCGAAATCTCACCCTCAGGCCCCGCCCCAACAGGCCCACCCCCAGCCAACACCTCTGTCTCCACACTCGGGTGGCGGCCGCCGTGTCGCCTCCAGCAAGTCCCCGCATCTCCTCGTGCGCCCCTTCCCCCGCCCGAGCTGCGGGCAAGCCGCTGCCCCGCCCCCTTGGCAGAGCTCGCGGACACCTCTTGCACCCGAAGCCAACGGGACCCTGGCCCAAGGTGGGGCGCCAGAGCCGCTGGGGTCCCGGTAGCGGTCGGTACCTACCCGGCGCGGCCCCAGAAGCGAGCACCAGCGTAACCCCCAGAAGCAGCAGCAGCGGCGGTGGCCCCCGGCCCGGGCCCCCGCCCTCGGCTCGGCCCATGGCGCGGCGCCCCGACCGCTGTCCGCGGTCTGCCCGGCTGGCTGCGCCCTCGGCTCACCGGCCGCCGCGCCTCCCGCCCGTGCTGCGGCCGTCTCAGCCCACGATGGGCAAAGGGAGAAGCCGCATGCCGCCGCCGTCCGCCGCTGTCCCCGGCGCGCCGCGCCTCCCCGCCTCCCGCGCCGCCGCTGCCGCGCTCAGCGCCGCCCCCACCCCGCCCGCCGCGCCCGCCCCGCCGCACGTAGCTCTGACGCCGGCCCTGCTCAGTCCTCCTGCGGTAGGGACAGACAGACCCCCGGCTCTGCACGCGGAGACAAACGGACGCGGGGCATCGCGCGGACAGGCGCACAGTGCCGCTCGTGGCATTAGCCGCCAGGTGCACTGGCGGGAGACCTGCGGGGCGGGGCCGTGGTCCTGCCCTCCCAGTGGAGGGGCTGGCACGGGCCCTCCAACAGCGGGGAACCCACCCGCCAAGCGGCGAGCACAGAGAGGGGCGCCCAGACACCCGCAGGCTCGGGGCGGGGCTCGGAAGGGCCGCAGGGGGCGGAAGCCCCAGCCCGCGCTGTGCCAGTGAGCCGAACCCAGGGCACACGGAGCTTCTCGGATTTCTGCACCAACCCGGTGTTCAGGGCGAAGGGTCTCCAGGAGATCCCCGAGACCCCACGAGGGCGGGGAGGGCGCTGACAGTGCCAGGCAAGGGGGCGAAGTGGACCTCCCAGGCTCTAATCGGATCAGACCTAATCCGTCTGCAGCCAAAGCCCCAGACCTCGCACAGCCAGGCCCGCCAGAAGCATCCTGGGGGCAGGGGGCAAGTATTTCCCTCCTCAAGGCAGCCTAGGGTGCGGCCTGTAATCCCGGTTCCTTGGTCCCCCTCCAAGATACATCGCCCCCCATTCTTCCCGGGCCACCAAAGCTCAGGTTGGTGGGTAATCCCGGCGCTTCGTCGCTCAGTCGCGTCCGACTCTTTGCAACCCCAGTGGACTGTAGCCTGCCAGGCTCCTCTCCATGGAGATTCTTTGGGCAAGAATACTGTAGTGGGTTTGCCATGTCCTCCTCTAGGGGATCTTCCCAACCCAGGGATCGATCCCGCATTGCAGGCGGATTCTTCACTAAATGAGCCACCAGGGAAGCCCAGGAAGACTGGAGTGGGTAGCCTATCCCTTCTCCAGGGGATCTCCCCGACTCAGAAATCATCGAACCGGGGTCTCCTGCATCGCAGGCAGATTCTTTACCAGCTGAGCTACCTATCCCTAAGAGACTAGATCAGAGTCTAGGGAAACAGCCTATGCCAGGCCAGGTGTTACAGTCTGTGGGTCCCGTCCTAAGGCCACTCTACGGTACAGAGCCACTCATCTCCAGATCCCTGCTTGGTGGTAGGAATCGCAGCCTAGTCACCTACTTTGTCCACCAAACCGACTGTCTGCCTTTTGATCTATTAACCCTAATGATGATATTCAAGGTCACTGCCAGAGATGTGGGCACTCTGAGACACTCCCATTTCTGTCACTTGGGACCCACATAACTGACTAAGAACTGTCACTAGTACATGTCTCTGGATGGGGTTGCCTTGATTCAAAGCCTGTTTCTTTCACTGGAACTAGATCTACTTGCTCTTCCTGGTTGGTCCCTCCTCTCACCATCTACCTGGCAAATCCTTTAATCCAGAAATGTCAGTTCCCATAACCTTCCCATCCAGGAAGCCTTCTGCCTGACTCAAGTAGTTAGATACTTTTGCCCTGATGGGGCTTCCCTGGTGGCTCAGAGGTTAAAGCATCTGCCTGCAATGCAGGAGGCCTGGGTTCGATCCCTGGGTCGGGAAGATCCCTGGAGAAGGAAATGGCAACCCACTCCAGTATTCTTGTCTGGAGAATCCCATGGATGGAGGAGCCTCGTGGGCTACAGTCCACAGGGTCGCAAAGAGTCGGACGTGACTGAGTGACTTCACTCACTCACTTTGCCCTGATCTCATTGTCTGTCTCCAATAATTCCCTACTAGACTGCAAGACACTTGCACGGGCAACAGGTGCAGCTGCTTAAGGAGGGTAGGAGGCATAAATGAACAGATGGCAACCATCTTAGTCCCACCATAGGACTGTGGGTCTAGAAGGGGCTGATGTGCTAAAGCTCTTTTCATGGCTTCATATTGCCTCTGGGGACAGTATATACCAGTTTGAAATACAACTTTCTCTGAGCAGAAGGCCAGGCAGAGGTTTGCACTTGCCTGTAGCCAGAAAGGTACTAATGGACCTGCCAACACCACCCCTTATTTCCTGTAGCTTTTCTCTGCATCTTTTTTTTTTTTTTTTGGCCTTACATTCAAGGCCTTGTGTGTTGCTTTCTGTGTGTCTCGAGTCTTGAGTAGGGTTGTCAAGGTGGAGGATCTTGGTGGACATGCCCACCTCCTCCTTCCTGAGGCCAGTCTGTGGGAAGGAGACCTCATACATGGGTCCTTTGGTGCCTAGAGCATGACAATTACTCCTGTGTTTTTCACAAGAAAGGTCTCGGTGGGGGCTCTTTCCACACCCCTCTGTTAAAGCTCTACCTACCCCAGTTTATATTTCCTGTCATATATTCTGTTAACACTTAAATATATCCTTTTAAATTCAATTTTTGATTTATGTAAAACAAGCATATGGTATAAAATATGAAATATCTCCTTCCTCAGTGACCTTCCTCACTTCTCTGGAATGAACATTCTATTACTACTTTCTTCATTTGGGGATTTTTTATCAACTATTGTCAGTTTCATTCTGATCCTCTCCAGATCTCACCAGCAATTTCAGACCTAAGCACAGCACACCTGGTTAGGTGATAACCTCCATAAGCCAGAAACTCATCAAGGCAGTGACCAATAACCCATAGAGTGTCATATGAATGTAGTTATTTTTTTCTGGGCACAGTGTGAGGGTAGGCTAAAAAAGAGAAGCGAGAATATGTAGAAGTTGGAGAGTGAAAGAAAGGTAAATAGACTACTGTCTAGAGCTTACACTCCATGTCCCCACATTCAAGTCTCCTGGATTTGGGCATCAGGAATGTTTGAGGCT
Source organism: Ovis canadensis (assembly GCF_042477335.2). Classification (NCBI taxonomy): domain Eukaryota; kingdom Metazoa; phylum Chordata; class Mammalia; order Artiodactyla; family Bovidae; genus Ovis; species Ovis canadensis. The sequence goes on along the minus strand of NC_091263.1, from coordinate 66,703,365 downwards.
ATGGCTTCTGCATGCCTCTGAAGTTCCCATTGGGTTTGGCGGAACCAAGGAAGGCACGAGGCCCATTGCCATGGATACAGCCTGCCACTCTGTGCATAGAAGGCCCCTGACAAAGCCAGGGGGCTGCTCTCCAGGGCAAAGCTGCTCCTGTTGCTGTGGCTAGGGCATATTTCAGTCTGAACAGGAAGTGGCACAGTTCCTGGCTTTAAGTCCTCAGGAGTAACCATTAACATTTTCCTGAGGTCTTAGTTTTCCAAGTGCTCTAATTAGTCTTACTCTTCACAACCATACTACTACTGTTGTACTGGTCACTTTACATGCTTGCAAATGGACATTGAGATCATGCTAATAAACTGCTAAGATCAGGACCTGTACTAACATTTTGATTTCAAATCTTCCCATTTTATTATGGAGGCTTTTCATTCTTGCTTCTTAATTTCAGAAGAGTAATCAGGATGCAGAGGTAGGGCCTCACTTGACAGAATGGAACCCCAGCCTCTCCCCCTGGCCCCCTGGGTGTTTTAAGAGTTGATGCTATGGGGTCTTCCCTGGTGGTCCAATAGTTAACACTCCATGCTTCCAATGCAGGGGTTGCAGGTTCAACCCCTGGTTGGGGAAATAAGATCCCACATGCTGCACTGCATGGCCAAAACTTAAAGAAAACAAACAAAAAAAGGCTTTTTTTTTTTAAGAGTCGATGTTATGTTCTCTTAACAGGGTATAACACTGCCGTCCAGACTCATGTCCTGGATCAGCCAGAAAGGGACATCTAGCATGACCTACTCTCCAGCGCTCAAGAGTAGACACACCTGGTTCTGGGCTACAAGGTAGTCAGCTCTGTGACGTTTTTGGTGATGAGCTGCTGGGAATGATCCTTCTTACACCATTACCAGGAAGATGCAAAGAGCCAAAAGGCAGGGGTCTGAGTTCTTTGTGCTGACCACCACCTCCTCACTACCAGAAGCTCGGCATTCTCAATTTGCGCAAGTGCAATCATCTTAGAAATGCACAAGTGCAATCATCTTAGAAAAAGAGATTACAACTTGGACGTGGTCATCCTGTTTGGAAGTGGGGCTGCCATCAAATTGGAAAGGCCCTGAACTTCATTACCTCAAAGCCACATCAGTTGGGAGAAAGGCACACTGCACATGCCAACACAGCCTCTGATGTGGAGCAGCCAGGCTTGCCTGTAGAGTCCTGCCACCTCAGCAGGCAACCTAAGCGCTGCTAGAGAACCCCACAGCTCCTGCAGGGTAACTGGAACAAGGAATGCTGGTCAACTTGGATGGCCATGGGAGAGCCATCACTGTCAGTGACAACCAACCAAAGAGATCAGGAGCTCCGCCCACTTCCAAAGCCCTTGCGGACTGCCCAACAGTGGTGTCACTGTACTGTATTAGGAATGGTGATTCTGCTGAGACCCACAAAGGCTGTACCCTGAGTATGTGGTGGTATCAGGTGGCTGCCAGCAACCAGGCATCTGGCTGATCCACATGGGTTTGTAAGGGCCTGGAAAGGCCTCTGGAGGCAGAAAGGAGTAAAGATGGCTCCAGTTCTGCAGGGCAAGCCAGAAGCAAGATGGGGGGCCACACAAAGTTCTCTGCCGCTGGTGTCCCCTCACAGCTGGAGTAGGGAAGGGTGGCCTGAGAGAAGAGGTAGTTACGATTAATTCAGAAAACTTTGTTTTGGCTGATTCTTTGGACTCTCTCTTCTACCCTTTTAGTCATCCTCTGGGAATTGAAGGTCAACCCTCAGTTTAACCAAACCTTGAAGGACAGAAATCATGAAGAACATTTAATTCACAGACTATGCACATTATCCCCCAAGAAACGACTATACCGTTCCTTTTTGCTTCGTGGACACCTGGCACTATAGAACCTCTTGACGGTCTGGTATTCCCCAGACCATATACGTTATCCCCCATTTCTACCTACAAAAACTTAAGTGACCTGGAGTGCAGGGGTCTTGCCTTACCTTATTCATAATTATGACTGTATGCCGTTCTAGTGCCTGCTACACAACAGGCTCTCAAATGTTTATGAGACTAGTGGGCTCACAGAGTGACTGTCAGAAACTGCAGAGAGCTTGCTCTATCATACAACTTTCTTAACCAGGAATCCTCAAAGGGTAGTCCCAAGACCCATCAGAGTTCCCTGAGAATCTGTTAAAAAGGCAGAATTTCAGAATGGCCCCCAGACAGACCTGCTGAATCAGAAGCTTTGAGGATGGGGCCCAGAAGCTTGTATGTTAACAAAGTTGTAGATGTTCCTGATCTGCACCAAAGTTGGAAAAACTGCTGTTCTTAATTGCATTTGGGGGCGGGAGGTGGTTATTCCACAGAAAGGATTCGGGGAACCTGTGGAAACTTAGTTAACTGTACAAGTCTTAGTGTGTTCTAAAAAGAATTCACACCCAGGTTGATAGACCAGTCTTTCGTCTGAATCAAGGATTAACATCACTCATCACCCCGAGAGGAGTGGACGAGTCCTGTGAGACCCAGCTGGTTCCAGCACTCTTCCACTGGAGGGAAGGGTCGAATAGGTCAGAAAGCACAGCACCATCAGCTAACATAATTTCACGAAGGACCAAGTGTCCACTTCCTGGGAGACAAAGAATCTGCTTCTTTTGCTTCGCTGGGTTCACAACCATCTTGAAAGCACTGTTTCTGTTTTTTGTGCAGGGCCTGCACCTGTGGGTGCTCAAGGGCCGGCCATGAGAATGTGCCAGAGTTCACAGAATCATCAGCCCTCAGTGCCTGCCTCTGACTTGGGGATGTCTAAACTGCGACCTGACCAACATTCTCTTGTGCACCAAGCAGAACTACCACTCTGCTGGAGGTGCCAAGATGCTGGCCATCTTTCCTGAAGAATATCCACTCATGTCTCTTCAGTTTGACCACGGAAATTAACAATGCGCCAGGAACACTCAACCAGACATTCCTTAAGCCTCATGAAGGTGAGAAGGTGGCCAGTCAGTCAGGAAACTCAAGCCACTGAACTTTAACTAATGACCAAGACGAGGTGAGGCTGAATGTTGAGATTCCTCCCAGGACACATGAAGAAACTGATACGAACGCAGAGAATGGGACCAGAATCCAGAAATGATGTTCCATTTATTCACTGAAAAAGAGGGAGATTAGGCCTTCTTGATCAATTTCTTCCAGTCTCCCCAAACTCCCTCCCTTCACTTTTCCAAAATAACACACTGAGAAACATTTTTGTACAAAAACCACGTATTATTCCCCCCCTCACAAAATCGGGTGGCTGTATTACAGGAACAAAACCAGATCAAAGACATAAAAAGAAAAAGTCACCACTTATACTGAAACACAACAGTGTTAAGAATTCAGGTATTCTGTAGAATTATTACCAGCATAGTTAAAATATTTCCACCTGGATCTTTTAAATTTGAAAGTGATCACATTAAAGACCTGAGGTTGCAAGAGACCACAGTATGAACCAGAACTCCATCTTCCTTTAAAGACCTCAGTGGAAAAGGTATTTGGAATGAGTTTCCTTTGGGAAAGACTGGCGGGAAAATTCAGAAAACCCTGGCCATTGTCGAAAGGCACTGGGGTCTTTCTGGAGTCGAAAGCAATGGAATTAAACTCCAGTAGGAACAAGCTCATTTCCACTCCAACAGTCTGGAATAAACTCACAGAAGGAACAAGGTCTCCTTGGTTCCAGTACTCTGATGGTGACCAGGGCCACCTGGTTAGAGGTAACACCTGAGGGTTTGAAAGGCAAATCTTAATTGTGGTTTGATTTTTTTTTTGCTTTCTGATATTAAGGAAAAAGGTTCTAAGGTGTTTTATAAACACCTTCCCACACCCTCACACATGTAAAGCTTTATAGAATGTATAGAAAAGATATCCAAAAGATGTTCCACTTTGCATTCTAAAGGAAACTGCCACTTGAGAATGTGAAGGGGCCAGGTGCTTCGGAAACCAAGCTCAACCCAAAACACTGTTTCCCCACCCATGGAAGGATAGAGGAGAGGGAAGACAGACAAGAAGAGAAAACCAAGAACTCTCAAGTCACTCATCAGGAGGGGTAGAAATGGGCTCATATTAAGGCATTTTTGTGGCTCTTCCTCTGGAATGGCATTCCACTCTCCCAGCCCGAGCACCTCACCCTCAAACCATGATGCTTTGATTGCCAAGTGAGTTCCCTGGTACCCACAGCATCTCCTTGACAACCAACCATGTGATAGATGGAATGTGAGATCTCAGACGGGGAAGGGAGAAGGTATGAGAGGCTGCTGGTCTTGCCCCACTTCTCCAATCCCACCCCAAACCTAAAGTACCGCTTCACTAAATCCCACTCACCCTGACTACTTCAAGAGGTAGTTTGGGGACCTGTAACCCCAGCCAACCTAACCAAGTCCATGAGCTAAACTCAGCACTATCTACTTTTTTTTTTCTTTAAGTTTTTTCTTTCTTGTAAAGAGGGAGAAAAAAGAATGCACACAAAGCAGTGAACAGTGGGCTAGATTCACTGGATGACCATTGCCCAAGACCCTCAGAACGTTCCTGGTGGGAAAGTTCCCTAGACTCAGGGAACTCAGGAATGCCTCCCAAATCGCAGCCCTCAAAGCTTACACTGCTTACACTTTTGACAAAAACAAAATGCCCACCCCCTCCCCTAGCAATCAAACAAACCGTCTGCATAGAAAACCAGAACCAGTGGGCCAGGGCAAGGAGTGGATCTCTTCTAAAGCTTGTGCTCTCCCCTACCAGGGATAAAAGGGGGTGTTCTGCCAGGCAGGCTGGAGGCTCTCATGGTCCTCACTAAGGATAACATTGGGGGGGTCACTTTTCCCCATCTCTTTAAATTTTGGTGCGTCCATGTGTGGCAAAAGTCTCATGAAACTTCACCATCAGCACCATTCTTAGCTCAGATAAGCAGAAATAAGGTCACTTACAATGCCTTAAGGTTTGTCCCCTCTGGCTATCCCCTCTGCCCATCAATATTTTTTGGTTCCTATTAACTTAGGATGCTCTCCTTTAAAGCAATAATGACCAAAAGGAAAAAAAAAGAAAAGTGATAATGATTATAAAGCATTATCCATATAAGCATAAGACAAAGCAAAAACAGAACAAAACTGCAGGAGAGCAAAAAATGATACAGACATAGACCACTAACGTTGACAGGACCTGCAGACACACTGTCAGCATACCCCACAGCGGGTCAGGGAGACGCCAGGTATTTCAGGGCGACCAGGACACACTGGCAGCAGTGGCTTCCCCTTGAGTGCTGGAGGAGGACTAACACAGCAGGTGTCAGAGCACGGAGAGGGGTGGCAAGAGGAATGGGGAAAAGTCAGGGTGCGTGCTTGGGGCTGTGAGAAGAAAACTCCTGAAAGAAACCCAAGGAAGCGGAGGAACACAAGTCTTGTCATCCCCACTCCAGCTGGGGGCACTGGGCGCGGACGTCCCCTGTGTCTTTCGGGCTACGGTGCAGCTGAGGCTGGTGGGCCAGGAGCGGGAGGTGGAGGGCCTCCGTCCGCAGGTGCTGGAGGTGGTGGCTGCTGCTGCGGCGGAGGGGGATCTGCAAACACATCCAAAAGGAACTTGTCATTGCCGGAAACACAAGGGGCCTGGGCAAGAGCCCATGCAGAGAAACAGGACTTATAAAGGAAGTTTCTTTATGGCCTGTGAGGCACGGCTGCTGCTGAGGGCTACATGGGGCGGTCCACCTGAACCTCCATGTCACCACCTGTGTGGCTCCCCTGACCCACGCGGCTCGGGGGTGCGGAGGTGTCTGAGTCCGCCCCACTCTCAATCCCTCCAGACCTTTGCAGAACTTAATTATATTTTGATTTTATCATTATCTTAATGGTTCTCACTGCTAATTCTCTCTCTTCAGTTAAATGATAAGCTCCTTCCTGGACAAGTTCTGTGTCTTCTTTGCGTTCTCTCAGAGTGCCTAGCCTAGCTGGGGACGAAACTGCCTATCAGAAACTGCTGGCTTTTATGAACTGTCTCCACCAGGGTCACAGAGATTGACTTGAGGCAGCGGCCAACAAGCTGGATAGCCTGGAGAGGCCCCGCAACTCCTGAACTGTAGTCTTTAAATTTTTGGCCAAAACTAGGTCAGGTCCTGAAGGGAACAATTAGGAAAGGAGCTCTTTCCTATTTCTACTTTGACTGCTTTAGTGTACAAAGCAACCACAGAGATACTTCAATCCAGGGTTTTAAAAACTTCAAGATTTTGCCAGGGATGAAAACGAATTAAACAATTAAAGCACCTCCTTGCTTACCAGCTAATTCATCCAACCTTCCCCTCAGGAGGTGTCCACCCAATTGCTAAGGCTCTTCAAAGCGTTTTGAAGCCCACCGATTTACTCCCTAGTGTCACCTTTCAGGGGAGCAAAGTAAGGCCTGAAGAGGGAAGTGACTTGCCTGATGAGGCCTGCCCAATGCCCTGAAGCCAAATCAGCAGCTCAGGATCCCTGAAATTCATCTGGGGCAGGAAGCGATGGGGAGCACCCCAAACATTCCACACCCTCAAGGTACTGCACTGAGGGCCCTTCAGGATGGAATCATGTATACAAATCAGGTGTTATCAGCAGGACAGGACAGTGGTAAAGACCAATGATATTATGTTTGCAACGGGGATGGCAGCGTGGTCAACCCTCCCAGTCAGCCAGCACATTTTTACACTGCCTGTGGGGCAGCAAGGCTAGGAAAAGAGGTACGCACTAGACTATGATCTCTGATCCTTGATGTAACAACAAAGATCGCTTAAAAAAAAAGTTTTATTTATTTGGTTGTACCGGATCATTAGCTGCAGGATCATGCATTAGTTGCATGCAGGATCATTAGTTGCAGCATGTGGGATCTAGTTCCCTGACCAGGGATCAAACCCGGGCCCCGTGCACTGGGAGCGCAGTATTAGCCACTGGACCACCAAGGAAGTCCCTCGTTTCTCAACTGTGATCCTGTACTGACCTGGCTCAAGTGCTGTCTTTCTTCTGTGCACCTAAATCTGTCCTTGTTCCTAGGGGTCCAATGAGAAAGGAGATGCACCTGTGTTGATGGCACTTGTCTCCTGGCCCTAGGAAGTCTCCCAGAGAACTATAGTGAGCTCAAGCCACTCAATAGCCTTGTGTAACTTACGGTAAATCCTACACTACTATCCATTTGTTCATGTTTTATTTTCCCAACTAAAGCTCCTGGAGGCCGGGAATACCTCTGCATCCTAGCTCTCTGTATTGTATTATAAATTCATTATTATTACTTTATGTTTTTGTATTATAAATACATTATCATTTTATTATAAGCTGTATTACTATAAACAAACAGGGGCTGACTCCACCTCATGAGAACCCAGGTCCTCCTCTAAAAGGACCTGGGATCACAGATGTGGCGGGGTACATGGCCACTGTCAGCTGCATTTTGGAATCATTACCATGGTCCACAGGGTAAGAGGGCAGGCCAGGCTCTGATGCACCCCTTTGGAGGCCAGGGTTGGAGCAGAACAAGGGTTCCATGGCAAAACCGAGCTGGTTTTGCACACTGCCACAGACACTGTTCATCAGCATATGTGCCCGCTCGATGGAGCCCGCTAAGACTTCAAACTCCTTCTCAACACAGCCCTGAATACTCTTTTCTAAGTCTAAGCAGCCACTACCAATATATTGGACAAAAACTTATTATTATTCTTGCCCTAAACCAGACTCTATTCTTTTCTTTACACTTACCTCTTTTAAATCCTGAATCCATAAAAGGCTCCTGTACAGAAAATAACTACCAGTAGTTCTGTGTATCGACTCAGATTCAAATTAGATAGCCTCAAACAGGCATGGGTGAGGTGTGCCCTTGGCCTTGCCAGAGCCCTTGGTGTCACGAATGCATCCACGAAGGCTATGGAAGGCTCCTGACTAACTGGGAGCACTCTGTGCTCACCACCTGGGTACCTATCCACCAGGGATGCTGAAGCGCAATGACCAAAGCCCAGGTTTCAGAAGCGCCCCTCACAGGCCATCCTGTCCAGGGATCTGTCACACCCCAGAAGGAACAAACGGTGCTTGCCTCCCTTGTGTACAGCTCTCCCCAAAAGTCCCGAGGGTAGTGCCTCCCCCCACCTGGGTACTTACACATGCCGTTAGGTGCCGTGAGGGGTACCCGGGGTCCTAAGATGTTTCCTGGGATTGGAGGCATACCAGGAGGGGTGGGGCCACTCCCAGGGGGGTGGATGCTGGCTGCAACGGTGGGCATCATGCGGCCTGGCATGGGCTGCCCAGGCATCATGGAACCTGGGCCTGGTATCTGACCTGTGGAGGGAGAGTCAGAGTACTAAGGTAAGGAAGACAGGAATCAACTCACTGCCCGAGAGTGCTAAATACAGACAGATATCTAACCTCCAAAAGGATTGAAAGATCGACAGAACAATAATCTGGAATAATCTGTCTAGCTTTTAATTCAGGGTGGGGTCGGGGACATGGAGGGATGGCATGGAGGGAGGCAGCTCTGTGGCGTCGACGACTACCCTAAACCCTGGTATAGGCAGGTAGTTTTAAGATGCTTTTACCAAAAAAAATCCTAACAGAAAGCATTCACTCTGGTGAGTTTGGGTGAACAATGGATTGTCAAATATCTTCCTGAGGACACGAAATACCAAGCACGGACCACAGGGAATGGAGGGCTTACCAGCAAGTTAGTGCACAGTCTAAGAACTGAAGCTCAGTCCAGACTGAGCTTCACGCACAGGCTATCTGGGAAGGTATGCCTGGAAGGGGATTGGTCATTACCATGAAATCACCATTAAAAAGGGATTCTAATTGGAAGTCTCAAGTCCTTTTCACACACAAAATATCTCTCGCTCCGCCCCCAGCCATGAAGCACTGGCCCTGGAAAACCACGGTGGGGGAGACACACGAGGGACAGACAACTCCTTCGTCTCTTTCTGTTGCTCTGATGTCAAACACGGGAGACGCTGGACACAAGAACGGTGAAGCACCTCCTGTGTTCAGCCTCACACTGAACCTGCAGAACTTTCAGCACACTCTTCCTGAAAAGAACCAGACAGTAAATATTTGGACTTCACAGGTCATATGGCCTCTGTCACAACTTTTCAACTTGGCTACTGTAGCATGAAGACAGAGAATGTGCAACAAATAAGTTTTGCTGTTGTTTAGTCACTGTCCAACTCATTCGCAACCCATGGACGGTAGCCTGCCAGGCTCCTCTGTCCATGGGACTCTCCAGGCAAGAACAATGGAGTGGGTTGCCATTTCATCCTCCAAGGGATCTTCCCGACACAGGATCTTCCCAAACTCGTGTCTCCTGCGTTGGCAGGTGGATTTGTTGTACCACTGAGCCACCAGGGAAGCCATACCAAATAGGTGACATGTATTATAATACACCCTTATGGACTCTGAAATGTGAATTTCCCATAATTTTCATGTGACATAAACATTTTTTAGTTTTCTCCAACTACTTAAACTGCAAAAGCCATTCTTATCTTATGGCCCCTACAAACACAGGAGATAGACCAGATTTGGTTTGATTAGCCAATCCTGCCTTTTAATTTCAATTTCAAAAAGAAAAGCAAGGACTGGCTAAACTACAAACAAATGAAATTAAAAGATGCTTGCTCCTTGGAAAGAAAGCTATAACAAAGAGAGACAATATATTAAAAAGCAGAGGTATAACTGTCAACAAAGGTGTGTATAGATAGAGCTATGATTTTTCCAGCAGTCATGAATGGATGTGAGAGTTGGATCAAAAGAAGGCTGAGCATCAAAGAACTGATCCTTTCCAACTGTGGTCCTGGAGAAGACTCTTGAGAGTTCTTTGGAATGCAAAAAGATCAAACCAGCCAAAATCCTAAAGGAAATCAACCCTGAAGACTAAATGGAAGGACTGATGCTGAAGTTGAAGCTCCAATACTTTGGCTGCCTGATGGGAAAAGCCGACTCATCGGAAAAGACCCTGATGCTGGGAAAGATTGAAGGCAAAAAGAGAAAGGGGTAGCAGAGGATGAGATGGTTAGACAGCATCACTGACTCAATGGACATCAGTTCAGTTCAGTTCAGTCACTCAGTCGTGTCCAACTCTGCGACCCCATGAATCGTAGCACGCCAGGCCTCCCTGTCCATCACCAACTCCCAGAGTTCACTCAGACTCACGTCCATCGAGTCAGTGATGCCATCCAGCCATCTCATCCTCGGTCGTCCCCTTCTCCTCCTGCCCCCAATCCCTCCCAGCATCAGAGTCTTTTCCAATGAGTCAACTCTTCGCATGAGGTGGCCAAAGTACTGGAGCTTCGGCTTCAGCATCATTCCTTCCAAAGAAATCCCAGGGCTGATCTCCTTCAGAATGGACTGGTTGGATCTCCCTGCAGTCCAAGGGACTCTCAAGAGTCTTTTCCAACACCACAGTTCAAAAGCATCAATTCTTCGGTGCTCAGCTTTCTTCACAGTCCAACTCTCACATCCATACATGACCACTGGAAAAACCATAGCCTTGACTAGACAGACCTTTGTTGACAAAGTAATGTCTCTGTTTTTCAATATGCTATCTAGGTTGGTCATAACTTTCCTTCCAAGGAGTAAGCATCTTTTAATTTCATGGCTGCAGTCACCATCTGCAGTGATTCTAGAGCCCCCCAAAATAAAGTCTAACACTGTTTCCCCATCTATTTCCCATGAAGTGATGGGACCGGATGCCATGATCTTTGTTTTCTGAATGTTGAGCTTTAAGTCAACTTTTTCACTCTCCACTTTCACTTTCATCAAGAGGCTTTTTAGTTCCTCTTCACTTTCTGCCATAAGGGTGTTGTCATCTGCATATCTGAGGTTACTGATATTTCTCCCAGCAATCTTGATTCCAGCTTGTGCTTCTTTTAGCCCAGTGTTTCTCATGATGTACTCTGCATAAATGAGTTTGAGCAAACTCTGGGGGTACAGGAGGAGAGAAGAACCTGGCATGCTGCAGTTCATGGGGCCATAAAGAATCAGACATGACTCAAACAACTTAGCACGAACACACACTACCAGAAATCTAACTGGCAACTAACACAGGTAGAGCAGGAGAGGAGACAGCTCAAGTGAAGAGCTCTTTAGCAGTGCTTAGAAGAGGGCCTGTCTTAACAAAGACAAAGCTTTAAGCCTCACACCATCTATTTCCAGTGTCTGTTCCCTGAGCCAGGAGTCAGAGAGAGAAGCCTTTTACTACAGGGTATCCATGAAGAGAACCTCAGTGAAACACAAGAGGCAAGAAGAGAGGTGGTCCATTGTCTCTGGGGGACTTTTTTTTTTTTTAATTTTTTAAAATATTGATTTTAAAAATATTGATTCCTGTGGCTACACTTGGTCTTAGTCGCGGCATGTGGGATCTAGTAATTTGACCAGGGATTCAACCTGGCTCCCTGCACTAGGAGCATGGAGGTCCACTGGTCCACCAGGAAAATCCCAAGATTGCTTTTTAAAAAACATAATACATTGGCCTTATGCCTCAGAATAAACAGGAGAGCAAGTCTGGGGCTCTGGGGGACCCCTGCTCTCTTATGCAATCTGAGGAAGTGCAGAAGAGCCCCAGGGGTCTTCTCCACATGCTGGAGAACGAGTTGATCAAATCTTCTTAGAGAAAGCAAGAGTAGCTGCTGAGCTGACATGACTGCCACCCTCACACCACTGAACGTGTCATTAAAGCTGCTGGGGCCTGGGCCACAGGGCGAGGACAGATTTAGGCAGTGCTGAAGTCTATCCATGGAGAGGGTGACGCAGAGATGAAAGACAGAAAGGCCAAGTGCCCTACAAGCCATACAAAGAATGAGGACACATGAAGGGTAGGCAGGCAAACCAAGGGAAAACTATGGAAGGAGCAAGCGAACAAACTTGATACCTTGTGGCTAATTAAGACCAATCTGTGGACAATTTAGGATTTTGGATGATGTGTATACAAACTGATGCAGGAGAATTAGGAACAGCATAACAGGAGACTAAAGTAAGCACAAGGCCTAGCCTGAGTTACAGAGTCAGAAGATAATATGAATGTTGTTTCATTTATATGCAGCCTCTTCATACTTGGGCTTTCCTGGTGGCTCACAGGTTAAAGCGCCTGCCTGGAATGCAGGAGACCTGGGTTCGATCCCTGGGTCGGGAAGATCCCCTGGAGAAGGAAATGGCATCCCACTCCAGTACTCTTGAACTGGAGAACCCCATGGAGGGAGGAGCCTGGCAGGCTACAGTCCATGGTGTCGCAAAGAGTGGAACGCGACTGAGCGACTTTCACTTTCACTTTCTTCATACTTGCCCTCCCCTCTGAGATAACTACATCACCTTACTATCTACCACCTGCAGTACATGTAGGAGTAATGAGCTCAAAAGATTATTTTAAAAAAACTCCCAGGTTAGAACTAAGCTGTCCATGCTTGGTCTGTCTACACGAATCAAGGCACAAGGGACTGGATGAGTCAAGCACACAGAATGAGGTGAAAGACCTGGCCAGTAAGGCTACAGGGGGCTGGCTAAAGGGTTCTGGAGAAGCGCCTGATTTTCTGTGTGATGTAAAGCGATAAGGAGGGATGGGGAGAGGTGCCTTTGGTGGCTCAGTGGTAAAGAATCTGCCTGCCAGTGAAGGAGCCATGGGTGTGATCCCTGGTCCAGGAAGACCCCACATGCCCTGGAGCAACTAAGCCTGTGAGCCACAACTACTGACCCCACGCTCTAGAGCCGGGGAGCCACAACTACTGAAGCTCTTGCACCCTAGGGCCCATGCTCAGCAACAGAAAAGCCGAGAAGCCCATGCACCACAACTAGAGAGTAACTCCCATGAGCTGCAACTAAAGAAAGCCCACATGCGGCAACGAAGACCCAGCACAGCCTTAAAGAAATGTCTTTCTTTTTTTTTTTAAAGAAGGAATGCAGAGGAGTCTGAGTCTAGAAGAGCTTTTGCAGAGAAGTAGGGGCTGAATGAGGGCAAGTTGAGCAGAAAAGAGCTGGGAACAGCACCCTACAGGCATCCTGGAGATGGAGGAGAGAATGAGGAAGAGGAAGGGGGCAAGCATGAAGTTGAGAAGGAGAAAAAATGGGACTCTGGCATCTGACTGGCATGTGCAGTGCAGAGAACGGGGAAGGACTTTCACTCTGCAGTCAGGAGGTACATGACTGGCTGCCATTCCAGTGGAACGCTGAGATGGGGTGAAGGGAAGGCGCAGAACCCTCAAAGTTTCCAATGGGAGGTAAGCAGCACACACAGAGCCTCATTATTCTGAGAATTAGGGTCAGTCCTCTGGAACTCTCCCAGTTTCCTTCTTACCACACACGTGCGAGGTCATTACTAAACACAAGGCTTTGTTTCCCACTCTCTGAATCTCATTACTGTTGTCATATACTCGCTCAGTCTCGTCTGACTCTTTGCAACCCCATGGACTGCAGCCCACCAGGTTCCTCTGTCCATGGGATTTCTGTGGCAAGAGTACTGAAGTGAGTTGCCATCTTCCTCTCCAGGGGATCTTTCAGACCGAGGGACTGAACTTGTATCTCCTGCTTGGCAGGCGGATTCTTTACCGGTGAGCCACCTAGGAAACTCTCCGTCTCTACTGATTCTCTACTGGTATTCCAGGTGGCGAGCAGGGAGAGAAGAGAGATCTTTGCTGTTGTTGGGTACAGGAGGCCTAATTTGAGTCCAGACCTACAAAATCTCAACCTGGAGATGAAAGAACCCTTTTAATGGACTTGCTGTGATGAATGGAAGCTGTTCACTAGAGCAGATAATACAGCTCATGGTTGTTAATGGGTACAGACTGCCCCCTTCTACCCAGTTCAACCTGGACAAGAGGCCTTTGAGCAAGTTAGGAAGAACATTTTGCCAGCCCTTCTCAGATCTCTCTCTCTGGAAAACTGACATTAGAGCACTGAAGAATGCCTTTACAAAAAGGTCAGACTGAGTAAGGGAGAAATAAAGAAGGAAGAGCACAGACCAGGTGTATGCTAAGTGAACGGACACATAACTGCTCAGTGCTAACCATTCTTATCTGCAGCAGCACAAAAGAGTTTTCTACTGTGATATCTTGAGCAAGGTAGTTGCTCAGTCACGTCTGACTCTTTGTGACCCCATGGACTATAAAGACCATGGAATTCTCCAGGCCAGAATACTGGGGTGGGTAGCCTTTTCCTTCTCCAGGGGATCGTCCCAACCCAGGGATCGAACCCAAGTCTCTCACATTGCAGGCAGATTCTTTACCAGCTGAGCCACAAGGGAAGCCCAAGAATACTGGAGTGGGTAGCCTATCCCTTCTCCAGTGGATCTTCCCAACCCAGGAATCAAACTGGGGTCTCCTGCATTGCAGGCGGATGCTTCACCAACTGAGCTAGCAGGGAAGCCCCAGGGAAAGCAGAGATGAACGAGACTGCAAACTGAGCAGTGCGGTCTCCACTTCACGCTGACCTAGATGAGCGGTTCTGGACAAGCTGTTTAAGATGACCCAAGCCTCAGTTTCCTGAGATTACTATAAACAGCAATGCTAAATACATGCTGTACTCTAGCATCCAGTTCTCTGTACCATCAGGGAAATGGTTTGTTATGATGCCTTACTATGTCTATGGCTCTGACTTATGAGAGGAAGAACAAACATTCTCAAGTTAGAGTAGATAGCAGCTCAGAAAAAGTTAAGAGATTTCTTTACAGTCTTCAAACTTTTAAGAGGAATCAGATCCAAGTCTTTTGATTCTAAATCTAATTCTTTACCATACTATTCTGTGCTCAAATCCAACAGGTCATGTGAAAGGACTTCATGTACCAGTCAGCATTAAAAAAAAAATGATATAAACTGTAATTCCAAGCACCATGTTTTCTTCTTCACTGTATCAACAGTAAAGCGACTGCTCTGCCTCCTGCAATATATAACTCTAACAAACATACTTGCTAGCACCTTGCAGTGGGTGGGATGGTGGCCTCCAAACACATACACATACATTCTAATACCTGGAACCTGTAAATGTAACCGTATTTGGAAAAAGCATCTTTGCAGATTTTAGCTGAGGATCTTGCAGTCACCCTAGATTATCTCGGTGGGCCCTACATCCAATGCTGAGTGTCCTCATAAGGGACACATGGAGGAAAAGACACAGGGACAGGAAGGAAGATAAAGATGGAGTAAAGAGAGGTGTGGCCATAAGCCAAGGAAAGCTACCAGCTACCAGAAGCTGGAAGAGGCAAGGAACAGATCTCCCTGAGAGCTCCTGGAGGGAAGCATGACCTTGCTCCAGCAGCTCCCAGAAATGTGAAACCCCTACATTTCTGTTCCTATGAGTTACCATGTTTATGAAAGGGGAAGACAAAGACTTGAGTAGCTCATCCAATGTCATAAGTAAGGGAGCCTGGCTCTGACCTAGGGGCTCTGGCTCCAGACATGGTGCCCGTAACACAGAGCACTCTGAGGATGAAAGTGTGGAGCATCCGTCTTCCAGTAGACTATATGATGGAAACCCTGTTGCACTAAACACTTAGCTCCAGAAACAGTCTTGGAGAGAGGGGAATCAGTGGCACATTAACACAGACGCACAGGCTTCCCTGGTGGCTCAGATGGTAAAGGATCTGCCTGGAATGCAGAAGACGCGGATTCCATCCCTGGGTCGGGAAGATCCCCCGGAGAATCCCATGGACAGAATCCCCACTCCAGCATTCTTGCCTGGAGAATCCCATGGACAGAGGAGCCTCATGGGCTACAGTCCATGGGGTCGCAAAAAGTTGAACACGACTGAGCAACTGACATTTTCAACTTTCACAAGGTGCTATCTACTAAAGCAACACTGGGATAAGCTGTAAGTGCTGCTTCCAAGCCACCTGCTCAGAGGCAGTGGGTGACTCCTCTATTACCCTAAATCTGTATAACAACAAGCTGGGCCAGGGGCACTCTAGGCTTTTAAGACCAAACTATATACCCAACAGCTGGAAAACAAAACAACAAACCCTTTCTTTTGCAATAAATCCTGAAGCTTTCTGTACAACAGAGTTCCTCTATCCTCCTGTCATAAACAGAGCCATAAAGCCACCGGAGTACTGGTATTTAAGGTATGAGAAGACGATGGCTCCTTGGGAAGAGCTGGCAACAGAAAGGGAGGACTAGAGGAACAACAGTGTACTTCTGCTTGTGGGACTTTGCACAGACAGACATTCCTCAGGAAAGCAAGGAACACTATGAGTGAGGCAATGTCTCTGTGCCATCCGGAGGCGCTGGTGTGCCCAGGGCAGTGGATTTAGAGAACAGATAGCGAGGAGACAGAATGCTGCTGAGTTGGGGTGTGTCACTTGCAGGCAATGACAGGGATCTCATGGAATCTTTCAGGCTTTTAGAAAGACTGAAAGAGAGGGCCCAGACTATAATTAAGGAAATGAAGTCTCAGAGAGGCAATGGAATTTGGTCCCAAGTCACAAGGAACAAGGGACTGAGCTGTCTGACCCCAAGGTTCATTGTCCTTTCCTGTACATCATCCTGCCTTAGAAGGGTATTCCTTTCCCTGGAAAAGCTGATTTCTAAGGACAAAATTTGAAGAGGGGTAGAGTTTAAGAGGACTGAGGAGAAGCCAAAAACCAACTTCTTATAAGTCAACCCCTGTCCTTTTGCGATCTAAATGTCCTTGGCTTTTCTGGTTTTTGATATAGGTCTCATTCTTAAGTGGATGACAAGATGTGAAGGCATTTCATTTTTACTGAACATTAAGAAGTCTGGCTCACAGGTACCCAAAATGAATGGGGCAGGCCTTACCAAACAAAATAAAGGGTGTGGGCATGTATTTTTATTAAGGGAAAAAAAAAAAAAAAAACTCAGGTGCTTCCTTTTCCAGTAGAGAGGGAGGTGAGAGAGAGATGTGGCTTCAGAACAGCAGCATCAAAGCATAAACTGGTGGGAGTCTGACCTACATACGAGATTTTTTTTTTTTTAAGCAGTAGGCATCTGAAGCCTGAAAAATTGGAAGGTTTGCTAAAATTAGGCTTTGCCTCGTGGAAAAACTCCTCTCACTCTCAGGTTTATTAGACCTTATACTGAAGTGTCATAGCCATCACACTCAACAGAGTATCATCTAAGGACTTCATATTTATTCTCTGGGATGGGAGAGGCAGGTGGGTAAAAGAACACAAAACAACGAAAGGGAAGCCATGAACTTCCAACCAGAAGCACATTTCCTTGCTGTTTCTAACCACCCACAACACACCCGCTGGCGAGTCCCCCAGAGAACGGAAATAACCATGAGGGCCAAGTGAGGGGAAGCTGGGGCTCCCCGGAGGCAGCTTCCGGGAGGGGGGAGGCCCACAGACGCTCTTTGTTGAAGACTGTGCCCTCACTGTTCTCTCTGTGGGGATAACCTGCCACTCCGGAAAGCGGCACGGCAGCCTTGTTATCACATGATGCGAGCAGGACCCAAGGCACCGCAGATAATAAAAACTTGGCTGCCGTGATGAGCTGGTCCAGTTCCCTTTTCAGTGTGGGGCTCTGAGTTGGGGGGAGACAAGAGGCTAGGAAGTAGTGAGTGACTGTAATCCTTTCCTGAGCGCTACTTCCCACAGGGAGGGTTGTGTAAGTGGATCTAACGTGGGGGCCTGAAAGTCAAGTGCTTAATGCCTTGCTTGGAAATTTCATTGAACAACCAGTATTTTATTCATTGATGCAAAATATTCTAGTTTTATTATTAACACATCTCTATCATCCCTGAGTTCTCACTAGATCAGATCAATTCCTACTCTGATTGGGGGGGGGGGCGCACTTCTAAAAATTCTTACACTATTAATGAGGAAATGATACAGGTTATTTAAGCCAACATGTCCTTTTCTCTCCATTTTTCACATACAGAAACACAAAAAAAGGCTTCCCCAATGCAGGCGGCTCACTCCAGATCCGTGAGGCATGAATACTCAAGAGCACCTCATTTACTATTAAAAGCCCAAGGGGAAGGCAGAGCTTACACTGCACTCACATCCTAGATTTTTAGGCAATCTCCCTAAAATACACTTGGCCCTCTGTTCCTCCGTATCCATGGGATCGGCATCTGCGGGTATGGAGGGCTGACTGTATTCACTGTTCAGTATCATTTTCTTTAAGAGACGTGTGCATCTATGGATACTCATGCACCTCTGACTGGGGTCCCGAACCAACCCCTGGTGGAAACTGAGGGATGACTTTAGGTGCCAAGGCCCCTGGGGCAGACACCCTACAGTAACACGTGTCCTCCTTGATCACAATCAAGAACACCCCAGGGAAGAGCAGCCACTACCCCACCATGCTCCTTGGCTCCCCATGTGCTGTCATGAATGCAACGGGCCAGGGCTGTGGGCAAGCATGTGTTCAAGAACTGCTGGCTGCCATGCCTCTTTCATCTGTGCCAATTGAGAAAGGCAGTCGTGCAGGAAGAACTAGTTATGGCTTTAATTTTCGAATCACTTCTATGAGATCAAACTGTGTTTCAATTTAAATGAAAAGACAAAGTGCAGTGCTGTGTATTTTATGAAGATTGACAAAACATAAGTGTGGTATAAGGACGGCTATGGGCACCTCCAGTTTCCACCTGCCAACTGTACACTGGAGATTCTTCCTTTGACTTTTCATTTGATGAAAACAAATCATCTTTGGACACTTTATCAGGGAGAAGAACAAAACCTACAAAAAGCTAGAGTTCGCAGGTGAGTAAGGGGTACGACCAAATAGTAAGAGCCCAAGAAGACAGATAGCAGCAAACAGATGTACTCTGTATACAAAAATTCTAAGCACATGAATGAATTAAAGGGGTGGATGGAAGGACTGCAGAGGTACAAACTAAATGGAATATTTACAGGTGTTGATGTACACTAGCCCCTCTGGTGCTTGGGCCCAAAAGGGCTTGACAGTCTCACAACACGGAGCCATATTTTAATGGGTTCTACCGTGAACTGATGGCCAATTATGTGGAGAAAGATTACATGTGTTTTATCTACGAAATAACATAAATTCTATGAAGTCAGAGAGCTGGACAAAGTCACCACTTTCCCAACTTTGCTGGTTTTTAGAGGCTGATTTTTCTCCTTCCTTCACACACCATAAATTCTGGCCAAATACCAAAAGCTAGTCTACTGACCTGGATAATTACTCCTAGCTTATAGCATAAATGTTGCAGCCTGCTAATTTTTCTAAACCTAGGAAATATTAGTCAGAAGGACTATATTCACAGTTATGAACTTACACCTGTGACAAATAAGAGACTAAAGTTGTTCTCCACCTAAAATATTACAGACTCCCTCACTTGCCTTAATACAAAAAGCCCCTTTAGCCAGTTTCTAGAATCTGGTGTACCAGACTTAGCTGTTAAAACCAGTCTTTTCTGAACTGCTAATATTAAGTTAGCTTTTAATTAGCGGGTTCAATTTATTATTCATAATTTTACTTTCCAACACATCTGATTTTTATACTTAAACTCCAAAGCAACCCCACAAAAGGGGAAACTATGGAAAATGACCACCTTGAGGTGGTGGAACTCTTGTACCCTAAGGGAGAGAATGTAAACTGGCATTACCATTTTGGCAAAATTTTGGCAGCATCAACTAATGTGAATACATGGATTTCCTAAGACTCATTCTAGGCACATGACAAATTTCACTACTTCAGGGCGCACACAACAGAAATGTATACCAATGCCTCGAAAAGACAAGGGCAAATGCATGTTCACAGCAGCACTATTTCTAATAACTAAAATGGAAAAGAATCGAGCATCCATCAACAGGAGAATGGATCATGGTATATAACAAATCATGGCAGAGCCACACAGTGGAACACGTGCAGTAAGAAGAAAGAGCAAATCTATGACCAGTCGTGATGATGCAGATGCATCTCACATCCGCAGTGTCGAGTGAAAGAAGCCAAACCGACAACAACCAGGACGAGAGCCCATCCAGGCATCATTCACCACCAGCCCAACTGGTCTATGGTGTTGGACTTCATGAGGGGTCTTCTGAGTGTTGGTTACAAAGGTATGTTCTCTTTGTTAAAAATCATCAAGCATTTACTAGGGCTAGTGCATTTTTTCATATGTATGTTACCTTTCAATAAAAAAATTTTCAAGAAAAGAGGGACTTTCTTGGCAGTTCAGCGATTAAGGCTTCACACCTCCACTGCAGGGGGTGTGGGTGCGATCCCTGGTTGGGGAACTAAGCTCTCACATACCACATGGCAGAGAGAATAGCTTGGCACAGAAACACTCTCATTACACACACAATGATCCTTTTCTTCCAAATTCACTTAAGAAAAGCCTATTTCTCTAAGTAAAAAGAGAAACATAACCTATCTGTGTTCTTCAGACTATTTTACGAACTCTAGTTTTTCGCCACTGTCTCCCTGAAAGAATATAGCTGTATCTGAGTCTATTACCAATCCCCTTGGTCCTCCATCACAGGAAGGGGAGTCGTGATATCACTTTGCAATAAGAGGGAGTCCGGCAGGAAGCCTGGCTCCGTTGTGCGGCAAGGCAACATAGCCTTGACATGCATTAGTTCTTCCCTTCTAAAGGGAGGACAGTGGAAGTAAGTAAAAATACTGTGGGTGAAGGGCCTGGCATACAAACACCTGTTCTCCCCAGGATGTAATTTAGAAAAAAAGGCAGAAGGATACTTCTTCTAAATGCAGATGGTGGAGAACTTCCTGAGAAATTCTGTGAATAGTTACTGTGGATGGTGATGCTTCAACACCATTAAGAACAAATGCCACAGCAAATCTCTTCTTAAACATTTATCCCAAGAGTTTAAAGAAAAACTTAAAATAACTGTTTTTGAAAAAAAATCACTTTGGGATCATCATTCTGTTAAGCATTGATAGCTTCTAACATGTTAGAAACTTAGATTTTAAGACCCACTCAAGCAGACAGACAGAAGGACTGAGAAGTAAAGCAATCCTGTGTCATGAGCCTGGCAGACTTCTGAAACTATCTCCACAAACGTCATACAGATCAAGCAGCCAGTCTAATAGTGGTAGTAAACTCCACAAGTGCAGAGTGTGTGTGTATGTGCGTGTGCGTGCATGCGTGAAAGAGAAAGAGCGAGAGAGAAAGCCCCATTTTTGGGTCAAGCCAATAAAAACTAATGCCTAAACATGTTTGGGGCTGTAAAGTAAAAATTCATGTTGGTAACATAAACTGTCAGATCGTAGTTGTTTCAGTCATGGCTTTCCCAGGCAAACATACCTTGTTTATTTCTATGAGATTTAGAAATTCCGCCATTTGAGAAGTCAGGTCAACTGACATTAGTAACAATGAGAATCTTCTCAGGCTTCCAAGGATCTTTCTATTTTTATTTCACCTGAGCTCTGCACGCCTTGGCCAGAGAGCCTGCATCCCACCCTAGAAAGTACAGACTTTGGCCCTGGAGGCACCTGACACATTCCCATAAAGTACCTAAAAAATCTTACAGGAAGACTGTTGCTAGAGCAATATAGTACACCACACAGCCACATATTACCTTACAGGAAGGGAAGGAATATGGGGAGAGATGCTGCAGTTAAAGGTACATTTTAAGTTTTAATGATGTCAGTAGTTAAGTTTGAAAGAATTGTGAGCTCGACTTTCAAGGTGGTAAAAAGCTGCCAACTTGAAGGGCACCCATGAACTAAAAGATGGGACAATCTCAGAATGAAAATGAGTAAGGTCCATAACATTGAAACACATAAAAATACAGGACATACAAATTCACAATACTAAAAGCATACACACGCAACAGAAAAATCCTTATCGGTCACCTTTGGAGACTCTTTGTAGGGGAGTGGAGGGGTGGCTTGGGGGAGGAGGGAGGACTCATTATTCAGATGATTGATAAATAAAGGGAAAGAATGAAGCATTTATCCAGGCTTTCTTGCAAGGACTGATTTTCAGGGTAATAAAATGACTGGTGAATAAAAGCTTTTGTAACAAAAGAATCACTGCTAACAAATCACTGAATATAAATAAAGGCAGTAAGGACAATTAATTCAGAAATCTTACATTTTGCAACACCTGATGAAATAACTGATCTAGGAAGCAATTCTCATTGGCAGGTGAAATCTTAAGTGAGTCATTTAATGGGGAACTTAGGAACACCAAAACCACTGGCAAACCTGAATGTCACCAAGAGAGAACGGACACCACAGGAAAAATGTCTCCATCCCCAAAGTGACCCTAAACCTGCGAAAATATCCAGCGCCATCCTGTGGTTTATTTTTGGGAGATATGTGGGAGGAGGAAAGAGGGGAGAAGGCCATGTGAAATGACACC
The DNA here is from genome assembly GCF_042477335.2 of Ovis canadensis. Classification (NCBI taxonomy): domain Eukaryota; kingdom Metazoa; phylum Chordata; class Mammalia; order Artiodactyla; family Bovidae; genus Ovis; species Ovis canadensis. The sequence goes on along the minus strand of NC_091263.1, from coordinate 66,681,150 downwards.
ATGCACCTTGAGTGCACAATCGGGCACAGCCACAGGCGCAAGACCTAGATTTCTTCAACACATGAAGTGAAGCTGTGTCATAGGTATTTGTGGGCTTATTACACTATTCTACTTTCACCTACAGAAGACTTCTACAACAAAAAGCTAAGAATGGCACAAAGGTGATGATCACTGAAAACGCATCATAAGAGATCATTGTACTTTGAAATGTCAATTAAAAAAATAGCGTAGACAATCCAAGGATGAATTTTTAAGGAACTTTTGGGATATACTGGCGACCTATCCAAGAAAAAGGCATCATGCCAAGAGGACCCTGGCAACAGAACCCAGCAGGCTTCATGTGCTGATGGCTACAAAGCCAGATTCACTTGTCTACCACGTCCTGGATGACGATGGACATGCTGCCCAGTCTCAGTCAGAAATCCCCAACAGTGAGGTCTGCCCCTCTCATGCTCCGAGCACAGGGATGAGCCCAGCCACATCTGTGAGCAGAGCTTCCTCTCACCTGGCTGGGGTGGATGAGGCGGCGGCATCTGGTGGTGCATCAGAGGGTAGGGAGGGGGCTGCTGATGAGGCATCATGCCGGGATGTCCTGCTGCTCCCAGCGGTGCCAGGCCGGGTCCTCCTGAGTGCTGGTGTGCCTGTTGAGGGTTCGGCCCATGCTGCTGCTGTTCCATTTGCTGTCGGGCTCGCAACTCCGCGTATTTCAGCTGCTCCATGTGGAAGTTCTGGCGCTCCGTAAGCAACTGCTGCCTCTGTTGTTCTAACTGTTAAAAAAGAAAGGGGAAGAGAAATGACACCAGGAGAGGCTCTCAGGATTGGATGCCAACACAGGACATCCACACGGTGCCAAAGTTCCCCAAACCTCATCACCGTTACATAGTCACCTCCTCTCCTGCAACCACCACAGTCAGAGAAAAGGCACTGCTTCTTGAGTAGCACTGAAGTCAAGCTTTTCTCTATGTTAAGTGTAAGATTTGCCTTTCCTTGGAACTTTCACCCCATGTGGGGCAACTGTACTCAGCGCACAGGTAATCCCTTTGTTGGCAGGCCCTCAGATATTTAAAAAATAGCTTCCATGACCGCCTTACTCTCTCAGGTGACACAAGCATCTCTTGTCCTCTTGATAGTTCCTTAAGATACTAGTATTTCAAGTCCAACCATTTTAGGTGCTCTCTTCTGAAAGTGATCCTTTTTGGCTATTATTTTAGAATGTGACATCACAGTTAAATCCTCTGCACGAGTGGACGTGGCCTTAGCTGAAAAGATCCACATCTTCTCGATGGAACTTTGGCACTGCCACTGTAAATCTTAGCTTCCAAGTAGCCAAAATTATACTGGGTGACACATTCAAAGCATATTTTCAAAGTCTAAATAAAAATTTACATGACTCGTGGTCTGAAGAAAATAAGCATTTCAGTATTCAAGAGAATCTTTCTGGGACCCAAATTAAAATACAGAGAAATAAGAGAAGTTAGTTATTATAAATAAGTAATAAATACATTATTATAAATACATGAGAAGTAAGTTATTATATGTGCTAGAAAATTCAGAAACCATATGCCAAACAGTAGCACAGAAAGGGTGGTCACCTTAAAAGCCATCAAAATTAATTTAAACCCAGAGCTGACAGAGAAAAATCATCTTTAACATGAGCAAAAATAAAAATTCAGGTTTCTAGAAGTAAGCATTATAAAGATCATAAGGAGGGTTTGATCTATTTCTACTCTATAATGTTCTACCCCACCATTGTCGAGAGCAAGATCTTATTCACTGGGAGGCATTTATCTATAGCAGCCACAATGGCTCTTGGGCACTTGAAATGTGGCTAATCTGAAAGGAGATGTACTATCAATGTAACATCTGCAATGAATTCTGAAATCTGAAAAAAATTAACTTTTCATACTGATTACATGTTAAGAATAACATACATATATTGCATTAAACAAACTATCTTTATGATTTTATTGGTTTTTTTTTTTTAATGTGGCTACTAGAAAATTTTAAATTAAATATATGGCTCACTATATTGCTGCTGGAGAGCACCACTCCAAGTTAAGGAAATGTAACGTTTTGGCTTTCAGGAGCAGTCAGTTTTATAGATAAATACTACATACTATCATTAGCAAAATCTAGGTAGAATATCCATGAGTATTTGCTTGCGAATCTGGGCTCTTAGCAGAGAGCAGCTTGGGGAGAAGTCCCTAAGGAGCCTAGTGAGAAGCTTCACTGGCTGTCAGGAGTTAGCCAGGACGGAACATCCACAGATGGTCTGGGTGTGGGAAGAAGACAGGCCGTGGACACAGCGTGAAGCCAACCAGCATGGCCAGGTGAGGAGGAGAAGAAAGGGAGAGAGCAGATGGCAACACTTATACCATGAGTGTGTTTAGCTGGCTCGCAGAGAGTCTCCCTTGGGAGATGGAGATCTGAAACAAAAGGATTCTGTGACTGATTGAGGGTGATCAGGTGGAGAAGGCGATGGCACCCCACACCAGTACTCTTGCTTGGAAAATCTCATGGACGGAGGAGCCTAGTAGGCTGCAGTCCATGGGGTGGTTGAGGGTCGGACACAACTGAGCGACTCCACTTTCACTTTTCACTTTCATGCATTGGAGAAGGACATGGCAACCCACTCCAGTGTTCTTGCCTGGAGAATCCCAGGGACGGGGGAGCCTGGTGGGCTGCTGTCTATGGGGTCGCGCAGAGTCGGACACGACGGCAGTGACTTAGCAGCAGTAGAGGGTGATCAGGAGAGAGGAGACAGGGTGCTACTGCTACCATAGTCTAATAGGCTGGTGGGGGCTCTTCCTAACAGAGACCGAAGAGGCAGGAGCCGGCTCAGTAACATACCCTTCTTTTCAGAATTGGAAGGGAGCTGTAAGAGAACAAAATTCTCAACAGCCAGAGAATCCTCTGGAAGTCCAGCTCTGTAAGATGACTAATCAGTGAGATAATGGAGGTAAAAGATAAATTTAAAAAAAAAAAAAGAGAGAGAAATCTAAAGATTCTGACCATAAGTCCTAGGTTTTGCTTTCTTCTAACAGTTCTTTCCAGGAAATTTAGCACTACCCTGAAGTTAGACTTACGAGGTTGCCAGAAAAGGACCTCAACCTACGTTCCTCTTGAGCCACTATTGCTCTGGACAGCTTGGCTGAAGTCCTGCAGTTATGTAAGAACTCTAGAATATAGGTCAAGATCTGCTTTATAAAAAGCTGAACTGTTACTGGAGGGAGATTTTGTGTCTCTGAAGGGAAATTTCACCTATCTCCGTGTTTGTTTGTTTGTCTTTAAATCAAACTAGCCTTTCTTCAGGAGCTGACCTTAGTATCAAAGTATTAATCTTGAAGAGAAAAATCTGCCCCACCTTCTTTGTCTAGTGAAGTTGCTCAGGCATCTGACTCTTTGCAACCCCATGGACTGTAGCCTGCCAGGTTCCTCCATCCATGGGGTTTTCCAGGTAAGAATACTGAAGTGGGTTGCCATTTCCTTCTTCAGGAGATCTTCCCGACCCAGGGATTGAACCCAGGTCTCCCACATAGTAGGCAGACGGTGCTTTACCATCTGAGCCACCAGGGAAGTCCAGTCCTTGTCTAAAATGAACTGACCTCAATTATACTATTTTCTCATGAGCTTCAATTATCACTTCAAAACATACAAAGTAATTAAGTGATAATTAGAAGAATTAAAAAGGATGTGATTAAATACACACACACACACACCTGGAAAGAACCCAATTTAAGCTTTAGATTAAATGTGCAACGAACAGCTCCTGTGAAGTGAGAGCAATGTTCACGGCAGGTTACCAGCTGGCTCCAGGAGGACCACTTCTGTTCTGGGGAGCCTGCAGCAGAGCTTATGGACACATACTGGCCCCACCATACAAAAGGAATCTCTCTTGTTACAGGTAACTGACTATTGCTGCCTGCATGCTAAAGTTGCTTCAGTTGTGTCCGACTCTGTGTGGCTCTATGAACTGTAGCCTGCCAGGCTCCTCTGTTCATGGGATTCCCCAGGCAGGAACACTGGAGTGGGTTGCCGTGCCCTCCTCCAGGTGATCTTCCCAACCCAGGGATCGAACATCTCTTACATCTAACCTGCCCTGGCAGGTGGGTTCTATACCACTAGCACCACCATTACGCAATCTAACTGCCACTTCTGTGGCAATCAAATGTGAATGTGAACTGTGAATTTTTGAGGAGAGTACAATAGTTCTCAGCAAACTTGAAATTCACAAAACCAATAATCCAGCGATTCTATATGTGGACATCTGTGCTAGAAAACTGTATGTATGTTTGTGTAAGGATAGTCATTAATGTATTATTTTTGATGTACATTTATGTCTGAGATACACTGACCAGAAGAGAAACAAGTTGCAATAATAATGTTTCCATCAATTATATATATATAAAAACACTTTGTGGTCACATACAAACATTATCTACTCATTGAAAATGTTCTGGAAGACACTAAATTATTAACAGTGATTATTCCTGGGAATAAATTTGAAGTCAGTTTTTAATTTATTCATATTATTTGTGTAACCACAAAACAAAACACTAAAACTGACCAAGTAACATGCTTCAGATAACCTGACTTTCTTTTCTCCTTTTTCTATGATCAAAGACTATAGATAAATCCCCACGACTAAGCCAAATAGTGTAGATTACTCCTGTAAACAGGGAGCTAATGAATCTGTTCACTTCCTTTTGCGGCTCCAATATGGGTCTAGGGAACCCAATATCACACAAAGCTGCCTGTAGCTCTGATCGGAAGACATCCTCGACCCCCACAGCATTCAAACTCTGCCTTCCTCTCCCTCTTCATTCCGATGCTGTGTATGTATAAAGCAGCAAATCCAAGCAGAACCGGAACACAACAGAGCACTTTTCTACAACAAGACCCCAAACGCACACACAGCTGCAACTGCAGCTGAAGTTCACACAGAGCTTCTCTCCCAACTTCATTTGCATAGGACAGGGAGGAGGGGTGGGAAACAGTAAAATAAAGTGGCGGCCTCAAAAATCCATCTACACTGCCAAGGGTAGTGGCAGAGGCTTGAAGACTCTGACTAGTTGGCCTCAGAACTGAAGTAAACAAACACACCTTCCTTTGAAAGGTTTGATATCAATGAACAGAAATCCACTTAAGAAATAAGCAGGCATAATCATTCCTTTGTACACCTCTGGAAAAACAAGACAACTCAACTGCATCTTTCTGCTTCCACACCTGCTTCTGGAGGTGGAAATCCCAAAGCAGAGCTGACATCATTTTTGTGACCGGTCACCTGTAAAGTCCTTGTAAAGTGCCTGCTGCCTGAAGCCCTGTGTCTTTTCAAGTAAACTCGCTAAGTATAGCTTTCTTAATCTCAGATAAAACTATCCATAATGTCACAGTGCCTGTCTACCATTAGATTCAATTACATGACAGGCAGTACAAAGATGAAAGGGGGCTACCCCAGTGGCTCTGAGGTATGAAGAAACCGCCTGCAATGCAGTTGCCGCAGGAGATCTGGGTTTGATCCCTGGGCTGGGAAGATACCCTGGAGAAGGGCATGGCCACCCACTCCAGTATTCTTGCCTGGAGAACCCCATGGACAGAGGAGCCTGGTGGACTGCAGTCCCGCGTCCAACTCTAGGGTCACAGAGCCGGACACAACTGAAGTGACTTAGCGCACACACACGCACAGAGATGAACTACTGTCAATACAAGTACACAGGAAACTATTCTTCTGCGGCAGTATAAAATTAACTATTTTTGCTAATTTTTCCTTAATTTGTCATAAGAGACTTCTGTGATTAGAGCACCATTGTCCCTGACTTCATGCTGTTCCCTCCTCCTAACTCCCGCCCACCGCCTACTCCTTAGTTTCAAACATGTCAGTCACGCTCCAGCCTCAAGAGTCTCTGATACTGGCTGTTTCTAGGCCTTAAAGACATTCACCCAATTGTCAGTTTGCCAAGGCCTACTCAGATGACATCAGTTGATACGCAAACCCTTCCCTTGCCTCTCCCAGTCTCACCTACCCATCCTGAAACATAATGGTATGTATACACACACAGTAATACACATGCGTACAAATACACAGCACACGGCATCTAGCACCCTTCATTAATACTTCAGGTCTAAGTAAGGCAAACAGTTTCATTCACCAGTGTATCCACAGTACATAACATGCCTAGAACAAAGTAGGTGTTCAATAAACACTTGCTAAATGAACAAATGAACTTAATCCACTGTCTATGCCATGAATACTGCCAGATCTAGGCAGTAGATCTAAGTAGTCTAAGGAGAGTCTTGGTCTCCTTAGCAATCACACCTTCCTCTTCACAGTTTTGCATTTGGGCCATTTTTTTTTTTTTTAATAACCAGCTCAGATCAGTCCTTCCTCTACCAGAAAGATCTCCTTGACAATTGGAGGCAATCCTGAAACTGTCCCATCTTTTAGCTCATGGATGACCTTTCAAGTTGGCAACTATTTAACCACATTTTAACTACCTTGAAAGTTGAGCTCACAATTCTTTCAAACTTAACTACTGACATCATTAAAACTTAAAATGTACCTTTAACTGCAGCATCTCTCCCCATATTCCTTCCCTTCCTGTAAGGTAATATATGTGGCTGTGTGGTGTACTATATTGCTCTAGCAACAGTCTTCCTGTAAGGTTTTTTAGGTACTTTATGGGAATGTGTCAGGTACCTCCAGGGCCAAAGTCTGTACTTTCTGGAGTGGGATGCAGGCTCTCTGGCCAAGGCGTGTAGAGCTCGGGTGAAATAAAAATAGGTAGTTAGGGAATATATAGAGTTTGTCTGGGAACTGGCAAGACGAAAACTACTGACCCCAGTTAAGGTGAGGACGCTGAGCTGGCCCTGGGTTAGAAACTCAGAGAGTCTGCCCAACTGTGCAGCCTTCCATGCCAAACGGATGACCTGACTTTCTCAAATGGCAGAATTTCTAAATCTCATAGAAATAAACAAGGTATGTTTGCCTGAGAAAGCCATGACTGAAACAACTATGATCAGACAATCTGTGTTGCCAACATGAATTTTTACTTTATAGTCTCCGCTGAATTCCCTTGGCCTCATTTATCTCATGCGGTATCTTTGGGTCAATCTCTCTCTACTCTCTCACTTCCTGAAGGTTTCTCACAGTTTCTTACAATGTCCCTGTTTCAGAAGGTACACGATTTCTATACCTAGCCAAATGAGAGCATCAAGTGCAGAGGCTATAAAAGAAATCAAGACACAGATCCTCACGGGCCTCCACGTATTTCCTCCCCTTTAATTCGAGTAAGAATGCTGTAGGTAGGGCCCAGGCCCTCCAGCTCTCTCCAACCTGCAACACAGCCCATGTCTGTCACCTGTCCCCTTGAGTGACCTGTGCCATCGGTTTGGCATGGAGCGCTGCAGAGTTGGGCAGACTCTGAGTTTCTAACCCAGGGCCAGCTCAGCATCCTCACCTAAACTGGGGTCAGTAGTTTTCATCTTGTCAGTTCCCAGACAAACTGTATATTCCCTAACTACCTTCCTCCTGTACCAGTATTTTATGAATGGGCTGTAACAAAACTACTGAGCTCTAATTATAGCTGTATTCATAATATCTACACTAGATACTGAGTTGTTAACAGCCTTACTCTTAATTTCTCAGTAAGACTCAAAAGAACATCTGATTTTTAAGTTATTAGAAGAAATTTCATACCTGATTCTGAAAGTCTAAAAAAAGATTTTTGAAACCTATTGCTACATAAACAAAACCAAACGTTTAATTCAAAAAAGTATGTCCTGAAGCTACTGATCTGTAGGCAGAGATGAGCAGGATCAGACTGACAGCGCACTGAGAGCCGGGGCCAGAGCACTAGGCCGTGGGTTGTAACATGCTGCTCCCAGCTCAGCTGACCGCTCTTCTCAATTTCAACTTTCAAGAGTCGTAACAGGGGCTTGTTAAAACCCTGCATATCTCAGTCTTCGGGTGAAAAAGAGGTTAAGAATGGCTCATTTCCTTACAAGTTATGAAGTAATAGATTAAAACATAGAGCTGAACTAACATGTTTGAGACCCAGCTCTGTCATTTATGAACTGTGTGATCTGTTCAAATTCTAGAACCTTTGTCTATGAGAAGAGTTAACCAGAAATAGCCTCACGTTCTCACCTAGCATCCCTGCTGGATTCTAAAATGTTCATAAAGTAAGCAAAAGCTTATAAATATTAACAATTTAATCTATAATTCTTGATAACTGATTTTCATAAAGGGGGCATATAAATATTTATTGAACTCTTACTCTGTGTTCTAGGCAGTGTGCTAAGCACATGCCATAGTTCTCTCATTTAATCTTCACAACAGGCCTGGGAGGACAGGAAATCATCAGCAGGAAATAGCCAAGGCTTTGCTCGCCCACAGGATAACAGGAGAAAAAGAGAGCATGTCTTACTGTGCATGGAATGAATGGGAGCCATTTTGCAGTTTGGAGGACGTTCTGGCTGTTATGACAGCGAGCCTCCAAGCGGGCCCCTATGACCCTGCTTCCTGACAGTGAGCCTCCAAGCGGGCCCCTATGACCCTGCTTCCTAACACTGAGGCCTTGCCCACTGAGCCCTGCCAACCTACGGCACCCCCAGGCCAGAATCAAGGCTGGGCTGTGGGGCTGAGAGAATACAGCAGAAGCACAGGGCTGTGACTGACAAATTGAGATTATAAAAGATACTGTGGCTTCCAGTTTGGCTGCTCTTTCCAGTCACTGGCTCTAAGAAGGGAAGCCACTTCACGAGGAACACTATGGAGAAGCCCATGCAGTAAGGGACCAGAGTCTCCTGCCCACAGCCATGTGAACAAGCTTGGAGGTGTGTCCACCAGCCCCAGCTGAGCCTTACGAAGAGGGCAGCATAATCAGAGACCCTGAGCCTGATGCACTCAGAAAAGCTGCTTGCAGATTCCTAACCCCTAAGAAGTGTGTGAGGCACTGTTTTCAGTCACTGCTTTGGGGTAATTTTTTACACAGCAGTAACTAATACAGATAGGTTACTGACATTCAGTGCCTAGGGGTAGGGACTGTCTTACACAATAAACTTTCCTGCCCCAAATGTTGATTTACAAAAGACAGGCTGATCACCAAAGGATCTGAGAAGAGCAACCTTGTGTGGTGAAAAAGATTCAGCAGAATGTTTACCCACGTTTTTGGTTGTACTTTTTTATTCAGACTATTCTGTAAAATGTTTTATGAGCTCAATTAGAATTTAAAAAGATTCAAATAAGAAAAACAGAGCAGTTAATTAGAGATAAATAACTATTAAAACTCCAGAGCACAAGGAAAATTTGGAAGGGCTAAGAACCATCACACACTACCCCCAGATGTCTGAGAATCCGTGGGGAGAACCAAGGAGGGACTGAGGGCTCTGCCATTCCAGGGGACACAGTCTTCCACTAGGGTGTTTAAGAGTGATGCATCCACAGGCTCACCCTCTGAAGATAGTGTTTTTATTTTTAAAGCTGAGAAAAGAGCCCCATGACAGCTTCTTAGGGTAAGATAAACACAACCACTCATTCTTCAAAGTTCCAGCTCCCCTCTTGGAGGTTTTCTCGAGCATCCTCTCCGCATCTTCCAGGTATGTTCCCACAGGAACTGAACCCACAGTACTGTCACCTGGTCTCTGTCTTCCCTGTTAAACTAAAGTCAAGTCCCCAAAGTTAAAACTTTCTTTTCCACTTTCCCAGCTTCTGACACTGATGCGTTCATTCGACAGACACTTACACAAGCACCCTTGATGTGCCAGTGGTATGTGAACGGAGACACTCAAGGAAGAGTATACACTCTGGTAAGGGAGTCGCATGCATGAACTAGCATTTACAATACAGCTAGTGCTCTGTTAGGCTGCCACAGCAGCAGAGACGGAGGACATGTCACCCACAGGTGCAGGAGGTTGCCAAGGAGCAGGAAAAACACCTTGCTGGTGGAAAAGCAGGTGCACACAGGTGGAAGAGAACACAGCCATGAAGGAAGCCTGCATCTGGCATGCGGCGGCATGGCTGGTGCTCAGAGACGCAGAGGGGACAGGGTGGCCAGCAGCTCCTAGGACAGGAGAGGGCAGGGGATGTGAGAGATACCAACAGGGCTACGGGACTGGGGATAAGAGAGCACAGGGTGTGGGCAGGGTAGTTACCAAAGCAGCTTATTCCTCATGGGGCCAGAATGTAAGAGGCAGAACAAGTCTTAGGACAAAATGAAAATGGGCTACTATGATAGTTACTGAGCTGCTGCTGCTAAGTCGCCTCAGTCGTGTCCGACTCTGTGCGACCCCATAGACGGCAGCCCACCAGGCTCCCCTGTCCCTGGGATTCTCCAGGCAAGAACGCTGGAGTGGGTTGCCATTTCCTTCTCCAATGCGTGAAAGTGAAGTCGCTCAGTCATGTCTGAGCCTAGTCAACATGAATCTGCCAGAGTACTTGCCTGCACTGACCAAAAAGAAAGAGTTAAACAGAGGCAAATGGATCCTTAAGATTAAAACTATTCTGGAATGGTTTAAGGTTGTCTCATTTACTCTCTCCTGGGTTGTTGAAATGGCTGCAGAGCAGACACAGGTTGACATTGAACCTTTGGTCTCATTTGTGAAAACTTGTGCAGTTCCTTTTTTCTGTGCTACACTACACACAAATCACCAAATTGCAAATTATCCCATTGTGATCCTTGGTGTAATGAACAGTTTATTTGGGGCTTTTTCTTTCTGGGAAGTGGGAGGGAAAGGAGCAAGGTATTATCTTGCTCTTCATTTGTATTTTGGTCCCAAAATGTAAATACAATTTTCTATGTTACTTTTTTGTGGTAACTACCAAGATGAATATTTTAATTAGATAAGTTATATGAAAAGAAAGGAAAATTCCATGTCTAAATAAAAACAACAACAACACAATATCCAAAAAAAAAACTAAACAAAACTATTCTGGAATGGTTTAAGGTTGTCTCATTTACAGAATCAGCATATGGCATGGTCACAAAGAAGTCAAAACATCCCAAAAAATTCCTAACTACTAAATCCTCAAACTTAGCCATTATTTAGAAAAGACATCAATTCCTTTCCTAATCAACTCATCGAAAAAAACTTCTCCAGAGAACTTGATCTCTGTTTCTCAAAAAAAAAAAAAAAAAAAGTTCCTTCAGATAATCAAATGTTCCCTTGCTTCTATGCTTCTTATTTCTTGTGGCTTCTCTTCTTATTCTTGGACTTTGCTTAATTCTCTTGGTCCCGTTTGGGGCATATCAGAAATGTACACCCCCACAAAATGCTGCTTCTAACTACTCCTCTAGACCTGGCTCTCCATAGAAGAGAGGGAACATAACACATAGGTAATACAGTAAGTATAAGATCCGACTACTGAAGAAGGGAGAATCTGATACTGTCAAGTATCTGCAAAGCCAAGAAGTTTAAGAAGCTGAGGTTTAGATAATTATTTTCAGACTTCCTTTAATTTACCATCACTGACTGATAATCCTTTTGAAAGAGCAAAGCAAATACAGAAAAAGTTAAATGATAGCGATGGAGACCAACAAATTAGGTTACCATATTTTCTTTTGTTTGTGTTTTATGAAAAGTGATCCAAGTTAACTGTCAAAAAGCCACTATAAAATTCCCATTACTTACAGCTTCTTTCTCTCTGTCCATGATAGTTTCTAGTTCTTCAAAATGTCTAAGTTTAATCTCCAGTTTCTTCATTTGTGTCTCAACCAGAAGAGCTACCAGAGACTTGATCTTTCTCTCTTCCACGGCAGCCAGGTGCTAAGGGCAAGAAATCATTTGAAGTATTCCGGTAAACATTTGCTTAGAAAACAGTAAGACAATGCTGAAATTGCTACTGAAAGTAGGAATTATATAATTGAGAATGGTGCCCTAGATGCCCTCTTTGTAAGTTTCTAGCATTTATTTCAATTTAACAACTATCCATGCCTCAATTTCTAGTACTTAACAGATATAAATCAACCCTTTTTAAGGATTAAAAGGCAACTTCTACCATGAAAATCTACTCTCTTCAAAGAGCCCACCAGGAAAGGGAGAATGAATCAGGGCCTTGATGGGCAAAGAGAAGGACACAATGGCCCGCAGGGCACTTCCCCATCTGCCACCGAGCCTGCCTCCAACCCTCACTCTGTAACTCTGCCCTTCCCTTCCCAGGAACTGTCCAGGGGGCAGGCAAGCAGTGGTCTCCCTCAGCGCCCAACACGCAGATGCACAGCCCCTAGTGAGGGTCTACTGGGAACAGGGAGGAAAGGAGGTGAACAATACTTCACCCCTAGTTTGAAGATAAACAGGAAGACATTCTGGAAGAATGTATCACTCACTCCCTGCAACAGGACTAATGGGTCCTATTCTCATTTTCTGTTAACTCAGCAGCACCCAGAGGAAAATGCCACATCAGTCAGAGAAGATGAGGATCCCCCAGAGAGGACGAGGATCCCATACCTGGCCAATGTCCCGACTATGTGCAAAGGATCAGTCCCACCTTCTCCAGATACCATCCAAGAGGTTACAGCAACACACCCCCAACACTATTTTCCACTATTTTATCAGCTGAATTTGTGTGCTTATCTTGCTTCTACACAAGGTTTTGAGAATTAACACAGGGTGGCTGTCTTACTGATCTGTATTTCTTATAAAATCTAGAAGGAGTGAACATGCACAAGGAGTTGAATATAGTTTTGGGGACCTAAAGAGAACACTGATTAAATAAGAGCCTTGTATTTCATTCTTTTATAGTTGATAAAGAAAAACAGTTTTATACTTTTGGAGACTTACCTGCAAGAAGATTCAGAAGTGTAGGTGAAAGATTTTATGAAAGAATCTGTAGCTATTAATGGTCATGTTTCCCTCCTTAAACTATATTAAGCTGCATCAACAATACCAAAAGTTAAAATGAAGATTACACGATTCTAAGTCTGCTATCATCAACAGTGCTGTAACTCTGTACTTCTGATAAAAAATTCACTGTGCAAGGAGGTGTAAAAGAAGTGGCTTTCTTTCTCATTTGTGTCTCTCCCTTCTCAAGAGCTTACTGTTACCGGTTTCTAGTTTTGTTTTGCTTTTTGAAATGAGAATGGGAACCCTAGAACTCTGCTGGCTTTGGCAGAAAATGTTCTACTTTTTTGAGAGTAATACAGGAACTTAGGGAAAATGAAAGTGAAAGTCGCTCAGTTGTGTCCAACTCTTTGCGACCCATGGACTATGGTCCATAGAATTCTCCAGGCCAGAATACTGGAGTGGGTAGCCTTTCCCTTCTGCATGGGATCTTCCCAACCCAGGGATCGAACCCAGGTCTCCTGCAGTGCAGGCAGATTCTTTACCAGCTAAGCTGCAAGGGAAGCCGGGGAACTTAGGGATATCCCCACACATTAGCAAATAAACACAGCAAAATACTTCCTCTCAAAACTGAAGATCACAAGTTATTAAACATAAAGGGATTATTACCATGTAAGCAAATAAACATTAAAAAAAAAGATTCACAACAATGAACTTTGGAGATTTAAGAACAAAAGACTGAAAATTCTAAAAAATTTCAGACAGACCAAAAAGAAAAAAAGGTTACAAACAAAAATTCAGACTATGTTAGACTTCTCAAAAGGAAAACTAGATTTTTGAAAACAAAGATAAAAATGCCTTCCAAATTTTGATAGGTAATAAACTTCAGTCTAGAATTTCAAGTACAACTTAATTAGGTACAAAATAAAGACAAATTTCCAAAATCAAGGACTCATAATCCTATACATGCTATTCAAGAATGTATTCTGGTTAACTTCATGTAAAATGAGAAAAAGATACAATTTTCCTATCTCGAGAGAGAATTTCAGGCATAATAAGGGAGCAAGTTATGAAGTATTTCTGAGGGATAAGAAAAAAAATCTTCCTGATGTCCTAAAACTAACACCCAGTTCCCATGAAGACAAATCTCCTTTTTAAAGTAGGTGGGTATGGCATGGCAGTAGAAAAGAAACCTGAAGTAAATGTCTACTGCTGCTACTGCTAAGTCGTTTCAGTCATGGCCGACTCTTAGCGACCCCATGGACTGCAGCCCACCAGGCTCCTCCGTCCATGGGATTCTCCAGGCAAGAGTACTGGAGTGGGATGCCATTGCCTTCTCCAAAGTAAATGTCTATGTGGGCTTAAAAAAAAAAAGTGATTTCTGCTATCTTATGAGAACTGAATCCTACTGCTACTGATAAAGGAGGACATACTCTATTTTCTGGATTTTCTAAGTTTATCCAGCAGTAGTTCTGAATGGTTTCTTCCAGCTAAACCCAGATGGAAGGCATGCACGGCACTAGGCCAACAGTGCTTTCTCACACCCAAACACCACTCTTCAGGTGAGTTAGTCCACAGCTTGTCAGTAGGTGGGATGAAAAAGCCTATCTCTCCACCCAAAAGCCCCTCATCTGGCAAGGACGAGGAAAGCCAGAATGCATAACCACTCTGTATGTTTCGGAGCTAGTTCCAGAACCTCTAATTACCACTCCATGTCAGAGTGTGGCAAACTATTAAAATGTATCAAGGAAAACTCTTAATAACAAAGCTGTTTATAGACTCAGAAGAACAAAAACAAGAATAACAGAAAGCTTGAATAGGCTAGATAAGTTGTACTAATTACAGTAATTTAAGCAAATTCCTTACTCCTTAATTACAACGTAGCACAAAAATGATTATGTGTGCTGTGAAAGTAGCATGGAACAATTCATGAACCAAGTCATGTAGTGTGAACATCTGTAACACTTTCACAAGTTAGTGGAAGACACAGGTATTCCAAGAATGAAGGCCCAAGTTCCAAGTCTATTAGAAATAAAGAGTGAATGATTGATGAGGGAGTGGAAATTCAGTGACCTGGACAGAAAATGTTCTTTGGACACTCTTCTAAATATTGTACGGACTATCCAAGGGCCATGGTAATTGACCCGTAAGAGCAGTTCCTCTGTAATGAAGGAATCAAACAACAGTGGCAAGGTGGTCAGTGGTACAAACGTTTGTGTCCAAAGCACAAAAAGACCTTTGAGGCTTTTTATGGTCATCTACCACTTTAATTCCTTCTTTGGTAACTTACAATGAAGCACACATAGTAGTACAGAGAGGAGAAATAATGGGAAGAGACAGTGAGACTTCAGGACAGACGGGAGAGAAATGACTCTTAAGAACTGAGAAGGGTCCTGATCAGGGAAGATCCCCAAACTCCCTAAGGCGTTCGAGCCTGAAGAGACAGAGAGGTTATTTAAGAAAGTACCATGCTTGTATCAGTATTTTTAAAGGTTTTTCTGCATATGATTCCTTCCATAAGAAGTAACTTGTTAGGAGGCATGCAGCATCTACTTCTGAAGGGAAGCAGCCACTGGAAGGGATACGAAGAGGCTAATGCTAAGCAGGTAAGGTTCTATATACAGCTTGACACAGGTGCTGTTTATGAGCCTATAGTGGGTTCAGCCTGTGAAAAAATGTACTAGTTGTAGACACATGTATCTACTTATTTGTGTCTAAGTTATACTTCAACGCAAAGGTGACCTGAGTGAAGACTGGGTGGACAGCTGTGTCTTTCAATTCAAAGGCATAAAGGAGGGAAGCCCTCCTGGCTTGGCTCCTTTTTAGAGAAAACATGCCCAATTGATGACAACATGAACAGAAATAACTTGGACAGCTTAGAAACAATGAGATAGCCAGGAATCCAACCTCGCAGGAGACAGACTCAAAAACTGCTTCCAATGAAGGAAGAAAAAACCAAACAAATATGAAACAACAAAGTATTCACTAAAACAAGAGTACCTCTCACAAATTCCTAGACATCGGGGGTGGCAGACAAGACAGAATACCTAAAATTATACTTAAGAACCATGAAGATCAGGACACATCTTTAGAAGAGACTGCCTAGTATGAATATGCAAGACCTCAATCTATTGTGGAGTAACATTCAGCTGGGGTATCTGACTGAACAATTCTGTGACCGGTGAGCAACCCTCCCCAACACTGTCTGCACCTATATTAAATGGGCAGGCACTCCAAACAGTGCTCTTATGGTTTGAACTGGGTCATCAATGGATCTGTGTGGCATGTTATAAAGTCATGCCACACAGATTAAACACTTGGAGAAACAGTTTACAACAGCTAAATAGTCTGGGGTAATTAAACACCATGAAAAACATCTTTACCAATGGATCAAGAACAGGTCCAGATAAAATAATTTGCCATGTCCTACTAACCACTGCTTAAAATGTGGTGACCTATAATGGAAGGAGACTACTTTTGAAGGTAAAATAGAAAAGGGGTGAATAGATTTTTTAAACTTGACATATTCATGCCTGGAATGCTTTAAAGTGCTAACTTAACACAAAGCAGGGAAAATAACATTCTCTTTTCTTCTAAAATATGCTGGAAAGTCAATACCATGTTATAAATAGAGAAAACCACCCCCAGAAAAGCTGGCAAATTCAAGAAGAAAAAGAGCTATTTTAGGTTCCTTCTTGTTCCTTCCAGTCTGTAAAAGCAGGGTGAAGTATTTATACAAGGAAACAGATTTTTGCCTTAAAAATTACAAATATTTCAATCTGGTAGAAATTATTGGAACTACAGTCCAAGACAAGTTCTGCAGGCACATTCGAGAGTCTTTAAATTCTGCCTTCAATCACTGCAGTCTTCAGAAGACTGAATGAATGACACAGTGAATGACTCGAAAGCAGCCACCATTTAGGCCCAGGTCTGCTATTTCCACCATCCTCCTGCCCATGGAATTCTTAACCTAGAAATGTCATTCAAACAAACAGTCATCTATGAGGTGCAAGGCTCTCTATACTAAATATTCCCAGTAACGTCAAAACAATACAGCCATTCATGGATTAAGAGAGCACTAGGAAAAGAGCTGTCGGGCAAACCTTGGCTTTCGTTGCAGCTGAGGCAAGAGCAGCTGCTGCGGCTGTGGCTACGTTTCCTTCAGAAATTTCATGTTCTACTTTCTTCTTCCCAACATCACTTTCTCTTTCTTTACAAGAATCAGTGAGTTCCTTGTTCTCTTCAGCCTCCTTTTCTTCTGGGGGGGGGGAAAAATCAGGAAGCTTTATTACCAGTGTGCCCAGTCTGAATAAGCCATCTTACTTCTCACCTCTGCCACATGATGAACTAGGACTGATATTACAAAGACATCCCAGTGCCTTTCCCTTCTTAAGGTTTCTGTTGATCCACTCCGTGCATGTTAGTAGGCTTCTACTTGAGATGGATTTTCTAAATAGGACACTCTGTCTTCTCTGAGCTCTCTATGTAGTTTCCCTTGGATATAAAGGAAAATTCCAGGGAGCTAAGTCCTAAGACCAAAATGTTTGTTCATCAGTCAATGAGATGCTCTGGGAAATCCTAGGGTCTGGAGCAAATCAGAAGCCGAGAACAGGCACCTCTGGAAGCCTTTCAAGTCAGGCAGGATGGGACACGCCAGCAACGAACTGGAAAGAAAATATACTGAAGTACTGACTTCAGTCACAGCCAAACAACTTGCTTGTCTCTGTATCACTGAAAACAGTGTAGTCACCATCATGGTGATGGTGCCTCAGTGCAAAATAAAACTCAAATTCATATTTACTGTTAAGAAACATGTAGCACAACGAAGGACTATTTCTACACAATTTAACTGCTCACATTTCTCCACTCCTTTTAGTGTTTTACATAATAAAGTCCAAAGAGTTTCCTCAAATTACCTGATTTGGTATCCTCGCTAACTTCACTATCCTGTTCCTTTTCACTGTTTTTTTCATTTTCTCCATCTTGCGCTTTATCACCTTCATCCGTTTCATTTTCCCCCTTGTTTTCTGCCTGAAAGGGGTACAAAAGAAAAAACAGAGACTTGACTTGAGAAAAAGAAAATAAAAGGTCCTTTTACAAGTGATGTTATCTTAGAATAACTAAAGTTTCCACTATTTTTGGCAACAGGTGGACTAGGTTCAGAAAAGTCTTGCCGAGAATAGCTGGAAAAAAGTCAATAAATTCTGAAAAATACCTCTCACTATCCACAACTCCTGAATGCTCATGAGACTTCATGTTTCTTAAGTACAGTCCCACCCACTCTGCCATAATGCTGGGGACACAGTGTCCAGAAGAGTGTCAGTGTGACTTATTTACTGGTTAAACAAACAAACAAACACACGGTTAGTCGTCTGGATGCTCAGTTGCTTAGTCATGTGTGACTCTTTGCGACCCCGTGGACTGCATGCAGCTCACCAGGCTCCTCTGTTCTTGAGGACTCTCCAGGCAAGAATACTAGAGTGGGTAGCCTTTCCCTTCTCTAGGGGATCTTCCCAACCCAGGGATCGAACCCAGGTCTCCTGCATTGCAGGCGGACTTTTTACCACCTGAGCCACCAAGGAAAGTACTAAAAGTATTTAAAAAGCACAGTACAAGAAGGTCCTACTGTACAGCAGAGAATCATATTCAGTATGCTATAATAAACCATACTGGAAAATAATATTAAAAATGTATATATATGTATAATAATCATTTTGCTGTACAGCAGAAATTAACACAATACTGTAAATCAACTATACTTCAATATATAAAATGAATAAAAATACATAAAATGTACAGTATCAACCAAGAAGCAAAATGAAATGCTGCCAAAATTAAAAGTTGACAAAGCTCTTCAACACAGGCATTTACAATGGCTCTTAGAAGAGACACAACAGAACAATCAGTGATCATTTTCTGGAGACTGAAAGCTTCAACCGCTCTATGGTCAGGAGCTGGCATCATTTATCAATTTTGAAATCCTTGGACAAATTATATAACATCATCTATAAAATGAAGAGACTATCATTGACTTGAGGCTGTTTTAGCAACTTGATAAATTCATAAATGTAAAGTATAAAGCACAGAATTTGAGACGCTGTAAGAACAATCATTAATTTTACTATGATTCCCTTCCTCTCCTTATCTATATACAATGATAAAGCACAAAATGTAATTAAGACCTTAAATCCTTGCTTCATTTAAACAGTGACTGACTGATTATTCTGTATCCTGATCTTCTGTATCCTGATCTTGAAGAGGCTTGACAATTCTGTTCTGCTTGGCTTACCTCACATTTACAGCCTTCATGAGACAGGGGTCAGGACACAAACATGCTGGGCACCTGGATGCCTTCTGCACACTGGTTGCAGTGTCTCTCCCTCCACTGCCACTTGGAATATCTGATTCCCCATTCTTCATTTCAAGCGTTATAATTTTATGTGCTCTTTAAAACATACTTCAAATGTCACCTTCTTGTTAAGTTTTCCAAATTTTTTTCTGCTGACAGCTAAGACTCCCAGAAAATTCCTCAATACTCTCTAATTCTCTTCCAGCGTAAGTACAGAACCCAAACCCTACAAAATTCAATAGTTTTAAGTTTTAAATAGTCTCTTGTATTCACATTCCCCAACTCTGTCTGAAAGAATTATAGAAGCAGAAGCTGGAAGAGCGGATAGATAAATCCTCACTAAAGTGAAAGTCACTCAGTCGTGTCCAACTCTTTGTGATCTCACGGACTATACAGTCCATGGAATTCTCCAGGCTAGAATACTGGAGTGGGTAGCCGTTCTCTTCTCCAGGGGATCATCTCAACCCAGGGATCGAACCCAGGTCTCTCGCATTGCAGGTGGATTCTTTACCAGCTGACCCACCACGGAAGCCCACCGGGAACCTGAAGAGTGGATAAATCCTCACTAAATAAAACAGATGAAAAATGTCCTGTATTATGTCTTATGAGAACTGCACCTTAAACCAGGAAAGTGAAAATGGCTGACAGAATCACTTATAGTCCCAAGAGGGACTCAAAAGATTAAAATAAACCCAAACTGCTTTGTGTGAAAGACTGTGCTCTCTATGGCTTTTCTGTCACGGGAGAATTCAAACAGACTGACATTTTACCTTTTCAGGCTGCTGAGCATCAGTATCTGTTTCCATTTTTTCCTCTTCAGCTCCTTCTACAAACAAAGGAATAAGAACAAATAGTACAATGTGGGGAAAAAGTAAAAACTATTATAAAATTCTGAGAGTATCTGAAATACAGCTATACACAGTATAATGGACAGATCTCACAACCAAAGGTTGACATAAAACCACACATACTTTATGATTCTAGTAATTTAAAATTCAAAAGCAGGTGCAAGTAATCTGTGGTGTTAGAAATCAGGACAGTGGTTCGGCAGGAAAAGGGTGGGTTCAAGGGTGGCTTGGGGTTTCTTGATCTTGGGGCTGCTTACATGAGTGTGTTTAATGTGCGAAAATGAACTGAACTGCCCACTGTGGGTCTCCATTTTTCTGTACACATAAAAATTAAAAGTTCAAAAACACTTTTTAAGTTAAAGTTGTCTTTGTTACCACAATGCAATGAAATCAGAAGCTTAAAATACACACTTCTCTGTGTTTGGAAATGTAATTTTGAGATTCAGTAAAAATACCACTTATGGGAAAAGGTAAAATATGCCTTTTATTCTTAGATTAGAAAAGAAATAATGGTCAAAGTCTATAAGCTGTACATTCTTTATAGAAAAGAAAGAAAAACAGAATAGAGAAGGTAGGCAGAAAATAACAAGGGCAAAAAAAATTAAAGATATAACAAACAAACAAAAATACAACAGTTTAAAAATATAAAATAGAATCAAGGTATCTCTTCTATGACAGATCAAGAAAAGAGAGGGAAGGCAGAAATTAATATTAAAAATGGAAGAAAGGCCAGAACTATTGATAAAAAAGCAAAGGTCAAAAAAGAAGTGGTAGCAACCTAACTGAAGAGGTGAAAATATTTACAAATAATATTGACTGATGAAGGGTTAATATTCAAAATATATAAACAGCTCATACAATTAAATATTTTAAAAAACACAAATAATTCAATGAGAAAATGAGCACTAAACTTGCATAAACACTTTTCCAAAGAAAACAGACAGCCAACAGACACAAGAAAAGAGGCTCAAAGTTGCATATCTTCAGAGAAATGAGAGTAAAAATCCTAATGAGGTATCATCTCACATGTGTCAAAATGGCTCTCATCAAAAAGATTACAACTAACACACGCTGGCGAGGATGTGGAGAAGAGAGAATCCTAGTACATAGTCAGTGGGGATGTAAATCAGTGCAGTAGGGAGGTTCCTCAAAAACAACAACAAAAACCCACTATATGATCTAGCAATTCCACTCCTGAGTAAATATTTAAGGAAGTGAAAACACTAATTCGAAAAGATACTAGCACTCCAATGTTTGGAGCAACCTTATTTAGAGTGGCCAAGATATGGATACAATCTAAGTATCCAACAAAAGATGAATGGACAAAGAAGATGTGGAACACACACACACACACACAAATATTTCTTAGCCATAAAAAGAACAAAATTTCACACTGTGCAACAACATGGATGGACCTGGAGGGCATTACATTTAGTGAAATAAACCAGGCAGAGAAAGACAAATATTCTGTTATCACTTTTATATGAGAAATATAAAAAATAAAACAGAAACAGACTCACAGAATAAATTAGTGGTTACCAGTGAGGAGAGGGAAGGAAAGAGTGTCAAGATGGGGAAGGGGGTTAAGAGCACAAACTACTATATATATAAAATAAATAAGCAACAAGCAGCACTATTTACAATAGCTAGAACATGGAAGTAACCCAGATGTCCAACAACAGATGAATGGATTAGGAAGCTCTGGTGCATATATACAGTGGAATACTACTCAGCCATAAAAAGGAACACATTTGAGTCACCTAGTTCTAGTAAGGTGGATGAACCTAGACCCTTTTATACAGAATGAAGTAAGTCAGAAAAAGAATATAACTATTGTATACTGACACATATATATGGGATCTATAAAGATGGTACTGACAAATTTATTTGCAGGGCAGCAATGGAGAAACAGACACAGAGAACAGACCTATGGAAACGGTGGAAGGGGAGAAGGCAGAGGGTGAGATGGACGGACAGAGTAATAAAGAAATTTGTAACACTGTATGTAAAATAGACAGCCAACGGCAATTTGCTGTATGACTCAGGGAACTCGAACAGGGGCTCTGTGACAATCTAGAAGGCTGCAATGGGGAAAGAGATGGAACAGAGGTTGGGAAGGAGAGGACATGGCTGTACCTATGACTGAGTCTTGTTGATGTATGACAGAAAACCAGAAAATTCTGTAAAGCAAATATCATTCAATTTTAAAAATTAAGTGGCAAAAAAGAGAATATATTATATAGCAGAGAACATAGCCAATATTTTATAATAACTGTAAAGTATTATAAGCTATAAAAATACTGAATCATTATGCTATCCACCTGAAACTAATATTGCAAATTGACTATACTTTAAAAAAAAAAAAAGTGACAAACTACTCTAAAAAAGTTTATGCCAAATAAAACAGAAAAACTAGATCAAAGTAACAAATTATGAGGAAACTGATTTTCCTAAACAGATCTGGGAAGAAGAAGAAGTATAATAACTGAAAAAGCTTAAAAACTTAAGACAAAAACACCAGAGGTCCAGATGTTTTTACTAGGGAATTCTACCAAATATTTAGGGGAAAAAAATGATTCTAATCTTCATAAATTTTTCCAGAGAATATGGAAGACAGAATACCTCCTAACTCATTCTATAAGGCCAGTAATAACCTTGATTCACAAATTGAATACAGACAACAGATAAGGAATATTATACAGGCCCCTAGGCTAAATCTCATTCATAGTCACAAATGAGAAACTCCAAAGCAAAATACCAGAAAACAGTAGTGTATTTAAAAAGGTAATATATTATGAAAAAATAATATGACAATAACAGAAGAGTGATTTAACATTATTATTTCTATCAACTTATTTGCTCATATGCATAAAAGTATCTGATAAGTCAGTATCTTTTATGACAAAGGTTAAAAATAAAAGGAAAGTTCCTGAGCCCCCCAAAAACAGTCAGCAATAATCCTATAATATATGTCCTTCTTCAAGAAGAGATGCCTATAGTATTCCATTTATTATCAAGAGCAAGACATGAATACCAGTATACTACTTTCCTCTGACATTGCCATAGAGGTCACAGCCTAGGTAGTCAATAAAGAAAAAGAAATAAAAAAGGGGTAGAAAGGAAAGAAGAAGATAATTATGATCTGCAGAAAATAAAACGATGTACCTAGAAGAATCTGCAGGAAAGTTACCAGAAATAAAGACAGCATTGCAAAGTTAGCTATAGAATTAACATACAAAATCAACTGCATTGCAATATGGTAACAAAAAAAAATCAATTCTAGATAAAGACACATAAAAAAAAACCCTGAATGATCTCTTAATCACAACATAAAATGTGCCCATAAAATAGAAGAAAAAACTATTAAAATGAAAATAAAGGACTTGTTTACATTGAGATACCAAAAAGAACAAGTAACTAACACATGCCTCACAGTAACTAGATTAGTTCCTCAGATTTATAAAGAAAAAGGCAAATACTATGGAAAAGTGAGTATAAGACAAGAACAGTTATTCCACAGAATGACATATGACTGATAAATTTAAGATACTGCAGTTATCAGAGAAATGTAATATAAAACCGTAACGGAACATCATTTACACTTGCTACATCAGCAGAATCGAATACTAGGAAGGTAATGGATCAAGTGTTACTGGTCAACTTTAGGGAGAAACTAGGAATTTCCTAAAACAGTGCTACTCACAGAAGCAGTTCACAACAAAATAAGTTAAGCAAGAATGTTCAAGGTTCACTGTTCAAAAATGTTCAATTCTCTTCTCTCCTTTCCTTTATTAAGAAATCCACTTTATGAAAAAATGACAACTGAATTAGTGATGCAATCACCTTAACACAGTGTGGCAACTACACTTAAAGCAATACCATATCTAAGGAAAACTTTGTATGTATGTGTACAGCTGAACAGTACTCAAAAATTCACGATTCTCAGCCCTGGGAGTAGGAAAGTGAGAACATCGGGTACAAGGGAAATAACAACTACAGGTAATGTTCTAATTCCTAGTTCAGATGAAATATGTAACAAGAATTAAGATACATTAAAATATAATAAAATGATGTGAACAAAAAAGCAAATGCAGATGGAGCTTTTTTAAACCCTAAAACCTCAAAAGTTACTTTTAATTGAATGTGCATTAAGCCGCCTTTGCTGGATCAACTTAATTACATACTGAATAAGTACTATGTGGGAGAAAGGCAGTATTTTTTTTAATGAAGGTAATCTACATTTGAAATAAATAATCACAATCTATAGGTCTGCATTCTAAAAAGAGAACATACTCTTTCTACTGTAAAGCAAGCCAAATTTGATATCAACTCTTATAATTTCAAGATGAACAATATATTAATATAATATTAATACCTATTCATAAAAGGATGGTAGAGTTAGAAACAGACTCTCTGTAAGGGGGACTATCTGAAGATGAGTGTTCAGACTTTTAAGGAGATGTTTATTAAGAGTTTAATTATGAGCTGTATACTTCTCAGGATGCTATGTGGAAGAGTAATGGTTTCTAGTCTATAAAACATTTTGTTACAGTGGCTATTAGAAATCTTCCTGGAAAGAGAGCGAGCATGTGCACACATGCGCTTTGTCTTGGTCTGAGATCTGGTCAGAGGTGTAAAATCTGAAGAGGTTGCAGCCGTTCACATATCCCTTAATGTCATCCTGTTGCCGATCAACTAGAAGGTAAAGAACCTTTCCCTACAAATATATGGCCTCACCCATGTCTGCAGAGTTAATTAAAAATACTAGAATGGATAAAAGAAAATTCCCAACCTATAAGAAAGCACTTGACATAAACTAGTGAGCCACGGACCAAAGACAGAAAGATAAAGAAAAAAAACTCCTCTGACCAGATACTTAATGCTGCATCAGCCAAGGGAAAATATCGACATCACAGTTTACAACTAGCTCTTAGCAACAGATCAGGGGTTGGTAAACTTTTTCTGTAAAGGGTCAGACAGTAACTGTTTTCAGGTTTGCAGGCCCTACAGTCTTAGTGGCATCTACTCAACTCTGCTATAGCAGCAGAAATCAGCTACAAAAGCAGCTTGGAAATGAATGGGCGTGGCTGTGTTCTAATACAACTTCATGAACACTGAAATTTAAACATCATATAATTTCTATGTATCACAAAATATTATTCTTTCGGTTTCATCCAAACATTTAAAAACGTAAAAACCATTGTCATATATTGTGGGCTAAATAAACATAGGTGGCAACCTGGATGTGGCCCAAGACCCTGCTCTAGAAAAATAGGATAAGCTCTGGATACACACTAATTAGGCTCGAATCCTGTCCCGACAATTTACCAGCTCAAGTAACACCAAGCAAGCTACTTAGCCGACAGTGGCTTAAGTTTGCAAATACACAAAAGAAGAGTATTATTTCCTTCACAGGGATGGACCTAAGGATTTAATTAGTTCATGTAAAATGCTAATAACTGTCTGGCTCATAGTAAGTGTTCAATGGCAATTAGTAAAATCAGAAAGCTCAGTTGGCTGCACGTGAGCTTTTCAGTGGCCTCTGGTGCTGCTTCAGTGACAACAAAGGACTCTCAATCTTCCCTGGCTGCCAAAGATCTTTCGCAATCTGGTGTGTCATCTGTGACTTCCCCCTCACCATGTGATCTTTTCTGTAAAGGACCAGATCAGTTTATAAAATGACCTGCCTGGCTCCCCCTCTCTTATGTTACTAACGACTCAAGAGATATCTGATCAATCCAACTGACAAGGGGTCAGCAAACGTTGGCTGCTTTTGTCAATAAAATTTTATCAGAACACAGCCATGCTCATTTGTTAAGATTGCCAGGAGAAATATCAATAACCTCAGATATGCAGATGACACCACCCTTATGGCAGAAAGTGAAGAGGAGCTAAAAAGCCTCTTGATGAAAGTGAAAGTGGAGAGTGAAAAAGCTGGCTTAAAGCTCAACATTCAGAAAACGAAGATCATGGCATCCGGTCCCATCACTTCATGGCAAATAGATGGAGAAACAGTGTTAGACTTTATTTTTAGGGGCTCCAAAATCACTGCAGATGGTGACTGCAGCCATGAAATTAAAAGACGCTTACTCCTTGGAAGAAAAGTTATGACCAACCTAGATAGTATATTCAAAAGCAGAGACTTTACTTTGCCAACAAAGGTCCATCTAGTCAAGGCTATGGTTTTTCCTGTGGTCATGTATGGATGTGAGAGTTGGACTGTGAAGGAAGCTGAGTGTGGAAGAATTGATGCTTTTGAACTGTGGTGTTGGAGAAGACTCTTGAGAGTCCCTTGGACTGCAAGGAGATCCAACCAGTCCATCCTAAAGGAGATCAGTCCTGGGATTTCTTTGGAAGGACTGATGCTGAAGCTGAAACTCCAATACTTTGGGCACCTCATGCAAAGAGTTGACTCATTGGAAAAGACTCTGATGCTGGGAGAGATTGGGGGCAGGAGGAGAAGGGGATGACAGAGGATGAGATGGCTGGATGGCATCACTGACTCGATGGACGTAAGTCTGAGTGAACTCCGGGAGTTGGTGATGGACAGGGAAGGCTGGCGTGCTGCGATTCATGGGGTCACAAAGAGTTGGACACGACTGAGCCACTGAACTGAACTGATGGCTGCTTCTGCACCACAAACGCAGAACTAAGTAGTTGCAACAGAAACTGTCATCAAAGGCAGTAAAAGTAAAGGTCCTGTAAAGGAAGAGCTTACAAACTTCTGTGATAGAAAATTCATCCTAATACAACAGCCCTGCTTATGAACAAAGATAATCTTGGAGACACTGCCAGACTCTCAAGGTCTCAACTTGAATGTTGGGAATTGAGGGGCACTGGTGGTGACATATGAGAATGGCTTCATCGGATCCCTGCCTTGAGATTTTCGTGCCCTTGTATAAATCCCTTCCAAGTGTGAGCAGCATCTGTGATTTACTTCTAGCCACAACAGAACATAGCCAGAGTGACAGAATGTTAAATGATACGAGACCCTGTGTTGTTACCAGACTCACTCTGGAGACTCCTTGTTGGACTGATGAACTATGCTGCCGTGCAGGGGAAGCCTCAATGGCAAAAAGTCCTCAGTGGCCCTAGGAGCCGAGGGAAGCTTCCGGCTGACAGCCAGCAAGAAACCAAGGCTTTCAAGTCTACAACCATAAGTAAATTAATTCTGAGAACAAGAGTGAGCCTGGGGATGGATTCAACAGTCAAGCCTCCAGAGGAGAATGTAGCTCCACCATCAACTTGATTGTTGCTTTCTGAGATCCTCAGCAGAGGACAAGTTAGGCTATGCATAGACTTTGCGTTCTGACTCACAGCAACTAGGAGATAATAAATGTACTGTGTTTTAAGCCACTAATTTTGTGGTAATTTGTTTTGTACCAATAGATAACTACTGTACCTCCACTGAGCTTCCCTGGTGGCTCAGACAGTAAAGAATCTGCCTACAATGCAGGAGACCCAGGATCAATCAGTTGGGAAGATCCCCTGGAGGAGGAAATGGCAACCCACTTCAGTATTCTTACCTGGAAAATTCCATGGACAGAGAAGCCTGAAAGGCTACAGTCCATGGGATCACAAAGAGTCGGACAAGACTAAGTGACTAACATACACATACCTCCTTAACTTCTGAATGAACCTCAACCAAGGGTGAGAAGCAAATTAGCCAGCATCCGTAAGAACATCTTCAGAGAAATGGTCTCATCCACTAGTCCAGGACAATTTCATCCCCAGTCACCACCCCTTTCTCCCAGCTTCCACAAGGTGTACTTTTTGGTCTAGTAATAATATGCTTGAAAGTGAAAGTGTTAATCCCTTAGTTGTGTCCAACTTTCTGCAACCCCATGGACTGTAGCCCACCAGGCTCCTCTGTCCATGGGATTTTCCAGGCAAGAATACTGGAGTGGGCAGCCATTTTCTCTTCCAGGGGATCTTCTAGACCCAGGGATCGAACTCGGGTCTCCTGCACTGCAGGCAAATTCTCTACCATCTGAGCCACCAGTGCATGCATGCTCAGTCGCTGCAGTCGTGTCTGACTCTTTGCAACTCCATGGACTATACTCTGTCCACGGTATTCTCCAGGCAAGAATACTGGAGTGGGTTGCCATGCCCTCCTCCAGGGGATCTTCTTGACCCAGGGATAGAACCCAGGTTTCCTGAATTGCAGGCTGATTGCTGAGCCACCAGGGAAGCCCATAAACAACATGCTTAGCAAAACCAAAATGAGAGATAAAGAAACCATTTCCTAAAGTCTTGAGGGAACTGGAAAAGTTAGCTTTGAGGAAAGAATTGAATTTTTGCAAAATACCTGCCTTTAATAAAGTATGTTATAAATAAGGCATGATTCTCCTTGGAAAAGAATGACGTTTATTTGTTGAGAACATTCTTACACATCATCTGTAAACTGTCAACAGTCACTTTCTAGAATTGACAGAACAATGTTACTTCTACAGAGACTCTGGCCTTCTTCTCTACAAGGTAAAGTCTACGAGGTAGAAGCCTTTCAAAACTAGTCGCACACCTCCACAGATGCACTTGACCAGGAACTCTGCTCCCCACAGATTTCTTGTATTATTTTCAAAATATGCCACCTATGTTCACCCCTTCCTTTTTCATTATTGGTTACAAGGTCATTTCCTTTGTGAAGCCTTCCCTAACTGAATGAAGTATAAGTAACTGCGCTTCCTCCACATGGGCCTCTACTTATAACTGTTTTTCTTTTTATAATAATGTCCCCTCTCCCACCATGAATATTCTTCAGGTACAAGATCATTATTTAATTCAGTGACTGAGTCACAACATGTGGTCCAGGTACCCTAGGAGTTCCCAAGGTCAAAACTATTTACATAGCAACACAAAGATGTTACTTCCCTTTTCACTCTCATCTAAGTGTGGAATCTGACTTTCCAGATGCTACATGATGAAGGTAGTTACAGAAATGTGCGCCTATGTATCATTTTGTTTTAGAAACTTCCCCAGTTTCAATCTTTAATACAGTAAAAAAATATCAACAATACAATCCAGATAAATGGAAGCATTTGGAGTTCCTTGATATTTTTAAATAGTTAAAAAAGTCCTGAGACAAAAAATTTTAGAAATGTGATTCCAATAAGTTTTGTCTTCCCAGGGAAGGGAAAAATGAGGCCCATGGTCAGAACTCACAGTAGGCACATTTCTGGGAGAATAATCAGGTCATTCCCTGTATTAAAGTCCAAACATTCCATAAAGCTGGCAACACCGCCCACGCAAGCTCATGAGCCTGTGTCATTCTCTATCACCTCACTCCAGCTTCTGCACGCTGTTCTCGTTCTACACCCTTATTTGAATTTTGCATTATGGCCAACATGGCTTACTTCTCACCTTTTAAACCACCTTCCATTTCTATCTCTGGGCCTTTGTTCATGTTGTTCTACAGCACAGAAAATTATATTTGCTCCAAGCTGGCTCAGTGACATTCTAAACCTCTTTTTCAATACTCAGCTCAAATTCTACTTTCTTTGTGAAGTCTTTCTTAGTCTAAAATTACAGAACCCATTGTGTTCCTTCTTATATCACTTCCTTTGTAGTCCTCCTTGAACAATACTATTTCATTTTATCTCAAATTCTCCAATAATGAATTATTTTTCTATGTTTATGTAACTCATCATAAAATACAGCCCCAATTATTAGCATTACCTGTCTTACATAACTGCCTCATAGCAAGAGAGCTATATCAACTAAGCATAATATGGGATTTGATTTTTACAAATCACCTAAAGGCAGACAATAATATACATGAAGCCAATTTCTTCCTAAAAATTCTTGTCCTATCATCTACTGAATGAGTCATTAGATAAGTCACTGAAATCCTGGATAGTCCTTAGAGGTTAAATATCCTATTCTGAGCTGCTCAGAAGTCTGAATCTCTATTTCAATGCCTCTTGATACAGATCTGAAAGAGCCCTTAAAATATAACAGTGACAAAGAGAACAGAGAAGTCCACTCCACATGACGCAGCCTGAAGATCAGATACTGATTCCTGTTTCCTTAGGTTCACGAGCCTAGCATGGTCTCACACACTGGTGTTTTAGAAGAGCCTGATTTTAAAGACGTTATGGGAATCCTCAGGGTGAGAAGAATGAGGCTATTTATATGCTATAAACAGTATCTGTGGCAAGAATCTTAACAGTCACTTCTGGGCTTTATGTTCCTAGAAAGTGATCTTTTCAACATTATTATTATCAGTGTGCTCTTCATCTCCTGATGGACTAGACTAGTTCTTAACCTTCTCAAAACCTAGGAATAATGAGTTGGGTTCTTCTACACAGAGCTGTGACAAATGGCTAAAGATACACTCCTTGAATCCAGTATTTCACAAGGCATTCAGGAGCTCAGGGGACAATTCACTCATTGATATAAAAGAATCTTCTCTGAACACTATATATAATAATATCTGTGATTCAAGTTCCCCAAAAGCATAGTCAATAATAAGGAAAAAGCATCAATGAACTTAATCTTTCAAATTTCCCTAAACCAGAATTAAGATACAGACAGTGAATCTAGTCAGCATGCAAAACAATAAAATAAAGTAAAACCCATACTTCAGATTCAGTTCAGTCGCTCAGTCATGTCCGACTCTTTGCGACCCCATGAACCGCAGCACGCAAGGCCTCCCTGTCCATCACCAACTCCCAGAGTTCACCCAAACCCATGTCCATTGAGCCGGTGATGCCATCCAATCATCTCACCCTCTGTCGTCCCCTTCTCCTCTTGCCCTCAATCTTTCCCAGCATGAGGGTCTTTTCAAATGAATCAGCTCTTCATATCAGGGCCAAAGTATTGGAGTTTCAGCTTCAACATCAGTCCTTCCAATCAACTCAGGACTGAACTCCTTTAGGATGGACTGGTTGGATCTCCTTGTAGTCCAAGGGACCCTCAAGAGTCTTCTCCAACAACACAGTTCAAAAGCATCAATTCTTTGGTGCTCAGCTTTCTTTATAGTCTAACTTTCACATCCATACATGACCACTGGAAAAACCACAGCCTTAACTAGATGGACCTTTGTTGGCAAAGTAATGTCTCTGCTTTTCAATATGCTGTCTAGGTTGGTCATAACTTTCCTTCCAAGGAGTTAAGTGTCTTTTAATTTCATGGCTACAATCACCATCTGCAGTGATTTTGGAGCCCAGAAAAATAAAGTCATCTACTGTTTCCACATCTATTTGCCTTCAAATTAGGCAATACAAATGGAGGGTACAATAATATGTATTTAACAGACTCCTGCCTGACCCCTGAATATACATGCACATTCCAACACCCTAAGGGGAAGGGCTGATGACCTTAAGTGACTAAGAGTCACTGTATTACAATATTTATTTAGGAAAATGTCCTTATTCTTAGGAGACACATGCTGAGTTACTTAGTGGGGATGAAAAGAATCATGATGTATACAACTTACTTTGAAATAATTCATAAAGATAATAAAATAAAAATTATTTATTTAGATGCCTAAATAGATTAAAATGGCAAAGTTGAACCTAACTGGGAGGCATAGGAGACTACACTGTGCTATCCTATCAACTTTTCAGTATGCTTGGCTACAAATAAAGAGATGATCAGAAAGCCAATTCTGTTTTATTTCCAGGTCAAATTAAAAAAAAAAAAAAAGGAGTTCTTTAATAAAAGGCGTGGTGATAAAATAAAATAATCTTAATATTCAAACACAGTACATAATTATTACAAAAATACATCAATTTAACAATTCCTAGATGGGGTCTATTTTCAGCCTAACAGAATGAAACATTAAAACACAGGTTACACCCTGACACTCTTCTGCTCAAATCCCTCCTTTGGCTCCACCTCCAAGCAAACGTTAAACTGTTACAAAGACCCACAAGGCCCCTCATAGTCTCCCCTGACCTCCTCTACCCTGCAATACAGCTACCTGTCTGTGATTCTTCTTGCTATTCCTCCATATAGCAGGCAGCTCCTGTCCAGAGGCCTATATGCTGGCTGCACCCCATGCCTTGAACCCTCTGATCTTGGACGTCTACACAGCTCCCTTCCTTACCTTCCACTTATATCCCTGCCCGAATGTCATTTTCATGGTGAGACATTCATTCCGCTAACCATTTAAAACTGCAATTCCCCACACTTCACTTTTATCGATGAGTCCCTGCTCTGATTTTCATGATGCCAGGTACCGGCCAACACACTCTATGTATTTACATTTAATTTATATATTCTAATTCCATCTTCCACGTCTAAAATAAAAGTCCACAAGGGCAGGAATTTTGGACGATTTTGTTTACCAGTACTCCAACACCTAGAACACAATGAGACACCATGATAACACAACATATTTACAGTTTCATTTATCTCTGAGTGAAAAAGGTGGGTGGGTGGGGCCTACAGTCTAGCTTAAAACTGATCTCCCATCCAAGAATGCTTATGTTTTATGCTCATATACTGAATCACACTGACTGAATTTTTCTGTGTGTTTCTTAATACTTACTCCAGTACAGATGAATCACCCATAGCCACTCTTCCCTATAGTCATGTATGGATGTCAGAGTTTCACTACAAAGAAGGCTAAGCGCCGAAGAATCGATGTTTTTGAACTGTGGTGTTGGAGAAGACTCTTGAGAGTCCCCTGGACTGCAAGGAGATCCAGCCAGTCCATCCTAAAGGAGATCAGTCCTGAGTGTTCACTGGAAGGACTGATGTTGAAGCTGAAACTCCAGTACTTTGGCCACCTGATGCAAAGAGCTAACTCAGTTGAAAAGACCCTGATGCTGGGAAAGATCGAAGGCAGTAGGAGAAGGGGATGACAGAGGATGAGGTGGTTGGATGGCATCACTGACTCAATGGACATGGGTTTGAGTAAACTCCGGAAGTTTGTGATGGACAGGGAGGCCTGCCGTGCTGCAGTCCAAGGGGTCACAAAAAGGCAGACGTGACTGAGTGAGTGAAGTGAACTGAATTCTTCCCAGTACATCTGCCTGACTCCTTCTGTAGAGCCTAGGTGTTCAGGAGGGCCTGGGTCTTTTTCCATAGTATTTGCCATACTATATAAGGCAAAACATACAATGGAGCCATTAGGCCTTTAATGATCCCTGTTTAATGAATGAAAAATACACAAACATACCTATACAGTTTACAGAGCAAAGAGGTTGAGGAAAGAAGGAAGGGTCAGAGATATTTAGGTTCAAATTCTAGTCCACTCTTACAAGCATGCCAATGTCATCTGCCAACACCTCAGTTCCTTCGCTCCTATACGAAAACAATGCCACTTTCTCCAAAGGGTTGTTCTGAAAAGAATCTAAAATGACCAAAGTCCTATATAGGAACTTCCCTGGTGGTCCAGTGGATAGGACTCTGCACTCCCACTGCAGGGGGCCTGGGTTGATTCCTACAAGGGGAACTAGATCACACAAGCCACAACTAAGACCTGCCCACTGCAGTGAAATAAATAAAAACAAAAATATTTTTTAAAAAAACAACCCTATAAAATGCGTAAAAAATACGGGTTCTCAGAAAGAAATGTTGTATAGTTATAGTGACTTCCAAGCCATGTTTAAAATTTCTTTTGTCTTAACTTCTCCCATCTTTCCCACAAGCAAATAAAATCTCATGATATTTTTAGATTAAATAAAAAAGGTATCACATATCAATATCATTTTTTCTATTCCGAAAACGGTCTCTGGTCAAACAAAAACCCATACCAAAAAAAAAATCAGTATATACTAATCAATGACTAGAGCGTTAAAGAGGATAAACTGAACAAAATCCTAAGCTGACACTTCTTTACTAAACAATTCTCATGAGAAACTGTAACAAATGAAATTCACATAATAAATGAAAAATACTGTGTTCCAGACCTAGTGTTCATTTATCTTAACTTTTATTTCACCAAATACTCCCTTGCAATTCACAATAAAAAGTTAGATAAGGGACTGCGCTGTTGGCACAGTGGATAAGAATTCGCCCCCCAATTCAGGGGACACAGGTTCAATCCCTGATTCAGGGATTCTGCATGCTGTGGTGCAACTAAGTCCATGAACCACAACTATCTGAGCCCATGCTCTAGAGCCTGCGAGCTGAGACTACTGAGCCCCCATGTTGTAACTACTGAAGCTGGTGCACCCAGAGCCTTTCCGCAACAGGAGAAGCCACTGCAGGGAGAAGTGTGCGCACCACAAGGAGAGAGTAGCCCCTGCTTGCTGCAACTACAGAAAGCCTGTGCAAAGCAGCAAAGACCCAGGGCAGTCAAAAATAAAAACAAACAAACAAAAAAAGTTAGATAAGCTAATGAGAGAAATCCAGAGTCTTATATTCCATAAGGAAACATTTTTCCCCGTATTGTTTCATCATCATCATCAATACACATTAGTGCAACTGCAAATTAAGTATCACAATAAAAAGTATGACTAATGTACCACCCAAGCATGATATTATCTTGATAAGGAAAACCTATGTCATTCTATTTTCAAATCTGTGTGCTATGTATAAAGCACTATTTTGTTATAAAAAGTGTAAGTTTAGATGTACATTTGATTTTTCCTTTCTTTGAACTCTGAACTTAGTATGCGGTTCAGAAAGATAGGACGCATACTATTGATTCCCCACTACAACTTTGCTGAGTCAACTCTACAAGGAGCACCACTTGCTATTTCGTAATTTATTCTGTTAGTCACAGCCCAAGATAAATCACTTTAGCTGTGATAGGCCAGCATTAGTTATAGTACTCTGTTCATGACTCATTTAGAAACATTCACATTATCCTGGCTCTTTCCCTAACCTTATTAAATGGTGGCTATTGTTGTTCAGTTACTCAGTCGTGTCTGACTCTGCGACCGTGTGAACTACAGCACGCCAGGCTTCCCTGTCCTTCACTATATATATCCCTGAGTTTGCTCAAACTCATGTCCATTGAATCTGTTATACTATCCAACCATCTCACCCTCTGTCATCCCCTTCTCCTCCTGCCCTTAATCCTTCCCAGTATCACGGTCTTATTAAATGGTAAAGGACCCAAATTCTGCTGCTGCAACTACTGAGTACACACTGCACTTCAAAGAGGTTAGCTGGCAAGGCTACCTCCAGGTACTACCAGTGAAGCTTACAGTTCATGTCATTCTAAGAATCACCCTGTGGAGTCGCCAGTACTTCCTGCAGCAGTCTGATTCAAGCTTTGTACACTGTAGAAACCATACGTTCACTAATGAATCAGAAAAATCTAGCCTCACAAGACTAAGGTTGTTTGATTTTGGGGGGAGCTGTAGGGAAGAAGTCCTCTTTTAAATCCCACTAAACCAGAAATGGCCAACTTTGCAACCTGTTTCTTAACCACTAATGCTTTATGATATTATCTACCAAAAATTTTTGAACAAATTTATATGTAAAAGCATGTCTCAGATACCACAAAGCACAGAAACACTTTTTGAATCAAATAAGAAGGCTTTGCCAACCCTTTTCAATTCCATGACCACAGGGAACCAAAAGACCCCACAGATGAACCAAAAACACACAAAAAAGTTGAGGAAAGTAAGACCTTTCCCAGGCATTCAATAGACCCAGGTTTTCCTGGCCTGAACTGGGTACTGCCACATGGTGTAGAATCAACAAAAAGCAACAGAGACATGGTCTGGCTTGCTAATTTCTGTCTCCATCTAAGAGAAAAGAAAATAGTGTGTTTTCAAACTCAGAAATACTGTGGATACTGTAAATTACTTTTTAATTCAAAGCCTTGATACTCTGGATTAGTAACCAATATTAAGAACAGTTAGGTCAATAATGTGTTCTTAGGGCTGGAGTGAGAGGTTTCATGAATCTGAAAATCTGTTTTCATATTTGCAAAATAAAGCTGCTAGATTGATACTTTAAAGAAAGCAGAGAAAACAACAGGGCTAGGTCCTATGGTAACTCACAGAAACCGTGAGGTTTGAGGCTAGAAGAGACCTTACTAGCATCTACTCAAACCACCTACAACAGAGCACCAGGAGTTCAAACGGTATCATCTGTGCAATACTGGCTGACAATTTAAATTTTAACTTCATATTATCTTTTTCTGTAAGAATAAATAAAAAAAAACAAAAAGCTATTGCAGCTGAAGCATAGATTATATAAATTTCATATAACTAAGACAATGACAGAACTATTAGGAAAGATGACAGCAATAAATATTTAGCTTGAGTTATTCATCAGAAATTGTTTCATAATGAATGAAAAAATTAATGAACAATGTAAAAAACAGTGGAAATACACGACTGATAACTATATATAAAACAGGATTTTCACTTTAGTGTGAGAATAGGAACACTTCTCATTCGAGAAGTGGGTTGTCATTTCCTTCTCCAGGGAATCTTCTGGTCCCAGGGATCAAACCCGTGTTTCCTTCTTAACCACTGAGCCACCAGGGAAGCCCCGATTGTCTTCACACATTTACCTATTTGGAACATTTCATATAACTGCAATTACACAATATACTGTCTCTTTTCACTGGCTTCTTTTACCTACCATAATGTTTACAAGCTACCTCCATGATGCAGAATATGTTTAATACTTCATTCCATTTTATGGCCCAATAATATTCCACTGAATACCACATTTTGCTTATCCATTCAGTTGATGGACATCCGAGTTGTTTCTAGTTCTGGTTTTATGATTTT
The DNA here is from genome assembly GCF_042477335.2 of Ovis canadensis. Lineage (NCBI taxonomy): Eukaryota > Metazoa > Chordata > Mammalia > Artiodactyla > Bovidae > Ovis > Ovis canadensis. Next base: position 66,644,527 of record NC_091263.1, on the reverse strand, counting down.
TTTTTGCATGCATGGCGAGCAAACTAGATAATCTTAAAAATTCCTACGAAAACACACACTACCAAAACTATCCCAAAAAGAAAGAGAATAATTTCCTATAGCAAGTAAACAGATTTTGAATCAGTAGTCAAAAAACATTTCAGTATAGCCACTTCAGAAAACAGTATGGAGGGTCCTCAGAAAACTACAACAAGTATTTATGTGAGAATGTGAAGAAATCAGAAACCTTATACATTGCTGGTGGGGAAAAAAAAAGGTAAAACCACTGTGGAAACAACTGAGTAGCATCCCCAAAAGTTAATTATACAATCTCCCAAGATCAGCAATTCCACTCCTAGGCACCCAAGAAGCAGACAATGTTATGTACATGAATGTTCATAACAGCATTATTCAAATGAATAAAAAGCACAAACAAACCAAACAGCCATGAACTGATTAATGGATTAGTAAAATGTGGTATATCCACCCAAGAGTATTATCGAGCACAGAAAGACACAAAGTACTGAATTACAGGACAACATGAATGAACTTCGAAAGCATTACACTACATGAGAGAAGTCAGACACAAAAGGCCACAACAGCATGCTTCTATTTATAAGAAATGTCCAGAATAGGCAAATCCATAGAGACAGAAAGCAGATTAATGGTATCAGAACTGAGGAGAGAAAGAATGGGAAGTCACTGCTTAATTGATATGGGATTTCTTCTGGGGTGAGGAAAATGTCCTGGGATTAGACAGTGGTGATGAATGCACAACACAGAGAATTTACTAGAAGCCACTGGATAATATGCATTTTAAGTGAATAAAATGAAGAATTTCACATGAAGTTTATTTCAATTTAAAATAACCCAAAACAACAATCTACTCAGCAACATCTAAATTAAAACCACCACAAAAGTCTGTTTGGAATTCTTAGGTCTATACACTCAAAACCTAGATTTAAAAACAGGCATCAGATACCTCACAACTGTGATTTATTAACAGGAGACAATTTTTAAAAATTATATCACAAAAGGAAGAGATTTAAAAAGTCATACATAAATTCTTTTAAGGCCTAAGTTTGTACTGATCATTGTAGCCACTTTTAAGTGCAAGCGAACCCAATTATTCTAGCAAGCTGACAGGAAAACACAGCCACTATTAACCGTCCTCAGGGGCAGCAGGGACTCACCCAGCTTCTCTGGCTCATCTGGCCCCGTGCCTGCAATGCAGCTGCTCTCCAGGCCGTAGGTGGGATCCACCTTCCCGGAGGCTCGGGCTGCTTCTTGAACTTTCTTGACATGAGCCTCCACCAACTCCAGGGGCACCTCCTCCCGGACCCGAGAAAACTCCTCTGTGTAAGAATAAAAATGGAACAGTGATCTAGTGTTGCGTGAATATTTGCTTCAGTGTAAACTAGGAAATCCGACACAACACTAGTGTGTCGTGTGTAACCTAGTGACCTTTCTCAAGACTCAACCTGACCTATCCCAGGAAGTCAAGAAGGCCAAAGTCAATAAACGTGTACAGTGAAGCAATTCCATGACTCCTATGTCTTACCTTACGCGTCACAGTCTTACTATATAAACAAGAGATTAGATCTTTAAATATCTATCAGTAACAATCAAAATTGCTGTCCAAATTTCATCTAACTCTGCTGTTTAGATTTTAATCAAGAAACCAGTAAGGATGAAACAACCAGAAAGTCAAGAAAGAATTCTATAGTGTGAGAAAGTTTTAGTTAGAATTCATGCAATCCAAGAATGTTAAATAGCTCTTTTTACCAATTGTATAAAAATCCATATGAATCACAAAATACCATTAAAAACCACTGTTTTGTCCCTCTAAATTCTTAAAAAATGCTCATAGTTTGAAAAATGTTGTATGTTAACTGCTTTATTTAGAAAACATAACCTACTATCCTTAAGGGGTAATACATAAAACTGCAATGAGTGTAACAGCTGATAACACCTAAATCTGAGATAAACTATCATGAAAGCATGAAACCATGCTCTGAAATGGTTACACTCGCGAGATAGCTTAAGAAAGTCCATACCCAAAGCTGCTTTGGCTGCAGCAGATGCCACACGAGGATCCACCACAGATGCCAAAAAAGCAACAGTGCTCATGACTGGGTTTCCCGACTGACTGAAGGGGACAGGCTGGTAGGCCAGGGGCCCCAGGGAAGCATCAGAATTCTCAAGGTATGGGTCCTCAATGGGAAGCCTCAAGAAGTGAAGGATGCATTCATCCTGAGTGCGACTTCCAACGTGCTCTGACACTTTGTTCCAATCATCTTTATACATCTCCAGAGCCTGTGATGGAAAAAACAGGAGCTTTAATTATCAGGTAACAAGGAAGTAATACTTAATGACATCAGAAACCTGCGACTGTTCTTTAGATGGGCTTTAAATTAAAAACAGTAATGAAAATAGTTATACTGTTCACAGCAGGTAGATCTGATTGCTTTCCTTATTATGTTAAATTCTCAGTCAAGAAAAACAAATAAAAGGCGTGTATATATATATTTTCTCTTTTGAGATTTATTTTATTTTTTTATTTTCTTTTTTAATTTTTATTTTTACTTTATTTTACTTTACAATACTGTATTGGTTTTGCCATACACTGACATGAATCCACCACGGGTGTACATGCGTTCCCAAACATGAACCCCCCTCCCACCTCCCTCCCCATAACATCTCCCTAGGTCATCACCGTGCACCAGCCCCAAGCATGCTGTATCCTGCGTCGGACATAGACTGGCGATTCGATTCTTACATGATAGTATACATGTTACAATGTAAAAGGCGTGTATATTACAAAGAATTATGGTGCTGGAGAAGACTCCTCAGAGTCCCTTGGACTGCACAGAGATCAAACCAGTCAATCCTAAAGGAAATGAACCCTGAATATCCACTGGACAGACAGAAGCTGAAGCTCCAATACTCTGGCCACCTGATATGACAGCCGACTCACTGGAAAAGATCCTGATGCTGGGAAAGACTGAGAGCAGGAGAAGGGGATGACAAAGGATGAGATGGTTAACTGGCATTAGCAACTCAAAGGACATGTTTGAGCAAAATCCAGGAGAGACTGTCTTGATACTTTCCAGCATAACCTTTTCAGATGAGCTTACTTTTAAGCTTTTTCCTTTGTTCATTTTCCTTTAGCCAGAGAAAAGTAAAGCAAGTTCAGGAAGTTTTTTTCTCAGAATAAAGCAAAGGAATTGACATGCAGAATTCAAGCCACCGTCAGCATCCAGAAAAGCACAAGGCTGAGAAGCAGTGAAGTTCTGAGCCTGAGCACCAACAGAAGCATTACATAGGAGAGGCAGAATGAAGAGAGGTTTTCAAAACAACATGGCGACAGGCCTCCACGAAGGAAAAGGGTGACATACAGAAAAAAAGTCATCAGCAGACATTTACACTACGCAACACCTCCTCCTGCCATCACTGGGGTCTTCACCACTGCTTACCTGGATTCTTAGACTTGCCTGTCTCTACCCTTCAATCCATCCTTCTTCCTGTTGCTGGACGTGTGACACAGGAGACTGTCGCTTGCCTGCCTAAAACTATTTCAGTTCTCATCATTATGTTATGGAATTAAGGTCAAACACGACAGGGATCTGCTAATTCTTCCACTTCACCATCATTCTTTACTGTTCCGGGAATACCCAGATCCCACATCCTAAGTATTGTGTGTATGCACAGTTTGTTCTGTACTAGAAATATCATGGACCAGAACCAATACTAGCACCCTACTCCAGGAAGCTGTCCATTATATCTTATCTACCCAGGCCAGCTACAGAGCCACTCCTCTGTACGTGTCTCGTCATACCTCTAATCGTGTTTCAATCAGTTTCTATCACAGTAGACTATTACTGAACTCAATTACTGTAGACACTATATCTCAATCTGTCTGCCACAGTGCCTGAAACACAGTACCAAATAAAATGTGCTGAATTTAATCACAGGTAGCCAAACTAAATTAGGAAAGGAATCTCACTTTCCATGACTCCAAGCATTAAAAGAAAAATGAAAAAATCTGGGGAATTCCCTGGCAGTACAGTGGTTAGGACTCTACTGAGAGGGGCAAAGGTGCAATCCCTGGTCGGTAAGATCCTGAAAGCTGAGGAGTGTAGACGAAAACACCCCATAATTTTTAAAAAGGCCTTTCTTCAGGACAACTGGAAGCTGAAGTGTAATATAAAATTACACAGGAAGATACCTGGTTAAGTAGCCTATGTGATATGCATGTCTGATAAAATGGTCTGATTTGGGGGAGGGAGAATGGACAATAATATACTCTAACGAGTCTTCCAGATGTGTTTGTCGGTGAAATTGATGAAGTTTTTGGTTATAAATCGATTAAAAAATTTTCCTCTGACTTCATGTTCTTAAGCTATTAATTATCGATAAATAAACGATAAAAACAGAAGGTGTGAATAGTCAACAATGCTGTTGGGAAGACTTTTATATTCCTCTGGGTAAGTGCAGACATCTGTTGGTTCAACAGCATGTTTAAAAGGAAAATCAACCGGTTGCAAAGCCTCCAGCTGCAGGAGAGAAAACACTATTGTGTGGAGATCTGTGGCTTTGTGGGATATGTTGAGGGTAAACAGGAGCTCAGCCATTCTGACCTCACTCTTTATTTACTATCCACTAATCTTAACCAGTCAATCTTACGGGACATCAACCCTGAATACTCATTGGAAGGACTGATGCTGAAGTTGAAGCTCCAGTACTTTGGTCATCTGATGCGAACAGCCGACTCAATGGAAAAGTCCCCGATACAGGGAAAGATTCAGGGCAGGAGGAGAAGAGGGCATCAGAGGTCCAGATGGCTGGATGGTATTACCGATGCGATGGACATGAACTTGGGCAAACTCCAGGAGATAGTGAGAGGTCTGGTGTGCTGCAGCCCATGGGGTTGCAAAGAGTTGGACACAAAGAAGAAAACTCCTGAGTATTAATGTACAGCAAGGAAAAGAACCGATAGGAGAATGCTGTTTCAGGCAGTACTGCACAATTGCCTCTCTTCCCAGAGCCCACAGATTCTATATGAGCAATACAAAAGCATTTCCCATACATTTCCCCACAAGGACTGAGAACGGTAAAATCAATACCCACAAGCAGATACGACTAGACAAGACAGCCCTGAATTAAAGAAAAAGGAGTTCAGGAAAGAAGCTCTCTGCATACCAATGACACTGAAAGGACAGACAAGAACAAATGAAAATAGTGGTAAAAACGCAAAAGGAACCAATCTTTTTGAATATAGACAGACACAGAGAAAAAGAGACTGAGAAGAGAGAATAAGGAAAGTAGAAGAGGCTGGTAAAAATGAAAACAGAAAAGTTAATACACCATTAAAATTTTTCATGAACCATGACTGTTGGAACAATTCACAAAATCAAATTAGAGCAAAACAGATACGTGCGACACCCTAGGCCCAAAGGATCCCTAAGTGTGGTCTGGAAACTCACAGAGCACCAGACCCCTTCACAGAAACTGAGAGATCAAAATAATAACACTGGGACATTACTGTCTTACTTGTTATGTTGACATGTGCACAACGGTACAAAAGCAACGGGGGGGAAACCACTGGCCCCTTAGTGTCAATCAAGGAAGTAGCACCAGATGTCTTAAGGGTCGTTTAAGTCCTCATTACCATGTACTTGGAGAAACCACATAAGCCAACTTAAACATTTCCTGGATGAAATAGTAAAAATGGTTTTATTGAATCTAATTATCTTAGCCCATGTGTTTTCAATATTTGATGTTATGAAATGCCAGGTAAACAGGAAGACTACCAACTCTAGCAGCATGATAACTATCTAAAGGAAAAGCACTTGTGTGATGAGTTTCAAGTTCAAGTAGCCACTCTCTTCTCCAAGTATCACTGTCACTAGACCGAATCGCTAACACACCACAGTTTTACAGACACAGATGTTTGGCAGACACTTTCTCAAAAATAAACAATGATTCTCAAAATTATCACTCCAAGGAAAACAATACTGTCTGTTGCCAACAATTAAGTGAAAAATTACAATTCTGAAAATCATGCATCTGCCATGAAAGCTTGTTCTACTCTCTAAAAGACTTCCTAATGAGATTGGTACCAATATGACCAATTTGCATTTTTTGATATTGTATAATAAACTGCATCGACATTTGGAAGATCTGCATAAATGAGAAAACCAGTATTTTCCAACTTATCAATGAAAGACACTATGTAATCATACATGGGTATAAGATCCATTACTAGTCCAACAGGAGAGACCAACGGATTTCACACCAACTAACCTTTAAGAAACTACCAGTGGTCAAGGTTTACTGTGATACTGGACAAGCATACCTTGGCGATGCTGCAGTTTCAATTTTGGACCACTGTGATAAAGTGAGGACTGCAATAAAGCGAGTCACACAGATATGCTGGCCCTTACGGTGCATAAAAGTCACAGTCACACTATGCTGTAGTCTACTAAAATAGCTGTATGTCTTCAAAAAAACGCATGTACTTTCATTTTAAAGTAACTTGTTGCCAGTGCTTCCTTGGTAGCTCAGTGGTGAAGAATCCGCCTGCCAACACAGGAGACATGGACTTGATCTCTTGTCTGGGAAGGTCCCACATGCCAAGGGGCAACTGAGCGCACGCACCGCAACTAGTAAGCCTGTGCTCTAGAGCCTGGGGGCTGCAACTACCGAAGCCCTGGCAACACAGAGACCATGCTCCACAACAAGAGACGCTCAGACACTGCGATGAAGAGTAGCCCTCACTTGCCCCAACTAGAGAAAAGCCCCCACAGCAGTAATGACCTAGAACAGACAAAAATAAATTAATTTAAAAAATACTTTGCTACTAAAAAGTGCTAGCTATCACCTGAAAGTAAAAGTCGCTCAGTCATGTCCAGCTCTTTGCAACCCCATGAACTATATACAGTCCACGGAATTCTCTAGGCCAGAATATTGGAGTGAGTAGCTGTCCTCTTCTCCAGGGGATCTTCCCAACCCAGGAATCGAACCCAGCAGGCGGATTCTTTACCAGCTGAGGCACGAGGGAAGCCCAAGAATACTGGAGTGGGTAGCCTTATCCCTTCTCCAGAGCATCTTCCCAACCCAGGAATCAAACCTGGGTCTCCTGCATTGCAGGCGGATTCTTTACCAGCTGAGCTATCAAGGAAGCCCATAACCATCATCTGAGCCTTCAGTGAATGATATTTTTGAAATAGTAACATCTAAAACCACAAATCACTGTAAAAAAATATAATTAACAATAAAAAGTTTAAAACATTCTGAGAGTCACCAAAATGTGACACGGACACAAGGTGAACAAATACTGTTGGGAAAATGGCACCAACAGACTTGCTTAATCAAGATCCCCACAAACCTTCAGTATGTTTCTAAAAAACGTGGGGGGGGGGCGGGGGGAGGCAGGGCAGACGCCTTTATCAAAGAATACTAATTATCTGAAAAAGCCATTAGGATATTTCTCCTGCTTCTAACTACATATCCAGGTGGTAACAGACTTGCCTAATAAACTAAAACAATATACCTAATGGACAAGCAAATTATGAAAATCCAGATCCATCTAGTCAAAGAGATGGCTTTTCCCTAGTCATGTATAGATGTGAGAGCTGGACCATAAAGAAAGCTGAGCACCAAAGAATAGATGGTTTTGAACTGTGGTGTTGGAGAAGACTTCAGAGTCATGTGGACTGCAAGGAGATCTAACCAGTCCATCTTAAAGGAGATCAGTCCAGGCAGTTCATTGGTAGGACTGATGTTGAAGCTGAAACTCCAATACTTTGGTCACCTGATGCGTAGAGCTGACTCATTTGAAAAGACCCTGATGCTGGGAAAGATTGAGGACAGGAGGAGAAGGGGACGACAGAGAATGAGATGGTTGGATGGCATCACTGACTCAATGGACTTGAGTTTGGGTAAACTCCAGGTGTTGGTGATGGACAGGAAGGCCTGGCATGCTGCAGTTCATGGGGTCACAAAAAGTCAGACATGACTGAGCAACTGAACTGAACTGAAGACAAACAGTTCTCCTCTGAAAATGGCAAATATGAAACCAAAGATTCTTTTTCCTACCCTTCAGAGTACAATTAAGAGATCTGCAAGAATCTCCAAAGACATAAGGAAACTGAAAAAAGCAACGTGCTGATGGACAGAGATATTGTGTATAATCAGGGATTCATCACAGCCTTCACCTTTCATTCACAAGGTAATTTTTTCAATGGCAGATATTTTCAGTCCCTTTTCTGAAATCCTTTTGGGAGATATGGAGGTTGTATGCTCAAATGCATAGCAACTCTAGGGAATTAGTCTACAATGACTGACATGGTCTAAGTTAAAAACTGGATATGAAGAAATGCCCCAATTCAAAGGAACATGTGCTACCCAAGGCCAAGGAGATAATTACTGCTGTGTGAAAACGAGGGTCCAGAGTTGCTAGAACTTCTAATCATGGAGGAAGAGTTAGAAATCTAGACTACCTTGGGAAAGTTCCAGTATTTGTTGGTAACAGATTTAAAATAAAAAAACTAACCCGTGCCAAAATAACACATATCCAAGCTTGATCTCCCCTACTGACAGCCAGCACGTTACCTCTAGTGTGATATACAAACTTTAACAGCCCAAGAATATTCTATTAAAACTCACTGCATGGATTTAATATTTTTAGGATAAATTTCAAAGGTTTATTTAAAATGCTAGGCACAGAAACTTGGCACCCATCTCGTAAGAATAAAGGGAGTCCACCATTAATGTGCTTACCTCCAAGAGTAGCAGAGTCTCCTGTTCAGTCCATTCTCTTCCAGCACTAGCACCTTTACTCTAAAGGAGAAAATCCAGAAACTATTTAACTCATTCCTAAAGGCTGAATATGGAGCTCATCAGAGCTCCTTTCTAAGTTCCAGGGACTGTTTTCTGCAAACCACCAAAATAAGTCCCTGAATAACAGGAATAAAACATGTAAGCAACTTAAACTCCCAAGAGAAAGGCTGTTTTATTTCAAAGATTTCTTGCTGTCTACCAAGAACTCATGGACTACCTAGACATGGATCACTTATACTACTCATTTCTACTACTTTGATATTTAAAAACACCTTTTGAATCTACAACAGCATAGCATTTTAACTCACACTATGGATGCAATATAATATTAAAACATAAAACTAATGTTTGGTATACCTTGAAGGCTGTACTTTATCCAAGATTTAAGGACAAACTGTACTACACATAGGGCACTCTGGCAGATAGTTCACTCCAACTGCAACAGGTCCATATATCTCATATTTAACATCTCTTGATTAATAAAATCTCCAAGTGACTCCCTAAACTCCAAATCACTTTTTTCAAGAGAATCTTTGACAACTTACAAGTGAGCTTGTGTCCTCTTGATTGATTAATACCTTTATCATTATGAGATGCCTCTATTTAATTCTGGTAAAACAACTTGTTTTGATATCTACGTTTATAAATATTAATATAGTGATTTTGGCTTTCTTTTGTTTAGAAGGTATGTCTTTCCCATTCATTTTCATTTAGTATGTGTCTTTATATTTTGAGTGTCTCAGACAACATATGTTCTCAATTTTTCATCTAATTTGACAATCTCTGCTGCTCAATTAAAACATTAAAACCATTAACGTGCAATTCAATATAACTGTTCCTATGGTCTTTATTCCTTCCTAACCATCATGTGCTTCCACTTGGAATCACTACCCTCCAACTTCAAGAATTTCCTTCAGCTTTCCTACACCTTGAGCTAGTTCCACCTTTTGAATGTCTGTGAAGGTCTTTACTGTACTTTCAATTTTGAAAGGTATTTCTATTGAATACAGAATTTCAGAGTGACAGTTTCCCTTTCAGCATTTAAAACTATTTTTACATTGTCCTCTGGCTCCTAACATTTCTGCCGAAAAGGCAGACATCAGTTTTTTTTTTCTTTCTTTTTTCAGACATCAGTTTTATCATTGTGCCATTGACTTTCATATGCCCACTTCCACCCCCACTCTCCTTGGTTGCTTTAACACATCAACTTTTAAACATCAAATGCCCAAGCATGCTTTTCTCTGTATTCAATCTCTCTTATTCTGGGTATTGTTATTTTTTCATTAGTTATGGAAAATTTTTAACCCTTACACTTTCAAATATCAGTTCTGTGCCATTATCTCTCCCCTTATGGGTCTCTATTAATGATAAATGAATCCTTCTTCTGACCGTATCTCATGAGTCTCTTGCCTTCTTTTCTCTTTGTCCTGTCCCCTCAACTTCAACCATATTTTTTCTCTTCGTGTTTCAATATATCTATCCTGTCTTTGGCTGTGTCCAGTCTTCTGTTAAACCCATCCAATGGGTTAATTTCAGGTATAGTTTTAACTGTTCAATAGGTATTTGATTCTTTTTATATACTCACTTTCTCTGTTGAAATTCTCCATTTTCCCCTCATTTTCTTTAACATATTAATCAAAGTTACTTTTATATATCTATCTTCTAACTATACCATATAGTGACTTCTATAAAATGCCATCAGATTTATGAAGACAGCTCATCTTCTTACCCTACAGAAAGTAAAGCAAGTTGCTTACAGAAAATGCTGCTTCTTAGAAGTAAAAAGGAAAATTAGGATATGCTAGATTGTAGTCCATAAGTTCCTATCAAAAAATCCTTACCTTTGCTAAGGTTTTCTTGGAGTAGATGTCAGTACGAAGACCAAAGTTCTGCAAATCAATTGGTTTTTCCTTGTTCTTCTCAGGAAAATTTAACATCTGCTGAGCAGCAGGAATCTATGAGTCAAATAAACGATAAATGGCTGTACTAACCTCTGCAAAGTCAAGGGGACAGAAGTTTTTTAAGCTGTTTAATACTGGCACTTAAATGACGCCTGGTGGAGATTCTACCAAAAAAAAAACAACCCTTACGCTAAACTAACAAAGTTTCAACATGTAAGAAACTTTTTTTTGCCTCTCTTAAGTCATAGAGACAACAGACAAATTTTCTTTAATGTTTCACAGTGGGGGCAATTTATAGGTTTCCTTTGTGTTATTCCAATACAATGATACACATAATCTGACTGACATAATCATCTTTTCAAGAATGTGTGCATAGATGTCGATTTTCCAAATGTTAACGAAAGGGAAGAAGTTCTAAACAATTTAAACAGTCTGTTTCTTGATTACTGTCTTTGATGCCAGAGGTGATAAAGGAATCATATGAGTTATGAAAGTAAATCTGTAACATGATCAGATAAAGCACAGACTCTTGGGATTAAGGAGACAGCATTATCTTAAAACATAAAACATTCTTATGGACTCAAACATTTACAACAGATAAAAACAAACACAACCTACCAGCTAAGAGACAGCACAATTACATAACAGCAATTCTTGAAAACAAATACTAGAAATGGTTGTCTGTTGTCAGACCTGAAGAATGAAAACTGAAACTGTCAGTCACTCAGTCATGTCCGACTCTTTGTGACCCCATGGATTTTGGCCCACTAGGCTCCTCTGTCCATGAGATTTTTCAGGCAAGAATACTCGAGTGGGTTGCCATTTCCTTCTCCGGGGATCTTCCGGTCCCAGGGATCAAACCCTGGTCTCCTGCAATGCAGGCAGGTTCTTTATCATCTGAACCACCAGACCTGAAGAATAGGTGGTATTAATTTACCTGAGGTGATCGAAGATGTAGAGGAACAAGCCCCGAAGGGGTATCAGCTAACACATTGAAATGAGGAGTTGGAGGAGGCCCCATTGCCATGGGTCGACTTTCTGGATCCACTTGGTAATTAACAAGCCCCCACTGTTCTAAAAAGGCATGAACCCTGAAGGATAAATATCTGAAAGTTAAAATCTAAAGAATGTACCTCATCATCTTCATAACCATCATTACATTTCTTTAAAAAAAAAAAAAAAAACAAGTAAAAATGTTCTTTTGCAGGTTATGAACCTTCACAAAGTAACCGACAGTTTTGGTTTGAGGGACAGTCTCTACAAACTCAAAATAATGTTAATAATATAGCACCCCCAAACCAAGTAGAAAGCCTAATCATTTCAACCACAGAAATGAGAACAAATGCCTGTGTAGGTCCATGGTGAAAGAACTCACACATAAACCAAACTTACAAATGGAATCTACTGTTTTCTTTTCTTTAGACAGATTTAGGGCACAGAGCTTATTCACTCCCCATCCTAACCCACTCTCTATCTATGGTCAGTTTATGATTAAAAGATATAAGATGTGAATTTAAAAAAAAGATGCTGCTTTAGGTATTTTATTAACCAAGAAAACATCCAGTTTAATCAGCCTAACATTAGCGAAGTACCAGTAACCATCTGCAGTGAAATATCTGAGAAAAAGTCCAGACATTCTTACCTCATCACAGCACACACATCTCCAGTTAAGTTCCTCCGACAAGCAGTGCTGGTTAAATATTCTTGGGGATTTAGGCGGTATGTGTCAATCATGAAATTTCGATATGCCAAGTATCTAAAAAGTAATGGCCAAATTTGTAAGGTGAACCCACATCCTTTCAAAAACAGTAACTCACAGAGCAAAGTAGTTTCACATTCCTCTGGCAAACAAACCAAAAAGTTAAGACAACAGGCCAATAAATCAGAGTGATACTGTACCGACTATTAACAATCATGCACGCAACTCAGGGTAAGAATCCCTAAAACACAAAACAACTGTCTGCTAACATGTAACAATAAGTACAATAGAGTAATGTGATAAAGTTAATGTGAAGTAAAACAAGCATAACCTTGGTCACAGAGGTGAATCGATAAATCCTTAGCTGCCTGCAAAATTTGCAAATAACACTTGGTTACTCAGGCTGTCTCCCTAACTACACTACACTATACCTACAATTTATTGTGCGCCAGCCTTAGGTCTAAGCACTTTCTGTGTGGTAACACATATAATCCTCACAATCTCTCTATATGGTAGGATCTACTATTATTCCAATTATAGATGAGGATTAAAGAATTTGTCCCCAGACCACAAGGCTAGTCAGTGGAGCTAGAATTCAGCACCGTGCGGTGACTCTGACATTAGCAAATATTAACTAAGAAGAGTGCTTTAAGAAGCCCCTGCCAAGCACATCCAAATAGTCAGGTTTTCTAAATACTGATCCCACTAAAATTGATATCAGTATCAGATCAGTATTAGGATCACATTTTCACATTTCACTCACATCTCTGGGGTCTTGGATTTGTTTTTTCCATTGAAAAACTCAGGAAGAGCACGCCGTTCAATCACATGAATACTGAAGAGAAAAGAGAGAGAAACAATTAAGAGTCCTCTTAGAAAATCAAAATCCTGAAATTTGAGTTAAGCTTGTTTAATTTTCAAAGTAAAACTGGATAAAACCAAAAACTGAGCACTACTTGCAAAATTTAATTGGCCTGCAAAAGTTCCTATGTATTGAGAGTATGTAATAATAAAACTAAAGAAAATATAAACCAGAAGTTCAAAACAGATTTCCCTTTCTCACCTCTAATACTGTAACTAGAGTCTTTCTACTCACATAACCAAACTCAAAAAGTTCTACCAACACATTGAAGGCTTTAGATTTTATGGAATTTTCCTAATATACCATAACTAGATGAAGAGCCAGAAGATACAAGAAGTTCTTTGGAAATCATAGGACAAAAATCACAGTAACTGGTATGGCAACAAATTGGTGAAATGAATAACCAAAAGACAGTGGAATTGACATTGATCAGTTCTCAGATTCAACATTAGTGCATGTTTTTGACCAGTCCTCAGAAACTTTGAAGTGAACTTAATTTTTTAATACAGTTTAGTGACTTACTACTTTTAAAAATAAAGATCACAGCACTAAATTTTAACATTTAAATAAAAGCATTGATAATTTTATAAAATGTTACACAGGTGATAAGCACTGTAGAAACCATGTAAAATGATCAGGCCCAAAACATTCTACAAATGAACCAACTGTACGTTTAGCACAAAGTTTAGACATTAATGGTGGCTCAGTGGTAAACAACCCGCCTGCCAATGCAGGAAACTCAAGATTCAGTCCCCGGGTTAGGAAGAGCCCCTGGAGGAGGAAATGGCAACCCACTCCATTATTCTTGCCTAAAGAAACTCCATGGACTGAGTAGCCTGGCAGATTACAGTCATAGGACTACAAAGAGTCGGACAAGACTATGCATGCACCGACGTTTTTCCAAATGATACATTTTAGTTTCTCAGTGGCTTTCCAGGTACAGAGATTGCATGGGAAAAAGCAGATCAATAGTCTGTGAATACAAATAAAAGCATTCACTCTTTCTTTATCTGCTAACATTTAAATTATCTGAAATGAATATTACCAAATACTATAAATAAAATGAATCACCTGGAAACGTCTAAGAAGATAATTTCTAAGATCAAATATGTTCCATAGATCTAGTATAATGAAATTCCAGGTTTTACTATAAAAAGAGTAACTGTAAGTAATTACAAACTGGTTCTAACATGTTATGTTATGTTACAGGTTAGGAAGAAGCCAAAAAAACAATTTCACCAAGTACAAAACACAAAAGAATATGTAATCACAAGCACTTTCTTTTTCAAAATCTATGTCTGAAGTACTGGCAGCCGATTCCTTAGGTTCTGTGAATGAGTCAAGTAGTGGAAGGAGAATTCTTTTCCAGAATTAGAAAGCCTGAGTTCTTCCAATGATCAACCCTGCAACTGAAACACTTCAACTGAGACAGCAGTTAGCTCATCTATAAACAGGGATATAACTAATACCTCTACTGTCCACCTAACAGCACTCTGTGACATGCAAATGGAAGTGTTTCTGGAACCTATAAAAACATACAATGTTATATACTGTTACAACTTTCTCCTTTTTTGAGAGGAAAATGCTAGTTTCTCAAACCATTCTGAATCTTTTTAATTAACAATAATGTAACTTCCAAATTTAAAACTCATTTAACATCATAATGAATGTAATGAAGACTGACCTTCAAAGTAGAGCTATTTACTTATTCTGTTTCAGCTTCCACTTATTCATAACACTGAGAAACAGCATCAAGAGTTAAGTTTTAAAAAGTATGCTGAAAAGTCTCAACAGTAGAAACCATACCTTCTGGTTTGGGGAAAAAAAGGTTTGACTCAAGTAGACCATCCACCTTATTCTTCTAAGGCGGTTTTATAGATACGTATGTATGTGTGTGTGTGTATAATATATGTATACACATACACACATATGTATGTATATAAGGATATACAGGCACATATATCCTTAAAAATAACACAAAAACCATTGAAAGCAGGCAAAATGTCCAAACAGGACCACGAGATTCAGAGTGAGGGTGGCATCACTAGACTGAGTATAGTGATATAGTGAAGTCGCTCAGTCGTGTCCAACTCTTTGCGACCCCATGGACTGTAGCCTACCAGGCTCCTCTGTCCATGGGATTTTCCAGGCAACAGTTCTGGAATGGATTGCCATTTCCTTCTCCAGGGGATCTTCCCAACACAGGGATCGAACCCGGGTCTCCTGCATTGTAGAAAGACGCTTTACCGTCTAAGCTGGACCTTAAAGAAACTAATCTATTTAGAGTTCTGGTACATTTATTTTAAAATAAAAAACTGTCAAAAATCACCCTGATAGGAACAGTTACACTTCAAAAGTAATCAGGAAGTAAGATATCTAGGTCTGCATTTATTTCCATCCATGTTCCAAGGATGCCACAGTGGTTGTGGTAAAGGACAAGGAAGATGCTAAGATGAGTGTTTTCTTGAACTCTTTTACATGCCAGGGTTTATATGTGAAAGGGCTCCTGTTTCCCATTAACAGAAAGCCATGACTGGGTAGTCAGAGGAGTTTTTCTTTATGTATTTCCATAACATTTAGAAACCACACAGCTTCCCTGGTGGCTCAGTGGTAAAGAATCCACTTACCAATATGGAAGACGGGGGTTGGAACCCTGGTTCAGGAAGATCTCACAAGAGCAATTAAGCCTATGAGCCACAACTACTGAGCCTGCACTCTATTATTTAGAGTCCGTGAAGTACAACTACTGACCCTGTGTGCCACAAGGACTGAAGCCCGTGCATCCTAGAGCCCATGCTCCACCACAAGAGAAGCCTGCATCCAACAACCAGATGGCGGCCCCTGCTCATTTCAACTAGAGAAGAGACCGCATGGCAATGAAGCAGCACAGCCAAAACTACATACACAAAATTATTTTCTTAATCTGTTTAAAAATCATACAATAAACATCAGTATTTCATAATAATTAAATACTCAAGCATTTGCCTGTCTGAACTAAAACTGACACCAAATGAGTTAGGCTTCAGTTTATAAAATTTTATAACCCGAAATTACAACATAATCTAGTTTCTATCCCTAAGTAAAACAACTAAAAGAACACATTCCAGAGTTAAAATAACTTTCCATCCCCTATCATCTAGTGTGACAGGGATTACCGATGAGAGGACTTGGGCAGAAGAGCACAGTACTGTTTCAAGGACAGTGTCCCCACTCCTCAGTGCCAAGTTCACAGATATAAGCACACACTCACCAGTTATAATCAAACCACGATGCATAGCTAGGAATAATAATGTGATTGGTCTGCTCAGTCACATTATCTTCACCAGGGTCAACGGATCTACTCTGATCACCTTTGCCAGGATCTTCATCTTCCTACAGAAAATAAGCCAAAGTTTAGAGAGATAAGGAATAGCTTTCAAACTTCTGACAGCAGTTTAGAGAAAATGCAGCTAGTTGATCCAATTTCAAGGACTAGGAAAACAAATGTCAAGGAAAAATAGCTTTTCACAGTTTTTAAAGGTACCTTCACAAGATGTCCAGATGAGAGAGCAGATTTTATTCCTCCTTTTTAACAGATCAGGGAATCAACTCAAAGGTGGCCTGAAACTTTTTCCACAGTAGCCTGCATCGTATTTGTCTAGTTTTCCCTAATCCTAGGATCAGAAATCTAAATGACTAGTTCTCAATTTATAAGGAGGTTAGCTCAATGATACTAGTAAGACCTAATGATCAAGTTTCTACAACTTCAAAGATTGAGTATTAAGCATCCACCAACAGCTATACCTCACTTACTTCTCACAGTAACAGCAGGTACTATTTATCATCTCTTTTGCGGATGAGAAAATGATGTACAGAGCTAGTATGACATCAACAGGACTAAATTTCAGGAAATCCAGCTAGAGGGCCTATACTGTTAACCATTCTCACTGCCAGAAATTAGCTGACTTTTATCATATTTATGGAGGTTTTACAAATGAATTCACCTAAAAACCTGGCTTTGCTAATAGTAATTGCAAATACCACTGCACTAGGTCAAAACAGAAGAATATTTTTATACTATAATAATCACTTTTAAATAATATCATTTAACATACAGTTTACATTCAAATGGATCCAAGTGTCCCAGAAATGTCTATTACAGATTTTTCTCCCCAAACCAGAACCTGATCACAGAGTCCATGTGCGTCTCTTTAGTCTCCTTTAACATGCTCCTCCTTCTGCGAGGAGGAGGAGGAGTTTTACGATGGCTTGTAGAGTATCTTCCAATCTCTATTTAACTCAATGATTCCTTATAATTAACTTCACGTTGAACATTTTTATCAAGATACGATAGGAAATAAGTTTTTTGACACTGAGGTGTTTTCAAACTGTATAGGGTTATTTCTGTTAGCCTTTTATCTGTGGTGCTTTTACTGTTTTAACCTTATGAAAGAAACTCTTTTAAGAAAGCAGTCAAGTTTTGAATCACATTCTTTTATAATGGTCCCAGAGTTTAATTTCTACATTTAAGGTAATTCAACCTTTATTTCTGGTAAGGATCTAGTTAGTGCTAGACTTAAGACAATAGTTTCCTTAAGATCAATGCGTATCAAAAAAATTTAAAGTATGAAAGCACTAAGGAAACTGGTTGTTACTTAAATAATGTTAAAGCAAAAGTGTTAATATTGATTACAAAGGTAAGAAATTTTATTTCCCAAACCAGGGAAGCTAGTGAAAACCATGCTTAAGTTGCTTTTGCGCCATAGGTTTTACAAATTCAATGTGATTCAATTCAGAAAATTTTCTTGAGGAAAAGCAGGGAGAAGTTGGCACTGAAATGAATAAAAGCTGACAGTCTAGAGTTTAATCATCTCAATGAGGAAAAAAGCAGAATGACATTGTGGGACCAGTTACTGGAGTAACCACCTCTAACTGTCTTAGCTTTAAGTTATACAAAAAACTTGTCCACAATTTCAAAATTACTCTCATTCTTGATGTTAAAAAATTGGGAAATTCTTTGGCTTGTATTTTGCTCTTTTACTACCACACAATATTATATACTCTAAATGATGACATCTTCTCACAAGCATAATATTCATCAACATTAATAAGTTGATGAATACAGAATACTTCTCTGAATACAGAAGTTTGATTTCAAAGAAAAAATCATAAGAATGATTCAGTTAAAAAGGCATCTACACAAGAGTTTCTTGAAATACTTTTCCTTGAAATCCTGTCATGAATATTTTCATTTCATGAATGTATAAAAAACAGTAAATGTCACTATGGGGAAGTTCTCTGACTCACTGAAAAAGAAAAAAAAGAACTATTCATTTTCAGCATTAAGGAAGTTATTTCACAGAGATTAAGCATTAGTTACACATCTTAACACAGAGATTACAGCCTGAATAAATAGTGGGGCTATTTATTTAAAGAGAAGCAAACCCTGCCTGAAATCCAACATCATCCAAGACCTTAATTACTCGTATGTCTCCAGAGCAGAACTGATGAAACATGAAGTAACTGTAAAACTCAAAAGAGGTGAAGAGCATGATCAAAAGCTTCATCAGTCGTGGACTGGGGCTGCACTAACAGAAATGGGAGTGAGAAAATCAAAGCAAGGCACTGTCTCTGCCCACCTGGAACACTGCACAGCTGATTTTTCACATGAAACCAGGAGAGAAACGGAACCAGAAACCACAGTACATGAGAAACGCTTACCTGGGAGAATGGCAATTCCTCCTGATAGCATTGTAGGGGGTCAAGAAAGACAAACTATCTGGGGGGGTGGGGTGGGGAGGGGTTGTTAAACAGAAATTTAAAAAATCAGAAGGATCTCAGAATATTTCTAAGGACACCTGCAGTTCAATATGTCTACTGCTGAACACATAGGACCCTTAAGAGTTACCACTGCACCAGGCCTAACTAAATAAATCATTACCTTTCCTCCTGTCGTGACTGTTTCTTCATCCTGCTCATCTGCAAAATCAAACACAGAATTGATTTAACAGGTAAACGTTCTTTGGATTACTTGGAAACTTTAAGGTTTAAGGAAATGATACTGGACAGAGACAAGGCAAAAAGGAGAGCATTATTAAAGCAAATTCACTGTGAATAATCCAGTAAATGAGATCTGTACACAGGAGCATAGAGGTGAGTAAAAATTCAAAGCACAAATCATTAAAGATTTCCAACAATAGGGAATTTATAATTAATTACTGCTTGGCCTACAATCTTAGTCACAATCTTACTTAATAACAGGTAACGGACTTGATTAGGGCTCCAGCCTCCTGAAGTTTAGTGAAATGAAGTAATGACATTTCAGATCCCAGAGGAAATGAGTACAGAATGAGGAGTAAAGGAGGTGGTGATAATCAATCCCTATGGACAAAGTTCTGGTAAGAGTGTTTATATACCTTCTGAGGATAGGGACTCCAGGACCTAAATGCTAGCCTTGCAAAAGAACAGAGGCAAATCCATGTATAATTTAAATAGTTGACTTCAATAGCAGAAAGGCAGATAACTTTCCACAGTGGAAAGGGCAAGAGGTTACAGCACAAATAATTACATTATTAACTTCCTGTAATATTTTTAATATAATTATCCTGACTCTTGGCAGTGATGAAGCACTGTAAAGCTTAAAGAATATACAAGGAAGCCATCTCTTCAGTATTTTGCCATTATTCATTCAGCAAATATTTCTAAGAATTTGCTTTGAAAGCACTAAATAAACTGCTCAGACTAGGGGTCAGGATCTCTAGCCCACAGGCTAAATCTGGCCCACTGCTTGTTTCTGTAGGGAATCTGGGGAAGTGACTTGGTGTGTTCTTAACCGATAGTTAACTGATAGCAAGGGTGGTGCACTGCGCCTAGACCGTGGCACAACACAGCTTGTGATGAATCTCTGCAGCGTGAAATTTTGGTGTGTGTTAGGCAGAGGGTACCCTGCATGACCAATAAAAACACTCATCTTGGACTCTCACAGGGGCTTCTGTGGCTGGAAACACTGCACGTGTGCTGCCACAGAAGAGTGCACACCGTGTGACCCCTCAGGTGAGCGAGCGCGCGGGAGGAAGCCTGCGTGCAGACTCTGCCTGTGTCCCTTCCCTTACGATCTGCTCACGCTGCCTGTGTCGCTCTGATATATGTCAGCTGCGCAGACAACTGAATGCTGAGTTCCACCAGTCCTTCCAGAGAAGCTCCAAATCTGGGCATGGTCTGGGGGATTCCTATCTCACCTGCAGGTGAAGAGTGATTTTTGCATTTTTGAATGACTACATTTTAAAAATTAACTGAAATTCAAATTTCAGTGTCCATAAATAAAAGTTTTATTGGAATAAGCCATGATTATTTGTTTATATATTATGGATGACTGCATCTGCATTATAATGGCAAACTTGACTAGTTGTACCAGAAACCTTATAGTCCAAGACGTCTAAAATATTTATTATCTGGCCCTTTTTAGAAAAAAAGTTTGCCAACCCCTGCTTTAGAGGATATAAATATATCCTTTAGATGACATAAATATAGTATTTTAACAGATAATAAGGAACTAGCATTCAGACATTTAACTTAATTTTATTTATTACCTATTACGCACCAGCCACTGTCCAAATGCTAAAGACACAATGATGAAGAAGAAAAAGCCCCCGTATTTATGGAGCTTACATTCCAGTTATAAGTGGCAGGAGACTGAAGAGAAAATAAAAGATATCAAATGCTGACAACTGCTATACAGAAAATAAAGACATTGTTGAGTGGGTAGATCTTTCAGAGCCCATATACCAGGAAGCCTCTCTGAAAAGGTGACATTTAAGCTAAAACTTGAGAGAAGGACAAAGCACGCATTTCACAGAGGGAAATAAGCCAAATCAAAGGGCCTCAGGTGGGGATGTACCTGATGACTTCACAAAACTGAAAGACCAGTGAGCATGAGAGAGAGGCTGACAGAAAGGAGCAGAGTGCAGTGAGACAAAGCACTGCGCTACTGGCAGACCTGGGTCTGGGCTCTCTCACTTAGCAGCTGTGCGCTTAGGAATGTTCCTGAACCCCAGAAGTCTTCATTTCCTAATTATAAACTGGGGCTAACGTGGTTTTATGCAAAAATGCACACAAATATGGAATGACACCTGACATGAACTCCTGTAACATATAGATGGGCACTGTTCCTTGATTTTTTTTTTCAAACATTTTATTTATTTCTTTAGGCTGTGCCAGGTCTTAGCTGTGGCATGTGGGATCTAGTTCCCTGACCAGGGATCGAACCTGGGCCCCCTGCATTACTGGGCTACCCGGGAAGTCCCATGTTCCTTGATTTTTAAGTCAGAAATAAATAGCCACAAAGAGGTAGTTTAAGTTACAGTATTACCAACATTAGTCCTCCTACTCTGCACAGGGACTATTTTTTCAGAGGAAGTGACTAACAGAAAGAAATCTGGGTAAAGCTGTCAAAACTGAACTTTTGTCCTTTGGGTCATAGTAAACCAAAGGATAATTAACTTCTCACTAGATGCTGGTAGTACAATAATCGCTCTCTGGTAAAATTACACTATTTCATTTTAGTTTAACAGATTTTCGTCCTTGAGGGAGTCTTGGTACCCAATGGAAATACACTTCTGATAATACAATATACTGATTCCCAGATGGTAGTACAGAGTCAGTGTTGTCCTCCTGCCAGGTATGGACACATGCACTCTCACCTCAGCCCCTGGATAATGACCTTTCAGAGATCTCAACAAAGAAATGACTGGGTATACTTAGCTTGGTGGCATATAAGGCAAAATATGGATCAGTTAAAACAATGAACAACTCTGAACAATAATTCCTAGTTGATGAATCAGGTTATAGCCAATGCAGAAAGTCAAATGCTTAAATGATCCTTGGAAAGCCTGTTGGTCCGTGGATAAAAAGTCAGGACAAACACTTCAGATTCCAAAGAGTCAAACCCTTCAGTTATGGTCAGCAGCATCCATAAGCACAGCCCTCCTGACTGAGACCTCAGCCTGCT
The DNA here is from genome assembly GCF_042477335.2 of Ovis canadensis. NCBI lineage: Eukaryota > Metazoa > Chordata > Mammalia > Artiodactyla > Bovidae > Ovis > Ovis canadensis. Next base: position 66,622,256 of record NC_091263.1, on the reverse strand, counting down.
CACTAACACAAAGGGAAGATCTCCTACACCTAGCATTGAAACTCTTTATCCAGCCGGGAGCCCGTTCTTTCCCTAATCATGGTTTCAACCTGACTCCTCTGATAAAGTCTACTACAAAAATACTACAACAGACACCTCACTTTTAAAAGAACAACTGTCCACTCCCTTAAAACTATGGAATAATTCTTTCTTGGGATTTAACTTTTAAAATATAAACTAGCATTCTATTTAACAAACTGTCCCAGTGAAGATGTATTCAAGTCTTAAGAATATTTTACACTGCCACAGCACTGAGAATATAGAACAAAATACTGTATATCATTAGCTTTTGTGTTCTTGGCCTTTTAGTCAGTGGATAAGTGATGGTTATAAAACAGACAATATAAACTTATGGACAATGAAAATTGTTACTAGCTATTTAAAATCTATATTCTGTTACTAATATTAAAACAGCTATGAAAGAAGCATTTTGATAGTAACTTTATTTTGCTGACCTAATAGCACCTCTCTATAAACTGTCATTAAGACAATTTTCTGCTTTACTTTCAACATAATCAAAAACAGAATCATCCACTGATGTCCAACAACAGGCTTGAAGCCAGAAAAAGTAGGATGTATTTAGTGAAATGAAGTAGAAAAACTCTCCCAAACACCCACACATGTCTGCCATCAAGAATCACAGCAATTAATTTGAAATACAGAATTCACCTGACTAGGAGATAGTAAAGCCAAGACACTTTTTCCACATAAGGAGATCTTGAATATACCCATTAGGTCTAAAATCCCATCAATTCATAAATTTAATATATACTGAAAATACTAGGATTACCTTTGACTTTCACAAATGAACAAAGTAATCGAGATCATTACTTCATATATAACTTTCACCAAAAAAGATGTTTCAAACTATTTTTAAAAATTGGAACAAATGACTCCACTCTTTTCTACCCTCACAGCACATCCAAGAGTTAGACCTTACTTGTGAAAATGTACTCAATAACCTGCAAATACAGTAGAAGGATGATGTGACCCTCCTTTTATCCTGTTAGGGAAACTTTCTGTTGGCTTACAAAGTATTAACAGTTACCAGATTTTTGTTCTGAAGACATAATCCATTTGCACACATCATGAAACAAGTATTCCAGGCAGATTATAAAAAGTGCATTAACTACAACTGTTTCCTTAAAACTCAGATATTCTGACTTAGGTATCATACTACCACCTTTGCTGGTTTGCAAGAAAACATTATGCTTAGAGAAAGAAATTCATAAGACTGCAAAGAATGGACCTGAAGAAGTTAAATTCCCTAATACAGTAGGTAACTAAACAATGACGGTACTAACATAGGCATACTAAGCGTCTGTGCTGGGAAGCACAGCAACTGAAAGCGACACCTCTCAGTAAAGAAGGGTTCTCAAAGGACCTGACGCATCTCTGACACAAAACAACACGGAACTACAGAGTTTGATTTTTACCTAGATCTGCCACAGTTCCTCCTTTAACAGGTGTATTTTCACTATCTTTCTTTGGGTTTACTAGAAAGAAAGGAAAAAAAAATCATGTTTTAAGGGGAAAGTTCTACTTGTTTTTAAGAAAACAATAGAAGATTAAAAAATACATGAATCTCAGGGCAACTCTACTGTCATTCGATACTCACCTCCAAGTAAATATCTTAAGCTCAGCTAAGAAATATTAACAAACAGACTATATTTTGTAATAATTAAATAAGCAGAACTCTTCTGTCATCATAGAAGTAAACAATACAGAAATACAGACGAAACCCTGAAAAGAACCTTTCAACTCCCTTACCAAAAGTATATTTTACTATTTTTTTCTATGCTTGTGTATCCCCGTTTGTGTGCCATTCATTACGACAGACAAACTGAGGGAGCACTGATGCCTTCCACATCTACAGAGACTTGAAAACATGCCAAGGGTTTTAAATCTTATGGGTGTAAAGTAATCATACTGTGCTTAATCCTTAGTATTATTTTTATCTCATGTTATAATGCACCTATGTATCTTCCATGTATTTTTAGTTATATCTTCTTTTTTTGTTCTTTTGGCTGCACCACAAGGCATGCAGGATCTTAGTTTCTCAACCAGGGATCAAACCTGCACCCCTGCACTGGAAGCACAGAGTCTTAACCACTGGACCGCCAGGGAAGTCCTCTTTCATTTTTAAGAGCCTCTGTGTCCATGAGTGGATCAGAAGGTAACTAGCCCTATGTCAATGGAAACTTAGTTTATTTATCCTCAATTTTTCATTACTCTGTAATCAACATTCTTTTATACTTATCTTTACATAGACATGAAATTATTTAATAGGGATTCTGAAATTAAGACTGCTACTGGATGTGTACTTTTTTATCTTGGCCACACCACACAGCAAGCATAGGAATCTCAGTTCTCTGACTAGGGATTGAACCTGTCCGTGCCCTCTGCGTTAGAAGCACAAAGTCTTAATCAGTGGACTGCCAGGAAAGTCCCTGGATGTACCCATTTTTAAATTTAAGAGATAGCCAAATCATGTTAAGTGGCTTCATCAATTTATACTTCCACTGAGAACTAGGGACATACAGCAAGGAGACCATCATCCCATGGCCCTGCTGAGAGTGAGTAAATCACAGCTAACATTTCCATGTCTACGCAAAAGGATACAAACCATTTTTTGGAAGAACCACTTCCTCTATGTTGGGTACAGGTGTTGGGTCTTCCATGTCCTTGGTAAGATCTTCTTGCTCATCTTCCTCTTTCTGACTTCTCCGCTTCCCATAAAGACTAGCTTGGCTAAGACACAAAAGATATGTGAACACAACAAGACTGACTATAGCTACTTATAGCAATCAATTTCAGAGATTTTAACTACATCGTTGGGAACCTATGCTCAGAATCACTTTAAGGGACAAACATAAATCCAAACAAATTAGATACATTCCCCAAAGTACATCTCACCTGTCAAGAGGAAAATAAAAATTACAGGGCATAAGAAATGGCCACAGAAATCCTACCATTCAAACTGCAGACAGTATCCTAAAAGGCAATTACATCAATGTAGCAAAAAAAACTTTGCTATGGAAATACAGCAAGTATTTTAAAGATTATAAAGAATCACACAAGAAATTTTCTCAAAGATATATACAACTAAGTGGGTGGTTTGGGTTTTTTCTTTTGGTTTGTTTGCTTTTTGTATTCTTCCTGGCTCTCTATATCATCCAAACACCAGGAAGTGCAAAGTAAAATCACTAAAAGCAGTACTAACATTTAAATTTGTAAAAACTGCCATTGCTCTTTCATCAAGCAAATCAACATCTATTTTTAAAACTAATACACACAAGAAAGCCTATTTAAAGTTCACACAAGAATGGACTGATTCCTTATCTTGAAGAATTACAGGATGAAAATCATGAACTACCTCATTTAATGTGATGTGCATCGACACAAAAAAGGAATACAAGGACAAAAAAAAAACAAAAAACAAAACCCACCCTCAGAGAGTTAGTCAAGTGACAGTTAAGCTAAACCTTGGGAACTAAAATAATTCACTAAAAAGTTGGCTATGTTTCAGGATGATGAGTAAAAGCATAAGAAAAAAAAATTCTGTTTTGAGATAATAATTTAGAATATACTGACAAGGAAATGAGAATGGAGAAATAGAGTGAAGATTCCTCACACTGCTGAAAGAATGCACATAGCTCTCTTTCTACAGGGACAACATGTTGGCACAGGTGAGACTAAGGTATACAGTGTAAAAATAATTTTTAAAATAAAAATTATAGGACAAATTTTTAAGCCTATGAAATTAAAGGGGGCAGACAGAGCAAATACTTTAAAAGTAAGAAAAGATGCGAGGAAGATGAATATAACAAATGTTAGGAAAACAGGTTTCAAGATGTTTTGGTTAGATAAGAGTATTCTAAGTGGATTTAAATGAGCCAAGTCCTGCTTATTAGAAGGCAGATGCATACATTAAAGGACATGCATACATTTATTTTGGGAATGTCAATGTGGTCGGTTTTATGCTCAAAAGAGTGACGCTTCCCTGGTGGCTCAATGGTAAAAAACCCACCTGCCAAAGCAAGACATGTGGGTTCAATCCCTGGGTTGGCAAGATTCCTGGAGAAGGAAATGGCAACCTAATCCAATAGTCTTGCTGGGAAATCCCATGAACAGAGAAGCTAGGCAGGCTACAGTCCATGAGATCACAAAAGAGTTGGACATGACTTAGTGACTATAAACAACAATACTTACAGCAGAGGCTAAATGCCACCACTGTGAGCTTCCTGTACATAACATTTTGGTTCTGTGGCCACTCCTGTCCTAGCAGCCCATCTTAGGCCATAAAGGGAAAAGTAACGTATCAATTTCAGGCCCCAAAACACTTGGGAAAGTTGTTATATTACAGGTAGCTCTGAAATCTCTGAACATCAACAGTACATTTCAGAATTTATGAAATTTGTTTCCTAAATTTGTAAGGTTGGGAAAATAAGGTTACCCTCTTCAAACCCCAAAGAACAATCTATTTTAACAACAAATACATGTGACTTGACAAAGATAACAAAAAATCTTTTCTGTATCTGTGACTAACTCATTATTATTATTTATGAGACTAAGAGTTTCTTAAATTCTCTAAAAGCTTCTATACATGTTTAAGAATGCTTCACGTAACCTTTCAAGAAATAGTGAGACTCAAGGCATGCTCTGGGCAGCAAAAGGCAAATGTGGCTAAAGAAAGTCACAAAAGAAACTAATGGAAAAAAGATGTCTGCACTGTGAAGATCTACTTGACAACAGCCAGAAATTCAACTAATTCACTGTCACATGAGAAGGATAAATTTTGGAAACTCTCATCTTCTAAAACTAAACTGTAACCTTTAAGAAATTATTAAAATATATTTTGAGCTAGACAACCCTAAAATTATTAAGTATTTATTTAATATGCATTTATTACATACATAATATATACTATGTATTATGAACCATCTATTATCTACTTCAGGGCAGGAAGACCTTAATCCCTACAAGAACCTACTCAATAGAAATCAAAACCTCCACTCAAGCAAGATCCACTAAATACAAGTGTGGCTTACTGAACAAGGCACTACACTGCTACACCATGCAGAACATAAAACAGAGGTTCACTCCTCTGTAAGTCACCTGGATCACGTACAGGACCAGGTGGTAAAATCAGGGAAAGACAGTACCAAGTCAAAGCTAGACTTCCCACAGCCAAACGTCTCATGTAAAGGTAAAAATCTGGGAAGTCCTTTCGAGTCTGTTTCAGTGCCTCCTGTATCACAGTGCAGTTCTTACCCTTTCTTCCCACTCTTCTTCCGGGATTCTGTGGGTGTCGGGGGCGGAGGGGAAGGTGAATGTTTCCTTTTTCGAGCATTAGCTGATGCTTTTCTATCTCTTCTCTCTGGACTTCTGACTGGCTAGGAAGAAGGAAATGGAAATAAATATCAGCCAGCTTTGCTGACGTCTCAGTTTCCATAAATCCTTGTCCAAAACTAAGATTTCACAAAGAAGATGTCAAAGCTACTAGCTCAGAGTAAATGAAAGGCACAATATAAAGCATCCTGGACCATCAGCAGCCAGAAGACTTTCCCTACCTTCCAGGTGACACACCATCGATAGACATGTAAGAACCACCCCACAGGTATTCAAACTTTGCTACAGAACAGACATGCTCAAACCCCATACAACTAAAAACTGTTCCTGTTCAAATTCTGTGTTTCGGGAAGGTGGGGGAGGAGGAGGGAAGAGAAGGGACGGGAAACATTTACAATAACCACTGGAAAAAACATGAAACACAAGCTATTAAATCAATGAAATACAAAGACTGGCTGAATAACCATGTGAAAGAGTACCAGAAACTACTCCTAGTTCATCATTAAAAGAAACAGAAGAGATGACTCAAAAGAAGTAAAATTTAATAAGCCTGCAATTTTTTATTTAAAAGCCAACCCACAGGAGTAAAACTATTCCTGTTTGCAGATGACATGATCTTACATATGGAAAAAGAATCCACAAAAACACTATCAGAGCTAATAAATGAGCTCAGTAGAGTTGTAACATGGGCTTTCCTGGTGGCTCAGCTGAAAAGAATCGACCTGCAATGTAGGAGACACTGGTCTGATTCCTGGCTCGGGAAGATCCCCTGGAGAAGGGATAGGCTACCCATTCCAGTATTCTTGGGCTTCCCTGATGGCTCAGACAGTAAAATCCACCTGTAATCCGGGAGACCTAGGTTCGATCCCTGGGTTGGGAAGATCCCCTGGAGGAGGGCATGGCAACCTACTCCAGTACTGTTGCCTGGAGAATTCCCATGGACAGAGGAGCCTGGCAGGCTATAGTCCATGGCGTCACAAAGAATCGGACGTGACTGAAAACTAAGCACAGCACAGAGTTGTAAGATACACTGATAAATCAACACACAAAAGTCAGTCTGTAGGTGATAATTATCCACTTAAAAGAACAGATCATAATAAAGACAAGACACCTAAAATGATCCAAAGTATTGTATCTGAGGTTAAAAAAAGAATCAGAGATTAAAACATCAATTAAACATCAATGTCCTCTGGTACCCTCATACCCCTTACCACTATCCATTTCCTTTCAGAAGCTCTGTAGCATCAAAGTCAGAATGTGGATTATCTTACAGGCGATCAAAGAAGTTTTTGTTTGTGTGTGGCCACAACCAAGTGACATACAGGATCTTAATTCCTCAATGAGAGACTGAACCCATTCCCTCTGCAGTGGAAGCACGGTGCCTTAACCACTGGACCACTGGAAAAATCCCCTGATCAGAGAAGTTTTAAAGAAAATCTAAACCACGTATCTCTGATTATATAGCCTGAAGTTAAAGTTTTGAAGGGGGATATTAGTTTTTATATAATCCCCCCTAAAATAAGTGAATAAACAACCTAAATCTGAGCAGGAGTAGATCTGAATATGCCAATTCAATAATGTAGTTTTTTCAGTAACAAAAGACTCGGCTTGAACTACATTAAGGAGAAACAAATCCATAAACATATAAGTGAAATGGCTGAATGGCATTGCTGACTCAATGGACATGAGTTTGAACAAACCCAGGGAGACAGTGAAAGACAGAGAAGCATGGTGTGCTGCAGTTCATGGGGGTGCAAAGAATAGGACGTGACTCAGCAAATGAACACCAACAACTTAAGTGGGGGAAGAGTAAAATTAAAAAAAAAATTTAAGTCAAATGACAAAGAAAATAGGAATTTAAAAGATATGAAAAAGACTCAACTTTTAAATATTTTCTTAAAGAATCTTCAGTGTGTGACAAACAGTTTTAGTAAGAAAGTCTCAGGGCTGAAAAAAGGTACAAAAGAACTGTATGTTCTAAATTATGTTTTAAATGTATTATGTCTCAAGGTTTTTTTCAGAAAACTAAAATACAAGACAAAAAGCAAAAGTGTTAAGTGTCCCCAGCAAAATAGACTCCTGGACTCACAGGTATCCATCTGAAAATGTCACAACCCAACACGAACACACATCAGCCTTCTTCTCAGTCTCAAGTGTTTCTCTAGTGACACACCCACTTCTAAACTTTTACCTTACAAGGAAACATGGATAAATATTTAAGTGGCTTAAAGATTAAATGTTAACTGCCAAGTTCGGCCGCCTCAAAAGAGAACTGAGCTATAACTTTTGAGACCTTTAAAGCCTACATTTTATTGTGCATGCTAATTCACTTCAGTCATCTCTAACTCTGTGCAATCCTAGACCGTAGCCCACCAGGCTCCTCTGTTCATGAGGTTCTCCAGGCAAGAATACTGGAGTGGGTTGCTACACCCTCCTCCAAGGGATCTTCCCCACCCAGAGATAGAACCTGCGTCTCTTACATCTCCTGCATTGGCAGGAGGTTTCTTTACCACTAGTGCTACCTGGGAAGCCCAACAAAGTCATTAAAAAATATTAAAACTAAACTAGTTTTCCTGTGGAAAATGATATTTAGCTTACAAAATTCATACTCAAGATCTAGAAACCAAAATCAGTTGTACCACCTTACATACTGCATGACCCACTTTAAACCTTAATGACTCTCTGAGACTGTCATGCTCCTTTTTGGGAGATGCCAGCTCCTGAAATGGTCATTATGGTCATTTAGTAACTTTTTATATACACCTGATGGCTGATGACCCTTGCTTTGTACATTAGTTTATTAATAAGATTTGATAAGATACAGGCCAAGGAAGAAAACATCAAGAGAAAAAAAATGGTGCCAAAGCAAATACCTCTTCATTCTTTGTTGAAATTCGCTGACGAAAACTCACGGGCTTCCTGTTCTCATCCACCTCATAATCCTCCTCATTCATCCATTCATTGAAAACATCAGTGTCCAAAATCCATTTTGCATGAACCTAAAATCACATTAAAGCATGAAGAGCTACGTAAATAATAAATTGCTACAGTTTTAAAGTACTCAAAATGAAACAAGCTGATTTATTATACTTAAAGCTTTAACTACATATAGTTTAAAAATATAAGACTACTAACGACACGAGTGGCAACTTAACCATGTCTAATTTTTATTCCATGTCTTTGTGTAAACAGTAAAATAGCATCACAAGTTTTGTGTGCACTGAGGTTTTGATAATCAAGACCCTTAAAGTTTATGATCATGTCCTCTTTTATTTCATTTCATTAAGATATAACTGAAAAATAAAAGTGAAGGCGTTTAAGGTGTACACTGTGATTTGACATGTGTACCCTTTGTGACGGATTCCCTGCCCCAGTGAATCCATCACCGCACATACTTGTATCACGTGTGTGTTAGTATGAACATAAGAGAACATTTAAGTCTACTCAGCAAATTTCAAGTCTAAAATACACTGCTTTCAACTTTTTTCATATTTGACATTAGCTCTTCAGACCTAATTCATCTTGCAGTGAAAACTGGTATTCCTATTTCTCTTACTCCCCAATCCTTGGCATCCACTTTTCCACTGTTTCTAGGAGTAAATTTTGTATTCCACATATGTGATACCATATGGTATTCGTATTTCACTATGTGGTTCATTTCACTAATCGCTGCATCTTTATCTTCAAAAAAATCAGTGAGAAAAACATTCAAAAACAGAAGGCCCAAGATAATCATTTCCTTATGCATAAAGGATGTGTCTATATTTATACATTCAATAACATTCTAAGTAATTACAAAAGATAAATTTTAGTTAAATTTCAAATGTCACAGCATTTGAAAATTTAATAGTTTTTCAAAGTACTGAAAAGAATATATATATTTTAAAAGCAGAGCGGAAGATTCACATTGTACATTCTTTACTATCCAGCAGACCTTGGTAGAATTCTCTTGAGAAAGTATGTTAGGACAGTAGGGACACTAACAATAATCTGTGCCAGCCATCCTGCTGAACACCTTACAAACAATATAATCTCATTTAATCCCTCTAAAGCAATGCAGGTTAGCCTCTCCAGTTTTCCAATGAGCAAAAGCGACAGTGTCAGCAAGCTGCCCAATTACTTACCCTACTAGAGAGAAAACTTAGGCTTGCACTGAGTTCTGCCTAAGCTCTTAAACGACTATGCTCTATTAATCTTTCTCATAAAAATACCTTCGCCTCAGAATAATATTAATAGGTTGTATAATCTTACTTAAAACCAGGCCAGTTTCCTTACCTATAAAATGATACTGTGGTAAACTGCTATCAAGCCCAGTTCTAAACTTGTGATTTAGTGTATTAAGTTCTAAACATCTATGCAGAGTACATCATGCGAAATGCTGGGCTGGATGAAGCACAAGCTGGATCAAGGTTTCCAGGAGAAATATCAATAACCTCAGATATGCAGATGACACCACCCTTGTGGCAGAAAGTGAAGAGGAACTGAAGAGCCTCTTGATGAAAGTAAAAGAGAAGACTGAATAAGTTGGCTTAAAACTCAATATTCTATGTAAGTTCACTTTCTTTTCAAGTTTTCAATGAGAGAATGGTTTGGATATAACCTCTTCAGTTACATTTAAAGGTAGTTTTTGTTGTTGTTTTTTAAAATCATCTTCCCTGAAGATAATGGGACAACACAAATATAGAGGGAATTGACATTCTTTACTGCAAGGCCAGATAGTGAACATTTTAGGCTTGCAAGCCATATGTTCTCCAGGTCTATTCAACTCTGCTGCTACAGTGTGAAATCAGCCACAGAATATATATAAATGAATGGGTTTGGTGATCTAATAAAATTTTACATGCAAAAACAGGTGCCTTTAATTTACCCAGGAGGATACAATTTGCCAATTTTTGTCAAAGGGAAACATAGTTTTATCCAATTGACACTCCATATACCAGATTTAGTAGAGGAAAACATTTCAAAATGTATAATTACTATAGATTATTCTGAGATGATCAGTGAAATCTGAAGAGAAGTATACAACTTTACTGATATAAAAGATCTAAATAAATAGGGAGATAAATTGCTTCCACAAATTGAGACACTCAATACTGTAAAGACGTCAGTTCTCTCCAAGTTGTTCTATAGTTTAAATGTAATTCCAATCAAAACTTCAATGAGTTTAATATGGACCTCAACAAACTGATTCTTAACTTTATACAAAAGTGCAAAGACCCAAGAGACTCCTGAAGAAAAAAGTGGGAGTACTACTCAGAACAAATCAAATAATTAAACTTCGTAACTGTCAAGAAACAAACCACAGCTTGTATAAAAGCTTACTTTTGACAGAAATGGCATGGATCATTGGGAGACAAATCCAGGTTCAATATCTTCCCACCCTGAACGGAGAGCTGACCTAACACCACATCAAGAAGAAATCTTTCCTACATCGTAACACGTTAAAAAATTAAAGCTCTATACACAAAATGCAAAACTAAAGAGTATAATTTTTAAAGATGATATAGGAAAATATCAAGATGACCTCAGTAGCAAAAAAACAAAAAGCTAAGCTTACTAGGAAAATCTATTTTTAACACAAGTAATGATGACATAACCATGCATGTTCTTATGCAGAATATCTAAATAACATCCACAAAGAAAAAGACAATGCAATGGAAAAAAGCAGGAGGCAGAAACAAGCACTTCATAGAAGAAACACCGGAAGCCAAAGAATTCATGAAAAGGTGACAAAGCTATTTGCCACAGATGTAGAAAACAAGCACACGGTTACCATGGGAGGAAGGGGGAGACTGACATGGACACACCACTATACGTAACACAGGTAATAAGCACCTATTGGATGACACAGGGAACTCTGCTCAATACTCCGTAATGACCTATATGGAACCAGAATCTAAGAAAGACTGGATAGATGTATAACTGATACATACTCTGCTGTACAGAAGAACACAATCCTGAAAATCAACTATGCTCCAATACAAATTTATTTTTAAAAAATGACCAGGTCAAGCGGCAACAATGAAATATGAACAGTAGACTAAAATACCTAAAGACCCATTCCATATGCATCTTTACCTCAAATGATTTGGAAAAAATATTTATATGCAAGTATCAAATATAAATAGTAACTCAAAAAGGGAGTAAAATGTTAACAGGCAACTGTGGATAATGGGTATTCAGGTATGCCATATACTATTCTTTTTCTTACAACTTTTCTGTAAGTTTGAATCATTTCCAAATTAAAAGTTTATTTACAACAAAAAGTAATTTTTGCTAACTCCATATGGAATCTAAAGCTCAAAGGCTATCTCTCTGAAGGTCACACAATTGGAAACAGGCTGAACCAGGTCTAAAATATAACACTTTGATCCAATTCCAAGTGTTGCTTATCCTATATAAAAGTCAATAAAAATCATGTAAAATCACTCATGGAAAACAGAGCTACCTGTAAAAATACTAGGACAGGGACATTACAAAAAGAGTTTGGAACATCTTTTGTCCCAGAAAGTACGAGGTATGCAAAAATGAATCAAACAGTGCCAGAAGATCACAGGAGGCAGCCTAAAGGAGTTTCCACTGGCCAAATTCAGATAATTCATCAAAAGCGAGGAGCACTGTCAGTGTTCTGTGAGTGCCCGCAGAGCGCAGACACATGAAGGAGAAGGGGGGACCTGTCCCTACTGCGAAATGCCACCTGCAGACAGACAGCATCATTCGCAGGAACTACTCATCAACGAGCAAACCTTCAGACAGAAATTCAATTTTTAAAAAAGGGTATTTCTGCACTCTCAAAGTTTTCCCCTATAAAATATCTTAAATGTTGATGAGAAAAATGGTAATGTTACAGTGAGAAAAGCAGGCAGACAGTATCTTAACAAACAATCCAACTATCAGCCATAATGGGGAAAATGGACAATAGGAGATGCCCAGTATGATGCACGGAGGAGGATACAGTATTAGGTATGGAATACTGCAGCCCAAGTGCATAGTTTGAACATAATAATGAGGAAACATACAAACTAAAATTCAAGGACATTCTAGAACTGTAACAACAACTAACCTACGTATTTCAAAAATGACAATGTCACAGAAGAAAAAATAAAGCAGCTGAAAGTTTCAGATTAAAATAGAATAGAGATGTAACAACTAAATGTAATGTGTAATCCTGAATTGGATCCTGGATCAGGGTAAAAACTTAAATATACTATAAAGCCTACTGTATCAACGGGACAATTCGTGAAAATGGAATACAGGCCCTGTATCAGATAATACATTATTTCAATAATAAGAGGGGAATCTGGAAGAAGAATATAAAACAGTGCTTTGCTTTGTACTATTCTTGCAACTTTCAAAATTTCCACATTAAAAGCTGAAAACATTATAATAGAAATGAACAGTAAGACAAGTCTATATAAAGTCATGCAAGCACTGCTCCTAGCCTTCCTAAATGACATCAACAATGTTCAACTCCACTTCTAACACTCCTTTCTCAATATCTCAAATTGCAATCTAACTTGCTTTGAGGTGTCCTCAAACATCATTGCAGACATCTAATCTAAGACCTGGATAATGAGGTCTTCAAGACCATAGGTATCTCTTAATAGGATGATAAGAAAGGTCATCACTCTGCATTTATCTCTTTAAAACACGGTTGTTGAGAACACCTAAGAAGAGCTATTAACTTATGAAACAGTAAATTTTGTTTTTACTTTTTAAAAAATTCTGTTTTAAAAAAGATCTCGTACCTTCCATGGTTTTTCTGGAATCGGTGGATCTTCAATTTCTGCATCAACATCATTACTATGGACCCAAGTATCATAGCTATAAAAAAAAAAAAAAGGAAAAAGAAATTAGAACCCAAATTCATTCACTTTGATCTAGAGGTAAAAACACATTTTAGAAATACTGTTAGGATCCAGTAATAGCAAATTATCACCTTCTTTTGTCTCTAACACTCTAACAAGAAAACTCTCCTGCAGAGGTCTACAGTAATCTTCACGTCGTGATACCCAAAGGTTAAGCCTCTGTGCACAGAATTTTAACATGTTAACCACTCCTCAAAGGATGTCCCTTACTTGTCCTCTAAGACAGAGCTATTATCTGGCACTCCTTCTGGACACTAGCCTCTCCTCGGTCTCTATGGCTAGTTTCTCCTCTCCTCCCAAACTTCTTTAACACTGAAGCCCCAAGTTTCACTTTCTGGAATAATCCCGCACCTATTCAATCCCTTGATGACCATCTCATGCAGTTTCACGGCTTCAGACATACCCTGATGACTTGAAATCTTGTATCTGCCTATCTGTCCTCTTCTCTGAACTCGGGACTCATAAATTCAATCGCCAATTCTACATCTCTCACTATACGTCAGATAAAGCTGCCAAACCTAATACACTCAGAAGTCAACATATAATGCCATCCCAACCCCAACATGACCTAGCAAAAAATCCCAATTCCATTTTTCTTGTTGTTATGGGCCCAAATCCTTGGACGATATCCTTGACTTCACTCTCAATTACCCCTATCATCAAATTATCAACAACTTCTACCACTTCTACCTTCAAATTGTGTCTGGAATCTATCTAACTTCTCACACTTCCACTCTGGGGCAAAGCCCTTGGGATTCCATTTTTCACAGAACAAGCAGAGCAGTTTCTTTTAAAAGCTGTCAGTCCATACCACTCACTGTTTAAAACCTTCCAACTTGCACTGAACTCAAGAGTTAAGTCAAAATCCTTACACTGGTTTGCCAAGGCTTCATGATCTGGTCCTATGACTTCATCTCCTAGAACTCCCTCTCACTCATGTTATACTCAACCCACAAGGGCTTTAGTAATGTGCTTTAAATACACCAAGCGGGGGGTCCCTTCATACCCTTTATATATGCTCCTCACTACCCATATATCCATCTAGCTCACTCCCTCCTATCTTCAAATGTCTCTGTTCAATGGTTCTCTTATTAGTTAAATCCAACACACTGATATAAATTACTCTCCTCCCCCACTACAATTTTTAAATAAGAATAAAATTACCTGCCAAGTTACCTACTTTATCAATGCTCCTATATTGGCCAATAAATCATTATAGAACAAAGTCATAACTAAATGAAATATAAATACGGTAACAAGCACTGGCTGGCTTTAGCCACTTCTCAAAAGCTGGTTCAAAAGCATTTGGAACAAGTATAGCTCAACATGCCTATAAATAGCACTGTGGTAAGTTTTCTAGGAACATTTAAACATGAACTGGAGGAAAAAAGTTCTTCTGCCAAATAATTAACAGGTAAAGATTATGATGGTGATTAAAACTTACATTCTTACATTCTTTAAGTCTTAGTGAGAAAATGCTGCCCAAGAAGTGAGGGCACAAACTAAGTTACTAAAGACAGTGAACTAACAAGGTCCCTTGGGAAGATAAGACATGAGCTAGCCATTCCAATCTATTTGATATATAAACAAAAGGCTAGCAAAAAGGCTAACATGTCTTATAAAGTGTTAACTATAAAATTCGTTTCAATCCTATGCTTTACGGAGCTTGTCATAAATTTGAGTTTCCACCTAAGTGTTTCAAACTCCAATAGTTCCTGTGATAGTTCTTGTAAGTTTAATAGTGCCGTGAATACCTAAAGCCTTGAGATAAGAAATGTTCTCTAGAAAGAATTTACCTAAATATTATTTAAAAAAAAATGTTAGTTCATGTAAAGTGGTCAATTATAGTTCAGAAAAGGTTGACAAGCAAGCTAACTTCATCTTGGTTCTAATTAACTCAACTTGTATAAAAACTGTTCTTTAAATTTTTAAGATAACCAAAAAATGTATTTCTCTCCAAAAAAATATATTTGCAAGTTAAATAAAGTCACTCAAACAGATTAACTTAAAAACACCACATAACCAAGACATTATGTCTCCAGATGAAGAACCCATACCTATGCAGGTTTTGTTCCTTTCCTAAACTGAAATAGATTCTGATCAACTCTAGGCCCAGAGAATGGAGAAACATTCAAACACATCACAGTGACGCCATAAAAAATCCCAGTGTGGTAAAATCTGCATGACAAACAACCCAATTTCTTGAGTAATACACTGTAAGGAGGGGTGAAGACACAGGGAGAACCCACAGGGAGAACTGAAAAATACTTAAGAAATAAATCGACACAAGATGTGTTTAAATTCTAACCAACATCAATCTTATCAATTAATCAAATGTACGTGTCTCAATGATTTGACATTAAGGAATTCCCTGAAATTTTTTAGGTTTGACACTGGCTTTGTGCTTATTTCTTAAACAACAACAACAACAACTTATCTTTCAGAAATGCATACTAAAATATTTATAACGGAAATATTGAAATGATGTCTTGGATTTGCTCACAAAAATGTGGTAGCAAAGGTTAAAAATGGATGTGGATACAGGTGAAAGACGACTGGTCTAACATGAAAAACCCACAACAGAGTCTGTTCACTTGACAAAAGGGAAATGAACACGTGAACAGCTCTGCCACAGGCTGAAGATAAAGGACATGAAAGGTTATCCTTTGTCTACATTCCCTCTATGCAGCCATAATATTAAATAACAAGAGCCACTATTTTTACTGACATAGGTTCTTGTTTATAACATTAATTCACATTTAGATACTGAAATACAGTATGAGTTATGATACATGCTTCATTTTATACATAATTTAATCCTTAATAAAGAATCCATAAACTGAAAAATAAAATGACTTATTTTTTAATAAAATGGCCTATTTTTAAAAAATAAATAAAACTAACAAGTCATTAAAATATCCAGAAGAAATATTCATTTCCTAAAGGAAACAAATCCAAATTAGCAGTCAGTATTAGACTGATTACTGAAAGACTGTCTTGACAAACACAGCAAACTTATCAGTTTAAGATAAATAAAGCCTGTGAACTCCACTGAACTCAATAAACACGAAAGTCAGTAAGAGAATACTCAACAGAACTGAGTTCAATGACTAAAACAAATCAACAAAATTGTTACTACTCAGAAAGCAAAACTGTATATATATAACTGACGAAACTGTTTATATACCAGGTCTAAGGACATTTCACCATTACCTGTCAGGGTAAAACCCCCAGTGCACCAACACCTGCTTGTCTTTTCTCATCACAGGTCTCAACCACTCTTCTGAAAGGGAAAAAGAGAAAAAATTTTAGTCAATCTGACAGAAGAGATGAATCAACTATTTCTTGAACTTAATTTCTACCTAGAGTTTTTGGTTTGCTAGAAGCTCCTCCAAAAATTCCTTATTAAGGGGAGGTTTTTCAGTGGTTATTCAGACTTATTAGATTCCAGGTCTATTATCCATCACTCTTGATAAAACCAACTGTCTACTTCAGTAAAATACTACCCCCCACCTGCCTATTTGTCGCCAGATCCACCCAAATCAAGACCACTATGTTCTTTACAGCTTCCTTTCCCACACAGAACCTCTCCTTCATTTTTCTGGTAAGCTTTGCAATCATGACACATCTTTCTATGTGTAAGCCATGCTTCAGCTCCTTGACGAAGGTTTTACCAATTGCTCTTTTCCCTCCAGATTCACTTTCTCTGGTATCCTACAGCACTCCATAGTGCAATATCAGAAGTTTTAGCAATAATACTTGATTATATGTGAATGACTTCCTGTCAATTTAGCCCGCCCAACAAGAGTGTAAACAATGACCTAGTGTAGATACCTTCAAGTTTCCTGAACAAAGAGATGCACATGTATATAATAAGATGATTCTTCTTGATTTAATCATAGTGGAATCATATCTGCATTTCAGTACTTGTTATGATTCCTTTGGTAGCTTAGAAAATTCTGGTAGCTTAAAAAACTCATTTCCAGTACTAAAAAGGAACTAATGAGATGATAAGGCCCTTGAATCTGACATAACAGCAGAACAGAAAAACCAAATGAAATCAGCTAAGTAAAACTGGCTTCTCATTGCCAACATCAACAGGAAATAGCCCCAGCTTCACTGACTAATACCATGAAGTCCACAAACCTATAGGACAGGTTTCTGTCTCAACTAATTCAGTGTTAATGGGAAACCAGCATACTCTGAAAGCCTGGGCACCCACAAATCAGAGTTCACTCAATGGCTTGATGCAGCAACAGCAAACTTGTCGTACGGCAGACAGACACTAGAGAGAGTAAGAGATTATAATTTCCTGAAAGAGAAACTAGCAAAGCTCTCTGAGAAATCATATACTCAAGCCCAGAAACTGTCTGATGGATGCCAGGTCTCAAGCTGAGCTGATCTGTGCAAGTCTTTGCCTATATCAAGCCAGGCCATAAAGACCGAGAGATGCAGCTCTTTATCCAAATGCACAAAACACAGCAGGAAAAAAAAATACAGGAAGTAAAAGGGAAAAAGGTCCAATCAAAGGAATGAAATGAATCGATCGTAAAGAAACATCTATGGATTACCTGACAAATTCAAAATTATCATTTTAAAGAAGCTCAAAGTACTACATGAGAACACACTTAAAACAACTAAACAAAACTAGGAAAACAACGTATGAACAAAATAAGAATAATCAACAAAGAGATTCTGGAGTTTAAGATTATAAGAATGAAACTGAAAAATTCTCTAGAGGGGTTCAACATCAGACTTGGCCAATCAGAAGAAAGAAAGCAAACTCAAAAACTGGTGGTTTGAGGATACATGTATATGTATAATGGAATCCCTCTGCTGTACACTTTCCAATATAAAATTTCAAAAGTTCTTAAAAACTATAGTCATTTAAAATTATCAAGTCAGAGAACAAAAAAAATTAAGAACAGATATGAAAGCCTAAGGGGCTTTTCTATCTAAATAATTTATTTTGAACAATATTTAGTCTGTTTTCCTCTTCTAAACAGTATCTCAATTTTTTAAAATTCTCTTTTCTTCTCTGAGGAAGTACACATTCTTTCTGCTAAAAGCTGTAATTCGACCCATGTTCTTAAACCAATCCCTTTATTCCTACCAGGTCTTAACTCAACTATGTGCTCTGCCCAGAAATATACTGTAAAGCCACCAATGAAAGACACAACCGAAACCATCTCTGATGTCTTTTCCCTGCCATAAATTCTGGGGCAATGGTGATCTTCCACCAACTCCACAACTTGCTCTCATTTGCAAGTTACTGAAATTTCATTCTCAAAGGTTATCAATTATTTCCTGATTGACCAAATGCCTTATATCAGGCTTTACTTTCTTGTAGAAAAATTCCACTGCCCACTGCTTGTATTTGGAAATGTTTTCCTTATCTTCCATTGACTGTTAAAGATATGGACCATCCTGGTTTGCCACTTGACTCATCTCCTGTGCTCTCCTGATATGTGGACTTATCCCAGACAGTGGTTACACATGCCCTCCTCCAGCGATTTGAGACCTTCCCAATGGATCCTGTTCTCTAACCAGCTTCCTTGTATCAGGTATCCCAGGAATAGGCTCCCAGGAAAATTCTACTACTACAGCCAATAGCTACATGTTTTTCTTCACCAAACCATCAAAATTTGTTTACCCTCTGCTTCACTCACCAAATAAAAACAAAACTCTTTAAATCAGACTCATGTTCTCTGACCTACTCACTCTTATTCCCACTGTCCTGATACACAGTCAAACTCTGCCACTTCATTTTCCTCAAATTTCATAATTTATTACCTTTATGGTTTTATTTTGTGCCCCCTTTAGCATACCATATTCAAAATATTACTAATATCTTAAATATCACCTTTTATTTTAAACTTAAGTAATCTATATAAAAGACATACTGCATTTGCAAGAGTTTTACAACACGGTTGTAATGTGCTGTGGCTGGTATTGTTATCATCTACAGTTACCTAAAACGGTATATGTAATAAACCCAACACAGAGCTTTGCTGAGAGTCAAGATTTACTTGTCAGCTTCTCTAAGGTAAATCCTATAGTGTGAAGAAGCATATCTTACATTTAAAAATAGCTTCCAATATATTAAAATTAAAATGCTATCTCCTAACAATTACTGTAACTACTGACAGCAACATACCAAACAACCATCAGTATGTAGTAATCAAGGTTGTGTTAAACAAAGGAGAAAAACAAACTAGCATGAATAAGAAATCTAGATGTAACAATTACAGTTCAAATCTTTTGTAAAAGGTAATTTTTTTCAAAAAGTTCATAAGCTAAAAGTTCCACACCAGCTTTACTGGAGGAGAGTTAGCCAACAATAGAATGCTATATACACAGCTAATTCACCACCTCCATCTAGTGGAAACCAACTGCTATTACCTAAAAGGATAAAAATCTGAGAAACCACCAATTAAACCAGGAAGGCAGAGAGAGGTTTCACGCTTTATAGAAGTATCATAATCACAGAGCTAAAATTATGACTGTTACAAAACCAAATCAAGATTTCTGCATCAAAACGGATAATGAAAAGACCTAAATGTCATAGCTAAACTATAAAACTCTTAGAAGAAAGACAAGTGTAAAACTTCGTGACTCTAGATTTAGAAAATGGTTTCCTACATTTGACACCAAAAGCACGAGCAAGCAAGCAACCAATCTAACCTCTTACAACTGTAGCATCTGTTGGATCTGTAGTGATGCCCCCTTCCATTCTTGACATTCTTCTTTCTCTTTCTGTCGCTTATATGCCACATGATTTTGTCTTATTAGCTTTTTCTAAGAACCGTTTCTGACACTGCTCATCATCTTGCTATTACTGCTTTCTAGTTCATTACGTTTTGCCCTTGCCTTTGTTTCTCTTAAATTCTTGAGATAAATTTCTTGTGAACCACTGAATTTTCAGTCTTTTTTCCTAATACATCCATTTAAAGATAAAATTTCCCTCTGAGCATAGCTTCGCTGCATCCTACAAAATTTAATGTTCTCACATTTTATTATTCACTTCATAATTATTCAGCTGCAAAGTTTTCCCATTTCCATTATAGTTTCTTCTTTGACCCATGCATGGATTATACGGCAATATGTTTCTTAACTTCCAAGCATACAAGGATTATCTGGTAATTTTTGTTATTGACTTCTAGCATAACTGCACTGGTCAGGAATAAACACTCAGCATGGGGTAATTAGTCATTCAAATCTGATATAATTTGACTTTTCATATAGATGTCCTAAAGGGATATGATGTGCTTACCAGAGATTTGATCCCTATAAGAGATTTCTCAATCTAAGTTAGTTAACCTGGTTGATTAACTCACAGCTTGTTTCCCAACTTTCCAACCTTTGAAAGAATGGTTAGCACAAATCTTTGTAAAAGGTACAAAATCAGTTTTCATAGGTCTAATGAACTCTGGCCAATGACAAAATTAACTTTCATGACAGTCAAGTTAAAGATCAAAATCTGAATCACTACAAATTCACCAAACTAAAATATTGCTGAGGGGCCCTGTTTAGGCAGTAAGCCAATCTTCCAAGAGATATTCCTCTATCTTGCAATTTCTCTTAATTTTCAGAACACAAGAGGTACGGCAAACATTAACAAAGTTAGTATATAAGGCTGGCCTAGACTTAACCACCAGATAATGATTACCAACAAAGAAATAAGTCTAATGATTAGAAAACTGGATGTCACAGAGTTAGCTTGCCAATCATAACTCAGCAAAAATTAAAAACCCCTATGAACTTAAATTACCGATTAAATTTATTTGATACTTAAAAGTCTCTTATCTTTAGAAAGCTGGCTATATTGTTTAAACCACTTGAGATAATTTAAAAATCTAGTGAAATATAGTTTCTTAGTTCATAACCAAAAACTAACTTACCATCCTCTTGTGAGGAAGGATATGGATAAACGTGGTGGGAAGCTTTTGACTTCTCATCAGTAAATGTTCCCTGGAAAGCAAATGAACAAGTAATGTAAAAATAAAACATATGACAAATAAACTATGAGATGCCAGATGCAAACTGCCTGGGAATTACAGGGGCACTGTTCTACATCTTAAATTTAACAGCACTTTTTTAAGACTACAACATTTTTATTATTTTTAGTCAAGGAAAGGGATAGTGATTAACAAGAAGAAACAAAAATTATCTGTAGACAGTTTTTATTTTGTATAGGAAAATAATGCTAATTTATTAGCTAGCTCTTGGCTAATTCTCTTCAGAACTCTCTCTCTGGGTAACTTTATCAGTAATTTGAATACCTTCAACTAATTTTGCAAGCTATCTGGAAGTCATCACAAATTATCAATGTTACCTGAAGTGAATCAATTCAAGTTTAAGGCCATGAGTCATAAGCTAGGGCCACATACATACAAGATGGACATCTGACTTCACTCCAGTATGTATGTATGCTACTGCTGCTGCTGCTAAGTCGCTTCAGTCGTATCCGACTCTGCACGACCCCATAGACGGCAGCCCATCAGGCTCCGCCATCCCTGAGATTCTCCAGGCAAGAACACTGGAGTGGACTGCCATTTCCCTCTCCAATGGATGAAAGTGAAAAGTGAAAGTGAAGTCGCTCAGTCGCGACCCCATGGATGCTACTGCTGTCTTAAGTCAATGATAGAATGCTGAAGTCAAGTTCTGGCTAAGCCACAGCTAGAATACCACATATAGTCTAGAACATGACATGGAAGTCATCTATTTTTATTTTATTATTATTATTTGGGGGGTGGGGGGAACGTACAGGATGCAGGATCTTAGTTCCCCAACCAGGGATAGAACCCATGCTCCCTGCATTGGGATCCCAGAATCTTAACCACTGAACCACCAGGGAAGTCCCATGACTTGAAGTCACTTACACACAAAAAATGCTCACTCTTGGGACTTCACTGGTGGCCCAGTGGCCAAGACTCTGTGCTCCCAGTGCAGGGGGCCTGGGTTCAATCCCTGGTCAGGGAGCTAGATCCCATACACTTCAACTACAGATCCCACATGCTGCACCCAAGATCCAACTTGGCCAAATAAATAAATGCTTTTTAAAAAATGCTTATTATAGAAACCATAAAAATGACAAGAAGTCTTAAAATCAGGTATAAGTAGCACATTAACATACTACCTAATTTTGTCTTTGACAATGAGTATTTACTAAATATCCCAATCAGAAAGCACTATAATGCAATTTCCAATGAAGGAAACTGTAAGCCTCTCAGACTCAGGGCCATCTAAGAATGACTCTTGCGCTTGTGCATGCAGAGTCGTGCCCAGCTCTTGGCAACCCCGTGGACTGCAGGCCACTGGGCTCCTCTCTCTATGGAACTTTCCGGACAAGAATACTGGAGTGGGCTGCCATTTCCTACTCCAGGGGATCTTCCTGGCCCACGGATCAAACCTGTATCTCCTGCATGGGCAGGCAGATTCTCTACCACTGACCCATGTAAAGATGAAATAGCCACCAAAGAAGGCAAAGAATTCACAATCATCAGAAGCATCAGAGCACACTTCTAACAGCCGGAGGAAAGGTTAAAGAGGGAATGTCAGCAACTAATGTGCGAGGCAGCAGTCGGAAGAACATACTACTGAGGACTCTGGCCTCTAGAGTCCATCAGACAGGCCTGGGTTTGCACCCTAGCGCTACCTTGCACTTCTTAACATGACATGGGGCAAGTACCCAATGTTTTTGTGCTTCAGTGTCTTCTGTGAAATTAAGTTGTAACAAAACATTTTTTACAAGAATTTTGTTAGGACTAGGTTAACAGACACAATGAGCTAAGAACAGTGACACGCACACTGTAAGTGATCAATCAATAGAGTTATTAGAGCATTTTAAATGCTTGAGCAAAGGCCTGATCATCTGATCTTAGTATTACTTTCACAGAATGTTAGGGAAGAGATCTTGAAACCAGGAAGCTCTTTTTATCTCTCTGGAGGTTATCCTTAGAAAACAATCACCGAGTCAGATTTCCTAAGAACTATGACACCTAAATGTTCAACATTAAATTGCAGGAAAACATATAAACTTTTCCCAGGATGATTTCAGAGCAATAAGAGTGTATAATTTTAGCTTGAAAGCAGAAACCCACTGGTTAACTTGTTCCATTTATGCCCTCTAACATTCCACCTGTAATTAGGATACATTTGGCAGTCACTCCAAAAAAGAATCTAAAAGAAAAAAGGTTAAGTGACTTGTTCAAAGTCATAATACTAGTTAAAAAAAAAAGAATTCCATTTCAGACTGCTTGATCTAAAGCCACCTTCCTATCACTCTTCTCTTTTGTACAGATGTTATAGGTAAGAAAAAGACTGTTCTAAATTGCCAATTTTTAGAAGTACAATATCAGAGGGATTTCCCTGGTGGTCCACTGGTTAAGAGTCTGCTTCCACTGCAGGGGGCACAGGTTTGACAACTTGGTTGGGGAACTAAGATCCTGTATGCTGCACATTACAGCCAAAAAATTAAAAAAGAAAATATAGGTGGCCATTTTCAACTCTGTGGTGATCTAAATGGTAAGGAAATCTAAAAAACAGGGGATACATGTATATGTGGGCTTTCCTAGTGGCTCAACACTAAAGAATCGACCTGCCAATGCAGTAGACATGGGTTCCATCTCTGGGTTGGGAAGATCCCCTGGAGGAGGAAATGACAAACCCACTCTAGTATTCTTGCCTGGGATATCCCACGGACAGAGGAGTGTAGTGGGCTACAATCCATGGAGTCACAAGAGTCAGACACAACTTGGCAAGTAAATAACAATATCGTGTATATGTACAGCTGATTCACTCTGCTATATAGCAGAAACTAACACAACATTGTAAAACAATTATACTCTAATAAAAATTAATTTTAAAAAAGCAGTATTAGGAATATTTGCTTTGAGAACTTAATAGACAACTTTAATAAATGCTAAAATATAATTCAACCAGCAATTTCTCTTGCAGCAGGAAAAAAATAAACAGATATTTCATGAGGTTTCTCAACCAATTCTAACGTGGTAAAACTTTGTCATTCAAGTGATGTTGCTTCAAAAAATTATCTTGAGTGTCCTCAGCTAGTTTACCATGACAAAGATCTGCTTACAGTTTAGCCACTATGTAGTCACAGACCTATACATGCATAAATACCCAAGGTCTTCACCACAATAAAGTTAGAGAAAGGAACTGAAGATGTGAGAAGATAGCACTGGTACATGTAAACCAAGGGAAGGGAAGTTTGTGGAGAAAACAGAATCTTCCAGTCATTTTTTTCAAAGCTACAAATATAAATACAATCCATATAATGGGAGAAAGGCAGGTTTACTTGAAGTAATATTCGACCTTCACCTACCAATAACTGTGTCACTAGCTCTCACTGTTTGACTTTGTAATTACAGGGAGGCACAGTACACTGGTCTCTTTAACTCTAAAAAGACATATTTCATTGTAAGACTGTTATGAATCCACACCAATGACTTTCTTAAATGCTACTCCAGGAAACAGCCATGTATCAAATCATCACATTGGACACCTTCAATTTATAACGTTATGTATCAATTATATCTCAATAACGCTAGTGGAAAAACGCTATTCTAGGCTAAGAACTGGAGGCAAGGGGAGAGAGAAGAAAACTTGGGACTATAAGAACCCAAAGAGAGGAACTTTCACTTTATGCACATATATATAGAAATCAAAAGATATAATTTATAGCTGAGATTCACAAGAATTCTATATACACAATGTTTCTGAAGTATATTGAAGTATCATGTATATTACCTGATGTCGTTTGATTATATCTTTCAATTTGTTAGCCAACTTCAGATCAATGTCTGGAATGAGGTAGATGTTGGGTCTGGCCAGACAATTGCTCTGAGGGAAAAAGAAGACATTTCCAAATTCTGAGTTTTGAAATAACGTCACATTATTTATCCATTTACCTTAATGACAAAAGTTGGCACTCAAAGCCATACTGCTTAAAATAGGAAGACATACTTTGCTGCAGCATGTAACAGCTTTATTTCAATACAAAACCCAGGTGTTCAGCAGGCTACTTAATGCCATTCACTGATCAAAAAACTGCTAAGACTCATGACCTAGAGAAATTCATTATACTTTTCATTAAGGCATTATACTGATAAATTAATCCTAGTCAATTTTACCTGGACTCGAGAGTCTAAGTCTCATGTAGCATTTTTACCTAACCTGGGGGTGGAGGGATGCCCATTTTGGTTTCTCATTTAATTTACTTAAAATATAAAAACTGATTATAGTTGTCCCATTTCTAATCTTATGAATAGCAATGATTAAAACATGCACATTAACTCCCCAAATCATCACCAAAAATTAGCCAAGATACAAAAACTGCTCAGTTATTTCTCTTAGTTAAGAGCCCATGAGAAAAGTTTCAGGAATTAAATTTATGATAATACCCAGCAGAATTGCCAGTCGCCTCTCCCCACGAAGGTTAATTCAGTGATTATTAAAAATTACTTATTAGTAAAAACACTAAGAAAGAAAAGAAAATTAAGTGTTCTCTTCTCCAAGTTATAATCTAGTTGGGGAAATAAGATTTCTATTTATGGTACAACCATGAAGGTACAACGGAGAAGGAAGTGGCACCCCACTCAAGTACTCTTGCCTGGAAAATCCCATGGACGGAGGAGCCTGGTAGGCTGCAGTCCATGGGGTCACAAAGAGTCGGACACGACTGAGCGACTTCACTTTCACTTTTCACTTTCATGTATTGGAGAAGGAAATGGCAACCCACTCCAGTGTTTTTGCCTGGAAAATCCCAGGGACAGCAGAGCCTGGTGGGCTGCTGTCTATGGGGTCGCACAGAGTCAGACATGACTGAAGCGACTTACCAGCATGAAACAAATCCAAAGAAAATGACTGTATAAACAAAGGACTATTAGGATGAAAGAATGTTCATATTAAATATGAAAGATCTAAATAATGGATTAGTGAAATTACTAAAGAAAATATTATGAATTATTTACCATGTTTAAGAAAAATATTTGTATGTGACAGAGTCATGACATAGTCATACCTTATAGCTCTAATCCCCAAAAATCATAAAAATAATACAATAATACATTTCAGGAAACTTTTCTCCCTTTGATCTTTGAGCTAGAATAAAGCTAATCTTAGAATTAAAAGCATATTAAAGGAAAAAAGTTTTAACAATCAAATTTTCTGAGTTACCTGAACCAATGTTTTTTCAATGTTCATAAACATTTCAACATTACGATCCATTCGGGATGGATTCTGCAGATCAAACCTCCGCCTGTAAGCAAAAAATCATTAGTTAATTTGTCTCCTACCTAAAACAAAAGTGAAAACTTGGTTTTAGTACCCAATACAAATGAGCTCAAAAGGTCTGGATACTAAAATAGCACTCTACAAAATGTGTAACATATTTTCTTGGCAGTATGAGAAATCAGTGTCAACACCATCATAAAACATTACATTTAATGATATTCAATCTACTCCAGTCAAAATGAACTACCAAATTCAAGAAGCATCCCCCGTTTTCTGTAAATCTAAGATATTTTACATCATATATAAAAGTAATCCACAGATCCAAAGGCAGTGAACTACTATACCATTCTCCAAGTATATGGAAAGTCTGTCTACTTTATCTATGCCTAAAAGTCATCTGTTCAAAGTCAAGAGTGTCTATAAGGCTCTAACTACTACTGTCCCAAATGTGGTAAAATTCATCTATTTACCTACACTTCAACTCCTTCCCGAATGTTTCTTTATCTAAGTACCTAAGCATAACATGTTACTGTTGTCTTTACCTATTCTTAGTAATTTCCAGAGATTCAGTTCAGTCATGTCCTGACTCTTTCCGACCCCATGGACTGCAACATGCCAGGCTTCCCAGTCCATCACCAACTCCTAGAGCTTGCTCAAACTCATGTCCATTGAGTCAGTGATGTCATCCAACCATTTCATCCTCTGTCATCCCCTTCTTCAATCTTCCCTCCCACCTTCAATCTTTCCCAGCATCAGGGTCTGGAATTCCACCACCTTCACTAGCTTTGTTCACAGTGATGATTCCTAAGGCCCACTTGACTTCACATCCAGGATGTCTGGCTCTAGGTGAGAGATCACACCATCGTGGTTATCTGGGTCATGAAGATCTTTTTTGTATAGTTCTTCTGTGTATTCTTGCCACCTCTTCTTAGAATCTTCTGTTTCTGTTTCAGGTCCATACTGTCTTTATTGTGCTCATCTTTGCATGAAGGGTTCCCTTGGTATCACTAATTTTCCTGAAGAGACCTCTAATCTTTCCCATTCTATTATTTTCTCCTAAATACTTTGGTTGGGATAAAGCCTCTTCTCCAGGAGGAAGAGGGGGCAACAGAGGATGGGATGGTTGGATGGCATCATCAACTCAATGGACATGAGTCTGAGCAAACTCTGGAGCATAGTGAAGAACAGGGAGGCCTGATGTGCTGCAGTCCAGGGGATCACAATGAGTCAGACATGACTGAGTGGCTGAACAACAGAACATAATACAATTCTACAAGTCAGCCTGTTTTTATTTTTTTTGAATGTAGTGTTTTCAGGAAAAGAAGAGTGAGAAAGAAAATCAGAAATGTTTTAAGAAGCTTAAGAGGCAGGCTTCCCTGGTGGCTCAGTGGTGAAGAATTCAAGGCCAATGAGGGAGACGTGGGTTCAATCCCTGTCCATGAAGATCCACATGCTGCGGAACAACTAAGCCCATGCATCACAACTACTGGGCCCGTGCTCTAGAGTCTGCAAGTCACAACTATGGTGCGGTGTGCCACAACTAGAGTGGCCCCTGCTCTCCGCAACTAGAGAAAAGCCCACACAGCAACGAAGACCCAGCAGAGCCAAATATTTAAAAAATTACTTAAAAAAGAGACTTAAGAGAGTCATATGAACCAACTGTAGTGTATGAATCTTGCTTGGATACTGATTAAAACAAAATATAAAAAATATCTGTTCCAGAAAAATAAACGACCCAATCAAAAAATGGGCCAAAGAACTAAATAGACACTTCTCCAAAGAAGACATACAGATGGCTAACAAACACATGAAAAGATGCTCAACATCACTCATTATTAGAGAAATGCAAATCAAAACCACAATGAGGTACCACTTCACACCAGTCAGAATGGCTGCGATCCAAAAATCTGTAAGCAATAAATGCTGGAGAGGGTGTGGAGAAAAGGGAACCCTCCTACACTGTTGGTGGGAATGCAAACTAGTACAGCCACTATGGAGAACAGTGTGGAGATTCCTTAAAAAATTGCAAATAGAACTACTGTATGACCCAGCAATCCCACTTCTGGGCATACACACCGAGGAAACCAGAATTGAAAGAGACACATGTACCCCAATGTTCATCGCAGCACTGTTTATAATAGCCAGGACATGGAAACAACCTAGATGTCCATCAGCAGATGAATGGATAAGAAAGCTGTGGTACATATACACAATGGAGTATTACTCAGCTGTAAAAAAGAATTCATTTGAATCAGTTCTGATGAGATGGATGAAACTGGAACCGATTATACAGAGTGAAGTAAGCCAGAAAGAAAAACACCAATACAATATACTAACACATATATATGGAATTTAGGAAGATGGCAATGACGACCCTGTATGCAAGACAGGAAAAAGACACAGATGTGTATAACGGACTTTTGGACTCAGAGGGGGAGGGAGAAGATGGGTTGATTTGGGAGAATGGCACTCTAACATGTATACTATCATGTAAGAATTGAATCGCCAGTCTATGTCTGACGCAGGATACAGCATGCTTGGGGCTGGTGCATGGGGATGACCCAGAGAGATGTTATGGGGAGGGAAGTGGGAGGGGGGTTCATGTTTGGGAACGCATGTAAGAATTAAAGATTTTAAAATTTAAAAAATAAAAAACTATTTAAAAAAAAAATATCTGTGAGATTATCAGGGAAACAAACACTAAGTGGATAGTACTTAACAATACTGAAAAATTACTGATAATTTTCTTGGCTGTGATAATGGTACTATTATCATGCTTTCTTAAAATCTAATTTTTTTAATCATGCCATGCAGCATGCAGGATCTTAATTCCTCAACCAGGGATTGAACCATGCCCCCTGCCTCGGGTGCAAAGTCTTAACTACTGGACTGCCAAGAAAACCTCTAAAATCTAATTTTAGAAATACACAGAAGCATTTACAGATGAAATTCTAAAAAGCAGAAGATGCATGACTAGAAATAATTCACTGTATTAGTCTTTCTTCTTTTATGTATAATTTATATTTTCCATCATAATAAACCAAAATGGCTTGCCAAACAGTAATTTGATAACACATTAAAGCTTTTCTGAATCTACAGTATAAGTAAGCAAAAGTACATATATGAATATTCAGAAAAACTAAACAAAAGAAAACAGATACAGTATAACCTTTACTTGAAATATTTTATCTGACTTATTTTTAAATTACCAAGAGTATTTAAACTTTACTTTTTAAATTATGCAAAGATGCTCAAACCTGTCCAAAAGGGAAATGTAAATTAAACTAAAATTATAAAACCTTTTTCAAAATCTATCACAAATTGCTAGGATGAAAAGATGGAAGTAATACAAATAAATACAACTGCTGGCCAGTGAAAGGGGGAAAGGTACACTTTTAATACATTCTGGTTGGACAATCCATCAGTACAATTTTGTTTGAAGATTTGCCAATTGTTTGAATTATGTTTCATGTTATTTCAACCTGAGTATCTTAATTCCTTATGATCTCATCTGAGTCAGCAGCATAATCAAGATGACAAGCCACTATTCAAGTGCCCAAATGGGTGGACAGTTATTAAGATATGCACTGTCGGAACATAAGTGATCCACTCAGTGCAAGTGTGTAAATCACAGGAGACAAGGGAAGGTGTGTACTGCAACTGGTTTATAACTGTACTCGAAAGAGGATGATTCTGCTATAATCTGAGAAGATTTGGAAAAATTATTACTCTTCATTCCTCTTAAAAAGTCTGTAACTCCATCCTTTACTTCTTTGTTGGCCTGATATTTAAGCCATAGATGATTTATTTCACGTAGCCTTCTAAACCACCTGAAATCTTTTCAGATAAAAATATTTCATTGTATTGATACACTAAATAAGCAAGTTTCATAATGACTTAGGAAGTCATTTCACTTTGAGACTCTTCCCTTACACACATCACAGCAAAACGTGCAAATAAATAAAAAAAACTTACCATCCCTGTTCATTTTTGTATTTGTAAGCAGCCCCAAGAATGTGACACAAGGTGCCTCCAGCTTTGAAATCCATGAAACATTTTGCCTAAAAGATGATACAAGTTACACATGAGATAAATAAAAACTTCTGACAATTACTCCTGTCTGAACTCTAAGCTTTGTAAGTAAGTGCAAGCTCATTTGTGTCTGACTCCTTGCAATCCCATGGGCAGTAGCACACTCCTCTGTTCATGGGATTTCCAAGGCAAGTATACTGGAGTGGATTGCTATTTCCTCCTAAAAGGGATCTTCCCAACCCAGGGATTGAACCTGCATTAACAGGTGGATTCTTTACCACTGAACCACCTGGGAAGTCTAAGCTTTATGTAAACTCAAAATTATAAACAACTCCTAATTCAGTAAGTTCCTTACTTTTTTGGAACAAACTGAGGCACAAAAAAATGTTTAAGTGAACAGTCTATGAAAAAGAAGACTGACTTACAAAAGATACATCAAATTTTTTCAGCAGAAAACATTAATGGACAAATTAATGATATACTACTAACTCCACTGGTAAATTTCAATTTCAATTTAAAAAATTAAATAAAATTCAAATTTTAAAATGTATAATAAGAAGTATCAAGCCAACTTCACTGATGAACATAGATGCAAAAATCCTCAACAAAAGACAAGCAAACTGAATCCAACAGTACATTAAGATCATACACCATGATCCAGTGGGATTTATCTCAGAAATACACAAGGGTTTTCTAGTATCCATAAATGAATCAACATGATACATAATAACAAACTGAAGAAATCATATTATCATCCCAACAGATTCAGAAAATGCTTTTGATAAAATCCAACATCCATTTATGATTTAAAAAAAAAAAAACCACACACAATCTCCAGAAAGTGGGCACAAAGGGAACATATCTCAACATAATAAAGGCCATATATGACAAACCCACAGCTAACATCATACTCAATGGTAAAAAACTGAAAGCATTCCTTTAAAGATCAGGAACAAGACAAGGATACCCACTGATACCACTCTTCTTCAACACAGTCTTGGAAGTCCTAGACACAGCAGTCAGAGAAGGAAAAGAAATAGAAGGAATCCAAATTGGAAAGGAAGAAATAAAACTATCTTCAGATGACATGATACTATACTTAGAAAATCCTAGACACTACCAGAAAACTACTAGAGCTCATCAATGAATTTGGCAAAAGTGCAGAATACAAAATTAATATACAGAAATCTGTTGCATTTCTATACATTAACAACAAAAGATCAGAAAGAGAAATTAAGGAAACAACCCAACTTACCAACATAACAAAAGAGTAAAATACCCAGGAATAAACCTACCTAAAGAGGCAAAAAATTTGTACTCTGAAAACTGTAAGATGCTAACAGATGAAACTAAAGATGACCCCAGCGGATGAAAAGATATACCATGTTCTCAGTATTGTCAAAATGACATCACTACCCAAGGTAATCAAGCTTCAGTGAAATCCCTGTCAAATGACCAATGATGTTTTTCACAGAACTCGAAGAAAAAATTTTTTTTACTTGTATGGAAAAACAAAAGACCTTTAACAGCCAAAATAATCTTGAGAAAGAAGAACAGAGCTGGAGGGATCGTACTCCCTGACTTCAGATTATACTATGAAGCCACAGTAATTTTAACAGTATAGTACTGGCCCCAAAACAGACACAGATAACAGAACAGGACAGAAAGCCCAAAAGACAAACCTATGCACTTATGGTCAATTAATCTGTGACAAAGGAGGAAAGCATATACAATGGAGAAAAGATGGTCTCTTTAATAAGTGGTGCTGGGAAAACTGGACAGCTACATGTAAAAGAATAAAATTAGAACATTCTCTAACATCATATACAAAAATAAACTGAGAATGCATTAAAGACTTAAAAATTAACAAATGGGACCTAATTAAACTTAAAAGTTTTTGCACAGCAAAGAAAACCATAAACAAAATGAAAAAACAACCAACAGAATGGGAGAAAATATTTACAAATGATGCAACTCAAACAAGGGATTAATTTCCAAAATAGACCAACAGCTTACACAGCTGTTTAAAAAACAACCAACCAACAATCCGATAAAAGAAAAAAATGGGCAGAAAATCTAAATAGACATTTCTCCAAAGAAGACATACAGATGGGTGACAGGAAAATGAAGATTGCAAATTATTAAAAGAAATGCAAATCAAATCAAGGAATGATGCTGAAGCTGAAGCTCCAATACTTTGGCCTCCTGATGCGAAGAGCTGGTTCACTAGAAAAGACCCGGATGCTGGGAAAGATTGAGCACAGGAGAAGGGGTTGACAGAGGATGAGACGGTTGAATTACATCACTGACTCAATGGACATGAGTTTGAGCAAACTCTGGGATATAGTGAAGACAGAGAAGCCTGGTGTGCTGCAGTCCATGAGGTCACAAAGTATTGGACACAACTTAGTGACTGAACAACAACAAATCAAAACTACAATGAGGTATCACCGTAAGCTGGTCAGAACGGCCGTCCTCAAAAAGGTTACAAATAATAAATGATGGAGAGGGTGTGGAGAGAAAGGAATCCTCCTATACTGTTGATGGAAATGTAAACTGGGGTAGCCACTATTGAGAATAGTAAGGAGGTTTCTTAAACTAAAACTACCATATGATTGAGCAATTCCACTCCTGGGCATATATTCAAAGAAAACCAAAATTTGAAAAGATACATCACCCCAATGTTCACTGCAGCACTACTGAACAATAGCCAGGACGCGGAAGCAACTTAAATGTCAATCACCAGAGGGATGGATAAAGACGTGGTACATATACAGTAGGATTTTACTCAGCTATAAAAGGAATAAAATCATGCCATTTGAAGCAACATGGACAGACTTAGAAATTAGCATACCAAGTAAAACAAGTCAGACACAGAAAAACAAATATCGTGGTATCACTAACTTGTCAAATCTAAATTTTTTAAATGATATAAATGAACTTAAAAACAGATAACCAAAGAGGGCTTACTATAGCACAGGGAACTCTACTCAATAGTCTATAATAACCTATATGTGAAAAGAATCCAAAAAAGAATGGATATACGTATAACTGAAACATTATGCTTTAAACTTGAGATTAACACAACACTGTACATCGACTATACTTCAATACAATTTAAAAAACACACATAAATGAAAAAGCAGAATACAAAATCAACTAGCTTTTCGTGTTATAATTATGTTTGTGTTATGTAGGGATAGGTACTAAAAGCCTTGAGGGAATTATGGAATAACAAGAAATTTTACTTGTGGAGGTAAAAAAACATTTCTGTTTCAATTCATATCATGTTTATCTGTGCAATATATTTTTAGCCTTACAAAGCATCTTTTTCCCCCTAAATCTTTCTAATTTCTCAGCATTAGATAAAACATATCCTATGTTGAGCCAGCTGTTTAACATCCAATATGACTTAGTAAAGTGACATGAAAGTCACTCTGCTACTGCTAAGTCACTGCAGTCGTGTCCAACTCTGTGCAACCCCATAGACGGCAGCCCACCAGGCTCCCCCGGCCCTGGGATTCTCCAGGCAAGAGTACTGGAGTGGGTTGCCATTTCCTTCTCCAATGCATGGAAGTGAAAAGTGAAAGTGAACTCGCTCAGTCGTGTCTGACTCTTAGCGACCCCATGGACTGCAGCCCACCAGGCTCCTCCGTCCATGGGATTTTCCTGGCAAGAGTACTTGAGTGGGGTGCCACTGCCTTCTCTGGAAAGTCACTCAGTCACGTTCAACTCTTTGAAACTCCATGGACTAGGACCCACCAGGCTCTCCTCTGTCCTGTGGATTTCCCAAGCAAGACTACTGGAGTGGGTTGCCATTTTCTCCTCCAGGGGATCTTCCCACCGCAGGGACTGACCCCAGGCCTCCCGCATTGCTGACAGATTCTTTACCATGTGAGCCACCAGGGAAGCCCTTAGTATAACTTAGGGAGCTAGTAACAAGTCTAGTTTGATTTAAAAAAAAAAAAAACAAAAAACAGCCCGAATAGTGAGCTCTTACACCAGTACTACTCATTCAGGAAAAAAGCTTTTTAAGGTAAATAGCTTACGTGTTTCACTGAAACACTGTCTGCTTTACTGTCTCTCTCCTTCAGTTTCGTTTTACACCATTACACTTTATTCTATCAATTCCTTTCATTTGGGAACAAGCTAAACACTATTTGGAAAAAAAAAGAAGTAAATCTGGTTCCTCTAGCACTAAACCATGAATTATTTCTAAGTACAGCTTATGTGTAAAAATATTCTCTTTAAAATCTTTAAAATTCAGAAAAACTATAATGGATTAGTTCCCAAGCGTTTGATATTCCCCAAATAAACCATCTTGTAAACACTACTTTTTAAGACACTCATATAACCCTAATTAGAAATACCAATATAATGCAAATCACCTTACATAAAATACTTCATATAATGCTACATGTAAATTTTATTCTAAATGATTCTATACCTGATAAAATATAAACTATACATATTATAGTGTTTTAAATGACAAAAACTTCAACCAGTTCCTGATTTGATCATTCTAATCTAGTTGATAATGTAAAAGAACAGGAAATAAACACTCAAGTATTTGGAGGTAAAGGAACATGGAATTTTCAGATGATTCAGAATATGTACAAACATGTAGAGAAAAACAGAGTGAGAGAGCAAATGTGGCCAAATGCTAAAAACTGAGGATTCTAAATGAAGGAAAATGAAAGTTCTTTGCACTATTCTTGCAAATGTTTACTTTCAATTAATTTTAAGCTTATAGAAGTTACCCCCAAACCCTCAATCTGCCATAGTACAGAAAATATGCTCATTATTCAGCTGAATAGCTCCCATTAAGTACCTCCAATATCTAAACATGTATTTATAAATTATATACATGTGTTTACTATAATGCTAACATACCATCTAACTTAAATTACATGTAAAAAAGTAGGTATTTTAAGGAGTAACTAAAAAATAATTAAAACAGAAGGAATGCTCTTGCCCTACAAATGTGAATTCAACCAGCACCCTGTAACTCTCAAATGTCTTCCTCTAATTCAACCTTTTCTCTAAAACTCCAGATCTCATTTCCAACTACCTACAGGATTTCAGAATCAGAGATGCCCTACAGGAGAGCTAACTTCAAACAGACTAAACTGAGTACCGTTCTCCAGAAACCTGCTTCTGCACTCTCACTTTCACCTTAGTGCTAAATGAATCTGCTCAGTGCAGTCATCCCAGGCAATTCTTTCTTATTTTAGCCCCACAATCCATCCTCCCACCAAAACAAACAAAAAAGCCCACAAAGTTATACCCCCTCTCATTATTTCAACTTTCTATTCTGACTATAGCTCACTTGGATTATGAGAGCAGCTTCTTCATGGAGAAAGAGATTTTAAAGTCTTCAATCTCAAGGCTTCCAAATCATTCTTCATATCAAAGCCTGCAGGATTATTATAAAACCCAAAATTGATTAAGCTACCTCTACTCTCCCCCTTGCTCTGGTTCCCAACGACTTTCAAGACAAAAGCCGCACTTCTACCTTTTTGTGACTGATTCTGGCCCATCTCTCTGCCTACTGTTCTAACCCTGCTGAACTATCTGAAACCACATTAAAGTGCCAAAATTTTCTCAGGCCTTTAGGGTTTTACACATTGCTCTCATTGCTTGAAAATCTCATCTTGCAGCATGTCGCTGAAGAACTCACACTCTACTTTCAGGACTGAGTTCACGTGTCCTTTCCCTGGGAAAACATTTCCTGAGACCAAAGGCTCTATTTATACAGTTCGAAGAAAGAGTGTATAAGCCCCTTGAGGACAAACAATACACTGCACTACTGCATGAATTCTCAGAACTTGGCACATACTCAAATGCTTAATATTTGCTGAACTCAAATCAGTGGGGGTAGGCAGTACCCTTGAATAACTGTTGTTGTGTTAATCAGATGATCATATGGAAGAAGATAAAACTAGATTCAGTGCTCACAATGAATACCAAGATAAATTCTAGACAGATAGGGAGTTACATGAAAAATCCCACACCATATAAATCATACAAGAATGCATTGCTGAAACCCTTTATCACCTGTGAGTGGAGAAAGAATCCTAACATGATTCATAAAACCACATCCATTTATTTGACTTAATGAAAATAAATATCTGGGTGGCAAAAATACCATAAGCAAAGCGGACAGATTTATTCCAAGGTCAGTAAAATAATATTTTTTAGTCTCATTTATATCTGAGAGATCAGTGAATTATTAAAACAAAAAGGTTAATGATGAAACAAGAACACACAAACTGGAAGCTTTTTAGATTTAAAAAAAAGTCTACCAATAACAAATTCAGTAGAGGCAACAAATACCAGACTGGAAACTACAAAAACCCAAACCAGAGAATTGGAAGACAAAAATTACAGGAAAATATATGACAGGTAGTTCCCAGAAATCTAGTATTTGTACAATCAGAGTTCAGAAATATAAAGAAATACAGACAAGCAGAGAAGACTAATAAACCGAAATGTTCCCAGAGGTAAAGAAACGTAACTGAGTTTTCACACCATGATTTATGAGAACTAGAAATATTTATGAATTTTAAAGATCGTATGAAAAAGGGAGAAATCAACAGGTAGAATCAGATTTTTCTGTATAAAATCAAATGTTTAAGAAAGAACAAAGCCTACAAATTTAAAAAAGAAAGAAAACATGACCAATTTCTACACCAAGTCCAACCTCTAGTCAAAATACCAACTTCAAGGGGAACAGAATCATATTCTCACATAAGCTCAGAAGAATCTCATGGACAAAATAAAAGAAATTCCACAAAACAGCATTCTAGCCACAAGGGAAAGACTTAATAAAGACAATATAGAAAATACAATATAGTAAAATATTAACAGATAAGTCTAGGTAGTAACTACTGTGATGTCTAATGCCAATGTTAAATGACTCCTGAAAGAGATGCTTCCTATAGTTCAAAAGCAGTAAAATTCTACAGCAAAAATTCTGTAGAGATTCCTCCTTTTCCCTATTCTGTACAATAGCACTAGCAAAATAAAGAGCTGCAGGCTCCACTCAAGAGTACAGAAACAGAAGCTGTCTCAGTGTGAAAAGCTGA
The DNA here is from genome assembly GCF_042477335.2 of Ovis canadensis. Classification (NCBI taxonomy): domain Eukaryota; kingdom Metazoa; phylum Chordata; class Mammalia; order Artiodactyla; family Bovidae; genus Ovis; species Ovis canadensis. Next base: position 66,584,623 of record NC_091263.1, on the reverse strand, counting down.
TGTACTTACCGGGAGCTTGGTGAAGGCCGGGTTGGTGACATGCTTCCCAAAGGCATCTTCTTGGAACTGAAGAAGCTGTACCACCAGCCCAGCCAGAGTTTTATTCGTAGGAGCATCCGTGTGAACATACTGCAAGATAAAGACAGAGACTCAAAAACTGGGACAACTGTGCAGAAGACAGTGTTATTAGTTTACTTCCTAGTACCTAAGCACTGGCCCAGTGGCAGATTTTTAAGTGTCTGAGACACTTGTATAAACAAATATTGGGGGCAGTGGGCTGGATAAATAACACATCCTTTTAGGGAACAGATCTTAAGGATGAGAAATACTATGTCCAAGAAACCAAACCGAAATTATCTCATCCCCACCTGGATGGTGAGATCCTGAACCTCAAACTCAAGCCTGATACTATAAGGGAATGAGAGCTATTGGCCACTGAATTTCCTATGTGGCCTGAGAACCGACTATGTTAAAAGTTTTTCAAACTAATCCACAAACTCTTTGATGTTCCTCTCATCTAGAAGTGGGGATCTATGCCCTCTTCTATTGAATCAGACCATCCTTAGGGACTCACTGAAAACCAATTAGCATGCCAGAGAAGCGATGCTGTGTGACTTCCGAGAATAAATCAAAAAAGATCAGACAGCTTTGCTTCCAAGTAGTTCTTTTCGGACACCCACCTTTATAGCCCTGAACAGCAACAAAGGTGTCCAACCACCCTGACACCACCACACTGAGGCGGCCCAGGCCACCCAGAGAGGTCACATGGAAAGGCCCCAGCTGATGTCCCAGAAGACTGACAGTATAACCACCAGACACATGAGTAAAGAAGATTCCAGGTGATTCTGGTCCCCGGCTGTCAAGTCACCCTCAATCACCAAACCTCCCCCGTCAAGGGCCCAGACACCACTGAGCAGAGACAGTCATCCCGAACATGCCCATCCAAATTCCAGACACACAGGAACTATTAAGCATAATAAAATGGTTGTTTTATGCAACTGAGTTTTGAGCACATTAAAATGGTTACTTTCATGCACTAAAAAAATAAATAAATACACATGTACGGGCACTTAAAAATGGTTACGATAGTAAGCTTTACAAGTTTTTGGTCAAAATTTTAAAATCTTTTAAAATAAATGTACATGAAAAGTTATCCATGCTGATGTATGTAATGTCACAAAGGGCAAATCCATGGTAGACAGCAAATGAACATCACAGCAAGGAAAGATAGAGTACATGACAGGAAAAGCATAAATTAGTGAGTTCAATTAAATGTATAAGTTTAATTTTGTATTAAGCATTCAATATCACTTTGAAAGGCCATCATTTTTTTTCTAAACCGCCAATTCTGAGCAGGTAGAAATATCTATACTTCCATTGAAAAAAAACAAAACACTATTTCTCTTTCTGGAAAAGCCTCTTTCCCAGTACCACCTCACATTTCAAAATTAATGTTTCTATTGCAATAAATAATGTCTGATATCTGTACAGCAAAATATCAGCTATATCATCTACTGTTAGTTACAAAGCCTTAAGTTGACTAGTTCTCAATATGTGCTGCTGCCAATCAAACAAAGAGCATAATATATTAACAAGAGGGCAGGCAATTCTTCTTAAAGCTTAGTATCCTCTCACTTCTTTATTTGTTCAAGTACACTAGCTTTCCTCTCTATGTGGAACAGCCAGCATAAGTTAAATTTTGCCAAAGGCTGGTGTTTTGTTGGAATGCTTTGTTTTACACGAAACTCTCTAGACCAAAGGTTGGTAAAATCCAGCCCACTGCCTGTTTCCGTGGGGCCCACAAGCTAAGAATGGCCCAACATTTTTAAATGCTTGGGGGAAAAGTTCTAAGAATAATATTTCATGACACACGATTATTATATGAAATTCAAATGTCAGTGTCCATAAACAGTCTTATCAAAACACAGCACCCTCACTCATTTGCACTTTGACTATGGCTGCTTTCCTCCAACAGCAGTCGAGCAGTTGCCACTGAGACTGCCTGGGCTGCAAAGCCTTGCTATTTAACTCTGGCCTTTTCATAGAAAAAGTCTGCCTATCCTTGTTCTAAACTACACCTTTTTATCCTTACAAACAGCTTCCTTCTATAGCAAAGGTGTTCTGTAAAAACACATTTCCATAAGGCTATGAAGTGAAACGTGTGTCAGACATAAGCCAAAAACTAGAAATACCTTTCATACAATTAAGCACATAAGATGTCAGATCTGTTAGTGTAAAATAGTGGTTCTTAAGTTTTAGCCCCACTCCCAGTCAGGTCCAAGAGTCTGCATTCGTAACAAGTTCCCATGCACTACACTTTAAGAACCACTGGGCTTTCAAAAAAAAATCCACTTCAAATATTGTCATATGTCATGCATCTCAGTTAAAGAACACATTTATTATAATCTAAAAGTTAAAAAACGAGGTAAGCAATTTTAAAATGTTAAAAACTACTTACAATTCCCCTTTCCTATAATACCAATTCACACAAAAACCATCAAGTTTAATTTTCTGAGGACTATTGTTCAACACAGTAAATCTTTAATGAGGAATACTCAATTTCAACAGTAATACTGGATGCAGTATTATCTATAATAAAGAATAAACTCTTCAAGTGTAACCCACAGAACTGGCAAAGTATGTTGTACATACTCACAAGGTAAGTTTACAATCTTTAATAAGTACAAGCTTCTCCAAGGGATCTCATAATGTACTGCAGGTTTTTAGCACATGGTACGGCAACATGAAAAATTAATACCTGCAGACAACTGAACAGTGTCAAATCCTAAAATTGAAAAAGGCACCATTTGGAGGAAGGCTGTTCAGCTAAAACCAAACCCTTTAGGCAAAAATGAATTGTTAATGACCTATATACATAGCTTTGTATGTATTCTAAACTTCACCACTATCTACAGCTGTTTCATTTAACATACTGTCATTCAAAATGAGAAAGATTTCACGTGGACAACCCTACAGTTTCAGAATAAAGATAGCAGGTTCAAGGCTCAATCAAAATGATTACCTTAGATATATTAAAATCCAATTTTTAAACTATAAAATATTTTTTAACTGTTTACTTTCTCAAATCACTCACAAAAATTATCAAACAAGAAAATACATGTAAGAGATGACAATTTTAACTCATAAATTTGACATTTACATATTATGTAAACTATACTCATACCCTCTCAAAAGGCAGGGTATAACTATTATAAGATTTTTAAATCAACTTTTAAAAATTTCAAAGAGTAACATTCTATTTAATCAATCAGAGGGATCAGGAGATAATATGGCAAAGGTATCACTAGTATCTCAAATTTATATAATCCCATCTTCAAGGACTATCTCATTTGATTCAAAACAACAGCCTACAAGAGTTAAAAATGAACAAGTAAAATGTAGAAATCAAGTGATCTGCTCAATGACATCAATCAGTGGCCGAGAGTACCAAACTCACGTTTACCAACCCAATGTAATGCTCATTCTACTATCCCATACTGACAGTTCAACTCCTCCCCAAAATCTCATTTAAACATAAAAAGATCGTAATAGTTTTCAAGATAATAAATCCTAATTAAAGGTGTTTCATCACCTTGATTAAAGGTGTTTATTAAAGGTGTTTTACAGGGGGAGAATATAATGATTATAGAGACAACTTCAATCATAAAAATTTTATTTTTAATCCAAAAAAAAAAAAAAAGTTCAACAGCATGTTTTACTTAAGACAACAACAAAAAATCTTTCAGTCTCAAAGTTTTGATTAAGAAAGTTAGGAAAATATGCTTAGAAAGCTGTATCAATAAATCTGCTTTATATTCCCTGTGACATTAATAACATTAAAAGTTTAACTTCTCCCTAAACAATTCTATTGCAGCAGATGTCCCATATGAAAAAAAACAACTGTCTTAACCTGTTAAATACTATATGTAAAGGGCATGGAAACACCTTCCCTGGGCAATCTAGTCTGTTTTAGTGATCATCGTTAAATCTAAAGCATTTTTATTTAAATCATCCTGAAATCTTTAATTTCAGGAGTAAGCCAAACTTTGGGAAGAAACCTACCTGGGAAGTTAATGGCTTACAGACACACTTCACCTTCTCAAGGTTTGATCATCTGAAAACCACTCTGAACTATGGATAGAAAAATATCTTTCGGTGTTAAGGATAAACGATACACACCCAGTAATACAAAGCAGGCACCTTAGGTAGATAACCAGCTTCTGTACTGCTGCAGTGGACTGAAAATGCAACCTTGGGCAGTTTCCGCTTCCCTAAACTGGTCACCTCCTCTAGACTCCTTTGGCAAGTAAAAGCTCATCCTAGTCAAGAAGTATTCACTTTCCTTTCCGTAATGCAAATGTATCAACAAAACCTAAATAAATAGGTTTCTAGAGGTTTCTAGTCTAGTTAATCTGTTCATTCATGGAACGAAGATTAACTGAGCACCTTCTATGGACATTCAGAAAGCAAAAACAATACAAGGGAACTCTCTTTTAATTTGAAATCACCTGGCTTTTACAGGCAGGTGCCAGTGTCTATCTTTACCACAACATTGTTTCTTAAGGAGAGGAATTACAAATAGGAAAAAGAAAATAAAAGGTGTCGGGGGTGGGGGTGGGAGGTTGGAGCTGGAGCCAGGTGGACCTTCTCTGAATCCCGAATTTGTAACTCCTAACAGTTTTGACACTATGGCTCAGACGGTAAAGCGTCTGTCTACAATGCGGGAGACCAGGGTTCGATCCCTGGGTTGGGAAGATCCCCAGAGAAGGAAATGTCAATCCACCCCAGGACTACTGCCTGGAAAATCCCACGGACAGAGGAGCCTGGTAGGCTACAGTCCATGGGGTCGCAAAGGGTCGTGTGACTGAGCGACTTCATTTCAACTGTAATTCTTAGAGAAATTACTTAAACCTGGTCTCGATTTCTCTCATGGGGAAAATGAAGCAAATAATATCTATCATACAGGACCACTGTGAGGATTTAAGCGAGTAATGTTTTAAATGCCCAGATAAAGTGGATGCTCAAGTTGTCCTCACAGTGCATGCATAAACTCATCAATAAAAGTGCTACTATCAATATCATGTTTATTTATTTGCTCGAGATTTATTAATTTGAAAATACAGTATTAAATGCAACACAAAAGTTAAAACCCATCAATGTGTACACCAAGGAGAGATATAGTGTGTATGGCAGAAGCAAAGAACGTTGTTGTAAATATTTTTACCAAATCAACACCACTCTAAGAGGCTGATAGGATTCTGACTATCAAGTCCAAGGATATGCAATTCTGAATCTGAACAGGCCTAAGAAATACATTTCAGTTTTATGAAACACTGAGAGGTCAAACATAACTTTAACTCTGTCTTCAAGGCCTCAGGGACACGGAGCCAGCATTAGCCTACTAGCTTCAACCCTCTCTTGCAATCAGGCTCACAGCCACTTCCTCATCCACCCAAACCCAGCTCTGAAAGACTATCCAACCCTAAAGCTGCCCTCTGAAACCTGGCCCAAAAGAGATGCAGTCTGCAAAGGTAGAAATAACTATCACTGTACTTCCTTTCTTCCTATTCCCTTTCTTGCTATCCAAAGGAATATTCCTCCTGAGTATCTCTCTGTTAAAGCTACACTGATAGAGCAATACAATATTATATGTCAATTATATCTCAACAAAACTGGGGTAAAAAATCCAGCCTGGGCCTTCCCTGGTGGTCTAGTGGTTAAGAAACCGCCTTGCAACACTGGGACATCAGTTTGATCCCTAGTTTGGGAAGAGCCCACATGCTGTGGGGCAACCAGGCCCCTATGCCACAACAACTGAGCCTGTGCTCTGAGGCCCATATGCAGCAACTACTGAAGCCCTGAGCACCCTAGAGCCTGTACTCCACAACAAAAGAAGCCACTGCAATGAGAAGCCCATACGAAGAGTAGCCCCGGCTCTTTGAAATGACAGATAGTCTGAGCGCACCAACACCCAGTGCAGCCAAAAAATTAACTAAAAAACATTAAGGTATATTAAGACCCAAAATACTGCCTGAAAAGCACGTGATAAACAATAATTTCATAATATAAGCATATTCAATTCCCTTAGCTACTACCATAAGCTCTACTGTTTACACACAAAAAAAGTGACCAATTTACCAATGTACAAGGAAAAACAGTACTGTCTACTTAACATGTAAGTGAGGAAAATCTACAATCTCAAATGAGACTCCAAAATTCCTAGGGGAATAAAGTCAAAGCACCAAAAAATATATTGTAAGTAAGAATATGTCACCTCTCACTTTCTAAAAACTGATGTGTGTGTGTTGTGTGCCTAGTCACTCAGTCGTGTCAGACTCTTTGTGACCCCATGGACTGTAGCCCGCCAGGCTCCTCTGTCCATGTGGATTCTCCAGGCAAGAATACTGGAGTGGGGTTGCCATGCCCTCCTCCAGGGGATCTTCCCAATTCAGGGATGGAACCCAGATCTACCACACTGCAGGGGCATTCTTTACTGAGCCACCAGGGAAGCCCAAAACTTGAGATAAGAAATGGTGAGTTCTGAAAGTATCACAGTGGAGTATCAGAAGAACCTTAGACCCCTGCCTATGCCTAACAACTTCCAAAGGCTGATAAGTTTCACTGCACTGTACACCCGAAACCTAAAGTAGGTTTCTAGACTACTTTATCTTTTCATTCATTCAACAAATATTTACTAAGCAACTACTAAGGGTCAAGCAATGAGGATCAAAAATGTTCCAGGGCACACTGTAGTGAACAGGCCAAACAAGGTCCTAGCTCCAGGGCAATGGTCCACAACGGAGGAAGTTAGAGAACTGTGAAGGGTGTTCAGGAAATTCTGAGACACAGAGAGCAATTTTTTTTTTTTTGGCAGTCGGCTTCCTTACACTTTCTAAGGGGGTCAGTCATTTCTAAATAAGTTATATAAAGGGGAAACTAAAAAAGTTGTTATAAACAATGGGACTAAGTCACAACTTTCAGTACCAATGACTCAGTCCAACTAACACTCCAAAGGCAAGACAAGCAGGTAAATGAAAATAATCCCAAAAAAACAGTATGAAGAAAACGAAGGTGATATGAAGTGGGGTGACCTAACACGAAAGGGGTTCTCAGGGAAAGCCTCACATTAGCTACAAGCCAACATTAACTCTCGAATTCCCACTATACATAAGCAGAGGGAACTGTGAAGTAAAAGCCGTCGTTTTATCAATATTAGTGAGTCCCCAAGAACACTGTGATCCATTATATTAACCTGCAGTTACCGACGTCGGAGTACAGCGGTCCACAGTCCTTCTTTAGCATATCAACTACAGGTTTAAGAAAACCTTGGTTACCTCACTGGACTTTGAAGACTGGTCTCTTAAACAAAACTTGCCGCGGCTCTTACAGCTCGGCTCAGACAGTTTTAATAACCACTGTTAACACACCTAAAGCGGCTAACAAAGAGGAAGAGTCACAACCTCCCGGTCACGAAGCCCGACCCGCTCCCTCACAAGCGCGGGCAGGGGCTTTCGCCCCGGATGCCCGGGCTCCCAGGAGCGGCGCCCCGAGGGCCCGCGGAGCCGCGGGAGCGCGGGGGCCGAGAGTTCGCGGCGGGGGCGTGGCGGGCCCGGCGCCTGCCTTTGTTGTCCCTCGTGGCGCGCGGGGGGAGGGGCGGCCCGAGGCCCGCGAGCCCAGCAGCCGCCCCCGGCCCCCGTCGCGTGGCCTCCTCGGCCCCTACGGGCGCGCGGACCCACCTTCTTGTAGTGCTTGCCCAGCCAGACCCGCACCGAATCCAGCTGGGACACCGTCTCCGGGCTCTCCCAAAACTTGCTGGCCGGGCCCCCGTCCTTCCGCCGATAAACGGCCAGGCCCGTGGCCGCCGCCGCGCCTCCTGCGCCCGCGGCGCCGGTGGTCGTCCCCAGCCCTCCGCCGCCCGCCGCCGCGGCCATCGTCGCCGTCCGTCGTCCCCACCGCCCGGCCCTCCCCGGCCCTCGCGGCGTGCCCCGTTCGCACCCGCGCGCGCGCGCGCGCAGCCGCCACCGCCGCCTCCCGGCCCCGCCCAGCCAACCCTCTTCCGGCGCGGAAGCCTGGCCCCGCCTCTTCTCGGGACCGGCGCCCTAACCGACGAGAGCACGCGCGCACGCATGCGCAGCACTCGGGCCGGGCGGGCCTAGGACGAGCCCCTCCACCCGCCTCTTCCGCCTGCACCGCGGACCGCTTACCCGCTACACCTCACAGCTTGGGCTTCCGCGCGTGTGGCTGTTTCCCCGGTACCTGCGTTGAATCGTTATGTAGTCTACAGCTGCACGGTGGTTGTGTCACCGTCTGCCACCGCCGGGGAGAAAGGAGCTGGTGTGAGATGTTCCGAGAGGAGAGCGCGTTTCGAGTGTCGCGTGCCAGCAGTGGAACCCACACGCCGGGTGGGAATCTGCGCCTGTCCTCGCTTGCCTTCAGACCTTCTGCACGTAGTGACCCTGTCGTCCTTTGTAAACATACATCTGGGACCCACACCTTCGGCTTCACACACCTTCCTTCCCCCTCACGGCTCCAGCCACACCAGCTCATTACTGCCTTGGGGCGCTCGCAACAGCTATTCCCGCGACCTGGACCTCTGATTGTGTCATTTGTGAAGTGAAAGTCGCTCAGTCGCATCCAACTCTTTGCGACCCCATGTACTAATATAGTCCATGGAATTCTCCAGCCAGAATACTGGAGTGGGAAAGTGGCCTTTCCCTTCTCCAGGGGATCTTCCCAACCCAGGGATCGAACCCAGGTCTCCCGCATTGCAGGCGATTCTTTACCAACTAAGCTTGACGCTTTCAAAATCATAGCTTAAAGGTACTTCAAAAAAGTGATCCCTCCTGACCTTGCAGTCTTGAACAATCATACTCGCTCGACATTGTCGCGGTAGGACTCACCATGACTTGGTATTTTTCTTACTTTCCATATAAATTACATAAGAACCTAGTCTTGCTCACAGGTGTACCCTCAGTGCTGAGAAGGCCTGTTACCCAACAGATGTTCAATAAATATTTAATGAAAGAATGAATGACTTATAGGGAGGCAGAAGAGTTTTAAATTATTAACGAAGTGTGATTGGCCGTTATGGAGATTTGAACATAATGCTCTCTGACCCCAGAACAGAAAGTGACAAGCTGTGAGTTTTTCAGACCAGCCTTTAAAGAAAAAAGAATATGATCAGGGAGGAAGGGAGATTGCAAACACGTGAGGGGAAAAAAAAAAAAAAAAAACACCTGGAACAAAGCCTTTAAAGTGTGAAAGCATGCTTGGTGAAACTCCTTAAGCCCATGGGCTGGAAGCAAAGATGTTACTTGGGGTGGCAGTGAATTTTGAATATCCTATAAGCACTGGAAAACCAGCTTGAAGACACAGAACATGACCAGATTTATAGATTAGAAAGTAGCTACTGCAGTAGTGTGAATAATAGAGAAAGACAGCCTGGGGAAAAAATGCATGGACAACAAAAGAAAAAATAAATTGGACTTCATCCAAATTAAAATCTTTGGTGCTTCAAAATACACTGACAAGAAAATGAAAACACCCACTGAATGAGAAAAAACACTTGCAAATTATAAACCTGATGAGACATATTCAGAGAATAGGAAAAAAAAAAAAACCTCTTAGAACTTGATAATGAAAAACACCAAGATCCAATTTGACAAATTAATAACCAAATGGAATAAACTTAGTACATGCAACATTATGGATGAATCACCAGGTATTATACTGAGTTAAATAAATCTTACCTGAAAGGATATATACAGGATGATTCAATATATATGAAGTTATAGAACAGGCTAAACTTCAAAGTAGGGTTCCCTTTGGGGAAGTAGAGGGGAAGGAGGGACATGAGGGAAATTTCCTGGGAGTGACAATAAGTTGATGTGAAATAGATTTGCATTACACAGAAGTATGCATACCAGTTGTGGAATGGTAAAGAAAATTTATGCATTTTACTATAAATTTCCCCTCAGAAGAAAAGAACACTAAAGAAATACTGAACTCTTGTTCAAAATATGCATGCTAAAGTGTTCAGTGATGAACTGTATCTTTCACCTAGTTCTCAAAGCTACATGCTAAATTCACACAGTGATCTATCCAAAAGTATCTTTATTGCTCAATAGGTGAAGAGTTGATTAGGTTTCTTCAGTTTTGAAGAAAAAAGAATTTTGAAAAGAACTGGAAATTGCATAATGGTTTGCCAGTTGTTACAGCCTTCTCAGTTCTGGGAGGTATACCAAAAAGCCTTCTCTAAAATGTACCAAAGAGTATGGTTTAGTAAATATTTTCTCTTTAATTTTTTATTTTAAAAAAATTAAAAATTTTTTTCTTTCCATTTTCTTTGTTTTTCAAAACTTTGTGTTGAGGGCCGACTTTCAATAGATCACAGCGAGGGAGCTGCTCTGCTACTTATGAAACCCCAACTCAGAAGCAGGTCCTCTATGAATGGTTTAGCACTAGGTTCCCCACAAAGGAAAGTGAGGTGCATGGCGGGTAACAGGGTGGCCGCCTTTCAGGTTTAGCAAATATTTTCTATAAAGGGTCAGATAACAAATATTTTAGGCTTGTGGGCCATATGTTCTTTGTGACAACTACTGAGCCCTACCCTTGTACCACAAAAGCCGCTACAGGCAATACATAAATGAGTGAGCATGGCTATATTCTAAAAAATTTTATTCACAAAAACAGGTGGTAGACAAGGGTTTTTGTTTGGGTTGATGAAAACGTTTAGGAGATGGATGGTAGTGATGTTTGTACAACATTGTGGTTGTACTTAATGTCACTGAATTGTGTACCTAAAATTGATAAAATGGTAAATTTTATTATATATTTACCACCAAAAAAAGATTTTTTTAAAGCACAGTGGCAAGCCAGATTGAGTCTGTGCTGTATTTTGTTAAAAACTCCTGACAGTGACTAATATACATGTTACCTTTAGCTTAGAAGCATCTCGGTTAAATCAATTTACTCAGATCTGCTTGAGAATATTACAGTATTGCTTGCTTCATTGAGCTTTTATTTTGCCAGAGGATTAGGTATATTGGTAGATTAGGTATACCATCTAGACCTTAGAGCCACAAATTTACCTCATGTAATTTATGGAAAATGTCTGTCATATTACCTAATTGACAAAGTCAGTCTTATTGTCAACTCAGTTGGAAAAAAATGGTTTTGTCAGAGAAAATTTACTTCATTTTTCAATTCAAATAAATGTGTTAATATTTAAGTCAAGAAATAATATAAAAGCTCTGAGGAATAGATTATGTAACATTTTATTCGATGGTTATTAAAAGCAGTCTGGTCAAGACTGAAATGATTATTTCAAAAACCTTCCAACAAAAACAAAGAAACTAAGAAAAGAGAGATTAAAAAAAAAATTCGCAACAAAGAAAAGCCTAGATATTTTGATGGCTTCAATGGCAAATTCTACCAAACATTTAAAGAAGAACTAATATTTACCCTTCTCAAACCTTCCCCAAAAAACTGAAGGGAAGGAACACCTCTAGACTCTTTCTATGAGTCCAGCATTAACTTAATCCCCAAAACAGATAAGGTTACTACAATAAATATCACTTACGAACACTGATGAAAAAATCCTAAACTAAATACTGGCAAACCAAATTCAGCAGTATATTACAAGGGTTATACACCAAGGGAGATTTATTCCTGGAATGCAAGGTGGTTCAGCATACAGAAATCAATGTAATACACCACATTAAGAAAATAAAGGGAAAAAAACACATGATCATCTCTATAGCTGCAGAAAAATCATTTGACATAATTGAACACATTTTCATGATTAAAAAAATGCACACACTCAACAAACTAGGAATAGAAGGAAACTATCTCAGTATTAAATATAATAAAAGCCATGTAAGAGAAACCTACAGTGAATATCATACTCAATGGTGAATGAATGTTTTCCTCTAAGATCAAGAGAAAGGTAGAGATGCCTGCTTTCACCGCTTGTATTCAACATAGTACTGGAAGTTCTAGTCAGAACAATTAGTCAAGGAAAAGAAAAAGCATCCAAATTTAAGAAAGAAATAAGATATCTCTGTTTGCAGGTGATATGATTGTATACATAGAAAACCCTAAAAATTCTACTAAAAAAAAAAGTATACATGATTTCATCAAAGTAGCAGGATGTAAAATCAACACACAAAAAATCAGTGACATTTCTATATATGAATAATGAGCAAGCTAAAAAGGAAATTACAACAATTTCATTTACAATAGAACAAAAAACAATAAAACACTTAGGAATTAACCAAGCAGGTAAAATAATTATAAAATGAAAACTACAAAACTGCTGAGAGAAAGAAAACACAAATAAATGGAAACATATCCCTTGTTCATAGATGGAAGACCTAATAATTTTAAAATATCAGCACTACTCAAAGAAATCTACAGATTCAATACAAGCTCTATTAAAATCCCAGGGATGTTTTTTGAAGGAATACAAAAACCTATATAAACATAATGTTATCAATAGAATGTAAAAGAAAAAAGGAAAAAACAAAAAATGTTGAAAAAAAATAACAAAGTTGGAGAAATCAACTTCCTGAATTCAAAACTAATCAAAGCACTATAGTACTGGCACTAAGACAGACATATAGATCAATGGAAAGAATAGAGAGCCCAGGAACAAACTCTGCATGTACGGTCAAGTGATCTTTTGATAATGGTGCCAAGACCATTCAACGGGGAAAGGGCGATCTTTCCAACAACTGGGACTGGTTAAACCAGATATGCAAAAGAATGAAGTTGGACCCTTACCTCACACTATATACAAAAATTAATTTACAATGGATCAAAAACCTCAGTATCAGAAATAAAACTATAAAATTACTAGGAGAAAACACAGGGTAAAATCTTAATGACTGGATTTGGCAATGATTTCTTAGATATGACACCAAAGGCAATGATTTCTTGAATGTGACATCAGAGGCACAGGCAACAAAAGAAAAAGTAGACAAACTAGACAAACTGGACTTAATGAAAAATTTTTAAAATCTGCATCAAAAGAATATCAACAGAGGAAAAAGGTGACCCATAGAGTGGGAGAAATCCCATAGACAGAGGAGCCTGGTGGGCTACAGTCCACAGGGTCACAAAGAAACAGACACACCTGACGCAACTTAGCACGCATGCATAATGAAGGGTTTTATCCAGGATATGTGGTGGACTCCTAAAACTCAACAATAAATTCAAAAATTGGCAAAGGAAATGATCAGATAGTTCTCCAAGGAAAATATACAAATGGATAATAAGCACATGAAAAGATTTTCAACATCTTTATAAACATTCAGTTCAGTTCAGTCGCTCAGTCATGTCCAACTCTTTACAACCATCGCAGCACGCCAGGCCTCCCTGTCCATCACCAACTCCCGGAGTTCACTCAAACTCATGTCCATCAAGTCGGTGATGCCATCCGGCCATCTTATCCTCTGTCGTCCCCTTCTCCTCCTGCCCCCAATCCCTCCCAGCATCAGAGTCTTTTCCAATGAGTCAACTCTTCACATGAGGTGGCCAAAGTATTGCAGTTTCAGCTTTAGCATCAGTCCTTCCAATGAACACCCAGGACTGATCTCCTTTAGAATGGACTGGTTGGATCTCCTTGCAGTCCAAGGGGCTCTCAAGAGTCTTCTCCAATACCACAGTTCAAAAGCATCAATTCTTCAGCGCTCAGCTTCCTTCACAGTCCAACTCTAACATCCATACATGACCACTGGAAAAACCATATCCTTGACTAGACAGACCTTTGTTGGCAAAGTAATATCTCTGCTTTTGAATATGCTATCTAGGTTGGTCATAACTTTCCTCCCAAGGAGTAAGCATCTTTTAATTTCATGGCTGCAATCACCATCTGCAGTGAGTTTGGAGCGCCAAAAAATAGTCTGACACTGTTTCCCCATGTATTTCGCATGAAGTGATGGGACCAGATGCCATGATCTTTGTTTTCTGAATGTTGAGCTTTAAGCCAACTTTTTCACTCTCCTCTTTCACTTTCATCAAGAGGCTTTTTAGTTTCTCTTCACTTTCTGCCACAAGAGTGGTGTCAACTGCATAAGTGTAAGTGTAGTCACTCAGTCATGTCCAACTCTGCGACCCCATGGACTCTAGCCCACCAGGATCCTCTGTCCATGGGATTCTCCAGGCAAGAATACTGGAGTGGGTTGCCATTTCCTTCTCCAGGAATATCAAAAGCACAAGCTGGAATCAAGATTGCCGGGAGAAATATCAATAACCTCATCTGCATATCTGAGGTTATTGATATTCCTCCCGGCAATCTTGATTCCAGCTTGTGCTTCTTCCAGCCCAGCGTTTCTCATGATGTACTCTGCATAGAAGTTAAATAAGCAGGGTGACAATATACAGCCTTGATGTACTCCTTTTCCTATTTGGAACCAGTGTGTTGTTTCATGCCCAGTTCTAACTGTTGCTTCCTGACCTGCATATAGGTTTCTCAAGGGGCAGGTCTGGTGGTCTGGTACTCCCATCTCTTTCAACATTAGAGAAATGAAAATGAAACATATAATGATGTACTACCTCATATCCATTAAGATGGCCACTATTAAAAATAATAAGAAAAAAAGAAAAAAATAGTAAGTATTGACAAGGATGAGGAGAAATTGGAACCCTTGTGTACTGTTGGTGAGAATGTAAAGTATTACACTCACTATGAAAAACAGTATGATGATTCCTCAAGAAATTAAGAACAGAATTACCATATGATCCAACAATACTACTTCCAGGTATACACCCACAAGAATTGAAAGCAAGGTCTTTAGGAATATTTGTACAACCACATACACAATAGCATGATTCACTAGCAAAAAAAAAAAATGTGATACATACAATGGAATATTGTTGAGTTTTAAAAAGGAAAATGATTCTGATATAAGCTGCAACATGGATGAACTTTGAGGATATCACACTAAATGAAATACAACAGTCACAAAAAGATATGTATGATTCCACTTATATGAGGTACTAAAATGGGGAGTTACTGTTTAATGAGTACAGAGTTTCAATTTTATAAGATGAAAAGGGATATGGAGAGAGATGGGGTAATGGCTGTATAACATAATGAATGTAATTAATCACCGAACTGTACACTTAAAAATGGTTAAGATGCCTAAGGGAAATAAGTCTGACAGAGAAAGATACCACATGATGGTCCCTTACATGTGGAGTCTAAAAAACAAAAATAAATACAGGCTTAAAGACAAAGGAGAGACTGGTCGTTGCTAGAGGTGGAGGGTGGGGGATTGGAGAAATAGATGAAGAGGCTCAAAAGGCACACACTGTGAGTTTTAAAATAAATAGATTATAGGTATGAAATGTATAGCACTGTGACTATACTTAATAATACTGTATTATGTATTTGAAAGTTGCTAAGATGGTAGATCTTCAGTTCAGTTGCTCAGTCGTGTCCAACTGTTTGCAGCCCCATGGACTGCAGCACACCAGGCTTCCCTGTCCATTGCCAACTCCCAAAGCCTACTCAAACTCTTGTCCATTGAGTCGGTGATAGTAGACCTTAAAAGTTCTCAAATCAAGGGACTTCCCTGGTGGTCCAGTGGCTAAGACTTTGTGTTCCCTATGTAGGGGGCCCAGGTTCAATCCCTGGTCAGGGAACTGGATCCCACATGCTGCAACTACAGATCTTGCATACTGCAACTAAGAGGATACACGCTGCAACGAAGACTGAAGGTCCTACGTGCCGCAACTAAGACCTGGTGCAGCCAAAATAAATAATAAGGAAATACTTTCTTAAAAAGTTCTTACAACAAGAAAAAATTTTATAACTGTTAATGATGAATATTAACTTTGTGACCATTTTGCAATGCGTACAAATACTGAATCATGTTGTACACCTGCAATTAATATGTCAATTATATCTCAATGTAAAAAATAAAAATTAAGGGTTTCTCTGATGGTCCAGTGGTTAAGAATCTGCCTTGCAATGCAGGGGACATGGTTCCAATCCTTGGTCTGGAAGATTCCATGGGCCAGGGAGCAACTAAGCTTATGTGCCACAAATACTGAATCCATGCACTGCAACTACTGAAGCCCAGAAGCCTAGAGCCCGTGCTTTGCAACAAGCACAGCCGCCACAATGAGAAGCCCGAGCACCACAACTAGAGAGCAGCCCCTGCTTGCTGCAACAGTGGACACCCCCACAGGCAAAAAACAGAGATATCAGATAAATCTTGCTTAAAAAAAGAATGGACTGATGCAAAATCAACCTGGTTAAAAAAAGTTTAAATTACAAAAATTGTTAACATGGCAAATGTTACATGTATTTTATCACAATTAAGAATTTGGAAAGAAAGAGAGGACAGACCAACAGGGACTTAAAATATTGAGTTTATTACATATAAATCCATAAAACTGCTAACTTTTTCCTTTTTTCCCCCCTCAGCTTTATTGAGATACAATTAACATAAATTTTATTAGTTTAAGATTCACTATGCTTATTTTTAAGAAGTAAAATATAAGTCTGAAAGTTTCATCTAGCAATTGGGAAACTATGAGAAGTGATAGGTTTGAAAAAGAGCCAATGAGAAAATAAAATAAATGAAAGTGAAAGCTCACTGGACATGTTGAACACTAGACTGAACACAGCCGACGGATCAGTGAACTGGGAGCTAAGTCAGAAGAAATAAGTCCTGAAGTTCAGAAAGACAAAAAAAAAAAAAATGGGAGGTATAAGGCAAGGGAAAGACAGGGTAAGAAAGAAGATACAGTGTTCTAACATACATGTTGTTGAGTCTCCGGATGAGAGAGAGTAGAGGCAATTGCTAAATAATGATTGAAAGTTACGTAAAAATAACAATGGATAGTCACAGACTCAAGAAGCCTAACAAATCCCAAGCATGATAAATACAAAGAAATTCTCATTTACACTCATTTTAGTAAAACTGCAGAAAGTCTAAAGGATGTACATCAGACAGAGAAAAAATGATTCCTGATTTGCAAAAAAGGAATGAAGAGCAAAGAGAGTAGTAAATAGTGGGTAACTCTCAATATTTACTGAGTAACTCTCTTAAAAAGAAGAGTGTGTTGTGTGGTTTTAAAAGACAGAATTTAAATACTTAACAAAAAAGGTAGGCAAGTTGCGAGTGGAGAAATGGTAGTAGTCTAAGAAGGAAGGGAAACATATTGATTACCATTAATATCTGAGAAATTAAAGATACATGTTTAGTTTCTAGAGAACCAGCAGAGACTTGCATGTCATCCACAGTTACAGTTAGAAAATAATAAGCAATAAAAGACTAGAATTGAGTATAGGGACCAATGAAAAACAGAAAACCGCATGGCAGGGCCAGCCCCAACTTTAGTAGCAATTGCATTAAACTTACCAGAAATAAAAGGCTTCGCTTAAATGCAAAAATTTCAGATTAGATTTTTTTTAAACTAAAGCTTTCTCTCCTTCCCATTCCCTTTGTATCCTGAAAAATAGCTTCCAAAAGCTTTGGGCTTCCCTGGTGGGTAAAGAATCTGCCTGCAATGTGGGAGACCCAGGTTTGATCCCTCAGTTGGGAAGAGCCCCTGGAGTAGGAAACGGCAACCCACTCCAGAATTCTTGCCTGGAGAATTCCATGGACCGAGAAGCCTGGCGGGCCATAGTCCATGAGGTCGCAAAGAGTCAGACATGACTGAGACTAACACACCAGGTGAGCAACTGTTTGCATGAGGAAGGGGACTACAGCAGCCCAGAGTGGGTTGAGTCTGGTGAGAAGGGCATTCACACAATGACTGAGGGCCTGTTTTTTCTTGGGGTGACAGTCCAAGAAGAATTACGAGGGTGTCCATGGCGGGGGGGGGGGGGCAACCCAGCACAGTATGTGAGGTCCCACACGTGGTAAGGAGGGTGCTCAGAATGCAGAGGGGCAACCTGGCATGAGGGTATAGCCTAGGTGGAGTGAGAAGGATTTCACATGGGAGAGCTGCTTGGCATGTTTGATCAGAGCCTGAGTTAAGTGAGGAAAGTCTCTCCAAGAAGAGAGCAGCCTGGCATGAAGTGTCAGAGCCAGAGGCATTTTTTCAGTCCGTCAGGGGCTGTCAATAATGTGACGGTCAAAAATGGACTAAAATTAAGTAGTCTAACTTAAAGAGAGGAAAGAGGAGATTCTAAATTTCAGGAAAGAACTAGATATTAATACTATCAAACAAAAGAAGAGCATGTGTGTGTCAGTCGCTCAGTCGTGTCCGCCTCTTTGGGATCCCATGGGCTGTAGCCCGGCAGGCTCCTCTGTCCATGGGATTCTCCAGGCAAAAATAATGTAGTGAGTTGCCATTCCCTTTCCCAGGGGATCTTCTCAATCCAGGTGGATTTTTTTTTCTAACCATCTGAGCCACAAGGGAAGCAAAAAAGAGCATAACAGATTTGAAAGGAAGCAAGTAAGAATACTAAAGTAAAAAAACACAATAAATGTAATTGTAAGTTGATGCATACTTTTACTTTTGGGGGGGTTTTTTGGCTGCA
This sequence comes from Ovis canadensis, assembly GCF_042477335.2. Lineage (NCBI taxonomy): Eukaryota > Metazoa > Chordata > Mammalia > Artiodactyla > Bovidae > Ovis > Ovis canadensis. The sequence continues at coordinate 66,566,121 of NC_091263.1, read as the reverse complement.
TGCCAACCAGGCGTCAAACCTGTGCCCCCTACATTGGAAGCATGGAGTCTTAACTGCCAGGAAGACCCCCAATGGGTAGTTTTAATAGCAAACTAGACACAGCTAGGTAAACTGGAAAATCAAAAGACATATCCAGAAATAAGCATGAGAAATAAAAAGAAAATACAAAGAATATAGGGTATGTGATGAAACGTCAACAAGAAGGGAAATTCGCAAAGGACATACAGGACTTCTTTGCACTATTCTTTAAATTTCTCTGTTAGGGAAATTATTTCAAAAAATTTTAAAATATACTTAGATATACTTCACACTATAGTCCAAGCTTTATGACAAGTTTTTGATATAACAATAAGGATAATATCTTTATAAAGTTAAAACCAGGTTTAATAATTTGTTAAGGTGCTGACCAGAGTTATAACTCCAAGGTCACTACCAGTCTCATTCTCTAATTAACACACAGAGGACAGTGACATTGAAACATAAAACATACACTCTACTATATTCAGAAAGACAGTGGTGATGTCACTTCTAGACGCCCAGTGAGTCTTAGTTGGAAGAAACTGGGGAGGAGTCACTGCTCAGTAGGCCTCCTGGAACCCAAAGGAACTTAAGTGTTGACAAGGCAGGCTAAAGACCAGGCACTTGGAGAAGGTTCCTTCACTGAAGAACTTTAGAATGTAGTTTGGGTTAAAATGGAATCCAGTAAACAACAATTTTAATTTTTTTCACTGGAGTATGATGTACTTACAAAAATGTAAATCATAATCTGGTTCACCAGATTATGCCAAAGTAAACCCATTGTAAAACCATCACTCAGCTCATGACCTGGAGGTAACCGGAATGTCCTCTCCACGGCTTCTCTAATCCTTACTGCTTCCCAGTCCTAGAGCTGCTCTGTCATCCTCGTGACTTACTGCGCCGGAAATTCTTCTACCAGTTCTAATAATACTCTAAACTGCCATAGGGTTTCAGCATTGAGTTTTACTTTTAAAACTCAATTTCCTTTTGTTTTTCTGCATATACAGAACTCAGACCCAAGGTAGAAATTCTGAGCATTCACTAAGTTTTATAAAACTTAGAACAAATGGCATAGTTCAGTTCTGGAAAAGCCATTTGACAAGGGTGAATTTCACAGCTCAACTTGAAAAGTTCTTTCCCTTGGTCAGTCGCTCTGGAAAGAAACAACTCCAGTAGCCAATCCATACTGATTCCATGAAGTTATTAGACATCTATGATGGGCCACAATAATACACTAAGGTCTTAGTAACACAAGGAAATTACTCTGTTCTCATGTGACAACATCAGCTAAATGAAGTTAAAATGAGCCACTGCCTACTTAAACAACAAGTTAAACATAACTACTGGTTTCAAACTCTGAGTAATCAAGTATTACTTGTAGAAAGTGACTAATAGCCACTACCACTAGAATTAATATAGTAAAGATGAAAACGGCAAAATTGGACAATTGGCCAGAGCAGGAGGGTGCTCCCTTCCAGGCATCCCTGTTGGTTCTCGCTTATCGTTAGCAAAGGTTAAGACCAAGCCCTGTAAACTTTTGAGCAAATAAAGCCAAAGGTGAGAAAAAGAATCCTATCTGGGAGACCTCCAAGACAGTGAAAAAACCATATGATTTTTCAAGGTCAACTGTTAGCCAGAAAGATTCATAACAGTCTTCAGCAACAGTAAGACAATGTCTTACATAAATCTATTTGTCCTAAGATCCTACGAAGGCTCTCTAGGTACACATACTCTGCTTGAAGTCTCATTCTGTAGCTATGCAGCCATATTCACAGACTATCTAACTAATTCCCATCAATGAAGAAGTACCATCTGTAAAACTCTGGCTTCCTAGATCTACCAGGCAGTTAAATACATCCTTGGCAACTATTTTGAGGAAGCTGAAATTCTAAGCGCCATAACTTTAAAAAATCTGGTAGAGTCTTAGATGAAAGATAAGCTCTAAAAACAAACGCATTCCTGCTTTGTGAGAATTTGACAAAAGTACTACGGTGAGTCCTATAGGGAAAGGAATGGAGCTTCCCAGGTGGCTCAGTGGCAAAGAATCCACCTGCCAATGCAGGGAGATGAGGGTTTGATCTCTGGGTAGGGAAGATCCCTTGGAATAGGAAATGGCTACCCACTCCAGTATTCTTGCCTGAAAAATTCCATGGACAGAGGAACCTCGCAGGCTGTACAATCCATAGATAGGGTCACAAAGAGTAGGACATGATGAGGCCACAGAGCACAAGTGTGGTGGGGAAAGGAATAGTGAACCCTGCTGCCCTCTAGTGTGAATATAAGAACTGCACGTCCCGCGGCTGCCGCTACTGCTAAGTCGCTTCAGTCGTGTCCGACTCTGTGCAACCCCATAGGTTGAAGCCCACGAGGCTCCCCCGTCCCTGGGATTCTCCAGGCAAGAACATTGGAGTGGGTTGCCATTCCCTTCTCCAACATGTCCTGCTCAAAAGACCCAAAGGACAGGCCTGACACCAAAAAAGCAGGAAAGTTTGAATCTTTTACAGTCATTGTGATTATTGCTGTTTTGGTGTATATGTTTATTTTTCTGTTTACCATGCTTTTTCTTTACTTATATTCTGCCTTCTGTTCAATTCATAGTTTTATTTTTCTCTGTCTTGGAGAACTGTATTTCTATTTCTTTAGTAGTTATATTTATATTTCCTTTATACTCTAAATAAAAATTTTTAACAAAATCCTATTCACCATCTTATCTTCCTCCTAAGTAAGACCTTACTTCTTCTGAATCAGGGGTGGTCATTATTACCCTAAGTGTTGGTGTATCTGCTCATGATGTGCTTGCTCAATAACTGTATTTTTAATTTCTAGGATTTCTAACTGGTTCTTTAAAATTTGCCATTTCATTTCTGATCACTTGTTTCATAATTTCTTTCAGTAAAAGTATCTTTCCTTTATGTCTCTGAGTATTCCAAACATACTTAAAAGGTTTTAGTTCACGCCATTATTTTCATTTCAATTACAATGAATTCATCTCTTGATTCTGACTTTGTAGGTTATTTTTCTTTTGGCTAAGTTTTCTTGTATGCTTTAACATTAGTAAAGTGAGACTCTGTTTGCACCATGAAATTTGGGAGCCAGGAAATCCAGTCACCAAGTGAGAAGGTCGCTGGATTTAGGTCTGGGTTCAGTGTTGTGTCTGCTTCCTAAGTATTCAACTTCACATAAACTATGTCTTCACGCACAGATGGGATGAAGTTTTTTCCAATATTAAGTTTAGGGAGCCCTACCTAAATTCCTAATTGCAAGTTGCAATCCAGGCCCCACATAGCCACATTCCCTCCATCGGTTACTTTCTAAGTTACAAACTCCAGACTGCCTCTATTTCTGAACTCATAGCCCGCCCGGCAAGATTACAGTAGTTTGTTCGTGGTCAACAAAATTGTTTATCTTGTTTTTGAATATGGATATGTTATTTCAACCTTTTCTGGTTAATTTTTCCATGTGTTTGGAGCAGAGGGAATAGCATCAAAGTGTGTACTATCTTGACAAGAAGTCAGTTTCATTCACTTTTTAAAAAAATGTTGGTCCTTAGGCAGTACCATGGTTAATAGTGATGGCTAAAAAGTGGCCTGGTAGCTGTACATTCTCTTTCCAGTTTTATCAAAAAATATTTTATAAGGTTGGGGATAACTGACTTGTACAATTTGGCCAATGACGTTAACTAGAGCTTCTGTTTGAAATAACTCATTTTGTGTTTACCGCATACCAAAACACGTGATACTTCATTACCTAAATTCCCCTATTTCTGCACTTTGAGGCTCAAAAAATTAATCCATGGAAAGTCAATACATCAATAAAATATAATCATGCTTTGATGCTGCAGTGGTACCAAACTTAAAATATTGGTACGAGGGAGAGAGGAGAGGGACAAGGGTAAAATTTACCCCAAAGAACTTACAGTGAACAGTGACAAAAATGATACTAAGGATTTACTAGCTTTCTAAAGTATGATACTGGTTTTGTTATTACACTGAATAAAATGAGTCTTCTAAAGATGCGCCCTGGAATTGTTACAGATGAAATGGTATCTGATTAAAAGAATCTGGGGTGGTAGACACTGGCTGATCTGGATGTAAAGATGAAACAGTTTTGGCCTTGAGTTGATAATTGTTAAAACTAGCTGGGAAAGATGGGGACCATGGGTGTTCATTGTACTGTCAGGATCTGGGCACATGCAGGTCTGGAATTTTAACCTGCTGCTGCTGCTGCTAAGTCATTTCAGTTGTATCCAACTCTGTGCGACCCCATAGACGGCAGCCCACCAGACTCCCCCGTCCCTGGGATTCTCCAGGCAAGAACACTGGAGTGGGTTGCCATTTCCTTCTCCAGTGCAGGAAAGTGAAAAGTGAAAGTGAAGTCGCTCAATCGTGTCCAACTCTTAGCAACCCCATGGACTGCAGCCTACCAGGCTCCTCCGTCCATGGGATTTTCCAGGCAAGAGTACTGGGGTGGGGTGCCATTCCCTTCTCCCAAACTAACTCTAACAACACCTTAATCTTGGTCCTATAGACTCCAGAACTACAAGAAAACAAATTTCTGTTGTTTAAATCACCTGGTCTTTGATATTTTGTTCTGATAGTCCAAGCAGACTATCGCAGATGTATTCTACTTTATTTAATTTCCTGATAAGAGATGTGGGGATTTTTAAAATTAAATGTAAGGTAGCAATGACTTTATCACATATATATTATGATTATGCTTAGATATACTCTTAGAACTGAAATGTGTCAAAGGGCACACACATCTTAAATCTGATTCAGCCAACCACTCTTTTTAAAAAAGTACTATTTACTGTCCCCTCAATACGAATGCATGTTTCCCTAAACTGGAACCAGTTTGCCACATAACAACGCTCCCTCATTCAACAACACTTATTCAGTATCTATTTCTGAATAGTACCAGGCACTGTGCAATGTGTTTAGGATATAGTGGTGAACAAAGGATTAAGTCCTTGACCTCAAGGATCTGTATTCTAGGTGGAAACGGGAGCTAAGGATACACATATAAATACACAAGATGGCCTGGGAAGGCTGTCTCTGAGAACATCTAAGCAGAGACCCAGATGCAAAGAGGAAACACATCTTACCAATACTTGAAGGAAGAATGGCAAGAGCGTTTCGTGGTTTTAATTGTCTTTTTAAAATAAGCAAAGTTGGGAGTTCCCCGGGGGGCTAGTGGTCAGGATTTGGTGCTTTCACAGCCATGTCCCTGGCCCAGGTTCAGCCCCTAGCAGGGAAACTGAGATCCCTGCAGCCCCTTAAGCTTGTGAGGCATGGCCTAAAATGAAGACAAAAGCAAGCTGCAATTCTATTCCTCACATACACCCCAAACAACGGAAAACAAACAGGTGTCCCAGTACTTGTGCACCAACGTTCACAGCAGCACTGTTCTCAACAGGGCCACTATACAGGGAAGAATAAACAGCCCAAAGCAAGGCTGCGAAGGATAAGTAGGAAACTGTCAGAAGACGTGGAGACGTTTCTAGAGAAGTTAGCAAAGAATGAAATCTAGGGACTGGACAGTGATAAGGGGAAAAAAAGGCAGTGATAAGGGCATAAGACTAGGCAGTGACTAGGACATAAAAAGTGAAATATGGGTGGGGGGAGGGAAAAGACAGACACCAACGGGCACTTACCTTTATATAAAATGGGTCATTTTATCAGCCTCACCAGATACAGCCACTCATTAAGTATAGTCCCACGGCTCAAGAACAGGAAAAAACCTTCAGGGAAAAAACTAGAAACATAAAATGTGCAATAAGGAAAAGTGCTTAGAACATTCCACTTGTACCTCTTTCAGGCCTTCCTCTAGCTTTTAAGACTTACGTGCATGCTTTTCTCATCCTCTCTTCAGACTAGAATTTTCTCTGGAGCAGGCACCGCACCGTGTCTTTGTCATTTAACATTCTCAACAGCACTTCAAGCACAATCTGAATGAGGCTGAATCTATCACCTCCAGTTTAATCGTATTAACATAATCCCTCTAGGCTTTCCTGGTGGCTCAGAGGTTAAAGCGTCTGCCTGCAACGCGGGAAACCTGGGTTCGATCCCTGGGTCAGGAAGATCCCCTGGAGAAGGCAATGGCACCCCACTCTAGTATTCTTGCCTGGAGAATCCCATGGATGGAGGAGCCTGGTGGGCGACAGTCCATGGGGTCGCAGAGTCGGACACGACTGAGCGACTTCACTTCTAGTCACCTGGGTACAACCTCAAAGTCATCCCTCCACACTCCTATGGCCAGAGACCAGTCTGGTGCTCTACAATCACCCTCTCATCTTTCTTGTCTTTTTCACTGCTGAGCACAGTTTAGTTCCTCATTACACTCATCTAATTAGTATCCTAGCTAATATTTTTCCAGCTGGCTCTATCCTCACACTTCCATAATAGTGTCCCTAAAATGAAACAATCATTCTACTCTACTTAGAACTGTAAAAATGTCTTACAAAGAAATAAAGTAAAAATCCTAGTGTAGGAGAATGGATACATGTATATGTATGGCTGAGGCCTTTTGCTGTTCACCTGAAACTATCACAACATTGTTAACTGGCTATACTCCAATACAAAATTTTAAAAAGTTAAAAAAATCCTAGTGTAGCATTGCTAACTCTACTTTTTCTGCTCTATCTCCTCTAAAGAACTTTCACATATCCAGCCCTCTGGTCACACTAAACTACTGAATATTCTAAGGATTTCCCCTGTGTTCTGCCTGCATGCCTTTGCCCACAGGGTTCTCTCATCTTGGAATACTTTATACTTCCTCCCCAGCATTTACAACTTTCTTTTTGCTTGACGCAGATTTTCATCTTCTCTACTAGGCCTTAAGCCCCTTGGGGGCAGGATCCTTGTATCCTCTACACCTGCTTATCAACTGCTTTCTATCGATATTCATGCACAGATCATCCTCACGCGTCATAGCACCACGCCCTGCTCAAAACAGGTGACAATTATTTAAAAGAACGATGTTCCATGCTCACCTCCCTCACCCTTCTGTCCAACGCAGAGAGAAAGTAAATAATAATAAATACTTGTTGAATTTGTGTGTTTAGACAAAAATAACGGGATATGGCCACATCTTAAAAGCACATTTTAAGTCCTTCCAGCTGAAAATGGTGACCCAGCTTCAGAGCTATCCCCTACCGAGATTTCTCCTTTTGAAGCTGGAATTCACTGAACTCACACAGGAGTAGCCTCACTTCGAGGACAGAACAGAGCTTAAGGCCCTTTCTCACTTCCGAGCCGTGAGGGCGGAGAGGGAGGGGGCGTGACCTTCACAGCCGCCCAGCAGCATTCCGACCTGCAAGGGCCCCCTGGTCCTTTCCCTAGCGGAGTACTGTTTCCGACGCGCCATCACGTAGATTTCACCCTCGTAACAATCTCGTGAGGCAGAAATTCTCATCACCTCCCTGAACAAACAAGATCTGAGGCGGGGTGGGGAGAGGGAGATGGAAAAGCTAGAAGAGGCGTGGCAACGAGCCGCGGCGAAGGCGGCGGGTGGGAGCCTAGGACTCGAGCGGGATGGATTTCGTTCCCGGCTCAGCCCTGATTCGAGCCCTGTGAGCTCACTAGCAGCGGGAGGCGCGGGGCGGGCGCGCAGACGACCCGAAGGCCCTCCCGCTCTCAGCCCGGAGGCGAAGCCTCTGTGAGAGCTTAGCGGCTCACACTCGCCCCCTCGGAGGCCCCAGAGCCCCCCGCGCGCCCGCCCCCTTCGCTTTACCCTGACGGAAGTCCCGCCTCGCCCGGCCGCCATTGGACCCGGCTTCGGGGGTGGGGGTGGGGGTGGGTCTCGCCGCGGGTTGGTGGCCCGGGGGCGTGAGCCCTGGGCAGCCACTGCGAGCCCCAGGCTAGGGGGACCTTGCTCAAGAGCCGCGAAGACGCGGGGATCGAGCGCGGAAGGCGGGGTTGCTGGGGGCCGGGGGCGGTGCGGGGCGCCGAACGCCGGCAGCCGGCGGGACTTCCGCCACGGGACCCGGAAGGGGCCGCGCCGCCGCTGGTGGGAGTTGTAGTCCGGCCGTGGTTGGGGGGGCCCGCGGCTCATGCGCGGTGCATCGAGGCTTGTTTCACATCTGTAACAACAGGTGAATTGGGCTTTTAATTCTCCCCTTTCGTGCCCCCACCCCCGAGGAGCTTCCCGCGGCCGGGGGTGGTCAGCGCGAGCAGTGGGTCCGGGTCCGACCGCCGGCTTGGCTGAGAGTGGGGCGGAGAAGCGGGCGGGCCCGAGGAGCAGGCCGGGCATCCTAGGCCTGCCCGGGAAGCCGGCCGGGCCGAGCCTTGAGCAGCCAGGCCTCGGCCTGCCGTTGCCATGGAGCCGGGGCGGGGGCGGGGGCCAGACCGGTCCGCCAGGGCGGGCCTCGTAGCCAGGGGCACCGCGGGGGCCGCTGGAGAAGCCGCTCGATTGGCGCAGCGACGCCTCCGCCTCAGGGGATGCTCTGTTTCCCCGAGGCAGGGCCTGGAGGAAGCCCCCGGAGTGCCCTGGGACCTTTGTCTGCCCCCGTGCCGCCTGGACCGTTCGTCCAAAAGGAGGCCTGGTGCATTCGGGCCCCCCTGGTTTGCCCTCTTTTGCACCGACCTTGTCACTTGGGGAGGCCAAGGGGTGAGATGTTCTTTGTTTGCTAGTGGCGACTTGCCCCATTTTGCAGGGGAAGACCTAATGCATGTTGGGTCCTTTGTTTGCAGTGATCTGGAGTCCCAGGAGTCCTCAGAACCCCTGAGCCAGGAGTATGGCGTTAGCATGCTGTCTGGCTAGTCCTCGTGTAGCAACACTGGTCACCTTAATTATGATTTTGCAAGGCGGAGTTTGTCCACTTTGCAGTCCCCATCCACAGGGGCTTGTCATACACTTTAGCAAGTGGACTGCAAATGGCCAGTTGCAGATTCTCAACCTGTTTTTGGTTGCAACTGAACTGGTCAGAACGAAATGAGACATTGTTTGACGACTTCCCTTGCAGTTTCTTTGAAGGCGATAATTCCACTGCCATTGTGGGTCTTGACTACATCTTATAATTTACACTTAAGTCTTGGAGTTTCCAGGAGGGAGATTTTTTTTCCCCCTGATACAGTATTTCGGATTTCCATAGTGCTCTTTATCTATGTAGCCGTTTTAGGTGCATAAAATACACCCTTTGTTGTGTTTTCTGCTGTGTAGATTACCCCTTTACCTTGAAAAGATACTTACTCTCAAAGTGTTTTAATTTGTGGAACTGTGGTCCAAAGTTTATCAGGTGGACCTTCTTGCCTCTTTCAACCTTTGAAGATGTCAGTATAAAACAGTCTTCAAAGAATGAACCATGGACCTTGTAGGCAACAGCGTGACATCATGGAAGTAAGTAGTATAGTATAAGCATAGAAAACTTAGGAGCTCAGTGCCTTAACCGCGATTTGCATTCTGCCCTGAGGCAGTTATGGCATCCTGAGCAGGTTGTGTAAACTTCTCTGGGAAAATCTGCCTCCATTTCCTTCTCAGGGGAAACAGATTAAGTGAGATAAAATCTGTGGAAGTACTTTGTAAATGGTACTTTTACCAATACAAATGGGACTTAACAGTCTTGTTTTCATAACCTGAAAGAGCTTCTTTATCTAACTTAGATAGGTTTCTATTATAGTCATAGGGGAGTCGAACTCAAAACTGAAGCAAGTTTTGCTCTGGGCTTGCAGAAAATGCTTTCAGGACTGTACATCCTTCTTTACCATGACATTGTATTTCTTGGTATCTTACAGGTTCGGATATAGGACAGCTCACAACTTGATGGGTATAGAGTGGGTCATGGCTGGTCCTGAAGTGAGGGCAAAGTGTACCATGTGTGTTTCACGCCACTAACAAAACTTGTCCTTGTGTGTTAGAGTTAGTAGATGAATTTCAATGGTCCGGAACAACTTTCTTCCCCTGTGGGGGCCATCACTTTAGTGACCCAGCGTTGTACTTCCCAGGAGGAGGCCCAGCCTCGTGATGAGGAATAGCAAAGAGAGAATTCAGCTCCAGTTCAAAAGGATACAAAATCAGAGACTGTCACTGCTCTTGTAAGGTAAGTTGATTTAGTCACACACACAGAGCAGTGGTGGCTCTCCTGCTCAGCCACACTGTGAAGCAAAAGGCATGTGTTAAATCCATTTGTGACTGTCTTGGAAGAAGGGTATCATTTAAAATTATACTCTCTCTCTATCCTTGAATCATCTCAGAGAAACTCTGTCTGGAGTTAGGTGGTGTTTCATTATGCAAGAAATCTTGACATAATATTGTTTTACTTTTCTCTAGATTATTTAAGAGAAACTCTAAACCACAAAGGTTTCTGACATAATACTGTATAACAGCGAAGGCAATTTTCTTTTAGATTTCTATGAAATTTCCTGTGAAGTATCTCTAAAAGATCCTATCTTGAATCTCATCATATATATTCTTTAAGACTGATACAGGAAAAGAGTGTCATATGAGCCTTGGTTGGCATACAGAGGATCAAGGGCTTTTTGAAAGCAAAACCAAGTCTATTTACAAGCAAATTAACTGAAAACGTCTTAGCGAGAAAGTATTGATTCTTCAATTAACAATCACTTAGATGTTTTAGATTGTATAATATTCAGATTTTCTTTAAAATCAGAATCTCAAATTCCACCTTTTTTCTTTTAATTTGGATAGAAAGAATCTATAGAATGTAACTAATTAAAGTAAATTGTATCATTGTTGATATTGTATTGAAGTTTTCTCTCTGAGCTACCATATCCTATCGGCTGAAATTTCCGGCATCCCTGGGGGAGAGGAGGCCATCAGGGCAGACCTGCTATGGACCTGAAAGATTCGTCCCCAGGTCAGCCCTCCACCCCCACCCCCCCACGATTTGAGAATGAGAGGGAATAGCAGGCAGGAGCAGGAGTGTAGGCACCATTAGACTCCCAGTCACGTTGGATTTGCACATCATCGTGATTTGCTAAAATGTGTTAGATGTTTTTAAACTAATGCCACATAGGGTTACTGCACTGAGACAGGAGTAGTGCAGTATTAAAACCTGTGGGGACTTCCCGGCAGTCCAGTGGTTAAAACTCCGTAAGTCTGTAAGTGTGGAGTTGGAGTGTTTTTTAAAACAAAACTGTTACGCCAGAGGTGTTACTTTTGTGTACATTCGTGTTTTGGAGTCTCTAGGTATATTCCTAGTTAAATGTACTAATGAGCGAAATGCAGCAACGTTTTTGGCCGGCAGTTGAACTTTAACTTAACATTTGTTATTTCATAGAGATTCCACCTTGAAAAGCCTTTTGTTTTGAATCACTCTTTGATACTGTCAGTGAAGTGCCATTCCTTGGGGGCTTGACTAGGTTTTCTGACAGCCCAGTACACCAGTTTGTCCATAAGGCCATCATCAGTCCCATTTCCTGACGCCATATGAGAAAAGGGGTCATGTAGGATTTCCTTTCTTCCCACACGTCCCAGGATAACTGCAGGTATTGTGATGAGGTGGAAATACGTGTCTCTCGTGATGAAATCATCCCCTTCTGTTTAGGAGGGATCGTGGAGTTTAGGACAGAGAAAAGAAGGAAGCTCTCAATTAGAAGCAAAGACGTGTAATTACTTAATAGTGGAGGTGGCCCTTCCATCCTTAAGACTGGAAGCAGTTGGGGCTCATTAGTGAAGAGCTTCATTTCTCTTGTGTTTTATACAGTGCTCTCTGTGTTACTGAAATCAGCTCTATGGTTCCTGAACCAAGAATGTTAACCACTTTTTTTCGGCCATCCTTCTTCTTAGGATTCCAGCTTTCCCTCCTGGCCAGAAATGTTCAGCCTGGACTCATTCAGAAAAGGTAAGGCTGTGACTGCACTTGTGGCCTCAGGCCTGTCTTCCCTGTGATGGGCAGCTGTGAACCCTGTGAAAATCCCTCCGGTGCATATCCACTGCTTACTGAAGTCCAGCTGTTTTTCTAGGCCAATGTTCTACACCATTTCCTCTGTGAACCTTTCTTAATTCTATCAACCAAAAACAGTCTCTCTCCTTTCTGATTTCCTCAGCGCCGCCTCTGTACTTTGTCATGCATCCTCTCTCTGAACTACTCATTGCCTCACTAGATTAGAAGCTCCCTGCAGCCAGGGCCTGTTGAGCTCTTTTATCATCCATGGTACGTGACATAGCGTTTTGCACATAACAGACCTCAGTAAAAGCTGGTGGAAGTGGACTGAGTCAATGTTTTTTATTAGTGGTTAGAGAAGTTGCTGCAAGACTTGAAATCAGTGTCCTTGCAGCAGCTGGGGTGAGAGAGTTGCATAGGCAGTAGCAGAGCTGACCCTGGCAGGGCGAGAGGACAATGTCCAGGAGCTTCTTGGAGAAAGTGGTATAGCTGGTGAAGAGTCAAGGCACCAGATCGCAAAGGCATTGTATATCTTAGACAGGCGCGTGACTTTTCTGCTTTAAGGGAGTAAGGAGTAAAATGTCTGTCACCTGTATTAAAGCTGACCATGAGCCTCCTACCTGTACATATTTGACAAATAAGTGAGAACCGTAACAGACTGTCTGTAACTGCTGATGAAAAAGATCCTCCCAGTTGTGTCTCCTCTCTGACTGGTGTCCCTGGAAGCCTGGAAAACCTTGGCCAGGTGGTGCCCTCTGTCGCTCACTGAATGGGGCCAAAAGGAGGATGGATGTTCCAGATCTCAGAGCCACCTCTTCCTTCCTGTCTCCTTGTTCGTTTCCAGCCGCTCCATCTGTTTTCATACTTCATGAAAAAACTAATTTTTGTCTTCCTCGTTGTGTTGGTTAACTCTGTCTAATAGGAAAACACTGAACTTGAGATGAACGTGGACAGCACATTTTGAGCTAAAAATTAAGTGCATTTAATTGCTCTGCGTTTATCTCCTCATCAGTGGGTGTCGATGTCCACCCACTTGTAACAGTTGGATGAAAATGGGTTCTCTCCTGGTGGGAGTGTCTGAATTAACAATACTGATTTCTTAAAGAGATGGACAGCCCAATAAAATTAGAGTCCTCATCCTCCTCACTGTGGTAGGGACATGGTACCAGGTGAGAGAGTTTCGGGGCAAATTTGCTTTCTAGCCTTTTCGACTTCACTTTCTAGGCTGGAAATTGATTTGTTCAAGCGGTTTTCCATCAGGGATGACACTCTTAGCTCTCATCTTAGTGGGAGGCAGAAGAACCTGACTGAGCCAAAGCTGCCGACCCCGATGCCCAATTTACATCAGGCTTCTGTGTCTCACTGGCCCAGGAGGCTTGGGTGGAGACCAAGCCTTGCTGTGCCTTCTTCTTCTTCACTATCTAAGTGGTCATAGGGTTGTTCTAAGGATCAGATGAGTTAATATGTATAAAGAGCTTAGAACAGTGCCTGACACCTGGTAAATTCACAAATCCATGGTTTAGGACATAGTAATCAGACACAGTCTGAATTTGGGGCCTTGCTTTCCACACAGTTTAGTATTTTTACCAAGAGCTGTCTTATGCTTGAAGGTCTTCAGGAAAACCATTAATCAGAGAGAGGAGCTTATTTGAATATTTTCCTTCAGGCAGACCTATCTTTTCGTGGCTGTGAGGCTGAATACCTTCTCCTGTCTTCTGAATGTGGCTCTCATGTTTGGCTTGCATCACGATCTTGACAGTTGGTCATGATGGGCCTCCCAGTTGGCACTAGTGGTAAAGAACCCACCTGCCAATGTAGGGGATGAAAGAGACACGGTTTTGATTCCCGGGTCGGGAAGATCCCCCACAGGAGAGCATGGCAACCCACCCAACCCACTCCCAGCATTCTTGCCTGGGAAATCCCATGGGCAGAGAAGCCTGGCGGGCTACAGTCCACGGGGTCACCAAGAGTTGGACATGGCTGAGCGACTTAGCACACACACGCCCAGCCTTGTGACACTCACTGTTGTATAGCACTTCTTTATCTCCTAGGGAGTTTTCTGTGTTTCTTTGTTCCTCGTGGTGAAATTATGCGCTCCCTAGGGCATTATGAATCTTGAGAGAAAATGTTAACATGGTGTAAAGTTTGAGTCAAACTGGCTAGGGTTCCAATTTGGTCCCCATTAACACTAACAAGGTGTTAACTTACCTGTTTCCCTACCTTTAGGGGTGCAGTGAAGATAGAGGTGATACATGAAAAGCTTTTGGTTGTGGTCTGTCCCTGGCCCTTAGCCATGGGTTGGCAGGCACTTGATAAATGTGAGTTAATCTGTTTGGGGTAACAGCCATATAGCTCATGTTTTTCTGGAGAGGGACAGCCTAGCTGCAATATGCAGTGTGCTGTATGGCTGCAAAATTGAGGACCTGCTGTGTACAAGCCACTAGGGTGGAGATAGGTGTGTTTCAGAGACGATTTCTGGTGCTCGGGGGTTTATGTTCTCAATGGGCTGGGCCTTTTTATGGTTCTGAAGGTAATGGCCCTAGCAATTCCCTGAAGCATTATAGACAGTGGCCCAGTGGGTCTTGTGGCTACCATCTTTCCTATTATGTAATTAAACAAAGCTGCCAGCGTCTGCCAACTAGAAAACTTGTGTGCCTGGTAACTAACCTGTTATTAACTCTGCAAGCATCTTAACAGTTTTCTTGTCTCAGCTGTAATGCCATCAGAAGCATGCCACAAAGAGCAAGCTGAGTCTTTCTTTTACAGTCCACAAAAATCTTTGAAAAATACCATATCAACCTCAAGAATGTGCAATTTTCCTCCAGCTCCAGTGGTCAGAAGAGGACTTTGTGATGTTGTTGTGGAATTGTAACAACCTTCCCCCAGTTACTGGAAATGCTTAATGGAATAAAATAATCATCAAATCACTTATTCTTTTTTTTCCCCCAAGCCAGCACCCTTGGATATGAATGAAGACCTTCCTCAATCAGGAAAGGAAAGGATCAGTTTACAACCTTAGCTTCAAGACAGAGCCAGAATTAATTCCAAGATAAACCTTGATCTTAGGCACTTGGTTCCAGAAGTAACAGCATTTCTGCTGTGACTCCACCTGTGTTTTCCGCAAAATCACACACCTATATATAATGTTTTAAGAGGGTTTATGGCAGAAATCGGAGAAGGCAATGGCACCCAACTCCAGTACTCTTGCCTGGAAAATCCCATGGATGGAGGAGCCTGGTAGGCTGCAGTCCATGGGGTCTTGAAGAGTTGGACACGACTGAGCAACTTCCCTTTCACTTTTCTCTTTCATGCACTGGAGAAGGAAATGGCAACCCACTCCAGTGTTCTTGCCTGGAGAGTCCCAGGGACGGGGGAGCCTGGTGGGCTGCCATCTATGGAGTCGCACAGAGTCGGACACGACTGAAGCGACTTAGCGGCAGCAGCAGCAGCAGCATGGCAGAAATAGAGTTGAGGCAATACACTGGCAATATGACCAGGATATGACAAAACTGTCATGGGCGACCAGGAAGGAGCTTTGGCCCACCGAGGCAGGCGGCTTAGTGTGATGCTGAAAATGTACAAGGAGCCTTCAGAAAGCAGAGTGGCAGCTGCTGAGACGGAGGCGGAGTCCTGAGCCCTGCGGGGCTAACCCTGAAGCAGAGAGTGCTGCTGGGAATGTAGGGGAGGGGGCCTTGAGTGCAAGTCGGTGCTTCCCCCATCACTGTACTATGAAAAAAATTTCAGAAATACTGAAATGTTGAAGCACTTGTATAGTGAGCACCTGTGTGTCCAGCACCTCGATCCCCTGCAGGCACTTGACTTTAATTTTTAAAAAAATAAAGCTGAAGGGGCTTTTACTTTTCCTGTTGAAAATGATCATCCCACTCCCACCTTTCAGTTCCTTTGCCTTAGCAGAATTAGATTTGAACCAAAGGTTCTTACATTTCACTGAGGTCATTCCCCCACATTTGCCAATCATATATGAGCTAATTTGCATGATAGAAAGAGGCAACATTTTTGCACTGTGGGCTGTTTCTCAAGTGTGTAGAGTGTGTGTGACTGTCTCTCCCTGCTCCTTTTCTCCCCCATTTATTGTAGCAAAACCTGTGGGGCGGAGAGCAGAGAGCTCATGCACCTTTCCCCCCAGACTGGTGTTCTCTGATGTTGTCACCACTTAGGTGGTTTTAAAGACCTTACACCTTCCTTAGCCATAGATTTCCACCTTCCCATGGAATGCTCAATGAGCATTTTAATTTTAGTTCGTGTATATCAAAAATTTGGAACTTCCTAAAAATGTACTTTGTAGGTCACTGATGGATAGTGTTTAGTCTCCGAGTGGATGGAAATATTTGGAATGGTAAATCATTAGCTTCAAGAAAGAGAAGACTAGAAAGTGTGGATCTGATAACTGGCTCTTGGGGAGGACACCAGGAGTCAAGTAGTCCCTTCCCTCCCCAGTTTGTAGAGAGAGAGAGTAATTTGGGATCCGGTGGCTCATATGGGGAGCCTATAGCAGATTCAGGGATAGTTTCCATAAGTGGAAGAACCCTGCCGATTTGCTTGGTACCACGAGACTATGGAGAAGCTTATGGGGTGGGCATTACACTCACAGAGGGTCTGGAAGAACTGGGACACTGTGGGGGCTTCTTGGAGAGCCGAGGGGGAACTGAGGCTGTCATTTTTCGCGTCTGTATCTATGAAACAACTGCCTTCTTTCTGAGCGGTGTTGGTGGCACTGTTTCTCAGAACCTGTGACTGGCTCCAGGTGCTGTCCTGTTGCCCAGAGCTCCTCCTGGGTGCTCTGGGGTGAGTCATTGCAGGGGTCTGTAATGGTGAGGGGTGAGACCTCGTCACCCTGATGCCCTCTCTCTTTCCCCAGATCGGGCCCAACACAGGCAGCGTCAGTGCAAACTTCCTCCACCCCG
Organism: Ovis canadensis; assembly: GCF_042477335.2. Taxonomy (NCBI): domain Eukaryota; kingdom Metazoa; phylum Chordata; class Mammalia; order Artiodactyla; family Bovidae; genus Ovis; species Ovis canadensis. The sequence continues at coordinate 66,549,336 of NC_091263.1, read as the reverse complement.
CCTTCCACCCATGTGTGTCAACCCTGCCCCTGGAGGGACCATCTCTCGAGGTAAGGGAGGAGCCATGTCTCCAGCACCAGCTGGGTCCAGGGCCTGTGGGGAGGCGGGCGGCACAGGGAGCCTGGGTGCCAGGGCCGTAGGCCTCTGGAAAGGGAGTGAGGAGGAGCAGGTTAGCAGAGCTCTTGCTGCCCTCAGGGAGACATCATTTGGAACAGTCTGGGTTATTTCATGATGCTCGGCCACTTGGCTTAGACCCTACTGTCTCACTGGGCCTCCTCATGTGACCAGAGACAAAGCCTAAGCTCCGCCTGGGTGTCTGGCTCCAGGGCGGAGACGCAGAAGGCTTGGACCTTCTAGGCAGTCTCGGCTCCGGTCTCAGAAGATGCAGGGCGCTCATAGCAGGGTCAGAGCAGGGAGCCCGGCTCGACCCAGAGCCCTCCTTCTGGAGGCTTTGGGGACACCTGACATCACCATCCTCTCTCTTCCGGCGCCTCAAAGCACTTTACTGACATTCAGCTCTGCCTTTCGGGCTGTTTGGCAAGGTAGGCTCTCCCTTTGACCGGGAGAATATCAGAGCCCCGAGACAGGTGGCCGCTCACCTCAGAGCCCACTGGCACCCAGGGCAGGGCCAGTCCTAGGACCCAGGGAAGCGTCTCTGCCTGCGAGCATCTCTTTTCTCCCCTCAGACTCAGATCTTCTCCAGCTTTGCTGAGAACAGTGCTCCTGGCCCACAGCCCTCTTCCCAGCTCCACTGGCTGGCTGTCTCCGCTCCCTCAGGTTTTTAGTGGAAGAACACTATGACAGTTCCTAGAGTCTTTGCCTTCTGTGAAGACAGCATGTCCACTTGAGGCTCTGTCTGTAAAGTGCTTTGAAGGTCAGGAGCTCAGGAAGGGTGCGGGGAGCGCCCAGTGCCTCCGGCTCTGCAGCGCACGCTGCTCTGCCCACACGGTTTGTACACGCACCGCCCCCTGCTGCGGTGGCCCTGGCTACAGACAGCAGCGTAGAAATCAGTCCTTCTGGCCCCTCTGCCCATTTGACTTAGGTATTAAAGAAATGCCACCCCCTACCGTTGCCAAAACAAGAGTTGATTGCCCTTTTTTCTTTCTTTCTTAAAATGCCCTGTAACTCGAAAAGGCTGAACGTTAACATTTCCAACATGGCAGGTGAGTGGCTCTGAGAGTGTCAGATGTGCTTTGGCTAAGCTTACAGATGGTTAGCCCGGATTAACCAGGCAGCATGACTAGGCAGTGCCTCCTGGAGCACACACAGAGAAGGCCACTGCTCTTGGGAGCGGCAGCTGCCCTGCACTGTCGGCCCCGGAGGAACAGACACCCCCCACCCCTGAGCCTGGTTGTCTTCTCACAGCTGCGTCTCCAGAAGGCATCTGGGTGTGTGCATCTTTGCCTTCCCCGTCTCTCTTTTTTAAGCTACAAAGAGTGCTTGCCTCTGTTCCTTTGTGACGGGAGCAACAAGCCCGTAGTCCACGTGACTCTTGGACCTTTCTGCCATGCTCTCTGATTCCCTACAGGCTTTGCTGGTACCTCTGAAGAAGGAAGTGCGAGGCAGAAACAGTCTCTCTGGTATTCAAATGGGAGACTAGTGCTCGAGAAACAGTGGCCACTGAAAGAGTCAGATTTGAAATTGGAAAAAAAATATCACCTCCTTTCCCAATCTACCCCTGACTCGACCACCAACCTCTAATCAAGGCCTTGTTCCAAAGTCAAGGGTGAATAAATTAAGAACCTGTCCCGTCCCCTCCCCTGGGACTCTTTCCCACCACACAGATCTGAGATGTAGAGCGCTGGAAAGTGACACGGAATAGCTCACCTTCCAGCAGGATCCCGGAGACCACAGTACTGGTCCTGTCCATTTCCTGGTGTAGACGTGTTACCTCTTGGTGTGGTGGTTTGCCTCGGGGACCTTGTGGCTTTCTATACATTGATGGGAAAGCTGTGAGAACGGGTAAGGTGGTCAGGGTGGTCCCCTAGCCCCTGTAGGTCCCATTACCTTTCTTGTTGCCAAACTGAAGGACCATTTCTTGCCATATGACTGTCCATAAAATATCAAACTCTGACTAGGTGGACAGGATGTTGACCCTGGTTTTAACAGATGTCAATGGCCCTCTGCTTTCCCTCCAGAAGTTCTCTGGTCTGCCTGAAGTACAGACTATCTTGGGCTTCCTCCTGTTGCTTTTTCCTGGGGCCAAAGTTTAGAATCCTCAAATTGCCCTCCTGCGTATTCAGCAGATTTTTAACCTTAAGTGCATGCTGCTAGATATCCCTGTTTAGCACTTTGAGTACCCGATGTTGTGCTTGATCCAGAAGTGATGGAGAGATCTCTGAGCCAATAAACCCTTCCTTTTTTCAGAACTTCCCTCCTTTTCCACAGGCAGAGGAGTCAACTTTCTCTCCCCAATGCATGGACAGTAGAAGAGAAGGCTTAATGTTGGTGGAAAGGAACACGGGCATGCCTGAACCCCCTTTAATTTTCTTCAAGGTCCTCTAAAGCAGGAGTCGGCAAACTTTCTTTAAGTCAGAGAGTACACGTTCCAGTCTTGGCAGGCCATGTGGTTTCTCATGCAGCTACTTAACTCTGCCATCATATCACGAAAGCAGTAATAGATAACACAGGAACAAGTGAGCGTGGCCATGTTCCAACAAAGCTTCATTTATAACAACAGGCAGTGGGTGGGTTTGGTCTGCAGATTACAGTTTGGCCACCCCTCCTCTAGACTAACCAAGAGATCGCAGAACCAGAGGGGTTCTAAGACCTGGTCTAAGAGTTGCCCTCATTTTGGAAAAAGCAGTGAGGTTTGTGGAGGTGAAATATTTGCTCAAGGTGACACTAGCTATTAGAACCCAAATGGAGAAAATGAAATAGGAAAAGAGGGCAGAGAGCTTACCAGAGAAAGAGCTAGTTGGTTGGCATCCATCACCTGACTTTTTTTTTTTTTTACATGAAATCTCATACATTTGTTTGAGATATGTTTGTAAAATAGACAAAACAGTATGATGAATCCCTGTGTACCTGGCTTGAACAATGAACAAGCTCATGGCTGATCTTCCTATCCACTTTGTACCCTTTGGCAGCAAATCCATGAAATCCATAGCATTTCAACCTTAGCTTAAGTGACTGTCAGAGCAGAGTGCTATTCTGCGGGTTTCCCAAAACACAGGATGGGCCCAGGCCCTGCTTTCCAGAAGATCTAAGCTGTTGCCTCCTTCAGCTTTCAGATACCATAGTTTTCAAAATTTGGCCTCAGCTGCTGCCGCCACTCCCTGACTTACTAAGCTTTTGGATTCTTTTGAGGGAATTTGGGCTGCTGACAGTCCTTGAAAACTACTACTGAAGCTGGGTGGATGCCTTAGCTTTTGGCAAATTAAAGTGCCACTTGGCCACATTCAAAGCTCTGGTAGCATCATTTTCTGCTCCAAGGGTCTTGCCATTCCTAGATGGATCATAACAACCGGCAGTGGGTGGGGGTAGAGGGGTTTGACACAGATGGTGATGTCCCTTTGTGAGGTCAACCATGGCACCAGGGCCACCTTCCCTTTTTCCCACTTTTATGGTTAAACACTGAGATGGGGAGGGAGGAACAAGAGTTACAGCTGCCCCATTCTGCCCTGGATCTGCTTCTGAGAGCCCTGTCTCCCGTTGTCTCAGACCTTAGAGGGCAGAGGCGTCTCTGTCAGAGCACTCGGCAAATCCCTCTTCCAAACATCCCCATGTTATCTTTTTATAAAATATTTATTATTTTTTTAATTTTACTTTACAATACTGTATTCGTTTTGCCATACATTGACATGAGTCCGCCACGGGTGTACGTGAGTTCCCAATCCTGAACCCCCCTCCCACCTCCCTCCCCATATCATCTCTCTGGGTGATCCCAGTGCACCAGCCCCAAGCATCCTGTATCTTGTATCAAACCTAGACTGGCGATTCGTTTCTTACATGATATTATACATGTTTCAATGCCAACATCCCTATTTTATCTTAACCACAGCCATACCAAGTGAGTAGAGCAGGTTCGTCCTCATTTTCCCCAGAGATAAAATGGCCCAAGGTTCACAGCTGGCAAGTGGTAGACTTGGAACTGAGCCCAGGTGTTAGGACTTAAATCCCATGTTCTTGTCATAGGCCAGCGGTTCTGAGTGTGACCCCAGACCGGCAACCTCAGTATTATCTGGAAACTCATAAGAAATGCAGGTCTTGGACCCCGCTCCAGAGCTAATGACTAAGAAACTGTGGAGGGTGGCTCCCAGTAACATTTCAACAAGCTCTTCAGGGGATCCTGGAAATCTTACCTAGAATTACAAAGCAAACAAACAACAAACAGCTCCCACCCCCTCCACAGCTTACCTGCAGCTGCACCGCTCGCCTCTTACAAAGGCCTCCTTCCAAGGGACTGGGACCCTGAGGCCCTTGCTGTCACTGCCCGGCCCCAACATGCAGTTTCAGTCTGATTCCCACCTGACCCAAAGACCTGCCCCTCAGTGCAGGAAGGGGCAGAAGAGGCATGAGCCTGGCTAGAGCCCTGGGGGCGTGGTTTGGAGGCAGAATCCCATCTGGCTTTCACACACGTGCGGAACAGCAGCAGCTTCAGACTTTCACTGCTGCACCAGCTCAGTTCTTGGGCACAGGGTCTGAATCGGGTATTTTTCACCTTTGACTCTTCTGGAGATTCAGTCTGGTTTGCTAATATTCAAGAGGGCTTCCCTGTCCTGGTTCCAGATTCTTCACTAGTTGTAAGCCATTAAATGAGGTGGATGTGCCCCAGCTTAGCAGTAATCGCTATCTTACAGTCCGCCTGCTGGAGTGCAAGCCAACTGGGCACGTAGAAGCGATCTACCAGCCCTGGGTAGGACCCAGAGGGAACTTCTACTTCATTTCTCTGGGTGGACATTGAGCTAAGGCCTGTACTGTTTCCCGAAAAACCCCACTCTCTCTTCCGGCCTTCAGATGACGAGTTTGTGGGTTCGGATTTCCTAGGGGAGTGATTTCGGCAGGATCCCAGACCGATCCAGTCGACCCACCACCGGCCGACTGGAGTGTGATGTCGGCTCGGTCCCGGGTCCGCCCGTCCGGCAGGGGGCGCGCGGTGCCCGAGTCTCCCGTTCCTGCCCTTCTGCCCGGCCCCTGCCCGGCTCCGGAGTCGCGGGGGCGGGCGGGAGCGAGATGGCGACCGCCAGGAGACTCATGGCGCTGGCCGCCGGCGTCTCTCCGCGCCTGCGGCCATCGGGTCCCCGCTCCATCGGGCGACAGGGAGGCCCGCGCGGCCTCTCGACAGGCTGCTCCCGCCCCGACCGCACCCAGGAGGCCGCCGAGGCCGAGGCGGCCCCCGGCGAGCCTGGGGAAGGCGATGGAAGCATGGTGAACGGTGAGGGCAGTGGCGGGGGCAGCCAGGCTGCGACGCCCTTGACTCCTGGGGATGGCAGAGCTAGGGGCGCGGGCCGGGGTCGGGCCCTCTTCGGTATGGCTGAGACAGCCATTCAGTGGCGGGCCGCAGCCCAACTGCTGTAAAACTCAGTGTGGTTCAGGTTCAAATGGACCCCAAGCGCAGAGGTCTGGGACTGGAGCGCCTGCCCTGGCAACAGTAGGTGAGAGGTGCGTACCACGAGGGAGCTGGGGAAAACAGGTAAACGTCCAGTTCCTGCCAGGGCGGTGGTCTAGGGTTAGAGCATCACGGGTAAGCACATCCTTCCCGTTGTAAGAAAAAGAGAAAGCTCAGTATCCATCTGGGACTTTAAGATCTGAAATAGAGACAGAATGATTGGTCACAGTGGATCCCAGCGCTTGCCTCCTGAATAGTGCAGGAGATGAAACTAGTAAGAGCACCCCTGCCGACCAAGGATGGACAGAGTGTGCTAGCCTCTGCCTCTCTATAGAGCTGGAGTGGGTACCCCTGCACATCTGTATTATAGGTATGTCTGATGGGCTACTTAAAGTTACGCCCTCCTGTGAGGTGGAAGCCCTTTGAGTCTGCTTACATACTCTTTCTTGGCTACTTGATTCTCAGTAGTTTTAAGAGTGATCCTTCAGAAGGAGATAGGGCCAGGCAGAATCTTCCCTCTTGGCCAGTTGACAGGGGAGTCTTCTCCAGGGAAACAGTTTGAACCCAGGCCGCAGAGTTACAGCAGAGCTTGTGGAGGAGCGTTTTCAGGACACAGAGACTTGCCCAACACCACAGCCATTCTCAAGTGTCCTGTGGGGATCAGTGTGGAGGGCTGTGAAGACGTTCCCCACGTGACTTATGATCGATGCACACAGGTGCATATATATACACACACACACGCGCACACACACACAGGCTCTATAAAAAATATTTTTTGGAGCTGAATTATAAGCCAGAGACTGTGGGTGGAGAATGAAAAAGCTCTCCATCTCCTCTGACTCTGCATCTCCTGAAGGTCCACTCTGGTGCTCTGGAACTCTTCCTTCTGTTTTCAGTCACTCTCAGCAGGATTCTTCATGGTCTCTCTAAGTCCTGTGTTTGGCACAAGCTGCCTCTAGGTGGACATCTCACCCATTTGTGGTCTGAAATTGATCCAGAGTGCAAGTGAGCAGATGTAAGGTATCTCTCATGATGTCTGATGCATCCTGCCTCCACTTGGTTCACTGCAGTGAACTCCTGGGAGGACCAGCTCATGCCTGTGGCTCAGCTCTGGAGGTCTCTAATCAGTGTCCCTGCACAGAATCCGGATGAAAGGGGAGGTCTTTTGCAGGGTGCTGAGGTGTGATAGAGAACTGCGGCTTGGTGTTCAGACTCTGCAGGCATTCCTCCCTTTTGTGTATCTGTTGTTTTAGGAGGGGCCTTGCGTTGTCTTGACCTCCAGTGTGTGTACGTGTGCCTGTGTGTGTACGTGTGCCTGTGTGTGTGCCTGTGTGTGTGTGGTTGGTTTGGTTTTGTCTATTTAGTGCTTTCTTCCAGACATCAGATTAGGGGGGTTGCTGTCATCTAGGCTTCTATAGCTGATGTGTAAAGTCAGGAGCTTGGGTGAGGAAGAGGATGCTGGCTGGTTCCCCTCTGGTGTCTGGGGCATTGACCCTTCTCTTTCACAAGGAGATGCTTGTCCAGTGGGTCTAGGTCCACTGTCCCCTGTAAACCCTGAAGCCATCTGTCCCTCCTTTTTAAGATGCTCCTGGGTGGTTTGGGTCGCGAGCCAACATCCTCAGTATCCAGCCCAGGGTTGCCCTGAAGCATACCCCACAGAGTTTTTAAAGCAACACAACTATAATGCTTTTGTCCTTATTTTCTTAGCTTCTAGGGACCTATTAAAAGAGTTTCCACAGCCCAAAAATCTTCTCAACAGTGTGATTGGAAGAGCCCTTGGCATCTCACACGCAAAAGACAAATTGGTCTACGTGCATACAAATGGACCGAAGAAAAAGGTATGGTGGCAGGGAAACACGTTGGTCTGAGCCTCCGGAAGGAAACCAGCTGCCCTTTGCTCCCCTGGATTTCTCGTCAGGGAGGCCACAGTGGAGGTTGTTTGAATTGCGAATGGTCAGCAGAGAATCTCAGAACAAAGCTAGGTCTGGAGCAGAGTCTGGTTTAGGGAAAGGAAACATGGGCAAGTGAAGCGAGATGCTCTCTCATCTTGTGTGAGACAGGCCACTGTAGTGGGCCCTGGTGTTGGTCCTTCCTCAACTTCTTGGAACTGTAGAGGGTTAGGGTTGATGATGATTCCTGCTCCCAGAGTCTTGTAGGTCCTGGGACCAGGAAGCACGCAGGCAAACCATTCTGAATGAAGATTTTTAAGAATAAGGGTGGGTCCCACCTTGCCCTCTGGCTGGAACATGGCACTTTGAAGAAGCAAAGCAACTTGAGGTGGGACAGTGGCTTGGTGGGGGCGGGGGGAGGACTGGAGCCTTCCAAGGAGCTAATGATGGGGTCGGGGTTCTGTCTTGCACCCAGCCCTGCTGCCATGAGGCCTGCAGCTTTCCTGTGGATTCTCCGTGTGATTTGTAATACCTTTGTAGTCCAGAGGCAAGGGTTCTGATTCTCTCTTCTTTTTCTCAGAAAGTCACCCTCCACATAAAGTGGCCCAAGAGCGTGGAGGTAGAAGGCTATGGCAGCAAGAAGATTGACGCTGAGAGGCAGGCTGCAGCCGCGGCCTGCCAGCTGTTCAAGGTGACCCTCCCCTCATGAAAACCACACAGACCTCCCTCCTGGGAACTTTTTGCAGTAATGGTCTTCCTGGGCCCAGATGCTCCTAGGTTTAGGATGGCAGAGTGTTCAACCACTCAACCTATCCTAAGCCCTTTTCATCATGTGGTTCCTTTTTGTTTCAGCCATTGAGGGAACAGATGGATATTATTTTCTTGCCCCTGTAGTTACTCACTTTCTGTGGTTTCAGAAACCACAGCGAAGAACCTCTTTGTGGGGAGCACTCCCTCTGTACAAATAGACTTCTATCTTGGCTTCTGTTCTCTCCCTGTTATTTCATATAGGTTTTTCCTTGTGGCCTCATAGTCCTCTTGCTTACAATGAAAGAATCATAGTCATTTCTCTGTCACTTTGCACTGATTGGACATGGGTTTCTTTGAGTTTTTGGTCAGGCAGCAGTTACCAGATGTCCACTGCTGCTCCCAATCTTTCTTTCCCTTGCTAACTGACTCCTTTCATGGCTGTGCCATCCTTGGATCTTCCTCACAGTCCCTGGTCTTTGCTCTGCCAGGGACAAAGCTGTATACCTTCAGCTTCTCTCCCGCTCACAGTCTGTAGCTTCACTGTCCTGCTTCCTTCCTGGATCTGAGGAGGAAAGTCCCTCTTCCTATCCCGGGTCTCCATACAACCCTTCTCTTTTCTCTTCCCCCCTCTGTGTCTTCTCCATCCCATCTCTCACCCTTTTATTTAACTTTCCAATCCTTCCTCATCTGATTCTTTTCTGTAGGCATCAAAACTTCTTCAGTGTTGGGTAATCCTCTCGCGGTCCAGTGGTTAGGACACCGTGCTTTCACTGCTGAGGGCATGGGTTCGATGCCTGGTTGGGGAACTGGGATCCTGCAAGCAGTAGAGAGGCTTAGCCAAAAAAAAAAAGTCTTCAGTGTTCCGATCGCTGCCCCGGCCCTGCTTCCCCACACACAGCTCTCCGTGCTTGCTGTCTGCTCCCCTCGAGCGCCGCAGCCCTTGCTGTGGTCCCGGTTCCCTGCACATCCCTGTGGTGTTTGATGGTGATTGTCGGCTGACTGGGGCAGCTTTGTCAGCGCCCAGCCTCTCCCCAGGCCTCACTCTGCTTGAATGTCTATGGCTTCGGCCCCGTGGGGCATCTTTCTCAGCCAATGGGTGTGCCTGCTCTCCTTTGCTCTGGCTTATTCCAAGTTCCTCTTCATCTCCCACTCTCTGTAAATGTCTCCTTTTCTGTACTCCTTCCCCCAGTGGATCCTGTCTCTCTCAGAAGTTCAACCATCCTTTCTTTGTTTAATGTCTTGGAAGTTGCTATCCCTCATTGAGTGCCCCTACCTCAGGGATTCTCAATTAGAGGGGATTCTTTCCCCTAGGGGACACTTCATAAGGTCTAGAGACATGTTTGGCGGCCACAAAAAGAGGAATGCTGCTGGTATAAGGCCAGGGATACTTCTAGATGTCCTGTAATGCACAGGACAGCCCGCTCCGATAAAGAATTACCTAGCCCCAAATGTCACTGGGCTTCCCTGGTAGCTCAGATGATAAAGAATCCGCCTACAATGTGGGAGACCTGGGTTCAGTCCCTGGGTGGGGAAGATCCCCTGAAGGGGGGCCTGGCAACCCACTCCAGTATTCTTGCCTGGAGAATCCCCATGGACAGAGGAGTCTTGTGGGCTTCACTCCATGGGGTCGCAGAGTCAGATACGACTGCGCGATTAAGCACAATGTCACCAGTGCCGAGGATAAGAGGTGCTTTTCTACCTGGATGTAAAAGGCACTTTAAACCGAGACCATGCGCAGCAAGTTGTGCTCACGTTCCTCCCCAGCCTGTTCTGTCTCCTCTGTCTGTGCTCGTAGTCTTGTTTGTTTGTATGTTTAATTGTGGGTAAAAAGTTTGCTCTCTTAACCGCTTTTAAGTGTACGCTTCAGTAATAGTAAGCACAGCCACATTGTTGACCAACCAATCTCTAGAACTTCATCCGCTTACAAAACTGAATCTCTGTTCATCCTAGTCCCTTCCCCAGCCCCTGGCAGCCACTGCAACAGCTTATGGGAAAACCTGAACAAACTTTTTGGCCAACCCAGTTCTTTCTGTTTCTGTGAATTTGACTACTCATCATATAAGTGAAACTTGTAACTGCCTTATTTCACTTAATGTCCTCAAGTTTCATCCATGATGTAGCAAGGGTCAGAATTTCTGTGTTTTTAAAGGCTGCTATATTCTATTGTATGTATATATTCATTTTGTGTATCCGTCCATCCATTGATGGACCCTGGGGTCCTCCTTTTGGCCAGTGTGAATAATGCCACAGTGAACTTGGGTGTACAGATAACCCTTCAAGACCCTGCTCTCAATCCCCAGAATTGGAATTGCTAGATGATATGGTAATTCTTAATTCTTTGAGGAACTGCCGTTGTGTTTCCATAGTGACGGCCCTACTGTGCCTTCCCCCAGCAGGGCACTAGTGTTCCAGTGTCTCCACGTCCTCCCCACACTTCCTAGGTGTCTCCGGTAGGAGTCTTGGCTGATGGTGTTGAAATGGGTGTTAGAATGACATGCTGAGTTCGCCTTTAGGAATAGTCCCCAGCAGCCGCGGCAGGGTCAGGCAAGCCCAGAGACGGGGACCTGGAACGGGCGCGGATGCCGGTAGCAGCAGGCAGGAGCTTTTCTCTGGGGTTAAAGAGCTGCAGAGGTCAGAGGGGGGTCCGATGGCGGAGGCAGCAGGAAGAGTGGGTGGTGGGGAGCGGGAGTGGCAGAAAGAGCCCTGGGAGCGAGGCAGGCCGTGCAGGGAGCAGGCTGGGGTGAGCGGGAGGCAGGGAGGAAGAGCTTGCTGTCGCCTTGGGGAAGGCCAAGGGAGAGGGTGTTGCGTGTGTCTTCCGTATAATCAGACGGTCCGTGTAAACAGTGAGGCAGAAGCATGCAAGCTGAGCCTGGGGCCAGGCACCCATACTGAGCAGTTATGGCTTTCCTGCATGTGGGTGTGTGTGGCGTGCCCTTTTCCCGTCCGTCCTCTGTCACAGCATCTTACTGTCCTAGGATCTTTGTGTTCCTCCGTAGAGATCTGACAGTTTGGCCAAGGGCCCAAAGAGTCTGTCCACACTTTGATTGGAGTTATGTCACATGGCTTAATTCAGGAGGCTTTGCTCTCCTTGGGCAAAAACGTTTCATCACAGGAACTCCCTTTGTGTCCTTTTACCAAGTTCTATACCTTTTAAAAAACATATATATACATGGTCACTGTTGCTGTTGTGAATAGGCTTTACCTGATACCATTTTAAATTACAGCTGGTTCTTTCAGAAACCTGAGGGGAGAGTTTTCAGAAGGGCAGTCACTCCTCAACTTGTCGGGAGTCAGGTGGGGCTGAAGCTGCCCGGGAGCGGCGCCTGGATTCCAGCGCCCAGCGCCCACTGCCACGTGTTGAAGCCTCTTGACTCATCTGCGGCTTGCCTCTCTTGTCTTTGCCCCTCGCAGCTTGAGCTTTTGAACCTCGTGCCCTCTTCACATGCCACTCCTGTTTGTTCTGGCCCCTTGCTTACTGTTTGCTCCTCAGACTCTGGTTTTCTGCGCTTCTCTTCTGCCTCTTAGGTTCAGAGCTGCTTGAGGGCAGGGACCGGGTGTCCCTCGCTTGGTGCCCAGAGTGCCAGGCGTGTTGCTCTGTCCATGTTAGAGACTTGGCAAATGTCTTGTTCGATTTTCTCTAGAAGAGAATGTTTTAAAATAATGTTTTTCTATAATGGCTTTAAAAACATTTGGTGTTAGTTCTAGAATAGGTTCCCAGTGTAGGATTCTTGTTTCAGAGGTATATCTGTTTTACAGTATAGACGGCATATTTCCTAATCACCCCACTCACTGAAGCTTTCTAGATCACTTGGTGAATGCATCTGCTTCCTGTTGCGCTATGGGGTTTTTAATGGGGATTTTTCTTTAGTTTCTTGGTCTTTTGTCTAACAGCTGTAAGAATTTACCTCATCATTTTCATCTGTTGATGCTAGACAGGTTAAGTGCTCTCTCTCTGCCCAGTTCTGGGCCAGGCCTGAGGTGAGCAGATAGGTGAAAAAGCATGGCTTCCACACACGAGGGGCCTACAGGGTAACTGGGCAGGCTCTGAACAGCCTGCGGTGTGAGGGTGCTAAGGGCCCTCACAGCGCCCCCCTTTTTCCCCTAGGGCTGGGGTCTGCTGGGTCCCCGGAACGAGCTGTTTGATGCAGCCAAATACCGCGTGCTAGCCGATCGCTTTGGCTCCCCGGCTGACAGCTGGTGGCGCCCAGAACCCACCATGCCACCCACTTCCTGGAGGCAGCTGAATCCTGAGAGCATCCGGCCAGGGGGACCTGGGGGCCTGTCCCGCTCCTTGGGTCGGGAAGAAGAGGAGGATGAGGAGGAAGAGCTAGAAGAAGGGACCATCGATGTCACTGAATTTCTGTCTATGACCCAGCAGGACTCCCACGCCCCACTCAGGGATTCCAGGTACAGCCAGGGGCAGGGGAGGCTGGGGAAACGGGCTGCGCCTTGACGTGGGGTGGGGACATATTCCCTGGAGCCTTCTCGAAGATGGGAGACCCTTGCCCTGCGTCTCAGTCAGCGTCTCTCATTCTCAGTACATCTGCCTGTTTGGGGACAGCCAGCTGTGGCTGTGAGCTCTGGCTGGGCTCTTGCAAGACAGCAGCATGGGCCTTCCCTCCAGCTCACACTTGAGCCCTTCAGAGCCCTGGCAACTGCTCTGCCTGCCCCCTGCTCTCGCTCTCTCGTGTGTCTGGGGGAACTGAGGGCACGCCCTGTGTGCTGTGTGTCTGTGAGAGGCCCACAGGCCAAGTGGAGATGCCCCCACCTCCTGGCTGCCCACTGCAGTGATGCCGCGTCTGAGCCCCTGGGTTTTCAGAGCAGGTGAAACTGGCTTGGGAAGAGAGCGCTTTTTCACCTACACTTTTGGTCCTCTCAGGGGGGGTTCCTTTGAAATGACAGATGACGACAGTGCTGTTAGGGCTCTGACCCAGTTTCCACTTCCTAAGAACCTTCTGGCCAAGGTGATTCAGATAGCGACATCCTCCTCCACAGCCAAGGTGAGCTGGGTCTCCTGAAGGTGTGTGTGAGTGGGGAGCCGGCTTGCTCAAGTCTGGGTTTCCCCAAGATCAGGTGGGAGGGAGACTTAGGTCTGTGGGAGGCCTTAGATGCCCGTTCCCCTAGCCCAGCCTGCGCCAGCTGAGGGAGCTTGGGGTCCTCGGAGGGTGAAGCAGCAGGGGCAGAAGGGAGGGGGCTGAGGACTGTAGGAGTGGAGACCCCGGGTCTGTTCACGGGGTGCGGGCACCGATAGAGGCTTGGGGAGCGGGTGGCTGACTTGCTGAGGTTTTCCTCTTCACTGCCGGGCTGAAGGGCTTTGGTTACTCAGAGCTTCGCTCTAGGCACAAGGCCTTTTTGTTCCCCCAGGATGTGCTTGGCTCTTAGCTTGTGTTGGCAGCTTCCACCCACAGCTGCCATCGCACCTGTGTGCCTTGACAGTGCTGAGAGGGCAGTGGGCTAGGAGGGCAGGCAGTGGCGTTGCCCAGATGCTGTCTCCTCCTGTGAAACCATGCCAAGATCCTGGAACTGCAGCCCCACGGGGCTCTCTTCTGCCTGTTCATTGGCACTTCTTTTGTGGCTGACGTTTGGTACCTGCTCAGATGGGGGTAAAATCCATATCTGGGTTCCTTGGCATTCAGAGAACACTTAGACGTTCCCATTCCTTGCCGTCTTGTAACCCCCTCTCTCGCCCTTTGTGTAGAACCTCATGCAGTTCCACACTGTGGGCACCAAGACCAAGCTGTCCACCCTCACCCTGCTCTGGCCCTGTCCCATGACCTTCGTGGCCAAGGGGCGTCGCAAAGCAGAGGCAGAGAATAAAGCGGCAGCCTTGGCTTGTAAGAAACTGAAGGTGAGTGCGGAAGGGTCCCTGGTGTGATGCATGAGCTCCCTGCTACCCTTGGCAAGTGGTCCACTTTTCCAGGAAATGAAAATCCACCTTTGCCAGGCTTTTGGAGTAGCTAGTATCCCAGCCTTGTGTCAGGCTCTGGAGGCGCTCTTTCCAGGGCTTCACACTTCCTGCAGAGGGGCTTTGCTGTGAGCTCAGCCTTTTCAGCACTGTGGGCTGGAACCCGGGTGAAGCCAGGAGGAGACATACTCATCTTTCTGAATGGTGTGGAGCTGGAGAAGTGGTGTCTCTCTTAGGGGCCAGGCTTGGTACCTAGAAAGATCTTGGTAACTTGGGCTTGGTGGCCAACACGAACAGTGTGAGTTCACGTGGGATGCAGACTGAGGGGACCAACAATCAGGCGAAGGCAGTGTGGCTTGCAGCCGGCAGGCGTTTTGAAGCAGCTTTGAAGATGAGATGATTCATGGGTGTTGTGGGTGTTGTTGAAACCAGTGGAGGTCTGGTTTGTGGACTAAAAGGAGAGACACCGTGTTTTACTCCAAATGGACAGAAACCTTTGGTACACATTTGGCTCTGAGAACTGAATATCATATATGACTGATGGGGAGAGGTAGCGAGAATTGAAGAGGGATGGGGTTGGGTAAGTGGTGAGAGAAAGTGGCTGTGTTGTTACCTGTGGCTCAAGAGGACAGAAGTAGGGCTACTGGGAGGACTTTGAGGAAGTCTGTATTTTAATCTGACAAAACCAGTGACGAGAAGATTACCCAAGCACGGTAGACACCTATCTCAGGAAGGGGCAAGCTTCCTGGGGGCAGCCGTGTTCTGCCAGCACCTGGCTGCCCACAGGCAGACTGCAAACAAATCCTCAGAGTCCTGGGAAAGGACAGGGGCCTCCCCTGAAGCAGGGTGGCCCTGTGGGCACCTCTTTTGTTCCTGGGACTCAGAGGCTAGAGGAAGGTGATTGGTCCCTGCAGGGGTAGACTTCCTTAGAAGTGCAGAATCTGGACATGACGGAGTATGGGGGAAATGGCTGGCTTTCCAATGTGTTGGAATGCTTTGTCTTAACCTCTGGGGAGGTGGTTTTGGGTATACGTGGAAATAAAACAAGTTTCCCTTCCAGTGGCTTATTTTACCAAGTTGTGTAAGTAGATACAGGAATTTCCATGTACATTTGTGTGATGAACTGGGTATCACGCAAGAGTAGGAGGTGGTGTGGCAGTTGGACTTGGAAGGCTGGTGGGGGGATCGGGGTGGTGGCTTTGCTGCGCAGAGAAAGCGGAGGAGCTTGCAGGCTGTGTTAGGGGTGGTTAAGGGCCTGGCCCAGCTGGCCTGGAGGTCTGTGTCGGGAATTCATGGATGTGAGACCAGGCTGTTGTGGGAGCCCCTGCTGCTCAGGGAGAGATTTCTCAGGGGCACGGACCTGGCCAGCTGGGGGCTGTGATTAATACTCAGACACGTCAGCTCTTACTTTCCTTGAATTGTTTTTAACTTTTTTTTGGTGGAGACTTAACATTTTCCTGGTTCCTAATTTCTTCCTCCTGTACCATGTCAGTCCAAACCCAAAAATCTCCTAGAAAAGAGGTTGCTCTGAGGGTGGGGTGGGGGAGGGGAGGTTGCTTTGCAGGACTTCTCTGGAGCTGCCGAGCAGGTCTGGGCCAGTTCTGGGGAGCGGGCCCTAGACTGAGCCTTCCATGTCCCTCTGTAGAGCCTGGGACTGGTGGACCGGAACAACGAGCCGCTCACCCACGCCATGTATAACTTGGCCTCCTTGCGAGAGCTGGGTGAGACCCAGCGCCGGCCATGTACCATCCAGGTGCCTGAGCCCATCCTCCGCAAGATTGAGACTTTCCTGAACCATGTAAGAGAATCCCCATGTTCCCCCTCACTTGCCCACAGCCTCCACCTGCAGTAGGCGAAAGTGACCCCCTGCTTCCCCACTGGGGTGGAGCCTGGGAGCACCCTGGCCCCGAGCCGTCTAGTCTTGCCCACAAATGTCCCGGGGTAGTCAGGGATTGAGTCCTGCTCAGCGGATTGGACCACAGCCTCTGGTCGAGGTGTGAATCGTGGAGGGACTGGCTGTGGGTAAAGGAGGAAGTATTCCTCTTCATCATATCTTCCTCTCCTATCCCCCAGTACCCCGTGGAGAGTTCGTGGATCTCCTCAGAGCTCCGGCTGCAGGGTGAGGACATCCTGCCCTTGGGCAAGGACTCGGGGCCCCTGAGTGACCCCATCACAGGCAAGCCCTACGTGCCGCTGTCAGAAGCAGAGGAGCTGCGTCTGAGCCAGAGTCTGCTGGAGCTGTGGCGGCGGCGAGGGCCGGTCTGGCAGGAGGCACCCCAGCTCCCCGTGGACCCTCATCGGGACACCATCCTCAATGCCATCGAGCAGCACCCAGTGGTGGTCATTGCTGGGGACACGGGCTGTGGGAAGACCACGCGCATCCCCCAGCTGCTGCTGGAGCGCTACGTAACCGAGGGCCGCGGTGCGCGCTGCAACGTGATCATCACCCAGCCACGCCGCATCTCGGCCGTGTCTGTGGCACAGCGGGTCAGCCACGAACTGGGCCCTTCCCTGCGCCGGAACGTAGGCTTCCAGGTGCGGTTGGAAAGCAAGCCTCCGGCCCGAGGAGGGGCCCTGCTGTTCTGCACAGTGGGCATCCTGCTGCGGAAGCTGCAGAGCAACCCCAGCCTGGAGGGCGTGAGCCACGTGGTCGTGGACGAGGTGCACGAGCGAGACGTGAACACGGACTTCCTGCTGATCCTGCTCAAGGGCCTGCAGCGGCTCAACCCGGCTCTGCGCCTGGTGCTTATGAGCGCCACCGGCGACAACGAGCGTTTCTCCCGCTACTTTGGTGGCTGCCCTGTCATCAAGGTCCCCGGCTTCATGTACCCCGTCAAGGAGCACTACCTGGAGGACATCCTGGCCAAGCTGGGCAAGCACCAGTACCCACACCGGCACCGGCACCACGAGGTGAGGGGTACGCCCGCCCCATCCCGCTGCGGCTCCTGGCCTGTCCTTCCGGACTCCCCTCCTTCCCTGCTAGAAATGGCAAGGATCGGGCCTGCCTGACAAGGGTGTGGTGAGGGTTGGAGGTGAGGTGTCATGTGCCTTGGCCTCACCGAGTCGTGGTGGCCGTGTCCCATGCACGACCCCTGGCCCCGGGACTGTGACTGGCCTCTCTTCCCACCGCAGTCTGAGGATGAATGCGCTCTCGATTTGGACCTCGTGACTGATCTGGTTCTGCACATCGACGCCCGCGGGGAACCAGGTGGGTGCTTTCTTCCGTCCCCCAGGCCCACCCTGCCCTCCATCTGCCAGGAGCCACTGGCTCATGCCTGCAGGGCCCCTTTACAGGTGGGATCCTCTGCTTCCTGCCGGGCTGGCAGGAGATCAAAGGAGTCCAGCAACGCCTCCAGGAGGCCCTGGGCATGCACGAGAGCAAGTACCTCATCCTGCCAGGTAAGAGCATGTCGGCGAGGACAGTGGCCCCTACACCAGGCCTGCCCTCTGTCCCAGGGACTGACTCGCCTCGGTGGGCTCAGGGTCTTGGGTTTGTCACCAGGCCACACTACTTTTTACTGGGTTGGTGACCTCTACTGGGCATACTACTAATCTGGACTACAGTTTCATCAAAATAGGGTCAAAATTCTTGCCCACCCGTTTATGGGGAGGATTTGACGGAGGTGGTATGTGCCCATGACCAGTGTGTTCTCACTGCCACCAGTGCACTCCAACATCCCGATGATGGACCAGAAGGCCATATTCCAGCAGCCTCCCATTGGGGTACGCAAGATCGTCTTGGCCACCAACATCGCCGAGACGTCCATCACGATCAATGACATCGTGCATGTGGTAGACAGCGGTCTGCACAAGGAGGAGCGCTACGACCTGAAGACCAAGGTGGTAGCCCTCCCGCGGCCTGGCGCCAGCCCAGGTCTACCCCGGGCCTGTGTGTCTGGAAAGGGCCTCGCTCGTGGGGTCTCAGTGTCCTTGCGGGAGGGCCATCGACGGGTCGAGTGGACTGAGGGCCAGGCCTGGGGGAGCGTGGAGGAAGGGCTCTGGCGTGCGTGTGGCTGCTCACGGGCCCCCCTCCCCCAGGTTTCCTGCCTGGAGACCGTGTGGGTGTCACGAGCCAATGTGATCCAGCGCCGGGGCCGGGCGGGCCGCTGCCAGTCTGGCTTTGCCTACCACCTCTTCCCGCGGAGCCGGCTAGAGAAGATGGCCCCTTTCCAAGTACCGGAGATCCTGCGTACACCCCTGGAGAACCTGGTTTTGCAGGCCAAGATCCACATGCCAGAGAAGACGGTGCGGCAGGGGTGGGCGGGGGGGCCTGGGAGCGCACAGACGGGGTGCAGGCTGACAGAGGCTCTGCCTCGTTCACGCTGTAGGCAGTGGAGTTCCTCTCCAAGGCCGTAGACAGTCCAAACATCAAGGCGGTGGACGAGGCCGTGATCCTGCTCCAGGAGATTGGTGAGTGGGGCACGGCTGGGCCAGGCTGCCGAGTGGCTCTCGAGGGCGGGACTGACCGCTGAGCTTGCAGGGGTTCTGGACCAGCGGGAGTACCTGACCACCCTGGGGCAGCGCCTGGCCCACATCTCCACCGACCCACGGCTGGCCAAGGCCATCGTGCTGGCCGCCATCTTCCGTTGCCTGCACCCGCTGTTGGTGGTCGTTTCGTGCCTCACCCGGGACCCCTTCAGCAGCAGCCTGCAGAACCGGGCGGAGGTGGACAAGGTCAGACGCGGTGCCTGCACGTGGCCCTCCTCTTCCCCCTTCCGGCCCTCCGCTGCCTTCTGTCCCAAGGTGGCCGCCTGTGGCCCCTGCCCTGTGACCCCGGCACCCTCCCCCCTCCCAGGTGAAAGCACTGTTGAGCCACGACAGTGGCAGTGACCACCTGGCCTTCGTGCGGGCGGTGTCCGGCTGGGAGGAGGTGCTGCGCTGGCAGGATCGCAGCTCCCGTGAGAACTACCTGGAGGAGAACCTGCTCTACGCACCCAGCCTGCGTTTCATCCACGGTCAGCGGGCCCCATGCTGCCCTGAGCCCCCTGCCCCTCCCACTTGCACTGGGCCAGTGTGGTGAGCGGTAGGCTTACCCCGACTTTGCCTCCCCAGGACTCATCAAGCAGTTCTCAGAGAACATCTACGAGGCTTTCCTGGTTGGGAAGCCCTCGGACTGCACCCTGGCCTCTGCCCAGTGCAACGAGTACAGTGAGGAGGAGGAGCTGGTGAAGGGGGTGCTGATGGCGGGTCTCTACCCCAACCTCATCCAGGTGCTGCCTCGGGCTGCGGGCACCAGGCCACGGTTTCTTTCTATCTTGGCTCCTTGCTCAGCCCACCCACCTTTTCCCTTCATCCCTGCAGGTGAGGCAGGGCAAGGTGACCCGGCAGGGCAAGTTCAAGCCCAACAGTGTCACATACAGGACCAAATCCGGCAACATCTTGCTGCACAAGTCGACCATTAACAGGTGGGGACTGTCAGGTAGAGTGGGGCAGCAGGGGTGGCTCAGGAGGGGGCCTCACCCAGCCCTTTGTTCCCAGGGAGGCCACCCGGCTGCGGAGCCGATGGCTGACGTACTTCATGGCTGTCAAATCCAACGGCAGCGTCTTCGTCCGGGACTCCTCCCAGGTGCACCCGCTAGCTGTGCTGCTGCTGACCGACGGGGACGTCCACATCCGTGGTGGGTACCTGCACCCCTCTCTGCGCCCCTGGCTGCCCTGCCTCCCTGGGCCTGGCCTCACCCGGGCTCCTGGCACCTTTTCCTTCCTCTAGATGATGGGCGCCGGGCCACCATTTCCCTGAGCGACAGTGACCTGCTGCGGCTGGAGGGTGACTCGCGCACCGTGCGGCTGCTGCGGGAGCTGCGCCGGGCCCTGGGCCGCATGGTGGAGCGGAGCCTGCGCAGCGAGCTGGCGGCACTGCCAGCCTGCGTGCAGGAGGAGCACGGGCAGCTGCTCGCCCTGCTGGCGGAGCTGCTGCGCGGGCCCTGCGGCAGCTTTGATGTGCGCAAGACCGCTGACGACTGAGCCCCGTCTCTGCTGGGGCCATGTACAGAATGAAAATGTTTATTTAAAATAAAGTTCTATTTATCCCTTGTGAGCATCGCTATCCGCGAGGCTCCTCTCTCAGGGAGGACCTCCGCGCCCTGGGCTGGGGGCCATGCTCCCCAAACCACGAGAAGTGTGAAGGCTCAGAAGGGAGGGACCCAAGGTCTTAGAAGAAGGGGCTTAAAACCCACACCTCAGGAGCTTAGACCAGCCTGGTCTGCACTGTCCTTGCAGGTATGGCAGGGCCCACCGTGTGCGTCCGCATTCAGTGGCTGCCACCTCCCAGCGCAGGCGGGTGGGGTAGGGAATAGCTCCATAAGCAACCAAGGCTCGTGGAGATCCTACCCCTCGGTCACAGCCATAGGCTCACAGAGGAGGTGGTGAGGTGAAGACCACAAGGCATACACCGGTCCCTTGATGCAGAGGGACAGCGACGGGATGGGCCACAAGCTGGAGGGGTAGAGACCAGGACGCACAGAAGACAGGGCCTACGTGTTTGGGACATAAGAGCTTTATTTACTCTGGAAATCGTTACAACAGAATCACAGATTGACATGAGGAATGGCTGAGCCATAAGCAAATGGGGAAGCACAGAAACGTCCCTGCCCCGATGGCTGCAGAGCAGAGCACGCAGGGCCTCTGGGCCCACCTGTCGGGGCAGCCTTAGCTGCTCTGGCTGGTGGGACCCATCAAGGCAACTGTGACCAGACCACCCTTCAGAACACTAACCACTCCAGCGCCCCCTCAAGGGCCCTCCACGGGGGTCACCTCTCCCACCCCTGCTTTTGGCCAAAGGAGTAAAGACCCAGAGCTTGCCCACCTCAGCGTCAACATGTCACTGCCACCTGCCTCCCACTGTCCTCCCAGTTCCCTCACCCCTTTCTGCAGACAAAGCATGGACACTGTGATGTCCCTGGCGCTACTGAAGCACCCTGGACGGCCTCTGGCTCTGGAAGTACTTTTTCCACAAGATCCCTGCAATTTCTACCCCTGGTGCTTGGGGAGTTGAGGATGTGGTATCAAACCTCTCTGGAGAAAATGCTACCTCAGAAACGGGGAGAACCTTCCCAGCCCAGACACCCTCCCTCTATACAGACATCAAATCTGCATGAAGCCTAGTTCGAGGGCCCCCCCCCCCACCTTCTCAGCGCCAGGGGATGCCCGAGGAGGAGGTGGGAGGGTAAGGGGCCAAGTCTGCACTGCAGAAAACACTCTTCAGAGGAGAAGCCTTGGAGACTCCCAGGCCATTTGACTACAAACTGTTACATTTTAATCCTTTATTAGAAACCATGCAAACTTTAATACAAAAAAATACAAGTGCAATAAGAATCTTCATGTCAATATAATCCCCAGGGCTAATCATTGCAGCCATCCCAAGACCAGGCCTAACTGGGACACGCTTCCTCAGGCTGGGCTCGCCTCGCCTCTCCCCACCTCCAGTCAGGCTACAAGGGAGCCTGGATGGCCCACTGCATGTCCTTGTTTCTAAATTTCCAACCTTGATTCCCCACTATCCACACACGTGCTGGACACATCGGGCTCCCCGGCAGTGTCCTAGGCTGCAGGCTTGGAGGAATTTGACCTCCGTGGCCCTCTCCAGTCCCAATTTTATGTCTTCCACCAGATCCCAGGGAATGAGACAAACAGATGCCAAAACCAGCCTCTTGGTTAGAAAAGCAGCATACACACAAAATGCCAGAACCACCAGTCCACACTGACCAGCCCCTAGCGGTCCCTGCCTGCTCTCCAGCCCACAGCCCCCACACCACGCCTGCCCTGCCCACACCATCTCCGGGGCTGGGGCCCTGAGCTGCCCAAGCCAGGGCAGCTCCTGACACCTGACCCCCCGGCTGGAGGCTTCAGAATCTCCCCTCCCTGTTTCCTTTAACACCTACTGAGGACTTTCATTTAGACATGGCTTCAACCTGCAAAACTACTCCACTGGTTTTTAGGTTATTAAAAAAGAAAACAAAGTGTGACAGCAGCTAGGCAGGTATGGGGAGGAGTGGGGACAGGCAACGCTGCCTCTGACTAACGGGGAGGGCAGCAAGTGGTGCCTGGTACCACCTGCACGGTGGGCACCATCGTAGGGTCAAAGGAAGAGGCCGTGGCTTAGCAGGCTCCAGGGGATGCAGTTATAACAGCAGCCGCCACGTGGACGTCTGCTTCCACTCTTCCCTCTGGAAGGACCAGCGAGGAGGGAGGGTATGTCAGTTTCTCTTGGGTTTGGTCCAAAAAACCCAAACAAAATGAAGAGGATTGCTGGGATCCAGCTCGCCCCTACACCCCAGGTCTCAGGAGATCCCAAACTTATTCTTCCCCACCCCATTTTCCACCCAACCTTCTCCGTGGAGCAGTGGTGCGAAGTGGTGAGGATGCAAGCCAAGCAGGGAGCTGGGCCTGGGGCAGGAAGTGGAAGGAACGTGGGTGTGGGGGCAACTGCTGCTGCCCTGGGCAAGCGAGGGAGGGAAGGAGGGAGGGAGGGGTCGCCTAGAGGGCTGCCCGGGGCCCAAGCCACAGGCTGGGGGGCAGCCTGGGGCGGGAAGCTAGGGGCCTGGCTGCCTGAGCTGGGGCCGCCAGGGAAGTGAGGGCGGGCGGGAGACAATGTCGGCCCCGTGATCGGTGCGGGCCCTGGCGTTTGCCCGGAACGTCAGCCTGTAGGTCTCAATCTGCAGTGACACGGGAGGAGGGAAGGGAGAGGGTAACAGGGGAGACAAGAGGGGGGACATGGGGGACGGAAGACGAGACCAGAATGTCATCATTAGATGCCTGGAAAATAAAAGGTTGCTTCGTTAAAATTCAGGCCACTCTCCAGTCAGAAAACAAAGGAGTTTCAATGTGCAGCCAGTGGCAGGGCCCCTGGCTGGCCCTCAGGCCAAGCCCAGCCACTTACTTGTCTCCTGGATCTGGCTGTCCAAGGTCTGGGCCTCCCTTTGGTCACCACCCCCTGCCAGGGCGGCGTGGCCACTGAGGCCACTGGCTGAAGTGGGGGCGCCAGCTTCAGGCGCTGCCTCAGGGAGGGCCGGCTCCTCCCCAGCAGGGGGGCCTGGACACGGAGGGGCCTCGCTGCCACCGCCCTCAGTCTACAAATGAAACAGTGGGGAAGACAGTGCAGGGTCAGTCGGGGAGGGAGTGGGATGGTGATGGTGGTGGGTTCCACACACTGCCCCCACCCCACTGCCTCGACGGCCTAACGTGCAGCGCATCTGGGAGTCGAGCCCAGGCACTCCCCACCCCTACCCCAACCCAACAGGCCAAATCCTGGTTTGAATGGCCCAATGCTCGGCAAGAACCCAGGCGTGGGCTCTGGGGCAGGAAGCGGGTGCAACCTGGCTAGGGACACACTCCAGGAGCCTCCTCTGGGCAGCCTCACGAAGCCTCTGACATGACAGCCCAGCTCTTTAACAAGGCTGATGCCAGATCAAAACAACTATGACAGCAGGTTGTTAGCAAAAAAAACCCCAAGGAATGATCTCAAGTTGCAGGTCAGGGCTTGGCTAGGGAGCTCTGGGAGCTGGACCCATTCCCGTGGGGTGCAGGCCACCACCTCGGACCTGAGGGACCCCACAGACTCCCTGCCTGGCTAATCACTGTTCACTCACCCCTGACACAGGCCTGTTCTGTGCTGGGCACCCTTTCAGGGCCTGGGACAAAAAGGAGCCAGGGAAGTGTCCAAGAGACTACAGGGGCCGGGAGAGCTTCAGGGTAGAGTAAGGACTGTGGGGACCATGGATATCCAGTGTGAATCAAGAGCAGAAGAGAGTGGGCTTTAGGGGTGGGGGGTGGGGCCCAGGGCACTGGGTGAGCTGGTACGCCTGTGCCACAAATGCCCAGAGGTGACAACGGAAGGCTCCAGGGTGGTCCTTGCTTAGAAGAGTGAAAGATATGGCCTCCGTGCTAGAAAAATAGTTCCAGAAGTGGTTAAAAGATTAAAAAAAAAAGGGAGATGATGTGAATAAAGAAAAGACTGGTGGTCAGAAAGGCCCAGGAAGTGAGCCCTGGTCTGCACGTGCTTGTCACGTGGCTGGGACCACACTGAAGTTAGTGCCCCAGGGAGGGCGACCAGAGAATGGCCCCTCATGAGGTGTGGAGCACGACCCCAGAGTCTGTGATAGAGCCAGGGTCCCCAGCAGTCACGGGAGCCGGTCGGGGCTTGAACTGGAGCACAGAGGGCGACCAGGACAAAGCTGGGATGGAGCTTGCGAGGGGTGGTCGGACACTGGAGGAAGGCCCACAGCGCCGCTCACATCCCCGCTTCCTCACCCATTTCCCCGAGGCAGCGCAGCCACCCTCAGGCTTGGAAGCCTTCAAGACGTTGCCCTTACGTATCCCCTGCCTGATGACATGGAACATGGACAGAATCTCTGGCAGACAAAGGGTCTCACAGTACTGTGGAAGGAGGGGAGGGAAGAGAGGGGAGGAAGGCAGGAGAGGCCCAGCCAGGATAGCAAGCCGAGCACTCTCCAGGGCCTGGCAGTACAGGCCTGAGGAGGTGGATGTCGGGCCTGCCGCCACAGGCAGCTGAAAACACGCCACCCCGTTCGCAGGCCCGGAAGGAAGCCTGACACAGAGCACCACACTGCCCTCTCGCGAGGGGCTGCGAGAACTGCACTCCACTGACCCCTGGCCTCAGTGGGGCCTGCACATCAGCTCTGCTCCTCTGAAAACGGCCGAGATGGGCTCACAAAGGCAGCCCATGGCTCTCAGGAGAAGGTTCCGTCTCCAGCTGGACAGATGAGAGCTGACTGGGCTGGGGCCTCTTCACCTCTCCTGCCTCACTCAGGACGGATGACTGACGATGGGAACAGTAATGAAGTGGGTGAAACATGACTCCTGAAGTGACTGAGGGGCGGTGACAGGCGCCCATGGGCTGGGACCAGACTCCAGATGCACAAGCCCACCCCTCACCTCCAGCCCCGTCAGGACCCAAGCACTACCTTCACGGCACCTCCTGCAGGCAGGTGGCCCACGTTATCGAGGGATCCCACCTTTGCCTGGGCCTTTTCTTTGAAGTTCAGCTTCTGACTTTCGATCTTGACATCTCCTCCACCTGGAACCAAAAAGAAATGGGTCATTATGGGTGACAGAAAAATACCCCTACAGGCAGAGCCAGGAGGCTGGCCAAGGACTGGGCTGCACCCAGGAGACAAACAGGGAAGATGTAATCTGCTCCTGGTGGCCCCGAGGACGGGGGTGGAGGCACAGCGCACCCATCTGTCATAACAGGGCTCCTCTTCTCCAGGTCAGGCAGAGCCACTTTCATCACACAGCCAGAGAGAAGGAAAGTTACCCTACCACCACCGTGCGTGCCCTGCCGCAGCCCCAGGAGAGCCTTGGAAGGAGCCAAGATGCACGCCTGCCTCGGGGTCACTTGGCGGAGTGACATCCCCCTCTGACAGCAGTATGGGAGTCCAGCCCGCTTTCAGCCTCATGGACACCCTACTGGTCAGGGTCAGGATCCTGGAATCCTCAATTTCTACCTGCCAGCACAGATACTGGAGGAGAGGAGTGACCAGCAAGACAGGATGGGCATATGGTTTGGGTAAACAGTTTACCCAATCTGTCGTGAAAAGAAGAGAAGGTGAGAGGTGGGAGCGGAGGGAAGGCAATCTGTACGCGGGCAACATTTGCAGCTCAGCCAGAGTGCGGCCATGGAAGCAAGGGCCAGAGAGCTCTCACGCCACCCAGACTCTCAGCTGGGCTTTCCCCTGAGCCTTCGTTACTCTCCCATCTCCTCTCTGCTCATGTCAGCTAGCCTCCTGCCCAATTCTCCCGGTATCCGACCCACTGGACTTCTGGCCCCTGTAAAAGCTGGACCGCAAGTCACTCAGTGTCACTAGGGAAGAAGTTACCTCGGAAGGGAGGGTTTTCTAGATAGAATGGAAAACTGAAGGTGAGCTGTCAGCCAGTGTGTCTGCTACTGCAGATGCGGTTCTGCCCCACGTCTGCTGCAGACTCTTGACCAGGACACACGAGACTCCGGGTACAGCCAGAACGCAGGCCCTGCCCAGACAACATGCCAGCTGCCACAGGTTTTTGCAGGGGCACCAGGCCTGTGCTGCTGGAAGGAAAGTCTGGACTGCTGTGGCAGCAAGATCCAAGTCCATGGGCCGAGGCAGCATTGCTGAATGGCTTCCTGTCCCTTGTAGAAACTGTGGTTGATGCTTCACTGCTTGGAAATATTCTCTGCTCCTGCATCTGACAGGCAAGGCCTGGCCACCATTTTCCAAAGCTCCTTCAGCCCCAGCTCCTGAACATGCATCAGGGAGGCTGAGAAGGGTCTCAGCTGGTAGAGCACCTCTACCACAGGCCTAGGTCAACAGTGCTGTGGACACAGTGGGGCCTCAAGACTCTGCCCGTGCAAAAGGCAGCCTTTACAAACTGTTCCTCCTCCAACGAAGAGGTTAGTGCCCATAAAGCCCCTCCCTGACAGGGGCTGAGGACTATGCTGTTTTCACTGCTGTGCCCTGGGTGTGGGTGGCTCTAGGAGCCTTAATAAAAAGGACAGAGGCGCAGGGGTGAAACCTGGGATGAGGGAGGCACCACTCACCAGGCTTGTGCTTGATGTTAGCCTTTGACCCACACTTGGAGGAGACCTTAGAGATGTCTACCTTCTTGTTCTGAATCTGAACCTGAGGAGAAAAACACACACACAAAAGCGATTCACTCAGAGAGAGGGGTACTGTCAGGTTCAAACCCAAGCACTCTTTATGGTCCAAAGTCCAGCTTAGAGGCCGCCTTTTCCAAAGCCTTCCCGTGTCTCCCCTCGCTCCATCTCCTCTCCATGCTGTCTCTTGTAGGGGCGTCAGCTCTATACTAACTGCTTCGTGTGCTCAATCATCATTTACAGAGTACCTCCTACTATCAAAACGGCAGCCTCTGCTTCAGCTCAACAGGAGCGTGGGGAAGTGCACTCTTCCCAGTCACAGGTCTGGCAGCTGCTAAAGCAGGCCACCACATGTCCTCAGCAACTGTGGCAGGCTCATCTTGCACCATACCCGAGATGACCTGTGAGGGGTCAACAGAGGTCACTCGCCATGGCCAGGCTCTTGCCAGGATGTGGAGCCCACACAGCTCTTGACCGTGTTCCAAATGTGAAGCCTAGTCCTCAGTGAAAGAACAGTTGATGAGGGCAAGTTTTCCGTTATAGATGCATTCCAGCCAACAAATGAAGAAGGGATGGGAGAATTCCAGTTTCAACACAGTGCACCTTTGCTGAACTCAGGGTTTTGGGCAAGAACAGCCACCAGCATCAGGAAGGGAGAGACGAAGAGAAGAGTGAGACATTATGTGCCTCCTGAGAGAAACACCACCACTGCCTATGAACGTCCTGCAAAAATGTGGGGGTAAAAGAAAGAACCAAGCCTGAATTAATCTGAAGAAAAATGTGGGACTAAGGAATATCTTAAGTGAAACCATGGGGATATCCTCAGTAGAACTCAAAGTCTAGGACAAGCCATTCAGTTTTACTCATGAAAAGTGTTACCATGAAGAAAGAGAAATGAACCAGGAGCTTGTGCAGCAAGAGGCATCTAAGGTTACAAGGGGGCAAATCAACCAACCACAACCTATGCACCTTACTTGTGTCCTGATTAAGCAAACTTGTTTAACATGTTATGGGTT
Organism: Ovis canadensis; assembly: GCF_042477335.2. NCBI lineage: Eukaryota > Metazoa > Chordata > Mammalia > Artiodactyla > Bovidae > Ovis > Ovis canadensis. The sequence goes on along the minus strand of NC_091263.1, from coordinate 66,521,633 downwards.
TTATACTATACATATGTATATTAGAGTTATCTGTTACAGTTATATGTTGGGATATTTGCAGATAAAAGATATAACTAGAACTGGCTTCAGAATAATGGAGATAAACATACATAGATAAGACTGGCCACAAAAATAATAAATGCTGAGTAAAAAAGGACATCCAATTCACTTTGCCATTTTTTTCCTAATTTTGTATATGTTTGAAAATGTCTACAATTAAAAGTTTTAAAAAGCTTAATTGCTTCTTACTAAGTTAAAAGCCACTGAGACGAGGCTGGTACATCGAGGAACCACGTGCTGCTGTTTCTCATGCTGGCCCCAAGGCCCCACCCAGGGATGCCCAGTGGCCAGCACAAGCCCATCCATGACCACCCAGCATCCACACAGTTCCTCCTGTTACCCGCTCGCACAATCTGCCCCTGGGGCAGCACAGGTGTCAATACTGCTAATGAAGTGACCCTGCCAACAAGTCTCAGAAACCACTGACATACACACCCCTCCTCACGAGGGTGAAATGGAACTAAATTGCTGCAAAATTTAAACTCTGATCATCTGCAGAAGTAGCTGTGATGTTCTCGCTCAATGGCCTTTTGGTTCTCAAAAGGGGGCATGTTTGTGTGTACATGGGGGCTTGTGTAGCTCCAAGCCACTCATCTGTGTCGTAACCCCAGAATTTCTCTCTGGGCAGAAAGAGGGCTTTTGGCGGGTCAGGGTTACATGCGTATGGCTGGTGGCTACCCTTCTCCCACGCAGGTATGACCGTGGTGGCTTTACGGAGGGGCTGATGGAAGGCGCAACAGTAACTTAGTCTGGGCTGTTTACCCTCATCTTCCCACCTGGAAACATCTCCACAGGCAGTTTCCTAAAGCTCTGCTGTTTAAGGAAGCCTCCTAAAATGAAACACTTGAAAAAAATGCATTCCCTGGCCAAAATAATCCTGTTTGAAGTCATGTGCAGGCAGTGTGGGAAGACCATAGTAGGTGAGAGATAAATGAGGACTATTTCCAGAGCTCTGACATATACCACACAACATATACTAACACATTTCTATTTCACACATACATACACACACACAAACAACCCAATTCCCTCACTGTTCACATTCTGTTTTTGCATCTAGGCCAAAAGCCTGAGAGGAAAAGCTAGAGCCGGTGCCCACTGGGCCCCTCACAGGCTGGATCTTTATCACCTTATCTAGGTGCTGCCTTTACACCTTACCTATCTCAATCTTCCCACACCAGCATGGCCAGTGTCTGGCCAACTTCCAAGTTAGCCCAGCACCGTCCACCTGAGTGCCAAACCATGCCAGGAACAGCCAGCGGTGGGGAGATGCCCAGGAAGGACATGAAGCAGGGGAGTCATGTAGGAGGAAAAAACAGGTGCTCTATGTTTGCACCATCACAGCAGAACTGTGCGGCGGGGGCCTCTGTAACCCATGGGCAGGATGGCATGACCACTGAGACGGCAGAGGATGGAGCCTAACAATGAAGAGGGTAAGCAGAGTGGGACTTAATTCAGGTCACAGCGGCAAGGAGAAGGAACTGAATGAACAAGGGAGACCAGGACAGGCAGCTCTCCTCCGGGAATGGGAGCGAAGCAAGGGGAGCGGCCATGAGGGCAGAGCCCGCCCGCTGCGGTCTGCCACAGGGGCGTGGAAAACGCACAGGGCCTTCTCCACGTGCTGGACGGCAATGGTGGCCAGCGCAGTCCCTCCCAGGAGCGCCCTCTGAGCTCTAGATACGTGTGTCCCCAACACAGACCCTAAGGGTGGCACAGAGCAGCACCATGACAGACAGGATATCTGAATGGGACAGGGAGGGAGAGGAAAATAAAAGGGAACTGGAGGAGAAAGGGGTAGAAAAGGGCAGCAGTGAGGGAAGGAGAGCAGAAAGAAGAGAGGGAGGAGGCGGCAGAGAGAGGAGGAGAAAGAGGAAGCAGGAAAAAGAGAGCAGACCCATGAAAATGAAGGGAAGGCCCAGGAGACGGAGAGGGCCTGGCCACGAACTGCCTGCTCTAGACCAGCAAGGGCTCCAGGACGGGCTCTGGAGGAGTCCTGATGTCTGTCTCCAGGTCAGAACCAATGCATCCCCGGGGCCGACCTGAGACAGACGGCGGGCCAGCTGCTGACCGCATCCCTCAGACCAGGTCTCTGACAGCAAGGCCTCCCACCCACAGGGACGAAAAGATGCCAAGTGGGTGTCACTGAGCTGTCACTCAGGGGCTCACCAGGGACACCCAGTCTGAACTCATGTGAGCATCAGGGTCTCCCCGAATCCATTCACCCACCAGTGAGGGGGTGGCCCTCTCCCCAGTGCGCCCCATGGGGGGCTTGGCCTCAGACACCAGTGGCCCCGAGCGCATACTTACATTACCACCTCCAGGGACATGCTTAATATTGTCCTTGGAACCACACTTGGACTGAATATGGCTGTAGCTCACTTTTTTGGAGACTATCTGGACCTGGAGTGTTAGAGAACAGAAAAAAAAAAAAAAAAAACAACACAAAGGGAGAGGGCTGGTTAGAACCGACGTGGGGCAGGCAGTGAGTCCACACGTGACCATGACGAGCGGCAGATGGTGCTGTTAAAGCCCTACCTCCAGCGGAACAGCTGTGGAAAAGCGCAGGGCAAGGGGCGGGAAGGAGCAGGAAAGAGTGAAAACACGAACAAACAACACAAAGACAGCAGATGTCGCCAGAGTGCTACACGGACATCCTCACCACTCCCGGGGCCAGCTGCTGTCCACAGGGTCCAGACAGCAGTGGCCTCAATCCCCATCCACCACAGCCCACCCGCATCTGTTTTCTCCCCGAGGCTCCTCTCCGCAAGAGTCCTGCTCATCTGGACCCATCCTCACCCAAGGACGGCACTTCCCTGAAATCTAGGGTCTGGAATCGCTGCAGAAAGACCTGCTCTGGGAAAGCAAAGGCTGCACGGAGAAGCCTGGGGCAGCTGGCTCACAACTCAGATCTGATGCTGCCAGGAAGAAGGACAGCAGAGGTTGCGGGACCTGCAATGCAGGGCCCTGGGCACCAGGGGGCACCACCACAGCCACTGCTACACGACCACGGTGAGCCCGTTTCTCTCAGGGCTGAAGAAAGGATGCTGCAATTGCAGTTAAGCTCTGGTCTTTTTCGATGCCAGGGTAAAACCTCTCCCACGGTCCTCCAGATGCCCAACCTTCTGTGTCCTGTGAGTTTCACGTGCAAAGGGACCAGGTTCTGGGCAGGGCTGCAGTGAGGCACAACTGGAGGGCACGCCCACTGCTGTACACGAACGCTCCACTTGAACAGAGCAACATGAAGGCCCAGGCTCCAAGTGGGACAAAGAATTCTTTTTGAGGCTTCTCAAGAAGGAACAGTTGCCAGCTTCCTTCCTTTCCTTCCTTAGAGCCCATCCCAAGTGACGCAGCCCCTAAACTGGAGAGTTCTCCACAAAGTAGAGAAATCTACCCTGAGATACTCCAACTGCTTCTTGCCTTCTTAACAACATCAGTGATAAAACCACTTTCCTAATGAACCGGGTCTGAACCAGAGGCCTGTTCAGGACCTCTGGGAGGCCCCGGGAACCATGGCACAGCATTCCACGCCTGCCAACCACATAGAGTCCTTGGCCTGAACCCTCCCATCCTGGTCCCTCAGGGCTGGAACTCAGGCTTCTCTGGCAGCCCCTGACCACCCATCTGCCACAGAGAAGGGCAGAAGGTTCCCAGGGCAAGAGGAGGGTCCTGGCTCCAGGGTGTGGAGGCAAGGGGAAAGAACCTAGCACCTCTACTCACCTCTGCTGTCCACGTAATGCTGCAATCCCTATGCCAAGTGTGTTTTCTACTGGGAAATGGGAATGAGCATGCTAACTTTCAGTTCAGAGGTCCTGGGGGAACCAGGGAAGCTAATTTCACACCCAGTGGTGTGGAGAGGGGCCTTCAGCTGAAATTGAAGCACGGGGCTCCGGGGTTCCTGGTGCTGGACGGTTGCCAGTGCCGTGTCTTACTGAGGAAGACGGTGGATGCTATGGGAGTAACAGGTAGGTTTCAGATCAAGGTCAGTGTGAAGGACGTGACTGAAAGTCTTTGCATCCATTTTATCCGCCTGAATAAATATCCCCTAAAGGGCTAATGGGCTCCCAGCTCTGTTAACTTTCAAGGTTATTAGAGAAAATTTTCTGATGCCTGAGTCATCAAACACAGAGGAGGGAACACGGGGAGGAGTAGAAACTAGTTAGGGATAGGAAAAAGGTGCAAAAGAAGGGAAAGTGACTCAGGCTGGAAGAAACAGTTGACCGTCTTTTACCTTCAAGAGGTAAAAGTCTAAATAAAACTCACTTTCCCCGTAGGCGGTTTCTGTGCATTGCCAATTGGGCCGGCTGCTTTAGTGACTGCGTTAGGTTCAGGCTTTCGAGCTGGAGCAGCTGCCTCTGTTTTTTTCTCTACTTTGGCCTGGATGGAGATAAAGGGAGGGCAAATTTCAAACCAAGAGGATAACAGCCCAAATGCTATGAAGGGAAGAAGGCTGAGGGGGACTTGAATCCAGGCCAGGCCACCATGCAGAAGCAGGTCACCCTTGCTCCTAGAAAGAAAACGACCATTTGCCAGGGCAGACCAAGCTGGAAGGAGAGGGGTTGCAAAACAGTCTTGAGATACAAGGAAGAGATCAAGACACCATTCGTGGAGAAGAGGCAGGAAGAAGGGATAAATATGAGTGTGTGCCACGGGTTTCAAATCACAGTCCACCCCTGCCCTGGGCCCCATGTTCTGATGCGCTCCAAGCAAGCTGCCGTGCTCACAGGAAGCCGGTGTTGATGATGGGAAGTGTCACACCCTCAGGTACGTTGGCACAGAAAATACTTTCATCACCAGACTGAGTTATTCAACTCCCCACCAAGACCTGTAGCAAGTTTTGCACCATGTACGCGTAAGAAGAGCACAGAAGTGGGGAAGGCCATCAACACACAGCGCAACACCTGGCTGTGTACGCCAGAGCTACACTCTTGGCACAAGCAACCCTTAGGCCCTCATCCCATCTTCCATAAACGTCCTCCAGCAGAACAAGGATTCTGTCTCATTTTGGACCCTCATCAATTTTTTCAGCAGCTCTGGACTGAAGCAATTTAAATGTCCTACTCTGAGTAGGGGGAGGCAGTGGCAGCGAGCGGTTTAAGCACTAGAGAATGATGCAGGCAATGAGGAGGTTACTGATCCAGAAACTGAGCCTGGACTCTTGCCACCACCTTTTCACACACAGAAGCCCCATGGTTGCTAACAGGTAAATAATTCTGGGGTGGACGCACTCAGAAAGTCCTTCAAGTGAAGAGCATGGTTCTCCACCATGACACTCTCCCACAGTCCTTTTGTTTAGGAAAGCCAGGGATAGAAGAAAGTCACCCTGGCCACAAGAGGACACTAGTCCTCGTCTAGACAGACTCTTCAGCCAAGACACAGCTCAGGGAACAAAGAGGCAGCCCATCTTCTGCCTAGCCTGCGCGAGGAGAAGGAACAGAATGGACCAGGTTCCTGCCCAATGTCTCTCACCTATGCAAGGCTCAGAGGCATTCTGTTTCGTAAATAAAGCAGAACCCTTTGCCTCCAAACAAAAATGTAAGCCCAAACCCCAATATGCAGACTAGGAGAGGAGAAGAGAAAGCCTGAGCGAAGCCCACTTGCATCCTCTTGCTGGGAGGTGGAGCCCAGGCTGAAACTCCCTGACCCTGAACCCACTGTCCTGACTGTCCCCTGCACGGTGGGGCCCCTTGGGCTGAGGCAAGAACATGCCCGGGAACAGTGCTTAGATGTGGCAGAGGATGAAGCAGGGGCCAGCATGCCAGGGACCCAAGCTCCCTGGACTCACCCGGCCTCCTCCAGGCTGGTGCTTGATGTTTTCGGTGGAGCCGACCTTGGAGCGGACATTTTTCAGATCAGGGGCAGAAGCATTGGGAGCCACGCGGCCCAGCCTCGGGGCAGAGGAGCTGGGCTTGGCTGCTGTGGGCTTCTTGTCCGCGGGAGGAGTCCCGGAGGGCCTGGGAGGCGTGGCTGTGGGCTTGGCTCTGCTGGGAGCCCCTGCTGGGGGTGCTGTCCCAGGGACAGCGGTGCTCTTCTTCACAGAACTTGTGGTGGTGCTCTTTGGGCGACTCAAGTCGGCTGCTCAGGGAGGAACAAGAAATAATACGTGTTCAGCGGAGAAGGCAAGGAAAACGTGGGGTTTAAATCTGGATTCCACAACGTGGGGAACGGATCTTACCTGGTGCAGACTTTGTAGCCATCTTCTTGATCTCTGCAGGTTTCCCCTCAGTCTTGACTGCTGCACAAATATACACTTTTTAATATCATGTTTAAACAAGATGACCCATGGAACAGTTCATCCTAAACTGAGATTATGCATTCGTTCAACAATGACTGAATCATTTGAGTCAGGGGCTGTGTTAGGCTTTGCGAACAGACTGGTAAATGAAACAGTCAAGTAGAGACTCGCCCAGATGGAGCGACCAAGGCCAGGCACTTAGTCATTTCTACGGTCTTGACAATGCTTCCACGTGGCCTTTCTTTAAATGGCCTGTTTCTTATTACAAAAGACCATGAACACAAAGTGTTGGGTACTGTGGAATTATGAAGAAAGGAACAGTAAATTCTACCTGGCAATTCATGAGAGTTCCCTTCACTCAGGATTCTTATGGATACACATAGCTGCTAACTTCACATGGAGATCGAGGCTCCACTTTTCAATGGGCCCGTGAAAGACTGGTTCCCAAGTCCTTCTATCTATCTACACAGCTGTCTGGAGCTGTCTGGGGTAAAGCCACTGGTTCCCATGGGAGGGACATTCAGTACTCACCAGTGGGCCTCTTGGGCAAGGGTGTGGACAGGTTCCTACTGGTTGACCCAGGTGAAGCAAGAGCCGCAGTTGCTGGGGCTTTGGGAACAGCCTGGGTGCTCTTGGAGCCAGGTTTGACAGCTGGGGCAGAGGCCGGCTTGGATGGAGAGACCCGCTTCTCAGGAATCTTTGCCTCTGCAACAGGCTGTCAAAAATGGGAAAGTGGCAATAAGAGCGGTAGGTCAGGAACAGCCCCAGGAAGTCATGCCAAAGGATGGTTCCATATAAGCAGATATCAGAAAACAAGAGAAGAGTGGGCTTGGAAGCTACTAATAGGAAATACGTGGCTCTAAGATCAAATCCTCTAGACAGCATGGGAAATGGCCATGTAGGGTGCCTTGTGATTGGAATCAGGAAACAGGGAGTCAAACCGCCTCAGCAACCTGAACCAGTGAGGACGGACAGCCCTAGAAATACACCACACTACAAACTATGTCTGCTTCAGGATCCACTGCATTAAATACTGATGCATTTAATGTAGCAATACTTAAATACCAGAAGGTAAACGAAATTATAAAAAATTACAAATGTTTAGTCCAATCCAGCTATTCTGTGGGCTAAGATGCACCCAGTGAATTCTGAACAGGATGGGGCAGCAGATGGAGACTGTATTGGCCAAATCAATCAGGTCAGAAGCCTAAGCTCCAGCCCCAGGCAGCCCCCGACTCACGTGTGCTCTTGGGCAAATCACTGAGCCTTTCTGGGCTTGATTCCCTCATCTGGACAAAGGAGGGCAGAACAGAGGATCACTAAGGATCAGCTCCATTAGGGACTGGAGGATGAGAATTCTGTAAGAGCACAGGGACAAGTGGGAAGGGGCAGGTGGAGGGGTGGGCCTGACAAGCAGAGGGCAAGAGGAGGCTCATGCCAGAGCTCTGACTGAATGCCAAAGGGAAAAGCCCCTCAGGCACAGACACAGGCATGTGGGCCACTCCAGCTCCTCTTCCATGGAGGCTGGGCACACTATCACTACCAAGAAAGGGAAGGAATCAATACAGGCTGGCGTCTACAGGAACACAAGATGGACAGACCTACCATGTTACTCAAGAGAGTAAGCCAAGCCAAAGACACAGTGGACCTGTCTCTTATACTCCAAGAGAAATGGCCATACAGAGGGCAGGATGTGGGCGGAGACAAGGACATTGCTTAAATGAAAAATCAGCTAAGGAGGTTCTCAGAAATTAAGGGTTGGCATTGATTTAGAGAAAATCTAACCCTACTGAGCATTGCTACAAATGAAGGGCCCAAGCATCATGTAAAGAACCTAAGGTTGGAATCAGGGAAATGGTTCAACTACCAGCTCTGTCTAGAAAAAGTCATGGGTTCTACGGAGGGGCACTCCTGCTCTATTTGCTCTAAAATGTTAAGGACTAAACCAGGAGCTTTCTGGCAGCTCTTTTCAATTTTCAATACAGTCAGTCAGAATAACTGAGTGGGGTCTTATATTTTGCTAGTAACAGTAACAATGATAAAATAATTTAGAAAAAGGCTACAAGGGATTGGACTCTCTGAAAGACATGACATTCTTCAGGCTGCTTTTGGCCTCAGCGAGCTGCAGAACTGGCCTGCTCGCAGAGTTACTCTCCTGATTTCCCAACTTTCATTTTCTCCTCTGCCAGACTGACAGATCTGAATAGTTTTATCCCCTTTGTTTCTGTAAATCTTTCTACCAAAATAAGGAAAAAACTAGATTTCACTAGGCTTTAGTTTTTATCCATCTCTCAAAATATCTAAACATCTATATCTTATCTAAAAGGTAAAGAGGAGTGTTGATAGAGGCCCTGAGCACAAGCCCTGGAGTTAGACCCAAGTTCAAATACAGGTTCCTCTGCTTACCTGCCCTTAACTAAGTTTTGAAATGAGAATGCTAATATCCATATCACGGGTTTCTGAGAGATTTACAGGAGGTAATGTCTATAAAGAAATCTGTACCGTATGCTCCATTTTTGTTATTGTTATAGAGTGAATTTCACCAGATGGATTTTACCCCTTCCTTCCCACGGCCTCTGTCTCCCTCAGGATTTGCTGCTAAGAAAGTGTCAGGGTGAAGCTGCTGCCACGGCTCCAGCCACTCTCCCTCTGCCCGCTCATTCAAATAAATTGTTTTCTAAAGATCAGGAAAAGCATTCAACTTGGTAAATAAGGATCAGAGAGTGTTCCGAGATTTTCTCATTCCTAGTCTATACTAGGATTTCTCAGTTTCTTGGCTGCAGTTTCAACCTAGCCTTCGATTCTTAGGTTCCACCAGTTTTATGTACTAGATTAAATTAAAAACACAATCATTTTAACATGGTAAGCTACTCCCCATCATGAATTTGAAGAGTAACATCAGGCTGACCTAAGGCCATTCTCAAAGAAAACAAGATGTTAAGAAAAGGCGCCACAGAGTCCACCCACCCTCTCTTCCCATACCAAACCTCTGAAGTTAAGGTTGTTCTGAACTGCCCAGTTTCTAAGCAGTAATGTGTGGGTGACCTGGAAAACTGAAAAACTTCAGAAGGAGCCCAGGAAGAAGAAGCCTAATGCCAGGTGCAAGTAAGTTATCATATGATGCTAGAATCTGCTGAGATAAGCTGGAAGAGCTAATCATAATCAGCTAATGGAGGAAATTCACTTCTGCAGGATGATTAAGAAGAAAGACAAAGAACTGAATCTGATTGAGAATCTGATGTCAGAATTATACCAAAAGTGAATATGTGATTGGCATGAGGAGTAGGGGAAACTGGTTAACAAGTATTGAAATAGATGAAGAGTACGGAGGAGCTGGGAGAAAGGAGGAGTGGAAGCAGAGGCAATATTGCCTCCAACCAGGGCAGAGAAAGGCACAAAGTGAAAAAGATGGCAGGGACTTCCCTGGTGGTCCAATGGTTAAGACCCTGCACTTCCGATACAAGACAAGCAAGTTTGACCTCTGGTCAGGGAACTAAGATCCCACAGGATGTGCAGTGGCCAAAAAAGGTTAAAAAAAGATGTAGAAAAGGCCTTCAAATGTCCTGGCTGCATCATGGGTGCCCAAAGTGATTTGAATCAACCTTTCCCATTTCCCTTTCCTTTCCCTAGCCCCCCAGCCTATTTCCATGTCTGGAAGCAACAGCGCCTAACTATCTGATGCTGGGAGGGGAGAACTTTTCCCTGGCACAGTGCTCGGGTGACTACTTACCTTGGGCTTCGTGTCTTTTGAAGGTAAGGTGGAAGGCCTGGCAGTGGCAGCAGCAGGGCGTTTGGGTGGGGCAGCTGGTACTGAGCCTGAAGCAAGGCTCATGGGTTTTTTATTCGACCCACCAAAGGTGGTGGGAGCTGTCTGCTTAGGGAGAGAAGTGGGCTGTGTTTTGGCTTTCGATGTTGAAGTCTTTGCAGGTTGAGTGGTGGCCAAAGGCTTTAAGTTGATTTGTTTTTGTTTTTTTTAAAGGGCAACATCAAACACACAGACAAGAATAAAAACAAATTAAAAAAAAAGTATAAATTGCACAATTCAAAGTAAAGCTATAAGCAATGAGGAAAGATGCAACTGAAAATTAGCATTCCTTTCTTCTGAGCTCAGTAAATAGTGGAAAGATGGCAGGATGAGCATAAAGAAAACTGGAAATTGTTTCTTAATGACAGTGTCACAAATTCCAGTAGTTGGACATCTCAAGATTTCAACTCAGTAATAACTTTAAACAATTAACTAACTTTTGAAGGCTGCAATAATTCTGTGAGGAAAGTCACCAGCAGGTGATTAAGCTATTTACTATCTGTAACTCTGTGATGTAATATCAACCACACTAAAATGAGCATTTATACTTTAGAGTAAGCGTCTAGAGCTATATTCCACCTTAAAAATCTGTGCTCCTTTTTCATGAAGAAACACTTCAGAATGGATTTCTGAATAATTCTGTAATTCCCTTTATTGGTGTTGTTAAAGGAAGCAGAAATATCTACAAAACAAATATTCACGATAATAGGGTCAAAAGCAGAGATTTAAGGGTTCGAGTTAGGCCACCATGATAAAATGGGAATATAAAATATTTTCTAAGTATGTTTGAACTTGAAGAAGGAGAACACATTATTAGCTCAGAAAAAAGTAATTTCACTTGCATAATCCAAACAATAATAGCAGAAGGTAGTTTTAAACAATTACAGCAGTAGAAGACAGCCCACCCTTCTTGCACTTACCTTTGTTTTCTTCTCTGGGCTTGGTGGGAGCTCCTTGTTTGGAGGGGCGGTGATGTCATTTCCAGACACGCTTCCGGCAGGTTGTCCTTCTTCTGGCTTGGCTATTCCTAAAGGGGGGAAAGTTATGCTAAACAAATGTTTTTAACACTCATTGCGAAGAGGCAAGTCTTTGCAGTGACACACCACTAACTAGCACTCCATCCTGAGAAAATCCCCCAGAACTGTGCTGCTGCAAGTGGACAAGACTCCCCAGTTTCCCTCACTGTGACTAAGGGCAGTTTTAGATTCCAGCCTGTCCCTGTGGAGAAGCAACCTAACTAGGATTTGCACAAATGATCAATGGAAGGAAATGGCCCTTGAAGTTTGGTTTCCCTTCCCTGGAGACTGGCAAAGGCGTTCTGTCACCCTACCACTAACTCCCAGAGCAAAAGGGGACAAAAACCACTTCTACTGGAGTTTATCTCTTGGAATAAAGGGTGCTGAGAGATGGGATAAGAGCCAGATGATCATCCAATGTTCTCCCTTTACTTCCTTTCCCTGCAAAGCACCACTTTATGGAGGATGTGAGATGAACCTGATCTGGTTCTAGCGGTGACCCAGATTTCCAACAAGGCTGAGGAGACCCGTGCAATCAGATCCAGGGCCAGAAATAAAGTCTATGGCCTAAGGCTATGCTCGGCAGCACCACTGTGGGGAGGTGACTCCAGATTTCAATAACTTACACCAGAAAGCATTTAAATACTATGAAACTTGTAACTTGGGTGTGGGGAGACCGTTCCAACCAGCACAATCTCTGCTGCTGCTGCTGCTGCTGCTGCTGCTGCTAAGTCGCTTTAGTCGCGTCTGACTCTGTGCGACCCCATAGACGGCAGCCCACCGAACTCCCCCATCCTTGGGATTCTCTAGGCAAGAACACTGGAGTGGGTTGCCATTTCCTTCTCCAGTGCATGAAAGTGAAAAGTCAAAGTGAAGTTGCTCAGTCGTGTCCGACTCTTAGCGACCCCATGGTCTGCAGCCTACCAGGTTCCTCTGTCCATGGGATTTTCCAGGCAAGAGTACTGGAATGGGGTGCCATTGCCTTCTCCAAGCACAATCTCTAGATGCCACAAAAGATAAGTTGGAGTATAGAAAAATAAAAAGGCTCAATGTGCCCCAAACAACAAGAAGAGTCAAAGGCAAATGATAAACAGGAAAAAAGTATTGAACTTCGCATCAAATACACAGAGCTTACTATGTTTACTCCTACAGATCAGTAACTGCTATAAAGGCCAACAACCTGCTAGAAAAATGGCCAAAAGAATATGAACACAATTTACAGAAAAAGAATACAAATTACTTTGTATTTGTAAATATTAAAAGATATCCAATCTTTAAGAGAAATGAGATGTAATTTCCAATCTAATATTTGTTAAAAGTCCTAAAATTTGAAGGTAGCTGCTAGAGAGAATATGAAGATATACATGGCTGGCAAGTATGTGAAGCATACAACTCATATGCAGGGCAATCTAGCAGAGCCTCTGAAAATTCCAAGTGCACATAAATTCTAATTCAGAAGTACAGTTCCTAAACATTTATCTAAGAGATATATTCACATACCTGCCAAATAGCAAATTTACAAGCTTTTCCCCCAGAGCATTATTTCTAAAGGCAAAGTAATGAAACTACCTAGAACTCTCCAACTGAAAACTAGTTAAAGCATATGGCAGAAATATCAACGTAACCTCTGAATCTGAAACTGGTTCAGAATCTGAATCTGATTGATAGGGAACAACCTCTTCTAAGCAAAAACAAAGCAAAGCACGTAACTGTAGGTATAACACGAGACAATACACTTCTATTGCAAATATACTTGTGCATGCATTTTAAAAAAGTCTTTGGAAGGATCATGATGAAACAAAACAATGGTGATTTAATTCTGGGATGGGACAAAACTAGAGAGGCTATATATTAAACCTTTTTACTTTGAAGGACTGATTCACAGGAAGCTACAAAGAAATGTACAGGGAGGTTCTATGCACTGTTCACCGGGTTTCCCCCAAAGACATCCTGCGTAACTACAGGACACTCTCAAAACTAGAAAGCTGATACTGGTGCAATCCACAGAGCTTCTCAGATTTGTCCAGCTCTACATGCATTCATTTGTTTGTGTGTGTGTGCATGTAAACAGTTCTGTGCAACTTTATCACATATGCAGCTTTATGTAACCACTACTAAGAATCAAAACGGATTAATTGTTCCACCACCAAGAGCTCCCTCATGTTACCCTTTTTATTTTTTTAATAGCCACCCCACCCCGCTTTCCCTTTCCAATCCCTTAATCTCGGGCAGCTACTCATCTGCTGGCCATCTCTAAAATACTATTTCAAGAATATTACATAAGTGGAATCATACAATGCACTACTTTTCACACCTGGCTTCTTTCGCTCTGCACAGTGCTTCTGAGCCGCGTCCATGTTGTACACGATAAGTCCATGGTATGGCTGTACCACAGTTTAGCCCTTTGTCTACTGCAGGACATTTTGATTGGCTTCTGGCTCTTTGCTATTTAGGAATTTTATTACAGGATTTTGAATAAAATAGTTTCCTTGTTACTATATGGAAATGCAGTACAGTTTCTGACATGTTCATGGGGTATCCTGTGACCTTGATAAACTAATTAGGTCTGGGGGTGCTATTTCCCGGTAGGGACGGGGTGTGGGGGGGTTTTCCCTGCATGTGGGTGGACTAGGCCTTCAGTGCAGCCAGGTGTGAAGGGAGGCCCTGATGACCTCTGCTGACACTGTACCTGCAAGAGGACTGAGCCCATCCCTCTTCCTGGAAATGGGTAGGGAAATAGGGCTTTTCTTTTCTGGGTCTTTTGGCAAAAGAGAGCAGGTCTTTCATTCTTTCTTTTTGTCTTTTCTTCTTTATTTTCCCCTTTTTAAAAAAATCTATGCTTGTTGATGATTCCAGGTTGAAGATACTCTCCAGTACCCAAACCAGGACACATGGGAGGGTCTTCCTCAAACCGTGAGCCCTACCCAGCCTGCCCTCTCCCTTCTATCTTTCACATCCCTTTTCTGATTATCTGGTACATTCTTTCCAGAGTATTCAGCTGTATTTACAAGGGTGAGCATGAAAAACTGAATCAATGTCACTTTCTCTTGGTAGGAGATTTTCTTAAGAATAGCATTTTGTACTTTTTGATGTTTGAAACCATATATATTTCTAGTCAAAATGGAACTTTTTTACTTTTAAAAATATGAAAAAAGAAAACCACTCCCAGCATGTAAGGTATTGGTAACGTCTTTGTTCTACAGCCAGCTGAAAGAGGATCCCACCAAACGTGTGACTTGCTGTCACTGGCCCCAGACCACCATGAACATTTTTCAATAAGCACAGGATTTTTCAGCAAACAACATAAACACTTCATGAAATCTCACTGCAATGAAACAACCACACAGCATTTCAACTTGCACCACTACCCAAATGTCCCCACAGTTCCACAAAGGATGTTCAAAAGGAACACATAACTGCTCCACAAAACTGCTCACTCCTGATGGATCTTTCCCTCATTTTATTACCACATGCCGGGAAGCACAGGCTCCACATCACAGCATCATCTTCAGTTCCTCCCTCCCCCCTGCCCCGTCTCTCTCTCATCCCCCACCCCCAGTTTCCCATCCAGGTGACTTCACCTATGTTATACTTCCCCTATCTCAGCAGTTCCCTTTGTACTACTACACGAATCCCACTGTCATCAAGGGAATTTTTTTCCTTCAAAACCTCTAACTTCCAGTTTATCTTATTTACTGAGAACAGGTGAACTCCTCAAAGCCAGCTTTCGGCCACTGTATTTACTGTCACAGGCAGGCAAGCAGGATAGCTTTTTGAACGTGGGAGTAATGTTTAAACATCTTACAGGACAAGTAAGTTTGGGTTCCATACAAACTTTTAGATTTGTTATCCCATTATTTCTTGCTCAGATGTACAGATGGCTTTGGCATGTTTGGTCAACCTACAACCTTCTCCAGAGGAGCCCCAGATGAAGTGGGCTGCTCAAAATGGCCAACACCGGTGAAGGCAGCTTTGGAACCTGGCAAAGAGGTGACCAGACCAAGCAAAGACAATAAAATATATTTACTCATTTTTTCCCTAAAAGAAAGAGGATATGAAAACTACAGTCAAGCCACCTTGGGTTCTTGAGATGTGAAGTGGCATAAAGTAGGGCATAGAACCCCAAACCACGGCAACCAATGTCCTGTGCAGACCAGAATCACAGAGGAAGCAAAAAGTAAGACAGTAGAGAATCGTTTCCAGAGGGGAAGAGAATGGAATGCGTGTTTAGAGGGGAGCAGAGGTCCTCAGAGAGACACACGATGGCTGCAGCCAAGCTACATTTCCTGCAATTAGATTCCCTGAGATTGCCTGTCAATAAATACCTGTTTATAAACTAGAGTTCCTGTGCGTGTGTTTCTGTTCTATGAAACTAAATAATAATTAAGAGAAGCCCCACAAATACTCATCACTATTCTTTTACCTAATGTGAGCTGTCTGAGCATCACACCTTTGACTGGAAGGCTTTCCCTCCACATAGTTAGGCATCCGAGGCTTCCAAGGCTACCTCCTCCAAAAAGTTTTCATGATTTAGAAACCCTCTCACACAACCCCACCCCTCTGACCCTTGCCCAGCCCAGCTAGTCACTTGATGGTACCTAGGTAGTAACTGGCATATGATATGTATGTTGAATAATGAATCTTCATATAGCTTTATCTACAAATTTTAGCAGTCAGCATTCAAACATCTATAAAGGTGAACAGGTCAGTGAGGTTTATCCGTCATCTGACATATTTTTTTCTTACCAGCATGAACTTCCGTTAGTGTGAACTAGGACAAAGTTGTTCTGAAATAAATAAGTATCTTCATTTATTACCACCTAGAAGGTATAGAACACTGAATTGGGCATGTGGTGATCAAGGGAAGAAAAGATGAGACAATCCTATCCATGAGGACCTTACAGTTCTGCCAGCACAGAAGGAAGCTACAGCATAGAACATTTGAGTCTTAACATTTTGGAGTCATAATAAACCATAAAGGAAATATGATGTGTATTTGGCCATCTCCATTAAAAAACAAACAAACAAAAAAACACCACAAAACTATCAGTCTTCAAGGGTCCTTTCCCCGAGAAAATACACTTAATATTAAGAAAAAAAGTTAAACATTTTTGAGAAAATGTACTCAGAGGCATAAATACTAGAGGAAACGGTTCCCAGAAACGGCTATTTTTTTCTTAAAACAAACAAAACACACATTTTCAATCTCCATTAAGTAGCTTGTAAATCCTGATCCTTTGTGCTCAAACTGGACTCAGAGGAAAGCACGCTTTTGTAGACCACCAACAATAAGACTGGTGGGGGGCTGGCGGTGGGGAAGAGAATAAAGGGCGAGGAAGAAAGACACAGGGGCAGCGACAAGAGCCGCAGCCTTCAGCTGTTTATTAACTTCAAGTCTTTCCTCTCTCCTCTTTCCCCTTCTTCCCTTCTCCCCACAAATCTTCCTAACACACAGACAGAGAAAACTAGAAGCTAGACTGGGTCAAACAGGAGTAACAGGAAAAGAATATTAAATAGCCAGCTTTACAAGGCTCTTTTTCAGCTCGAACAAAAGTAAAACATTCTCAAAAGCAAAACGGGAAAGAGAGCTTGCACCCAGGCTGCGCTACTTAAAGAGACGAGGCTAGTGCTGATAAAGCCATTGTGAGTCCACACAGTGACAGATTTTCAAGCAAGGAAGTCAATCGGTTGTGATTGGATGATTTAGGGCTTGGGAATCATCTGGTTCAAACCAACAGAGAGCCGAGGGGTAGGAGGATGGGGGGTGGGCTGGGCAGGGTGACATGAGGTCAAACAAGGGGCTCTGTGTCTTAAGCCCACCCCTCTCTGACCCCAATCGGCCCACACCCTCAGTCCACACCATCTGTCACACCAGCAGACATGCAGGCTGACCCAGCTGGAGTCACTTTGTGCACTCTCTCGCCTCACTCTCCCCAGCCTTCCGATGCAAGGGAATTCGGCTTTCCCCAAGCAGTCATAACTCCAGCAGGAACGAGCTGCCTAAGGCTCCTGCCGGTAATCTGGCACTTTGGTTCCTTCCTTGCTGTCTGCTTGTTCCCCATGGAGGCAAAATTTAGAAACATACCATCACGTGGGGTCTCTTCACACAGGAACGATGGAGTGCTCAGGGTTGCAGTGACCTCGATTTCCTTTTTCCCTGCCAGAACCGGCTGTCCTGGCTGTTTCTCACCTCCCTGGCAGACCTGGGAGCACAAATCCGCTGTTTCACTAGTATCTTCCTGTCCTTTCTCTGCGCTGCTCACTTCAGGAATCTGCTCCAGCTTACCAGGGACAGAGAACCCAGCAGTGCCCAGTTCCCTCTTCCCAGAGCTGCTGCTGCTGCTGCTGTGGTTGTTGCTGAAGTGGGTCAATTCCTCTCTCTTCTTGGCCACTGGTTCCTCACAGTTGAAAGGAGGTGTCTCTT
Source organism: Ovis canadensis (assembly GCF_042477335.2). Lineage (NCBI taxonomy): Eukaryota > Metazoa > Chordata > Mammalia > Artiodactyla > Bovidae > Ovis > Ovis canadensis. Next base: position 66,504,096 of record NC_091263.1, on the reverse strand, counting down.
CAGTAGACAGAATGGGCAGTTCTCCAGGGTTCAATTTGTGGCTGGTTGTCTGCTCCTCAGCCACCGTCATAGAGCGTCTAATGGCAGGAGCCCCCGGTTGTTTGGCTGTGGGACTCGGCACTGGGCTACTGGTGAGGGGCAGCAGGCCAGAAGAAAGATCTTCTCGGGCGGGACGTTCAGGATACTTGTCTGCAAGGTTGACAGCTGGGGGCACTGAGAGGTGAGAGCATTCAGACAGGGCCCGGCGCACTGCCTTTTTCTGCTGAGGGGCTTGCTCAAGCAAAACCCCCTCCTCAGGAAAACTCAATTTCTCTACCTCTTTATCATGGACTTGGATATGAGAGCTGGTATCCCAACATTCTGGGGTGAACTCGACCCTCGTGATTGGTGGAATGGCAGGGGGTGAGTGCGTTGGGGCTGGGTGGGCTGCCGCCACCGGCAGTGAGGACTCACATTCGGGCTGCCTGGAGCTGGCACTCCCCACCCCAATCACCCGGCAGCCAGCAGGGGTGCCATTCTCCTTTCCTGGAGTTCCTTCCCTTGAGTGCTGAGGGACTTGAGCCTCTGACATTGGATGAAAGTTGGGGTTCCAAACACTGGTTTCCTGCTCCTTAACATACTGGGTGGGCATGTCAGCAGCCCCGGGGAAATGCAGATCTGGCTGGCTCTCAGTCTCCGGCGCATCCTTCCCCATCACCATCCCCAGGACTGTAGTGGCTTTGTTTTTGTCTGGCCCCTCTCTGGGTCCCAGATGGAACTCGGCCGCCTTCTGGTACATCGAGCTCCCCTCTGAGGGATGGTAGGTGTCTGCAATCACATACCTGCTCGCAAGGTGACCCGAGGTGGCTTGATACTCCTTGCCCTGCGCTTCAATGCTGAGTTCTTTGTCTAGCTTCCCCTCAAAGAAGCAGAGCTTATTCTGCTCCAGGAAGCTGGCATTCTTCACAAGCCCGTCTTTCAGCCGCCCGTCCATGCTGACATTCAGCCCAATCTCATTCAGCTTGCCCTCTGTCCTCTGCCACTCAAACCCGGCTTGGCTCATTTCTTTCGGAGAGACCGCCCGGCACTGTGTGGGCTGGCCCTGACGGAGCTGGCTGGGAGCAGCGGTGTGCGAGGCTGGCTGCCTGTGTGAGAGCGACATCGCCTCTTCCACTGCTCTCCCCGCCTCGCTCCCGGAGCTCTCACACCACCTACGATCACATAGCTGGCAGTGACATCACACTGAGTCCCCAGCATTCATGACGAAACCCATCCCCCCTCGCCAACACTCCTCTCTCCGTGAGCAGTTGGTGCTAAATGTATTTACTAGCGTGAAAGGAAGGAAGGAATGAATGAAAAAGAGAGAGAAAGCAAGGAACCTAACTCCTTTCTGTACAACTGAATGTCACTGTTAAAAGTAAAAATATAATTTTCTGCTAACTAGCATGCTGTCAAGATCTGCAGTTTTAAAGACGGGATGGTGCTAATCTGGGTATGGAGGATAGTAATGATGCTGGCTTTCACCAATATAGATACATGTATACCCACACACTCGCTTATCTGACATTATGCTCACGCTTCCACCCACTCAACAAAACTGTTTTAAAAATAAGACTCATTTGCCAATCCTCAGCCACAACCCTTGAAGAACAATGACTCTATAAAAAATTGTTCATAATTTCACTTAAAAAAAACAAAACACAACAAAACCCTCAATGTAATATCAAAATTGGAGACATTCATTCCTCAGGGGAAGAGCAGGTTCACTGTCACAACAACCTGTCAAATTCACTTGAAAACTGACTTGACTGAGTCCCTGAAGCCCAGTGAAAGCTCCATCTGAAGCTCTGCACTGTGCAAGAGTCTAACGAACGGTTCATTCAACGGTTTCTATGATCCGTGCTTTGGCGACATGTACCCCAGCTGTAAGACCCTTGTGTGACAGTACGTCCCTCGTATTTCTACTCCTGCCCCTGCTCCCTCCTGGTTCCTTGGACGAGCTGTGTCTCTCCTTCCTGCACCAACCCCGCTCTTTCTGGCCTGATGATCACTGAGTTGCCACAGGAACCCACTGGAGCAGTTCATCTTTCTTGGACCTCCAGCACTTAGGGATGTTGGCAATCTGCGGCCCACCAGAGCCCACTGCCCCTATGTAATTCAGTACAGTTCTTTGCTATCTTGAGCTTTGAGTTTACAAACTGTACATCCGGGACTGAGGGACCTACGAGAAAAAAGTCTCAGAGAAAATGTTACACTGAAAAGATATAGGTCAAACTCTGCCTTGAACAAAGCTGAGATTTGTTGCCTGGCCTCTAAGTCCCTAATTGAACTAACATAGGATATTGTGAAATATTCTACCAAGAGCACAAGAGATGTCTTTCTCTAAGATGAAGAAAAGTTGTTTTTTCTTTTTAAAGTGGATTTTTTAAAAGCCGTTTGCCATCAACTGCAATGATCTGATTATAGTTTTTAAATAATGCTTAAAAAAAAAAAAGAGCAAGTTAATATTGTTCTATTGTTGGTCTATAAAATGAGAGATTACCAAGGCCAGCCCAAGACAGTTTATTTACCCGGAGCATCTGTCTCCATTACTCACCTTCTCTGCTTACTATTCATACCCTTCACATAATTTTCTCAAGTTCCCAACTAGAGTGCAAGAGCCACACCCAACATGCTTCCTGCATTAACATCAGCACCTGATACGGGCCTATGTTCATGGTCGGAAGTGGCAGTGTTGCAATGCTGGAAAAAATGTGAATTTGACCTCTGTTCTGAACATAATCTGAACTCATATACACTGATCCTTCATCTTAACCTTAAGCAGCTCAGGGGTATTATAGGTAAAAGCACAATAAAGGTGCACTGGCAATCAAATAGGGTCACCTTACTCTACAGCAATGCTCTCACCAAGGAAAAACGAGCAAGAGGTATAATAAAGAGAAAAATGCAGGTGGTACCAACAGGGTCATAGTTCTAATCACCAATGGGAAAAAATAAAAGGCGAGTCTAGGTTACAAACAGGCTTAATGACAAAACATAGTCAAATTTTGTCTTTAAAGGAATGAGGAAAGTGTGTCTTATTCCTTAGCTATCTTCTGTTACTATTTTGCTTTCTCAAGAGAACTTACATTCACGTTGGTGTCCTGTTACAGCTCTCAGAACTGTGAGAGCATCCCTTCAGACTGCTTCTGAGCGCACAAGCAGGTCCTCCTGCTTCACTAAGAAAACATGGGGATCCAGAGGCTTTTCAAGAGGGAGGGGACAGAGTGGCTTACAGCTTCATTACATGACTGCTTTGCAGTACATAGCAAGGAAGAGACCACATGGAACAAGAATGAATGGGTTTATTTATCTCCCAATGAGGTGCTACCTGGATGGTAAATCAAGAGGAAAACCTAGTGCAGAGTAATTAGCAAAATCGGAGGAAGGCCCTGTCAGTACCCTAGTCCAGTTCAGAATTACAGACACAATCTCACTCACGAATGCACACTCACCCACAGGAGGCAGCTGCGTCAAGGAACTCAAGCCTCATCAGTCACTGTGACAGTTTATCAAGGTGGTGAATGAGGAACCTGAAGCCTTAAGAGGATGAGCATGCCCAGGCAAAAAGAAATGTGCTCAAGAACCTGAAGACATAAATTCTAGACTCAGCTGCCACTAGAATTCCTTGCCTCTGGGTTCTGATCCTCCACATTCAGAACCCACAGAAACGTCACCTCCTCTGTAAAGTCTCCTAGACCTCCAACTCCCAAACTGAATTCTTCATGTTGTCATAGAACTATACTTGACCTACCTACCTCTTCTTAGGATTTGGAAACTACACCATAATCTTTTCCTTATGTGCCTTTCGTGGAAGCTTCTAGAAGGCAGGAAGATTTGTCCACCTCTGCTCTGAAGGTGCCCAGCAGTGTTGGGTACATATTAAGTGGGCTCGCAAAAAAGTTCTGCTCAAGGAGAAATGGACAGATTCTGTTCACAGACTTTTATCATTTGGCCTGATCTCTCTCATCATTAAACTCATCCAGACAAGTGGTGATTCAGAATGCCCTTCGGGCTGAAGGTTTTTAAGTTCCATTATGTGTGAGTCTGAGTAAAGTGCATGGATTCTCTCGCATGTATGGTCAGAAGGTAACCTCTACGGTTCTTTTATCAGACTGTATAATTACTTGTCAAGCTTTCAAGGGCACTGGTACAGCTTGATCTCAGCAGGTGCCCTGGCAGACATTTTTGGTTTTTTGCCCTTTGTCTTGAGCTTGTACTCAACCTGTTCAAGGCCTTGGTTTGATATGCTCCACAACTGGCTTCTCTGCATTCTTTCAGTTACCAAGGGAACAAAACTACTTCCCAGATTGACAAATGTTCCCAGTTACTGTCTCCAGGAAACAATTTCTAATAAATTATCATTAGTAAGTCTACTGGTTAGTGATGGATGACATTCTTCACTAATAACAGCTAAAGATTGTGAAGCTGCAATCTAGTTTCTTACCTGGAAGTAAAGGCTGCTTGTGTTTATATATATAAATACATATGTCTGCAAAAATATTTCAAATTCATATTCTACTAAATTTTAGGAACCATTTCTTAGTACATGTTTAACTCAAAAAAAAATCATGATTCTTCCTGATTAACTCTCAAAAGTTGGGAAGCAGAGAAGGAAAAAACTGAAGCTAGTTACCTGATTTACATGACCTTTGATAAAGGTAGTTTACCAGGATCCACAAAATGGATGCCATCTCAGTCGCCCCTGAATCTAAGTCAGGCTGAAAAGGGAAGCACCTGTCAAACCTAAAACACACCAAACACAGTCCTCCAACTCAGCTTCAGCCAGTTCACCTTACCCTCGAAAATAGGACCTGCCAGCCTTACATAAGGAAACCCTAGGCCTCAAAAACCAGTCATGCCCTATTTCGCCCAGTTGCCGCTTATAATGCTCTATAAAACTCACTCTTGCTTAGAATCTCTCGGGAAAAGTGGTTCACTGCTCTCCACTGTACGCCCCCAATCCATGGATTGTTCTCCCTTAAGTTAACAACATCAAGTTCAATACTAAATTGCATTATTTTTGTCATTTAACAGGCCAAAGTATTAAAATGTTTATAGATGAAAGTCCTTCAAGAAGCACAACTTAAAAATCCCAGGCCTTTGAGTACTGAGCCAGGCATAGCCTCCCTGAAAAAGATAAAGAGAATACCTTGCTTACTAGCTCTTCCAACTTCCAGATCCACCAAATGTCACGTCCTCCAGGAAGCTTTCTCTTGCTCTCCTAAGAGGACTTAAGTTACTTTCTGCTCTGTATTCCCATAGCTCAAACTATTATAGAACTTCTCTCACTAGAATAAAACCTATGTGTTATCTCCTTACTCAACAGTCCTTGAGGTGTAAAGGATGTGTCTTCTCAATCTACCCTTAGAATGTGAGAGTAATGATACATTACAATGTTTGTTCAACAAATGAACTAAATACTAAAAAATCCAAATCACGTTGCTGCTGCTGCTGTTGCTAAGTCGCTTCAGTCGTGTCCGACTCTGTGCAACCCCATAGACAGCAGCCCGCCAGGCTCCCCCATCCCTGGGATTCTCCCTGTCCACTATTTGCAGAGCAATAGACAATGTTTATCTGACGATCAGATTTTTGTCTAAACTTAAACAAATAACCATCATTGCTAAATAGCTTAAAAACCAGCAATTTTAGTCTGCTCATGGCTGAATGACCTACTTAATGTCACAGGTTAAAATAAGAATGGAAGTCCCCTCTACTGTCCACTGCACATTTTAAAGAAGTAAAAATACCTACAACACCAACAGTCAGAAGCAAGTTACTTTTGGTTTTCATTTGCTGTATGACTCCTCCAATGCGACTGTCAGTCAGAGGGTAAAGAAAAGTGAGGGGTGAGGGAGTGTGAGGGGGAGAAACTCCTTTGAAAGTAGAACAACCAATATTTGCTGGACTCATTTCCCACAACATTTAGATGTTCAAAGAAGGTAAACAGTAGCACAGAACTGTTCAAGGGTTTTAACTGAGCATGCAGGAAGTTTCAACAAATGATAACTGATTTAAATTATGAAACATACAGAATTTCCCAATAACTTTCATTAATACGTAGCTAGTAAAAAGATGGGGAAACAGTGGAAACAGTGTTTATTTTAGATAGCATATTAAAAAGCAGAGACATTACTTTGCCAACAAAGGTCTGTCTAGTCAAGGCTATGGTTTTTCCAGTGGTCATCTATGGATGTAAGAGTTGGACTGTGAAGAAAGCTGAGTTCCAAAGAATTGATGCTTTTGAACTGTGGCGTTGGAGAAGACTCTTGAGAGTCCCTTGCACTGCAAGGAGACCCAGCCAGTCCATTCTGAAGGAGATCAGTCCTGGGTGTTCATTGGAAGGACTGATGCTGAAGCTGAAACTCCAATATTTTGGCCACCTCATGCGAAGAGTTGACTCATTGGAAAAGACCCTGATGCTGGGAGGGATTGGGGGCAGGAGGAGAAGGGGACGACAGAGGATGAGGTGGCTGGATGGCATCACTGACTCAATGGACATGAGTTTGAGTGAACTCCGGGAGTTGGTGATGGACAGGGAGGCCTGGCGTGCTGTGATTCACGGGGTCGCAAAGAGTCAGACACGACTGAGCCGCTGAACTGAACTGAACTGAGTAAAAAGAAAACAAGCCAGAAAATGAGAGGGAAAGTGGGAAGAAGGCAATTAGGAAACTTCACAAATGGCACTACATTTAAGATATTCTCAAATAGGCACATCTCCAGTTGTAAGACTGTAGTGAGCTCTAAGATTACAAATGATTTTTTCATCTGCTGAGCATATTTTATTTATGTACAAGGGCCTTGAAACTGTTATAAATGGTGTTTATAAATTACTTCAAGTTTCACACCAAGAGAATTTCCTACCGTAAACTGATATTCCCAACTGTTCTAAGACAGTAGATGGGCGCAAGCAAACTGAAGAAAAAGGAATGCAGCCAGATAAGAGGGGAGAAACGCTCTCACTGCGGCAAAGGGAAGGGCCTATCTACGGAGACCTGTGATGACTGCCCCACGGCCAGCTCTCCCCGGCTTCCTTCTGGGGGAGCACCTACTGTAGAGCCATCGGATATACCAGAATCCAGGAAGGATCCCCCCTTCAAAACAGCTCCCCTCTACACAAAACACACAGTCCCCAAAGAAGTCCTTGTCTGACAAGCTGAGCTCAGATTTTCTAAAGTATCTCAATGTTCCTTGCTTAGAACAACATGCATAATATGCAAAGGAACCTTCTGCTGAAGTTTCCCTAAACTTAAGGCATGAAAAAACAAGAGAGGGATCATTAAGCTGGAAGAGACTTTAGCAGTATATTTACTTTCTCTGCTTCCAAAGAAGATAAGCCTAGCAAAAGGTAACTCATTTATAATTCAAAAACTGTCATTAGGCATCATATATATAAAGTCAAGCTCTATACTGGGTATTAGGGAGAACACATGAATAAATCAAACATAGTCTCTGCCTAGAGACTAAAATGCTGGACAGACCTAGATTCTAGTCCTAAATTAGATTCTGATTGAGTTTATGTCCTCATGACGTGTCTCCATTTTCCAACTAGAAAAGTGCTTAGTAATACAACTTAGGTATTAGAATTTAAAAAACATAATTACTAATCATCAACCTTCACCTTTTTTTTTTTTTTTAAGAACCAAAAGCCTCTAGAAGGTCCCTCTGAGGCAAGAATGAGAAAAGCATGGGCCTGAGAGTCAGAAAGACTTGGGTTCAAATTCTATTCTGCCACATTACTATCTGTGTGACCTTACCATGGTCATGACCTCCACAGTCATAACATGGGAAGCCTCCATCTTCTCATGTGTAAAATGGGGAGAATCATTCAAAGTACCGTAGGGTGAGTGCATGTGTTTGTGTACGTGACTATCCACCTACCTACCCACAGACAACTAGGCACTTAGTACTCACTTAATAGGTGGTAACTGCTATTAATTTTATGGATACCTCTAATAACACATTGTTCAAACCCTGAAAACCATGGGTAACACCATCTGACCACAAGAGATGATTCAAAGTGAGGAACAAAAGTAAAATTTACTAAACCCAGGTCTGTTACCAGTTATAGATGAAACATCAGAGCCCACATGAACCAACAGTGGTTGGGCATAAGGGGTCACCCTGCCCCGTTCCCCATGACAAACCCAGACACTCCCCATATTCCAACGCAGTCCCCTGCCTCAGAGCACAGCCTTGCTCAATGCTCTCTGCACTGGAACATTCACCTGCTTTCTGAATACCTTCAAATAAGACTTACTAGAAATATACAAGATATGCACAAAGGAAATATCAAAATACCAGCAAGGGATGAAAACACATAAACTTAAAACGTGTGATATTATTGAACGTGGCATGTATTATGTTGTTGGATAGAAAATCTCAGTATATACAACAACTCTCCCTAGGGTAGGTAATCTATACATTTACTGTGATTTCAAGAACAAGACTGACTGACTCCCCCCTGCAAAACTATGAACTAACTATCAAGTTTATATGAAATAATAAGCAAAAATAGTAAGGAAAACTGTGAAAAATAGGGTGAGATGTGGGGCTAGACCTATTAGATATTAAAACATTATTAAGCCACACTGTGTTACTTAGAGCACGACAAAGGTGGCATTTCAGAGGGAGATACAATACCCCAACACAGAAGGAAAATCAACTAATTGTGTCTCACATCTCATAAATAAAAAACAAACACACAGAGAGAAACAAATAAGTAAATACTACACTGATCAGAAAGATTAAAAATGTGAAAAATTTAAATTTTTCATAAACTCAGAGTAGATACAGCTTTCATAAACTGGATAACAAAGCAAATCATTTGAGAAGCAAAACACAAAATAAACTTGTACCAAGAATGAATTTTTTAACCTAATAGGTTGGCACATCTAACAAAAAAGAAAAACTGCACTATTAGAGAAAGTAGAGAGGAGCAAGTACTGGGCTATATCGGGGTGGAGAACAGCTCCGGTGCATCTCGGCCCAAGGAGGAACTTCGGCAACACCGATCAAAATGACAAATACATATTCTTCAAGCCAGAGGTGTAAATTCAAAGCCCCTTTTTATTATATAGATGTACTTTTAAAAGTATATCCGAAGTATGACATTCTGTATGTACAAGATTAGTTTATTTACCTGGTTTCTAATAGGAAAAAAAAAAGGAAAATACCTATATATCTATCAATAAAGAAGTAATAAAATATATTAGGGTTATTTCCATACAATGAAATACTATACAGCTATTTAAAAAGGGGGCTTCCCAGGTGGTGACAGTGGTAAAGAATCCACCTGCCAGTGCAGGAGGTGTGGGTTCTATACCTGGGTTAGGAAGATTCCCTGGAGTTGGAAATGCCAACCCACTCTGGTATTCTTGCTTGGAGATCCCATGGACGGAGGAGCCTGGCTACAGTCCATGGGATCACAAAGAGTGGGACATGACTTGGCCCACATGCACACATTTAAAAAAAGACTGAGGCCCCTTGCTTTGCTGATTTATAAAGAGCGCTAAAATAATTAGGTTTACAAAGCAAGGTACATGTCATTATGCACGGTATATCTCACTTTTATAAAATCAGGAAATACATGTCATTGATTCTTTATGCATAAATTGTCTGGAAGGCTGTGTAAGACACTGTAAACATTGGTTGCCTCTGCAAAGAGAAACTTGCATGGGGCTTAAAAGAGAGAAGCAGACTTACATTTTACTGCATATCCGTTTATATCATGTGAATGTATTAGCCTATTCAAAAATTAATTTTTGAGAATTTTAATTTTACCTACCAAAGTTTTAAGTAGCAAAAAAAAAAAAAAAAAAAAGGATAGATTGTCCTTAGGGAGAAGGTGTGATAAAATCTAGAGAAGATTTTTTGTCTAAGATACATCATTTCCTCCTGGGCCACTCTGCAAAGCTACTCCTAACATATGTCTCTGAGGGTGGCTAGCCAAGGGAGGGGCCCAAAAGTCTTGTTGCATCCGCCCTGTTTCCTCAACAATCAGAACAAATCCTCTACATTTTCCAGCAACACTGAGCTAAAACAGATGCCTAAGTTTCAGAAAACTTAACATGTTATCTTTTAATTACCGCTGAAACAAAAGAAAGGGTCTAGAAGCTGCAACTAATGAATCAGATAGAGGGCTGGGAATCTGAATGAAAGCTGGAAGCACTTTACATACATTCTCATTTCTGGCCTTGACAATAGGGTAGCTAATAGAAAGAAGATACAAAAACAGAAAAGATCAGAATGTTTTAGGCAAATAACAATGTTTAAGCATTCTCTACTGTACACAGAACACACATTCCTTACTGGGTACAAATTCATGCAAAGCACAAGCTCTACCCAAAATAACAAGTCCATACCATGCAGAACACCATCCCATGATGAAGCCCCTCCAAAAATCTAACTGGCTACCCCAAGGCCAACCAGCGTGTTTTCATTTCTGGAGTTAGTAGCTACCTCATGCAAGCTGGAAACAGTGATTAAGAAACAGCATTGTTGGTAGGTTGTGAACAACCTCAAAGGCCATGATGAGATGTATACTTTTCAGGGAAAAAAAAAAACAAAAACAGATACAGTCCATCATTGAGAGATCATTTCCCAGTATGAGAAACACAAATATATAAAGTCTGTGCCTACCAATCTGGTTGGAGGCTACCATAAAGGGCCTTCCATTTCCATTTACTCCAAAAGCAATTTGGATATTGAATCCCACCAGCATAAGCTACTTACGTATACTGGAAAAAAAAAATCCCCAACACAGCTGGACACGAAATGTTTTCTTTCCTCCTGTGAATCCTAATGGTTAAAATTTGGCTGTATGCATAGGAGGCACATTATTTTGGTCGTTCAACTGAGAATATTGTGGATGGTGACAGGCTTCCTGCTAAACAATTCATCGTTTGAATTCAACTTCCCCTGAAAGTCAAGGTTCAGTGCTGGGTAAAAAGGCATGCAACCAGGTCACCAGCCTCCCAAGCTGGACACAAGGCATGCATGCCTTGGCTGCAGAAAACACATCATTAGCAGTTACAGGTCTTCATGCCAACAAATCAACAGTTAACAAGGATGGTTAGAGTCTGAATGAGACCAAAGCACAAGCTCTTTGCCTTTTTGATGCTGACCAAAAGCCACAAGCACACACATTTCCCCACGGCAGGTGCATACCACTGGACTTGAGCTGCTTGGATCGCTCTCGCTCCTGGATGGTAGATTTTGGTAAAAGTGGAGTCAGTCCTCGGGACTTGGTAGGTCTCATGTAGCCTTTCATGGGTTCGGCCGCTCTGCTTTTATCTTCCTTCTTCCCTTCTCCCAGTGCCTTTGATTCAGATTTTTCTGTCATTTTCTTAGGTGCCTCCAAGATCTTGCCTTTGGATTCTGGGAGTTGAGGAGCTTCAGAAGCAGTTATTACTAATTCATCTATCATTGTTGAAGAAGTCACTTCAATTTTGCCATCTAAGACATCTGATTGGAGTTCTGGTGGTGCCAAGGAAACATATGCCATTTCTCTGATGTCAGAATCCAGACTGATTTCCTCCAATTTATCCTTTTTATCCTTTTCATTTTCTAGAAGCGAGAGAGTCATATCTACCTCCTTATTCAAATTATCTGGGCCCCTGGAATCTCTACCTTCAGTACTTTGGTCCTCACAGTAACTGGGCTTTTGTGCTTTGTCTCCCAGTAGGTGAGGAATTGAAACTGGAGCAGAACCTTGCTCAGACGCTTTGTTTACTGGGCATGTTGGGAAATTACTCCTATCTGCAAATGGTTCTAGGCGTCTGACCTCACCTGCCAGGCTAGGTTCGTTTATCAGCACTCCAGAAAGAAGGTGTCCCCCTGTCGCCGGCTCTGTGGGTTTCTCTACTGAGTGCTCTGATGCACCACTGAGCATGGACTCAGAGTCTCCTATCACATGCTCTCCATCTCTGCCTGCTTCATCTTTCACGGCACCAGCAAGCTCACCTTTATGCTGCAGGCAGTTAGAATGATTGCTAACTGTTTCTATGGCTCTTGTCAGAGTTGAGGCAACTCCTCCTGTGCTCATAGAGGGCATAATAGCTGAGGGACCCTTGGATCTTTGTTCCTTTGAGACTCCATCTTTGCTGTAACTATCTACCTCTAATAATTTGGGAATCTGGGCTAAAGCTGTCTCTTGCTTACTTTCTGTCAAGGTGCCTGGAAATGAATCACTTTCCTTTACTACTTGAGAAGCAGAAGTGGGTGGTTTTTCACAGGCTGCTGATTCCTGAGCCTCTAGGGGGACTGACTTATTCATCAGCCCTGGTGGAGTTCTAGGGCAGGTAAATGTAATATTGCTATTTTCGTCCACATAGCCCATTCCTTCAATTCTGTGGTCCCCTATGGTTTCCATGGGAACATGTATTTTTGTTGCATCTATCTTATTCTCCGGAGTGTGCTTCTCAGGGAAACTATTTTTAGTCTTTGTGCTTTTTCCATCATTACTCCTTTTATTTGGTTCGTCAGCCACTGCAGTGTGCCCTTTGGCCACATCTGTCTTATTCTCCTCATCCAGGACTGAAGGAACAAATCCTGCCCCCTGGATTTGGTCTTGGCAACTCACGCCTGTCATCTTGGAAGCCAGTTCAGTAATAGGAGAATCCTTGCCTGTGTTTGTTTTATTTCCACCAAGAGCCTCAAGTTCAAAAGAATTAACCTCAACATTTCTACCCTTCTGGTCAACTACTTCCACTGTGGGTGTATCTGATATACATGAGAACAAAGGGACAGTAGGTTCTAATTCCTTGTTTTGATGGGGAGTACTACCAGTAACCCCATCCTTCCTTACAAAAGGTGGGTTAAGGATTTCTTCCTTCCTCTCCATTCTAGCAGGCTGTGTGGAATAATTATTTTTATACTTTTTGGTTTTGCCTTCACTGACTCTTTTTTTAGGCTTTTCAAAAATCCAAGGAGCTGCCTCATGACCCATCCAAGGACACTTTTCCTCCTTGCTCTGGTTGCTGACCCCCATGTCTGTGGCTACAGCGCCTCTTTCTGCTCTAGCACTGGAAGCCTGACTCATGCCTGACCCATTTCCCAAAGGAATCAATGCCTGCAAAGTGCCTGCCCCCCTAGGGTCCGTCATCTCCTTAGGCTCCCCCATTACTATTGCTTCAGGGAGCTCAGCCACAGTCCCTGGCTGCTTTGAAGAATCCAGCCCCACCTCCTCGCTTTTATCCCCAGTAGCCATCCTCCCACTTGGCACAAAGACAGCTCTGCTGTCCTGGCTATCTGCAAGGAATGGTGGCTCAGACTTTGCTCTCACCTTCCCAGAACTTGCTCTCACCTTCCCAGAACCTGTCCTTCCCTTCCTGCTTTTGCCTTCACCTGCCATTCTCTTCAACAGTTCATTCCCTAGTCCAGGGGCCTGAGCTAACACCGTGTCCTGCAGCTGCTCAGAAGCAGAGATGCTGTTCTCATGTCTTTGCCTGGGAACACTTTCCTTTTTTAGTTCTTTAACCTCTTCAGCTCCTTCAGAAAACTCTTTCTGTTTGTCATTCTGCAGTTCAGTCATTTTACTTTCATCATTCCCTTCTTTTAGACTGTTTCCTAATGGATGACCTGCTGTCAAAGTGGATATGGAAGCAGGCAGTTCTTTGGCTGCATTGGGTTTTGAAACTCCACCCACAGCCTCTTGGTTCATGATGGGAGAGCAACCCTCTTTGGGTCGGACCTCCAAAGGAATTTCTACTTTGTGTGAAGAAACTTCTGTCAGGGGTCCTTTCAGACTGAGGGAGCTGAGTGTCTGGCTGTCATCCGCAGGAGTCTGGCGGTGGGGTGCAGCCTGCAGTTTGCACTCATCTTGCAGCAGTTTCTTGTCCTGGCCCTGTGGTGCTGCCTTGTTACCTTTCATCTGTGCATCAACTCTCTGTTTGGGCTGAGAATTTACCAGAGTTTTCGGGGCTTCTTCCAAAGGATGTGAAAGAATACTTAGACTGTCTGAGACAACGCCCTCAACCACCAGTTTGGCTTCTCTGGAATCGGTTTCACATCCCCCTTTCAAGTCTTCTCTGGACACTAGTCCATGTTCTGTGCCCCCACTGGTGGGCTGGCTGGGGGGCACAACTGACTTTTGTGACTCAGTGGCAAAGGAAGAACCTTTAGACTCATCTCCATTGTCATCATCCCAAGGTCCCCCAGCCCGGGGTTGAGAATACCTCTTCTGCTTTGGTTTCTTCTTTTTTTTCTTCATCATCATTGGTGAGCTTTCTGTATCCCAGGCCTCCCTGCCAAGATCCCTCTGGGGTTCAAGGAAGTCACCATGAATAGTTTTCCTCTGGTTCCCAGGCTCACCATAGGAAGACGAACCAGAAACCCAACCCAGCTCGGAAAAAGGGCAGGGGCCCAGCCCAGGATCAAGAGTCTTCCGTGGAGAAGAGCCTCCCAGCAGCTCGAGAGGGACCCTGGCAGGCCTGGGCCGGGTGGGCCGGGCGGACCTGCGGTCACCGGGTCTGCACGCTGGTTTGGCTTGTGTGGGAGGGGTACCTGCAATACATGAAGCTGGCTAAAATTCCAAACAGAAAATCCCTCGTTATTGTTTCTTTTTTCAAAAATCCATTTACTGACATTTAAACAGTGACATTTTCACCAACCCACAAACTGATTCATTTAGGAAAACAGTTTTTTCCAAAACATTTCTCATTCTTAACTGGGATTAACAAATATTTAGCAAAGACCCAAGATCATCTCATCTCAGGTGAAGACTTTTTTTTCCCCCAAAACAGATTTACAAAATATTCAAAACTTGAGAAAAGAAATTCAAACAGAGATCTTCTGAACTGTATAATATGCACCCAAATACCTATAAATCTCAACTGATGCTTATTTATAATTATTGTTAACAGGTACATAATTCCCAAGCTAATAACAATGGTAAGCTCCTCTTTTGGTCCCACTGATTAACTGAACGAAATACATATGATTTTACAATTCTAATAGTCTGTCACCAAAATTACACTACTTATCAATATTTTACCAATTACTTGGGAAACAGACCAGAAAAACAGAACTACACTACTTTAAGGAAAAAAAAAGAAAGAGAAAAAAGAAGAAAAAGGAAAGTTACTGAATTAGTATTTTGGCCAGAGAAACGGCCACACTATTTCAGAACCAGAGCCTCCTACTTTGAAAAGACCAATGTGTTAAATTTCAATGTTCTGTTGCTAAAGGTACTTCCCCAAAGACAGAGATCTATACATAATGAAAATAGAGTGATGAATTAGAACAATTAGGGTGAGCATCCTTGGAAAAGTTTCAGGAAGTCAGCTAGTACCACCTCTGGCCTCTTAGTTAATGAATGCAGTATGGATCCAAGATCCTGGAAAGAGGCTCAGCGAGAGCAGCCTAGGACAGCTCCTGCCAAGTCTGATGCAATGAATGACTTCAAAGAACATGAAAATACTTAAACCGTGACTTTTGTTCTTGTCTTTATCCCGCCAATGTCCTCTGAATCCTATCATTTACTTAATACACCTCAGGCCAATTATTGTTTTTCTTGAAAATAGCTAGGCTTTAGCAGCTCACAGCATTTATAACTTTTAACCTGGCTATTAATCCACAGCTATTTGGTGCTATCTCTTATACTATTTAATTCAATTGCTATATAAACCTTTGATTTCAGAGTTCATGCCTAGGAACTTATGTCTTAGCATGACGTGTACACAAGGACTAGAGAAATCTTTAATGGTATGCTAAATCACTAAAACAACATTTTAAAAGTCATATATTTATTTACTTGGTGCTAGACAGTGTTCAAAGCAGTAGAGATTCCAAGTGAACTAAGTCTTGGTTCCTGCCCCCAAGTGCATGTTCTAACCACAGTCACAGAACAGCAGACAAAGAATCACCAAGTTGATAAAGTTGATAATCACGTGTACATGCTTCTGGCTTAGCATCAAAACCGCGTGAAGCTCACTGAATAATTCAACTTTCAAGTTAGCAAGTATTTTAGGCTCCTTAATGTATTTAAGAATTTGTTACATTCTGGAAAGTTATTAAAATGCATCTTATGACTAAAGGCCTAAGGAGGAGCCGACGATCCTGCATTTCTAATAAGCTCCTAGGTAATGGCTGAAGCTGTTGGGCCATGGAGCGAACTGTAAGTAGCAAGGAGTGACAGAACATATGACCAGTTCATTCATCTTGGAACTGAGTTAACTGGATATAAGGAAACTAAATAACCTGCCTAAGGCGACACAGGATATAACAGTAAATGGCTGTCTTGGATGAGGTGTCTTGGGTTGATGCACCGATAACCTTAAAATATCTAACAAGATGACTCTCTGCCTAATCAACACAAAATCTCGTTAAGAAAGAGAGCTGGCTTCGTAAGTGGTCCTGATGACTACCACCTTATAACCAGGAACAATGTCTTCTAACACCTTCCCATCTTTCCCAGTTTAAGTGATTTCAGAAGGCCACTTTGTTTCCTGACTTACCTGAAGTCTCTGAAGGAAGCTCAGAAGTTTGACTAGATGGTTTCTTTTGCTCTAGTTCTTCTAACACAGAATCCTCATCTGTTGGCAAGCTGTGCTTTTGGCCCATGGCCACGACTGCTTCTGAAGGTAAAAATCAAAACCACAAAGATTTCAGAAAAGCACTGATTCAGCTACCTCTCCACCTTGCAGAAACTGGAAATGGGGACAGTTTTTGAGGAATGAGGGATGCTCCTATGAGGGCAGAGAGAACTGGAGTGGTAGTTTGAAGGGGGAGGGCAAGGGGGATTGGAATGGTTGGTTTCTTTTTGTTGTTTATTAACATAAGGGAAAAATAGCAACTGTTTTCATGTTTGTGGGAAAGATCCAATATAAAGCAGGGTGGGTGGGGGGAGTGGCGCAAATTGGTGAGAGGCAGGAAGAGAGAGAATGGCCAGGGCAATGTGCATAAGGAGACAAGGCGGGATTTAGTTTAAGACAAAGATGCTGGCCCTGATGAGTAGGAGCAAGGACCATTTGCTGATGGCAACAAGAGGGAAGGCAGAGTCTAAGATAAAGAAACAGGTAGTAAGATACATGAGCAAGTGGAATTCTGTGAAAGTTCTCTTTAATTTCTTCAATC
This sequence comes from Ovis canadensis, assembly GCF_042477335.2. NCBI lineage: Eukaryota > Metazoa > Chordata > Mammalia > Artiodactyla > Bovidae > Ovis > Ovis canadensis. Next base: position 66,487,002 of record NC_091263.1, on the reverse strand, counting down.
TTCAATTATCTATAAAGAAAACAGGAAGATGAGTGAGAAAAAGCATGGCGAAGGGGCTGGCAGCCAGTGGAGGGTGATGTGAGAAAAAACTGTCTAGGGGAGCAGGAATGTGTGTAGGCTCGCAAAGTACAGTGGGCGGTCTTCATTCTACCTAGCATGACGCTTGTCCCTTACCCTTCTGGAGGCTACACGGACAGAAATGTTGCAAGTAAATGTAAGCCCATACCTGGTGAAGTCATAAGAGGAGGTACAGCTGACTGTCCCTCATCCTGGAGAGATTTTAACTGGGAATCCTCACTTGTTGCTTCCTGGGTCCGTGCAGTTTCCATGTCCTTAACAGGAACTGGTACCACCTCTGCTTCTGAGAATTTGGCCAGGGCTGCATTGTTGGCCAGGTTCACCTCCGTTTCAGGGGGCTGAGCAACATCCTTTGCCAGGGTTACCTCTGTTTCTGGGGGCAGAGCCACATTCCTGCCCAGGGCCATCTCTGTTTCTGGAAGTGAAACTGTATCCTTGCCCAGGGTCACCTCTATTTCTTGACGTGGAGCCACGTCCTTGGCCAGGGTCTTCTCTATTCCCAGGGGTGGAGCCATGTCTCTGACTGGCACGATGACTTCTGTTTCTGGAGGTGCAGCCATGTCCTTGTCTAGAACGGCCTCTGTTTCTGGGGGCAGTCCCATTTCCCTGATCAGGGCCACCTCTGTTTCTGAGGACAGGGCTCTCTCTTTGGCTGAGCGTATTTCTGTGGATGACACAATGTCCTCATCCAGGGGCGCGTCTATCTCTGAGAGTGATGCTGCACCCTTCACTGGGGCCATCTCTTGGTCTGTAGGTGGGACTGTGCCCTCAGCTGAGGCCAAATCCATGGTAACAGGTGGTGTGCTCTCTGTTTCTTTGAACAGCAGTATGTCCTGGGCTGCGGATACCTCTGTTTCTGTGGACAGTGCCAGGTGCTTGTCCAAAGACACATCTGTTTCTGTGGGCAATATGACATCCTTAACTGCGGTTTCCTCTGTTTGTACGGGTAGTACCACATCCTTGACTAAGGCCATATCTGATTCGATGGATGATTCCACGTCCTTGACCAATGCCTCATCTGGTTTGGTAGGTGATTCCACGTCTTTAGCCAATGCCACCTCTGTCTCTGTGGCTGGCACCACATCTTTAGGTGGGACCATCTCTGCTTCTCGAGATGGCACCATGTCAGCAGCCTGCAGATTCACCATCATCTCCAATGATTCTGCTGGTGCTCTTTCTTCTCCTGATGCCATTTCTACTTTCTCGGCTGGCTCTAAGGGAAGTAAGTTGGACACTTAGTTGGACACTTAGGAGCCATCATTGCCTGCTCATAGCTCTTCACTCAAAACTTACTTTTTTAGGGCATGAGAGATCTGGCTTTTGTGACCTTAATGTCCTAAACATAACTAAAAAGCTGTCCAGTTAATGCATTTGTTGCTACTCTTCAACAGTTTCAATATTTAGAAGAATAAAATATTGGCTGAACATATAGTGGAGGAGGAAAGGCAAAGGAGAGAAAAAAAAACACAGGTCAAAAAAAACCCCCAAAACCAAAAAACATACACCAACACAGGTACACAATTAGTGGCAGGAAGGGAACCTGTGGACATCAAGAGTTCTAAATCTGTACTGATTTACACGGACTGTCTTTGCCCTCTAACCCTAATTGTATTTCAACTACAACTTAATTCCTCCAGCTGTGAAGTCAGTATTTTAAAAACATTTAAAAGTTTAGAAACATTTGTGACAGTTGTGAAAATTTTATCCATACTGCAAGTGAAAGGCTAAAACCTATATGATGATTACTGATACTGCAACTATTAAGTGCAAAGAGGGAGTCTAATAATGTACCTGCTGTTGGCTGCAGAGGCTGTGGAACGGCCTCGGGGGAAATGAAGGATTCCAAGTGTGCAGGGTTTGGGGCTTCCGCAGACCACCCCTGAGGAACAACAGCTGCAGGAGCAAATGTGTCGCAGGGTAACATACCTAACAGTAAAACAGAAATCCGTTTTTGAAACTCAGTCGACGTTGAGGAAAAAACACATTTGATACTGAAATCAGTTTATATACTGCCATAAAGACATAGGTCAAAAGGAACAATGAAAAACAGAGCGGGAAAGTTTAAAAGTAAAAATCGCTGGCATCTGTCAGGTTTGGCTAATTGTTAGGCTGTCACACCACTAGTCAGCATTGACTGGCCACCTACAGTGTTTTGCAAAGATTCAAAAATCACAATTTTGTGAAAATGATTTGTAAATTATTAAGAACTAGACAGATTTAAAGTATTATTTTTATGCTGTCCTCTGCCAGACATAATACCACGTGGGATTTAATATCACCGGGTCCTTGCCATCAGGATTACAATTTAGCTAGAGAGGCAAAAGACACATATATCAAATAAGGAAAATGGTGTTGTATGGACTAAATGTTATTAGAGTTTACAAACAACCATGAAGAAGACCAGAACAGTCACAGAAGGTTTCAGAGGAGAAACAAGAGTAAGAAGAGAGGAGAGAGAAGTCAATTTCAGGAATGGAGATACCACTGAGCAAAGAAACGGATGAAGATGCCAAAAGCACATGAATCTTTCTGGGACTATGAGATTAGTCTGATTTAAATACGTCTTGTAAACGAGAGAGGTAAAACAAGATTAGAACAAACAAAAGAAGAAGGATCTGGAAAACCAGATAAATCGAGAGCAAAAAGACCCCAAAGGACAGGGGCATGCTATCTTAAGGTATTAATCATGAAAATAAGAATAAAGAACAAGGAGTCAGAGTGATCAAGTATATTCAGAAATAATTTTAAAAGGGAGCAGGATTCTGACAGGTGACAACTGAGATACTCTAGGTATGAAGTGATAGGGGCATTCATTGGGGTAAAGCAGAGAGAAAATAAAGGAAGAGAAGAAAGATGCTGTAAAGAGAGAAGTCAATGCAACTAACTGACTCCCTAGCTAGTGAGCTGAAAAAAAAAAACAAAAAAAACACCAAAAGTCAAAGCCAAAATCAACTCAGGAGATTAGACGACAGCATCAAAGTCAATTTATTCAACATCCTTCCAAGAGATCATCAGGCCACAGGAAAGCACAAGTGAAACATATTACTACTAGTCAGGATCCTTACAAAAGCAAAATTATAAACATAATTTGAAGTGGGACTTACTGATGATGGGTACTGAAGGAAATCAAAACATGTCACCCTCAGATATGCCACTCTGACATAAAAATTTTGAGCTGAAGGCAATCAAGCAAACAGCAAACCCAGAAAAAGCTACCGCCTTTCTGACTAAAGGCAGGATATAAATTTTCCTTTCACTGGCAAGAGATGCTTCTCAGGCCAGAGAGGGCACCAGAGGAATCTGCCAACAAACCTGACTCCATTAAGTTTCCTCCCACATGCTTACCCTCCCACAGTACGGCTCTTGGAAGTGTAAAATTGCTTCATTTTTCCTGTCATTTCTCTATAAGTTTATTATTCTTTCTTGAGGATGTTACACAAACTGAATTTCTAAGCTACCACTTTGAGTTGCTTTCTTCCCGTGTGATGTATGTTGCATGCCTCTCTGTCCATGGGGATTCTCCAGGCAAAAATACTGGAGTGGGTTGCCGTGCCCTCCTCCAGGGGATCCTCCCAACCCAGGGATTGAACTCAGCTCTCTCGCATTGCAGGTGGATTCTTTACCATCTGAGCCACCAGGGAAGCCCAAATTATTTGCCTTTTTTTTTTTTGATAAATCTTTTTATTAAACTCAACTGAACACCAAAGATGAGCAGAAGTCAAGTTTTGCCTGCCCTACAGGACCCTGGCCACATTCATGTTCAGCTATATAAAACCAGGAATGAGGATACTCCTAACTGACAACTAAGATCTGTTTAACCCTTTACTACGTACCAGACACTACGTGGTATACTTTCACATAATTTTATTTAATCATCACCACATCTTTAAGGTAAGAACTAATGGTGGCTCCATTTCATAAAGAAATCAAACTTTAGGGAGGACATAACTTGCTTAATAAGGCCACGAGTTAATACAATGTGGAGACAGAAGCTGGCCCTAGGATACAGGATTCAAGATTCTCCCACAACAGGAGGTGAGCAGCCCCTGAGCAGTCCAACTGTGAATTCTCTATGACTAAAACTCTGTCCATGGAATTTTCCTGGCAAGAATACTGGAGTGGTTTGCCATTTCTTTCTCCAGTGGATCTTCCTGACCCAGAGATCGGACCTGGATCTCCCACACTGCAGGCAGATTCTTTACTTACTGAACCATCAGGGAAGCCCAATTTAGAAACAGCCTTGTGTCAGACAGAGTCCCTAAACATGACTTTCCCTAGTGGTTCACTTCAACTGTGATGAATGAAAGGCCACACTAATTGCTTGGAGTAAAGAAATAAATCCAGTTAGAGAAATCATACCATAACTGTCTTTCAGGGGATCATTTTGTTCTACAAATGCTGAAGTATTGGTTGTTCCACTGGGGGGAAAGAGCAAATCTTCTAGGACATCATCATGGTGCATCTTAAAGGGATCTGGAATAAAGAAGGAATTTAAAACTCATTTCCAGAACACAACTAGAAAGATTAGCATTTATTATTGAATGAACATTCAATATTATTGAATATTGTGTGTTGTCCACAGTGTGTTAAATAAGGTAATATGTGACTGAACATGCCAGGGAATCAAATATTCACTAATTCATTTTCACAGTTAAAAATACAAAATCTCATATTCTCTAGTATTTGATTATCTAAATCAGTCAGGCAACAAATACACAAAACTGAAAGTACAATTCATGCTTGAGTCTATACTAGGAGGTGAGAGTACAAATATAACTAAACTTTCAATATGTATTTACAGAGCAGACATTCATTCCAGGTTATTTAAAAAAAAAAGTGAAAAGGACATTTTCACCTCTTGTGAACATCATGAAGAAAACTGCATTTCAAAAGCTGTCTGAATGAGACAAGGTGAACAGCTGGCATCTGAAGAGAATGAACTCTATACTTAGGAGCTGCCATGAGTAAAGGCACTGAGAACATCAGGTAAACTCTACCTTCTTACGAAAAAAGAGCAAAGCCACTCAGGCCAAGCAAGACTTATGCTCTCTAAGGAGGCCATCTCAAAATGCAACATATATCTGAATTACCCCGGAAAGCCTTAAAAGATTGCCAGGACCTAAGAACATGCATTTCTATTCTCAGTGAACTAATTCTGTACTTCCACTGTCAGAGGCGGCTGCACTTAAGTCTAGGCCTTAAATTAGCAACAAAAATAACTGTTGTATGGTTCCCGTATTAGGAGAGGAAGACTGCCAAATCACGTGTAAAAATCAAATATTTCATGAAATTCTGTCATTTATTCATTACTATTTTGTTGTTGTTCAGTTGCTCAGTCATGTCCCACTCTTTGCGACCCCATGAATTGCAGCATATCAGGCTTCCCAGTCCTTCACTATTTCTCAGAGCTTGCTCAAACTCATGTCCACTGAGTTGGTGATGTCATCCAATCATCTCATCCCCTGTGGCCCCCTTCTCCTCTTGCCCTCAATCCTTCTGGGCATCAGGGTCCTCTCCAATGACTCAGCTCTTAGCATCAGGTGGTCAATATATTTTACTGGGTGTGTATGATATGCAGACCCTGAGCACTCTAAAATTCCTAAGATGTATAAAAATAAGGGTTGAAAACATTTAACAGATGGATATACTTTAGTTCATATTTAAGCTGAGAACTAAAGATGGGGGAGAGATGAAGATCTTTCTTTTTCTACATTCCCTCCCCTTAGTGATCTCATCCAATCTCACAGCTTCACAGGTAAATATACAGAGACATAAAGTAAGTTAGTGGTGGCTTAGGGCTGGGGTGGATAAGGAGGTAGGGAGTGAGATCTAAGGAGTACTGAGTTTCTTTAGGAGGTGATAATTCTAAAATGGATTCTTGTGATGACTATACATATATATAAATATACTAAAATCCACTTAATTGTATACTTTGAATGGGTGAATTGTATGTTCGTGAATTATATCTCAATAAAGCTTCTTTTACAATTACATATATCCAGGGTAACCAACGACTGGAGAGTGGCACAGAACATCAAGTACTAGATCATCTGGAACCAGTTATGAGCACCTTACTTCCCTGGTGGCTCAGACGGTAAAGCGTCTGCCTACAATGCGGGAGACCCAGGTTCGATCCCTGGGTCAGGAAGATCTCCTGGAGAAGGAAATGGCAACCCACTCCAGTATTCTCGCCTGGATAATCCCACGGACAGAGGAGCCTCTTAGGCTGCAGTCCACGGGGTTGCAAAGAGTCGGACACGAATGAGCGACTTCACTTCACTTAATGAGCACCTTATAAGTTAGACAACAAAAAAGAAACCATATAGTAAAAGTGGAAACAAATACCTTGAGCTCTCAACTTGACTGCTCTGACTTGGAGGTATCAATGCCACTGCTTTGAGGTCCTTATGCAGCCCACCCCTCCTGCCCCTTCTAGCTCTAGGCAACAACAGATATGCTTTTTTTCTCTATATAGTTTGAATTTTATAGAAACCGGGTATAATTTTTCATTTCTCTTTTGTCAAATGAAGATAATATATATTTGGCAGAGTTAGGTAATAAACGTAGAGAGTACGTATACTGAGGTTCTAGCACTGTGCCTGGAGCAAAACAGGCATTCCACAAATGGTGTCCTTATTACTATAATTCTCTACAGAAGAATTAAAGTTCTAGGGTACAACTGATCATTTAGTCCTCAATGAAATGAATTTCAGTTAATTTAATCAAAACAGGTTTTGAAGGGGAGAGAACAAAGGGGCACTTGCCTCAGAGGAAGGGATAAATAGGAGAAAGGTCAACTAAATGTTCAGAGGAAATAATTACACCTGGGTTGTGCTTTACGAGCAATACTTAGGCTGGAATGTTTTTTCTGAGCGGTGACTGGAGGCTTTTCGTGTTTAAGTTATTACATTCAGCGGTCACAAGCAAGTCTTGCACTTACCAGTCTGGATAGGATTTACCATTTGCTCGGGTTCAAAGCAAAAGTTTGTATTTTCTGGCCAGTTCTGGCTGTTCTGATATCCCTGGTAGGCCATCGTCTCTTCAAGGAATTCAGTTGGAAACCCTTCAAACAGAAACAGGAAACGAAAGTTAAAAGGTATCACTGTTGACATTTGATTGTTTCTATTTCTGTCTTTTGTAAATAAAACTGCTCTGAACATTCCAGTACAGGTGTTCATGTAGACATATGTAAGATTTTATGGAATTAATTTAGCTTAGTTCTCAAATAACAAAAACACAAATGTAATAGCATTCTGAATTATTAAGGAGAAATCAACCAGAAGATGATAAGAGAAAACAAGATTTTTCTGATGCCCTGAGGTTGATGATAGGACTCCATTTGTAACTGACTCAACAGACTGCAAGCAACAGTCTCAAAACCTGGCTCTTTGGCTGTCTTCGAGAATAGTTTTTCTTTCCCCCACTTCAGTTCAGTTCAGTTCAGTCGCTCAGTCGTGTCCGACTCTTTGTGACTCCATGAATCGCAGCACGCCAGGCCTCCCTGTCCATCACCAACTTCCGGAGGTCACTCAGACTTACGTCCATGGAGTCAGTGATGCCATCCAGCCATCTCATCCTCTGTCGTCCCCTTCTCCCCCACTTAACTATTAGTAAATATTCTAGTAAATCTGCAAAGGTTAAACCACAGGAGGGACAGGAGGGATAGAGGGAGGGAGACAGAGTAAACAAGCAAGCAAGCAAGCAAAGGGCTGGGTACTAGTATCGACTGAAAAGCTAACCGTTGCTGAAAGTTAACTGTTCAAGCAAAGGACAGCGTTTTTATTTCTCCTGGTCTCAGTAATGACCTCTAAGGATACTTGTCACTTTATCAATAATTTTACACTACACAGGAAAGTATTAGCATTTCAATCTTTGAATTATGGCCTACTTAGAGAAGGTACACCAACCATCTCTTATTTCAAAGCTAGTAAAGTCAATCTGCTTAGGGTTTTAACACAACAAATGCTTCCCACAGAATAAGAATGAAAGCGTTGGGTGCTAATCTAATACCATTTGTCATCCACTGAAATGAACCCATGCCAGGCTTATTTCCCGTGACCCCAACAGGAAGCAGGCTAGTGCCCTCAAAGACCCTGCCGAAGCCCGTGCCTTTGCTCACATGATTCACCTGTCTGAAATGCTCCCTCTTGTACCAACATCCCAAGGCCAGGACCCAGGTCAGAGCTTCCACAGAGCCTCCCTTCAGATTTTAATGCTCAGTTTCCTTTTCTTAGCTCTTTCAACATTTGTTGTTGTTCCTAACAAACAATTTAGCCCTTAGCCACATTACTTTTTTTTAATTAGCCTTCATTTAAAAAAAAAACAACTTAAACCTAGACAGCATATTCAAAAGTAGAGACATTACTTTGCCAGCAAAGGTCTGTCTAGTCAAGGCTATGGTTTTTCCTGTGGTCATGTATGAATGTGAGAGTTGGACTGTGAAGAAAGCTGAGTGCCGAAGAATTGATGCTTTTGAACTGTGGTGTTGGAGAAGACTCTTGAGAGTCCCTTGGACTGCAAGGAGATCCAGCCAGTCCACTTTGAAGGAGATCAGTCCTGGGATTTCTTTGAAAGGAATGATGCTAAAGCTGAAACTCCAGTACTTGGCCACCTCATGCGAAGAGTTGACTCATTGTTAAAGACCCTGATGCTGGGAGGGATGGGGGGCAGGAGGAGAAGGGGATGACAGAGGATGAGATGGCTGGATGGCATCACTGACTCGATGGACGTGAGTCTGAGTGAACTCCAGGAGTTGGTGATGGACAGGGAGGCCTGGCGTGCTGCGATTCATGGGGTAGCAAAGAGTCGGACACAACTGAGCAACTGAACTGAACTGAACTGAAACCTTTTAAGTATTTAAGTATTCTATGTTCATCATTTAAAAATCCATTATTTAACACGTGTTAATCTTATTTCTCCAAATCATTAATATGTGTTCTTTAAAGAGTATGCTTTTATCATTTTATTTCTTCATAATGCTAGCTCAGTGCATGGCACAGAATTGTGCTCAAAAAACAATGTGATAAACAATTTTGATAAATTACCACAAGGGTCATTATTCTAGACTGGATGATTTAACAAATTCATATACATCAGCCTTCTTGGAAAGCAATTTATACTTAATATGAAAAGCATAAGAAACCCAAGAAGCATTTAGGCTACAGTCTATCATTTCTAAAATAAACTTTAAAAGGCTATGATTCTGCTTAAATTTCTTACCCTTTGGGAAATAAAGCAGTTGTTAATCAGTGAAGTGGGTACATTTTGCCCACACATTCTGGATAAGAGTAAGCAACTCTGGTGATCTCCACTCTGTGCTGGTGAGGCGGCCCAGCCTGGAAGCAATGTTCAGAATAGCCTCTGGCCAACAGTGTTATTAATGAGCATTTTTGACACAGGCTCTCTCCCACATTTTCATTCAGTGTTACTGACCTAGATTTCCTTCTTAAAACTGCAAAGTATAAGCAGGAAAACTCCCTTGCAGGAACAACAGCCTTCAGAATAAATGTGCTGGATTTTTGTTTTTTGAAAGCATAACTGCAATCTACTTAGAGAGTCTATTTCAGACAACGAATGAAAAATGAAATTTAAAATAAGAAGTAATCTACTTAATACAATGGAAAAAACCCTAGATACTTTGGTTCTCCTATAAATGGAGGGAAAAAAAGTAGAATGGGGAAAAAAAAGGCCAGTATCTATTTCTATGAAACTGGAAGCATTTTACAGAAAAGGCAAATGGCTAGATATTTAAAGTGTCAATTAATCTAGTAATATCTGTATCTCTATATATCAAAGCCAGAATAATTGTATCAGATAAGAGCCATTCAAAGTGTAACACAGACCAATAGATCTTAATTTTAAAAAGTTCATTGATATGGTTTCAGATTCTACAATGCAAGTAACCTTTAAGAAATGACCACTTCTCCAATTATGATGTCAAATCAAAGAAGAATATCTAGTTACCTGAGAAAAAACTATCAAAATACCCTTTATCTTAACTTACATATATATATATATGTGTGTGTGTGTGAAATGGATTTTCTTCTTATAGTTCAACTCAAACAACATATGTGACAGACTGAATTGCAGCTGTCTTCTATTAAACCAGACAGTTCACCAGAAATTTAGATACACCACCAGCCTTCTTACTGAACATTTATTTTTTAAAGTACACTCATTAAAAATGTTAAAGTTGGGCAGGGGGCCTTGGGTAGGTAACATGTTAACATATCATTATATATTTTAATATAAATTATAATTAATATAAATACATCATATTTATTGTTGCTGTTTTAAACAAATGTTCCTAAAGTCTTCATTTTAATATCTAATTTATAAATATATAAATTTATATATTGATAGATAAAACCCATTATATATAAAAAATTCTTTGGGTCCTTAATAATTTTGTAAATAGCTTTACTGAGGTACACCAAACATACAATAAGCTCCACATATTTAAAGCTCCACATATTTAAAGTATAATTTGATAAACCTTGACTATGTATGCCATCACCACAAGAGAACGTACTCAAAAGTTTTGCAATTTTTAAGCGTGAAAACCAGTCTTGATGCCAAAAAGCGTGAGAGCTGATGCCTTAAGAGTATTTAGAACATATTCTCCCTCTGGAGAATTCTGATATTTATCTGGAGAGTCAAGTAAAAAAGATAAAGAAGCCAAAAAGAGCATGGACTGGGGCAGAAGACAAAGGTACTAATCTAGCTCGATCCAAAGAGTTAACTCATTTAATTCCTTCAAACTTCAATATTTTCACCTGTACCACCAAAGCACTGTACCAATACCTGGCATCTAAGCTCCCTTCCCTTACAAAAGTCTGTTAGTCTACACCCTACACCTCTATGTACGACACTGTAGGCTCATATTTACTATCATTCTTCTAGCCCCCTCCCCCAACACCCCAAGAAGTCCAAGACTAAGTTTAGGCTTCACTACATTTTTGTGATAGAAATTTAACCATCTGAGGAATGGGAATACATATAATAAAATATGTCATTATCTCATTAAGCGTTAAACTATATGATGATGTTTAAAGTACATGGAAAGATAAGAAAATTAATGCTGGCAAGAGGGTTTCATAGATAAGATGGGGGAAATCTAGGAATATGGCTGTTGACACTATAAGTAACACATATGAGAATGTCTTAGATTATTATCACAAAGATAAAACAAAATTGGCTAGGGAAATAATGTGTATATTCACATACATATTGATTATAGAATGATAAAGCAATTGTGGCAAAATGTTACTGATTGGTGAATCTGGAAAAACATATGAAAGTTCTTCGTTTTATTTGTTCTATTCTTTCATTGTATATCTGTAATTATTTCAAAATAAAAATTGAAGTACGTCTAGTTCTATTTTCTAAAAATAGAAACAAGTGACAGAAGAAAATTCTTTTCTCAGATTTTCCACCAATTCCACTTTTTATAATAAAACAGCTTTAAATGCTCATATCCAACTATATTAGGGTGTCTTTCTCCTCTGCACTAAACAGGCAAAGACTTCATTAACCTTCCTGATTTGAATGATATATGGCCATCCCTAAATTGTTGGAAACGTTTTTAAAAGACTTCTAGAGTTCTAATACTATTTGAAAACACCAAAGCACTGAAGGTCTCAAGAAGAAAGAGAGATTGAGTTAACAGTTTCTTTTTGGTTGGCCAGCATGCTTGTCTTAGAAATTTACTCACAAAAACAAAAACAAAAAACACAGTATGCTCATTTTGCTTCAACCAGAAACCTGTGCCCCTCCCAGAATGGGCACAGGTGAAGCTGCCACCATAGGCCACAATACACCCTAAGTTAGCAACAGTTAAGCTATAAACACTACATTGTTTCAGCTGTTCCTTTTACTTGCCAGGACACTGGATTTACTACCATCCTGAATGCACACGTTCCTATAAAAATGTTTCTGCACGAGATCCTTTTTCATTCTCTAAAAGGCTGTTTCCGTACTCTCCTCGCCAGCATCCTCCATCCCATACAAACTCTTACTTTATAGAAAACAGTATTCTTCCACTGACCTTGCCTCTATTCCAAACTTATCTACATGAGTCCATCATTACTTCTTTCCTTCCTATTTGTGAGAGAGGTATGATCCTCCACCTTCACTTTCTTTTTAATTTGGAAAAAAAAAAACCACACACACAAAAACCTGTCAAACTAGAGAATATAAGAAATGCGTATCATTCTCCTTTCCAAGGACAGCATTCATGCAAGTACCCCATTCATCATCTTTCCCTGTATCATCTACAGCTCCAACCTCCTAGACTTGGTCTCTTACCCCTTCTCTCCTCCTATTATAAGCACAATAAATCTCTACCATCTTTAAAACACAAGCAAGATTCAAACTGTATTAAATAATATTTCCTATAGAATTATGGATTAAAAGAAATTTAAATTCTACTTTGAACAAACCAACAGTTAGTGAAAAACAAATGAGATAATTTGGGAAATATTGGTGAACTGAATACTAACTGGAATTCTGACATTATGAAATGGGGTGTGAATGTGTGTGTGTTGACCTTTAAGCCAACTTTTTTACTCTCCTCTTTCACTATCATCAAGAGGCTTTTTAGTTCTTCTTCGCTTTCTGCCAGAAGGGTGGTGTCATCTGCATATTTGAGGTTATTGATATTTCTCCTGGCAATCTTGATTCCAGCTTGTGCTTCACGCAGCCCAGCATTTCACATGATGTACTCTGCATATAAGTTAAATAAGCAGGGTGACAATATACAGCCTTGACGTACTCCTTTCCCAAGCTGGAACCAGTCTGTTCTGTTTAAAACTCAACATTCAAAAAAACTAAGATCATGGCATCTGGTTCCCAAGACTTCACGGCAGATAGATGGGAAAGCAATGAAAACACGGACAGACTTTATTTTGGGGGGGCTCCAAAATCACTGCAGATGGTAACTGCAGCCATGCAATTAAAAGACGCTTGCTCCTTGGAAGAAAAGTTATGACCAACCTAGATAGCATATAAAAGCAGAGACATCACTTTGCCAACAAAGGTCCATCTGGTCAAAGCTATGGCTTTTCCAGTAGACACGTATGGATGTGAAAGTTGAGCCATAAAGAAGGCTGAGCACTGAAAAATTGATGCTTTTGAACTGTGGTGTTGGAGAAGACTCTTGACAGTCCCTTGAACAGCAAGGAGATCCAATCAGTCCATCCTAAAGGAAATCAGTCCTGAACATTCATTGGAAGTACTGATGCTCAAATTGAAAGTCCAATACTTTGGCCACCTGATGAGAAGAGCTGACGCATTTGAAAAGACCCTGATGCTGGGAAAGATTGAAGGCAGGAGGAAAAGGGGGTGACAGAGGATGAGAGGGTCGGATGGCATCAGCAACTCAATGGACATGAGTTTGAGTAACCTCCGGGAGTTGGCGATGGACCTGGACCGGGAGGCCTGGCGTGCTGCGATTCATGGGGTTGCAAAGAGTCGGACATGACTGAGTGACTGAACTGACTGATTGTGTGTGAATGGATAAGTATGTTTTTAAAAAGAATCATATTTTTTTTTAAAGCAAATCCAAGACATCATATTATCCTATCCATATATCAATCTTTATGCCTGAGATTTGCTTCAAAAAAATATCTAGGGGTAAGTGGAGGGAGTTAAGTACAGGACAAATGAAATCAGATTGCCCATCTGTTTGAAAAGTTGAGCAACCAACTAGAGTCTCTGCCTCTAGTCTGACGTTCCTCTTCCTAGCATAAAACATATAAAACTCTTCAGTGTTTTTCCAAAACTCACAGATTACTGAAATTAATCACAGAAGAGTCTACACAAGCCAGTCTTAAATAATGTTTCAGCATCATTCCCAGCTAACCATACTATTCCTTACCCACATCCTACTGTTTCACATGACCTGCTCTATCCATCTGTAATACTTTACTTTGCTCCCCCATGCTGTCTGCCTGCTCCAGGCTTACTCATCCTCTCAGGCTCACTCCTCTAGGAAATATATGCATGTACCACTCCACGGGGACTTCTTTCCTCAGTGTTCGTGTGGAAGACTGTGCACACACATAAACATGTGATACATGATATGGCTCAATGGCGGGCCACCTGAGAGCAAGGAGTGCGTCTTTCTATTTGGTATTCCCAGACACAAATGCTGTGTCTGACACCTAGATGGTGCCCAATAAACGGTTGTTGAAAGAAGAAATGACTGCAATTTGGAGGGGGAAGAATTAATCTGGACATTGTGGTTGTTCAGTCACTAAGCCGTGTTCAACTCCTTGAGACCCCATGGGCTGCAGCACACCAGGCTTCCCTGACCTTCACTACCTCCTGGGGTTTGTTCAGATTCATGTCCATTGAGTCAGTGATGCTATCTAAACCATCTCTTCTTCTGCTGCCCCTTCTCCTTTTGCCTTCAATCTCTGTCAGCTTTTCACATTGGGTGGCCAGAGTATTGGAGCTTCAGCATCAGTCCTTCTAATCCAGGGCTGATTTCCTTTAGGGCTGACTGGTTTGATCCCCCTGAAGTCCAAGGGACTCTCAAGAGTCTTCTCCAGCATCAATTCTTCGGCTCTCAGTCTCCTTTATGGACATACAAAATACTGATAATTCTGGTGGGCTTTTGTTAGATACAATCGGAAAATTAAAGATTCTACTTTTTGCAACACCTTTGTTCTATTTAATTTCATTCACATTAATTTTTTTTGCTGAATATTAAAATATAATCAGTATATAATTTACTTTTTCTAAATGTTCAGAGCTATTAAGCAATACAAATCTATGTTAAACTAAATCAGCCTATTCAAAGGCTTAGTCCTGGTTAGGACTACTTAAGGGTAAAAAAAGTACAATTAATAATTGTGTCAGGGCAACAGACATCAAAAACCATGACTGCTGTTTATCTGTGACAAGATGGGTAGCTACCCTAAGTGAAACTGAAAGTCACTCTGTCATGTCCAACTCTTTTTGACCCCAAGGCCTATACAGTCCATGGAATTCTGGAGTGGGTAGCCATTCCCCTCTCCAGGGAATCTTCCCAACCCAGGGATTGAACCCAGGTCTCCCATACTGCAGGCGGATTCTTTACCAGCTGAGCTACAAGAATAGGGAGAGAGAAAAATATGGTTATTTCTTCAAACAAAATAAGAATTCAAATATCTCCTCAAAATATCAATAACTCATAAGCCCCATTTATATTTTCACATTCTGACGAACAGTTTTATATAAATAGAAGTATTTTAATTATTTTGGTTTAAAGCCAGAAAACACTTTATGAGTAGCCATAATCAAAATTCAACTGCAGTAGAAATCCCATGTGAACGTTAAATTGCATTCAGGTCCACAGTCCATATTTCACGACTTCTGTTCATTCTGCCCATTTATTCCAGGATAAATTGACATTTGGATAATTGACATTCCAGCTCTAAACTGAGAATGAAAACCCACTGTCCCAAGTAGGGCAAATTATTCATGGATATTTAACATTCTCATTACAGAATATGATTTGGAACACTACAACACACACGAAGCACGAAGGAAATTAATGTCCAAACCATTTTCTCTCTTCCTGTTCCCTCAGATTCTGAAGGATGTTTTCATATTCTGAGAAGTGTGTCAGCAGTGTGGGATTGTGGAAGGGTTTGGCTTCCCATGATTTCCGTTCCCCCTCTTCCTCCTGACATGGAGGCGACATGATCTTCCCCCCGAGGCAGCAAAGAGAGGCACCAAGCTAGTTGCAGGGTCAGGTTTCCATCTCTTCTTTCTCTCCACACACAGCCAGAGGCACATTTCTTTCCCACTCTCCCTAACTACCATACAGCAAGGGAGGCAAGGCCAGATAACCTGCCAGAAATCCTCCAAAACCCAACAGACCTCTGCTTCTTCAGTTCACTAATGCCTGATAAAAGGGTTATCACTGCAGGCACTTGATGCAGCAGCTTTCTCTCTGCTCCGAAAAAAAATAGAATGAAAACTTAAGTCGTTTGTGCCCTCTGGTCACAACTGTGGCCCCGTCTTCTAAACAAGGGGGGTGTGTTAACAGTGCAAACACACCAAATCTTCAGAAGGATCCACTGGTGCCCAAGGAGGGTGATTTTCTGTAAGCCAAATGAAGGTATCCTTTAACACAACCATTCAGAATTTCATATGTATCAATTTCAATTGGATGGACCGGGTCAAATCGGGGTTTTTAAGTTGAATGAATCAAACATAACAAAGATAGCAACAATTCAGTGCTACCTTGAGCTGTACTCATTTGTTCATTCAACGTCTATTTAAGCATCTACAGTACGTGCCAGGCTCTGAGGTGTTTTCCTTCGTTCTTGCTCTTCGGGTGAGTGAGACACTGAGCGGTGCTCACTTCCACAAGTTTCAGTGGCTCCAAACAGGTGACCTTTCTTTACTTCTGCTGTCAGCCCAGTCAACTCCTACCGAGTTTCATGGAGAGTTCTGTTGGTACCCCTCAGTCCGTGGCATCTCAGAAACTTCTCCACCCTCCAGGAGACTTCAAGAGGTCTGAATCTCAGCCTGGGGTGGGCCCTCTTTCAAATGTATCCTTTTCTTGTATCTCCTGCCTCAGTTCCCTTATCTGCTATTCGTTTATTCCTCAGGGTTCTCTTTATCCTTCAGTGGGTAATATCTTATTGTTTTTATGTGTGTCTGCTCAATCACGTCTGACTCTTTGTGACCCCATGAACTGTAGCCTGCCAGGATCCTCTGTTCATGGAATTATCCAGGCAAGAAGACTGGAGCGGGTTACCATTTCCTTCTCCAGGGGATCTTCCTGGACCAGGGATGCATCTCGTCCTGCATCAGCAGGTGGGTTCTTTATAACTGAGCCACCAGGGAAGCCCAGTATTACTTAGTTATTGTTTATATTAACTTTCTCTTGTTCAAACTACTGTTTCTATTTGCTGACTGGACCTTAACACAAAACTGGTACCAAAAGTAAACAGACTTACAAACATGGGATGTGGAGACTGGTTTGTCAGGCATTTGGGTTTCAGTGCAATGCTAATAAGCACCTTACCAACGGGAAACAGGATACTATTAATCCACAGCGCACAGTGGCAACAGTTGAGCTGTCAAATGATGATTGTGTTGAAGTGTAAACTAAAGCAACGACCTAGGGAGCCCAAGCAACTATTGCACTTGAATGTTTTGGTGAGAGCGATGACTGCAATAACTGTAATATGGACAGAGCCTGCTGAATATGCTGAGTGCTCAAAGAAAGAAAATGACCAACTGAGGTCTCTCAAGCGCTGAGAGTTAGCTTGAAAATCAGAGTTTATATCACAGCCCCAGAGAATCTCTTATTTCCTGTAGCCACAGGTCCATAACTGAAATTTATAATCATGAGGCCCCAGGTCACTGTGGGCCTCATGAATGAAGCAGCTTGTCCTTAGAAGCCTGAAGATACTGACTAAATCCCTGAGAAAATTTCACCTGGGGCAGATGCTTTGAAAGAGGATGCTCATTCTCCTTGCAGCCTACCACAGCCACTCCCTCTCACTCTGGGCCCATCAGTTCAGTTCAGTTCAGTCGCTCAGTCGTGTCCGACTCTTTGCGACCCCATGAATCGCAGCACACCAGGCCTCCCTGTCCATCACCAACTCTTGGAGTTCACTCAGACTCGCGTCCATCGAGTCAGTGATGCCATCCAGCCATCTCATCCTCTGTCGTCCCCTTCTCCTCCTGCCCCCCATCCCTCTCAGCATCAGGGTCTTTAACAATGAGTCAACTCTTCACATGAGGTGGCCAAAGTACTGGAGTTTCAGCTTTAGCATCATTCCTTCCAAAGAAATCCCAGGGTTGATCTCTTTCAGAATGGACTGGTTGGATCTCCTTGCAGTCCAAGGGACTCTCAAGAGTCTTCTCCAACACCACACTTCAAAAACAATAATTCTTTGGCGCTCAGCCTTCTTCACAGTCCAACTCTCATATCCATACGTGACTACTGGAAAAACCATAGCCTTGGCTAGACGGACTTTAATCAGCAAAGTAATGTCTCTACTTTTGAATATGGGCCCATAACCAGGGTCAAATCTCAGCATGCTCTAGGACAGTCTTTGGGAAACTACACTCCATGGGCAAAATTTGCTCAGCCACCTGTTTTTGTAACAGCCCACAACCTAAAACTTTATAGACTAGTTTTAGGTTCAGAGCAAAACTGAATAGAAAGTAGATTTCCCAAATATTCCTGTATCACCAACCAGAAGGCTCTCCTCGCATCAAAATACTCACCACCAAGGTACATTTGTTATAATCAATGATCCTATACTGACACATCATCACCCAAACCTCATTTTTCAATGGTTTAAAGAAATGACACCAGGAAAGAATATTCTGAGAAATTCACATTTCAGTGACCAAGTAATAAATGGGCACAGACACACTCATTTGTTTACATACTGTCTAAGGCTACTTTGGTGCTACAGCAGCAGAGCTGAGTTATCTGCTGACAGAGACCATATGGCCTGCAAAGCCTTATATACTTATATCTGGTCCTTTATAGATAAATGCCAAGCCAGGTCTAGGATAACAGATGTACCTTATGAATCCTGAAGGAAACAGCCTGCACAGCAAAAAAAAAAAAGACTCTGGTAATAATATATTGGCAGAAACTTGGGGACTAGGTGTAGAAATAGTTTCTAAGGACATTTGACCAAGGAGGGTAGAATATAATTCTATATTTGGTCTTTAATGTGTTAACTTATGCAGCTAAAAGTGGCTCTAAAAGCTTGCTCAGTTAGGGAAGAAAAAACTCCAGTCTGGTTTATACATGAATCTGCACAGACACAGCACTCGAGCCCCACTTCAAGGTAACCCTGAAGGACAACGGTGAGAGAAAATCCTCCGAGTGGATGGACCTTCGAGCGGAGCATCCGGCTGCCACTCTCCATGGAGTGAGACATGGTTTACCCTGATTATACTATTGTACCCCACATCACTAATCATTTAAAGGGTATCCACTGTAAAGAGAAAAAAAGTCAAAGTGTTAGTTGCTCAGTTGTGTCAGACTCTTTGCGACCCCATGGACTGTAGCCCACCAGGCTTATCTGTCCACGAAATTCTCCAGGCAAGAAAACTGGAGTGGGTAGCCAAACCCTTCTCCAGGGGAACTTCCCGATGCAGGGATGGAACCGGCACTCTGCACTGCAGGTGGCTTCGTTACCATCTGAGTCACCACGAAAGCTCACTTATTGTAAAGGAAGACCTTAATAACCAGGCTGACAAAATGACTCTGTGGACATCAGCCAGCCTCTTGGCTCAGGCACCAGAGTGCTTCCTCAATGGATCCACAAAAAAGTGACCACTGTTGAAGGGAGAGAAGCTATGTATGGGATCAACAACATGGGCTTCCCCTAAATCAAGTTGACCTGGCTAAAGTTATTGGCAAGTGTGTCCAACTTGTCAACAGCACAGACTCACACTCAGCCTCCCATAGGGTACCATTCCCAGGGAGACTAAGCTGATTACACCACACTTGAACATCATGGGGAGACTGTGGGAGCAATTAAGGAGATGCAGAAATTTGTTCTCAGTGGGCTAGAGATGTATTCTGGATATAGATTTGCCTTCTCTTCCTACCTTGCTTCTGCCACTGCTCATGAAATGCCTGATCCAGCATCGTAACATTTCATACAGCACTGCTTCCAATCAACAAGGCATTTCACAGCAAAGTGGGGGGGGGGGGGACAACTCAAGCCCAGAGAATTAACTGGCATAATCCCAGCACATCACCCAAGATGGCTGGCCCAATTAAAAGATGGAATAATCACTTACTCAATTGTAGTTACAACTGGGAAACAACACCCTAAAAGAATGGGGGTAATGCTTTGAATCAGAGAACCTTATAGAGTGCCGTCTCCACAACAGCCATAATATGTGGATTTGAGAATCAAGGGGAAAACACTATTGTGTCCAACAACTGACTCATCGAATTTTCACTTCAAGTCCTGACAGATTAGAGTTCTGCTAATTTGAAGGTTTTAGTCCCCAAGGAGGAAATATACCTACCATCATATACAACAGTTTAATTGAACTAGAAAATGAGACTCCTACGTGGCCATTTGGGACTCCTTACTCCAGTGAAACAATGGGCAGGAAAAAGGGCTACTGTACTTCCTGGGAGAATTGAGCCTCATTATCAGAGGTAAATTGGATTGCTGCAACACAATAAAAACAAAGAGGATCGGGTATGGAACCCAGTGGAGTCTGTGAGGTACCTCTTAATACTTCCATGTCAATAATAAAGGTCCACAGAAAACTAGGACAATTTATCCAAAAAAGCCCATACTACTGATGAAATGACAACTTGAAATTCTAGATCATTTCACCAAGAAAAGAATTTCTACCAGCTGAGGTTCTGGCTGAGGGCAAGGGAACCACAAAATGGGTAGCTGAACAAAGAACTCAGAGATACCAATTCTGGTCTTGTGACTAATGACAAAAATAAGAACTGTGATGGCTCTGTATATTTTCTCTTTGTTATATTCTGTTTGTGTATTCCAATAATTTTCTTTTCTTCTTCTTTCCATTATTATAATTTGTCAAAGGTTGACTTCACAATCAGCCTCTTGAAAAAAGAATATTAAACACTGCCACTGTGATTTGAGGATTGCATGCATAGCATGACTATAGGTTCTGACCGTCTCACTTTGGGGAAGGATGAAAGCCACCTCCATCATATGAGAGATAGTTATATCTTGTTGAACGCAAATGTAAGAGTTGTTCTGTTGGTATATGAAAGCTCAAATATATGTAGACAAGTACAGATGGGTACTAAGAAGTCAAACAGGTAGATTGTGCCAGGTGTCAATGTATTCCCTCAGTTCACTCAGTCTCCATTCACTGCCTTGCTTGATAATGGAGCTGGACCCTGTAAATGTGTCTCCTTTGCTCATTGGCATGATATAAAAGTTAGCAGAGGGTGACGAGGAAGGGGCTTCTCCTGCTTCCAGTGTGCTTTTCCATCTCCTTGCTCCTGTGATGCTCTGCTGGTGTGCAGAACATCCAGTGGCACTCATCCGAACATCTTTTAACGGGCACTCTCGTGAGCATCTTCTCAGGCAAGTTCTGCCAGTGCCCCAAGCTGACTTCCCGCTGATTCAGCAGCACGTCCACATACAGCTTCCTGTTTGCCAACCTTGGTCTATATTTCCTCAGCAAACACCCAGTGAAGACGTCCAAGAAAAGAAACTGGCTTTGGAGCAGGAGGGCATTCTTCCAAATTTTTCTTTACTATATACCCTGCTTCAGTCTAGGGTAGTTGACTGCTCCCCTATACCTGCCATTTCCGTATCCTTTAGAATAGCAGCTGCCAACTTTCTGGCACCAGGTTTTGTGGAAGACAATGTTTCCACAGACTGAGGGTGGGGTGGAGGATTTAGAATGATTCAAGCAAATTATATTCATTGTGTACTTTATTTCTATTATTATTACATTGTGATATGTATTAAAATAATTATATAACTCACCATAACTTGTCACTCACTGATAGGATTTTGATGTGAGTGTGCAAGCAACTGATTTACCATGGGCTCTGTGCAAATGTCTCTGCTAATGACAATCCGTATTTGCAGGGGCACTCCAGTGTGAGCATCACTGCCTCAGCTCCAGCTCAGCTCATCAGGCATTAGAGTCTCAGAAGAAGACATGTGCAGTTCACAGCAGGGTTTGTGCTCCTGTGAGAATCTGATGCTGCTGCTCACCTGACCAGAGGTGGAGCTGAGGCAGGAATGCAGGTGACGGGGTGTGGCTGGAATACAGAGGGAGCCCTGCTATCTCCTCTGCCACACCCTTCTGCTGCAGCCCGGTTCCTAACGGGTATGAGTCCCTGGCCTGGGGTAGGCAGGGCATCTGCTTTCAAGATCTCTTTATTTATTTTTTAAAATTTAAATTTATTTATTTTAATTGGAGGCTAATTACTTTACAATATTGTATTGGTTTTGCCATACATCAACATGAATCTGCCATGAGTGTACACGTGTTCCCCATCCTGAACCCCCCTCCCACCTCCCTCCCCATACCATCCCTCTGGGTCATCCCAGTGCACCAGCCCCAAGCATCCTGTATCCTGCATCAAACCTGGACTGGCGATTCATTTCATATATGATATTATACATGTTTCAATGCTGTTCTCCCAAATCATCCCACCCTCTCCCTCTCCCACAGAGTCCAAAAGACTGTTCTCTTCAAAGTGAAGTCGCTCAGTCGTGTCCGACTCTTTGCGATCCCATGGACTGTAGTCTACCAGACTTCTCTGTCTATGGGATTTTCCAGGCAAGAGTACCGGAGTGGGTTGCCATTTCCTTCTCCAGGGGATCCTCGTGACCCAGGGATCGAATCCAGGTCTCCTGCATTGCAGGCACACGCGCTACCCTCTGAGACCCCTCAGTAATTAATTCTCCACTCCCACTACTGTGCGGTTTCTGACTCTTGACTAGGCCTTGATTGGTACAGATACTGAGAATTAAACCACTGAGATGGCTAAGAGTGAAAAGTTCTCATCACAAGGGGAAAAAAAATTCTGTAACTAAGGGTGGTGACAGACACTAACCAGAGTCTTTTGTGGTCATCATTTCACAACCTACACAAATTCCAACTCATTATGTTGTACACCTGAAACTAACAGTGTTTTACGTCAATTATACCTCAAGTTTAAAAAATCCATAAGATGGTTTAAATCCACATTACAAAGAAAAATGGGGAGAAGAATAAGCAATGTTTATCTCAAAGAACACGAATCACAAGGCACCTGCTCATCTCTAAAAGGGCTGCCACGTGCAGGAGAGCACACTGCACCTCTGCTGCTTGGCACCAACCCCGATGACAGCTGCAACAGCAGACTGGCTCTTTACTCCACACAGAAAAACCAACAATCAGAAATACTATCTTTTATTAATCAGAAAGTGTAACTCTTCAATGACGATCACTAAGAAGACTAATGTTAATACTTAAATTTATAATCTACACAGCTTTGCATCTTCTCAGCTCATTTCAAACTGCTGTAATCTCCACTGGAGGATCAACTGTCCCAGATTTTGGCAGTGACAAAGTCCTAAGTTAATTTCCTCACAAGAAACAAAACAAAGGCTCTTCCTTTAGCGTGCCTGGAGTCTTTTCAAAGTTTCACCTTCAATTTTGTCCTCCGGAAACACAGAATCTCCAAAGACAAAGGACACTGAATGTGCTCTAGTTACATCCAATAAAAAATACACACATATAGATAGGAAAGGGGGCTGATGACCTAACAGAGAATGATTTATTGGCAGCACTATTTACTAGGTTGGACTTGTAAGAACTGTCTATGTGGATGTTAATCATTATTACATTTATTAAACCTCTAATTAATCATTTTACATTTATTAACCCCTCAAACAGGTTCAGTTCAGAAGCTCAGTCATGTCCGACTCTTTGCGACCCCATGAATTGCAGCACGCCAGGCCTCCCTGTCCATCACCTACGCCCAGAGTTCACAGGTTACCAAGCACTGAAAGTATTTTCTGTCCCCTAATGCAAACAATTCTTTTATTACTAGTTCTCCTGTTATACAGGAAGAACTTTGGGCTTGAAAAGGGCAAACAACCTGCCTAAGAGAGCAAGGTTAGCAGGTGATAGATCTAGGCCTGCTCTTTACACAGCTTTCTCAAATGTAAACAGACCACTAGAGGGACTTATTTCCTGAAAGACATGTACCAATAACCTGTCAAAAATCACTGCAATTACATCTGACCCTGCTCTTACCATTCCCTATGTGAGTCCTGAAACAAACAGAAAGAACCACCTACTCAGAGAAAAATGCTGGTGAAAAAAAAAAAAAGGAAACATAATCAAACCCTTATGAAACTTCACAATATACAAAAATTTAAGCCAGGTAATCTGTTTAAACACAAAATAGCAAGGTGGTCCACTCCTCTTCAACATTAAACAGCTATTATGGTCTAGCAGTTTGTAATTTTCTCAATAGCACAGGAAGTTCATAGCACAAGTCTTTATTTCCTGCCACATCTCTCAAATGCTACAGAAATGTAACAACGGATCTATGGGCCAAAGTCTTGATATGCTTGAGAATGATGCAGAAATCCCCTCCTCCACTGCCAGAGGGGTTCCGCGGCACTCCTCCCCCAGAGCTCGCCTCTCTGCTCCATTGTGAGCCCATTAGAGCCTCCTCCCAGCCTCTACCCTTTCATCTTAGCAGATAAAACGCTGTCAATTTAAAACAGACTCCTTCTGTAGAACCACATTTCTTTCCTTCATCTTTAAAAATAAAAACAAATCCACATTCAACAAGACTGCCCATTCAATAGCTACTGTGCACCTACTCTATGCCAGACACTGGTCTAGGTGCGGGGCCACAGCAGCGACCAAAGCAAAAGCCCTGTCCCTCTTGTAACATTTATCTTCTAATGAGGAAAGTTAGGCAATACTAATTAAATTGTACAAATGATAAAGCAATGGGTGCCATGGATAAAACTAAAGCAAAGTAGGAGAGAAAAATGGAAGGGGTACATTGTCGGGTAAGATAGAGAAGACCTCTCTGAGAAGGTGGAGGGTGAACTTAAGTGTATCTGAGGGAAAAGCATCCCAGATAGAAAAATCAACGAATGCTCAGACCCCAGGGCAGGGGCCCACCTGGCTTGTCCAGGAACTCTGGTAAGAACAGCAGGGAAGCAAAGCTACAGGGAAAAATAAGGAAATGTGGTCACAAGGCCTTATGGCATCTGAGTAAGGACTTCAGCTCTTACTCTGAGGTAGGAAACTCCTGGAGGATTCTGAGCAAAGAATAACATGATCTATGTACAGGGCCACGCTGGGTGTTTTTGAGAATATACTATAGGGAGCAAATGAATGCAAGGAGGGAGACTCATCTGGGAGGTTGTTACAGCAGTCAAAGTGAGAGGTGGTAGCTCAAACCAGGGAGAGAAAAGGAGGGGAGGTGAGAAGCGGTCGGTCAGGTTGCAGATCTATTTTTCTGACAAAATAGACATGGGATGCCAAGACAAAGAGAGGATAGGGGAAGTCAAACATTCAGCCTGAGCAACTACAAGAATATTCTATTTCTGTTAATGAGCTGGAGAAGGTTTTGTCTTCTGTTTGTTTTGGGGAGTGGGACAGAAGTTCAGTTTAGGACCCCTCAAATCTGACATGTCAACTCTACATCTAAATGGAGATTTCAAGCTCTAATTTCAAATTTTCGTAGTTTTCATCCAACCTCCTCATGGAATTTAACGAGTATTACATCTGTTCTCACAAGATGTTCCTTAAAACTCTGGTTAGCATTTAAATAATGTTTATAAATTTGGGCATTTCTCTGCACAACCGGAAAAATTAGTACAAACTCACAAGATGGCTAATACATAAAACATTTCAATTCTGATGAGGTCTGTAAGTACATGATGGTTACTTTGAAAAAAAATTTTCTTAAGTGAGCTAGTATTGTTTATTTATTTATTTTTGCCATTCTTAAATGTACAGCTCACTGGCATTAAGTATATTCAAACTAATACACAACCATCACTGCCACCCATCTCCAGAACTCTGTACACACTGAAAAACAACTCCCCATTCCCTGCCTCCTCTCAATTCCTGTCAACCATCATTTTACTTTCTGTCTCTATGAACTTGACTACTTATATACAATACCTCATGTAAGCAGAATCATACAAGTGGCATCAGTGTTTACTCTTTTGTGACTGGCTTTTTTCACTTAGCATAATGTCGTCAAGGCTCATCCAGGTTGGAGCACATGTCGGAATTTCCTTCCTTTTTAAGGCTGAAGAATACTCTATTGTATATCCTCTTGTGGTTCAGCTGGTAAAGAATCCACCTGCCATGTGGGAGACCTGGGTTGGGTCTCTGGGTTGAGAAGATCCCCTGGAGAAGGGAAAGGCTACCCACTCCAGTTTCCTGGCCTAGAGAATTCCAAGGACTATATAGTCCATGGGGTTGCAAAGAACCGGACACGACTGAGCGAGTTTCACTTTCACCACTCTATTACACATTATGTATATATCACTTGGGTTGTATCTACCTTTTGGCTATTAAGAATAATGCTGCTATAAACATGGGTGTGCAAAGTTCATGCTTTTATCTGGGTATATATCCAGATGCGGGCTTGTTGGTTCATACAGTAATTCTATTTTTAATATTTTGAGGGCCTACCATACTATTATAATGGTTCCACCATTTTGCATTCTTACCAGCAATGCACAAGGGTTCCAATTTTTCCACATCCTCATTAATACTTGTTATTTTCTGTTTGTTTTAAAACAACAGCCTAGATCCTAACAAGTGTAAAGCAGTATGTCACTGTACTTTCGATTTGCATTTTCCTAATGATTGGTGATAATAAGCATCTTTTCATGCGCTTCCTGGCATATAAGCCAATATATGGAGAAGTGTCTACTCAAGTCCCTTGCTCTTTTTTATTAAGTTTTGTTTTCACGTGGTTGAACTGTAGGAGTGTTTTACATATTCTGGATAATTAACTCCTTGTCAGATGTATGTTTTTGCACATATTCCCACTCCATGAATTGCCTTTTTATTCTACTGATAGAGTCTTTTGATGCACAGAACGTGTTTTTTTGGTGGAGTCGAATTTATCTGTTTGTACTTTTGTTGCTTTTACTTTTTACTTCTGTACTTCTGGTGTCACATCCAACAAGTCGTTGCCAGATCTAATGTCATGAAGCTTCTGCCCTACGTCTTCTTCCTAGAGTCTTATAGTTTTAGCCCTTATATTTAGGTTTTTGCACCATTTTGAGGTAATTTTTATATATGATATAACGTAGGGATCCAACTTCACTCTTTTGCATGTGACTTCCAGTTTTCCTAACACCAAGACTATCTTTTCCCCACTGGATGGTCTTGGCACCTTTCTCTAAAATCATTTGACCATATATACAAGGGTTTATCTCTGGGCCCTCTATTCTATTCTTTAGTCTACATGTCTGTTTTTATGCCAAGAGCACCACTGCTTTAATTCCTGCAGCATTATAGTAGATTTGGAAGACTGAGAGCTCTAACTTTATTCTTTTTCAAGACTGTGTAGGCTATTCTGGATCCTTTGAGATTCCATGAGCGTTTTAGGATAGATTTTTCAACTTCTACAAAAAAAAGTAGTTGGTATTTTCAGGGAAAAAAATTCTTTGAAAAAACTTTTTTCTTTTCTATTATGATTTTTTTTATAAGATACTGAATGTAGTTCCCTGTGCTATATAGCAGGACCTTGCTACTTATCCATTCTGTGTATAATTGTTTGCATCTGCTAATCCCAAACTCCTAATTCAGCCCTCCCCCCACCTCCTTGGCAACCACACGTCTGTTCTCTCTGTCTGTGAGACTTCTCGCTTCCCTGCAAGTTCATTTGTGTCATATTTTCAGACCTCACAGGTATGTGGTATCATATGGCACATGTCTTTCTCTTCCTGACTTACTTCACGTAGTATGATAATCTCTAGTTGCACGCACACTGCTGCAAATGGCATTGTTCCATTCTTTTTATGGCTGAGTAGAATTTCATCATATGTACGTGCCACGGCTTCTGTATCCATTCATCTGTTGCTCGGCATTTAGGTTGCTTCCATGTCTTGGCTACTGTAAATAGTGCTGCTATGAACAAAGGGGTGCATATACCTTTTAAATTATTTTTTTTCCAGATACATGCCCAGAAGTTGGATTGATGGATCCTATGGCAACTCTATTTTTAGTTTTCTGAGGAACCTCCATATTGTTTTCCACCACAGCTGTACCAACTTCCATTCCTACCAACAGTGTAGGAAGGTTCCCCTTTCCCCACACCCTCTCCAGCATTTGTTGTTTGTTGACTTGTCAGTGATGGCCATTCTGACTATGTGAGGTGGTACCTCACTGTAGTATAGTTTTGATCTGTGATAATTAGCGATGATGAGCATCTTGAACTAGCACTTTGAATCTTCCCACCAGTGACTGATATTTCACTACTGTTGCTGTAAGCTCATAGTTGGAGTAATCACGTGTATACATCCTCTTATCCACACCCCATATTCTTTCACAACAAATTAATTTTTGAACAGTGTAATGTAAAAAGTATATAAAATTATTATTATTTGAATTTCTCCTCAAAGCATTAGGACGGGAGCTCTACAATATACCAAGCAAACACAAAATTGAGAAATAGACAAATCAACAATGATTGTTCGGAGACTTCAATATACCACTTTTAATAATGAATAGAATAACTAGGAAGAATATCGGTAAGAAACAGAAGACCTGAACAATATTATAAATCAACCAAACCTACCAGACATTTATAGAACACTCCACTCAACAAGAGAACAACATACATTCTTCTCAAGTACACATGGAACATTCTCTAGGACAGACCATATGTTATGCAATAAAACAAGTCTGAATATATTTAAAAGGACCGAAATAACTCAAAGTATGTACTCCAATCACAACAGAATGAAATTAGGAAATGGCAACAATAAGTTAACTTGTGAAATTCAAAAATATGTGGAAATTAATAACACACTTCTAAATTACCAATAGGTCAAAGAAATCACAAAGGATATTAGAAAATACTTTTGAGATAAATGAAAATGAAAACACAATACTTATGGAAACCAGAACTTATGAGATGCAGCTAAAGTACTGCTCAGAGGGAAATTTATAGCTGCAAATACCTTTATTAAGAGGGAAGGAAAAAAAATCATGTCAGTAACATAACCTTCTATCTTTACTTAAAGAACTAGGAAGAGAAGAGCAAACTAAACCTAAAGCAAGCAGAGGAAAGAAATAATACAGATGAGTGTGGAAATAAATGAAATAGAAAAGAGAAAAATAGAGAAAACCAAGGTGACTCATTGAAAAGCTCAATTTAATTGACAAATCTTCACCTAATCAAGAGAGAGATGACTCAAATTACTCAATTCAAGAATAAAACAGAAGACATTATACCAATTTTATAGACATAAAAAGGTTATAGAGGAACACCAAGAACTACAGCATGTCAACAACTTAAATAACCTAGTTGAAATGGACAAACTCCTAGAAAGAGAGAAACTGCTAAAACTGATTCATAAAACATTAGGAAATTCCAAAAATAATGGTTAGTTACACAGTTTCTAACAATTAGGCTTTGAAATCAGTTTCATGGTAGATGAGAGTTCAGTTTTCCCTGTATAGAACTCAAGGATATCATCCTCTATGGTGAAGTATAGGCAGAAAGATCTTTTGTTGAGTTAACTTCCTGGTCAGTTGGACACCACTTGTGCCCTGCACCTCTCACCCTTTAAATTCTACCCAATAGGAAAAAGACCTCTTTGTCCACAGCAGTGACAAAGTTAGTAATACTTGATTTTATTGGTTTTTCTTTTTTCCTTTTCACTTTTTACAGTCTCCCACTCTTGTTTCCCAAATCACTTCTCAAAATAAATTACCTACATGCAAAAAGACCTTTGCCTCAAGTCTAGATTTTCTCCCAGAAAATAGTGTCTAAGAAAGGCTTTAAACAGGACTTCAAACGTCCATTCTTTCCAACTGACTTCTGAAGATTAGAAGATCTACTGAGACAGGACACTGTGGTAGAAAGAGCATAGGACTTCTTACCAGACTAGGTTCAATTTTGAGCTCTCTTATTTAACCTACTTCAACTTCTTCAAATGAAAAATAAATACTGCTATACAGTAAAAAGCACTCTACAAACTTTAATGTGCTTTACAATAATAAGTTACCCTTACTATTAACAAGGTGAATCAGACAGAAAACTATGTTCACGTCTAGATTCAGGTACAAAATACAAGATCAACTTACAGTAGCTGTGTGTGAACGTTAGTTCTGTGAGGAAAAATTTCCGGTCTCTGATAGTGCGGCTCTATCTAGAATGCATTAATTTTTCTTAGAAAGGAGAATGTATTCTTTTATTACTTACAGAATTACAAATAAAAAAGAAAATATCCTATTATCGACATATGCTTTCTGGCATACGGTAGAGTTTCATGCCACAAAGAGAAGCAAATCATATAAACAAACTTACGTTTAAAAAGTGTATCAGAAGCCTGTACTCACTCAAAGCTCAGGAAGAAGCTATTTGGTTTCATTTAACTCCAACAGAAATAGAAATCGAATGGCTCACTGTATAATTAAACGCTGGGTTGGATGAAGGTTCTCAAGCTCATTACCTGAGCTGCTTTCAAGGGAGTCCTAAATACCCGAGAAGTAAATGTAACATGTTGTGTTAATGGGTACGTGTGGATTTTTCTAAGAAGTTATTTATTTTTACCAGAAAATAATAAACAACAACTAAAAAAACTTTTAAGAAATACTAGATGGGAAAAACAAAACAACCAAAAGAAATATTAGGAGCCCTGGTGTGTTTCCAACACGAAACTCGTATCTGTAAATGAAAAGAAAAAAACTAAAAACTAAAGCTTTGTTTTCAGGATTTGAGCAGGGGCAGGGTGGAATGG
Source organism: Ovis canadensis (assembly GCF_042477335.2). Classification (NCBI taxonomy): domain Eukaryota; kingdom Metazoa; phylum Chordata; class Mammalia; order Artiodactyla; family Bovidae; genus Ovis; species Ovis canadensis. Next base: position 66,456,475 of record NC_091263.1, on the reverse strand, counting down.
CTGCCTTGCTATGTCTACATCCAGCAACACAGCGTGCAGCTTTATGCTGAGGCTTCATTTACAAGATCTAATGGCAGCTTATGGGTTGGTTTCAATAGCTATTCAAAGACTCTAACATTACCGATTTTTCTGTTTAGATTTTATATTTTTGATAGCTTAGAACTTTTCTAACACAAAATCCTTTGCATTTTATCTAATGATACAGGTGACAGGAATGAAAAACACCCAGGACGTTCTCAGTGTCATGACATTCTAACAGAGCAGTTTTGCTGTTTGTTTCGCTGCTGGGCTGACCTGAGGTAATGGTGGCATCACATTCAGAAGAGTTATCACAATAAAAAGCCACCCCCTCGGATCACAGTGCAAACACTGGTAACACTGCCGTTTGTGGAGCACTCAGTGTACTGCATCCAGCCCCCAACTGTAAATAACTGTAATCTGCCTCCATGGCAGCAGATTTATTCTACAAATAATTTGCGGTTAAATCTTATTAAGCCTTCACTGTAATGGAAACAGCATCAAAATAAAATGGAGGATAATCCAGGTTTATGCATGACTTAGAAATAAAACTAGAAGTCTGTGCCTGCCCCACCTGTCCTATGTGTTTGTCCAGAACCCTCTCCAGCCTTCCAGCTCTACCATATTAACAGGTTAATCAAGAGGAAGAACCCAACTGAGTCCAGGTTTCATCTCACTTTCATCGAAATGAATACACTAATAAAACACAAGGATTGCCCCATCATGAAGAGTTTAATCGTAGGGTACCTATAAGGTCAGTCAGGACTGAAAATTATTCTTTATAGTATTTAAATTACTGTGCTTCAAAACTAAGAATCAATTACTGAGCTCTCAATGAAAGCAAACCCAAGAACAAAAAATTGATCTTTCTTAAAAAACAATAACTGCTTGCCAAGCTAAAAAAGTTTATTTATGCCTTACCAATTACCTTAGATATTCTCTTTTCACTGTCTTAATTCAGTCAACATATTGCATTTGCAAATCTATCTACTGTAAAGAAAACACTAACCAAGAATGGCTAGGAAATTGGGCATTCCATTAAACTTTTCCCCGATACAGACTACTAGATGATCAAACAATATGGTTACAAAACTGAAACACTTCTGAATGTAACACATTTTATTTATCAATTCAGAAGGCATTTTAGGAATAATGTAAATGTGAATTTTCATTAGACTAAACAAAATTTAAGTGTAGCATTTAGAAAGTATCTTAACAGTAATTGATATGCCATGGAATAATTTTTGGAATAACATATTGCTACCTTAGGGAGATACTAGAAGACAGAGGAGCCTAGAGTGCTGCAGTCCATGGGGTCACAAAAGAGTCAAACACAACTTAGCTACTGAACAACAAACCACAAATTGCTTACTCTGCCAACTATCTTACTTATCAGATGCTACAAAATATCAAATAATTATTTCAGTTTCTTAACTCTTATAGACTGCAGATAAAAGAGTACATTCTGTCTAAAACGACAATGTAAGTGAAGGTAGATGGCAGAAAGTAAAAAACCAATTATGGAATTATTATGGGTCAAATTAGAAGCTTTGTTAGACCAAAAAAAGGACAAGGGTCTTTATTTACAAATCTCATGTTCTGGTCACATTATACTTCAATACTTAAGAACCCAGCCAAAATCCAGTCCATATAGTGTTAGTGTAAGATGTTTATTAGCGTGATTTATTTAGCACAATGATCACATAAAAATGTTCCAATGTACAAAACCACTGAAATCTATAATCACAAAAAATACAAACTTAGGTGTGTAAATAAAGTTATAAAAATATTATTTAAAAACAAAGCTCTACATTGGGCCAAAGAAGAATAAGAGAAAGAAAGAGAGATTGCATATAAGAGACAACCATTTCAATAGAGCAACCTTTATCAGTCTGGCAACCTCACCAGTGAGATCCTGGGCCATTGGGTATGACCATCATAGCAATACAGCATTTTATTACAGGACTTCATATAAAGCTATACATGAAATATTACATATATTTCCTTCAAAATGAAACATCCAAGTGAAATACAGCTAACAATATATATGAAAGTTTAGCTGGCTATTAGTAGAAATTTTCAACGATTCCATAAATTCAAAATGAAAACATATTTAGAAAACAAAAACAAATTTCAGACAAAAGTAAATATGACAAAATGGAAATTAAAGTGGAATAAGTCAATGTCAATAATGAAGCGTGAGTGTGTTTCTGAACACAGCCTTACCACAGGGCTCGCACCCAGGCTTTTCTACCCACGTGTTACCTAGACAAGCTGCAGAGACTGTGAAAGAAGTGAAAGAAGGATGTCAAGTATGACTTTTTAAAGTTACCACTATCAATTCTGAAAAGTTCCTTTGCCAGAAAAAAAAAAAAAAGGCAAAAGAAAAACATATGAGAAAGAGTTATGTTTTATTAGATGTTCTAATCTCCTGTGCTATTTTTCAGATTTTTCTCCAATGGTAAGAGTTTTCATATTTATCAACTGCTTAGAAGCTAAGGCTAAGCACTTCCTCTAAAATGTGCCTCCTGTGACTGTCTTCTCTCCAGAATCCACAAAAGGAATTCCTGGCAAAGGAACAAACCCTTGTGACCACAGGAGGGAACACTTTCTAAATTCTACAAGTCACTGCAGAGACTTGGTTTAAACTTTCATAACATTCTCTCACATCCCAAATGTACTCTTGTATCAGAGGATCTAAATGTTCATCTTGAAATCTTCCTCAGAACATAGTGGTAAATATTCAATCTGAAACAATCAGTAGCTTAGTGATTATAAAATACACATAGTCAGTAAGAGGACAGAAAATTTTTTAAAGAGTATCTCATATTCTAGATCTTAAACCAGAACTCCTCTACAATATCAAAGCATGGCCCATGCTTTATATTCTACTTTTAAAAATGCAATCAAAGCCTATCATTTGAAAAGTTCTACAGTGTATGTCCCAGATGGTTTCAGATTTTTTTAGCTATTATTTTGGAAAAATGAGGAATGAGAAAAAAGAAATTCCAACTGGGACAATCCTCAGAATGTGTAAAAATAAATGGTAAGGTTTATGGTAAAGGACTTAACACACAAGTCTTCACATGTGACCCACCAGTTCCACCTCAGGCTGCACAAAGACACTGCCAGAGTTCTAAAGCAGGCAAACTCTGAACAGAGCTTGAGTCCAGTCAGATAATCATTTCATTAGAAACCTGGTAACTGGTTGTAGTTCTTCAATGTGTTGCCATTTAACTTCTCAGGTTGCTACAGAAAGCTATTTTCTATCTATATCAACATCCCAATATTCTAACAATACAGGATTCCATTTTCCTTAACTTACCAAGTTTCTTTTTTTTTTTGATAGCTCATGATCAAGCTAAGAAAGAAATTTTGGATATGAAATTCCATACATAATAACAAGGCTGTCAAATTTTTAGGAGAATCTAAGTCTGCACAAATAGATTATAATTTCATAACAGAAACAATTTCAGCCCAACTTGCAAATAACAAAGGATGATTTCATTTGAGGAAGTATTTTTCAAAGTTTAATCAGAACTACTATAAATTAAAAAACTTTAAATTAAAATAGCTATCATTATTCAAATGTTAGTAAGGTGGAAAGAAACACAGGTAGCCTGAAGGATGAGTCTACCCTAAAAGCAAGCTTACAGAGGGAAAAAGGAGAGGGAGAGGGAGGTTCACTGCAGTACTGGTGGAGTCGATCCCTTTTTGAAAGCACACCATCTCATTTGCTGTTACAGCACCCTGATTCAGGTTGAAGATCGGAAAACCAAATGAAAAAGGCCAACTAAAAATGTTTAAAGAAAAGAAAAATGTGTGACTGAATTAAATGATAAAATGAGTTTTAAAAGAGAATGAGAAATAAAAGACACTGGATGACCCTCATAAAAACACTAGGATTAAAAAAAAATCATCTGGTACTTTGAGCTCACAAAGGGAAAGCAGGTTCCATCAAGCCCTGCGGAGCACAAAAGGAAGCAGGTGGTTTGCTCAGCAATCAGCAGAAATGGGCCCCGAAGAACTACCCTCAGGTTCTTCTATATCGTGTCCAGGAAGGAAAGCAAAGCTCTGCAAAATGCTGAAGGTTTTACAAGTGTAACGGTGCTTAGGAAAGATCACTGGTCTGGTGTTGCAGCAGCCCCAGTGTTGAGAGACACGCTAGGCTTCTAGGAGGAGAAAAATAGAAAGGGAGGGAGAAGTAGGAAGGGGAAGGAAAGGACGGAAAAGCACAGGTCATTAGTAAACAGCAAGTTCAACATAGCAAGATGCTCATAAACCCTTATTCACTGTCAGCAGAGCAGGTGTGCTCTTAGAACTACAGATAACACTCTGAAGGAAACAAAAATGGGAAATTTCAAAACGGCACAAAGCTACATGCTCCAGTTAGTGAGGGCCAAATTAGAATGCAGTCACACCATGCTCCGAAAACATGCACTCTTTGCCCGCTTCCTACCCCTTCCCAGCCCCAGTGAAACATGCATATTTTCAGTAAAGCACCTGCTTTAACATAGTCAAGAGGTCAAATTCAGAAGACAGCATCTCCCCAGGTGTGCAAACTATATTCTACACTTTGGGCGGGGAGGTGTCCAAGAGCAGAAAGACCTGCTCCCATAATGGCAACAGACAGTTCATAAACAGTCAGGTTCTTCTTTTGATGCCACAGAACTAGTCTTCAAACAGTAAGGGTCAGGCTGCATGTTTTTCCTGTTTTGTTTTTCTTTTTTTCCCCCTTGCACTATTAAGCTGTGGCAGTGGGAAAAAAACTGCTACATCAAGTTTAACTCTCCTCTGGTCAGACCTGACATCCTGCTAGAGAAGAAACCTACTCTAGTGGTGATAGTCATTTCCTTATCAGATGAAAATGGAATTCATTCTTCCCAATGGCTAACCAAATCAATCCCCCTTTTTTCCCCTGGTACTGCCTCCTTGTTAAAGAAAGTGGAATCTATTCATTTTTTAAAAGTTTATGTTCAAACTTCTTCTTCGTTAGTCATGGGAATATTTCTCTAACTATTTTCTTAAAGCCTTTCTTAAAGCTTATATAGATCTTTGCTTTCTTCAAAGCAGGCACAGAAAAAGTCAATACCACATATGAACTAAGATTATTAAAAAAAAAACACAAAGATTTCAGTTCACAAAACAGAGAGATAAGTAAATTTGCACTTCTTGTTGTTTCCAGCTTTTAAAGTAAAGTGTTCCTAATTAATGAGTTGCTAGTAAGGATTTACTGTCACTGGGTCAAACTAACATTCATAAAAATAGAACCTGAGTGGAGGGAGGGGGGAAAAGAAAGAACCTAGTCATCAATAAACCTAAGGTATAAAGATGTATACAACATTTCTAAAGGTCACAGGATCAGGATAAAGAGTAAATCCTAGAATAACTGATACTGCTAACAGAAGGCTCTGCGTAAGCCTTAGAAACTAAGAAATCCCTCGATAACTCAAGGCAGGACTTCTAAAGGCTGAGGTAAGCACGCAAGAAGAGAAACACAGCCACGGCTAGCGCTGGCCTCCCTACAGTAATGTGAAGCAAACGTTATATGCCCCAGTTAAACAGAAGTCTTTTCATTTGGGTCAACAGCATCAGCCTGATTGTTCAATTAAGCAAATTAAGTGCAACTATTTTAAAAAATTCAGTATGGCTCTCATATTAGCTACCTAAACAATTTATTCACAGAATACATCCCTGTGGACCCTGCTACTGCTTTGAAAATTTTGCTCACTACAAATATACAAGGGGGAACCACAGTAACGCTGCGCTAGCCCTGGTAATGGGCTAGGCATTACAGACAATTTCAAAGTAACAGTTAAGGGGAAAATAGAAAGACAAAACAGACTGAGGGCCCAAGAGAAAGGAAAGAACTCTCGATTTCCAGCTCACAAGTTTCCTAACAGTGAGCCGTGGAAAGCAAACCAAGTGCAGTCAGGGACAAGACCTGCTCAGAGAGTTGCGGCAGCCAAAGGACTCCACACTACATATTCTGGTGATGGTCATTCTGCATCAAAAGTCTATTATTAAGATTGATCCAACTCTCGAGTGGTACAACTGTAAAAAAATATTCACAGAATATCAAATGAAATTCACTCTCTCCATTGTTGGAAATGTTATGGGGCAAGATGCCCTGGATTTAAACACAACCACCAAGAATAAAAGTACCCTGACAAATAATCCATATGCTTCCACTAACAATCCTCCTCAAAGGAGCTGATCAAGGTGTTAGGTGTTTACCATGACTGTCTCACCCACACATTTGAGGACTCCTGGGAACCACTTACCAGTGACATCATTCCGTTCTATTCCGTGGTCACCGTTGGCGAGCACTGTGGCTTGAGAAGATGGAGTACCTACAATGACCACAAAGGATAATTACCCACTCTGACAGAAAAATGAAAAACAGTTGCCACTGCTGTCTAAGTACTAGGATTTTTGTCACTCCTCATAACATTAGCTTACAGCAGATAAAATCTGTCCAAAATTTAAAGATCAAATGAAAGGAAATCCAAATACAGAGAACAGAACTGAGTCATTAATTTCTACGACATTCAAACTCTAATAGGAGCCACAACTACAGGAGAAGCCTTCCTTACAGCAAGTCAAAGTCTTTCCTGCCCTGTACGTTGTCAAAGACTATCGTTATACTCAGTAAACTACCATGAAGAATCAGTGGTTTAGAACCAGTGATTCAAACCAAATTCTCCAAGGACACAGACTTCCCTGGTGACCCAGTGGTTAAGAATCTACATTCTAATGCAGAGGATGCAGGTTTGTTCCCCGGTCAGCAACTAAGAACCGATGCAACCAAAAATAAAACAACTGCCACATAAAAAGTCTAAGGTCCCATCTCTGCTTCTTTACATGATGATTACCTGGAGGTCACCTGCAGTACTTCTGGAAGCAGTGGGCTTTTTAAAAAAAAACAACAGCTATTCTAATAGACCATGTGGGCTTCCTAGGTGGTTCAAGGGTAAAGTATCCACCTGACAAACCAAAGATGCAGGTTCAATCCCTGGGTCAGGAAGATCCCCTGGAGAAGGAAATGGCATCCCCCTCCAGTATACTTGCCTGGGAAATTACATGGACAGAGGAGCCTGGCGAGCTACCGTACATAGGGTAACAAAGAGTTGGACGCGACTTAGTGACTAAACAAAAACAACAATATACTTGTGTCTCATTTCCTAATAACTTAGGATACTGAGCATCCTTTCATATGTTTGCCAGTCTTTCATTTTCTTTGATGAACTGATTTTTTTCTTTGATGTTCAGATTTGGGGGACTATTTTTTTTAATTGGGCTGTGTATTTTCTTATTATTGAGTTTTGAAGATTCTTTATTTTTCTGAATACAAACCCTGATCAGGTGAGTTTTGCAAATATTTTCTCCAATTAAAGTATTTTTCCAAAAATATATACCCAAAAAACATGTCTTCATTTTCTTAACTGTGTCTGTTGAACAGCAAAAGCTTTTCATTTTGATAAAGTCTAATTTACCATTTTTCCTTCATGTTTCCATGCTTTTGGTGGGGTATCTAAAATATTTCTCCCTAACTCAAGGTCACAGGATTTTCTCCGATGTTTTCGTCTAGAAGTTTTATGGTTTTCATTTAGGTTTCACACTGAGCCCTTTTTTATGTGTTGTTACAATATGGGTCTAGGTTCATATTTTTGTACATTGATATCTAATTGTTCCTTTATTTCACTGATTCCTTTGCACCTTTGTTGAAAAGGTGCAACTGACCATATTACATGTAGGTCTGTTTCTGGACTCTCCTGTTCCACTTATCGATAAACTTACCCATCTGCCAGTACCACAATACAATTAAAATACAATTGATAATTTTATTTTATAAAATCTTAAAATGACATCATGTGCATCCTCCAAATTAGGTCTTTTCCAAAATTGTGTTGTTATATTTTAATGTTTATGCTTTTCCATATAAATTTGAGAGACAGTTGTTGATTTATAAAAAAAAGAATTCTGATGGGATACTGACTGCTCTTACTATATAGATCAATTTGAGGACATATAACCTTTCTGAAAGGCTCTGACTATATCTAACATTCAGCAACCTGCCTAGCTCTGCAGTTAGCCTGCCAACCCAAGAAGCTCCTGCAAATTCTCTTAACCTCACAGATTTTTCATAAGACAAGTAGAAGTCTAGAACACATGCTACTAAAATATGAAATGCAAGAGTTTACTGTGGAAGACAACAAACTACAATGTCCAAATTTCTGGGTTTCACAAACCCAATGCAGACAAAAAATCTTTCATATAAACTCACTGAAAAGATCATGGAAAAAGCAAGAGAGTTCCAGAAAAACATCTATTTCTGCTTTATTGACTATGCCAAAGCCTTTGACTGTGTGGATCACAATAAACTGTGGCAAATTCTGAAAGAGATGGGAATACCAGACCACCTGACCTGCCTCTTGAGAAATCTGTATGCAGGTCAGGAAGCAACAGTTAGAACTGGACATGGAACAACAGACTGGTTCCAAATAGGAAAAGGAGTATGTCAAGGCTATATATTGTCACCCTGCTTATTTAACTTTTATGCAGAGTACATCATGAGAAACACTGGACTGGAAGAAACAAGCTGGAATCAAGATTGCCGGGAGAAATATCAATACCCTCCGATATGCAGATGACACCACCCTTCTGGCAGAAAGTGAAGAGAAGCTAAAAAGCCTCTTGATGAAAGTGAAAGAGGAGAACGAAAAAGTTGGCTTAACGCTCAACATTCAGAAAACGAAGATCATGGCATCCGGTCCCATCACTTCATGGGAAATAGATGGAGAAACAGTGGAAACAAGTGTCAGACTTTAGTTTTGGGGGCTCCAAAATCACTGCAGATGGTGACTGCTGCCATGAAATTAAAAGACGCTTACTCCTTAGAAGAAAAGTTATGACCAACCTAGATAGTATATTCAAAAGCAGAGACATTACTTTGCCGACTAAGGTCCGTCTAGTCAAGGTTATGGTTTTTCCAGTAGTCATGTATGGATGTGAGAGTTGGACTGTGAAGAAAGCTGAGCACCGAAGAATTGATGCATTTGAACTGTGGTGTTGGAGAAGACTCTTGAGAGTCTCTTGGACTGCAAGGAGATCCAACCAGTCCATTCTGAAGGAGATCAACCCTGGGATTTCTTTGGAAGGAATGATGCTAAAGCTGAAACTCCAGTACTTTGGCCACCTCATGCAAAGAGTTGACTCGCTGGAAAAGACTCTGATGCTGGGAGGGATGGGGGGCAGGAGGAGAAGGGGACGACCGAGGATGAGATGGCTGGATGGCATCACTGACTCGATGGACGTGAGTCTGAGTGAACTCCAGCAGATGGTGATGAACAGGGAGGCCTGGCGTGCTGTGATTCATGGGGTCGCAAAGAGTCGGACACGACTGAGCGACTGAACTGAATTGAAATCTCAGGTAACAGAGGAACAACTAGAGAAAAACCTAAAAGAATAAGGCAGACTGAAAAGAAAATATCAATTAACTGGAACAAGAGGAGGAAAATAAAAGGAACAAAAGATAACAGACTCTTCTTAAATACCCAGCATGCATCATGCACCATGCTAGGGTTTCACATATTGTGTTTTACTTATCAAGAGAGAGAACAAACATGAGCTAGAACATATCTCACATAAATAAATCCACACTCATACAGTAAGCTTATAAAATGTATTCTTCCTAGCTCAAGAAAGAATGCCTATTTTCCAAAATCCACCTCAGTTTAAAACACAAATTGCAAAAAGAAAATAAAATGTAGACTACAGGAAAATGCATATTACAAAATGATATCATCTTTGGCTGTAAGCATGATGAAATCTTTTTTAAATTTGATAATAGCCCATGATGGCAAAGGTGTAAGAAAAAGGGTAAGCTCATACACCGCTGGAGAAATATAAATTGAAACAAACTTTTAACAGTTTACTAAATTTTGAAATACCAGTGTAACAATTCATTTTAGGTAGGTAGTTCATGAAAAAGATATAAAAGTACACAAAATTGAACGTAACTGTTATTGTGGCATTGTTTTAAAAGTAACAAATGCCTACCAGGAGATTCACTAAGCTGTGAAATAAGATGCAGCTATTAAAAGAAATGAGGTAGCTAATATGGGAAAATTTCAGGATGCCAAATGTTGTTAAAGAAAAAAGCACATATATTAAAATATAATCAGGGACTTCCTTGGTGGTTCAGTGGTTAAGAATCTGCCTTGTAATGCAGGTGACAGAGGTTCAATCCCTGGCTGGGGAACTGGATCCCACATGCCTGCGTGCTGCAATGAAAGATCCCATATGATGCAACCAAGATCTCACGCGCTGCAACTAAGACCCAATGCAGCCAAATGAATAAATATATATATATATGAAATCATGTTACTTTTTAAAAAAGAAAGGCATAAAGTAAAAGCAAGTATGACATAATAACACTATGAAAAACACACATAAATAATCAGGAAAAATATGGAAAAACATATACTAAACATCACTGCTAACTGCTAAGGAATGAAGTGCAGGAAAACAGAGACGGGGGATTAAAAGGAAGACCTTCACAGACATAAACTACTGTTTTAATTGAGCACCTTAAAGAGTGGACAGATACCAGACTGAAGCACACAGGCCAGCTTCAACATGCTATCACAAGCAGTCAGAAGTAGCAGGAAAGATTGATTTTTTTTAAAGGCAATAAAAGATCTAGAAATCAAGAAGGGTACCCCCTAGCAGACCAGAAATTACAAGAAATATCCAAGTAAATGAAGCAAACAGACCACCCTGAGAAGAAACCCCCGCCCAAAGAAGGCACAGGAAGGAAAACAGCACTCCTTGGAGGTAACTCTAGCCTTGGAGACAGCCGCAGCGGTGGGACTTCAGGAAAAGCTGCCATGCCAGTCCCGACTTCCCCCATGCTCTCCCTCCCTCACCCACAACAGTCAGCTCTATGCCAAATTCCAGCGGGAAGACACTGAATGCTTTGGCACAGGAGGAAGCCTGCTCACCGGGTGGATGGTGAGACCCGGGGGCACTGTGGGGGAGCCCCACGCTGCACCGGCAGCACCACCACACCCGCCAGAGGCAGGTGGCAGCAAACAGCCGAGTGTCACAGGGAACCTCAAGACCGAGCAACTCAGGAAAGCCACTACCAAAAAAAGACATCACAGCCAAAGAGAGCAAACGGTCACCCAGGGAAACAAGGCGGACACAACTAGACTCTTAAAAAGGAGTATGTTATTTTCCTCTTAAGGATGAAAGAAAATATCACACATCCATGAAACAAAAGCAAGCCCCTAAACAAAGTGATTATCTAATGATTAACAAATCCTTTCCAGGTTAGGGAGTTTCCAATTACTTGATTTTCCAAAATTGAAAGAGGTCATAATGAGGTTGTCGTCTGATAGGACATTAAAAATAAATTTTAATACTGAGTTATGGAATTCTTAGCATAGAACTCAAAGAACTGAATATATTGCTATAATAAAGCTTCTATTCTCACATAGGAAGCTGTGTGAATAGAGCTTTTTGGCTGTTATTATCTATGAAAACAACAGGAATAAATATTGTTAAGTCCTTTCCATAGTAGCCAAAAAAATGGTTAGTCACAGATTTAGAATCTAATCAAGGAAAAATAATACAGCAAATAATCTCACTAGAAAAATACTTCCAGGGAATACCCTGGCAGTCCAGTAAATAAGACTCTGTGCTTCCACAGCAGAGGACCCAGGGTCAACCCCGGTTAGAGAACTAAGATCCCACAAGCCGAGGAGCCAAAAAAAAAAAAAAAATCCAATCAGATTCAACTATTATGGTTGGTAATAATTTGTCAAAAATTGTGACAAAGGTCACAATTGGGTACTACTAGTAATTGTGATGATACATCTCTTCTGGACCAAGTTATACTTAGGATCCTTTGGTTATAGGAACTTTTTACATCAAAATTTAAGTTTACATACTTGTTACAGAAATATGATAATTTACCCCAGAAAAAAACCTTTCAAGTTTAAAAATTTATTCCATTAGGATAAAAGTCTATGACAAATGGAATAGAAATGAGGGTTCAAGGGATCAAAAGAAAGATTTACATTTCCAATGATAAAGAACAGCTTGCTCATGCATTTTTTAAGTAAATGATAATAGGAATCAAAATGCTATATTATTTAGAAGCATTTGGATACATTTAAAGGACTGATATAACTATTATTTTATGTGGTAAAAGTGAAACATCCTGAAAATTACATACTTTCCAACAATGTAAACTTCTGCTTAAAAAATTTAGAAGTCAACTTAAAAATGTACAAAGAGTACAAAATTTTTGAGAATTCCCACATGGCTATGTGACTAAAAAGTTTCAAGATTGCTACTGTAGACAAATGCAGAGTTACAAAGAATGGTTTATACATTCTAGTAGAAACATTTCCAAGTGGCAAAGTAAACAGAGATTGAACCCATTTGTTTAAAACTTACAAATTTCTGTTTGTAATTTACACAGTAAATAATCCTAAAAGATCTACTTCTTCTTAAAAAATAAATAGATAAGTCAGAGTTAGGGGAGATTTTCACTTATTTGAATTTCAATTTTTTAAACAAAATTTTTACTGTAGACTAGTTTTTTAAATTTACAGAAAAATTGTGATGCTAGGACAGAGATTCCCATATACCTACACTCAGTTTTCCCTATAAGAAAAGATGGCCAAAAGAAGCTGGGTTGTTTCCAAAGCAAAGGCAGATTGATATCTGATGATAAAGTCATATAATGTTTGCCCGAACATTCCTGTCTACACCACCCTCTGAAATGTCTACTCTAAACCACTTCTATTCTCTTCAAAACTGTAGCCCTTTCCACCTCCATTTCTCAGCATTATGACCTCACCTCTTTCAAAGAAAATAGGAAGCCGAGCCAGAAGAGATTTCCTGCCCCTTCGACCACCACACACACAAACCTAAAGCATCTGCAATGAAACGCTTCTGCCCGTACCTGTGCTTCCTTCCAAAGACAAGCTTCTTCTCCTTCTAGTCTTGAAATCAGATATTATCACACCCCTCTCAAATCACACAGCTCTTTATTTGCTCTTTTCTTTTGGCACTTGACTACCTTCACTAATGAACTGTAAACTCCTTGAGGTCACAGCTTTGAGGTTCATTTTTTTCTCCTTAATAACACAGCATTCTCAACAAACAGTTGCATACAGAATCAATGAATGACTGGAATAAATGTGACTGTCTGTGTGTGTACGGGGCAGCAGCAGGGGACAATAAGGAGGGAGAAGGCAAAAGCAGCAACTCCTAAGTAAACCTTCAATTTCTAAACACAAAATTTTAGAGACTGTAAAACACTTTACTTTAGAGACTTTAAAACACTTTAATTTTCTAATTTCCTTTACAGTGAAGTTTCAGTGTTATAATCAAGGGAATAAAGCTATTAACAGAAGATTTCAAATGAGAGCAATACCAGAGCCCATGAGTCACGTGCTATTTCCTTGTTTTCAGGACCAGACATGCCATCTACACAGGGGAGGGAGGAATACTGCTGTGGCTTCACAGAGCAATCTTAACATAAAGATGCCTGAATCATATCCATAAATTTAACTGTAAGAAATAAATGCTCCTCCCAACTTACCTGGAGTCTGTGCCTAAGAATAACGTAAACATTTTATCTCTGAGGAAAGGATCTTTTTTTTTTAAAGTACGTGAAAGATAGCTGGATTTGGAGTTTATGTCTTTGGTATCTCTGCCCTATGCAACTCTTAAGAATCTCTCAGCTACAGATAAAACATGGCAAATTAACCTCTGAGGAAGTCTCTCTGCTTTTCTTTCATACCAGGTAGGTACCATTATTATGAACTATAACTGTTAGTGCTATTTTTTTCTATTCCAAAAAAGAAATCTAGGTAAGAAATAGAGTATATTTTCAAATCAAAGTCAGAAAACAATTTTTGAAAAAATTATAAAGAGGGTTCAGGATCAGACACTTACACCTAAATGAAGACCTACCACTTTAGGCTGCAGACTTAGAGTAACTTGTTAATCTGCACCTTAACATAACCCAAACCTGAATACGATGACTTTAGTTCAGCAACAGACCAAATGATCTCAGTTCAGCTTAACAAGCAATGACTGTATCCCTACATGTGCCAAGAGCAGTGACCTCGCTAACACACACCCAACGAGCTTCCCACTCGCCTCTGTCTCTGCACAGACTGTGAGACTCCGCGTAATGTCGCTGGGCGTGTGTCTCCTGCTTCCGCCATCACTTGTCTCACTTGTCATTTGACCTCTTGTTTCTTATCACTGAGCAACCTGAAGCTGCTGGTACACTATGAACTTATTCTGTGCCTCTTTGCTTTTGCTAACCGTGTCATTCTGCCAGAATATAAAAATAAACAAAATACTATCCCTATTCTAGAGTAGCTGGAGTGTGAGACAACAAATAGCTTAATTATGACTTTACAAGTGCCTTGAAAAGGGCAGGCTCAGGTACGAAAGGTACCAAGGAGAAGAAAAACAGAGGCGGGTAAGGGGCAAGTCGCGAGCAAGGATTGCAAGTCAGGAAATGTTCTTGGACAATTACAACAATCATAAAGGATTTTTTGTAGACCACCACCTTCAGCCAAAGCTTTAATTATCATCACCTCCAGATGTGTATCCCCAGCCCAGAATTATGCTCTCAATTTCAGGTTCTTTTATCTAGCTGCTACTGCTCTTGACTAGATATCTTCTCTACTATCAGATAAGCTGAAATTCTTACCTTTCCCTCAAAAGCTACTCCTTCTACAGCCTTCCCATCTCACGAAATGATAAATCACTCCTTTTGGTTGCTCAGGTCAAAGTCCTCTATATTCATCCTTGCCAATGTAAAGGCTTGTACCTTCAAAGGAGCAGCTGAGTGAAATGGTATGGGTGAAAGTTGGATGGAAGTGGGTTTAAGAGGGAAAGCAACTAACACCAGAGAGCAGATATATTTGCTTCAAAGAAGGAGCAGAATAAAAGAAAAGTAAGTGAGAAAGGCATGCATTGAGACAGAATATTTTTTCTTATGAAGGAAAAAGTTAGGGTATATTTGATGCTGATGAATGACCCAGAGAAACTGGTGATAAAAAAGACAGAAGAGGCGAAGGCTACAGTAGTGCCCTTGAGCGAGAGCAGGAGCAGTTCACTCCTGAACGTTAGAGCAACGGCAGAGCAAAGGACACAGGACAATGTAGGCTAGGAGACTGGCTGAGGGGCCAGGCAGGGTATCAACTCTCTTCCGATTGACTTTACTGAATATCTGTTCTAAAAGCCCTCAAATGAACAAGAAGATGTAAAATAGTTGTTTATAAAGTAGAAGACTTTATAAATTTATATAACTTGGTAGTAGAGTTCTCAAGTACATGCTCTTTATGCAAGTAAAATAAGACTCTGATTTACATTTCCCTGAACATAGTGTGTACAGGTCTGATAATTCTTTTGATTTAAATTAAGTGAATCTTTAGTTTTGAAAAACAGTGTCTATGAGACAGTAAATAAATTAGAAAGTAAGCATTCATGAAGACAGTATGGTTTCACAGAAAGAACACACAGTTTTTTTTTTTTTTTTAAAGATACTAAACTCAGGTTTTATTATTTTTTTTCAGTTATAATGGCAAAGTTTAAAAGGTTGTTTCTTCCCAGGGCAAAGATGTATTTCTGTATCACTCTCCTGTTACAGCTTTGTTACCCAAGATCGTCACCGACATGAAGAGGGAAGACAGTGAAATGATTGCTGTGGGACCATCCATCTGTGAGCCCAAATCTGCTGTGAGACGAGCAGTGGAGCAAGACAGTCCTCCAAAGGCCCTTCCAGGAAATGATGGGGCGCCCCACCCTCGAGTGGGCTGTGCCATAGCCCCCAGCCCTCTAAGAGGCATCAATCAGGCCACCTTGCTCAGCATCCACCATAACCCCTTCCTCTTCTCTTTCCTCTTGGACTGCTCCCAGTAAAAGACTGATTAGGCCCCTGTTTCTACACCAGCCTTTGATCATTAAGACAAAAACATACTTGCTACTTTCAAACCATACATGGCAAGTAAAACCAAGCAAAAAAACAAACAAACAAACATTGGGAAGTCTTAACGCAATACTTCATACTCTGGCTAATCACATCTAGTGACCAGATATTTTCTCATCACAGTTCCATATGGTGCTAATGATTTTTAAATATAAAATGTGTAAGAGAGCATTTCTCCAGCTGTACCAGTAGGAAATCTGCTCTTTTTGAATAAGGCTTGTTTTACTCCCCTGGTCTAAGAATCACTGAAAGGCTCAAGTCTAAACCCTGCACAGTTAAGTTGGTTTCTGTGCTCCCTGACCACTGCACACTTAGTCAAGCCACTCCCCAAGACAACCAAGCCCTAAAGTAATGATGGATCAGCATAAATCCATCCAGCAATGCCACAGGAAATGCCATGCTCACTGGAAGCACTATCTACACATTAGACAAAAGCCACTAGCAAATTTGAAACAAGTCTGAGGGGTTAGATTTGAAGTTACACTTCCTTTACTTTAAACTATTCCAGGTGCTCCATGACCTTAGCCCCTTCCATGTTCTCCCATAGCCCCTCGGCCGTTTGTCAAAGCGATTCAGTGAATCCCCCACCACCTGTGAACCACTTTATCCTCATGACCAGTCTCCAAGAATCTATTGCTGCATTCTTCCCAACGAGCAACTTCTCCATTCTCTACCACCACAAACTTCCACTCCACCACCGTGTCTGCCGGCAGGGACACAGAACGAGACCAGAACCCATCCCTGCCGCACTGGAGTGGGATGTAAGCGTTCCATCTCCCAAGACTCTCGTGGTCTCCAGTTATGGCGATGAACTGCACACCCGCACTTGTGATATAATGGACCTGGAACCTGACACTAACTTGACGACGCTCTTTCTGACCTCTGAACACACAGTTTTAAATCACAAGATTTGGGTTCAGGTTGTGGTTCTATCACTATAAACTAAATGATCATATACTATTCCCTTGTACTAGGAAATCAGTCCTGTATATTCACTGGAAGGACTGATGCTGAAGCTGAAACTCCAATACTTTGGCCACCTGATGCTAAGAATAGACTCGTTGGAAAAGACCCTGATGCTGGGTAAGACTGAGGACAGGAGGAGAAGGGGACGACAGAGGGTAAGATGGTTGGATAGCATCACCGACTTGACGGACATGAGTTTGAGCAAGCTCCAGGAGCTGGTGATGGACAGGGAAGCTTGGCATGCTGCAGTCCATGGGATCGCAAAGAGCCAGGCACAACTAAGCGACTGAACTGAACTCCTGAGCCTTAAAAACAGCATCATCTGAAAGAGGGGTAATATCTACCTCCCACAGTCACAAAGAGGACTAAAGCAATAACACTGGAGGCAGCACTGTGGCAAATGCATTTTGTGAAGTAAATGTCAACTATTATTATTCTCATTGTTGCTGAACTATAGATTGATCAACCATATTGATCTACCTATACAACTATAGATCTTCCATAGACTGATCACTAAACTACAAAGTAACCTTGAGAGAACACTGAAATTAACTTTTGCCTTATGAAAAACTCATTAAAGTGACATTACCAGACTAGATCATAATTGTAAAACTAAGAAATAAGCCACTTACCAGAATTTTTTTAAAAAAAGCAACGCAATGAGTTTAGAAGAAAATAAAAGGGAGATGGAGATTCTAACCATATAACAACTAATGATCTCAAAAATCTAAGCTCAAGAGAGAAGAATAAAAACATCACTGCAGGAAAAAAAATGAGGTTTTACAGCAGGAAAAAGGTCTGCATACTTCTCTGTAGATAAGACATGGGTTCTAATCATGGGAAAGCTGTGCATTACTGGGTAAGTCTTCATTCAAAAGAAGCTAAATTGTCTTCTTTCTGATTTCCCAGAGGACAAGACTCCCGCTTCAGGAAATGAAAACATTCTCAGCTAAATACACATAGCACACAAAACACTTTTTTTTTTTTAAACTAATCACATGCTCTGAGATAGCTGTTACATTTTTTTTTTTCTCCTGCAAGAGATTTCAGAGTCCCACAGCTGGCAAATCAATTAGCAGAGAAGGGAAACAGCAAGAAGCCGAGAAGGCATGTGTGCTGTGAAGAAGAGAGCCGCAGTAAGTCCGCGTTGGGCAAAATGGCGAGGATTCAGCACGGTCTCAATGCAAGGCCTCCTCCTTGTGCAAAAGTCAGACCTGTGCCAACATCGCCCTCTGGTGGCCAATGAAGTTAGTTGCGAAGCTCCTCAACAGAAAGCCCCAGTCAGCAGAAGGACCATTTCTGAGGCTCTAGCTATCATCCTTCCCAGGACTTACTTAGGCCCTTTCTCTAAGACCAGTGTTTCTCAGTCAAGGACGGGCATCCAAGTCACTTGCAAGAGACTGTTAAAAAACAGACTGCTGGGCTTCCCTGATGGTTGACTGGTAAAGAATCTGCCTGCCAACTCAGGAGACATGGGTTCGATTCCTGATCTGGGAAGATCCCACCTGCCTCAGAGCAACTAAGCTGGTGCACCACAACTACGGAGCCTGAGATCTAGAGCCCACCGGTCACAAATACGAATGAAGTCCACACACCCCAGAGCCCAGGCTCTGCAACAAGGGCAGGCAACGAAACGAGAAGCCCAAACACCGCAACTAGAGAGTGGCTGCCACTCACCAGAGCTGGAGGAAGTCCAAGCAAAACTTGCTGTTGAGATTATCGAGTCCTATCTAAGGTTTGCCTAAGAAATGCATTTTGAACAAAGAAACTATAAAGAAAGCTGAGTGCCAAAGAATTGATGCTTTTAAACTGTGGTGTTGGAGAAGTCTCTTGAGAGTTGCTTGGACAGCAAGGAGATCCAACCAGTCCATCCTGAAGGAAATCAGTCCTGAATATTCACTGGAAGGACTGATGCTGAAGCTGAACTCCAATCCTCTGGCCACCTAATGCGAAGAACTGACTCATCTGAAAAGACCCTGATGCTGGGAAAGACTGAAGGTGGGAGGAGAAGGGGACAACAGAGGATGAGATGGTTGGATGGCATCATCGACTCAAAGGACATGAGTTTGAGTAAACTCCAGGAGTTGGTGATGGACAGGAAGGCCTGGAGTGTTGCAGTCCATGGGGTCACAGAGTCGGACCCGACTGAGCAACTGAACTGAAATAAGGAAGCTCTTTTCCTTTCTTTATTGATGTCTCCAAATAACCACCTCTCCTCTTCCTCCAATTTATCCTAAGTTAAGCCTTCTATAAACAAGGTAGTATGGGGGGGAAAATACCAAAATTACACTAATGGCTGTGCTGTACTTAGTCACTCAGTCATGTCTGACTCTGAGACCCCATGAGCTGTAGCCCACCAGATTTCTCTGTCCATGGGATTCTCCAAACAAGAATAGTAGAGTGAGTTGCCCATGCCCCCTTACAGGGGATCTTCCCACCCCAGGGATCAAACCCAGGTCTCCCGCATTGCAGGAATTCTTTATCATCTGAGCCACCAGGGAAACTCTGCTAAAGGCTAAGTGAAGGCTAGCATGAGAGTAAGGGGTCCTTGGGATCCACAGACACAAAAGGACTTCAAATCCACTCCCAGGTTACAAAGACTGGCGGCGGGGAGGGGGACACCAGGGTGCTGCCCTCTGTGGTGCAGACTAGAAAAATCTACCACTAAAGCAAAGATAAGAAGCACTGTTCCCTAGGACCCTTCTCCCCTATGCAAACAAAAGCTTTCAGCTGCTGGCAGAGAAGTATCCAACGCTGTCAACCCCAGGGCCAGGTGAAGGCCTGAGGAAGGAGTAATGAGAAAAATCCCCTCTTACCTTAGGAAGAAGCCAGAAAGTCTGAGCCCAGGATCCCATACCAATACTTAGAAAACCCTATCCATGTAAGAGGGATAATATTACTGAGAAAAACACTCAACCATGAGATACATGCACACAGGACTGAGCCTAAACCAAAACCAAAAAACAAAGATAAACAAAACTCCTGCCCCTCCCAGGCTACCCCGCCCTCTTCTGACAAGGGAGGGGAGAGAGGGCCTCCGGAGGCACAGGTGCACAGCAGAGGCCAGAAGCTGCCAGTGGAACAAGGACTGACAACAAGCCTTTCAGCCCTTCAGCCCCTACTCTAAGAACCAGGAATAGAAGCATTTAAAACCAGTAGTGCAATGAAGACCATCACAGTAACAACAAAGCCCAACCCTAGTTCAGCCCTAGCCTCAACACTTTGAACTGACTACCTAGTAAAACAAGAGATATGCCATTGTTGGGGTGTAACCTACAGGTCTATAAGGTCTTGCCCAGTTCCAAGACTGAAGAAAGAGCCCACAGTCAGCAACAGAGACATCACCAGTATAATGGATGGGGGACCTCACACAGCTGAAGCAAGGTCCTGGAGTGACACCTCGCATGTGCAGTGGAAGGCAGGCTTAGGACACGGGGGTAATCTTTGCTCCCAGGTGGCAAGGGTGATTATCAGTTATACAGGACTTGATGTCAGGAGGGCTCATTAGGCACCAGGAAAACCAGTGGAGGCGCACAGCCCTCATGGCCCCTTTGATAAAAAACAATCACCAGCTAGGGAAGAACAAGTGTGTAGGAAGGTCAGTCGTGTGAGTAGGGCATAGGTGAAGCAGGCACTGGTCAGACAGGTGATGTACATACAGAGAGCAAGAGAACAGCCATCTTGAATAGCCTAACCATACACTCATTTCCAGGCATAAATCCTTTTTTAATCTCAGTCTCTGTTTTACATGTGAGGTCTAGAAGTCACTCAGAAATTAACACACACATAAAAAGTGCCAGGAAAAAAACAGTGAAGAGACAAAATAATCAGACTGAGGAATGACCCAGATATTTAAATTACTGGACAGATGTTTAAAAATTATGATTAATGTGTTAAAGTCTACAGTGAAAAAGGTAGAAATATGCATTAACAGGTAATTTCAGCAGAGAGATGGAAGCTCTAAAGGTCACATAGAAATGCTGTAAGTTAAAAACAGCAAAGATATTAAAGATAAAGAATGTCACTGAGGGTTTATTATTAGACTCAATGCAGCCAGCAAAAGAACATCAGGGAACTTGAATACAGGTCAAAAGAAAATACCCAAAATGAAACATAAAGAGGAAAAAAAGAGGGAGGGGAAAAAACCCAAAGCATCCAAGATCCCTGGGACAATATTCAACAATTTAACAAAAAGTAACTGGAATCTAAGAAGGAGAAGAGAAAAATAAAGAAGCAAAGCAGAGAACAAGTTCAGCGAGTGCCAGGAAGGCAAAGTATCAGCTAGGGCTTCCCTGGTGGTCCAGCGGCTAAGACTTCGAGGTTCCAATGCTCTTGGGTGTGATCCCTGGTCTCACATGCCACAACCAGGAGTTCGCAGGCCACAACTGAAAGATCCTGCATGCCACAACTAAGACCTGGTGCAGACAAAGAAATACCTTTTTTTAAAAAGCATTTATTAAAGGTATTTATCATCTAAACACAACATATTCAAGCTGCTAAAAACCCGAGATCAAGATAAAACCTTGAAGGCAGCCAGAGGACAGGAATAAAAGGAATAACTATCGAAACTGTAACAGACTTCTTATCGGAAACTGCAAGTAGGAAGACTAATTTTCCTCTAAGTCACTGAAAGACAAGAGTAACACAGAATACAACACCTAGCAAAAAATAACCTTCCAAAACTTAAGGTTTGTTTTTCAAATTAAAAAAGGTGAGATAATTTACTGTTACATAGATATGTGTGTTTCTGTATTCTCCAGACAATACTGGAATTAAAACAGTATCATAAAAATATTCAATTAATGCAAAAGCAGACAGAAAAAGAAAATCAGACTAAAGAACAGATGGAAGAAACACAAAACTAACCACAAACTGACAGATTAAATCCAACCATATCAACAATCACATCAAGTATTTCAATAAATAGTCTAAACACATCCACTAAAAGATAAGAGTTCTTCAGGTTAGATTAAAAGAGCAAGAACCACCTATATTCTAAGAAACCCATTATTAATAAATAGTAAAAAAGAAACCTGTTGAAAGTGAAAGGAAGAAGTTAAACATACCAAGCAAACACTGCCTAAGAAAACTAGAGTAGTTACATTAATGCAAGATGAAAATTAAAATGCAGAAAGAAGAAAATTACCAGGAATAGAGAGAGACGGTAAGAGGTCAATTCATCAAGGAGACATAACAATGTGAGTGTATATGCACACGACGACAGGTCTCCACGCAGCAAAAGCTGGCAGAATGGAAGGGAGAAGCAGGTCCACAGAATTTCATCAGAACTCCAATATCTTCCTCAAGTCATGAGAACAAGTAGGCAAGGACAGGAAAAACCTGAATAGCACTATAAACCAACTGGACTTAACTGACATTAAAAAAAAAAATCCCTAAATACTGAGAAATGAACATACTTCTAAATAACTGACAGATTGAAGAGGAATTCATAAGGCAAATAGAAAACGTTTGAACTGAATGAAAATAAAAAAACATATCAAAATCTATGGGACACATCTACAACTTGGATTAGAGAGAAATACGTAACATTAAAAGCCTATTTTATGGTGTTGCCAGAAGTGGGGAGTGGGTGGGAAATGGGTGAAAGGAGTCCAAACAGTAAAACTTCTAGTAAAATAAATAAATCCCAAGGAGACAACGTACAGCATAGTTTTTATAGTTAATAATAACACTGTACTATATTTCAAAGTTGCTGAGAGAACAGACCTTAGCAATTCTCATCACATGGGGAAGAGAAGATATAACTATAGTGGCAATGGATGTTAACTAGACTTATGGTGATCATTTCACAATACATACAAATACTGACACATTATGTTGCATACCTGAAAATAAAAAAACCAAACCTATGAAGCCAAAAGCTAGATCTTTAAAAAAAAAAAAAAGAAACTAATAAACTAGTATCTGGACTCCTCAAGTGAAAAGAGGAAACAAATTTTCATAATGAAGAGAGGACATGACAAGAGATCCTCGACATTAGAAGAATATGTAATATAATTTCATTTCCATTAGTTCAATGACTTAGAGGAAATAGACCAATCTCTTGAAAAATACAAACCACCAAAGCTCACTTGAGAAGGGAAAACATGTACAGTTCTCTATCTCTTAAAGGAACTGAATTCTTAGTCAAAAAGTTGACAAAGAAAACTCCAGGTCCAGGTGGCTTCACTGAAAAAATCTGTCAAACATTAAAGAAAAAAATCAATTCAACACAAACCGTTCTAGAAAACAGAATTAGGAGGGAACAATTCCCAACTCATTTTATGATGTCAGCATGACCTCAATTTTAAAACCAGACAAGGCCTTACAAAAAAACAGACCAATATCCCACATGCACATAAATACAAAATTCCTCAATCCAATGTTAGCAAATTTGATCCAGCAATATAAAAAGGTAGCAAATCTCTTTTAAAGGATTTAATCCATTTTTTAATCCTGACCTAGGATTATTTGCAAAGACAGGTGGCATCTGACTCCAATCCAAATTAAGTCTTGGTATAAAGTATCTAACTTTACAAAGCTACTTTCAAAGAAAGGCATAGCAGGCAGTTTAATTTAGGAAATTAATAAGCAGATTATACAGTAGTTGAGACATTACAGAAGAAACTTTAGGGTTAAGAGGTTAAGAGTAATCTATAGCCTGAAGAATACATATTCAACTAAAAGGTAATGAACCTACCTCCTTGGTTTCTAAGACAGGTAGATAAAGAGAAAGTGCTTATACTTAAAAACTCAAGTTTAGTCTCCTCGAAAGTCTGTGAGATTTGACCCAAAGTGTAGTCCCTAGCCTACTTTCTGAACCTATGTCCAGGTTAATTTAATTACTTACCTTCAACCTGGCGAGTGTCTGAGCATGGTTTCTTCTTTGACTCCGAACTCCCGGTTTTTTCATCAACATCCAGGAGCGGAATATAGTCTGTTTTTCCAACAGTTTCTCCCACAACATCATCAAAGGCCTCTGCCTCCAGCGTGGCAATGAAGTCCCGTTTTATCTCTTCCTCAATTTCTGGAGATGGCTCTGTTAATGCATCTGCAAGACTGAGGTCAGCCATTCTGCACCACTGCAACTGCCTGGTTAATGGGGAAAAAAGGTTTCATGTGATGAGCAGTGCCAAAGAGAAAAACATTCCTAGAAACTCTTGTCATTGTTTTAAACAAAACATGGAATTAAAATGCAAAATTTTCAAGCTAAAAGACTCTCCCATTTTATAGAATGGAAAACCAAAGCTCAGTAACAGACTGTCTTACCCAAAGTAAATTTGTTTCCTCACATCCTGGGAGGTAAACAGAGCACGTGTCACTCTGTCCTTTTCAACAATAATGAAAGTGAAGGGCAAAGAAGACCCCTATATTTATCCAGGTTTATTAGCCACAAGAATTCAAATCAGGTCTTTTGATTTCAAGTCTTCAAAACCCTTTTAACTATTCCATTTATCTTAATTTCCAAATCATGTGCAGAGTAATTCTTAAAATGAAAGTGGCTCAGTCGTGTCCGACTCTTTGCCACCCCATGGACTATACAGTCCATGGAATTCTCCAGGCCAGAATACTGGGGTAGCCGTTCCCATCTCCAGGGGGTCTTTCTAACCCAGGGATCGAAACCAGGTCTCCTGCATTGTAGGCGGATTCTTTACCAACTGAGCCACCGGGGTAAAAATACATACAAAATGAGGTCAGATTAGGTTACATTCCCATTTTATTTTAAAAAAAGGTTAAGTACTATCAGGCAAGTGAAATCACTTTCCTTACCAGAGACTAGGAATCTGGGCCTTATCTTGTAAGGGTAAATACTGCTTCATGAATCACTTGTAAAGGACTTGGTCAACCAAGCTACACTTAGCCCTGCTGGCATGAAAAATGCAGGCATGTTCCTTGAATTAGCTAGAGAAGGCAGTCTCTGTGGTCATGTACGTTACTACCTTTACAGAACACCAAGCTTTCAATTTTTAAACATAACCTAAAACTAAAAAGTATATAGGAGGGTTTCCCTGGTGGCTCAGTAGTGAAGAATCTGCCTGCCAGTGCAGGAGACATGGGTTCAATCCCTGATCTGGGAAGACCCCACAGGCTGTGAAGCAACTAGGCCTGTGGGCCACAACTGTTGATAGAGCCCAGGAGTTACAGCTACTAAGCCCGCCCAGCCTAGAGCCCGTGTTCCGCAACAAGAGAAGCAACCACAATGAGGAGCCCCTTCTCCTGCTTGCTGCAACTAGAGAAAAATACTTGCAGCAACAAAGACTCAGCATAGCCATAAATAAATAGATAAATAAAAGCATTTTTTTAAGTTAAACAAAAATCTTATATACATAAATGTACACAAATACACTGGTTTAAAAAAAAAAAAAGTATATGGGAAGTCCCTGGCAGTCCAGTGCGTAGGACTCTCACTTTCACTGCCAGGGGTGGGTTAAATCCCTGGTCTTGGAACCAAGATTCTACAGGCCGCACAGCACAGCCACACACAAAAAATAATTTTGTAAAGGCCTGATGAATGTCAAAGGGTTCCATAAAAAGGAACCGCTTTTCCCTTTTCTATTTATGGTAACTATTATTACAGTTAGCCTTTGAAAGCTGTTATGAGCAAAAAACAATAAAGGATGTCTATAATTAAACAGTTTCATAGTCAAAGAGACCTTGTAAGAACACCTGTACCATCTTTAAAAATACACAGTAAGAGCCCAACAGATCTACTTTTCTATAATACTTCATGCAATCTACTCCAACTTTCCCTAATTTAGGATACTGGTGAAAACACAAACAAAACCAGGAAAACCTTTTAAACCTCATTTATCTGAGTGCAGATTCTCAGAGGGCAGCTTTTTATTCACTGTAATCTTACTCTCCTGCCTGCCTTGCAACCTCCCAAACCATTTTCTCGGCTGATATGGGGTTTACAGAATATGAACAGCAGCTTACATTCCGCTTAAGAGGGTAAAATTGATAGAAAATCTGACAGCTGGAAAGTGGGAGGGTCGTGCAGCCAACCACCCAGCATCTGCCTTTCAACACAGTTTAGCTATTCTTTTCATGTCATCACATATAAATAGAAGTATGATTTAAACACACACACAACATACTTATGGAACATGACTCTGTAAAGGCAATATTAGCCAGCAGAAGTGAAAATACTGGCTTTTAGCCCAAAAGGCCCCGTTTTTAATAAGGAGAAAATTATTCAATTATAATTATTCTACTCTAAAACATGGTTTTTCCAGTGGTCATATATGGATGTGAGAGCTGGACTATGAAGAAAGCTGAGCGCCGAAGAATTGGTGCTTTTGAACTGTGGTGTTAGAGAAGACTCTTGAGAGTCCCTTGGTCTGCAAGGAGATCCAACCAGTCCATTCTGAAGGAGATCAGCCCTGGGATTTCTCATGAAGGAATGATGCTAAAGCTGAAACTCCAGTACTTTGGCCACCTCATGCGAAGAGTTGATTCATTGGAAAAGACACTGATGCTGGGAGGGATTGGGGGCAGGAGGAGAAGGGGACGACCGAGGATGAGATGGCTGGATGGCATCACAGACTCGATGGACATGACTCTGAGTGAACTCTGGGAGACGGTGATGGACAGGGAGGCCTGGCATGCTGCAGTTCGTGGGGTTGCAAAGAGTCGGACACGACTAAGCGACTGAACTGAACTGAACTGAAAACACGTATAATAAATTCCTTAGGTGCTCTACAGATCTGTTAAGCTAGTTCTGCAGGTGTTCCAAAATTGATCTTAATAAGCTCATGAATGAATGTCATTTAACACATACAGAAACAGTTAAGGTCACTTAATAATATTTATTCACACAGTGTCCTTCGCTAATCTGGATACTCAAGAAAATCCAAAGACATAGTCTTGGGAATGAGAAGTATCTACATTTAAAAAAATTATCTCACATTGACTATTTATGCTTTTCTTCTTCTATCTGTATAGATAACAGAGAAACTTATCTGAGTTTGGACTTTTTAAATTGAAGTATAGTAGATTTACAATGTTTCAGG
The DNA here is from genome assembly GCF_042477335.2 of Ovis canadensis. Lineage (NCBI taxonomy): Eukaryota > Metazoa > Chordata > Mammalia > Artiodactyla > Bovidae > Ovis > Ovis canadensis. The sequence goes on along the minus strand of NC_091263.1, from coordinate 66,429,448 downwards.
TGTACAGCAAAGTGATTCAGTTATATATATATATATAACTGAAGATATATATATATATTCTTTTGCAGATTATTTTCCTTTATAGGTTATTGTAAAATACTGATTATAGTTGCTTATACTGTTAACTTTGAATGACTTTGCTGACAAGAGATTGTTAAAAAAGCTGTTTTTTTTCTTATGGAAATGTGAAGACATTTCCGTGCTTCACTAGTTCAGTCTGATTCTCAGTTTGGCTTTGAGTGGGTCACCTTCCAGGGTTGAGTTCCCTAGGCTGTAAAATGAGAATGGTATGTGAAACAATTCCTGAGGTTGACTGTTCGATAAACTACTTAAAATTCAGTTTCATCACTTGGACCCTCCCTGTGACTATTATTTTATACATCAAGTACTCTCAATTATAACTAGGTTCAGGTTTATTTAAAAAGGCAAAGGCCTTTTGGCAAAGAGAAAGACTAAAAACCAACTCCCCAGTGCACAGAGCCCTGATTGAGCAAATCCCACTGCAGCTTAAAAAACTCCACCCAGTTCTGGCTAACATCAAAGGAGATACGACACCACACTGCCAGAAAATAAGCCCCATATTATTTAACCAAGCACGAGAGCACACCGTTTTCAAACACAGCACTCCAGACATCTGATCTTCATTCTGATTACATGCCTGACATGAAATTATCTAGTGAGGATTTTGAAAATATCTAGGTAAACCAAAGCAAGAGGAAATGACAGAACATGATGATGAAGCACAGAAGACAATTTTTGTCTCTTGACTAGCCTTACTATTAATAGCTATGTGCTCATAAAGAGTAAATAAGAATATATGATGAAGTCACAAGCACCTTCTCTTCTGTATGGTTTACTTCAGATCACAAACTCTGGAATTAATTACTGGACTAAATATTTTCTAGGTCTATACAGATTAAATAGTGTTCATATATAATTTAAATGCACAGAAGTATGGGTAACTTTTCAAGCTCCCAGAGATTTAGGTCAGTCTTACCTATAGTCACTCAGTTAAGATCTGTGCACTTTCTGTCTCGTTGTCTGCTGAGAAATTAGCATTCTAGATAGCAAATGGCCTGTTGTTGCCTCTGTCCTCCTCTACTTTTCTCCCCATCCCAGCCCCCGACCAAAGGTGCTAAACTCTGAAACTAAACTGGTGGAAGAAAACTCATGAAAAAGAACAGAAGCCTAATTCCCACCAACATACTCAGACACTTCTCATAACCACTGCATTTTCATTTCATTTGGTCACATTAGCCAAACTTCTACTAAGATTAACTTGCACCGCTAGCATTCTCTTTTTAGAAGTACAGAACCCTATTTCACAATTTAAAGGGACATAAGGGGACATACACCCCTTGAAGGGCCATCATTCCGCTTTGTGTGTATTTAGTGATAAAGTTTGCTTTCCTCTCCACCCCTGAGATAAATTCCATTGAAAGTGTCTGAGTTTCTGGTTTTAGGGTAAAAAGGAAGAAATATAATGTAGCAACATGGAATACTTCAGGGAATAAAGCAGATTGGATAAGGTAACCAAGTAGGGAGAAGGTATACGGGCCCAGAGGCCCTAGGAGGTAAAAGGAAGAGAGGAACGCCAAAAGCAAGCTCAGAAACCTTTTGAAATACTCTGTCAGTTTTAGAAAAAAGGAAGACGCTTTCTTCTCAGTAATTTGGATTAATTTAGAACCAAAATTAATCATCACTTATAATACTGTTTATCTAAGGGAAATGCATTGAGTTTCAAATAACCAATTTAATAAAGAAACATTTAATAATAATTCTTCCAGGTAGGAGACTGTTCATAATACTCACTTAAATTGTCTCCATGATTGATATTCTGTCCTGTTTAGTAGGGGGTGGGAATGGAGGGGTGAGTTGTGGACAAGACATGGAACTGTAAAGATATGTGGGCTAATATTTTCTTCTTCCCTTTATTTTTTTGCCTGACAGAATTTTGAAGCCAGCACTAAGCTGCCATCCCAAGAGTGTGCTGTGGCCAAAATGCAGGGCTTGTTCCTCAGGCTTGGAAGAAACCCAGCATCCCAGAAAGTCCCAGGGATCACGTATAATCTGACAAGGTCAAAGGTATAGTCTGCATCGTTAGGATTTCATATTCAACATGAGACTTTTTTGGTCTGCCTAGCAAGCTTTCTGGAGAAGGCAACGGCACCCCACTCCAGCACTCTTGCCTGGAAAATCCCATGGACAGAGAAGCCTGGTAGGCTGCAGTCCACGGGGTCACTAAGAGTCAGACACGACTGAGCGACTTCACTTTCACTTTTCACTTTCATGCATTGGAGAAGACAATGGCAACCCACTCCAGTGTTCTTGCCTGGAGAATCCCAGGGACTGAGGAGCCTGGTGGGCTGCCGTCTATGGGGTCACAGAGTCGGACACAACTGAAGCGACTTAGCAGCAGCAAGCCTTCAGTTACTAAATGGGGACTTGATTCCTCAGATTTGTTTTAATGAATTCTTTCAGAGGTCTATCACACATCAAGCTGAACCTCGTCTGGTGGCTGTGCTCTGTTTTTACTTTATTTAACTTGAAAACTCTGATTTATGCTTTCAATCAAAACAGTATTTCTTTTGAAGTAAAACCAAATCTCTATGGACATGGGTTTGGGCAGACTCCAGGAGACAGGAGAGGACACGGAAGCTTGGAGGGCTGCAGTCCATGGGGTCACAAACAGTCGGACATGACTGAGTGCCTGAACAACAATGACAAAAGAGCTCTTTACACAGCTTGCAGGCACGTATCAGCCCTGAGGCTGAAGCCAATTTCTCCTGCTCCTCCCCAGAACCAGGCTGGAAATGGCAACAGACAGCTCAGCAACATCTTAACTGTCCTGAGCAATAAACTCCAACCCCCCCTGTAGAATATATTAATTTTCCACCCCCAGGTGCCTCCCTACGCACTAAGGACAACAGCTGTACTATGACGAACTGATGGAATTTCCAGGCTTGGCGAGGTTCTGTTTATCACCACCATTTGTCCTGTTCATCATAGGATTAGCAACAGGAGAGCGTCCTTGATTACTAGAATAGCTGAGGGCATCACCCAGTGAGATTCCTGTATGAAAGAACACACTGATTCACGTTACTTCCATGCAGTCCCCACAGCAAAGAATTCCTTTTTGCACTGCTATTTTAGGGAGCCTTGTCCTGTAAATACAAAAACACTGCACACACATGCACACACATGCTCACATAACTAAGACCTTGCAGCATGAGGCTGAAAGCCTCGCTTGCTTACTTACAGGAGCTATCCAGGCAGCTTATATTCCATCCTGACTGAATGCATTCTGGGTCTCTAAACAAAGCACCTGCCACATTTCTATCCAAGTAAATTTAAATCTATTTCCCCAAGAAGAATCTACACTAGATACCTCCCACTGTTAGCCATGTGATACAGACAGCATGATGTCTGCTGAAGACTAGCTACGTGCGCCAAAACAAGAGACGGCAATGACACAGCACTTAACATTCCTGTTGTAACCATCCTCAAGAGCAAACGTTTCTCTCAGTTTTTTTAAAAGAAGGGTGAACCTTAAGATGATTCCCAATACCTAATGCCCCCAAAGTTTGAAAAAGGGAAAGCATTTTTTAAACCTTTGCTATTCGTCCCAATTAATGTAACCTCAGTCTAGCAGGCACAAAAACCTCTAGAGTTTGCTTATACTTATCCAAAAATTATCTCTAAACATTTAAGATCTCTAAAGGCTTTAAAAAAAAAAAAAAAACAAAAACTAGTTGAAAAAAAAATAGTTCACATAACCTAGGATTCAAGTTCCTCACTTTAACAGATGACAAAGAATCAGAGAAACAAATCCCGTGTAAATGAAACTGGGGTTGAGGATCAGGCTAAGAGCCGATCCGGAGAATACCAGACAGACGCAGCGTGTGACAAAACTGGCAAAATCTTGAAGTTTTGCAGTGATATCACTACACTTCAAAATTTATTTTTTTGCTCTACCTTTCCTTCTTAAAGGATGAAGGCAGTTGGGAAAAGACCTGAATATCAGGAAAATATCCTGGTTGACTGAAGAGGACTTCAACACACATTTAAAAATAAAAACAAACTTTTTAGCATAATACCAAGGCCACACAATCTGAGAGGACCCAGGTCTACCACCTACTACAACCATCAGCAGTTTTCCACTTGGGTCTCTATAATACATTTCAGTCACAAAAGACAGGCTTGCCATTTTACAAGCAGACCGCTGATGTTATCAGTGCATACCCTGGCTCATATTGCTCTCCATACTTCAAATTGTCTTTACTTCCTCTTTGTCTTACAATTGTCTTCCTCTAGTCTTACAATTGAGGTCCACATCCTATCTATCACCTTTTCTCTGACTTCATTTTAGAATCTGGTCTCCAGTACTATTCAGGACTAATACATCGTCTATACTTATAACAGTACAGTTTAATCTATAGAGGGAGCTCCTGTAAACTACCAGGTCCCAAAGGGGAAAGACCCTAAGTAATGTGCATATCTTCTCTTAGTGCTTTACTTTACACAGAAGATGGGCCGAAACAATAAAAGACAATAAAACACAGGGTCTTAAAAAAAAAAAAACAACAGGGCTTAACTAAACATATAGCTCTAAAATGGTAAACCGAAGATAATGAAAAACATGCCTATTTTAAAATTAATTAGAGAAAAATAAAATAAAATAAAATTAATTAGAGGTGCCAAAGCTACAAAACTCAGAACTGGAAAAAGAATGAACAGATTCAAGGTGGAAGGGTCATCACTAATGAAGAATATTCACCTCATTTCTTCTACTTTCCAAACATGGCCTGTGACACAGCCATCACGAAAAGAAAGCTAACAGGGAGTAACCAGACAAGCCAGCTCTCCAGGCTGGTCATCTTATCGTTATTAGGCAGGGCAATAAAAATAGCTCTGCTTCTAGAAAAGCACAGCAACGTGATGCAATGTGGCAAAAACAAATTGTTTTCTGTTCAAGAGATCAGCTACCACCATCATGTTAACATCGCTATGTAAGTATTAAAACTTCTATAATTGGCAAAATGTTAAATCTCTATAGCAACAGCTCACCTGTCTCTGTCAGGGAGTAATAAATATACTACGGAATTTTAAGCTACTTAGGTTAGGGAAATTGGATGGAATAATCATGACTGATCAGTTCTTAGCTTTAGAGAACTGTTTTAAGAAAAACCTTTCCATTAAGTGAAGTTTCTCTCTGAAGTTCAGAGCCACGGTATTTCATACTTTATTGTATAAAACGTCAGTGAAAGTGAAGGGAAATAGAAGATAGAACTAAGGAAATAGGAATTTGTGCTCATAGTTCTGTAATTATTTACTCACAGTGTGTCTCTCTTCCTGAGCCCACCTTGAACTCCGAGTTTCAAGATGGAAAAGAAAGCACCTTTTATCCTAGGCATCTAATATAAAAAAGGGACTCCTCTTGGCGTCATTATCACACGGGCATCCTGCTGGTTGTGCTTTGTTCCGTATCATGACACCAGCCTGCTCTTGGTGGGGTCGACACTGACCCAGCTGAAGGAGCCTGCTGTATACACCAGACCCGGAATCAGTGCTGGAGCACAGTGGCTCCCCTCTGCTGAGCAGGAAAGAAGACAGCATAAACTCTATGGGAGTACTTAGGAGGCATTTTGTGGAGTAGCCTTAGTGGTGGTAAATGTCTTACCTTTACCATAAAGTGAAAACCAAACAAGCAAAATGAAAAGTCAAAGGAACCTTTTTAGTTATTATTTAACAAAACCCTTTAACATTTTACCTGAAATAGAGGAAAAGATCTGATTTAAAGTGAAAAGCCACAGGCACAGGATCAATTAGAGACAGTCCAGCAATTTCAAAACGAGTTAATTCTGAAGGACGCCCACAGTTGAGAGCTACTGAATTAAACAAAAATCTACCCAATATATCAAAGATGAAGTTCACCAAAACAAAACAAGAAACAGGATTTGTACAACTTAACACTAGAAAGAGAAATCAAGTTCTCCCTTGTTGAGATGGTAGACGCTTTAGATTCAGTTTAATAGAAGAAAAGCCTGAAACAGGGATTTCTTATAAACTGAGAGAGTACCCTCAGGAGAAAGCGGTAGGAGAGGGAAGGGAGGTAAAACTGGGTTTAGCTGAGGCCAGCCTCTGCCTCTTCCCTGGGGAAGCTATGGAGCCCAACTGCAGCCCTGAGTCAGTGCCACCAAGAGGTAAGGGGGCCGGGTTACTGCAACCCTTGAAAAGCAGTCATTAGCTGAGTGACACACTGGCTGGTTAAGGGAATCCAGAAAGGGCACCAGCAGCATCTACTACAGAAGGTTCCACTGTGTAACAAAATGCATACCAGATTGGTGTAGGCATGTAATTGTCAACAAAACTGACTCGAAGCAAAAACACCATTAGTAGAAATAAAATGACAGAAATTTTAATTCACCAAGATTTATCAATATTAAATATTAAACTTGTTCCCATCTAACAACACAGATATTCAAAAACACATAAAAGTGATAGTAATGAGGAGAAATAGATGAATCCAACTTCACAGGGGCATGTTGTTGTAAACCTTCTGCCAGAAACTGACACATCAAGACAAAAATCAGCAAGTACACACAAGCTTTTAATTCAATATACAAGAACTACTAGACTACACTGGAAAGTATCGTGGTACACTGGAGAAGACACTTTCTCTTCCAGCATTCACAAAACTTTCTTTTTAAAATAAATGTATACTAGGAAATGTCTCATATTTTTAAAATTATTATGCATTCCACATTTATGAACCATGAACAAATTAGAAATAAAAACCTGAATTTTTTAATGTATTAGGAAATTTGAAAACACTACAAATAACCCATAGATTAAACCATAATAATAATGAAAAAAAAAAACTTAGAACTGAATACCAAAAAAATTACACAGCAAGGTTTGTGGAATATACCTAAAAAGAGAATTTAAGCAATGTCCCTAGTCTTAAGTGCTTATATTAGGAAAAGAAGAATAAAATTAATTGGTTAACATATATCTTAGATTAAAATAAATTTCAGTAAAATCAAAGGAAGGAAAATAAACTCATAAACAAAAATAAAGTACAAGGAAACAGACGAATAGATCAGCAAAGTAAAAGTCCTCTTTGAGGACTAATAAAGTTAACAGGGGCTTCTCCGGTGGCTCAGTGCTACAGAACCTGCCTGCCAATGTGGGAGACACAGGTTCGATCCCTAGGATGGGAAAATCCCTGGAGAAGGAAATGGGAACTCACTCCAGTATTCCTGCCTAGAAAGTCCCATGGACAGAGGAGCCTGATGGGCTACAGTCCATGGGGTCACCAGTCAGACATGATATAGCAACTAAAAAACAAAGTTAACAAACCTCTGGGAAGATTGTTCAAAAAAGAAGAGAAGGAATAAATGAACAATTTTAGGAAGGAAAAAGAAAAATATCACAAATGCAGGAGAGAAAAAAAAGATTATGACGACAACAAATTTGAAGAGCAGATGAGAAAGATCAATTCCTAAAACAATATATATAACAAAAACTGATTCAAAGTATGATAAATAGAAAACCTCAACAGTATGAAATCAGTTAAAGAAGCTGAAAGTTATTTTTAAATCTTCCAAACACATACACACATACAGACACACCCCACAAAGGGTTTTATAGTATTCTACCAAATATTTAAGGTACTGATCTAACACAAACTCTAGAAATTAGAAAAAGAATGCTTTCCAACTCATTTTATGAGACTAATATAAGTATAATGTATATAAGTGTAATGTAGTAGGTTAGAGGCCACGATCCACACTGGACTACCAGAAAGTGAAAGTGAAGTCGTTCAGTCTTGACTCTTTGTGACCCATGGACTGTAGCCTACCAGAATCCTCCGTCCATGGGATTTTCCAGGCAAGAGTACTGGAGTGGGCTGCCGTTTCCTTCTCCAGGGGATCTTCCCAACCCAGGGATCAAACCTGAGTCTTCCACATTCAATCTTAATATCTGTATCAATTAATATCTATGTGACCGTGGGCAAGTTTCTTGTTTTACTTCAGTTTCCTCACATGTAAGTTGGGAATAACAGAATTAACTACTTATGGATTTGCTAATATATAAAATGTTAAAACAGTGCCTGGAATGCTGTACCTTAGGTATTTGCTAGTCATTACTATATAATTACTGGTAATATACCCCGATATCAAAACCAGACAAGATAGTAGTGAAAAATTATAAGTTCAACAACCTGGTTCAAGTTCCAGTATATTAACTGTGAATAACTGCATAAAGCACAAATTTGCTGCTAGCTCTTCAGTCTACAAATTACTACATGAATAACAGTTTGTGCGTCAAGATTAGTGACCTATCACGTCACAAAGCCCGTTAGTGACTTGTGACTGAGCATCTGTTATTCAGTTCAAGCATAAACGTGTGTTGCCTCGTCTACCAGTGATAAACCCATGTGACGTTTTACAAAAAAGGTAGCTTTAAAAGGGAACTGGTCAAAATGAAAGTGTAGCAAAGAACTAAAGAAGAGTAACATTGGAAGTGAAATTCAAATTGAATGTGAATGGCGTTACAGAAGCAACAGCTTCACTGTGGGAATGCAGACTCTACAGCCACTCCAGAGTCGGTACATGCAGTCAGAGGAACTCAGTAAAGGTGAGTTCATCTATGTATTTTGGTGAAAAAGATGAGGATGTCCAAGAGGAAGTGACACAGGCAAGATATTTCACATTAAAACAATTCTCAAAGGCACACTGTGACATTGAAAACACAAAGCAAACAATGTGGGAAGCTGAGCCAAACTTAGAAACCAGGATGACAATTTGCCAAGGCAGAGAGAAGAGGCCCATTCCACGTCATATCACAAAAAGAGAACAACTCTTGATAAGCTTTTTACTATGAAAGAAAACATTTTAATTCTCAATGTTTCTAATGTTTTAAATTACACTGTACTATATATTCATTTTCCTTTTTTTTCCATTTCCCTATGCTTTTATAACAGGAAACAAGAGAAGTTTCTTAAGTTCACAATAATTTTTCACACAGATTTTTTTTTTTGCCTGTTGCATGGCACACAGGGATCTTGGTTTCCTAACCAGGTGCCCCATCTAGCGGAAGGGCAGAATCTTAACCACTTGGACCACCGGGGAAGTCCCTCCCATTGATTATTAATACTTTGCACAGTTTCACCCTGCATGGCCATTTTTATAGTCTTGAACTACTGTGCTAAAGCAAGGTCCTCAACAACTAACTGTGCATAGCCAGAACTGCCTGTACTCCACACTGCCATTACAGTATGAAAGCTTCAGAAGACAATAAAGAAATGAGAGTGTCTCTGTTACATTAAATTTTACTTATGGACACAAACTCAAATGTGTTCACTTGTCATGAAATATTTTTCTTTTAATTTTCTGTCAATTATTTTTAAATGTAGAAGCCATTCTTAGCTCAGGGATTATATTAAAATAGGCAAAGCAAACTTCCTGGTGGTCCAATGGTTAAGATTCTCCTGCCAACACAGAGGACACAGGTTTGATCCCTGGATTGGAAAGATTTCACATGCCTCAGAGCAATGAAGCCTGTTGCCCAGTCCAAGCTCGCTCTGCTTACCGCACAACAGGCCAATGAATCTAAGAGACAAGTTGTTCAGGCAAGGAATATGATTTTATTCAGAAAGCAGACTGCTTAAGAAGATGGCAGACTAATGTCTCAAAACAACCATCTTTTATAAACCAGCCAGGTTCTTTTATAAACCCAGAGATAGAAACAATGAGGAACTAAAGTCAAAAGCCAGAAAAGAGATGGTGAGGCAGTGAGGAAGGTCACAAAAATCACTAACCATAAAAGGCTAAAAATGATAACCTGGATAATATCAAAGGCAAGAATTTATATCCACCCAAATATACCATTAAGAAAGTGAAAGCAAACCAGAGCTGACAATATCCACAGTATGTAAAAAGAAAGCACCCATATATGGGATATATAAAGATTTTCTACAAATGAAAAGCACAACAAAATAGAACAGCTAACTAGTTGACTCATTGGAGAAGACTTTGATGCTGGGAGGGACTGGGGGCAGGAGAAGGGGATGACCGAGGATGAGATGGCTGGATGGCATCACTGACTCAATGGACGCAACTCTGAGTGAACTCTGGGAGTTGGTGATGGACAGGGAGGCCTGGCGTGCTGCGATTCATGGGGTCGAAAAGAGTCGGACACAACTGAGCGACTGAACTGAACTGAATCCAAAAATTCAATACAAAAAAAAAAAAGTGCTTACTTTCACTAATCAACAGGGACAGGTAACTTAAAAACTATTCTGAGATTCAGTAAATACCTGCCAGAGTTGCTAAAATGAAAAAGTCAGACAATATCAAGCATTAGGAAGAATGAGCAGCAACTGGACCTCCCCTGCACTGCTATAAATTGATACAATCATTTTAAACACCAGCATGTCATTGTTTATAAGAATTTGTATACACCCTTAGACCCAGGCTTTCTAGTTCTAGACTTGTATCTTAGATAAGCTCATGGATCCATGTTCAAGAATGTCAAAGCAATATTATTCACAATAGCAATAACATCATAACAACCCAAATATACATCAACAGATACAGAGAATAAAATAAATACAGCACTGAAAATGAATTAATTAGAGAAATACACATCAACATGGATGAATTTCAACACAGTGTTAACAGAGTCCTACATCTGTACACAAACATTAAACACAACAAAAGGCACAAATTCAGAACAGTGATACTCTGGTGGGAAAAAAAATTAAAAGGGAAGAAACAAGAGATTTAGAAAAGTACAATTTTGTAAGCTGGCTGGTAGAGGCATAAATGTTTACCTTTTTATTATCTTTAAACGTTGTACATTTTACACACCAAAAGGTATATATAATGTATCACAGCATAAAAGGGGGATGCAGAAGACAGAGATGATGGAGGGAGTAGAAAGACAGGACAGAAGGGGAAAAGGAGAAAGAAAGAAAATTCCCCCAAACAATATCTACCAAGTTACGAGAAACAGCAGCAACTAGAATGCTAGAAATGCTAGGATGCAAGAAAGCAATGGGGAGATGGCTTTAAAAGTGAGAAGTTATTTTGAACCTAGAGTTTTATACTCAACCCATTTATGGAATCAGAACCAGAGCAGGAAATTCAAACATGCAATAAATTTTTTAAAAAAAGTTTATTTTCCAGACATCCTTCCTAAAAATGAACTTTCGGCACAGAGTCTAGGAAAAATGACAAATGAACGCAGCATCCGAGGAAAGCCACAGTATCCGAATAATAGTACAATTAACCTGTGAGACATGAAAAGAAATCCCAGGACAATGGTTATGCCTAGAACATGGAAACAACTCTGTCTAAAATCAATCTTTCCAAAAACAGTATAATTTTTAAAGGCTAAAAGACTTAGATATATGGTACATATTCTTCTGCCTTCAAGGGAAAAAAAGGCCAACTGCAGTGGGGGTTGAGGGGTAATTTATCAGAGGGAGAACTATACAAGAGAAGTATTGATTCAAATTATTTCAAACTGAACTGTGGCATTATTTTGAGCTAATTATACGTTTTAAAGAGCTTCCCTGGAGGCTCAGATGATAAAACGTCTGCCCGAAATGCGGGAGACCAGAGTTCAATCCCTGGGTTGTGAAGATCCCTTGGAGAAGGAAATGGCAACCCATTCCAGTACTCTTGCCTGGAAAATTCCATGGACTAAGGAGCCTGATAGGCTACAGTCCATGGGGTTGCAAAGAGTCAAACGTGACTGAGCGACTTCACTTTCAAACATTTTAAGGGAAAATTGTATTTAATACTTAGGCTTAAAACATTCTCATAAGATTTACTAACAGAGGACATATTTATGAGGAAAGATACATTTTGCCCTTAAGTACAAAAGTGAATGGGGGTTTCCCAAGGTGGCTCAGTGGTAAGGAATCCACCTGCCAATGCAGGAGACTCAGGGGATGCCAGTTCAATCCCTGGGTTGGAAAGGGCAACCCACTCCAGTATTACTGCCTGGAAAATTCCAGACACAGGAGTTTGGCGAGCTATAGTCCATGAGGTCGCAAAGAGTTGGACAGGACTGAGTGACTGAGAATGTACAGAAGCGTATATGTAATGGATCACGGAAAGAAGGGGGTGGGATAACTATAACAGCAGCTGAAATGAAAGCTGAAAGGCTTCTGCTGACTCTCTAAGTTTAATCTCAAGTGGGCAGAAGGCAAAGAGAACTTTGCCTCCTCGCTGGAATGTGCTTCTCTATTGGTCTGCAAGCCTGCATGTGCTGACCTTTAAAAAAACGGGATAAGGTTTCTCTGTTTTCCCTTCTGCTGGTGGGCTGACAGACTGACCATGAGTGGACAATGACTTGGTGGCTCTGGGGCTGACAATGTTCAATATTCTGGTGTATTTCTTGAATAAGCAATGGGAGATGTTTGCCATAGATGCATTTTTTAATCCTTCAAAAATAAACAAGGCATAATGAAGTTTTCAAGAAGTTTAAACCAGTAATGAAATTATAAAAGAAAATAACATGATATAACCATCCTGGGGTAAAAAAAACAAAAAAACAACAAATGTCTTAAATATATCAAATACCAAAGAGTTTATAAACTACAAGAACAAAGACTTTCAAACTAAATTTCTTCTAAGAAATCTGGAAGTAAATTCTGAATGACCAAAGGTACAAAAATAACATGCAATAAGAGAAACATTTCTGTGGTACAGAATCCAAGAATGCACAAACTGAATGGGAGTATGAGATGCTCAATGCTCAACCAATCTGCTTTCTTCTTCCTGGGCACTCAGAACTAACATCTCCCACCTCCACTAAAGTGACAAGGTAGACTATGTGACTGCGTTCTAGCTAGCAAGATTCCAGCTAAAGTAATATTTGTTGTTGTTCAGTTGCTAAGTCCTGTCCGACTCTATGCAACTGCATGTACTACAACAAGCTAGGTCTCCCCGTCCCTCACTATCTCCCAGAGTTTGCCCAAGTTAATGTCCACTGAATCAGTGATACTATCCAACTATCTCATCCTCTGCAATCATCTTCTCCTTTTGCCTTGGATCTTTCCCAGCATCAGGGTTTTTTCCAATGACTCTGCTCTATGCATCGGTAGACAAAGTATCTGGAGCTTCAGCTTCAGCATCAGTCCTTCCGAGGAATATTCACGGTTGATTTCCTTTAGGACTGACTGGTTTGATCTCTTTGCTATCCAATAGACTCTTAACAATCATCTCCAGGACCACAACTTGAAAGCATCAGTTCAACTGGCACTCAGTCTTCCTTATGGTCCAACTCTCACATCTTGTACATACAAATGGAAAAACTATAGCTTTGACTATACGCACCTTTGTAAGCAAAATGATGTCTTTGCTTTTGAAAATGCTAAGTCTGCCATAGTTTTGTTTTCAAGGAGCAAGTGTCTTTTAATTTGATGGATGCAGTCACTGTCTGCAGTGATTTTGGAGTCCAAGAAAACAAAGTCTGTCACTGTTTTCACTTTTTCCCCTTCTACTTGCCATGAAGTGATGGGATCAGATGCCATATCTTTGTTTTTTTCAATGTTGAGTTTTAAGCCAACTTTTTCACTGTCCTCTTTCACCCTCATCAAGAGGCTCGTTAGTTCCTTTTTGCTTTCTGCCATTAGGGTGGTGTCATCTGCATATCTGAAGTTGTTGATATTTCTCCCAGCAATCTTGATTTCAGTTTGTGATTCATCCAGCCCAGCATTTCACATGATGTATTCCACATGTAAGTTAAATAAGCAGGGTGACAATATACAGCCTTGACATACTTCTTTCCCAATTTTGAAGAGGTGAGTTGTTCCATGTCTGCTTCTAACTGTTGCTTCTTGACCTGCATATAGATTTCTCAGGAGGCAAGTCAGGTGGTCTGGTATTCCCATCTCTTAAAGAATTTTCCACAGTTTGCTGTGATCCACAGTTTGCTGTGATCCATAGTCAAAGGCATTGGCATAATCAATAAAGCAGAAGTAGATGTTTTTCTGGTATTCTCTTGTTTTTTTGATGATCCAATGGATATTGGCAATTTGATCTCTGGTTCCTCTGCCTTTTCTAAATCCAGCTTGAACATCTGGAAGGTCACAGTTCATATACTGTTGAAGCTTGGCTTAGAGAATTTTGAGCATTACTTTGCTAGCGTGTGAGATGAGTGCAATTGTGCAGTAGTTTGAGCATGACCTTTTCCAGTCCTGTGGCCACTGCTGAGTTTTCCAAATTTGCTGGCATATTGTGTGCAGCACTTTCACATTATCATCTTTTAGGATCTGAAACAGCTCAACTGGAATTCCATCACCTCCACTAGCTTTGTTTCGTAGTGAGGCTTTCTAAGGCCCACTTGACTTCACATTCCAGGATGTCTGGCTCTGGGTCAGTGACCACACCATCACGGTTATCTGGGTCATGAAGATCTTTTTGTATAGTCCTTCTGTGTATTCTTGCCACCTCTTCTTAACATCTTCTGCTTCTGTTAGGTCCATACCATTTGTCTTTTATTGAGCCCCTCTTTGCGTGAAATGTTCCCTTGGTATCTCTAATTTTCTTAACGAGATCTCTAGTCTTTCCCATTCTGTTATTTTCCTCTATTTTTTTGCATTGATCACTAAGGAAAGCTTTCTTATCTCTCCTTGCTATTCTTTGGAACTCTGCATTCAAATAGGTATATCTTTCCTTTTCTCCTTTGCCTTTAGCTTCTCTTCTTTTCTCAGCTATTTGTAAGGCCTCCTCAGACAACCATTTTGCCTTTTTTGCATTTCTTTTTCTTAGGGATGGTCTTGATCATTGCCTCCTGTATAATGCCATGAACTTCCATCCATAGTTCTTCAGGCAGTCTGTCTACCAGATCTAATCCCTTGAAACTATTTGTTGGAGTATGTCAAGGCTGTATATTGTTAGCCTGCTTATTTAACTTATATGTAGAGTACTTCATGGGAAATGCCGGGCTGGATGAAGCACAAGGCGGAATCAAGATTGCCAGGAGAAATATCAACAACCTCAGATGCACAGATGACACCACCTTTATGGCAGAAAGCAAAGAAGAACTAAAGACCCTCTAGATGAAAGTGAAAGAGGAGAGTGAAAAAGCTCATTTAAAACTCAACATTCAAAAAACAAACATCATGGCCTCTGGTTCCATCACTTCATGGCAAATATATGGGGAAACAATGCAAACACTGACAAACTTTATTTGGGGGGCTTCAAAATCACTACAGATGGTGACTATAACCATGAAATTAAAAGCCGCTTGCTCCTTGGAAGAAAAGCTATGACCAACCTAGACAGTGTATTAAAAAGCAGAGACATTACTCTGCCAACAGAGGTCTGTCTAGTCAAAGCTATGATTTTCCCAATAGTCATGTATGGATGTTAGAGTTGGACCATAAAGAAAGCTGAGCACCAAAGAATTGATGCTTTTGAACTGAGGTGTTGGAGAAGGCTCTTGACAGTTCCTTGGACTGCAAGGAGATCCAACAAGTCCATCCTAAAGGAAATCAGTCCTGAATATTCATTGGAAGGACTGATACTGAAGGTGAAACTCCAATACTTCGGCCACCTGATGCAAAGAACTGACTCACTGGAAAAGACCCTGATGCTGGGAAAGACTGAAGGCAGGAAGAGAAGTGGATGACAGAGGATGAGATGGTTGGATGGCATTACCAACTCAATGGACATGAGCTTGAGCAAGTTCCAGGAGTTGATGATGGACACGGAAGCCTGGCATGCTGCAGTCCATGCGACTGCAAAGAGTTGGACATGACTGAGCAACTGAACTGAACTGAAAGTACTGAAATGCTAGATATATTATAGTGAAGTGAAATCACTCAGTTGTGTCCAGCTCTTTTTGACCCCGTGGACTGTAGCCTACCAGGCTTCTCTGTCCATGGGATTCTCTAGGCAAGAATACTGGAGTGGGTTACCATTTCCTTCTCCAGGGGATCTTCCCTACCCAGGGATCGAACCTGGGGTCTCCTGCATTGGAGGCAGAAGCTTTAACCTCTGAGCCACCAGGCATTAATTAACCTAATACAGGGATTTTATTAATAGATATCAAAAATCTCAGAGGTATCCATCCCAAATACTATGATTGACACTAGCTCTCACATCTGACCTGTATCTTTAAAAATACTGCAGAATTATCTAAAACTCTGTATACCACAACAGACAAATAAATTACATAAATTTTACCTAATTTGTTACTCTTATTATCTCCTTATTTTCTGTGAAGTAATTTTAATGTATTATGTGAAAATAGTATTTGTGGTCTTTTCTATGAAGAGTAACTAACATGGGCACTAGGTCCATGGTCAAATACATAGCTTCAGGTTATGTGTTTATTTCTACAAGAAAACAAAATAAAGCTTTTAATAGTATCTCAAGTCAAATTTTCTTTAAAAAACAAAATACCAAAATTTGATACAATGAGTAAAAACTAGATGTCTTAAGTTTGTAAAACTTCACAGGATATTAAGTTTAAATACTGTACTCCTGTAGTTTTATAAAATTATATACACGTTACTGACGTTTTCAAAAGCACTAAATGTAGACCATTTATGATTTTCATTATCAAACTTAATTTTAAGCTTCCCAGATTGCTCGTTTGTCATATGAAAATTTTGGGAAATGTCCAACAACTTCGTTAAAGTGAAGATTTAATTCCCGATAGACAGTGATGTTGGTTTAGCTGCTAAGTCATGTCTAACTCTTGTGACCACATGGATTGTAGCCCACCAGGCTCCTTTGTCCATGTGCATTACTAGGCAAGAATGCTGGAGTGCCTTGCCATTTCCTTCTCCATCAAGTCAAATTTAAAATAATTCACCACTGGCAGATCATCTGGAATCTTTTTACCTCTGCCATAAACTAGATATAAGATCTTGGGCAAATCACCTCACTTTATTTATAAAAAGAATTATCCAGAAGTCCTTTTTAAGTCTACCATGATCTCATTCTATTCAGGTCAACAAAATGTATTGAATATTTATTAAGTGGAATCACATAAAATTACTGATATTTGTTTTTAACATAGAAAACCTTCATTTTTGTGAGGCTTGACCTATACTAAGTGCTACCCACTGTGTTTAAAATATACTAATTGTTTTATGCATGTACACCAATGTACTTCCTTAGGGGGAAAAAAAAAACACTATTATGCTGATTTAGGGGCTCCTGGACATGGAGCAACAGATTGGTCCCAAATAGGAAAAGGAATACGTCAAGGCTGTATATTA
Organism: Ovis canadensis; assembly: GCF_042477335.2. Taxonomy (NCBI): domain Eukaryota; kingdom Metazoa; phylum Chordata; class Mammalia; order Artiodactyla; family Bovidae; genus Ovis; species Ovis canadensis. Next base: position 66,412,194 of record NC_091263.1, on the reverse strand, counting down.
TCACGCTGCTTATTTAACTTCTATACAGAGTACATCATGAGAAACGTTGGGCTGGAAGAAGCACAAGCTGGAATCAAGATTGCCGTGAGAAATATCAATAACCTCCGATATGCAGATGACACCACCCTTATGGCAGAAAATGAAGAGGAACTAAAAAGCCTCTTGATGAAAGTGAAAGAGGAGAGTGAAAAAGTTGGCTTAAAGCTCAGCATTCAGAAAACGAAGGTCATGGCATCTGGTCCCATCACTTCATGGGAAATACATGGAGAAACAGTGGAAACAGTGTCAGACTTTATTTTGGGGGGCTCCAAAATCACTGCAGATTGTGATTGCAGCCATGAAATTAAAAGACGCTTACTTCTTGGAAGAAAAGTTATGACCAACCTAGATAGTACATTCAAAAGCAGAGACATTACTTTGCCGACTAAGGCCCGTCTAGTCAAGGGTGTGGTTTTTCTAGTGGTCATGTATGGATGTGAGAGTTGGACTGTGAAGAAAGCTTAGTGTGGAAGAAGAATTGATGCTTTTGAACTGTGGTGTTGGAGAAGACTTTTGAGAGTCCTTTGGACTGCAAGGAGATCCAACCAGTCCATTCTAAAGGAGATCAGTCCTGGGTGTTCATTGGAAGGAATGATGTTAAAGCTGAAACTTCAATACTTTGGCCACCTCATGCGAAGAGTTGACTCACTGGAAAAGATTCTGATGCTGGGAGGGATTGGGGGCAGGAGGAGAAGGGGACAACCAAGGGTGAGATGGCTAGATGGCATCACTGACTCGATGGACGTGAATCTGAGTGAACTCCGGGAGTTGGTGATGGACAGGGAGGCCTGGCGTGCTGTGATTCATGGGGTCGCAAAGAGTCGGACATGACTGAGCGATTGAACTGAACTGACTGAACTGACTGCTGTCATTAGAGCTAAAGAGCAAAGTCTACACATGTGAAAAGAAAAACCTCTTATATATTCTCTTCTGAATTCTTATAGCTTCTGCTATTTACAAAGAAGCTACATAATTTTCATTAATTAGTATACTGCATTAGAATACTAATTCAAATGTTTTGGCCAAAATTGCTTCAGTAACTGTATAAACATAAATCCCACTTGTCTGTTACTCCACTAGTTTAGACTTTTACTTAAAATTTAGGGTTAAGTTTGTCTGGTGAAGTTCACAGAAGATTAATTTACCTGTAAATAACCATTTACAGGTAAATCATGAATGCTCATTTACACCCAATCAAATCAATGCTGCTGCTGCTGCTAAGTCGCTTCAGTGTCTGACTCTGTGCGACCCCATAGACGGCAGCCCATCAGGCTCCCCCGTCCCTGGGATTCTCCAGGCAAGAACACTGGAGTGGGTTGCCATTTCCTTCTCTAATGAAAGGAAGTCAACTTTTCCTTCTCTAACGCATGAAAGTGAAAAGTGAAAGGGAAGTCAACTTTTCGCGATCCCATGGACTGCAGCCTACCAGGCTCCTCTGTCCATGGGATTTTGCAGCCAAGAGTACTGGAGTGGGGTGACATCACCTTCTCCAAATCAAATCAAAGGGGTCTCTAAAAACTTCGGCAATCTATACAAAATAGGAATTTAGACTAGGCCATCAGAATAGAAGTATGTTTGTTACCAAATTACCTAACAATAAGATACTTTATTCCAAAGACAATGCCCAGAGCCAAATGAACATATTGTTATAAAAATGCTACAGCTGATCTATCAAGTGAATATTATTATTCTCAGAGTACATGAAAAATTTATATTTCCTTTGTCTTTAAAAAAGAATCTAAATCTTCCTTCCTGATAAAAAGCAGTCTGAGGTCAAAAGAGAAGGTAACAATAGTCTTTTCTTATCTCTGTAGACTAAATTCCAGAATTTAGTTTTTCAGATTTCAATATTGCTGTTAATGAGGATGTCATTATGCAATTTTAAGCAGTGAACATCAAATACATAATTACTCCAAACTGCCACCATCTGATTAGCTTTAACTAATGAAACAAATCAAACTAAAGAAATTATACTATGTTCTTCATAACTAAGAAAACACTGTCCACTGTCAGTTTTACCATAGCCCCCAAAAGGCCCACGCACCAATACAGCTATCAATACAGGTTTTCTCATTAGAATCAATTTATCTGAAGAAAGAGAAACATTAACATGTATCATTACATGTGCACAACTGCCAGATACCGACTGGAGGCAGCAAGGAAAGCAGGCAAGAATCCTCTGTAGTCTACGTGTGTGCATGCTAAGTTGCTTCAGTTGTGCCCAACTCTAGCCTATGGACTGTAGCCCATCAGGTTCCTCTGTCCATGGGATTTTCCAGGCACCACCTGGGAAGCCCCTGTAGTCTATAAGAAACTACTTTTGGAGAAAACATTAACGATCCCTCTATTCCTAAACTGCTTATACTGATAAACCTGTACGGTCATTGTAGAGTTCAAGTGAAATACATGCATAAAAACATAAAGAGTAAAAGGGAATTCTTAAATTATCAAGCTTACTCTCATACTGTACAACTAGTGAGATCCAAAGAGGATTCCCTCTGCCCAAAGGCATCCAGCTAATTAATGGGAAAGCGACACTCAGAACCAAGGTCTTACAACTGCACCCAGCCTGAAATTCTCTCCCCAGGGAGCATACTCAATGAACCTGTAAGAGATGCCCTAGTTCAGGGGTCATAAAGCAGTTATCCTAGGTCTAACAGGACCCCTTGTGCAGTGACCTACAGAGTGTTTTGGAAAAATTTGTGCCAACATCTCAGAAATCAGAAATTTGTGAATGAAGACACAGATCTATAGCTTCTTTCAAAAGTCAGATCAGACTACTAAACATTCCCACTCAGCAATAATACACAGGAGCTGAGAAGCAACTGCCTTTAGAAGACACCCACTCAAACAGTATTGCAGCATAAGCTTCTTCTATTCACTTTAACTGCCAGGTTGCTCTGAGAGTCTGACTCCTACTCTAGAGTTATTTAAAGCATCATCAATTCTAAACAGCTCCTAACAGTAACAGAATTTCTGCTGTGTTTTAGCAGCTGGGTGTAAGTAAATTACTTACTACATAGGCAAGATGGAAGACGGAGAGGAAAAAAAACACACATAGCATGAAAATGGTGGCAGTTTCTTTAGCGCATATAGCCCAAAGTGTCTTACTTTCCTGGAAGTAAGAATTACTAACTCCTCTTTCAAGAGTTTTAGTCAATGACAGGAAAAGCTGTGTCCTGATACTGCTGCTTTAAGGAAAGAGCAATAATGGTTACTCATATTTCCTAAGGCAGTAATAGTTTTTTTTTTTTAATACAAAGGCTTTCAATTTTATTTTATTTTTAACAAACATACATGGGACTCGATAAAGGTTACTAACTGAATGAGCTCTAACAGACAGGTTCTCTGTGGCTTTGACACACTCAGCTTCTAAATGATCAGCTAGCTAGTTAGGACTGTACACTTGGTACTTTTTGCGGTTGTTCAGTCATTCAATCATGTCCAGCTCTTTGCCACCTCATGGACTGTAGCCCACAAAGCTCCTCTGTCCATGGGATTTCCTAGGCAAGATTATGGGAGTGGGTTGCCATTTCCTTCTCCCTAAGGCAGTAATAGTTTTAAATTCTATATATTATTGCTACAAACCACTAGTTTAATGGCATTCTATATGATACATATTTTAAGATTTAGTACTATATTGAAAAAGGAGGTGGCAGAAAAGAGAGTAGAATGGGAGAAAGAGGTCTATAAATAAGAAACAAGCCTAAATTTTCCCTCATAAATAGGACATTTCCATTCCATTCAAACACAGATAAAGTTTAATTAAAATCCTCAGGGGCATTCCAGAAGTAACCAAACAACAAGCACACGTAGTATACAGGACTTGGTTTCTAATATTTTCTCTTACACAGGAAAACGGGCTCCTTGGAGAAATGACTAATTCTAGGATCAGGACAGAAATTGCACCAGCAAAGTCTGGGACATCTTGTAATGCCAGAAAGGTAGGAAATGCTATTAAAATAGTAATTAATTAATTAATGAAGCAATGTGAAAGGAACACATGGGTTAACTAAAAGCTGAAATAATTTGAGCAACAAAATACTGCATTGGATTGTAACTCAAAACACAAGCATTCATGAATTCATACAGATATAAATAAATGATGATTGAATAAATTAGTGAAAGAGAACAAAATTCTTCTACCACGAAGAATTCCAAAGCATTAGTCTAGACTTTTCAGCTTCGAGGTTGTAGAACTTAACCCTGATTGCTTAAGTGTGGTGGGTCACACAGGGACCTCCTTCCAGAAAAGTACAGCATGAAAATGGAGACAAAAGAGAAGCCTACTCTTGATCTCCTGATACCTAAATCAGGAGATCAAGAGTAACTAACAGCGATGAGTCATGCTGATAGTATGTACCTTTGATACATGATAAGAATGGCATTTTACCTCTATAACCTTCCTCTTGAAAATATAAGCAGTCAAAACATAAAAAAAAAATCAGATAAATCCAGCTGAAGGCATCTACAAAATAACAGACCAGTACACTGCATAAATGTCAAGGTCATGTAAAAAGGTCATAAAAAATTAGGCCTGAGAAACTGTCCCAGCCAAGAGAAGCCTAACAACTAAATGTAATATGGTATCCTGGATAAGACCCAGAAGAGAAAAGGTTTGTTAGATTAAAAAACTAGGAAATCCAAACAATAATAATTAATAATAATGTATTAAAATGTTAATTCATTATAACAAATATACCATACTAATCTAAGATGTTAACAATAGGGAAGATCCTAACAACTTTTCTGTAAATCTAAATCTATTTACTATAGTTTACAAAATTAATTTTATAAATACTTAGATGGTCTTATTTACATAAAAATATTGATGTAATAATTATAAGCTGTCTTTATTTCTGAACATGGCCAAAACGTACACTTCCAAAGTAATCAGGGAGATTGCTCTATGGCTCTAAGCAATCAAGCACTTGAATGGCTAATGCCATTTCAGTATTTTACATTGTTTAAGCACCCAAGTCATGAACTTGGGCCATATTTACAGAAATTCTGAAATACAGAAAAAGATAAACTGCCCACAATATATCCCCTATTGTTCCCATAACAGATATTCAGGAACAGAGCTAAAGAATAGAGAAGTATAGCCCTGCATGATTCACAGTTGGCTGAATTCACAGATGTGGATATGGAGGGCTAGCTATGGAATTTAGCCCTCCAGGGGACTTTGGTATCTGAGGTGGGTCCTCGAACCAATCCCTGGTGAATACAGAGGGACAACTGTATATGATATCCATCTCCAACATTCCAATAACAGTATTTACTTCCAACTGAAATCTGATTGTTGTTGTTCAGTCGCTAAGTTGTGTCCAACTCTTTGTGACCCCATCGACTGCAGCATGCCAGGCTTCCCTGTCCTTCACCACCTTCTGGAGCCTGCTCAAACTCATGTCCATTGAGTCAGTAATGCCATCCAACCATCTCATCCTCTGTCATCCCCATCTCCTCCTGCCTTCAATCTTTCCCAGCATCAGAGTCTTTTCCAATGAATCGGCTCTTCGCATCAGATGGCCAAAGTATTGGAGCTTCAGCATCAGTCCTTCCAATGAATATTCAGGGTTGATTTCCTCTAGGATTGATTGGCTTGATCTCCTTGCAGTCCACGGGACTGTCAAGAGTCTTCTCCAGCACCACAATTCAAAAGCATCAAATATTCACTGCTCAGCCTTCTTCCCTGGTGGCTCAGATGGTAAAGCGTCTGCCTGCAATGCGGGAGATCTGGGTTCAATTACTGGGTTGGGAAGACCCTGGAGAAGGAAATGGCAATCCACTCCAGCACTCTTGCCTGGAAAATCCCATGGACGGAGAAGCCTGATAGGCTACAGTCCATGGGGTCGCAAAGAGTCGGACACGACTGAGCAACTTCACTTTCACTTTCAGCCTTCTTTATGGTCCAGCTCTCACATCTGCACATGACTACTGAAAAAACCTGAAAAGCCTGTGATCCATGAAGGAGATAAATCTGATCCATGACCTAAAACTGCACTCTCTCAAAATCTATAATTCCGTTGAGAAACTTCCTATGGAAAACAGTCTGTATACGTAACATCCAAGACTGTAATCACTGAAAATTAGCTGGCTCTCCATTAAAGTTTCAAATCTGAAGTTCTACCACTGATACTCTTAACTCTAACTTTGTAGCTTCACAAAGAATGACCAACTCTAATAAGGACCTATGCTGTGAAATATAGAATCCTACATTCAGAGAAACAAAATAACTTGGCAATGTATGTCTAATATTTCCAACCAAATCACAAACACACACCAAAAAAGGCATTTGAAACCAGATCGTGTGCACACACATACACAAAAAGGCATTTTAATCCAAATTCCTTATTTTATGAGAAAAGGGCTCAGGGAATTAACAAAGATACTGATCAAGGTCATTCCTAAATCTCAACTAGAACCAGGATTTCCTCTCAGTTCCATACTATTCCAAAGCAGGAAACTAGGGAAAGATAAGGGGTATTAAAATTCTGAACACTTCCCATGCTAGGTTAGGAAGCTTTAGTTTTCTCAGAGGTCAGCCTACCTACTGGAAATAGCACCAAACAGCTATTCTTTTTTAAATGGCCCTCCTGACATAGATTCTTGTCTCCTATTTAATTATCTATTCTTGGATTGTGCCACTATTCAGTATCCATGATGTGAACGTTGAAGCCCTGGTTAAAGCTCCTAAATGTTCAGTTTAATTTGATACAATCAGAAAAATGAGTGTATAATTTTCCTTCCAGTTATCCTTAATAGTTCTTTTCCTTTTGTTATTGAGATGAAATTTACAGAACATACACTTAAGCATTTTAAAGTATTCAATACTGAGGCATCAACTTTTCTCTAGTTTGAAAATGCCAAAAAATTTTAATTAGAGATGCACTAATCCAAATGCAGAAGGACTACTCTGTTCTCAATTAATTCATCACTTCTCAAGGAAGGCCTCAATCCAGGTTCCACCCTTGAGTGCGGCCTGAGACCCTTTATCATTCTAATCTCTTTCCACACGTGCCCAACCATGGTCCAGAGGTACTGTGCCAAGTACCTTTCACCTTCTTCCACATATCAAGGGTATTCTATCACACTCTCCTGCCCTGAACATAACCACAAAATCAGGCTTATTGTGTGGTTAGCTGACCCAGCAGGCTTTTGTTTCAGTAAATACTTCAACCATTGCAAACTACTTAGGAAGGAATGATCTCATCCCACTGACCCAACAGCCAACTTTATCAAAAAGCTTTTTGTTACAAGCTGTGATAACCTAGGAAACAAGATCTATTTTTACTGTCCAGGCATGGAAAAGGAAAAGAAGAAATCAAAAGGAAAAAAACAGCTCACATACTGACCATTTTTAAAAATCACTTTTTCTACAGAATTTCTCCCTTTCTTTGATAACTGACAACAACTGAGCAAAAAGAAATACTTTTAGAACTGTTCAATGCTCCAGAAAAACTTATTATGACAGGTGAAAACCAAACTTCAGGGACTTCCCTGGTGGTCCAGTGGTTAAGACTTTGCACTTCCACTGCAGGTAACACAGGTTTTAGCCCTAGGTGGGGAACTAAGATCCCACATGCCACAGAGCATGGCCAAAAAAAACAAGCAAACTTCATATTCCAGTCCAAATACTGAATCTACTTTGGGTCAATTTGTATGAATAAATAAGGATTCCTCTCCAGCATCACCTCAACATTTACTGCATGCTTGTGTTCCAGGTATTATTCCAATCACTTTACATATAACAATTCAAGGAGTATGTTGAACAATTCTAGTATGGAGGTATATTATTATTTCCATTTAAAATGAGGATACCGTGGCACTTAGAGGTTAAGTAACTTGCCTGATTTGTGGTGCTAGAGAAGACTCTTGAGGGTCCCTTGGACAGCAAGGAGATCAAATCCAACAATCCTAAAAGAAATCAACCCTGAATATTCATTGGAAGGACTCATGCTGAAGCAGAAACTCCAATAGTTTGGCCACCTGATGCAAACAGCTGACTCAGTGGAAAAGCCTCCAATGTTGGGAAAGACTGAGGGCAGGAGGAAAAGAGGGTGACAGAGGATGAGACAGTTGGATGACATTATCTACTCAATGGACATGAGTTCGAGCAACCTCCGGGAGATAGTGAAGGACAGGGAAGCCTGGCATGCTGCAGTCCCTGGGATCACAAAGTCGGTCACGACTGAGTGATTGGGGGCATTCAAAGTACATGGATGTGCCTTTTCTGTGCTTGGCTCCAAGCGGTATACTGTCACCGATGGAGCTATGGCCAAATGCGCCAACACAGGGCCATACCCAGGCTGTTTCTTGTGCTTATGTGGTCAGTGATCAGCCTCTGCTCTAAAACACTCAGGTAAAACAAAACAGATCAAGAGCACTATCTACAGTGAATCGTCCTAAATCTGTTAGTATGTATGTGAGAAACAGGTGCCTAAAGGTGGCTGATGTGAACCAAGGATTCTACAGTAGAATCCTATAAGGAATAAACTATAAGCAACCAAAGCTAGCACAACCTCTGATGGTTTGTGGCCAGGCTGTTGGACATTCTAAAGGTGAATGCCAGCCTACCTTAAGATGAAACAGAAAGATGGCTATAAAGTCAACTGAGAGATAAAGGCTAAAGTTAAATTACTGGCCTAGAGCCTGAAAAGGATTCTGAAGACAGAAGGAGACATAGAGTTGACCCTTCTGAAATGCATGAAGCTCTCTCCAGATCTCACCTAGACCACCACCCCTCACCATGTCCTGAACTCTTAATGGGTAAAAACACACCTAATGAGGACAGTGATACAAGCACTAACATGAAATAAAATCTGAAAAAGAAACAAGCAAACTACAGCAAACAAAGTTCCAAGAAAAGGAAAGAAAGAGTGTCTCCAGGAAGAGGATAGCTGTGACAAGAGCTCGAGAACCTCCCTTCACCTCCTCACACCCTAAGAGATCCCCATGCACTCTGGTGCCACACCAGAATTCATGTAGGCAGTACAAGAGTAAGAGTGGGTAAGCACATCACTACACTGAACTAGAAATAAATATAAATATGGATGATATCAATTCTTCCTCTACAATTCTAAAATAATTCTCTCTCATTAACTAAAATGACATTGTTCTTTTCCACTTTTTCAAGGCCTACCTTTACTCACTCAGTTTGTCTCTAGGAAAGCCTCCATGGCTTCCAGAGCACTCTAGCTATGAGATGTGTGTTACCAGCACACCACTAACCAACTTTATTATTTATATGTCTGTTACCTATTATGGGGTTTCCTGGTGGCTCAGTGGTAAAGAATCCGCCTGCCAATGCAAGGGACACAGGTTCGATCCTTGGATTAGGAAGATCCCCTGGAGGAGGGAATGGCAACCCAACCAGTATTCTTGCCTGAGAAGTCGCATAGACAAAGGAGCCTGACAAGCTACAGTCCATGGGGTTACAAAGAGTCAGACACAACTTAGCAACTAAACAACAATTACCCGTTATAAACTGTGAGCTCAAAAACAACAATGTTCAGTGATGGGCACCAACACTTATTGCAGTTTCATGAAAATGAAAGATACAAAATAATATAAAATATCTTGAATATTTTTCTAATTCTGATACCTTCAATTTTTTTCTCTTTTGATCACAACCCATAGGGAAAAAAATCACTTCATATAATGACCCATATATATTAGCACCCATATAGTTATATATTAGACACACATATACATATAAATGAAACATATAAATGAAGTATGTAAAATATACTGCTATCTTCTATTCCATTTTTTTAAGGTCTTGCTGTAAAATTTTCTAGTCTGGTAAAAATAATCTCTTAAGCGAAAAAGGTACACAATTAAAAGCAGTTTTCAAACTTTAATGTGGACATCCCTTGGGGAGATGATTTAAAATAGATTACAGAGTCCTATTTCCAGAATCTGATTTAGTAAGTCTGGATAGAAGCCGATGTTCTGCCTTTTGAAGTACCCCAAACCATTCTGATGTAGATGATAAAACTATACTTTGAGAAACATGCCCATACAATTTCAGATTTAATCTCAAAAGACACAGTTTCAACTCTCCTTACGCTAAAGTACAGGTTAACCAAACTATCTGCAAGAGGTTCCTGCCTTGCTAATAGACTGGTTTTCAATCTGAAAGCTGTCTGGCTCAACAATCCTTTTATAGACTTCCTCTAATACAACTTGGTAAACCACTAAAATCTAACTGTTCCTCTTAACTACAGCTATTTGCACCAAGAAAAACAAAAGAATGATATGAATGAAAGGCATTTTTGTTGCCAAGTCATTTGCTTTAGAACTGAAAGGGCTTTTCAAAACCAGTCACACTGGCCATACAAGTGGCATATGTAGTCATCAGTTTGGAACTCCTAAGTACAAGTGGCCTATAGCTCAAAAGTGCTCGGTGAATAACTCAACGTCTGACCACAAACTGCTTGAAAGCTACAATACAAGCCTCCTCCACTTGTAATTACAAGCCAATAAGAAGACCTTTGATTCCTGAAAGTTTTAAATCCAACAAGTCAATATTAAAAGAGCATCAAACACTTGCAATGAACAATCCAAAAATGAGATTAATTCCATTGACAACATCAAAAAGAACACAATAAATTTAACAAAGTACAAAACTTATACTATGAAAAATACAAAAATACAAAAAAATACAATATAGTACTATGAAAAAATACAAAAATACTAAAAAAAAAAAAAAGAAAAGAAAAGAAAGAACATGCCCCAGATTCATAGGTGGGAAGACTTAATATTGTTACGAAGGCAATATGCCTCCCAAACTCATCTACAGACTCAATGCAATCCCTATCAAAATCCCAGTTGGTTTCTTTGCAGAAATTGACAAGCTAAACAGCCAAAACAATCTTGAAATAAGAACAGCACAGTTGGAGGACTCACACTTCCTTATTTCAAAACATACTACAAAGTCACAACAAGCATTAGTACAAGCATAATATAAAGATCAATGGAACAGAATAGAAAGTTTGAAAATAAATCTTCACATTTATAGTCAATTCGCAAGAAAGGTGCAAATACAATTCAACAGGGAAAGAACAGTCTTTTCAACAAATGGTGCTGAAAAAACTGGATATCTACAAGCAAAAAGTGAAGTTGGAAAAAAAAACAAAATAGAGTCCAGGAGCCATGACTACCACTACAGAAGCCCATGTGCCTAGAGCCCTTGCTCTGCAACAAGAGATGCCCCCCCACGGCCCCCAGCCTCTGCAATGAGAAGCCAGCATATAGCAACACAGACCAGGCCCCACTCACAGCAATTAGGGGAAAGCCCTGGCAGCAAGTGAAGATCCAGCAAAGCCAAAAATAGAAAAAAATAAATTTTTCAAATGATACAAAAACCAAAAGACACACACAAGCCAACACAGGATAGGAGAAAATATCTACAAATTGCATATCTACAATAAGAAACTTCTATCTAGAATACAAAATACTCTTCCAAAGCAGTAATAAAGAAAAAATTACCTAATTTTATTAATAAAATGAGCAAATAATGTAAGCAGACATTTCTCCAAAGATGATACACAAATAGCCAATAAGCACATTAGTCATCAGGCAAATGAAAGTCAATACCATAGTGAGGTATCACTTCAGACACACTAGGATGATGATAAGCAAACGAAGGACAGATAACAAATGTTTAAAATTACAAGGACAGAAATTGGAACCCTCATACACTGCTAGTGAAAGTCACTCAGTTGTGTCTTACTCTTTGCAACCCCATGGACTATACAGTCCATGGAATTCTCCAGGCCAGAATACTGGAGTGGGTAGCCTTTCCCTTCTCCAGGGGATCCTCCCAATCCAGAGATTGTACCCAGGTCTCCTGTATAGCAGGCAGATTCTTTACCAACTGGGCCACAAGGGAAGCCCAAGAATGCTGGAGGGGGCACAGAGTGCTCAGAGGACTGTAAAATGGTGTGGGTATGTTAGAAAGCAGCATGGCAGCTCCTCGACAGGTTAAACATATGATCCAGCCATTCCACTCCTAGGCGTAAACCCAAGAGAAGTTAAAACATGTCCACACAAAAGCTTGAACACAAATATTCACAGCAACATTATTCATAATCTACAGACGAATGAATAAACAAAATGTGATATATTCAAACTGTAGAATTTTGTGTGTCCATAAAAAGGAAGGATACTAATACAAGCCACAAGACAGATGAACCTTGAAAACATGCTAGATGAAAGATGACAGTCACAAAAGACTACATGCTGTATCACTTCATTTATATAAAATATCCAGAACAAGCAAATCTAGAGGGACAGAAAGATTAAGTGGTTCTCAAGGGCCTGTGGGAGGTAGATAATACACAGATCAGAGTGATGCCTATAGAGTATGTGGTTTCTTTGGGGAGTGATGAAAATGTTCTAAAAGTGTAGTATTAGTCACACATACCTGTGACTATACTAAAAACCAGGGATTTCTATACTTTAAATGGGTGAATTGTATGGTAAGTGAATAATATCTCAAACTGTTACCCATCCCCCCAAAAGAGAGAAAGACAAACAGCACCACACACATGAAACTAACATCTTTCCTATGAGATTACCCTAAATATCAGCTTCAGGGTTGTTTTTTTTTAATTATTAGAAGACATTTTATTTCTTTTTCCGTAAGCACAATTTTTTTTTAATAGCAAAGCTTGGTAAAAGAAACTCGCTTTGTTGTTTGAAGAAATTATATACAATGTTAGATGCACACAAAATTATACACAATGTTGCTGCTGCTGCTGTTAAGTCACTTCAGTCATGTCCGACTCTGTGCGACCCCAGAGACGGCAGCCCACCAGGCTCGCTCCTCCCTGGGATTCTCCAGCCAAGAACACTGGAGTGGGTTGCCATTTCCTTCTCCAATGCATGAAAGTGAAAGTGAAGTCGCTCAGCCATGTCCGACTAACATTGCCTTCTCCCAATGTTAGATGCATATAAAAACTCCTGCAAGAAAAGGCTACAGGGAGCCACTAGATGACAAGAAAAACTAAACTTTCAACAGTGAAGTGTAGGCAGTCTTCATTTTCCATAGCAATATGAGACCAAAGTAACAATACAAGTTGAAACCATGCAAAATTACAACTGTTCTGTTGTCTTTAAAAATTTTGTTGAAATATTAAAATTCTGTCATTTATAATTGTATAAGAATAATAAAAACAGACAAACTAACATTTATTTAGTATGCTGTAAATGATTAGAAACATTGAAAATTGTAGTTATCAAAAAATCAAGAGTAGTTAACCTGTGATGTGGAATGGGCATCTTTTCTATGCTTTGGCAAGTCACACACCTTTCTAAGTCTACATTAGCTTCCTTTGTGTTTTCAATGTCAAAAAGTATCTTTGAACATGCTTTTAATGTGGAATTTCCTGCCTGAGTCACTTCCTTCTCTGGGACACCTTCATCTTTTTCACTAAACTTTTTTCCTCATTTACAGAGATGAGCTCACCTTCACTGAGTTTCAGTAGCTCCACATCCAGAGTTTTTTTTAATGCCAGTAGTGTCAACATTCCCACAGTGAATTATTTCTTCTCTAATTCCATTCACATACAATTTGCATTTCATTTCCAACACTGGAAGTGAACTCTCTGGTTCTCTGCTGTACTTTCTTCTTTATTGGCTAGTTTCTTCTTTCAACTGTTCATTTTTGTAAAATGTCACATACAAGGAAGCAACAGAACTGCATGCTTTACTATCTGTGCATGAACTGAGTAACAGATGTGCAGTGATCAGTCAGTCACCAACAGGCTTTGAAAGGAGTAAGACAACAAATCACTGATACTGATAACACCTGTTTTTTTACATAGCAATTTGTAGACAGAAGAGCTAGCAGCAATTTTGTAGTTTCTCCAATATTATTTTATAATATAAAATCTGAATTGTGTTATTAGGTAACGGGTATTACTTGAATCATAGAATCTCAGGACTTCTGGGAAGTTCCCTCGGGGTTATCTAATCTGACCACAGAGTACACAGGGATCAGCGATGCAGATGCTGGTGACCATTATGTGACACACATTACTTCGCAGCAAAGCTCTTCTGCTGCTGAACAGCTCTAATGATTAAACCCCCAAGCAGTCAAGAGCACTGCTTCTAAGACCAGAAGGCCTGACTTCCCATCCTGCTTTTCCTTTTGTTCAGTTCAGTTGCTCAGTCGCGTCCAACTCTTTGTGACCCCATGGACTGTAGTCAGGCCTCCCTGTCCATCACCAACTCCCGAAGTTTACTCAAACTCATGTCCATTGAGTCAGTGATGCCATCCAACCATCTCATCCTCTGTCATCCCCTTCTCCTCCTGCCTTCAATCTTTCCCAGCATCAGGGTCTTTTCAAATGAGTCAGTTCTTCACAGCAGGTGACCAAATTATTGGAGTTTCAGCTTCAACATCAGTCCTTCCAATGCATATTCAGGACTGAGTTCCTTTAGGATGGACTGGTTGGATCTCCTTGCAGTCCAAGCGACTCTCAAGAATACTCCAACACCACAGTTTAAAAGCATCAATTCTTTGGCGCTCAGCTTTCCTTATAGTCCAACTCTCACATCCATACATGACTATTGGAAAAATCATAGCCTTGACTAGATGGACCTTTGTTGGCAAAGTAATGTCTCTGCTATTTAATATGCTGTCTAGGTTGACCATAACTTTTCTTCCAAGGAGTAAGCGTCTTTTAATTTCATGGCTGTAGTCACCATCTGCAGTGATTTTGGAGCCCCCCAAAATAGACTGTCACTGTTTCCCCATCTATTTGCCATGAAGTGATGGGACCATGGATGCCATGATCTTAGTTTTCTGAATATTGAGCTTTAAGCCAACTTTTTCACTCTCCTCTTTCACTAAGAGGCTTTTTAGTTCTTCTTCACTTTCTGCCATAAGGGTGGTGTCATCTGCATATCTGAGGTTATTGATATTTCTCCCAGCAATCTTGATTCTAGCTTGTGCTTCTTCCAGCCCAGCGTTTCTCATGATGTACTCTGCCTGGAAGTCAAATAAGCAGAGTGACAACATACAACCTTGACGTACTCCTTTTCCTATTTGGAACTAGTCTGTTAAGTTATTCCATGTCCAGTTCTAACTGTTGCTTCCTGACCTGCATACAGATTTCTCCAGAGGCAGGTCAGGTGGTCTGGTATTCCCATCTCTTTCAGAATTTTCCACAGCTTGTTGTGATCCACACTGTCAAAGGTTCTGGCATAGCGTAGAGCTAGGTAAACTTGGGCAAGTTATGTAATCTCTCCATGACTCAGTTTCCTTATCTGTACAACATGAATGTTATGACCTGCAATCATGGAGCTGTTACAAGAGTTAAATGAGAGTTAACCTCATTAACTCTAACATATTAAGTGTTCAATAAATGACAGCCATTATAATTAATCATATCACCATCATGAATTGTACAGTGCTTGAGCTTCCTCATTGATCCCCATCTGCCTTGGTTCAAACCTTCTCCCTTATCTGGATTCTGTATCAGCCTCTTATCAGAGCTCTCCAACATAGCTCCTCACCCGACTCTCTATACAGTCATCAGAATTATCCCCCGAAAAATCAAATCTGATCCTCTTCTTGCCAAACAATTGAGCCTAAAGCACTAGGTAGGGGAGAGCAAAATTAGAGTCCTTGTTTTGGGGTGGGGAGGGAGCCCTGGTGGCCCAGAGTAGGGCATCAAAAACCTAGTAAAGTAAGGCAGGAATTCGCACAGCGAGGTGGCCTGACCCAACTTATTTAACTTACAAGGAGTCAAAAGATAGCTACAATTTTAAAAGATCAAATGAATTTCAAAACTGAGGAAACAAACAGTAGTCCAAGGAAGAGTAACTAAACTTAGTTTTAAAAGAAAACAACTTGTCAAAAGGAGACACAATTACAATACACAACTGGTAACCTAATTCATTCAAAATAAGTTGGCATTTCAATGTTTGTTCATTTCATTATTCTCAGTTCCGATTTTCACTGCATTCTCTTTCAAAATAAAATTTCACTTGGAATGGTGGTCTATCTTGAATTTGTTAAAAGAAGGAAACTGATGAAGGCTACTCATCAGGTACATTAAGTATTTGAAAAAAATGCTAGGTCTTAAACAACACATTCCTAGCTTTCCACCTCTTAAAAGCAAAGAAGGAAAAAGGGAAAAGCAAAAAGGATGATGGAGAAAAAAACAAGACAAAGAACAAGGCAGATAATAATAACTCGGAAACTAAAATAGGTTGTAGAGCTGCTCTTGAGCTGTAAGCTGATCATGATGGGCTGATCTTCTCCCATTACAGCAACACATGAAAGCCACAGGCAACGGAGCAAGCACCTTCCTCGTATTACAATCTCATACACTTGCTTTGGATGCTGTTCCTCCATCCACACCTGGTTCAAGTAGCACCATGCGTCTGGGATCATCTAGAACCAAGTAAAAGCCTGAAAGGAATTAACCAGGCAAGGCTGCATGGTACTGAGCAAGAACAGACACTTCATCATCAAAAAGACTGACATCTGAATCTGTCCTTTTATTGGCTGTACAACCTTGGGCCTTACCCTCGCTAACAGCTATCATTCCCAACTTTATAGATAAGGAAAATGTCTATACAGAAATATTATAAGGACTGAATGAAATAGTCCATGAAACACCCAGCACAAGCCTGCCTCAGACCACGTCATAAAACCCCTCAAACTCAACTCGAATATAAACCACAGCAGTTTAAAAGAAAAAAACTAGAAAAGAAAAATAAAGATTTCCCCCTCCAACCAACAGAACAAAGTGTAAAGGCAGAAGCACTACAAAGGAGGCACTCAAAATCATAGCCATGTGAGGAGCCAAGGGTAAAACCTACATGATTTAGTGAATGTGAAGGATACACTCCATCATATTTGCTGTACAAAATAATGACAAGTTAATGTAAAATATTATATTTAGGTTATAATAATCATTTCCTATATATGAACTTATGTCAAGTTCAAATATGCATAGATTCTATTTTAGTTATAAAATAGATTCAATTTAAACATAAGAAATTCCCCAGTCATGCCTACTGGGATAGGTAAAAATACGGAACTGGGCAACTGGGGAACGAAAATGAACATAAATGGATAATACAACAAAAGTCACTTTTGTAATGCAGTCTTAGATCGAGACAGCTAGCTGTGGGACTGCACTTATACAGGAGGAAGAGGTGAATAAGTAAACAATGACAGGTAAGTATTATTACCTTCTTGTGAAAAAGAAAGTAGTATGGGTCATAACTTTTACTAACATATGAAGTGGGGAAAGTTGGTAAATTATCCCAGAATACATGTGGATGCACTCGGTAATGGGGTTAACTTAGGCTTTATCCATCTCAAGAAACCAAGTTACTTTCCATCTCCCTACCAATCTGATCCAGAAATGAACACAGTGGTTATGAAACAACAAATTTTAAAGCTATTAAACATAATCAAATGTAAGATCGTACAGGAAAAGGTGTTCGTGCACAACATGCAATAAGACACTGAAACTTAACTGAAAGAAAAAAATTATGAATTTAAGGTATTTGAAGCTCTTTTATTTTGAGCTGTCTGCAATTTAAGGAACTGTAAAAATAGACACATAGATTAAAACAGCTAAAATAAAAAGAGTGACTATACCAAATGCTAGTGAGGATGCAGAAAAACTGGCTCTCTCCTACACTGCTGGGAAGGTAATACTACAAGCCAATCCAGAAAAACAGCTGGACAGTTTCTCCAAAAATCAAACACACCCTTCCCATACAAGTCAGCAATCAAACTCTTGGGTATTTATTCCAAAGAAAACATTATGTTCACTGAACAACCTATACACAAATGCTCATAGCAGATTTATTCACAACAAAATATGAACCAACCCAAATATCTTTCAACAGTATAAAGCTAAACACATGACATCTATACCATGTAATATTTGTTTTTTAGTTACTAAGTCATGTCTGACTCTTTGCGACCCTGTGAACTACATGCTGCGAACTACAGCATGCCAGACTTCCCTGTCCTTCACTATCTCTCAGAGTTTGCTCAAACTCATGTCCAGAGTTGGTGATGCCAGCCAGCCATCTCATCCTCTGTCGCCCTCTTCTCCTGCCCCCATCTTTCCCAGCATCAGAGTCTTTTCCAATGAGTTGGCTCTTCACACCAGGTGGCCAAAGCTTCAGCATCAGTCCTCCCAATGAATGAATATTCAGGGCTGATTTCCTTTAGGATTAATTGGTTTGATCTCCTTGCAGTCCAAGGGATTGAGTCTTTCAAGCACAAAAATTTGAAAGCATCAATTCTTCAGCACTCAGCCTTCTTTATAGTCCAACTCACATATTTGCATGTGACTACTGGAAAAACCACAGCTTTGACTATATGAGCCTTTGTCAGCAAAATGATGCCTCTGCTTTTGAATACTCTGCCTAGGTTTCTCATAGCTTTCCTTCCAAGGAGCAAGTGTCTTTTAATTTCATACCTGCAGTCACCATCTGTAGTGATTTTGAAGCCTCAAAAAATAAAATTTCTGTTATTGTTTCCACTTTTTCCCTTTCTATCTGCCATGAATTGATGGGACCAGATACCATGATCTTAGCTTTTTGAAAGAAGTTTCACATCAACTTTGTCATTCTCCTCTTTCACCCTCAAGGGCTCTTTAGTTCATCTTCACTTTCTGCCATTAAAGTAGTATCATCTGCATATCTGAGTTTGTTGATATTTCTCCCAGCAATCTTGATTCCAGGTTGTGATCCATCCAATCCGGCATTTCACCTTCATGAGCCTTGTTGTGGCAAAGGGGCTTGCTTAACTCAGTGAAGCTATGAGCCTTGCCACACAGGACCACCCAAGGACAGGTCACTGGAGGAGGGAATGGCAAACCACTCCAGTATTCTTGCCTCAAGAACGCCATGAACAGTATGAAAAGGCAAAAAGATATGACACCAGAAGATGAGCATCCCTCCCTGCCCAGGTCAGATGATGTCCAACATGCTACTGGAGAAGAGCAGAGACATAGCTCCAGAAAGGAAGAAGAGGCTGACCCAAAGCAGAAACGACGTTCAGTTGTGGATGTGACTGGTGGTGAAAGTGAAGTCTGATGCTGTAAAGAACAATATTGCATAGGAACCTGGAATGTTAGGTCCAGGAATCAAGGTAAATAGGACGTGGTCCAGCACTATATTGCAAGAGTGAACATTGATATCTTAGGAATCAGTGAACTAAAATGAACAGGAATGGGTGACTTTAATTCAGATGATCAATGTATCTACTACTGTGGCTAAGAATCCCTTAAAAGAAATGGAGTAACCCTCATAGTCAGCAAAAGAGTTCAAAATACAATACTTGAGAGAAATCTCCAAAACTGACAGAATGATCATTGTTTGTTTCCAAGGCAAACCATTCAACACCACAGCAATCCAACTTAATTCCCAACCACTAATGCCAAAGAAGCTGAAGTTGGCCAGCTCTATGAAGACCTACAAGACCTTCTAGAACTAACACCAAAAAAAGATGTCCTTTTCATCATAGGGGATTGGAATGTAAAAGTAGGAAGTCAAGAGCAACCTGGAGTAACACGGAAGTTTGGCCTTGGAGTATCATGTAATATTCAGTTCAGTTCAGTCGCTCAGTCATGTCTGACTCTTTGCGACCCCATGAATTGCAGCACGCCAAGCCTCCCAGTCCATCACCAACTCTCGGAGTTCACCCAAACTCTTGTCCATCGGGTCAGTGATGCCATCCAGCCATCTCATCCTCTGTCGTCCCCTTCTCCTTCTGCCCCCAATCCCTCCCAGCATCAGAGTCTTTTCCAATGAGTCAACTCTTCGCATGTCATGGCCAAAGTACTGGAGTTTCAGCTTTAGCATCAGTCCTTCCAAAGAACACCCAGGACTGATCTCCTTTAGGATGGACTAGTTGGATCTCCTTGCAGTCCAAGGGACTCTCAAAAGTCTTCTCCAACACCATAGTTCAAAAGCATCAATTCTTCAGCACTCAGCTTTCCTCACAGTCCAACTTTCACAATCCATACATGACCACTGGAAAAACCATAGCCTTGACTAGACGGACCTTAGTCGGCAAAGTAATGTCTCTGCTTTTGAATATGCTATCTAGGTTGGTCATAACTTTCCTTCCAAGGAGTAAGCGTCTTTTAATTTCATGGCTGCGATCACAATCTGCAGGGATTTTGGAGCCCCAAAAAATAAAGTCTGACACTGTTTCCACTGTTTCCCCATCTATTTCCCATGAAGTGATGGGACCAGATGCCATGATCTTTGTTTTCTGAATGCTGAGCTTTAAGCCAACTTTTTCACTCTCCTCTTTGACTTTCATCAAGAGGCTTTTTAGTTCCTCTTCACTTTCTGCCAGAAGGGTGGTGTCATATGCATATCTGAGGTTATTGATATTTCTCCTGGCAATCTTGATTCCAGCTTGTGCTTCTTTCAGCCCAGCGTTTCTCATGATGGACTCTGCAAATCAGTTAAATAAGCAGGATGACAATATACAGCCTTGACGTACTCCTTTTCCTATTTGGAACCAGTGTGTTGTTCCATGTCCAGTTCTAACTGTTGCTTCCTGACCTACACACAGGTTTCTCAAGAGGCAGGTCAGGTGGTCTGGTATTCCCATCTCTTTCAGAATTTTCCACAGTTTATTGTGATCCACACAGTCAAAGGCTTTGGCATAGTCAATAAAGCAGAAATAGATGTTTTTCTGGAACTCTCTTGTTTTCCATGATCCAGGTAATATTACTTAGCTATAAAAAGGAACAAACTATTAATACAATGGGGCACAAGGGCATTATGCTTAGTGGAAAAAAGCTAATCTCAACAGATCACATACTACATGATTCTAATTTTATGTCATTCTCAAAATGACAAAACTATAAAGATAGAGAACAAATTAGTGGTTATCAAATGACTGAGACAGGTTGAAAGAAGAGGTTTACAAGAACTACACACACATACACAAATGCAGGTTAAAAAAGTTAGGGTAAACTGAATAAGGCCTGTAATGTGGTTAACAGTAATGTACCAATGTAAATTTCCTGGTTTTGATATTATACTACAGCTGTTTAAGACGTCAGTCACTATTGGGAGTAGTTAGGTAATGGGTACACAAGAATACTATTTCTAACTTCCTGTGAGTCCAAAATAATGTCAAATAAAAAGTTAAACAATAAAATAAGGGCTTTTATGGATTCACTTTTTCATGGATTCACTTTCAAGTTCCACTGAAAAGCGCTACACAGTGGCAAAACGTATGATCACCCATTTACTATGTGGTGATCTCTTGATACCTCAACTTCCATGTTCATATAAAGAAGATAATTATTAAAATTCTTACTAAATTTCTCAAATGCAAACTTCCCTATCAAGAAGGCTCTCCAGGATTTTTTTTATCCTTGTGTATACGGAAGAAATACTTTATTACTAAAGTTCAAAAGCCCATAAATCAAAATACTGAAAATTGTGACTATGCAAAAATTTTTAAAGCTTATTTTTAAAATAACATAATTTAAAAGGCAAAAAAAAGTTTAACAAACAAAGAGGAAAATATCTGCATTACAAATAATAAAGGGCTTTCTTTTTAACTTTTATAATGTACTAATAGCTCTCACAATAAGAAAAATGCTGACAACCCAACAGAAAAACAAGCCCAGGATACAAAACTGTTCATAGAAACTTTGATGATTAATAAACTCATGTGAGCCTTTCTCATGTTACAAAAAATACAAATTAATCAGAAACCAATTTTCACTTACCAGGAAGAAAGTTTCAGTTTTCATTTAATACTCCTATACTGCTTTATTTTCTTACTGTTATTTGCCCTTAACTTATAGACATTCTGTAAACTATTTATTTATTCATTTTTGACTGTGCGGGGTCTTCGCTGCTGCACGGGCTCTTCTCTAGTTGTATCAGGCAGGGACTACTCTGCTCCAGCGTGCAGGCTTCTCACTGCGGTGGCTTCTCTTGTTGCACAGACTCCAGGGCACACAGGCATGTGCTCAGCATCTGAGTTTCTGATTCCTAGAGCACAGGCTCAATTGTTGTGGGCCACAGGCTCTCAACGTGCAGGATCGTCCTGGATCAGGGACTGAACGCGTGCCTCCTGCACTGGCAGGTAGATTCTTTACCACTGTGTCACCAGGTAAGTCCCACCATAAACTTTCTGTTAAAAATTACTCAGCATGTGTCACATTCTGGAAAAATTTTGTTTCATTTAGAAAACTTCCCGTTTGTGAAGACTTTAAAAGAGAGTTTAACTGAAAAATTTACTTCAGTCAATCACTGCATTTTCCCTACAAGAAAAAAGTTTTTATTATACCCGCAGATTACATGTCTGATTTTTCTCAATAATGTTATACATTTAAGAGAAGGGATGATGACTTTTACCTTTCTTTAGTGCTTTGTGTTATCAAACATAATACAGGACAAAAAATGACAAACATGAAGAAAAAAATGAAGAGATAAGGGGAGAGATGACAAACAGATCTCAGATTCACATTTAGTCTCACTAAACAGCACCACTTCTGAAAACCCTAAGATTTAAAAACATACACATACATCCTCTGCCAGTAAGTCATATTACAGTCAGTCTCCAATTTCATTTATAGGGCTATTGAGACATTTTAAACAAATTTCCATTAAAGTATTTTCTTTGAAAGAAACTATAAAATCAGACTCCATGTACAATCTTTTATGCAATCACTGATTTCGGTACAGTAGAGGGATTAAAGAGAGTGAACACAACCTGCCACACAGACCTGGAGCAGACCAATGAGGTTGGTGTGGGGCATTTGGGGTTTACTACCAGATAGCGATGAACATTTCAAACCACAAGCTGTAGAGACTGGCAAAGAGGAAACAGCTTGCTGAGCACTCCTCAATGATTAATTGCTTGTAAAAAGAATACGAAAACTGGCAACTTGGTAAATATTTTCCTTTTTCTAAATTAAAAATTTTTTTTCATAGCACTACTTATCACTTTTGGAAAAGCAAAAGCGATACAATTTTGAAGTTTCAAAAATATTAAGCAATAACATTACAGCTTTATGTCTAATTAATGACTCCATGTTAGGTTGAAAGAATAGCTTTCTAAACTATGACATATGCACCTTCATATTTAAGAAACAAATTAAAACAACTCCAAATATTATATAATTCTACATGTGTTTATCTGTAAAGTGATTTTATCATTATTAGTTTCAGTTTGACAGTGCAACTATTCATGATACTAAGAAAAAGATACAGAGTGAAAAAATGAAATACAATAAATTTTAATTAGATCTACTACATGAATCTGGACATCAAATATTAAATTCCCAATTTATGAAATAATCTAAACTTCCCAATAAATCTGAACATCTGGAAGTATACTGCACAGCAATTAGAAAAAGTTGCACTATGGAAAAATATTAAAATCATTCTGGCTTATGTTTTGCAAACTTCAGCAGAAAACTAATGCTAGGGTTTACTGAAACAAACACTGCTGGTATCTCCTATTTCCTCCAAGAAAAAACAAAAAGCCATTATTATCTCTGATTTTCTCCTAAAAAGTATAATGACCCTTCTTATGACATAATGGAAAATATGAACTTCAATCAAAATAGCATTCATAAAGACATGTGGATACTTTTAAACTTTAAAACCTAAGTATCTACCCATACATCAGAGTTTCTGAAACTTATAGCTAAATATGGTTTACTTTAGACTCCCTTTCGTAAAAAAGCCATGTCTAAACACTGAGATTCATGGGAAACAGTACATCCTTTTAATGTATGGGGGCTCTCTCTTAAGCACTTAACCTAGCAGAATAACACATATGGATCACCTCCTGAATATACACATTACAACTTAACTGATACCACAAAAAAATGTCATTATACACAAGCATTTCCTGACCAGGAATGATACTTATAATACTTAAGTGGAAAGTCCTTGAATAATATAAACAGTTCATACTTTATGTATGAAGAAAAGTAAGTATATATATTCACAGAAAACAGCTAAAAGATTACATATCAAAATGTTGTTATTCTTTCATTTTTTTTATTTTCTAAATTTTCCACATTAAATATATATTCTCATAAATAGAAAAATAAATGTCATTTTTAAAACAATACAAAAACTTATGCTTCTTGGAAAATACAGATTTACTTTTTCCTCTTCCTCTCATTAGTTACAACTAAAAATCCTGGATATTATACATATATAAAACAAACATAAGACTTTGAAAGGTGGAGAGAAGGTAGAATGTCAAGGGACCTTGGGATCTAAGGAACAAAAAAGTGATGAGTTCCCTGGGTTTTCTTTTTGTCTAATATATCTCAATATTGGAAATGACGAGCATGGCAATCCAGAAACACCTAAGAGTGCAGACAAGGAAAACTCCAACAAAACTCTGCTCACTTTAGCCCAAGGACCAGGAAAGAAGCAGCTAAGCAAGACAGGAAACTTTTAGACAATACCCATTTTACTCCAGCCAAACACCAGAGAAAACACACTAGTCCCAACACTACCATATGGCAAAGGTGGAACTCTCTCTAGGATGGAGTCAGGGACCAAGGAGCGGATTCAGAACTTCATCCCTGAAGTAGGTAAAGGAACTGCAGTATCAGTGAAGACCACTTGCAGAGCCCAGACTGCCGCCATGTTATATCAATATAAATGGCATTTCTCTAAAAACTAAACACGCAACTACCACACGACCCAGCAACTGTACTCTCGGGCAAACTACCAAACTGCTTTCCAGAGGGGTTGTACCATTTACTGTTAACTGTTTCTATGTCAATATCCTTGCTATATGGTTTTGCAAAATACTACTAGGGCATCAAAAAAGCAAGAGAGTTTCAGAAAAACATCGATTTCTGCTTTAATTTTTTATGCCAAAGCCTTTGACTGTGTGGATCACAATGAACTGTGGAAAATTCTGAAAGAGATGGGAATACCAGACCACCGGACCTGCCTCTTGAGAAACCTATATCTAGGTTAGGAAGCAACAGTTAGAACTGGACATGGAACAACAGACTGGTTCCAAACAGGAAAAGGAATACGTCAAGGCTGTATATTGTCACCCTGCTTATTTAACTTCTATGCAGAGCATATCATCAGAAATGCTGGGCTGGAAGAAGCACAAGCTGGAATCAAGATTGCCAGGAAAAATGACACCACCCTTATGGCAGAAAGTGAAGACGAACTAAAAAGCCTCTTGATGCAAGTCAAAGAGGAGGGTGAAAAAGTTGGCTTAAAGCTCAACATTCGGAAAACGAAGATCACGGCATCTAGTCGCATCACTTCATGGGAAATAGATGGGGAAACAGCGGAAACAGTGTCAGAGTTTATTCTGGGGGGTTCCAAAATCACTGCAGATGGTGATCACAGCCATGAAATTCCATCTAGTCAAGGCTATGGTTTTTCCAGTGGTCATGCATGGATGTAAGAGTTGGACTGTGAAGAAAGCTGAGCGCCGAAGAATTGATGCTTTTGAACTGTGGTGTTGGAGAAGACTCTTGAGAGTCCCTTGGATTGCAAGGAGATCCAACCAGTCCATTCTAAAGGAGATCAGTCCTGGGTGTTCTTTGTAAAGAATGATGCTAAAGCTGAAACTCCAGTACTTTGGCCATGACATGCGAAGAGTTGACTCATTGGAAAAGACTCTGATGCTGGGAGGGATTGGGGTCAGGAGAAGAAGGGGACGACAGAGGATGAGATGGCTGGATGGCATCACGGACTCGATGGACGTGAGTTTGAGTGAACTCCGGGAGCTGGTGATGGACAGGCAGGCCTGGCATGCTGCAATCCATGGGGTCGCAAAGAGTTGGACACGACTGAGCAATTGAACTGACTGACTGACTGACTGACTGACTGACTAGGGCAAAGGGTACAAAAGATTTCTCTGTATTGTTTTCTTACAACCTTATATGAATTGACAATTATCTCCAAGTTACAGGTTTAATTAAAAAACAGAATTCAAAAACCATCCAAAAAACTGACAAGTACACTAAATATTTGGACTTCTTAAGGCAGCACTTGAAGGTCAAAGTGTTAGTTACACAGTTGGGTTTGACTCTTTGCCTGCCAGGCTCCTCTGTCCATGGGACTGTCCAAGAAACAATACTGGAGTGGGTTGTCATTCCCTTCACCAGGGGATCTTCCCAACCCAGGGATCACACCCAGGTCTCCCGCATTGCAGGAAGATTCTTTACCATCTGACTCACACAGTCTTATACCCAAAGAACCTAAACTGAACCTAGAACATATAAATTCACTCTTGGCCTTGTGGTTAGAATTCTGGGCTTTCACCACCAGGTCAGGTCAGGTCAGGAGACAGATTCTGTAAGCTGAGTGGCACAGTCAAACAAAAAATAAAACCACTTACTGAATTAGATTGAATAATATAACCAACATTTCAAAAATAAGACCCTTAAAAATCTAACAATTCCATTTCATTGGTTTTAAACAAAACAATCTTAGAACAACAACAACAAAAAAGCTGATTTCAAGAAAATAAAGTATCCTGGTATTTCTCCACAAAAAGAACAGTAACTGATATCACTTATATGTGGAATCTAAAATATGACACAAATGAACTTCACAAAACAGAAACAGACTCACATTGAAAACAAATTTATGGTTACCAAAGGGAAAGAAGGTGAGGGAGGAATCAGGAGTTTGAGATTAGCAGATACAAACTACTACATATAAAACAGATAAACACCAAGATTCTGCTGTACAGCACAGGGAACTATATTCAATATTCTGTCTAAACCATGATGGAAAAGAATATGAAAAAGAATATATATGTGTAACTAAATTACTTTGCTGTACACTGAAAGCAAACACATTATAAATCAGCTATAATAAAAAAATTAAATATAAACCTCAACTGAAAAAAAAAGTTCGATGCATGAAATCTGAAATTACCATATAGCAGAGATTCTTTACAAACCAAGCAGCCCACATAAATACCATGTATCCAGTAATAGCGGCCTCCCCAGCACGAACCTGAAGTGCGAGGGGCCCTTCCTCCATCGCCACGGCCAGATCCCGCTCCATTAAGGCAGGGCAGGGGCAGGGGCAGCTCTGCAGCACCTCTCCTGCATGTGGCCACAACTAGCTCACCAGGCCTGCCCACTCTGGGGACAACAGCTCCCAGGCTACCTCATCAGTCACCAGCTGAGGAGTGAGGCCAGTCGCAGGCTGAACCAGCCACCTCAGTGATCCCACTAATGGGCATGTCAACTGCCTCTGCAAGGCCACCGAGGTCTCCACCATCTGCAAGCCTAGCTCCACTGAGGGCTAGAGGTCCTGGTCACTTTCTGGTGTCCCATCTTTCTGCTCAGAGTATAGAGGCATCAAGGCCAGTGCACACATTGATAGCTGCTGGAGCAGCCGTTAGGGAGCAACTGCCAACCAGCAACCGTTAGTGGTCCTGCTCAGCCATTGGTTGGTGCCACAATGAGCACCTCCCCCAAGCAAGCAACCGTTGGTGAGCAACTGTCAACCAGCGACCAGTAGTGGTTCTCCTCAGCCATTGGTCAGTGCCCAGTGGGCTCCTCCCCCAAGCAAGCAACCGTTAGCGAGCGACCATCAACCAACAACCTTAGTGGTTCTGCTCAGCCATTGGTCAGTGCCCAGACGGCCCCTCCCTCTCCTGTATACAAAAGGAGTCCAAATTCAGACTGAGGGAAGATGGGTTTTTCAATATGTAATTTTATTTATCTTTGGCTGTGGTGGGTCTTTGTTGCTGTGCAGGCTTTTCTCTAGTTGAGGCGAGTGGGGGTTAATCTCCGTTTGCAGTGCCCAGGCTTCTCCTTGTGGTGGCTTCTCTTGCTGCAGAGTACAGGCTTTAGGGAGCCGGGGCTTCAGTAGCTGTGCGGCACAGGCTTCGTTGCTCCAGGGCATATGGGGTCTTGCCGGA
Source organism: Ovis canadensis (assembly GCF_042477335.2). Taxonomy (NCBI): domain Eukaryota; kingdom Metazoa; phylum Chordata; class Mammalia; order Artiodactyla; family Bovidae; genus Ovis; species Ovis canadensis. Next base: position 66,384,242 of record NC_091263.1, on the reverse strand, counting down.
TCAGGGATCAAACCCATGTCTCCTGCCTTGGCCAGCGAATTCTTTACCACTGAGCAACCAGGGAAGCCCAGAAGGTAGTTTTTTGAGATGTTAGTCTGCCATCTTTTTGGTCTGCTAGCTTTCTGATTAAAGTCGTTATTTCTTGTTCCAACAACTCACCTCTCAATCGATTTACTGGTCTGTTTTTAACACTAACTGTCGTAATTGGTGACCGTCTCTATTACGTATGAACACAGCCCTTTTTACCTGACAAAGCGTAGCGTTAGTCTCTCAGCCGTGTTCTCTTTGTGATCCCACAGACTGTAGCCAACAAGGCTACTCTGTCCATGGGATTCTCCTGGCAAGAATACTGGGGATTGCCATTCCCTTCTCCAGAGGATCTTCCCGACCTAGGGATCAAACCCAGGTCTCCTGTACCGCTGCTGCTGCTAAGTCACTTCAGTCGTGCCCGACTCTTCGCGACGCCACACTTCAGTCATGTGCGACTCTTAGCGACGCCATGGACTGAAGCCTACCAGGCTCCTCTGTCCATGGGATTTTCCAGGCAAGGGCACTGGAGTGGAGTGCCATCGCCTTCTCCTGTACTGCAGAAAGATTCTTTACTATTTAAGCTACAGGGAAGACTATTTGGGTGGGCTCCAGGAGTTGGTGTTGGACAGGGAGGCCTGGCGTGCTGCAGCTCATGGGGTCGCAAAAGTTGGACATGACTGAGCAACTGAAGTGAAGATCCTTTACCTGACAAAATTGTCATTCAATAACAAGAAAGTCTCTAATTTTACTAAAAAGATCCAAGCCATTCATTAATTAAAGGGAAAAAATGTATATAGGGACCTGTGTTGTCACTTCATTTAAAAACAATAAAACAGTTGTCTTTTCTAAGTTCCCCTGCATGAACACCTGATCTGAAAACCTAGGAGCAACATCAGCTGACTTTATGATTAGTGAAGGTGAGGGTGAAGTCGCTCAGTCGTGGCTGACTCTTTGTGACCCCATGGACTGGAGCCTACCAGGCTCCTCCGTCCATGGGGTTTTCCATGCAAGAATACTGGAGTGGGTTGCCATTTCTTTCTCCAGGAGATCTGCCCGACCCGGGGATTGAACCTGGGTCTTCCGCATTGTAGGTAAACACTTTACCATCTGAGCCACCGGGGAAGTCCAGGCTCTATGATGGAATAGGGCCAAGAGTGCTAGGCTGCTACCGGGAGGAGCTACCCCACACCCGAGGTCAGTGGCGGCAGCGAAGAGGAGCAACCCCACGTCCAAGGAGCAGTGGCTATGCGGGCGCAGGAGGGCCAAGAGGAGCTACTCCTCCTCCTCAAGGTCAGGAGGGGTGGCCATGAGGAGATATCCCTAGTCCAAGGTAAGGAGCAGTGGCTACGCTTTGCTATAGCAGCTGAGAAGAGATACCCCACATCCAAGGTAAGAGAAAACCAAGTAAGACGGTAGGTGTTGCGAGAGGGCATCAGAGGGCAGACACACTGAAACCATAATCACAGAAAACTAGTCAATCTAATCACACTAGGACCACAGCCTTGTCTAACTCAATGAAACTAAGCCATGCTGTGTGGAGCCACCCAAGACCGACGGGTCATGGTGGAAAAGTCTGACAAAATGTGGTCCACTAGAGAAGGAAATGGCAAACCACTTCAGTATTCTTGCCTTGAGAACCCCATGAACAGGATGAAAAGGCAAAACGATAGGATACTGAAAGAGGAACTCCCCAGGTAGGTAGGTGCCCAATATGCTACTAGACATCAGTGGAGAAATAACTCCAGAAAGAATGAAGGGATGGAGCCAAAGAAAAACAATACCCAGTTGTGGATGTGACTGGTGATGGAAGTAAAGTCCAATGCTGTAAAGAGCAATACTGCATAGGAACCTGGAATGTTAGGTCCATGAATCAAGGCAAATTGGAAGTGGTCAAACAGGAGATGGCAAGAGTGAACGTTGACATTCTAGGAATCAGCAAACTAAAATGGACTGGAATGGGTGAATTTAACTCAGATGACCATTATATCTACTGCGGGCAGGAATCCCTTAGAAGAAATGGAGTAGCCATCATGGTCAACAAGAGTCCAAAATGCAGTACTTGGATGCAATCTCAAAAACGACAGAATGATGTCTGTTCATTTCCAAGGCAAACCATTCAATATCACAGTAATCCAAGTCTATACCCCAACCAGTAACACTGAAGAAGCTGAATGGTTCTATGAAGACCTACAAGACCTTTTAGAACTAACACCCAAAAGAGATGTCCGTTTCATTATAGGGGACTGGAATACAAAAATAGAAAGTCAAGAAACACCTGGGGTAACAGGCAAATTTGGCCTTGGCGTACGGAATGAAGCAGAACAAGACTAATAGAGTTTTACCAAGAGAACGCACTGTATCCTGTACAATCTCACAAACCTCCGTCCAAAGTTCATCAGGCACTCTATCAGATTTAGTCCCTTAAATCTATCTCACTTCCACTGTATAATCATAAGGGGTTTGATTTAGGTCATACCTGAATGGTCTAGTGGTCACAGCAAACACCCTTTTCCAACAACACAAGAAAAGACTTTACACATGGACATCACCAGATGGTCAACACTGAAATCAGACTGATTATATTCTTTGCAGCCAAAGATGGAAAAGCTCTATACAGTCAGCAAAAGCAAGACTGGGAGCTGACTGTGGCTCAGGTCATGAACTCCTTATTGCCAAATTCAGACTTAGATTGAAGAAAGTAGGGAAAACCACTAGACCATTCAGGTATGACCTAAATCAAATCCCTTATGATTATACAGTGAAAGTGAGAAATAGATTTAAGGGAATAGATCTGATAGAGTGCCTGATGAACTACAGATGGAGGTTTGTGACATTGTACAGGATACAGGGATCAAGACTATCTTCAAGAAAAAGAAATGCAAAAAAGCAAAATGGCTGTCTGAGGAGGCCTTACAAATAGCTGAGAAAAGAAGAGAAGCTAAAGGCAAAGGAGAAAAGGAAAGATATACGCATATGAATGCAGAGTTCCAAAGAATAGCGAGGAGAGATAAGAAAGCCTTCCTTGGTGATCAGTGCAAAGAAATAGAGGAAACAATAGAATGGAAAAGGCTAGAGATCTCAAGAAAATTAGAGCTACCAAGGGAACATCTCAGGCAAAGAGGGGCTCAAGAAAGGACAAAAATGGTAGGGACCTAACAGAAGCAGAAAATATTAAGAAGAGGTGGCGAGAATACACAGAAGAACTGTACAAAGATCTTCACGACCAAGATAATCATGATGGTGTGATCACTCACCTAGAGCCAGACATCCTGGAATGTGAAGTCAAGTGGGCCTTAGAAAGCATCACTACCAACAAAGCTAATGGAGGTCATGGAATTCCAGTTGAGCTATTTCAAATCCTGAAAGATGATGCTGTGAAAGTGCTGCACTCAATATGCCAGCAAATTTGGAAAAGTCAGCAGTGGCCACAGGACTGGAAAAGGTCAGTTTTCATTCCAATTCCAAAGAAAGGCAATGCCAAAGAATGCTCAAACTACTTCACAATAGCACTCATCTCACACACTAGTATAGTAATGCTCAACGTTCTCCAAGCCAGGGTTCAGCAATATGTGAACCATGAACTTCCAGATGTTCAAGCTGGTTTTAGAAAAGGCAGAGGAACCAGAGATCAAATTGCCAACATCCACTGGATCATCAAAAAAGCAAGAGAGTTCCTTGAAAGCAACATCGATTTCTGCTTTATTGACCATACCAAAGCCTTTGACTGTGTGGACCACAACAAACTGTGGAAAATTCTTCAAGAGGTAGGAATACCAGATCACTTGACCTGCCTCTGGAGAAACCTGTATGCAGGTCAGGAACCAACAGTTAGAACTGGACATGGAACAACAGACTGGTTCCAAATAGAAGAAGGAGTACGTCAAGGCTGTATATTGTCACCCTGCTTATTTAACTTCTGTGCAGAGTACATCATGAGAAACGCTGGGCTGGAGGAAGCACAAGCTGGAATCAAGATTGCCAGGAGAAATATCAATAACCTCAGATATGCAGATGACACCACCCTTGTGGCAGAAAGTGAAGAGGAACTACAATGCCTCTTGATGAAAGTGAAAGAGGAGAGTGAAAAAGTTGGCTTAAAGCTCAACATTCAGAAAACTAAGATCATGGCATCCAGTCCCATCACTTCATGGCAAATAGATGGGGAAACAATGGAAACAGTGACTGACTTTGCTTTCTTGGGCTCCAAAATCACTCCAGATGGTGACTGTAGCCATGAAATTAAAAGACGCTTACTTCTTGGAAGGAAAGTTATGACCAACCTAGACAGCATATTAAGAAACAGAGACATTGCTTTGCCAACAAAGTTCCATCTAGTCAAGGCTATGGTTTTTCCAGTAGTCATGTATGGATGTGAGCGTTGGACTATAAAGAAAGCTGAGCACCCAAGAATTGATGCTTTTTTACTGTGGTGTTGGAGAAGACTCTTGAGAGTCCCTTGGACTGCAAGGAAATCCAACCAGTCCATCCTAAAGGAGATCAGTCCTGAGTGTTCATTGGAAGGACTGATGCTGAAGCTGAAACTCCAATACTTTGGCCACCTGATGCAAAGAGCTGTCTCATTTGTAAAGACCCTGACGCTGGGAAAGATTGAAGGTGGGAGAAGGGGACAACAGAGGATAAGATGGTCGGATGGCATCACTGACTCAATGGAAGAGTTTGGGTAAACTCTGGGAGTTGGTGATGGACAGGGAGGCCTGGTGTGTGGCAGTCCATAGCGTTGCAAAGAGTTGGACACGACCGAGCAACTGAACTGAACTGAACACATATATATGGAATCTAGAAAAGAAGGTAATGAGGAAGCCATTTGCAGGGCAATTTCTTTAAAGGTTAAATATACACCTACCTTCCAAACCAGCCAATCCACTTTCAGTGTTACCCGCTCAAAAAATAAAAGCATGTATCTACACACAAACACACCACACACACCCAAATCACCCCCAGCACTTATCACAATGCTATGTGCAAAGAAGATTCAGAAGGAGCTGTGCTATTAAGCTGAACATAGTAAAAAGAATGCTAGAAATTAAAGTTCAAGTCCTAACTCAGCTTTGTGGTATGTGACCTCAAAGAAGACAATTATTCCGGGCCTCACAGTAGTTTAATGAGTCTATGATTTCATCGTTTCACAGCCAATTTACCATATATATGGTAAAATGAAGCTTTTAGAGGCGATGCAAATCCCACTGAAAACACCGAAACACCACCAATTCCACATCCACCAAGATTATAGTTTTACTTGGACCACTAGGCAGTATCCCACTAGCATTTTAAAGGGAGCCTTCCCCATTCACTTATCTCTTAATTCTCACAACAACCCTGTGAGATAGGTATGATCAGCACCCTGATTCTGTAAATAAAAAGGTTCACTGAGTTGCCCCAGACTTCAGAACTCTTTTGTGATAGAGTTGGGACCTAAACTCTTGTCTTTTGACCCCTGGTTCAGTGCTAATACTGCCACACTATAACAAATATATCTGACAAAGGATTTGTATCTAGAATATATAAAGAACTCTTAAAGTTCATGGATTAAAAACAAATAACCTAATTTAAAATGGATGAAGGATCTGAATACACATTTCTCCAATATGTTCTACCTATAAGAAAACAATCGAGAGCTGTCTAGAATCTTCCTGTGTGTTTCTATTCCTAAAAGAGAAAATGGGTTATAATCTAAATATCTCAGAACTTCAGACAGTTTAACAGCAGAAAAAAAAAGATATCGTAGAATTTCAGACAGACAGCAAAATGATATCTGAGAATTTCAGACAATTTAATAACAACAACTTTAATGAAGCAAACTTTTTCTTAAGGGTCTCTCTACTCATCACCTATCCCCAATCTCCCCTAAATTTTTCCTTTTTTTTCCTTTTTAAGAATATAGTATAATCTTCTGTAAAAGCTTTTTAAGTTTTTTCATGACAGTCTCAACCTATGTGGGGTGGGGGTGGGGTGAAGGATGAGAGAGAGGCTGTAACTGTTTTATATGTGAGTCATTTATAAGTCAGAATCTATACTTTGTCATAATAAAAAAAACCTTATAAACTAACTTCAATCAGTAATCATTAACTACCGTTTGAAGGAAACTAGCTGTGTCTTTAGAGTAGTAAGATGTAAAATATTTTAATTACAATTTTGCACACAAACTATAGCAGAAAATAGAAACAAGGTCTCTTTTGGAAATACTTCACTTCACTTCAGGACCTGATCTTGAAATTCTCTAGCTGAATATTAATCTAGTCAAATAAAAATAAAGAAAGAACATATCAAAGTTACAGATATAGAAAGGATAAATAAAGCAAAGAGAATGGAATCAGGATTCAAAAGGTCCCCTATGGAACAATGGAGAGAATACAGGAATTACAGAAAGGATATGAGTGTACAGATGGGTCAGATGGTAAAGTGTCTGCCTACAATGTGGGAGACCCGGGTTTGATCCCTGGGTCGGGAAGATCCTCTGGAGAAGGAAATGGCACCCCACTCCAGTACTCCTGACTGGGAAATCCCATGGACAGAGGAATGTGGTAGGCTACAGTCCCTGAGGTCGCAAAGAGTTGGACACGACTGAGCGACTTCACTTATAGGAGTGTAAAGAAGTTCTATACATAGTTTCAAGAAACCAACCAAGGACAAAGACTGGTTAACAGCAGCTCTAGAGAAAAAAAGACCTAGAGATGCGCTTACTACCAGACAAGTATAAACTTACACTGAAAAAAAGTGGATATTGGAAGAGAAAAGAACCTAATTTATTCTGAAGCAGCACATATGGAAACTAAGCTCCCTAAGGGCAGGGATCATTTTTAACTCCTTAACCACTTTACCTCCAAGGCCTAATACAGTAGTATCTGTGTGTGTTGTTAGTAGCTTAGTTGTGTCGGGACTCTGCGACCCCAGGAACTCTAGTGCACAAGGCTCCTCTGTCCATAGAGTTCTCCAGGGAAGAATGGGGAATGAGTTGCCATTTCCTTCTTCAGAGGATCTTCCCCACCCAGGGATAGAAACTGGGTCTCCCAAAACTGAACCATCTGACCCACCAGGGAAGCTCTTGAGGACAGAACATATGTGACAAACTGCAGCATGTCCAAGGATAATGCCCAACATGGTAAACAGTTTAGACAGCACATTTCAGAAGACGTGGCTAGAAGGAAAAAACTGCTTAGGCTGGAAAAGAACAAATTTAAGTAGGACAAAATAACTGTCACTGAATAGCTGTAAAGTGGACACTGGATCTACAGGGGATAACTGTAGACAGCAAAAGTAGAACCAGTAAATAAAAGCTACCGGGAGGCACCTCTGAGATCATGATCAAGGAAGTCTTCCTAAAACGACAAATTTGCAAACCTGGAATTGATAGCCACCAGCAGTGAAATCCCTATCTAGGGGAGTACTTATGAAAAGAAAGGGCTGGAGGATTCACCTGTACTGTGTGGAAAGCTGCATTAGATTATCTCTAAGATCTCTTCCAAGTCTATGATTCTGCAAGTAGAAAGAAGTCCAGTAAAGTAACTGTTCTTGCTCTCAACACTCCCAAAGTTTAAAATTTAAATATAAAACCCAGGAAAAAAAATAAAAATAAAAATAAAACCCAGGAACTTTGTTAATTAAAGGAACAATCCCACCAAGAAGGGACAAAGGTAGTCAAGATACCTGCTATGAAGAGATTGTTTTGCTTGGGATTAAGCTTATCCTTGGGAGTGAGAATAGGTCACCTATTTCAGCTAAAGTCACTCATTCCCTGTTTGGCCAGGGGCAAATGATTTCATCTCTCCACTGGAACTGAAAAAAAGTAATTTAAAATACCAATATTATAGAAATATAATTTAAATCGGTTAACTGCAAGATGCTTTGGAATTTACCTCAGGTGACAGTTAAAACGGTACTTTCCACCTGAAACTAACACAATATTGTAAATCAACTGTATTCCTGTTAAAAGTTAAATTTTAAAAAAAGAAATACTGAAAGAAAACCCTGTATTTTACTTTACTTTCCTACTTTATATATTAGGGTTGAACTAGTAACTAAATCTATTATAAATAATAAGAACCAAGTATCTCACTGTCAAAGAAAGAAATTACAAATAAGCAAGGAGGAGAATGCTACAATGAACTCTGTGATGCTGGATTAGAGTCAGAGAAACCAGCATGAATCCATGTTTATATTTATATACAGATAGATACAGAAACAGGTATGTGTAGGGAATTCCCTGGTGGTCCAGTGCTTAGGACTCTGTCCTTTCACTGTTGAAGGCACAGGTTCAGGGAACTAATACTCTGTGAGGGGTGGCCAAAAAAAACAAAAATCAGATGTCTATACCTGGGTCAGTATACATAAATATATTTCCTAACTCTGTTCCCTAAGAGTGTCAAGAAGCAGTAATATCCCAGTAGCAATGAGTAAATGAACACCCAGTTCATTTAGAAACCAGATCTTGGTTTCTAAATATTTTTTTCCAATATAAGAAACCAGGAGAAATGGTTGATTCTAGGACTGAGGCAGAGAAAATACAAGATCAGACTGGGGCATCTGTGATATCAGAAAGTAAAAATGTGCTCAAAAAAAAAAAAAAAGGGACAGGGTAGGAGAGGGACGTGTCAAAAGAACATAGGTGCCAAATGGTCAAAGCTAGAAGGATTTATACAATGAAATACAACCCAGAGGGGGAAAAATATTCATTAATCCACACTAAATGATTAAATTAAGTAAATGGGAGGAAAAAACACAAATCTTTCTTACAGAAGAATTCCAAACAATAATGTAGGAGGAATGAGAGAAATAGAAAATCACCGGTAGAACAGCACAGTAATTGCTGCTGTGGGCGTTTCACTGACATTAGAGGATGAAACTTTCAGAAAAAAATCAGATCTCTGTATAGCCTCTCAGAGATATTTACTAATTACTGTGGGTGGTTTTAACATATGCTCACAAATTCTTTGATACTCAGGAGGTGGAGCTTAAATTCCCTTGCCCTGGAGTGTGGGCTTGACTCGGTGACTCATTTCTAGCTTCTAACAAATGAAGTAAGGAAACGGAAAAAGAGTCGCTTTATAAAAAACCAGGCAGCCAAGTCACTAAAATCAAGTTACTAAAGTTAATATCAGCAATAAGCCATGATGATATCAGATAGCATCTGATACAAAATGTGTGACAGGAAGGCCATACTATCTCCCTGATATTCTTCGCTAAAATGCTTAATCTCAGACTAATCAAAACAAAACAAAACAAAATAACAAAAAACAGAAAACTCAAATTCAGGAACACTCTACAAATGATCACTACTCTTCAGAAGTGTCAAGCGTTAAAGGCAAGAGGAAACCAAGAAACTGAAGGTAGTGGGTACAATATATATTTGTTTGATCCCCTTTCTTGACCCTAATTGTCCTCAACACACTCACTTCAAGCAATAAGGCTGTCACAGTGAGCTGGTTCTAGGGGGCTTCCCAGGTGGCACAGTGGTAAAGAAACTGCCTGCCAATGCAGAAGTTTGGTGATAGACCATGAAGTCGGAAAAAGCTGGACAAGACTGACTGACTGAGCGCGCACACACACACAGTCTGGTTCTAAGAATGCCATTTAGAAGGACAAAGAAATCAGAGATACCTACTCGGTTTCCTTTTCAAATTGAGCAAACCATATGAACTATATCAAGACAACTTCAAAATGTTCCTTTCAGATGTCCTTGCTTTTTAAGGAAAATAAAACCTACATATCAACAAGTGATGATTAATACTTTAAAATAAACAGGAAAAGGAGAATAGTGATGCCAAAAGTTTGAAGTGTCAACAGCAAAAGTTTACACAGCCAAAGGATGGATCACCAAGTTCAGAGACAAGATCAGGGAAGAAAAGAACAAGACCCTAAGATCAATAGGAACCACATCTTTAAAACTAAGCCACCTATCTTGGTGTAGGTGGGAGGTTCAAACCACACAAAGGAATGCTCATCCCCACCCACCCCCACTCTACACCCAAAGTTAAAACTGCAAGCATCTTTCCCTGTTCTCAAGCCACTCTGATAACGTTTGACAAACTTGTCACTCTCTCCCTTGAAAGCCAATTAGTACACGAACATTTTTATACCCTCTAAAAAAATAAAGCCAAGCCACGTAAACCTAAGAAAATCCAGGTGTTTCCTTCACTGTCACCAAACAATGGAAAATGACTGTTTAAATATGTAATATAAGCATATTTATAAATTTGGGGATTTTAACTCAAGTAAATAAATGCTGGGATGACAAATATATGCAGAGACACCTTAAAAAACTGAAGAGGCTTCCTTGGTGGCTCAGTGGTAAGGAATCCACCTGTCAATGGAGGACATACAGGTTAGATCCTTGATCCCTGATCCAGGAATATCCCACATGCCACGGAGCAACTAAGCCTGTGCACCACATCTATTAAGGCTGTGCTCTAGAGCCTGGGTACCACAACTGCTGAAACCCCCAGTACCTAGAGACAGTGTTAGGCACCAAGAGAAGCCAACTCAACGAGAAGTTTACGCACTGCAACTACAGAGTAGCCCCCTCTCGCCCAAGCTAGAAAAAGTCCCTGCCCAACAATAAGTAAATAAAATTATCCATTACAAAAAAAAAAAAAAAAAACTGAGACAGTGAGGAAATGTGTTAGAATCTCCTCTCCCCAGCACTGTCCAACATAAATATGTGAGTAAATATGTGAGTTAGCACAATGCAGAAAGAAGACTGATCCACTAGGCTTCTGTAACTTGATTAAAACATTCCCTAAGAACATCCAGTGCTCTTAGTTTCAATTCTATAATCAACTGCACTCTTATTACTGATTTGCCTGCCCAGAAACAAAGGAGGTGTCCTGGGCCTGTAGGTAATTAATGCCAGTTGTTCATATGGCACTTAAAACTTTGGACGTAAATAAATTGATATCTGGATTGTCATTCTCCAGTGAGATTACTTTGCACGAATAAATTCTCAAGTGTTTGAATCACCCCTGTGTGAACCTACAGTTTCTGAACTACTGTGTGGGAGTCAGAAGGACCCTGGTGTGGATGCCACTTAATCTGTGTGACCTCTGATTTCCATCAGTCTCAATTTTCTCACCTAGAAATAAACACCTACAACTAGTGCCTGGCAGACAGCAAGTACTCAAGAAGTGATAGCTTTCTTCTACTTAAGCCATATTTGAAAGCAAGCATATAACTGAGGCAAAAACATTTCATTTAAAAAGCAGCAGTATGGACCGTCAAACCACAACAATTTAAAAGACATCCCCAGAAGAGAGACGTGCTGTACAACAGAGTTGAAAAATGCAAAGTTAAAACGTTGCAAGTAAAGTACCCCCTGCACTGTACAGGAGTCTCTTGCTTAGCAACTCTAGTGTTGTCGACCAAACACCCAGCCTGTAATAGTTAGAGCATGACAACTGTTCACTCTAAATCCATGTGCTCAGCTTGGATTCAGGACTGATTTATAAAAATAGCTGCTGCTGCCGCTCTTTGAATCTCTTTGAGCTGATGACTGGGCAGTGCTACCCTATAGGCCTAGAGCAGCTGTACTCCCTCACCACACCCATTTCTCTGTCTGCCCAGCACCACCTCCCCCTCCCCCAGCCCCCATCTCTGCAGCATACTATTCTCCCTCTTCCTGGGCTGAGTGAGCAAATTACAAGCACAAATATCCCCTGATGCAATGCCACAACCATCCCTGGGAAAGAGCAGAGGCAGTTGCCAAAAGTGCAGCAGCAGGGAAATGGGCGGGACACACACAGAGCAAGAAACACAGCAATCCTAGGGAGCCAGGGAAAAGGAATCGAGAGGCCCTGGGGAGCAATACTGTAACTGGACCGAGGAGGGAGTGGAGAAGAGGGGGTTCCCGGGAGAAAGCTTGGTAACCCTATCCTGAGAAGCACGTTTCACTCTGGGTCTGGGTCCTAAAACACAAAGCTAAACGTAATCCTGTCTCCTCCCCAAAGCACCAAATGCATTCACTTTACCCATTCCAGTATGAAAGCAAAAACCCTAACACTTCCTTTCCCCTCCAACCCCACCCCGCTCAAGGAGTAATTTCTCCAAAGAACAGCTCAAGCAACACACTAGTGGAGAACCTGGCCCATGTGCTAAATCACAATCTCCGTTCTGGGTAACGTTTCTAACTCCCCTCCAGGTCCTATCCTCGCATCCGCGGGCTTTACAGCGACCCATGCGCACTCCCGCAGCCAGACACATGCTTACTCCCCAAATCTTGTGCTAGGGCAGCGCGCGCCGGGAGAGCCCAGCCTGGGGCCACGTTCTCTTGACCACTACCCCCTACCTCCTCCCGTAACTCCCTGGCCTAGCACCCTATCTGAGGTTCACCTCCGCCCCACTTCAACTGACCCTCAAAAGCTTCACAGCACAACCTTTGAGTTCTCCTGTGTCTCCGAGCCCCACCCAGGGCCCCAGGCTGCAGCCGACCCTCGCTCACCCGGCTCAGCCCCAATCCCGCGCCTGAGAAAGGCGGCTCAGCCCCGTCACTCCAGACTCTCTGGGTCCGCCCCGCCCTGCGGACCCCCTTATCGTGCCTCCAAGACTTGGAAGATCGCGCCCGCAGGCCCCCCTCGCCCGACCGCCCCCGCGTCCCGCAGGCCGGCGGCCACCGCCCTTCCCTACTTCGGGCGGGCCTGGTGGGGTCCCGGGCGACCGCGGGGGAGGCTCGGGCAGTCCCGGGGACAGTGAGGAAGCCGCTCCTCCGATCGGGCCCCGCCTGCCGCTGCACCTACCCGCCGCCGCCGCGCCGGAGCCGGAGCCGGAGGGAGCCGGGAGAGGGCCGGGAGGAGCCAGGAGCCAGCAAGCGAGCCCGAGGGGCGGGACGCAGGGAGGCGGCCGCTTCCTCGTCGCCCTCTTGAGGGCAGGCGCGAGGGAGGGGCGCCGCCGCCGCCTATCCCGCGGGCGCGGCGGCCTTGGCCAATAAGCGGGGCGAGGGGGCAGGCGGAGGCCCGCGGCGGACCAATAGGGGCCGGCCCCGCCGCCTCGACCTAGGCGGGGTAGCGGCCGAGCGGAGGAGGGCAGTGGCGGGCGAGGTACGTGAGGGGTCTTCAGACGCCCGTCTCCCGCCAGCCCGCCGCTGCTGCTGCTACCTGGGCGGCGGGAGGACCGACCGACCTCCCCCGTTGCTCTGTGTGCTGGTCGTCTCTTCCTTTAGAATTTGAGTGCAGGGAAAGGGGAAGATACGAGAGGCCCAGTACACGCGGCCGGGCCCGGGTCTCCCCGCCGGCAGGGCCAGTGGGTTCTATGACGTAACCTGGGAGGGGCGCGGGGCGGGGCCGGGGCGCCGGCCGGCTGGTCGCGGTGAAGAACTGTTGCTGGATGAAGACGCGACTGGGGGGGCCTCTCACGGGCTGCTCTGCCACCAGTCCCAAGTGACGTGGCTGGTCCAAGCTGAGATGTGCTATAAAGTATAGAATACACACCGAAATTTCGAGGCTTAGCTCATTCTTAAGCTTAAATTGATCACAATGTGGGTCGTTAGAAAATTGATTGCAGTTTGGTATATCTTTGGTCAAATAAAATATGTTTAAAATAATCTTGCTTATTTTTTACTACTTTTTAAAATGCGGCTACTAGGAGAAAAATAGAATTACTGTTTGGTTCACATTGTGTTTTGGGTAATGCTGGTTCAGATCTTAAAAGTGATAGCTGACACCCTATTGAATGCTCACTATGCGCCAGGCACTCGACACCTAATAACTCATTTAATCATCGCAATTCTGTACGGTTGGTGTTCATGTTCTCATTCTCATTTTACAGATGAGAAAACAAACACAGAACCAACCTAATGTCAGCGAGCCAGTAATTGACAGAGTGGGATTTAACTCTGTCAACCAGACACTGCTGCTAAGTCGCTTCAGTCGTGTCCGACTCTGTTCGACCCCATAGATGGCAGCCCACCAGGCTCTGCCATCCCTGGGATTCTCCAGGCAAGAACACTGGAGTGGGTTGCCATTTCCTTCTCCAATGCATGAAAGTGAAAAGTGAAAGTGAAGTCGCTCAGTCGTGCCTGACTCTTATCGACCCCATGGACTACAGCCTACCAGGCTCCTTCGTCCATGGGATTTTCCAGGCAAGAGCACTGGAGTGGGTTGCCATTGCCTTCTCCGCAACCAGGCATTAGGGGCCATATACTCAACTTCTAGAGCAGAAAGAACACTGGTAACCAGAAAGAACACTGACTTGGTTGAAAGCCAGAGGTCTAGCCCTGATACTTTCTAGATGTGTAACAGTAAAGCAGTTAAGCGTCAGTTGCCTTATTTATAAAAAATGAGAGAATACATCACCAGCCTCTCATAATTACTGGTAAGATGACCTGGAGATAGCATACTTAGGTAGTTAAAACTGGACTCTGACCTGGACTCCCTGAGCACTGCTACTTACAAGCTTGTGAGCTTGTGGAAGATATATAATATCTCTGTACCTCAGTTTCCTCAAGTATAAAATGCATAATAATGGCGCCTACCTTATTAGTGTTTTGTGGATCAAATGTGTTAATATATGCAAAGTGCTTATGTTGGTGCCTAACAAGAAGCACTTACAGAGTTTACAATTAATATCATAATGACTGTAAAGGAGGCTTAAGAGCCTAGACATATATGAAGGGATTAAAAGGATGGGGGCTTCCCTGGCAGTCCAGTGGTTAAGATTCCATGCTTTCAATGCAAGGGGTGCAAGTTTGATCCCTGGTTGGGGAACGAAGATCCCATATGCCTTCTAGGCTGCCAAAAAAGAAAGGGAGGGGGAGTAAAAGGATAAGTGGAGGGGGGGTATTTACCCAAAGAAAATAAAAACACTAAGTGGAAAAGATATAGGCACCCCTATGTTCATTGCAAGTGCATATCAGTAGATGAATGGATGAAAAAGGTGTGGTATATTTATACAATAGAATATTACTCAGCCATTGGAAAAAATGAAATTTTGTCATTTGCAGCAACAGGAACAGACCCAGAGGGTATTATATTAAATGAATCAAGACAAAGATGAATACCATATGATTTAAATTATCTATAGGATTTTAAAAAATGAAACAAAGCAAAAACAGAAACGAGTTCATAGATACACAGAACTGATGAGTGCTAGAGAAGGAGGAGGGTGGGGAGTTGGGCAAAATAGGTGAAAAGGATTAAGAGGTATGAACTTCCAGCTACAACTAAGTCTCAGGAATGTAATATACAACATAAGGGATATAGTTAATAATTACTAAACACTGAAATAATTTTGATGGTTATTAGTCTTATTGTGGTGATCATTTTGTAATGTACTTAAATGTTAACTCACTATGTTATATACTTGAAAATTAAAATATTGCATATCAACTATACTTAATAAAATTAAATAACAGATAAGTGAGAAAGGGATAGCACTACGAATCTGGAGCACTGGAAGGGACTTTAGGACAATCACAGCTAACTGAAATAACTGGCCTACATCACACACCAATTAATAAGTCAGGTGTCTTAGCCCAAACAGGGCTTTCCCCCTCTCTCACCTTACCCAGACTCCAAAGTAGAACTACCATTGCCAAGCCTGAATTCACTCATCCAACAGATGTTGACTGAGTACTGGCATATCAGGAAGGGCCACACAGTGAAGAGCACCTATACGAAAATGAATAAGATAGATTTCCTGTCTGGTGAAATTAGCATTACTTCACACCGTAGCCCACTGCAGGTCTAAGCAAGAACTTAACTGTTGTAGGGAACCACACAGGTGGGAGCTAAAAAAGTTACTTTGTTCCTTCTTCCTGCTGCCTGGAATAATCAGCCCCTAGATGTGTCCCAGGCTTCAGGACTAGAATTGGCTTTGGGCTTTGAGCTCCTTAGACATAAAATGGCTAAGAAGATTCAGAAGTGTTAGAATGCTCCACTCCATAAGATAATAGAGTCATCACGTTCTGTGTATTCCAAGCTAGACACCAATTTCAGTTATCCCCTTCCTTCTCCTTTCTCAGGCCTACCAGATACTCCTTCTGTCTCAGAAACATTTCCATCAGCATGGATGCTGTTCCCTGTTCTCTTCGCTATATACTGCCACAGCTACTTCCAAGTCCCCTGCCAAGCTTGATGACCTTCTGCCTGCCCCCTCCAATTCATATACCCACTCCTGCACTTCTTATATACCTATTAACAGGACTTACCACATATGAACTAAAGAACCTCTTGATGAAAGTGAAAGAGGAGAGTGAAAAGAGTTGGCTTAAAACTCAACATTAGGAAACAGATCATGGCATCTGGTCCCATCAATTCATGGCAAATAGATGGGGAAACAATGGAAACACTGTCAGACTTTATCTTTTGGGGCTCCAAAAATCACTGCAGATGGTGACAGCAGCCATGAAATTAAAGGACATTTGCTCCTTGGAAGAAAAGTTATGACCAATCTAGACAGCATATTCAAAAGCAGAAACATTATTTTGCCAACAAAGTTCTGTCTAGTCAAGGCTATGATTTTTCCAGTAGTCATGTATGGGTATGAGAGTTGGACTATAAAGAAAGTTGAGCGCCAAAGAATTGATGCTTTTGAACTGTGGTGCTAAAGAAGACTCTTGAGAGCCCCTTGGACTGCAAGGAGATCCAACCAGTCCATCCTAAAGGAACTCAGTCCTGAATGTTCACTGGAAGCACTGATGCTGAAGCTGAAACTCCAATACTTTGGCCACCTGATGCGAAGAACTGATTCATTTGAAAAGACCCTGATGCTGGGAAAGATTGAAGGTGGGAGGAGAAGGGGATGACAGAGGATGAGATGGTTGGATGGCATCACTGACTCAATGGACATGAGTTTGAGTAAACTCTGAGAGTTGATGATGGACAGGGAGGCCTGGCGTGCTGCAGTCCATGGGGTTGCAAAGAGTTGGACACGACTGAGTGGACTGAACTGAATCACATATGTGGTAACTTATTTGTATAAACATGGCTCTGCCCTGATTCTTTCTTGAGGTACAGGTACTTGCTGTTTGTCCACCTGCAATGGGAAAGAACATTCCCTTCAGTTTCAGGGTACCAAGGATGGAAACACAAATCACCAGTAATCCCTGTCAATCCAGTGATTAGGATGCTGCGGTTCCACTGCTGGGTGTTCAGGATGGATCTCTGGTCAGGAAACTAAGAACACTCAAGTCACACAGTGCAGCACACACACACACACACACACACAAACATCCCCAGCGTCTCAGAGTTGGAGGGGATCTTAGCAAACATCCAGTACATAACGTCAAGTGTCTAAGGATATATCCTTGAGGCTCTCAGTTCAGCTCAGTTCAGTCACTCTCTCATGTCTGACTCTTTGCGACCCCATGAATCGCAGCACGCCAGGCCTCCCTGTCCATCACCAGCTCCCAGAGTTCACTCAGACTCTCATCCATCGAGTCCGTGATGTCATCCAGCCATCTCATCCTTGTTCATCCCCTTCTCCTCCTGCCCCCAATCCGTCCCAGCATCAGAGTCTTTTCCAGTGAGTCAACTCTTTGCATGAGGTGGCCAAAGTACTGGAGCTTCAGCTTTAGCATCAGTTCTTCCAAAGAACACTCAGGACTGATCTCCTTCAGAATGGACTGGTTGGATCTCCTTGCAGTCCAAGGGACTCTCCAGAGTCTTCTCCAACACCACAGTTCAAAAGCATCAATTCTTCGACACTCAGCTTTCTTCACAGTCCAACACTCACATCCATACATGACCACTGGAAAAACCATAGCCTTGACTAGACGGACCTTAGTTGGCAAAGTAATGTCTCTGCTTTTGAATGTACTATCTAGGTTGATCATAACTTTCCTTCCAAGGAGTAAGCGTCTTTTAATTTCATGGCTGCAGTCACCATCTGCAGTGATCTTGGAGCCCAAAAAAATAAAGTCTGACACTGTTTCTACTGTTTCTCCATCTATTTGCCATGAAGTGATGGGACCGGATGCCATGATCTTCGTTTTCTGAATGTTGAGCTTTTAAGTCAACTTTTTCACTCTCCTCTTTCACTTTCATCAAGAGGCTTTTTAGTTCCTCTTCACTTTCTGCCATAAGGGTGGTGTCATCTGCATATCGGAGGTTATTGATATTTCTCCCGGCAATCTTGATTCCAGCTTGTGCTTCTTCCAGTCCAGCGTTTCTCATGATGTACTCTGCATATAAGTTAAATAAGCAGGGTGACAATATACAGCCTTGACGTACTCCTTTTCCTATTTGAAACCAGTCTGTTGTTCCATGTCCAGTTCTAACTGTTGCTTCCTGATCTGCATACAGATTTCTCAAGAGGCAGGTCAGGTGGTCTGGTATTCCCATCTCTTTCAGAATTTTCCACAGTTTATTGTGATCCACACAGTCAAAGGCTTTGGCATAGTCAATAAAGCAGAAATCAATGTTTTTCTGGAACTCTCTTGCTTTTTTGATGATCCAGTGGATGTTGGCAATTTGATCTCTGGTTCCTCTGCCTTTTCTAAAACCAGCTTGAACATCAGGGTAGTTCACGGTTCATGTATTGCTGAAGCCTGGCTTGCAGAATTTTGAGCATTACTTTACTAGCATGTGAGATGAGTGCAATTGTGCGGTAGTTTGAGTATTCTTTGGCATTGCCTTTCTTTGCAATTGAAATGAAAACTGACCTTTTCCAGTCCTGTGGCCACTGCTGAGTTTTCCAAATTTGGTGGCATATTGAGTGCAGCACTTTCACAGCATCATCTTTCAGGATTTGTAATAGCTCAACTGGAATTTCATCACCTCCACTAGCTTTGTTTGTAGTGATGCTTTCTAAGGCCCACTTGACTTCACATTCTAGGATGTCTGGCTCTAGGTGAGTGATCACACCATCATGATTATCTTGGTCATGAAGATCTTTTTTGTACAGTTCTTCTGTGTATTCTCGCCACCTCTTCTTAATATTTTCTGCTTCTGTTAGGTCCCTACCATTTCTGTCCTTTCTTGAGCCCATCTTTGCATGAAATGTTCCCTTGGGATCTCTAATTTTCTTGACGCGATCTCTAGTCTTTCCCATTCTATTGTTTTCCTCTATTTCTTTGCACTGATCGCTGAGGAAGGCTTTCTTATTTCTTGCTATTCTTTGGAACTCTGCATTCAGATGCTTATATCTTTCCTTTTCTCCTTTGCTTTTCACTTCTCTTCTTTTCACAGCTATTTGTAAGGCCTCCTCAGGTAGCCATTTTGCTTTTTTGCATTTCTTTTCCATGGGGATGGTCTTGATCCCTGTCTCCTGTACAATGTCACGAACCTCATTCCATAGTTCATCAGGCACTCTATCTATCAGATCTATTCCCTTAAATCTATTTCTCACTTGCACTGTATAATCATAAGGGATTTGATTTAGGTCATACCTGAATGGTCTAGTGGTTTTCCCTACTTTCTTCAATTTGAGTCTGAATTTGGTAATAAGGAGTTCATGATCTGAGCCACAGTCAGCTCCTGGTCTTGTTTTTGTTAACTGTATAGAGCTTTTCCATCTTTGGCTGCAAAGAATATAATCAATCTGATTTCGGTGTTGACCATCTGGTGATGTCCGTGTGTAGAATCTTCTCTTGTGTTGTTGGAAGAGGGTGTTTGCTATGACCAGTGCATTTACTTGGATTCAAATTCAAATAACATAGAGTAATAAAATTTAGGACCTGGAAGGGTCTTTTGGGGTCATTTAGCCCAAACCCTTTTTAGAAAAGGTAAAAAAAAATTTGCCACTACACACAGCATGTGGGTTGTAGGATCTTAGTTCCTTGACCAGGGATTGAACCCGCACACCCCATATTTTAAAGATGAAAGAAAGACTTCCCTGATGGTCCAGTAGTTAAGACTCCGAGCTTCCAATATGCGGAGTATGGGTCACTCCCCCTGCTGAAGGACTAAGATCCTACAACCCACATTCAGGAAACCAGTCCTGAATATTCATTGGAAGGACTGATTATAAAACTGAAGCTCCAATACTAGAACTGACTCATTAGAAAAGACCCGATGGTGGGAAAGATTGAAGGCAGGAGGAGAAGGGGACAACAGAGGATAAGATGGTTGGATGGGATCACCAACTCGATGAACATGATTTTGAGCCAGCTCTGGGAGCTAGCTGATGATGGACACGGAAGCCTGGCATGCTGCAGTCCGTCGGGTAGCAAAGAGTCCAACACAACTGAGCGACTGAACTGAACTGATACATATATATTACACATATGCCTACATATATGTATATATACTATACATGTACATACACATATACTTACTAATTTATACAGTAAGTCCCTTACATAGGCATGAGTTCTGTTTTGAAAATGAGTTCCTAAGTCCAATTTGTTCATAAGTCCAACAAAGTTAGTCTAAGTACTCAGCTCACAGAGTCAGCCATATATATAGCCAAACTGTACTATAATCAGTTTCTAATGCTTTTCACACAAATAATACATGAAAAGAAAACAGTTTTAACCTCACAGTACAGTACCTTGAAAGATACAGTAGTAACCGCTACACCACTACTGCTTTTATGCTTGCTTCGAGACATCCTGGGCTTGAAATAAAGTGACTGTACTACTGTACTCTGCCCAGTACTGAACAGTAAAGTCCACAAAAGCACAACCACTTGCAGAGGATGCACACATGGGACAATGTACGCCAGACACAGGAACTAACTTATGTGTGTGAATGGACATTTGAATCTTTGAAAGTTCACAACTTGAAGGTTTGTATGTAAGGGACTTGCTGTTAAATATAATACAACGTGTTAATACATAGCATAGGGTATTTTATAGAAGTATTTTATATACATATATATATGATATGGAGCCTTCAGGTAAGCCTTTATGAAAAGACAAATTCAGCTCCATTTCTTCCACCTGTCCAGAATATGGACACAATGCCTACCGGAAAAGCAGCCATCTCAAGAAAATAAGGACAAAAGCCATGGGCTGAGGGTGAAAATAAGAAGATAAGAGGAGAGGGAAAAAAATAAAAATAAAAAGAGAAACCAAAAAAAGAAGATAAGAGGAGACTAGGTCCTTAACATCTTCCAGCAGCTACGCTAATCTTTGACTTTCCACCTCCAGACTTCTTAGAAAATGAGAAAAGTAACCCCTATCTCTTAAAGCCATCATTAGCAACAAATATCCACTGGTGTAAGCCACCATTGATCTCTGCCATTTGCAGTGAAATGCAATCCCAAATAGTACACAGAGGAAAAGAACTGGGCTTCAAATTGAGAAACCCCATTACAGTTCCAGCTCTGCCAGGAACAAGCCATATGGCCTTGGGCAAGACATTTCCCATCCCTAGCCCTCAGGTTCCTCATCTCTCTCAGGGGAACTAGAACAAGATGGTCTCACCTCTCCCTTCTGTGATCTCCCTCACTTACGTGCTGTGTAATGCACTGGGTGGGACTTCCTCTCCCTTAAAAGACTACTTCTTTCAAGGTTCGGTAAGTATTTCCTTGTTCCTGTGACCTCGGGAGAAATTACAAGGGCTTGTCCTTTTTTTTTTTTATTTTTTGGCTCACTGGGTCTTTGTTGCTTTGCCTGAGTTTTCTCTAGTTGCTGGGAGCTGGGGCTACTTTTAGTTGTGGAGCTCAGGATTCTCATTGCAGTGGCTTCTCTTGTTGTGGAGCGCAGACTTTAGCCACGTGGCCTTCAGTGATTATGACGCACAGGCTTAGTTGCTCTGCAGCATGCGGACTCTTCCTAGACCAGGGATCGAACCCGTGGCCCCTGCATTAGCCGGCGGATTCTTACCCACTGTACCACCAGGGAAGTCCAGGCCTGTCACTTTTGAGTACATAGGATGAAACACATCATTTTGGGGTATCCCTTGAACCCAAAGTCCCCTTGCTAGCTCTCTCTTGGTAGGCTGTAGTCCATGGGGTCGTAAAGAGTCGGACACGACTGAGTGACCTCCCTTTCATTTTTCACTTTCATGCATTGGAGAAGGAAATGGCAACCCACTCCAGGGTTCTTGCCTGGAGAATCCCAGGGACGGGGGAGCCTGGTGGGCTGCCGTCTCTGGGGTCGCACAGAGTCGGACACGACTGAAGTGACTTAGCAGCGGCAGCAGAGGGAGCACAAAGGTAGTTCTACTCTGAAACTAATGGAGCACTCTGCCTACCTCTGCCCTACAATTGCTGTGAAATTTCTCCTCTGGGCCTCAAATTCTTCATATGTGAAATGAGAGTGTTGCAGATGTTCACATGGCCCTTTACCCCTAACATTCTAAGACTACAATATACCTTCTGAATTCCATCTCACATTGGGATAGTGTTTCCCCAGCTGCTAAGTGCTTTGCTCTATGGTATGACAGTTAAGCTTTCTATAACTCTGAGATAGTCAGGGCTAGTATTATCATCTCTATTTCAAAGTTGAGGAAACGGGTTCAGGGATGTGGAGTAATATGCCCACAATCACATGATCAGTAAGTGGTAGATCTGGAACTAGAAATCCCATCCTTTGATTCCTTGCTCAGTGCTCTTTCCACTACACCTTCATTGTTTTGTTTCCTCTTTCCTTTTTCTCTCCAGGATCCACTTCCTGGCTACAAGTCAAAACTGCTCTCCACTGTGACCCCATCACTGTTACTGATCACAGTCACAGCTTTGGTTCCAGGCACTTGGCCAGCTCAGCCGACACCTGACTTTTCCCCAGTTCTTCTATCTTCCATTCTGAACCCTTGGTCTCAATAAAACCTCCTAGTTTCTTCCCAACTTTGACCAAGTATCACATCCCATCTCGAGCCCCACTGGGTATATCACCAGGTTGAACTAGACTCTGGCCCTCTGTCTCAAAACACTTCAGATAACTCTCATCCTGGTTCTGTTATTGCTTCTTCACCACACTCTTCACTTCATCCAACCTCTTGTTCAGCATCCAAAGCCCCCAAAGAGATAAGCCATGGTCAGGGAAGATGTGAACTGAAAGGCCCTTAAAGATCTTCCAGTCCAAACAGCCAGCAGAAATTGTAAATGGAGAAGCTAGTTAGCCACAGTATAAAAGAGTAGGGTAGGGGCTGTGAGGAGCAGGAGGGCATAGACCCCACCTCCAGCAATTGGCTAATTGCTAATTGCTGCCAGTTACTGGAAATGCGGACCCAATGTGGTCACACTGGAGCCAAACATTTATGTACAGTACCCTGGTTGTTGAGTGTCAACAACTGATAAAGCTTTTAAGAATACTGTGTTCAGTTCAGTTGCTCAGTTGTGTCTGACTCTTGGCAACCCCATGGATTGCAGAACCCCAGGCTTCCCTGTCCATCACCAACTCCCAGAGCCTGCTCAAACTCATGTCCATTGAGTCAGTGGTGCCATCCAACCGTCTCATCCTCTGTCATCCCCTTCACCTCCTGCCTTCAGTCTTTCCGAGAACACTGTGTACCATGTCGTTGTTGCTCCACATCTGGTTGTTGCTGCTTTCATTCCTTTATGAGCCCATATCTTCATAAGCTTTTTGGCAGGTATATGTTGAACACTTCAATTTCATGGTCAAGAAAGGATCAGAGCCCATGGTTACTGAAAACTGATTTGTCTGTTTTCTTCGGCCTTTTTCCATGACTGTATCTACCGCCTCATCTTGATTTACAAGCAAAATCTAGAAAACCTACAAAAAATAAGTGTTTTGTGGTTTGCCTAAGAATAATACAGAAAATATTGCTGTTATTTTTGGTGAAGAAAGTCAATTTTGTATAGTTTATTCCAACCTAAATGTGAATTTTGTTTAAAAAAGAAAAAAAAAAAAAAGAATACTGTGTAGGCCAAACACCTCTATGAACCAGTGTCTCCTGGTTTGCCAGTTGGCAACCTCTGCTCTGGTCCAAACCCTTCACCTCACAGATAAGAGACCAACATCAAGCACCAGATCAGCAGGAAAGGAGACAGGACCCAGACTTCAGACCCTGTATTTGGAGCTCACTAGGCATCACTCTGACACCAGAAAGCAGGTCTGGCCAGTTCAACAAGCTTCTGGTGAGAATGTGCTCTAGAAAGATGTTCTAGATGAGAGGAGACAAAGAAGAAGGGATTCTTTTAAAAGATGCTGTCTTAGCTCCATGGCACTTCACTTAGCTTGGGATCAACCATTTGGCTTGACAAACTGACTTATATTTAGCAAGGAGCTGTCCATGTTCATGGAATTTCTGTGGGCACAGTCCACACTGACTGAATTAGGATTCTGGGCACTTTGCAGCGGAGCATTTTCTAAAACTTTTCTTTGGCAATAATTTAAAACATACAAAGTTGCAAGGATAAAAACAGTGCATAGCACTCTCATGTACACTTTACCAAAATTCACCTCTTTTCCACATTTTTCTCATTTGCTAGATTATGTGCTATGCACACACACACACATACACCCTCACAAATAATATTTTTGGAGCTGAGTGTAGATCACATGCATCATAGCTTTTTATCCCTGAATAGTTCAATGTGTGTTCCTAATGAAGGTATTTTTTATAACCATAATACAGACTTCAACTTCAGTAAATTTAAATGACTCAGTTCTATCTAATCTACCGTGAGTATTCCAATGTTGTCAACTGACCCAGTAATGTCTCTTAAATTATGTTTTTTCTTCCTCCAGAACAGGATCCACTCCAGGATCAAATGTCACATTTCATTGTCACGTCTCTTTCATTTCCTTTAACGTGGGATATTTTCACAGCCTTTGTGTGTGTATGTACATGGGGATTTTCTTTATGATATTAACATTTTTGAAGAATACAAATTCTTCAAAATTCCTTTCTTTTATTAGAATGTATCTCATTTAGGGAGTCTGATGTTTTCTCGTTGGTTAGATCAGCCTGTATCAATACATCCCCATAAGAATACTGCATGAGCTATGGCATGTCCTCAGGGCATCATTCTAGGAGGCACAGGGCCATCTGCCCTTCACGAGTGATGTTAATTTTGATCATGGAGACAAAGAGCATTCTTACTTCTCCGGCATACTCTTACTAATTTTTCCCTTGCAACTGACATGCAGTCTTTGGAGAGACACTTCACGACATGCTCAGACGCTGCTTCTCGTCAGTTACTCCCCGATGTGTCATCCCTTGTTGATTCTTGCCTAACCAACCTTCCCTGTGGTGACTGCACAGCAGTGCATTTTCCATCCCACATCTCCCTCCACAGTTACCTGTTGACACTCAGCGGTTTGTGGTCTAGACTAGATCCCTCCCTCCTGTTTTGATCTCTATCAAGGTGAGTGAGATCTGGAGTCCCACTAGAAAACAGTCCTTCCTGTGTAACAGAGGGGAAGGAGATAGCCGATCTTGCCCAGCCCCTTAGGGCAGATAAAGGTGAACTGGGACAACCACTCCAAGGGCTTCAGCTAAAGGAGCTAAGAGAAGTAAAGTGGCACAGAGATTCCTCTATGCAGGGGCTTCACACAAAGAGTGTCTCTCAAATCCTGTTTCTTCCTCTCATCTGCTCTGTGACCTTCAACAGCTCACCTAACTTCTTTTCCCCTCTGGTTCCTAACTCTTACCTTAGAGGGTCATTGGGAAGATTACAGGAAACAATTCTCATCTCAATGGGCCCATGGTGTGCTAAATGAGAGGTACATGTTATATAGTATATAGGAAAATTAGGTTGTGCTTGAATTGTGTTTCATTTCCACAAACATCTGCTGAGGATATACCACATACAAAGGAACCATGCTGGCAGCTAGAGGGAAAATACATCAGCTCTATAAAAGCTCACAATCCAGAGGAATAAAGACAAACGTAATTTCAGTCCTAGTATTTACCTTTCCCCTCCCCAAATTGGGGCTTCCCTGGTAAAGAATCTGCCTGCAGTGCAGGAGACCCTGGTTCAATCCCTGGGTTAGGAAGATTCCCTGGAGAAGGGCATGGCAACCCACTCCAGGATTCTTGGGTTTCCCTGGTGGCTCAGATGGTAAAGAATTCGCCAGCAATGCAGGAGACCTGGGTTCAATCCCTGGGTTAGGAAGATTCCCTGGAGAAGGGCATGGCAACCCACTCCAGGATTCTTGTCTGGAGAATCCCTACAGACAGAGGAGCCTGGTGGGCTAGACTCCAAGGGGTCACAAAGAGTCAGACACGACTGAGTGAATAAGCACAGCACAGAGCACAGCACTCCCCAGATTAAAACAAACATCGTCACACAAAGATTTCTGCAAGAATGTTTATAGCAAATATATTCTTAACAGACTCAAACTGGAAACAGCCCAGGCATCCATCAACAGATGAGCAGACAAACAAAAATTATAGTACATCCATACAATAGAAAACTACTCAGCAATAAAGAGGAACAAACAACTGATTTTATGTAACCTGTCTGAATCTCAAAAACATGCCGAGTGGAAGACGTGTTACACAAGAGTACATATTATGTGAACTCATTTATATCAAGTTCCAGGACAGGAAAGGCAGGAAAAACCATCAAGAGAGTGCTTGCCTAGGAGGAAAGCAGGGCAGGGGGGTACTGGGAAGGGGCAGGAGGGAATATGCTGAGTGATGACCACATGCTATATGATGAGAGGGGCTGGATTGCACAGTAGTATGCATGTGTCCAAATCCAGCAACTGTTCACTTAAGATTTGTGTGTTTTATTGCATATAAATTTCACATCAAAGCAGGGAAAAAAAATTGTACCAAACAATTGAACTCTGATCAATGGTATACTTCTAGAAGTATTTAGCAAGAAGTGTACTTACCTCTGGGCTTCCCAAGTGGCACTGGTAGGAAAGAACCTGGTTGTCAGCGTGGGAGATGTAAGAGACATCTCCCTGAGTTGGGAAGATCCCCTGGAGGAGGGCATGGCCACTCACTGCAGTATTCTTGTCTGGAGAATCCCATGGACAGAGGAGCCTGGCAGCTACAGGCCATGGGGTCACAGAGTCAGACATGATTGAAGCAATTTAGCAGGCATGCATGTACTGATGTCTAGAATTCCTCTTGAAATGTATCAAAAATAAATGGATTAATAGATGGATAGCAGCATGGAAAGATGGACAGATATATAATCAAACAAGGATGGTAAAGTGTTAACAGTAGAAACAGACGTCAGAGAAATGGGAGTTAACTGGAAAATTCGCTCAGCTTTGCTGTACATGTGAAATGTTTCATAAGAAAACATTGGAGCGGAAAGCCAGTGTTGTGGAGTGTAAGTCAGACTTTGATGAATGATGTGGTAGAGAAATAACCAGCGTTTTCTGCTGTGGGAGCAGAGAGGAGAAAGTGATGACTTCTGCTGGGGAAGGAGGGTGGCAGGGGTCAAGGAGAGTCTCAGAGAGGAGGAGTCCTAAGAAAGGGGCCTGGAAGATAAGATGTTGAAGGCAGAGGAGGGAAAGGGGGAAAAGGGCAATCCAGCAGATAAAAATAGGGCAGTGTGAAAATGCTAGGTCCTTCTGGGAAGCTGCAAGGGAGCAGACAGACTTTGGGGGCAGAGTGGAAAGAGAGGTGGCTGGTGAGCTGAACTGTGCTCAGGCTGGGATGGGAATTAAAAGATAGACAAGAGCATGTGGTTTTGACTCAGTAAACAATGGGGAACCACTGAGAGTGTGTGTGTGTGTGTGTGTGTGTGTGTGTGTGTGTGTGTGTGTGTGTGTGTGTGTGTAAGGCTTTGACATCTGACAGCTAGAGTCGAGGAAGGCGGGAGACAGAGCCAGCAATGGGGAGAACAGCAAGGCTGTGTGTGTGCTGGTCAAAGTTTTCTATTGCTATGATCATGAGCTGACAAGGAGGGCAACTTCTGTGACAGAAAAACTGTTCAAGGCATGACCTTCCTGGAGATGAGAAGTCTGAAAGTGAATCTGGGAGATAATTCAGTTTGTCCTAATTCCCAGCTCTTCAGGAACTTTGACCTCCCTAAAGACTTCCTGTTCCCTTGGAAGGCCTAGGCTGCCCACTGACCTCCCCTGTGGCCCTCAGCCAGCACCTAGAGCTGCAGCTCCCCCTCGGCGCCCTCCAGAATGAACCCACCGGGAGCCAAGAAGCCTGCTTTCCAGCCCTGCTGTTGCCGCCGTCCCTCTGTGCAGCCCAGATCCCTCACTTGTAAATCAGTTGTGTTGGCCCCATTATCCTTCATGGTTTATTCCGGTTTCAAGACTTCTCTACTGTGATTTTTTTTGTTTGGACTGACTGTGGCTTGCAGAATCTCAGGTCCCCAATCAGGGATTGAACCCATGCCCCTGCAGTGGAATCATGGAGTTCTAACCACTGGACCACCAGGGAACCCCCAACTCTGGTCTTCTTGCAACCAGTTTCCTAAGCTCTGTCTCACATGTTCATTTTCCCCTTGACGTGCAATATCTCCCTGATTGCAGCCCTCAGTGTCTTTTTCCCATCCTACCTCTTTCTTCCCCAGTCATGGTTGTCGCTGTGCTGTCCAGCTCCACCTCCTGGCTGATCTCGACTGAGGCTTCAAAGAGCCCTGCAGGCAGGTCAAGAGCCTCTGAGCTTTGGAGGGGGGCTGAAAGTGTGAAAAGGGGTTAGGATTCCCACAGCCCTGGTTGTGTGAATAACGAGAAAGTGGTATGTAAAAGCTCAGCCTGGGGCCACAGGTACTAATCCTCCGGCTCTTCTCCACAACTTGCCCTCATTCCCCAAGTTCACAGAGGACAGGCAGGGACTCAGGGAAAAGGGTACAGCACAGTCACAGCCCTCCTTGGTCCAACACCCACAACACCTGTTTTCAATCCTCATGCCAGCCTTGCAAGGAGGGCAGGACAGAAATGCCCCATTTCCCCAACCCTTACTGAGTTCAAGGAAAAGCTCAGAGTTTCACACACTTCATCTTTAACTCCCACCGTGAGGCTTCAATGTTTCCCTTGTAACAGTTAAGGAACTGAAGGCTCAGAGAGGCTACATAACTTACCCAAGGTCACACAGCCAAATGCCAGAAATTCACAAAGTATCAAAAGGAATAGTTACTCAGTGTTCTATATGCCAGCACTGACTTCTACAAATATATACTATAATCCCCAGAGCTAGAGTCCATGCAGGCCCTGAGGAGCCTGCCCCAGGGGCCGGGTGCACACATGGGAAGATGGGGGTGGGAAGGGCTGCTCATTAGTCTTGGCTGGAGAAAGGAAAAGGCCTACAGGTGGCATTTGCTGCTTCCTGACGGGCAGTAAATCTATTTCTCACTCCCACTTCCACTTCCATAATCGTAAGGGATTTGATTTAGGTCATACCTGAATGGTCTAGTGGTTTTCCCTACTTTCTTCAATTTAAGTCTGAATTTGGCAATAAGAAGTTCATGATCTGAGCCACAGTCAGCTCCGGATCTTGTATTTGCTGACTGTATAGAGCTTCTCCATCTTTGGCTGCAAAGAATATAATCAATCTGATTTCAGTGTTGATCAGCTGGTGATATCCATGTGTAGAGTCTTCTCTTGTGTTGTTGGAAGTGGTATTTGCTATGACCAGTGCGTTCTCTTGGAAAAACTCTATTAGCCTTTGCCCTGCTTCATTCCGTATTCCAAGGCCAAATTTGCCTGTTACTCCAGGTGTTTCTTGACTTTCTGCTTTTGCATTCTAGTCCCCTATAACGAAACGGACATCTTTTTTGGGTGTTAGTTCTAAAAGGTCTTGTATGTCTTCATAAAACCATTCAACTTCAGCTTCTTCAGCATTACTGGTTGGGGTATAGACTTGGATTACTGTGATATTGAATGGTTTGCCTTGGAAATGAACAGAGATCATTCTGTCGTTTTTGAGATTGCATCCAAGTACTGCACTTGGACTCTCTTGTTGACCATGATGGCTACTCCATTTCTTCTAAGGGATTCCTGCCCGCAGTAGTAGATATAATGGTCATCTGAGTTAAATTCACCCATTCCAGTCCATTTTAGTTCGCTGATTCCTAGAATGTCGACGTGCACTCTTGCCATCTCCTGTTTGACCACTTCCAATTTGCCTTGATTCATGGACCTAACATTCCAGGTTCCTACACAATATTGCTCTTTACAGCATCGGACCTTGTTTCTATCACCAGTCACATCCACAACTAGGTATTGTTTTTGCTTTGGCTCCATCCCTTCATTCTTTCTGGAGTTATTTCTCCACTGATTTCCAGCAGCATATCTCCAGACCATCCCCATGGAAAAGAAATGCAAAAAAGCAAAATGGCTGTCTGAGGAGGCCTTACAAATAGCTGTGAAAAGAAGAGAAGCAAAAAGCAAAGGAGAAAAGGAAAGATATAAGCATCTGAATGCAGAGTTCCAAAGAATAGCAAGAAGAGATAAGAAAGCCTTCCTCAGCAATCAATGCAGAGAAATAGAGGAAAACAACAGAATGGGAAAGACTAGAGATCTCTTCAAGAAAATTAGAGACCCCAAGGGAACATTTCATGCAAAGATGGACTCGATAAAGGACAGAAATGGTAGGGACCTAACAGAAGCAGAAGATATTAAGAAGAGGTGGCAAGAATACACAGAAAAACTGTACAAAAAAGATCTTCATGACCAAGATAATCACGATGGAGCGATCACTCACCTAGAGCCAGACATCCTGGAATGTGAAAGGTAAGGGCAAGGTCGGACATGTCGGGACATGTCCCGGCAGAGAGTCGCAGACAAGCCCAGGAGGCGGGCCGACAACCAAGCCATCCAATCAGGAAGCCGACACGGAGCCCTTAGACACCGCTGAAACCCGCGCTTTCTTCCTTCTATGGGAACCCGGCCCTAGCTATAAAGCCTTTCCTCACCCCTCCTACCTCGCAGACTCCCTTTGTCTCCTTGCTCACCCACCCCCGGGAGTTCTGCCCGAGAGCGACCGCCCCAATAAAGGCCTTCACCAACGGTCCATAGAGGTGGCTCTTTCTTCCCGCGGCGTTTCTTACAGAATGTGAAGTCAAGTGGGCCTTAGAAAGCATCATTATGAACAAAGCTAGTGGAAGTGATGGAATTCCAGTTGAGCTATTTCAAATCCTGAAAGATGACGCTGTGAAAGTGCTGCACTCAATATGCAAGCAAATTTGGAAAACTCAGCAGTGGCCACAGGACTGGAAAAGGTCAGTTTTCATTCCAATCCCAAAGAAAGGCAATGCCAAAGAATGCTCAAACGACTGCACAATTGCACTCATCTCACATGCTAGTAAAGTAATGCTCAAAATTCTGCAAGCCAGGCTTCAGCAATACATGAACCGTGAACTCCCTGATGTTCAGGCTGGTTTTAGAAAAGGCAGAGGAACCAGAGATCAAATTGCCAACATCCACTGGATCATCAAAAAAGCAAAAGAGTTACAGAAAAATATTGATCTGCTTTATTGACTATGCCAAAGCCTTTGACTGTGTGGATCACAACAGACTATGGAAAATTCTGAAAGAGATGGGAATACCAGACCATCTGACCTGCCTCTTAAGAAACCTATATGCAGGTCAGGAAGCAACAGTTAGAACTGGACATGGAACAACAGTCTGGTTCTAAATAGGAAAAGGAGTACGTCAAGGCTGTATATTGTCACCCTGTTTATTTAATTTCTATGCAGAGTACATCATGAGAAACGCTGGGCTGGGTGAAGCACAAGCTGGAATCAAGATTGCCGGGAGAAATATCAATAACCTTACATATGCAGATGACAATGGCACCCCACTCCAGTACTCTTGCCTGGAGAATCCCATGGACAGAGGAGCCTGGTGGGCTGCAGTCCATGGGGTCGCGAAGAGTTGGACACAACTGAGCGACTTCACTTTCACTTTTCACTTTCCACTTTCATGCATTGGAGAAGGAAATGGCAACCCACTCCAGTGTTCTTGCCTGGAGAATCCCAGGGACGGGGGAGCCTGGTGGGCTGCTGTCTATGGGGTCGCACAGAGTCGGATACGACTGAAGTGACTTAGCAGCAGCAGCATGCAGATGACACCATCCTTATGGTAGAAAGTGAAGAGGAACTAAAAACCCTCTTGATGAAAGTGAAAGAGGAGAGCAGAAAAGTTGGCTTAAAGCTCAACATTCAGAAAACGAAGATCATGGCATCTGGTCCCATCACTTCATGGGAAATAGATGGGAAACAGTGGAAACAGTTTCAGACTTTATTTCTAGGGGCTCCAAAATCCCTGCAGATTGTGATCGCAGCCATGAAATTAAAGGAAGCTTACTCCTTGGGAGGAAAGTTATGACCAAACTAGATAGCATATTCAAAAGCAGAGACATTACTTTGCCAACAAAGGTCCGTCTAGTCAAGGCTGTGGTTTTTCCAGTGGTCATGTATGGATGTGAAACTTGGACTGTGAAGAAAGCTGAGCGCCAAAGAATTGATGCTTTTGAACTGTGGTGTTGGAGAAGACTCTTGAGAGTCCCTTGGACTGCAAGGAGATCCGACCAGTCCATCCTAAAGGAGATCAGTCCTGGGTGTTCTTTGGAAGGACTGATGCTAAAGCTGAAACTCCAGTACTTTGGCCATCTCATGTGAAGAGTTGACTCATTGGAAAATACTCTGATGCTGGGAGGGATTGGGGGCAGGAGGAGAAGGGGACGACAGAGGATGAGATGGCTGGATGGCATCACGGACTCGATGGACGTGAGTCTGAGTGAACTCTGGGAGCTGGTGATGGACAGGGAGGCCTGGCGTGCTGTGATTCACGGGGTCCCAAAGAGTCGGACATGACTGAGCAACTGAACTAAAACGACCTGAGGGGCAGTAGGAGTTCCTCAAACTCGGCCATTCAGTGAGCAAATCCTGAAACTTCACCTGAGAGTCCACTGGTGAGAGAGAGACAGGGCCTTCCAGGGTCTCTCAAAGATGCAGTTAGGAAGCTGAGCAGTGGCCTGGCATACAGCATGCTCAGAGAAGTGGCAGCAGAGAGGAGAAAAGACTCTCTTTGGTGGGTGGGGTTCCCTCTAGGCCACGGCTCCCAGGAGCAGCTTCCACATTCTCTGTGCAGGCAAACAGTGTGCCGTCAACCTTCCATGGGTATTGCCAGCACCGCACCTGTGGGCTCAATAAGAGTGTTGGAAGAATGCAGCTCAGACGCCACCTCGACAGATGTTCCCTGACTCTCCTGCGGGGGACGAGGTTCATGTCCTCGGGCTACACGTTCACCAGATGAGCACCTCCTGCCCTGGTCCAAGCCACTCCTGATTCCTCCATCCACAGCATGCAGCGCTGTGTCTTCACTGAGTTGTACACTTCACTGCCTCAAGTGCTGCCAGGGCTCACGATCCCCTGGATAGATGACATGGGGACAGGATAGCTGGATCCCCAAGAGAGGCTGGGCACTTGGAAGCCTGCTCACCTCTGAGAGTCTATGAGCTCTGAGCAGACAAGCCTTCCCACCCTCGTTACCTGTGGTTACATAAACTATGTCTGGGCTCCCCAGGTGGCACTAGTGGTTAAGAACCCACCTGCCAATGCAGGAGACATAAGAGGGTTCAATCCCTGGGTCAGGAAGATCCCCTAGAGGAGGGCACGGCAACCCACTCCAGTATTCTTGCCTGGAAGATCCCATGGACAGAGGAGTCTGGTGGGCTACAGTCCATGGGGTCACAAAGAGTTGGGACAATACTGAAACAACTTAGCATGCCTGCACAAAATACATCCAGGACTTTCCTGGTGGCTCAGTGGAAAAGAATTTGCCTGGCAATGCAGGGGACATGAGTTCAATTCCTGGCCCAGGAAGATTCCACAGGCCGTGGAGCAACTGAGCCCATGCACCCAACTACTGAAACCTTTGCTCCTAAAGCCTGTGCTCCCTATCTCGGGAAGCCACTGCAATAGAAGCTGGTTCGCTGCAATGAAGAGTACTCTGTCCTTGCCACAACTAGAGAAAGCCCATACAAACCAATGAAGACCCAGTAGAATAATAAAGACAGAAAGAAAAGATTCAGAGATTTTTTTTAAATTTTAATATATAAAAATATATATTTCCAATAATTCTTGGTTACTTCTCTTTCAAAGGTGGACCCTCATTCCCATCCCACTGAATGTGGGCCAGATTTAATGACTTACTTCTGCTGTTTAGAATGTGGCAGAAGTGACGCTCGGATTTTGGAGGCCAACATATAAAGAGCTTATAGCTTCCTCCTGGCTCCTTCTCGGACCGCTCACTCTGGGGGATGTTGGTTACCATGTTTTTAGGATACTTAAGCAGTCCCATAGAGGAACTCGCAAGAGGAGAAAGGGACATCTCTCACCACCAAAGCCAGCACCAGCTTGCCAGGTGAGTGAGCCCTGTGGAAGGGGATGCCCCAGGCTTAGTGAAGCCTTCAGATGACTGTGGCTCCAGCCCATGTGTGACCACAGCACTTGAGACTTCAAGCCAGGCCTGGCCAGCCAAGCCATCCTCAAATTCCTGATCTGCAGAAACTGCTAGAGATGATGAATGTTTCTTATCAAATTAAGTCACTGAATTTTGGATAATTTGTTGCATAGCAGAGGATAACTAAGACATTATGCTTCTCCCCACTGCTTCTCAACAAGCTCCCTCTGCTCCAGCCATATTGAAACACTCAGTGTTCAAAGCAGTACATTTCTGCTGAGTATCCTGTGTGCCAGCCCAGACGCTGCAGACAGGGCAGTGACCTGGCTAGACCAGCGTGGCCACTGTCCTTAGGAGCTTAAGAGGTCACCACCCCAAACATTTACAGATTCTGCTTTGGCCCACATTTTGCCCTCGTCTAGAAAGTTTGCTGCAACCTACCCCTTATAGCTTTATCCTGAACATTTTTGAATTGACCTTTCTCCTCCAGCCCTGAACCCAAATGCCTCTTCCATGAAGACTTTTCTGATTGCGCCACTGGAAATGAGCTTTCTCAATTCTGAACTCCTGTAAAGCTTTATCTCAACCTTAGCTTGCCCACTTAACATCTTCCTTGTACTAATAATTGAGTAATTCTAATAATATTAATCAGACAACACCTCTACAATCCAGCAATTCTTCTCCAGATAGGTCCTTAACAGAAATGGATGCTCGTGTCCAAAAGTACACTTACACAAAAATGTTCAGAGCGTCTTTATTTGTAAAAAGCAAAAGATACAACCAACCTAAAAATCCAGAAAGGACTGGGTGAATGAACTGTGGCACAGTCACAGGTGGAATCCTACACAGCAGTAAAAAAATTTAAAAAAATAAAATAAAAGAAGAACTACCACATGCAATAACATAAAATCTCAAAAATATTCTATGGAATGAAAAGCTGAACACAAATGAGTTCATGCATGTAATAATAAGTGATCCCATTTATACACCATGCAAAACAGGCAGAATTAATGATTCCCTCTGGGGGAGGGTATCGCCAAGGGTGGAGGAGTGTGAGGGAATTTTCCGGGCTGCTAAACTCTCTTGATCTGGGTAGTGGTTAAATGGATGTATATGTAGGTAAAATTAATTGGGCTGTAACCACATTGTATTTTACTGTATGTAAATTATACCTTAATCAAACAAAACAAAGTCTTAGTAACAACCCTGTGCTCAGCGCGGTCCTGTCATAAGGAGACCTATAGCACACACATGCTGAGTAATAATCAAGTCCCATCAACCGGCACACCTCGACCTGCTTTAGTGCTTTGATTCTGACATCAAATCTGATGTATTTTTCCCCCACACATCATCAACCGACTCTCTGACACTAGTGGGCTGCCGTCTATGGGGTCGCACAGAGTCAGACACGACTTGAGGCGACTTAGCAGCAGCTGGGTGTCCTATAGTCCAACTCATTTCTGACACGAACCGACCGGAGAGAGCAGGATAACGTCAGATCACACAGGTTAAAGGCTCAGTCCTACAAGACTGCCCCCAGCCTCTCCAGACACTGACCCAAAGCCCAGCTTGTCACCTGTGCTTCTGACCCACCAGCTACAGAGCAGAGGTTCCAAGGATTCCCTCTTGGGGCTTGATTAACTTGCTAGAGCAGCTCATAGAACTCTGAGAAACTTAGAAGAATTTTTTAAAAAATATTTATTTGGCTGCATCTGAGTCTTAATGTCAGCATGCGAGATCCTTACTGGTGGCACGTGAACTCTTAGTTGTCGCATATGCGATCTAGTTCCCTGACTAGGGATCGAACCCAGGTCCCCTGTGTTGGGGGCATGGAGTCTTAGCCACTGGACACCAGGGAAGTCCCCTGAGAAACTTTTCACTTCCTAAATGACTGGTTTATTATAAAGGAATATAACTTAGGAACAGCCAGATGCAAGAGATACTCAGGTCAGAGTACTGGGGAAGGGGCTTAAGCTTCCATACCTTCTCTTAGAGCACCACTCTTTCAGGACCTCCATGAATTCACCAACTCAGAATCTCTCTGAACCCCTCCTTCTGAATTTTTATGGAGACTGCTTTACACAGATGGAATCTATTAAATCTCTGGCAATTGGTTCAACCTCCAGCCCCTCTCCCCTCCCCAGAGTTCAAGGGGGCAGAATGAAAGTTCCAACGTCTAATCACCTGGTTAGTTTCCCTGGTAACCGACCTCCATCCTTAGGTACTTTCCAAAAGTCACTTAGTTAACATAAACTCGGGTGTGGTTGACCAGAGTTTGTTATGAATATCAAGATATCTTTATTGAGCTTTCCGCTTAGGAAATTCCAAGGGATCTAGGAACTCTGTGCCAGGAATGGAGACGAAGACCAAATATACATTTACTATAAATCACAATAGTACAGTGAAGAGTTTCACTGGGAGGTGGGATTTCAAACAAGTCTAGAGCAGGATTTTACTTGCCAGACTTACTGAAGTTATAGCTTATCTTCCTGAACTTTCTCGGTGGTAGAGTTCGGACTCAAGCATTAAGCGTTCTTATTATTTTTTTTGTAAGTTGTATAACACATATAGAATAAAACGAACCATTTTAATCATGTTTAAAGTCTACAGTTCAGTGCCATTAAGCACCTCCACATTCTTCTGCAACCCACAGCACCATCCCTCTCCAGAACTTTTTCACCATCCCATACTGAAATTCTGTACCGACTGGACAATAACCCTCCAGTCCCTCTGCCCCACCCCCCCTGGTAACCGTTGTTCTACCTTCTATGTGTGATTTTGACGACTCTGGGTATCAAACAGAAGCAGAATCATACTGTATTTTTTTGTGCCTAACTGGCTTATTTCACTTGGCATATGTCTTCAACGTTCATCTCCACATTGGCTACAACCTGTTGTAGCATGCATTAGAACTGCATTCATTTTTAAGGCTAAATAATAATATTCCATTGCATTTAATAATTTTTTTTCCCCCCGCAAGGAGATCTTAGTTCTCCCATTAGGGATAAATCCCAGGCCCTCAGCAGTGGAAGTATGGTGTCCTAACCACTGGATCACTAGGGAAATACCAAATGCTGTTGTTTTTTTTTTTCCAAATGCTTTTTGATAAAAATGATTCTTTTATTATCATCCTTACCTTAAGCATAGTGAATATTTCTTGATGCTTCAGCGTTGACATGCCGAATCCTTCTACCTCTGCCAGTGCCTCAGTTTCTCTCTACAATGAAAGGGCTCACTTGGGTCTTCCTTATGGCTATGACTGTGGCTTTTGCCTTCCTTGAAGTTTTAGGCCCTGACTCCCTCTCTCCTTATGCAGGAGTGGGAGGATTGTGAGTTCTCTGGACAGAGAAGGGATATAACTTTGAGCAGCACCTTTTCTTGGCCTGGAAAGCCCATCATAAGGGGTAAGCACAGTATGATAAACGGCAATATTGTACTATCATTATAAATGTGATAAATGTTGCTGTAAAAGCAATCACATTGCAATATATAGATGTAGCCAAGTAACACCTTATATACTTTAAACTTACATAATGTTATACATAAAATTTACTCAACTAAAAAAATTTCTTTCCTTTTTTTTTTTTCATTTTTTCTTTCAACTAAAAAAATTGTAATAAGAAAAATAAAAGGTGGGGGCAGAGTTTAAGGAGATGAACTCAGGGAGTCTGCAGCCATAGCTAGGAACACACATGTGACACTGGCGTCCGGACAGGCCACATCCCTCCCCGTTCAAGCAGGTTGGCTGAAAACCACTTCAAGGCATTTCTCCTGGCACATATCACCCCAGAACCCAGCCAGAGATCAGCAATGACGTCAGCGGGGAATCCCAGGCTATCGGCACTCAGGTCCAAGACCCCACCTGCAGAGAGGAACGTGGTGGTCTGGTCTGGCTCTTCCGGGCACCCAGGTGGAACAAACACTGCCCAGAGGCTTGGTTAACAGTAAATGTATGGGAGGAAGCCCCTGCTCCAGACAACGTGTCTGAGATCCCATGAAGGGATACAGCAGGCACCCATGCTCTGTACCAGCCTGTCCCAGACCTGAGACCCACGGGTGGGCTCAGCAGCCTTCCTTAAAAGTGTGGGAGAGAATATGATGCTGTACACACCAGCATCGCTTTGTAGCTGGGCTCCAGTCCAAGCTCCTTCATGATGAGCTGTGAGGTCTTTGGATGAAGTATCACACCACCAGAACTCAACATGCCCTTGGGAAGTAGAATCAAGGCTCGTCACCAGCATCATCATGTTTCAGCCTTGTTGGAAGGGAGAGCAGGTTGACCAGGAGAGGTTGTGGATTTTGTCTTTCATAATACACCAAAAAATGGAGAAGACCAATGGAAAGGAACCTAGCGGGCAGGAGCAGAGAGCTGTTTCCCTGGCTGCTGTGGGCCTGGGGGCAGGTCACACACTCACCAGTCCTGTCCCATTCTCAGCAGTCAGAAGCAGCTCTTGTCCAGGTCACTTGCTCAAACTGGGGACTTGCCTGCCCAGTTCAGTCTGGAAAGTCACTGAAGAAGACCCTGCTCAGCCTATGGGCAAGGAAAAGACCCATACTTTGTTCCAAGGTAGAACCAAAAAGGGGGCTGTGCTTCGTATGATTCCTCTGGCTCCTCCCTGGGTGCCGGGGATGTTACTCACATCATCAGGAATGAAACACTGTACGTGAGGGCTAAAGCACCTGACCGTGAGCACTGGCTTGGTCCGTTAGCAGGCAGTGACCTTGAGCAAGTCGGTTAACCTCTATAACCCCCAAGCTGCTCATCTATAAATCAAGCAAAGGGTTAGTGAGACGGTCAAAGGAGATAACACATGAAGGCACATTGTCAGTGACCAAACTCTACATGAATGACAGGTATTGTGAAAAAATAAAGTGAAAGTGTTAGTTGTTTAGTTGTGTCTGACTCTTTGTGACCCCATGGACTGTAGCCCGCCAGGCTCCTCTGTCTGTGGAATTCTCCAGGCAACAATACTGGAGTAGGTAGCCATTCCCTTCTTCAGGGGATCTTCCTGACCCAGGGATCAAACCTGGGTCTCCTACATTGCAGGCAGATTCTTTACTGTCTGAGCCAAGAGATAGGTGTTATAATTATCAAATAGCTCCAGTGGTCTTCCTTGGTGGTCCAGTGAATTAAGACTCTGGGCTCCGTATGCATAGGGCATGGGTTCAATCCCTCATTGGGGAAGATCTCGAGTGCTGCCTGGCTAAAACAAAGCACCAAATAACTCCTTGGCCAGAGGGTCTGGATTCTGGTATTCTCTTCCCCTTTACCTAGAGTTAAGTCCCTTCCCTCTCTGCCTATTTATTTATTTATTTATTTATTTATTTTCCTCTCTGCCTATTTAAACAGTTGGGCTAGAACAGTTTCTCTGTTTGATCCAGCCTGATGCTCAATGGGATCACGGTGGGAAAGGCAGGGCTTGTGAACCCTGTGTGGGAGGCCACGCACGGCAAACGGACAGCAGCTACCAGAGCTGAAAGGCCTCAGGAAGAGCCCTCATGTGGGGCAGCCTGAGGTAGGGCACTGAGCCAAGCTTCTGGTGGTGCTGGGTTTAAGCAGGGAGGCCTCAGCTCAGCCTCAGTTTCCTGAGCAGCTCCAGGACAAAGCTGGCACGGCGGCATGGAAGGGCCACTCGGAACGGGCCTGGAGTCTGCAGGCCAGGCAGACATGATGTCATCTGTGCATCTGGAAACCACAGACCCGCCCTCCTGGGTCCCCAGTGGCTCTCAGGCTCTCTGGCCAGGATCCCCGAGTTCCGCTCACGCTCTCTCTCTCTTTCTCTCCCCAACCCTTCACATTCCAGGCTTCCAAGGAACTCAGCCTGGACCTCCTGGGCTTCCGTCCAAGCAGCTCCTTCTATATTCCCCCACCCCCACGTCTCTTGGGAGTAAACAATATAACTTTAAACAAAGACCGCTGCCTCAGCCCTGAGGAAAATACTGGGCTGGATTCAGCGCTCTGCTGACTGTTTATTTCTTCCTACCCACGCTTTCTGCCAAGACAGAACCTGAGGGGCTGTGTTTATCGCCATCTCCTCTGCCCTCCCCGGGACTTCCAGGCCCTGGACATGGTGCTCACATTTTCCAGGGTTCACACGAGTGCAGCAAGTGTGTCAAGTCCAAAACTTGTTGGATCCCAGCTCCGCCCTCTCATTAACTGGCAAGTCTCTCAGCCTCTCTGAACCTTAGTTTCTTGGTCTGCAAAATGGGGCCAATAATACTGACATCAGATGGATGCTGTGAGGATGAGTCACTCAGGGCCGGGCCAGAGGCTGCACACGGTGGGTGCGCAACATCCACGACTTTCCTGCTCTCTCCCCCTTTCATCAGACCATGGTTCTCACTCCCCTGGAGGGTGGTCCAAGTTCCCATTGCTGGGCCCCACCACCAGAGCATCAGTTCTGATTCTCCCATTCAGATTTCTGATTCAGCGGTTGTGAGATCTGCATTTCTAACAACCCCTCAGGGGCTGCTGCTCCGGTATTCCAGAGGGTAGTCTTTGAGAACCACTGTACACAAGCCTTCTTCTCCTCTGTGGGGAGGAGGTGGAAGGTCTCTACTCCAAGCCTGGCATACAGGGGAGCTCCAGGATGGACTTTTTATTATGTATAATTGGCATATCAAAAAATCCACCCGTTTGAAGTGTGCACATTGATAAGCTTTAGTGAATTTGTAGAATTGTGCAACCATCTCCACAATCCAGTTTTAAAACATTTCCACCACTCCAAAAAATTCCCCCAGGGCCATCTGTGGTCAATCTGTGTCCATTCCAAGCCCAGGCCACCACTAATCTGCTTTCTGTCTCTAAGTATTGCTTTTTCTAGAAATCTCATATACACAGACTCAACAATTTGTGGTCTTTTGTGTCCAGCTTCTTCCGGTCAGCATAATGTTTTTGCAGGTCATCCCTGCTGTAGCATGTGTCAGGAGTCCATTCCTCTTTATTGCCCAGTACTAGTCCACTGTGTGGGGGCAACACAGTTGGTTTATTATCTTGCTTCCCAGGCGGCACAGTGGTAAAGAATCTGCGGGCAAGGCAGGAGACACAGGTTCGATCTCTGGGTCGGGAAGATCCCCTGGAGTAGGAAATGGCAACCCACTGCAGTATTTTTGCCGAGAAAATTCCATGAACAGAGGAGTCCGGAGGGCTACAGTTCACAGGGTCACAAAGAGTCAGACACGACTGAGTGACTGAGTGCAATGATGGACACCTGAAGTGTTTCCAGTTTTTGGTATTGTGAATAATGCTATTATGAACTTTCCCATACAAGCCCTTTGTGTGGACATGTGCTCCCAAAGGCTGTCCTTAGAGGTAAACCATAATTTACTAAGTCTCTCCTCCCGAGTCCTCAGGGTGTCTGCCACCAATACTGTTAGCAACTAAGAGCAAAAGGGAGGGCCAGGCTCTCCTGCCAGCAGCTAAGACCAAACTTGGACTCCTCCTCAGGGTTTGTCTCCCTGCAGCCTCACCTTACCCACTGGTCATCGCTCTCCCCCACTATTACCCCAAATGTCATGCCTTGATTTAGAACTGGTGATTAAAGGATTTTGCCTTTCAGTTAAATTAAACTGCTCAAAGCAGCCAGCAGGGAAGAGAATGAAAACAGGATTGACCCAGATTTCTTGATAGTCCTGGAGTGTCTCATGCCTCCTGAGCATCACCGAGCCTAGGTGTCCCCATGGATGCAGCACAATCTGGTCCAAAAGGAGCATCCTGTGTACGTGCACAGCGGTCAGAGCAAACCAAGGACCCAAACACTGGCCTTCTAATCCCGACACCCCCTGATTTTTGCTGCTATTCAGCTTCCCTGGTTTGGCTGACTTCATATCTGACACAGCAAGATTCTTCCTGTCTCTCAGGGGCATCCCAGCTGCTGTACAGGAAAGTATTTTTCCTCTCCACTCCCGAATCCTTACATCTGCCACACAAGAGGGACACCAAAGCTGTTATCCTGGACACATACACTGTCCCTTGCAAGGGCCCCAAAGGAATCAGTGGAGCAAAGGCTGATTGGCTAAGGCCCTTTGCCCTGAGCCAGTTCCCCTTCTCCCATTCCAGGAAACCTCTCCTGTGTCCAGGTAGTTTCTGGCTCATATCTTAAGCATTCAGGAGAGGAGGTTCTGGCCTCAGAGTTCAAATATCAGGGCTTGCATTCCTGTGCGGACTTGTGGCAGCAGCGACCTTGGGCTCTTTCCTATGATGAAGGTGATGTTTTTCATCCCGCTGACCTCTGGGGGCAGATGAGATAAGAGGAAGAGATTGGTTGGGTGCAGCTGCTCTGGCAACCCGTGGAGGATACGTAGGTCCCAGGTCAAAGAGATTCAGAGAGAGGTAAAGACTTCACTTCTGGCACCATTGTGGGTAGAAACAAGGACCCTTTTGGGGAAACGGCCTCTCAGGAAACTGCCATTCTTGACTCGCTCTCTGGATTTGTCAAGTCAAACGGTGGCCCTGCCAGGAGTTATAGAGATGCATCAGAATGGTGGATTAGAGTTGTGTTTTCATGTAGTAATAAGAGGCTGGGTGACAGGTTGGAAAGTGCCTGTGCATATAGTACAGATGCTGAAACTGAAGCTCCAATACTTTGGCCACCTGATGTGAAGAGATGACTCATTGGAAAAGACCCTGATGCTGGGAAAGACTGAAGGCAGAAGGAGAAGGGGACGACAGAGGATGAAATGATTGGACGGCATCACCAATTCAATGGACATGAGTTTGAGGAGACTCCGGGAGATAGTGGAGGACAGAGAAGCCTGGTGTTCTACAGTCCGTGGGGTGAACAACAGAAACAGCAATAGTGCAGAATGGATTATAACAAGTAGCTGAGAATAAAGCCAGGAGCGTGAATCCTAGCCCTGCCACCCACTAGGTATGTGACCTTAGGCAAACTACTTAACATCTCTGGGTCTCAGTTTTCTCATCCTTACAGTGGAAACAATCATCGCACGAGGTTACAGTGAAAATTAAGTGAGAGAAGGTTTGTGAAACTCTCAGCTCACTCTGTGCTGTGTGCTTAGTCTCTCAGTCGTGTCCGACTCTTGCGACCCCATAGACTGTAGCCCGCCAGGCTCCTCTCTCCATGGGATTCTCCAGGCAAGAATACTGGAGTGGGTAGCCTATCCTCCCTCCTGACCCAGGGATTGAACCATGGTCTCCTGCATTGCAGGCAGATTCTTTACCAACTGAGCTATCAGGAAAGCCTATTGGCTGACAGTAAACGTGTCAAAAGTGGCACTTTTCTTATTTATACTTTATTTTTAATAAAGCATTTACTGGGACTTCCCTGGTAGTCCAGTAGCTACGACTCCATACTCCCAAAGCAGGGAACCCAGGTTTAATCCCTGGTCAGGGAAACTAGATCCCACATGTCACAACTAAAACCCAGCACAGCCAAATAAATGACAGGAAAAACAAATAATGGGGGAAATTATTATAAATGAAGTATTTTGAAAAAAAAAAAAGCAATTCCTGAGTTCCTGCTATCCATTCGCTCATCCATTGGTTTGTTCATTCATTTACTTGTTCATCTAGTCACTAGAAACCCTCAAGTGTCAACAGTGTGCCAGAATCTATGAAACGCACTAGAAATGAAAACGGTACAGTGCTGGGACTTCTCTGGTGGCGCAGTACATAGGAGGCCACCTGCAAAGGCAGGGGACAGG
This sequence comes from Ovis canadensis, assembly GCF_042477335.2. Taxonomy (NCBI): domain Eukaryota; kingdom Metazoa; phylum Chordata; class Mammalia; order Artiodactyla; family Bovidae; genus Ovis; species Ovis canadensis. The sequence continues at coordinate 66,340,423 of NC_091263.1, read as the reverse complement.
GCTTCAGTCCCTGGGCGAAGATTCCACATGCCAAGGAGCAACTAAACCCTTGGGCCACAACTACTGAAGCCCACACTCCCTAGAGCCCGTGCTCTGCAACAAGAGAAGCCACCGCAATGAGAAGCCTGCACACGGCGAGGAGAGGTAGCACCCGCTTGCCGAAACTAGAGAAAGCCCACGCGCGGCAGAGAAGACGCAGTGCAATCAAAAAATACATAAGTAAACTTTAAAACCTAGTACAGTGCTTGACCATTTTTAAAGCTCTTTTCCATGCATTGCCTTGTTTTACCTTCCTCCTACTTTCAGTCTGATGATAGGAGAACGGAGGCTCTGAGGATGTGGTGATTTATCCAAGATCCCAACTAAACGGTGGCACAACAGCCTCCAATGAATGTTTTCAGACATACAATCCATTTTACTTTACGGGACGCTTCACTGCTGGAAGGACAGGGTCATTAATAAATGAGTAAGACTGGGCCTCTCCCCACCAGTCTCCACAGTCTGTGCTCCTGGGACGCAGGACGCCTCCCCTCATTGTAGTCTTTTCCCCACGGCCCTACTGGAGTTGCTGGTTCTGATTCATCTCCTTGGCCAGGACTCCATCTGAACACAGAAGTTTGGGCAGGAGGCACCTGCCCAAAACACAGTGCAGCCTCTGCATGATGCCCGTGTCCAGCTGGGTTCTCAGCTGCCAATGACGGAGCAGGGAGCAGGGCCCAGGGCCCAGGGCCCAGGCGGTGCCCCAGCTATAAAGAGGCTGAGAAAGCTTAGGTCTGGCTTCTACCTGGAGGAGTGGGACTCAGAGTGGGGAGTGTTCAGAGGTTCTGGGAAGCCAGAGAGCATGCCGTGGGTGCTATGTCCTGGCCTGAATTTGATTCTGCCTGGCTGGGGAGACCTATGAACATTTATCCTAATTAAAGGGTAATTCTACTTTCTGCAGTGCCTCAGTGCCTCTATGGGGGCTCAGGGCCAGGATCCAAGACTTCTGTGTTCAGATGGAGTCCTGGCCAAGGAGGCCTTTGAGCTGGTCTTGGACAGAAGGCCTTACTCTTCACAGTCATGGAGACACATGGGCTCCTGGCCCTGCCCCACCTACGTGCAGGGGCAGGACTCACTGCCATCTGGCCACTCCCAGGCGAGGTGGGAGCCTCAGTACCTAGAGGCCCGTGCAGCTCCTGCCTGGACACCAGCGTTGGGAGGAGTCGTCGAGTGTGACATTGAGCAAGCCACGAACATCGCCCAGCTAAGCTGCAGGTTCTGGGGGTGATCCTGTTCCCCACCCTAAAAAGTGCACAACTCCTCTACCCAGCTCAGTTTCTGCAACACTGTTGAGAATACGGAGAGCCAGAGAAACATGAAGATAAGAAGTAAGAGAAATGGTAGCCAAGATAAACATGATATAGTCACATGGCCAGGGTTTCTCTGATGGCTTAGCAGGTAAAGAATCTGCCTGCAATGCAAGAGTTTTAGGTTTGATCCCTGGGTTGGGAAGATCCCCTGGAGAAGGGAATGGCAACCCACTCCAGTATTCTTGCCTGAAAAATCCCATGGAGAGAAGAGCTTGGTGGGCTACAGTCCATGGGGTCACAAAGAGCTGGACACGGCTGAGCACACAGTCTCACGGCCAAACCCATGAGAGAACAGAGGAGAGGTGATGAATGCTGCCCCGGGGCCTGAAAATGCTGGGGAGGAGGACTGGGCCAGGTGAGAAGGACTGGCAGAAGTTTGCTATGCAAAGCAGGGGAAGAAAGGTGTTTCACAGGAGGGAACAGTGGGCTGTAAACAGGCAAATCATTGAGGCAAGCTGGGGACGGACAGGAGGCAGGAAGCAGGCAGGAAAGGCCAGTAGGGCAAACCGGAACATGAGACCTTGCCGCGACCTTCAGACAGAGACCAAGCTGCCTGGGAAGTTGAGGCGTCTTGCATTTGAAAGGAAAATGAACATCTAGGCTGAGAAATAAAGCTGTGTATGTAATGCCCACTCTGTGCCCAGTGGTTTACAAGCTTTTCCTCCACACCATACAACGTGCACGCTTTACAGGTGTGGACATGACACAGAGCCACGGTTTTTCTACGGTACTAGCCCTGTCGGAAGGGCAACAGGGCAGAAGGAACCCCCACAGAACCATAGAAGTTCCTTGAGGGTGAGGACTCCCTTACATGGAAGGAAGCTTTTTAAAGAGTTCGGGACTTCCCTCGTGGTCCAGTGGCCAAGACTCAAGAACCCAGGGCGGGGGGCCCAGATTCAATCCCTGCTCAGGGAACTAGATCCCACGTGCTACAACAAAGACCTGGCGTAGCCAAATCAATCCATAAATATATGAAGAGTTTGCTCTTCTGATCTGAAGATCTGAAACCTGGGTCCCTGCTCTGCGCCACTGTAGCGCCATCCAAGGTCACTGAACCCAACACCTTGAATGGGCCACCCGCCAAGGATCCCCCAGACAGGCTTCTCAGCGGCAGCACCCATGTGCCTAGTGCCCGGCGCTCAGTGACAACTGTTAGATGAAGCTTTCTGCAAAGAATTCTTCCAGCTGTCTCCTGGGCGCAGCCAACACCTCAGGAAGTAACTCCCTGTCTCTCTGGTTCACCAAAGTCACAGGGAGAAGGTGGGGCCCCCCTCTACTTCCATGGTGCCACCCAGGGGTGAGAGTGCTGCTGGAGCCCCCAGGCAGCTGAGTCAGGGTGGGGGAAGGCTTCCTGGAGTAGGAGAGCCAACAGCCTAGGTTTCCCCACAAGGCGGGGGTGGGGTGGGGTGGGGGAGGGGTGGGGCTTGGGAGGGAGGAGGGGTCTGGCGGGGGCTGCCTGGAGAGGGCGGGGCGGGAGGGCCCTGGAGGAGGTGGCCCCACCTCTCAGGCTGTGTTTCCCCCTGTGCTTCTGCTGCCTCAGCAGGCTTGCCCAAGGTGGTGGGTGTTGAGGGAAGGTGGAGGGAGCAAAGGAACCAGCTCTCCCTGAGCCGGGGTATGGATCAGGCCCTCTGGAGCTACATGCCAGCCTCAGCTGTTACTTGTGGTAACTTCCAGCCCCTCCAGGCCTGTTTGTTGTTGCTGTTTAGTGGCTAAGTTGTGTCCAACTCTTTCCCAACCCCATGGACTGTAGCCCACCAGGCTCTTCTGTCCGTTGGATTTCCGAGGCGAGAATACTAGAGTGGGTTGCCAAGGCGAGAATACTAGAGTGGGTTGCCATTTCCTCCTCCAGGAGATCTTTCCAACCCAGGGGTTGAACCCACCTCTCCTGCATTGGCAGGCGGATTCTTTACCCCTGAACCACCTGGGAAGCCCCCAGGCCTGTTTACCCATCTGCAAAATGGGCTCAATAATGGGGTTTCCTGAGGACTCCGCGGAAGGTGATTTTTGCTGCTCTTTGGATTTTCTCTGTTGTTTCCGAGTTCTGTGGAGGTTGAGAGATGAACCCACTGGACCCTCTGTGCTGGATTCACAATAGTCAGATCTGGCATTTTTGAGCACTTCCTGGAACTGTCTTAAGTTCCTTACGTGTACTGTCATTTCGTTCTCACACCACCCTGCTATTAGCTGTGTTTTGCAGATAATGAATGTGAGCTTTCCATCCACCCATTCCCTCACCCAGCACTGCTCATCAGATGCCCGGTGGCCTGGGCTCTGGGTCAGCCCACACTCGTCAGCACACCTGGCTTCCCGAGCCAGCCAGATGTCTGGGCAGGCCTCGCAGCTCCCAGACCTGTCGTCGCACCCTCTTTCGGCCCCGCCTGGCTGCTTTCCCTACTCGCCTGGCTAGCTTGGCGGCTGCCAAGGCTTGTCAAGCTTCCCCCCTCCACAACCCAGTTGTTTGGGTGCCGGCAAATGCCAGGCTGGTGAGCAGCCCCGGCTTCCACCGGCCCAGCTGCCCTTGCCCTCAAGGTGCAGGGTAGGCGTGGGGCAGGGAGTAGGGGAGAGACAGGGTGTCTCCCAGGCTGGGAATTGCTGAGACGAACTGTAGCTGAATCACAGTACATCTGAGTGAATTAACTCACCCAGAACTGTGTGTGTCAGTCGCTCAGTCATGTCCGACTCTTTGTGACCCCATGGACTGTGGCCCACCAGGTTTCTCTGTCCTTGGGATTCTCCAGGCAAGAATACTAGAGTGGCTGCATTCCCTTCTCCCAGGGATCTTCCCAACTGAGGGATTGATCCCGGGTCTACCGCATTGCAGGCAAATTCTTTACCATCTGAGCCACCAGGAAAGCCCAGGACTGGGGCTCAGGAAAACAAACACCTATGCGTGTCAGGGGAGAGACCCAGCATCCCTGGAACATGAGTGGCCAGGAGGTGTCCTCTGCCCAGGTGCGGGCACAATTTACTTCCCTCTCTGAACTTTAGTGTTCCCAACTTCTCCCCTTATTCTGAACCAGTTGTTCAGAACCCAGCATGAGCCCAAGGAAGAGAAGGCAAGGGAGAATTTCCCCAGATAAATTAGAAAGTGAAGTCTCACGGGAATCGAGTGGTATTTCAGTCACCTAGAAGTGGCTTCTGGGCTCAGGGAGCTGAAGCCCAAATCCAGAACTGAGAGTCAGGAAGGCAGCTTGGATGTGGGAGGACTAAGTAAGGAAACTGAAGCACAAACATCAACTCCCACCTCTGCTGTTGGTGGCCAAGTAAGCAAAAGTGACTCACCTATCGATGAGCATGAGTGTCCTCATCCCTGAGATGGGAGCAACCCCACCGCGTGAGAATCAAGCAAGGGTGACCACAGAGGAGACACCAGTGACCAGAAAACCAGTCCTCAGCAGCCCAGCTCCACGGGAAAAGGGCTATGAGCAAATAGGTTTGGAAAACACTCTCTCCTCTCTGGAAATGTGTCCCACAGGTGAAGGATTTGGAGAAGCCCTGTAATAAGGAAAGTATGTGGAAGTTAACACTGGGCTTCCCCAACTTGGCCCAGGAAGGAAGCATTCTGTGGGGGTGGCGCTCTCAGTGTCCTGTATGCGAACATCAGGTGGCCGTGGCGTTTGGAAAAGGGCAAGTTGTCCACTTTCGTGGGGGAGAGGAGTAGACTAAGAGAAGGGTGGCAGCAGCCTGGAAACCGGGTGGGCCTTCAACACGCTCCTACATTGGGGGGTGGAAGTGGACATGAACACGGCTGCGCTGAAGGCAGGTGGGCCAGGCCGATTAAAATGTCAGTCTCCGCCGCTTGATCTCCAGGAACAAATCCTCTGCAGGAGCTTATCCTGCCTCACTGCTTGCACTGAACTGTATGTACAAGAATCTTCACTGAAGCATCACGTGTAAATACTAAAAGGGGGAGAAAAAAGTGAACAATCGAGATATCCAGCCCTAGGGGAGCATTTGAGCGATGACGGTCTATGCTTACGGCAGTCATGCATGTGGCAGCCTGGACCGTTACCATGGATACAGCGGGGCTGTGCACTCCAATGGGCAAGACTTCCCAGATGTGCACTTCCGCATAACAAGAACTTTCTCTCCTGTCTCTCTCTCTCTATATATATATATACACACACACGCACACACACATATAATATATATGTCTGATTTTTTATATTCAAGTAACACTTCAGTGAACATTCTTGTATATATACCTCATGTAAGTATTTACAGAGGAATAAATTTCTGGAAGTGAAATTGCCATATCAGAAAAAATTTAATTCATGTTGATGCTTGGCAGAAACCAACACAATATTGTAAAGCAATGATCCTTCAATTAATAATAAATAAAATGTAATTATAAAAATTTTGTTATTTTATGTTATATATATAGTATATATAGAGAGATAAATGTAGACATACAGATATGATGCATGTATTATGCATATATTTATTAGTGTAGTATGTATATATACATATACTATATAGGTAGACACATATATACAACCTACTTATACAAAGATATATGTGTGTGTATGAATACAAATACAAATGACACACACCCATATTCATATGTACTAAGTGCTAAGTCACTTTAGTCGTGTCCGACTCTGTGTGACCCCATAGACAGCAGCCCACCAGGCTCCCCCATCCCTGGGACTCTCCAGGCAAGAACATTGGAGTGGGTTGCCACTTCCTTCTCCAATGCATGAAAGTGAAAAGTGAAAGGGAAGTCACTCAGTCGTGTCCGACTCTTCACGACCCCATGGACTGCAGCCTACCAGGCTCCTCCATCCATGGGATTTTCCAGGCAAGAGTACTGGAGTGGGGTGCCATTGCCTTCTCCTGATATCAATACTATAAGTACATAGAGAAGTATCCAGAAAAGGATATGACAAACTTAACAGAGGCTCTCTCTTCGGAGCCACATGTGTGATTAGGAAGAAGGGTGAGAAGGACCATGACACTTAACAGCATTACCATCCTGTTTTTATTTTTCACAGTGAAACAATTTCAACAGTAATGAAATTGTCTTTTTTTTTTTTTTGGCCAAGTCATGCAGCATGGAGGATCTTAGTTTCCCAACGAAGGATCGAATCTGGGCCCCCTGCACTGGAAGAACGGAATCTTAAACACTGGACCACCAGGCAAGTCCCAAGATGTCTTAAAAAAAAAACCTGCTAAAACTAGACTGAGGAGGATGGCTTTGCTTTGGCAGCCAGCGCAAAGCCTTTGTTTTTTTCTAACCTGAAGCCACGGGTGTTTGTTATGAATATAAGCATCAAATGACTATTGGATCCCAAGATTCATTGCTTTTGGTTTCAATATAAAAATCACTTTTTTTGGTTTGTATTTGAAAAATACCAAAGATTGCAATAATGTGTAACACACCACTTACAAGAATTATATTGAAAGAAGATGTCAGAACTACCTTCATTAACCTAACCAGACTTCTCTCTGAAAATAACGCTCCTAACAGTCTCCAGGGAACAGGATGGCGCAGATTCTGAGTGGAAGTCTTGTGAGGCTGTGGGGCACTCTCAGAGTCTGTCTGTCTGCTATGCGTCCATGGTCCCTGGTCTCCGGAGCACACAGCCTAGAGGGGGCGTGTGAGCCAGCAGTGCCCACCTACCCTGTTCCCACACTCACATCTGTGTATTGACCACTGTGCTTGGTCCCCAGGTCCTGCGGCATCACTGACCTCCTGGGATTCTTTCCCATGCTTTTGAAGCGTATCCTTTGGAAGTTCATCTAGTTTGGTTTTCTTGGTGGGGAACTCGCTGTTCTTGTTTATCTGTAATTCTCTTCCTTTCACTCTCATTCTTGCAAGGCGGTTTCTCCAGTTACACATTCTAACTTGACCATCTACCGTTTGTGGACAGCCTCCTCTGGTCTCAAGTCTCCCATTGTTGCTGGTGAACAGCTGTTAAATTGTCCCTGTGTTAAATGCTCTGGCTTTCAATCCAGAATGAGCCCAAGATCCTCCATCGTTGGTATTCTGCCCACATTATGTGCCCAGCTGTGGCTTTCTTCTCATTTACTCTGTTTAGGATTCATGGGTTTTCTTGATTTTGTGGATTCAAGTTTTTCATCAGGCACTCTTCCTTTAAAAAGTAACTTTCTTCCATTTTCTCTGTTCTTTCCTTTGGGGACTCAAATTTGCTGTAGTGAGACCTTTTCATTATATTCTGTTTCTTCTCTCTTTCTACCTCTTTCCTACTCTCCTCATCAGTATAAGCACGATAACCATCTGTCTTACTGTTACATTCTAAAGAATTTTCTGGAATATTTCTCCAGTGCATTGTCTCTTCAGCTGGGTCTAATCTGTAATTTAACTCATCAATTGAGTTTTAAATTTCAATAATTATATTGTTCATTTTTACAAGGCTAAATGAATTCTCTGGAAAAGAGGGGCATTCCTCAGGGATGTCAGCAGAGGTGAGAACAGGGTCACAAGAAAGGGAGAGGAGTCCTGGGTCAGAGGGGTGGGGGTGCTGTCCAAGCCCATTCTTTATTAGATAAGACCTGCTGCCAATTTCATGGATGCCTAGTGTGTGAGAGCATCCAGGGGTGCCAGGCGGGAGGGGACCAGGAAGACCCAGCCTAGGGTGTGTGGATTTGAACCTCCCCATTTTTAACCCAAGGTCTCAAAAGACTTCGCGATTCTGGTCCATTGGACTGTCAAGTTAATGCAGGTAATCTTGGAAACAGTGGTAACAAGACAGAACTGGAACAAGCTTCTGGCTCTTAGGGGCTTCCCTTGTGGCTCAGCTGGTAAAGAATCCGCCTGCAATGTGGAAGACCTGGCTTTGACCCCTGGGTTGGGAAGATCCCCTGGAGAAGGGAAAGAAAGGCTACCCGCTCCAGTATTCTGGCCTGGAAAATTCCATGGACTGTACAGTCCATGGGGGTCACAAAGAGTCAGACACGACTGAGTGACTTTCACTTTGGGTAATTATAGACCACTGCAAAGTGTGACCCTCTTGGCTTGGCTTTTGTTGAATTTGAAGATCCTGGAGGTGCAGATGATGCTGTCTGAGAGCTAGACAGAACACTGTGGCTGCCAAGGAAGAGCGGAGCTCTCAAATGGTGAAAAGAGAAGCAGAAATCATGGCCCACCTCCTTCTTGGGGTTGTTGCCCTCCAGATGATTACGGGAGGAGTCCTTCATCTCCATGCACATCTCCAAGATGGAGATGCTTCTTCTGCAGCCAGAGCAGGTCCCTTTCTAGAGACAGAAGAGAGAGATCACTGTCTCAGGAGAGAAATCACAAGCTGTCTGGTTCTTTCTAGATCTTTCTAGACCTAGCAGGTCTAGGTCAAATGAAAGGAAATAGACCTCTGAAGTCCAGAAAGGCACACAGCTAGTTAGGGGCAGAGCCAGGATTGAAACATAGATCTTCTTATTTCTTGGTTAGGGCCTAGCATTTGGTCAGGACCACCCAAGAGGGAAGGGATTAGATACTGAAGACTGAGATGGATTCTGGTCCGTGTCATCCAAAATAAACTACAATGAAGTATAGAGAGACCCAACAAAGATCAGTTGTTCTTCCATGACTACTTTGACGTATTTATTGAAAAAGTATACACTGATAACCCACCTGAATCCTCTTTTTGTTTCCCCTTTTGGTGTCCCTGCTTTGTGGTACACGAAGCATACTTTCAAACTAGGCTACTAGGAATTGCAGGCTGAAAAGGGAGCCACAGCTTTGCCTGCACTGGAGCAGAGAGGACGGTCTTGAATGCAGCTGGAAGCCAGGGAGCGGTGGGGGGCTCCTGGAGACACGCAGCTCCTCCCAGTCGCTGATTCCGGGAAGAGCGGCTGGAAGGCAGATGCTTGAGGAGGTTAACTTTGGGGCACCGTCGCCACCTGGTGGCGTAGCCTGGTTATTGCCGCGATCGCGCCTACAAGCCCAGAGAAAGGAGAGAACAAAGGAAATGTGGGCGGAGGCGCCAGGCTGGGGGATTTGACTTTGCCGCAAGAATTGCTGAACCCCCTTGTCCATCCCTGGAAGGTGCTAGCCTCCGAAGAGCTGATCTCTTGGTTCTCAGAGTGTGCAAACAGGGAGCCCTGGGCCTTACACGACTTCCAGGCGTCATCACATGGAAATTAGAAAGACCACAGTCTTGAGGTCTTAGAATCACCAAGGTAATCCCCACCCCCCATCCCTGCCGCTAGGTCACTGTCACAGGGTCTGAGAACTGCCCGAGATCACCCAGCTCCAGTAGCTGTTCCCGCCTCCGCCTCCGCCCCCGCCCAATGTGGGCAGCCTTTGTTCACCAAGGTCTCAGCGACATTCCGGCCCCAGGCGGCGGAGTTTACATCTCTGTGGCCCTCCCTTGGGGGCACTGGGCCTTCGGACCCACGCCTTCTCCCTCCCTCTCCCCGCTGGAGCTGACCTCCCTCCCGCCTCCTGCTCCCCTTCTCTCGGGTCTCCGCCGCCACAGAGACCTCTGTCCTACACCAGTCCTTTCAACTGCCGTTTGCACATCTGGGACAAGTTGCTGTCCCCAGTGTGGATACTTCTCCGGGGCAATCCCCTCGCGTTCACCCCCTGACCACCCAGAATCTGTACAATCCACTGTCTTAACCCGCCCTGTCCACGTAGGCGGTGCTCAGCACTGCTGTTTCCTCGTACGTTTTCTTTCGAAATAACATCATACTTCGAGAAAAGTCGCAAAAATAGTACAAAGAAGTCCCTTACCCGCTTTGGTGGTGATTAAGTCTCTAAGTCATGTCCGACTCTTGGGACCCCATGGACTGTAGCCCATCAGGCTCCTCTGTCCTTGGGATTTTCCAGGCAAGAATGCTGAAATGTGTTGACATTTCCTTCGCCAGGGGATATTCCGGACCCAGGAATCGAACCCGGGTCTCCTGCATTGCAGGCGGATTCCTGCATTGCAGGCAGATTCTTTACCGACTGTGGAGGTACCACTGAGCTGCAGGAGAAGCCCTACCCTCCTTACTGAGAGTTATTTATTTTTAACATTTGCCCCATTTGCTTTCTTATCCTTTGTTTCCATCACACACACACACTCTTAGTTAGAGTTTATTAAACCATCTGGAAGTAGGTTACATCATAGTCCTTAACCTTCAGTGTCATTTCCTAAAAATAAGGATATCCTTATATAATTATAAAATTCAGAAAATGTAACATTGAGACAATATTTTAACCTAATTAATACTGTGTATTTCAGCTTGGATAATTGTCCCCAAAATGTCCTGTCTAGCACTTTTTGTTTCTGTTTTGTCCCAGACTCAATTCAGGTTCACATATTTCATTTACTTGTCATGTCTTGAGTCTCCTTAATCTGAAAAGTTAGCCTCTATTGTGTGTGACACTGATATTTATGAGGGATACAGGTCAGTAATTTTATAAAGTTCCTCAGTGCACATACTTCCTTTCCTCCTGTATTTTTTGCTCTAAGTGCCAAAGGTCTTCCCAGTGACCTTTGTGAAAGGCACTCAGTCGGTCTCTTACCCCATGGAATAGTCCATGGAATTCTCCAGGTCAGAATACTGGAGTGGGTAGCTGTTTCCTTCTCCAGGGGATCTTCCTGACCCAGGAATTGAACCGGGGTCTCTTGCATTGCAGGCGGATTCTTTACCAGCTGAGCCACCAGGGAGGCCCAAGGTGATGCTAGTGGTAAAGAACCCACCTGCCAGTGCAGGCAGACCTGAGACACGGGTTTGATCCCTGGGTTGGGAAGGCCCCCTGGAGGAGGGCGTGGCAACCCACTCCAGGATTCTTGCCTGGGAAATCCCATGGACAGAGGAGCCTGGCGGGCTACAGTGCATAGGGTTGCGGAGTCGCACACATGCCAAGGGTCTACCCAGTTCCTCAGTTTAGGAGTGAGGGCCCCCCCTCCCCCGCCAGCCTCACCAGATCCTCACGCCTACTGCCCTTCTCTCCAGTGCCCTTATCTCTCCTCACCAGCCAGCCAGCCTCTGCTCTGCCCTCAGCGACTGGACTGCTTCTCACAAGCTGGTTGTTTAAAGTGTTGTCCTGCAGCATCAGGAGCGCTTGTTAGAAATGCAGACTTTAGGCCCCAGCCCTACGGAGTCAGAATCCTTTTAACCTGTTCCTCTTGCGTTTCTTTGAGAAGTCCTGCTCTGACATCCCTGAAGCAGAGCCCCCAGCTCCACATTGAAGGAATGTCCCTCTTCACTGCCCCTGACCCCTAGACCTCATTCTTGCCTCCCTACGTTCAATGAATGCATGCTGTCACCTTTGTGGCATTTAGTTATTCCTGGGATGCCCTCTCCTGAGACTTCAAGATGAGGCTTAAAGGTCACCTCTTGTACGCTTCCTATCACTCCTCTTGGGTGCCATTTCCTCTGAACCTGTCTTTTATTGTAGCTTCTGTTATACCCAAGTGTTACTCCCAAAGGCTCCTGATCTTTAAGTGACTATTCCATTCATTAGTCAGTGAGCTTTCTGAAGGCGAACCTGCATCGTATCCACCTCCTTATCTCCAGGGCCTGGCACAATTCGAATGTCTGTTGAATGAGCACATAATAGAAACAGCTCTTTGTGGGTTTCCCTGGTGGCCCAGTGGCTTAGAATCCGCTTTGACAATGCAGGGCACGCGGGTTTGATCCCGGGCCCAGGAAGACCCCACGTTTCTAGGTAACTAAGCCCACGCATCGCAGCTGTTCAGCCTAAGTGCCCTAGAGCCCATGCTCCGCAACAAGAGGCCACTGTGATGAGAAGCCCCTATCTGCCGCCCTCAAACAGCAAGAAGTACCCAGTGCAGTAAAAAACAAAACAACACAACCCAGCTCTTCTTCCACGTATAAGTCCTCCTTCCCAGTAGACCTGAAGTGGGTATCAGGGTATCCAAATGTTGGGACAGAGGTGGCCACAGGGCACCTCAATGGCCCTTTGTGATCCCTGAGATCAGGCCCCGGAGAGAAGCGGCTTACTTCCAGGTTCCTTTCTGGAGAGGTTGATCTGGTGAGTCACTACTAACTCATGACCTTCCTGGACAAGTGCCCTTACGTGGTTGTGTGAGCGGCAGAGTAGTCAAAACCAGAGTTACAGATAAATGCACACAGGATGGAGAGACTTAGGTGAAGTTTTAAACATGAAAAACCATTATGTACCTCTTGCTTAGGAAATAAGTCATGCCAGTGAAGGATAATGGTTAGCTCAAGAAGGATGGGGGAAGACTAGAGGGTTTATAACAAGGCTGGGATAGGCAGGGGACTTCAGCCATGGTGTTTATTCTTAAGCTGTGTGTGGAATATGAGTGTTGAACTATTTTTTATACATCCTTATGTCCTCTGAAAATTCTTACCTGAACCAAAGCATCAGGCCTGGCACACAGGTGCCCTCTTTTTTTTTTTTTTAATGTGTTGTTTTGCCCAAGGTTTTCAGTTAACCAGCCCTCAAACTTGTGGGTGCCCACTGTTTACTACATGTAAACTTTCTCCATGGAGTGCTTCCAGCTCTAACAAGCTAAGTTCAGAGGGCAGGGTGAAAACAGAATCCCACCCTGTGATGGAAGCTTAAGATGAATGTAGATAAGGCTGCGGTTATATCTTAGCACATGGGCTACAGTTCAGATTTCATTTTATAGGCAATTAAATTCTCAAGGAAGAATAGTTTGAACTAATTCTTCACTTTAGCAAGGTGACTGTGACAACAGGCCTGATAGGAGACCAGCTGGCTTTTGCAATAATCCAGAAGTACTACCTGCTCACTTATTTTTGGTTGTTCCACATAGCATGCAGGATCTTAGTTCCTTGACCAGGGATTGAACCTGTGCCCCCTGCAGTAGAAATGTGCAGTCCTAACCACTGGACTGCCAAAGAACTCTCTCAAAGTAAATTTAAAAAGCAATGTGTGGTATGAGGTGAGGAGGAAAGACTGGCTGAGTTGATATTGAAGCTGTGTGACTGGCAGAGAAGTCTACTTAGTGTACATTTATATGTCTGAAATTTCTCATTAAAAAAGGTAGGCATCTTATAGAAATCATTAACATACACTGACATGACAAGTAAGAAAACCCTAATTACCAGAATGGATACTTTGTCTTGGCGCAGTTTTTCATAAATGAATAAAGTGCTGTCACTTCATATAAACTGGGTAAAAGATAGGTCCAAGGAAACTAGCAAATGATACAGAAATAGATGTTGAAGAGTTCTAATAACATTTCATTGTGAAAGACTGAGAAAAAGCATATCTAAATAACATTTAATATGCTTTCATTTTTTTCCCAGTTTTTTTTTTGGGGGGGGTAACTTTCTACTTTGTATTGGGGAATAGCAGATTAACAAGGCTGCAATATTTTGGGGCATTTTATATGCTTTTAAATGTGTACAAATAATATAGTTGTAGATATTGTGGATATTGAACTATTTTCGCCATGCAACTTAGTCTGTGGTCTAACTAATCAGAATGTTCAAATCTTCTCATTAGGAATATGGGGTCTTTGGGAAGGAACTGCAGTATGGGATGGGTTAAACTGACTACAGCCATGTGATTTTACATGTGGTTGAAAATCACCTGCCTATATATATATATAAAACTCTCTTTAAATGTATGTGTATATATACATACATACATATGAGGATATGGCAGCCCACCCCAGTATTCTTGCCTGGAGAATCCCATGGACAGAGGAGCCTGTCGGTTAGTCCATAGGGTCACCAAGAGTCGGTCGCTTGGTCGTGTCGGATTCTTTGTGACCCCATGGACTGTAGCCCACCAGGCTCCTCTGTCCGTGGGATTCCCCAGGCAAGAATACTGGAGTGGGTTGCCATTTCCTTCTCCAGGGGATCTTCCCAACCCAGGGATCGAACCCTGGTCTCCTGCATTGCAGGCAGATGCTTTATCCTCTGAGCCACCAGGGAAGCCTGGGTTAATAAACCATCTGGAAGAGGCAGTGGGGAGACTAGTGCTCACTCTGGGGATGTGCTCTCCCTTCCAAATCTTTGAGCACAGTAACAGTAATACCCAATGGACTTTGGTATCACAAATTGCCTTCCTTAACAAATCATCTTATAATCTTTTTTTTAAAGGCTGGGATCAGGCCTCTACTAAAGAGGCAAACCAGAAGGGAATTGTGTCTGAAGACTGAGGGAATGGTCCATTGTTTAGGACTCCACACTTTCTCTGCTGATTGGGCAACTAAGATCCCAAAAAAGGTGTGGCTTGAGGTGGGACAATGGGTGGAATGTAAAGGAGTACGAATGCACTGCTATCCAGGCTCCACTCTATTTTGTAATAGACCTTCGCTCCAGCTGTTATCCACTCTGGCAGCAGCCCCCAGCATCGCACATCCAAGTTTCTCTGGTTGCGTGTGGGCCCATGACTCACCATGTGCCTGACTTCCTTCTGCAGTGTCCTCTCTGGCTCCTTCAGAACACAACTGAAACGCCTATCTCCTTTACACTGGTCCCTCCTCTGGCCTGTTGCTCAATCCTATGAATTAATACATCTTGTCAGGGAATGTCAAGAAGTCCAGGCAGGCTTTTCCTATCCCCATTTCATCTTGTCAATCAATCTGAATCACAAGCTTGCTTTTGGACTCAGGGGAGTAACTGAAGGTCATCTGGCCAAGCCTGATGTCAGGCCACATGACAGCTCTTTGGCATCTTGAGAAAATGTCACTGCCTCTAGCCAGTGCTTTTAGCCAGGTGTGGTCCCAGGTCTTTAGAGACTCACAGTTCCCTTTAAATCCATCATGAGGCAGGCAGAGAGCATGGGTTCAAGATTGTTTTTATTTTCAGAGCCTGCAACAGTTGGTTAGCAATGCTAGCTGAGCTGGTATGATCTGAAGGCCATCCCACCTCCCTTTTCAGGCATTCAACCAACAGAATCCCTACAAACAAGATTGGAGACCAATTCAGATGGGTCTCAGTGTGTGTGTGGGGGTAGAGGCCTTCTCCTGTTCCCCTCCTCCCCATATACTTTTTCTAACAAGATTGTTTTATAGTCAAAAGCAACTCAAACCCATAACATAGCAACCAGTCATCTCCAGTATCACTGATTTCCTCCCCACCCCCAGAACAGGAAGCTGAGGCAAGAGGGGAGACTGACTCTTGAATATAAGAAAAACTTGGCAACACCCCAGTGGAGCAGAGATGGTGAGGAAGCCAGCGCCTAAGGGTAGGGATGAACAGGCACCAAACAGCCCTGTCTGGAATCAATCCACTCAGCCCCAGCTCCTTGGGAGGTGTTCCTTTGAGATCCCCACTTCTGTGGGGTGAGATGAGGGGGAACTGGTGATAACCCATCTCTCCCTGTCCCTCAAATTAAAACATGATAAACTCAAAGTTTTACCTTCAAAACCCACCACGCTGCTGCCTCCCGAAAACACACGCTGTAGTCATCTCTGCCAGCACCCACTCCTTTCTAATGCCAGGGGCTTCCAGCCCCTCCCCATACTTGGGGGGCCCGGGCAACATGAATTCCATACTCCTTGACTCATAAAAGGGCTATTTTTTTTTTTAAAAAAAAAACAGAAGCTGTCAAAGAGTATCGGAATGATGAAGGAAGACACTCAAAAGTATACTCCCTTCCCTTATCCCACAGAGCCCCCCGATCCCTGCCCCCCAACACTGGGATACCTATTCTATACGTTCCAACAATGACTTGGGAGTGGCCCCACGGAAGCTGCCTCTAGTGCTTTCCTGATCGTGACTCTTGCCCAGTGACATCACAGGGAGCTGGGGTGAGGAAAAGCAGGGTCACTCCCCCATAGTAGGTCTCAGGGGCCTTTCGAGGTAGGTCTGGGAGATTTAGCTTATGTCCTGAAGCCAAGTCTGAGTCCGGCGCCTGCTCCCACCAGTGTCTCAGTCCTTGGCTGTAAATAGCAGCGGCCCCAGCACTGCAGCGCCTCCCGGGGGAGACAGACAGAGCCCCTTGTTCTCTGTCCCACAACTCATGTCCCTCTTCTTCCCCCTCCTTTATTCTTTTTTTCTTTAAAAATGAAAGGCAGAGGTAGTCCCCGGGATGATAAAATCCTACCTAGGATGGCAGTATTCTAATTGAAAGAAGCAATTAAATAAAAGTCTCCAGGAGTTGATTTTTTAAAAAAAAAAGAAAGAAAAAAAAGTGATTGGTGAAGTTGAATAAATTAATGATGTGGGCTAGCCCACAAAGACCTGTGCTTCCCGGGCCGTCTTTGGTGTCTGGACAGCAGCGTCTGGCAGTCTTCTCTCCGTCTCTCCCCTCAGGAGACAAGGCCAGTGCCCAGCGAGGCCGCAGGGGGCCCATCCAACCATGGGGGAGGAGGCAGAACGCCTTGACTTGCTGCTCGGAACCCTGCTGCGGCACGTGACCGCCTTGGCTGAGCGCCCTGCTGAAGAAGGACGTCTTCCAGGGACTGAGAGGCGGCGGGAGGCTCCGGGCTCCAACCTCGGGAGGGTGCGAGGTAGGTTTAAGACGTGGAGGCCTCCGCCCTTCTCTCCAAGTGTCGTGCTGCTGACCCCTCTGCTCAAGTTTCTCTGCAGCAAAGAGGGGAGTGGGGAGGGCTGGGAGGCTGCTGCCGCCTGGCTGCGAGACCCTTAGAGCTTCTTCAGGCGGCTGTACATCTCCCTCTTGCTCTTCTCCCCAGCCCAGGTCCGGCTCTTGGTGCGGAATTTCTTCAGGTCTTCTTTAAAGTCCTCGTGGTGCATGGGCCGGTAGCTGGGGGGCTCGCAGTGAGACTGGAGGGAAGACAGGCCAAGATCTGGGCACACTGGCCTCCCATGCACACTCCTGCTCCCTCCCTGCCGGGGGCCACAAGGCTCTGCTGGGGTGGGGTGGGGGGCGGTTCTAGGCTCCTTCTTTGCTCAGGGCAAACCCCCAGACCCTGGGTAGGAAACAGCCATGACCACCAACTAGGGGGTGGTGAGGGGTGGCCTGTGCCCTCCAGAGAGTCCATCTCACCTGGCATTTCAGGAAGAACTCCTTGTATCCGCCCTTCAGGACATACAGCTCTGGGTAGTGGAGTTTGGGGTACTCATTACCGAGCCGATCCCTCTCTCTCACATATCGGCACCTGTAAAGGGCAAGGAGAGCCAGAGTCTGATTCGCTCTGCACGGGGAAAGCAGTACCTCTTACACATCTCCCCAGCTTGGCCCTGCACTCCTGGAGACAGTGCCAGATGTGATTTCCGCCGCTGCCGCGACCCTCAGGGACCCTGCGCACAGCCAGCTCCACGGCCTTGTCTTGGAAGGCGGACGGTCTCCTCCCCACTTTCCAAGTTAAACAGCGTCTTGGTTCCCACCCAGCGTCTTCTCTGCCACCACCACCACCGATTATTTTAAATCTGAAGTGATGCTTTATTGTAGCTATACTTCCACTTATTTTGGTATAAAATTTATCTCTGTAGTAAACTATAATAGGGCCTTAGTCATAAAAGCTTGTGTATGGGGGGCAGACGGCGTAGTTCTTTTCACCTCTAGTGTGGCAATAACCTGGAAGTAACATAACCCCATTCTTTGCGAACATGGATTTGACAAGTGTTTGAAGGCGTCATGTTAGGTTTTGCCGAGAGGACATTACACTTTCCTGGCATTTGCATAAGGAGTCACCACACTGTCCCTGAAGGATGACACCCGAGAGCAGCAGCCCCACCAGCAGGACTAGGGGCAGTGGGGGAACCCAAAGAGCCAGAGTTTAACTCAACAGAAAGGCAGGCTGAACGATGGGCCAAGCCCAGCAGTGGCCAGGACTCACCCAGGAGTGGGGGTGATGAAGCAGATGCCGGATCCCTGGGGCATGCTGCAGAGGGGACACTAGTGTAATAGGCTGGACTGGGGAGGCCACAGAGCCCTTCCAAGCCCTTAACAACAGCTATGGTGAAACCATTAGGTCAAGCCTAAAACTACACTCCAGGAAGCAGTGCATGAAATCAACTGACTGCCCAACAGGTAAGGATTTAAGAGAACATCTGTTACACATGAACGATACTTAGCCCACTCACATGCGAGGGCCTCGCTCAGAAGAAAACTCGCAGTGGAACACCACGATAACACGCTTGCCATCCGTAGGTACGATAGGCTTCTTCAGTAAGAACTCTTCAACCTCCTCTTCCATGTGCAAGTTCACTGCACCCTGGGAAGATACCAGAGGCTTAGGTCTCACGCTGGTGCTAATGATCCTTGGAGACTGGTCTTCACATGGGTACCTCAAGATTCTGTTATGACTGCGCTGTGTGAGCGGTATTTGTCAATGTAGGGACTTTCATGGCCTTAAGAGAGTGGCAGACTCAAACACTGTCTTTAAATTATCTTTTGTGTATTTCAACAGGCTTCCCAGGTGGCATCAGTAGTAAAGAACCTGCCTGCCAATGCAGGAGACATAAGAAACATGGGTTCAATCCCTGGGTTGGGAAAGTCCCCTGGAGGAGGGCATGGCAACCCACTCCAGTATTCTTGCCTGGAGAATCCCATGGACAGAGGAGCCTGGCGGGTTAGGCTCCCCTCTTGCAGAGGTCACAGAGTCGGACACAGTGAAGCAACTTAACACACATACATAATGTATTTCAACCCAATGGCTTTCTTCCTGGGCAAGTTACACATGAACTGTTCCAACACCCACTCCATCAGACAGCTTAACTCAACTATAAACCTAAGAGGCATCACTGGGCCTGGCCTATGTTGCCAGAGACTGGCTTCTCCTCACAGCTCCATGTCCAGGCATGGCTTAGAAGTCAGTGGGTACCACCTCGAAATGCCCCTGACGGTGATGGCGTGGGGGACAAAACAGGGAGCAGTTTGCTGTATGATCAGTGCACACCAGGGAGCATTCTTTCAGTGCACCAGGAACCAAATGCCTTTTACAACCACTGCCTCTTTTTACAATTCTCATAAGCAGCATGTGAGCATTATAACAAGCAGCCAGGTATCACCCCCTCCTTTAAAAATAAAAATAAATCACAGATACTGTCTATAGGGCTCCTGCTATGCCTCCCACAGTAGCAGAGCTCACCCACAAGCCCCAGGAATCTACAAGCCCCAGGAATCTATACCTTGATGTGGCCTCCCTCATATTCATATGGGTATCGGCAGTCGATGATGACAAACTCTTTAATGAGGTTGGCAAACTTGCCATTCAAAACAGATGTAATCTGTAGAGAAAGAGCCAAGGAGAGTCAACTCTGGCTGCCAGAAATGACTGGATCCCAGTATCGCATGGGTGGCGGGTCCCCAAAGGATAACTTACAATTTCTGGAGAGATGTATTTTAAATCCTGATGCTTTCCAGCAACGGTATGAAAGAGGTAACCCTTAATAAAAGAAAGAAACACTTAGCAAATCTGAAAGCTTATAAAGGCAACATTTATATTACTTGCCTTCCTGGTAAAAGTCAGCTTAAACAAACAAACACGAATCTAATGGAACATACTGGTTATTTGTGTAAGTACTTCATTAATATCCTGAGACTGAATATTCGTATGGCCCTTGAGGCACATCATCCCCATCTGCAGATGTCAAAACTAGGTCCCTTGTCCAAAGTCAGCCAGCAAGCAAGCCAGACCTGAATTCAGAAACCTCAGGTGAATTCCTTTATCGCCTGCTTTTGTCAGGAACCCCTCATGTCAGCAGCCAGACTGTGCTCAGCACTTAAAAAGGACACAGCGAGGAATGACTTCACTGTTTACTGAGCACCTGACTTTTGCAGCAGGTGCTGGAGGAGACACTGGAGGTGGAACAAATGAGACCCACCCAGCCTTGAGGGGGGAAGATGGGCACACAAGCAATCACGAGAGTGACTGGCAGAGTCGAGTGCTCACCCAACCCTGTGGTCACGTGCGGGGTCATTTTGACAACCAACCAATAGCTTCAATTCAGACACAAGCTTTTACCAGCGAGGACGTACCACACCCAGGTCTTGGCCTGCTCTTCCTTTCAGACTAGAAAACTGTCTTCTATTCTTTTTGGCCATGCTGGCATGTGGGACCTTAGCTCTCAGACCAGGGACTGAACCCGTGTCCCTAGTGTTGGAAATGCAGAGTCTTAACTGCTGGACCCCTAGGGAAGTCCTGTCTTCTATTTTTAACCCACTTATCTCTCCTACCTGGCTGAAACGTCTAGCACAGACCCAGAGCTTCCCCAACTGCCTACCTGACATAACTCTTTTATTGCTTAGTCTAATGCTTACACTGCACTGATGTTTACCTCAGTTGCCAGGTAGTACATGTCCACGTGGCATGATGTCTTACCACACGTTAAGTGTCTTGAGGGAAGGAACTGTGTCTTGTTTTGGAATCTTTGCCTTACACATAGTAAGTGTTTCAGTAGATGTTAGCTACGTTAATATGTAAAAGACTGGTCTGGAAGTTACACACGGCTAAACAAGTTACTACTGACGCAGCAAGGCGTCACATTTCACCACAGCACAAAGGTAGATAATCTGTACCAGGTCATCAGCAGACCTTCGTCTGGACCTCCCTGGGGGCATTTTCCCACAAGGACCGTGCTCCTCTGGACAAGGGAGAAATTTAGTCTCCATCTGGGACATTCTAAGATGACCTTCTTTTTTAAAAATTAATTAATTAATTAATTTAGCTGCACTGACTCTTAGTTTGGGCACATAGAATCTTCAATCTTTGGCATGCAGAATTTTGTTGTTGTGGTGTGTGGGATCTAGTTCCCTGACCAGGGATTGGACCCAGGGCCCCTGCATTGGGAGCATAGAGTCTCAGCTGCTGAACCACCAGGGAAGTCCCCTAAGATGACCTTTTGACATACAGACTTATATACAGTAAAGCTAGAGCTTCATTTCTGCTTCTCTACACTCTTCTGTAGCACTGCTATTACAATCACACAGTTCCCAGAGAGACTGGTTTTTGGGTTGGTGTCCAGGCAGCTGACTCCCTACTTGAAACCTCCGATCAGCACCAGTAAGGTCTACAGTCCCCAAGAAATGGAGGTATACCAGATTATGTGTTTCCTTATTTTTTTTAAATTTCAAACTGTGTCCCCTCGGTGGGAGTTGGAGGGGAGGCTACATAACCCAGGAGCCACTTCAGGGGAGGAAGGCTGGAGGGGGTGTTAGGTGCCTCCCCCATTCTGCACCACAATGTAGTTCTGCTTGCAGTTACCTTGGAGAAGTCTCCTATAAGGTCCCTTGGGTCATTATCCAAAATGTTCTCAATGGTCCCTTTTGGGGAATATGCTAAGGATAAAGACTGATGATGTAGAATCTGTAACAAACCAAAGGTTGAGAATGAGACCAGGCTTTAGAATAAAGGCTTTCTCCTTTTTAAAAATGGAAGATTAAAATTAGTTTTAAGTCTACAAAAAGTACTTCTCAGCTCTACCCACTGAGACGCTCCAGGGGTGCAGTACGTACCCATTTGTCAACGTGTTCCCTAAATACTACAGTTGACCCCTGAACACAGAGGTTAGGGTCACCATTCCGCATCTCCAGTTCAACCAACTACAGATCATGCAGAACCATAACATGTATTTATTGAAACCAGAGCTTTCTGACTGAATCCAGGCTGGGACAAGAAATGTACAAGATAAACCTGGAACACCTTGTCATTAGTAACAAGGAAGTGCTCATATTTCAAAGAGCATGTCAAAAGGGCTAATCGTGGGGGAAGTCGAGATATCTTAAACAGTACACAAAAAGCACTAAACATAAAAAGACTGGTAAATTAAAACATGTTTTAAAGAAATCAAGAAATTCTGTTAATCCAAACAACAAGATGAGGTAAGAACAGGCAAGCCAGAGGGGGCAGATAAATAATTCATCTCAATAAAAGATCCATCTCTTAATATATAAAGCTCTCACAAGTAAGAGATAACCCAACAGAAATATAGGCTAGAAAGGCAGTTGGGTAATAGGAAAATCTAGAAAAATGACTAACAGAAATGCAAAATAAGATACTACACAGGGTTCCCTTTGATGGCTCAAGTGGTAAAGAATCTGCCTGCAACGCAGGAGACACAGGAGACGCAGGTTCAATCCCTGGGTTAAGAAGATCCCTTGGAGGAGGAAATGCCAACCCACTCCAGGACCCTGGCCTGGAAAATCCAATGGAGCTGGCGGGTTACAGTCAACAGGGTCAATACGAGTTGGACACAACCTGAGCATGCACATGCCTGTGCTACCCACTCCCCAGAAAGGGTAAAAGTAAAGGGATGAACACCACCAGATACTGGTAAGGATGTGGAGGAGCTGAACTCACATTGTTGTTGTGAGTTGTGAGTACAGCTGGCCCTTGGTGTCCCTGAAATTGGTTTGAGGATGCCCCAGGATGCTTATGGCACATAGTACGTCGGTGCTCAGTGGTGCTTGGTAGCCATGGGTTCCAAAGTTAGTTGAATCCATGGATGTGGAGACCCCAGATACAGAGGTTTGACTGGACCAACATTTTGGAAAGTTATATGGCAGTGTCTACTGAAGCGAAACACATGCCTAGCCTAGGACACAGAGAGTCCACAGGAAAAATGAAAGTGCATGTTTAGAAGAGAAACAGCACAGATACCATCAACTAGAATGCTTGATGAAGAGAAGATAAGTCTTCGATAAATGGTGCCGGGCAAATGGAATATTCACATATGAAAGAATGAAAATTAGGCCCCTATATTCCATTATTCACAATAAATAACTCAAGATGGAGTAAAGACTTAAATTTGAGACAGGAAACTGTTAAACTCCTAGAAGAAAACACAGGAAAAAAGTTCCTTGATGTGGGTCTGGGCAATTTTTTGGATCTGACACCTAACATACCTAAGCAGCAAATCAAACTGAAAAGCTTCTACCCATTAAAAGAAATGATCAACAAAATGAAAAGACAACCTACATCCGGAATTGGAAAAAATATCTGCAAACCACATTATCTGATAAGGGGTTAATATCCAAAATGTCAGGAATCCATACAACTTAATGAAACCCTCCACCAAAAAAAACAAAAAAACAAAAAAAAAACCACCTCCTAAATAAACCAGTTTTACAAACAGAAAAGGATCTGAATAGACATTTTCCCAAAGGTACAGAAATGGCCAACAGGGACACAAAAAGATGATCAATATCCAGACTACAGTGAAATATCACCTCAGGCCTATAAGAAAGACTATCTTCAAAAAGACAAGATGGGGCTTCTCTGGAGGCTCAGTGGTAAGAATCCGCCTGTCAATGCAGGAGACATGGGTGCGATCCCCAATCCGGGAAGATCTCACGTGCCTTGGAGCAACTAAGTCTGTGTGCCGCAACTACTGAGCCTGTGCTCTAGAGCCTGGGAGCTGCAACTACTGAGCCCACATGCTGCACCTGTTGAAGCCCGAGTGCCCTGGAGCCCGTTCTCTGCAACGAGAAGCCACTACAATGAGAAGTCCACGCACCACAACTGTAGAATAGCCCCTGCTCACCGCAACTAGAAAAGTCTGAGCAGCACCGAAGACCCAGCACGGCCAAACAAGGAAAAAAAAAAAAAAAATTATAAAATGAATCACTTAAAAAAAAAAAAGACAAGAGCAATTCCCTGGTGGCCCACTGTTAGGATTCCACACTTTTACTGCTGAGGGCCTGAGTTCAATCCCTGGCAAGGAAACTAAGATCCCCCAAGCCCATGGAGTGGCCAAAAAAAACAAAAGACAAGAAACAAGTGTTGATAAGGATGTGAAGACAAGGGAACACCTGTACAGTACTGGTGGGGCTGTAGAGTGGGATGGCTGCTATGGAAAACAGTATGGACGTACCTTAAAAAGTTGAACCCAAAACATATGATCTAGCAATACCACTTCTGGAAACATATTCTAAGAAAACGAAAACACTATGTCAAGAAATATCTGCACTCACATTACAGCAGCATTATTTATAATAGCCACAACATGGAAAAAAGTGTTCACTGACAGATGAATGGATGAGGAAGCTGGAATACACATTCACACAATGGATTATTATTTAGCCATACAAAAAGAAGGAAATCCTGCTATTTGCAGTAACATGGATGGACCTTGAGGGCATTATGCTAAGTGAAATTGAAGTAAGTCGGACCGAGAAAGACAAATAAGTATATGACATCACTTGTACGGGGAATGAAAAAACTGAAAACACACAGTGCTAACCACTACCACAACCACCAAAACAAAAACCAAACTCACAGAAAAGGAGATCAGATTTGTGGGGTTACCAGAGGTAAGCAATGGAGAAGGGGGGCCAGATGAACGTGATCAAAATGTACAACTTCCAGTGATGAGACAAGTACCAGGGATGTAATGTACAACATGATGACTATAGTTAGGTCGGATGTATGGTGTATATGAAAGTAGTTGAGAATAAATCTTGAGTTCTCATCACAGAGAAATAAAAAGAAATAAAATACTAAGTGACAACGAAAAACACTATAATCGAAGTTGTGAGACAAACCTAAAGTAGCCTAAATAGGTCAGGACACAAACCTAAAGTAGTCCTAAATAGGTCAGGACACAAGAAAAATGAAAACAAACAAACAAAACAAAAAACCCAACCAAGGGAAAAAAGTTATGGCCCTACGCCAGGACCCAACAGCAAGTGGGGAGCTTAGACTTCCACCCTTGCCCAGCTGTAATTAAGTGCCCCAATCTCAACCTCACTGGGATGGTGTTGGTGGAGGTCTAGAAGGGAGCTTGAACTTCCTTTCCCACTCCTGCCCAGCAGCCATGAGGTCTGACCTACCTAAGTAGCACATTAAGGTAGACTGAACTTCCGTCCCCCTTTCCCTGCAGTATCGGAATACTACTAAAACAGCAGTTACATAGCCTCATAACATCCAAAGTACACAGATACAACTGAAAAAAAATCTCTTCTCATATGAAGAACCAGGAAAAATCTCAACCTGAATAGGAAAAGACAATCAACAGAAAGCCACACGAGACGCAGATGCTGGAACTACCTGACTAGGATTTTAAAGTAGCCATCATAAAAATGCTTCAACAGGCAATTCTGAACAAGACTGAAACAAACGAAAAATAAAAACAGCCAGTCTCAGCAAAGAAAAACAAACAAACATGCATTTTAGAACTGACAGATACAACATCCTTGAGCGAAAAAGAAGCTGCAGAACTAACCTCTTGGGGCTTCTGTGGACTAGCTGCCTCTTCCGGACTGGCCCCAGCCACGCTTTTCCTCCGCTTCCTGCTTCCACCTGGGGACTCCTCCAGTGATCGGTCTGGTCTTTTCAACATTGACCGGATGGTAGAGCTGCAGGACTCCGAAGGGGAGTCAAACAGCTTGCAGCGATTGCCCTTTGGGGAAAAAAAAAAAGAGACTCATGTTTCATTAAAATACACTGATTCGAATGGTAAAGAGGACAGACCAAGGACTTCCTGGGATGGTTTAAGATCAAGCCATTCCAAAGTGGGCTTCCCAGGTGGTGCTAGTGGTAAAGAACCTGCCTGCCAGTGCAGGAGACAACAGAAACTGGGGTTCGATCTCTGGGTCAGGAAGATCTCTGGGGGAGAGCATGGCAACACACTCCATCCAGTATTCTTGCCTGGAGAATCTCATGGACAGCGGAACCTGGTAGCCTACAGTCCACAGGGTCGCAGAGTTGGACACGACCAAAGGGACTTAGCACAGATCCTAAATTAAGAAACAGACACTGTCCGTTTATCCAGTCCTTGGCACACAGTAGACACTGAGGCCCTGGTGTTCACTGAACATGTTCAAAACCTGACTGCATACAAATGAGGAAGACTACCCAGGCCCTGAAAAGCCTACATTCTGCACAGGGTCCTAAGAGTCAAAGGGTGCCTGATATACTTCCCAGCAAGTGTTACCTTCCAGCCAGGGCCACAATTCTGGCTTCCTCTTCCCCTCTACTTTATTATTTGCACCTTGCTCGAGCAGCTTGAAGAGGTTTTAACAGCCCCCCTAAATCCAGAAGGTATGAGGCATCTGGATTATACTATATATTAGAGCCAGTTAAGCAGATAAAACAGAGTTGAGTTTGAGTTTGCAGTGGGCAGGGGTGCCTTCAAAACTGTTTAGAAGCCATGCTCTCTGCTTGGCTGTTTTTCTTTCTGGACTGTAGCAGAGCATTTTAAATTCAAGACTTACAAAGCCAAAGGAAATACAGGAAGATGTGCTATAGTACTCCTAAGGACTACTTTCTCGGGGTTTGAGAGCAGCCAACCTGACTAGTGGTAGAGACAGTCTGACTTCAGCAACCTAAACTCATCTCACCTCGTTCACAACTCAGTGCTCTCTGGCTGGGCTTTTCCTTCTGAACTCGGTATCCTTTCACACACACCCCGCACCCCTCTCCTCTGTAAAGCACTCCCTTTCAAGCTGATACTAACATTTCAGTGTCGCCTCTTCTTTGGAAAAGTTCCTAATAGTTTGCAGCAAGTGTGTCACCCCCATTGCCTCTCCCAGAGACCAAGGGTTTTCCGCTTATTTTTCTGAAGCTCCTTTTAATAGGATGTTGCTCAGAGAAGCAAGATCATGGGGGTTATTTTTCATATGTTTGTTTTTAACCTAGAAGAGCTGGAAGCATTTTTGGAAAGAGGGTCTACAGCTTTCAGTAAGGTCTCAGAGGACCTGTAAGCTCTTCAAGGGCAGAAACCCCAGTTCTGACTCAGCCCCTGGCCCTTATGACGAGTCTACTGTGTTTGTGAAACTCTACCACTGTGAAGGGCCTACACATACTGTTTCATGGTTTTTCCATCCAACTTATAAAACTGATAGCCATTTTCCAAGCATTCTCACACTGTATATATTAATAATGTTTTCTTTCAAAAGGACTTAGTAAATCTGGTCATACCATTTTATTGGGGTGGTCTAATCTCTCAAAGCTTTGCACATTGGTCTACTATAATGTGTAAGTGGCTTCAAGACTAGACTGGTTCATTTGTTCCATATGTATAGTTCAGGGGCATGGATTAAAGATGTATTCAGCGTCTATACATATACCTAAGAGTGTGTAGCTGTATGTATACTATGATAAGAGCTCACTTTCCCTGGATGTTTACATACATGAGGATGTGTCCCTCTACAGGCACAGCTTTTGAAAGTGTCCCTGATGGAAACAGATGTCTCTAGTCTACACAAGTAGGTGGGTATTAAACAAAACAAAACACCCTTGAAAAAACAGCATACATTAACACCAGGAAACACTAGTGGCCAGCCAAACAGGCCCATAGGCTCAAATGCAGAATCTCAAAAGAAATAATTTGGATTCCTGTCACTCCCTCCAGACACACTGGAACTTACTAGGTTGCTAGTTCTTCTCATGACAAGGGGAGCTGTCCAGAGGCTGGCCATGCAGGACGGGGTCTCTTCATCATTCTAAACAAAGAAAAACTGTGTCATAAAGGTCCAAAGGTCCAGTAGAAACAACATTAGTTTAAGTGCGTTAGATTTCTTCTTGCAGAATACCAGAAAGACGTGAACAGGAAGTCTTCTAAGGGTCAATGCCTCCCCTCTCCACAACACTTTAAGGTCAAGAGAGTAAGAGTGATGCTATCTGAACATAGCTAAGGGAATGCCCCTGAGGGGCCACGAGGAGCCACTGGTCTCCTCAGCTTTACATCACATGGCAGCTATTCTTTCAGTCCCTGATTCACGTCCTTCCAAGAAAAAAAAAAGATTGTCAGCTCCTGCAGGGGAAGAAGGATCACATCAGTGTTTTCTTTGGAACACCTCCATAGAATTTAAGCAGACTAGAAGCAGAGTCAATAAATTCCCAACAGATGAATAAAAGCATCAGCCAGGGCTTCCCCTGGTGGTCCAGTGGTTAAGAATCCTCCTTGCAATGCAAGGGACACAGGTTCCACCCCTGGCCCGGGAAGGTTCCACATGCTGCGGAGCAGCTGAGCCTGTGGACCACAACTACAGAGCCGGTGCCCTGGAGCCCACAAGCTGCAACTGCTGAAGTCCGTGCACTAGAGCCTGTGCTCCACAACAAGAGAAGCCACCACCGTGAGAAACCCGTGCACCGCCACGGAAGAGTAGTCCCAGCTCTCTGCAACTAGAGAAAGCCCAGGTACAGCAACGAAGAGCAAATATAGCCAAAAAATGAATTAAGTAAGTAAACAAAACCTTAAAAAGTTATCAGCCAGTTGGGGGATCACTGCTCTTTTTCAGATGACGGCTCTCCAGGGAAAGTTAACAAAAATGGATTGGAAAGCACATACCCACACCATACCTTCAAACTGTCTCCATCAAGAAGATCCATGAAGCCATCATCCTCATCAGACAAAGTGGGAGTCACAGGTGACTGGGGCATAAAAGGAATGGAATTCCCTGGTTCATTGCCATCTCTTTCATTTGAGGAAAGCTAGAAGACAGAATTCATGGCTTGTTAATAATCAGCTTTGATTTCTCTGAATGGGTTACTAGTTTTTATGAAGAAAATATACCATATTCGTTTTAAGAAGTTTTAGCAGCTACAAATCAAAGGAAAAATAAGACCTAAGATTATAAACGAACTGATATCCACACAGAGTTCTGATTCGAGTCAGGCCAAGTAGCCTTCATAAAGAACTCTCCCCAGGAGCAATTCACCTTATAGTGGGATCTGGGGCTAGCCTCCAATGAAGGGCAAGGCTTGTTTTTTCTGAGGATTATTAATGGTGAACAGGGATCGCATGAGGGTAGTGACAGGTGATAATCTGCTAAAATGAGGAAGGGTGAGAAGATACCAAGTCCCTATGGAGACCACAAAACAGACTAGAGAAATGTTTCTGTAACTCCAGTTCTGACAGAGGGATATAAAGTCTAGAAGTTCTAGAAAATCCATCCTTGTTCTTTAGATTCGCAATTTAAATGACAGTTGCTCAGTTCTAACTGAGGAATTACTTGGGCCAGACACTGGGTGTGCTGGTGTGTACTTATTTGCTAAGTCGTGTCCGACTCTCGCGACCCCATAGACTGTAGCCTGCCAGGCTCCTTTGTCCATGGGATTCTCCAGGCAAGAATACTGGAGTGAGTTGCCATTTCCTTCTCCAGGGGATCTTCCTGACCCAGGAATTGAACCCAGGTCTCCTGCATTGCAGGCAGACTCTTTACTGACTAAGCTATGAAGGAAGCCCTGTTTTCAGACTGGGATATAACCTTTTATGTATAATCCCATTTAAGCCTCACAACACACTAAAGGTAGTTAATCCTCTATTTTCCATTTTTATTTAACAAATCAGGAAACCAATCCTTAAGAAAGGTTACCAAGATTACACCGCTCACTTGTTTGACGGCAAAGTCCAAGCTTTTCTGCCCATTATACTCTCCCTAGGAGAAACCATTCCTGGAGTCAAAATAAGAGTATATCTCATTAGGCAAGCCCATCTTGTTTTTTCAGTAAAACTCCCATTATAAAATGAGTTACAGGGCCTCCCTGGTGTTTCAGTGGTAAAGAATTCACCTGCCAATGCAGGAGACACAGGTTCGATCCCTGATCCGGGAAGATCCCACATGCCTGGGAGCAACTCAGCCCATGTGCCACAGCTAGTGAGCCTGTGCTTTAGAGCCTGGGAACTGCGACTACTGAGCTCACATGCCAATCACTGAAGCCCGTGTGACTGACAGATACAATCTTCTCTGTCTACAAGAAGAGACGCCACCGCAATGACAAGCCCGCACACTGCCATGAAGAACAGCCCCTGCTCTCCGAAACTAGAGATAAGCCTGGCCAGCAGCAAATACCCAGCACAGTCAAAAATAAATACAGGAAATTATAAAAATCTTAGAAAAATATTTCATACAGAAAATTTATAAATTCCATTCAAAAATCTACCATCTAGAGATAAACACTGTTAATAATGAATTCTTTTCTAGGTACTTTTCAAAGATAGTAAAAAAGTCCAGAGATAGATTTTTTTCCTCTTCCGTAACAGTAAATCTCTTTGGGGCGGGGCGGGGGGGGGGTATGAATGCATTAATCCTCAAGTGACCTTCAAGTTTATTGAGTAGCCTCTTTACTGGCTGAACCCGAACCTCAGGCCCTAAGCCAGACTGGAAAGGTATATTTTCAGATACAAGTTCCTGGGAAAACGTGGAAACCGAACATGGTCATTTTGCTCAAGTTGGGCCTCTCTAGTCCACAGCTGTCTGTCCATCAGATCACCAGTAGGAAATCTGGAAGTAAAGACCATCTCTGACAAACAAACAATCCTGGGACAAATGGCCCCAAATACAGTCAAACAGCCTTGTAGGCAATGGGTTCACCGGAATACCTAATAGTTCTTATTAAACCAAGTTTGGTAGAAATCATGTGCTTGCTCCAAACAAAATCACTCTGGGAAGCACCTCTCAGCACTTAGACAGCAAGTTTTCAGTAGGACAGATAATCCCACCATACACACATTCAGAAGAATGACCCAGGATTGACAACGTCAAATATGCTTTGCTCGAGTCCAGTATTTCAAACACACCACCTCTCACCCTGCTTCTGCCTCTCTGCTCTCCAGACACAGCAGAAACACCGAACATGCGAGTCTCAAAACATGTGAGTTTCAAAAGACAAAGTCAAGGTAAAGACAGCTAGAGCTGCTGCAGGGTCTTTAACTCAAGATTGCGGAGGCTTTCATCTTCCCATCAGGAACTCCCAGGAGTATGAAAGCACATACCATCCGAGCCGGGGCGGAGTTCTGCCTCTGTGTGAAGAGATCTTTACCCTCCTCCAGTCCGTGAACATGTAGGCAGCCTCGAGATGCAGGTCTTATTGGCTTCTTAAACTCAAAGACTTCCTGCAAGACAGTATAGATGAGACATCATCCACTGTCTGTGAAAACCAGCTCTAGGGTCTCAGCTATAGCTCTGGAAGGCA
This sequence comes from Ovis canadensis, assembly GCF_042477335.2. NCBI lineage: Eukaryota > Metazoa > Chordata > Mammalia > Artiodactyla > Bovidae > Ovis > Ovis canadensis. The sequence goes on along the minus strand of NC_091263.1, from coordinate 66,309,387 downwards.
GGCAAGAGAGTGGGTACTGATCACCTGTTTCCAAACCCATGTCTCATCTAATTCACTGGATCTGTGTAATTAAGAATTTCAGGACTTCTTTGGTGTTGCAGTGGATAAGAATCCGGACTGCCAATGCAGGGGACACGGGTCCTCCAGTCTGGGAAGATTCCACATACCACGGAGCCACAGAGTTGTGCCGTGTGCCACATCTACTGAGCCTGAGCTCTACAGCCCACAAGCTGCAACTACTGAAGCCCACTAGCCTAGAGCCCGTGTGCTCCACAACAGGAGAAGCCGCCCCAATGAGAAGCCCCCACCTGCTGCAACTAGAAAGCCTGCATGCAGCAACGAAGGCCCAGCAGAACAACAAAAAAAACCAAAACAAGTATTTTAAAGATTCTGTCAAAAGCTAACTTCTCCAATCTAAGTACTAATGAGGTCTGACCTTGCTTAGCTTCTGAGACCAGATGAGATCAAGCACAGCACGTTCAGGGTAGTATGGCCATAGACAAAAAATAACTTCTGATAACAGAACTTTTTTCTCTTATCACAAACACTTTATTTCCTAACAAACACATGAGTATTTGCCAGGTACACAAGACAGAGTTAAAACTAAATCAACAGCAACAACAAACTAAATCAACAGCTTTCTATCAATTATACTTCAATTAAAAAATTTTTTTTCTGAAGTCTAAAGCAATTTCATTTCAATATAATTGAACAGGAATTGAAACTTTTCAGTCCAGACTTGTATTTGAGGACTTTATATTTTCCATCTTCTTCCTACCAATAGGAGACAATGAAGTGGAAAACATTTAATGTTATTGTTTTCCATAATAAAAGCAATGAAGAAAAAAACTAATGGCATCATAACTGTAGCTAACACTGCTATACGATAAGATAGTAAATCCTAAGAGTTCTCATCACAAGGAGACAATTTCCCCTTTTTCCTTTTTCTTCTATCGTATCTATCAATATATGAGAAGATGGATGTTAGCTGAACCTACTGAAATCATTTCACAATATATGTGAATCAAACCATCATGCTGTATGCCTTAAATCTATAGTGATATGTCAATTATTTCTTAATAAAACTGGGAAAAAAAGATCCTTTTAGTTTATTCAACAACATGGATGAATCTCACATAATGATGAGTGAAAGCCAGAAGTAACAGAACACATACTGTATGATTTCATTTTACTTAAAAGTTTAGAAAACACTCATAATTCCCCTTCCCTAAAATATCCACTTAAGAACGTGTCAAGCACAGCTAATATCAGAGTATTTACTTGCCCACACAGCACTAAGTATTTTCAGTGCATGAGCTCATTTATCCATCCAATCATCCGCATTTTACAGATGAGGCAACTAGGCCTGTAGGTTAAGTGATGTGCCTAAGGTCTGGCTTCCCAGATAGGACAACTCCAGAGCAAGAGCTCTTTAACCTATGCTATTTCCCCTTCAGAATGAAGCTATAAGCAGGCAAGCCTGGGAGAAGCCAAGCTGGGGGTAAGGGGATGGGGAATGTGGGAAAGAGACCAGGCAACAGTGTAATAATAGCTTTGGACTGTTTGGTTAAAAGCACTACACAGAGGCAGACTTAGTGTTCCAAGCACTCAAGACAGGAACTCAATTGTTCTTTCTTTACCTCCCTCAGGGCATCCTATTGCCAAAGGAATCATTAGGAAAGTTCAAGGAGGCAGCAGGTTCTGTAAGTAATAAGTCCAGAAGATTCTAAATATGCATTGTAGCATTGTAGTGGAGGATGAAGAAGGGGAGAAAACAGACACGGAAATACACTGAGAAAGAAGACAGGGAAAGCTGAGCTGATTCACTGAACAGCACCCAGCAGGTTTGAAAGAACCCAGGCGAGGGTGTTCTTGGGCTTTCGGCTGCATAACTGCAACTCACCCTCTAAGCTACCATTTCATTTACCCCGAGATTCCCTGGGATTTGTTGGCTTTGTTCTTGAAAACACTGTCAAGAAGCCTTTTCCCAAACTTTTCACTCATCCCACGGTCAACACAAAGAGGCAAGGAAGGCCTGCCCAGACCCTTCCACATAAAGTGTTCTTGGATGTAATTCCCCCGAAGAGCCACTTTTTGAGCAACTCCTACTTGCCAGGAACCATTTTAAATGCTTTATCTACATTATCTCATTTAATTCCAACAACAGTCCTACAAGGGAGTGCTACTCCTATTTCACAAAAAACACAGAAGCCTAAAAAAGCAGCTAAGGTCACAACTACCAAGCAGTAGGATTCCAATCCAGGTTTCTCTGACTCCAAATACCATCATGACTTTGATAAAGGTTTAGTCTCCTCTCCATAAGCCACTTGTGGGTGTGAGCTCTGCCCCTAGGTGAGTAGGTTAATGCTACACTCACATTTTCCTTGTTCTCATCCTGGTCAATCAGCTGAAAGACATCATGGTCAAGAGAATCAGAATGGCTCCTCTTCAGAGCTGGGCTACACCCCAAGAGCTTCTGCTGTCAAAGTGAAAAAAGGAATTAGGGTACATCAATGAAAATGGAATGGAAACTCAGTTGTAAAAGGGAAAAAAAAATGGTGGTGGCAGGTTAGGGAGGCTTAGCTCCTCACAGTGCAGTGGGTGACCAGTCAACGTGACTAGGACTCTATGGCTTTACACCTAACTTCACAAGGTCTACAGCCCTCTCCGCAAGGAGTCAGGTACCAAATCAACCCCCAAATAACATCATTTGCATAAAAAGAACCCCCTTCCTGATTGGAAAAGCCCCCAAGAGGCAACCATTATTGAAGCTGCTTTAGATAGAATGTTTTGAATGTTTATGAGACAAAGTAAGCAAAATTACTGTCTAAATTAAGGTTTATGATCAAGGTTACTGGTAGCTAAGGGGCAGATAACAGTTATTAGCTCAAAAGAAACAAGGGAACGAACTTACAGGTAGGGAATTTATTCTCCTCATGGGATTTTCAAGGCTGCAATGAGATCAGAAAGTAAATCATGAGAATTGAGGAAGGAAAGTGGTATTCATATTAGACATAGTGTCTAAACTACTGTTTGATGGGGTGAGGGGAGCATCAAACATATTCCCGTTTTAGGCAAGATGGAAGAATAGATTTCTGAAGCTGTTCTGTTTTCACAAGCAGCCCCATAACTGGGCTTCTAGTGAAAAAGCATGGATCTTTTCTTAAAATATACACCTTCTAGGGAGTTCCCTGGTTTTCTAGGGGTTAGTATTCCAGGCTTTTACTGCCATGGGTTGGGTTCAATCCCTGGTTGGGAAACTGAGATCCTACAAGGGAGGCAAAACAAAATAAAAAACAAACCTAAGTTCTCTTAGGACAATGATGTCAGGAGACAGAGTAAGGGTTTGAGTGATATTAGAACAGAACCCCAAAATTACGGCTAAAATAAAGGGAGGGAAGTTCTGAAAAACTGCTGACACAAACTACTCATCTCAAAAGATACCAGACTTTATAGGATCCGGGAGCCTTAATCGGGATCACTACATCCAGAGCTTCAGTCCAGAGCATGAAGGATTTCATTCAAAAAATTATTTTTCTAAGCACAAACATTTAAAGGCAGTGAATACATACTTTTCTTTACTATCCAAGGGCCCAGGAGAATCCAGACAGAAGCCTGTGTGTGGGGGAAAAAAAAAAAATCACCTCAGACTTTATGGTTTTGGGCTCCAAAATCACTGGAGACGGTGACTGCAGCCATGAAATTAAAAGATTCTTGCTCCTTGGATGAAAAGTTACGACCAACCTAGACAGTATATTCAAAAGCAGAGACATTACTTTGCCAACAAAGGTCCATCTAGTCATCTATGCTTTTTCCAGTAGTCATGTATAGGTGTGAGAGTTGGACTATAAAGAAAACTGAGTGCCAAAGAACTGATGCTTTTGAAGTGTGGTGTTGGAGAAGATTCTTAAGAGTCCCTTGGACTGCAAGGAGTTCTAACCAGTCCATCCTAAAGAAAATCAGTCCTGAATATTCACTGGAAGGACTGATGCTGAAGCTGAAACTCCAATACTTTGGCCACCTGATGCAAAGAGCTGCCTCACTGGAAAAGACCCTGATGCTGGCAAAGACTGAAGGCAGGGGAAAGGCGGGACAGAGGATGAGATGGTTGGATGGCATCACTGACTCAATGGACATGGGTTTGAGTAAACTCCCGGAGTTGGTGATGGACAGGGAGGCCTGGCGTGCTGCAGCCCATGGGGTCACAAAGAGTTGGACATGACTGAGGGACTGAACTGTAACTGTGACACCACTCATTCGTTAAAATAAGTACGTAAAACTGCTAGTACTATTTCTTTAGGGAGCCAACTAAGGCTCATGGCTTGGACTTTTGCCGGAATTGAAGCTTAACCTCCATGATTGCCAAAACTCCATATCTGCACAAGTCTAAGCATTTTCATAGTATGTCTACTCATGCTTTCCTCCTTGCAAACACCATCTTGGATAATAGGATATGAGGAGACAGAATTAAACCAAACCTCATGACTTATTTAAAAAACAGAAGCAGACTCACAGACTAGAAAACAAACTTACGGTTACCAAAGGGTAAAGGGGACAGTGCGGGGTATAATACTACTATATTCTATATCTTGGAATAACCTACAATAAAAAAGAACTATATATGTATAACTAAATCACTTTGCTGTACACCAAAATCTAACACAACACTGTAAATCAACTACACTTCAAAAAAAGAGTCTTAAATCCTGATTATTAATTCAGTTAGAGGTTACCCAGGCTAACTTTCTGTGCGTTCCAACCATAGAAAGGAGAAGTATTTGTTTTCTGGAATAGTTTTTTATTTCAAATATCTTATATCCTGTCAGATCATGTACATAATTCAGGGGGTTGGAAAATATTATTATGTCCTTTGACAAGCAAGCATTGATTGCCTTCAACAAGATAACACCAAGTGAGGTACTCAACTCAAAGGCAAAAGAATAAAGGAGATGCTGCTTAGCATGGTCCAGAGCCATCAGGGCCTGCCTAGCACACATCTTTCCTCCACGATGTCTAAATAATCATACAAGAAGTTAGGTGTTACTGCTCCTGGCAGGACACTCTTCCTTGCCACACTGCCACAATAACAATCCTATCCCTGGTTCTTAAGAAGCTTACATCTTAAGACTTTTGCTCTTGTAGTTCTTTACTCTAAAGCATCTGTGCAAATAAACCTTGCCCCAACATGCACTTTGTTATTGTTTGGTGGTTAAGTCGTGTCTGACTCTTTTGCAACCCCATGAACTACAGCCCACCAGGGTCCTCTGCCCATGGAATTTTCCAGGCAAGAATATTGGAATGGGTTGCCATTTTCTTCTCCAGGGGAATCTTCCCAACCCAGGGATTGAACCCACATCTCCTGCGCTAGCAGGCGAATTCTTTTTAACACTGAGCCACCAGGGAAGCTAACATGAACTTATGGTTAGAATTAGATGTACTGGCAGTTTCTCCAGAGCAGGCTCACTGAAATAATCTCACTATATTTCCAATAACTTGATGCAGAATTTTAACCAATAAGATTTCCTGAATGCCACTTAAAGAGAGGTATGGTTAATGTCGTACTACTACTCATCTTCAAGACCAAGCATTAACCACCTCCTTGCGGCCCCTTGACAGTTTCCTCTCTTCATCAACTGCCACAGGGGCTCCTTTGTACTGTTCTAACAGGTGTCTGTCACTCAGTGTCAGACTTCTGTTTGCTACCTTAACTCACCAAACTGAGTTTCTAGGTGAAAGCCCATGTTCCAGCAAATTCCAAGCACTGCTCCCCACAAGGCAGACACATGATAAAAGACTAAAAGAATACCTGAATCAGTTGATTCGGAGGAGCCCATTCTTTGCAGACTGCTGTTTTTCACCTCCATGGGTTGTTCATACTCACTGAAACCAAGAAAAGTAACTCACAGGAGATAGCCCATGACATGGCAAGTTGCCATACTGCCATAAACTATCATTACTTCTAGGCCACACCACAAAACACTTGGCCACCCAGAACACCCAGTTAGCACTTACATATAAAAGGATATGAGAAAAGAGTAGGTTGGCATTGGTCACACTGTAGATAGGAGGACAATGACTATTGGACTATTTCCTGAAATGAGAGCATGTGTTCTAGGTACTGAGCTAGGAGCGGGGATGAACAGGACAAGTTCCTGCTTTTCGGAGATTGGAAAAGACATGCGCTTCTTTAGAAAATGGGACGTCCAAGACTGATGAGAAAGCAGCTTTACCAAAAACAAAACAAAACAAAGGTGGGATGCATTTTTTTAATAAGGAAAAAGTGCAGGAAAATTTTACGAGTGGAAAGCTGAGTTAAAAGACCTGGTCTTAGGAAAGCATGGGGCTGGGTGTGTGTGGGGTGTCACACAGCAGGAATATGCCCGGGAAGAGGGATTGCGACGATTTTTGCAAACGCAAGGAAAGAAAATGCCACGTCCCTTGGCTGAGAAGGAAACAGAACTCACAAAAAGCAAAGATAACTACGAGGTGGTTCTGCAAAGGATAGAAGTGAGCGACTAGGAGGGCCTGTTTTTCTCCGTGGAGGTAGATTTCAAAGAGCTTCGTGAGGTAAGGACAGAAGAGCACAGGGCAATCTAAAAAGGGGTGGCGAAGGTGGGGAGCCCAGGCGTACCCCAACCCCTACTCGGCCGGTCTCGGGGCTGAGGGCGGCCCCGGAGGGTCCGAACGGCCTCTCCCGCCCAACATTCGGCCTGGGGGGAGGGTGCACATGGCGGGCCCCGATCGGTGGGGCCGCCCCAGAGCGGCAGAGAGGCAAGCGCTACCCTCGCGGCCGGTTTTCTGGCCTGATCTACCCGAGAGCCGTCTCGGAGGCCAAACGCCTGAGGCACCGCTCCTCGCTCCCTCCTCACCTGCCCAGTCCCTGCAGCTGGTCCATGGTGACCGTCAGGTTGGTGACAGGCGACAGGCCCCCGGCGGCTGGCGTGCCGAACAGCGCCTTCACGACAGGCTGCGGTGCGGGCGGGGGGCTGCAGGCGAAGAGCAGGCGGCGGCGGTGCGGGGGCTCCGGGCCCAGTTCCATGGCGGCGCCGGGCCTCCTAGGATCCCGCTCCTTCTTCCTCCGCCTCCGCCGCGCCCGCCCCGCCCCGCTGGCACTGGCCTCGGCCGCGCGCCCCGCAGCCGGCGCCCGCGGGTCAAACACAAACACGACCCCGCGGTTCAGGGATGCGGCTGCCGCGGGCAAGAGGCGCGGACAGGCGGGTGTCCAGACTCGGCAGGCGCCAGCCACAGGCGCGGGTGCGTCCCCTCACTCCGCGAGGCTGGCGGGCGGGGGGCGCCGGCAACCTTAAGATTAAATCCAAACAAGCGGAGCGCGTCGGGGAGGGAGAGCGGCTAGAGCTGCAAGGCAACGACCAGGGCTCACACTCTCTTCACTTTTCTTTCACTCTGTTGCCCGGGAGTGCAGACAACCAGGCCGACATTCACCTCCCTCCCGGGCCGTCGCTACCAAGGTGGCCTTTCGCGGTAATAGCTGCTCACTGGGGCCCGCCTCTCCCCCGCCTCCCTTTCCTAGTTGGCGCCAAACAGAATTCACCAATCAGTAACCAACTTCTCCTCCTCGCACAGGAATGGCAGCTAGGCTGAACCAATGAGAGGGGAAGAAGGAAGCAGCTCTCGGGACACTGTGAGGTCGGCCCCCCTCTCAGAAAGGGGCGGGGCCTAGAGGGCCCTCCGAACCCGAGGAGCTCAGAGGTCAATGAAAATTCCCAGCTGACCCTGCGAGATGCCGGGAGAGACCGGAAGGCCTCTCTGACGCGTTGCATGGTGGGAAGCGTAGTTCCCACAGCGCGCCGGCTTGTAGTCGGCTCTTACCGCGTTAGGTCAAAGCTATTCTATGTTCCACACGCTGAGGAAATGTGGAGGGTAGAAAAAGCTGTGCGGTCCCCTCTTCCGCTCCGGGCCTCCAGGCCCCAGTTTTATCACGAGAGAGAGAGAACTGGATGACCCAAGGACCGGGCCTTGCCTCACAAACACAGGGCCCAATTCTGGAGCACTGAGGCTCCTGTCCAGCCGGCTGTCCTGGCCTTGAGCTGCTGATTACAAGACTTAACCTATGGCCTGCGTTGTGGGCCTCGGCATTGTTTGCTCACCTCTATTTTAGCTTTGGTATATTTTCTCAGAACCATTTCCTTCTCTCGCACCCTTTCTTGCTTCATTCGGAGTGCCTGGATAAGCAACACCTGGTGGTTCAGTGGTAAAGAATCTGGTTGCCAATGCTGGAGGCTTGGGTTCTACGTCTGGGTCCAGAAGATCCCCTGGAGAAGAAAATGGCAACCCACTCCAGTATTCTTGCCTGGCAGGAGGAGGCAGAGGAGCCTGGCGGGCTACAATCCATGGGGTCGCAAAGAGTCAGATAGGACTGAGTGACTAATACTTCACTTCACTTTGTGTCTAAATAGCAACAAATATAATAATAGTAAACACTTATCTAGTGCTTATGTCGCACTGTTTGAAGGCCTTTATGATTCATTTAATTCTTTTTTTTCTAATGATTCGTTTAATTCTTACAACAATTCTATGAAAGAGAAATTATCTCCACTTTATAGGTGACCAGATCTGTTGTAATATCCCTTGGACCAGTGATGATTCCTAGAATGAATGATTTTATGACAGAGGCAGAGGTACAGCTGTCAGTCCTGAAAATGACTTGTCTTTAGCTTGTGTATTTAAACATTTTGGGTGTTTGGTTAAGAATATGACCATTCTGAAAGAGATGGGCATACCAGACCACCTGACCTGCCTCTTGAGAAATCTGTATGCAGGTCAGGAAGCAACAGTTAGAACTGGACATGGAACAACAGACTGGTTCCAAATAGGAAAAGGAGTGCGTCAAGGCTGTATATTGTCACCCTGCTTATTTAACTTCTATGCAGAGTACATCATGAGAAATGCTGGGCTGGAGGAAGCACAAGCTAGAATCAAGATTGCCGGGAGAAATATCAATAACCTCCGATATGCAGATGACACCACCCTTCTGGCAGAAAGTGAAGAGGAGCTAAAAAGCCTCTTGATGAAAGTGAAAGAGGATAGTGAAAAAGTTGGCTTAAAGCTCAACATTCAGAAAACGAAGATCATGGCATCCAGTCCCATCACTTCATGGCAAATAGATGGAGAAACAGTGGAAACAGTGTCAGACTTTATTTTGGGGGGCTCCAAAATCACTGCTGATGGTGATTGCAGCCATGAAATTAAAAGATGCTTACTCCTTGGAAGGAAAGTTATGACCAACCTAGACAGCATATTAAAAAGCGGAGACATTACTTTGTCAGCAAAGGTCCATCTAGTCAAGGCTATGGTTTTTCCAGTGGTCATATATGGATGTGAGAGTTGGACTACAAAGAAAGCTGAGCGCTGAAGAATTGATGCTTTCAAACTGTGTTTTTGGAGAAGACTCTTGAGAATCCTTTGGACTGCAAGGAGATCCAACCAGTCCATCCTAAAGGAGATCAGTCCTGGGTGTTCATTGGAAGGACTGATGTTGAGGCTGAAACTCCAATACTTTGCAACCTGATGCAAAGAGCTGACTCATCGGAAAAGACCCTGATGCTGGGGAAGATTGAGGGCAGGAGGAGAAGGGGACAACAGAGGATGAGATGGTTGGATGGCATCTCTGAATCGATGGACATGGGTTTGGGTGGTCTCCGGGAGCTGGTCATGGACAGAGGCCTGGTGTGCTGCAATTCATGGGGTCGCAAAGAGTCGGACACGACTGAGCGACTGAACTAAACTGAACTGATGACCACTACCTCTGTTTTTCGCCTACCATAAGCTCAAATATTTTTTTAAAAAGCTTTTCCTTGGGGCATGGGATAAATTAGGGTGATAGGATTAACATATACACACACTACTATATATAAAATAGATTACCAACAAGGACCTACTGTATAGCACAGGGAACTATACTCAATGTTTTGTAATAACCTGAAAAAGGATATAACACACACACACACACACACACACATATAATAGCTGAATCACTGTGCTATACACCTGAAACTAACATAGCATTGTAAATCTACTATTCAGTTCAGTTCAGTCACTCAGTCGTGTCCGACTCTTTGCGACCCCATGAATCGCAGGACGCCAGGCCTCCCTGTCCATCACCAACTCCCGGAGTTCACTCAGACTCAAGTCCATCGAGTCAGTGATGCCATCCAGCCATCTCATCCTCTGTCATCCCCTTCTCCTCCTGCCCCCAATCCCTCCCAGCATCAGAGTCTTTTCCAATGAGTCAACTCTTCCCATGAGGTGGCCAAGTACTGGAGTTTCAGCTTTAGCATCATTCCTTCCAAAGAAATCCCAGGGTTGATGTCCTTCAGAATGGACTGGTTGGATCTCCTTGCAGTCCAAGGGACTCTCTAGAGTCTTCTCCAACACCACAGTTCAAAAGCATCAATTCTTCGGCACTCAGCCTTCTTCACAGTCCAACTCTCACATCCATACATGACCACAGGAAAAACCATAGCCTTGACTAGATGGACCTTAGTTGGCAAAGTAATGTCTCTGCTTTTGAATATACTATCTAGGTTGGTCATAACTTTTCTTCCAAGGAGTAAGTGTCTTAATTTCATGGCAGCAGTCACCATCTGCAGTGATTTTGGAGCCCCCCAAAATAAAGTCTGACACTGTTTCCACTGTTTCCCCATCTATTTCCCATGAAGTGATGGGACCAGATGCCATGATCTTCGTTTTCTGAATATTGAGCTTTAAGCCAACTTTTTCACTCTCCTCTTTCACTTTCATCAAGAGGCTTTCCAGTTCCTCTTCACTTTCTGCCATAAGGGTGGTGTCATCTGCATATCGGAGGTTATTGATATTTCTCCCGGCAATCTTGATTCCAGCTTGTGTTTCTTCCAGTCCAGTGTTTCTCATGATGTACTCTGCATAGAAGTTAAATAAGCAGGGTGACAATATACAGCCTTGACACACTCCTTTTCCTATTTGGAACCAGTCTGTTGTTCCATGTCCAGTTCTAACTGTTGCTTCCTGACCTGCATACAGATTTCTCAAGAGGCAGGTCAGGTGGTCTGGTATTCCCATCTCTTTCAGAATTTTCCAGTTTATTGTGATCCACACAAAGGCTTTGGCATAGTCAACAAAGCAGAAATTGATGTTTTTCTGGAACTCTCTTGCTTTTTCCATGATCCAGCATTGTAAATCTACTATACTTCAACTAAAAAAACAAAAAGCTTTGTGTGTCAAAGGTTTGTATTATGCAAATACTATAAAATAATTACAGCCTTAGAAAATACAAATAGTTATACTTCAAAAAATCATCTGTAATTCTACCAGCTTCAAAGAAACAGTGGTCAACATTTTGAACTTTTTGTATAGGTATGCACTATTATTCTATAATCAATATTTGTTTCATGGGTAAAGGAATGGAAAGACAGCTGAGCAGACAGACGTTTCCTGAATGGGATCAAATCTGAATATTGGAATGAAAACAGTGTCAGAAATGTTAAAGAACTATTCATTTTCTTTTTTTTTCCTTTTTAAAAGACTGATGAAGTGTTGAGGGTGATTTTATTATGTTTGGGTCCATGGATTGTGAAAGAAAACAAAAGGAAAATAATTGAACCACATCCTTTTCCCCATTCTCTCAGGCATGCTCTCCAAAGTCCTGGAGCAGCACTGGGGGACAGGAAGAACACCTTGCTATGAATTGAGAGGTCTGATTTCTGATCCAGCTCTCCTCTGAGGAAAGTCGATATTTGCTTACTCACTGAATCTCTACTGACAGCCTGCCAATCTTCCAGATCCAAACAGACAGGATTAATTCTTCCTTGGAGACTTCCCTGGAATACCCTTCTTCACCCAGCTAGTACTCACCCTTTCAGGAAAGCTCCACCCTCAGATACCCTCACTGATACATTCCCCTGTTAACCATCCACCCTCCAGGCACCTAGTGTTTACATTTGTTTCTGTGATAATTTAACCAGGGTGCATTCCTCCTTTCCTTAAAGGAGTATAAACTCTAAAGGGTAGGGACCCCTCCCCTATTTCCTTTACTATTGTGCTTGATTCTGGGAACCCTTCAGTACCTGTAGGTTGAATACTGGCTGTGGAGAAAAAGTATGACTGCTTTGAGAGTGTTTAAGAAGGGAATTTGATCTGGTCTAGTACCATCAGGGAGTCCTTGAGAAAGTGTCCAGGAAGATAAGCCTTTAGGAGGGGAAGAGAGTGTATTCAAGGCAGAGTGTGTGTGTTAGTCACTCAGTCGTGTCCGACTCTTCATGACCCCATGGACTGTAGCCCACCAGGCTCCTCTGTCCGTGGAATTCTCCAGGCAAGAATACTGGAGTGGGTTGCCATTTCCATCTCCAGGGGACCTTCCCTACCAGGGACCTTCCTGACCAGGGATTGAACCCAGTCTTCTGCATTGCAGGCAGATGCTTTACCATCTGAGCTACTAGGGAAGCCCTCAAGGCAGGGGCAGACCCTAAGCAAAGGCTCTGAAGCTGGAAGAAGTCCCCTCCCTGTGTGTGGCAGAGAAGGAGTGGGAGGGGAGGATGGCGAGGGCCCAGACTCTGCAGGGGCTCACCACATTCTGCAACTTTTATCTCAAGGGCAATGGGAAATCACTGAAAGGTTTACATTTTATTTGAAAAAGATAATCCGAGCTGATTTAATGTTTTACATGTGCCCATTCTCCTTTCACCCAACTGTGGGGTTAGCCAGATTGGATTTATTCTGCATGGTTACCTGAGGCAGCAGTGAGCCTCCCTGGAGGCTACAAGGTTTCAGCTTAACACTAAAAAGGAAAATCAGAACTAACAGTTTTCCAAGATGGAATGAGCAGTCCACAAGAAACTGTATAAGCAGTGTCTTAGATGCTGTGTAGAGACCAGGAGTACCTAGAATCAAGGATTCCCAAATCCTAGGTCTACATTACAATTATCCGGGGAGCTTTGACATTTATTTATTTACTTACTGAGTTGGCAATCCATTTCCATGGTATAAATTCAAATGATACCAAAAAAGGCCTAGACCAAACCTCCCTCCCATCCCCTGTCCCAGGTACCCTGTTTTCCTCCCTGTTGGTCATCACTGTGGCTAGATTTTTGTGTGGGTCTCCTAGAACCTGTGTCTGTGCTAACACATGCTTGTACGTATTCTCTCACATATACTTTTCAGTTTTCACAGATGGCAACAACATGTTATAAACATTATCCTGAATCTCACTTTTTTCCACTTCCATGTATGTTGGAGTTGGTTCAATATTAACAGATGAAGTTCCTCTTTTTTTTTTTTTTTTAAAATGGTTACCAGTTGAGGAGCTTGTTTGAAAAATACAGATTCTCTGGTCTCCCTTGAATATATCAGTAAAATTTGTATTTGTTTATTTATTTTGACTGCACTAGGTCTTTGTTGCTGTGTAGGCTTTTTGAGAGAGGGCTATTCTCTAATTGTGGTGCTTGGGCTTCTCATTGCGGTGGTTTCTCTTGTTGTGGAGTACAGGCTTAGTTGCTCTGAGGAAGATGTGGGATTTTCCTGGACCAGCAAGAAGCAAAGGAGAAAAGGAAAGATATAAGCATCTGAATTCAGAATTCCAAAGAATAGCAAGAAGAGATAAGAAAGCCTTCCTCAGCGATCAATGCAAAGAAATAGAGGAAAACAACAGAATGGGAAAGACCAGAGATCTCTTCAAGAAAATTAGAGATACCAAGGGAGCATTTCATGCAAAGATGGGCTCGATAAAGGACAGAAATGGTATGGACCTAACAGAAGCAGAAGGTAATAAGAAGAGGTAGCAAGAATACACAGAAGAACTGTACAAAACAGATCTTCACAACCAAGATATTCACGGTGGCGTGATCACTCACCTAGAGCCAGACATCCTGGAATGTGAAGTCAAGTGGGCCTTAGAAAGCATCACTATGAACAAAGCAAGTGGAGGTGATGGAATTCCATGGAGCTATTTCAAATCCTGAAAGATGATGCTGTGAAAGTGCTGCACTCAATATGCCAGCAAATTTGGAAAACTCAGCAGTGGCCACAGGGCTGGAAAAGGCCAGTTTTCATTCCAATCCCAAAGACAGGCAATGCCATTGAAACATGTATAATATCATCTAAGAAACGAATCGCCAGTCCAGGTTCGATGCAGGATACCGGATGCTTGGGGCTGGTGCACTGGGATGACCCTAAGGGGAGGGAGGCGGGAGGGGGGTTCAGGATTGGGAACACGTGTACACCCTTGGCGGATTCATCTTGATATATGGCAAAACCAATATAATATTGTAAAGTAATTAGCCTCCAATTAAAATAAATAAATTTAAATTAAAAAAAAAGAAAGGCAATGCCAAAGAGAGCTCTAACTACTGCACAATAGCACTCATCTCACATGCTAGTAAAGTAATGCTCAAAATTCTCCAAGCCAGGCTTCAGCAATACATGAACTGTGAACTTCCAGATGTTCAAGCTGGTTTTAGAAAAAGCAGAGGAACCAGAGATTAAATTGCCAACATCTGCTGGATCATGGAAAAAGCAAGAGAGTTCCAGAAAAACATCGATTTCTGCTTTATTGACTATGCCAAAGCCTTTGACTGTGTGGATCACAAGAAACTGTGGAAAATTCTGAAAGAGATGGGAATACCAGACCACCTGACCTGCCTCTTGAGAAATCTGTATGCAGGTCAGGAAGCAACAGTTAGAACTGGACATGGAACAACAGACTGGTTCCAAATAGGAAAAGGAGTACGTCAAGGCTGTATATTGTCACCTTGCTTATTTAACTTCTATGCAGAGTACATCATGAGAAACGCTGGACTGGAAGAAGCACAAGCTGGAATCAAGATTGCCGGGAGAAATATCAATAACCTCCGATATGCAGATGACACCACCCTTATGGCAGAAAGTGAAGAGGAGCTAAAAAGCCTCTTGATGAAAGTGAAAGAGGAGAGTGAAAAAGTTGGCTTAAAGCTCAACATTCAGAAAACGAAGATTATGGCATCTGGTCCCATCACTTCATGGGAAATAGATGGGGAGACAGTGGAAACAATGTCAGACTTTATTTTTTTGGGCTCCAAAATCACTGCAGATGGTGATTGCAGCCATGAAATTAAAAGACACTTACTCCTTGGAAGAAAAGTTATGAGCAACCTAGATAGCATATTCAAAAGCAGAGATATTACTTTGCCAACAAAGGTCCGTCTAGTCAAGGCTATGGTTTTTCCAGTGGTCATGTATGGATGTGAGAGTTGGACTGTGAAGAAAGCTGAGCACCGAAGAATTGATGCTTTTGAACTGTGTTGTTGGAGAAGACTCTTGAGAGTTCCTTGGATTGCAAGGAGATCCAACCAGTCCATCCTAAAGGAGATCAGCCCTGCGTGTTCTTTGGAAAGAATGATGCTAAAGCTGAAACTCCAGTACTTTGGCCATCTCATGCGAAGAGTTGACTCACTGGAAAAGACTCTGATGCTGGGAGGGATTGGGGACAGGAGGAGAAGGGGACGACCGAGGATGAGATGACTGGATGGCATCACTGACTCGATGGACAAGAGTTTGGGTCAACTCCGGGAGTTGGTGATGGACAGGGAGGCCTGGTGTGCTGCAGTTCATGGGGTCGCAAAGAGTCGGACACAACTGAGCGTCTTCACTTTCAATTTTCACTTTCACGCATTGGGGCAACCCACTCCAATGTTCTTGCCTGGAGAATCCCAAGGACGGGGGAGCCTGGTGGGCTGCCGTCTCTGGGGTCACACAGAGTCGGACACGACTGAAGCGACTTAGCAGCAGCAGCAGGCTTGCTGTGGAACCCTTCCTGGAATATATATAATTAAGAAGCTCTATGAATTGTTGTGAAATACAAGCAAGTTTGGGAACCACTTAGCTAAATGACTTCTAAAAGTGTAAGTTTAGTCACTCAGTCGTGTCCAAATCTTTGCGACCCCATGGACTGTAGTCCACCAGGCTCCTCCATCCACAGGATTTTCCAGGCAAGAATACTGGAGTGGGTTGCCATTTCCTTCTCCAAAATGACTTCTAAGGCCACTGAATTCCAGAGATCACACACATTGTTCTAACACATAATTTGTGCTCATCCTGCGGTGTGCTGGGTAACAAGTCCTACAGGATGGTTTTGTGAGCACAGGCAGAGTCCTACCTCTTGGTTAAATGTTTGCTCTGGGTTGACAGATTTCCTAGCTGAAAGTATGCCCTGCCCCCATTCGTTCATGGGTGTTTTCTGAACAGTTTCACCCACCTCCTGTACTTCTTCAGCCTCCTGACTTATCGCAGAGAACTACCAAATTCCTGTTACTGATAGGCATATCCCTCCTGAATTCCTGCCTCTCATCTGAATTAACCTAGAATGGCCCACCGGCAACTTACGCTGGACCTGCCTCAAGTCCATTTACTTCTCTCTTTCCTTCCTAACTGAACTTGTGGCCTTCCCTAGTGCCCCTGGCAGGAAACAGCCCTGGCTCCTTCCCCTGCCTGTTCACCTATCCCCTGCTGCTGGCCAGATCTGGCTAGACTCCCAAACCCTCGACCCCGAACTGCTCTGTCTAAATGCAAATATGATCTCCTCATTTCACCACCACTTTGAAGCTGTCCTACCCACACCATTGCCTTAAGCAGGGGCCGCCATACATTTTGGACCCAGGACCTAGAATACACATATCAAAAAATTTTCAATGTATCGTGTACTCAATAGTACCTGTAATACACTGTTTTCTCTTTTATTTTGTGTCACTTAAGAATCTTAGCTATGAAAAAAATTTTTAAATCCTAGTGATAAACCCCTAAAGTTAATGTGTTATGATGGCCTGCGACCTGCAGTTTGAAAGGCAGTGGCTGACAGGCTCAGCAAGCTGATAATGGTGACTTTCATCTCAAAAGCAGTAAGGGAAAAAAAAAACAAAAACAGAATTCCCTGGCAGTCCAGTTAGGAGTTTGAGCTTTCACTGCCTTGGCCTGGATTTAACCCCAGGTCAGGGAACTAAGATTTCACAAAACTGCCCACAGCACAGTCAAAAAAAAAAGAGGCTACATCTCCTTTTGCCTTCATAGGCACTCCACTCACAGAGCTACCCTAACCAGTTCACTATTTCAAATATTTTCCACCTTAAATCTCTGAAAAATTCCTTGCTTCTCTTGTTTTGTGTCGCTACTTGACTCAACATCCCTATTCTCACATTCATTCATTCAACAAACATTTATTCATTCCTTACTGGGACAAACCTTTTGCTGGAAATAAAATGCCACAATCCCTACATTACTTTGCCGACTAAGGTCTGTCTAGTCAAGGCTATGGTTTTTCCTGTGGTCATGTATGGATGTGAGAGTTGGACTGTGAAGAAGGCTGAGTGCTGAAGAATTGATGCTTTTGAACTGTGGTGTTGGAGAAGACTCTAGAGAGTCCCTTGGACTGCAAGGAGATCCAACCAGTCCATTCTGAAGGAGATCAACCCTGGGATTTCTTTGGAAGGAATGATGCTAAAGCTGAGACTCCAGTACTTTGGCCACCTCATGCAAAGAGTTGACTCATTGGAAAAGACTCTGATGCTGGGAGGGATTGGGGGTAGGAGGAGAAAGGGTTGACCGAAGATGAGATGGCTGGATGGCATCACTGACTCAATGGGCGTGAATCTGAGTGAACTCCGGGAGTTGGTGATGGACAGGGAGCCTGGCGTGCTGCGATTCGTGGGGTCGCAAAGAGTCGGACGTGACTGAACGACTGAACTGAACTGAACTGAACTACCCTCAGGAGGCTTACCTTGGCCCAATGCAGTCTCACAGAGGATTCCTTGAAATCATTAACATGATAAAGGATGCTGGCTGAGGGGGTGAAGTTCAGAGGAAGGCTGGAGGGGAGAGTGTGGAGGGACTTTCCAAAGGAGATTAAAGCTACTGAAACTTGAGGGTGTAGGTTGTTGAAAAAGGGGGGAGTTGGAGTTGGATGAGGTGGGGTGATTTTAAGGAGAGGAAAGAGGCCTCTTCCTCTGGACAGCAGAGAGTGTGGAGGGTGGACCAGAATTGCTGCAGGGTGGATCAGTGGGGGAGAGGTGAAGCCAGTGAGGAGTGGCAAGATCCTAAATTCAGGCAGAATCAGGGTAAGGGGTTCTGCAATAGCGGGAGGGGAGCGAGTGACCTTGGGAGCTGGAGAAGGAGATGAAGCTCATTGGGTTTTGATAACAGAATCCTTGAGATGGGGGAGGGAACGGGAGGAGTCTAGAAAGACTTTTAGGTAAGGACTTAAGCACCTGGACGGGGTGGGAGCATTATTTCAACAATAGGAGGCCCAGTTCTTGGTGGAATTTGATGAGCTCAGTTTGGGGCTTACCTACTGTCTGGGGTTGGTACTGGGGAGAGAGATTTGGGGTTCATTAGCCTAAGGATGGTAAAGTCCACAGAGGGTGTGAGAGGAGTGTGTTAGGAGACTGGTTCTATGAAGCATCAACCCTGCGGCTTGGATGCAGAAGGAGAAGCCCAGGAAGCTGGGGCTGGAGAAGCCACTCAAGGCAGGAGTGGCCAGTCCGTGGTTCAGTCCTTGTATCTGCAGGGAGTCACTGAACGGGGCCACATGGAGAGCTTCACCGTGCTGAGTGAGTGGTGGAGGAGGGAAGTGAGGAAGCAGCCACAGGAAGGCTTTGGGAAGGCAACAGTTGGCACAGAAGGCATGGTACAGTTCACAAATATTCAAAGCTACATTATTGATTTTAGCCCCAGCAGACAGCAACCTAAGCGCCTGTCAGCCATGGAGTGGGCAACTAGAGGTTCTTTCATACAGCAATGAAGTCTTACCATTGGCAATGAACATAAGCCAGATATGGAAGAGAACATACTCTTTGGCTCTGTGGCACAAAGTTTAAAAGAAAAAGAAATTCTTGCTTTATAATCCTTAGTGATAGAAGTTAGGGTCCTGGTGATTTTAGGGAGTGATGGGGCCTGGAAAAGACCATGAGGAAGACTTTGTACATGAAGGTGCTCACCCTGTGAAAATTTTCCTCCAGATCTGTTCACTTTTCTTCACGAATAGTATATTTGAATGAAATGTTTCTTGTTAGTAATAAAACAACTTTTCCTTGACTCCACTTTTCCCCTCCAGCTGCATTCCTCCCCTTCACAGTAAAATGCAAAAAAGCTGTCTCTAATCTCTCTCCTCTCATTTTTTCCCGAACCCGCTCCAACCAGACAGTCACCCTCCCAATTTCATGGACATGGGGTCTGACAAGTTCTCCAGGGACCTTCCTTTGCTGAACCCAGCACCAACTTGCATGCCTGTCTTACTCTGCCTGGCAGTCACCTGTTAGAGCCTGGGATACAACTGACTACTCCCATCAAGAAATATTTGCTGCTCTTGGATTTCAGGACACACTGCTCCAGATTTTCCACCTCTCTAGTTGCTCAAAAAACAAAAAACGATGCTTTAACAACATTGTAAATCGGCAGTACTCTGATAAAAATTTTTTTAAATGCTTTAGAGAGGTCACGATGCAGTAAGTCATTTGGCCCATCAGGAGTGGGAAGCAGGCACAGGGAGCCTTGAAGCTTTGAAGACTTGGAGTTCTTCACAGACATGGCAGCCTCTTGTCCCAGCAGGAGCAGCAGCTTAAAGCCTTGCCAAAGAAAGAAGGGGAGATGTTTGTGGAGTAAATGAAAACTAAGAATGTGAATGTTATCCTGAAGGCAGTGTGGTTAGAAAGGGCCTCTGAGACACCATTATTCCTCCCCTCTTCTCTCCCCGCAAAGAAAGTAAACTGAACCTATGGCCCAGGGTGATGAGGTCCCTTTTCTCTTCAGAAAAGGTTGACTTTTTCGGCCATTGAGCATTGGTGTAGTACTCAAGGAGGCCACTGGAGGATGCTTGTTTCCCAGAAGAATATTCTTAGGAATAGAATTAATGAGTGTTGGCAGAAAAAGCAGCTAGAGGGACTTGTCATGTGTGAAAAACTGAAGGCACCCCAGTCTCTGGGGATCTGTTTCTAGAACCCTTTTCATGGTGGGACGTGCTCAGGGGTAGGAGCCCCAAACCTCCGTTGCAAGTCTCAGCTGGCCCTGTGTCTTATGAGTCAGCCTCTTGATCACTCTTGGTCTCAGTGGCACCACCTCAAGGAAATTGGAGGAATGACTCCTGAGCAGTGTACCACACAGGTGGCATTAGCAAGAGAGAATAAAGCAAGAAAACACTTTTCAGAAGTTGGAAATAAACGGGATTGCTGACCCTCATCGTCCCAGCCTGTCCCTGGTTAATGTAGTTCTGTTGGGTGTGTGACCTTACACTTACGTGTCCTACTGCGTGAGTGTCCAGCACTGGATATTTTGAGAGAGGCAACCCCTGGCAGGTAAAGGTGGGGAGGCCAAAGTTAGGTCCGAGGCAGCTGCTAGGTAATGGAGGACCCCAGGGCAGTTGGGAGCCATAGTATGTTCTGGAGTAAGGGTGTGTGACTTCATTTCAATTGCAGAGTTCCCTTGTGAGATTTCCTGGGGCCCGCCCTCTGGAAGTTAGAGATCCTGAATAGCAGCTGGGACCTCCTTACAGTTTGCACCTGGGTGCTATGACCAACCCCCGCCCCCTAACCCGTTTTCCCCACCCCATCCCCCTAACAGAATGTTCCGGGAGGAGAGGAAACACTTTGTGTTGAGGCTGGAAGAGGCTGGAAACCAGAAACCTCGGCCTGTGGTAACATTGCCTTGTCCCACTCTTTCTTAATCCCTGGGCCTCTGGGAGGTGAAATTGTCCCTGGGGCTCCCTCTGTCCTGGTTGAGTTAGGGCCTCTTGTGCCATCCTGCTGCTGACTGGTTGACAAATGCCCCCATTAGGCAAGGTGCCTTGTTGGGGAGGGGTGGCAGATGGAGGAAGAGCTCATGGTTGTTTATTATTATTATTAATCTTATTTATTTGGCTGTACTACATCTTAGTTGCAGCACATGGGATCTAGTTCCCTGACCAGGAATCGGACCCGTGAGCCCTGCATTGGGAGGGTGGAGTCTTAGCCACTGGACTACCAGACCACCAAGCTCAAGGTTTTGATAAAATAAATTTTCACATATTGAGGTATGGGGAAGCCATTCTGGCTTATACATGAATTAACTTGAAAAGCAGCCTGCTTGTGGACTCTCAAACATATATTGTATATCTGTTTTAATTATTGAAGAAAAAGGCACATTAAGTTCAGTTCAGTCGCTCAGTCGTGTCCGACTCTTTGCGACCCCATGAATCACAACACGCCAGGCCTCCCTGTTCATCACCATCTCCTGGAGTTCACTCAGACTCACGTCCATCGAGCCCGTGATGCCATCCAGCCATCTCATCCTCGGTCGTCCCCTTCTCCTCCTGCCCCCAATCCCTCCCAGCATCAGAATTTTTTCCAATGAGTCAACTCTTCGCATGAGATGGCCAAAGTACTGGAATTTCAGCTTTAGCATCATTCCTTCCAAAGAAATCCCAGGACTGATCTCCTTCAAAGTGGACTGGTTGGATCTCCTTGCAGTCCAAGGGACTCTCAAGAGTCTTCTCCAACAACACAGTTCAAAAGCATCAATTGGCGCTCAGCCTTCTTCACAGTCCAACTCTCACATCCATACATGACCACAGGAAAAACCATAGCCTTGACTAGACGGACCTTAGTCGGCAAAGTAATATCTCTGCTTTTGAATATGCTATCTAGGTTGGTCATAACTTTTCTTCCAAGGAGTAAGCATCTTTTAATTTCACGGCTGCAATCACCATCTGCAGTGATTTTGGAGCCCAAAAAAATAAAGTCTGACACTGTTTCCACTGTTTCCCCATCTATTTGCCATGAAGTGATGGGACCGGATGCCATGATCTTCGTTTTTTGAATGTTGAGCTTTAGGCCAACTTTTCCACTCTCCTCTTTCTCTTTCATCAAGAGGCTTTTTAGCTCCTCTTCACTTTCTGCCAGAAGGGTGGTGTCATCTGCATATCGGAGGTTATTGATATTTCTCCCGGCAATCTTGATTCCAGCTTGTGCTTCTTCCAGTCCAGCGTTTCTCATGATGTACTCTGCATAGAAGTTAAATAAGCAAGGTGACAATATACAGCCTTGACGTACTCCTTTTCCTATCTGGAACCAGTCTGTTGTTCCATGTCCAGTTCTAACTGTTGCTTCCTGACCTGCATACAGATTTCTCAAGAGGCAGGTCAGGTGGTCTGGTATTCCCATCTCTTTCAGAATTTTCCACAGTTTCTTGTGATCCACACAGTCAAAGGCTTTGGCATAGTCAATAAAGCAGAAATGGATGTTTTTCTGGAACTCTCTTGCTTTTTCCATGATCCAGTGGATGTTGGCAATTTGATCTCTGGTTCAGAGAACATCAAGAAGTTCACGGTTCACGTATTGCTGAAGCCTGGCTTGGAGAGTTTTGAGCTTTACTTTACTAGTGTGTGAGATGAGTGCAATTGTGCGGTAGTTTGAGCATTCTTTGGCATTGCCTTTCTTTGGAATTGGAATGAAAACTGACCTTTTCCAGTCCTGTGGCCACTGCTGAGTTTTCCAAATGTGCTGACATATTGAGTGCAGCACTTTCACAGCATCATCTTTCAGGATTTGAAACAGCTTAGGGGAGTTCCCTGGTGGCCTAGTGGTTAGGACTCTGAGCTTTCACTGCCGCAGCTGGGATAACTGAGATCACAAAGCCAACTGGTAAAAAAGAAAACAAAACAAAACACAAAACCTTAAATGCTTCGCTTCCTGGGACACCAGTGCATTTACTCCTCCTTTGATGATAAGGCCCCTTCCACCTGCCAAGGCCATACTGACTTGCTGTGCAAGTGCTAGTCTGCTTTTTATAAAAAGTTGGCTTTATTTGTTTCTTACTTGGTCTGTTTTTTTTTTTTTTCTTAAACCTTGATGGAATATATTCCTGACTTATTTAATGGTCTTTTTTTTCTGAAAAGATATAAAACTGTTGAGAACCAAGCTTCTCAGGGGCAGTTTCTCAGAGTAATCTGGGAAGCTGACTTCCACGCTGTAGTCCTTGGTTCTCAAATAAAACTCTTTTCTACTCCTCTTATAGATTTTTTTTCTTTTTTTTTAATGACTGTTTATTGATTCTTTTCATTGACAGTTTCCAGGACTTTGCCCTTTCCAGCCCTGAGCAAAACCTACCCTAGAGGGAGATGGGGCTGGACTAGTTCCAATCTTTTGAGACTAAAATCCAGACTCCAAGGCGTGCCCTGGGCCTTGTGGGATGTTTATGTGTTCTCTGGAAAAAGGGCTACATTCGAGGAAAAGGGATCAATCAGAGTGAAACAAGTTCCTTTTGTTCAGGACTCCTTAGTGCCTTTAATAAGCTCAAATTGGTCACTCGAACACAACTGAGTGACCAATACTTTCAAGAAACAGCAAGGGAGATTTCACAAACTTATTTGAATGTAAGATCCTTTTCTTGGGAATCTTGCTTGACCCCTGGTCCATGGAACATACTCTGAGAAGTACCCACTTAATCCAATGCAGGCCCCAAATTGCTTTCACAGAGATAATGGAAATACAGCAGGGTAGGTGCTTGCCCCAGCCCCAAGTTAGTGGTCTGAGGGTGGCCGGGGCCTCCCTTCCCTGGGTGCACCCAGAGCCTTCCTGAGTGGGCAGGGAGGGGGCTGCTGCAGCGCCACCGCTCTTCCTCACCCTCACCCCTTTCCAGTGACTCAAGGGCCAGCTCTTGTGAATTTGGGCTCTGCGGTCATGGAGAGCTGAGGAGAGAGATCAGTGCCCACCCCATCGCCAGCGCTTAGAGATATAAATTACCTATTTATAAATTCTGGAGGAGGGTATGACAATCCACTCCAGTATGCTTGCCTGGAGAATCCCCATGGACAGAAAAAGCTGGTGGGCTACAGTCCGTGGGAAAGCAAAGATCAGATATGACTGAAAGACTAAGCACAGCATTTATAAAATGCACAATTTTATGTGTACTTATTTAGCTTGTAGCAAATACATACAATCGTGTGTGTGTGTGTGTGTGTGTGTGTGTGTGTGTGTGTGTTAGTCGCTCAGTCATGTCCAACTCTTTGCGACCCCATGGACTGTAGCCCCCAGGCTCCTCCATCCATGGGATTTTCCAGGCAAGAATACTAGAATGGGTTGCCATATTCTTCTCCAGGGGATCTTCCCAACCCAGGGATCGAACCCTGGTCTCCCACATTGCAGGCAGACTCTCGACTGTCTGAGCCACCATGTAAATCTGAGCCACCACCAAATCAAGAGGTAGAACGTTTTCATCACCCCACACATTCCCTTTGCCATCAATATCGTTTTGCTAACCCGTGGCCCTGGCAGCCACTGATCTATGTCCTACTTTTTGCACTACCCTTCTGCCTTTTCTGGAGGTTTCATAGAAATAGAATCGTGCAATATGAGGTGTTTTGCATCTGGCTTCTTTCATTTATGACAATATCGAGCATAATGTTTATGAGGTTCATTCGCGATGCGTATATCAACAGTTCATTCTTTTTTACTGGCAGGTAGCTATTTCATCGTGTGAATGTCCACTGTTGATGAACTTGCTGAAGGACGTCTAGGCTGTTCCTGGGTTTTGACTATCATCAACATTCTTGCACAAGTTTTTGTATGCAAGAATGGTTTCACTTCTTGATGGTAAATACCTAGATGCCAAATCTCTGGGATATACATTAGTGTCAGAGTGTGTGTGCTCAGTCGTGTCCGACCCTTTGCAACCCCATGGGCTGTAGTCTGCCAGGCTCGTCTGTCCATGGGATTTTCCAGGCAAGAATCCTGGAGTGGGTTGCCATTTCCTCCTCCAGAGGATCTTCCCGACCCAGGGATCGAACCTGCATCTCTTGCATTGACAGATGGATTCTTTACCAGTGAGCCACCTGGGAAGCCCCATAAGTGTCATAGCTTGCCCTTTTCAAAATGGCTCCTGATTGTCCTTCCGTGATCTGCAGGAGAAGATGGGGATGAGAGGGTGAATTGAAGCTGGGAGAGGCTGGAACCTCAGCTTGACAGCTGTCTGTGGGTAGTTTGGTGTCTTGAGCAAGTTGCTTTGTTCTGGTCCATGTGGACTGGAGAGCAGCCAATTTCTGCAAATCTTGAGAGGTTCCTTTTGTCCTGAGCTAAGTGGGCAAGGCCAGACAAAGTTTGGGGTTGTCAAAGGCCATGCTTTTGCCATAAACACCTTGGAATATGGAGCTATAAAGGAGGAGAAAAATTTTGTAAGAAGACCAAGGGAAAAAGGATCTTTACCACTGTCCTATACCCAGATGGCTACTTAAATTGAGAGGAATGAAAATTAAACTAGGAAGTCAGTTTCTCAGTTACACAAGATACATTTCAAGTGCTCAATAGTCACACGTGTTTAATGGCTGCCATACTGGATAGCATGGATGTAGAATATTTCCTTCATCACAGAAAGTTCTGGTTGAGACCCTGAACCCTTCCCTTTGGGAAGGTCAGTGTTATTGTGTTGTTGCCGTTTAGTGACTAAGTCGTGTCTGACTCTTTGTGACCCCATGGACTGCAGCACGCCAGACTTCCCTGTCCTTCACTATTGCCTGGAGTTTGCTCAAACTCATGTCCATTGAGTCAGTGATGCCATCCAACCATCTCATCCTCTGTCATCCCCTTCTCCTCCTGCCCTCTATGTTTCCCAGCATCAGGGTGTTTTCCAATGACTCAGTTCTTCGCATCAGGTAGCCAAAGTTTTAGAGTTTCAGCTTCAGCATCAGGTCTTCCAATGAATATTCAGGATGGACTGGTTGGATCTCCTTGCAGTCCAAGGGACTCTTCAGAGTCTTCTCCAACACCACAGTTCAAAAGCATCAATTCTTTGGGGCTCAGCCTTTTTTATGGTCCAACTCTCACATATATACATGACTAGAGATGGACGTTTGTTGGCAAAGTGATGTCTCTGCTTTTTAATATGCTGTCAGTATTGTTACGACATCTCTAGTAGACTGAGGCAGGCCCCATGGCGGTCGACTGGCTTACAGACTTCAGCAGATCCAGTGGCCAGAGCTCATGGTGAGAGCCGGCTGCACAGGGACCCTGCGGTTGGCTGGCGGGATGGCCCCTGAGCTGGACAGCTGGACGCAGTGAGGGCCTTGCAGAGGCAGAGGGGCAAGATGCAGCTGTGGCTCTCGGAGGGGCTGTGGAGGGAGGAAGGATGGAAAAGGAAGGGGCTGGCTGGAGCAGTTGTGGGAGGGGACAGGTTTGCTAGTGGGAAGATGTGGGAGCTCCATTTGGGTCGAGCAGTGGGCCTTCTGGGAGGGTCAGACATTCAAGGAGAACTGAAGTGGGTCTGGGACTGAGCTGCGCATAGTGAAAGCACCTCCTTGGCCAAGGCCCCTGAAGGGGGACCTGTGACCTTTTCCTGCCTGAGCCTGGCTGTCTCTGCAGGAAGGCAACTCTCCCCAGGACTCTCAAGGGTCTCAAGAGTTGTGTGCAGGTCTCAGCCTATCAACAGCCAGTGTTGGGACAGGACTAGCCCTTGGGGTTCTGATTATGACTGCAAGAAGCCCTTCAGCAATCTCCATCAGAGAACTTTGGGGAAAAATATAAAAGGTTCATTACTGTGGGCCTTGGAAATTATTTGGCATGACTAGGGCCACACACAGAGATCAAGGTTAGAGAGACAAAGAGAGTATGCGCCAGCGGTCCTGCGTTTTTTTGGGTTGAGGCTGGTGACTTAGGGTTTCTTAGTTTAGTCGTGTCCGACTCTTTGTGACCCCATGGACTGTAGCACGCCAGGCCTCCCTGTCCATCACCAACTCCCAGAGCTTACTCAAACTCATGTCCTAAGGGCTCACTTTTTATTGTAAATGTATAATACAAGTGCAGGCATTTAAAGTGCAGCAAGAGAAAAAACAAGTGGCCCAAAGGGTCAGTTAAAGAAATCAGACACAAAGGAGCCTCCGTAGTGGGAGGTGGCCTGGCTTTTTTATTCTCCTCCTTGGCTGACAGAGTGTTTATTGAAGATAAACTTTGAAGTGGATGCCTGGCAGTTAGAGCTTAAGGTAGGCATTTGCATTACAAAAAAGAAAAGAAAGAAAGGAAAAAAAAAAGATCAACAGTCAGGGTTTACACTAAATCCACCAAGTGATGCCCAGGCTTCAGAGCCGATGGTGAGAACCTTAACTAGGTGGATAGTTGATATGGTAAAGAGCAGGGGTTAAAACCCAGAAACACATATCTACAGAGGATTATAGAGATGAATCTTATAATAATTATTAGGCAATAGTCTGAAGTCCACTCTGTAGCTGTTGTCCCGGACTTGGAGGTTTCAACCATGAAAATAGGAAAATATTCCATGATATTATGTAAATCCTTGAAAAAATTCCCGGGGCCTTCAAGATCACTGATCTATATTTGGGGCCATCCTGTGAAACAGGTTTGAGTCTGTCCAGAGAGGGTAAATTCCTCCACATCTCACTGAACCAGTCTCTTAGTCTGGAGAAAAGACCAGTTTAGGCAAAAGGTTGTGTCTCATTTTAGGACGCAGTGATGCGAGTGGCTTCACCAAATAGGCCTAAAGAGTGCAAGCAATCAGGTATTCAGCTAGAAGCATTTCTATGGAAACTATCAAAACAAAAAAAATTAAAAAAAAGCAAAGGTCAGCAGTTGGATCAGTGAAGAGCTGATTCATTGGGAAAGAACTTGACGCAGGGAAAAAAAGATTAAAGACAAAAGGAGAAGGCAGAGGATGAGATGACTAGATAGCATCACCTACTCAATGGACATGAATTCAAGCAAACTCCGGGAGATAGTGGAGGACAAAGGAGCCTGGTATACTGCAGTCCATAGAGTTGCAAAGGGTCAGACACAATTTAGCGACTGGACAACAGCAGCGATTGGAGCTGATTATAATTCCGGATTTGTAGGTGTTGGGCTTAAAGTCTCTTCCAGTGGAGTGAGAGCAGACAGTGGCAATCTAATAGGTTTTCTTGGATTGCAGTTTGAATATCTCTGGTGATCTTTCTGAGTGGTTCACAAAGTAACCGCAGACATGAAGATTGTTCATACACGAGTTGTTATGGTGATTTCTCTCCTTCTTTTCCCAAGGCTGATATGCAGCTGTTACTGAAAGGAATGTGTGTGTGGGTTCCAGCTGCTCACTGCTCAAAAGCCAATAAACAGGCCAGGTTGGTGGAAAGGAAAGTTTGGTTTATTTCAGGTGCCGGCAACTGTGGGGGGAGGGTGGCAGACATCTGTCCAAAGGTAGAATCCGCCCCCTCCACCTGCCCAGACAAGCAGGGGGTTGGGGGGGGGGACAGTGAGAGCATTAACAGAGTCAGGGGTCGGGGGCTACATGCAGAAACAGCACAGTCATCTTTAACAGTCATCTTCAAATTGGTCATCAGTGGTCTGACCAGCATCATCCTGATTGTTTTAGGTACAGTTAGTCTTCAGTTCCAGAGTCCGTTTGTTCCCATTTCTTTGCAGTCAGTTCTTGGAACTGTGGCAGCTCATGTCCTGGGAACAGTCGGCTCAGCATGTAGTTAACTTCTCCACCTGGGGTTTTGGCATCTGTAAGACAGCTCCCAGGATACACTCAGAATATTATCTATAGCTCTTGGGAAAGAACTAAGGTCCTTGACTATGCTTAATGACTACATTATTTAGTCTCCTTTGACTGTTTTTCCTTTGTTTCAGGATTTCTCACTTCTCAGATTAAATTTATCCTTTGCCTAAAGTTTTCCATAGCTAAAAGACACGGTAGGGCGGCAAGCCTCATTGGGAAAGAAACTGATGCACGGAAAGATCAAAGACAAAAGCTCCACAGCCAATGCCATCCATCTGGGTCACCACTTTCTGAGGTACAACCAAACTGTCCCATGTGGACAACTGGGGGTGTTCATAGGTGTCTTGAACCCAGAGATACAGAGCAGTGATGCGGATCCAGGAGAACTGGTGTCTTCAGAAGGGCCGCCCCAGGAACGTGTGAGGACGGACGGGGTGGGGAGAAGCAGCTGGCATGCACCTGAGCCAGCCCCGCCTCCTAAGAGGACAGTCCTTGGAGGAGACTCAGCAGGAGCCCCAGGGAGGAGGAGGGGACCCAGGAGAACAACACTGGGGAGAATCGGCTAAGGGGGAATTTCAGGAGGACAGAGCGATGCTGAGTCTGTATAGATAAAGACAAAGCTTGAGTGTGACTTTTGGATCCAGTAAGGAAGGACAAGCAAGGCTGCGGGGGTCTTGAGCATGAGAGAGGGCAGAAAAGTGTAGTCAGTGACCTACATGACTTTTCTTCATACTGGGATGGGAGGTATCAGGGACACAGGCCTTATCTGCTAAGGACTTGGGATGGGACATTTTTTAGAGTGACAAAGGAGGTGGAGAACAACCCAGGAGAGGGGACAAATGGAGCCAAACCCCTGACTGGCTGAGGGTTGGTTCCAGAGGACTGAATAGTATGGGATGGATGTCTGCCTAGGAACAGGCTAGAAATGTAAGTAGAAGGGGTACTTCTAGAAGGGGTCGGTACTGTTATCCATTCTTCAACTGTTAAGTGATTGTCTACTGGGTGCCAGGCAGTGCCTAGAGCTGGAGGTGGAAAGGTGAATACACTCCTCTACCCTGAATCCTGAGGAGACCAGAGTGTGGAGGCAGAGGGGTTGTAGACACTGCCTGGTCCCCATGTCTCCTGGGGACTCAACCCTCTTGAGCAAGCCTGCCTGTGACATTTCCCATGGGGTCCAGGGGAGCTCAAGGTATTGTAGGAGATGGAGAAACCATTTCTTCACCTTGCGCAGAAGACAAAATTCAGTTGCTGCCCTGCAGTCCTGTGAGGCAATAGCAGGGGCCGAGGCAAGTCCAGCTCACACCCTGCGAGGAGGGCAGGAATGGGGCGGGTCAGGAAGGCTTCCGGTTAAACTTTTGCATCAGAGCCCAGACTGGGCGTAAAGGAGGGTCCCTCAGGTTGGGAGGAGGCAGACTGGGGACCATGGAGACCCAAAGGGCCAGCCTTTCCCTGGGACGGCGTTCGCTGTGGCTCCTGCTGCTGGGACTAGTGCTGCCCTCGGCCAGGGCCCAGGCCCTCAGCTACAGGGAGGCTGTGCTTCGTGCTGTGGATCAGCTCAATGAGAAGTCCTCAGAAGCTAATCTCTACCGCCTCCTGGAGCTAGACCCGCCTCCCAAGCAGGATGTGAGTTGGGGAGGGGGCTGGGAAGGGGATCTGTCTTCTGACATCCTCGGCCACACTGTCGCCCCTTCACTCAGGCTGGTCCTCCTGTCAGGAAGGCACTTTTCTCTCTAGGTGGGCTCCCATCTCTTCCAGGAAACCTTCCCAGACCTGGGGCCCCTCCCAGCACCAGGCTTCCTGCCTTAGCAGCTCTGCTGTGGGAGCAGGTGCCCTGCACACCTGGCTCAGGCTCCCTAGACTTCTGGGAGCTCCAGGGATGGAGGGGTCACAGGCTCTGTGAGGTGACTTCCCTGCTAATGTCCCCCTGCACCTCGGTGTCTCCCTGCCAGGAGGGCCTCTGTCAGCCTGGAGGCTCCAGTGACAAGGGCTCTCCCTGCAGGCGGCCCTGACCTCCCTGGGCCCCTCTGAGGGGAGGCGCTGCCAGCAGCGCTGCTGTGAGGGCCACTCCTGCTCTCTGTGTGCCCATGAGGCTGGGCACGGACTCTGTGCCCTCCCCTGTGCTCCCAGCACCAAGCCCAGGGCAGGACACACAGGGGGCTGGAGAGGCTGCTGTCTGGGTGGGGGGCAGGGAGACAGGTCAGAGAAGGAAACATGAGCCCTAGCTGAGTCTCCCCATTTTATTCCTGGATCAGGACGAGAACTCAAACATCCCGAAGCCTGTGAGCTTCAGGGTGAAGGAGACCGTGTGCCCCAGGACGAGCCAGCAGCCCGCGGAGCAGTGTGACTTCAAGGAGAATGGGGTGAGCCTGGGGGCTGGGAGTGAGGGCTGGGATCAGTGCTTCTCAGCGCAAGCTGAACTGGGAATTTCAGGGAAGGTTTCCAGCCCCTGGCGGGTGAGGTAAGGTGAGGCTGGGAGGTTATGACCCAGGGTTTCCAGGTTGACCTGGAGCTTCCCTTTCCAGCTGCTGAAAGAGTGTGTGGGGACAGTCACCTTGGACCAGGTCGGGAATAACTTCGACATCACCTGTGCTGCGGTGAGTGACCCCTCCTGGGTTGCGAGGCTTCTGGGGGATAGTGTGTCAAACATCCTTTGGACCAATGACCTGCTGCCCTATCCAGGGCAGAGAAAGGCCCTCCCACCCGGGCCTCTCCTTCCCCTGAGCCCCAGGTCTCTAGCCCTGGCTCTGCATCCCTTAGAGCAGGGGTTCTCTATTGGGGTCCCCACCCGGGAACTGAGAGGCAGATTCTCAGCCCCACTGAGATCTCCTGAATCCAACTCTGGGGTGGGGTCCAGCCATTTGTATTTTCACAAGGCCTCCAGGAGATTCTGACTGTGCTGAAGTTTGAGCGGCACTGACTCAAGTCGTGAGCTTTCAGCCCCTGCTGTCATCCAGCTTTGCTGGGATGGACTTGTGACCCCAGGAAACCCTATGTCATCTGTGGGCCTCAGTTTCCTCATATGTCTGTGGTGTGGAGATTCAACCAGAGGCTCCAACGTTTGCAGCCAGAGGGTGCCTGGGCCCTAAAACTTCCTGAAATCGCCCAGTTAGTGGGGATGCCCAAGTGGGGAGGGTTTTGCTCTTACCCTGGGTCCCTCCCTCCACAGTAACGTGTTTCTTCTCGTTGCACAGCCCCAGAGTGTCAGGGGACTTGGAAGACTGGGTAGGAAGATAGTACGTGGTGTGAAGAAGTATGGCCCAACTGTTCTCCGAATAATCAGAATAGCTGGGTGAATTGTGGGCCCAGGAAAGAGTCCTAAGGGTCTGCCAGCCCTGGTGAAGACTTCTGGACTCTGAGAAATAAATTCTTGTGAGAACAAATTCCTCCAAGCCTCAGTTTCAATTGTCTCCCCTTCTCCCACTTATCATGACTGAGGTGTTTACTCTGGGAGGCCCTCAGTGTCGGGTGTGTGTATGTGTGTGTGTCCAAGTGTGTGTATGTGTTTGTGTGATCACTCCTGTATGTGTATGTGTGTGATCTCTCCTGTGTGTATGTATGTGTGTATGTGTGTGTGTGAACTCACTCCTGTGAACACAGAGAAGTGTGAGGCTCCTGTTCCTTCCAGGAGGGCACGGGGGAGGCAGCAGGCCCAGGAGCTCCAGGACAGTGTCTCCACTCTTGGAGAGTGTCTCCACTCCCTCCCGAGCCCTTCAGCTGCCCCTGGCCTCCTCCTCCAACACCCAGTAGGACGTAAGGAGACCTGCTGTGTGTGCAGTGCTGGTGGGAACGCTGCTCCTGCTCATGTGGAGCTGACAGTCCACGAGCGGCCAGGCTTCTCACCTTGTTAAACATTCACAGAGTCACAGTTCAGTCTCAGGGCTGAGCCTGCAGGTGCAACGCCCAGGACGTACCTCTTGCCCTCGACAATCTTAACTTTGAAATAGCCCATCCCTCCTGGCTTTTCCTGTGGCATTGAGACACATCATCGTTTTTTCAGCTGGGTCCCAGACTGAAGCAGTGGGCTTGTGTTTAGGGATCAGTTCAGTTTGGTTCAGTTGCTCAGTCATGTTAGACTCTTTATGATCCCATGAACCGCAGCACTCCAGGCCTCCCTGTCCATCACCAACTCCTGGAGTTCACCCAAACCCATGTCCATTGAATCGTTGATGCCATCCAACCATCTCATCCTCTGTCGTCCACTTCTCCTCCTGCCCTCAATCTTTCCCAGCATCAGGGTCTTTTCCAATGAGTCAGTTCCTCACATCAGGTGGCCAAGGTATTGGAGTTTCAGCTTCAACATCAGTCCTTCCAATGAACACCCAGGATTGATCTCCCTTAGGATGGACTGGTTGGATCTCCTTGTAGCCCAAGGGACTCTCAAGAATCTTCTCCAACACTGCAATTCAAAAACATCAATTCTTCTGTACTCAGCTTTCTTTATAGTCCAACTCTCACATCCATACATGACCACTGGAAAAACCACACCCTTGACTAGATGGACCTTTGTTGGCAAAGTAATATCTCTGCTTTTGAATATGCTGTCTAGGTTGGTCATAACTTTCCTTCCAAGGAGTAAGCGTCTTTTAATTGCATGGCTGCAGTCACCATCTGCAGTGATTTTGGAGCCCCCCAAAATAAAGTCAGCCACTGTTTCCACTGTTTCCTCATCTATTTGCCATGAAGTGATGAGACCGGATGCCACGGTCTTCGTTTTCTGAATGTTGAGCTTTAGGCCAACTTTTTCACTCTCCCCTTTCACTTTCATCAAGAGGCTCTTTAGTTCTTCTCCACTTTCTTACATAAGGGTGGTGTCATCTGCATATTTGAGGTTATTGATATTTCTCCCGGCAATCTTGATTCCAGCTTGTGCTTCATCCAGCCCAGCATTTCTCATGATATACTCTGCATAGAAGTTAAATAAGCAGGGTGACAATATACAGCCTTGACGCACTCCTTTTCCTATTTGGAACTAGTCTGTTGTTCCATGTCCAGTTCTAACTGTTGCTTCTTGACCTGCATACAGATTTCTCAAGAGGCAGGTCAAGTGGTCTGGTATTCCCATCTCCTTCAGAATTTTCCACAGTTTATTGTGATCCACACAGTCAAAGGCTTTGGCATAGTCAATAAAGCAGAAATAGATGCTTTTCTGGAACTCTCTTGCTTTTTTGATGATCCAGTGGATGTTGGCAATTTGATCTTTGGTTCCTCTGCCTTTTCTAAAACCAGCTTGAACATCAGGGAGTTCACGGTTCACGTATTGCTGAAGCCTGGCTTGGAGAATTTTGAGCATTACTTTACTAGCATGTGAGATGAGTGCAATTGTGTGGTAGTTTGAGCATTCTTTGGCATTGCCTTTCTTTGGAATTGGAATGAAAACTGGCCTTTTCCAGTCCTGTGGCCACTGCTGAGTTTTCCAAATGTGCTGACATATTGAGTGCAGCACTTTCACAGCATCATCTTTCAGGATTTGAAATAGCTCCATGGAATTCCATCACCTCCACTTGCTTTGTTCATAGTGATGCTTTCTAAGGCCCACTAGACTTCACATTCCAGGATGTCTGGCTCTAGGTGAGTGTGAGTGATCACACCATCATCATTATCTGGGTCATGAATGGTACAAAATTTGCACCATTAAATACAAGCATCTTGTCCATCAGGGTGAAGAGCTCTGCATGAGGCTGTGAGAGACACAGTAACACACAGATCACATGTCTACTTGCCTGTGTGTTTCAGACACTGCCCATGTCCTGCCCACTCCGAGTTCTCTAGTTGACCTTTGCTCTGGGGCAGGCTGGAAGCACTGGGGAGTTTGCACCAAAGGAGTAGCTTCAACCAACCACCAGGGGGACATGATGGAAAAAGACCTCCTCTTTCTTATTCCTTGGGTGGCCCACTCCCAGAAGTGTCCCACCTCTGCCTGAGGTCCCCAGCCTCAGGCCTGTCCTGTCCATTCAGTTTTACCTCAGTGTTGACCATATGTCCCTTGCTATGGACCAGGCCCTCAACATGTATACGTGACCACTGATAGCAGAAGGAAATAATGCCAACAATTTTTCCATCTCGACCCGTGAGAAGGAGACAGAACTGGTCCCGGACAGAGAGGCGTGCAGGCCTTGTCAATGCCTTCTTCAGAGATTGGGGAGAGTCTGCTGCTTGATGTTTTGACCTCTCACCCCTGCGAAAACAGGTAACAGACTATTTCATGAATGCCACTGAGCGTCAGTTCGAGGCATGCTTGGCTCGTGTCCTGTGCACTTGGCCTGTGGATGTGACTGACTGTGAGCGGATGAAAAAGCCCCGCCCAAAGCAGGGGTGCACTTCCAACTCCAGCGTTTTTGTGGGTGACGCTGAGGCTCGTCTCGGGGTGAGCACCTCTCTGCTCAGCTCCTTCCTCTGCCCTCTCCTCCCTTTGCGCTCCCTCCTTATGACCACCCCCCTCAAAGTTCACATGCCCCTTACTTTCCTGCCGAGGTCCTGCTTCTCGAGAACACGGGCTGTGATGACGGTGGGGCGGTGCAGAGTCCGTCCGCTCATCTCAGGTGGGTCAGGTGTGGGGCTCGATGTGCAGATAAGAGAGAAGGGCCTCAGCAGTCCAGGGTGGTGGAGCAGAGTGGGGTGGGGTTGGGGAAGTGCAATAAGCCAAGGGGGCATTGAGGGTTTCACAAAGTGGTCAGAGTGGTACAGGTACAGGAGGTCAAGAGGCCCGTGGAGTTGGAATTTCACTAACCATGTGTATTGCTAGTTAGTTTCTATTGTAATCATCTCCCTTTCCTCCTTTGACTTGGGAAAAGATACAGCTTGACCAAGGTGCCTCTGGGGCAATATCTGGGCTGTGTAACCGGGTTTCACAAAGCCCAACTTTCTTTCCTTCTCCAAGACTGAGTGGGCAACCAGCACCATCCATCCAGGGTGTCACTTTCCAAGGAGGCCTGGCCAAGCCCCCAAGGGTCCCCCAGGGCAGCTGAGTCCACGAGCCACCCCGGGCCCCTGGACACATGGTGCTTCCCTGCTGGTGATGGATTCGAAAGGGCTCCGTGGTCTCAGGACTCCTCTGTCCCTTGGGCACATTCTTTTTCCCAGCTGTTCTTTCTTGTCCTCCCAGTGGCCCCCACTTCCCCCTTGGTGTCCAACCAGAGCACTGGGCAGGGGGTCACTGAGGTCAAATCAGAAGGGATGTTCTAAAGTCTCTGCGAGCCAAGAGAAGTTTCTTTGTGTGGTTAAGGTCAGGGAAGGTGTCTCAAGGTGGAAGGGCAGGTCAAGCAGAGACATCAGGTGTAGAGATGGGAGGAGAGCAGGAGGCTCCAAAGTGTCTTGCAGTTGGGGTGGACAGGGCACCCTGACACCTGAGAACTGGAGGGATGTCCCCACTGTGTACAGTGGGAGTGTCAAGATTCAGACCCGACTGCCAAGCAGGGATCTGTGTATTCTGAAATCAGGGGATACAATGGTCATTCAGCGTTTTGTCTTAGCACCTAGAAATTGGTATTCAGGGAGGATTGTGCTGTGGGAGAACTGAAAATCAGGGAAGGTGAAGTCTGGAGGTTGTGGCTTCACTGAGAGGAGAGAAGACAGGGTAGGCCCAGGGCAAGGGTTGAGGGAGGTCAGGGGAGTGTCCTCAGGAGGGAGAAGGAGAAGGAGGCTCCCAGGCTTCCAGCTCCGGGCTCCTGCGGCAGCACCCAGCCAACAGCGCAGTGCGGACCACCAGCGTTCATGGGAGTCTTGAACCCAGAGACGGAGCAGTGATGCGTGTTCAGGAGAACTGGTGTCTTGAGAAGGGCCGTCCCCAGGAACGTGTGAGGACGGGGAGGAGAAGCAGCCTCGATGCTCCTGAGCCAGCCCTGCCTCCTAAGAGGAGACTCCTTGGAGGACACTCAGCAGGAGCCCCCAGGGAGGAGGCGGGGCCCCAGGAGAGCAGGGATGGGGAGAATTGGTCAGGCGCAAGTTCAGGAGGACAGGGGGTCCCCGGAGTCTGTAGAGATGAATGTGCATGCGGATCCAGTGAGGACTGGGCAGCCTTGAGTGTAGAGAGGGCACTGAATTGGGGTCACAGTGCAGATGACCTTTCCCATGCTTGACTGGGGAGGGGTCAGTTGAATAGGCAATGCCTGTTGGGGGGGTATCTGTGAAGGAGGACTGTACTTTTTACCATTTTTATTTTGTATTGTAGTATAGCTGATTAAGCTAGAGGAGAACAAAGCAACCCACTCCAGTATTCTTGCCTGGAGAATCCCATGGATAGTGGAGCCTGGCAGGCCACAGTCCATAGGGTCTCAAAGAGTCTCAAAGAGTCAGACATGACTGAAGCAACTGAGCAGGCACGCATGCACGCATAGCTGATTAACAAACATGTTATGATAGCTTCAGGTGAACAGCAAAGGGACTCAGCCCTCTGTATATATGTATCCATTCTCTTCCAACCTGGAGGCGAACTTCCTAACTGAGAAACAGTGGAGATGAATCTAGGAGAGGGGACAGATGGAGCCAAGCTCCTGACAGGCTGAGGGCTGGCCCCAAAGACAGGATGGTGTGGGGTTGATGGCTGCCTAGGGACAGGCTGGGTGGGTAAGGCTCAGAAGGGGTTGGTCCTGTCATCCACTCATCAAATGTTAAATGAGTGCATACTGTGTGCCAGGCAGTGCCTAGAGCTGGGGGTTGAGTGCTGAATACACTCCTTTGCCCTGAATCCTGAGGAGCTCATGGTGTGGAGGCAGAGGGCATGCAGACAGTGACTGGTCCCTCCCTCTCCTGGAGGACACAACCCTTTTGAGCAAGCCCACTGGTGACACTCCCCATGGGATCCAAGAGAGGCCAAGAAGTTGTCAGGAGATGCAGAAACCATTTCTTCACCTTGCAAACGGGCCTCCCTGCCCACTGCCCAGAAATCCCATGAGGCAACAGGAAGGCTTGAGGTAAGACCAGCCCACACCCTGGGAGGAGGGCAGGGATTGGGGGGGTCAGGAAGACTCTTGGTAGAGCCTTTGCATCAGGGCTCAGACTGAGCAGAAAAGGAGGGTCCCTCGGGCTGGGAGGAGGCAGACTGGGGGCCATGGAGACCCACAGGGCCAGCCTCTCCCTGGTCACTGGGGCTCCTGCTGCTGGGACTAGTGCTGCCCTCGGCCAGCGCCCAGGCCCTCAGCTACAGGGAGGCCGTGCTTCGTGCTGTCAATCAGCTCAGTGAGCGGTCCTCAGAAGCTAATCTCTACCGCCTCCTGGAGCCATCTCCCCCCAGCCTTGGCCACACTGTCACTCCCTTCGCTCAGGCTGGTCCTCCTGTCAGGAAGGCACTTTCTCTCTAGGTGGGTTCCCATCTCTTCCAGGAAACCTTCCCAGACCTGGGGCCCCTCCCAGCAGCGCGCTTCCTGCCTTAGCATCTCTGCTGTGGGATCAGGTGCCCTGCACACCTGGCTCAGGCTCCCTGGACTTCTGGGAGCTCCAGGGATGGAGGGGTCACAGGCTCTGTGAGGTGACTTCCCTGCTAATGTCCCCTTGAACCTCGGTGTCTCCCTGCCAGGAGGGCCTCTGTCAGCCTGGAGGCTCCAGTGACAAGGGCTCTCCCTGCAGGCGGCCCTGACCTCCCTGGGCCCCTCTGAGGGGAGGCGCTGCCAGCAGCGCTGCTGTGAGGGCTGCTCCTGCTCTCTGTGTGCCCGTGAGGCCGGGCACGGGCTCTGTGCCCTCCCCTGTGCTCCTAGCACCAAGCCCAGGGCCGGACACAGTCGGCTGGAGAGGCTGCTGTCCGGGTCGGGGGCAGGGAGACAGATCAGAGAAGGAAACATGAGCCAAGCCCAGTCTCCCCACTTTGATCGTTGACCAGGCGGAGGACCGGGGAGCTCGAAAGCCTGTGAGCTTCATGGTGAAGGAGACTGTGTGCCCCAGGCCGAGCCTGCAGCCCTCGGAGCAGTGTGACTTCAAGGAGAATGGGGTGAGCCTGGGGGCGGGCAGTGAAGGAGGATGCTTTCCAAGGAGCTAATCCAGGGACTTCAGGGGACACTTTCTCGTCCCTGCGGTGAGGTGGGGTGTGGCTGGCAGGTTATAGCCCAGGAGTTCCAGTTTGACGTCAAGCCTCCTTCTCCAGGCGGTGAAAGAATATGGGTTGACAGTCACCGGGGACCACTGGGACGATGTATTCGCATAAGCCGTTATGAGGTGAGTGGCTGCTTCTGTGGTGTGCAGCTGACAATGCTGTGGTGTTTGGAACATGCTTTGGATCAATTACTCCCACCTCAATCCAGGGCAGACCTTGCCCCTGCCTTCCCGAGCCCTAGGTCTCCAGTCCTGGCTCTGCATACCTTAGAGCAGTATGGTCTGATGGGGCCCCCAAGAAGAAACAAACAGAGAGGCAGGTTCTTGGCTCCACTCAGTTCAGTTCAGTTCAGTTGCTCAGTTGTGTCCGACTCTTTACGACCCCATGAATCACAGCACGCCAGGCCTCCCTGTTCATCACTGTCTCCCAGAGTTCACTCAGACTCACATCCATCGAGTCCGTGATGCCATCTAGCCATCTCATCCTCGGACGTCCCCTTCTCCTCCTGCCCCCAATCCCTCCCAGCATCACAGTCTTTTCCAACCTCCTGAATCAGACTCTGGGGTGGAGACCAGGCATTTGGATTTTCACAAAGCCTCCAGGGGGTTGTGAATATGCCAGGCACCGACTGGACTCATGGGCTTTCAGCCTCTGTTCCATCCAGCTTTGCTGGGATGGGCTTGGACACTGGAAAGGCCCAGGCTTCCTGTGGGCCTCAGTTTCCTCATCTCTTTATGGGTGTAGGGATTCAATTGCACGTGCCAAGGGTCACAGCCAGAGGTGAACTGGGACCCCAAGATTCCTGGAGTCCACCACAAATGGAATGTCAGATGGGAAGGGATGGGCCATGTCTTGACTGTCACCCAGTTTTTACCAGAAACCTGTTTTTATTGGTGCACAGCTTAAGAGTTTCAGGAAATTTGGCTCATCGCCGTTCAACCCCACGAGAGCCCCTGGCAGTGGTTCCCTCCACCCACCTCCGTGCTCCATGGTTGGCTCCAGAAACAGTACCTCCATCTCCATTCCCCAGGCCACAGTTGAACGATATGAAGATGACTCCCTCACAGGGGTTTTTGGTGAATCAGAAGCTCAGGGAAGACCTCTTGGGATCAGTTTTGCCCTGTGTCAGCATCTGAAAAATAAAATCTTGTGAAAACAACTTCCTTCAGCCTTCAGTTTCAATTGTCTCCCCTCTTCTAACTTACCGGGACCTGTTAGGGGTGTGTGTATGTGTGTGTGCGTGTGCGTGTGTGTGTGTCTGTGTATGGGTGTGTGTCTATGTGCATGTGTGTATCTATGTCTGTGTGTGAGATCACTCCTGTGAACACAGAGAAGCGTGAGGCCCCTGTTCCTTCCAGGAGGGCATGGAGGAGGCAGTAGCCCCAGGAGCTCCAGGACAGTGTCCCCACCCCCGGGTCCCTCCCGAGCCCTTCACTCGCCCCTGCCCTCCTCCTCCAACACCCAGTAGGACGTACGGAGACCTGCTGTGTGTGCAGTGCTGGTGGGAATGCTGCTCCTGCTCACGTGGAGCTGACAGTCCACGAGGGGCCAGGCTTCTCACCTTGTAAAACACTCACAGAGACGCAGTTCAGTCTCAGGGCTGAGCCTGCAGGTGCAATGCCCAGAACGTACCTCTGGCCTTTAATTCTGAAATTGCCTGCCCCGCCTGGTTTTTCCTGTGGCATTGTGACACAGCACTGTTTCTTCAGCTGGGTCCCAGACTGAAGTGGTGGGCTTGTGTTTAGGGATCACATGGTACAAAATTTGCACCATTAAATACAAGCATCTTGTCCATCAGGGTGAAGAGCTCTGCATGAGGGTGAGAGGCACAGAATCACATGTCAATTTGCCTGTGTGTTTCAGACACTGCCCATGTCCTGCCCACTCCCCATTCTCTAGCTGACCTTTGCTCTGCGGCAGACTGGAAGCACTGGGGAGTTTGAATCCAGGGAGCAGCTTCAACTAACCACTGAGGGGACTTGATGGAAAAACACCTCTTCTTCCTCCTTGGGTGGCCCGCTTGCAGACGTTTCACCCCTCTGCCTGAGGTCCCCAGCTGGGTTGAGCCCATGTCTGCTTCCTCACTGATGTGTTCATCAACACCTCCTTTTCTGATTCAGGTCCTGCCCTGTCTCCCCTCTCTACATTCCAGCCGGTGCTTTCTGGAATCGCCTCCCAAACAAACGACTTCTACTCAATGCTTTTCTTAGGTCTGCTTCTGGCCAACTTGTTCCTGAGAAGGACAGAGGGCAGGATCTCACAGAGCATTTACTTTGTTACCTGTTGGGCTTGTCTTCTCTTGGTGAGCTGGAGGGGCTGGTTTCAGGCAGTTTAGAGGAACCTCATGCTTCTCACTCTACATCACCCCAAGCTGAGGGAAGAAACTCTACAGAGGAAACCGAGGGGGCTTTGGTGGGCCTGTGCCCGAAGATACAGACTTGCCAGAGCCAACTGCTAAATGGTCTGGGTATTTTTGAGCTGGTCGTTATATTCTTGGTAGCTTGAAATCAGCCTTGGTAGGAATATTTACATCATGGAAATTGGCAAACACTCCATATCAGGCCTGTCACAGTTGGCATGTTCCCGCCCAAACGGAGAGGGGGACCACTCATCAGGATGACACGGCGTCTGTGCAGGTCACATGTTTTCAACTCCTTCCCATGATTGCCCATCCTGCTTCCATGGCAACCCACCTGTAGCCTCAGGCCTATCTTGCCCTTTCATGTTTTATATCAGTGTTGACCAGATGTCCCTTGGCATGGAGGAAGCACTCAGCCTGCATATGTGACCTCTGATAGCAGACAGGAAATGATGCCAACAGTGTGTCCGTCTCAGCCCTTGAGAAGGAGACAGAACTGCTCCCAGGCAGGGAGGCGTGCAGGCCTTGTCAATGCCTTCTACAGTGATTGGGGAGAGAGTCTGCTGCTTGACCTTTTGACCTCTTACCCCTGAGAAGACAAGTGACAGATTATTTCATGAATGGCACAGAGCATCTCTCCGTGACAAGCTTGAGTCGTCAGTTCTCCTGCAATGGACGGGGCCTAAGCCCAGCAGGAGGGAAAGAAGGCGTTCTGGGGAGAAAATTACTTAGGAAAAAGCTCAGTGACTGGAGTGGTAGGATTAGAAGTAACACTCAGTTCAGTGCTCAAGGCAGGCATGCAAAAATAGTGCATGAACTCTCAAATTCTCTATTTCTAGGATCACCTACATTTTGCCTAAAGTGTTTCTCTCTTTCTCTTTCCCTCCTCTCTCCCACTCTCCCTGTGTCTCTGTCTCCCAGCGTTTTCTATGTCCCCAGAGTTTGGCTTTATTCACCTGTGGTCCAGTCACTAGGTGGGGAGCCCATCGCTGGTGCAGAGTGAGTCTGTTACTCACAGTCCCCGGGGGAGGAGGAGCAGGTCGTGCTGGCCTGTAGGAGAGGACAGTCACAGCCCGTGTGATGTTCTCGGGGAAGGAATGGGCAAGGCGGGAGGGTGAGACCAGGTTGAGGATGGATTAGCTTGAGTAATTTCAGTGGGCTGGTGTGGGTGTGGGGCTCCCCAATTTGTTGGTACCTGGCCCTGGGGTTACTAGGACAGAGATTTAGAGTCTCAGCAATAGAAAGGGTGGGATGGGGGTGCTGGTCAGTTTGCATGTGACAGGCGGACTGAGGGAGAGAGTGTGTGGTCTCCAGGCATCTACTAACCCTGGATGGAGCAGTGAGATGTGAAAACATCAGATACAGAAACTAGAACCGCTGGGTAACACAGGACCACTTGTATTACATACTCATTGATGCATTTGGAGTTTAATCTCATATCTGAAAATTCTTTTCTTCCTTCAGATAGTACCTTATTCTCTCTTACTTTTCTGCCTTCTTTAGATCTTGTTTTAGGATCCTAGCTTGCAAGATGTTAGTTCTCCAAACAAGGATTGAACCCGAGACTCTGGCATTGAGAGCACCAAGTCCTAACCACTGGTCGGCCACAGAGTTCCCCTTTGAATTTTTTTTTTTTATGATTCTGTTATATGTCCACTTTCGGCTGACTATTTTTACTTCTGTTTAAAATACTTTTATGTGATTGTGGTAGGGTTTACAGACAGAATTCATCTGTCATCAACGCATCTGTATTCAATAATATATCAACATACAGTGGAAGGGACTTGCCACAATATACTGACAACATTGTCTAGTGATTTAATGTGTAGATGATGCTTGTTGTTTGGGAAGCCAAAAGTTTCCATCTAATTGCTCTGCCTTCTGTGTTATCAATAGTGCAGGCGTGACTGAACAATAACAGCAATACTCAGAGGCTTTTTCGCTGAGTGAAGTTTCTTGAAACCATGAGTGCATTCCACAAAACGGAATCCATCAAGCATCAATGTGAAATTGCTCCCTTTTATAAAGTAAAGGCAGGAGGAGAAGGGGATTGAAGGCAGAAGGAAAAGGGGGCGACAGAGGATGAGATGGTTGGATGGCATCACCTACTTGATGGATATGAGTTTGAGCAGGCTCCGGAAATCGGTGATGGACAGGGAAGCCTGGTCTGCTGCAGTCCATGGGGTTGCAAAGAGTCAGATGCAACTGAGTGACTGAACTGAACTGATGAAGTAAAGACCTTGATGCTCCTGGTACTAGGACTTCCTCTGTGCTGAACATGAAATGCCCTTTTAAAAGCTGGTCCCTTTTTCTCTTCGTAGTAAACAAAGCCACACTCCCTGGGGCTGCGGCCCCACGTGGTCCTGATGACATCCCTGACGACTCCTCTTTAGGCTGAGATGGTACTATAGGATGTCTTTTTTAGGTCACAAATGTTCCCTTTCAGGATTTCCCGGATGGTACAATGATTAACACTCTGCCCTTCGAATGCAGTGGGCACTGGTTTGATCCTAGGTTGGGGAAGCTCCGTAGCCATTCCGTGTGGCCAAAAAAAAGGAAATAGTGACTGAATCCAACTAGAATGCAATTAATAAAATGTATGATGCAGGGCGCCCAAAGTCAGTGCTCTGTGACAACCTGGAGGGATAGGGTGGGAATGGAGGTGGGAGGGGAGGTTCAGATAGAGGGAACCCATGTATACCTATGGCTGCTTCATATTGATGTAT
The DNA here is from genome assembly GCF_042477335.2 of Ovis canadensis. Classification (NCBI taxonomy): domain Eukaryota; kingdom Metazoa; phylum Chordata; class Mammalia; order Artiodactyla; family Bovidae; genus Ovis; species Ovis canadensis. The sequence continues at coordinate 66,265,820 of NC_091263.1, read as the reverse complement.
AGCAAAAACCATCACAATATTGTAAAGCAATTATCCTCCAGTGAATATATTGTATAACCCTTACTGTGAGGGGTGCTGACATTGGGGAAAACCCAGTTAGGACAGTGACATTGGTACAAATGCCCAGTGGGAGCCCTCCAGGCTCTCCTGCTCGGCTTGGCCACACGCGTGTCAGGTTGCTTCAGTCGTGTCCGCCTCTTTGCGACCCCATGGACTGTAGCCCGCCAGGCTCCTCTGTCCACGGGTTTCTCCAGGCCAGAATACCGGAGTGGGTTGCCATTTCCTTCTCCGGGGGATCTTCCCCCGCTCGGCCACAGGGTGGCAGTAAAGCAGTTTAGGAGACAAGAGTGGACGTTTAGGAAGGCACTCACATCAGCGGGAGAGCTGGGGATGCAGAAGAGCTTCAAGAAAGCAGCTCGCGGGTTGCGCAGACTGCCGCCCACTCAGGCCGATCTGCCCTAGGAGCCTTTCCAGTGACACGTGTGGGGGGACTGAGAACCACACAGCCTGGGGCCCGGGGCAGAAGGAAGCCGATAGCAGGCGACGGTCCTCCTGCAGACACGGACACAGCACAAGCCTGACGCTGCAGCCCATTCAAGAGGCGTCACTGGCTTGTTACTGGGCATCAGTGGATGTTCAGAGCCTCAAAGAGCAACACGCCTATCACGGGAAGGGTGAAAAATGAAAATCTCAACAAAACGGTCCTTTCCCCGAAAACAGGAAAATGGGGCATTTGGAGGGAAACATCTAGAGGAAAAGGTGGCTGGTCACATTCTAGAAGCAGCTCTCTCAGACGTGGGGTCTGTGTCAGCGCTCCCGGGGTGGGGGTGGGGGTGGTTTGGTCCACCACCGTCCTGAAAATGCCTAGCCCTTCATGGATGGATCAGCTAAGTTAAATGTGGATGTGTGGGCTGTGCCGCTGGGCAGGAGGGGAGGCTGTCCCAGCCCAGGAAGCAGCTTGCGATGCGGGACCTCCTGGGCTTGTGCAGGCAGGTGGGGTGGAGGGTGCTGGGCTGGACAGGAAGACAGGGGCCTAGTTACGAGCTCCAGATGCCCCCAGGGGTGGACGGCTGGAGATGCTGAGGGGAGTGGAAAGAGCACTGACCTGGAAGTCCAGCCCTAGGCTTGCCACGGCCACCCCCTGGCCTTGCTAAGCTCCCCTCTCTCTTGCTCTCCTGGGGCCTGGTTGCCCTTCTGGACAATGGGAGCTGCAAAGGCACTGTGCTTCTGTATTGGTGTGTTCAGAGCCCTACTTTTTTTCTTTCTCACTCCCTCTCTCTCTGTCTTTTTTTTTTTTTAAACAGAAATCACTTTATGTTCTTTACACAGGAAGAGGTTTTTCTTTTCGCTTTTGGCTGCACTGGGTCTTAGTTGCTGTGTGCTGGCTCTGTCTAGGTGCGGCGACTGGGGGCTATGGTCTAGTTGCAGTGCGTGGCGTCGTTTCTCTTGCTGCGGATCACAGGCTCCAGGGCACCGGGGCTGCAGTAGTTGCGTCGCATGGGCTTAGTTGCGTCTCGGCATTTGGGATCTTCCCTGACCAGGCACTGAACTTGTGTCTCCTGCACTGGCAAGCAGATTCCTAACTAGCTGGCTCCGGGGAACGTCCCCTTCTTTACTTCTTAGAGAAGACTTTAGAGAACCAGTAAATCTAAACGACACGTGCCTGTTGTATTTCCCAGGGAATTAAAACCTCTACTATCCGAGGAACTCCAGAAGCAGGTACTTGGTGTCCTTCTTGCCATCACTGTGTTTTGGGGGTTGGGGACAGGGCCAGCATCATGGGTGTGTCACCAGGGAGGTCACACAGGCCCCTGTGCTCAGGAGAGCTGGGTACCTGGTTTAATGCTCTATATATCCCTGAGGTCTTGAAATTCTATATACCTTTTGGAGCTGGGAGGCTGCAATTTCAATTTGCTAGTGGTATAGCTGGTTCTGGGCAGTGGTGACTCCACACCTCCCACAACACATGAAGGAGTCTATGGAAGTCGTTCTGAGAAAACTTATTTCCCTGTGAACTTGCCCAGAAAATCCCCGAGTCCTTGCCCCCAGCCTTGAGCAGTCAGAGGGCAGGGGAGAGCCCAGGAAGGGAAGGAAGAGAGTGGCAACACGAGTCAGAAGGGGACCCCCACCAGCCCTTCCCTGCACAGAGTGCTTTTGAACTGATGCTCAGCTTTTGAACTGTCTTCAAAAGCACTGGGCTGCAGGAGAGAGGCAGGGCAGGTCAGGATGATGGTTGCTGGGGTCGTACAGGGAACCAGGGAGCTAGTCTGAGAGACAGGGAGGCCCCAGTGGGCCCCAGGAAACTCACACAGGAACCAGAGCTCTGGGTGCCACCCTGACTTGGCCAAGAGCTCCCTCCCAAGGCCACACCCCACCCGACCCTGGGCCTCAATTTCCTCTCTGGTCTTGTGAGACTGGTGGTGTCATGCCCTGCCTCCTGACAAGAGTGCTGTGAGCTCAGAGTGGGTGGATGCGTGGGAGACCGTTGTACCCTGAAGGACCATACACCCAGGTCACATCCTTGGACTTATGTCTCCAGACTCCGTAGACAACACAGCCATGAGAGGCTGTGAGGTGGGGGCAGGACACAAGAGGCCCCAGGCTCCAGCGTTGTCACCATGACCATCCTAAGGATTAGTGTTAGGGTTGTTGCTTTGGTGACAGGATGGACCTGGGGTCCTCAGTCACTGCTGCTGCCACTGGCAAATTACTTGGAAGAAAACTCTTTCAACGAGGTTCCCCAAGGGTGCACAGGTGACCTTCAGGGCAGGATCTCCCAGGAGAATGGAGAGGGTCACCTGTTTCAGGGGTAGCCAGGGGGATCTCACTGATGTCCTCATAGCTTGGGTTTCACACCATCACAGCATGGCTCCCACCGGCTCAGCTCCACCCGCTATGGATTCCGCCACCCATCAGCCCTCCCAGTCTCCACCCCGATCACCTACCTTTAATCCTAGCTTCCTAGGCTTTTCTTTTGTCTGTTGGTTTAAACAAGATGGGGCTTCCCTGGTGGCTTAGATGGTAAAGAATCTGCCTGAAATGTGGGAGACCTGGGTTTGATCTGTGGGTTGGGAAGATCCCCTGGAGAAGGGAATGGCAAACCACTCCAGTATTCTTGCCTGGAGAATTCCATGGACAGAGGAGCCTGGTGGGCTACAGTCCATGGGATCGCAAAGAGTTGCACACGGCTTAGTTACTTTCACTTCACTTTGATCGAGAAGGTCATTTCAGATAGGGAAGAAACACCTAGAGAGGCAGTTTTTTTGCTGGAGACATGATCAGTGGTTCTCAGCTGGTAATCAGAGGCCAGAAAGGTGTCTTTAAAATCTACTAAATTCTTTTTGGAAATAAGAAACGTAGGTCTTCCCTGGTGATGTAGACATCGCCACCCGAGTCTGTTGGGCTTACGTGAGTGGTAGGGCTGGGGAAAGTGTGTTCTGATCAGCAATCTGTCCTTCTGCTCAGGGGTTGGTGCCTGCTCTGGTCACTTTACAAAGTGGACCTGACTAGAGCATCTGAAGGGGCAGTTTCTGCCTTCCCAGGACATCTCTGTGCAAATGGATTGAACAAGGAAAATCCAGGATGTAGGACAGGATCACCCAAGTACCAGGGACCTGGAAGTGGAAGGGTGTGTGTGCCTGTGTGAAGTGCCCTCTCTTACTCCATCCTCCTGGCAGTTGGGCTCCAGATGGCTTGACCTGCCTCCTGTTTGCAGCACATGGGGGTCCTTCTTGGAATGATACCACATGTGGGTCTCATTGACTCTTCAGCTGGTCAGAGAGCTGGTGGGTGTCCTCACAGTCGGGGGCATGGCAGCCTGGGGTTCAGTTCTCTTTCCCGTGGAGGGTCTGGACAGGAAGGAAGGGTGAAAGGAGCAAAGGAGGGGGCCGTGCAGGATTCCGGCTCATTCCTGAGTGAGCTGGGGGGAAGGGTGCATGTGGGTTTCTCAAGGACCAGATATGGAGTCAGGGACCACGTGCCTGGGGACGAGGATGTGGTGTCTTTCCTGAGAAGACCTCAGCTCTGACAGGCTGTGAGCACTAAACAGGAAAGCTGGTTGCTGGAGGAAGGGAAGGTTCACCACCAACACAGGAGGGGCAGCCTGAGGACCAGACGCGGAGCCTCCAAGGGATCCAGGGAGGATGGGGGAGGGAACTTCAGTTTAACGTTTGAGCAAATGCCCAAACCCAGAGGCAGATAAGCACAGGGCGGGTTTCAGGCTTACCTAATGGCCAGCAACCATGTGTACTACCAGTTGTTTCCACTGTGGACATTCCTTTTCCTCGGTTGAGTTGGAAAAAGGATACAGTTTGACCAAGAGGTCGCTGGGGCAATACCTGGACTGTGAAACCAGGTTGCACAGAGGCCCACCTCTCCTTCCTTCTCCAAGGCTGACGTGTAACCAGCACCATAAGACCCAGCTGAGGGGCTTTGGCCCAGTCCCCAAGAGTCCCATAAGGCAACTGAATCCAAGAAATATTACAGGCCTCAAGTCACAGGACCAGGTGAAAGGGAAGATGGAGGAAAATTTGCTTCATCACTTTCAGACATCTTCATCATTTTGGTTCATTATCTTTCCCAGCTGTGCTCTCCCAGCACTGGCCTCCTCAGGCTGCTTTCTCAGCCAGAGCACTGGACAGGGAGATACTGAGGTCCAAACAGAAGGGAAGTCCTGCAGGCTGTGTGGGTGAAGAGGAGGAGATGATGAGTCTAGCTGGAGGTCAGGGAAGGCTTCCCAAGGTGGAGGTGAGGGCACACAGAGAGATCAGAGGCAGAGATGGGAGGAGAGCAGGAGGCTCAGAGGGGCCTGGGTGGTTGAGATGTAAGCGGCAGCCTGACACCTGAGGCCCGCAGGGCTGGGAGTGAGGAAAACGGAAAATAGCAGCCTTGGCCCTGATGCCTGGTGCGGGGAGTGTGGGCGGCTGAAGACAGGACTTGAAAAGGTCAAACTGGTGGTGTGTTGGGACTTCCAGAAAATGGTGTGGAGAGTGGACAGTGGTCAGAGGAGAGCCAGGAAATCAGGGGAGGTGGAGTGTGGAGGTTGTGGCTGCACTGAGAGGAGAGAAGACGGGGGTAGGCCCAGGGCAGGGGTGGAGGGAGGTCAGGGGAGTGTCCTCAGGAGGAAGAAGGAGAAGGAGGCTCCCAGGCTTCCAGCTCCGGGCTCCTGCGGCAGCACCCAGCCAACAGCCCAGTGCGGACCACCAGGGCCTTCATGAGAGTCTTGCACCCAGAGACAGATCAGTGATGCATGTTCAGGAGAACTGGTGTCTTGAGAAGGGCCGTCCCCAGGAACGTGTGAGGATAGGGAGGAGAAGCAGCCCGGATGCTCCTGAGCCAGCCCTGCCTCCTAAGAGGAGACTCCTTGGAGGAGAGTCAGCAGGAGCCCCCAGGGAGGAGGAGGGGCCCCAGAAATGCAGGGATGGGGAGAATTGGTCAGGGGCAAGTTCAGGAGGACAGAGGGTCCCTGGAGTCTATGGAGATGAAGACATGGCTTAAATGTGAATATGGATCCAGTGAGAACTGGGCAGCCTGCAGTGGCCTTGAGTGTAGAGAGGGCACTGAATTGGGGTCACAGTGCAGATGACCCTTCCCATGCTTGGTTCAAGAGGGATCAATGGAATGAGCCATGTCTTGCAGGGACAGGGGGAGGGTTGCTGTGAAGGAGAACTTTTTCAGTGAGAAAATAGTGGAGATGAATCTAGGAGAGGGCACCAAGGGAGCCAAGCCCTGACTGGCTGAGGTCTCAGCCCAGAGGACAGGATGGTGTAGGATTGATGTCTGCCTAGGGATGGGCTGGAAATGTAAGTCTATAGCAGGAGTTGATGGTCTTACCATCTTCAAATGGTAACTGAGTGCCTATTAGGTGCCAGACAGGGCCAAGAGCTGGCGATTGAGACGTGAATACACTCCTTTACTCTGGATCCTGAGGGGCCCATGGTGTAGAGTCAGAGGGGATGTGGACAGTGCCTGGCACCTCCTCTCCTGGAGGACACAACCCTCTTGAGCAAGCCTGCCTGTGACACTTCCTATGGACAGGCCAAAACACTCAGGAGATGGAGAAACCATTTCTTCACCTTGCATAGGGTCCTCCCTGCCCACTGCCCAGCAGTCCTGTGAGGCCACAGCAGGGACTGAGGCAAGTCCTTCTCACATGCTGGGAGGAGGGCAGGGATGGGGCGGGTGAGGAAGACTCCTGGTTGATCGATTGCACCAGGCCCAGGCTGAGCATAAAAGGAGGGTTCCTCAGGCTGGGAGGATGAGGACCGGGACCATGGAGACCCAGGGAGCCAGCCTCTCGCTGGGGCGCTGGTCACTGTGGCTCCTGCTGCTGGGACTAGTGCTGCCCTCGGCCAGCGCCCAGGCCCTCAGCTACAGGGAGGCCGTGCTTCGTGCCGTGGGTCAGCTCAACGAGCGGTCCTCAGAAGCTAATCTCTACCGCCTCTTGGAGCTAGACCCTGCACCCAATGATGTGAGTTACGAAGGGATCTGGGGAGGGGGCCAGCTAGTTGGGGGGCAGGGAGACAGATCAGAGGAAGAAGAAAGAGCCCAAACCCGGTTTCCCCTACTTTGACCCATGACCAGGAGGTCGACCCAGGCACCAGAAAGCCCGTGAGCTTCACGGTGAAAGAGACCGTGTGCCCCAGGACCACCCAGCAGCCCCCGGAGGAGTGTGACTTCAAGGAGAATGGGGTGAGGCTGGGGTGGGGGGAAGGGAATGTCAGATGCTTCCCCGGGGTTGGACAGCGGGCTTGGGAATGATTTCCAACTCCTGGGAGGAGGCCGGGAGGTTATGGCCCAGGGGGTTCCTTTGACCTTGAGCCTCCCCTTGCAGCTGGTGAAACAGTGTGTGGGGACAGTCACCTTGGATCTATCCAATGACCAGTTTGACATAAACTGTAATGAGGTGAGTGGCCCCTTCTGGACTGAGGGGGTACTGGGCGGGGTAAGTATGTGAACGATCCTTTGGACCAATGACCCCACTGCCCCATCGAGGGCAGAGAAAGACCCTCCCACCAGGCCCAGCTTCCCTGAGCCCCAGGTCTCCAGCCCTGGCTGTGCATCCCTTAAAGCAGTGGTTCTCTAATGGGGTCCCCACCCGGGGACAGGAAGGCAGATTCTCAGCACCACTCAAACCAACTGAATCCGACTCTGGGGTGAGGTCCAGCCGTTTGTATTTTCACAAGGCCTGCGGGGGATTCTGACTGTGCAGAAGCTTGAGAGGCACTGACTCAGTAATGATCTTTCGTGCCCTGCTTTCTTGGGATGGCTTTGTGACCCTGGGAAGTCCCTTATCATCTGTGGGCCTCAGTTTCATCTCTGTCTGTGGTGTGGAGATTTAACCATATGCTCCAAGGGTCACAGCCAGAGGGTGATCTGGGTGTACAAGGTTCCTGGAGTCTACTAGGAATGGGCTGGCAGACGTGAAGGGTTGCATCTTGTCTTGACCTTCCCCCGGGTCTCACAAGAAACCTGTTTTTATTGGTTCACAGCTTCAGAGTGTCAGATTTCGTCCACCAATCCTTCGTCCACCAATCCGTCCGCCATTCCGTCCACCGTTCCGCCCACCGGTCCGGCCACCGATCCGGCCACCATTCAGGCCACCTTTCCGTCCACCCATAGGACCATTTCCTGGTAGACGGTGAACAATAGGCAGATAACTCCCTGATAAGCCCAGGGAAGACCTCTTGGGATCTCATTTGGCCTGAGTCAGCATCCAAAAAATAAAATCTTGTGGAAACAACTTCCTCCAGCTTTCAATTTCAACTGTCTCCCCTCTTCCAAATTACCATGACCGTTAGGAGTGTCTTTGTATGTGTGTGTCTGTGATCACTCCTGTGAACACAGAGAAGCGTGAGGCCCCTGTTCCTTCCAGGAGGGCACGGGGAGAGGCAGCAGCCCCAGGAGCTCCAGGACAGCGTCCCCACCCCCGGATCCCTCCCGAGCCCTTCACCTGCCCCTGCCCTCCTCCTCCAACACCCAGTAGGACGTACGGAGACCTGCTGTGTGTGCAGTGCTGGTGGGAACGCTGCTCCTGCTCACGTGGAGCTGACACTCCACGAGGGGCCAGGCTTCTCACCTTGTTAAACACTCACAGAGTCACAGTTCGGTCTCAGGGTTGAGCATGCGAGTACAATGCCCAAAATGTTCCTCTTGCCCTGGACAATCTTAATTCTGGAATAGCCTGCCCCTCCTGGCTTTTCCTGTGGTTTTGAGACACACTACCATTTCTTCAGCTGGGTCCCAGATTGAAGCAGTGGGCTTGTGTTTAGGGATCACATGACACAAAAATTTGCGCCATTAAATACAAGCATCCTGCTCTTTGGGGTGAAGAGTTCTGCATGAGGGTGAGAGACACACAGAGAGTGACACACAGGTCACATCACTGTTTGCCTGGGTGTTTCAGACACTGTCCACGCCCCACCCACTCCTTATCCTCTAGCCAGTCTTTGCTCTGGGGCAGACTGGAAGCACTGGTTTTGGGCTGGAGGGCTGTTTGATCCAGGAAGCAACTTCATTCAACCATTGCAGAGACTTGGTGGAAAAACACCTCCTCTTCCTCAAGCCTTGGGTGGCCCGTTTTCAGACATGTCACACCGCTCCCTGATGTCCACAGCTGGGTTGAGCCCCTGTCTCCCATTTTTGTAACCTCTTCATTGAAACACATCCTGTTTGACTCAGGTCCTGCCCTGTCTCCCCTTTCTACACTCCTGCTGGTGCTTTCTGGAATCATCTCCCAAATAAAACACTGAATTAGCCAAAAAGTAATATCTTACCCGAAATCCTGAACAACTTTTTGGCCAACACAATACTTCCACGAAACGCTTGTCTCAGGTCTGCCTCGGAGCCGACCTGAACCAAGACACAGGTTCCCTTCTCTGAGAGGGCCAGAGGGTAGGAACTCACGGAGCATTTACTCTGCTACCTGTCAGGCTTGGCTCCTCTTGGTGAGCAGGTGGGGCTGATTTCAGGCAGGTTAGAGGAACCTCATGCTTCTCACTCTACATTGCTCTACTTCATCCAGCATTCGGGGATGAATGCCACAGGGAGACGCGGGGCTGTGTTGTGTCTGTGCCTGAGGATTCAGGCTTTCCAGAGCTACAGGTTAAATGGTCAGGATTTCTTTTCTTGAGCTAGTTGTTAAACTCTGGGTAGCTTGAAGTTGGTGGCTGTTCCTGCTGACAGGTTGATGCCTCCCAAGCTCCGGGCCACCCCACTCCTGCCTGTGCCGCTGAGGCAGTGAAGACTGCAGGGAAGACAAGTGGTACTAGAACACACGGCTGGAGTCCGCTGTTGCCAACGAAACTGAGCAGCAGCCTGCGACAGGAGCAGTCCTTCCCCGCTGTCTTTATGGCTGAGTTTGGTGACTGCTCCTCTTCCCGACCTCACTCCATTCTATGATGCCATCATTGCTCTGAGAAGTTTCCTTGAGCCAACATGCATTTCCTTTTAGGCATGTGAAGATAAATTTCACCCTGGTGGCTCAGCTCTGTAGGTCAGATGCTAGGAGCTATGATGGGTGTCTCTGCTTTCTGTTCACAGGGCCAGTCATGATGCTGATTCGGCTGAATGCCTTTCAATAACCTCTAGGGGAGAACTGCTTTCAAGCTCGTTCAGGTTGATGGCAGAATTTGGTCCTTTGTGCTTGTAGGATCGAGATAGTGACTCTCTTGCGTGCTGCTGGCTGGGGTTGGTCTCAGTTCCTAGAGGCTGTAACCAGGCCTTTGCTCATCTCCATCTTCAAAGGCAGCAATGGCCAGTGGAGGCCTTCCCTTTTCTCCTAATCTCTCTGACTTCTGAGAGCTTGAATTTCCTAATAATTTTTGATTCAAGGGACATGTATTTTCATCTTACAAGTTATGTAGCTGGCCCTGGCCAGTGGTGTCTCCACACTTCCCACATCACTTAAAGGAGACCCTGGAAGTCATTCTCAGAGCAACTGATTTCACTCCATCCTTGTGGGGAAAACATCCAGATGTCTTTTTGAAGCCTTGAGAACACAACAAGAAATATAGTTAAAAATAACCAGAGTACCCGGGCTGATTAGCTGAGGTCAGTGAGTCCTGCATGAGCAGTGGGAAAGTGAAAGGTGAGGACTCAGGAATATCGGGTCACCACAAGTTAGAACGCTGCTTGCGAACGCACTGATGGGTTCTCTGATGTTCCTGCGGGGATCTTTGCTTCCAGTCATCTGGAGCCCTTTGTACAGAAAATAACATAGAAGTTCCAAAGAAAATCATTCGCTGGGGACGTGACTGGGAACATGGGAAACTTATGTTATCTAAAAAACCCAGACACTTTCTGCATACCAAGAGCTCAATAAAAGCGATATCGAATTTGTCAGCGGGATTCTTGATCCTCGAGATCTTGAGTCTCCCAGTCCCATCTTTAAAACTGTAATTCTGTCTGTAGTTTCTTTTTTCCAAACTGTATGTTGACCCACTTTTGATCCCTACCCGCTGTGCTGGCCACAGCACATACTTACCCAGCTTTCATGTGCTGTCTTCACCCATAGTCTTGAGCACCAGAGGACAGGGGACAGCTCAGGAAGGGAAGAAAGAGAGTGGGAGTTGGCACAGCACAGAAAGGGACCCCCAGAGCAGCCTGTCAATGCTCATTGTGCTGCAAGTCAAAAAGCTGAATCTCCAGGCCGCTTGAAGCAGTGGGCTGCAGGAGCGATGCAGGGCTGACCAGGGTGGTGATGGGGGCCAGGCAGAGGCGGCCTGGGGGGTCATCTGAGACAGAAGTAGGAGGCCTCATATCGGACCGGGAAAAGTTTACTCAAGAGCCGGAGCCGAGTGCTGCCATCAGCACCGGCCTAGACCTCCCTCCCGAGGCCACACCGCCACCCCACCCAGGGCCTCCATTTCCTCCCTGGTCTGATGGTGGTAAGCCCTGCCCTGCCTCCTGACATGAGTGCTGTGAGGATTTCCCTGGTGGTCCAGTGGTTAATAATGTGCTTGCCAATGCAGGGGACACTGGTTCGATTTCTGGTCCGGGAAGATTCCACGTGCCGCAGGGCAGCGAAGTCCGTGTACCACAACCACTGAGCCGCCTGCCCTAAAGCCTGTGGTCTGCCACAGGAAAAGCCGCTGAGATCCGAAGCCTGCACACCGCAACTAGAGAGTGGCCCCCACTCGCCACAACTAGAGAAAGCCCGTGCTCAGCAATGAAGACCCGAAAAAAAATTAAAAAAACTCTTAGGTAGCCAGCGCTGCTGCTGTTTAGTCGCTATGTCATGTCCGACTCTTTCAGGACCCCATGGACTGTAGTCCCCTAGGTTCCTCTGTCCATGGGATTCTCCAGGTAGGGATACTGGAGTTGGTTGCCACTTCCTCCTCCAGGGGATCTTCCTGACCCAGGGATCAAACCCGAATCTTCTGCTTGTCAGGTGGATTCTTTACTACTGAGCCACCTGGAAAGCCCGTATATCACACACAGCAGTATTATATATTTTACAAAAGAGTGCTGTCAGCTTAGAGGAGGTGGATTCACAGGAGCCCTTTGTATCCTGAAGGACCACACACAGAGGTCCCTTTCTTGGACTCAGGTCTCCAGGTTCCATAGATGACATGGCTGTGGGAGACTAGTTGGAGGGCAGGACACAAGGGGCCCCACTCTCCCCTCACAGAGTTTTCATCATGACCATCCCAGAGATTCATGTTCGGGTTATTGCACTGGATGGACCGCAGGCACCTCACTCACTGGAAGGAAACTGGCGCCACTGGAGGAAAACTCACTTCAATGAGCTCACCCATGGGCAAACAGGTGGCCATGGTGGCAAGGAGCCGTGGAGGGAGCCCCCAGCTTCAGCAGCTTCAGGGGCAGTCGGGGGGACCTGCTCTGTGCCCACTGCAGAGCTTGGGTTTCACACCAGCACAGCATGGCTTTCACAAAACACAGTTCTAGCCCACCCCGTCCCTGCCACTCATCAGTCCTCCCAGTCTCCATCCCCATCCAACCCACAATCCCTCCTGCCCAGCTCCTCCCTTGTGTGTTGTTTTAATTTTTATTTTTTTTTAATTTTTAATTTTTTTATTTTTTAAATTTTAATATCTTTAATTCTTACATGCGTTCCCAAACATGAACCCCCCTCCCACCTCCCTCCCCATAACATCTCTCTGGGTCATCCCCATGCACCAGCCCCAAGCATGCTGCATCCTGCATCAGACATAGACTGGTGATTCAATTCTTACATGATAGTATACATGTTAGAATGTCATTCTCCCAAATCATCCCACCCTCTCCCTCTCCCTCTGAGTCCAAAAGTCCGTTATACACATCTGTGTCTCTTTCCCTGTCTTGCATACAGGGTCGTCATTGCCATCTTCCTAAATTCCATATATATGTGTTAGTATACTGTATTGGTGTTTTTCTTTCTGGCTTACTTCACTCTGTATAATCGGCTCCAGTTTTATCCATCTCATCAGAACTGATTCAAATGAATTCTTTTTTACGGCTGAGTAATACTCCATTGTGTATATGTACCACAGCTTTCTTATCCATTCATCTGCTGATGGACATCTAGGTTGTTTCCATGTCCTGGCTATTATAAACAGTGCTTCGATGAACATTGGGGTACATGTGTCTCTTTCAATTCTGGTTTCCTCGGTGTGTATGCCCAGCAGTGGGATTGCTGGGTCATAAGGTAGTTCTATTTGCAATTTTTTAAGGAATCTCCACACTGTTCTCCATAGTGGCTGTACTAGTTTGCATTCCCACCAACAGTGTAGGAGGGTTCCCTTTTCTCCACACCCTCTCCAGCATTTATTGCTTGCAGATTTTTGGATCGCAGCCATTCTGACTGGTGTGAAGTGGTACCTCATTGTGGTTTTGATTTGCATTTCTCTAATAATGAGTGATGTTGAGCATCTTTTCATGTGTTTGTTAGCCATCTGTATGTCTTCTTTCGAGAAATGTCTATTTAGTTCTTTGGCCCATTTTTTGATTGGGTCATTTATTTTTCTGGAATTGAGCTGCATAAGTTGCTTGTATATTTTTGAGATTAGTTGTTTGTCAGTTGCTTCATTTGCTATTATTTTCTCCCATTCAGAAGGCTGTCTTTTCACCTTGCTTATATTTTCCTTTGTTGTGCAGAAGCTTTTAATTTTAATTAGATCCCATTTGTTTATTTTTGCTTTTATTTCCAGCATTCTGGGAGGTGGATCATAGAGGATCCTGCTGTGATTTATGTCTGAGAGTGTTTTGCCTATGTTCTCCTCTAGGAGTTTTATAGTTTCTGATCTTACATTTAGATCTTTAATCCATTTTGAGTTTATTTTTGTGTGCGGTGTTAGAAAGTGATCTAGTTGCATTCTTTTACAAGTGGTTGACCAGTTTTCCTAGCACCACTTGTTAAAGAGATTGTCTTTACTCCATTGTATATTCTTGCCTCCTTTGTCAAAGATAAGGTGTCCATATGTGTGTGGATTTATCTCTGGGCTTTCTGTTTTGTTCCATTGATCTATATGTCTGTCTTTGTGCCAGTACCATACTGTCTTGATGACTGTGGCTTTGTAGTAGAGCCTGAAGTCAGGCAAGTTGATTCCTCCAGTTCCATTCTTCTTTCTCAAGATTGCTTTGGCTATTCGAGGTTTTTTGTATTTCCATACAAATCTTGAAATTATTTGTTCTAGTTCTGTGAAAAATGTGGCTGGTAGCTTGATAGGGATTGCATTGAATTTGTAAATTGCTTTGGGTAGTATACTCATTTTCACTATATTGATTCTTCCGATCCATGAACATGGTATATTTCTCCATCTATTAGTGTCCTCTTTGATTTCTTTCATCAGTGTTTTATAGTTTTCTATATATAGGTCTTTAGTTTCTTTAGGTAGATATATTCCTAAGTATTTTATTCTTTTTGTTGCAATGGTGAATGGAATTGATTCCTTAATTTCTTTTTCTACTTTCTCATTATTCGTGTATAGGAATGCAAGGGATTTCTGTGTGTTGATTTTATATCCTGCAACTTTACTATATTCGTTGATTAGCTCTAGTAATTTTCTGGTGGAGTCTTTAGGGTTTTCTATGTAGAGGATCATGTCATCTGCAAACAGTGAGAGTTTTACTTCTTTTCCAATTTGGATTCCTTTTATTTCTTTTTCTGCTTTGATTGCTGTGGCCAAAACTTCCAGAACTATGTTGAATAGTAGCGGTGAAAGTGGACACCCTTGTCTTGTTCCTGACTTTAGGGGAAATGCTTTCAATTTTTCACCATTGAGGATAATGTTTGCTGTGGGTTTGTCATAGATAGCTTTTATTATGTTGAGGTATGTTCCTTCTATTCCTGCTTTCTGGAGAGTTTTTATCATAAATGGATGTTGAATTTTGTCAAAGGCCTTCTCTGCATCTATTGAGATAATCATATGGTTTTTATTTTTCAATTTGTTAATGTGGTGAATTACATTGATTGATTTGCGGATATTGAAGAATCCTTGCATCCCTGGGATAAAGCCCACTTGGTCATGGTGTATGATCTTTTTAATGTGTTGTTGGATTCTGATTGCTAGAATTTTGTTGAGGATTTGTGCATCTATGTTCATCAGTGATATTGGCCTGTTGTGTGTTGTTTTTAATCAAGGTCAGTATCTGAAAAGAGTTTCCCCCTCGGGAGGCAGTTTGCTGTTGGAGACATGAACAGTGGTTCTTTGCTTGTGGTGAGCAGTCTGAAAAGCGCTTTTAAAATCTCCAAATTACTTTGTTCTGTTTCTTCTTTTTCTTTCCTTTTAAAAAATTTGACTGTTTATTTATTTTGACTGTGCCAGGTCTCTCACTACTTTGCAGTGAAGGGCTACAGCTTTGTCCAGTTGCACCGAACAGGGGCTGAACTCTGGTTGTGGTATGCAGACTCCTCAGTGCGGTGGCTTCTCTTGTCGCAGAGCATGGGCTCTAGGCATGCAGGCTTCACTAGTTGCAGCACGTGGGCTCAGTAGCTGTGGGTTGTGACTCTAGAGCACAGGATCAGGAGTTGGGGCCCACAGGCTTAGTTGTCCTACGGCATGTGGGATCTCCCTGGACCAGGGATCGAACCTGTGTCTCCTGCTTTGATGGAAGGATTCTTTACCATTGTATCACTAGGGAAGTCCTTTCTTTTTCTTTCTTTCTTTCTGGTTTAATTTTTGCTGGCTTCCAAATTGTTTTTTGGAAATCAGAAAAGCAAGTGCCGCCCGGATCTATTGAGGTTGAACCGGGGATCAGGAGAGAGGTGGATTCATGAGAAATAGAATCAGAGGAGATTACATTCTGATTTCCAGTCCCTCATTCTCCCCAGGAGTTGGTCCCTCTGTCTTTCCAAAGTGGATCAGTTCAGTTCAGTTGCTCAGTCGTGTCTGACTCTTTCCGAACCCATGGATCGCAGCACGCCAGACCTCCCTGTCCATCACCAACTCCTGGAGTTTACTCAAACTCATGTCCATCGAGTCGGTGATGCCATCCAGCCATCGCATCCTCTGTCGTTCCCTTCTCCTCCTGCCCCTAATCCCTCCCAGCATCGGAGTCTTTTCCAATGAGTCAACTCTTCACATGAGGTGGACAAAGTACTGGAGTTCCAAAGTGCATAGTAGATGGCAAAACCTCAGAGGAGCTGCTGGAAGAGTGTTCCTACCTCCCCAGGGCACTCATGGACAGATGAAAGACATATACTAGGAGAAGCCAGTCAGTGGGAAGGGAACACAGAGGCACACAGGGAAGAATGTGTGGGCTTCGTGAGAAGGGCCTTGTCTTCCTCCATCCTCCCAGAAGTTGATGTCTGCATGGGCTCAGCCCACTTCCTGCTTGAAGTTCGTGGTCTCCAGGAGGCTGACCCTGAGGTCCTGAGGGTTTGCAGTCTTTGTCCTGGTAGAAGAATGAAAGAGCATTTGCTTTCCTGATGCACCCAAGGCATCCAGGGTCCTGTCTGGGGAGAGAACAGTCCCTCAGTCTCTCTGCTGACAGGTCTGGCCTGGACCCCCAGCTGCCCTGTCTACACCCATGTCCCCAGTAAAAACCCACTCACAAAAATGGTACCCATGCCCCACAGTCGGTTCACTGCCTGGGGCTGGCCCTGAGCCTGGTTCTCTTCTGCAAAGCTCAGGCGCCTTCCTGCTCAGCCCCCACCCGGGCCGAGGTCACCTTGTCACACAGTCCCAGATCCTGTGGAGAGGAGCTGGTAGGATGTTTACTGTGCTTGGTGGTGGTGAGATTTGGAGCCCAAGCTTGGCTCAGCTGAGGCCCTTGGAGTCACTGGGCTCAAGGCTGACTCTGAGCAGTCACCCCGATGCCCTGCAAGTACTCTGGCTACAGTGTGGGTGGTGCAGCCTCTGTTGGTTTTATGTCCCCCCCTCCAGTACCTGGGGGTGGGATGGTGCTGCCCTCCTGCAAGCTGATCTGCTTCATCAAACCCCGTGCCTGGGAAGCCCAGGCTAGCTGAGGAGTTTCCAGGAGGACTTAGCCTCCCCATCTCCTCGCTTCACCTGAAGTGGTCAGTGGGAAGAAGGAAGTAGACGCTAGCAGAGAGAGGGTCCTGATGCTCAACCTTCCTTCCCTGTTTCCTGCAGAGGGCAGGAGGGATGGCCAAATTGCCCTCCACTGGTCCCTGAGAGGTGGATAGCATGCTGGGTCAGTGGAGGGATTGGGTCCCCCACTAGGTCTGCCATTTCCTAGTGAGGGGGGAGGTGTCCTTGATTGAAAGATTTGCCCGTGGGTCTCATTTTCCATGACAACTGATCTATACAGAGAGCTGGTGTGTGTTCCCAGAGATCTGGGGCCCTGTTTAGAACTGGGTTTCCATTCCGATTGCTGCAGATCCTCAGGGACCAAAAGGGTGGCTGGGAGGAGAAAGGAAGGGGTGATGCAGGATCAAGGCTCCTACCTGAGTTTGTTGGGGGTGAAAAGTGTATGTGGATTTCCCAAAGACCGGATGTGGAGTTGGGGGGAACCTGGCTGGGGACAAGGGCGTGGTGTCTTTCCTGAGAAGAGCTCTGTTCTGACAGGCTGTGAAGACTAAAGCAAGATCCTGGAGGCATGGAAGGCTCACACTTGGCATCATAGGAGGCACAGCCTGAACCTGGCAGAGGACACGACACCGCATCCAGAGAGGATGGACTTCAGTCTGAAGTCTGAGCAAAGGCAAAGGCTCAGAGGCAGGAAAGCATAGGGTGGGTGTCAGGGTTATCAGCCACCCAGTAACCACGTGTATTGCTAGTTAGTTTCTATTGTAATCATCTCCCTTTCCTCCTTTGATTTGAGAGAAGGATACAGCTTGACCAAGGTGCCTCTGGGGCAATATCTGGGCTGTGTAACTAGGTTTCACAAAGCCCAGCTTTCTTTCCTTCTCCAAGACTGAGTGGGCAACTAAACTGTGTATCCAGGCTGCCTCCTTCCAAGGCAGTCTGGCCAAGCCCCCAAGGGTCCCCCAGGGCAACTGAGTCCACGAGCCACTCCGGGCCTCAGGGGCACATGGTCCTTCCCTGCAGGTGATGGATTCGAACGGGCTTCATGGTCTCAGGACTCCTCTGTCCCTTGGGCACATTCTTTTTCCCAGCTGTTCTTTCTTGTCCTCCCAGTGGGCCCCGCTCCCCCATCCCCACCAGTGTTCAACCAGAGCACTGAGCAGGGAGTCACTGAGGTCAAATCAGAAGGGATGTCCTGAAATCTCTGTGAGCCAAGAGAAGTTTCCTTGTGTGGTTGCAGGTCAGGGAAGGCTTCTCAAGTTGGAAGACGGGTCAAACAGAGGTATCAGGTGCAAAGATGGTAGGAGGGCAGGAGGCTTGAGGTGGCTTGTGGTTGGGGTGGATGGGGCACCGTGACACCTGAGAACCTCAGGGCGGGGGTGTGGACAATGATGAGGATCAATATCCAGACCATGGTGCCCCTGCCTCAAGGAAGCTGGTCAGTGGCCACATGAGTGGCTGGCAAGAGCCCTAGATGACGGGGTGGAGGGTGGACAGTAGTTAGGGAAGAGCCTGGAACACAAAGAAGTTAAACTGTGGGCCTTGAGCTTCACTGACATGAAAGGAGACAGGGGGAGGAGCTGGGCAGGAGTGAAGGGAGGTCAGAGGGGATGTAGACACTATGTACTCCTTCCCTCTTGGAGGGCACAACCCACCTGAGCAAGCCTTACTGTGACACTTCCCATGTGCCCCAGAGAGGCCAAGGTATTAAGAGAGATGGAGAAACCATTTCTTCACCTTGCACAGGGGCCTCCCTGCCCACTGCCCAGAAAACCCATGAGGCAACAGCAAGGACTGTGGCAAGACCTGCTCACACCCTGGGAGGAGGGTAGGGATGGGGAAGGTTCCTGGTTGAACCTTTGCATCAGGCCCAGGTTGAGCATATAAGAAGCATCCCTCAGGCGGGAGGAGGCTGACCGGGGACCATGGAGACCCAGATGGCCAGCCCCTCGCTGGGACGGTGTTCGCTGTGGCTCCTGCTGCTGGGACTATTGCTGCCCTCGGCCAGCGCCCAGACCCTCAGCTACAGGGAGGCCGTGCTTCGTGCTGTGGGTCAGCTCAATGAGAAGTCCTCAGAAGTTAATCTCTACCGCCTCCTGGAGCTAGACCCGCCTCCCAAGGATGTGAGTTGGGGAGGGGGCTGGGGACGGGCCCTTCTCCCGCCTGCCTTGGCCACACTGTTGCCCCCTCGCTCAGGCTGGTCCTCCTGTCAGGAAGGCACTTTTCCCTCTAGGTGGGCTCCCATCTCTTCCAGGAAACCTTCCCAGACCTGGGGCCCCTCCCAGCACCAGGCTTCCTGCCTTAGCCTCTCTGCTGTGGGATCAGGTGCCCTGCACACCTGGCTCAGGCTCTCTGGACTTCTGGGAGCTCCAGGGATGGAGGGGTCACAGGCTCTGTGAGGTGACTTCCCTGCTAATGTCCCCCTGCACCTCAGTGTCTCCCTGCCAGGAGGGCCTCTGTCAGCCTGGAGGCTCCAGTGAAAGGAGCTCTCCCTGCAGGCGGCCCTGACCTCCCTGGGCCCCTCTGAGGGGAGGCGCTGCCAGCAGCGCTGCTGTGAGGGCCACTCCTGCTCTCTGTGTGCCCGTGAGGCTGGGCAAGGGCTCTGTGCCCTGCCCTGTGCTCCCAGCACCAAGCCCAGAGCCGGACACACAGAGGGCTGGAGAGGCTGCTGTCCGGGTCCGGGGCAGAGACACAGGTCAGAGAAGGAAACATGAGCCTGAGGTCAGTCTCCCCACTTTGATCTTTGACCAGGCGGAGGACCAGGGAGCTCGAAAGCCTGTGAGCTTCAGGGTGAAGGAGACTGTGTGCCCCAGGACGAGCCAGCAGCCCCCGGAGCAGTGTGACTTCAAGGAGAATGGGGTGAGCCTGAGGGCGGGGAGTGAGGGCTGGGATCAATGCTTCTCAGCGAGCTGAACAGGGAAGTTCGGGAAGGTTTCCAGCATCTATGGGGTAAGGTGAGCCTGGGAGGTTACGGCCCGGGGGGTTCCAGTTTGACCTTGAGCTCCCCTTGCAGCTGGTGAAACAGTGTGTGGGGACAGTCAGCCTGGACACGTCCAATGATGAGTTTGACCTAAACTGTAATGAGGTGAGTGGCCCCTTCTGGTTTTGGAGGATCTAGTGGGTAGAGTGTGGAGCATGCTTTGGACCGATGACCCACTGCCCCATCCATGGTAGAGAAAAGCCCTCCTACCTGCACCCCTCTCTCCCCTAGGTCCCAGGTCTCCAGCCCTGGCTCTACATCCCTTAGAGTAGTGGTTCTCTGATGCAGTCCCCACCCGGGAACTGACATGAGACAGACTGTCGTGTCTGAGAGCTCCTGAATCAGACTCTGGGATGGGGTCCAGCCATTCGTATTTTCACAAGGCCTGCAGGGGATTCTGACTGGGTTGAAGTAGAGAGGAATAAACTCAGTAATGATCTCTAATCCCCTGCTCTAATCTGGCTTTGCTAGGATGGGCTTGTGACCCTTGGAAGCCCTATGTTGGCTGTGGACCTGTTTCTCCCTAGGTGTCTGTATATAGGGATTCAATCATACGCTTCAAAGATAACAGCCAGAGGGTGAACAGGGTCCAACACTCGTGGTTCCCAGTTAGAGGGCTGTTCAGGTGTGAAGTGAGGGATCTTGTCCTGACCCTTGCACAATCCCACAACAAATCTGTTTTGTCATGGCTTACAGCTTCAGAGTGTGAGGAGACTTCGCCCCCGGCGCCCACGTTTGCCAAGGCCAAGGCCAAGGCCAAGGCCAAGGCCAAGGCCAAGGTCATTGCCATTACCACGGCCACAGCCAAGGCGAATTCCAAGGCCAATACTATTACCTTGGCGACCTCCAAGGCCAATTCCAAGGCCACAGCCACAGCCAATTCCAAGGTGGTTGTGATAATCATTGGGAAGGCCAACATCAAGGTTAGCACTGCGGCCAAGACCAGCGCCGAGCCCACATCCATTCCTGCTGACATCTCCCATTCCAAGGTTTCCTGGAAAACAGCGAAGGATTGGGTGACATCACAACCATTAAAGAATTTTGATGAATCCTGAGTCCACAGAAGGGTCCTAAGGGTTTGACTTGTTTGCCTAGACTTCTGGACGGTGAAAAATAAATTCTGGTGAAGACAACTTTCCCCCACCTTCAATTTCAATTTTCTCACCTCTTAACACTTACTGAGACCAAGTCCTTAAGTCTGAGAGGCCTCCTTTGAGTGTGTGTGTGTGTGTGCCTGTGCATGGGTGTGTATCTATGCACATGTATGTCTCTGTGTGTGTGTGAGATCACTCCTGTGAACACAGAGAAGCGTGAGGCCCCTGTTCCTTCCAGGAGGGCACGGGGGAGGCAGCAGCCTCAGGAGCTCCAGGACAGTGTCTACACTCTCAGGTCCCCCCCGAGCCCTTCACCCACCCCTGCCCTCCTCCTCCAACACCCAGTGGGATGTACGGAGACCTGCTGTGTGTGCAGTGCTGGTGGGAATGCTGCTCCAGCTCTCATGGAGCTGACAGTCCACGAGGGGCCAGGCTTCTCACCTTGTTAAACACTCACAGAGTCACAGTTCAGTCTCAGGGCTAAGCTGGAAAGTTCAATGTCCAGAATGTCCCACCTGCCCTTGACAAATTTAACTCTGGAAAAGCCCACTCCTTTTGCCTTTTCCTGTGGCATCGAGACACATCTCTGTTTCCTTACCTGGTCCCAGATTTCAGTGGTGGGTTTGTGCTTAAGGATCACTTGGTATAAAAATTTGCACCATTAAATAGAAGCATCCTGCTCATTGGGGTGAAGAGCTCTGCATGAGGGTGAGAGACTCAGAATGACACACAGGTCACATGTGTTTGCCCCGGTGTTTCAGACACTGTTCCTGTCCTGCCCACTCCCCCTTCTCTAGCTGACCTTTGTTCTGGGGCAGACTGGAAGCACTGGGGAGTCTGAATCCAGGGAGCAGCTTCAACTAACCATTGAGAGGACTTGATAGAAAAACACCCCCTCTTCCTTGGTCCTTGGAGTAGCCCACTCCCGGACATATCACACCTCTGTCTGAGGTTCCGTGCACTTCATTGAACGTACTCTTCTGACTCAGGTCCTGCCCTGTCTCCCGTCTCTACATCCCTGCTGGATCTTTCTGGAATTGCCTCCCAAATAAACTACTTCCACTAATACTTGTCTTAGGTCTGTTTCCAGGTCAAGACACAGATTCCTTTGTCTCAGAGGTACAGAGGGCAGGATCTCACAGAGGGTGTGCTTTGTTACCTGTCAGGTTTGTCTCCTCTAGGTGAGTAGGCGGGGCTGATATCAGGAAAGTTCATGCGTCTCACTCGACATCACTTCTCACTGTGGGAGGAAACCCTAAAGGGAAACGCAGGGCTCTGTTGTGTCTGTGCCGGTGATACAGGCTTGCCCGAGCCAACTGTAAAATGGTCAGGATTTTTTTTAGCTGCTTGTTAAGCTCCTGGTAGCTTTGAAACGGCGGATGTTCCTGCCAGTGTGTTGATGCCTCCCAAGCTCCGTGCCACCCGGTCCTGTCCGTGCTGCTGAGGCAATGAGAACTGCAGGGAAGAGAGTTGGTACCAGAACACACAACTTGGAGTCCGCCGTTGTTGATGAAACTGAGTAGCAATGTCTTTATTTTCCAAAGCGCACACTAGATGTCAAAACCTGGGAAGAGCCACTGGAAGGGCTGTTTGTTTGTTTCTTTCCTTTTATTTATTAATTTTTATTGGAGCCTAATTACTTTACAATATTGTGGTGGTTTTTGCCACACATCCACATGAATCAGCCATGGGTATACAGGTGTTCCCCATGCTGAACCTCCCTCCCACCTCGCTCCCCATCCCATCCCTCAGGGTCATCCCAGTGCACCAGCCCCGAGCACCCTTTCTCATGCATCGAACCTGGACTGGTGGTCTCTTTCACATATGATAATACACATATTTCAATGCTATTCTCTCAAATCAACCCACCCTCTCCCTCTCCCACAGAGTCCAAAAGTCTGTTCTTTACATCTGTGTCTCTGATTTCACTGTGTCTTATATAGGGTCATCATTACCATCTTTCTAAATTCCATACATATACCTTAATATGCTGTATTGGTGTTTTTCTTTCTGACTTCCTTCATTCTGTATAATAGGCTCCAGTTTCATCCACCTCATTAGAACTGATTCAAATGCATTCTTTTTAATAGCTGAGTGATATTCCTTTGTGCATATGTACCACAGCTTTCTTATCCATCCGTCTGCCGATGGACATCTAGGTTGCTTCCATGTCCTGGCTATTGTAAACAGTGCTGCGATGAACATTGGAGTATACGTGTCTCTTTCAATTCTGGTTTCCTCGGTGTATATGCCCAGCAGTGGGACTGCTGGGTTATGTGGCAGTTCTGTTTCCAGTTTTTTAAGGACTCTCCACATCATTCTCCATAGTGGCTGTCCTAGTTTGCATTCCCACCAGCAGTGTAAGAGGGTTTCTTTTTCTCCGCACCCTCTCCAGCATTTACTGTTTGTAGACTTTTTGATAGCAGCCATTCTGACTGGTGTGAGATGGTACCTCACTGTGATTTTGATTTGCATTTCTCTGATAATGAGTGATATTGAGCATTTTTTTCATGTGTTTTTTAGTCATCTGTATGTCTTTTCTGGAGAAATATCTGTTTAGTTCTTTGGCCCAGTTTTTGCTTGGGTCACATATTTTTCTGGAATTGAGCTGCAGGAGTTGCTTGCATATTTTTGAGATTAATTCTTTGTCAGTTGCTCCATTTGCTATTATTTTATCCCATTCTGAAGGCTGTCTTTTCACCTTGCTTATAGTTTCCTTCGTTGTGCAAAAGCATTTAAGTTTAACTAGGTCCCATTTGTTTATTTTTGCTTTTATTTCCATTACTCTGAGATGTGGGTCATAGAGGATCCTGCAATGATTTATGTCAGAGAGTGTTTTGCCTATGTTTCCCTCTAGGAGTTTTATAGTTTCTGGTCTTACATTTATATCTTTAATCCATTTTGAGTTTATTTTTGTTTATGGTGTTAGAAAGTGTTCTAGTTTCGTTCTTTTACATGTGGTTGACCAGTTTTCCCAGCACCACTTGTTAAAGAGATTGTCTTTTGCCCATTGTATATTCTTGCCTCTTTTGTCAAAGATAAGGTATCCATAGGTGCGTGGATTTATCTCTGGGCTTTCTATTCTGTTCCATTGATCTATGTTTCTGTCTTTGTGCCAGTACTATACTGTTTGATGATTGTAGCTTTGTCGTATAGCCTGAAGTCAGGCCGGTTGATTCCTCCAGTTCCATTCTTCTTTCTCAAGATTGCTTTGGCTATTCAAGGTTTTTTGTATTTCCATACAAATTGTGAAATTATTTGTTCTAGTTCTCTGAAAAGTACCGCTGGTATCTTGATAGGGATTCCATTGAACCTATAGATTGCTTCGGGTAGTATACTAATCTTCACTATATTGATTCTTCTGATCCATGAACATGGTATATTTCTCCACCTATTAGTGTCATCTTTGATTTTTTTCACCAGTGTTTTATAGTTTTCTATATACAGATCTTTTGTTCCTGGAAGGGCTGTTTCTACCTTCCCAGGGCACCCATGGACAGATGGAAGACCTCCACTAGGGCATGCCAGTCATTTGGGAGGGAACACAGAGGCACCCAGGAAAGGAGTAGGAGTGTGTGGGCTTCATGTGAAGGGCCCTGTCTTTCTCCATCCTCACAGAAGTTGATGTCTGCATGGGCTCAGCTCACTTCCTGCTTGAAGGTCGTGGACTCCAGGAGGCTGACCCTGAGGTCCTGAGGGTTTGCAGTCTTTGTGCTGGTAGAAGAATGAAAGAGGATTTGCTTTCCTGATGTACCCAAGGCACCCATGGTCCTGTTTGGGGAGAGAACAGCCCCTCAGTCTCTCTGCTGACAGGTCTGGCCTGGGCCCCCAGCTGCCTTGTCTACACCCATGTCCCCAGTAAAAACCCACTCACAAAAGTGGTACCCATGCCCCATGGTCTTCACTGCCTGGGGCTGGCCCTGAGCCTGGTTCTCTTCTGCAAAGCTCAGGCACCTTCCCGCTCAGCCCTCACCCGGGCCGAGGTCACCTTGTCACACAGTCCCAGATCCTGTGGAGAGGAGCTGGTAGGATGTTTGCTGTGCTTGGTGATGGTGAGATTTGGAGCCTGAGCTTAGCTCAACTGAGGCCCTTGGGATCACTGGGCTCAAGGCTGACTCTGAGCAGTCACCCCGATGCCCTGCAAGTACTCTGGCTACAGTGTGGATGGTGCAGCCTCTGTTGGTTTTATGTCCCCCCCTCCAGTACCTGGGGGTGGGATGGTGCTGCCCTCCTGCAAGCTGACCTGCTTCATCAAACCCCGTGCCTGGGAAGCCCAGGCTAGCTGAGGAGTTTCCAGGAGGACTTAGCCTCCCCATCTCCTCGCTTCACCTGAAGTGGTCAGTGGGAAGAAGGAAGTAGACGTTAGCAGAGAGAGGGTCCTGATGCTCAACCTTCCTTCCCTGTTTCCTGCAGAGGGCAGGAGGGATGGCCAAATTGCCCATCACTGGTCCCTGAGAGGTGGATAGCATGCCGGGTCAGTGGAAGGATTGGGTTCCCCACTGGGTCTGCCGTTTCCTAGTGAGGGGGGAGGTGTCCTTCATTGAAAGATATGCCTGTGGGTCTCATTTTCCTTGAAAACTGATGTACACAGAGAGCTGGTGTGTGTTCCCAGAGATCTGGGGCCCTGTTTAGAACTGGGTTTCCATTCCGATTGCCCCAGATCCTCAGGGACCAGAAGGGTGGCTGGGAGGAGAAAGGAGGGGGTGATGCAGGATCAAGGCTCCTACCTGAGTTTGTTGGGGGTGAAAAGTGTATGTGGGTTTCCCAAAGACCAGATGTGGAGTTGGGGGGAAACTGGCTAGGGACAAGGGCGTGGTGTCTTTCCTGAGAAGAGCTCTGTTCTGACAGGCTGTGAAGACTAAAGCAAGATCCTGGAGGCATGGAAGGCTCACACTTGGCATCATAGGAGGCACAGCCTGAACCTGGCAGAGGATACGACACCGCATCCAGAGAGGATGGACGAGGGGACTTCAGTCTGAAGTCTGAGCAAAGGCAAAGGCTCAGAGGCAGGAAAGCATAGGGTGGGTGTCAGGGTTATCAGCCACCCAGTAACCACGTGTATTGCTAGTTAGTTTCTATTGTAATCATCTCCCTTTCCTCCTTTGATTTGAGAGAAGGATACAGCTTGACCAAGGTGCCTCTGGGGCAATATCTGGGCTGTGTAACCAGGTTTCACAAAGCCCAGCTTTCTTTCCTTCTCCAAGACTGAGTGGGCAACTAAACTGTGTATCCAGGCTGCCACCTTCCAAGGCAGTCTGGCCAAGCCCCCAAGGGTCCCCCAGGGCAACTGAGTCCACAAGCCACTCCGGGCCTCAGGGGCACATGGTCCTTCCCTGCAGGTGATGGATTCGAACGGGCTTCATGGTCTCAGGACTCCTCTGTCCCTTGGGCACATTCTTTTTCCCAGCTGTTCTTTCTTGTCCTCCCAGTGGGCCCCGCTCCCCCGTCCCCACCAGTGTTCAACCAGAGCACTGAGCAGGGAGTCACTGAGGTCAAATCAGAAGGGATGTCCTGAAATCTCTGTGAGCCAAGAGAAGTTTCCTTGTGTGGTTGCAGGTCAGGGAAGGCTTCTCAAGTTGGAAGATGGGTCAAACAGATGTATCAGGTGCAGAGATGGGAGGAGGGCAGGAGGCTTGAGGTGGCTTGTGGTTGGGGTGGATGGGGCACCGTGACACCTGAGAACCTCAGGGCAGGGCTGTGGACAATGATGAGGATCAATATCCAGACCATGGTGCCCCTGCCTCAAGGCAGCTGGTCGGTGGCCACATGAGTGGCTGGCAGGAGCCCTAGATGACGGGGTGGAGGGTGGACAGTAGTTAGGGAAGAGCCTGGAACACAAAGAAGTTAAACTGTGGGCCTTGAGCTTCACTGAGATGAAAGGAGGCGGGGAAGGAGCTGGGCAGGAGTGAAGGGAGGTCAGAGGGGATGTAGACACTGTGTACTCCTTCCCTCTTGGAGGGCACAACCCACCTGAGCAAGCCTTACTGTGACACTTCCCATGTGCCCCAGAGAGGCCAAGGTATTAAGAGAGATGGAGAAACCATTTTCTCACCTTGCACAGGGGCCTCCCTGCCCACTGCCCAGAAAACCCATGAGGCAACAGCAAGGACTGTGGCAAGACCTGCTCACACCCTGGGAGGAGGGTAGGGATGGGGAAGGTTCCTGGCTGAACCTTTGCATCAGGCCCAGGTTGAGCATATAAGAAGCATCCCTCAGGCGGGAGGAGGCCGGCTGGGGACCGTGGAGACCCAGATGGCCAATCTCTCGCTGGGATGGTGTTCCCTGTGGCTCCTGCTGCTGGGACTATTGCTGCCCTCGGCCAGCACCCAGGCCCTCAGCTACAGGGAGGCCGTGCTTCGTGCTGTGGGTCAGCTCAATGAGAAGTCCTCAGAAGTTAATCTCTACCGCCTCCTGGAGCTAGACCCGCCTCCCAAGGATGTGAGTTGGGGAGGGGGCTGGGACCGGGCCCTTCTCCCGCCTGCCTTGGCCACATTGTTGCCCCCTCGCTCAGGCTGGTCCTCCTGTCAGGAAGGCACTTTTCCCTCTAGGTGGGCTCCCATCTCTTCCAGGAAACCTTCCCAGACCTGGGGCCCCTCCCAGCACCAGGCTTCCTGCCTTAGCCTCTCTGCTGTGGGATCAGGTGCCCTGCACACCTGGCTCAGGCTCCCTGGACTTCTGGGAGCTCCAGGGATGGAGGGGTCACAGGCTCTGTGAGGTGACTTCCCTGCTAATGTCCCCCTGCACCTCAGTGTCTCCCTGCCAGGAGGGCCTCTGTCAGCCTGGAGGCTCCAGTGAAAGGAGCTCTCCCTGCAGGCGGCCCTGACCTCCCTGGGCCCCTCTGAGGGGAGGCGCTGCCGGCAGTGCTGCTGTGAGGGCCGCTCCTGCTCTCTGTGTGCCCATGAGGCCGGGCACGGGCTGTGCGCCCTCCCCTGTGCCTCTAGCACCAAGCCCAGGGCCGGACACACAGGGGGCTGGAGTGGCTGCCGTCCGGGTTGGGGGCAGGGAGACAGATGAGAGAAGGAAACATGAGCCTGAGGCCAGTCTCTCCACTTTGATCGTTGGCCAGGTGGAGGACTGGGGAGCTCGAAAGCCTGCAAGCTTCAGGGTGAAGGAGACTGTGTGCCCCAGGATGACCCAGCAGCCCCCGGAACAATGTGACTTCAAGGAGAATGGGGTGAGCCTGGGGGCGGGGAGTGAGGGCTGGGATCAGTGCTTCTCAGCGAGTTGAACAGGGAACTTCGGGAAGGTTTCCAGCATCTATGGGATGAGGTGAACCTGGGAGGTTATGGCCCGGGGGTTCCAGTTTGACCTTGAGCTCCCCTTGCAGCTGGTGAAACAGTGTGTGGGGACAGTCAGCCTGGACCCATCCAATGACCAGTTTGACCTAAACTGTAATGAGGTGAGTGGCCCCTTCTGGTTTTGGAGGATTCTAGGGGGTAGAGTATGGAGCATGCTTTGGACCGATGACCCGCTGCCCCATCCAGGGTGGAGAAAAGCCCTCCTACCTGCACCCCTCTCTCCCCTAGGTCCCAGGTCTCCAGCCCTGGCTCTACATCCCTTAGAGTAGTGGTTCTCTGATGCGGTCCCCACCCGAGAACTGACATGAGACAGATTGTCGTGTCTGAGAGCTCCTGAATCAGACTCTGGGGTGGGACCAGCCATTTGTGTTTTCACAAGGCCTGCAGGGAATTCTGACTAGGCTGAAGTGGAGAGGAATTGACTCAGTAATGATTTCTAATCCCCTGCTCTTATCCGGCTTTGCTAGGATGGGCTTGTGAACCTTGGAAGCCCTATGTTGGCTGTGGACCTGTTTCTCCCTAGGTGTCTGTATATAGGGATTCAGTCATATGCTTCAAAGATAACAGCCAGAGGTTGAACAGGGTCCAACACTCATGGTGTCCCTGTTAGAGGGCTGTTCAGGTGTGAAGTGAGGGATCTTGTCCTGACCCTTGCACAATCCCACAACAAATCTGTTTTGTCATGGTTTACAGCTTCAGAGTGTGAGGAGACTTCGCCCCCGGCGCCCACGTTTGCCAAGGCCAAGGCCAAGGCCAAGGCCAAGGCCAAGGTCATTGCCATTACCACGGCCACAGCCAAGGCCAATTCCAAGGCCATTGCCATTACCACGACCTTGGCCAAAGCCAATTCCAAGGCCATTGCCAATACCTCGGCCACAGCCAAGGCCAATTCCAAGGCCATTGCCATTACCTCGGCCACAGCCAAGGCCAATTCCAAGGCCATTGCCATTACCTCATCCACAGCCAAGGCCAATTCCAAGGCCATTGCCATTACCACGGCCACGGCCAAGGCGAATTCCAAGGCCATTGCCATTACCACGGCCACGGCCAAGGCCAATTCCAAGGCCATTGCCGTTACCACAGCCACAGCCAAGTCCAATTTCAAGGCCACTGTGATAATCATTGGGAAGGCCAACATCAAGGTTAGCACTGCGGCCAAGACCAGTGCCAAGCCCACATCCATTCCTGCTGACATCTCCCATTCCAAGGTTTCCTGGAAAACAGCGAAGGATTGGGTGACATCACAACCATTAAAGAATTTTGATGAATCCTGAGTCCACAGAAGGGTCCTAAGGGTTTGACTTGTTTGCCTAGACTTCTGGATGGTGAAGAATAAATTCTGGTGAAGACAACTTTCCCCCACCTTCAGTTTCAATTTTCTCACATCTTGACACTTACTGAGACCGAGTCCTTAAGTCTGAGAGGCCTCCTTTGAGTGTGTGTGTGTGTGTGCCTGTGCATGGGTGTGTATCTATGCACATGTATGTCTCTGTGTGTGTGTGAGATCACTCCTGTGAACACAGAGAAGCGTGAGGCCCCTGTTCCTTCCAGGAGGGCACGGGGGAGGCAGCAGCCTCAGGAGCTCCAGGACAGTGTCTACACTCTCAGGTCCCCCCCGAGCCCTTCACCCACCCCTGCCCTCCTCCTCCAACACCCAGTGGGATGTACGGAGACCTGCTGTGTGTGCAGTGCTGGTGGGAATGCTGCTCCAGCTCTCATGGAGCTGACAGTCCACGAGGGGCCAGGCTTCTCACCTTGTTAAACACTCACAGAGTCACAGTTCAGTCTCAGGGCTAAGCTGGAAAGTTCAATGTCCAGAATGTCCCACCTGCCCTTGACAAATTTAACTCTGGAAAAGCCCACTCCTTTTGCCTTTTCCTGTGGCATCGAGACACATCTCTGTTTCCTTACCTGGTCCCAGATTTCAGTGGTGGGTTTGTGCTTAAGGATCACTTGGTATAAAAATTTGCACCATTAAATAGAAGCATCCTGCTCATTGGGGTGAAGAGCTCTGCATGAGGGTGAGAGACTCAGAATGACACACAGGTCACATGTGTTTGCCCCGGTGTTTCAGACACTGTTCCTGTCCTGCCCACTCCCCCTTCTCTAGCTGACCTTTGTTCTGGGGCAGACTGGAAGCACTGGGGAGTCTGAATCCAGGGAGCAGCTTCAACTAACCATTGAGAGGACTTGATAGAAAAACACCCCCTCTTCCTTGGTCCTTGGAGTAGCCCACTCCCGGACATATCACACCTCTGTCTGAGGTTCCGTGCACTTCATTGAACGTACTCTTCTGACTCAGGTCCTGCCCTGTCTCCCGTCTCTACATCCCTGCTGGATCTTTCTGGAATTGCCTCCCAAATAAACTACTTCCACTAATACTTGTCTTAGGTCTGTTTCCAGGTCAAGACACAGATTCCTTTGTCTCAGAGGTACAGAGGGCAGGATCTCACAGAGGGTGTGCTTTGTTACCTGTCAGGTTTGTCTCCTCTAGGTGAGTAGGCGGGGCTGATATCAGGAAAGTTCATGCGTCTCACTCGACATCACTTCTCACTGTGGGAGGAAACCCTAAAGGGAAACGCAGGGCTCTGTTGTGTCTGTGCCGGTGATACAGGCTTGCCCGAGCCAACTGTAAAATGGTCAGGATTTTTTTTAGCTGCTTGTTAAGCTCCTGGTAGCTTTGAAACGGCGGATGTTCCTGCCAGTGTGTTGATGCCTCCCAAGCTCCGTGCCACCCGGTCCTGTCCGTGCTGCTGAGGCAATGAGAACTGCAGGGAAGAGAGTTGGTACCAGAACACACAACTTGGAGTCCGCCGTTGTTGATGAAACTGAGTAGCAATGTCTTTATTTTCCAAAGCGCACACTAGATGTCAAAACCTGGGAAGAGCCACTGGAAGGGCTGTTTGTTTGTTTCTTTCCTTTTATTTATTAATTTTTATTGGAGCCTAATTACTTTACAATATTGTGGTGGTTTTTGCCACACATCCACATGAATCAGCCATGGGTATACAGGTGTTCCCCATGCTGAACCTCCCTCCCACCTCGCTCCCCATCCCATCCCTCAGGGTCATCCCAGTGCACCAGCCCCGAGCACCCTTTCTCATGCATCGAACCTGGACTGGTGGTCTCTTTCACATATGATAATACACATATTTCAATGCTATTCTCTCAAATCAACCCACCCTCTCCCTCTCCCACAGAGTCCAAAAGTCTGTTCTTTACATCTGTGTCTCTGATTTCACTGTGTCTTATATAGGGTCATCATTACCATCTTTCTAAATTCCATACATATACCTTAATATGCTGTATTGGTGTTTTTCTTTCTGACTTCCTTCGTTCTGTATAATAGGCTCCAGTTTCATCCACCTCATTAGAACTGATTCAAATGCATTCTTTTTAATAGCTGAGTGATATTCCTTTGTGCATATGTACCACAGCTTTCTTATCCATCCGTCTGCCGATGGACATCTAGGTTGCTTCCATGTCCTGGCTATTGTAAACAGTGCTGCGATGAACATTGGAGTATACGTGTCTCTTTCAATTCTGGTTTCCTCGGTGTATATGCCCAGCAGTGGGACTGCTGGGTTATGTGGCAGTTCTGTTTCCAGTTTTTTAAGGACTCTCCACATCATTCTCCATAGTGGCTGTCCTAGTTTGCATTCCCACCAGCAGTGTAAGAGGGTTTCTTTTTCTCCGCACCCTCTCCAGCATTTACTGTTTGTAGACTTTTTGATAGCAGCCATTCTGACTGGTGTGAGATGGTACCTCACTGTGATTTTGATTTGCATTTCTCTGATAATGAGTGATATTGAGCATTTTTTTCATGTGTTTTTTAGTCATCTGTATGTCTTTTCTGGAGAAATATCTGTTTAGTTCTTTGGCCCAGTTTTTGCTTGGGTCACATATTTTTCTGGAATTGAGCTGCAGGAGTTGCTTGCATATTTTTGAGATTAATTCTTTGTCAGTTGCTCCATTTGCTATTATTTTATCCCATTCTGAAGGCTGTCTTTTCACCTTGCTTATAGTTTCCTTCGTTGTGCAAAAGCATTTAAGTTTAACTAGGTCCCATTTGTTTATTTTTGCTTTTATTTCCATTACTCTGAGATGTGGGTCATAGAGGATCCTGCAATGATTTATGTCAGAGAGTGTTTTGCCTATGTTTCCCTCTAGGAGTTTTATAGTTTCTGGTCTTACATTTATATCTTTAATCCATTTTGAGTTTATTTTTGTTTATGGTGTTAGAAAGTGTTCTAGTTTCGTTCTTTTACATGTGGTTGACCAGTTTTCCCAGCACCACTTGTTAAAGAGATTGTCTTTTGCCCATTGTATATTCTTGCCTCTTTTGTCAAAGATAAGGTATCCATAGGTGCGTGGATTTATCTCTGGGCTTTCTATTCTGTTCCATTGATCTATGTTTCTGTCTTTGTGCCAGTACTATACTGTTTGATGATTGTAGCTTTGTCGTATAGCCTGAAGTCAGGCCGGTTGATTCCTCCAGTTCCATTCTTCTTTCTCAAGATTGCTTTGGCTATTCAAGGTTTTTTGTATTTCCATACAAATTGTGAAATTATTTGTTCTAGTTCTCTGAAAAGTACCGCTGGTATCTTGATAGGGATTCCATTGAACCTATAGATTGCTTCGGGTAGTATACTAATCTTCACTATATTGATTCTTCTGATCCATGAACATGGTATATTTCTCCACCTATTAGTGTCATCTTTGATTTTTTTCACCAGTGTTTTATAGTTTTCTATATACAGATCTTTTGTTCCTGGAAGGGCTGTTTCTACCTTCCCAGGGCACCCATGGACAGATGGAAGACCTCCACTAGGGCATGCCAGTCATTTGGGAGGGAACACAGAGGCACCCAGGAAAGGAGTAGGAGTGTGTGGGCTTCATGTGAAGGGCCCTGTCTTTCTCCATCCTCACAGAAGTTGATGTCTGCATGGGCTCAGCTCACTTCCTGCTAGAAGGTCATTTTGTCTGGATGGGCTCAGCTCACTTCCTGCTTGAAGGTCGTGGACTCCAGGAGGCTGACCCTGAGGTCCTGAGGGTTTGCAGTCTTTGTGCTGGTAGAAGAATGAAAGAGGATTTGCTTTCCTGATGCACCCAAGGCATCCAGGGTCCTGTCTGGGGAGAGAACAGCCCCTCAGTCTCTCTGCTGACAGGTCTGGCCTGGGCCCCCAGCTGCCTTGTCTACACCCATGTCCCCAGTAAAAACCCACTCACAAAAGTGGTACCCATGCCCCATGGTCTTTTCACTGCCTGGGGCTGGCCCTGAGCCTGGTTCTCTTCTGCAAAGCTCAGGCACCTTCCCGCTCAGCCCCCACCCGGGCCGAGGTCACCTTGTCACACAGTCCCAGATCCTGTGGAGAGGAGCTGGTAGGATGTTTGCTGTGCTTGGTGATGGTGAGATTTGCAGCCTGAGCTTGGCTCAGCTGAGGCCCTTGGAGTCACTGGGCTCAAGGTTGACTCTGAGCATTCACCCTGATGCCCTGCAAGTACTCTGGCTACGGTGTGGGTGGTGCAGCCTCTGCTGGTTTTATATCCCCCTCTTCAGTACCTGGGGGTGGGTTGGTGCTGCCCTCCTGCAAGCTAATCTGATTCATCAAACCCGTGCCTGGGAAACCCCAGGCTAGCTGAGGAGTTTCCAGGAGGACTTAGCCTCCGCATCTCCTTGCTTCACCTGAAGTGGTCAGTGGGAAGGAGGAGGTAGACGCTAGCAGAGAAAGGGTCCTGATGCTCAGCCCTCACCCAAGTCCATCCTCACAGGTCATTGGAACCTTCCCTGTTTCCTGCAGAGGGCAGGAAGGAGGGCTAAATTGCCCTCCACTGGTCCCTGAGAGGTGGTTAGCATGCTGGGTCAGTGGAGGGATTGGGTGCCCCACTGGGTCTGCCATTTCCTAGTGAGTGAGGGATGTCGTTGATTGAAAGATTTGCCTGTGGGTCTCATTTTCCTTGACAACTGATGTACACAGAGAGCTGGTGTGTGTTCCCAGAGATCTGGGGCCCTGTTTAGAATTGGGTTTCCGTTCCAATTGCCCCAGACTCTCAGGGACCAGAAGGGTGGCTGAGAGGAGAAAAGGAGGGGGTGATGCAGGATCAAGGCTCCTACCTGAGTTTGTTGGGGGTATAAAGTGTATGTGGATTCCCCAAAGACCGGATGTGGAGTTGGTTGGAAGAATTGATGCTTTTGAACTGTGGTGTTGGAGAAGACTCTTGAGAGTCCCTTGGACTGCAAGGAGATCCGACCAGTCCATTCTGAAGGAGATCAGCCCTGGGATTTCTTTGGAAGGAATGATGCTAAAGCTGAAACTCCAGTACTCTGGCTACTTCATGTGAAGAGTTGACTCATTGGGAAAGACTCTGATGCTGGGAGGGATTGGGGGCAGGAGGAGAAGGGGATGACCAAGGATGAGATGGCTGGATGCCATCCCTGACTTGTTGGACATGAGTCTGAGTGAACTCCGGGAGTTGGTGATGGACAGGGAGGCCTGGCGTGCTGCGATTATGGGGTCAAAAAGAGTCGGACACAACTGAGGGACTGAACTCAACTGAACTGGCTGGGGACAAGGGCGTGGTGCCTTTCCTGAGAAGAGCTCTGTTCTGGCAGGCTGTGAAGACTAAAGCAGGATCCTGGAGGCATGGAAGGCTCACACTTGGCATCATAGGAGGCACAGCCTGAACCTGGCAGAGGACACGACACCACATCCAGAGAGGATGGACGAGGGGACTTCAGTCTGAAGTCTGAGCAAAGGCAAAGGCTCAGAGGCAGGAAAGCATAGGGTGGGTGTCAGGGTTATCAGCCATCCAGTAACCATGTGTATTGCTAGTTAGTTTCTATTGCAATCATCTCCCTTTCCTCCTTTGATTTGGGAGAAGGATACAGCTTGACCAAGGTGCCTCTGGGGCAATATCTGGGCTGTGTAACCAGGTTTCACAAAGCCCAGCTTTCTTTCCTTCTCCAAGACTGAGTGGGCAACCAGCACCATCCATCCAGGCTGCCACCTTCTAAGGCAGTCTGGCCAAGCCCCCAAGGGTCCCCCAGGGCAACTGAGTCCACGAGCCACCTCACGGGCACATGGTCCTTCCCTGCTGGTGATGGATTCGAATGGGCTTCATGGTCTCAGGACTCCTCTGTCCCTTGGGCACATTCTTTTTCCCAGCTGTTCTTTCTTGTCCTCCCAGTGGGCCCCGCTCCCCCATCCCCACCAGTGTTCAACCAGAGCACTGAGCAGGGAGTCACTGAGGTCAAATCAGAAGGGATGTCCTGAAATCTCTGTGAGCCAAGAGAAGTTTCCTTGTGTGGTTGCAGGTCAGGGAAGGCTTCTCAAGTTGGAAGATGGGTCAAACAGATGTATCAGGTGCAGAGATGGGAGGAGGGCAGGAGGCTTGAGGTTGCTTGTGGTTGGGGTGGATGGGGCACCGTGACACCTGAGAACCTCAGGGCAGGGCTGTGGACAATGATGAGGATCAATATCCAGACCATGGTGCCCCTGCCTCAAGGCAGCTGGTCGGTGGCCACATGAGTGGCTGGCAGGAGCCCTAGATGACGGGGTGGAGGGTGGACAGTAGTTAGGGAAGAGCCTGGAACACAAAGACGTTAAACTGTGGGGCTTGTGGCTTCACTGAGATGAAAGGATACAGGGGGAGGAGCTGGGCAGGAGTGGAGGGAGGTCAGAGGGGATGTAGACACTGTGTACTCCTTCCCTCTTGGAGGGCACAACCCACCTGAGCAAGCCTTACTGTGACACTTCCCATGTGCCCCAGAGAGGCCAAGGTATTAAGAGAGATGGAGAAACCATTTTCTCACCTTGCACAGGGGCCTCCCTGCCCACTGCCCAGAAAACCCATGAGGCAACAGCAAGGACTGTGGCAAGACCAGCTCACACCCTGGGAAGAGGGCAAGGATGGGGCGGGTCAGAAAGACTCCTGGTTTTTCCTTTGTTTCAGGTCCAGACTGGGCATAAAAGATGTTCCTTGGGCTATGAGGAGGCTGACTGGGGACCATGGAGACCCAGAGGGCCAGCCTCTGCCTGAGACAGTATTCATTGTGGCTACTGCTGCTGGGACTATTGCTGCCCTCGGCCTGCTCCGAGGCCCCCAGCTATAGGGAGGCCATGCTTCGTGCTGTGGGTCAGCTCAATGAGAAGTCCTCAGAAGTTAATCTCTACCGCCTCCTGGAGCTAGACCCGCCTCCCAAGGATGTGAGTTGGGGAGGGGGCTGGGGACGGGCCCTTTTCCCGCCTGCCTTGGCCACACTGTTGCCCCCTCGCTCAGGCTGGTCCTCCTGTCAGGAAGGCACTTTTCCCTCTAGGTGGGCTCCCATCTCTTCCAGGAAACCTTCCCAGACCTGGGGCCCCTCCCAGCACCAGGCTTCCTGCCTTAGCCTCTCTGCTGTGGGATCAGGTGCCCTGCACACCTGGCTCAGGCTCTCTGGACTTCTGGGAGCTCCAGGGATGGAGGGGTCACAGGCTCTGTGAGGTGACTTCCCTGCTAATGTCCCCCCTGCACCTCAGTGTCTCCCTGCCAGGAGGGCCTCCGTCAGCCTGGAGGCTCCAGTGACAAGGGCTCTTCCTGCAGGCGGCCCTGACCTCCGTGGGTCCCTCTGAGGGGAGGCGCTGCCAGCAGTGCTGCTGTGAGGGCCGCTCCTGCTCTCTGAGTGCCCATGAGGCCGGGCAAGGGCTCCGTGCCCTCCCCTGTGCCTCTAGCACCAAGCCCAGGGCCGGACACACTGCGGGCTGGAGAGGCTGCTGTCCGGGTGGGAGGCAGGGAGACAGATGAGAGAAGGAAACATGATCCAAGCCCAGTCTCCCCACATTGATCGTTGACCAGGTGGAGGACCGGGGAGCTTGAAAGCCAATGAGCTTCATGGTGAAGGAGACCCTGTGCCCCAGGCTGAGCCAGCAGCCTGCAGAGCAGTGTGACTTCAAGGAGAATGGGGTGAGCCTGGGGGCAGGGAATGAGGGCTGGGATCAATGCTTCTCAGGGAAGCATTGAGCTGAACAGGGAACTTCGGGAAGGTTTCCAGCATCTAGGGGATGAGGTGAGCCAGGGAAGTTATGGCCCGAGGGTTCCAGTTTGACCTTGAGCTCCCCTTGCAGCTGGTGAAACAGTGTGTGGGGACACTCAGCCTGGACCGGTCTGATGACCAGTTTGGTCTAAACTGTAATGAGGTGAGTGGCCCTTTCTGTGTTGTGCAGATGCTAACAAGTGGGCTGTGGAGCATGCTTTGGACCTATGACCCGGTGCCCCATCCAGGGCAGAGAAAGGCCCTCCTACCCAGGCCCCTCCCTCCCCCGAGCCCCAGGTCTCCAGCCCTGGCTCTGTCCTTTAGAGCAGTGTTTCTGTAATGTGGTCCCCACCGGGAACTGACATGAGACAGGTCTCAGGTCCCACTGAGCTCTCAGAATGAATCAGACTCTGGGGTGGGGTCCAGCCATTGTACTTTCACAAGGCCTTTAGGGAATTCTGACTGGGCTGAGAGGCATTGGGTTGAGAGGCACTGACTCAAGTAAGTAATGATGTTTCATCCCCTGCTCTAATCCAGCTTTGCTAGGATGGGCTTGTGGCCCTGCGAAACCTCATGTTGTCTGTGGACCTCAGTTTCTCCACAAGTCTCTGTACATAGGGATTCAATCACATGCTTCAAAGATAACAGCCAGAGGGTGAACCGGGCCCAACACTTGTGGTGTCCCAGTTACAGGGCTGTTCAGGTGTGAAGTGAGGGATGTTGTCTTGACCCTTGCCCCGTCCCACAACAAATCTGTTTTGTCATGGTTTACAGTTTCAGAGTGTCAGGAGACTTCGTCCCCGGCATCAACATTTCCCAAGCGAAAGGCCATGGCCAAAGCCATTGCCATTGCCACTGCCAAGGCCAGGGCCAAGACCATGGCCAAAGCCATTGCCATTGCCACTGCCAAGGCCAGGGCCAAGACCGTGGCCAAAGCCATTGCCATTACCACTGCCAAGGCCAGGGCTAAGGCCATGGCCAAAACCACTGTGATAATCATTGTGAAGGCCCAGGTCGAGTTTAGCGCTGTGGCCAAGACCAATGCCAAGTCTACGTCCATTCCTGCTGACATCTCTCATTTCAAGGTTTCCTTGAAAATGGTGAAGGATTGGCTGCCATCACACCCATTAAAGAATTTTGGTGAATCCTGAGTCCACAGAAGAGTCGTAAGGGTCTGATTTGTTTTGGCTTAGACTTCTGGATGGTGAAAAATAAATTCTTGTGAAAACAACTTCCTCCAGGATTCAATTTCTACTTTCTCGCCTCTTCCCATTTATTGAGACTGAGTCCTTAACTCTTAGAGGGCTACTGTGTGTGTGTGCCTCTGTGTGTGTGTGTGTCTATGTATGTGTGTGTCTATGTTTCTGTGTGTTTGCATGTTTGTCTATGTGTGTGTGTATGTATCTGTGAACACAGAGAAGTGTGAGGCCCCTGTTCCTTCCAGGAGGGCACGGGGGGAGGCAGCAGCCCCAGGAGCTCCAGGACAGCGTCCTCACCCTCGGGTCCCTCCCGAGCCCTTCACCTGCCTCTGCCCTCCTCGTCCAACACCCAGTAGGACGTACGGACACCTACTGTGTGTGTAGTGCTGGTGCAAATGCTGCTCCTGCTCGCACGGAGGTGACAGTCCACGAGGGGTCAGGCTTCCCACCTTGTTAAACACTCACAGAGACTGTTCTGGGCATTGCACCTGCAGGCTCAGCCCTGAAACTGAACTGCGTCTCTGTGAGTGACACATAGATCACATCACTGTTTGCTTCAGTGTTCAGACACTGCTCATGTCCTGCGCACTCCCCATTTTCTAGCTGACCTTTGCTCTGGAGCAGATGGTAGCCCTGGAGAGTTTGAATCCAGGGAGCAGCTTCAACTAACCATTGGGGGAACTTGATGGAAAAGCATCTCCTCTTTCTCCCTCCTTGGGTGTCCCACTCCCAGATGTGTTACACCTCTGTCTGAGGTCCCCAGCTGGCTTTAGTCTCAGCCATGCACTTCAGTGACCTCTTCATTGAACATACTCTTCTGACTCAGGTCCTGCCTTGTCTCATGTCTCTACATCCCTACAAAGCTTTCTGGAATTGCCTCCCAAACAAACTACTTCTGCTAATTGCTTGTCTTAGGTCTGCTTCTGGGTCCACCTGAACCAAGACACAGATTCTTTTCTCTGAGAGGGACAGAGGGCAGGATCTCACAGAGCATGTACTCTGCTACCTGTGAGGCTTGTCTCCTCTTGGTGAGCAGGTGGGGCTGAATCAGGAAGGTTAGAGGAAAACAATAGAATGGGAAAGACTAGAGATCTCTTCGAGAAAATTAGAGATACCAAGGGAACACTTCATGCAAAGATGGGCTCCATAAAGGACAGAAATGGTATGGATCTAACAAGCAGAAGATATTAAGAAGAGGTGGCAAGAATACACAGAAGAACTGTACAAAAAAGATCTTCATGACCCAGATAATCAGGAAGGTGTGATCACTCACCTAGAGCCAGACATCTTGGAATGTGAAGTCAAGTGGGCCTTAGGGCCTTCGAACAAAGGTTGTGAGGGTGATAGAATTCCAGTCGAGCTGTTTCAAATCCTAAAAGATGATGCTGTTAAAATGCTGCACTCAATATGCCAGCAAATTTGGAAAACTTAGGAGTGGCCTCAGGACTGGAAAAGGTCAGTTTTCATTCCAACCCCAAAGAAAGGCAATGCCAAAGAATGTTCAACCTACCACACAATTGCACTCATCTCACACGCTAGTAAAGTAATGTTCAAAATTCTCCAAGTGAGGCTTCAACAGTATGTGAACCGAGAACTTTCAGATGTTCAAGCTGGATTAAGAAAAGTCAGAGGAACCAGAGATCAAATTGTCAACATCAGTTGGATCATAGAAAAAGCAGGAGAGTTCCAGAAAAACATTTACTTCTGCTTTAGTGATTACGCCAAAGCCTTTGACTGTGTGGACCACAACAAACTGGAAAATTCTGAAAGAGATGGGAATACCAGACCACCTTACCTGCCTTCTGAGAAATCTGTATGCAGGTCAAGAAGCAACAGTTAGAGCCAGACATGGAATGATGGACTAGTTCCAAATTGGGAAAGGAATGCTTCAAGGATGTATATTGTCACCCTGCTTATTTAACTTATATGCAGAGTACATCATGAGAAATGCTGGATTCAATGCTGGATGAAGCACAGTCTGGAATCAAGATTGCTGGGAAAAATATCAATAACCTCAGATATGCAGATGGCACTGCCCTTATGGCAGAAAATGAAGCAGAACTGAAGAGCCTCTTGATGAAAGTGAAAGAGGAGAGTGAAAAAGCTGGTTTAAAACTCAACATTTAAAAAACTGAGATCACTGCATCCAGTCCTGTCACTTCCTGGCAAATAATTTGGGAAATAACGGAAATGGTGACAGACTTTATTTTCTTGGGCTCCAAAATCACTGCATATGGTGACTGCAGCCATGAAATTAAAAGATGTTTGCTCGTTGGAAGAGATGCTGTGACAGACCTAGGCAGCATATTAAAAAGCAGAGACATTACTTTGCGGACGAAGGTCCATCTAGTCAAAGCTATGCTTTTTCCAGTAGCTATGTATGAATTTGAGATTGGACCATAAAAGAAATCTGAGCCCCAAAGAATTGATGCTTTTGAATTGTGGTGTTGAAGAAGCCTCTTGAGAGTCCCTTGGACTGCAAGGAGATCCAACCAGTCTATCCTAAAGAAAATCACTCCTGTATATTCATTGGAAGGACTGATGCTGAAGCTGAAGCTCAAATACTTTGGCCACCTGACACGATGCACTGACTCATTTGAAAAGACCCTGATGCTGGGAAAGATGGCAGGAGGAGAAGGGGACGACAGAGGATGATATGGTTGGATGGCATCACCGACTCAATGAACATGAGTTTGAGCAAGCTTCAGGAGTTGTTGATGGACAGAAAAGCCTGGCTTGCTGCAGTCCATGGGGTTGCAAAGAGTTGGACATGACTGAGCAACTGAACTGACTGAACTGATGTGTCTCACTCTACATCACTCCTCACCATGGGAGGAAAGCCTATCGGGAAACTGAGGGCTCTGTTTTGTTTGTATCAGGGATACAGGCTTGCCAGAGCCAATTGTTCAATGGTCAGGATTTTTTTTAGCTGTTTGTTAAGCTCTTGGTGGCTTCCCTGGAAGCTCAACTGGTAGAGAATCTTCCCGCAATACAGGAGATCCCAGTTCGATTCCTGGGTCGGGAAGATCCTCTGGAGAAGGGATATGTTACTCGCTGCAGTATTCTTCGGCTTCTCTTGTGGCTCAGCTGGTAAAGAATCCACCTGCAATGTGGTTGATCTGGGTTCAATCCCTGGGTTGGGAAGATCCCTTGAAGAAGGGAAAGGCCACCCACTCCAGTATTCTTGCCTGGAGAATTCCATGGACTGTACAGTCCATAGCGTTGCAAAGAGTCAGGCATGAACTGAATGACTTTCACTTTCCTTTTAAGCTCGTGGTAGCTTCAAACCAGTAGATGTTCCTGCCAGAGTATTGACGCCTCCCATGCTTGTGCTGCCCCATCCTGTCTGTGCGGCTGAGGCAGTGAGAACTGCAGGTAGGAGACTTGGTACCTGAACACACAGCTGGAGTCCACTGTTGGTGATAAAACTGAGTAGCATCTGTCTTTACTTCCAAAAGCACACACTCGTCAAAACCTGGGAGGAGCTGCTGGAAGGGCTGTTTCTACCTTCCCAGTGCACCCATGGGCAGATGGAAGACCTCCGCTAGCACAAGCCAGTCCGTGGGGAGGGAACACAGAGGCACCCAGGAAGAGGGAGGAGTGTGTGGGCCTCGTGTGAAGGGCTCTGTCCTCCTCCATCCTCCCGGAAGTGGATGTCTGGATGAGCTCAGCTCACTTCCTGCTCAAATGTTGTGGTCTCCCAGGAGGCTCACCCTGAGATCCTGAGGGTGTGCAAAGATGGGAGAGGGGACTTCAGTCTGAAGTATGAGCAAATATAAAGTTTCTGAGGAAAGAAGGCACAGGGAAGGTTTCAGGCTTACCTAGTAGCCAGTAATCATGTGTGTTGCCAATTCTTTTCTACTGTGACCATCTCCTTTTCCTCATTTGAGTTGGGAAAAGGATATAGTTTGACCAATAGGCCACTGGGCAATACCTGGACTGTGAAACCAGGTTTCACAGAGGCCCACCTCTCCTTCCTTCTCCAAGGCTGATGTGTAACCAGCACTATCCATCCACCTGCCACCTTCCGAGGGGGCCTGGCCAAGTCCCCAAGGGTCCCATAGGAAAACTGAGACCAAAACAACCCCAGAAGTCACAACTACATGATAATTCCTCCTGAAACTTGTACAAGAATTTCCTTCTTGGCTTGTGACCCGTCTATTGCTTTGGTCCATTATCCTTTCAGCCAGCTGTGTTCTCAAAACCCCACACACTGGCCACCACAGCGTGGTGTCCCTACCAGGGCATGGGACAGGAATTCACTTGAGGTCAAATTGGAAGAGACTTCCTGAAGGCTGCGGGACCCAAGATGAGGAGGTGCTGAATCTCCGTGGACATCAGTGAAGGCTTCCTAAGGGGAAGTTCAGGGCAAGCAGAGGGATCAGGGGCAGAGATGGGAGACGAGCAGGTGGCTCTGAGGTGCCTGAGTGTTTGGGATGTACAGGGGAGCCTGACACCCGAGGCCTGCAGGCAGGAGGGAGAGGACAACGCCGAGCATCAAGCTCCAAACCTTGTTGCCCTTGACTCAAGG
This sequence comes from Ovis canadensis, assembly GCF_042477335.2. Lineage (NCBI taxonomy): Eukaryota > Metazoa > Chordata > Mammalia > Artiodactyla > Bovidae > Ovis > Ovis canadensis. Next base: position 66,223,275 of record NC_091263.1, on the reverse strand, counting down.
CGGCAGGTGAAATGGTCAAATCAGTGGTTTGCAGGACCCCTAGACAATGATGTGGAGGGTGGACAGTGGTCAGGGGACAGCTAGGAACATGCTCTCTAGAAGCTGCATAAAGAAAAGGCTTTAACCTAACCTAATTATTTGGTGAGGACTGTCCATCCTTTGGTTGCCTTCACTGTGAGAGAGAACAAAGGACTGTGGTCATGATACAGATGACACTTCGTCATAGTTGGGGAGGTACCAGGGTAACAGCCCAGGCATCTGGCCTTAGGAAATATATGACTGAGAAAGTAATCAGAAGAATCCAGAAGAGGGGACAGATGGAGCCAAGCTCCTGACTGGCTGAGAACTGAGCCCAGAGGACAGGATGGTGTGGCCTTGATGCCTGCCTTGGTACTGGCTTGGGGGGCAGTTAGGCTCTAGACATGATGATACTGTCAATCATTCGTGAAAGTTGTTGAGTGCCTGCTGGCCAAGAGCCTTGAGCAGGAGATTTATTATTGAATATACTCCTTTAAGGGCTTCCCATGTGAAGCTAGTGGTAAAGAACTCGCCTGCCAGTTTAGGAGATGTAAGACATATGGGTTTGATCCCTGGATGTGGGAGATCCCCTGCAGAAGGGCATGGCAACCCACTCCAGTATTCTTGCCTGGAGAACCCCATGGACAGAGGAGCCTGGTGGGCTACAGTCCATGGGGTCACAGAGAGTTGGACATGCTGAAGTGACTTAGCATGCACACATGCAAAGTCCTTTAAACTGTTGTTCAGGTGTGCAAGTGTAAGACAGATCTCTTAAGGACTCAAGCATTTTGAGCAAGCCTGACGGGGACACTCCCCAGGGTGTCCAGAAGAGACCAAGGAGTTGTCAGGGAGACCCTGTCTTCACCTTGCACAGGGGCCTCCCTGCCCACTGCCCAGAAATCCCGTGAAGCAACAGCAGGGGCTGAGGCAAGTCCACCTCACACCCTGGGAGGAGGCCAGGGATGGGGCAGGTCAGGAAGACTCCTGGTTAAGCCTTTGCATCAGGGCCCAGGCTGAGCAGAAAAGGAGGGTCCCTCGGGCTGGGAGGAGGCAGACTGGGCACCATGGAGACCCAGAGGGCCAGCCTCTCGCTGGGGCGGTGGTCACTGTGGCTCCTGCTCCTGGGACTAGTGCTGCCCTCGGCCAGCGCCAGGCCCTCAGCTACAGGGAGGCCGTGCTTCGTGCTGTCAATCAGCTCAGTGAACAGTCCTCAGAAGCTAATCTTTACCGCCTCCTGGAGCTAGACCCGCCTCCCAAGGATGTGAGTTGGGGAGGGGGCTGTCTAGGTGAGGGGCAGGGAGACAGATCAGAGAAGGAAAAGTGAGCCTGAACCCAGTTTCCCCCCCGCTTTAATCCATCACCAGGATGAAGATCTGGGCACTCGAAAGCCTGTGAGCTTCACGGTGAAGGAGACTCTGTGCCCCAGAATGACTCAGCAGCCTGTGGAGCAGTGTGACTTCCAGGAGAAAGGGGTGAGGCTGGGAGTAGGGTCAATGTTTCCCAGGGAGCTGAACAGGGGGCTTCTGGGAAGGTTTCCTGTCCCTGCGGTGAGGCTGGGAGGTTATGGCTCGGGGGATCCAGTTTGATCTGAGCCTCTCCTTCCAGTGGGTGAAACAGTGTGTGGGGACAGTCACCCTGGACCTGTCCAATGACCAGTTTGACCTAAACTGCAATGAGGTGAGTGGCCCCTTCTGGACTGGGGGGTTTCTAGGGAAGGTAGTGTGTGGAACATCCTTTATACCAATGACCTGCTGCCCCATCCAGGGCAGAGAGAGCCCCTCCTACCCTGGCCCCTCCTTCCCTAAGCCCCAGGTCTCCAGCCCTGGGGCTGCCTCGCTTAAAGCAGGGGTTCTCTACTGGGGTTTCCATCTGGGAACTGACATGAGATAGATCCTCAGGACCCACTCAGACTTCCTGAATCTGACACTGGGGTGGGGCCCAGCCATTTGGATTTTCACAAGACCTCCAGGGAATTGTGACTGAGCTCAGTTTGTGACACACTGACTGCAGTCATGGGTTTTCAGCCTCTGCTCTCATCCAGCTTTGCTGGAATGTGCTTATGACCCTGGGAAGCCCCATGCCATCTGTGGCCCTCAGTTTCCTCTCTGTCTGTAGTGTGGAGATTCAACCACATGCTCCAAGGGTCACAGCTGGAACGTGACCTGGGGTTCCAAGGCTCCTTGGGCAGCCTGGGAAGGTCGAGGTGTGTGTGTGTGCGGGGTGTGTCAAGGGTTAATCTTGAGTCAGTCCCAAAAGAAGCCTGTGTCTTCTTGTTTCACAGTTTCAGAGTGTCGGGATACGCTGGCCGTGGCCAGTCTGGCTTGGACACAGAATCCGAGGTTGATGGAGAAGGACTGTCGGATCCTGAACCTGGGGAAGACTCCTAAGTGTCTGATTTGTTCTGATTCAGGCTTCTGGACAGTGAAAATAAATTCTTGTGAAAACAGCTTCCTCCAGGCTTTAATTCCACTTGTCTCCCCTTCGCCCACTTATCAGGACCATATCCCTAACTCTGGGAGGCCCCCCACGAATGTGTGTGCATCTATGTGTATGTGTCTATGTGTGTGTGTGTGATCACTCCTGTGAGCACAGAGAAGCGTGAGGCTCCTGTTCCTTCCAGGAGGGCACGGGGGAGGCAGCAGCCCCAGGAGCTCCAGGACAGTGTCCCCACCCTTGGGTCCCTCCCGAGCCCTTCAGCCGCCCCTGCCCTCCTCCTCCAACACCCAGTAGGACGTACGGAGACCTGCTGTGTGTGCAGTGCTGGTGGGAATGCTGCTCCTGCTCACGTGGAGCTGACAGTCCACGAGGGACCAGGCTTCTCGCCTTGTTAAACACTCACAGAGACGAAGTTCAGTCTCAGGGCTGAGCCTGCAGGTGCAACACCCAGGACATACTTACTTCTTGCCCTCAACAATGTTAATTCTGAAATAGCCCATCCCTCCTGGCTTTTCCTGTGGCGTTTAGCCTCAATACTGTTTCTTCAGCTGGGTCTCAGATGTCAGTGGTGGGTTTGTGCTTAGCGATCACATAGTATAAACATTTGCACCATTAAAAAGAAGTATCCTGCTCATCGGGGTGAAGATTTCTCCATGAGGGCGTGAGAGACAGAGTGACACAGAGGTCACATGTCTATTTGCCTGTGTGTTTCAGACACTGCCCATGTCCTGCCCATTCCCCATTCTCTAGCTGACCTTTGCTCTGAGGCAGACAGAAAGCACTAGGGTGTTTGTATCAGGGAGCAGCTTCAACTAACCCCTGGGGGAACTTGCTGTAAAAACATCTCTTCCTCACTCCGTTGGGGGCCCACCTCCAGACGTATCACACCTCTGCCTGAGGTCCCCAGCTGGGTTGAGCTCCTGTCATCCACTTTAGTACCTGTTTATTGACATGTTTTCTTCTCACTCATGTCCTGCCCTGACCCCTCTGTCTACACTTTTGCTGGCTTTTTCTGGAATTACCTCGCAAACAAACTCCTTCCACTAAAGGCTTGCCTTCGGTCCCCTTCTGGGCCACTGTGAACCAAGACATATTCCCCTGTCTGAGAGGGACAGAGGGTAGGATCTCACAGAGCATTTACTTTGTTACCTGTCAGGCTTGTCTCCTCTTGGTGAGCAGGTGGGTTGATTGCAGACAAGTTAGAGGAACCTTGTGCATCTTCTCTACATCGCCATATGCTGTGGGGGGAAGCCCTACAAACGGAACTCAGAGCTGGGTTGTGTCTGTGCCCGAGGATCCAGGCTTGGTAGAGCCAAGTGTGAAATGGTCAGTTTTGTTTTTTGAGCTGGCTGTTACACTCTTGGTAGCTTGAAATCAGCCATGGTGGAAATTTTTACACCATGGAAACTGGCAAATGCTCCACATTAGGCCCGTCACCGCTGGCACATCCCAGCCCCACCGGAGAGACGGACCACCCATCAGGGTGACATGGCATCTGTGCAGGTCACTTCTGTTTTCAGTCGTTCCCCGTGATGGCCCGTCCTGCTCCCATGGTCATCCACCTGTAGCCTCGGGCCAGTCTCGTCCTTTCATATTCTACGTTGGCATTGACCTGAGGTTCCTTGCTGTGGAGGAGGCTCTCAGCATGCGCAGGTAACCACTGAGAGCAGAAAGGGGTAGATGCTTACACTGGTTCCATCTGAATCCTAGAGCAGGGAGCTGAAGTGGTCCCTAGCAGGGAGGTCTGCAGGCCTACTCAGTGCCTTCTAAGGGCATTGGCTTCTGAGTGTCTGCTGTTCCATCCCTGGACCTCTTACCCCCTGAGAGAACAAATATCAGATCCGTCCATTAATGGCTTTGAGCATCAAGCCAGGGCAGTGGTCACGAGAGGAGGGAAGAGCCTCTCTAGAGGCTGAGAGAGTGTGGGGCTGCCTGGGATGAGCTACTGAAGACAAGATGAGGCAAGTTGGTTCCCTGACAGGCTGGACCATGTGAGCATGGGTTGTGAGCGCACGGTCCCGGGCTGCTCAGCGCCTGGGTGTAGGTATGAGATGTGTGTGGGGGGAGATGACAGTTCAGTTTTGACCCCTTTGGTTGAGGGGGCCAGAGGGATGCTGATCTCTGGGTGGGGCGCTGGGCAGTAGGCATTGTTAGTGTCTCGCTCAGATCCTGTCACTGGGCGGCTGCCCTGAGGACCCCCAGCTGTTGGGACTGTGGGAGGTAGATGGTAATGGCTCACAGGTCCCCCTTCACAGCTGCCTTCACAGCTGCCCCCTCCCCAGGAGATGGCTGGGGTACTCTGTCTCCTCTGCACTTGGCCTGTGTAAGTGACTGCCTGTGAGGGACACGAAAGCCCAGCTCCCTCCGCAGTTAGTCCTAAAGCAGGGGTGCAACGCCAGTTCCAGGGCTTTTGGGGTGAGGTTTAAGCTCGTCTCAGGGTAGAGCACCTTCCTAAGGGAGGGTTTGGGTCACCCTGCTGAGTCTGCCATTTCCTAGTAAGGGGGGTCCTTGATTGAATGGTTTACCTGTGGGTCTCATTTTCCTCATCAACTGACCTACACAGAGAGCTGATGGGTGTTCCCAGAGGTCTGGGGGCACTGGTTGGGACTGGATTCTGCTTCTCCTTGCCCCAGAGTCTCATGGACAGGAAGGATGGCTGGGAGGAGCAAAGGAGGGGGCAATGCAGGATCAGGGCTCCTACCTGAGTTTGTTGGGTGCACGCGGGTTTCTCAAGGATCAGATGCAGAGTCGGGGACATGCTGGCTGGGGACAAGGGCTGTGCTGTCTTTCCTGAGAAGACCTCAGCCCTAACAGGCTGTGAGGACTAAGCCAGAAAAGCTGGTTGCTCAGGGCATGGAAGACATGCTCCTCACCATGGGAGATGCCATCAAGGACCTCGCTGAGGACCCTACACAGAATTAGGGAGGATAGGGGAGGGGACTTCAGTCTGAAGTGTGAGCCAATGCAAAGGCCCAGAGGCAAGAAAGCAAAGGGAGGGTTTCAGGCTTACTTAATAGCCAGTAACCATGTGTATTGCTAGTTATTTTCTATTGTAATCATCTCCCTTTCCCTCTTTGACTTGGGAAAAGGATACAGCTTGACCAAGAGGCCACTGGGGCAAAACCTGGGCTGTGTAACCAGGTTGCACAGAGGCCTACCTCTCCTTCTCTCTCCAAGGCTAATGTGTAACCAGCACCATCCATCCAGCTGCCAGTTTCCAAGGGGCCCCAGCCAACTGCCCAGAGTCCCACAGGCCAACACATGCCAAGAGCTACCCCTGGCCTCCAGTCACATGGCCATCCCAAGGGAAGCCTTATAAGAATTAGCTTCATGGTCTCTGAGCTCTTCTAACACTTTGGCTGCTTGTATCTTCCATCTGTGCTCTCTACCACCCAGCACCAGCCCTCAAGCCTGGTGTCTCACCCACAGGACTGAACATGAGTCAAATGAGAAGAAACTTTCTGAGGGCTGTGAGAGCCAAGAGGAGGAGATTCTGAGTGTTCTTAGATGTCAGGGAAGACTTTCCAAGGAGGAAGGCCAGGGCAAGCAGGGGGACAAGGGGCACAGTTGGGAGATGAGCTGGAGGCTCCGACAGGCCTGAGTGATAGGGGGGGCCTGGGACCTGAAACCTGAGGCCTGTAGGGTGGGGAGTGACGACAATAAAGAGACCCAACCATCCAGACCCTAATGCCCCTGGCTCAAGGAGGCGAGTGAAATGCCCAAATCAGTGATTTGCAGGAGCCCCCTAACTATAGTATGGAGGGCAGACAGTGGTCAGGGAAGAGCCAGGAACACAGAGGAGGACTTTGGGCATTCCGGCTCCCCCTTGGAGGAAAGAAGATGGGGTAGGACCAGGGCAGGGGTGGTGGGAGGTCTAGGAGTGTCCTCAGGAGGAAGAAGGAGCAGGTGGGGCCCCCAGGCTTCCAGCTCAGGGCTCCTGTGGCAGCACCCAGACAACAGCCCAGTGTGGACAACCAGGGTGTTCATGGAAGTCTTGAACCCAGACACAGACCAGTGATGTGTGTGAATGAGAACTTGTGTCTTGAAAAGGGAAGGGACAGCCCCTGGAACCTGTGAGAACTGGGAGGAGAAGCAGCCCAGATGCACCCGAGCCAGCCTTGCCTCCTAAGAGGAGACTCCCTGGAGGAGATTCAGTAGAACCCACAGAGGAGGAGGGGACCCAGGAGAGAAGCGGCAGGGGAGAATCAGTGTTTGGAGGACAGATGTACTCTACAGCCCGTGAAGATACAGATAAGGCTTGAGTGTGGCCCCTGTACTTAGGGAGGGCTGTCCAGCCTGTGATGGCCTGAGTGTGAAACAGAGCAAAGAAGTGTGCAGATGACCATTTCTCAGGCCAGATGAGAGGCAGTCAAAGCAATAGGCCAGGTTTGGTGGGTTCTGGGGAGAGGACATTTTTAGACTGAGAAAAGCAATGCAGAGGAATCCAGGAGAGGGGACAAATGGAACTCACTGTCTGAGGGCTGGACAAAGAGATGATGATGTGGGCCTTGTATCTACCTAGGGACTGGCTGGTGTGTACATCTTGAGATGCGGCACTGTCATCCACGCGCCAAATGTTAAGTGACTCTCTACTGGGTTCCAGGCAGTGCCAAGAGGTGGAGGCTGACTGCTGAATACACACCTTTACCCCGGATCATGAGGGGCCCCTGGTGTGGACTCAGAAGGGATGTAGACAGTGCCTGGTCCCTCCCTCTCCTGGACGACTCAACCCCTTTGAGAAACCCTGACACTTCCCTAGGACCCCAGGAAAGGCCGAGATATTGTCAGGGAGATGGGGAAACCCTTTCTTCACCTTGCACAGGGGCCTCCCTGCCGACTGCCCAGAAATCCCCTGAAGCAACAGCAAAGCCTGAGGCAAGTCCACCTCGCACCCTGGGAGGAGGCCAGGGATGGGGCGCCTCACGTTGAGTCTTTGCATCAGGCCCAGGCTGAGCATAAAAGGAGGGTCCCTCGGGCTGGGAGGAGGCAGACTGGGCACCATGGAGACCCAGAGGGCCAGCCTCTCCCTGGGGCGCTGTTCGCTGTGGCTCCTGAGCTGGGACTAGCGCTGCCCTCGGCCAGCGCCCAGGTCCTCAGCTACAGGGAGGCCGTGCTTCGTGCTGTGGATCAGCTCAATGAGCAGTCCTCAGAACCCAACATTTACCGTCTTCTCGAGCTGGACCAGCCTCCTCAGGATGTGAGCCAGGGAGGGGGCTGGGGAAGGGACCCTCTGTGTGGGGGAGCAGGGACACAGAGCAGAGAAGGAAGCCTGAGCCCGAGCCCAGTCTCCCCACTCCGATCCTCCAGCAGGATGAAGACCCGGACAGCCCGAAGCGGGTGAGCTTCAGGGTGAAGGAGACCGTGTGTCCCAGGACCACCCAGCAACCCCCGGAGCAGTGTGACTTCAAGGAGAATGGGGTGAGCCTGGGGCTGGGGGCGCGGGAGGCTGCTTGCCAGACTGCTGAACAGCGGGCTTCGAGCAAGGTTCCCGGCCCCTGGTGTGAGCCTGGGAGCTTATGGCCTGGGGGTGGGTGGTTCCATTTGACCTTGAGCCTGCCCTTCCAGCTGCTGAAACGGTGTGAGGGGACAGTCACCCTGGACCAGGTCAGGGGGAACTTCGACATCACCTGTAATAATGTAAGTGGCCCCTTCTGTACTGTGGGAACTGCTGTGGGGGTGGGGGGGGGGGTTGTGGAACTTCCTTTGGACCAACGACCCACTGCCCCATCCAGGGCAGAGAAAGGCCCTCCTATCTGCCCCTTTCCTCCCCGAGCCCCAGGTCTCCAGTCCTGGCTGTGTGTCCCTAGAGCAGTGGTTCTCCTGGGGTCCCCACCCAGAGAACTTGTCAGCAAGGCAGATTCGCAGCCCCACTCAGACCACCTGAGTTGGACTCTGGGGTGGGGTCTGACCATTGGTCTTTTCCCAGGAATACCAGGGATTCTGACCGTGCTAAAGTTTTGAGAGTCACGAGCCCTCAGCCTCTGCTCCCTTCCAGCTTTGCTGGGATGGGCTTGTGACTCTGGGAAGCCCTTGTCTTCCCTCAGTCTCTTCATCTCTTTGTGAGTGTGGGGATTCCATCTCATGTTCCAACTATCACAGCCAGAGGGGAACTTGTGCCCCGAGGATCCTGTGTGTGACCCTGAAAAAGGAAGGGCCAGGTGGGGAGGGATCTTGGCTTGATGGTGATGCAGTACCAGCAAGCAACCTGTGTTTTTCTTGTTTCACAGCACCAGAGCATCAGGATTACAAAGCAACCGTGGGCACCACCACAGGCAGCCCGAATATGTCACTTCGTACTTATAAGGGTTTGCAGATAATCAGCTCTTGTAGATTTCTGTCACAAGCCAGCAAAGAGTCCTAAGGGTTTTCTTACTCGGCCTCAAGCTACTGGATCTGAAAAATAAACTCTTGTGACATGATATCCTCCAGGTCTCAATTTCATTGTCTCCCCTCCTCACAGTTACCAAGAAACAATCTTGACCAATTCCATGTCTTGTGTGTGTGTCTATGTGTCTGTGTGTGTGTCCTTGAGTGTGTGTGTGTCCTTGAGTGTATGTGTGTGTGAGATCACTCCTGTGAACACGGAGAAGGGTGAGGCCCCTGTTCCACCCACGAGGGAGGCAGGAGCCTCAGGAGCTCCAGGACAGCGTCTCCATCCTTGGGCGCCTCCCGAGCCCTTCACCCAGCCCTGCCCTTCTCCTCCAACACCCAGTGGGACCTAAGGAGACCTGCTGTGTGTGCAGTGCGGGTGGGAACGCTGCTCCTGCTCTCATGGAGCTGACAGTCCACGAGGGCCACGCTTCTCACCTTGTGAAGCACTTAGAGAGACGCAGTTGAGTCTCAGGGCTCAGAGTGCAGGTGCAAGGCCCATGAGTCTCATGGACATGACGCTGGCTGGAAGGAGCAGAGGAGGGGGCGATGCAGGATCAGGGCTCATACCTGAGTTGGCTGGGGAAAAGGTGCATGCGGATTTCTGAAGGACCCGGTGCGGAGGCGGGGGCAACCACTTTAAGATGAGGACCGTGATGTCTTTCCTGAGCAGACCTCAGTTCCGACAGGCAGTGAGGACTAAACCAGGAAAGCCGGATGCTTTCACCTCTCACATCACTGGAAGTGCAGCCTGAGGACCCGGAAGTGGGCCCTCCTAAGGATCAGGGAAGGGCGGGGGAAGAGGGCTTCAGTCTGAAGAGTGTAACAGTGAAGGGCCCAGAGGCAGGAGAGCACAGAGAGGATTTCAGGGTTACCAGAACCAGTCACTACGTGTATTGCTGATTATGCTCTATTGTAATCAAGCCGCTTTCAGCCTTTGATTTGGGAAAAGGATACAACTTGACCACAGTCCAGGGTCAAACCTGGAGAAGGAAAGCAGGGTGCACAGAAGCCCACCTCTCGTTCCTCTCCAAGGCTGAGTGTGTAACCACCACCATCCATCCGAGCTGCCATCTTCCGTGGTGTCCCAGACAATTGTCCCCAGTCCCAGAGGCCCACAGAGGCCATGAGCTACCCCTGAGCTGCAGTCACGTGGCCATCCCGAGGGAAACTGGATTAGAATTTGCTTCACGGCCTCTGGGCCCCTTTAATATTTTGGCTTATTATCTCTCCCGGTTGTACTCCCTCCACACCCCAGCGCTGGCCACTCTACTTGGTGACTTGTCCAGATGACTGGACATGGAGTCACTTGGGGGTCAAATTAGAAGGGATGTCCTGAAGACTGACGTCCTATGTCAGAAAAGAGGAGGAGGTGCCTTCTGTGCCTGCAGATGCCTGAAGGCTTCCCAAGGACGTAAAGCAGGGCAAGCAGAGAGATATCAGGGGCCGAGATGTGGGGAGGAGCAGGAGGCTCTGAGTGGCCTGAGGGATTTGGGTGGGTGGGATAGCCTGACACCCGAGGCCCGCAAGTCTGGGGTGAGGAAAACTGAGAATAACAACCATCTAGGCCCTGATGCCAGGGCGGGGGCTTGTAGGGTTGGGAGGCAGGGGGTGAAACGGTCAAATGGGCAGTGTGTTGGAGCCCTAGAAAATAGCATGGAGGGTGAACAGTGGTCAGGGAGAAGCTGGTATTCGAGAAAGGTGGAGTCTGGAGGTTGTGGTTCACTGAGAGGAGAGAAGACGGGGTAGGCCCAGGGTAGGGGTGCTGGGAGGTCAGGGGAGTGTCCTCAGGAGAAAGAAGGAGCAAGAGGCTCCATGGGGCCTGATGGGATGGGCTGGCTGGGGCAGCCTGGCACCCGAGGCCCAAAAGTCTGGGGTGACGAAAACTAAGGGCAGCAAATGTCTATGCACTAATGCCAGGTAGCGGGCAGTGTGGGCTCCGGAATCAGGGGGTAAAATGATCAAATGGGTAGTGTGTTGGAGCCCTAGAAAATGGCGTGGAGGGTGGACAGTGGTCAGGTAGAACCTGGCTTTTGGGGAAGGTGGAGTCTACACGTTGTGGCTGCACTGAGAGGAGAGAAGACAGGGTAGGCCCAGGGCATGGGAGCTGGGAGGTCAGGGGAGTGTCCTCAGGAGGAAGAAGGAGCAGGTGGGGCTCCCAGGCTTCCAGCTCAGGGCTCCTGCGGCAGCACCCAGCCAGTAGCCCAATGTGGACCACCAGGCTCTTCATGGGAGTCTTGAACCCAGAGGCAAAGCCCAGTATGTGTGTGATGGGCACTGGTGTCTTGAGAAGGGCCGTCCCCAGAAACGTGTGAGGACGGGGAGGAGAAGCAGCCAGGATGCTCCTGAGCCAGCCCTGCCTCCTAAGAGGAGACTCCCTGGAGGAGAGTCAGCAGGAGCCCCCAGGGAGGAGGCGGGGACCCAGGAGAGCAGGGATGGGGAGAATTGGTCAGGGGCAAGTTCAGGAGGACAGATAAGACAAGGCTTGAGTGTGGCCTCTGAATCTAGGGAGGGCTGCTCAGCCTGTGATGGGCTTGAATGAGAGCCTGCAAATAATTGGTGTAGGTGGTGTAGATACCCTTTCCTCAAGCTCTGCAGGAGTAGGGCCAGGACAATAGGCCATGTTTAGTGGGGTCTAAGGTCAGGACATTTTTAAACTGAGAAAAGCAATGCAGAGGAATCCAGGAGAGGGGACAAATGGAGCTCACTGTCTGAGGCACGGGCACTGAGAAAAGGCTGGTGTGGGCCTTGTGTCTCCCTAGGGACTGGCTGGTGTGTACATCTTGAGATGCGGCACTGTCATCCACGCACCAAATGTTAAGTGACTCTCTACTGGGTTCCAGGCAGTGCCAAGAGGTGGAGGCTGACTGCTGAATACACACCTTTACCCCGGATCATGAGGGGCCCCTGGTGTGGACTCAGAAGGGATGTAGACAGTGCCTGGTCCCTCCCTCTCCTGGACGACTCAACCCCTTTGAGAAATCCTGACACTTCCCTAGGACCCCAGGAAAGGCCGAGATATTGTCAGGGAGATGGGGAAACCCTTTCTTCACCTTGCACAGGGGCCTCCCTGCCGACTGCCCAGAAATCCCCTGAAGCAACAGCAAAGCCTGAGGCAAGTCCACCTCGCACCCTGGGAGGAGGCCAGGGATGGGGCGCCTCACGTTGAGTCTTTGCATCAGGCCCAGGCTGAGCATAAAAGGAGGGTCCCTCGGGCTGGGAGGAGGCAGACTGGGCACCATGGAGACCCAGAGGGCCAGCCTCTCCCTGGGGCGCTGTTCGCTGTGGCTCCTGCTGCTGGGATTAGCGCTGCCCTCGGCCAGCGCCCAGGTCCTCAGCTACAGGGAGGCCGTGCTTCGTGCTGTGGATCAGCTCAATGAGCAGTCCTCAGAACCCAACATTTACCGTCTTCTCGAGCTGGACCAGCCTCCTCAGGATGTGAGCCAGGGAGGGGGCTGGGGAAGGGACCCTCTGTGTGGGGGAGCAGGGACACAGAGCAGAGAAGGAAGCCTGAGCCCGAGCCCAGTCTCCCCACTCCGATCCTCCAGCAGGATGAAGACCCGGACAGCCCGAAGCGGGTGAGCTTCAGGGTGAAGGAGACCGTGTGTCCCAGGACCACCCAGCAACCCCCGGAGCAGTGTGACTTCAAGGAGAATGGGGTGAGCCTGGGGCTGGGGGCGCGGGAGGCTGCTTGCCAGACTGCTGAACAGCGGGCTTCGAGCAAGGTTCCCGGCCCCTGGTGTGAGCCTGGGAGCTTATGGCCTGGGGGTGGGTGGTTCCATTTGACCTTGAGCCTGCCCTTCCAGCTGCTGAAACGGTGTGAGGGGACAGTCACCCTGGACCAGGTCAGGGGGAACTTCGACATCACCTGTAATAATGTAAGTGGCCCCTTCTGTACTGTGGGAACTGCTGTGGGGGTGGGGGGGGGGGTTGTGGAACTTCCTTTGGACCAACGACCCACTGCCCCATCCAGGGCAGAGAAAGGCCCTCCTATCTGCCCCTTTCCTCCCCGAGCCCCAGGTCTCCAGTCCTGGCTGTGTGTCCCTAGAGCAGTGGTTCTCCTGGGGTCCCCACCCAGAGAACTTGTCAGCAAGGCAGATTCGCAGCCCCACTCAGACCACCTGAGTTGGACTCTGGGGTGGGGTCTGACCATTGGTCTTTTCCCAGGAATACCAGGGATTCTGACCGTGCTAAAGTTTTGAGAGTCACGAGCCCTCAGCCTCTGCTCCCTTCCAGCTTTGCTGGGATGGGCTTGTGACTCTGGGAAGCCCTTGTCTTCCCTCAGTCTCTTCATCTCTTTGTGAGTGTGGGGATTCCATCTCATGTTCCAACTATCACAGCCAGAGGGGAACTTGTGCCCCGAGGATCCTGTGTGTGACCCTGAAAAAGGAAGGGCCAGGTGGGGAGGGATCTTGGCTTGATGGTGATGCAGTACCAGCAAGCAACCTGTGTTTTTCTTGTTTCACAGCACCAGAGCATCAGGATTACAAAGCAACCGTGGGCACCACCACAGGCAGCCCGAATATGTCACTTCGTACTTATAAGGGTTTGCAGATAATCAGCTCTTGTAGATTTCTGTCACAAGCCAGCAAAGAGTCCTAAGGGTTTTCTTACTCGGCCTCAAGCTACTGGATCTGAAAAATAAACTCTTGTGACATGATATCCTCCAGGTCTCAATTTCATTGTCTCCCCTCCTCACAGTTACCAAGAAACAATCTTGACCAATTCCATGTCTTGTGTGTGTGTCTATGTGTCTGTGTGTGTGTCCTTGAGTGTGTGTGTGTCCTTGAGTGTATGTGTGTGTGAGATCACTCCTGTGAACACGGAGAAGGGTGAGGCCCCTGTTCCACCCACGAGGGAGGCAGGAGCCTCAGGAGCTCCAGGACAGCGTCTCCATCCTTGGGCGCCTCCCGAGCCCTTCACCCAGCCCTGCCCTTCTCCTCCAACACCCAGTGGGACCTAAGGAGACCTGCTGTGTGTGCAGTGCGGGTGGGAACGCTGCTCCTGCTCTCATGGAGCTGACAGTCCACGAGGGCCACGCTTCTCACCTTGTGAAGCACTTAGAGAGACGCAGTTGAGTCTCAGGGCTCAGAGTGCAGGTGCAAGGCCCATGAGTCTCATGGACATGACGCTGGCTGGAAGGAGCAGAGGAGGGGGCGATGCAGGATCAGGGCTCATACCTGAGTTGGCTGGGGAAAAGGTGCATGCGGATTTCTGAAGGACCCGGTGCGGAGGCGGGGGCAACCACTTTAAGATGAGGACCGTGATGTCTTTCCTGAGCAGACCTCAGTTCCGACAGGCAGTGAGGACTAAACCAGGAAAGCCGGATGCTTTCACCTCTCACATCACTGGAAGTGCAGCCTGAGGACCCGGAAGTGGGCCCTCCTAAGGATCAGGGAAGGGCGGGGGAAGAGGGCTTCAGTCTGAAGAGTGTAACAGTGAAGGGCCCAGAGGCAGGAGAGCACAGAGAGGATTTCAGGGTTACCAGAACCAGTCACTACGTGTATTGCTGATTATGCTCTATTGTAATCAAGCCGCTTTCAGCCTTTGATTTGGGAAAAGGATACAACTTGACCACAGTCCAGGGTCAAACCTGGAGAAGGAAAGCAGGGTGCACAGAAGCCCACCTCTCGTTCCTCTCCAAGGCTGAGTGTGTAACCACCACCATCCATCCGAGCTGCCATCTTCCGTGGTGTCCCAGACAATTGTCCCCAGTCCCAGAGGCCCACAGAGGCCATGAGCTACCCCTGAGCTGCAGTCACGTGGCCATCCCGAGGGAAACTGGATTAGAATTTGCTTCACGGCCTCTGGGCCCCTTTAATATTTTGGCTTATTATCTCTCCCGGTTGTACTCCCTCCACACCCCAGCGCTGGCCACTCTACTTGGTGACTTGTCCAGATGACTGGACATGGAGTCACTTGGGGGTCAAATTAGAAGGGATGTCCTGAAGACTGACGTCCTATGTCAGAAAAGAGGAGGAGGTGCCTTCTGTGCCTGCAGATGCCTGAAGGCTTCCCAAGGACGTAAAGCAGGGCAAGCAGAGAGATATCAGGGGCCGAGATGTGGGGAGGAGCAGGAGGCTCTGAGTGGCCTGAGGGATTTGGGTGGGTGGGACAGCCTGACACCCAAGGCCCGCAAGTCTGGGGTGAGGAAAACTAAGAATAGCAACCGTCTAGGCCCTGATGCCAGGGCGGGGGCTTGTAGGGTTGGGAGGCAGGGGGTGAAACGGTCAAATGGGCAGTGTGTTGGAGCCCTAGAAAATAGCATGGAGGGTGAACAGTGGTCAGGGAGAAGCTGGTATTCGAGGAAGGTGGAGTCTGGAGGTTGTGGTTCACTGAGAGGAGAGAAGACGGGGTAGGCCCAGTGCAGGGGTGCTGGGAGGTCAGGGGAGTATCCTCAG
Organism: Ovis canadensis; assembly: GCF_042477335.2. NCBI lineage: Eukaryota > Metazoa > Chordata > Mammalia > Artiodactyla > Bovidae > Ovis > Ovis canadensis. The sequence continues at coordinate 66,208,051 of NC_091263.1, read as the reverse complement.
GAGGAAGAAGGAGCAGGTGGGGCTCCCAGGCTTCCAGCTCAGGGCGCCTGCAGCAGCTCCCAGCCCCTAGACCTGTGCAGACAAGCAGGCTTTTCATGGCAGTCTTGAAACCAGTGACAAAGTCCAGTATGTGTGTGATGGACACTGGTATCTTGAGAAGGGCTGTCCCCAGAAACGTGTGAGGACTGGGAGGAGAAGCAGCCTGGATGATTCTGAGCCAGCCATGCCTCCTAAGAGGAGAGTCCTTGGAGGAGAGTTAGCAGGAACCCCCAGGAAGGAGGGTACCCAGGAGGGCACAGCAAGAGAGAATTTGTCAGGGGCAAGTTCAGGAGGACAGGGGCTCCCCAGAACCTGTGGCGATAAGACAAGTCTTGAGTGTGGCCTCTGGATCTAGGGAGGGCTGCTCAGCCTGTGATGGGCTTGAATGTAAGCCAGCAAAGAACTGTTGGAGGTGGTGTAGGTAACACTTCCTCAGGCTCTTTTGGGGAGTGGCCAGGACAATAGGCCATGGTTTGTGGGGTCTGAGGACAAGACATTATTAGATAAAAGGAATGAAGAGGAATCCAGGAGAGGGGAGAAATGAGACTCACTCTCTGAGGCCCGGGCACAGAGAAATAGATAGTGTGGGTTTTGTGTCTGCCTAAGGACTAGCTGTGTGTGTAAGTCTTAAGTTGTGAGTAGTACTGTCAAGCATCATTAAATGACTCCCTATTGGGTGTTAGGCAGTACTGAGAGCTGAAGGTTGAGTGCGCAATACACTTTTTTATCCTGAATCCTGAGAGACCGTAGAGGGGAAGCCAAGGAGATGTAGACAGTGCCTGGCCCTTCCGCCTCCTGGAGTACTCAATCCTCTTGGGCAAGCCTGCCTGTGACACTTCCCATGGACCCCAGGAGAGGCCGAGATATTGTCAGGGAGATGGAGAAACCCTTTCTTCACCTTGCACAGGGGCCTCCCTGCCCACTGCCTAGCAATCCCATGAAGCAACCGCAGGGATTAGGCAAGTCCACCTCACACCCCGGGAGGAGGGCAGGGATGGGGCAGGTCAGGAAGACTCCCGGTTGAGCCTTTGCATCAGGGCTCAGGTTGAGCATAAAAGGAGGGTCCCTTGGGCTGGGAGGAGGCAGTTTAGGGACCATGGAGACCCAGAGGGCTGGCCTCTCGCTGGGACGGTGGTCACTGCGTCTCCTGCTGCTGGGACTAGTGCTGCCCTCGGCCAGCACCCGGTCATTCAGCTACAGGGAGGCCGTGCTTCGTGCTGTGGATCAGTTCAATGAGAGGTCTGCAGAAGCTAATCTCTACCGCCTCCTGGAGCTAGACCCACCTCCTGAGCAGGATGTGAGTTGGGGAGGGGCCTGGGAAGGGGATCTGTCTCCTGACATCTTTGGCCACACTGTCGCCCCTTCGCTCAGGCTGGTCCTCCTGTCAGGAAGGCACTTTTCCCTCTAGGTGGGTTAACCTTCCCAGACCTGGGTCATGTCCCAGAACCAGGCTTCCTGCCTTAGCATCTCTGCTGTGGAACAGGCACCCTGCACACCTGGCTCAGGCTCCCTGGACTTCTGGGAGCTCCAGGGATGGAGAGGTCACAGGCTCTGTGAGGTGACTTCCCTGCTAATGTCCCCCCTGCTCCTCGGTGTCTCCCTGCCAGGAGGGCCTCTGTCAGCCTGGAGGCTCCAGTGACAAGGGCTCTTCCTGCAGGCGGCCCTGACCTCCCTGGGCCCCTCTGAGGGGAGGCACTTCCAGCAGCGCTGCTGTGAGGGCCGCTCCTGCTCTCTGTGTGCCCGTGAGGCCGGGCAAGGGCTCTGTGCCCTCCCCTGTGCTCCCAGCACCAAGCCCAGGGCTGGACACAGGGGGCTGGAGAGGCTGCCGTCCGGGTGGGGGGCAGGGAGACAGATCAGAGAAGGACACATGAGCCCGAACCCAGTCTCCCCACTTTGATCGTTGACCAGGCGGAGGACCGGGGAGCTCGAAAGCCTGTGAGCTTCAAGGTGAAGGAGACTGTGTGCCCCAGGACGAGCCAGCAGCCCGTGGAGCAGTGTGACTTCAGGAAGAATGGGGTGAGACTGAGGGCTGGGATCAATGCTTTTCAGGGAGCTGAACAGGGGGCTTCTGGGAAAGAACTGCAGTCCCTGGGGTGAGGTGGGGTGTGGCTGGGAGATATTGTCTGGAGTTTCTAGTTTGACTTCAAGCCTTTTCCAGCTGGTGAAACAGTGTGTGGGGACAGTCACTCGGTACTGGATCAGGGGTGACTTCGACATCACCTGTAAAGACGTAAGTGGCCCCTTTTGTACTGCGAGGATTGCTAGAGGGGTGGGTTGTGGAACTTCCTTTGGCCCAATGACCCGCTGCCCCATCCAGGGCAGAGAAAGGTTCTCCCACCCTGGCCCCTCCCTCCCCAGAGCCCCAGGTGTCCAGTCCTGGCTCTGTGTCCCTTAGAGCAGTGGTTCCCTACTGAGGTCCCCAACTGGGAACTGACATAGAGGCACATTCTCAGCCCCACTCAGATCCCCTGAATCAGACTCCTGGATGGGGGGCAGCCTTTTGTATTTTCACAAAGCCTCCAGGGGCTTCTGCCGATGCTGAAGTTTGAGACTCATTGACTCGAGTCATGAGCTCTCAACTCCTGGTTCCCTTCCAGCTTTGTTGGGATGGGCTTGTGACCCTAGGAAGCCCCCTGTCACCTAAGGGACCTTGGCTTGCTTATCTATCTGTGGTGTGGTGATTTAACCATAGGCTCCAAACATCATATGGGAGGTAAACTGGGGCTCCAAGCTTCCTGACGTGGCCCCGGAATTGGAGTGTTCAAGTGACAAGGGGTCTGGTTTTAATGTTGAGCCAATCTGACAAAGCAACTATTTCCTCCTGGTTCACAGATTCAGAATGTGGGGCTATTCGGCCGGCTGCGGGACTCACTCCAAAGAGGTGGGCAGAAAATCCTCGAAAAAGCAGAGAGAATTGGTGACAGAATCAAAGATATCTTCAGGGGATGAAGTCCTAAGGATCAGGTTATCCTGGCTCAGACTTCTGGACTCTGAAAAATAAATTCTTCTAAAAACAACTTCATCTAACATTCAAATTCACTTCTCTTCCCTCTCAGTCTTACCAGGACCAGGTCCTTAACTCCGAGAGTCCTCTTGAGTGTATGCGTGGGTGAGAGAGAGAGAGACAGACAGACAGAGATCACTTCTATTAACTCCCGGATGGGTGAGGGAGTCCCCCTTTCTGGAGGGTATGCGGGTACAGGGATGTAATGACGACCATAGCTAACATGGATGTATGGTATATTTGAAAGTTAAGAGAGTAGAGCCCAAGTGTTCTCATCACAAGGAGAAGACCTCATTTGTTTTTTGTATCTCTTTGAGATGATGGATGTTAAGGAAACTTACTGTGGTACTCATTTCACAATATAGGTAAGTCAATTCGTTATGCTGTACACTTGAAATTTGTAATGCTGTTTGTCGATTATATCTCAAATGAAACTGGAAAAAATATTTAAAGAGTGTGAAAGGATTATTACAGCAAAAAGTTTGTGAACCGCTACTTAGAGAAACTCTCCATGGGTGTGCAGGGAGACATATATGATAATATCCAATTGGAGTATTGGTCTGTTTCTTCAATAGATACCAAACAGCAGTGAACACAAATAAATGGATTACCGTGTATCATTCAAAACAAAACAAAAACTGTGCAAAAGGAGCTAGTAAATGTGTTAAAAGGCTACTTATATAATGTCTAAAAGCGTGGAAACAACACTATGTTTTGCTTGTGGGTACTGGTGGTAAAAACAAAAAAACGTGCTAGAAGAGAAGTGAGCAGGTCAACGCGCTAGGACAGTCCTCATCCGTTCCACTAGAGTCGCATTCTGGCCCCAAACTACGCTTCCCGGCAGGCTGCGCGCCGCGCCGTGACGCACTTCCTGCATACGCACGTCCTTGCTTTGCTTTGTTCGTTGCTAGGGCAGGGCAGCGCTATCTTTTAGCAGCTGGATGGAACTGCTGGTAACTTTGATGCTGCCGCGTAGCCCAGCCGGTAGCAGATGCGGACCTCGAGGGAGCAGTTCCTGGGCTTGCCCGTGAACTGTGAGGTGGACCAGCTGGCCAAGTGCTAGGGAAGGAAGAGAGCGGCCGTCCCCCCGCACCCCCTCCTCGGGTGTTCGGACCTCAGGCGCAGGCCTGGCGTGGGCCTGGATGTCGCGGGGCTGATTCCCTAAGGAGTTGTGGAGAGGCGCGCTGAGGATGCGACCACCCCTCCCAACTGCTTGCCTTCCTTTTGGGTGGGGCGGCGTTCCCTCCCTCGTTGTCCAGAACCCTGTTCTTGTGGTTTATAGCTACCTCCCCAGAGTCCCCGGCCTCGCCTTCCGCCGCGGGGGTCCGGTCTGCGCCGTCCACTCCGCGGCAAATCCGCTGGCGGCGAAAATTGAGCGCTTGAATTGTGGCGAGTGCTACTGAAGAACTTCTTCAGTTCAGTTCAGTCGCTCAGTCGCGTCCGACTCTTTGCGACCCCATGAGTCGCAGCACGCCAGGCCTCCCTGTCCATCACCAACTCCCGGAGTTCACTCAGACACGTCCGTTGAGTCCATGATGCCATCCAGCCATCTCATCCTCTGTCGTCCCCTTCTCCTCCTGCCCCCAATCCCTCCCAGCATCGGAGTCTTTTCCAGTGAGTCAGCTCTTCGCATGAGGTGGCCAAAGTACTGGAGTTTCAGCTTTAGCATCATTCCTTCCAAAGAAATCCCAGGGTTGATCTCCTTCAGAATGGATTGGTTAGATCTCCTTGCAGTCCAAGGGACTCTCAAAAGTCTTCTCCAACACCACAGTTCAAAAGCATCAATTCTCCGGCACTCAGCTTTATTCACAGTCCAACTCTCACATCCATACATGACCACAGGAAAAACCATAGCCTTGACTAGACGGACCTTTGTTGGCAAAGTAATGTCTCTGCTTTTCAATATGCTATCTAGGTTGGTCATAACTTTCCTTCCAAGGAGTAAGCGTCTTTTAATTGCATGGCTGCAATCACCATCTGCAGTGATTTTGGAGCCCCCCAAAATAAAGTCTGACACTGTTTCCACTGTTTCCCCATCTATTTCCCATGAAGTGATGGGACCAGATGCCATGATCTTCATTTTCTGAATGTTGAGCTTTAAGTCAACTTTTTCACTCTCCTCTTTCACTTTCATCAAGAGGCTTTTTAGTTCCTCTTCGCTTTCTGCCATAAGGGTGGTGTCATCTGCATATCGGAGGTTATTGATATTTTTCCCAGCAATCTTGATTCCAGCTTGCACTTCTTCCAGCCCAGCGTTTCTCATGATGTACTCTGCAAATAAGTTAAATAAGCAGGGTGACAATATACAGGCTTGACATACTCCTTTTCCTATTTGGAACCAGTCTGTTGTTCCATGTCCAGTTCTAACTGTTGCTTCCTGACCTGCATACAATTTCTCAAGAGGCAGGTCAGGTCGTCTGGTATTCCCATCTCTTTCAGAATTTTCCACAGTTTATTGTGATCCACACAGTCAAAGGCTTTGGCATAGTCAATAAAGCAGAAATAAATATTTTTCTTACATCCTGTTAATTAATATCTAACTGAATGATGAAGAAGTCTAGAACTTGTTTTTCATCAGACACAGGTTGTTGTTCAGTTGCTAAGTCGCATCTGACTTGCGACCCCATGGACTATACCCCATCAGGCTCCTCTCTCTATGAGATCTCCCAGCAAGAGTACTGGAGTGGGTTACCATTTCCTTCTCCAGGGAATCTTCCCTACTCAGGGGTCAAACCTGTGACTCCTGCATTGGAGGCAGGTTCTTTACAGCTGAGCCACAGGGAAAGTTCCCGACACAAAGTTATTATTTTGCTGAGACTACATTTCGCTTTAACTGTCTTTTTAACATCTTTTGAAATGTGCTGTAGGTGTGCAAAACACATCTAATATCAAAGAGATAACGAGGGGTGGGGGATGAATCTGAACTATTGATAACCACTTAACATTGCATATATGTTGAAATGATAATATCTTAGCTATGCTGGGTTGAAGAAGTGAAGTTAGTCACTCAGTGTTGTCCGACTCTTTGGGACCTCATGGACTCTTTAGTCCCCCAGGCTTCTCTGTCCACGTAATTTCTCCAGGCAAGAATACTGGAGTGGGTTGCCATTACATTCTTCACGGGATCTTCCCAACCCAAGGATAGAACCCAGGTCTCCCACATTGCAGCCAGATTCTTCACCTTCTGAGCTACCAGGGAAGCCCATATAATTAATTTCACCTTGTAAAACACTATTTGAGATGGCTGCTATGGAATTTTTTTCCCCAGTGGTGCCATGTGGCATACGGGAGTCAGGAATCTTAGTTCCCAGACCAGGGATGGAACCTGTGTCCCCTGCAGCGGAAGCACAGAGTCTTACCTCTGGGACCACCGGGGAAGTCCAGGAAATTTAAAATTACGTATGTGGTTGGCACCGTAGCTCCTATATTGCTCTTGGATAGCGCTGCCCTGGGAGAAGGGATATTTCTGCATCTGACAGAGCCTTCCTGGGCTCTTGGGGATGCTTCCTAGAAGAGCTGATGTGTCTGGAGGGCATTCTTACCCTGTCTTGTCTGAGGGGGTCTGGTCTACCACAGTTAATGTTTCTGTTGGAGGTTCCTGCAGAATGGCTTTTTCAGCCCCTCTTCCTTAGCCACCAGGCACCTTCCTGGGTTGGGTTGTGCTGTAGAGAGAAAACGAAGGACCCGATGGTGACCTGAGAATGTGAGATGGCAGGAGGACGTATCTGTCACGACCAAATGCCTGGTGGTACCAAAGTAAAGAAGCTTCTAATGGTTTTAGAAGCCACGTTTGCAATTTTAATATATGCTGAACTGCCATGTAGTTTGTAGTTTGTGCCCACCAATTATTAAAGAGGCATTGTTTTCTCATTGACTTGAAATGAGATATATGCCACATACTACGATTAGGTTGTCCTTCATTCCATCCATCCAGCCATTCATCCTTCTTCCTCTGCAATAAAAAGTGTAGATATTACCAACCTATGATTGACCTGGATCACGAGGGAGGGGGGACATTATACTAAGTAGAATATGTACAAATATATAAGTAGAGGAGAATAAGGGGGATCCAGAGTGCCAGGGTGTAGAGGCAGAGTTGGGTGATCAGGGTTGGCTTCTGTGAGGAACTATGTGTGAGCAGAAGCTTGAAAGAGGTAAGGAAGGTATACATGTGGGTGTGGCGGGAGAGTCTTCTGGGCAGGGAAACAACCAGTGCAGAGATAGGAAAGTAAGGAGGCCAGCGTGATCAGAGTACAGAGAGCAAGGAGGAGAAGAAAATATTAAAAGAGGCCCCTCTGAGTCCTACAAGTAAAAAAATCTTAAAGTGTAATTAAATCTCTCAGTTCCGTGTCGTGTTTTAACTGATTCTTTTTACTATTATTATTTTACTTTAGCTGCACTGGGTTTTTGTTGCAGCACGCAGGCTTAGTTGCTCCACGGCAGGTGAGATCTTAGTTCCCTGACCAGGGATTGAATCTGCATTGCAAGGCGGATTCTTAACCCCTGGACCACCAGGGAAGTCACGAGTTTTGTGGTTTATAAGTTCTATGGTCTACAGGGTCACAAAAGAGTCAGACTTAGCAACTAAACAACAGCAAAGTTATTTGATATCATAAATCATATTTTTGTTCATGTATTGAAAACTTGAAACTGCCTCCATTGGTAGATACAAAATTATTCTGGATATTCCTGAGCTCTTAAGACTGCTATTTTCGCAGTTGAACATCAGTTTCTGTCAGAAGCTTTCTTGAGGTTTTTCTCTATTTGGCATAGCTAGGAATTAAATACTTCTGCTTTGTTCTATTCTTTTCTGCTTGTATCTGTTTTGAACTGCTTTCATCAGTTTAAATTGGCTCCACTTCACTCCATTTAGCTTCTCACCTAGTTTCTCCATCTGTCTCAGTGGAGACTCACCCACTGAAATTTGCATTCAGCTAGCCAGTGTAGTTGGAGAAGGCAATGGCACCCCACTCCAGTACTCTTGCCTGGAAAATTCTATGGATGGAGGAGCCTGGTAGGCTGCAGTCCATGGGGTCAGACACGACTGAGCAACTTCACTTTCACTTTTCACTTTCATGCATTGGAGAAGGCAATGGCAACCCACTCCAGTGTTCTTGCCTGGAGAATCCCAGGGATGGGGCAGCCTGGCGGGCTGCCGTCTATGGGGTCGCACAGAGTTGGACACGACTGAAGCAACTTAGCAGCAGCAGCGGCAGCCAGTGTAGTTTGCTCTTGTTTTTATCTTGTTTCACCTGGTGGTCTTCTTCTCTGTCATTACACTCATGCATTTCATTGATTCTGAGAAGTATATTACCTCAAGTTATTAATAAATTAGTCTTTTACATGGAAACTTTGGATCATATTGGATCCATTTCAGGCTTTGTACTGTTTTGCTACACTTGATTTATCCTTCCTTTTCTCTGTATAGCTTTTTTCTTTTATTGCTGAATTATTTAAAACAAATCCCAAATAATGTGACATATCACTCCTAAATATATCACAATGTAGCTATAACAAATAAGGACTTTAAAAATATATATATAACCACATTATCAGTAGTGTCTTAGTATTTTCTAATACTTGGTCTGTGTTCAAATTTACCTGATCATCTCAAAGTCTTTTGTGAATTTGAATCAGGATCTCAACAAGATCCACACATTTTTTTAAAAAATGTTTCTTAAGCCTGTATCAATTCTTCATCCCTCTTCTGTTTTTTCTCTCCAGGCCATGGATCTATTTATAATGCTCTGAATCTAGAATATAAATCTACTTTAGATAATACTGTAAAGTAGTTTTCACATCAGTTCAGTTCAGTTCAGTTCAGTCGCTCAGTCGTGTCCGACTCTTTGCGACCCCATGAATCACAGCACGCCAGGCCTCCCTGTCCATCACCAACTCCCGGAGTTCACTCAGACTCACGTCCATCGAGTCAGTGATGCCATCCAGCCATGTCATCCCCTTCTCCTCCTGCCCCCAATCCCTTCCAGTATCAAAGTCTTTTCCAATGAGTCAACTCTTCGCATGAGGTGGCCAAAGTACTGGAGTTTCAGCTTTAGCATCATTCCTTCCAAAGAAATCCCAGGGCTGATTTCCTTCAGAATGCACTGGTTGGATCTCCTTGCAGTCCAAGGGACTCTCAAGAGTCTTCTCCAACACCACAGTTCAAAAGCATTAATTCTTCGGCGCTCAGCCTTCTTCACAGTCCAACTCTCACATCCATACATGACCACAGGAAAAACCATAGCCTTGACTAGATGGATCTTTGTTGGCAAAGTAATATCTCTGCTTTTGAATATACTATCTAGTTTGGTCATAACTTTTCTTCCAAGGAGTAAGCGTCTTTTAATTTCATGGCTGCAATCACCATCTGCAATGATTTTGGAGCCCCCAAAAATAAAGTCTGACACTGTTTCCACTGTTTCCCCATCTATTTCCCATGAAGTGATGGGACCGGATGCCATGATCTTCTTTTTCTGAATGTTGAGCTTTAGGCCAACTTTTTCACTCTCCACTTTCACTTTCATCAAGAGGCTTTTTAGTTCCTCTTCACTTTCTGCCATAAGGGTGGTCTCATCTGCAGATCTGAGGTTATTGATATTTCTCCCGGCAATCTTAATTCCAGCTTGTGTTTCTTCCAGTCCAACGTTTCTCATGATGTACTCTGCATAGAAGTTAAATAAGCAGGGTGACAATATACAGCCTTGACGCACTCCTTTTCCTATTTGGAACCAGTCTGTTGTTCCATGTCCAGTTCTAACTGCTGCTTCCTGACCCTGTGATCACTAATCTAGAGCCAGACATCCTGGAATGTGAAGTCAAGTGGGCCTTGGAAAGCATCGCTACGAACAAAGCTAGTGCAGGTGATGGAATTCCAGTTGAGCTGTTTCAAATCCTGAAAGAGGATGCTGTGAAAGTGCTGCACTCAATATGCCAGCAAATTTGGAAAACTCAGCAGTGGCCACAGGACTGGAAAAGGTCAGTTTTCATTCCAATTCCAAAGAAAGGCAATGCCAAAGAATGCTCAAACTACTGCACAATTGCACTCATCTCACATGCTAGTAAAGTAATGCTCAAAATTCTCCAAGCCAGGCTTCAGCAATATGTGAACCGTGAACTTCCTGATGTTCAAGCTGGTTTTAGAAAAGGCAGAGGAACCAGAGATCAAATTGCCAACATCCGCTGGATCATGGAAAAAGCAAGAGAGTTCCAGAAAAACATCTATTTCTGCTTTATTGACTATGCCAAAGCCTTTGACAGTGTGGATCACAATAAACTGTGGAAAATTCTGAAGTTTTCACATAGTAGATTGTAAATCGAGAGGAAAATAGTTCTGAGCTTTATCACGAAGTATTCATCAGTATGAAAGGCATGGCAGTTCCATGGTGGTCCAGTGCTTAGGGCTCGGCGCTTTTACTGCCATGGCCTTTACTCACTTTCTGGTTGGGAACTAAGATCTCGCACACTGCTTGGCATAGCTGGGAAAAAAAAAAGAAAACATTACATCATCAATGGCATTGCTGGCTGTAGTATTTAGTTACCACCCGTATGGCACACCTGTGTCTGTCATCAGTAGAATGTATACATCAATAAGGCACATCCATGTCTCTCTCCATTTGTAACCGTGACATGCCTACAGCTATAAGCATCTGATTATTTCACTGTGTCCCCTAATGTAGTCCTTCCAATAAATTCATATTGAAAAGCATAGTATTTTTATTGTGAATTACTTTCCTTTATTTCTCTTTTATATTTTGGGTTAGGGCACTATTTTTTAAAAATTCTGTGTATGGGGACATTTTATTCAATATGAATCTCATTTCAAGACAGTAAATGAGATGGTACAAAACATAGACTCTGAGAAGGAGCCTTTGATTCTAACAGTGTTGAGAACAGAACATGTGTCTATCTTCTGTCTAACCTTTCAAGTTCTTTCTTAATTAACTCTGCTCCTATCATCCATTCACTCAAAAGTATTCACTAACTATTAAATGTTAAGTCCAGTTCTGTGTTCTTGGGATGTACCAATAGTATATCTGGGAGAAGGGTGTTCCAGACATAGGAACCAGTCAGTGCACAGCAGCAGGACAGAAATCAGTGCAGCTCAGACTGGAGTGAACAAAGGGTAGAGTACAGATGGAGTCAGAAAGCCGATAGGTTATGGAAGAATGTAGAACCTAGTGGGCCCCTCTCAGGGCTTGGCTTTTACTCTGAACATTATGGATACATATATATTCATTTGCTTTCGGTTGCACTAGGTCTTCACTGCTGCCTGGGCTTTCCCTAGTTGCAGTGAGCAGGGGCTACTCTCTAGTTGCGCTGCACAGACTTCTCATCAAGGTGGCTTCTCTTATTGTGGAGCACAGGTACGCAGGTTAGGGTTAGGGTTTCAGTAATTGTAGCTCCCAAGCTCTAGAGCACAGGCTCAGGGGTTGTGGCACATGAGCGTAGTTGCCTCACAGCACGTGGAATCTTCCCACCAAGGATCAGACCTGTGCCCCCTGCATTGCCAAGTGGATTCCTTACCACTGGACCACCAGGGAAGTCCTGGATACATATACATGCTTTAATAAAATGAACAGTTCTATTTCTTAGAAATGTGCAATAAAGAAGGAAGAGATCGGAATTAGCTTTCACCACCTGTTCCCAACCTGTTCCTCTATTCGGTGATCCCAGACAGAACTCTCATGGCTCCAGAGAGTACTTCCTTCGGATCAGTGCGGGCCCTGACTTGATTGGGCTCAGTAGACCCTCTAGAGCAACATGTCTTAGCATCCTTCATTCTGTCCTGAGAGAGTTGGATAGATAATGAATGGGGAAATTCAAATGGTTTCACATGTGCTCTGGTTAGCCACTATTCTCCACTGTCTTCTGTATTAGGGACATCCAGACTGAGTGACTCCTCTGTCAATCTACTCTTTCTTTTCATAGAAAAGTCAGAAACAACGTTCTCATATTCGTCATGATTGTTCTCTCTTGTTGGAAACAAATCGTTGTAGCTTATGTGTCAGTGTAACTGGTTACAGCCTAGAAGATAATTTTAGTTTAAGTGCAGATTCTTACAAAGCTGATGATGCCTCTGATGTTTACTTGGAAGATTCCTTACTGGGATAATATATAGAATAATAGGTTCTACTGTGGGTATTTTTTTTTTTTTTTGCTTGATTCAAATAAAAGATGTAATAAGTAAAAATTGACTAAAGGGTGGTCTAGTGATTAAGAATCCACCTTGGGATACAAGGGACAATGGTTCAATCCCGGGTCCAGGAAGATCCCACATGTCACAGAGCAGCCAAGCCTGTGTGTCACAACTACTGAGCCTGTGTACTAGAGCCCGCAAGCTGCAACTTCTGAGCCATGCATTGCAACTGCCGAAGCCTGCATGTCTAGAGGCCATGCTCTGCAACGAGAAGCCGCCACAATGAGAAGCCTGCCATGCTGCAATGAAGAGTAGCCCCTGCTTGCGACCACTAGAGAAAGCCTGTGTTCAGCAACAAAAGCAGCAACAAAGACCCACCATAGCCTAAAAATAAAATAAATAAATCTAAAAAAAAAAAAAACCAAATTGACTGTGGTACATAATCTGAACCTAATCACAAGAAAATGTCAGGAACGTTCTATACATACTCTAAACATGGGAAAGATTCTCTAAAAAAAGAACTCTGCTCTTCAGAAATGCCATTCTCATGGAAGAGACACTAATGGAAACTAAGGAAACATAACTAATTATAATATGATTGTAGACAATCCTGTACTGTAGGGAAAATGCTATAAAGGATATTATTGGATCAGCTGACAACTGGAATACATATGATAGTCATTAAGTTAAAGTGAAAGTTGCTCAGTCGTGTCCAACTCTTTGCAACCCCATAGACTATATAGTCCATGGATTTCTCTAGGCCAGAATGGGTGGCCTGGAGTGGGCAGCCTTTCCCTTCTCCAGGGCATCTTCCCAACCCAGGGATCGAACCCAGGTCTCCCACATGGCAGGTGGATTCTTTACCAGCTGAACCACAAGGGAATACTGGAGTGGTTAGCCTATCCCTTCTCCAGGGGATCTTCCTGACTCAGGAATTGAACCAGGGTCTCCTGCATTGAAGGAGGATCTGATAGTTGTTAAAGTATTATATAAATGTTAAATTTACCGGAGTTGATAACTGTATTGTGGTTATGAAAAAGAATATCCCTACTTTTGTCAGACACACAATGGAGTATTTTTAGGTAAAGAGCATGACTGTATGCATTGATTCAAAGAAAAAAATGTATGTATATATACGTGTACACACACACATATATAACACAAATTTTAGCAATAAGTAGTTTGGGAAAAGGTTACAGAGCTGTTCTGTGTACTGTCCTTATTCTTGCAACTTTTCTGTATGTTTGAAATTATTCCCAAATAAAAAGTCAAAAGGGGTTGAAGGAAATATCAGTTCAGTTCAGTCACTCAGTCGTGTCTGACTCTTTGCGACCCCATGAATTGCAGCACGCCAGGCCTCCCTGTCCATCACCATCTCCTGGAGTTCACTCACACTCATGTCCATCGAGTCCGTGATGCCATCCAGTCATCTCATCCTGGGTCATCCCCTTCTCCTCCTGCCCCTAATCCCTCCCAGCATCAGAGTCTTTTCCAATGAGTCAGCTCTTCGCATGAGGTATCCGAAGTACTGGAGTTTCAGCTTTAGCATCATTCCTTCCAAAGAAATCCCAGGGTTGATCTCCTTCATAATGGACTGATTGGATCTCCTTGAAGGAAATATAGGTCTGGTGAATCTTGCCTTGGAGAGACAGACATTAATGGTTGTGAATGATGAATGGACTATAAGATATTATGACAAGGAGGAAAAGCCTAGCTAACCCTTCCTGTGACTACTTTGACTGAAAACTCTTTTCAGATTCAAAGCCACAAATCCATCCCTGGCCTCTCTATCCTCTGGCAGTCAGCAGATTCTCAGCCAGCGTGATGTCTGCAGTCATCCTATTTCCAGATTCATATGCAGGAAATCAACACCAATCAGGAGATCCTTGCTCAGTTGAGCAGCAGCAGTAGCAGCAACAACATTCTGATAAAAACCAATATGGGGAGGGGTGGTGGTGGGCAAAGCAGACATCAAAGAGTGAGGGTCTCTACCCCTTTGTTTTAAAGTTCCAATGACAGCAGGACTTCAGTGGTTTTCTCTAGTCCACCCCAGGGACCACCAGTAAACTCTCAGGGAGGCAACTAAGTGTTGAAGGTGCAGCTCAGTCTAACGCAGAGGGTAAGCTCTGGGGAAACTGACAATGTTCCAGAGAGGGTAGAAATCTCAGGATCTGGAGAAATCTGATTTGTAGAGTCCACACTCTACTGGCTTTAGCCAGAAGTCAAACCTCTTCAGATGCAGGCAGTCGTGGGGAGGGAACATCTTCTGTGTGCAGAGTGTGGGTGAAGCTTTCGTCCAAAGTCACATTCATCAGACATCGGACGACACACGGGGAAAAGCTTTAAATACATAGGGAGAGTAGGCCAGGCTTTTTGGATGTCACCCCTTAAAACCACCAGAGTACACACTCAGGGGATAAGGTTTCTGTGTGCTTTTAGCCTCAAGTCACACTGCATCAGAGGACACACATAACGGAGAAGCCCTTTGTGTGGGTGAGGTATTAGTGAAAAATCAGACCTCACTAAGCACCAGAGGATTCACAGAGGGCATAAACCTTACGTGTGCAGGAACTGTGGTCAAGACTTTAGGGTGAAATCACACCTCAGGACACATTCAGGTGAGAAGCCTTTTGTTCACAGGGAGTGTAGGTGGGGTCCTAGTCAGAAGACAATCGTCCACACACACCAGACGACACACTCAGGAGAGCAGCCTGATGAATGCAAGTATGTGGGCAAGGCTTCTGCCTTCCTTCTCTGGCTATTTCTCTCTTTTCTTGGCTTGTGCAAATATTTGTTTTCATAAGTTCTCTATATAAATTCAAGCCATCTCACTTTCAGTTTGTAGACTGTCAGGATAATGCTCCCTCGTGATTCACACCTCCCTGCATCTGTGCCTTGTGTGGTTGCTTCCCATATGGACTCTGGGCTTGGCCATGTGACTTGCCTTTGTCAGTGGGGTATCAGCAAACATGACTCTAGCAGAAGCTTGATAAGCTCATGAATGGAGGCCTGCTTTCTTGGAACCCTTAAATAACCATGCAAAGCAGCAGCTCAGGAGGAAACACCACGCTGGACCCAAATGCTGAACGCAGCCATGTGCGTCCAGGTGAGCGCAGCAGAATCACCCAGCCGATCCACAGACATATAAATCAGTTCAGTCATGTTTTAAGCCATGAAATCTTGAGGTGGTTTGTCATAGTAGTAGGTAACTGTCATCCTCAGCTACAAGCAGAGACATGGCTACCTTTAGTGGCTCTGTGCAAATCAGAAAAAACAAAAAAAAAGTCATAACAATATGCCGTTACTGGGCAGACATACTTTTGCTCAAACCAAAGGTGTCCTTTCTTCCAGGATGCAGGCCTATGCCAGGGGCCTTCGTGCTCTACATAAGCTGCACACTGCGTGAACCTCCTGGGAGATTTTGACACAATTCTCTCTTCACTTAGCATAGACCAGAAACTTGACTTAGCACAGGTTTAATTACTCCAGTTAAGGAGAGAGAGAGCACCTTGAGCAGTGCTTTGAGCAGCCTTTATTCAGTAGCATACTGACTTTTATTAAGGAAAACAGACCAAATGTGGCTAATACAGAGTCACTGCATTTTTCAGGCAAGTCAGCTGGGCAAGCTTCTCCTTGAAAATGATTAACAGTTCTCAGAAAAAAGAGGGGCCATCATTCCTGTGAACCACCCACGAGTATTAAAGAGAAGAGGTAGATACTGAGATTCTAGAAGAGGTGGCAGTGAGGAGCTTAGGCCCTCTCGCAGGTGGTGGTGCCCAGCAGAGATGGCGCAAGGAGCTCCAGGCCTCCCTGGTCCTAGAAGAATGCTCTGGGACCAGAGGTCCGTGAGAGATGGTTGGGCAATGCCACCAGTCTTCACAAACTGACAGGCCTGTGTCAGGCTGGCCCCAGGCCTCCTGCTGGAGCAGCAAAGTGGACACCACCCTCGGGACTGTAGTGCACAGGGCCACAGCGCAACTGGGGCTCCTCTTTCTCGTACCAGTGCTGTTCACTGAAATCCGGGAAGAAGGCTGCAATCTCTCTACTGGCTGAAACCACAGAGTCTGTAAGGGGAGGAAAAAAAGAGAAGGGATTCTCATAGGGAGAGCAGGGTAGAGGCAAGAAGCAGCCATGCTGCTGCTGCTGCTAAGTTGCTTCAGTCGTGTCCAACTCTGTGTGACCCCATAGACGGTGGCCCACCAGGCTCCCCCGTCCCTGGGATTCTCCAGGCAAGAACACAGTAACTGGGTTCAGAAACCAGAGCCTGTACTTCTCCCACCCCTAAGTCCTGGGCCACATCTGGCGAGGTCACCACAAAGGGCCAACTGGGAGGAAAGCTCACTGGGGGACCTGCCTTTCAACCCCACCATCCAGCCTGCCCACCATCCTTGAACCAAATTCCCTTATTAATACTGTGGACACAGGAGGCAGCCTCACCTGAGCCGTGGGTCGTGTTACGGGTGTCGGTGAGGCCGAAACTCCCACGAATTGACTCTGGGGCCACGTGGCGAGCTCGAAACACTCTGGTGGGGCCCATCACGGTCCTCCAGAGCTGGATGGCGTCCTTGTGGGCGAGGATGTAGGCTCGGATCGGCCCACTGTGAACCAAGGGAGCACGTGTTAGCAATCTGGCTCTGGCTTCAGGAGGGCACACTGTGAGCAGGGCCCAAAGGCACACTGGACATCCTGAGAGTCTCCTTGCCTTTCTAGCTGAGTACTACTTCAAAGAGGTGATAGAAGGCCGCTGATGAAGAAGGCCACCGAGACAGCAGAGTTGTTAGGAAGCATTCAACAACACTCTTCTACAGCCCCTGGATCACTAAGCACCTCAAAACAGGTGGCCACAGGGTCAGTGTTGGCCCGAGCCCACGTTTCTTCAGACCCTCGACCCTGCTTTCAACTTTAAAGAGTGGCAAATAAAATTAACAAATCTACTTAGGGGAGCAGGGGATATAAGTCTCAGTGGATGAAGATGTTGGAACCAAAGTGAGAAATACCTGGCCATGAACTCCACCAGCCGCTGATAGAAAAAACGCCCTGCAAGGAGAGAAGACCTCCATTAGGACACGGTGCCAAGACAACTTTTTATACTCCTGCCTCCCTAGAGGAGGCAGTAATCCCTGTTTTAGAGAAAGGAACAGGGAGTCTGACTTACCTGGGTCTGAATCCAGGCTCTCCAACTTAGCACCTGTGTAGTTTTAGGTAAATCAATAAATCCTCTAACTTAGTTTCCTTATCTGTGTGCTGGGGACATAATACCTAACTCATGGGGTTGCTGGGAAATTAAATGAAATCATGAGCCTTTGGACAGTACTTGACAGAGTTTTTTGTTAACTAGTGATATTATCAGGATATAAAACTAAATTTCTTGTTGGTACCATGAGGTAGGACCCTCCTAGAAAATATTTTAAAAACATTGATAAACATGAAAAGTTTGTTATCAATCCACTCTCTAGAAGACTGGCTGAATTTTACAGTTGGTAAGTACAGTAGTCATGTATGGATGTGAGAGTTGGACTATAAAGAAAGCTGAGCACCAAAGAATGGATGCTTTTGAACTGTGGTGTTGGGAGAAGACTCCTGAGATTCCCTTGGACTGCAAGGAGATCAGACTAGACCAACCTAAAGGAAATCAGTCCTGAATATTCATTGGAAGGACTGATGCTGAAACTCCAACACTTTGGCCACGTGATGCAAAGAACTGACTCATTGGAAAAGACCCTGATGCCAGGACTGAAGGCAGGAGGAGAAGGGGACGACAGAGGATGAGACGGTTGGATGGCATCACCCACTCGATGGACATGAGTTTGAGCAAGCTCTGGGAGTTGGTGATAGACAGGGAAGCCTGCGTGCTGCAGTCCACGGGGTCACAAAGAGTCAGACACACTGAGCAACTGAACTGACGTCAATGAGAACCTGCCTTGGGTGTCCATGTAAAATCTTTCTAGGGATAGAGAAGCCTCCCACTCAGAGGACTGTTGGCTCCTACCTTCATGCTCTCGGTAAAATTTCTGGCAGTCTTCCTTTTTCCACAGAAGTTCTCTCATTCGCACAATAAGGAACTTGTTGCTCAGAATCTGCTGATGAACAGCCTGGATAAACAGCACCCCAAAGATAAAAGTCAGTGAAAGGGAGCATCTGAGTGAACAGGAGACCCAGGCTAGCCAAGAGAACCCTGGGGACCCTTTAGAGCCTAAAACTTGAAGAAAAGAGACACCCTGTTACTATCTTGAAGATGAGAGTGAGTCACGTAACGAGGAATGTGAGCAGTCGCTAAAAATGGTAGTCCCCACCTGAAGGCCAGCAAGGACATGGGGACCTCAGTCCTATAGACACAGAAATCAAATTCTGCCATTCTGAATGGCTTCAAAATGGATTCTTCCCCACACCCTGGAGATAAGGGCCCAGTCAGTTGATACCCGGACTTCAGCTTTGTGAAACCCTAAGGAGAGAACCTAGCCCTTAGCCAAACCTACTGGACCTCTACATTCTAGAACTGTGAGGTACTGAAGGCTGTTTTAAGCTGCTAAGTGTGTGGTAATTTATTAGGCAGCAATAGAGAACTAGGGTTTCCCAGGTGGCGCAGTGGTGCAGAATTTGCCTGCAATGCAGGAGACACAGGAGACGAGGGTTTGATCCCTGGGTCAGGAAGATCCCCTGGAGGACGAAACGGCAACCCGCTCCAGTATTCTTGCCTCGAAAATTCCATGGACAGAGGAGCCTGGCACGCCATAATCCATGGAGTTGCAAAGAGCCGGACACGACTGAGCGCATATGCAATAGACAACTAGTATACATACACTGTCTTGAGATTTGGTTCTTCTTACTGTATTAGAGCCTTTAATTATTTAAAAAAATATTTTATTTGTTTCTTTGGCTGCATGGGTTTAAAGAATCTGCCTGCAAGGCGGGAGACCTGGATTCCATTCCTCGGTTGGGAAGATCCCCTGGATGAGTGCATAGAAACCCATTCCAGTATTCTTGTCTGAAGAATCCCATGGACAGAGGAGCCTGGGGGGCTACAGTCCATGGGGCTGCAAAGAGTCAGACATGACTGAGTGACTAAGCACAGGATCTTCATTGCTTCATGCAGAATCATTCGTTGTGGCCCATGGCCTTCAGTAGTCGTGGCAAGTGGGCTTAGTTGCCCCCTCTTAGCCCCAATCTTAGTGGGATCTTAGTTCTCTGATCAGGGATCAAACCTATGTTCCCTGCATTACAAGGTGGATTCTTAACCACTGGACTACCAGAGAAGTCCCTCTTATATTTTTTATCTGCCTCAGTTCTCCAACAGATTTTTAGTCTCCTTGGGGTCAGTGTCCACGACGTCTAGCTTTGCCTCCACACCATCTAGCACAGGACTGTGTTGTCAGTCTTCACAAATGGCCCGGTGGCACCTGAAACAGAAGCAATGCCCAGGGCATACAGTAGACGCTTAGGACATGTTCTTACCTCCAGAATCAGGGGGTGAGCAACTGCATCAGGCTTGATTAGGGCCAGAGTGAGTTGGAGAGCCTGCGGGCTCCGCAAGATTGAGGTCATCTCCCTCCTGCCATCAGAGAGTCAATTAGAGACACATCAGTGTTGCAGTCCACACCCTTCTTACTCTGGAACCTGGCAGTCTTGCAAGTCAACCAGGGCTCTCACTTCTCAAAGGTCAATAAAGCACATGACAGTTACTTAGTATTTAAATGCCCACTGGGGTCATGGGATCGAGGGAAAGGAATAGTACAGGGCCTTCAATTTACCCACTAGGGGACATAATCTTGCTAATGCAACTGTAACCCTGCAAAGGAGTGACCCGTTCATGAGAAGTTCAAGTTTAAACATTACCTGTCTCTGCCAGTACTCCCTTCGCTTTCTATCTTTTGTGCTTTACAGAGGATTTACAATTTACACTCCTATAGACTCTAGCCACAAGGGTAGGGTCACACAGGGCTCTCCCATCAATTCTAGAATTGCAAGACTGGATGGACAGGAATTGGGATGTTGCCAGGATACCACCCCCTCTCACCTCCCCCACCTCTCCCCACCGCCACTGCCTATGTCTGCTGGATACATACGATTTCAATTCTAATGTTCCAGATAAGTCAGGATCTACCCTGGCCAAATCAAACCCTTTAATACACTTGCTGTCCTCAATGGCAAGGCTTGCTGTTCAGTTGTTAAGTTGTGTCTGACTCTTTGTGACCCCATGGACTGCAGCAAGCCAGGCTTCCCTGTCCTTCACCATGGCGAGGCTTGCAGACATGCAACTCAAAGGTCAAAGACAAGTTGTACTCATTCTGTAGCTGAAATGCCTGGCACAAAGACGCTTAATCAATTCTATTGACTAAATGAACCTATATAGTCTTATTCTATTTACCTTTGTATATCTACAGTCTAATCATGGTGTATGAGCTCAATAAATAATCGTGGAAATGCTATAAAAAACATAAAAGTATTTTAAACTGGACTAAGAAAACTTGAGATCTCTTCCAACTTTGAAATTCTATTTACATGTAAGAAATTGATCATCTATGCAGGTCTAAGGAGTAGTTCTCAAAGATTATCTGGGTGGCACCTCTAAATCTGCCAGCAAATAGAGAAGGCTTCCATGAACACACACAGAGACAGAGTCTGGACAACCACGTTATTTCTCTTAGCCCGAAAGTGGCACATTAAAGGCAGTGCTAGGGTCTGGCCCAAACAGAAACACTGCCAAGGTCTAGAAAGTCATGCCCTTTCTACAGCATTCAGGCTGATGCTCCAGTTGATCCACAAAGCTAACCGCAGCCTAACCAGTACAAGATCAGCCAATCTAGTTTCCCTAACATCCCAGGTGGTGAGTAACCCAAAAGTGAGCAGAATCTTGTCATATTTTTAGGGAGAGATATCCTGGCCACCTCACCTTCCTCATCCTCCATATCCACGATATCACTAAGTTCTGGCAATTTTGCCTCACCAGTGTCCTTCCAATCCATACAGTTCTCTCCTTCTCAGCTGCCACCACCCCAGTTCAAAACATCATCAACCCTCCCTGAACTTATGCAACAGCCTCTTTAATGATCTTCCAGTTTCTACTCTTGCTCCCTCTACAATCTGTTCTCCACACAATAGCCATTGAACTAAAACTGCAAATCTGATCATTTCATTTCCCTCCTTAACCCTCCAAAGTGTGCCCTGCTTTTATAATAAAACCTGAAAGCCTTATCATGTCCTACTAGGCTTTGCGAGATCTGATCCCTCATCTAGAACTCCATACACCTTAACTTGCTTTTGCTCTAGCCTCATGGGCCTTGCAGCTCCAAGACTTTCTGGCCTGACAGCCAGAGTTTTCAGAGTCCAGAATGCGTTCCCGCTGGTTACCTCCTACTCACCCACTAGATCTTAGTTCACTTCCCCACTCTCATGGCTCCTACACGTCTTCTTCACTTATCTCTTCCCCACTAGAAGGTCAGCTCTATGAAAGCACAGACCTGTTTTGCCTCGGTATCCTCTGTACTGCAGAGCGCCTAGCACACACATGGCTCTCAACCGTATTTGTTGAATCAATCAGTGAATGAGTGATTCACCTATTCCAAGGCCAGAATGCTAGAGGCTATCCAGGGGAGGGCATAGCTCCTTTTCTAATGCCAGCCAAGTCACGCTTGTCTTGGATACTGGTTTACAACAAAGAGGAACAAGTCGGGAAACTTGCTCAACATAAAAGTCGCTCCTTTAAGACACTTGTAAGTTTTGGAAGTTCCCTGGGCATTTGCCTCCACTACAGAGGCTCCTATTTCTCCGCTTCCTGGAGGGTGCCAGCCACGCTCTGCGCCCTCCCAAGCTCATCATCACCTCGGCTTTCTGCCTCCGAAACCTAAAGCCCCACCCTCCAGTCCCCCAAGCTCACAGCCTCAGTTCTAGACACCACCCTCTTCCCCACCCTGCTCTTCCAGTTCTCCAGGCCTGCAGCCCTGCGGTTTCGGCCCCTTGTACCGAGGCCTAAACCCACTCCAGATTCTGGGCTATTTGGGAGCCGCAGGTGGAGTTCGGATACGAGTCACCTGGTCCTCCCGCCGCGGGACCCGGCCACCAGGCACTGCGATAGCTAGCCTTTCGGTCCAAGCGGGGTCCTTTAGGCATTCGCCCGGGCAGCCCTCTTCAGGGTCCTTGCTGTGCGGCCCGGGCGGGGGTGAGGTGCTGTGCCAGCCAATCCGGGATGTCGTGCAGCAGGAGGGCCCGCCTCCCCGTGACCCTGATGTCTTTCCGGCGCTTGCACCGGAGGGAAGAAGTGACGTAGCCGTCTTGGACGGGAGATGGGCTGTGCTCGGCCGCCCTCAGGTGGGAGAGCGGACCAGGCCGGTGGCATCGCGACGGGATGTGACTCAGACAGGACCTCGGAGAGGACAGGATGGGCGTTTCAGGGTGGCAGCCAGTGAGCGGGGCCGCCAGTGGGGCAGCCGGAGTGGGCTTTGCCCGACTCGCTCTATTTTTGGTCTAGGGTAGTGCCTGGCACTTCGTTGGTGCCCAGTATTTGTCTTTCGGAGGGACGCGGGGTTCAAAGAACTTGTGTCTTGATTCGGTTTTGGTGGGACTGAAGTAATTCTACACCAGGTATGAGTCTGAACTCAGTTGAGTGAATCACCCATTATGAGGCTAATTTTGTGTTTGTCTTCTTTATTATTTTTGCTTTGTGCAGGCTTTCTCTAGTTGTAGCAAGCAAGGGCTACTCTTGGTTGCGGTGTGCGGGCTTCTTATTGCAGTGGGATCTCTTGTTGCAGAGCACAGGCTCTAGGCAAGGAGGCTCAGTAGTTGTGGCTCTTCAACTCAGTACAGGCTCAGTAATTGTGGCTGCTCCGTGGCATGTGGAATCCTCCTGGGCCAGGGATTGAACCCATGTCTCCTGCATTGGCAGGCAGGCTCTCATCCACTGCGCCACCAGGGAAGTCCCAAGAGGTTAATTATGACTTATGTTCATTCTATGCAGAAGGACATCTACCTTTGTCTAGTCTTGTCTCTAGATAGTGGTGTTTAAGAACAAACTGCCTTCTTGCAGTGTTAATGTACAGTAGTAGTGGCAGCCCCTAAGTCTTTTTTGAGGTGTTTTTCTTTTTCATCCAGCATATTTAAATTGTTGTTGTTGTTTAGTCACTAAGTCGTATCCAGCTCCTGGCGACTACATGGGCTGTAGCCTGCCAGGGTTCTATGTCTATGGGATTTCCCAGGCAAAAATACTGGAGTAGATTGCCATTTCATTCTTCAGGGGATGTTGCTGACCCAGGGATCAAACCCGTGTCTCCTGAACCACTGAGTACACTGACCCACTGAGTACAGGCTCAGTAGTTGTGGCTGCTCCATGACACGTGGAATCATCTTTTTAATGCACAAGGTATTCACGTCACTCCTTTGCCTAAATCACTGCCGTGTTTTCCTGCTCTACTAAGAAAAAAAATCCAAACTTTTCACCATGGACCTTAAAGAACTACATGACTTGGCTTTTGCTGACCTGCGTGCCTTTCCAAACCACTCTGCCCTCACTCCTATCATTCCACCCCCTGTTCCCACGGCAAAGCCTCCACAGGAGGTGCTCACTGCATGAAAGCTTGTCTCCCCAGTATTCACTTGATTTACTCCTCGGCCTTGTGTCGTCTCCTCAGAGAGGCCTGGCCAGACATACTATCTAAAGCAACACCCTTTCTCGTCATTCTCTTCCCCATTACCCTTCTCTGTGTTTCTTCTGAGCATTTGCCCCTATCTTTGTTGCTTTCGCCCACCCTTTCCTGGTGGCTCAGACGGTAAAGTGTCTGCCTGCAATGTGGGAGACCCGGGTTCGATTCTTGGGTCGGGAAGATCCCCTGGAGAAGGAAATGGCAATCCACTCCAGCACTCTCACCTGGAAAATCCCATGGACAGAGGAGCCTGATAGGCTACAGTCCATGGGGTCCCAAAGAGTGGGAAGCGACTGAGCAACTTCTTTCACTTTCACTTTCTTCTGGCCTTACTAAAGAAGAGATCAGAGTTTAGCTAGCAGCCATATCACTTCCTTTCTCTCTGTATGTGTGGATGTGTGTTTGTCTCTGTGTGTGTGTGTGTGTGTGTGTGTATGTATGACTAGAAATCTACTGAACAAAATTAATAAGAGTGCAGAATGCTTCCGAGGTGGAAAGGTGATTTCTCTGAGCCAAATGAAGGGGGACTAAGAGCAGGACTTGCAGATACAGGGTAGTGCCTGCAGGAGAGGGAGACCAGCATATTCCTCCCTTGCTGATTTGCTGAATCTCAGGGCCCGGTGTTGCCCTGGTCAAAAGGGATATGCAGTGAAAGAGTTGGCATGAAACCTTGACATGTTCTCTCCTGGAATTTGGAGCTTATGTGACTGAGAACCTGATGTCTTCTCTCTCCCACAGCAAGGAAAAAGAGGGAGTTACCCTCACCCTGCCTCCCTGACTATAACAAATCCCAACCCTAGTCCCTAACTCAATCCTACTTTCTAAACCCCAACCCTATCACTGACAGTGATCTAACCTTTTGGACTTGTCACCTAACCCTAGATCTCCTGATCCTGACTCCTTCTCTTCTGAAGCTCACCTTGTAACTCTCACCCTTGATCCTTACACTCAGGTCCTAAACCTTAGGCCCATGGTGCAGTCCTAACATCTAACCCCGCCCCAGTCCCTAAGTGAAGTGAAGTCGCTCAGTCGTGTCTGACTCTTTGTGACCCCATGGACTGTAGCCTTCCAGGCTCCTCTGTCCATGGGATTTTCCAGGCAATATACTGGAGTGGATTGCCATTTCCTTCTCCAGGGGATCTTCCCAACCCAGGGATTGAACCTAGGTCTCTCACACTGTAGACAGACACTTTACTATCTGAGCCACCAGGGAGTCCCTAACCACCACGCAAATATTTTACCCTTGACTTGAACACTTTTGATCTCTGACCACCACTCTAACCTTTATACTTCTGATACTAATTTCCAACACCAGCCCAAGCCAGTAACTAATAAACTCGTAACCCTTTCATCCTAGACTTCCTTTCTAGATTCTGAGCCACTGACATTTATCTTCTAATCTCCTAATTCCAACCTCTAATCCTTAAATCCCACCCCGTAAATTCTAACCTCTGATTCTGGAACCCTCAACTCCCAACCCTGACTCCATGAATGACAAGCCAGTACTTCACCCAATTATGAGCCACAGACAAGCAGAGTGAGAGCAGCTCAAACTGTGCACAGTCAGAGGACACCGTTATTGAATGCCAGTAAATTAATCCATTAGACACTGAACATGAGACAATAGGAATCCTAGCAATCCAGGAAAGCATCCCTAAATACTGGATATGATGGATAACAGCAAACCTGAACAAACCTCCAAGTCTCAGAAGACGGGCAATGAAAAGTCCCTGTGACCACACCTCTATGTCCCAACACAGCAGCCTCACTCAGCACATCATCCCAGCCTTCCCAAGATGGAGGACAATAGTCCTTAGTTGCAAAACTCTCAGACACGAGATGGGTGGCCCTTGCCCAAGGACACAGCAAGAGAAACCTTAGCAACACAATAACCATCATGAGCAGGAGATAAGTTAGCCATCACTGCTACCATCGTCTCCCTTTCACAATTATCTGGACTCCAAGAGAAGCCCTAGCAGACCAGCTAACAATCCAGCTGAAGAGAAGACAGAAACCCTGTGTGAAGTCAGCTCCTCCCCCAACTCATTAGTGAAAATGAAACAATCCAATTGTAAAATGGACAGAGGACCTGAACAGACATTTTCTCAAAGAAAAAGTATGAATGGTCAACAGGTACATCACTAATCATAGGGAAATTAAACAAAACAATAAGATATTCTGTCACACCTGTTCAGAATAGCTGTTATTGAAAAGATAAGAGATTATAAATGCTGGCAGGAGAGAAAAACGAACCCTTGAGCACTGTTCATGGGATTGTGAATTGGTTATAGCCACTGTAGAAAACAATGACAATTCCTCAGAGAATTACTAGAACTATTATATGATCTAGCAGTTCTGCTGCTGGGAATATATGCAGAGGAAATAAAAACACTATGTTGAAGCGATACCTGCGTGCCCATGTTCATAGAGCATTGTGTACAATAGCCAAGACACGGAAACAGCCTGAGTGTCCATTGATGAACGGATGGATGAAAATGTTCTGAGAGTATACACACACACATATGAATAAATCAGCCATAAAAATAGAAGGGAATCCTACAGTTTGCAACAACATGGATGGATCTTGAGGACATTACACTCAATGAAATAAGTCAGAGAAAGGCAAATACTGTATAATTACACGTGAGATCTGAAAAACACAATACATGCATAGAAAAAAGAATCATTTACTGAAGATCAATGAGTTTGATTGTAGCTATTGGTTTCCTCAAGCACCAGAATATTCCTCTAAAGGGGATATAAAAGCAGTCATTGTGATTCACTTGATCATCTGGGAATTCAGTAAGTTCTGTAATGGTAAATTCAGGAGTTTTCCTGCAAGAGAAATATATGCTTAGAGAAATCAAATTTGGGAAAATGAGAAAAACTACCATACTGGTTACTATAAATAGTCTAGCAAGAGGAATGTAGAGCAGTTACCTTAAAGGCAGACCAAAGTGGATCAGATGCTAAAG
This sequence comes from Ovis canadensis, assembly GCF_042477335.2. Taxonomy (NCBI): domain Eukaryota; kingdom Metazoa; phylum Chordata; class Mammalia; order Artiodactyla; family Bovidae; genus Ovis; species Ovis canadensis. The sequence continues at coordinate 66,181,264 of NC_091263.1, read as the reverse complement.
AAGCCTACCGCAATGCGGGAGACCTGGGATGGGGAGATCTCCTGGAGGAGTGCGTGGCAACACAATCCAGCATTCTTGCCTGGAGAATCCCCATGGACAGAGGAGCCTAGTGGGCTACAGTCCATGGAGTCACAAAGAGTTGAACATGACTGAGCGACTAAGCAGCAGCAGCAGAAACATTCTAAGTTCCTTGAGAAAGAACAAAACTACAGAGTGGAAGTGGGCCAAGAAGAGGAGAGCTATGGATATGAATTTATGTAAGTCTTTGGGCCCCATAAGAGCCTATAGGAAATTCCATGGGGGAGAAAAGGTAGAGGGCAGATACAGTGGAGTTGATGTGAATCAGAGGCTGGTCAGGGGGATATAGACTGTTACTTGAGTTATAGAAAGAGTCTAGAACTGACCCTCCAAATTCAAGACTTAGCCCTGCCAGTTCCCAGCTCTGTTCCCTTGGGTAAGTTACATCCCTCTGTCAACTTCTGCATCTTTGAGTATGAAATGCAGCTAATAGCAACATCTTCCTCATGGTGGGGGCGTGGGGAGCACAGGAGAGGGGGTATAGGCAAAGCATGTGACAATGCGAGACACATGGTTGACAGCGGTAACTGTTAGTCTTGCTTTGGCAGCTACCATATTCTTTATGATCTTGTCAAGAACAGAGTTTGGCAGGGAGCAGGGATAAATTGGGAGTTTGGGATTGACATATAACACTACTGTACATAAAATTAATAACTAATAAAGACCTCTATAGCACAGGGAACTCTGCTCAATACTCTGTAGTGACCTGTATGGGAGAATAATATAAAAAAAGAATGGATATATATTTATATTTAACTGATTGACCTTGCTGTACAACAGGAACTAACACAGCATTGTAAATCAACTATACTCCAATAAAAATTTAAAAATAAAGACAAACTGGGAAAAAGAAAACAGTTTCTGTTCTGCCTTGTTGAAAGACTGTGGAGGGGCCACTATTCATTCATTCATTGCCTTTCTCCTTATAGCATAGCAAGCCATTTTAATGTATTCAGTGTGTATCATTTTGTTTCATGTCTTTGTGCAAAATATATAATTGTATTTATTTTTAACTTACATAATGATGTGTTAATTTTATTTTTCTGTTCCTTGCTTTTTCTCTTGCTGTAGTGTTTTGAGATCCATCATATTGCTAAGTATTGTTGTTTAGTCGCTAAGTCATGTCCGACTCATGTGACCCCATGGACTGCAGCCTTGCCAGGCTCCTCTGTCCCTGGGATTTTCTGGGCAAGAACCCTAGGGTGGGCTGCGATTTCCTTCTCCAAGGGATTTTCCTGACCCAGGGATCAAAACCGGGGCTCCTGCATTGGCAGGTGGATTCCTTATCACTGCACCGCCTGGGAAGCCCCTGACAAGTGCTGTGGTTCAGATACAAGAGGAGGGGATTCAGCAGGATGATCTATGAATTGGCTTAGGTCAAAAACAGTCTGACAGAGTAGAGATCATGTGACGTCTCTTTGTAGTTACCCCCAGATAATGGAAGTGCCTGAGAATCTTTAGGATTTTTCTTTAGTGGAACTAGAGAACATTTAGGTCCACTAGACCTTTCCTGGTGAGTAATATGTATTATTATTGTTGTTCAGTCACTAACTCGTGTCTGACTCTTTGTGACCCCATAAACTGCAGCATGCCAGGCTTCCCTGTCCTTCCCTATCTCCTGGAGTTAGCTCAAACTCATGTCCATTGAGTCAGTGATGCCATCCAACCTCTGCCATCCTCTGTCACCCCCTTCTGCCCCTGTGTTTCCCAGCATCAGAGTCTTTTTCAGTGAGTCGGCTCTTCACATCAGGTGACTGAAGGATTGAAGCTTCTGCTTCAGCATCAGTCATTCCAGTGAATATTCAGAGTTGATTTCCTTTAATTGACTGGTTTGATCTCCTTGCTGTCCAAGGGACTCTCAAGTGTCTTCTCTTTCTCTTTGAAAGCATCAATTCTTCAATGCTCAGCCTTCTTTGTGGTCCAACTCTCACATCTGTACATGACTACTGGAAAAACCATAGCTTTGACTATACAGACCTTTGTTGGCAAAGTGATGTCTCCGCCTTTTAATACACTGTCTAGGTTTGTCATAGCTGTTCTTCCAAGGAACAACCGTCTTTTAATTTCATGGCTGCAGTCACCATCTACAGTGATTCTGGAGCCCAAGAAAATAAAGTCTGTCACTGTTTTCAGTTTTTCCTCATCTATTTGCCATGAAGTGATGGGACCAGATGCCATGATCTTAGTTTTTTGAATGTTGAGTTTTAAGCCAGCTTTTTCACATGCCTCTTTCACCTTCATTAAGAGACTTTTTTGTTCCTCTTTGCTTTCTGCTATTAGGGTGGTATCTTCTGCATATTTCTCCCAGCAGTCTTGATTCCAGCCCGGCATTTCACATGACGTACTCTGCATATAAGTTAAATAAGCAATATGACAATATAGAGCCTTGACATACTCCTTCCCCAATTTTGAACCAGTCCAATTATTTTTTGAGCCAGTTCAGTTTTGAGTGTTACCTTGCTATCATGTTAAATGAGCACAATTGTATGGTAGTCTGAACATTCTTTTGCATTGCCTTTCTTTGGGATTGGAATGAAAACTGATCTTTTCCAGTCCCGTGGCCATTGCTGAGCTTTCCAAATTTGCTGGCCTATTGAGTGCAGCCCTTTCACAGCGTCATCTTTTAAGATTTGAAATAGCTCAGCTGGTATTCCATCCTTCCACTAGCTTTGTTCATAGTAATGCTTCCTAAGGCCCACTTGACTTCACACTCCACAATGTCTGGCTCTAGGTAAGTGACTACACCATCCTGGTTATCCGGGTCATGAAGATCTTTTTTTTTTTTACAGTTCTGTGTATTCTTGCCACCTCTTCTTAATCTATTCTGCTAGGTCCTTGACAAATAATATGTATGCTGATCTGTAAATCAGATGAGCCTTGTGAATTGAGATTGTCAGAAGAGGCTGTCATAAAAGTATTACAAAATTATGTCTTTTTAACCTGTGTTCCCTTCCACACACGTCATTTTCTCTTTAATCATCACTATTTTGACTGCACTGGGTCTTCAGTGCTATACACAGTCTCTCTCTAGTTGTAGCGCGTCGGGGCTACTCTGTAGTTGCAGGGCATGGTCTTCTCATTGCCATGGCTTCTCTCGTTGCAGAGCATTGGCTCTAGGGTTCCTGGGCTTCAGTAGTTGTGGTGCATGGGCTCAGTAGTTGTAGCACAACGGCTTTCTTACAGCATGTGGAATCTTCCCAAACCAGAGATCAAAGCTGTGTCCACTGCATTGGTAGGCGGATCCTTAACTGCTGGACCACCGAGAAGTCCTTCATGTTCTGTTCTAAGATAATTTGTCCCAGTCCTGTTGCCATGCCTCATAAAGCTATAATAATCTCTTTGGCATTAGCTGAGTTCTTGCTTGTACTCTATGACCCTGTTGCTTGTACTCTATGACCCTGGAGTCAAAGACACAGTATCAAAGCCTGATCTGTTTACTCTCAGAATAACGTTTTATGTTCCGATTAGTATCTTTTGTCAATATCCCCCAAATTGGGCGTGGCAGGGAAGATAAAGGATGGAATAAATGTTCTTTCAGCCTGAAATACATTCCTTCCCTAAGAAGATGTTATTTTTGAGATGGCTGGGAAATTTTGAACAGGAAGTATGTTCAAAAGAAGATGGCAAGGAAATACTTAGGTGTAATAATAGCATTGTTGGTGTGTAAGGAAATGTAACACTTCTCAGAGATGCCCTGTGGAGTATGTAAGAGTGAAATTACATGATGTCAGACTTGTGTTAATACTTCAGCAAAGAAAATAAAGAGGAAGGAAATGTGACCAACACTGCACTGTAAGATAGGCATGAAAGGTCATGGTATTATTATTTCTAATTTTATGTATGTTTGAAATTTTTCATAACAAATCTTTAAAATTTTCTAGAACAAGGAACTCTTACCTCTATCTGGTTTACTCCCCAAAATGAAAAATAAAAGTGATTTTACTTACACATGGCCCATCATGCAGTTTAATTATGTTAAGTTTTTCATATCTGTAAGAAATTATATTTCAAGATGATTACTTTTACTCTATGGTATATCACAAATTATTTCTAAATTTGACATGATAATCTTTAAGTTTGAGAAGGAGACATTTAGCTAATAGTGATTTCTTATTTAATAAGTGATTTTTAAATATCTACTATATGTTGTCAAAGAGGTTGAGTGTATAAAACATACTCAGTCTGAAATCAAATATAGAAAATTCAAAGTAATCTTGAGTATTTAAGTAGAAATGAAGAGTATTAGGAAGCGAATGTGCAATACAGTTAAATTATCCATTTGATGAAAGGTAAAGACATTACTACTAACCTTACAGAAATAAAAATGGTTACAAGGGAAGGCAATGAACAGCTGTACATCAGCTGATTAGATAACCTAGATGAAATGGACAAATTCCTATAAACACACATTACCTAAACTGACTCAAGAAGAAATAGAAAATATCAACAGGACATATATCAAGTAAAGAGATTGAATCAGTTATTGAAAACCTCCTAAAAAAGAGAAACTCAGGACCAAATGGCTTCTTTAGAGAATTCTATCAAATACTTAAAGATTTGATACCATTTCTTTTCAAACTCTTCCAAATAGTAGAAGAAGATTCCTGATTGATTCTGTGAAGCTAGAATTACCTTAATAGCAAAGCCAGACATCACAAAAAAAAGAAAACTAGATGCAGAAACTGTCAGCTAACTACTGGCAACATTATTTAGCTGGCTTAAAACTCAACATTCAGAAGACTAAGATCATGGCATCCGGTCCCATCCCTTCATGGCAAATAGATGGGGAAACAATGCAAACAGTCACAGACTTTATTTTGGGGGGCTCCAAAATCTCTGCAGTCGGTGACTGCAGCTATGAAATTAAAAGACGCTTGCTCCTTGGAAGAAAAGCTATGACCAACCTAGACAGCATACTAAAAAGCATAGGCATTACTTTGCCCACAAAGGTCCGTCTAGTCAAGCTATGGTTTTTCCAGTAGTCATGTATGGATGTGAGAGTTGGACTATAAAGAAAGCCGAGCACCGAAGAATTGATGCTTTTGAACTGTGGTGTTGGAGAAGACTCTTGAGAGTCCCTTGGACTGCAAGGATATCCAACCTGTCCATCCTAAAGGAAATTAGTCCTGAATATTTGTTGGAAGAACTGAAGCTGAAACTCCCAACACTCATTAGAAAAGACCCTGATGCTGGGAAATATTGAAGGCAAGAGGAGAAGGGGTCGACAGAGGATGAGATGGTTGGATGGCATTACCCATTCGATGGACATGAGTTTGAATAAACTCTGGGAGTTGGTGATGGAGAGGGAAGCCTGCTGCTCCTGCTGCTGCTAAGTCGCTTCATTCATGTCCGACTGTACAACGCCGTAGACGGCACCCCACGGCATGCTGAAGTCTTTGGGGTTGCAAAGAGTTGGACATGACTGAGCAACTGAACTGAACTGAAATACTGGCAAACTGAATATCATAGCATATTAAAAGGTCTATACATCATAACCAAGTTGGGTTTATCCCACGAATACAGGGTGGTTCAACCTAAAAATATAAGCCAGTGTACTAACATCATATTAAAAGAATGAAGCAAGAGTCACATGCTCATCACATTCATGTTGAAAAAACACATCATTTCAGCATCAGTAATTAATATGGATATGCAGTTCAAAACCATGGTGAGGTATCACCTGACATCTGTCAGAATGGCTATCATCAAAAAGAATCCAAATAACAGATATTGACAAAGATGGGGAGAAAAGGGAACACTTAGGCACTGTTGGTGGCCAATGTAAATTGGTGCAGCCACTGTTTAAAATAGTATGGGGGGATCTCTTAAAAAATTTTAAAATAGAACCATATGACCCAGCATTTCCACTCCTCTGTGTAATTTTAAAAAGCAACAATAATTTGAAAGGATACATGTACCCCAGTGTTCATAGCAGCATTATCTATAATTGCTAAGACATGGGATCAACCTAAGAGTTTTATCAACAGATTAATGGATAAAGAAGCTGTGGTATACATAACAATGAAATGATACTCAGCCACATAAAAAAAAAAAAGAATGAAATTTTGCCATTAGAAACAACATGGATGGACTTGGAGAGCATTATGCCAAGTGAAATAAGTCAGAGAGAGAAAGAAATACTGTATGATATCACTTATATGTGGAATCTAAAAAATTACAACAAACTAGTGAATGAAACAAAAAAAAACTGTCACAGATACAGAGAACAAACTAGTGGTCATCAGTGGGGAGAGGAAAGGGGTGAAGGACATTGTAGGGGTAAGGGGAAAAAGAGAACTATTATGGGAGGATATGAAATCATGTGTGTGAAACTTAAAACCTGTTATGCACTATAGAATTTAAAGACTCATTCAATGAAAATTATGTTTAATTCAAAAAACAAAAATCTGAAAAAACCCACAACATCTGACAAAATCAAACACCCTTTCATAATGAAATTACTCAGAAAACTAGGAATTGAAGAAAAACTCCTCAATATAACAAAGAACATTTATGAAAATCCCACATCTAACATTACACTCAATAGTGAAAGCTTGAAGTAGAACATTTGGAAAGAAAAAGAGAAATCCAAAATTTTATATTATTTTCAATTCTACTTCAATAAAGCTGGGGGGAAAAGCCATCCAAACTGGAAAGTAAGAAGTGAAGTTTTATATTTGAAGATGACATCGTTCTATGTAAAGAAAATCTCAAAGAATTCCTATAAAAATTATTAAAGGTAATAAACTGAGCAGTATTTCAGAATACAAGAACACAGGAAAATCAACTGTGTTTCTATAAACCAACAAAGAACAATCTGAAAAGAAAATTAAATGTTGCATTTACAATATCATTCAAAAAATAAGATACCTGAAAATAAATTTAACCCAGAAGGTTAAAGACTGTCCACTGGATGCTACAAAACATTGCTGAAAGAAATGAAAGAAGGCCTAAATAAATGGAAAGCTCTCCTATCCTCATGGATTAGAAAGCTTAATATTGTTAAAGTGTTTATACTACCCAAAGCAACTGACAGATTTGATGTAACCCTTGTCAAAATCCCAATGGCCTTTTTTTTTTTTTCAGAAGTGGAAAAGACTACCTTCAAATTTATATGGAATTGCAAAAGACCTGAGTAACTAGAACCATTTTGAGGGGGGGAAAATGTTGGGAGGACCCCACATTCCTGATCTCAAAACTGACTACAAAGATAATCAGTGTTGTGGTACCAACATCAGGTTAGACAGAGAATAATGGAATAGAAATGAGAATCCAGAAATAAACCCAACATCTATGGCCAACTGATTTTTAGCAAGAGTGCCAAGACTATTCAATGGGAAAAGAATAGTCTCTTCAAAAAATGGTGCTGGAGCAACTAGATAATTGTATACAAAAGAATGAGGTGGACCCCTATCTAACACATAAAGGTTTTGTTGGCAGAGACTGGAAGAAGGCTTCCCAGGTGGCTCAGTGGCAAAGAATCCACCTGCCAATGTAGGAGACACAGCTTTGATCCCTGGTCAGGGAAGATCTCGTATGTCACGGAGCAACTAAGCCTGTGTGCCACAAGCAATAATCCTGTGCTCTAGAGCCCAGGAACTGCAACTGCTGAAGCCTACGCACCCTAGAGCCTGTGATCTACAACTAGAGAAGCCACCAAAATAAAAAGCCTGTGCATCACAACTAGAGAGTAGCCCCGACTCACCCCAACTAGAGACGAGCCTGCACAGCAACGAAGACCCAGCACAGCCAAAAATAAATAAATAATTTTTTAAAGACTTGTAGATTTATCGGTTTTAGCCATTTAAGACAATTTCTGTTCAATCTTTAGGAGACCCCTAAGACAATTAAATGGGACCTGTGTAGTGACTATACATGACCAAAACATGTAAGTTTCACAGAATTATTCCAGAAGTCATTAAACTAACCAACAGCAACAGTAAAAACCTTGGAGAGCGGAGAGAATCTGATTTCCAGAGTTGTGATATTATGCTCCTCCAGTTTTCAACAACAAAATTATGACAGAGAACCAAGGAAGTACAGCACATACACAGGATTAAAGAGCAGCCAAGGACTCAGGAAGGTCATATGTTGGACTTAGAAGACAGATACTTTGCCCAGCTACCTCCTCTTCTTCATCAGGCTTTTGTTCTTTGGCCTGAGGGAGCTTAAGGATAACCTTCATCTGTGGTCACAAGACCTGACTGCTGTGGCTGCTTGCGCTACTGAGTTTCTTCTGCTTGGTCTTTGTCCAGGCCAGACATCGCACAGTCTCTTCAGTGGGTTTTTGTTTCTGTCTGGATGGGATCACATTGGGGAGCATAGCGAGGGAGAGAAGAAATGGAGGAGCGATAGCGGAGCATTCTCTGGAAGGAAGATCGAATCAGTTGGAAGTGTTCCAAGGAGGCCCTTCCTATCCTGGCCATGTTTAGCCTCTTGACTTGAGAGAAAGGCGAGTAAAAAAAAAAAAATTAAGACTTACAGAATTCTGTAGCAGAGGTGGCATTCCCCACTGTAGGTAATGTGGTCACTGCCGCATATGGAGTCTGCTGGCCTGAGGTAGGCTAAAATCCAGCACTTATTTATATTCCTGATGCATTCAGCCTGAAGGCGAGACACAGACACTGCATCAGAGCCCTTTCTCTGGCTCCTCTAGCCTTGATTGCTGGGAGCAGGGGAGAAGGATGGAATACGGAGCAATAGACCAGGAGTTTGGAGAGCAGGCTTCAGAAATCTCAGTATTTGACCCCTGGTGCTCACCAACAGTATGTATATAACATAACATAACACATGTAATCTGTAGACTCCCCAGTCTGGGCTATAAATTCTTTTTAGGATGAAATTCCCTGCCTCACTAATTACAAAGTGTGATTGTTAGGTTTCAGAGATTAGAATATGCTTATGAACATTTCTGGTTGACTTGTATATGGTGCTTCAGATAGCAGTAGGCTCAGACTTATTACAGGAGAGTTACGATTTAGAAGGAAGGGGACAGAGAATGAGAACCTCACTTGATCTGTGGCAGGCAAGATGTATGTCTTAGCATATCTCAGTTGAGAGAATGTCCACCTCAGCATAGGACAGACCTGGATTTGAGCCACAACTTCCTCATTTATTTAATGGTGCAAAATACTTGCCTTCTGTCCCACAAGAGAGTTGTATGAACTGATTGGGGTTTATACCCAGGAACATATAAAAGGCACTACATACAGTTAGTGACTCAGCTGTTGCTGTGGGGTTATCCCCACAGATATTTTCCCTGGCACCTGCCTCCCAGAAAAATGAGCCGAGACCATCAGGGAAACTGTTTTTCCTCTCCATTGCTGAGCTTGGGAAGCAAGGAAGCAGAGCTTACCGTTGTCTTTTCTAGGTCAGTCCCTCTGTCCATAGGAAGAGGAAAGTCTGGAAAACAAAAGCATATTCGAAAGAGTTGCTGCTCTGTCTTCTGCCCTTAAGGGTAAAAGTGAGGATGAAGGAAACCTGGTTGGCACCCAGGAAGCATCAGATCCCATCAGGAGAGGCAGAGGTTCCTTTTTGATGCATGCTGCCCTCCAAAGGGGGCCTCAGAGGAGCAAAGAATCAGGAAACTTCTGTCCCCTCCTCTTTGTAAAGAAGAGATCTTAATTCTGACCTTTCCCCTTCACAGGTAAATAACAAATTTTACAATCATTCTCTATTCTTTTTAGAAAACACACTCTAAGTTATATGAAGTAGTTATATTGAGATGCCTTAAAAGATGCTGAGTTACATATTCTTGATCCAAAACAGTCTTTGCAATTACACACACACACATATAATACTTACATAGTTTTATATATTAATTTTATGTAGTTATATAATTATGACCTGATAATATATATTGTCCACTCTCTCTATAATATATGTATCTTTATTAGCTATCATTCATATACCATAGAATTCACCTATTTAAAGTGTATAGTTGAGGACTTCCCTGGTGGTCCAGTGGTTAACAATCTGCCTGCCAAAGAAGGGGACGTGGGTTCCACCCCTGGTCTGCGAAGATTCCACATGCCACAGAGGAACAAAGCCCGTGTGCCACAACTACTGAGCCCACACTCTAGAGCCCGTGAGTTGCAACTACTGAAGGAGGTGTACCTAGAGCCTGTGCTCTGTAACAGGAGAAACCACCACGTTGAGAAGCCTGCACGCTGGCTCTCTGCAACTAGAGAAAGCTTGCTTGCAGCAACAAAGACCTAGCACAATCGAAAATAAATAAAAATTTAAAGTATACAATTCAGTGGTTCTTAGTATATTCACAGAGGTGTGCAACCATCAACACAGTCACTTTTAGAACATTTTCATCACCCTCAAAAGAAACCCTGCACCCAACGGCAGGCTCTTCTCATTCCTCCCTTCCCCCAACCCAGACAACTCTAATCTACTTTCTGTCTGTTCTGGACACTACATCCAAATGGAACCATACAATATGTAGTCTTTCCTTTCTATCTCTTTCACTTAGTGTTGTAAAGGTGTATCCATGTTATCGCATGCATCAATACTTCATTCCTTTTTATAATTAAATAATATTCTGTTGTATGTATATACCATATTTTGTTTATCCATTAATCAATTAATGGACATTTGAATTGTTTTCACTCTTCGGCTATTATGAATAAGGCTGCAGTGAGGTGAATGTGATAATCACAACAGTATGGAAACTTGATACGCTGCTGTGAATATTCTCTTTTTCCCCTACACCACAGGAGATCTTCCCTGACTAGGAATCAAACCCAGGCCCCTGGCAGTGGAAGCTCAGAGTCCTCACCTAACTGGACTGCCAGGGAATTCCTATGTGCCTGTTTTTTTTTTGTGGTCATGTGTTTTTCATTTCCCTTAGATGTATACCTAAGAGTGGAGTTGCTGGGTTATATGGTGAACTTTGGAGGAACTTCTGGATTATTTTCTAAGGTAGCCACACCATTTTACATCCGCACCAGCATTATATGAGAGTTCCATTTTTCTTCACATCTTTGTTAATGTTTGTTATTATCTCTCTTTTTGATAGATGCTTTACAAATAATTTCTCCCATTCTCTAGGCAGTCTTCCACTTTATGGACATCTTTGTTGGTATCCTTTACATCACTAAAATGTTTAATTTTATGAAATCCAACTGATTTTATTTTTTGCCACCCTGTGCAGCATTCAAGATCTTAGTTCCCTGACCAGGGATTGAACCCGTGCCCCCTGCATTGGGAATATGGAGTCTTAACTACTGGACCACCAGGGAAACCCCTGATCTATTATTTTGTTCCTTTTTTTATGTATAATGCAGGCTTTTTTTTAATTAACAAATTTTTATTTATTTTTGGCTGTACCGGGTTTTACTTGTGGTGTGGAGGATCTTCAATCTTTGTTGCAGCATGTACAATCTTTAGTTGTGTAGCGATATATGGGATCTCGTTCCCTGACCAAAGATTGAAACCAGTTTCCCTACGTTGTGACCGTAGAGTCTTAGCCACTGGACCACCAAGGAAATCCTTGAATTTTCTTTTTTTTGTTTTTTAGTAGTTGCACTGCTGCTTACTGTATTTATTTTAGCTTATCAGAATAGACTTCAGATTTATACAATTTTAATTCAAGTGATATATAGAAATGTTACTCCTATATAGCTCTGTCCTTCCTTTTATTACATTGTTGTTATACACATTACATTTATATTAGTCACAAACCCAACAATAGATTGCTATAATTATTATACAATTTCATGTCTTTTAAAGAAGCTTAGAGAAGAAAGGACAGTGAGTATATATTTAGTGAATTTGTAATATTAACGTATTATTCACCACTTCTGGTTCTCATCCTTTGTTCCTGTGGATTTAGTGTCTAGTGTCATTTCCCTATACCAATACAGCTTTGTTTTCAACCACCAGTTTTGATACCAATAGCACTGTGTGAATCCTTTCTTTCTGGGGGTTTAGTGTCTGCATGACTCTGAAGAATTAGACTTAAATAAAACAGGACAGCATTTCTACTTTACTTCTAACTATTCCCTGATCGTGAATATACAGCAGAAAATGTGGGCACAGTAAGGACACAGAACTCACCAACTGCGAAGGCAGCCCACATGGAGATGACCAGAACAAGAATGGCACTAGAGAAGACCCCCTTCATGGTGGCAGAAGAACTGTGGAAATACGGAGATGTTGACAGTAAGGCAGAAAAAATTCCACACAACATACAAATTCTCATAGAGATCCATCATTAACCAGGAAATGAAGTCTAAATATTTAATGTTTTTTCTTTCCTTGGGTTATTTGGAATGAACTGTGTCTGATGCAATTACATTGCCTAGTTCATTTCCCTGGAGTAATTGGTCATGAGAGTTCCAGAAAAACATCTATTTCTGCTTTATTGACTATGCCAAAGCCTTTGACTGTGTGGATCACAATAAACTGTGGAAAATTCTGAAAGAGATGGGAATACCAGAGCACCTGACCTGCCTCTTGAGAAATCTGTATGCAGGTCAGGAAGCAACAGTTAGAACTGGACATGGAACAACAGACTGGTTTCAAATAGGAAAAGGAGTACGTCAAGGCTGTATATTGTCACCCTGCTTATTTAACTTCTATGCAGAGTACATCATGAGAAACGCTGGACTGGAAGAAACACAAGCTGGAATCAAGATTGCCGGGAGAAATATCAATAACCTCCGATATGCAGATGACACCACCCTTATGGCAGAAAGTGAAGAGGAACTAAAAAGCCTCTTGATGAAAGTGAAAGAGGAGAGCGAAAAAGTTAGCTTAAAGCTCAACATTCAGAAAACGAAGATCATGGCATCCAGTCCCATCTACTTCATGGGAAATAGATGGGGAAACAGTGGAAACAGTGTCAAACTTTATTTTTGGGGGCTTCAGAATCACTGCAGATGGTGACTACAGCCATGAAATTAAAAGACGCTTACTCCTTGGAAGAAAAGTTATGACCAACCTAGATAGCATATTCAAAAGCAGAGACATTACTTTGCCGACTAAGGTCCGTCTAGTCAAGGCTATGGTTTTTTCTGTGGTCATGTATGGATGTGAGAGTTGGACTGTGAAGAAGGCTGAGCGCCAAAGAATTGATGCTTTTGAACTGTGGTGTTGGAGAAGACTTTTGAGAGTCCCTTGGACTGCAAGGAGATCCAACCAGTCCATTCTGAAGGACATCAACCCTGGGATTTCTTTGGAAGGAATGATGCTAAAGCTGAAACTCCAGTACTTTGGCCACCTCATGGGAAGAGTTGACTCATTGGAAAAGACTCTGATGCTGGGAGGGATTGGGGGCAGGAGGAGAAGGGGATGAACAAGGATGAGATGGCTGGATGACATCACGGACTCGATGGATGAGAGTCTGAGTGAACTCTGGGAGCTGGTGATGGACAGGGAGGCCTGGCGTGCTGTGACTCATGGGGTCGGAAAGATTAGGACATGACTGAGCGACTGAACTGAACTGAACTGAACTGAATTGGTCATGAGAAAAAAATGATCTCAAAAATAGAATTTTAGAAGGGAATATATGTATGTGTGGGTCTATTCCTGGACACTCTTCTGTTCCATTTATCTATTTGTCTATACAAGAGCTCAAACCATACTATTTTAATTATGGCTCTATGATAATGTCAACTGAAATAAAAACACACAACATAAAAGCTGTGAGTTTCAGTTTTATTTGTGGGCTCACTGAGGACTATAATCTGGGAGAGAGCCTCTCTGATAGCTCTGAAGAACTGCTCTGAAGTGGTAAGGGGGTAAGTCAGCATATATGTGATTTTGGCAAAGGAGTATGTGCAATCCAGCACCCATCTTGGTAGAAGCTGGCGCTAGCCATGAGGAGATGTCTCAGTTAATGATTTTAGTGCTTTTCTAAGTATGGGAAGATGCCAGACATTGAGTTCATAAAATTTTCTCCTGAAAATATCTACCTATCTGAAAGCCTGTTCTGCCAGTTTCCCCAGAACACAGCGTGCCTCGTTTCTGATCTTCACCCTGAACTCCTTTCAGGGTGTGTGAAGATCAGTGACTGCAGTGGCTAATGAGTCAATCCTTGTAGATCAAGCAGATGGCAGACAACACTCTTTTGTATATAAGTCCTCCAACTTTGTACTCCTTTATTTTTACCTTTTTACCTAAAACAATAATGTATTAGATTTATCTGTATAAGGGTTTGGATTCAAAGATTCAGAATAAATGTGTCACCTGGCTACCTTAAAAAAATAGAATTTTAGAATATGTCAGGACTTCCCTGGTGGCACAGTGCATGAGAGTCCACCTTGCAATGCTAGCGACACTATTTGATCCCTGGTCTGGGAAGATAGCACGTGTCACAGAGCAACTAAGCCCATGTACCACAACTACCGAGCCCGAGATCTAGAGCCTGTGAGCTGCAACTACTGAAGCCTGTGCGTCTAGAAAGAGCTTCTGCTTCACAACAGAGAAGCCACCACAATGAGAAGCCTGTGCACCGCGATGAAGAGCGGCCCCCGCTGTCCGCAACTAGAGAAAGCCCTTGCACAGCAACAAAGATCCAGTGCAACCAACCAAACAAACAAACAAACAAACAAACAACAACAACAAAAAAACCTGGGAAAAAATCTTAAAAAAAAAGATGATGATGCCAGAAAAGTAGGTAGTAAAGAATGTCTGCAGGGGATGCTTCGGTAAAGCATGAGCACCAAGACTTTTTCAATGACCTGTTTTAAAGTCGAGATTTATTTCTGAGGTAAGACCAGCAGTTACTAGAAAGTGCAGTGACACATGTGGGTCAACAGACAATAAGAAATGGGAAGATTCAAAACACTGAATACTCTCTCCCATATCCTTAATCTCCCATTATATGATGACGTTGGTGTTAATACTTAGTAACCTATAACATTATTGAAGTGAAAACCATAGCATATTTATCAGCAGCTTACTAGCATTATTGAAAATACTACAGTACAAGCCAGTTGTATAGTTTTTATACATTTTCCAGGGAAATTATATACCTAGGTAGCTTCTGCCCAATACCTTCCCTGAATAAAAACAAATAATAAATAATATAACTCTTTTCCTGCTCAAAAGTTTGCAAATTATTAAGTCCACCTTACCTGCTGTAGTTCCACAGTTGCTCATATAAACTTGCTGGACAAAATGTTCTTTATGTCCAGCCTGTTGATAATGAAATAAGGGGGCGTGTGCGCGCACGTGTGTGTGTGTGTTGGCTGGAGGGGTATAACTGTCTTTTTAAGGTTGCAGTGCCCGGCAGCAGAACAGAGTGAACTGTGAAACAATGAATGTTGCTCACTATCCAGTTCTACAAGTATGAAGTTAGCCACTGTAGTTGCTGACCAACATTGCACTTGGCGGAATTCAGGATGAAAAAGGATGAGGAACTCTGTGCTTTGGACAAGCAGACCCCTTAGATAGTTAGATATAGATCTTAAGAAGAATTTTAATGAACCCATAGTCTTGCATCTTTCCATACATAGAAAAGTACTAGAAAAAATAATTAGCTTGAGTTATTTATTCTTTGTGAATAAAAGTAATCTATAATCAAGATGTATGCTGGACTGCATATATTTTCTAGCCAAAATTCATATGTAGGGACTTCCTTGGTGGCTCAGTGGTAGAGAATCCACCTGCCAATGCAGGGGACATGAGTTTGATCCCTGTTCCAGGAAGGTCCCATATGCTGTGGAACAACTAAATCCGTGCACCAGTTGCTGAGCCTGTGCTCTAGAGTCTGGGAGCCACAATTACTGAGCCCACCTGCCTCAGTTACTGAAGCACACATGCCCTAGAGCCCATGCTCTGCAACAAGGAAGTCACCACAGTGAGAAGCCTGAGCACCGCAACTAGAAGGTAGCAGCAGCTCTCCATGAGTAGAGAAACCCCATGCAACAATAAAGACCCAGCAAAACTACAAAAAAAAAAACATAAATAATTGCTTAAAAATCATATATAAGTTAACTTCTTTCTCTGTTTCTTCAGAGCAGTCCCCTCAGAGCTAACGAGAGGCTGTCTCCCAGGCTCTAGTCCTCAGTAAGGTCCATGAATAAAATGTAAACTCACAGCTCTTATGTTGTGCATTTTTCTTTAGGTTGACAAAACCTTGAAGTTAGGCAGTGTAGGCACAATTCAAATCTATTTCTTCCAGCTCCAAATTCTATATACCTAAATCTCTTTCATTGCTGTCTCAGTTTCCTGAGGATGATGTGTACTATCCACTGCCCTCTAAAATACAGCTGTTCTTGCCAAACTATTTTAGAGGTATGTCAAATCCAATTTTTTAATTCTTACATTTTTATCTGTATTGCAGTTATATTCAGGACAGCTTCAGATATTTGCACAATAGTATAAACTGCTACGTTTGCATGTGCTGTTAATTATTTTATCAACTGTCAAATCTATGTATTCACTTTATCAAAACATTTAGTTTAGAATGTTTTAGTTTTATGCTGGTAGCTTACTGAGGACTGAGCCTAGGAGACAGTCTCTCAGATAGCTCAGAAGAACTCCCCTGAAGTGATAGAAGAGGGGCCAGTTGTATATATGAATTTCAGGGCTGAGAAATGCATGCAGTCAGTCATAAAAAGTTAACTGCTAATCACATAACATATCTCAAGTTAATGATTTCAGTGCTTTTCTAGAATCTAGGGTCATTGAAATTCTTCCTTAGATATGCATCTTAACTATTTCAATTCAGTTCAGCTGCTCAGTCATGTCCGACTCTTTGCGACCCCATGGACTGCAGCACATCAGGCTTCCGTCTGCATCACCAACTTCTGGAGCTTGCTCAAACTCATGCCCATCGAGTCAGTGATGCCATCCAACCATCTCATCCTCTGTCATCCCCTTTTCCTCCTGTCTTCAATCTTTCCCAGCATCAGGGTTTTTTCCAGTGAGTCATTTCTTCACATCAGGTGGCCAAAGTGTTGGGAGTTTCAGCATCAGTCCTTCCAATGAATATTCGGCACTGATTTCCTTTATGGTTGACTGGTTTGATCTCACAGTCCAAGGGACTCTCAAAAGTCTTCTCCAAAACCACAATTCAAAAGCATCAGTTCTTCGGTGCTCACCTTTCTTTATGGTCCTACTCTCACATCCATACATGACTACTGGAAAAACCATAGCTTTGACTAGATGGACCTTTGTTGTCTCTGCTTTTTAATATGCTTAACTATTTAGGGGCCCATATATCTAAAACACAGAATGCTTCATCCTGAATTCCTCCCAGGATATACTGTAGGTTAGCAACTGCACTGGCTAATGACTTAATCCTTATAAAACTACAATAGTGGGCAGCATTTTTTGTTTGTTTGTTTTACAATACCCTCTGAGTCTAAGATAAGTGGATGAAGGATGGCAGTCAGATCTTGCTAGAAATCTGAATTCAAAGTCCACTACCCAATAGGCTATAAGAAGTGGAGGAAAGAGAAAAGATTGCTTCTTCAAGTCTAGGAGGTGCACAGTGAGGAAGTCAGCCTTGAGAGCCAGAAGGGTCCTCACAATAGCTCTTTGCTCCTATATCTAGCACTATCACCTTAGGAAATAAGAAGTCCTTTCTGCTGAGATAACCTCTTTGGTGCAACCCTTCCTGCCTCATAACATGATATCTTCCATCATTTCAATCCCTTGTCTTGCTTTATTTATCTTTATTTCAATGACATCCTAATAATTTGATTGGGAATGCATTCATTTATTTATTTAGTGTTTATTCCCACCACTGGATCAGATGGTAAGCTCCTTAAAGGAGTTGATACTATTTTGTTACTACCATTCTAGGCATCTTTTCTGAGGTTTGAAATCGAAACACCAGAATTTTAGTGACCTATAGGCAAATCATGATAATAGTGGATGAGATATATTCTAGTTCTTATCCTTCTGAAACATGTTTAAATTTTCCTCCAGACTTACCCTAATCCCCATTTATTTTACTTATGCTAATTGAATACTTGTGTATTCTTCAAAACCAAGCTTTTAAGATGGGTTCTAATCGCAGATTCCCTGTATTTCCCACCCAATTAAGCAAGCAAGTAGGTAGAAGCCAATAAGGATGGACAGTACTTGCCCGGGGCTCAGTTTTCAGACAGTTTAGTCAGTGTTGCATGGCTGGTTTTTCATATGAATGATGAGTCAAGAACTACTTAGCTTATTAAATTTCAAAAAAAAAAAAAGTAAAAAGGACCGAGTAAAGAGAGCTGAAGGAAACTTTTTTAAAAATTTATTTATTTTTAACTGAAGGATAATTGCTTTACAATATTGTGTTGATTTCTGCCATACATCAACATGTATTGGCCATATGTATATGTGCCCTCCCTCTTGAGCCTCCCTCCCACCTCCCACACATTTTATTCTTGAATGTTTACTCTAGTATGAGCATGTTATCAAAAATGCTGGTATGTATATAAATACAAAATATTGTTTTAAATAAAATTTCACATGACACATGAAATTATTACCAAAATTTAGTGTTTTAATTAAACAGCCACATGAAATTCCATAATATTGATCACTGTGAATCAAGAATGTCAGACCCTTAAGAACTGCTGAAGTGTTACCTAATCCAAGCCATTCATTTGACACACGAAAAAACAGACTCCAGGGAGAAAAACACAGGTCATGAGATATGAAAACTCATTTTCCCTCCCAGGTGTCCAGGTTTCAGTGAATCATAGTAAATATTCCTTTTGTTGTTGTTGTTTCTAATCAATGAATATAGTAAAGTTGCAGGATATAAAATTAACACACAGAAATCCCTTGCATTCCTATACACTAACAATGAGAAAACAGAAAGAGAAATTAAGGAAACAATTCCATTCAACGTTGCAACAAAAAGAATAAAATACTTAGGAATAAATCTACCTAAAGAAATGATCTATATATAGAAAACTATAAAACACTGATGAAAGAAATCAAAGATGACACAAATAGATGGAGAAATATACTATGTTCATGGGTCAGAAGAATCAATATAGTGAAAATTAGTATATTACCCAAAGCAATCTATGGATTCAATGCAATCCCTATCAAGCTACCAACAGTATTTTTCAGAGAACTAGAACAAACAATTTCACAATTTGTATGGAAATACAAAAAACCTCGAATAGCCAAAGCAATCTTGAGAAAGAAGAATGGAACTGGAAGAATCGACCTGCCTGACTTCAGGCTCTGCTACAAAGCTACAGTCATCAAGACAGTATGGTACTGGCACAAAGACAGAAATATAGATCAATGGAACAAAATAGAAAGCCCAGCGATAAATCCTCTCACCTATGGACACCTTATCTTTGACAAAGATATATACAAGAATATAGAGGCAAGAATATACAATGGAGAAAAGACAATCTCTTTAACAAGTGGTGCTGGGGAAACTGGTCAACCACTTGCAAAAGAATGAAACTAGAACACTTTCTAATACCATACACAGAAATAAACTCAAAATACATTAAAGATCTAAATGTAAGACCAGAAACTATAAAACTCCTAGAGGAAAACATAGGCGAAACACTCTCCGACATAAATCACAGCAGGATCCTCTATGACCCACCTCCCAGAGTAATGGAAGTGAAAGCAAAAGTAAACAAATGGGACCTAGTTAAACTTAAAAGCTTTTGCACAACGAAGGAAACTATAAGCAAGGTGAAAAGACAGCCTTCAGAATGGGATAAAATAATAGCAAATGAAGCAACTGACAAAGAATTAATCTCAAAAATATATAAGCAGCTCCTGCAGCTCAGTTCCAGAAAAATAAGCAACACAATCAAAAAATGAGCCAAAGTGCTAAACAGACATTTCTCTAAAGAAGACATACAGATGGCTAACAAACACACGAAAAGATGCTCAACAACGCTCATTATCAGAGAAATGCAAATCAAAAAATTTATTTATTGAAGGATAATTGCTTTACATAATTTTGTTGTTTTCTGTCAAATCTCAACATGAACCAGCCATAGGTATTCATATATCCCCTCCCTTTTGAACCTCCCTCTCATCTGTCTCCCCATCCCACCCCTCTAAGTTGATACAGAGCCCATGTTTGAGTTTCCTGAGCCATACAACAAATTCCTGTTGGCTACATATGGTAATATAAGTTTCCATGTTACTCTTTCTGTACATCTCACCCTCTCCTCCCCTCTCCTCATGCCCATAAGTCTATTCTCTATGTCTGTTTCTCCACTGCTGCCCTGTAAATAAATTCTTCAGTACCATTTTTCTAGATTCTGTATATGTGTGTTAGAATATGATATTTGTCTTTCTCTTTCTGACTCACTTCACTCTGTATAATAGGTTCTAGGTTCATCCACCTCCTCAGAACTGACTCAAATGTGTTACTTTGTATGGCTGAGTAGTATTCCATTGTGTATATGTACCACAACTTCTTTATCCATTCATCTGTCAAAGGACATCTAGGGTGCTTCCATGTTCTAGTTATTGTAAATAGTGCTGAAATGAACAATGGGATACATGTGTCTTTTTCAGTTTTGGTTTCTTCAGGGTATATGCCTACGAGTGGGATTGCTGGGTCATACAGTGGTTTTATTCCTATTTTTTAAAGGTATCTCCATACCATCTTCCATAGTGGCTGTGTCAATTTACATTCCCACCAACAGTTCAAGAGCATTCCCTTTTCTCCACACCCTCTCCAGCATTTATTGTTTGTAGACTTTTTGATGATGACCATTCTGACTGGTGTGAGGTGATATCTCATTGTGGATTTTGATTTGCACTTCTCTAATAATGAGTGATGTTGAGTATCTTTTCATGTGTTTGTCTTCTTTGGAGAAATGTCTGTTTAGGTCTTTTTTCCCACTTTTTGATTGGGTTGTTTGTTTTTCTGGCATTGAGTTGTATGAGCTACTTGTATATTTTGGAAATTAATCCTTTGTCAGTTGTTTCGTTTGCTATTACTTTCTCCCATTCTGAAGGTTGCCTTTTCAGCTTGCTTATAGTTTCCTTTGCTGTGCAAAAGCTTTTAGGTTTAATCATGTCCCACTTGTTTACTTTTGTTTTTATTTCTGTTACTCTCGGAAGTGGGTCATAGATGATCTTGCTCTGATTTATGTCATCGAGTGTTCTACCTATATTTTCCTCGAAGAATTTTATAGTTTCTGGTCTTACATTTAAGTCTTTAATCCACTTTGAGTTTATCTTTGTGTATGGTGTTAGGAAGTGTTCTAACTTCATTCTTTTATATGTAGCTGTCCAGTTTTCCCAGCACCATTTATTGAAGAGGCTGTCTTTGCCCCATTGTATATTCTTGCCTCCTTTGTCAAAAATAAGGTACCCATAGGTGCATGGGTTTATTTCTGGGCTTTCTATCTTGTTCCATTGGTCTATATTTCTGTTTTTGTGCCAGTACCATACTGTCTTGATGACTGTAGCTTTGTAATATAATAAGAAGTTAGGAAGGTTGATTCCTCCAGCTCCATTCTTCTTTCTCAAGACTGCTTTGGCTATTTGGGGTCTTTTGTGTGTCCATATGAATTGTGAAATTTTTTGTTCTAGTTCTGTGAAAAATGCCATTGGTAATTTAATAAGGATCACATTGAATCTGTAGATTGCATTTGGTATTATAGTCATTTTCACAATATTGATTCTTTCTACCCAGGAAAATGGGTTCTCTCTGTCTGTTTATATCATCTTTGATTTCTTTCATTTGTGTCTTATAATTTTCTCTGTACAGTTCTTTTGTCTCCTTAGGTAGGTTTATTCCTAGATATTTAATACTTTTTGTTGCAATGGTGGATAGGATTGATTACTTAATTTCTCTTTCTAATTTTTCATTGTTAGTATATAGAAATGCAAGTGATTTCTGTGTATTGATTTTGTATCCTGCAACTTTGCTTAATTCACTGATTAGCTCTAGTAATTTTCTGATACTATCTTTAGGCTTTTCTATGTACAGTATCATGTCATCTGCAAACAGTGAGAGCTTTACTTCTTCTTTTCTGATCTGGATTCCTTGTATTTTTTTTTTTTCTTCTCTGATTGCTGTAGCTTGGACTTCCAGAAATATGTTGAATAATAGTGGTGAAAGTGGACACCCTGTCTTGTTCCTGATCGTAGGGGGAATGCTTTCGTTTTTTCACCACTGAGAATAATGTTTGCTGTAGGCTTATCATATATGGCCTTTACTCTGTTGAAGTAGGTTCCTTCTATACCCATTTTTTGGTTATTTTGAATCATAAATGGGTGCTGAATTTTGTCAAAGGCTTTTTCTGCATCTATTCAGATTATCATATGGTTTTTACCTTTCAGTTTGTTAATATGATGTATCACATTGATTGATTTGCATATATTGAAGAATCCTTGCATCCCTGTAATAAACCCAACTTGATCATGGTGTATGAGCTTTTTGATGTGTTGCTGAATTCTGTTTGCTAAAATTTTGTTGAAGATTTTTACATCTATGTTCATCAGTGACATTGGCCTGTAGTTTTCTTTTTTTATGTTGTCTCTGTCTGATTTTGGTATCAGGGTGATGATGGCCTTGTAGAATGAGTTTGGAAGTGTTCCTTCCTCTGCAATTTTTTGAAAGAATTTTAGAAGGATAGGCATTAGCTCTTCTCTAAATGTTTGATAGGATTCTCTGGTGAAGCCATTTGGTCCTGGGCTTTTGTTTTTTGGGGAGATTTTTGATCACAGCTTCAATTTTAGTGCTTATAGTTGGGTTGTTCATAATTTCTATTTCTTCCTGGTTCAGTCTTGGAAGACTGAATTTTTCTAAGAATCTGTCCATTTCTTCCAGGTTATCTATTTTATTGCCATATCGTTGTTCATAATAGTCTCTTATAATCCTTTGTATTTCTGCATTGTCTGTTGTAACCTCTCCTTTTTCATTTCTAATTTTGTTGATTTGATTCTTCTCTCTTTTTTTCTTGATGAGTCTGGCTAAAGGTTTGTCAATTTTGTTTATCTTCTCAAAGAACCAGCTTTTAGTTTTATTAATCTTTACTATTGTTTCTTTCATTTCTTTTTCATTTATTTCTGCTCAGATCTTTATGATTTCTTTCTTTCTACTAATTTTTTTTTCTTTTCCCATTGTTTGAGGTGTAAAGTTAGGTTGTCTGTTTGATGTTTTTCTTGTTTCTTGAGGTAGGATTGTATTGCTATAAACTTCCCTCTTAGAACTGCTTTTGCTGCATCCCATAGGTTTTCAGTTGTTGTGTTTTCATTGTCATTTGTTTCTAGAAATTTTTTGATTTCCCTTTTTATTTCTTCAGTAACCTGTTGGTTATTTAGAAACGTGTTGTTTAATCTCCAGTGTTTGTGTTTCTTACAGTTTTTTTCTTGTAATTGATATCTAGTCTCATAGCATTGTGGTCAGAGAAGATGCTTGATACGATTTCAATTTTCTTAACTTTACTGAGGCTTGATTTGTGACCCAAGATGTGGTCTATCCTGGAGAATGTTCCATGTGCGCTTAGGAAGAAGGTGTATTCTTCTGCATTTGGATGGAATGTCTTGAAGATATCAATGAGATCCATCTCATCTAATGTATCATTTAAGACTTGTGTTTCTTTATTAATTTTCTGTTTTGATGATCTTTCCATTGGTGTTCAGTTCAGTTAAGTTGCTCAGTCGTGTCTTTACGACCCCATGAATCACAGCACGCCAGGCCTCCCTGTCCATCACCAACTCCTGGAGTTCACTCAGACTCACGTCCATCGAGTCCGTGATGCCATCCAGCCATCTCATCCTCTGTCGTCCCCTTCTCCTCCTGCCCCCAGTCCCTCCCAGCATCAGAGTCTTTTCCAATGAGTCAACTCTTCACATGAGGTGGCCAAAGTACTGGAGTTTCAGCTTTAGCATCATTCCTTCCAAAGAAATCCCAGGGCTAATCTCCTTCATAATGGACTGGTTGGACTCCTTGAAGTCCAAGGGACTCTCAAAAGTCTTCTCCAACACCACAGTTCAAAAGCATCAATTCTTTGGCACTCAGCCTTCTTCACAGTCCAACTCTCACATCCATACATGACTACTGGAAAAACCATAGCCTTGACTAGCTGGACCTTAGTCAGCAAAGTAATGTCTCTGCTTTTGAATATGCTGTCTAGGTTGGTCATAACTTTTCTTCCAAGGAGTAAGCGTCTTTTAATTGCATGGCTGCAATCACCATCTGCAGTGATTTTGGAGCCCAAAAAGATAAAGTCTCACACTGTTTCCATTGTTTTCCCCATCTATTTCCCATGAAGTGATGGGACCGGATGCCATGATCTTCATTTTCTGAATGTTGAGCTTTAGGCCAACTTTTTCACTCTTCCCTTTCACTTTCATCAAGAGGCTTTTTAGTTCCTCTTCACTTTCTGCCATAAGGGTGGTGTCATCTGCATATCTGAGGTTATTGATATTTCTCCCGGCAATCTTGATTCCAGCTTGTGTTTTTCCAGTCCAGTGTTTCTCCCAGTCCAGTGTTTCTCATTATGTATTTTGTATATAAGTTAAACAAGCAGTGTAACAATATACAGCCTTGACGTACTTCTTTTCCTATTTGGAACCTGTCTGTTGTTCCATGTCCAGTTCTAACTGTTGCTTCCTGAACTGCGTGGGGTGTTAAAGTCTCCTAATATTATTGTGTTACTGTCAGTTTCTCCTTTTATGTCTGTTAGTGTTTGTCTTATGTATTGAGGTGCTCCTATGTTGAGTGCATAGATATTTACAGTTGTTATGTCTTCCTCTTGGATTGATCCCTTGATCATTATGTAGTGTCCTTATCTCTTGTAATCTTTATTTTAAGGTCTATTGTGTTTGATATGCAGGGAAGGCAATGGCACCCCACCCCAGTACTCTTGCCTGGAAACTCCAATGGACGGAGAAGCCTGGTGGGCTGCAGTCCATGGGGTCACTAGGAGTCAGACACGACTGAGCGACTTCACTTTCACTTTTCACTTTCATGCATTGGAGAAGGAAATGGCAACCCACTCCAGTATTCTTGCCTGGAGAATCCCAGGAATGGGGGAGCCCATGGGCTGCCGTCTATGGGGTCACACAGAGTTGGACACGACTGAAGCGACTTAGCAGCAGCAGCAGCAGCAGCAGCAGTTTTTGATATGAGGGTTGCTACTTCAGCTTTCTTTACTTCCCATTTGCATGGAGTATATTTTTCCATCCTCTCACTTTCAGTCTATATGTGTCTTTAGGTCTGAAGTGGGTTTCTTGCAGACAGCATATATATGGGTCTGGTTTTTTTATCCATTCAGCCAGTCTGTGTCTTTTGGTTGGAGTGTTTAATCCATTTACATTTGAAGTAATACAGTATTGTAAAGTAAAATAAAGTAAAAATAAAAATTAAAAAAAGTAAAGTAATTATTGATATACATGTTCCTATTGCCATTTTCTTAATTGTTTGGGGTTGGTTTTGAAGATCTTTTTTCTTCTCTTGTATTTCTTGACTATGTAAGTCCCTTTAACATTTGTTGTAAAGCTGGTTTGGTGGTACTGAATTCGAACTTTTGCTTGTCTGAAAAACTTTTTATTTCTCCATCAATTTTGAATGAGATCCTTGCCGGGTACAGTAATCTTGGTTGTAGATTTTTTTCCTTTCAGTACTTTAAATATGTCCTGCCATTTCCTTCTGGCCTGCAGAGTTTCTGCTGGATCAGCTGTTAAGTGTATGGGGTTTCCCTTGTATGTTAGTTGTTGCTTCTCCCTTGTTGCCTTTAATATTCTTTCTTTGTGTTTAGTCTTTGTTAGTTTGATTAGTATGTTTCTTGGTGTGTTTTTCCTTGGGTTTATCCTGTATGGGACTCTTTGTGCCTCTTGGACTTGATTGACTATTTCCTTTTCCATGTTGGGGAAATTTTCAACTATAATCTCTTCAAAAATTTTCTCATACCCTTTCTTTTTCTCTTCTTCTGGGACCCCTATAATTCGATTGTTGGTGCATTTGATATTGTTCCAGAGGTCTTTGAGACTGTCCTCAGTTCTTTTCATCCTTTTCATTTTATTCTGCTCTTCAGAAGTTATTTCCACTATTTTATATTCCAGCTCATTGATTCGTTCTTCTGCTTCAGATATTCTGTTATTGATTCCTTCTAGAGTATTTTTTAATTTCAGTAATTGTGTTGTTTGTCTCTGCATGTTTATTCTTTAATTCTTCTAGGTCTTTGTTAATTGATTCTTGCATTTTCTCCATTTTGTTTTCAAGGTTTTTGATCATCTTTACTATCTTTATTCTGAATTCTTTTTCAGATAGTTTGCCTATTTCCTCTTCATTTATTTGGACTTCTGTGTTTCTAGTTTGTTCCTTCATTTGTGTAGTATTTCTCTGCCTTTTCATTATTTTTTTAAACTTACTGTGTTTGAGGTCTCCTTTTCCCAGGCTTCAAGGAAAGTTGAATTCTTTCTTCCCTTCTATTTCTGCCCTCCTAAGGTTAGTCCAATGGTTTGTGTTAGCTTTGCATAGGGTGAGATTTGTGCTGAGGTTTTGTTTGTTTATTTGTTTTTCCTCTGATGGGCAAGGCTGAGTGAGGTGGTTATCCTGTCTGCTGATGATTGGGTTTGTATTTTTGTTTTGTTTGTTGTTTACAAGAGGCATCCTGCACAGAGTGCTACTGGTGGTTGGGTAATGCTGGGTCTTGTATTCAAATGGCTTCGTTTGTATGAGTTCTCACTATTTGATATTCCTTAGGATTAGTTCTCTGGCAGTCTAGGGTCTTGGAGTCAGTGCTCCCACTCCAAAGGCTCAGGGCTTGATCTTGAGTTTTGCATGGTTCTATATATTCTTTTTCACTGGTCATGTACTCCTGTCCGCTCTCAGCTGGTGTTCTGCATACACTTCAGTGTCTGAAGGTGTATTCTTGATGTATCCATGGAGAGAGAGGTACTCCACGTCCACCTACTCCTCCGCCATCTTGTTCTCCCCATAGTAAAAATTCTTATTTACTTGTTTTCATGTGGTGTGGTCTTCCAGGTAAGGACTCAGGGCCGTGATGACCACACTTCAGAGTCTCACATACATAAGCAATTAAGAAACATCTGTTCTTGTACATCCATGTGCTAATGCTTAGAATCCATAGGAAAAACTCTAAATTAATCCCTTAGAAGCAAGACGTTGTCTATCAATGCCGCTGTGTACTACATAGCTGGATATTCAAACTGCACCTCAATATTTGATGTTCTCATGCATGCTAAGTTGCTTCAGTTGTATCTGACTTTGTGAGACCCTATGGACTATAACCTGCCAGGCCCCTCTGTCCGTGGGGTTCTCCAGGCAAGAATTCTGGAGTAGGTTACTATGCCCTCCTCCAAGGTTGATCTTCCCAACCCAGGGATCAAACCTGCATTTCTTATCTCACCTGCATTGGCAGGTGGGTTCTTTATCACTAGCGCCACCTGGGAACTGCTCCTCAATATTTGATGTTCTCAGTCATATTCATTTTAGCCATCTGTGTATGTGGATAGTGATATCTCATTGTGATTCTTTACTATTTTTAATTTTAATTTTAGAGCAATTTGAGCACTGTAGAACACTCAGCAAAAGTGAGGCTCTGTTAAGTGCAAACACATTAGGGGTCATTATGTCTTCCTGGTGAATTGACCCTTTTTATCATCATATTCCTCTTTATCCCTGATAACTTTCCTTGCTCTGAAGTCTGCTCTGTCTGAAATTAATATAGTACCTCTTGCTGTCTTTCGATTAGTGTTAATATAGCACATCTTTCTCTATCCATTTATTTTTAACCTATACGTGTCTTCATATTTAAAGTGATTTCTTATAGACAACATTTAGTTGGATCTTGTTTTTGACCCACTCTGACAATCTCTGTCTTTAATTAGTACATCTAGATTGATTTTTTTAACTTTTTATTTTGTATTGGACTATAGGTAATTGACAGTGTTTTGTTAGTTTTAGGTATACAGCAAAGAGACTGAGTTATACATATACATGTATCCATTCTTTTTAAAATTCTTTTCCTATTTATGTTGTTACATAATATTGACCAGAGTTCCCTGTGCTATACAGTAGGTCCTTTGTTGGTTATCCATTTTATTTTATTTTTCAAACTTTAAACTTTTTATTTTGTGTTGGGGTATAGCAGGTTAACAATGTTGTGGTAGTTTCAGGTGAACAGCAAAGGGACTCAGCTATACACATGCACGTATCCATTCTCTCCCATCCAGGCTGGCACATAACATTGAGTAGAGTTCCATGTGCTATACAATAGGTCCTTGCTGTTTATCCATTTTAAACAGAGCGGTGTTTGACATAGCATGTCAGTCCCAAACTCCCTAACTATCCTTCCCCCCACACTTTGCCCTGGTAACCATAAATTCATTCTCTAAGGCTGTAAGTCTGTTTCTACTTTGTAAATAAGTTCATTTGTATAATTTTTTAGATTCTACATATAAGTGATATCACACAATATTTGTCTTTGTCTCACTGACTTCACCCAGTGTGACAATCTCTAGGTCCATCCATGTTGCTGCAAATGGAAGTATTTCATTCTTTTTAATGACTGAGTGAAATTCCATGGTATATATGTACCATATCTTCTTTATTCATTCTGCTGTCAGTGGGCACTTAGGTTGCTTCCATGCCGTGGCTACTGTAAACAGAGCTGCTGTAAACGTTGGAGTGCATATATCCTTCTGGACCATGTGTTTCTCTGGATATCTGCCCAAGAGTGGGATTGTAGGATCATATGATAGCTCTATTTTTAGTTTAAGAAACCTCCATACTGTTCTCCACAGTGGCTGTACCAGTTTACATTCCCACCAATAGTGTAGGAAGGTTCCCTTCTCTCCACATCCTCTCCACCATTTATTGTCTGTGGATTTTTTGATGATGGCCAGTCTGACTGGAGTGAGGTGATATCTCACTGTAGTTTTGATTTGTATTTCTCTAATAATTAGTGATATTGGACATCTTTTCATGTGCCTTTTGGCAATTTGTATGTCTGCGCGCGCGCGCGCGCGTTTGTGTGTGTGTGTGTGTGTGTGTGTGTGTGAAATGTCTATTTAGGTCTTCTGCCCATTTTTTGATTGGGTTTTTGGTTATGAAAATATTAGTCCACATGAACTGTTTGTAAATTTTGGAGACTAATCCCTTGTTGGTCTCATCATTTGCAAATATTTTCTCTGATTCTTCAGGTTGTCTTTTTGTTTTGTTTGTGGTTTCCTTTTTTGTGCAAAAGCTTTTGAGTTTATTTAGGTCCAATTTGTTTATCTTTGTTTTTATTTCCATTACTCTGAGAGATGAATTGAAAAAGATCTTGCTGTGATTTATGTCAGAGAGAGTTCAGCTTATGTTTTCCTCTAAACTTAAGAATTTTATAATATCAAGTTTTACTTCTACTTCTTGAATCTATTTTGAGTTTATTTTGTATATGGTGTTTAAAATATTCTAATATCATTTCTTAACATGTAGCTGTCAATTTTTGCCAACA
Source organism: Ovis canadensis (assembly GCF_042477335.2). NCBI lineage: Eukaryota > Metazoa > Chordata > Mammalia > Artiodactyla > Bovidae > Ovis > Ovis canadensis. Next base: position 66,151,814 of record NC_091263.1, on the reverse strand, counting down.
CTTTTTACAGAAGAGGTTGTCTTTCTTCCATTGTATAGTCTTGCCTTCTTCATCATTGATTAATTGGCCATAGGTTCATGGGTTTATTTATGGACTTTCTATCTTGTTACATTTATCTATATTTCCATTTTTGTGCCAGTACCATACTGATTTGATGATTATGCCTTTGTTCAGTTCAGTTCAGTCGCTCAGTTGTGTCCGACTCTTTGTGACCCCATGAATCGCAGGACGCCAGGCCTCCCTGTCCATCACCAACTCCCGGAGTTCACTCAGACTCACGTCCATCGAGTCAGTGATGCCATCTAGCCATCTCATTCTCGGTCGTCCCCTTCTCCTCCTGCCCCTAATCCCTCCCAGCATCAGAGTCTTTTCCAATGAGTCAACTCTTTGCATGAGGTGGCCAAAGTACTGGAGTTTCAGCTTTAGCATCATTCCTTCCAAAGAAACCCCAGGGTTGATCTCCTTCAGAATGGACTGGTTGGATCTCCTTGCAGTCCAAGGGACTCTCAAGAGTCTTCTCCAACACCACAGTTCAAAAGCATCAATTCTTCGGTGCTCAGCTTTCTTCACAGTCCAACTCTCACATCCATATATGACCACTGGAAAAACCATAGCCTTGATTAGATGGACCTTAGTCAGCAAAGTAATGTCTCTGCTTTTGAATATGCTATCTAGGTTGGTCATAACTTTTCTTCCAAGGAGTAAGTGTCTGTTAATTTCATGACTGCAGTCACCATCTGCAGTGATTTTGGAGCCAACAAAAATAAAGTCTGACACTGTTTCCACTGTTTCCCCATCTATTTCCCATGAAGTGATGGGACCAGATGCCATGATCTTCGTTTTCTGAATGTTGAGCTTTAAGTCAACTTTTTCACTCTCCTCTTTTACTTTCATCAAGAGGCTTTTTAGTTCCTCTTCACTTTCTGCCATAAGGGTGGTGTCATCTGCATATCTGAGGTTATTGATATTTCTCCTGGCAATCTTGATTCCAGCTTGTGTTTCTTCCAGCCCAGCGATTCTCATGATGTACTCTGCATAGAAGTTAAATAAGCAGGGTGACAATATACAGGCTTGACATACTCCTTTTCCTATTTGGAACCAGTCTGTTGTTCCATGTCCAGTTCTAACTGTTGCTTCCTGGCCTGCATACAGATTTCTCAAGAGGCAGGTCAGGTCGTCTGGTATTCCCATCTCTTTCAGGATTTTACAGTTTATTGTGATTCACACAGTCAAAGGCTTTGGCATAGTCAATAAAGCAGAAATAGATGCTTTTCTGGAACTCTCTTGCTTTTTCCATGATCCAGCGGATGTTGGCAATTTGATCTCTGGTTCCTCTGCCTTTCCTAAAACCAGTTAGAACATCAGGAAGTTCACGGTTCACGTATTGCTGAAGCCTGGCTTAGAGAATTTTGAGCATTACTTTACTAGTGTGTGAGATGAGTGCAATAGTGTGGTAGTTGGAGCATTCTTTGGCATTGCCTTTCTTTGGAATTGGAATGAAAACTGACCTTTTCCAGTCCTGTGGCCACTGCTGAGTTTTCCAAATTTGTTGGCATATTGAGTGCAGCACTTTCACAGCATCACCTTTGTAGTATAGTCTAAAGTCAGTGAATCTGATTCGTCCAACTCCTTTTTTCTTACTCAAGATTGTTTTGGCTATATGGGGTCTTTTGTGTCTCCACACAAATTTTAGGATTTTTCAATCAAGTTCTCTGAAAAATACCATTGGTAATTTTATAGGAATTGCATTGAATCTGTTGATTGCCTTGGGTGGCATAGTCATTTTGACAATACTGATTCTTCCAATCCAAGAACATGGTATGGCTTTCCATCTGTTGGTGTCATCTTTGATTTCTTTTATCAATTTCTTATACATTTTTCTGAAGTACAGTAGATGGTTGATGTTTAAAGTGATTGTTGGAATAGTTAGATTAATATTGCCCATATTTTTTACTTAGTATTTGTTGCTCTTGTTTATTCTTATTTTTGTCTTTCACTCTTTTTTGGCCTTTTGTGGTTTTAAGTGGGCACTATATATAATTCTGTTTTCTTTCTTACCTTCAGTTCAGTTCAGTCCAGTGGCTCAGTTGTGTCTGACTCTTTGCAACCCCATGGACTCCAGCATACCAGGCTTACCTCTCCATCACCAGCTCCCAGAGTTTACTCAAGCTCATGTCCATCAAATGGGCAATGCCATCCAACCATCTCATCCTCTGTTGTCCCCATTTCCTCCTGCCTTCAATCTTTCCCAGCATCAGGGTCTTTGCAAATGAGTCATTTCTTCACATCTAGTGGCCAAAGTATTGGAGTTTCAGCTTCAACATCAGTCCTTCCAATGAATATTCAGGACTGATTTCCTTTAGGATGGACAGGTTGGATCTCCTTGCAGTCCAAGGGACTCTCAAGAGTCTTCTCCAACACCACAGTCCAAAACCATCAATTTTTCAGCATTCAGCTTTCTTTATGGTCCAACTCTCACATCCATACATGACTACTGGAAAAAGCATAGCTTTGACTAGACAGGCCTTTGTGGGCAAAGTAATGTCTCCGCTTTTTGATATGCGGTCTAGGTTGGTCATAGCTTTTCTTCCAAGAAGCAAGCATCTTTTAATTTCATGGCTGCAGTCACCATCTGCAATGATTTGAGAGCCCAAAAAAATTAAGTCTCTCACTGTTTCCATTGTTTCCCCATCTATTTGCAATGAAGGGATAGGATCGGATGCCATGATCTTTGTTTTCTGAATGTTGAGTTTTAAGCCAACTTTTTCACTCTCCTCTTTCACTTTCATCAAGAGGCTCTTTAGTTCTTCTTCTCTTTCTGCCATAAGGGTGGTGTCATCTGCATTTCTGAAGTTATTGCTATTTCTCCCGCAATCTTGATTCCAGCTTGTGCTTCGTCCAGCCGGGCATTTTGCATAATGTCATCTGCATATAAGTTAAGTAAGCCGGGTAACAGTATACAGCCTTGATGTACTCCTTTCCTGATTGGGAATTAACCTGTTTTTCCATGTCCAGTTCTAACTGTTTCTTCTTGACCTACATACAGATTTCTCAGGAGGCAGGTAAGGTGGGCTGGTATTCTCATCTCTTTAAGAATTTTCCATAGTTTGTTGTGATCCACACAGTCAAAGGCTTTGGCATAGTCAATAAAGCAGAAGTAGATGTTTTTCTGGAACTCTCTTGCTTTTTCAGTGATCCAACAGATGTTGGCAATTTGATCTCTGGTTCCTCTGCCTTTTCTAAAACCAGCTTGAACATCTGGAAGTTCATGGTTCACATACTGTTGAAACCTCAGTTGGGGAATTTTGAGCATTACTTTGGAAGTGTGTGAGATGAGTGCAATTGTGTGGTAGTTTGAACATACTTTGGCATTGCCTTTCTTTGGGATTGGAATGAAAACTGACCTTTTCCAGTCCTGTGGCCACTGCTGAGTTTTCCAAATGTGCTGGTATGTTGAGTGCAACACTTTCACAACATTATCTTTTAGGATTTGAGATAGCTCAACTGGAATTCCATCACCTCTGCTAGCTTTGTTTATAGTGATGCTTCCTAAGGCCCACTTGACTTTGCATTCTAAGATGTCTGGCTCTCACCATTGTGGTTATCTGGGTCATGAAGATCTATTTTGTATAGTTCTTCTGTGTATTCTTGCCACCTCTTCTGAATATCTTCTGCTTCTGCTAGGTCCATACCATTTCTGTCCTTTATTGTACCCATCTTTGCATCAGATGTTTTCTTGGTATCTCTAATTTTCTTGAAGAGATCTCTAGTCTTTCCCATTCTATTATTTTCCTCTATTTCTTTGCATTGATCACTGAGGAAGACTTTCTTAGCTCTTCTTGTTATTTTTTGGAACTCTGCATTCAGATGGGTATATCATTCCTTTTCTCCCTTGCCTTTAGCTTCTCTTCTTTATTTGTTTATTTTTATTTTTTTATTTTTTAGCTTCTCTTCTTTTCTCAGCTATTTGTAGGGCCTCCTTGGACAACCATTTGCCTTTTTGCATTTCTTTTTCTTGGGGATGGTCTTGATCACTGCCTCCTGTACAATGTCACAAATCTCTGTCCATAGTTCTTCAGGCACTCTGTCTGTCAGATCCAATACCTTGCATATATTTGTCACTTCCACTATATAATCATAAGGGATTTGATTTAGGTCATATCTGTATGATCTAGAGTTCTCCCTACTTATTCAATTTACGTCTGAATTTGGCAATAAGATTCATGATCTGAGCCACAGTCAGCTCCTGGTCTTGTTTTTGCTGACTGTATAGAGCTTCTCAATCTTTGGCGGCAAAGAATATAATCAATCTAATTTCAGCATTGACACCTGGTGATGTCCATGTGTAGAGTCTACTCTTGTGTTGTTGGAAGAGGGTGTTTGCTATGACCAGTGCGTTCTCTTAGCAAAATTCTGTTGGCCTTTTCCCTGCTTCATTTTGTACTCCAAGACCAAACTGGCCTGTTACTCCAGGTATCTCTTGACTTCCTACTTATGCATTCCAGTCCCCTATAATGAAAAGGGCATCTTTTTTGGGTGTCCTTGTTTCGAGAAGTTCTTCTAGGTCTTCATAGAACCGTTCAACTTCAGCTTCTTCAACATTACTGGTTTGGGCATAAACTTGGATTACTGTGATATTGAATGGTTTGCCTTGGAAATGAACAGAGATCATTCCATCGTTTTTGAGATTGCATCCAAGTACTGCATTTTGGGCTCTTTTGTTGACTATGAGGGCTACTCCATTTATTCTAAGGGATTCTTGCCCACAGTAGTAGATATAATGGTCATCTGAGTTATGTTCATGTATTCCAGTCCATTTTATTTCGCTGATTTCTAAAATGTCTATGTTCACTCTTGCCATCTCCTGTTTGACCACTTCCAATTTGCCTTGATTCATGGTTCCTATGCAATATTGCTCTTTACAGCATCGGACTTTACTTCCATCACCAGTCACATCCACAGCTGGGTGTTGTTTTTGCTTTGGCTCCATCTCTTCATTCTTTCTGGAGTTACTTCTCCACTGATCTCCAGTAGCATACTGGGCACCTACCAACCTGGGGAGTTCCTCTTTCAGTGTGCTATCTTTTTGCCTTTTCATACTGTTCATGGGGTTCTTAAGGCAAGAACACTGAAGTGGTTTGCCATTCCCTTCTCCACTGGGCCACATTTTGTCAGAGCTCTCCACCATCAGTTATATTTCTTTTTCCTTTATTGGTCATCCTAGTGTTTGCAATATACATTTACAACTACTTTAAATAACAGTATACTACTTCATGGGTACTACAAGTACATGTAACCTAATGTTCCTAATTCCTCCCCCTCCCTAGTATCATTGCTGTCATTCATTTCACTTATACATAAGGTATAATAATTAGATGCACTGTTGCTATTATTAGTTTGGACAGGCTGTTATGAGTTACATGAGTTAAGAACAAGGAAAATCAAATTTCACTTATTCCTTCTCTGATTTCTTCCTTTCTTTATGTAGATTCTGACTTGTATTATTTTCCTTCTCTCTGAAGAACTTATTTTGACATTTCTGGCAAGATAAGTCTACTGGCAACAAATTCCCTCATTTTTGTCTAAGAAAAATATGTATTTCTCCTTCATTTTTGAAGAACAATTTTGGAGGATGCAAAATTCCAGTTTAGTGGGTTTTTTTTTTTTCCTCTCAGCATTTAAAATATTTCACTCCATTTTCTTTTTATTTGTGTGGTTTCTGAGAAACTGGATATAATTCTTACCATTGCTCTGCAGTAGGTAAGCTTTTTTTCATTGCTTCTTCAGGATATTTTTTAATCTTTGATTTTTCTGTAGCTTGAAATGATATGCCTACATTTAGTTGTGTTTTTTTTTTCTTTTTTGTCATTCATCCTGGTGGTTGTTCTCTGAGCTTCCTGGATCTGTGATTTGGTGTCTGACATTAACTTGGGAGAAATTGTCAGCCATTATTGCTTCAAATATTTCTTCTGTTTCTCTTTTTTTTCTTCTTCTGTTATTCATGTTGCACATATAACACACCCTTTGTAGTTGTCCTGCAGTTCTTGGATATTCTATTCTTTTTTTTTCCCTCCCCTAATCTCTTTTCTGCTTGCTTTTCAGTTTTGGAGGTAGATATCTTCAAGCTCAGCCAGGTCAAATCTACTGAGGTAGTCTTCATTTATGTTACAGTATTTTTGATCTCTAACAATTATCTTCATTTCTTTCTTGGAATATCCACCTCTTTGCTTACATTGCCTATATGTTCTTGCATGTAATCTACTTTGTCTGTTGGTGCCATTAGCATATTAATCATAGTTGTATTGAATTCCTGGTCTGATAATTACAAAATCCCTGCCGTATCTGACAGTGGTTCTGATCCCTGCTCTCTCTCTTCAGATTGTGGGGGTTTGCATTTTGGTATGCCTTCTAATTTTTTTCCTGATAGCTGGACATGATATACTGGGTGAAGGAATTGCTATAAATAGGCCTTTAGTACTGACTCGATGGACAGGGGTTTAGGTGGACTCTGGGAGTTGGTGATGGACAGGGAGGCCTGGCGTGCTGCAATTCATGGGGTCGCAAAGAGTTGGACACGACTAAGCGACTGAACTGAACTGAACTGAAATGGAATTGTTTTATTTCCTTTTCAAATTGTTCATTATTTGTGCAAAAAACACAACTGATTTTTGTTTATTGGTCTTATACCCAACACCTTGATTTAAGATGTCCAGTCTCCAGAACTGTGAGACAAATTTCTGTTGTTTAAGCTATGCAACTTGTGGTAATTTGTTACAGCAGCCCAAGAAACTAATACAAGGGCCCATCTGCGTGATCCAGGATACTATACTTATCTCAAAATTCTTAATTAATCACATGTACAAACATCCTTTTTTCCAAATAAGGCAACACTAGAGGTTCTAGGGATTAGGACATGGCTGTCTTTGTCGGGGTTGGGGAGTATCAGCCTGCCACAAATATATTCATTTTTCATTTGGTTTTTAAAAAATATTTATTTTTGGCTGGCTGTGCTGGGTCTTAGTTGCTCTACAACTTTTCTCTAGTTGCGGGGAGTGGGGGCTACTCTTCATTGCAGTGTGTGGACTTCTCATTGTGGTGGCTTCTCTTGTTGCAGAGCACAGCTCCAGGGCATTTGGGCTGCTGTAGTTGTGGCTCCCAGGCTCTAGAGCACAGGCTCAGTAGTTGTGGTGCGTGGGCTTAGCTGCTCTGTGGCACGTGGTGTCCTCTGGGATCGAGGATCAAAACTGTGTCTCCTGCATGGACAGTCAGCTTCTTAACAACTGAGCCACCAGGGAAGCCCTGTTCAGTTTAATTTAACTTCTAATTTCCTTTTCAATTTCTTCTTCAACTCATCAGTGTTTAAATTCTTCTTTAATCCATGTTCTTTTGGCTTGCAAATATATTTCTCTTATTGATTTCTGGTTTAAATCTAGTGTGGTCAGAAAACATGCTTTGTATGACTTTCTACTTTTGAGTTTCTTGAAAATTGTTTTATATACCAGTAGATGGCTCGTATTGCTAAATGTTTTATGTTTCCTTGAAAATAATGTATATACTCTGTTTTTGATGGGTAGAGTGTTTTATAAATGTCAGTTAGCTCAAGTATGTTGATAGTATTGTGACAATTACCTAAACTCAGCTGATGCCTGAGACTCAGCAGAGCAGGTAAACCATGCAAGCAACAGGTAACTTCCATTTCCTTTGCTTCCAAAACGTGTCCTTTCCCCTCTGCCTCCGGAATCACCTCCCGAAACCCCAGGCCTAAAGTTCTATAATGGTGAGTGCTTCTTATTTGAGCACTAGTGCTCACAGCTTGGGTATTTGCATTTAACAGTGTTTGAAATGTTTATCTGTGAAAACATATAGCTATCCACATATCTTTATATAAGGAATAAATAAACTCATACTCATATTACATATAAGTCAAGAGATTCATATTATTATGTGTAATTTATGGAATATTTAATTTCTCTCACAGAAGACAAAGCAAAGCTTGGAAATATGGATATGACCACTAATGAACACAAAAGGGCAAAATGTTGGGAAACATGCATCTAGAAATACATTTGCATTCATCAGCCACCAGCTTGGAATGTTAAACACAGCCATATAGATCGAGGAGATAGAAGAAAGTGTGAAAAACAAGACAAAGGCGCACACAAGAATCAGAATGTTCTGGGTAGCCTTTTTCTCTGGAGAATGCCTGGAGATGTGCCTAGAGCTGTGAATATATTTCACTTGCTGTCTGTGGGTGTAGAGATAAAGCACCATGGAACTACTGGTCCAGACCAAGAGCCCCAAACACATCATGTCAATGAACGCGTGAAAGACAGCATAGAGTGGGGAGGTGATGGGATGAAGAAGAGCACCAGAACAGTATCCAAAATAGCTCAGAGTGATGTTTCTTATCCTCTTTGGGCCAGTCACTTTCAGAGGAACCAGAATGTTTCCCAAAAACAGCACCACCCAGCAAAGGAAACACAAAGGCCCAATATACTTTGGGACTCTGGCTTTAAGCTCAGCCCACCTGGATTTACTGGGGATGACTGTGATGGCCTGGAAGATACTCAGGAGGCAAGTGGAAGAGAGACAAACTTCCCGGGCCACTCTGTGAATATAAAACAAAAATTTACATCCATGATCGTCCAGAAAATTGTTCCACCCAAAAGATACCATTGTCTGGGGGATCCCCTTAGAGAGAAGGACTAAAGCGTTGGCTAAGAATATATGTTTGAGTATGTGGTCTGAAGGTCTCACCTTGTCTCCAGCGTGAAAAGTGAAAATAGAAAGAAACAAGAAGGAATTCCCCAAAAGTCCAATGCCAGTTTGAGACAAGAAGAAAATCCTTAATGTCAGGTCAATATAATCCATTCTGTCAGTGACTGGGAATGGCAATTCTATGCATACTCAGAATTATCTTTAGAGAAAACCAAAGATTGACGTCAGTTATATTGCAAATGAAATCCAATGCTTATCCCAACTCCAGAATCTTTAAGAATAATACACTACTTAATATCCGCATATTCTACCCACACCAACTCTTCCCCATAGAGGAATGTGTCATAAATCATATCTACAACACAGTGCATGCGTGCTAAGTCGCTTCACTCATGTCTGACTCTTTACGACCCTTTGGACTGTAGTCCACCAGGCTCCTTTGTCCATGGGATTCTCCAGGCAAGAATAGTACCATGCCTTCCTTCAGAGGATCTTCCTGACCCAGAGATCAAACTCGCATCTCTTATGTCTCCTGCATTGGCAGGAGGGTTCTTTACCACCAGGGCCACCTGGGAAGCCCTTTCAGCACAGTATATACACATAAAAATTACAAGTTATTTTCTTGTCTATTTGTATATTTTATATACATGCATACGTACAATCACACACAGATGCAGTCATATCCCTAAGTATAAAAATATATATATGCTAGGAATTTTTACAGTGTTTTAAAATAAAATGGTCATTTATGTATATTTTAGGGTTGCATTTACTATGAAAATCCTACTAACTCATCTCTTATAGTTCTAAGACATTTTTTAGTGGCTACATATTTCATGACACAGATATTCCCCTTTTGATGCTTACTACAAAGTTTCCAACCATTCTGTCAATGCAGAAAATGATGACAATAACGGACACATATTTTGATTACTATTTCCTAGGTACTATTATTATTATTCTTTTGGCCCCATCATGCAGTTTGCAGGATCTTAGTTTCCAGACCGTGGAAGGGATCTGTGCCTCCTGCAGTGGAAGCATAAAGTCTTAACCGCTGGACCACCAGTGAAGTCCCAGCTAGGTACTGTTTTAAATGCTTTATGCATATAATCTGATTTAATGATAAAAACAGATTTATGAATTAGGTATCATGTTATCCTTTTTCACTGGTAAGGAAAATGAAATAGTATCAGGTTAAATAATTGCCAGCATTCACATATCTGATGAGTAGCAGAGCTGAGATTTTTATTGGCTCTTGGTCTTTCTTTAACTTTTACACCCACAGTCTCTAATATAATCAGCTTCATTATATTTTTACTGAGCATATAAGAACATAGATGTTGCAGCTATGTAGTAAACTTCTTCTTCTTTTATTCTTACAGCATAAATTGACAGGGGTGAATGCTGCTGTCGAGGAGGGAAGGAGGGAGAGAATGAAGAGAGGGAGATAAAGGAAGGCAGTGATGATACTGATTTTCCAGGTAGATGGAAACAAGTTAGAATTCCATCAGCAAGGTAGGAGCATGCCGTCTCCTTGATTTCCACCAAAATTAGTAATTTCATCTCCCCCTGTTTGATGAGTAGAAAGTAATATTGCATTGTTGTTTTAATTGAATTTCTTTCTCAAGTAAATTTGAATATTTTTCTTTCAGTTTGTATCTTTGGGGATATTTTTTGTGAATTGACTAATCATATCCATTCCTCATTTTTCCCTTAGTCTTTTCTCGAAATTTCTTAAGTTATTCTAACTATCTACCTAATCAAATTTTGTAATCTGCAGAGTACATTCTTACTAAATTGATTATTTATGTATTAATTGTGTTTATAGAATATATTATCATACATACATTTACTTTGTATTAGATCAAATAATTCCATTTATTATTACATAGTTTCTGCTTTCTTATCTTGTTTGATATAGTTATCCCTGCCCCTAAACTTTAGATGTAGTTGTGTAGATATTTTTTTCCAAAATTATATTGCTTTATTTTTTTAATTTAAATATTTAAGCTATCTGGATATTTCTAATTCACATACCTTTTATTTAAATATCTAAGCTCAGTTTTAAGTATGGTGTAAGAAGAGTATTTTTTAATATTTACATACACAGAAAGTTATGATCAAGCTATCAAATTAACATATTTTATTATAAATGAAATATCTTATTTTTATATGTCAGTTTTTATAAGGAAATACTTCTTAATTCTTTATTTTGTTAACTATTCTATTTCTTCTATTAGCATTGTTTTTTGTATTTATCTTGTATATTCAAGATTTATAATATAACCCTTTTCAGTATGAAATGAGTGGATTTAATTTAAATTTCACTATTAAATAATCATAAGAAATCAAAACAGATGTTAGGAAATTATATTCAATTGAATATTAAAAGCATAATAACCCAGAGATAAACAGCATTTATTCACAAACTACATAGATCTTATGATAATAGAAATGATAATAGAAATTTTATCTTGTGATAATAGATAATAGAAATGATAATTTACCTTTTAGGCAGAAACAAATCTTAAACGGCAATTATCACTGCACTTTAAAAAATTATTTTTCTGATCTAGCCTATGTGAGGAGAGAAAAAAAAGAGGAATGAACAATAAAAGAAACCAAGTAAAACATTTACTTATGAGTGATAAGTAAATGTCATTATCTTTTAAAACAAAATTATATAAAAATGCTTAGAATTAATAGAGTCCAATCAGAGTATGAATACAAAGTAAATATAAAGAAATGAATAGATTTTTATAAACCAACACTCCAAGAATTTTGAAAATGAATTATAAATTTCTAGGCATCAGGGCAGCATATTTTTGTTGCAGGAATAAGAAAACAAATGAATAAAGCAAAGGTGAGAGTCCAATAATGGGTGTTTTCTCTTCTAAGAAAATTAAGAGAGCAGATGGCTTGGGCAGGAGCCGACTTGTTTAGTATCCCGTAGGGGACGGTGCATCAGACAGAACGCACAAGAGTCAGCTGTAGGAGATGCACAGGAGGCTGTTTGGACCAGACAGCAGCTGAGGAAGCTCCGGACCACGGCCAAGAGGACGGGAAAACTGAGTCACAGCGGACTTCAGACACTTCCAGGAAGCTGGGGGACATGGGTAATGCCCAAGCAAAGCCCAGAAAACACACTTTACGTATCCAGAAGTATATGGATATGTGTATATGGATATTTTAATAAACTAAGCATTAGAAATAGATCAGTTCTGAGGTCTATTTGTGACCTAGCAGAGGTCACAAAACAGCCTCTGCTAGGAATTCCCTGGCAGTCCAGTTGTTAGGACTCCATGCTCTCACTGCCAAGGGCTGGGGCTCAATCCCTAATTGGGGAACTTTAAAAGATCCCAAAGTGATGGCATGGTCAAGGGAAAAAAAAAAGCCTTCTTTCAGGCTTCATTCCATGATAAATGGTTGTCATTCCAACTTGGTGGCTGGTGGGTGGGTGATTCAGGGAAATAATCAACAGTCAACTTGTGAAAACCCTCTGTAGCCTGAAGGAACTTATGAAGAATAGAAATGTAAGGATAACTAAAATAAAAAGGGTAGAAAAATATCTGTATAGGAAGAAATAACAATAGAAAACTATTAAAAGGGATCATTTGAATCTCTGAAGTTTCCAGACTTACATGGTACATGTTTAATATGTACTAAAGAAAGAAACATGGGCAGCTTCTTTTTTTTTTTCATGGGCAGCTTCTATAGCTCAGTTGGTAAAGAATCCGCCTGCAATGCAGGAGACCCCGGTTCAATTCCTGAGTCAGGAAGAGCCACTGGAGAAGGGATAGGCTACCCACTAAAGTATTCTTGGGCTTCTCTGTGGCTCAGCTGATAAAGAATCCACCTGCAACGCAGGAGACCTGGGTTCGATCTCTGGGTTGGGGAGGTCCCCAGAAGAAGGGAACAGCTACCCACTCCAAATTGTGGCTGGAGAATTCCGTGATCTGTATAGTCCATGGGGTTGCAAAGAGTCGGACACAACTGAGCAACTTTCACTTTATCAGGCTGTGAAACATAGAGAAACAAGCAAAATTCTGCCAGCAAATGCCATCAGAGTATGGGAACTCAACAGAAAAATTATAATATTGCTCATAATATTTGTGTGTAAAAAGAAACATTTTGTAGAAGATGGCACAGAAAAATTTAGATTTCTAAGATATTTTAAAATTCAACTTTAATTAGAGTCAGTGTTGAACAGCAAACACACATCCTTAGAAGATTAGCCTAACAAAATCCAAGTAGTTAAGGACAAAAGTACCAAGTCTAACCCATCCTGCAGAATAGTCTATTCTTTCTAAGTTCTCATCAAGAGTCCAGATAGATACAGAATGCCCAAACGTGTGTGCTTATTGAAACACATGATTTCATTCCCAAAACAGACATTTAATGAAATATGTAACACGATGAGAAAATCTGAATTAGAAAAATCACTGAAGTGTGGGAGGTAGAGAACAGAGGCATGGGAGTCTAGATTTTGCCATATGACAGAAAGATGGTATATTTCACGATATTCGAAGACAAGTAGATGAGAGGGTTGGAGAGGAGAGAAAGGGAAAGTAAGCAAATGAATAGTTGGAGCCTCTTGAGAGGCTCATGATAGAGCTAGAATCAGAATATTAAGTCTCATTTTTTTTGTGAAAGAGAGGTTTTCATTATATGTTTATATTGAAGGATTTTTCCCCCCACTGTGGAATCAATGCTTGAGTAACAATAGATGAAAGACTAATGAATAATGACAAATGAAAATAATAATATCTAAAAAGTGTAAGAGGATCTATGCTGCTACTGCTGTTAAGTCGCTTCAGTCGTGTCCGACTCTGTGCGACCCCATAGATGGCAGCCCACCAGGCTCCCCCATCTCTGGGATTCTCCAGGCAAGAACACTGGAGTGGGTTGCCATTTCCTTCTCCAATGCATGAAAGTGAAAAGTGAAAGTGAAGTCGCTCAGTCGTTTCCGACTCTTCGCAACCCCGTGGACTGGAGCCAACCAGGCTCCTCCGTCCATGGGATCTTCCAGGCAAGAGTACTGGAGCGGCGTGCCGTCGCCTTCTCCGAAGAGGAATCTATAGAAGGATCTATATTGGAAAGAGAAACCAGGGTAGCAGTCCTTGAATAAGAGAAAAGGAGTTGAAGAAAAATATACAAGCAATAAAGGTGTAGACAGGAATCCGAAACAGAAAAACTGAAAGTTTAACAGAGTGATCATTAAATGAGAGATAATGACTCACCATATAAACTGTCTAAAACAGGAAGTCACAGGTATTGAGAGCTGAGGTGTTAGTAGGTTAAGAGAGAAAGCATGGAGCAGTATAAATACTAGCCCAGATGAGGCCTGGATGACTTTATTGTTTTCCATACAGCCTGTAGATTTGATTAGAAATCAAGGAGACAGTCTCCCCAAAATCTATCTACGTTATTTATCAGTCTCTAAAACTTGACAAATTTCTTGTGCAATCAGTGCATGCTGGTCACTTTGCTATGGCACTTTTTATGTTGCAATATCTTAGAAAGTTCCCTTAGGACTTAGAGAGGATGACAAGATCGCATTTTGGATGTGTGAAGGGATAGTTAAGTTTACAGTTTAGTCCCTCGGTCACGTCTGTTTCTTTGCCACCTCATGGACTGTAGCCTGCCAAGCTCCTCTGTCCTTGGGATTCTCTGGGCAAGAATACTGGAGCAGTTTGCCATTTCCTTCTCCAGGGGATCTTCCAGACCCAGGCATAGAACCTGCATTTCCTGCGTTGGCAGGTGGGTTCTTTACCACTGTGCCACTGGGGAAGCTTGTGATGGCATAAGGAGTCACATAAAAGGCCAATTATGAGTGGGAAACCCCTCAGCTTTATATACTTTATGAAAACAATGGCAACAGCTCTGACACTATCGGCAAATGTTTCTTTGCTTTCTTCTCTAAGCAGGTCCCTCACAGTATTTCATGGTGTTCAACATGCTCTCACTCAACAGTGACTGATCCTTTCTCAAGCCAACAAATATTTAGTGGAAGAAGACACATAGTGTTGTAAACCTATAACAACAGGGACCCAAATGAATCCTGTTCTCGTTTTTAAAAATACATTGAGGCTCATCCAGCCAGAGCCCAGAGGGAAGGCAGGTACAAACATACATGAAAAACATAAAAAATAAATAAAATAAGAGACTTCTCCCCTCATGGTCCAGTGGTTAAAACTCTGTGCTTCCACTGCAGGGGGTGTGGGTTTGACCCCTGGTCAGGAGGCATGCCCTGTGGCTTGGCCAAAAAATATTTATATATGTATGAAATATAATCCATGTGATAATCATTTTGATTGTCTTCATCTGAACTATTTAAATATCTTGAGATGTGTGTGTGATATAATATTTACTTTGCAGATGGAAATTATAAGAGTAAATGCTTTGATCAGACAGCAGACAGAAGAGGTAGATAAATTCAGCCCACACTTTTTGCTGGAAGACAAAATAAGTGGTATCATAGGCTGACTGAGGAGAATAGGGTAGACCGGGTCTTTGAAAGTCTCAGAAAACAACTGTTACCCACCCCCTGCCCACTGGAGAGCCTGGCTTACATCTCTTTTCTATGAGCCCCTTTCACCTGAGATATGTGAATACTCACCTAATGGACGGCTGATGCTAGAACAGTGGCTTGGGATGACAGTCTCTATGTATGTGGCAAGGAGCACCGCACTCAGGGTTATAACTCTGGGAACCTCTGATCTCATCTCCTTCCATTTCCTGTAACTATCATGTCATCTGCAGCAGGAATGACAGAGGCGGCAAGGGGATATCATGTTAATTGACAGAAAAAAATTTGTTCACCCTCTTAATTATTATAAACAATTACTGGTGGTTAATGAAAATGCCCAAAGAGACTGTCACAGTTAATTAGAAGAGAAACACTCTGGAGATCTCTAGTGATGGGAAGCAGATATTCTCAGATGTAATAAATGAGTATGGAGAATGTAATTCCACTTTCCAGATAGATTAATGGTTCTCTTGAGAGATTAATTTCCCTGAATGGTAGTTCCATATACTTCATCACAAATCTCAGTACCCAGACGACTGTGATATTAACGGTGAAATAGAAACACACACACAGCGCATAAGGGGGCTACCAAGGATATAGAAGTAAATAAGGACCTTTTTTTTTCACCATTTTCATTTTAACAACGAGGTAATGTCAGAGGATGAGATGGTTGGATGGCATCAGCAACTCAATGGACATGAGTCTGAGCAAACTCCAGGAGGTGATAAAAGACAGGGAAGCCTGGCATGCTGCAGTCCACAGGGTTGCAAATAGTTGGACATGACTTAGCAACTGAACAATGATGTTCGTGTCCAAAATTTTTGCAAGAAAATTCACAAAATTACATAGAAGTAGCTCTTGAATTAAGCACAAAGGAAGTTTTGGGGAGTGGATGGCTTCAGCAGCCTCAGCGCAACTGTGGTTTTGAAGAATCTAAGCATGGAGGCATACATTGTGTGTTGGCAACCCTGTTAAATATTTCAGAAGTGAAAAAAGGGAGGACTTCAATGTTTATCCTACCCTCTGGTGTACATGTATCTTACCAGATCTTCCAGAGAACTTCCTATAGCCTATTCATGAGATCCACTTAGCATGATGTCATCAGCGTATTGGAATGTCAAAATGATCAAAATCCCTTCAGATTCTATTGTGATATACCTAAGAAAAGTTGTCCTCGCCCTGCGGAAACAGAGCGAATGTGAACTGCTTTCTACTCCAGGTAATTTAAGGTTGCTTTTGTTCTTTTTTCCTGATAGAAATTCAATATACAAGTGTTTATCAATTGTCCATAATTAATCATTTTCCTAACTTGTCTATCTCCCCCCAAAACAGCAAAAAGTCTATTTAATTTGGAAAGTTGTTTGGTATCTGGCAGTGGTCCTTTGAGAAGGTCCCATGGAGAACTCATCTTGAACTCCATGGGCTCATCAATATTTATCTGAAAAACGTAGATTTGTTCTGAAAAACACAAGAAAAAACAGAATACATGAACAAAATGATAATGCCTTGCTTACTTTCAATGTTGATTCAATCCATATTTGTTGTGTAAACATAGGAACCCATAGGCTGGAGACTGAGAGAGTGAAAAACCGTAAGAAACTGCAGAAATGCTAGTCAGAGAGAGAGAGAGAGAGAGGAGCCACGAGAGAGAATCCAAAGCATAGTCGATTTGAGATCATCATTCCCACATTATAGAGGGTAAGAACATGAAGCAACCTGAAAATCAGTTGCAACATTCAATGTCCTGGACCATTAGAGCTGGAAGGAAGCTTATCATCAAGTTTCCCTCCCATTGGTTATTTGTCCATACGTGAATATATTTGAAGACAAGTTCAGGATATATATGAGACTAACAAATTCTAACATGAACTTTTTGTTCATATTAAAGGTAGTGATTAGTCAAGTTCTTATTCATTCACTTGAATTAGATAAACCAAAAACCAGAGATTTTCATTTTATAATTAGTAAAATGGCATAATTCAGGGAAACCGAAAGACTTACAAAAGACTAGAATTATTGATATAAAAGATACCATAGGACTCTTTATCTCACTTTAAGCCAAAATTTTTCCCCCTTTATGACAGTTTCTTTTTAAACCACATTCTCTTCATGCCACTTTCCTATAAACCTAATTCAGTGGAATGAAAAATGAGGTCTTCCTGTAGTTGTCAGGTTTGTATTTTTTTTTAAAGATTTTTCTGATGTGTGGACCATTTTAAAAGTCTTTCTTGAATTTTCTACAATATTACTTCTGTTGCTTAAGTTTTTTTCTTTCTTTTTTTTTTTTTTGTTTTTTTTGTTTTTTTTGGCTGTGAGGCATGTGGCATGTGGGACCTTAGCTCTTGGACCACCCCCTGCATTGGAAGGCAAAGTTTTAACCACTAGACTGCCAGGGAGTTCCCAGGTTTATATTTCATGAGCCTGTCAATATGAAAAGTTTTCACTCCAAACTCTAAAGAAGAGACACCTAATTGTCCCTGAAATGTTCTATCTGGTTTTGGAAAATGGAGGAGATAATATTGTAGGGAAAAATGGTACTTCTGAAAACCACTACTGTGGATCAAGGTGTTTAGGGAAAGGATCATCACCAATGAGTCTCACAGAGGGACTCTGGTAGAAAATACTGGAATCAGGTGTCAAGTTCTTGGGAGACAGTGTCTGGTCAGGGAAAGACACTCATTATGAGAGCCTTCTTAGACGAGGCCTTCACACTTTGCATGGGTCTCCTGTATGGTGGAGTCTGTTTGGCCTGTACTTTCTCCTTCTGCTAAAAAGTTAACACACAAAGATGGAGACCAGGGGGCTGCACTGGTGCTGGGGGATAGGCCCTGTTGGCCAGAGTCAGTGTCCTAAAGTAGATATATAAACGTGGCAAGCAGATTCCCTAGCCTGGTGATTTGGGATTTAAAGAGTGTCACATGAAGACTGCACTTCCCAGCTGGCTCAGTGGTAGGGAATCTACCTGCCAATGCAGGAGACTCAGGTGACTCGGGTTCAGTCCCTGGGGTGGGAAGATCCCTTGGAGGAGGAAATGGCAATCCACTCCAGTCTTCTTGCCTGGGAAATCCCATGGACAGAGGAGCCTGGTGGGCTACAGACCAGGGGTCCCAAGAGCTGGTTACAGTTGAGTGACTGAGCGTGCACACATGCATGAACATAGAGACTGAATTTGATGAATGTGAGTGTTAGTTGAAATTTCCAAGAGAGTCCTGACAAGTTCATCACCACCTAGAGCAGCCCTAGGTCCTGCACTTTCAGCTTATGGTGTAAAAAAAAAGCATCATTGAACACACTGAAACAATGAACACTAACAGGCCAGTGTAGAAAGGAAGGTC
The DNA here is from genome assembly GCF_042477335.2 of Ovis canadensis. Lineage (NCBI taxonomy): Eukaryota > Metazoa > Chordata > Mammalia > Artiodactyla > Bovidae > Ovis > Ovis canadensis. Next base: position 66,133,232 of record NC_091263.1, on the reverse strand, counting down.
CTCAGCTTTGTGGATCAGGCCCCAGGAGAGATGCCGAAGCAGAGGGCAGACTCTGAATTTACACCCCTGCAGCCTGTTTTTTTTTTAATCAGAGTCACGTGGGCTGCAGACTTGGGCCAAGCCTTTAAATTCAAAGCAAGCTGGAGGGGTTGGGTTGGAGGCTTGGCGTGGCCTCAGGCTGTGTAAGTTGGCGAGCCTGTTGCCAGCCATGCGGAGGTTGAGAGCTGTCTCATTCCTGGACACGATCCGCTTGCTGCAGGTCTCTGAAGTGATTAAGGTAAATGCTCATCGCCCCATCTGAATTGGCCGGCCCCTCCTAACACCTTTCCACCTTGGCAGTCCTGTGCAAAACCCCTTTCAGCTCTCCCTCAGCCTTGAATCTTGGCTACTCCAGCATGACACCACACAGCCTTTCTTGGTTCCTTAAACTCACCTTATCTGGACCTGACCGTTCAGGTCTGATATGCCTGTGTCCATTTGAGCACCTGTTTGCAGAGTAGCAGAACGAGGTATTGAGTGCTTTGGGTTTAGCATCCTTCACTCTGAGGACCTCCATGTTGGTAAATGAAAATGACAAATGGATCCAGGGGAGTTGTGCTGACTAAATGGTCCTGGGGTCTCCCACTTCAGGCTCCAGGAAATCCACATTTCTCCCCCTGAACTCTGGTGTGAATCCCAAGGGCACATATTAGCCATGGTGGCCCCTGCTGTTATCCTGTCCCCTTTCCCCAGACACAGGGGGGCTTTGAGAGCTGGGGTTAACCACGTGGGCCTTGCTTCCGGAACAAATGATAGCACAGGAGGAGCCGGTGTTCAGGTACTGACTGCCTGCTTATCTCTTGCTTTCTCTCCCTTCGTACTGGTCAAGGTTGCTGAGTGTGGTCAGCTGTGGAGCTGAGAGCAGGGTGGGGTGAGGTGGGCAGGCAGGTGTGTCTCAAGGGTGAGGAGAATGTCAGCTTGCAGCTTAGGCCCGTGTGCAACTTGCCTTGGCAGTCCAAGCGAGGGTTGGACTGCGAATTTCCAGACAGAACATTTCAGAAGGGAGTGTGTTTATTAAGAGCAAAGAGCAGAGACAGTGTGGGCACTGTGAGCATAGCGGGTAGACCTCTTGGCAGGCCGGGGAAAATCGATGCTTTTGGTGGGTTAGTAGTCAATGTTGATAGCCTCAAGATGAAGAAAATTCCTGCTGGAATGTTGGCATTAGGTGATTGGTTAGGGCACTATAGAGTGACTACCAGGGTAGACATCTTTGACTATTATGGGGTCAGGAAGCCTACTGGTCGTATTGGGGGGCTTTTGGCACCGGTTACAAAGGGGCTCAGTCAGCTTCAGAGGTGATCTTGGTTCTGGTCTCTGCTTCAGTAGCCTTGGTGCAAGGCCTCCCACCCTGTGGCCTTGGGGAGGACTCCACAGGGGCAGTTACGAGAGGCACGTGTGAAGGTTACAGTAGATAAATGGGTTCAAGGGTACCAGTGGTGCTGAGGAGGTGAACTAACGGGGGTGACCCTGTTTCCAGAAGCCTGTGTCTGAAGAAATGGAACTTCTGCATCTTCTTACATCAGGGCCTGGGCACACAGGCATGGAAGCCATACTCACTTGAACAAACAAAGCATTGGATGGCATTTACACAGCCTGGGAACTTCTTCTACAAAGAAGCAACTGGGAACCTCGGTGTGGCAGAGGGTACCCTAGAGGAACTCAGTGTAAAAAATCCACCCTTTATATTTTCTGTGTTCTCATGCAGTAAAGACAAAAGGAATTAAAAGTTAATGGGATGGGTTGCTCTCCTGGGTATCACAGGTCTCCCTGTTTCCTCCTTCGTCCTGTGTGATCCAAGCTGCATGGAGGAACTTGTGGTTTTCACAACATAAACTCAGACCCTGTTATCCCCCTTTTTCAAAGCCTCTCAGACCTCCTAGAATAAAAATTCTGAATAAAAAGGGAACATTTAAGTAATAGAGGTTCTACAGCTTACTTTATTCCTGGTGCCTCTTTTAAAACTCTGAATAGTTCTCTGATGGAAAGATTTTTTTAATCCCCATTTTATATCTGTGTGCACTGAGGTTAAAAAAAAATTTTTTTTTTAAAGCAAATTGACCAGTATCTCCCAAACAGCCAATCTGCCATGGAAAGCCATGTTTGCATGACTCTGAAGCCCAATTTCTATCTTCTTCTCTGTTGAGTATTAATATTAACCAAACCCGCCAAAGACAGTGGAGGAAAGCTGAACATTATCTTACTAGAATTTTCTTTATTCAACTGGATCATCATCCCTCAACCATCTGGTGACCAAGTATTGTCTGTGGCTGTTTTTTTTTTCAGGGAATCTTAGGACCTGTGGCCTGTCTTTCAGGGAGTGACCACATGGGTGGAGAGGAGAAGGCTGTCATTTGCACAGTGTCCTCAGAACGCAAGCTCTATGCCTGGAATGTGCACACGGCGAATCTGGCCAAGAGCTGCACAGTTAATGCTTGTCTGTGTCCATCCTGGTAAATCACAAGAAACAGGAGCTGGTAGGAAAATGATACTCAGAATTGGTAACAGAAACAAGGTTTCAAGTCAGGTGTTCTAACAGGGAGCCTGTGACCTTTTCATTTAGACTCTAGAAGCTGAATTCAACTTGGAAAAACTTTTTGTTTTATGTTAGAGTATAACCGATTAACAATGTTGTGATAGTTTCAGGTAGACAGCAAAGGGACTCAACTACACATATACATGTATCCATTCTCCCCCAAACTCCCCTCCCATCCAGGCTGCCAGGTAATATTGAACAGAGTTCCCTGTGCTGTACACTAGGTCCTTCCTGGTTATTTTTTTTTAAATCATTTATTTATTTTCGGCTATGCTGGGTCTTCGTTGCTGTGTGGCTTTTTCTCTGGTTGCGGTGAGTGGGGGCTGCTCTCCAGTTGTACACGGGCTTCCCATTGTGCGGCTTTTCTTGTTGCAGAGCACAGCCTCTAAGGTGCAGCTTCAGAAACTGCAGCACGTGGGCTCAGTAGTCGGGGCTCCCAGGCTATAGCAGAGACTCCATAGTTGCGGTGCACGGGCTTCATGGCTCCACAGCATGTGGGATCTTCCTGAATCAGGGACTGAACCCATGTCTCCTGCATTGGCAGGTGGATTCTTTACCACTGAGCCACCGGGGAAGCCCAGTTTCCTATTTTAAATATAGCAGTATGTACATGTCGATCTCAAACTCACTAACTTTCACTTCCCCTCATCCTTTCTCCAGCAGCCAGAAGTTTATCTCTAAGTCTGTGAGCCTGTTTCTCTTTTGTGAGTAAGTTCCTTTGGATCATTTCTTTCTACATTGTGCATATCAGGGATGCCATATGATATTTCTCCTCCTCTGTCTGACTTACTTCATTCAGTGTGGCAGTCTCTAGTTCCATCCGTGTTGCTGCAAATGGCATTATTTCACTCTTTTCTAATGGCTGAGTTAGTATATTTGTACCACATCCTCCTTTTTCATGCCTCCATTGATGAACATTTAGGTTGCCTCTACGTCTTGGGCTATTATAAGCAGTGCTGCAATGAACACTGGGGTGCATGCATCCTTTTGCACCATGCTTTTCTCTGGATATATGCCCAGGAGTGGGACTGCATGGTCATATGGTAGCTCTATTTTTAGTTTTTTAAGAGACCTGCATACTGTTCCCCATAGTGGCTGTACCAATTTACACTCCACCAACAGTGTGGCAGAGTTCCCTTCTCTCCACATGAGAATTCACTTTTTAATGTTTATTTCTATATATAAGCTTATATAAGACATTTCTATTGGCAGCATGAAATGACTTTGTAAAATAAGCAATCTTGAGTCATCGAGCATCTCTGTGATCTATTCTACTGCTTCTCTGTCAGCTACTGGTGTTTGTTGTATTGCCTTTTTCAGAAAGTTGCCTCTAACTCAGCTCACTTCCAAGGGCCACAAAGGTCTTAGATCTAGAGGAGCAAATGTGCAAGAAGCACTGAAGATGAAGCTGCAAGAATGCAAAGCAGTTCCCGAACTGTTGTATTCTATTTGCTTTCCCTGTTTGTATTTCCCTCTCTTCCCCTTAAAAAATTAGACAGTGATCTTCAAACACAGGGTCTTCCAAACTATGATAAATACTCTTATGAAAATAAGCATTAGCAGGGAAATGATGAAATTAAAGTCGACTAGAGTGCTCATACAGTGTTGTATGTCAATTACATCTCAATAAAGCTGGGGAAAGAAGAAACTAGAAGGGTACTCTCTTGAATAAATTTTTCTACAGGAAGTTAGTCACCACATCCCTGAGGACATTCAAGAAGCCCAGTGGACAGGTCTACAATGTCAGAGAACGCCAGTCTCCTGCCAATAGTGAACACCAACTTGCAGTCATATGAAAGAGCCATCTTAGAAGCCGATCCTCAACCCCAGGTAAACTTGAGATTATTATATCATCAGCCAACATCTTATTGCAACCTAATGAGACACCCTAAACCATAGCCACCTAGGTAATCTACTCTTTAAAGTTTTGATCAATAGAAGCTGTATGAGTTAAGTAATTGATGCTTTATGCTGTTTTGTGATTTCTTATGGGGAAACAGTGGAAACAGTATCAGACTTTATTTTGGGGGGCTCCAAAATCACTGCAGATGGTGACTGCAGCCATGAAATTAAAAGATGCTTATTCCTTGGAAGGAAAGTTATGACCAACCTAAATAGCATATTCAAAAGCAGAGACATTACTTTGCCAGCAAAGGTCTGTCTAGTCAAGGCTATGGTTTTCCCAGTGGTCATGTATGGACTGTGAAGAAAGCTGAGCGCCGAAGAATTGATGCTTTTGAACTGTGGTGTTGGAGAAGACTTTTGAGAGTCCCTTGGACTGCAAGGAGATCCAACCAGTCCATTCTGAACGAGATCAGCCCTGGGTTTTCTTTGGAAGGAATGATGCTAAAGCTGAAACTCCAGTACTTTGGCCACCTCATGCGAAGAGTTGACTCATTGGAAAAGACTCTGATGCTGGGAGGGATTGGGGGCAGGAGGAGAAGGGGACGACAGAGGATGAGATGGCTGGAAGGCATTACCGACTCGATGGACGTGAGTCTGAGTGAACTCCGGGAGTTGGTGATGGACTGGGAGGCCTGGCATGCTGTGATTCATGGGGTCGCAAAGAGTCAGACACAACTGAACTACTGAACTAAACGGAACTGAACTGATGTGGCAATAGTTAACAAATACAGTTAGTACCTGAAAATGGGCTGCTTCCATAACAAAACCTAAAATATGGAAGAATTTTGGGGACCAAATGATGCTAAAATCTAAGAAATGGGCTCAAAAAAAGATCAATCCAAGGTAAGGTCAGTAAACGATACTATAATGTTGAAGCCAAAAGAGGTGGCTATAGAATTCTCTGTTAGACCATGGAATGATCTACGGCAGTACCTCAGAACTATTCAACCATCTTTTCTTCCAAGAAGCATGTGTCTTCTAATTTCATGGCTGCAGTCACCATCTGCGGTGATTTGGGAGCCCAAGAAAATAAACTCTGCCACTGTTTCCACTTTTCCCCCATCTATTTGCCATGAAGTGATAGGACTGGATGCCGTGATCTTCATTTTTTGAATGTTGCGTTTTAAGCCAGCTTCTTCACTCTCCTCTTTCGCCCTCATCAAGCTCTTTAGTTCCTCTTCACTTTCTGCCATTACAGTGGTATCATCTGCATAGCTAAAGTTATTGATATTTCTCCCTGCAATCTTGATTCCAGCTTGTAAGTCATCCAGCCTGGCATTTTACATGATGTACTCTGAATATAAGCTAAATAAGCAGGATAATAATATACAGCCTTGACATACCCCTATTCCAATTTTGAACCTGTGTGTTGTTCCATATCCAGTTCTAACTGTTGCATCTTGACCTGCATACAGGCTTCTCAGGTGGCAGATAAGGTGGTCTGGTATTTTCAACTCTTGAAGAAGTTTCCACAGTTTCTTGTGATCCACATAGTCAAAGGCTTTTGTGTAGTCAATGAAGCAGAAGTAGATGTTTTTCTGGAATTCCCTTGCTTTTTCTATGATCCAACGGTTGTTGGCAATTTGACCACTGGTTTCTCTGCTTTTCTAAATCCAGCTTGTACATCTGGAAGTTCTCAGTTCACATATTGTTAAAACCTTGCTTGAAGGATTTTGAGCATTACCTTGCTAGCATGTGAGATAAGGACAATTGTGCAGTAGTTTGAGCATTCTTTAGCATCGCCCTTCTTTGGGATTGGAATGAAGACTGACTTTTTCCAGTCCTGTGACCACTGCTGAGTTTTCCAAATTTGCTGGTATGTTGAGTGCAGCACTTTAACAGCACTGTCTTTTAGGATTTGAAATAGCTCAGCTGGAATTCCATCACTTACACTAGCTTTGTTTGCAGTAATGCTTCCTAAGGCCCACTTGACTTCACACTCCAGAATGTCTGGCTCTAGGTGAGTGATCACACCATCACGGTTATCTGGGTCATTAAGATCTTTTTTGTATAGTTCTTCTGTGTATTGTTGCCATCTCATCTTCATTTCTTAGCTTCTGGTATGTCCTTGCTCTTTCTGTCCTTTATCATGCCCATCTTTTCATGAAGTGTTCTTTTGATATCTCTTATATTCTTGAAGAGATCTCTCATCTTTCCCATTCTGATGTTTTCCTCTATTTCTTTGCATTGTTCACTTAAGAAGGCTTTCTTACGTCTCCTTGCTATTCTCTGGAACTCTGCATTCATTTGAGTATATCTTTCCCTTTCTCCTTTGCCTTCACTTCTCTCCTTTTGTCAGCTATTTGTAAAGACTCCTCAGACAACCACTTTGCCTTCTTGCATTTCTTTTTCTTTGGGATGGTTTTGGTCACCACCTCCTGTACAACGTAATGAACCTCTGTCTATAGTTCTTCAGACACTCTCTCTACCAAACTTAATCCCTTGAATCTATTCATCACCTCCACTGTATAATGATACAGGATTAGGTCATACCTGAATAGCCTAGTAGTTTTCTCTACTTTTTCTCAATTTCAGTCTGAATTTTGCAATAAGGAGTTCATTATCTGAGCCACAGTCAGCTTCAGGTCTTGTTTTTACTAACTGTATAGAGCTTCTCCACCTTTGGCAGTAGACAATATAATCAATCTGATTTCAGTATTGACCATCTGGGAATGTTCATGTGTGTAATCGTCTCTTGTGTTGTTGGAAGAGGGTGTTTTCTATGACTAGTGCATTCTCTTGGCAAAACTCTGTTAGCCTTTGCCCTACTGCATTTTGTACTCCAAGGCCAAGCATGCCTGTTACTCCACGTATCTCTTGGCTTCCTACTTCCATTCCAATCCCCTGTCTTCTTGGAGTCATTCCTATCACGTATGCTGAGAGTCACAATATACCAGTAAACGTTGGCCACACAAACCTCTATACCTACTTCAAGCACATTGCCCCAGGCATTCTTTTTTATGTAAGGTGTTTATTTATTTATTCTTTTTGGCTGTGCTGGGTGTTCTCGCTTCATGGGCTATCCTCTAGTTGTGGGAAGTAGGGGCTGCTAACTAGTTGCGATGTGGTGGTTTCTCTCGTTGCTGAGCACAGACTCTGGGGGGCACATGGGCTTCAGTAGTTGCAGCTCGTGGGCTCTAGAGCACAGGCTCAGCAGTTGGGGCACATGGGCTTAGTTGCTCTGCCGCATGTGGGATCTTCCCAGACCAGGGATCGAACCCACATCTCCTGCATTGGAAAGGAGAGCCTTTACCACTGATCCACCAAGGAGGCCACTAGCCATTCTTCTAAAAAATATTTTTCTGAATTATTTCATAGCTATGTCTCTTCTTTCAAGTGTGCAGTATTAGATAGTACATGAGCTTGGACAAGGACTGTGTGGGGACCAGGAGATATGGTTTTGGGGAGACATCAAGAGAATAGAAGAGTGTTGATGTACTAATGAGTAATTATCTTTGAGAAAGTACTTCGGTGCTTACAAACTGTTATTTCTTGGGAGTATCCCCCAATCTTTGTGAGGTAGACTAACCAGAGGTTTCACTTTATTTTTTGCTTTCTGACTATTTTATTTGTCTGTTTATTCTGGCTGTGCTGCATCTCCGCGGCTGCATGCAAGCTTCTCTGGCTGCACTGCTCGGGCTGCTCATTTTGGTGGCTTCTCCTATTGCAGAGCGTGTGCTCCAGGCGCGCGGGCTCCGTGGTTTCAGTGCCTGGGCTTAGTTGCACTGCATGTGCAGTCTTCCGGGACCAGGGATTGAACCTGTGCCCCTGCACTGGCAGGCGGGACCACCAGGGAGTCCTGGCCAGAGGTTTTAACCTCCATTATGTGATTAAAGAAATGGTGGCATATATCTTGCAGCTGACAGTACTGTTTCCTGTACTTGAGGATTTCGTGTCTCTTTCCATGGGCCTGCTAGCGATGCTTTGGTTTCATCTTTGCTTGGGCAGCTGTGGAGGTGACATCTACACGTTGACAGGGCCTGAGTTAAGGAATGTTTCTGAAGTGAATGCATTTTAACGCAGTGTTGGTTGGCTACACAGCCCTCCTGGCAAGAAATGGATCTCTGAGCCTGAGACGCATGAACATATCTTGCCAAAGACAGGTGCTACTCTGATGATGTCACGAGGAGAGCCTCAAGCTTTAGGAAGGCGAGGTTAAGCAGTATTAGAAAAACTTAGTGAAACTTCCACAGAACTTAGTAGGGACCGGACATACTGCTCCCACCTCTCCAAGGCTGTATCACATTTTGAATCCATTCCTATAGCCAAGAAACAACGTTTTCCAAAGCAGGAATATCCAGTTGCAAAGACAAACATTTCTTAATAAAAATTTGCTCATGAAGCCTTAATCAGCCAGAGAGATGGAGGAGGGTAAAAGATCAAGACATAAGGATCTTCAGGAAACTTATTCACTTTTGCTTTCCTTACTGTATTTACTTTAGCTGGAAAGTAAAAAGGTAGCGAAAGTCGCTCAGTCGTGTCCAGCTCTTTGCGACTTCATGGATTGTAGCCTGCCAGGCTCTTCTGTCCATGGAATTCCCCAGGCAAGAATACTGGAGAGGGTTGCTATGTCCTTCTCCAGGGGATCTTCCTGACCCAGGGCCTGAACCCTGGTCTCCTGCATTGCAAGCAGATTCTTTACTGTCTGAACCACCAGGGAAAGCCCACAAAGAAGTCCAGAAGTGGACAAAAAGGCATCAGCTCCGAATGTCACTCTGAGAAAGTCTCTAGCCTGTAAGCAGGGCATTTTTAGCATGGCTAATGTGCGCTGGGTGCCAAAGGAGCTAAGAGAGAAGGCAGCAAAAGCAAAATCAAACTTGACTGTTTCTCCAAGATCTTCCCTTCTGTTCAGCCAGCCTCGTGATCAGGGGTCCACCTTGGCAAGAAGAGACGCTTCAGGGACACCGCTCTATGTCTGTACACGACAGGCAGTGTTGGCAAACAGTTACCGAGTGACAAGAAGTGACCACTCAGTGCTGCCTGAGATTCAGAATAAAGCTCTGCTACAAACAGGCTTTTGAAGGAGGCTGTTCTGGAGTCACTCCTGTCCTGAGATGCTACGACTTCCCCCTTCATCTGACGACATGGGCAGTCAACTCTCCATAGCTATATTTCACGGAGTGCTTACTGAGAAGTCAGAAGATAAAGCTCCCCTGTCTCCCTCTCATTTTCATCATGCTACAGAGCCTGCTGGATCCCATGGAGGACACACAGGGTAACACTGATGTTTCAGAAAGACGGAATTTGCTACTTTTGATCCAACAACTGAGAGGACTTGGGGCTGGATAGTCATCCGAGGTAGGCTACGCCACATGAGAAGTGCTGGTTTTCTCCCCTAATACACGCGTGCCTTTTTTTCTTATCTATAAATGTGTCTCAATAGGTCTATCTGTGTTAAGGGTGCCAAAGATTTCTTCACCTGGTGGCTGACCCACGCCAACCTGACCCTAACGCCCATGCTTCTGACCTCTATGTGGAGCCCTATCCCAAGGTCACAGGTGCAGTTCCTTGTACCAAGGCCACGGATGCAGAGCCCCACACCAGGATCATCTCTGGAACTGAGCCCCAGAGCATCCTTTGCCATGAGCCCCCCAGATCTAAACCGGCCAGCTCCCTGACCCCATATTAGATAAAATACCCACCCTACTACTCACCCTATAGTAACCCTAACCAATCACCAAATGCCACACTTCCAGCAGGAAGGTCTTATTGTATCTGTTGCAAATTTGTCAGCAAGGAAAGTAACTCACTGTGAAGAAACTTTTAAGAAAAAAAATGCAAATAAGAGCTTTGGGTAATTAACATTTACCAGTCTACAGAGGGCTGATATAAAGGACACTTCATGGTTGCTTAAGAAAAGTAGGGTGTATAGTACAAGTTTTCTAAAGACATCGGACTGCCTTTGAGATTTTTTATTGTGACTGTAGCTAAGTGAAACATTATTGTTTCACAGTAACTACAAGCTGGTACCAGACTGGAATTTGGTTTTCTCTCTCTGTTAAGAGAACAAAGTTTTCTAGGAGTGTTAACTTTTGATAGCAAAATATGTGAATTTATTTGCTTTTAAGTGATTTATATTTGTTTTTAAAATCTTGTTACTTCAGTAAAGTTCGGTTCAGTTCAGTCATTCAGTCATGTCCAACTCTTTGCAACCTCATGGACTGTAGCACGCCAGACTTCCCTATCCATTACCAACTCCCAGAGCTTACTCGAACTCATGTCCATTGAGTCGGTGATGCCATCCAACCATCTCATCCTCTGTCGTCCCCTTCTCCTCCTGAGAAATCTGTATGCAGGTCAAGAAGCAACAATTAGAACTGGACATGGAACAACAGACTGGTTCCAAATCGGGAAAGGAGTGCACCGAGGCGGTATATTGTCACCCTGCTTATTTAACTTATATCCAGAGTACATCGTGAGAAATGCTGGGCTGGATGAAGCACAAGCTGGAATCAAGATTGCCAGGAGAAAGATCAATAACCTCAGATATGCAGATGACATATCCCTTATAGCAGAAAGTGAAGAAGAACTAAACAGCCTCTTGATAAAAGTGAAAGAGGAGAGTGAAAAAGTTAAAACTCAACATTCAGAAAACTAAGATCATAGCATCTGGTCCCATCTTTTCATGGCAAATAGATGGGGAGACAGTGATAGACTTTATTTTTGGGGGGGGCTCCAAAATCACTGCAGATGGTGACTACAGCCATGAAATTAAAAGACCCTCACTCCTTGGAAGAAAAGTTATGACCAATCTAGACAGCATATTAAAAAGCAGAGACATTACTTTGCCAACAAAGGTCCATCTAGTCAAAGCTATGGTTTTTCCAGTAGTCATATATGGATGTGAGAGTTGGACTGTGAAGAAAGCTGAGCGCTGAAGAACTGATTCTTTTGAAGAATTGACGCTAAAGAAAGCATGACCCCGAAGATCATGCTGTCACAAAGATCTATGAAGATTATAGCACATGCAGATGAAGCTCATTCTACTTCTACAAAAATTAACCCCTCATTGTCAGACTTCTTATCCTGATGTCCTTAAAACATTAGTAGTCCTTCAACAGCCTACTCCTAAGTCAGGGAATTTGAAATGGATAAACAATAATGTAAATCAAACAGTCAGAAGCTATGGGAATTCCAAGATGGGTGCTTGGCTTTTCCTGGCTCCTTGGTAAATCTCATTTTTTATTCGATGGGGTAAAGCTTTCCCTGGCTATAGGGTTAATGCCCTCACAATGGAAGAAATAAGTTTCACTAAACATGAAACTCTAGTTTTGTTCATTAAGCTCTGTGTTTACCAAGACTCACTTCTGAGATAGTTCCTTGATATTATGTTATATTGTTTGTTGCTAAATTTAATTAAGTTATTTAAAGGGACATTCTAAGCTTGTTTCTGAAGCCTAACTTCACAATCAATCTTTGGATAAAGATCAGATACTGCATGATCTTCAGCCAGGAGATTAACACCAGGCTATAATCATTCAACAGGCTAAGTCAGATAACCTAGGTATATTCTGGAGCACATCTCATGGAAGTTCTTGATTTTAATTATTACTTACTTACCAATACTGCTAGGTATTATTTATTTGGCCTGTTTTACAAAATAGTTGTCTCTTACGTTACTAAATGTGTGACTGAGTCTTTGATAAAATGATGATATATTTCCATATGAGATCAATGATCATAACGTGTAACTCTAGATATGGGAAGAAGCATCAAGAGGGAATATTTTCCTGAACCGTAAGAGACTACTAGTAAGGCAGTATGGTGCAGAATTTCTGCTACTCACAGGGTATAGTTCAGTAATTGAATAGCCAATTAGGAAAATCTTTGAAGATCTGGGAATGAACATTCCTAGCAATGTGGGACAAAATAGTTATAAAAGGCCCCCAAATCATGGTCTGATTTATGACCCTGAAGGGGCTCTGCCAACTGGAAACTGGTACTTGTCTTCTATTTCTCTAAAGATTGGGCTTCCCTAGTGGCTCTGATGGTAAAGAATCTGCCTGCTATGCAGGAGACTCAGGTTCAGTCCCTGGGTTGGGAAGATCCCCTGGAGGAGGGCATGGCTACCCATTCCAGTATTCTTGCCTGGAGAATCCCACGAACAGAGGAGCCTGGCAGGCTATGGTCCATGCGATCACAAAGAGTACGACACGACTGAGTGATAACACTTTCACTTTCTACTAAGAATTAAATCAAGAGCCACTGCAGCTGCTGAAAGTACACCCTGAAAGAAGTTCAGGGTGGAGGTCAGAAATGAGGCACTCTGTGCTCTGGGAAAAACTGGCAGAACAGGCCTTCAGATAGTTAGCTGTTCTCACGTAAAGATTTTCATGAGCTCCAATTCTTGCATCTTCTCATACCTAGAGAAACACTTACATCATGGACCAATGCCTGCTCCTAGTTCTTCTGGCTAGTCCCTCTTCTAGGCCCCCTGGAAGCTTTTCTACTTCTATTAATCTTCAAGCCATGCATCTTTAACCTTCTTGTTAAGTTTGTATCTTCTAGAATACAAAAAATAAATCTCCAGATGATGCCACAACAAGGATAGTAGCTGGTTGGCACACAGACTACACCGGACTAGGCCTCTTTGTTGTTCATGGACTGTCATCTTCCTCCGTAAATGTACCACAACAGAAAGTAGACATTGGGAGCTAGGACCCTACAATATCCCTGTCCAGCATGAAGAATCTAGGAGCAGTCTTCACCCTTTGCCCAATGACCTGGGTCCCCATGACCCAAGACAAGGGTAGGTAATCAGTTGATCATGTGCAGGGTATTGACGGGTCAAAGACTTGGCCCATAGATAAAAAGAGGGGAGAATATGGAGCCCTATACCAAGGCCACAGATGCAGAGCCCCACACCGAGGTCATCTTTGGAACTCAGCACCTTAGCAACTGTTGCCATGAGCCCCCTGATCTAAACCAGCCAACTCCCTGACCCCACGAAAGGGAAGGTTACTCAGTTGTGTCCAACTCTTTGAGACACTCTGTATAGTCCATGGAATTCTCCAGGCTAGAATACTGGAGTGGGTGGGCCATTTCCTTTTCCAGGAAGTTTTTACCCACCCACTAGGGTTAGTACCCATCCTAGTACTCACCCTGTAGCAAGCTGAACAAGTACCTAATGCCACCCTTCCAATAGGACTTTTCTTTGTCTCGAGACTTCAAAAATTGGCTACTAACCCACGAAAGAGGCCGGCGCTCCCTAGTCCGTCAGAGGTGCTTACAGCGCCCTCCGTACGTCTGCTGTTTGTTCTTAATAAACTCACTCCTTTCTGAAATACTCTGTATGGACATTCATTTCCCACCCATGCTCAGACCTTGACACTCTGCATTCCACCCAGCTCCCTGAGCAGACAGGTTTGGATTCCCATCAGGCTTTAGGGCCTGGATTCCCCTGAGCTAAGAATCCAGCCCTATGTTCCTGTATCGGAGCACCTATCAGTACCATCAGTGACAGGTATTCGCCAGGCGCTGGCCTGCCCTTCCTTTTCCTTACTGGGCTGAAGTCCCGTGGGAGCAGGTTTTTTCATTCACTGCAAGAATACTGTTCTGACTCAATGATCCAAAGCATGCCTGCCAATGTGTGCATGCATCCTCTACGCATTCTCTAAAACAGCTCATTTGGTTGCAAATTTCCTGCTGTCCGTTCATATGGAGACTCCTGCTGGGATGGGCATCAGTGATGGAAACAGGATTATTTCTGAAACTGGGGCGTGCCTGTTGCCATTCACCATCCACGGCCTCCTGCTGCAACGATTTGAGCACAAGAAGGTCATTGGCAAGTCGTTGCTCTGACTTTGACTCTGGGCCGCTCACCCCTTGATATCCTTGGAAGGATTCTCTCCATGTCCTTACCCCTTCCATGGATGACTCTGCATGTGTTCACGTGGGGAAAGGGAAGCTGTTATCCATACTCAAGAGCTGCTGTCACTTGGAATGCATGGAGTGATCAGACAGCAAGCTGGTAAGTCCTGTTTTGTGACTTTAAGCTTTCCCTAAAGATTTAAATTTTCTATATAGTAAAACTAATGAAGGGATAAAAGCCATTTTCAAAAGATTATTTGAGGATATGTATATATATTAATATATATTGTTGTTGTTTAGCTTTTAAGTTGTATCCACCTCTTTGTGACCCCATGGACTGTAGCCCACCAGGTTTCCCCTGCCCATGGGAGTTTCCCAGGTAAGAATACTGGAATGCGTTAATTTATTTTTTTTTCCCCTCCTGCAGGGCATCTTCCAAACCCAGGGATCAAACCTGCATCTCCTGCATTGGCAAGCAGATTTTTTACCACTGGAGCCACCAGGGAAGTATAAGTGTATAGAAGAATTGCCAGATTTGGGAGTTTGTCCACAGTCCTTGCAATAGGTTTCAAAAGTCTTTCCAAAATGGCCTCAATTTATATTCCCCAAAGCAGTGTATGGAAGATTTACATCCTCAGTATCCTCTCTTTACTTGTAAAGTTTATATGTTTTTTGAGTTCATTAGTCATTTGGGTTGCATCTTAATGGAGCTGCCTTTTATTTTCTTAAATTGCTTGCTTGCCCTTATCTAAATTGCTTTTCTTGACGTTTTTACATACTGTGCATACAGGTCTTATCTTTTTCATACTTTACAAATATTTTCTTCCAGATTGTTGCCTGTCCTTCTCAAGTTTATCTTTGGCTGCTGCTGCTGCTGCTGCTAAGTCGCTTCAGTTGTGTCCGACTCTGTGTGACCCCAGAGACGGCAGCCCACCAGGGTCCTCCGTCCCTGGGATTCTCCAGGCAAGAACACTGGGGTGGGTTGCCATTTCCTTCTCCAATGCATGAAGTGAAAAGTGAAAGTGAAGTCACTCAGTTATGTCCTACTCTTAGCGACCCCATGGACTGTAGCCCACCAGGCTCCTCCGTCCATGGAATTCTCCAGGCAAGAGTACTGGAATAGGTTGCCATTGCCTTCTCCATTACCTTTGGCAATATCTAACAAATTGTATATACTTAGGTCCTTTAAACTACCTATGCCACAAAGGGAATTTATTGACCGTGCACCTTCAATGATTAATAATAGACTGGTTGTTTTTTACAGCATTAGTTGTAATTGCCAAATATTAGAAACCACCTCACTGCCCAAATCTAAGAGACTGTTTAAGTTACTATGGTAGAGCCACATAATAGACTATTGTGCAACTTTAATTTTTCTTAACATGGGAGAATTCCATTTAGATGAGAAGTTACTTCCAGTGTTTTTGAGGTAAAACTATACTGTGAAATATAAAGAACTAATATATAAGTGAACTTAGCAGATTTCCTGTCAAGTCTTCTTTATAATTTTATTTTTACTCATTCATTTTTGACTGCACTAGGTCTCCGTTGCTGGGCACAGGCTTTCTCTAATTATGGTGAGCAGGGGCTACTCTTCCTGAGCGGAGCAGGTTTCCCATCGCAGCGGAATCTCCTGTTGCGGAGCACAGCTCGGCGCATGGGTTTTAGCAGTGGCAGCTCAGGGGCTCTAGAGCACAGACTCAGTAGTTGTGGCACACGAGCTTCATTGCAACACGTGGAATCTGCCCAGACCAGGGATCAAAGCCCTGTCCCCTGCGCTGGCAGGCAGATTCCCAACCTCTGGACCACCAGGGAAGTCTCTTTTTCAAATCTTTTTTTCTCTGTATCATACATAAGGAATCGTAGCCTACTCTAAATCACAAAAATGTATTGCCTTACAATTATTTTATATTTATCAATTCATATAAAATCTTTTCATCAATTTTAAAATTGAAATGCAGTTGATTTCCAATGGTGTGTTAATTTCTGCTGTACAGCAAAGTGATTCAGTTACAAATATACATAGTCTTTTTAAAATATTCTTTTCCATTATAGTTTACATAGTATATTGAATATAGATTCCTGTGCCATATAGTAGGAGCTTTTTGTTTATCTGTTCTATATATAATTGCTTTAATGTCCTAAACCCATATCCCAATCCATCCCTCCCCCAATCTCCTCCTGCTTGGCAACCACCAATCTCTTCTCTATGACCTTGATCCTGTATCTATTTCAAAGGTAAGTTCATTTGGCTCATATTTAATATTCCACATATAAGTGATAACTTACAGTATTTATCTTTCTGACAATTCATTTAATATGATAATCTCTACTTACACCCACATTGCTGACAGTGGCATTATTTCCTCCTTTTTTATGGAAGAGTAGTATTCCATTGTGTATATGTACCACAGTTTTACCATTTTGCTCTGTTGATGGACATTTACACTCTTTCCACGTCTTGGCTATTGTGAACACTACTGCTATGAACGTAAGGGATGCGTATAACTATTGGCATTAGAGTTGTGTCTGAATATAGGCCAAGGCTTGCCAAGTCACTCGGCATTTCTGTTTTTAGTTTTGTGACGAATATTCATCAGGTTTCCATACTAATTTCCAACAAATGGCTGCACCAACTTACATTCCCAATAACAATGTAGGAATGTCCCATTTTCTCCACACCCTATAGCAGTTGTTATTTGTAGACCATTTAATGGTGGCCATTCTGGCCAGCGTGGACGAGTGCCTCATGGCAGTTTTGGTTTGCATTTCTCGGGTGGGCTGGGTCTTCCTTGCTGGGTGGGCTCTTCTCCAGTTTCGGCGGGTGAGGGCTACTCTCTAGATGTGGTGTGTGGGCCCCACTGCGGTGGCCTCACGTGTTGTGAAGCGTGGGCTCTAGAGCCACGGGCTTCAGTACTTCTGACTCATGGGCTCAGCTGCTGTCGCTCCCAAGCTCTAGAGCACAGCCGGATGGGTGGGGCACACAGCTCAGTCGCTCTGCAGATGTGGGATGCTCCCGGAGCAGGAATCGAACCCAAGTCTCCTGCGTTGGCAGGTGGACCCCTTAAGTTGAGCCACAAGCCCTGATTTGCATTTCTATACAAATCTCAGGTATGGGATAACTGGGTCATAAACCAGCTTTCCTTTTAATGCTTTTAAAGGAACCTCCTTCTTGTTCTCCATACTGTCTGGTACCAATTTCCATTCCCAGCAACACAGGAGGAGTGTTCCCTTTATCTACACTCTCTCCTGGATTTATTGATTAGAGCTTTTTTAATGGTGGCTATTCTGGCTGAAGGGAGATGATTCTTTGCTATTGTTTTCATTCGAGTTTCTCTGCTTATTAACATGTGCAGCTGCTGTTTGTAGGCTTTTGTTTGAAACAGTGAACACTAGCATTTCCCTGTTGAAACTGGCATCTAGAAGGTTGGCTCTGTTTTGAATTCATTTCTGATACCTACCCCCGGACATTTCTTCAGGGCAAGTGTCATCGACAGCCCCAGGCCTGGTGAGTGCCCAGAAGCACCACTTTTCGTGTTGTTTTTAGAAAAAACCACCACAAGGTGGCAGCAATTCTAAATTGGCAACTGTGGTTACAATGGCGACCAGAGCCGTCGGGACAGTCCTCTTTCTGGGTTGTCAGAGTGGGATGGATGTGCCAGTAGAAACGCCCAAGGACTTGTGTCTTTTGACTTACTCCCACTTAGCCTTCAACCTCCAGTCATTCTTAGCCTCTGATATACAGGTGCCCTGAGGGTGCTAAGATCCACAGCTGAGGTCCCTTTAAGATGAACGGCTAGAGGAAACGACTGTTTCCCGAGAAGACCCATGGCGTTTTGAGCGCGCCTGCCTTCACTTAGCTGTTGGAGGGCCTGCATGGGTCTGGAGATTGTGGTCCCACCCAGAGGAGGCAGGCACTCCAGGTCCGAGGTGGGGTGAGGTTCCTGTGCTCTCATAGTCTTCTAAATTCCACCCCGCCCCCCCCCGGGTGTCCTTCCATGGACCCAAGGCTGCACAGGCTCCATGCTTATGACCACTCCAGTTCCCCGAGGCCTGAAAGGAATATAGCAAGCATTTCTTTTTCCTCCCCTTTTAAAAAATTATATTTTAATCTTTTATTTGCACTGAGGGGATTCTCTATATTCTGTGTCTTTTCCTTGTGCAGAAGCTTGATTCATTTATGCCTATAACTTTATCTAGTTTGTGCACGTATGTGTTTCGAGATGGGGTTTTCTAGAAGTAAAGTCAGTGCCGAATATGTTGCCCTGTACTGATGACAGGTCCATTTTGCTTGCCTATTGTAGGTATTTTAGTGTGTCTCTCATGAATGGTCCAGAGGCTCGCAAAGACTCAGACACGACTGAAGCAACTTAGAACACACACACGCACGCATGTGAAAATCAGCTTCAGAGTTGTTCTCTCCACTCCAGCCCCCCATTCTTTCCATCTGGGAATCCTGAGTTTGTTTTCTAGGTCTGTGAGGTCTCTTTCTGTTTTGTAAATGAATTCAATTCTATCCGATTAGAAATGCCTCCTCTTGTGGGTATCATGTGAACCATGTCTTTCTGCATCTGTAGAACTTGAGTCAGTGTGATTGTGTCTGGGTCCATCCACGTTGCTGCTAATGCCCTGATTTCATTCTTTCGTATGAAAACTTCATATTCTATTGTATACATGGGCCGGATATTCGTTATCTCCCCACCCGTCCCGGGATATTTTGGCTGCTCCCCAATCCTGGCTACTGTCAGGAGTGATGCAGTGATCGATGGGGTGCGTGGGTGCTCCCAAGCGATGGTGTTCTCCAGATATACTCCCAGGTGTTGACTGGGGAGCCAAGCACTACGTCTCTTTCACTTTCAGGAACCTACTTTCTGTTCTCCGTAGTGCTTTGTACTAATTTCCATTCCCAGAAACCCCGGAGGATTGTCCCTTTTACCTACACCCTTTCCCACATTTGTTGCTTGGAGCCTTTCTAATGATGTGTACTCTGACCTGGGTGAGTGATACCTCTTCGTTGTTTTATTTGCATTTCTCTGCCTGGTTGCAACCCACTCCAGTGTTCTTGCCTGGAAAATCCCATGGAGCGAGGAGCCTGGGAGGCTGCAGTCCATGGGGTCGCTAAGAGGCGGACACGACTGAAGCGACTTAGCAGCAGCAGCAGCAGCAGCCTGGTAGAATGTCGAGCATTTGTTCCTAGGCTTTTGTTTCAAACAGTGCCGGTAAAAGTTACTCGTGGAAAGTTTCTTGGAAGGCCGGCCCTGTTATAAATTCGTTTTCGATTACCTACCACGGGACATTTCATGCTAACTTCTGCCATTTACAGCCCCACACCTGGTGAATGGATACTGAATGCTCCGGTATTGCAGAAAACCGGCAGAAACACCGGTTTTCATGTTGTTGTTACACGGAATGTCCACATGGCGGCAGCATTTCTTCATTCCCAACTCGGTTTATTAGGGCAATGGGAGCCTTAGGGACAGCCCTCGTCCTGGGTTATCAATTAGAGTGCAGTGTTCCAGAGGAAACACCCAAGGACTTGTGTCTCTTGACTTCCTCCAGCTAAACCTTCACCCTTCAGATCGATCCAAAACGCAGGAATACCGAAGCCGTGAGGTGGCTTTGGCCACCTGAAGCAAAGAACTGACTCATTTGAAAAGACCCTGATGCTGGGAAAGATTGAAGGTGGGAAGAGAAGGGGACGACAGAGGATGAGATGGTTGGATGGCATCACCGACTCTATGGGCATGAGTTTTAGCAAGCTCCGGGAGTTTGCGATGGACAGGGAGGCCTGGCGTGCTGCAGTCCACGGGGTTGCAAAGTCGGATACGACTGAGCAACTGAACTGAATTGAGGTGGCTAACGCCTGTAGCTGTAGTCAAGCAAATAAAAAGGCTGGAGGTGGGAGACAGCCATCTGGAGAGCTGAAGAGAGGAGGACACTTTTCCAAACCCAGAAGATCCACAACGTTTTGGGTGCAACTGCCTTCATTTAGCTTTTGGAGAGCCCGTCAGGATCTGGAGATTGTGGTCCCAACTAGGGGAGACGGAAACTCCAGGTCCAAGAGGATTCCTTTACCCTCATGTCTTTTTGAAACTCTGCCATCCCCTGCTGTCTTTGCCTGGAACCCAAGCCTGGGCAGCATCCACGCTTATGACACCACTCCAGGTCACCAAGTCCTGAGGGGAATATAGTAGGCGTTTCTTTTTCCTTTTTTAATTATATTTCAATCTGATACTCAAATAGAGTATTCACTGTATTGTATTTTATGTTTGCATAGAGGGGATTTACTATAATGTGTTTCATTTCATTGTGCAGAAGCTGAATTCACATATGCCCATAATTGTATTGTGTGTGTGTGTGTGGTGTTGGTTTTTTTTTTCCTAGAAATAATTACCAAGTGCTGAATATGTACCCTTTGCTATAAACTAGCTCTTTCCTTATGTATTTTATCTATTTTGCTGTGTCTGTGTTAAAATTAGCATCACCATTGTTTCCTCCACCCTGCCCACCATTCTCTCCACTGGGAATTATCAGCCTGTTTTCTAGGCCTGTGAGTCTCTTTCTGAAATGAAGTCATTTCTATCAAATTATGAATTCTATCTCTTGTGGATGTCCTGTGACATATGTCTTGCTCTGTCTGCATACGTTCAGATGGTATGATTATGTCTGGTCCATCCATGTTGCTGCTAATATCCTGACTTCATTCTTTGATATGAAAAACTAATTTTCTATTGAATATTTGTACCAGATATTCTTTATCCCCTCACCCGTCCCTGGACATTTCGGTTGCTCCCCAGTCTTGGCTGTTGTCAGTAGAGGTGCAGTGACCAGTGGGGCGCAAGGATGTTCTCAAGGGCTGGTGTTCTCCAGATGTACTCACAGGTGTGTGATGCTCAGGCCACACACTGGGTCTCTTTGCAGTGCTTCTACTGTTCTCCATAGTGCCTGGCACCCGTTTCCATTCCCAGCAACATCGGGGGTGTGTCTCCTTTTATCTAAGTCCTCTCCTGCATTTATTGCTTGTAGTCTTTCTGATGATGGCTATTCTGACTGGGAAGAGGAAATGATACCTTGTTTTTTTATTTGAATGTCCCTGCATAGTAGCATGTCAAGCACCTGTTCCTAGAATTTAGATTCAAACAGTGCCAGTAAAATTTACTCATGGAAAAAGGCTTCTGGAAGGTCAGCTGCTTTTTGAATTCTCTTTCGATTACCCAACCCCCAGACAGTTCTTGAGTGGAGGTGTCATGTACAGCCCCGCAGGGCTTGTGACTGAATACTGAGTGCCCAGAAGCACTAGTTTTCATATGTTATAAGAAACAGCCATAAGGTGAAGCATTTCTTCATTACAAACTCAGTTGACTAGGGCAACTAGGGCCATAGGGACAGTCCTGTTTCTGGGTAGTTAAGTAGAGTGGGATGTGCCAGAAGAAACACCCAAGAACTTGGTCTCTTGACTTCCTACCGCTTACTCTTCACCTTCCAGACTGATCCTACTGCTGCTGCTGCTAAGTCGTTTCAGTCATGTCCGACTCTGTGCGACCCTGTAGACGGCAGCCCACCAGGCTCTGCCAGAGTGTGTTGCCATTTCCTTCTCCCAGACTGATCCTAGCCTCTGCAAAACTGGCGCCCTTAGGGTGACATGTCTGGAGCTGTGGCCACTCCAGGCAAAGAGGCTAGAGCTGGGAGGCCTAGCAGTGGCACGGCTGAAAAGTGGAAGATGCTCTTCCAAACCCCGAAGATCCACCGCATTTTGGGTACAGCCGGCGTCATTTAGTTGTTGGAGTGCTGGCCTGGGTCTGGAGATTAAGGTCCCATCCAGGAGCCAGGCCCTCCAGGGTCATACCTGAATGGTCTAGTGGTTTTTCCCTATTTTCTTCAATTTAAGTCTGAATTTGGCAACAAGGTTTCCTATTAAGCACATGTTAAATTTTAAGAAATAAAAGTTATTTTTAAAACTTTTTAAAAAGCCAGTTTTAAGAGGAAAATTTTATGCATTCTTAACTAAAAAAGTGCACATGACAAGACCTTCACCATCCCTAATTCTTAGAAAATGCAAATCAAACCAAAACCAGGTATCATCTGACAGTGGTCAGCCCAAAGTTTACAAACAATAAATCCTGGGGAAACCGTGCAGAAAAAAGAAGCCACCTACACTCCTACTCAGAATATAAGTTTCTAACAGCCTATATACAGAACGCTACAGAGGCGGCTTGAGGAACTAAAACAAGAGGGACAATACCATCCTGCAATCCCACTCCCAGGTGTACTTACGGAGAAACCCATTGTTCCAAAAGACACATGCACCCCAATGTCCCTGTGGCACCATTTACAGCAGTCAAGGCATCCAAGCGTCCAGAATGCATCCACTCACCCGCAGATCCTGCAAATCTGCTACATACATACAGTGGACGGTTACTCGGCCATAAAAGAGAATGAAACCATGCCATCGGCAGCAACCTGAACGGATGTGGAGATAATCACACTAAGTCAGACAGAGAAAGACAAATGATCCCACGATATCACGGATAGGTGAAATGGAATAATGGATACAAATGAACTAATTTACCGAAGAGAAACAGACTCCCCAACTTTGGAAGTTTTATAGACTCACCAAAGGGCAAGTTTATTTTTTTGGGTTCCAAAATCACTGCAGATGGTGACTGCAGCCATGAAATTAAAAGAGACTTGTTCCTTGGAAGAAAAGCTATAACCAACCTAGACAGCATATCCAAAAGCAGAGACATTACTCTGCCGACAAAGGTCCATCTAGTCAAAGCTATGATTTTCCCAGTAGTCATGTATGGATGTTAGAGTTGGACTATAAAGAAAGCTGAGCGCTGAAGAATTTATGCTTTTGAACTGTTGGAGAAGACTCTTGAGAGTCTCTTAGACTACAAAGAGATCCAACCAGTCCATCCTAAAGGAGATCAGTCCTGAATATTCATTGGAAGGACTGATGCTGAAGCTGAAACTCCAATACTTTGACCACCTCATGCGAAGAACTGACTCATTGCAGAAGACCCTGATGCTGGAGAAAATTGAGGGCAGGAGGAGAAGGGGTCGACAGAGGATGAGATGGTTGGATGGCATCACTGACTCAATGGACATGAGTCTGAGCGGGCTCTGGGAGCTGGTGATGGACAGGGAGGCCTGGTGTGCTGCAGTCCGTGGGGTCACAAAGAGTCGGACATGACAGTGACTGAACTGAACTGAACGAAAAGGCAAGTTTGGGCAGCAGGAGATAAAAATGAAAAGGTTGGGATTAAAACATACACTGTAATATATAAAATATACATATATATCTATATAAACATATTCTATATATAAATATGTATAATATCTGTGCAGAAAAGATAAGTGACGGAGACTGACTGAATAACTCAACACACTTTAACAACCTATATGAAGAAAGCATCCGAAAAAGAATGGATACATGTTTATATATCCCTGGATCATGTTGCTGTGTATCTCAAACACACACAACGTGGTAAACTACTCTATTATAATAGAAAATAGAATTTTGTTTAAAAGAAAAAAATGGAAACAAATGCCTACTCTATTCCCCTCGGGCCTCGGTGACCTGGGCTGCTGTCACATCCTCACGGCCTGAGCAGGCTTGGGTCCCAGGGTGGGCTGTCCCCAAACTCCAGACCCAGGCCGGCCCTCCCATAGCTACTGCAAGCCTGCTGCTGCTGCTGCTAAGTCACTTCAGTCGTGTCCGACTCTGTGTGACCCCAGAGACAGCAGCCCACCAGGCTCCCCCGTCCTTGGGATTCTCCAGGCAAGAACACTGCAGTGGGTTGCCATTTCCCTCTCCAATGCATGAAAGAGAAAAGTGAAAGTGAAGTCACTCAGTCGTGTCCAACTCCTAGCGACCCCATGGACTGCAGCCTACTAGGCTCCTCCGCCCATGGGATTTTCCAGGCAAGAGTACTAGGGTGGGTTGCCATTGCCTTCTCCGACTGCAAGCCTACAGCACCCCAAAACTGATGGATGCTCTGGGCTTGAAGAGCTATGAAAAGTCACTCTTTTTTGATGTCTCCTGGTGGTGGGGTTTCCACTTCCAGCTTCCCTCCTTGGAGTCCTTCCACCAATCTATGGCAAAAAGCAAAGCACTTTTCTAGGATTAAGATTTGACTGGAAAGTGAAGGGAAAGAAAGATGAAGTAGTGAGATACAAGCCCTTGAGTGTTTCTCAGGCACTTTGCACTCGAATTTACAATCCAGGAACCCATCTTTCTTTCACTAAGGCTCTGATTACCCAGAGGTGGTCTGAAGAAATATTTCCCTCTTGTGGCCATTGCTAGTAACAATGACCTGAAAACCAACCAGTCAATCCTAAAGGAAATTAACCCTGAATGTTCATTGAAAGAACTGATGCTGAAGCTGAAACTCCAATATTTGGCCACCTGTGAAGAACTGACTCATTGGAAAAGACTCTAATGCTGGGAAAGATTGAAGGCAGGAGAAGGGGGCGACTGAGGACAAGATGGCTGGATGACATCACTGACTCAATGAACGTGAGTTTCAACAAACTCTGGGAGATGGTGAAGGACAGAGAATCCTGGAGTGCTGCAGTCCACGGCCTCGCAAAGAGTTGGACACAACTGAGCAGCTGAAGAGCAACAACAAAGGATATTTAATATTCACAGGGCCTGGGGGTTTCTAAATGACCCCTGTGCTGGAGAAATAGCCTGTGGTAGGTAATTGTACAATAATACAAATCAGCAATAACTTTCAAAAGTCAATTTCAAAAGATTTTACACATCCAAACTGAAAACACAAATTTCTAATTCTTAATTCCCTGTTCCTAAATCGTAGAGAAATGCAAATCAAAACAAGAACAGGGTATTATCTGACAGCAGTCAGTACAAAGTTTAAAAAGAATAAATGCTGGAGAAGCCGAGGAGAGAAGGGAACCCTCCTACGCATATTGGTAAGAGCCTCTATAAAGAGGGCAACAGAGGAGGCTTCAAAAACTAAAACAAGAGCAACCATACCATCCAGCAATCCCACTCCTAGGTGTCCATATGGAAAAAAAACACCTTTCAAAAAGACACAGGCACCTCAACTTTTACTGCAAAACTATTGACAACAGCCAAGGCATGCAAGCATCCAAACTGTCCATCCACACACCAGTGGATACAGAAGGTATGCTACATTCCTACAATGGACTGTTATTCAGCCATCAAAAAAAAAAAAGAAAAAAAGAAATCATGTCGCCTGCAGTAACCTGGATGGATCTGGAGATGATCACACTAAGTAAGAGAGAGACAAATATCCTATGATATCACTTATTGGCAATATCCAAACATGTAGATACAACTGAAATAATTTAACAAAGAGAAACAGACTCCCTAACACTAGAAGCAAATTTGAGCTTGATCACTCAGTTATGTCCCACTCTTTGAGACCCCATGGACTGTAGCCCGTCAGATTCCTCTGTCCCTGGGGATTCTCCAGGCAAGAATACTGGAGTGGGTTGCCATGCCCTCCTCCAGGGGATCTTCCCAACTCAGGGATTGAACCCAGGTCTCCCACATTGCAGGCAGATTCCTTTACTGTCTGAGCTACCAGGGAAGCTAGTACACTCACCAAATGGAAAGCTTGGGCAGGAGGAGATATAAATAATAAGGTTGGGATTAAAACATACTATCATATATATAGAGAGATATACATAATGTATCTATATGTATCTATATAATGTACATAAATATACCATATATATGTATAGATATAATGTATCTGTATAATGTGTATATATATCATATATATAAAGAACATGACCTATATATATAATATCTACATATAAAAGACATCTGAATGGATATCACATGGAAATCACAACACTCTGTAAAGTCCTATATGGAAACAGACCTGGGAAAAGAATAGTTATATGTATATCCTGGATCATGTTGCTGGATACATCTGAAACTCACACAATATTGTAAACCCACTCTGCATGCATATGCGTGCTATTGTGTCTGACTCTTTGTGACCCCATGGACTATAACCCACCAGGATCCATGAATATAAAGAAAATAGAAATTCCATTAAAAGAAAAGAAATGGAAACAAATGCCAGCTCCGTTTCCCTCAGGCCAGGTGGCTCTCACATCACAACCACCTGAGTAGGCTTGGGTCTCAAGGCTTGACTGTCATGGAGTGGAGGGAGCTGGGGTGTATGTGGCAGCCAACAAGCCCCCCATGAGATTAAGGTGCCTGGTCTTGTCCCCAGGGACCTCAAACTCCAGAACCAGGCCAGCCCTCCCACAGCTACTGCAAGTCTGTGTGTGTGTGTGGTCTGAAAGTCTACAGCACCCCAAAACTGCGGGATGCTCTGGGGTTGAAGAGCTGTGAAAAGTCACCCTGATTTTGCTATGTCCTGGTGGCGGTGTTCTGGCTTTCAGCTTCCTTTCTTGAAGTCCCTCCACCAACTTATGCAGCACCGTCAGCAAACACCTTTCTGGAGTTAAGGTCTGGCTGGTGGGTGAAGGATAAGGAAGAAGTAGTAGTTAGTTAGACACAGGCCTTGGATGTTTCCTCGGGCAATTTACTTCTAATTTACAGCCCAGGAACCCAACTTTCTTTCAGAGAAAGGGACCAGAGCTGGGCCTGGAGAAATGCTGCCATCTTGTGGTCATTTCTGGTAATGACAACTTGAAACCAGTGCTTAAAAATACTTGATACTCTCAAGCCCTGTGGGGCTCAAAATGACCCCTAAGCTTGAGAAATAGCCTGCGGTAAGCAAGAGTAAGAGAATTCCAATCAACGATGACTTTCAAAAGCCCATTTCAAGTACTAAATTCTAGCATCCCTAAAAAGTAAAAAAGACGAACATGAGACGTCATTGCTTTGCATATGTAAAGAAATGCAAATCAAAATGATAATAAGGTATCACGTGACAGCAGTCACCACAGAGTACAGAGTGCCGCAGAGTCCATGGGAAGAAGGAACCTCCTATGGGGTTTCTGGGAATAGAAACTGCTAACATTCACTCTACAGAAGGCTACAAAGGTGACACCAAGAACTAAAACAAGAGTCGCCATACGATCTGGCAATCCCACTCTTAGGCAACCTCCAGAGAAAACCATCCATCCAAGGCCTGTGCACTCCAACGCCCCCTGCAGCACTGTTTACAACAGTCAGAGCAAGCAAGCATCCAGAATGTCCATCCACACACCAACGGATACGGAAGGCGAGCTGCGCACGTACAGTGGACCATTCAGTTCAGTTCAGTCGCTCAGTCGTGTCCGACTCTTTGCGACCCCATGAATCGCAGCACGCCAGGCCTCCCTGTCCATCACCAACTCCCGGAGTTCACTCAGACATCCATCGAGTCCGTGATGCCATCCAGCCATCTCATCCTCTGTCATAAAAACAATGAAAGCATGCCATCTGTGGCAAACTGGATGGATGTGAAGGTCACATTTAAGTCAGACAAGGAAAGACACATATCCTTTGATATCACTCATAGAAGAGATTGAAAAATGAATACAAATGGACTAGTTCCCAAACAGAAATAGACTCACTGACTCAGGAAACAAATTTAGACTCACTAAAGGGAAGGAGGGCAAGGGGTAATACAAATGAAAAGGTTTTGATTAAAAGATACTCAGAAATACATCTTATATATGTAAATATATATACATAGTCTATCTGTATGATATGTAAATATAGTATAAAAGATAAGTGACAACCAGATCAATACCTGGAAATCTCAACACTCTGTAATAACCTACATGAAAGCAGGATCTTAAGAACAATAGATGTATGTGTGATTTTAACTGGATCCTATTACTGTATGTCTCATACACATATACCACTGTAAACCAACTCTAACAGAAAACAGAAATTCCTTTGAAAGAAAATAAATAGAAACGCATGCCTACTCTATTCTCCTCAGGCCTCAGTGACCGGGGCTGCTGTCACATCCTCAGAGTCTGAGCAGCCTTGGGTCCCAGGGCTGGAGTGTTGTGGGGCTGAGGGAGCCGGGGTGTATGTAGCAGCCAGTGAGCCCCCCAAGATACTGGACTGCCTGGTCCTGTCTTCATGGGACTCCAAACTCCAGATCCAGGCCGGCCCTCCCACAGCTACTGCAAGCCTACAGCACCCCAAAACTGGTGGACACTCTGGACTTGGAAGAGCTGTGAAAAGTCACCCTTTTTTTTCCATTGCTCGTTGCGGGATTCCCACTCCTTCCTTGGAGTCCCTCTGCCGACCTACGGCAGCTCCCTCCAGTAAAACACCTTTCTGGGGTTAAGATGTGGCTGGAGGATCAAGAGTAAGGAAAAGAAGTAGTGCGACAAAAGCCCTTGGGTGTTTCGAGCAGTTTGCTTCTCATTTACAAGCCAGAAATGCTATTTCCTTCACTAAACCTCTGATCGCCCCAGAGACAAGCGGTTGAAAAAGTGCTGCCGTCTTGTGGTCATTTCGGGTAACAACAGCCTGAAACCGGTGCTTAAAAACACTTCACATTCTCAAGGTCAGCTGCATTCTGCATAACCCCTACGACATGCGGTGGATCATCGCAAAAGAATTCAGCTCAGCTATCAGTTTCAAAAGTCAGTCTTAACATTTCCATACCTAAGGCGCTGCTTTTTAAAAACAATTATAACAAAAATATTTAACAATTGGTTAAGCCACTAGCTCTACTTTTTGGCACCTCAAGACATCTAAAATGCCTAGATGTTGCAAAGTAAAGGATGAACCTTGTCCAAAATAAACATAGGCACCTTAAAAAAATGAACATACAGACAGACAGCTATAACCTAAACTGTCTTCTAGATGTCAGCCAAGCCCCCCTCCCCTCACCCTTCCTCATATCCCTCCTCCAGCATTTCAGGGATCAAGTATCCGACCGCATGAGACCCAGAAGGACATGTCAAATGGTAAACTGCTTGTGATTATGAATGGGTTGTTTTTTGCTTCATATGTTTTTTGGTTTGCTTTTATGGACATGTTAACTTTTTAAAAAAAATATATTATTTTAAAGACTTTAAAAAGCCAACTCTAAGAGGCAAATTTTATGCATCCTTAAAATGGAAAAATGTACATGACAAGATATTCACACTCCTAATTCTTAGAGAAATGCAAAGCAGAACGACAATGAGGTATCATCTGACAGCAGTCAGCACAAAGTCTACAAACTATACATGCCGGAGAAGCCTTGGAGAAAGAGGAACCCTCCTACGCTGCTGCTGGGAATGTAAGTTGCTAACAGCCTCTATACAGAAGGCTCAAAGGTGGATTCAAGAACTCAAACAAGAGTGACCAAACTGTCTGGAAATCCTCCTCGTAGGCATATATCCAGAGAAAACCATCCTTCAAAAGGACACGTGTACCCCAGCGTTCACGGTGGCACTATTTACAATAGCCAAAATATGCAAGCATCCAAAATGTCCATCTACTCACAAAAATGGAACAGACGGTCTGCTACATACAAACAATGGACTATAACTCAGCCATGAAAATAAAACAAAATCATGCCATCTGCGGCAACACGCACGGATGCGGAAGTGATCACACTAAGCCTGACAGGGGCAAATATCCATTGATGTCATTGACGGGTGAAACTGAAATATGGCTACAAATGAACTCATTTACCAAACAGAAATAGACTCATCAGCTTCAGAAACAAATTTAGACTCCCCAAAGGGAATTGGGGGAAATATAAATGAAAAGTTTGGAATTAAAGCACACATGGAAATATATTATCTGTATATATATATACATATATATATATCATATGCATATATATATATAATTCTAGTTATATGAAGTGTTAGTTGCTCAGTCGTGTTCAACTATTTGCAATCTCTTGGGATGTAGCCCGCCAGGCTCCTCTATCCCTAGCTTTCTCCAGGCAAGAATACTGGAGTGTGTAGCCAACCCCTTCTCTAGGGGATTTTCCTGACCTAGGAACTGAACCCGGGTCTCCTGCATTGGAAGCAGATTCTTTATCGTCTGAGCCACCTGGGAAGCCCCCTAGTTATATAAACACATCTTTATATATGATACATATATATAATATCTATGTAAAAACATTAAGCGACAAGGACCAACTGCATTGTATATGGAAATCTCAACACTCTGTAATGACCTATATGAAAACAGAATCCGAAAAAGAATCAACGTATGTATACACATAACTAGATCGTGTTCCATATCTCTCAAACACACACACGTTGTAAAGCAACTCTACTCTAATAGAAAACAGAAATTGCTTTAAAAGATAATAAATGGAAACAAATGCCTAGTCCATCTCCCTCAGGCCACAGTGACCCGGGCTGCTCTCACATCCTCACATGAGCAGGCTAGGTTCCCAGGGCTGGGCTGTTGGGGGGCTGAGGGAGCGGGGGTGTATGTGGCAGCCAGCGAGCCCCCCAGTGATACTGAAGTGCCTGGTTCTGTCTTCACGGGACCCCAAACTCCAGATCTGGTCTGGCACTCCACAGCTACCGCACCAAACCGGGGGAACAGAGTGGGCTTGAAGAGCTGTGAAAAGTTACCCTTTTTATCCATCCCTGGGATTCTCAGCCTGTCTCCTTCCTTGTAGTCCCTTCACCCAACTATGGCAGCACCCCCAGCAAAGCATCTTTCTGGGGTTAAAATTTGCCTGGTGGATCAAGGGTAAGGAAAGGAAATGTTGCTGCTAAGTCGCTTCTGTCGTGTCAGACTCTGTGCGACCCCATAGATGGCAGCCCACCAGGCTCCGCCGTCCCTGGGATTCTCCAGGCAAGAACACTGGAGTGGGTTGCCATTTCCTTCTCCAATGCATGAAAGTGAAAAGTGAAAGTGAAGTCACTGAGTTGTGTCCAACTCTCAGAGACCCCATGGATTGCAGCCCACCAGGCTCCTCCGTCCATGGGATTTTCCAGGCAAGAGTACTGGAGTGGGGTGCCATTGCCTTCTCCGAAGGAAAGGAAATAGTGAGACACAAATCCTTGGTCGTTTCTTTGAGCAAGCTGCACTCTGATTTACAAGCCAGGAATCCAATTTCTTTCACTAAGGCTCTCTCTGATTGCCCCAGGGACCTTTGCAGGGCCTGAAGAAATGCTGCCATCTTTTGGCCATTTCTCGTAATGACAGCTTGCTAACTGGTCCTTAAAAATCACTTAATACTCTCAAGGCCTGAGGGGCTCAAAATGACCCCCATGCTTGAGAAATACCTGCGGTGGTAATAGTGAGAGAATTCTAGGACAGTGATGACTTTCAAAGCCAATTTCAAGAAGTACATTTTAGCATCCTGAAAAAATAAAAACAAACATGAGAATTCTTCTTCACCATTTCTAATATTTAAGAATTGCAAATCAATGAGGAGGTATCATCTGAGAGCAGTCAGCATAAAGTCTAAAATCAATAAACGCTGGAGAGTCCCTGGAGGAAAGGGAACCTTACCACAATGCTGCTGGGGAAAGTAAAGTGCTAATAGCCACTTGCCGGGGTCCAGCCCCAGTGGATCCAGGGAATTCGAAGGGTGGACGGCGTTGGCGAGGAAAGATTTGTTTATTTATTGATTGATAAAAGGTTAGATTA
Organism: Ovis canadensis; assembly: GCF_042477335.2. NCBI lineage: Eukaryota > Metazoa > Chordata > Mammalia > Artiodactyla > Bovidae > Ovis > Ovis canadensis. The sequence goes on along the minus strand of NC_091263.1, from coordinate 66,101,406 downwards.
AGAAACAACAGTGTAGTAGGAAAATTAAGTAGAGGAAGAGGGCTGAATAGCTTGGATTACATGGTAGACCAATAAAATTCCAGACAAGGAATTTGCACCATCTACGTTGGGCCACCAGCGCTCACTTGAATATCTAAGGGTGCCTCGCCTTAGGCTCCCTTTTGCACGGGTCTTAACAGCCAGGGCAAGTAAGTAGACTTGGCGAGCCTCCGCGCCCCAGATGGAAACTGAGCCTGAAATTAAAGAGCAGAGGGAGGGAAAGGGAGAGAAGAAAAGAGAGAGAGACACACGAGGGAAACCAGTCCAGCAACTGGCTCCGTCCTCTATTGTTCAGAAGGCCTTATATACCTTTTAGATTGTATATAGAGATCAATGGGTAATACAAAATTATGCAGTGTTAGCAGCCCAGAGTCTTATCAAAACCAGGCTTTTCTCTCTGCATACCTAACTGTATACACAAGTCTTAGGTAATTTACATCATCTTCTGGCCAAAAATGGCCAATTAACATTTTACAGCCTTTTTTCTGATAAGGGTTTGTCAACCAGAAGACTTATTTGTGTTGATCTTCCCAAGGTCTGGTGCCTTTCTCAGAAAGCACTAAATAAAGTTACATTCTTACACAGCAAAGATACAGCAACTTATAACAAGTAGAGGGAGTACAGTGATTTACAGCAAAAGAGAAGCAATTAACTCAAAAGTCTAGTGTTGCTAACATCAAAACTACTATGTATCTTTTTCTACATCCTGCTTACATTGATTAACATCCTCCCAAGTGCCTAAAAGATAAAGAATATGGAGGTCTGGCAGCAGTCATTGAGTCAACAGTGAAAACCCTCTACCAATATAATTTTTAACTCTTTAGAAAAGGCTGTATCTTTAAGATGTTTTCAAGCTTTGTGCCTCTCACGGTTGGGGGCTGCAAGCAATTCACAAGCTGTAAGAGGTCTGGGGAACCTGTAAGGCAAGCTAGAGAGCAATCAGAGGGGGCTTAACTGAAACATCCCTTTCAAATGCAGAAGACTAAAGCCCTGAATTGACTTTTTCCCAGAGAATATCAGAAGAGTGGAAAAGCAGGCAGATTCTTATTTTTTGGGGGGTGGATGCTCAGGAAATTCCAGGGGGAAAACCTGAGGTCTGATTAGCCTTGCCATCAGAGCTCTTGCCGCATGACCTTGTCACGGGTGGAATTCCTCACGCTGGCTCCCGGCAGCCACTATAAAAAGGCAACAACAACAACAAAAGGCAACAGATGTGGCTTCAAGGACTAAAACAAGAGTGGCGATGACCTGGCACTCCAGCTCCTAGGCAAAAACATCCAGAGAAAATCATCCTTCAGAAAGACAGGTGCGCCCCACTTTTCACCGGGCATGCAAATTCCAAAATGCCCATCCACACAGCAACGGATACAGAAGGCGTGCTACGCACACACAATGTATGTAGCAATACACACATAAAGAAGAAGGAATCTGTGACAACCTATTTGGGTCGGGAGATGATCACACTAAGTCAGTCAGACTGAGAAATGCAAATATCCTGTGAAATGGCATAGAGGTGAAACAGAATAATGGAGACAAATGAACTAATTTACAAAACAGAAACTGAATCCCTGACTTGGAAGACAAATTTAGACCCACCAAAGGGAAAGTTGAGGCAGGAGGAGATATAAATGAACAGGTTGAGATTAAAACGTACACAGTAACATATCATGTATCTGTATATATATATATACATATTATATCTATATAAACATATTTTTATATATAAGATACTGAGGGCTTCCCAGGTGGCACTGGTGGTAAAGAACCTGCCTGCCAATGCAGGAGACAGATGCAGGTTCCATCCTGCGTTGGGAAGACCCCCTGGAGGAAGGCATGGCAGCCCACTCCAGCATTCCTGCCTGGAGAATCCCATGGACAGAGGAGCCTAGCGGGCTACCGTCCATAGGGTGGTAGAGTTGGACATGACTGAAGGGATTTAGCATGCACACATCTGTGTACTACCTATGTATAAAAGATAAGCCACAAGGACCGACTGGTCAGCGCATGGAAATCTCAACACTATGTAATGACCTGTGTGAAAACAGAAGGTGAAAAAGAATCTATATATGTATATATGAATAGCTGGATCATGTTGCTGTAAATCTCAAACACATACAACGTTGTTAAGCATTTCTACTAACAGAAAATGGAAATTCCTTTAAAAGAAAATAAATAGAAACACGTACCTACTCTGTTCCCCTCAGGCCTCAGTGACCGGGGTTGCTGTCGCATCCTTGCAGCCTGAGCAGGTTTGGGTCCCAGGGCTGGAGTGTCATGGGGCTGAGGGCGCTGGGATATGTGGCAGCCAGTGAGCCCCCATGATACTCCAGTGCCTGGTCCTGTTCCCACGGCACCCCAGACTGCAGATGCAATCCAACCCTCCCACACCCACTGCAAGCCCACAGCACCCCAAAACTGGTAGACACTCTGGGCTTGAAGAGCTGTGAAAAGTGACCTTTTTTGGACATCTTTTAGTGGTGGGATTCCTGCTTTCAGCCTCCTTTTTGGCGTCCCTCCGCCAAGTTATGGCAGCACCCCCAGCAAAGCACCTTTCTGGAGTTAAGCTTTGGCTAGTGGGTGAAGCTTAAGAAAGAAGTAGTGAGATACTCTTGCCTGGAAAATCCCATGGACGGAGGAGCCTGGTAGGCTGCAGTCCATGGGGTCGCAAAGAGTTGGACACGACTGAGCGACTTCACTTTTCACTTTCATGCATTGGAGAAGGAAATGGCAACCCACTCCTGTGTCCTTGCCTGGAGAATCCCAGGGACGGCGGAGCCTGGTGGGCTGCCATCTATGGGGTCGCACAGAGTCTGACACGACAGAAGCGACTTAGCAGCAGCAGCAGCAGTGAGATACAAGCCCTTGGGTGTTTCTTCTAGCAATTTGCACGCTAATTTACAACCCAGGAACCCGGCTTTCATTCACTAAGGCTCTGATTGCCCCAGAAACCAGAACTGGGCCTGAAGAAATGCTGCCATCTTGTGTCCATTTCTGGTAATGACAACTTGAAAATCAGTGCTTCAAGGGATAAATTCACTCAGTCTATTCTACCCTCCGTGACCCCATGGACTGTAGCCCACCAAGCTCCTCTGTCCATGGAATTCTCCAGGCAAGAATACTGGAGTAGGTAGCCATTCTCTTCCCCCTGGGATCTTCCCTACCCAGGGATTGAACCCTGGTCTGTTGCATTGCAGGCAGATTCTTTACCATCTGAGCCAAGGACAACTTGAAAACCAGTGCTTAAGGACAGTTAGTATTCACATGGCCTTGGGAGCGCTCCGTGAGCCCTATGCTTGAGAAATAGCCTGAAGGAGGTAATAGTAAGAGAATTCCAATCAGAGATGACTTTCAAAAGCCAATTTCAAGTTAATTTTAGCATCCTTAGAAAGTAATAAAACATATGAGAAGGTCTTCACCATTCCTAATCCTTAAATAAACGCAAAGCAAAATGACAATCAGGTTATCATCTGACAGCAGTCAGCACAAAGTCTACAAATAATAAATGCTGGAGAGGCCATGGGGAAAAGGGAACCCTTCCTATGCTGCCGATGGGAATGTAGATTGCTAACAGCCATTATAAAAAATGCTACAGAGGTGGCATCCAGAACTAAAACATCAACGACCATAGCATCCAGTAATCCCACTCTTAAGCGTACATTCAGAGAAACCCATCCTTCAAAAAGATACGTGCACCCCAGCGTCCACTGCGACACTATTTACAACAGCCAAGGCATGCAAGCACCCCAAATGTCCATCCATTCGCCAACAGATAAAGGCGGGCTACACACATACAGATGGACGATTACTCAGCCACGAAAAAATATCATGCCACCTGGGCCACCTGGATGGAGCTGGAGATGATCACTCTAAGTAAGCCAGACTGAAAAAGGCAGATATCCCATGATATCATGTCAAAGTGAAATGGAATAAAGGATTCGAATGAACTAGTTTACCAAATAGAAACAGACACTCTACTCAGAATAGAGACTTCAGGGGAAAGCTTGGGTGGAGGGATAAAAGTAGCCTGGGATTAATATACACACACTACTATATATAAGAGAGATAACCAACAATGACCTTCTGTATATTACAGGAACCTCTACTCAATGTTCTGTGATAAGCTATAAGTGAAAAAAATCTGAAATAGTCCATCTAGTCAAGGCTATGGTTTTTCCTGTGGTCATGTATGGATGTGAGAGTTGGACTGTGAAGAAAGCTGAGCGCCGAAGAATTGATGCTTTTGAACTGTGGTGTTGGAGAAGACTCTTGAGAGTCCCTTGGACTGCAAGGAGATCCAACCAGTCCATTCTGAAGGAGATCAACCCTGGGATTTCTTTGGAAGGAATGATGCTAAAGCTGAAACTCCAGTACTTTGGCCACCTCATGCGAAGAGTTGACTCATTGGAAAAGACCCTGATGCTGGGAGGGATTGGGGGCAGGAGGAGAAGGGGACGAGAGGATGACTTGGCTGGATGGCATCCCTGACTCGAGGGACATGAGTCTGAGTGAACTCCAGGAGTTGGTGATGGACAGGGAGGCCTGGCGTGCTGCGACTCATGGGGTCGGAAAGAGTCGGACACGACTGAGCGACTGAACTGAACTGAACTGAACTGACCTATATATGTAATCAGTCCTTTACTATGTACCTGAAACTAGCAGGGAAATGTATATCAACTATACTGCAATAAAAATTTAACAGTAAGTATGTAAGTAAATAAATAAGTCAGCTTACAAACAAACTTCTTTTCACAGCAAAGGCATCCATAAATACACTATAGACAATCTATGGTATACGGAAAGTATTTGCAAAAACTGTAACCTACGAAGTATTAATTTCCAAAATATACATAGATCTCATACAACTCACCATCAGAAAAGGAATGCAATCAAAAAATGGGCAGAAGGCCTAAATAGATATTTCACCAAGAAAGACATCCAGATTACCAACAGGCACATGAAAAGACGGCCAGTATTGCTAGTAATTCAGTTCAGTTCAGTCGCTCAGTCATGTCTGACTCTGCAACCCCATAAACTGCAGCACACCAGGCCTCCCTGTCCATCACCAGCTCCGAGTTTACCCAAACTCATGTCCATTGAGTCAGTGATGCCATCCAGCCATCTCATCCTCTGTCGTCCCCTTCTCCTCCTGCCCCCAATCCCTCCCAGCATCAGGGTCTTTTCCAACGAGTCAACTCTTCACATGAGGTGGCCAAAGTATTGGAGTTTCAGCTTCAGCATCAGTCCTTCCAATGAACTCCCAGCACTGATCTCCTTTAGAATGGACTGGTTGGATCTCCTTGCCGTCCAAGGGACTCTCAAGAGTCTTCTCCAACACCACAGTTTAAAAGCATCAATTCTTCGGCGCTCAGCTTTCTTCACAGTCCAACTCTCACATCCATATATGACAACTGGAAAAACCACAGCCTTGACTAGACGGACCTTTGTTGGCAAAGTAATGTCTCTGCTTTTCAATATGCTATATCTAGGTTGGTCAGAATTTTTCTTCCAAGGAGTAAGTGTCTTTTAATTTCATGGCTGCAGTCACCATCTGCAGTGATTTTGGAGCCCAAAAAAATAAAGTCTGACACTGTTTCCACTGTTTCCCCATCTATTTCCCATGAAGTGATGGGACCGGATGCCATGATTTTCGTTCGGAGCCCCAAAAAATAAAGTCTGACACTGTTTCCACTGTTTCCCCATCTATTTCCCATGAAGTGATGGGACCGGATGCCATGATTTTCGTTTTCTGAATGTTGAGCTTTAAGCCAACTTTTTCGCTCTCCTCTTTCACTTTCATCAAGAGGCTTTTTAGTTCCTCTTCACTTTCTGCCATAAGGGTGGTGTCATCTACATATCTGAGGTTATTGATATTTCTCCTGGCAATCTTGATTCCAGCTTGTGCTTCTTCCAGCCCAGCATTTCTCATGATGTACTCTGCATAGAAGTTAAATAAGCAGCGTGACAATATACAGCCTTGACGTACTCCTTTTCCTATTTGGACCAGTCTGTTGTTCCATGTCTGAGATATGCAAATCAAAACAACTGAAGTATCACTTCACATTGGTCAGAATGACCAACATCAACAAGTCTATCAACAATAAAGACACATGTATCCCATTGTTCATCGCAGCACTGTTTACAATAGCTAGAACATGGAAGCAACCTAGATGCCCATCGACAGATGAATGGATAAAGAAGTTGTGGTACATATATACAATGGAATATTACTCAGCCATAGAAAGGAATGCATTTGAGTCAGTTCTGATGAGGTGGATGAACCTAGAACCTATTATACAGAGTGAAGTGAGTCAGAAAGAGAAAGATAAATACAGTATTCTAACACATATATATGGAATCTAGAAAAATGGTACTGAAGAATTTATTTACAGGGCAGCAATGGAGAAACAGACATAGAGAATAGACTTATGGACATGGGGAGAGGGGAGGAGAGGGTGAGATGTATGCAAAGAGTAACACGGAAACTTACATTACCATATGTAAAATAGACAGCCAACGGGAATTTGCTGTATGGCTCAGGAAACTCAAACAGGGACTCTGTATCAACCTAGAGGGGTGGGATGGGGAGGCAGATGGGAGGGAGTTTCAAAGGGGAGGGGATATATGAATACCTATGGCTGATTCGTGTTGAGGTTTGACAGAAAACAACAAATTCTGTAAAGCAACTATCCTTCAATAAAAAAAATAATTTTTAAAAAGTCTATCAACAATAAATGCTAGAGAGGTAATGAGGAAACGGGAACATACCGATATCATGGGTGGAAATAGAAACTGGCGTAGTCACTACAAAGAATGTTATGGAGGTTGATCAAAAAATAAAAAATAGAGTTATCATTGGTTCATCGATCACACTCCTGGACATTGATCCAGAAAAAATGAAAAATCTAATTCTAAAAGATACACTCACACCCAATGTTCATATGTTCATAACAGCACAATTTGCAAGAACCAGCAACGTAAATGTTCCCAAACAGATGCATGTATACTGAAAATGTGGTGTGTGCATATATATATGTGTATACACACACATACATACACACGGGCTTCCCTGGTAGCTCAGCCGGTAAAGAATCCGCCTGCAATGCAGGAGACCCCGGTTCAATTCCTGGGTCAGGAAGATCCTTCCCGAGAAGGAATAGGCTATCCACTCCAGTATTCTTGGGCTTCCCTTGTGGCTCAGCTGGTAAAGAATCTGCCTGCAATGCAGGAGACATGATTTGAACTTTGGGTTGAGAAGATCCCCTGGAGAAGGGAACAGCTACCCACTCTAGTATTCTGGCCTGGAGAATTCCATGGACTGTATATAGTCCATGGGGTGGCAAAGTGTTGGACACGACTGAGTGACTTTCACTTTCACACATACATGCACACACTGGAGTATTACTCAGCCATGAAGGACAAAATAATGCCATTCCTAGCAACACGGATGGACCTTGAGATTATCATCTTGAGAGAAGTGAGTCAAAGACAAATACCACATGATATCACTTATATGAGGGATTGTTAAGTCATGGAAACGATCCTATTTGTAAAATCGAAACAGACTCATAGAAAACAAAGTTATGGTTACCCAAAGGGAAAGGAGGGAGGGATAAATTAAGACTTGGGGATTAAAAGATACATATTCCTCTATATAAAATAAAAAATACTTCCTGTATAGCATGGGGAACTATATTCTGTATCTCATAAAAACCTATAATGGTAAGGGTAATGGTGATCTGAATATATATATACATATATATCAGTTTGCTGTACACATGAAACATTACAAATCAACTATACTTCAACAAAAGAAAGACATTACTCCTGGGTCTTCTAACTGGACATTACTCCAACATTTAAAGTTGGTGCAAGTTTTTTTAATAAAGCAAGTCACTCCCTAGACTCCTTAAGATGTCCCCAGTGATGAGAAACGAAGGTCTCTTGCATGCTAACATGTTTGTGGGAAATGTAATATGTGAAGGTAAATGTTATCATCCTTTCATAATTTACGAGATAAAAAACACTTAACTGTAATGTGAGGGCACTTTTGCGATCTTGATCAGAAAACAATTAGGGAAGGACGGATCAACCTGAATGACAAGTGTCCCACACCAACACTGTGGCCGAGACTCAAGCGGAAACCTTAAGCTGTGCCGGGTTGAGAACGGCCACTTGCAGCCATGGTGTTTGAATGGAGCCTTGGAAGTTCCTGCCTTACTGCATAGGTTTGGTGTTCTCTGTACCCTTTATTAGAACATTCTGTGAGGGCTGAGACGTCAGAGTGTTCCGTGTGCAGGGCGTGTTCCCTACTTACAGGCCTCCGGGTGTGCAGGTACACGGTTCTCTCCTCCCCACAGCCCTCGCCTACCTCGTTCCAGGCCTCCTGGAACCTGCAGAGGTCGGAGCCCCTGCCACAGACATGAGTCTGTCGCGGCACCCAAGACGCCTTGACTCAGAAGACAATCCAGTGACCAGGAGCCCCAGAGAATATCGCAGGCTACAGGGGTTCGGGGAGTCTAGAAACTACCAAGGAAGGAACCCTAAGACCCACGCCGCCTGGAGTTCATGACATTGATGCCATCCTTTCCCAGTTCCTTTCAAAACAAACCAACAGGCACGGAGAAGTGTGAACACCCAGACTGCAGACAAGGCAGGTCTGCGTCAAGAGCCCACAGACCCCTCCACCTTGGGCTTCAGGACCCCCCTCCCCAGCCCCATCCTGGGTGGGATCTCACTTCCTTCACAGTAGCTTTGACCCCAGCAAGCCCAGCCCGCCCTGTATTCCAGAGCCTTCCATGGGCCCAGAGACTGCAGACCCCACCTCCCCCTGGTTCCTGCCAGGCACGGGCGCCACTGTCCAACAAAGGGAGGCTGGGCCGAGCCCACATCTCAGACACCAGACAGTGTGTTATCCTTTAATGAAGAACCGGGTGAGTGGGGCCCCCATTCTCCTGCAGGCCCCCCTGCAGCAGACACCCCTCACTCCCGGCAGCCTCGGTGGCAGGGTGGCCCTGAGGCAGCCAGCCCTGCTGAGGGGTGAGTTGGCGGTGGCCTCGAAAGGCATTCATCTCTCAGACCGAGGAACGTGGCAGCAGCAACAAGGCCGGAGGCGGCTGACGAGGTCAGGGCTGATGGAGCAGGAGGGTGGGACGGGAAGTGGGGCCTCTCCTCCTTTCTCTCTGGATCTCCCTGGGACGGAGGCCAGCACTCACAACAGTCCAGTCTCTCCAGGGGCTGGAGGCCCTTCTGGCCCAGCCCCGGAAGCCCTTAGTCCCCGGCTCCCTGCAGACTGACGTCACACAGGCAACAGCCCACAGGGCCGCCGGGCATGGGCGGCAGACCGGGCACCAGGCCACCAGCCTCAAGGCCCCCGGCCTGCGAAGTGAGTCCAGCGGGGCCCGGGCCAGAGCCACCAGGAGCCCGGGAGGCACCTTCCACTAACTGCTGCTCAGGCACTACGGGATCTAAGAAGGCGGTCTCTCCTGCACAGTCCCGGGGCTGTCCAGGCAGGGCTGGGGCACGGCTGGCCCGCGCTCTCACAGAGCCTACAGATCTGTGACCTTGTTTTCCACAGCCGCCGCGATCTGCTGGAGCCGATAGCCCAGCTGCATCTTCTGGGCCGTGCCGTCCTCCTCCAGGGCAGTGATGATCTGAAACGCAGAGACCAGCTCGACAGGGGGAGGCGGCCTCCTCAGCTGCTGCAGCAGTTGAGGGTAGGGGCCCGAGAAAACCTGTGGGCTGCCTCGCTCACTTCCTCAGGGCCCGGCTGGAGAGGGGGAAGGGAAGATGACAGAAGAGTGGCTGCGGGGTTTTAAGGACTCCTGAGGTGGGCAATGGAGTGCCTGACTCAGGACTGGGCACTCAGTGCCGAGGAGCATCACCTCCCCTGGCAAAATCTTTTTCAGTGGAGGCCAGCCTTGCCCACCATGCTGGTCTTCTCCCCACAAGGCCCACTGGAAGCCCAGCTCCACCCATCCTGGCTCCGCATCTACCAGCCAACAAGCAAATCTGAGTTCCCACGTGCCAGGTGTAGGGCAAGGAGCAGAGACCCGGGGATGTCCCTGGTGTTGTGGGCTCGTTGGAGGGGAGACAGCTACTGACCAAACGCGGACGGTGCGGGGGCAGGGACAGGAGGGCTTGCTGGCCACGCCTCCATGGGGGGAGCGTGACACAGGCTCGTCTCTCCCACACAAGGCCGCGGCACCCGGAAGTCACGCTTGCACACCACGCCTTTGCTCACTGCCTGTCTCTACTCCAGGCCTGGGCCAGGAGACAGGTCCTCATCTCTCAACAGCAACGGCCACATCCCTGGGGCCACGCAGACGTCTGGGCAAATGATTCCAGCGGGCACTCAGCAGGCCGCTGCATCCGTCAGCAGACTGATGGACGCTCTGATCCTGAGGCCTAGCCCAGAATCCCCCCAAAGCCCCCTCACTGGCTCCATCGTGCCCTCACCTGCCCCAGACCCTACATCTGGACCCTCTTCTCTGTCTGTACCTGCAGCCCAGCCAGGCCCAGGCCCACAGAGATGGCCTACACTGCACACAGCCACGTGAGGCCTCAGATAGGGGTCTGAGCGAGAACAAGTCCATCAGTTCTGGTCTCTGTCATGCCCAACTTTTTGCGACCCCATGGACTGTAGCCCGCCAGGCTCCTCTGTCCATGGGATTCTCCAGCAAGAATGCTGGAGCCATTCCCTTCTCCAAGGGATCTTCCCAACCCAGGGATCGAACCCAGGTCTCCTGCATTGCAGCCAGATTCTTTACTGTCTGAGTCACCAAGGAAGCCTGAACTAAGTGAGTGGTCCATCAGTTGGATTTTTCAACCTTGGAGGGTATGTGAACTCATTTTATAGTCATGGGGGAGTCAGGGAGAGGGAGTGACTCCGTCAGCGCACGGCTGGGGCCAACGTGGCACCCAGCACGTCCTGCACGCCATCTCCAGGCCCTGCTGGACCCCCCGCCACCCCCGCCACCAGGCCCAGGAGCCCTGCCAAGGGCCCTGGATGGGGAGGGTGGTAGCAGGTAAGAGTCACGCCGATACCAGGAAGCGCACGGCAAGAACAAACACTGCCCGAGCCCACCACTCTGTGCCTGGGGGAGACACGGAGCCAGTCACCCGCTCACACCATTCTGACCACGCCCAGGTTCTGCTCACCTGGTCATAGTATTTGTTGATATACTTGTAGAGCTCATGCAGGGCCACTCGAGCCCCCAGGTCTCCGGAGTAGTTCTAGGAGGAGGAGAGACAAGAGGTTTTAGAGCTAAGGGGTGCTGCCGGCCCCTAGAGGAAGCCCAGGACCCCAGGGACGGGGAGTGGGGGAGAGGGCTCGGGAGGCAGAGGAAGGAGCAGAGCCTGGTGTTGGGGAAGTGGAGCCCCTCTCTCGATGAGGGGCTGCCAGGCTTAGCTGGGCACAGGATAGAGCCAAAAAGGGCCTCCTGGGTGGAGAGACCCCGGCTCTGCAGTTTCCCAGGCCCTGGGGTCTCCACTGGGGCCCTGCCTCTCTCCCCCTCCAGGCTCCAGCTGGGACCCTCTGTCACCCCAGGGGACCGCAGAGCCCAGCAGGATGGACACTGCTCACAGCCTGTGACCCAGCCCTGCTCTGCTCCGATCTCACTCGAGCCTGTCCCCTCAGGTCACACCCGGGCCCCTCCCTGGGGACCTCTCTGAGCCTCAGCCTCCTCTTCAGGACGATGGAGTCGAGGTCTCCTAACTTGTAGAGCTCTTCTACGAGTGCAGTGAGAGGGAATCAAAGCACCCCACCCACAGCAACACGCCCAACTGCAGCTGCTATTTGTTCTGTGGTTGTGATCTTCATCACCTCGGTTTCAGATTTAACATCGTTCGTAAGTTCCCCGGGGTGTGTGTTTGGGGGCTTTTTTAGGAGTAGGCAGAGGCAGGTCTACACTGCCCAGGAAGCAGAGCAGTAGGATGTGGACAGGCTGGGCTAGACGGTCCTGGGGTTCAACCCCCGCCTCCTCGCTGCCTGGGAACCGTGGTCACAAACCCTGAAGGGCTGCAAACATCTTAACACCCAGCTGAGTCCGGTCAGGTGGTAGCTGCCGGCACAAGACCCTGCTGCTCTCTGATGAGATGCTGGGAGCCCTGGTATTTTACAGAGGCAGTGGGAACACTCTTCGGAGGCCCCAGGACTTCCTTGTAAAGGAGCAGTGTGAAGCAGGCAGGACCCTTGGGGCAGAAGGCCTGTGCCCAACCCAAGGAGCAGAAGGAGGGCCGTACCCGAGACAGCTCAGCCAGGATGGAGTTCATTTCTTGATCACTGGCGGGGATGGTCTGTCTGATGTCTGCATAGTACCTACCAGAGATTATGGGTCCAAAAGTCACTAGGGAAACAAACCCTTCCTCACCCCACCAGGCCCACCCCGGGGGCCTCCGCTGTGAACACCCACCCATCCATCCACTGGTTATCTTCCAGACCCAACTCCTTCCCCTCGTACCTTTCCACCATCCGTTTGTACCGGGGAATATCGCGGGCATACAGAAGTTTGTTGATGGGGGAGTCCTGGGGGCCAGCAGGCGAGCAGCAAAAGCAAAGGAAGGATGAGGGCCCTGTTAGGGTGACCAGCTGTCCCACCGTCCCCAGCACTGCTTCAGTTTTAAAACTCAGTCCTCAGCCTTCCCTGGTGGCTCAGTGGTAAGGACTCTGGCCTGCCAGTGCAGGAGACGCGGGTTCCATCCCTGATCCGGGAAGATGCCACAGGCCTCGGGGCAACGAAGCCCCTGCGCCACCACTCCTGAGCCTGTGCTCGAGAGCCCAGGAGCCGCAACTACTGAGATCACGTGCTGCAACTCTGAAGCCAGGCGCCCTAGAGCCCGTGCTCCACACCCAGAGAAGCCACCGCGATGAGAGGCCCCCACCCTGCACCCTACTCACTGCAACTAGGGAAAAGCCTGCACGGCGAGGAAGACCCAGCACAAATAAATACAGTGAACACAAATCAAAAGAAAACTAAGTCCTGAATCACAGGAAACCTCCTCAGTCCCAGGCAAGCCGGACGGTTGGCCACCCCAGCTCCTTCCTTCCGTCACCCATCCCCACTGTCCCACCTCCGCCGTCATCACCTTGAACGTCTCCCCCTCTCTCTCCAAGGTCATCTCTCAGCTCCACGTGCCTCCACCCAGACCCGGCAGGGAACTGGCGAGCCGCGTGGAGCCCTAACACTGCTTCTCCACGTGCTGTCCATTCTCCATGGACTCATCTTAAAACTCAGGAAACTAACCCGGAAATTCAATTACATTGCCCCAGACCATCTCACTCGCGCATGGCTGAGCTGGGATTTGAAGCAGGTCTCTCTCCGATCAGGGCCCACAGTCTAACAGGACCAGACACATCCTCTACCACCGCACTGGGCTCCAGTCCCAGTCCTGTCCCGGTGGCTGCAGACAGCACTTCTGTTCTCGGGACCTGCTGCCTCATCCTACAGCTGCAGGGAGGGTGGGGCGAGACTGCACTGCCCGCCGAGGGCCAGGGTCTGAGACCAGATGCCTGCTTCTCAGCCGCTCTCCGCAGGGGTGCCCTCAGGATCCTGGTTTGCCCTATTCCTGACTCACCCAGGAAGCACCTGCAGTACTGCCAGGAAGCGGGGGCTGTGTGAAGATCAGACATCAGAACCCGGACACCGGAGAGCACACACCCTGGAGGGGACCCCTGGGTCCCGGTGTGGCCCTGTGGGTCTCAGCTCATCATGGGCAGAGTGATGGGAGCTCACAGACCAAAAAATGGCTCCCAAGAGACAGCTCTGTGCATTGGAACCTTCCATCTCATTTCTTTTCACAGGGCTAGGCACAGACCTCTCAGAGGTCCCAGGCCAACTGTGGCCCAGCGGACCAGGCTAAGCGGAGCCCGATCACAGGCCTGAGGAGCCACGAGGGTCCTCCCCGCTGGGTACCTGTGCAGTCCCAGTGGGGACCCGGTATCAGTCTCGGACTCTCTGGGTTCTGACCCCTGTGACAACTGACCTGCACCCTCTGTGCCACCAGGTCAGCTCCCCCTGTGTGCTTCCCACTCCCCTATCCGCACATCCCTGCTTGCCTGGCCCTCCCTGGACTCTCCCCCTTGTACTGCCCTGGCTGGTGGAAACCTCCTCTGCTGCCCTTGGAATCCAGCCCCCCCAGGCAGCCTGGAGATGCTCAGCATTTACAGAATCCACGTCTCTGCCTAGAGACCACCTGGCAGCCCCTCCTCCAAGTCTGAGCTCACAATAGCCAGAGGCCCAGGGGTCAGAAGACACCCCTCCCTTTTCCTCATCCCCAACATCCAACCCACAGCTCCTGCCTGCCCTGTACCCTCTTGTTCCAGCTTGAACACGGCCACTGCTCGTCCCAGGGACAGCATAGCTTCTGCTCTGGACACCAGGCTCCAGTCCATCCGCTGGCGACCACCAGGGGTCTGACCCCCCCACCCCTGTCCCCAGGCCCTCAGTGGCTCCCCATCACACTCAGGGTGAGCCCTTGCCAAGTGGCCCTGGCCTCCTGCCACACTCACCAGCACCTGCTGCCTTGTCTTGACGTTGCGAATCGGCACATGTGGCCCCGGTCCTTGTTACATCACAAGGCTGGAGCACGGCCACCTCCCAGGGAGCCCAGGGACAAAGCCCGGCCCAGGGCTAAGGTCAAAGGCCTCCCATATCCTCCTCCCTGACATCCTCCAGAAAGACGGGAATTTCCGAGTGCACACAGCACAGTCCACCCCTGGCCAGGCTGCCCCACCCACCCCCCACACCCTCCCGGCCCACCCCAACTGGCTCACCCGGCCCAACTTGTGGTCAGCCAGGGTGCAGGCGTCCATGAAGGTCTGGGCGATGACCAGGAGCACCGCATCCATATTATCGGATGTCTGCACGTCAAACACGAACTGCGGGTTTTTGATTATGTTGATCCAGAACCTCAGGGGCAAGCTGCAAGGGGTGGGATGGAGGGATGGGAGTGGCCGATGAGCAGCATGCGGGAGGCAGGCAGGGCCCAATACTGAGCAGGCCCACCCGGCCCGCCCCGCCCCCACCTGTTGGTCTTCCAGATGTGGACGGTGTCCTGGTCCGAGATGCCATGCTGCTGGGCCTGCTCGTCCAGCAGGTCGAAGAAGTACTTTATGGCGAGTGGCACCGGGCGGCTGGTGCTGAGAATCACCTGGAACAGGTCATCCACGAACTTCTGCAGGGTCCCCTGTGGGAGGGGTGGGCGGGTGCACAGGAGGTGCGGTCAGCAGGGGACCTTGGCCCGGCCCGACCTCAGCCGCCTCGTGACACCACGTGACCCCGGCACGCCCCACCCCCATCCCACTGCCTGTCCCATTCCTGCCCGAGTGCCACCTTCATGGATAGCAGCCGTGTCAGGTAGATCTCCGGGATGGCCTTGGCCCGCTCCCGCTCCCCGCCCCGAAGGCTGCCCCTCCGAGGCCTGGGCGGCTCCGGCTCCTCGCTGGGCTTCACCAGGTGCCAGGGCCGGATGCCCCCCTCGTCCACATCCTCCAGCATCGGGGTCCCTGTGCCGAGACCTTACAGCTTGTCACCCCTTGTCAGTGCCCGCTGCCCTAGGCCCCCGGGGTCCTGCCAACACCCAGTAGTGTGGGGGCCCCAGCCCCGCCTCAGGTGGAAGGGAAGCCCACCCTGAGATCCAGAGGACCTTCTCCCATCACTGGACACCGGGCAAACCAAGGGCAGAGGACTGTGATGGGGGGAGGGGGGCAGGGGGATAGGTACTCACTCTCTCCTGGCACGTAATCCTGGCTTTCCCGGAGGACGTGCTTGGTAAGGCAGGGCACGAGGGCCACAGTTGCTCCGTCGGGGACCTGCTGACCACGGTCGGTGACCCCTCTGCCAGCCCGCCCCCGGCGTCCCCCGCCCCGCTCAGCTCCTGCCCCTCCCACCTTATAATGCTGCAAAGTGTTCAGGCGCCGCCACAGACCCTGGATTTCAGATGTCACATCCTCGTCGGAAAGAATGAGATGCCCGGCCACCCCAGACCGCCACTCTGCAGGGACAAGGCGGGCTCAGTCCAGCGCTTTCAGGACACCCTTCCTGCAGCGGGGGCTGTCCCCTCTTCCCAGAGGCACTGGCCCCTCCGTGAGGAGCAACCTCATCCAACTTCTTGGAAGAGCAGAAACAGGGGCCCCTACCAGGCGCCAGGTCATCCCTACAGAGATGCTGCAGAGTCCACCCGCCTCCCCCTGCCCCTTAGTGATAAGATGACCCTGCAGAGCTAGTCTAGGGCCAGCCCTAGCCTCGGGGTACCCAGACCAGCCTTCCCCTCCACCCTCACCAACATCCAGGGTGCGGGGATCTGGCCGCTGGGCAAGGGGCACTCCTTTATAAAGCTGATCCAGCATTTTCTCCTTGGCCTGGGAGATGGTGTCACAGTCCAGGACCTTCACGGGCACACCCTGGGCTTCTCCCGCTCCATGCCCCACAGCCAGCAGCGCATTCAAGGTCTGTGCACGACACGTGGGGGCAGTCAGGGCTCACGGCACACACGGGACAACCAAGATGTCAAGGCCAAGCACGGGGACAACCCGTGAAGCCACTGCCTCTGACCTCCAGGCACCACACAGTCACCCACTTGTGTCTCTTCACCTGCCTGCCTCCCCACGGACAGCAGCGCCCTCCACCCCATGCCCAGTTGCACTAGTGGCTGTTGGGTGAATGGCAGAAAAAAAATGGGAGAGCACGAGGCCCTGTGCACTCAGATCCCCAGGCTCCTTGGCTCAGCCGGTCAGGCCAAGGAAGCTAAGAAAGCCTGCGTAAGAAGTGGAGTCCCTGCCAGCTGGCCAGAGGAGCAGGTAGGCAGAGTCTGAGCGGGATTTTCCCCAAAAGAACTCCACGTAGGGCACCAAGGGGAAAGCAAACCCAGAGAGAAAGGATGTGCAGGTCTGCCAGGGTGACTCCCAGCCAGGTGGGCTCAACCGCACCCCTGGATAAGACATGGGTCAGGCAGACACTCAGGCCCCGACACAGCAAGGACCTGGCCTGGCTGCTCCCTAGACCCTGGCTGTGGGTACCCTGACTCCATTCCAAACCTGGGGAACCTCTGAGCCTCGGATCTTCAAGGTCTGGCCCTCAAGCCTCTATCCTGTAGCCCGCCAGCCGGAAGTTAGGCTGGCTCCAATCAGATGCAGAGAATCACACGTGATCACCTGCTCACCCTCATGGAGACTGACTCACCAGCAGGCTTGCATGCGCACGCGCGTGCACGTACAAACACACCCACACACTCTCTCTCTCTCACCAGGGGCCGGTACTCCACATCCTCTCGGAGCAGGCGGTTGTCATTCAGGGTGTATTTGGCTTTGCCGGTCACACTGTCTACTGGCCCTTTGTCCACTTGATGCTTAATTCCACGGAAAAGCATGTACAAAGGCTCCCCTACTGCATCCTAGGGAAGCAGCAGGCAGTTAGGGCTCCCAGGGAGGGGGACAAGCACAGGGAAAGGACAGGCCACAAAAGACTAAAGGTGACTCAGGACGTGCTGGGCAGGGGCATGAGGAGCAAGAAGCTGTGCGGGTCAAAGTCCCGAACTCCCCAGAGGGGAGCCTCGTTTGCCTCTGCCTCGCTCACCCTCACAAAAGTGTACAGGCAGATGGACATCCAATTGGTGAGCAGCTTCTCCACTACGGTCTCTGTCCTGGGATGACAAGGAGGAGGGGAGGACAGAGTCAGCAGGTGGGGGCTGCGCAGGGCTGTCTATTTGGCAGACCCCAGACCTGGAGGGCCTGACTTAGGTCTTCGCTCCCGCTGTCCCCAGCCACCCGGCCCCGTGGCTGCCGGCGGACACACAGACCTGCGCAGCATCAACTTGGGATTCTTGGCCACATACTGGGCCACCAGGTCACTGAGCAGGGTGCGCAGGATGTCGGTGAAGTACTCCAGCTTTCCATGCAGCGCCACGGTGAGCAGAGACGCCACGTAGGCGCGGTCCCGGGCTGAGAAGGTGCGCTGGCTCTCCAGGGTGTGGATGAACTGGTGCCAGGGAGAGGGGACAACGGGTGGGCAGGGAGGGCAGATTCAGAAACGGAGGGACTGAGAAGGGGCGGGGCCGGAGGGCTCGGGGGCTCCCTCCCCACCCCTAGAGGGTCGGGATGGAGGGGCCAGAGGAGCTGGCACCTTGGTCAAGAAGAGCTTGCTGTTGAGCAGGTTGGACAGCTGCCCCAGCCCCTGCTCCACGGTGGGGCGCCTGCTCTCAGGCACTCCCAGGTCCCGGTGCAAGGGCGACTCCTGGTGCCCAGGGAAGAAGACCCTCTCGGCATACACCTTGTAGTCGAGGAAGGGGATGCCGCTGCCCAGAAGGTCACTGGTGAGGTCGGTCATCTCGGTCATCAGGTCTGCAGAGCAGAAGAGGCAGGTGTGGGCACAGATCCCAGGAGACGGGAGCAGGCTGGGTGCGGAGCCCTGGGGCGTGGGGCCTGGGCAGCCTCACCTGTGAACTCCTTCTTGCAACGGTCCCGCACACTGCTCTCCAGGTTCTCCAGTTGGATCTGCACTTTCTTATAGTCCCTGAGGGCCTGCTTGCTCTTCCTCCTGCTCAGCACCAAGGTCAAGGCAGGGAAGGCCAGGGGAGGCCTGAGCCCTTGCAGGGTCCCACCAGGCCCGGGCCCACCCCAGTCTAACCCAGCCATGCCCAGCAAGCCAGGGTCTAGAATAATTTAACCTGTCCCATCCTAGGCAAGTCACTCCCACCCGTGACCCAGCCTAGCCTGGGATCAGTAAACTGTAACAGGGCCAAGTCTGGCCCCTGGCCGGCTTTTGTAAATAAAGATTTGTTGGAACACAGCCATACCTGTGTGTTTGTACACTGTCTGTAGCTATTGCCGGGCTGGAATGGCAGAGCTGAGCCACTGCTGCTGAGACCGCCTGGCCCACAAAGCCCAGAATAGTCTCCTGCCCTTTCTAGGAGGCGTTTGCCGACCGGTGGTCTAGTGTGCCCCTTCCCAATCCAACAACCCTATCACCTGCCCAGACCAGCCACACCTGGCTATACTCACCTGTACATAAGGACGATGATGATGACACCCAGAGCCAGGAGAGAGGTGCCCACCCCCAAGCCCACCTGGGCTGCCAGGGGAAAAGCCACGGGGCTCTCGCCATCATACTGCACGTGGCCCAGGGAGAAACGAAGGTTCCCCATCTGCACCTGCAAGGGGAGCCCCTTGTGAGCGCGAGTTCAATGCACACCCAGGGCCCGCCCCAGCCCAGCGCTTTGCCCGCTGACCGTGAACTCGGGCAAGGCGTCAGGCGCCTCCCGGAGGGCATGGTGCCGGGGGAGGGGCTGCTCCATGGGAGGTTCGCAGTACAGGTGGTGCCGGGTCAGCGTCTTCACCACGCACGGGCCGTCCCCGATCAGGGCCACCACTTCCTCCTTGGACATCGCGAGGTCCAGATTCTCCCCCTGGAACACGGGGTCACCGATCGATCACTCAGAACTCTTCCCTAAAGGGAGGAGCTGATGGTCACTCAGATCTTATCTCCCCAAATGCGGGAAGGACAGTCCTGAGACCCACCCGCAGGAGCAGGGTTCATGGTGTCTCGGCCCTTCTTGCCCTGCACACGGGGTGACACCCCATGATGTTTCCCAAGCTGCCTCCTGACCTTTTCTGCCCCTCCCTATCCTCCTTCCTTTTCCTGGAAAAGTCTTAAACTTTTTCAGAGCTAAAAGTCTGGAGAATAGGACTTGCCTGGTGGTCCAGAGGATGGGAACCCACCTGCCAATGCAGGAGACATGGGTTTAATCCCCGGTCCGGGAAGATTCCACATGCTGAGGAGCAACTAAAGCCCGTGGACCACAGCTACTGAACCCCTGTGCCCCACGTGCCATGCAATAGGCGTGGGGGGAGCTTGTGATGAGAGGCCCAAGCCCCGCAACCACAAAGAGTGGCCCCCACTCTCTGCAACTGGGGGGGGGCTTGCACAGAATAAAAAAGACCCAACACAATCAAAAATGAATATAGGGACTTCCTGGTGGTCCAGTGGCTGAGACTCCGTGCTCCCAATGCCAGGGGCCCAGGTTCCATCCCTGATCGGGGAACTAGATCCCACATGCCACAACTAAGAATTCACATGTCGTAGCTAAAGAACCTGAATGCTGCGACGAAGACGGAAGATCCTGCCACGCCGCAACTGAGACCAAGTACAGTCAAATAAATTAATAAAGATTTTTGAAAAATAAGTAAACATAAATAATGTTTTTAAAAAAGGATGCAATGATCTGTGGGGGGGAAAAAAAAAAGAGGAATCCACCTGCCAATGCAGGGGACATGAATCCAATCCCTGGTCTGGAAAGACTCCCCATGCTGTGGAGCAGCTAAGCCCATGTGCCACAACTTCTGAACCCACGAGACCCAGAATCGTGCAACAAGAGAAGCCGCCGCAATGAGAAGCCCGTGCACTCCAGCTAGAGAGTTAGCCCCCAACTGCTGCAACCAGAGAAATCCCACGCAGCAACGAAGACCCAGCACAGCCAAACAAACAAACATTTAAAGTCTGGAGAACATAAAGCTGGGGCCAAATCCTGCCCAGGGACCTCAAGAAGCAGAGCCCCTGTGGTGTCTGCTGGCTCACTGGGTGGGCGATGATGGGCTATCTACCTATGGCCTTTCAGGGTCCCACCTACTGCCTGTGTCAGGACACGCACCAAGTACGTGTCTGCACGAGACAGGCTGCCAAGTGGCAATTAGCCCAGGCACCTGCTGTGCACCTGACCACCACAGCATGCGCCAAGCCATTTACATATTGTTATTCAGACACCTGCCACAGAGCGTGTCAGGACCCAGGTCACGGGACCCAATCCAGGCACCCCACCACCAGCCCCCTCAGCAGCCGCCGGGTCCGTGCCCCGGCCCCTGCTCGGCTGTCGTGCTGTCTCTGCCGTACACAGCATTACTGCCCAGCAAGGTGAAGGGTGTTGGGGCCCCACCCAGTCCCATCTGAAGCAGTACCTCCACAGAGAGCACACTCCCAGGCTTGTGCCGGAACGGTGCGCTGGGGTCCTCGGGGTTGAGGGGCTGCAGGGTGGGGTCGGGCTCATAGGAGAAGGGCGTGGGGTTCAGGGTCGCAAAGTCAAAGACCAGGTTGTCAAGGATAAATTCCACACGGACCCAGGGGTCCTCGGGCAGGCCTGGGAGGGCCGGGGTGCGGCACATGATGAGCTGGGAAGAGTTCACGTGGCAAGGCTCCTCAAACTAGGGCAGAGGGAGGGAAGACGGGGAGGGACTGCTGAGAGCACATGCCGGGGGTGGGGGGGGGCAGCAACGAGGGGGCCACAGCCTCCACTGGTGCCCGCCCCCCACGGCTGTTCAGGGCTGAGCTGGGTGACGGCGAGCCCGGTGCAGGCAGGAGACGCCCATGGGGGTCTTACATGAAGGCCGCCACAGGACATGCCGGGGGAGCACGCTGTCTCTGGGACCACGCGGCGCCTCCGCTCAAGCCCCTGGCCCAGCCTTGATGCGCTCGTGGCCACGGTCACGCGGATTCTTGGTGTCTGTACCACATCTAAATTCTGGCCACAGACCCGGATCTCACGGCCTCCACTGAAAACACAGCCCGGGAACCACTTGTGGCTCATGGGAACCTCAGGCGCAGCCCAGGCCCCGATGTTAGGTCAGCCCCAACCCAAACCCAAAGAAGGGGGTGACCGAGGACCAGATGGTTAGATGGCATCACCAACTCAGGGGACATGAGTTCGAGCAAGCTCTGAGAGATGGTGAAGGACAGGGGAGCCTGGCGTGCTGCAGTCCATGGGGTCGCAAAGAGTCAGACACAACTGAGTGACTGAACAACGTACCCAAAGCCCCACGACCCCTCTCCCCACCAGCACCGTGGGTGTTGAAGCCCCTACCAGAGCCCTACAAAGCCCCATGGACTGGAGCCGCAAAGACCTCGCTGCCACATGCTACGCAGCCATGCCCTTGGCCCAGCACCTGAGGAAGCTCTTGGTGGGACTGGCAGACGTGACATTGGGGTCCGATGTGTACTCGAACTGGCTGTGCTGAAGCCTCCGCTCGGCGGCCCCAAACCACACAGCCACGGGGAGCGTGGCAGGCGTGGGGTGTGGGCTGGTCTCGCATTGCAGCTGCTCAGCCTGCTGCTCCAGCAGCCTGGGGAAGGGAGGGAGCAGTGGGAGGAGGGCCGGGCCAAAGCGGGCACCGGAGTGGGGAGGGGCATTGCAGGACACAGACCCGCTCGGGCCTCAGCTCACTCCCCTTCAGTGCTGACTGCAACCAGCACACGCCATCAGCCCTGCCCTCTAGCAACCCCGCATCAGGAGGGGCTGGCTGCTTCCTGACTCGGTCCCCGTCCCCCTTTCTCTTCTCCCCAGCAGGCCACCCCCTCCATCTTCTCCCCAGGGCACAAGGATGGTTGCAGGATGAGGAAGCTGCCCTCACAGGTGACAAGGCTGGTCGCCCACCACCACTCGGATGTCCTCCAGCCGCCCGGTCAGAAGCTTGGAGCCGTGCAGGGTGAGGCTGGTACCCCCAGCTCTGGGGCCTCGGGCTGGGAAGACGGACTGCACCTTGGGGTCCTGTGGGAAGGGGAAAGGGAGAAATAGTCAGGCCAGAGGCCAGAAACAGGGAGGCAGAGGGAGCCAGACGTAGACCAGAAGGCCCTAGGGTGGGGAGCCCCAAAGGCGAACCAGGGGGCTGGAAGGAGCCGCGTGAGGGGGTGGGGACCGGGCAGCCAGGCACCTGGTAGGCAAAGTCATGCTCTGAGACGCCGCGTCCTCTTCCTGGTACCTCCACCGTCACGGCGCCTGCCACCTCCTCCCTGCTGGCCCCGGTGATACACACGAGGCTGTGGGCACAGGACAAGCTGAGGTGCTGGGCCACACTGAGGACCCCTCAAACAGACCCGGCCGCCCCCTCCCTGGCCCACTACATCAGGTGGTCTCCCTGCTCCCGATACTGACAGATTCTCTTGCTTTGGAATGAATTCCTTAACAGCTTGCCAGGAGGCTCTGCCATCTAAGAATTAATATTCGTGGTTCGATCCTTCAAGTCCAACCCCAGACCTCCACTGACGAGAAGAATTTCTCTCTCTGTGGGGCACAGATTTACCAAGGGACCCTGTAATGCTGGGGGCAGGGGTGAGCTGAGAGTTGAGCGGACCTGACTGGTGACTTTCACCATGGCACACAGCACCAGTTACAAGGTGGTGATACCTTGGGACTTCCCTGGTGGTCTAGAGGTAAAGAATCTGCCTTGCAATGGAGGGGATGCCGGTTCGATCCCTGGTTGCGGAACTGAGATCTCACAAGTCTCAGAGCAACTAAACCCATGCACCGCAACTACAACAGTCCGTGAGTTCATGCACCACAATGAAAGATTCCCAACGCAGCTAAATAAATGTGCGTGTGTGTGTGTGTTAGCACTCAGTCATGTCCAAATCTTTGTGACCGCATGGACTGCAGCTCACCAGGCTCCTCTGACTATGGAATTCTCTAGGCAAGAATACTGGAGTGGGTTGCCATGACCTCCTCCAGGGATCTTCCCAACCCAGGGACCAAACCCACAATTCCGGCATTGCAGACAGATTCTTAACCATCTGAGTCACTAGCGAAGCCTGTATGTATGTGTGTATATATATACATATATTAAAAAAAAAAACACCAAGGTGATATAAACTCGACTCCCCCCAGAAAAACTTTTGAATGCCTCGAGTCAGGTCTGGGGTTGGACGTGAAGGGAAAGTGTTAGTTCTCAGCCAGGAAACAGAAGCTTGGGGCCAATCACTCTCCAGAATGAGAAGCCTGCAGTGGCTGGACTCTGACATCGTCATGGTCACTGCAAACACCCCCAGGGAAGAGAACCACCGAAGTGTAAACTCCCCGGGAGAGGCTTCCGTTGGAATGCATTTTGATCACTTTTTATGTCAGTTCAGAAATGACTTTAGTCTTATGGTTCTAGGATCATTAACAGTCACCCCAAGCTGTTAGTCATAGTACATTTAGTACGTTCCGGTGGCAAGGACAAGCTCTAGGAAAATCTTGTTGCAAATCAGACCACGGGGCCTACAGATGCAGACCTCTGCAGAAAGTGGGGGAGGTGGTCTGAGGATCTGCCCTGCGGGTTTTGGACCCACTCGCCAGGTAACCCTGACATCCAGTGGGTTGAGGACCTGCGGCTTAGAGATGTCTCCTTGGCCTCGTTCTGTGTGTGCTTCTGGGACCCTGTAACTATCAGCCTGTAAGCCACAGGCTCCGGGAAGGTGGCAGGGGTCCCGGAGCCTGACACTCAGCACGTGTGTCACAAGTCAACCTCCCCACTGAGGAGCCTGCCAGGGGCAGTGCTTGGGGAAGAAGTGCCAGAGGGCAGGAAGGTCAGCCCCAGAGCACAGCTGTCTGGGATCCAAGGCGCCTGTTGCCACAACTACGTCCATAGTCACTTGGAAAGCCAGCTAAGCACACCGAGGCTGAGCCGGGAAGCAGAGCCGCCTGTAAGCTCTGGGCAGGGACTGGGCTGCAGGCCAGGAAACTGCAGCTTCGTGCACCAAGCCAAGGCCTCCACAACAACTCCAGCCCTAAGATGCTATGACCAGAGCCAAGGGAAGCAGGGAGAGGGGCGCGCAGACGAGCCGCGGGTGCATGGCGCTCAGCCGAAAAGCCAGCTGCCTAGCCCACGGGGTGTCCCTTGCTCCTCCCAATGCAGCCCGCTCACCTGCTGGACACCTCGTAGTCCTGGGCATCCACAGCACAGGGCACTCCAGCCACTCTGACCGTGTCCTGCACGTCCTGCACGTGCTGGCCCAGGTTGGAGCCCCTGATGGTGACCCGGGTGCCGCCGTCTACAGGCCCAGTCAGTGGCTCCACCTGTTCCGGGACAGGGACTGGTCACCTGCACTCACCTGGTGAACCCCGGCAGCCTGGAGACAGCCCAGCCTCTTCCACCTCTCCACCCCATGAACCCACAGCAGCCCCACCCCCTCAAAGGGATGCGCCAGTACTTCAACTCACCGAGTGGATGACGGGTGCTGGGCACTGGGTGACCACAGCCTCAGCCTCGCCGCAGGCCTCCCGGGCCATGCACTGGGGACGCTCCCCCTTGCACCACACACAGCCATACTGGGGCAGGGCGGTTTGGCAGCGGCTGCAGTCCTCATGGCCCACAGAACAGTCATAAAGCACCACTGCGGGGTGGAGAGATGAGAGTGACAAGCAGGCCGGGAACAGCCCTGTTACCTCCAGCCAGTCCCCACAGCCCCAAGTGGCTCACCGTGTAGCCCATCCACGCTGTCCACACGCAGACGGCCGGCCCAGCGCAAGAACAGCCCCACACGGAGCTCTGGCTGCAGAGCCTCGTAGCTGAGCTAGAGAAACAGGAGTGGGGTCAGAGCCTGGGGTTAGGGGAGCCACTGGGCCTGGGGAGAGGGTAGCCAGAGAAAGGACCAAAGTGTCTGTTCCCTTTGTGGGAACATGAAGCTGAAAGTCATAGGTGGGGTACAGGATCCCCTGGGGCACAGGGTCAGAGGTCAGAGCTGGGGTACAGAACTCCCCGGGACACAGGGTCAGAGCTGAGGTACAGGATCCCCCAGGGCACAGGGTCACAGCAGAACCCATAGTGCACAGGGTCAGAGGTCAGAGTAGGACCCCCAGGCACAGGGTCAGAGGCCAGAGAACCCTCGGAGCACAGGGTCAGAGCTGAGGTACAGGATCCCCTGGGCACAGGGTCAGTGCAGAACCCCTGGGGCACAGGGTCAGAGGTCAAAGCTGGGGTACAGGACACCCTGGGGCACAGGGTCAGAACAGCCCTGGGGGACAGGGTCAGAGGTCAGAGCTGGGGTACCAGGACTCCCTCGGGGTCACATGGTCAGAGAGTGGGCTGGGCTGAGAGTGGTGCAGCCAGCGAGCTCGGTAGCCGACCTGCGGCCAGCCTGCAGCCAGTACCCAGGACTCGGGGGTGTACCTGGTGCGGCCGGCACGTGACGTGGCACCGGGTATCTGGAGGCGGCTCACACTCAACCCGGGCCTCAACCACCACCTCCCGGCCCTCCAGCTCCATCACACACTCGTGGTCTCCTGGGCTGTCCTGGGGGCAGAGGACACGGCGGTGGGGGCAGCCTCAGGAGCCGGGCCTGGTGAGCCCCACGGGGCCCCCAGCACGGTCCCCGGGCTGGGATCGAGACCTGAGGTCACGTTTTCCCTTCCTCCTTGGGACTTGTGTCAGGTTCACGCACAGCCAAGGAGGCCACTGCTTCCTCCTCTGCTAGCTCAGACAGTAAAGAATCTGCCTGCACTCCCGCCATGACAGCCACTGAAGAACAACAGCCTAGGCTCTGCGCTCCCCAGGGATGTGCGCCTCAACAAGGGCCGCAAGGCGGCCACGGACATGAGCAAGCCGAGGCTCTGCCCTCCCCGGGGCCATGGGCCTCAACACAGGCCGCAAGGCGGCCACAGACGCGAGCAAGCCGAGGCTCTGCACTCCCCGGGGCCGTGGGCCTCAACAAGGACCACAAGGGCCTCGGAGGCGAGCAAGCCGAGGCATGTTGCCGCCGCCGCAGGCGCCTCACCAAACACACCAAGTTCGTGCGGAACACGACCTGCGAGGCGTGCGGTTTCGCCCCTTATGAATGGTGGGCCAGAGAGCTGCTCACGGTCTCCAAGGACAAGGGGCCCCTCAAGTTGATCAAGAAAAGGGTGGGGACTCGCATCCATGCTAAGATGAAGAGAGGAGCTGAGCGACGTCCCAGCCACCATGAGGAAAGCGGCAGCCAAGAAGGACGGAAACTTTCCCCTCCGTGCACAGTAAACCTTTCCAGAAAAAGAGAAAAGGATCCGACTGCAATGCCATAGACCTAGGTTCAATCCCTGGGTGGGAAGATCCCCTGGAGAAGGAAATGGCAACCCACTCCAGTATTCTCGCCTGGGAAATTCCATGGACAAAGGAGAAGTCCACGGGGCTGCAAAGAGTCGGCCACGACTGAGTAACTCTCTCTCACACACACACACACACACACACACACACACACACACAGGAGGCCACAGTGACACCCCCACACGGGGCACACGCACCTGGAAGAGGCGCAGGTTCCGGCCCAGCAGTCGCACTTCTCGCCGCACGTGGACGGGCATCAGGCTGGAGCCCTGCACGCTCTCCACACAAGGGCAGGAGGCTGCCCCCCAGGTCACTTCCTCCTGCGGCCCCAAGCGCAAGGCAGTCTATGGCACCCACCCACCATCACAGCACCCCCTCCCCAGGCAGAACCCCAGGGGGCCTGGGTCAGTGCTGGGCGGCACACCCCACCCTCCACCCCATCCCTCGACGGCAGAATCACGAGATGGGCCCCCTTTCCCTCCCTTGAGGCCCCCTTCCTGGGCCGGGTCTCACCAGCTCCCCGAGCCCAGGGGTGTCGTACTGGTAGTCCAAGCTGGACAGGAGGATGAGCGGGGCGGGAGGGCCCTCGTGCTCAGCAGAGTCTCCATCACCTGAGAGGAGGCTGGAAGTGGACAAGGCGGGCGTATCACCCCCCGTCCACTCGTCCGCCTCGGGCAGCTCGCCGCCTTCTCTCATGAGCCAGTCCAGAGCGGGCTTCGTGGAGCCAGCGGCCCCTGGGAAAGTGGTGGCAGGGGAAGAGCCGGGGGGGTGGTCCCGGGGGCCCGCCAAGGGGGGGGCCTCAGGGCCAGGCTCCACAGGGGCGGGGGCCAGGGCTGCTGCCTCGGAGGGTAGTGGGTGCGAGGCTGGCTGGTCCTCGGGGGTGGCCAGGGGTCCTAAGGCCGAGGGAGTGAGCACGGTGGGTCCAGGCGTGCTCTGGGGGCTGGACGGGGCAGGAGGAGGGTCCCCAGGGAGAGGCCACTCTGTTGGAGCCGAGGCAGGGGTGGGGCCAGTTCCTGCCCATGGGCCCCAGGGGCTGAACCGGGAAGGCCTGGCCCCGGGGGGGGCATCGGAGGCTACGGAAGGAGTGTCCACAGGCAGGGTGTCAGGGGTGGGAGTGACCATGGCCTGGGGGGCTGTGGGTGGGAAGGAGGTGGGTGCATCTCGGGCAGGAGGGGCCGGGGAGAGAAGCGGGCTCTGGAGCGGGAGGCAGAGAGGGACAGGAAGGGACAGGAAGAGCCACTCAGCAGGCAGGCGCGGGAGCAGGCGGCAGGCAGGCAAAGGGTATGTTAAAAGGAAAGGAGACCAAGGAGAAGAGAGACAAAAACAGCCCATTAATTCTCCAGAGGGGATAGGAGGGGGTGGGGGGCAGGCTCTGGGGGCGTCTGCGCTGAGGCGGGCCGCAAGGCCCAGACCTCTCCTGCCTCTCAGCCGCTAACGGCCTCTCCCGAAACAGGTGGGATGCTGACAGCCATCCTCCAGGGAGCAGGTCCCACACGGCAGCTCAGGTGCTCATAACGGAGCACGGGGGCAGGCAGACACACAGGCCCAGGCCACCAGAGAAACCCTCACGAGGGGCACCCCTGTGCCCTGCCCCGCCCTCCCCCCCGGACCCAGCAAGGTGACGGGCTCACCTGTCGGCCGACCACCATGGGCCCGGCATCACACGAGGCCTTGTGCGTGCAGAGATGCTGCCAGACACACCAGTTACACCCCCAGTGGCTGCTCACGCAGGCCTGGCACCTGCACAGAGCACACTCATGGGGGCGCGGGGGCACCACGGGGCAGCCCAGGGTGGGGGGAGCACCGGGGGTCGGGGTGAGGAACTCACGGTGCCGACGGGCGGAGCAAGGTGACGGCCACGCAGTCGTAGAAGGACAGGGCAGCCTCAGCAATCATGACGGCGCCAAACCTGAGCTCCATGCTCACGGACACGTGGTCTGCAGAGAGGGGAGGGGCTGGGCTGAGAACAGGGGAGGGGCACACGGATCCCAAGACCACACCGGGTTTGGGATCAGCACTCCAAAGGTCAGGGACACAGTCCACAGAGTAGGAAAGAGGGACTTGAGAGGACCCGGGAGCAGATGGAGGATGCAGAGAAAGGTACCGCTTTGGCGTCCTTTGCCTGCATTCATACCTCATCCCCATCACACCCCTTGGAGCAAAATGGGAAGATGGCGGGGCTCCTTCTCTCACCCACCGGCTCCTCTTGGCAGCTCTGGGGCCTCGCTAGGGTCCGGGGAGGGGCACATCACCCCAGAATTGGTCAGCAGGGCGGGACTCTGGGATTCCCCGAAGTGGCAGGAGTAAGACTCCCCTGGCCACAGTGGGGGCAGGTCAGGTACCGACAAGAAAACCTGCCAAGAAAGGCCGGAACACCATTGGAGCCCCCGGGCAGCAGATCGGGCTCCGTGTACAGGCGCCTGCTGTGGGCAGGCACCTGCGGCCACCAGCCCCCAGGAGTCACAGGCGCCCTTCCCAGCCTGGGTTAGTAACAGGGCCCCGCCTGCTCTGGTCTTCACCTCCCTCCTCTCCTCACGGCTGATGTTGGCAGGACTCAGTGCTGCCACGCGCAGACATCCCAGCTCAGGATGGAAGCTCCACAGCCACCGCTCTGAGCCCCGGCCCCGAGAGCACTCGGAACGGCGACTGCACCTGGACAAGAAGGACCAGTGTCCACCTGTGACCCTCGGGGGCCACTGGCAGTTCACGGGGCAGGGATACATGCAATCCTAGGGACCTGGGCAAGATCCTCAAAGGGGCCATGACATGCCTGGCAAGTCAGGGTGGAGGATGAGACTGGCACATCCAGGGGTCAAAGGTGGAGAGTCAAGGGCCAAGGACTGGGAACCCCGGAGACAGGGCAAGTGGGTAGGAGCATTGCAAGCAGGAGGCTGGGGGTGGGGTGGGGATGATGGGCAGGGGCACTGACCTGCCGAGGAGCACACACCATCCACAGTATGGGTCCCTGTGAGCCAGGCAGGACACACAGTCCAGGTGCTGAGCACAGGAGGCCACGGGAACCTTGAGAAGCTACAGCAGCAAAGAAGACTTGAGGCCAGGGACCCAAGTGCCAGCAGCTCACCCACGTACGGGGCCCTGGTTCCCTCAAAGGCCCTCCCAGCAGCCACGCCCTCCCTGGCTGATGCCTGGAACTCACCGTGCTCTGGGTCATGACATACAGGTGCTTGAAGGCCCCATCAAAGACGAGGTCTCTGCTCACCGCAGACCCCTGCTGGACGATCTGGGTGGAGTATGGATGGCCATCGCTCCCTGGGCCCAAGTAGGCCTGAGATCAGAGACCACAGGGCCTGAGGCCCAAGGCCCACCCTGCTTGCCCCAGTAAAGCAATTTACAGGTAGAATCTCCTCCTAGGCAGTACAAGTCATTACCACCCAGCCCCGGGGTGGGAGTAGGGGTATCACGGGTAAACGCCATTCAGCCCCAGAAAGAGGAACACAGGTCATCTCCCCCAGCCTGGGGCCAGAGATACATAGTAGATCTCACATCGCAGCCCCAGGGGGTCCCAGGCATAGCTCTGCCCAGGCTGGGTCCCCAGCAGCCCGTCCCTTCCAGATCTGAGGCAGGGCCCAGTACCTCCTGTGGACTCACCCTATGCAGCTGCCCTTGACTGTCGCCCAGGAAAGCAATGGTGTGTCCATCTTCCACGGTGATCGCCACGGCTGTTAGCTGGACCCCCGGCCACTCCAGAACCGGCGTGGCTTCCAGGGGGACACGGCTGGCCATGGGGCTGGGTGTGTGGTCTGAGCCACAGGGATACGCATCCAGAGTGTCCTGCAGACAGCCAGAAGCCCAAGTTAAGCCCTCCCCAGATCCCCTCCATCCTCCCTAAACGACCCCATCACCTCTCCCAGCATCTCCGCCAGTCCTTGGCTCTCCCGTAGCCACATCCCTGGTCCTGCCTCAGTGGCTTCCTTCCACAGTCTACAGCAGCTCTATCACCTCCTGTGATCCCCCCATGTCTGGGGGCCCCCCTTTCTCCCATCCCTGGCCTAGGAGCTGCTTCCTCCAGTTCATGCACAAGACTTCCCCTGGACCAGTCTTCCGAAACTTCTTCCAGCCTGAATCCTTCTCTCCATGTCCACTAACCTGGGTCCCCTCCCACCTCTCACTGAGTCAGTCTCCCTATATGCAGCTTCTGCCCTTTTCATCCAACCTGCACGCATGCTAAGGCGCTTCCATCAGGTCCATCTCGTTGCGACCCCATGGACTGTAGTCTGCCAGGCTCCTCTGTCCATGGGACTTCCCAGGCAAGAATACTGGAGTGGGTTGCCATACCTCCTCCAGGACATCTTCCCCACCCAAGGATTGACCCTGCATCTCTTACGTCTCCTGCATTGGCAGGCAGATTCTTTACCACTAATGCCATCTGGGAAGTGTTCGCCCATCCTGAGACGAGAGCCAAACAAGTCTCAACACGCCTGAACCTCACTTGCCTCTCAAGAAACTTTAAACAATAGAGTCCAACCTCGCCACATTCTGGGTCCGTGCCCTGCACCCTAGACCCTCAGACACCCTCTCAGTCCACTTACACAAATGCCATCCCTTCGGTGCCAGATCCAAGCACAGCCCTGCACAGCTGGCTCTCTGCTCCCCCCGTACGCCACTCTCACTATAAGATATCCCTCCATCACCCAGACACAAAGCAATCACTTAACATCCGCTGACCTGACCAGTCAATGCCTCCCCAGTGGCCTCAGAGACAGGGAAGGGCTGGCCAGCGCCAGGACTTACCACGGGCAGCTGAGCACAGTCGGAGTTGACATCATACTCGATGTAGGCCACCTCCGCCCCGTCCTCCGCGCGGCCCTCCCGGGTGTAGCAGGCATCGCGGGTGCGATTAGCAAGGCGATCCACCTCATCCAGGGGGAAGGCACAGAGTGCTGATGCTCCAGTCATCCCGGCAGCTGCCGATGGGGGCCGGCCCACGGTTGGGGGAGCCGCAGAGGAAAAGGCCACGAAGAGCACCTCGCCCTGGGCCACCTCCGCAGACGCGGCCACGGCCGCAGCCTGGATGAGCCCATAGCGGCCCCCGTGACAGGCCAGGGGCAGCTCCACGTAGGAGTAGTAGTGCTGATCCCGGAGGCACACACGAGACACGTAGGCGCGGAAGGCTCGCGACTGAGCCTGCAGGTCCCGCCGAAGGAACAGGAAGTAGGCACTGGCCCCACGCGCGAAGGCGCTCACAAAGTGATGGCTGTACTCCGAGAGGCGGCCCACAGCGAGCTTGGCCGTCTCCTCGTAAGAGAAGGCGGCCTGGGGGTCTGGGGGCTGTAAGGCCCGGGTGGTGATGGGGGGGATGCCGCCCCCTACACCTCGGCTGGTGTAGCCTCGCCCCACAAACAGGAGGGGCTCCCCAGACGGGCCCTGGGCCACCAGTCCCACCGTGCTGACGGTGGGGTCATTGGCAGCCACATACTGGGTGTCCCCGGGCCGTTCCGGCCGCAGCAGCAGCTGCCCGAGCTGCCCCAGGCGCCTCTGCTCACAGACCCCCTGGTGCACGCTGCCGCACACCACCAGGGCCCCCGGGCTCACCAGGAGCAGCTGGTTCAGGTTGCTGGTGGGCTGCGCCTGGGGACACTCATCCGGCATCACGGGGGGCAGACAGTCCCTGCTGTCCAGCACGGGGCCAGTGGACACGGTGGCCTCCAGCTGCAGTTCGGGGCTAAGCTGGAACAAGAAGTTGGTGGCTCCGAGGTAGAGGGTGCCTGAGGTGGGGTCTCGAGCCAGGTGCTGCAAATGCGTACCGTTGGGGGTGAAAGCCGTCGGTGGCGGGGGCTGGAGGGCGAGGACCCACCCGGCCCAGAGCGCCTGGAGGAGGGCTAGGCCGAGGGCAGGCATGGTCACCTGGCAGGGAGACAGAGAGCGTGAGCAGGGCTCGGGGGGCCCCCTGAGCCCCGTGGGCCCACTGGTGGGAAACAGGGCTGTGACACTGGCAAGATGCCCCTCCCAACCCAGCGAGGGCCAGGCTGAGATGGCACCGCGCTTACAAGGACCACAGGACCGCACACTCACAAGGGCTCAGCAGACGCTGTCCTGGAAACGTCAACACTGCCTGTTTTCTGTAAGTATCACTCTCTTAGGAGACCGGCAACCCCCAGCCCTGACCTAGACTGCCTATTGTCAACACAGGGTCCAAGGGTGAGGAGCTAGAGAGGCAGAGATGCAGGAAACATCCTGCTCCTGGGGACCAGGGCCTGGAAGGGGCAGGAGAGCCAGGGGATGGGAAGGGACCCAGAACGCCCCTCTGCATGGATGTCAGTTTCCTGGGCAGGAAACGAGAGGGCGAGATCCCATGGGCCACCTGCATGTTAGGGCAGGGCAAGAAGTGGGTGAAGGGCCTTTCAGGCTAGGAATCCAGAAGGGTGATAAGCAGAGAACCAACAGACCAGAGAGATGAAGGGTCAAGGCTGCCATGGACAGGGCCTAAACGGCTGGACCACAGCTTGGAGAGTCCTGAGTAGAGGTGGGAGTCCCACACTTGGGTGTGAGGCCAGGCTCACCTGGCAGGGCCGGCTGGATCAGGAGACAACGGCATGCCCTGAGCGGGAGCCACCTAGCCGGGGAGAGAGCAGAGCATGGAGCTGGGGGCTGGGCAGTAGGCACGTGGGCCCCCCACCATGGAGGCAGCACAAAGGTACCCCTCCCCACTGCCCAGTCTGCTAGTGGAGCTGGGCCCAGCCTGGCCCTCGGCCACCAAACACATTCCACAGGGGACGCCTCCTCGGAGCCCATGGAGGGGGAGGGCAGCGGAACCAGGCATCCTCGGAGCCTGGGAAAGGGCAGCTATGGAGGAGCTGCGTGGCTGGTGGGCCCAGTCTGGCCCCCACTGTGGTCCTATTCCCCCCTACAGCCCGCCCTCAGCATCTCCCATCCTTGCCCTCTGCCCAAACTCTGCCCTCAGGATGCCCAGGTACATGCCCTGCTCACAGGCCCAGGCCAAGCCTTGCCCCAGGCTGCCACCAGCACATGAGCACCCTCATGTTTGGACACACCAAGAAGTATACACACCACCCACCCTGCATGCACACACCAACACCCAGACACATGGGCGTGAGCACACACCGGGATGCATGCACCCACCGCCTGTACATACAAGCCAGAGACACATACCCGGAAGCACACCCCACACAGGCACACTCACCCACCCACCCACCCAAGACACACACACCAGCAGCCACATCCAGACCCCACACAGACAGATCACACACACTTCCCTGGTTCGAGCCCTAAGTCCTCGAGGGCTCTGGAAGCCAGGCCATCATCTCTTGCTATTTCCTCTCCTGCAGGTCAGAGCAGAGTGGGAGGTGGAGGGGGTGGGGGCAGGGGTGGGGCGTCCTAGAGGAAGTCACTGATGAGTACCCCACATCCCCTGAAACTTCCCATACCTTGAGGGCCTGCTCTCCTCACAGACCCTCTCCCTGCAGACTCCACCTGAAGCCTGGGGAGACCAGGAAACCATGCCACCACCTTGCTAAAACCTGGCTGGTCTCCAGCCTGGAGCACCAGGGTAGGCAAAGCGCTGGGGACCGGCAGCGCATCCCAAGCTGTGAGATGTTCTCCCTGCTTGTTTGTGTCCAGGCCACATGGCCCGGCCCCTCCTGCCACCCGGCTGCCAGTCTGCCGGTGCACAGTGCTCCTCCGACAGCTTCCCAGGGTCCAGGTTGACTCCTCCCAGCCGAGGCCCCCCCAGCTGGGTGCTCCTGAGGCTGGCCCAGAGGGAGCAGGGCTGGGCGTAAGGCTTGCAGGAAGGTCCAGCGAGGAGCTGTGGCCACAGCCTGGCTGGGCACTGCTCCCAAAATAGCTTGGGGGTTTCCATTTTTAGTGTGCAGAGAACAGGACAGCTCTATGGGAGCGGGAACAAGGCAGCCACTGTTTGCCACCGAGGGGGCAGGGGGAGGGGGGCGGCAGGGAGAGCCGTGAACCCGGCGAGAAGCCCAGGACTATGGCAAGGCCAGGCTTCCCAGGAGCCCACCACCTTGTATCCAAGGCACAGTGGGGAAAGTTTCTTCCCCGGGGAAGATGGGGTCTGCCTGAGGATGGGCAAAGGCCGGCTGCTACACTCAGCTACTGCTCGGCCCCTCCCACCGCCTCCCTCCCAGGGACACGCCTTGGGCAGAGGGTCTGCCCCACCATTCGATTACAAACATTTGCTCAGCGCGGACTTCATGCCAGAGTTCTCCAGCCCTCAAGGGGCAGCCACCAAGGCACTCCCTACATGTAAAATCACAACTGGGTCGAGTGGCCCACAGGAAGCCAATGGGCAGGACCCAAACAGCTTCTGGCAAAGTCACATCGAAGGCTGGAGGCTGACCCCCGCTGGGGAAAGTGTCAGCCTTCTTCAATCACTGCCACGGGGCCGAGCCACCCTCGCCCTTCCCCACATACCACGGGTGGGAAGGAAAGAAGGGTGGTGACATTTTTCTCCTTATCGGTCACATATTTCACTTCACCTTGGTCACAGACAGCCTCTGGCCCCTCCAGTGCACCTCCTCCCACCTCAGAGGATGTCCCTCTCTCCAGCATCTTTGGAGGCACCCCCCGGGGCCCGGAGGATAAAGGTCAAGCCCTCCCATCCACACGCTCTCCTGCGGGATCCTTGCCAGGGCTCCCCCACACATGCTCTTCGTTCCTGCCAGGCCGAACTGCAGACTGCTCATCACACTCCCCCACGCTCACTCCCTATTACATGAGGTACCCAACCATCACCTCCCAGAGAAGCCCTCACTGTCCCCCAGGCTCCTGAGAAGCCCACCGCATGTGACTGGTGGGCATCCCCAGCCACCACCCTGGTGTACATTGCAGCTCTGCCTTGGGGTCTCTGAGCCTCAGATTTCCCATCTGGAGAATGGGAGGCAGGATTGCTCTGATCGTTCAACGTGATGCGGTGTGTGCCTGGCACGCGAGGCACCAACCAAGGCCACTTTTCTCCCTGTTTCACGCTCCTATCCTGAAATTCCTTAAAGGCAAAGAATGTGACTTCTAATTCAGAGGCCCCAGTAAGCGGGACAGACGTTAGCACGGAGCAGGTGCTCCTCAAATGTTAAAAAGAACCCTCATTTCACAGCCAATAAAACTCAGCCAGCAGGGGAGATGCGGAACCCACAACCCACTCCAAGCCACTCAGCTTCTCGAAGGACACAGTTGTCAGCCCCACTTTTATTAATGACTAGGCCAGAGCAGACTGAAAAGGGTGCTTTGGAGCTGGGCCTCCAGTTCCCAACTTATACAAATAAGATCTCTCCTCCACCCTCCACATCTCAAGCCCCAACTACAGTCAAAGCCTAGCTCTTCTGGGCCCCCCAACTCTGGACCAATTCAGCAGGACCCAAGGCTGCCTAACTTCTGCCTGCAAAGAACAACCAGTCTCCTGGACCTGGGGCTGTCCTGGCCAACCAAAAGGGCATATAAACTCTGCCCTTGAAACTGGGAGAGTGTTCCTATCCCAGCCCTCTTCACCGGAGTCGCCGGGATTGGTGTGAAACCGGCCTTTCCTTATGGCCTTCTCGCTGGGCTCCCAGGGTGCACCCAGAAGTTACTCATTGACAGCATCAGAGTGGAGAGTGCCTGCCCTGTTGTCTGTGTTGAGCCGGGGTAGGGGCGGGGTGGGGGGCACCATTTACCAGTGAGGACTCAACGAGCGCTCATCAATCACCCACCGTCTGGGTGCGGGGTGGGGGGCTCCCCCTCTGGGGGTGCGTGGCGGGGGGAATCCCAGTCTGCCTTTTGTCAGTCGCGCCGAGTACCGCCTGGAAGGGCTGTTACTGCGGAGGGGAAGCCTGGACCTCCCTGTTGCTCTTCCCCGACCCTCCTCCCTCCTCCCCGACCAGGGCAAGGACCCCCCCAGTGGTCCTGGGAGGGCGGGGAAGAGGCCGGCCGGTCCCCGGCTGAGGCGGCGGCGGCGAGGAGGGGGCGCGGAGGAGCGGCTCCACCTCCTCTGTCTCCCAATCGCGTTACAGGCGGAGCCGACAGAGTTTCCCTTCGCGCGGAGAAGTGTGGTCCCAACTCTCAGGATTGAAGCCGCCCACCACTCACCCCGGGCCGCGTCGGCCCGGCGGCATCGCGGCTCCAGGCCCGTCCACCCCGGGGACGCGTCGCCCCGGCCCCACCGCCCGGCCCCGGGCCCCGCACTCACCACCCGGCCGGGCCCCGCGGGACGAGCGCGCCGAGGCGGGCGCCGGCCGCTCCGGGTTCGGGATCTGCGCGCGCGGCGGCCTCCCCCGTCCCCTGCTCGCCACCCCCCCCCCCCGCTCCGCCACCTCCCGGAGGTGGGTCTGGCGGAGTCGCAGCTGTTACCCGGAGACCGAGGGGCGGAAAACTGCGCCCGCCGCCCGCCCCGCCCGCAGCGGCGCTGCCACCGCCGGGAACAAAGGAGACAAAGCCGCGTCGGCCGGGCCCGGCTCCGCTCCTTCCCCCCCCCCCCGCGCCCGCCGGGCCGCCCTCCCCCCGCCCGCAGCCCAGGCCAGGCCGGAAGCAGCCGGGAGAGCCGGGCGCGCGGCCCCGAGCCGCCCGGGACCCCGCATTCCAGCCCTCCCGGCTCTGCACTTGCCGAGGGCGGGGGACTCGACCCCTCGCTCGCTAGGGGGCGGACGGTGGGGGCAGGGGAGGGGAGAAGGGCTGCACCCCGGCGGTTGCCAAGGCAACGCGGATGGCGGCGGGAGGAGCGCGCAGAGCCGAGCCGCGGGACCTGCTGCCCCACCCGGCCCAGTCCCCGCCGGGCCTCACCTGCGCGCCTCGCTGGAGCCGAAATTGGGAGCCCTCCGGCACGGGAGGGGCCGGACGGCGGGGGCTGGGGGCTGGGGGTCGCGCTCTGCACCCCGACGTGT
Source organism: Ovis canadensis (assembly GCF_042477335.2). NCBI lineage: Eukaryota > Metazoa > Chordata > Mammalia > Artiodactyla > Bovidae > Ovis > Ovis canadensis. Next base: position 66,063,711 of record NC_091263.1, on the reverse strand, counting down.
GGTGGTGCTTCGCCCGGACCTCCGCCTGCCTGCCTGCCAGCGCCCGGTGGGACTCACGCCCCTCACCTGCCCCGCCAACCACCGCCCCCGCTCTCCGGGGCCCCCGAGCTCCCTCTTACCTGCCCAGTACCTGGCTCCTGTGGCCATCCTCCTCCAACTTTCTTTACCTGAACTCCGGGGCGCCTGGTTTCTGCCCACCGGTCCTACTCCTGGGACTCTCAAACGGCCAAGCTCTCCTTCCGGCCCCCACCTCTGGCTGTGCGGGAAGAGCGCTGGCTTTGGGGTTGGGCCTGGGTTTGCGCCATCACTGAGCCAAGAAACCTGACCCCTGCCCCCTAAACACACATGCTTGTTTGCTCACCGTCAAGTGGAGGTGATGCCACACCTAGCCGGGCTGGGAGAGTTGGGCCCACCGCTGCAAACGTGCACAAGCTAGGGCGCATTTCCTCCCAAACCTGTACCTGGACCCGCCCCAAGCTGAGAAGCCGTGGGCAAGTCTAGACTCCCTCACCGGTAAATACGTCACCCTTCCAAAGGCACACCTGGGTTCTCTCCTGAGGCCCAGGTGTGCCCTCTGCAGGGCCCTTCAGGCTTGGCTCCCTGCAAACTCAGGAGCCAGCACTTGGTCCATCCTATTAGGACTTCCGCAGGGTTTTGGCTCTCAGCCACTGGGACAGCCGCCTGGGAGGCAAAATTGGTCACACACCCTGAAAGCTCCCAGGGCCTCTGCAAGGCTTGAGGGGGACCTCAATCAGGTTTACATCATCCACACTGGCTGCTGTGTAAAGAGCTAAACTTCAGGCACCCTCTTCCCACCTTCCACCCATCAGTGTGCCTTCACTCTCACAGGACTCTGCCTTCCAAGTTGTCCCTCACCAGCACCTCGGCTTGCTCCCCGGACCTCCAACCAATCTTCCAATATCTGGGTCCAGGGTTCAGCACCCTGTCTGTGCCAGTTCTGTCTCTGGATTTCACAGACCCCAGGTGCTATCTTGCCTTCTGGGTCCCCCACGTCATTCTCTAAACTTATGCTCCACACCAATCACCACCTCATTCAAGCTGGTGTGCCCCAAGGCCCTCAGCCACCTTTGCCTTGCCTTTCTGTGCAGCTTGTTGGGGGTGTTGGGTGGCCCTTCCAAGTACCTGGACCCCTCCCCTCCCCAGACCCATTCACTCAAGTGCACACCCTTTAGGACCCACCTCACCTACCTAGGTTTAGGACCTAGGATTTCCAAACCCCACAACACCCCTCATCTATAGACAGATATGGTATCTCCTACCCCACCAGGAGGATGAACATCCCAAGTATAGAGGTCATTTCATCCCACACCCTCCGAAGGAATCATTACAAAAAGAAAAGAAGGCCACGGATGGAGTGACCAGACGATCAGAGGTTCGCTGCACCCATGGGGCCACTGGCCAGGGCTGAGCACAGGCTCCCAAGAAGGGCGGGATCTCATGGAAGCATTTCTGCATCCACAGGCCTCTGCTGTGCATCAGCTCTACTCAACCTGCTGACCCACCTCATTGGGTCCTGAAAGGAGGGTGGGTTCTTCAGACCCACAGTGCAAGCAGAGCACCTCCTCGCTGCTGTTTACTCAAGGACACACAAGGCCACCCATGGCCATTTGACCCAGGAGGTCAAAGGCTGCTGTTCTCCACTGAGAAGGAAGAGGTCAAGGGTTCTCAGTGCAGTACGCCTCCATGCCCCCCAACTGTACCTCCCACCTCTGAGAGGTCCCTCCCCATCACTGCCTCACTGCTCACACTGCTGGTGGGCTGAGCTCTGCCCAAGGCTGGAAAGGCCATCCCTAGGCTGTGTGTGAGATGACACCCTGCCTAAGTGGCACTCCAGCAGGGAACCAGATTGGTCGCCAATCCCTGTAATTCTGTCCCCGGCAGTATTTACCAACCATTCCCCCAATCCTTGTTCCTGCTCTCCTCCGATCAATCCTCCAGTGTTAGAACCAGGAAGTTCTCTCCAACATGGCACAGCAAGTGATCCAAAACAGGCTGTTACCATGGTCACCACCAAGCCAAGTTTTATTTACTGGAAATCATGGGCCATCCGACACAGGTGGGTTGGACAAGTGGAGGACAGGCCAGGAAATCCAAAATGAAAATCAAGGCCTGGGGCGGGGTAGGGGGGGACCAGTGTATCAAAAATGGTCTTGAACCAAGGGCCGGATCAAGAGATGAGAGAGGAACTATAAGGGGGCGATTATCTTACTTTCAGGCCCTACCCTCGAGTTCCAAATCTGAATGTTCAATGGACAAAACTCAGTCTCACATACATTACTTTAAATAAGAAAAATGAAAGACGTTTTAATTGAAAGACGTGAGCACAAATATTTGCTGCTGCTGCTAAGTCGCTTCAGTCGTTTCCGACTCTGTGCAACCCCACAGACAGCAGCCCACCAGGCTCCCCCATCCCTGGGATTCTCCAGGCAAGAAGAAATATTTGCTAGTTAATGTCAATTAGTGTAAAAAGCAAAGGATGTGTGCCGGTGAGGTCAGACTCAGGCTGAGCACACTCCCGGAAGTCCACTTCATTACTTCATTCTCTTACTAAATCCACATCCATACCCCCTCCCTCTGGAGGAGGGTCCAGGGGGCTAGCTGGCCCTGAACAGCATATAAAGCACAGGTAGGACGGCCACAAACGTCGCGCAGGTGACCAGCGTGCCATAGACGGTGTTCCTGTTGACCTGGGCTTCCAGCCTCTGCTCCGTGTCCGACAGCGCCATGATCACGCTCCCCTGTTCCAGCAGGGAACCAGGCAGAGCTCCGTCTGCAGACTCCACCAGGCCCGGGTGTGCTGCAGCCTTTGCAAGCTGAACCACCCCAGCCACTTGGCTCACGGTCTTTTCCAGGCCATCAAGCTGCTCTCGTAAACCCTCTAGACGTGAACGGACCTGCCTAGAATGGCTGAGCTGCTCTCTCAAGGCAGCTAAAAGGACATCTGTGTCTCTGTCTCGGGTCGGGGAAGAACCTGCCTGGGACAAAGAGCTCTGCCCGGTCCCAGCTTGCACCAGGCCCTTCAGGTCTGCCACGAGGTCACGGAGGTCCCTCTGCTGGAGCGAGTAGCTAGACGCTTGTTCTCGGATGGCTTCCTGGAGGCTCACAGGCCCCTTCTGGGCCTCCAGGAGCAAAGCCTTCAACTCCTGGAGCCGCACGCGGTTCACGTAGGTGGAGCCAGCCACACCGATCAAGGCCCCCAGGACTGACCCAATGAGCGACCAGTTCTTGGTCCTCTCTGCCCGGGTGCGCTCCTTCTCATGGCTTTCCCGCACGGCTGCAGAGAAGAGGGAGAATTTCTCTCGCTCAGAGTCTTCTGCGCGCAGGTAGGTCATACGAAGCCGCTTCTCCTCCTGCGGAAGCAAAGCTGTCATATAGCAGCAACCTGGCCCAGCAGCCTCCATCGGAAGTCCCACAACCACATCCCTGGGGCTTGGCTTCAGGCCTGGCACGGATTACATGTTCCATAAACACTCCGGGTGAGTGAGGGCAGCATTAAGCCTGGACGGGTTGGGGGAGCAAAGAACCGGGGATGGTCCAGGCGAGCGGTGCTATGCTCCCCGGGCAGTTGTGGGTCTGACCAGACATGCATGGGGGTCTCCAGACTGTGTCTGTCAGAAGGGAAGTATCTGGCACTCTCCGGGAGGCCCTCTCCATGGTGCTCCCTCCCAATAATCTGGGGCCCAGAGTATACTAGACCGTTGATCCCAGTTCTCCAGGAGTGGAGAGGGTGCACAGGCACTGGAGCCCCGGAGCCCCGTCTCTCCCCAGGGTCTTCTGGTTTACCTCCTCACCAGGTCTCTGACCCCTAAACCCATCAGAGGCCCCACCTCGCCCCTCCACACCCTGCAGGCTAGGGTCCCCGGCCAGGTGAGGAAGGAGCCTACCTGCAGCATCCTGTGCTCCTGAGTGGCCAGCTCCAGGTACTGGTTATCGTCTCTGGAGATGCGGTCCAGGCGGTCCCTCACCTCCTTCAGCTTGGCCTGCTGACCTTCCAAGTCCTCGCGAGCCTCCCGGACAAGCCCTCGAGCCACCATGAACACTTTCTCTGCCTGCAGTGAGAACAACAGAAGTCACCCGCCCCTTTCTCCATGCCACACAGGGTCCTCTCCACTTCTAACCAGACGCAGCTGAGAAGAGGTCTGGGGGATGTCAGTGCAAAGGCTGGAAAGAAAGTCCCTTGGACACACAATCCTGGCTCACCCAGTGGTCCCCAGGGTGCAGCCCCGGGCCTTTAATTGGCTTCCTGGGTGTTACCTTAGCTACACCTCCCAACATCACTGAACGCCATGATAGGCATTGCCAGGCCTCCAGTCAACAGGCTGAGAAACCCCGGCTCAGTGAAAGTCAAGACCTCGGAGGGGAGAGACAGCACTGTACCTCAACAGCTCTGGCTGAGCCCCAGGTTCTTCCCACGCCACCACACTGGTCTGTGCCAGGGTGGGAAACAAGATTGTTGTTGTTGTTCAGTCGCTCAGTCATGTCTGACTCTGAGACTCCATGGACCGCAGCATGCCAGGCCTCCCTGTCCTTCACTATCTTCCAGCTGCTGCTGCTGCTAAGTCGCTTCAGTCGTGTCCGACTCTGTGCGACCCCAGAGACGGCAGCCCACCAGGCTCCCCCATCCCTGGGATTCTCCAGGCAAGAACACTGGAGTGGACTGCCATTTCCTTCTCCAATGCATGAAAGTGAAAAGTGAAAGTGAAGCCGCTCAGTCACGTCCGACTCTTCACAACCCCATGGACTGCAGCCTACCAGGCTCCTCCGTCCATGGGATTTTCCAGGCAAGAATACTGGAGTGGAGTGCCATTGCCTTCTCCAGCTATCTTCTAGAGTGCTCAAACTCACGTCCGTTGAGTCGATGATGCCAGAGATGGTGGAACGCGTTTCCCCTGCCACAGAGGACTGGACAACCAGAGGCAGTTCTCCCCACCTCACAGTCTCATTAATTCCCAGGGCCTCCACCTTCTCGAGGGATGTTTTAACCACAGTTGGGACTTTGAGGACCTTGTAACCCTCCAGGCAACTCTCACCACCAACCCCTAAAACAGTCAACAAACGAAGTGTTTGCTGGCCCAACAGAAAGGATGTTAATGGCCCAGGACCCCCTGGTACACAGCATACACAGCAATTTGTTTCAATGGGGAATGCGGGCCCTTCACCCCGGTAATAGCAAACCCAGCCATCAGGTGAGAAACAACTCAGCTCCCCGTCCTAGTGGTACGTATTCAAGGACAGACCAATCTGGACGTGGCCTCCCAGCACCTGTGGTTGGTCATTTATTTGGCAGGAGCCTCCAGGCCACATTGCCCAGGTCAGAGGGCAGGGCCAAACCCCAGTTCCTGTCCTCACCTCAGTGACGTTTCCCTGGGCCTCTCGAACCTCATTGAGTCCCACAAACTCTTCATATCTGTCCCACCAAGTCTTGGCCGTGGAGGACGCCCGCTGCCGAATGCTGTGCCCCAGGGTTGCACCCAGTGCGGTGAGCCGGTGGTACAGCCCCAGGGCCACCTCCTCGGGCCTCTTCTCTCTGGGCTGGCCGGGGCCATGGCTGGAGAGAGTCCTGGTCAGAAAGAGGTCCCTCCGCACCAGTACGGGAGACACACCCCCGACGTGGCGCATGGCCAACACACGGCTGCGCCCTGTCATCCAGAGATCTGTGGGGAGAGGTCAGACAGATCGGCTGACAGCTGACAAAGGCAGGGCTCAAGTCGGGGTCTCATGCCCGAGAGTTTCCATTAAAAAGTCCAAACTGGGGACTTCCCGGGTGGCGTGGTGGCTAAGAATCCAACTGCCAAGGCAGAAGACACGGGTTCGAGCCCTGATTTGGGAAGATTCCATGTGCCGTGGAGCAACCACGCCCATGTGCCACACAACTACGTGTGCACGTGTGCAGCAAGTACTGAAGTCCGAGAGCCTAGAGCCTGTGCTCCGCAACAAGAGGAGCCACTACAATGAGAAGCCCCCGAACTGCAGCAGAGGAACTGGCTCTCGCAACTAGAAAAAGCCTGCGCAAAGCGACAGAGACCCACGGTGACCAAAATAAGTAAATATATATATATATTTTTAAGGGCAGACTGTTGGGCCCGGAGAGGGAAGCTACCAGGGTCAGGCTTTGCCGGGTGCTCTCCTGGAGAATGAAGCACGTAAGGGAAGAACATATTTAGGAACCCAAGCCTCCCACCTCCCTCTATGAAGCCAGGAGCCAGACCCTCCCATTCCACCCACCTTTCTGCATCCCCAGGTCTGCATGAGAAGCCTGGTGGCCAGTTTTCAAATAACCTCAAAGATCCTTTTTTTTTTTTTCCTGATGTGGGCCATTTTTAAGGTCTTTATTGACTTTGTTACAATATTCCTTATGCTTTGGTTTTTGGCCTACTGAATTTGTTACAATATTGCTTCCGTTTCCTGTTTCACTGTTTTGGCCATGAGATATGTGGCATCTTAGCTCCGGACCAGGGATCCAACCTGCACCCCGTGCATCGAAAGGTGAAGCCTTAGCCACTGGACCACCAGGGAAGTCCCTCACAGAAAATTCTGAAAACTGTGTTGTGTCCGTGCTCAACAGAGCCTCGCAAGGATTCACAAACACTGCCAGGGAAACTGTGGAATTAACTGAGGGGATTTGGGGAAAGATTTTTGTAAGTGACTATCAAAACCAGCTTCGCGGACTCCCTGAGGGCTGTCTCCAGACAGGGAAGCAGTTTCAGTTCTGTTCTAGGACACAGGTCATTCATGTCCCAGGGCAGAAAGCTCCCGCCTCAAGAGACAATTCCGGGGTAAAAACAAAGCAAAACCAAACCGCTCGGATTGCTTCATAGAGGACAGCTCTTCTGAGGTTCCCAGCAAACCTTCCTTCTGCCCTCCAAGCCCAGACATTCCAGGTGACCAACTCCGAGTCTCACATGTCTCACTTTCCATAAGCTTTCTTCCTCCTCCCCAACCCCGGGAACTGCCCAACAGGTTAGGTTTCTTTAATCTTTCCCTTTTCAGCCTTGCTCTAATGTTTGGGCCCCCACAATGCCTACTCCTCTGGTACCTGAACAGCATGGGGAGTCTCCCATCAGCCAGGCAGGCCTGGCCTGAGCCCAAGTGCAGGAATGATGCTGAGGACCCAGAAGAGAGAGCCAGGGGACCCTCACTCTCAGGCAAACCCTGCTCCAGAGCACCCCATCCCCAAGTACTGACTCCTGGGAGTCAAAGGACCAGACGAGAGAGAAGAGAGCGGAGGCAGGAGGGGACAGGAAGACAGACTAGGAGAGCTCCAATTACAGAGAAAAGTGCTTCCGGATGTAAGGTGATCTCAGCCTCCCACCCTGGCCCCCTCCCCACAGTACCATAGAGAAGCTCACACCCTCTCGGAAACATAGTTGGTTGGGTCAGGGAATGCGTCCTGGAAAAAGCCTGGGCCGAGAGCCACAGAAAGGGACATCCCTATGACAATGGGTCCAAGCTGGTGCTGCACCCGAACCCCAAAGGCCCAAAGGAGCACAGGCCATCCATGCCCCCGGGGTCGGGCAAGCCTCCAGGAGCTCAAGGCCAGTGCTCACTGCTCACAGACTGTGCCCCACAACATTCCTGCAGGTGTGCCCCCGTCAAAACAAAGCGTGCAGCCTTGTGGACCTGCCCACCACCACCCCCACGGAAAGGTGTCCCTTTTGGCTGTCACTACTTCCTAGCCCCCTTCTCTCTTGATCCCGCCTGACAGCAAGCCTGCTCTCCTGAAGCCCTGCACAACCTCCCCCTTGTCGCATCCAGCAGCTGCTACTTGGACTTCTCCTCCAGCACCTCTGCAGCTTTCAGCACCCTCCCATTCTGAAACCACCACCCCGCCTCCTCAGATCCCTCCAACCTTCTCAACAGAGCACATTCCTAGATCCCAGGAAGATCACTCATCTCAGGCAGAGAAGACAGCCCCCACCTCCTACATGGTCTTGGCTTCTTCCCCTGCCCCTCACAGCCAACTTCACACCCCTCAGGCAAAAACTCTGAGAGTTCCCCAGTCAGCTGGCGTGAACGCCAGTCCTGCCAACCACCACCAAGGCCCGGTCCTCTCAGCCCAATCCCCTTTCTTCTCTCCATCACTGTAAGAACCCCACTCCAGCAACCCCGCCACACTGAGCACGATCCCACCGCAGGGTCTGTGCCCACCACTTCCCCTGCATGGACCACTCCCCCTCCACAAGTCCAGCCACTTTACACCTACGTCTGTTCAAACATCACCTCTTGATAAGGCCTTTCCTGACAACTCCCTCCTTCGCCACCATCAGACTCCCACGTTTTCCCCATCAGACAAACACGTTGCCTTCTTCCTGTGTGCCTCGCCCCTCACCAGAACAGAAGCTTAGAGAGAGCAGGGACGTAGCTTCAGGAGGGGAGGCACCAAGGACTCCCAAGTGGCTCCCCGACTCCAGGCCCTCCTCTCAGCCTCCCACCACCATCCCTGCCCGCATCTCCCAGCTCCTTCCCACTGAGATGTCTCATAGGCCCCTTGGACCAGCCAGCGAAGGGAAGACATTCCTGGCAGTGGAACATGGCTTGACATCGTCTAAAATCTGCAGCTGGAAAGTAGAGAAGAGAGAGGGGAGGGCTGGACCGAGGCCAAAGTGAGCAGGGTCTGGGTCAGGTTCAGAACCTTGCCTCTCCAAATCCATTCTCCTGCTCCAGCCAGATGACTGTCTCCTACCAACTGCCCTCTCCTCAAACCTCCATCACCAGCACCTCATGCTCACCTGCAGCTGCACCTGATGGTCGGCTTCATTTCTCACCCAGAAAATGTTTTAAAATTGGAAGAGAACGTCCATAAACTCCTGCCGTATCTTCGCACCTGCCAGTGTCTGTCTCATCCCCCCACCTTCTCTTGCTCTTCAAGATGAAAACTTCCTGCTGTAGGGAAGGCCATGCCGTGCTCCAGGTCCCATATCCTCTCCCCTGCACAGACACGGCTCAGGAATTGATGCGACCACCCCACCCCCACTCCAGCAACTGCCCCGCTTCTCTGCTCCTCTTTACTCCGTGACAGAGCGCCTGCACTAGCTGTCTGCAGTTCCTCTCCTCCTGGTCTCACTTAACCGCCTCTCTGATCTGGCCTCCACTCCCACCCGGCCAGTGGAACTGCTCTTGTTCCGGTCATTCCCACGTGCCTAAAACCAATGATCAGTTTCCTCCTCATCTCACTTGCCCTGTCGGCAGCCTGTACCTTATGATAGCTTCCTCCTTCTTAAACCACCTTCTCTTGGCTTCCAGTCCCCACTCATTTCCACAACCTCTCCACATGGTGCCCCAGGGCTCTGTCCTCAGGCTCCTCTTTCATCCAGTCTTGTGACTTGAAAAACCGGCTACTTCTACGATTGACTGTAGGGATGGTTGCGCAAGACTGTAAATACAGTAAAACCACTGAACTGTACGCATTAAGTAGGTGAATTGTATGGCTGTATGCCTGCTGACTCACTTCAGTCCTGTCTGACTCTTTGTGACCCCACGGACTGTAGCCCGCCAGGCTTCTCTGTCCACGAGATTCTCTAGTCAAGAATACTGGAGTGGGTTGCCATGTCCTTCTCCAGGAGATCTTCCCAACCCCAGGATCAAGCCCGCGGCTCCTGCACTGCAGGCAGATTCTTTACCACTGAGCCACCAGGGAAGCCAGAAGTGCAGGGTTCAGCTCAGTTCAGTTCAGTTCAGTCGCTCAGTCGTGTCCGACTCTTTGTGACCCCATGAATCGCAGCACGCCAGGCCTCCCTGTCCATCACCAACTCCCAGAGTTCACTCAGAGTCGCGTCCATCGAGTCAGTGATGCCATCCAGCCATCTCATCCTTGGTTGTCCCCTTCTCCTCCTGCCCCTAATCCCTCCCAGCATCAAAGTCTTCTCCAATGAGTCAACTCTTCACATGAGCCGGCCAAAGTACCGGAGTTTCAGCTTTAGCATCATTCCTTCCAAAGAAATCCCAAGGCTGATCTCCTTCAGAATGGACTGGTTGGATCTCCTTGCCGTCCAAGGTACTCTCAAGAGTCTTCTCCAAAAAAAAAAAAAACCAAAAAAAAAAACCAAAAAAAAAAAAAAAAGAGTCTTCTCCAACACCACAGCTCAAAAGCATCAATTCTTCGGCGCTCAGCCTTCTTCACAGTCCAACTCTCACATCCATACATGACTACTGGAAAAATAGCCTTGACTAGACAGACCTTAGTCTGCAAAGTAATGTCTCTGCTTTTGAATATGCTATCTAGGTTGGTCATAACTTTTCTTCCAAGAAGTAAGCGTCTTTTAATTTCATGGCTGCAATCACCATCTGCAGCGATTTTGGAGCCCAAAAAAATAAAGTCTGACACTGTTTCCACTGTTTCCCCATCTATTTCCCATGGAGTGATGGGACCAGATGCCGTGATCTTCGTTTTCTGAATGTTGAGCTTTAAGCCAACTTTTTCACTCTCCTCTTTTACTTTCATCAAGAGTCTTTTTAGTTCCTCTTCACTTTCTGCCATAAGGGTGGTGTCATCTGCATATCTGAGGTTATTGATATTTCTCCCGGCAATCTTGATTCCAGCTTGTGTTTCTTCCAGCCCAGCGTTTCTCATGATGTACTCTGCATATAAGTTAAATAAGCAGGGTGACAATATACAGCCTTGATGTACTCCTTTTCCTATTTGGAAACAGTCTGTTTAAATCATATCTCCATAAAGCTGTCACCGGAAAACAAACAGGGCTTGCCTGGTGGCTCAGTGGTGAGGAATCCACCTGCCGATACAGGAGACACGGGTTCGATCCCTAATCCAGGAAGATCCCGAGGAACAGCAGGCCTGTGCACCGCAACTACTGAGCCAGTGCTCTAGAATCCAGGAGCCACAACTACTGAAACCTGCAAACCTGCTCGCACTAGAGCCCGAACACCACAATTAGAGAGTAGCCCCCACTCGCCTCAGCTAGAGAAAAGCCCGTACTGCAAGAAGACCCAACACAGCCAAAAAAAAACACACACACACACAGAATTCCCTGGTGGGCCAGTTTAGGAGGACTTGGGAGCTTTCACTGTCAGGGCCTGTATTCAGTCCCTGGCTGGGGAACTTCGATCCAGAAAGCTACATGGTGTGGCCAAAAATAAAGTAAAAAAAAAAAAGCAAGCAAACTGTATTTGGGCCTCTCCAGTCCAAAGCTCTCTTCTGAATTCCAGGCTCATTTACCAAACTGCCCAATCCAGGTCTCTGCTAGGAAAGCTGATGGGACTCTTCCTCTCCCAAAGCTGCCTTTACCACAGCCTTCTCCATCTCAGCGGATGGAAACCGCAAGTCCCAATCAGGCTCAAACTCTCACACCAACCCTGACTTTGCTTTCTCTCCCTCCTCACAGCCAGTCCATTAGCAAATGTCACCTCCACCTCTGAAACTAAATTCAGATTCCCTCTTCCTCTTGCCCCTGCCCCTGCTATACCAAGTGCCCAAGTGAAAGTTGCTCAGTCATGTCCAACTCTTTGTGACCCTATGGACTACACAGTCCAGGGAATTCTCCAGGCCAGAAAACTGGAGTGGGTAGCCTTTCCCTTCTCCAGGGGATCTTCCCAACCAGGGATTGAACCCAGGTCTCCCGCATTTCAGGTGGGTTCTTTACCAGCTGAGCCATAAGGGAAGCCCTAGTCCCAAAGACCAATGTCTTTTGCTCGGGTTATCCTAAGAGCCTCTGGCAGATGTCTGTGCTTCTAGTCTAGCCCCTACTGTCAGAGCAGGCAGTGGTCCTGTCAAAACACAGGTCAGACCATCTCTCTCTCTCTGCTCAAGTCCTGCAATGGTTTCTCCATTTCTTTCAAGGTAAAAGCCAAAATCCTTTCCAAGGCCTACACGGCATCCACCTCCTGGCCCTCATCCTTCTCTCCTCTCACTTCATCTCCCATCAGTCTCCCTTTCCCCTCTCTGTTCCAGTCACGTGGACCTTTTCTCCCAGTTTTTGTGAGATAAAACTGACATACAGCATCACATAAATTTAAGATGTACAATGTGATGGCGTGACAAATGAATAGATAGCTAGATGTTTTACCACAATAAGCTTAGCTGACCCATCTTTCACGTCACAAAGTTCCCATATAATTCCAGGCTTCCTGACGCTGCTCCCACACACTGAGCTATTCCCACCTCAGGACCCTGACACGTCCTGATCGCTATCTGTGTGCTTTCGCTCTTCTCTTTTTTTCAAGTCCTGCTCAAATGTCACAGCCGTGCACTCCCACTCCAGGACGCCTTACCCACTGTTTTATTTTTCCCCAGACACCTATCACAGGATCCGTGCTTTGCATTTCACGTATTCACTGATAGTCTGTCTTACTCACCAGAATGGCCGCTCTGCCAGAGCAGGCACTGTTTTATTGCTGCAGCCTCAGTGCCTAAAGTACTACCTGCGTGTACTACACGCCCAGCAAAAAAAAAATACTGGATGAATAAACAGAATTTGCAAAATGTCGCACTCGGAGCTATATTACAAAACTCCTTCCGGGAGCCTCCAAAGCTCTAGAACCGGTGATCTAGCCCCCGCCCTCCCCACTCCCCGCTCCTACTTCCCTCACATCTCCCTCCAGTCACACTGTGCTTTCCTAGGTTGCAGCGATGCACCGAGCTTCAAGGCCTTTGCACAAGCCCATCCTGCAGTTCTTTCCCTGTGCTTTTTTCCAAGCTTAGCGCTTGCGGTTAAGCACCCCTCGCGGCTTCCGGACTCTCCCCGGGAAGGACATCCCGCCGCCCTAGTACCTGACGCGCTTTGCGCCTCAAGCCCCAAGGAGCGCCCGCCACTCAGTTGATCGCCGACCCTTTAGGGCCCGCCTCCCGGAGGACCGTTTCCGGCAGGAGCGCAACTTCCGCATCAGGAGCCAATCAGCGAGCCCGCGTGGAGGTATAGGCGCAGGGTGCTGGAACGGGGAGCTCCGCTTCCGGTGGCAGGGTCTGGGGAAGGGGCGGCAGGCGCCATGTCGGGCCGCGAAGGTAAGTGTGCAGGGATGATGGAGTGGGTCAGGGCGGAGAGGGTCGAGAGCCGGTGGAGCCCAGGCTGAGCGGGCTCGTGTCTCACCCAGGTGGCAAGAAGAAGCCCCTGAAGCAGCCCAAGAAGCAAGCCAAGGAGATGGACGAGGTGAGGGCGGGCGCAGAGGCATGGGCGGGCGCGGAGGGACTGGGTAATCCGCTTGCAGTGAACCCGCTTTCCCCTCTCCCTAGGAAGATAAGGCATTCAAACAGAAGCAGAAGGAGGAGCAGAAGAAACTCGAGGAGCTAAAAGCAAAGGCCGCGGGGAAAGGCCCCCTGGGTAAGTGAGGGCGGGGTAGAGATCAAACCGGACAAACGCGTGAGCATCAGTCTAGATACGGTCCCTAGCAGGTCACTGTCCTGCCTCGTGGATAAGCTGCAAGGTCTCTGCTCCTGTCCACTGCGGTGGATGGTCCTAGCCAGGCTTGGAATCGTAGCAGCTGGACGGGGTGAGAGCCAGACCCGGTATGGGCTTCTCTTGCTTAGGCAGAAATGGAAATACAGAAATGTATCTCACACAAGTTCGTATAGTGGAGTTCCAGATATTCTCTATAGTTTCTTGCTCCAAATCCTTACTTCACTACTACTTTGTTGCTTATAACATTTCTTGACTACTCATATAATTAAAAGTCTAGCAAATACTTTTGCACCCTCAGTTTTCACTGCTAGATGCCCCTAGGCTAATGGATAAAGTCCAGGCTTCTTGGCGTGTTTTTAAACTTAATTCTCTACCATTCTGTCTCTTCTCCCTTTGTGTAAGAGGAATTGATTACATATCAAAATAATTTTCAAAACTCATGAGTCGTTGTATTTTGTGCTTCTTAAATCCTGTTTACATTCATCAAAATAGGGATTGTTTCTCAGCAGTTATCTATACCCTACGGGATCACTGGAGCTCCCCCAGGTGGCCCGGTGGTAAAGAATCCTCCTACTAATACAGGAGATGCAAGAGAGGAGAATTCAGTCCCTGGGTCAGGAATATCCCCTGGAGGAGGAAATGGCAACCCACTCCAGTATTCTTGCCTGGAAAATCCCACGGACAGAGGAAACTGTCAGGCTACAGTCTGTGGGATCGTAGAGCATGATGTGACAGAACATGAGCAGCACGCACATTTAAAGTCTGTTTTGTCACAGCGCATTGGACGTTCATTCCTATATTAGGTATGCTTAATTCTATAACTGTCTGTTAAATTACCTACCATGTGTTACTTATACATTTGCTGAAATAAAGGTATTGAGTAAATCAGGTCCCAGGATTGTAATACATACAGTAGTGTGGTATGTGACAGGTAAGAATATGGATTTGGAAGTCAGTCACGCTACCTAGGTTGGAATCTTTTCCTTGTTGCATACCAGTTTATAACTTTGAACAATATCTAACACTGAGACTTTGTTATCTGTAAAATGGGTTGAGGGGATGCGGATTAAGTGAGCCAGTCTAAAATACCCAACACAGTTGAGATGCAGATCAGTATACAGCCATTACTTGTGCCCTGCCTTTATTCTCATTCACCACCTTATTCATTTTTGCCGAGAAATAATACTGGTAGAACCCTGTGCATGCTTGTGTCACAAAAATGCCCAGTACAAGAGCTGGCCCTTATTATTTAATAGGATCCATGGTAGACCCCTGAGACTTCAACCATAGAGCTTGTGTTTTCCCTTGGTTGAGACTTTTTTTTCCTTTTGCAGCCACCGGTGGAATTAAGAAATCTGGCAAAAAGTAAGCTGTTCCTTGTGCCTGAGGCAATGATGACCCTTAGTTCCATTCCTGTTTAAACACCTGGATTCCCTGCCATAATATCTGTTGCCACCTATAGCTAGAATGAAGTGTTGTCTTGGAACCTATTGTACATTTAAGAATAAACTTTTGTAAAAAAAAAAAAAGTATACTTGGGTCATCTTGTCTTTAGTTCTTCTCAGCCATTTCTACCTTAGCTATGAGATCCATATAAAACCAGTCCAGAATCCTGCCAAAGTGTGTTCTTAAGTCTGTGTGCTATCCTGATTTCTGTACCACCTTAATAAGGTTGTGCATCTGTTCATATAAGGAACCTGCTGTGTGCAAGTTGAACATCCGCCAGTGAACAATTCCTCTTGTCAAGGCACTTCTCTGTTGGAGGGGAGCGAGTCTGTAAGGACTAAGCTTACTCTGAAGCGCCCAGGTCTGCGTTTCCACTAGGGCTTTAGAAAATCCTTGCTAGATTTGCACCTCTTATCTCCCCCATCCCCAACTCAACCCATCAGCAAAATTAAATCTAGACCCTTCATACTTAACTCTAATGCCACCAGATCTTCACTCTAACAAGTCCCCACAATGACCAGTGAGGCACTAAGGGGTCTGGATGCTGCCCCCTACCCCCTGGTATCTACAATTCATCCCCCTGATCTATCTTGAGCCATGGAGACCTACATTCCAAGCAAGCTTTCCCTTCACTGTTTTCACCTACTAGAAACTCTTCCTTAGTCCTCATGTCTCTTAACCCTGTTTCCTTTTTCTTCCTGACACTTATCATCTACCACTCTTGACTCCAGGAAGGGTAAATTCCTGGAGGACAGAGACCATAATGTGCTAAGTGCATATGTATGGAAACAGTTTAGATGCACAAGCGTAAATTTCATTTCTAGGATCTAGACACAACTATGGGAATAATGCTAATAACACTAAGCTTTCTCTTGAGAATGTGTTTTCCAGAAGGGCCCTGAGATTTTGCTGAGTCAAAATTGGAAAAGATTTTCATAGATTGAAGCTTGTATTACCACTCAGATGTACTTGATACTAGTGAAAGATAAACATCCCGCTTTGGTTGTCTCCCGGAAAGTTACACAGCCAGTAGCATCCTCTTTGGACTTCAGGGATTCCCTACGGGACTTGCCAGCTGGCACCCTTCCCTGTGCTGCTGAGAATAACCCTTCAGAGAGCCAGAGCTAGCATACTGCCCCTGAGATGAAGCTACTGCTCTTTTATTTGATGGAACCCAGTCTGCACTTACGAAGTATAATCTTGTGTTTTTACGAGACCAGAAACTTGGAGCAATTAAGATAAGCATCCAATATTTGTGTGACTATCTGAGGGAACCTACCAGTTACCTCAAAAAATTAAAGCCAGGTACTGAAGACCCTCTAGAGCCTGACAACTATCTCCCTTTCATTCACTGCCCTCCCAAATATTCATAGGATACTCATAGGCTAAGTTAGAATTCCACGGACAGAAGAGCCTAATGAGCTACAGTCCATGGGACTGCAAAGAGACACAATTGAGCGACACATGGATGAAAAGTCTTGCCCATTACTTTCCAACACCTTGTTCCTGCTAAATGTCCTGCACACCACCGTGCCGTGCTTAGTCACCCAGTTGTGTCTGGCATTTTGTGACCCCATGGACTGCAGCCTGTCAGCTACTCAAGCCCAGCTTGAATCCCTGCTCCTCTCTAAAACCTTACCTTCCTAATTTGCCATTGATAACGCCTACCTGGCACTTGTGTGGCCTCCATTTCAGTGTTGTATTCTTGTCTGAGTAATCTTGATGCCATCCTCTTTAATACCTCTTGATAACTCCACTTAACCTGTAGGACAGCACAGTTGCTACTTCCATAGGACCTTCCTTGACTTCTTGAGTCTCATTCATTTCCATATTACCAGCACTTGGAACAAAGACACTTAAGAGCTCCCAGAGAAATGAATAAATATTAACAGCCTAAGGACTTCCTACACCCTTCAACACAAACACACCCTTCTCAGACTTTCACCAAATGTACACATTCAAAACATTTACTGTACTCGAAGATGAGTGCTCATAACAGCTCTATTCCTAACTCCTAGCCCAACCCCATTCTTCCACACTCCTCCTCAAAAGAGCCTGGGGTATTTGAGAAGTGGGTCTGGCTGGACAGCGAGGTCACAAAAACCAAAAGTCTGAATGCCATAGATTCACATTGCACGGCTGAATATCTATCTGGGCGACCTCCAGCAAGCGCTGCTCTGTACCCCAGGGCATGTCAGGGAGCGGAGACACAGCTACTTGCGTGGTGGAGCTGGTGAATTTGCCTAGGTAACTCAGTTCGCTGCGCTTACACCACCGCAGTGGCCTACCGAATCCTAACAATCGGTACCAGAGCGCCAGGCGAGGTTGGGCCCAACAAGGGCGGGAAGCAACAGGGTTCAGCGGGCACTCAATGGAGCATCGCGGCGCGCTCTGATGATGTCATTCCTCCGCGCCCGCAAACTGGCAGGTGATTGGCTCGTTGGTTCGGGGGCGTGTCCCGGCGGCTGAGGCGAGCCACGGCGCGCGGGCGGTTGGTCCATCCCTCCTTCCACGCGGGTATAGGCCGGGCTCAGTGTCTTTAGAGATCAGCCGGAGGCAGGCATGGCTGGAATCTCCGCTTCAGGCAGCAGGAGGCGAAGTGGGCCCCCGGCACCTAGTCCTGGCCTTCCGCCCAGCACCGGGCACCCTCCGAGCAAGCGGGCCCGAGGCATCCCCGCCGCCCCGGACCCCGAAGACCCATTCGGCCTGCATGGGGATTTCACCGCCGACGACCTGGAGGAACTCGACACGCTTGCGTCCCAGGCCCTGAGCCAGTGCCCGACCACGGCTCGGGACGTGTCCAGTGAGTTCGCCTTTTCCCCTTGAGAGTGGTGCAGACTTCCCTAGACCCCCCCCTAGATGGCTGTGCCTTCGCAACCCCGCAGTGACCGTTCCGGTGTCTTGCACCCACACTGCCCCTTCCTAGGAACAGTTTGATTTAAGCAGCTGTGTGTCCCAAGAGGTCTTTTGATTTGAGGGGAGAAATGTATCAGGAATGTCAAACAGCCGATTTGGAATGTAGGAAGCTAGGTTAACATTTTACTTGGGTTTCTATACTTTGGACCACTGGGTTCTTAGTTCTCAGCAGAGATCTTTGCAACACATCTATCACAGCCATAAGAAGCATCTTTACCTACACATGGGGACCCATGGTTATGACATATTTGGGAGGCTTTGGATCGAATGAAGACCACCTTTTCCTTTGGACCGCCTGAGCACAAGAGGGATCTGGCAGAGGCAAGAGATAGGATAGACTTATTCTTTTTATACAACCAATTAATTGTACTACGTGCCCAAACCTTAGAAGCTACAGACACTTAGCAACAAACAAAAGCCCCCACCTTCTTGGAGCTTACACTCATTCTAGTGACGTCTTATGGGGCTCCCTGGAAGAGAAAGGTTTTGAGGGTACCTTGAATCTCTACTTGGATGTCTTGTAGGCAAGTTAAATTCCACACAGTCATTTCCTGGAAATCCAGTCATCTGCCAGCATCTCCAGCATGATGCCTGGCAAAGCAGACATTCAGAAAAGACATGTTGATGAACACATGTTCTGCATGGTGAAGACTGGCACCAGTTTCCATCCCATACCACAAGCCAACATCCCCATTGCCCCTTTCCAAATCCTGTACCTTTACCTTTTTCTTCCATCCCAAGAATCCATCCTCTGCATCATCTCTGCCATCTCCCTGATCTGTGTTACCATCACCCCTCCCCTGGACAAAAGTCCACTAAATTGTGTACACATTTCAGGTTATGACTCCTACAAGTCAGACTTCACACCACAGCCAGAGTGATCATTTTAAAACTAAAATCTCTGTGACACAGAGATGCACAGTGAACATCCCTACTGAAAGCCTTGAATGACTTCACACTTCCGGTATAAAGATTAAAATCATTAACATGGCCCGGAAGACCCAGCATGGCCTGACCCTTTCCCTCTTGGGTTTCTAGCCACACTGACCTTCCTTTATTCCTTGAATTCTCCCTGCTTCCCTACAATACAGAAACTGCACACACTGTGTCTTTTTTTTTTTTTTTTTTGCTGCACTGCATGTGGGATTTAGTTCCCAAGGATCAAACCCACCCTCCCTGCAGTGCAAGTGTGAAGTTTTAACCACTGGACCACCAGGGAAGTCCCTATTGCTGTTTCTTACACGTTGAGTGTTCTTTCCATCCATTCCCCATCGCCACTCCTCTGGTTAATTCCTGCTTGTTCTTCAGCTCTCCATTCAGTTATCACTTATCTAGGGAAGGCTTCTGGAGAAGGCAGTGGCACCCCACTCCAGTATTCTTTTGCTTGGAAAACCCCATGGACAGAGGAGCCTGGTGGGCTGCAGTCCATGGGCTTGCTAAGAGTCGGACACGACTGAGCGACTTCACTTTCACTTTTCACTTTCATGCATTGGAGAAGGAAATGGCAACCCACTCCAGTGTTCTTGCCTGGAGAATTCCAGGGACAGGGGAGCCTGGTGGGCTACCATCTATGGGGTCGCACAGAGTCGAACATGACTGAAGCGACTTAGCAGCCGGGAAGGCTTCCAGTCGTCCTTGTGGATGAAATCCCCTGTTACAGGCATTGCTCTGTTTGTTCTTCTCTGCAGCTATTATAACAGTCGTAATTTTACGTTTATTCTTATATTTTTGATTGCCATGTAAGCTCCATGAGTGTAAGGACTGTATCCATTTCTCTCATCACTGTAGCTTTCTTTAGAGGCTAAATTGTGCCTGACATATTGTAGATGCTAAGTAAATACTGTTGAATAATGGATCACTGAGCTTCGAACAGTGAGGTTCCCATAGCACCTTTCAGCCCTTAGCTGAGACCCTTAAAACTGGATGCAGGGAAAAAAACAAGAAACTGAGTGTGGAATGGGGAGAGGGTGGCAGAATTTGTTATTTCATAAGGATTGAATCATGTTCTTATGTTGGAAAATACCTATTCTCCTTACTAGATCTTTCTCTCATTTGCTTTCAAAAGTGATTGTTTTCAGCACTGGCTGGTAAAAGTGGGAAAATACTGAGTCTTAACAAGTATATGGGAACTGATTTTTCTTGATTGTTGTTTTTTACAGATGTTCATAAGTTCACCAGATTAGATGGGATGTCAAAATATCCTGCAGGAAAAAACAGAGAAAGTGTTCCAGTTAAAGATAATTTTGAATTAGAGGTACTTCAGGCACAATACAAAGAACTTAAAGAAAAGGTAAGGGATTTAACTTGTCATTTTTGTAGTTAATGCATTCACTTATGCATGTGTTAGAAAGCAGTATACAATAAAATATAGAAAAGTTTTAAGACAAGAGTCCAGATTCATCCCCGTGAATTGGGAGAAAGCTGGGGAAAGAAAGCCAGAAAATTTTGGTTGCAACTAAATCCTGAGATTCCTAACAGCCAAGGCAAGAGAAGAAACACTTTGTAAACCCTGTACAAAAAGAGATACAAACTTTCTGTTATAGTACTGAGATATTTATAGCATGTGTCTTATAGAAGAAACACAACATCATAATGGTTGCTATTTTCATTAAGTTTTGCAAAAAAGCAGACATCTTTCATATGACTATCTATAGGTCCCTAGGACCTTAGGAATGTGCATGCAGAAGTGACAAGTACGTCCTTAAGCTATTTGCTGAAAACCTGCTGTCCCAGGAATGGACCTAGCAGGTCATGATCTGGTTGGCATGGATGTATTCTGAGCTCTTATTGATCCTTTGGACATGTTTTAAATGTGTTTCTTCATCTCCCCAGCTACATATTGAAATAAGTGCATATATAATTTTCCCTTACAAACCTTTCACAAGATCAATTTGGAATTTCCAGATGAAGGCAATGGAAGAAGAAGTGCTCATTAAAAACGGAGAAATTAAAATTTTGCGGGACTCATTGCATCAGACAGAATCCATTCTAGAGGAACAGAGAAGATCTCATTTCCTTCTTGAGCAAGAGAAAACTCAAGCACTCAGTGAAAAAGAAAAGGAATTCTCCAAAAAGGTGACCCAGAGATATGTTTTGCTTGTATGGACATCAGCTTTGCCTGCTTACTGATTTCCTTTGGAAGCAATGCCTAAAGTTGCTTATAAATCTCCCAGGAAGATTTCAGCAGTTGTTTGTTGAAAATACTTTTGCCACCAACTAATTATATGTACTTTTCTTTGAGGCTCTGTGGCTTGGAAAAGGACATAGATGAAATTCTGCTTTGCTGTGGTTGCCTAAGTCACTGGCTAACACTTTGCAGAAACAGGCTTAAATTATGCTTTTTTTTTCTTTTGGGCAGATCAGAAACTCAACTGACCTAGCTTAGGCCAAACAAACAAACAAAAAAAGGACTGCCTTCTGTAACTAAGTCTGGGGAAAACAGATGTACTGCAGTCTCAAATGACTTGAGATTTACCAGGACTCATCTTTATTCTCTGTACTGTTGATAAATTCCATCCTTATGGCTGAGGATGTTTTCTCTAGGAGCTCCAGGGCTCATATTTCACAGCTCCAGAACAGACTGAAGACTTAGAGGTCCTCATCTCAAGTTTTAAAATTCTGGGGAAGGCCCTAACTGGTCTAATCTGAGTCAGGTGCCTGGCCCGGAACTAGTCACTGGAACCAAAGAGATAATAGCTCCCATTCAAATCATATATTCAAAGGCAGGAAAATGATGTTTCTTAGGGGACGGAGCTACTGTTGTGGGGAGAAAAACTGGGTGCCAGGTATATAGTACTTTCCTTCACTTCCCAAATAAGGACATGGGTTTTACTCTGCCATTACGTCATTCAGCAAACTTGGTAATCTTTGAAGAAGCGCTGACCTGTGCCTAACACTAACAGCAGTAGTTGCTTTTCCATATGCATAGTGACCAAGGGAGGTACCAACAAGCCAGAGATTGAAGCCAGGCTTTATCACATTCAAGCGGTGGCCTCAGGGCGATCAGTCCTGCACTATGACTCATCTCCTTTATCTGTTCCCGAAAATAACCAGAAGAGTTGTTGTGAAACTTAAATGGTCCTGCACTTGTGTCTGGTGCTATGCCTGGCATGGACCATGCTCAGGGAATGGCAGCAGTTACTGTCGGCCAGAGCAGCAGGTCTCCCCACACTGCTCAGGGTTTTGGTAAAACTATTCCAGATTCTCAGCCCAGAACTTCAGGAAGACCTGGATTGTGTACCACCATGTTCCCTGGGGGCTCAGGGGTAAAGAACCCACTTGCCAGTGCAGGAGCCATGAGTTTGATCCCTAGGTCGGGAAGATCCCCTGGAGGAGGAAATGGCAACCCATTCCAGTATTCTTGCCTGGGAAATCCCATGGACAGATGAGCCTGGGGGGCTCCAGTCCATGGGGTCGCAAAAAGTCAAACACGACTGAGCGACTAAACCACAACAACGTGTTCACTACAAGGTCTCCATGTTACTGTGAGATACTGCACCTTAGCAAGCTTTGTGCTGGGCATTTTACAGTTACATTCTTACTTAATCCCCCCAGTCATGAAGACAGGTATTTATCTTACACATCAGCTGAAGTTCAGAGAGGCCGAGTAAATGGTGTTTGAATTCTCACATACCACCTAGCAATAAGCAGGTCAAAATATCTTTCTAGAATACCATGCCATCTTTCAGTAAGAAAGCTAAAACTTGATATTTTAGGACATTTATGTCACAGCAGACTTTTATACTATTTTTCATTGTTTGTTTTTCTTTTACTAGCTGGAGATTTTTGAAGCCCAGAACTATTTTTTATTGGTGGTGGTGGTGGGATCCTTGTTCCTAGACCAGGGATCAAACCTGGACCGCTTGCATTGGAAACATGGAATTTTAACCACTGGGCTGCCAGGGCAGTCCCCCAGAGCTGTTTCTGTAAATGTGATGAGACCTCTATATTTCTTTTGCCTTCCAGCTCCAGTCCTTACAGTCTGAACTCCAGTTTAAAGATGCAGAGATGAATGAATTAAGAACGAAGCTTCAGAGCAGTGAACGAGCTAATAAACTAGCTGTACCCACCGGTTCCCACATCAGGTAATGATGGCGCTAGCGGGGGGAAACAGTTATCGTTTCCTAAAAAGTCTGAATGACAGTATCAGGCTAGTCGTGAACAAAGGTCATTTAGACTCTGCTACTGCGGCACAGATCCTCTTTTCCAGAGGCCTCAAAGGTGGTTCAGATGAGGCTGGAATGGTTTGGGGGATTGTAGCATAAGGGTCCCACATTCTCTGAAAGTGCCTTCTTCCTGTAGGACTTTATAAACACAACTCCTCAGGATGAGAAAAGGCTGGAAAGATGACCTCTAGAGTTTTAGGGTAGACCAGTCTTCGTTTTTATGTAATTTGTTTCAGATACGTGATTTTCTCCCAACTGTATGTCAGTCCCAATTGCTTAGAACATTTTTTCTCAAACCAATGGCCCCCACCTTTGCTGCAGATATAAGCAGTTTGTTAATGTCTGTCCTGTGAGAAGTCTGTCAGTATCAGCCTTGAAACTTGAACAGTGTGAGTCAGGTCGTCTTTTTCTGGTTTTCAGCATTCTGCTGCCTTTGCTTATAATGGGCAGGGTATGAAACTGAACTCTTTAGGCCATACATAGTCCAGGTAAGACAGAGGACAGCAGAAGGAATCCATCCTTACCTCTTCACACTTTACTCACAGGGCGGCCTCAGCATTGTCTGATCTAATCAGAGGCTTAAGACTGCTTCTCTAACATAAAAACCCTGGTACCAAGGGACCGGCCGTTTCCTAGTTGCAAGAAACAACACACCTCGCACTAGATGCTCTTTCTACCGAAAATCTTTTAATTCAGTCCCTGGGTATTAAAAAAGAGGTTGTTGTAAACTAGTGGTTACAGTGGGGAGAGGGACAATATAAGGGAAGGGGAGTAAGAGGTACAAACTATTAGGTATAAAATAAGCTACAAGTATATACTGCAAACCAAAGGGAATGTAGCCAATATTTTATAATAACTATAAATGAAGTATAACTTTAAAAAATTATGAATCACTATATCATATGCTTATAACGTAGATAATATTGTATAGAACTATATTTCCATTTAAAAAAAGAGGTTGCTGCAAATCAAAACTACAATGAGGTTATCACCTAACACCAGTCAGAATGGCCATCATCAAAAAATCTACAAACAATGAATGCTGGAGAGGGTGTGGAGAAAAGGGAACCCTCTCACACTGTTGGTGGGAATGCAAACTGATACAGCCACTGTGGAGAACAGTATGGAGAGTCCTTAAAAAACTAGACATGAAACCACCATATGACCCAGCAATCCCATTACTAGGCATGTACCCTGAGAAAAGCATAATTGAAACAGACACATGTACCCCAGTGTTCTTGAAGCACCATTTACAATAGCCAAGACATGGAAGTAACCTAGATGTCCATCCACAGATGAATGGACAAAGAAGTTGTGGTCCATATACACAGTGGAATATTACTTGGCCATTAAAAAGGGATGGATTTGAGTCAGTTCTAGTGAGGTGAATGAACTAGAGCCTGTTATACAGAGTAAAGTAATTCAGGGAAAAACAAGTATCGTCTGTATACACACACACACACACACACACACACATATATACACACATATATATATATGGAATTTTGAAAAATAGTACTGATGAACCTCTTTGCAGGGCAACAATAGAGACCTAGACATGCAGAACAGATTTGTGGACACAGGGAAGGAGAGTGTGGGACAAACAGAGAGGAGCACTGAGACGTACACATTACCGGTGCTGTGTAACACGGAGCTCAACATGGCCCTCTGACAACCTAGAGGGGTGGGATGGGGTGGGCAGTGGGAGGCAGGTTCAAGGGGGAGGAGACGTGTATATTTTTAAAAGAGGTGACAAATTAAAAATATGTTTTTGTGGAATTGGAAATAGTACTTGAATTCTGCCCAATATTTTGAAGGTGGAAACAAATGAAAGATTTTTTTCTACCATTTGGATGAAAATGCCTTGACTTTTACACTGCTGTCCTGACAAAGACTAACAAATGTGGAGTAGGCGAATCTTTTGGTCAAATCAGCTAGACATGAAAAGTTTAAAGCCTGTTAGAAGTTTTATAACCAGGAATTTTATATAGGGTTAGCAGAATCATTACTCTGCTTTCATAGTTAACTTTTTCCAGTCCTAGGAAAAGCCCTTCTGTGGTTATAAAGCCAGAAGCATGTTCTCCACAATTTGGAAAACCATCTTTCCCTACAAAGGAGTCTTTCAGTGCTAACAAGTCCCTTCCCCAGCCCTGCCAGACAGAACCAGCATACAAGTCCCCGATGAGCAGAGAGGGTAAGTCCATCTCTCTGTCGTCTACATCTCAATATCAGACCACTTGACCTTGAGCCTTGAAACAACTGAGTGTTTATTTTCTCCTCCTTTTTGTGGGCCCACAGTTCTGACAGCATAGTGGGGATGGTTTGTCTCTAAGGGTGCTGGAATCACTGAAGGCTTGTCAGGGGCTGGAGGATCTGTTTCAAGATGGTGCGCTCACATGTCTAGCAGTAGAATTCCTTTTCACATGTGGGCCTCTCCCCAGGGCTCCTTGGCTGACCTCCTCACCCCGTAGATGGCTTCCTAAAGAGCTAGCAAACTCAGAGAGCTTGGTGGAAGCGGAATCTATCCTTTCTGTGTCTGAACCTTGAAGTCACATAGCATCAGTTCCATCACTCAGCATATTGTTCATTAGAACTGAGTCCCTGAGTCTGGGCTGTGTTCAAGGGGAAGGAAACTATGCTGTGCCCTTTGAGTGCAAGTGTGTCAAAGAACTTGCAGGCATATTTTAAAACCTCCACAGTCAGCATCCATCGACAGGCCAGAAACACAACTAGGATGCAGGCTTATGCGCTCCTTTCGTAGCCAGGCTGAGTCCAGACTGAGACAATGCTACTGCTTTCTAGAGAGAAGCAATCTAGCATTAGTAGTTTCTCACTGGGAGACTGTGCTGTGCCAGTTTATCCTGCCATTCAGATACACTGCCTCTGTCCTACCACCATCAGCTCTGTCAAATCATTAGCATCATGGCACCCCTGAGAACTACAGCTACTCACATTTTGGGTGCAAATTGAGAAGCGGTTATAGTTGGGAAGATTTCCCTGGAGAAGGAAATGGCAACCTGCTCCAGTATCCTTACCTGGAAAATTCCATGGACAGAGGAGCCTGGTGCAGGCTACAGTCCATGGGGTCACAAAAAGTCAGACATGACTGAGCGACTAAGCACACACGCACACACACACTGAACACACACACACTGAACACACACATACACACAGACTCACACCGAACCTCTGTGCTTCAGTTTTCCCATATATAGAACAAAGCCACTAATAACACCTCCTGGGAGGGCTAGTGTGAAGAACAAAAGAGTTGACAGGTGTAAACCTCTTAGAACACTGTCTGGCATGTAATAAGAATCACATAAATGTTATGGTTACAGCTTTTATGTTATTGCCTGACTTTGGAGTGGGGCACACAATTTAATTTTCTTTTCCTTGTACAAGTTCCTATTTTGTATGAGGAAGGCAAAGATGCTAAGGTTCATGAGTTGCTTTGGCTCTTGTTTTGATCCAGAGTTGAAAAAATTAGAACAATGTATGTTTGAAACTCGTCACGTTTAAAGCGTTTCTGATAGATGCATGCTTTCATGTTCTAACTTTGATTAACATTTTATTTATCTAGTTGCAGAGAATAAAGCCCACAGTCTGGGAGGTGGCCCCATAAAGCAGGAAGAGCCCCAGAAAAGTCTTCTTGACAGCTGGATGCAGAGATCAAGCAATCAAGGTACCAGAAGGCGTGCCCCTTCTGCCAGATGCCTGCCTGGCTCTGATCGTGCTCTGTGATGCTGCATTGGAATTGTCTAACTGTCCTGGGCTGTGGGAACCTAGCAATGCTTTAGAGGGTCAGTGGGAACAGGAATCTGTGATTGAAGTATGTGACTGTAAACTGGGAGGGGCCAAGAGAAAGTATGCCCCCGAGCCTTCAGAGCTCATAGGTGTCTCAGGGGACCTCAGTGGCCGTTGAGAGGAAAGTTAGCATCATAGAAAAGCACTCTCATGTTACCTTGTCTTTCCGCAGGCTCCATTTTGATAAACCTTCTCCTGAAGCAGCCTTTGATCCCCGGGTCCCCCCTGGGTCTGTGCCATCTCCTGAGCAGTTGTCCTGAGGCTCCTGCTGGCACCCAGTTCCAGCTACCGGGGCTTGGCAGGTAAGCACAAGACTCCTAAAAAGCTTGTCTGGAAGGAGTTTTTGGGAAGCAAGTCCCCATCTGGTCCTGACCAGCCTCAGACATCTGCTCTGGGCAGGGAGATGAGAGAATTGGCCAGCAGGCTATCTGGGTTGCTTGACCATATCTGCCTCTCACACTTGTGTCTTTTCTTTTGTGTTTGTTGCTAGTACCTTGACTGGGATTTCAAGCCTGAGGACCACAGGTCCTCGTGATGGGTCATTTCCCTTCTCAGCCCTGAGAGAAGCGCAGCACATGGCATTCACCGGACTGAACCTGGTGGCCAGGAATGAGGAAGGCTCCAGCGACAGAGACCCGGCAGAGGGCGACGGAAGGGCCTTCCCGCTCCGCAGGCTCCCTGGGGCTGTGCATCTCCTCCCCCTGGTACAGTTCTTCATCGGCTTACACTGCCAGGCTCTGCAGGATTTGGCAGCAGCCAAGAGAAGCGGAGCGCCTGCAGACCCGCCGACACACCCCTCCCGTGTGAGCCCTGGGGTAGAGGCCAGCCCCGAGGACTCTCTTTGTAACCTGGAAGGCTTCTCGGTGGCGGCACTTAGTGTTCTCCAGCACCTGGTGTGCCACAGCGGAGCAGTCGTCTGCCTGTTACTGTCAGGAGCGGGAGCTGAGCCTGCTGCAGGCGAAGGAGACCAGAACCAGGTTCCCGGACATAGTCATGAGGATGCGACCTCAGCCCCAGAGGGGCTTGCCAAGGACCAAGGCCAGCATCCACTCTTGAAGATGCTCCTTCACCTTCTGGCTTCCTCTTCTGCAGCAACAGGTCACCTTCAAGCCAGTGTCCTCAGCCAGTGCCTTAAGGTTTTGGTGAAATTAGCTGAAAATGCTTCCTTTGATTTCCTGCCCAGGTATCCTGCAGCATGGGAGTCATGATTCCTTGTGGGTCTTACCTGACCTCTCGAGGTCTGTCCTATGGCCCCTGAGCTTGCTCCCATCTTGCCACGTTCATACTGCTCAGCTCTAAGCCTTGGTTTAGGTTCTTGGCTCAGGGAGTTCTGAAGTCATGGGAAATGGGGCCAGGTGTTAGAACCAAGGAAGTGGTTTATTTGGCTTAGTGCTGCCTCTAGACAGTAGGTAAGCAAAACACACATGTGTTAAAAGAAGGCTGCTAGTCACTATGGAAGAGCGTCCTGACCCCAAGACAAAGACCGAACCCAGAGACCTTTGGACCTGGGACGTGCGTCAGGTGAAGACTGCACATCACAGGCATGTTGAAGTTGAGTTTGCTGGGGTTCCCTGAGGAAGCAGAGGGTGTGCAGGTGCAAGCTGACTGCTGGGAATCTGCCCATCTGCAAGGTGCCCACCACTGGCATGAGCCACAGGTCACTTGTTCCTCTTAAAGTCTGTTGCGAAACACCATTATAATAAATTCCTAGCTTGGGATTCCAGACCTTGAACACTTGGGAAGGTAAACCTCACCCAGCCAGTCCTCTAGTTAGTCCTAGAATCTCATCTCCCCCTTCAGCACTCCACCCAGAGGCCAGTTCCTGTGTTGGAACGACTCCACTGGCTGCACAGATCTTAAGTCTTTTCGTCTCTGAGCCCAGAATACCTGTTTACTAAACACATTTCTGGATCCTGGTTGCTGTATGAATATACTCCCGCCTGTCTGATCCATCCTAAAGGTGGTGCTCAGAGCTCGACACAGTGTACTGCAGAGTAATGTGGACAGCAGATTGCCCAGGTCACAGTGGCTGGTTGCTTGGATTTTTTTTCTTTTGAGTCTTCTCTTTCCTTTTTTTCTGTTAAAAAGTCCACAGTGCCTTACAATTTTCAGAAGTTTCACACACATGATTTCATATAATCCCATAACAATGCTTCTTTAATCTACTCCTATTTTGCCCCTCCTTCCTTCTCTCTCCCCAAAGGTAACCACTAGTTTGCTCTATGAGTCTTTATCTTTTTTTAATTCACTGGTTTCCTATATTTCTTAGATTCTACATATACATGGTATCATATAGTTTTTGCCTTTCTCTGTCTTATTTCACTTATAATGCCCTCCAAGGCCATCTATGTTGTTGCACATGGCAAAATTTTGTTCCTTTTATGGCTGAGTAGTATTGCATTGAAGATTGAAAGCCAAAGGAGAAGGGGGTGGCATTGGATGAGATGGTTATTAGATAGCATCACCGACTCAATGGACATGAATTTGAGCAAACTCCAGGAGATAGTGAAGGACAGAGAAGCCTGGAAAGCTGCAGTCCACGGGGTCCCAAAGAGTCCGACATGACTTAGCGACTAAAAAACAGTATTCCATTGTGTGTGAGTGTGTATCACAACTTCTTTATCCGTTCATCTGTTGATGGACACTTAGGTTGCTTCAGTACCTTGGTAATTGTAGATAATGCTTCTATGAGCATCGGGGTGCATGTATCTTTCCAAATTAGTGTTTTGTTTTTTTCCTTCCCGGATATAACCCAGAAGTAGAATTGATGGATCATATGGTACTCCCATTTTAGTTTTTTGAGACACTCCCATACTCTTTTCCACAGTGGCTACACTAATTTACATTCCCACTAATAGCATTGGAGGATTCCCTTTTCTTCACATCCTTGCCAACATTTGTTATTGGTGTTCTTGATGGTAGTAGCCATTCAACCAGTTTGAGGTGATATCGCATTGTGGTTTTGATTTGCATTTCCCTGGTGATGAGTGATAACTGAGCATCTTTTCATGTGTCTGTTGGCCATCTGGCTGTCCTCTTTGGAAAAATGTCTATTCAGTTCTGCTCATTTTTGATTGGGTGGTTTTTTTGACGTTGAGTTGTATGAGCTGTTTATATAAGCTGAATATATGACCCCCTTATCAGTCATATCACTTGCAGTTATCTTCTCCCACAATAATGGGTTCTCTTTTCATTCTGTCCACCATTTGCTTTGTTGTGCAAAAGCTTTTTAAATTTAATTAGGCAGGTTCTATTAGCTTTTTTTTTTTTTTGCTTTTGTTTGCTTTAAGAGATGGGTCTAAAAATTAGTTGCCGCGATTTATGTCAAAGAGTGTTCTGCCTGTTTAAATCTTTTTCTTCTAGTTCTGTGAAAAATGCCATTGGTAATTTGATAATAACTTCACTGAATCTGTAGATTGCCTTGGCTAGTATAGTCACTGGGACAGCATCGATTCTTCCAAGAACAGGGTCTGTCATTTCATCTGTGCCATATTTAGTTTCTTTCATTAGCATCTTACAGTTCTTGGAGTATGGGCCTTTCTGCCTGCTTAGGTAGGCTTACTCTTAGGTGATTTATTCTTCTTGATGCAATGGAAAGTGGGATTGTTTCCTTAATTTCTCTGATAGCTCATTGTTAGTGTACAGAAATCCAACAGGCTTCTGTGTATTAATTTTGTATCCTGCAACTTTACCAAATTCATTGATGTGTTCTAGTCATTTTCCGGTGGCATCTTAGATTTTCTATGTACAGTATGTCATCTGCAAACAGTGAAATTTTTTTCTTCCTTTCCAGTTTGGATTCCTTTTTCTTTCTTTTTCTTCTCTGATCGCTGTAGTTAGGACTTCCAAAGCTATGCTGAATAAAAATGGTGAGAGTGGACATCCTTGTCTTGTTCCTGATCTTAGGGAAAATGCTTTCTGCTTTTCACCAATACGTATGATGTCAGCTGTGGGTTTTTCACATGTTGCCTTTATTATTAATATGTTGACCTAAGTTTCCTCTATGCCTGCTTTCTCAAGTTTTTATCAAAACTGGATGCTGAACTTTAGCAAAAGTTCTGCATCTGTTGAGATGATCATATGGTTTTTAGTCACTTTGGTAATGCAGCTTGTCACGTTGATCTGCGGATAAGTGAAAAATCCTTGCATCTTGGTTTGTTATTTTTTTAATGAATGAACTCCAGGAGCCACATTTTTACCAGTTATCTTGGTAGATAGATCACCATTTTATTCCTGTTGACCTTATCTGTAATGTGACACAGCAGCCGTTTCATGGGTGCTTACTGGAGGCCAGACAAGTGCCTTCTGTTCACAAGCCCAGGCGGCACCCTCAGAGCCCTGCGTCCTCCCGCCCAGCACAGAGCCTGGCTCTCTCTGAGCACTCAGTGTTTGCTGAGTGAATAAACTCTGTGTTGAGTTAGGGAATCTTGTCTGAAACGCCAGAGGGAGTGTATTAGATGGTTTCAAGCCAGTTAGGCTCCTGAGTGACTGTCTGATGCCACTTCCCACACAGTACTTCCCTTCCAAATTCCTTCATGCTTACAAGCTGAACCCCATTACCACACAGCTTCCTGTTCACCTTGGAGTAAAAGCAAAAGCCAGGGACAGGTGCTGGGCTGTGCTTAGTCGCTCAGTCTGACTCTTTGCGACCCCATGGACTGTAGCCTGCCAGGGTCCTCTGTTCATGGGGATTCTTCAGGCAAGAATACTGGAGTGGATTGCCGTGCCCACTCCCAACCCAGGGATCGAACCACACTGCAGGCAGATTCTTTACTATCTGAGCCACCAGGGAAGCCTAACACAGGTGCTACCGGGGCTCTAAAGCATTATGTGGTACAGCACAAAGTGCCCAGGCAGCCTGTGGTCTCTTAGGAAGGGTACCACTGCCCATCTAGGCTTGAGGACACGTGATCCCCTCAGAGTTTTGTCTTTCTACCCCATCTGGTGTAACAGTTAGGTGGTCCAGGGTTGCTCCCCGGGTACTGGCATGGCAGGGGCTTTTTTTTTTTCTTCTTTTTCTGACAGGTGCTTTTGAACAAAAAGGACTTATCCCCACCTCATGCAGACTAGCACAACTGTTATTTATTGTGCATTTGGGGGCTCTGGAGAAAAAGAAAAAAACATTTAAAAGAAGGCTCTAATGCTATCAGAACATAATTTGGAAATAACTGCGTTGTATATATAGACAGATTTATTTATTTATTTTAGTTTCAGTGGGCCACTTCTAGCCTAATAGGTTACTTGTTAGTGGATACTTGGAAATTCCAGTTTCCCACCAAGTTCCATACTCCCTGGTGACTAGAAACGTTCAGCTTGTCTATTGTACAGGATTTGCTCTCAAATGAGTTTGCCCCAAATAGACCTTGTTCCCTAATGGTACACAGGGAACATTCTTAACCTCATTATATGAAAGGGGACACACCCATAGAACTCCCCTGCCACCTAGGAGGTTGTGTGGGTTGAGCAAACAGCAGTGCTTATCTTGGGACTTGGCTCCCTGGCAATGAATGGGCCAGCTCTTTGCCCCTGAGACGGGGGGGAAGAGTGCCCGAGCCCCTCACCATGTACACCTCAAGTGGGTACCTTCACGTACTTGGCTGCAGAGGCGCTAGTGTATCCTGACAAGCGGAGAAAATGAAGTCTTCCTTGCCTGGCAAGTGATTTCATGAGATCCGACCAGAGTCTGGCCAGTCCTTTGGTGGTGGGTTCAGGACTTTCCTCTCACACTCAGCTCAAGACCTGGCTCTGTATTTGATAGCAGAGGCAGGAAGGAGCTGGGAGCAGTGTGGAGGCCAGCTCCCCAGGTCCACGGAGGCATCCCATATTTTCGAGGTGGCACTGGGCCAGGGAAGGTCCTGTCCTCTTTCAGCCACGGCAGCCCCGCAGTGAAGAGTAACTCACTTGTTTGCAGGCTAGCATTTGACCCCAGGTCTGTCTGAATCCAAGCTCCTCTTCCCTGGCCTCTTCAATTTCCTGTTACCAACAGTAAAAAAGGAGGGTGAGTTATGGAGTTGCATTGGAGGCATCACGTCTTTCTGGGCCCCTGTGTTTTAGGTTCCAGTGCGTGTTCAGGGTGCTGCCGCAATGCCTGTGCCCAGAGACACCTCTGCCCAGCGTGCTGCTGACGATTGAGCTCCTGTCCCTCCTGGTGGACCATGAGAAGCTCGCAGCTCAGCTCTGCTCCCACTCGGGTAAAGCAGGCCAGGGGATCGGGGGCACATGCCCGGACAGCTCCGGCTGGTTGGAGGGGAGGGAGGTGGCAGGGATGGGCCAGGCACCTCCTGAGGCCTCTCGCAGCTTGTACCTCAGGCGGTGGGTGGGAGGGCAGAGCCTGAGTGCCAGCTGGGGCCTCCCTTCCAGAAGGCTGCCTCCTGCTGCTGCTGTACATGTACATCACATCGAGACCTGACTCAGCCGCCTCCGAGACACAGTGGCTGCAGCTGGAGCAAGAGGTGAAAGCACCAGAGCCCCTTTGTGGATGGCTTGCCACCCCACCCCACGCCACCCCACCGGAGGGGTGCTTTTCCTCCTTAGAGGACCAAAGAGGCTTTCATTCACATCGGTGATGTGTTTAGAAACTAACAAGGAAGACTCGTTTTGGGGGGCCCCCTACTATACAGATATAATACACGTGGATCCAGGGTATCCTGGGACTTGGCAGGGTACCTAGAGGTGGGCCAGGAGGCAGGGGGTCATTGGTGAGACACAGGTCTTGATCTTGAGTGTCTCCTGGGAAGGCCCGGGATACCATTACCTCTTGGATCCCATCAGTGCAGACAGTTCAGTTCAGTTGCTCAGTCGTGTCCAACTCTTTGTGACCCCATGGACTGCAGCACGCCAGGCTTTCCTGTCCATCACCAATTCCGGGAGATTGCTCAAACTCATGTCCGTTCAGTCAGTGATGCCATCCAACCATCTCATCCTGTCGTCCCCTTCTCCTACCTCCAATCTTTCCCATCATCAGGGTCTTTGGAGTCAGCGCTTCGAATCAGGTGGCCAAAGTATTGAAGTTTCAGCTTTGGTATCAGTCCTTCCAGTGAATATTCAGGACTGATTTCCTTTAGGATGGACTGGTTTGATCTCCTTGCAGTCCAAGGGACTCTCCAGACAGGCAGTTGCTTAGGCAACTGGAGCTCTGCGAGAAGCCTGAGAAAGCCCTCACCGTGACCGGAACTGGGGTGGTGGTCTGGCGCGGATGTAACCGAGTCTGTTCTCATTCTAGGCTGTGTGGCTTCTGGCCAAGCTGGGTGTGCAGAGCCCCTCCTCCCCAGTCACTGGCTCCAGCTGCCAGTGCAACGTGGAGGTGAGTGCCGGGGGCGGAAGGGGGCTGGCAGCGGGCAGCCCTGCTGGTGGGTGACAGGGCTGTCTGAGAGCATCCTATGCTCCTTCACCAGGGCTGGACCCTGGTGCTGCCACTCAGAACCCTCCTCACCCCGGGGGGAGGCTAGGACCGGGGCTGCCCCGCCGAGCGGGTGGTCTGGGTACAGAGGCCACATGCCCTGACCTCCGCCCATGCCCTCCCTCAGGTGGTCAGAGCACTCACGGTGGTGCTGCACAGACAGTGGCTGACGGTTCGGCGGGCAGGGGGCCCCCCGCAGACCGAGCGGCAGAGGCGGACGGTGCGGTGTCTGCGGGACACGGTGCTGCTGCTGCACGGCCTGTCCCAGAAGGACAAGCTCTTCACGGTGCACTGCGTGGAGGTCCTGCACCAGTACGACCAGGTCATGCCCGGGGTCAGCATGCTGATTCGAGGGCTTCCTGACGTGACCGACTGTGAAGGTGAGCCTGCAGTAGGCGCCCCCACCCCAGCCCCCACGTGGGGTCGGCCCTGAAGTCCCCAGGCGAGTCAGACCCTCTGGCCTTAAGTCAGCGGCCCACCATCCACACAGCCTTTGCCAGCACCAGGCCACTCCTCCTTTTCCTGCTCTGGCTCCTCTCTCTCTGTATCAGCCTGCCTTTGGCTCGAATCTACTGAGTCAGCCAGGCAGAGCCACGGCTTTTCCAGAAACATCCCTGTCTGAGTTGCCTTTCTATCACTTTGCTTGCAGTAGCTGAGGGAGCGAGGCCTGGGCGTGGAAGGGACTGGTTAGTTCCTGTGGGCCTGGGGGGGCGGACGGAGTGGTGGGGCCACCCCCAGTCCCAGCACCTTTGGGCCTTCACCACAGAACCTTCTGGGTTTTGGCTCAGAGGCGGCCCTGGAGGATCTCTGTGCCGTGGAGACCGACGCGGACGAGCCCGAGATGGACTGTGGCTGAGGCCTGTGAGCACCGAGCCACACGGTGGCACCAGAGCCACTCCTGTCCTTCCCTCCTCCTCTGATTAAAAGCACTGACTGGCTGAGAGCACGCCAGCTTTCTGTTTCCTGAGTTTGCTCCGCGTGGGCAGAGCGGGAGGGGCAGAGCAGAGCGGGAGGGGCAGAGCAGAGCGGAGCCCCAGCCCCTTGGGGATGAATCTGCCCTGGGGAAGGAGCCCTGCCCCTGTGGATTTGCCCTGAGTCATCCCTCTCTCCTGAGGCCACCGGAAGAAACCATTGTGCGCAGGGGTGGAGGCGGCCCTCAGCCCAGGCCTAAACCAGGGAGGCCTGGGAAAGTGAGGCGACGGACTGGGTGCAAAATGGCCATGGCAAGGCGGCTCCCGGCAGGCCGAGTCATGGAGCCAACCTCCCCCCATAGCCTGGTCCTCCCACCGTGAGCGTGTGAGGGCCCTGGTGCACCATGCTAGCCAGTGGGCCCACAGCCAGAGATTTGAGGCCTTTGGGGCAGCCCTGCGGGTGCCTGGGGAAGGACGGGTGCTATTAGGAGGGATGGCCCAGGCCAGCTGACAAGCGGGGCGGGCCGTGCTCACACCAGCCGTTGGGCGGGCTCAGACCAAGTTTCACTTCCCGCCACTGCTGCTGCCGGCAGCAAGAACCAGCCAGAGAGTGTGTACCCTGAGTCATTGCTACCTGCTGGCTCCTCGGTAAGTGAGAACCCCCAAGGGGATGAGGCAGGGTGGAAGGGCTGTGGGTACCCCAACACACACTAAGAGGGCCCCAGGGGAGGAGCTGAGCCTTCCCCTGGACAGCTGAGTGAGCAGGTCCCACTAAGGAAGCCACCCTACCTTCTCTGTCTTCCTGCCTGATAGTGGGTACTGGAGCTCAGCAACAGGATCTAATGGGGCAGGGAAGGCCTGAGGTGCTCCCACTCCACCTGCCTTACCGCCCATCAGCGGGCACTCACGTTCCCACCCCGACCCCTTGCTCCTCCCCAGGCTCAGCGGCAGACACCCACCATGGGCTCGCGGGCCCTGCCCCCGGGGCCTGTGCAGACCCTCATCTTCCTGGATTTGGAGGCCACCGGCCTGCCCTTCTCCCAGCCCAAGATCACCGAGCTGTGCCTGCTGGCCATCCACAGATATGCCCTGGAGGGCCTCTCCACCCCTCAGGGGTCTCCGCCAACGGCACCCTCGCCACCCCGGGTGCTAGACAAGCTCTCCCTGTGTGTGGCTCCAGGGAAGGCATGCAGCCCCGTGGCCAGCGAGATCACGGGCCTGAGCACTGCCGTGCTGGCTGCACATGGGCGTCGGGTCTTTGACGCCGACCTGGTCAACCTGATCCGCGCCTTCCTACAGCGCCAGCCGCAGCCTTGGTGCCTTGTGGCCCACAATGGTGACCGCTACGACTTTCCCCTGCTCCGGGCCGAGCTGGCGCTGCTGGGCCTGGCCAGTGCTTTGGACGATGCCTTCTGTGTGGACAGCATCGCTGCTCTGAAGGCTCTGGAGCCGGCTGGCAGCTCCTCGGAGCATGGCCCAAGGAAGAGCTACAGCCTGGGCAGCATCTACACACGCCTATATGGGCAGGCCCCGCCAGACTCGCATACCGCCGAGGGGGACGTGCTCGCCCTGCTAAGCGTCTGTCAGTGGAGGCCGCGGGCCCTGCTACGGTGGGTGGATGCTCATGCCAAGCCCTTCAGCACCGTCAAGCCAATGTACGTGGTCACAACAACTACTGGAACCAACCCGAGGCCATCTGCTGTCACAGCCACTGTGCCCCTGGCCAGAGCCAATGACACCGGCCCCAAGCTTCGCGGAGACAGGAGCCCCAAGCCAGCCCCTCCCCCAGTGAAGTGCCCTGGAGCCCCACCCGGGGAGGGGCTGCTGGCCCCCCTGGGCCTTCTGGCCTTCCTGACTTTGGCGGTAGCCATGCTGTATGGGCTGTCCCTGGCCATGCCCGGGCAATAGGCCAGCAAGGGAAGTCTGACTAATAAAAAACCCCCACAGCACTGAGCGATCACTCACCTCTACCTGCTGTGGTGGCCTTACAGCTTCCTGCCCACGCTCAGAGACCTGGGGCCAGGGGCACAGAAAATGAGTCTTTGCCCCCAATCCCAGCAGCCAGGGCTACAATGAGAGGAGGCAACAGCTCGAAATATCTGCATTTATTACAAACAAGGGTGCAGACCCAAGACTCCAAACACATTAAGAGGTCCCAACCTACGACATGGTAAGACACAGACAGGGGGCGGGGAACACCGAGGTATGTGTCTAGGTCACAGGAGCCCCCTCAGGGTCCCCTCCACCTTTGGTCCAGACGACACCTTGACCCAGGTGTCCCCGCTGCCAGGACACACCTAGGCCCGGGGTCCAGCAGCCGGGTAGCCTGTGAGGCTGGTGATGGAGAAGCAGGAACTCAGAGTCCCTCTCCTCTCGGGGAAGTCTCCCTCTAGGACCCAACGGTTTCAGCCTCACAGCAGCCATTACACACATTTTGAAACAGAAAACAGGTAAAATAGTTAGTGAACAGTAAAATAAAAACACTGCAGGGAGGACACCTGAGTGGACAAGTGGTCAGAGGCTGCCCTGTCCACCTGTGAAAGGGGCCAGGGCCAACCGGGGCAACCAGAACCATGGGTAAGTGTGGGCCTCCAGGTGGTCCCAGGAAGGGTGCGAGAAGGGTCCAGAAAGATAGTTTTCAGGAAGGGTGAGGCTCCGCCTGAGGTGTTCAGATAATCAGGCCACCCACCCTCCATGGGGCAAGGCCCCGGCTGTGGGAGCCACAGGAAAGATCGAGACCCACCTGCAGTCCTCAGCCTCACCCGCTCGCCCGCACTGTGGCTCTAGTGCTTCAAAGACGGCTAGCCATGCCACAGAAACCGGAAGACGGGTGCA
Source organism: Ovis canadensis (assembly GCF_042477335.2). Taxonomy (NCBI): domain Eukaryota; kingdom Metazoa; phylum Chordata; class Mammalia; order Artiodactyla; family Bovidae; genus Ovis; species Ovis canadensis. Next base: position 66,025,865 of record NC_091263.1, on the reverse strand, counting down.
TCCTGCCCACACAAAAGCTGAGCTGTCCTAGTATGACAAGCATCCCTGCTCCAGCCCCAGGTCTCGCTGGGGTGGCTAGAAAAGAACCGTTCTGTGGGGTTCCAGGAAGCATAATCTCAAGTGAGGAGGGGAGCACAACGTGGTCCCGGCAACTCTGCCATGGGCTGCTTCATGCACCCCTCATCGCCATCACACACACCACGCCTGGGGAGAGAGGCCCGCACCCGCACACCCAGTCACACACGCAGGACAGATCAGCTGGTAGCCAGAGACACCAGGGAGTGCTCAAGAGACTATCTTCGGGGGCTCCATGTAGGCCGGATTATAAGGAGGCTGGCTGGCAGGGTAGGGCAGGGCTGCATCTCCTGAAAACAGAGAGGACACCAGTTAGCTGTGGCCGTGGCTGCAGAGGGTCAGGCATGGTGGAGTCGGCAGGCGTACTCACCTGCCATCGTCTCGTGGTAGGCGGGGGGGCCCGTGGGCTGGGTTGGGTAGGGTGCTGTTGGCAGCCCCGGCTGGGGCACCACGGAGTGGTAGCCCTGGTACGTTGGTCCAGGGTAGCTGGGCGGTTGCAAGTAAGGGGTGTGGGTCACCGTGGTGGCCATGGTGGTGGTCACAACCGCTGCAAAGAGAGCCCCGGTCAGGAGCGCCAGGCTGGCCCCGCCCTCCAGCTCAGGCCAGCCAGGGCCCTGGCGAGCCCACCACACCGCCCGGGTCTGTGCTGCCCCCGAGGGGTCACCGTGGGGCAGGGGGGGATGCTCACGTTGCGGGCGCCGGCACATCTTGTACAAACAGCAGCAGGAGCAGGTGCAGCAGATGATAACGGTGACCACGCCAATCACAAAGAGGGTCACCCCGATGGCGAGCACTGTGCCGAACCTGGCAGAAAGCCAGTCAGTGCTCCAGTGGCCGAGACCCCACACCTCCACTGCCGGCGCCATGGGTTCGATCCCCAGTCGGGGAACAAAGATCCCCCATGCCGCACACGGCCAAAAAAAAGAACCTAAATAAAGCCAGTCAAGATCCAGGGCCTCCCGCCCCCACCCAGGACCGGCAGTCCACACCACACCCACTCCCAGATGGCACCTCTCTAGCTGGAGGAGGATGGGCAACACAGATAAAGGCGCTTCGGGGGTGTGGAGCTGGACCCTGTTCCACCCTCAAGTGTCTCCTCAAGTATGGGGTTGACCTTGGCTGCCCCCGGGATGCCCCTTAGGAGCTTGGGAGACAGCTCTTCAGGTGTCCTCCCCCATACTCATGTCTCGTCCGCCTCCACTGAGCCAGCAGCGCACGCACACCCAGTACCCACCACCAGCCAGGCCTAGGGTGGCTTGAATCCAAATCTCAGACGTGGGTGAGAAAGACCAACTCAGGGCCTCTGGGAGCCCACAGACCATTACAGGAGGCAAGGGTTGAAGGGAAAATGACTCAGGAAGCACAGGTAATGAATCACCGGGAGAAGTTTCCAGGAGCGGGGAGACCAGTGTGGCCAGGATGGCAGGGAGTGGTATGGCTGCAGGCCCCTGGAGTGACGGTGAGCCTGCGGGGTGCCAAGCACCATGCCAGATGTCCTCATACACCCTCACTCCAACCCGAGGGGCAGGCAGGCGGGTCAACCAAGAGCCAGGCGAGAGGAGGCCTCCCTGCCTACGCGGGCCCTTCAGCAAGGCCCAGGCCTGAGTGGAGACTCCGCCACCTGAGAAGGCTGGCCCTGGGCGGGAAATCCACCAAAGCCGACTCTCAAGGGCAGCCGCAGCCCCCTGCTGTCCTCCCGTTCCCAGAGGCCAAGCAGTATTCCTTCCAGTAAAAGGGAACTGCACCAACCAGCTGTTCCATTAAAACATGGAAGGGGCTTGGTGAGCTGTGAGCTGTAGGCTCCCCTGAGGCCTGGAGGAAGGTCGAGGGGACGATGTCCCCGCTTCCCCGCCCTGAGTGGAGGGTCTTCCATCTCATAGGCCAGCTGACGTCACAGCTCTGGGATGGACTAAGGACAGACCCTCCCGCCCCAGACTCAAAATACCCAATTGCATTCATAAAACAGGAGCCACTGGCCACTGTGCGGCCCAGACCAAGGCCCCAAGTCAGAACAGTGGGAGTCAGCCGGTGCCGCCTGCCTAAGCAGAGGAGCCTGTAACTGCCGTTCACCCGAAAGCTCCTCCCAGGCCCTCTGCTGACCAAGGATGCAGACACAGACCCGTGTGTGTGCACACATGTACACACACACAGGCACACACACGCACGCGCACACACACACACACACGCACACACAAGCGCGCGCGATGAATGACACATGACTGCAGGGCCCCCACCAATCTCTAATCTCTCTCTCCCACTCCCTTCCTCTCTTCCGTCTCTATCTAACACACAGCACAGTACCAGCACCCAGGCTCACCCCATGTTAGCCTCTGCCTTCACTCAAGGGCCTCTCGCGCCTGGGGGCTTCCCCATTCCATCCCCAGGCCACTCAGTTTCAATCTCCTCCCCTTTCCAGGAAAAGTAAAGCGAATCTCCTGGGCCCTCCCTAGCCCTGACGTCAGAAGCAGGAAGGACAGAGCCTCTTAAAGACACACTGCGGTGGATGCCCCAGCTGCGCTCCAGACTGGGGCCAGGATGGGGGAGGGAAAAGCTCCCGGAGTTGCCTCCCCTCCCCACTGTCCATGGGGTCCCCAACCACCCTCCTGCTCTGCCTGGCTGAGCCCGCCAGCCCCGTTCCAGCCGTCCACTCAGTGGGCACTTCAGCCATCTGAGCCCACCCGCAGACCCAGGGCCCGCCGGCCACTCCCCTCAGCTCCTCTTCTCCCACCAGTGCATGCTGCCGGTCTCAAATCTGAAACCACCCAAGTCCCCGTGGCCAGCCTGGCACGTCTGATCTTGTTGCTCCTGCTCAAGAGACTAGCATGGCTCCTGGAGCTCCTGGGATCATGCAGGAATTTGCTTTATAATTTCTTTGTAAACTCTGTGTAATGTGTGTGTATCTGTACTTCTCTCTTTGTGAGGATATATAATGGACTTCCCTGGTGAATCAGATGGTAAAGAATCTGCCCGCAATGCAGGAGACCCGGGTTCAATCCCCGCGTCAGGAAGATCCCCTGGAGGACGGTATGGCAACCCACTCCAGTTTTCTTGCCTGGAGAATCCCATGGACAGAGGAGCCTGGTAGGCTACAGTCCATGGGGTCACAAAGTGTCAGATACGACTGAGTGACTAACACTAATAACTAATAGTGTGATAAGAGAGGGAAAAAAATCCAGCATTTGTCTCATCAGAGAGTAACACAACAAAGCAAATGTCCATCTTCAATTAAAAGTCTAAATAAAGGGCTTTCCTGGTGGCTCAGTGGTAAAGACTCTGCCTGCTGATGCAGGAGACACAGGTTGGACCCCTGATCCAGGAAGACCCCACACGCCACGGAGCAACTAGGCCCGGGCACCACAACTACTGAGCCTGTGCTCCAAGGCCCGGGAGGCACTACTGAAGCCCATGTGCCCCGGGGCCCGCGCTCCACAACAGAAGTCACGGCAGTGAGGATCCCATGCCCGCAGCTAGAGGGCAGCCCGTTTCCCACCACTAGAGAAAAGCGCGAGCATCGGCGAAGACCAGGCACAGCCATAAATAAATAAAATTTATTTTTTTTAAGTCTAAATAAAATAAAACTCCCTGTGTGGCTGGGGGGACTCCCACCCTCCCTCCTGTATGATCCAGCCACATCACCCTCCTTTCAGCTTTTTCTGTTTGGCTGTGCCATGTAGCATGTGGGATCTTAGTTCCTCGACGAGGGATTGAACCTGCACCCCCTGCAGTGGACGCACAGTCTTTACCACAAGGCCACCGGGAAGCCCTCCTGTTAGCTTCTGGAAGCACTGTGTGCTCCGTCTTCCCTCAGGGCCTTCATACAGGCAGTTCTTCCTACAAAACCACCCCACTGGCTCTTTTCCTCCCATCCCTATACAATTCATTCTTGGTCACTTTTCAGTTCTCAGATCAAAACTTCACTGCCTGTAGGACACCGCCCCTGATCATGCAGAAAAGGTCAGACTCCTTGATACATGCTCTTACAGAATCAATTGCCTGGCTACTTCAGTTTATCAACACACACTCCTTTGGACTGCGTGAGCACTGGATTACCGTGCATCTTGCCTCCAGCCTATGGATTCACAGAGGCACAGACTGCAGCCAGCCCTGAGCCATCACTGTCTCCAATGCCTGGCCAAGACAGCGGGTGCTCAGGAAGTATCTGACCAGTGAATCAAGTCACTCAGGGATCCCAGGTGGGACAGCAAGGCCTGATGCCCCGAGGAACAGCAATATATGAGGGGTGACTACACAGTGGGGCAGGGATCCATGGCCCCAACAAAGCCACCATACGAACAGAATCACACCTCTGAAGGCTGAGGCTAACTACCCCCCAGAGGTCAAGGAGCCCAAAGGTCAAGTTCAGAAGGCGAGAGTCGGCCTAGGAAGGAAGGGACAGAAGGCCAGGGGAGCAAGAGCCCAGGCAAGGAGCTTGCAGCAGGGCTGAATGGGAAGGTCTCTAGGAGCCCAAAGACCCCCACTGTCCCAGCAGTGAAAGGGCCATCTCGAGCTGGACACCAGCATTCCCACCAGCACACTGGCCAGGCAGCACGTGGCCGTGACCCAGTGGGTATAAGAACTGAGGGAAAGGTGCTGTGAGGGCCCAGAACTAACACAGGCTGGCCATGCCCATGCCTCAGCTACCAGACCTCCCTGCCTTCCTAGTGTATTCTCATGGCAGAGCCGGCATGGAGGGTCAGCAGTGACCAGCCTGGGGCCCGCAGCCAGAGCTTCCACCACTCAGGTGCTTCAAAACACACCATTCCTGCTGGATGATCCTGTGAATGAAAGGAGCTGAGAAGGGACAATGACATTAGGACCCAAAAGGACCATGATGGGGAACCAAGAAAGCTCAGGGGTCGGGGGGGGGACTACATGGACCAGCCACTGAGCATCAGCAGGGCAGGACAGGAGTCACCTACTAAAGCGGCAGGAAGACCCACCGATAGCATGTCCACTCTGTGGGGAGCACAGAGAGAGCCTAGGTTCTGAAGGCAGATGGAGTCTCACCTGCACTGCTGTGCTCCGACCTGCTGCCTTGTTCTTGGGGAACCCAGGGAGTTGCCCAGAGGAAAAGCCGGGGTGGGGGCGGACCAAGAATGAAGAAGGAGGGGCAGAGGTGGGGAGAGGGTGGAGTTGGCCCAGAACCCCTCAGCACATCGGGTCCTTCCGCTGCGGAGCATTCTCAGAAGCTTCCAAACAGGGCTGGAGCACCCCAAGGAACCACCGTGCCAGTGGACAATCAACGGTGCCCCCGGCCGAGGAGGCAGCACACAAATGCTCACCCGAGAGGGTGGCCCCTGATGGGTGGTCAAGGGGGCACCCAAAGGAGACACGGCCCCTCCCAGTACCTGCTCCTGGAGCCTCAACCCTGTAAGGCAGGCGCTGGATGCCATGCTGGGGCTCCGCTCAGAAGCAGAGGAGAGGTGGGGCAGGATGGGGAGAAGGCCCAGAGAGGGGAAAAGGATCCTCCCAGCGGACAGGCAAGATGGCCCAGTGGGAAGGCTGCAGGCTCAGGCACCTCGAGAAAGGCAGGGAGGGTGCCCTCGAGCTTCCCCCAGGAACCCACGTCTCCTCTGCTCCCGGGGGATCTTGTTCTGTGATGTGGAATCCACGTTTCTCACACAGCGCCCAATGCTCATTCACCAACCAGGCCACCTTACTCTTTCCTGCCCTTCTCTGAACCCTCTCTCTCAGCGCCTCCTACAGCCATTCTTCAAATGTCACTGACCCTCAACACACTCGATCCCACCCAAACCCAAGCCCTTCATGTGAACCCCATTCGTTCTCTGACCTGGATCCTCGAGCAGGGCAGAGAGCAGGGCACCCCACCCTGGCCCCTCCCTCAGCCACTTCCCACTAGCCCAGCCTCCCTCTGGCCAGACCAGGAAACCACGCTGCCTCCCACACAGCCTGCCCCACCCGCCCCACCCGTTCCTGTCATCCTCCAGGAAGTGGTGGTCTTCATTGGGAAACGCCATTCAGACCCCAGCGCTGCCCCGAGCCCTCTCTGGTGTTCCCCAGGAAGAGGCCCACACTGGCTGGATGTCAGACCGTGAGATGACATTGCACTATCCGTTATCGCAGAACCTTTACCACACCTGTGTCCCCCATGACTACGCCCCCTCACCACCAACCCTGCCACCGTTATGCCAACCCCTCCCTGCCACTGTCCCCCTTCGCCACTTCACGGCCTACAATCATACATCTGCCTGTCACCCTTCTACACGCCACCACAGCACCCATTACCATCAACCTCTCCACCATCAACACGAACACGCAGGCCTGCCCCAGTACCAGACGGCCACCATCATCATCATCACTCTATCCCCACCATCACTGTGCCATCACCGCACACTCAGCCTTGTAGCCAACACCTCTTCCCTGTGCCACCACCTGATCACTATCACCTTTTGCCACTATCACCCCCATCACAGTCACCCCCTTCCCATCACCTACACCTACAGCCCACACCATCACCAAAGTCAATGTGAACCTCCACCCTCAGCGTTTCAGTTGTCAGCCAGTCACCCCAATCCCCAGCACAATGATGAAGAAAACTTCCCAACATAAGAATCAAAGCTCTTGGAGCTCAGACATGCGACAGCTTCTCCAGGGCCATACCCCAAGGACTCTGTGCCGCCGCAGTCCCCGAAGCCCTCTTGAGCCCCCCGTCACCTCTGCTGGGACAATGTACCGAGCCTGCAGGTTACGTACTTGGACATGGGGTCGTCGTCGAAGATGGAGGTGGACGCTTCAGTGTGGACACTGCAAAGAGGAAATCTCACAATTAACCACCTGCACCCCACCCAGCACACCAGGAACAAACACAACCTTAGCACATGCACAGAACATGCATAAAAGCCAACCCCATAATGGGCCAGAAAGGTGGGGCCCTGGTGGCCTCCAGAGGACAGATATCACACACACCAGGATTTCAGGCTACAAAGCCACACATCCTTCTAAAGCACACACGGGACATTCTCTCGGAGAGACCACCCAGGTGGCTCAGACAGTAAAGAATCCACCCTGCAATCCAGGAGACCTGGGTTCAATCCCTGGGTTGGGAAGATATCCCCTGGAGAAGGAAATGGCAACCCACTCCAGTACTCTTGCCTGGAGAATGCCCATGGACAGAGGAGCCTGCTGGGCTACAGTCCATGGGGTCACAAAGACTCGGACACAACTGAGTAACTAAACACTAACACATATGGGGCCACAAAACCAGTCTCAAGAGATCTGAGAAGACAGCTATCATACAAATTATTTCCTCCAACTACGATGGGAGGAAGTTATAAATCAGTAACAAAAGACCCACATCATAAAGTTCAAAACAAAATGCTAAGAACAAAAACTCTCATACCTTGAGAAACCAACATATTACAACAGAAGAGCTGTAGCTTAAATAAGAAATCATAGAGGATATTGAGAAATCTGTAAAACCAGATGAAAATAAAAACACCACTGGTCAAAACAGGTGAAACATAGCTAAAGAATTCTTAGAAGGAAATGTATAGCTTTGATAGTGATATGGTAGGAAACTAAAGAAGATAGGAAAAATGTAATAGAACAAACTCCCCAAATAAGGAAGGAATTAACAAAGATAAGTGCAAAAATCAAAGAGAATAGTAGCCACAGAAAATAACAGAGAAGATGAACAGAACCAAAGTTGGTGGGCCTCTGGCCAGACTAATGAAGAAAAGGAGAAAAGATGCAAGACAAAAATACAGAATGAAAAGAGGTAAATAACTATAGGTACAACAGAGCTTTTTAAAAAAGTAGTTACTGGAAGTTCCCTGGAGGTCCAGTGGTTAGGACTTGGCATTTCCACTGCTGTGGCCCGAGGTTCAATCCTTAGGAGAGGAACTAAGATCCTGCAAGCTGTGTGACGCAGCATCCCATCCCCCCCCCCCTCAAATAATAGTAACTTTGAACTAAATAAACCATCTGCAAAAAAAGCATTTGGGAAACAGGTGAAAGCAACTGAAGACTAGTATTAAAAGCTATTAAATAAACTGCGGTAATTGTGCCAAGTGTATTCCAGATATACGATCATATTTCTTTTTAAAGGACTCACTTGGGACTTCCCTGGTGGTTCAGTGGTTAAGAATCTGCCTGGCAATGCACAGGACATGGGTTCTATTCCTGGGCGGGGAACTAGGATCCCATATGCCGTGGTGGGCAACTAAGCCTGAGTACACACAGCAGCTACAGAGCCCACACACCACAACAAAAGATCATCCATGATGGAACTAAACTCAATGCTGTCAAATAAATAATTATTTTAAAAATAATAATAATAAAGGACTCACTTGTACGATGAAAAAACTAACATTTAAGGAGACATTTTCACGTCTGGGATTGGTTTTAAAAGACCCAGGAAACAAAGTAGTGAGAGGTAGGTGGAACATTAGCAGCAGAGTATTGCTAACCAGGGGGGCAAGCAAGGAGTATATGGGGTTATTATTCTCTCTGCTTTTGTATGTATTTGAAAATTCTCAAAAAAAAAAGAAACAAACAGAAAAATTCAAGAGAATTAGGAATAACTATATCCTAAATCTGAAGGACAAGTAAAGCTAAGGAAAAAATATTTTCAAAAAAAACCAGTGTGCAGGCTTTAGCCAGCAATAACAGAGTAAAGCATACCAAGTTGGGATAAGGGGGGCAGGGGCGGAGCAGGAAGAGACTTCCATGGAGGTGGGCCTGGCATCGAAAGCCCCCTTTCTCCTAGGGGCACCAGCCTATTTCAGAAGGGCAATTCCCTAGGCAAGAAGACTGGTGTGGGTTGCCGTTTCCTACTCCTGGGGATCTTCCTGGGCTTGCACTCTCATCTCCTGCAGGGGCAGGTAGATTCTCCTTTTTCTTTTTTGTTTTTAAAACCAAACTATTTTATTGAGGTCTAACATACTTACAGTTTAAATTCATTTAATTATTAATTCAAATTTTATTTAAAATGCCTTTAAGATCGTTTTATATTTTAGATCATAAATCAAGATTTTTCTCTGTTTCATATAAACTCTGTATCTAGCCCAAAGTTTCACATGTTTACTCATTCTAGTCTGCCTTTTTTTTTTTTTTTTTTAGTTTGTTTAATTGGAGGCTAATCACTTTATAATATTGTGGTGGTTTTTGCCATACATTGACATGAATCAGTGGCAGGAAGATCCTTAACCACTGAGGTCCTGAACAGCAAGGAGAAACTCAGCAAGGAGCTCAGCTTCTACTCGTCTCAGTTTCCGCAATCAGGCCAAGATGACCTTAGAGTGCTCGTGTCCCTGGCAAAAGCAGTTATCAGTCCTTCCTGGAGGAAGTCCTGAGCTCCAAATGGCTATAATTCATTCTGCAAATACAATGTTTGGCACACAACTGATGATGATTTCCAGGAACACGAGAACATTAGAAAATAGGAAACAACTGACAGTAGAAACATCCACAGGGGCTCCAAACACTGACATTCTCAGACTGTGACCTTTGTTCAAGGAGATCAAAGGAAAGAAGCAGCAGCAGTTTAGGAGAACTGCGAACAAAAATGAAACAAAAATTCTAGAACTAAAAAATCATGCAAAAATCAGTAACTTATTAGACAGCTCAAAATATAATCAATCAACTAGAAGACAAACCCAAACAAATATATATACACTAAAGCCTAGAGACACAAAACGATGGTAAATGTACATACAGAAGACAGTAAGTGAAATATGGAAGACAGTTGTAGAAAAGGTCTTCAGTTCAGTTGCTCAGCTGTGTCCAACTCTTTGCGACCCCATGAATTGCAGCACGCCAGGCCTCCCTGTCCATCACCAACTCCCGGAGTTCACCCAAACTCATGTCCATTGAGTCAGTGATGCCATCCAGCCATCTCATCCTCTGTCGTCCCTTTCTCCTCCTGCTCCCAATCCCACCCAGCATCAGAGTCTTTTCCAATGAGTCAACTCTTCACATGAGGTGGCCAAAGTACTGGAGTTTCAGCTTTAGCATCATTCCTTCCAAAGAACACCCACGACTGATCTTCAGAATGGACTGGTTGGATCTCCTTGCAGTCCAAGGGACTCTCAAAGAAAAGGTCTTACATATGTGTAATTAAAGTCCCAGAGGAAGAAATGTGAGAATGGAGTAGAAGCAATCTTTAAAAAGAGGTATGCATGCTATTAAAATTATTTTTCTCCTAGCAAAAATGATAAAACAAAAAAAAAGATAATGGCTGCAAATTTTCCGAAACTGGCAGAGCCAGATTTCAGAAATATCTTAAGCCCCAAGCAGCAAAAATTCAAAGAAAAACTCACCTAGGTACAACTCACCTAGGTAAAAACCAAACATGAGAGAAAACACTTAAAAATTAGAAAAAAGACATGCCACTGGCAAAGGAGCAATAATAAAACCATTATCTGATTTCTCAACAGAAACAACAGACGTTAGGAAACCATGGAACGAAAGCTTCAAAATGCTGAACTCTGCTGAAAGTTTATACCTTCCAACCTATTAATCCATACCAGGAAAAATATCCTTTAAGAAGGAATGTAAAACAAAGACATTTTCAAACAAACAGAAGCCAAGAAAATTTGACACCAGTCTACCTGTATGAAAGGTAGAAGGAACATGTCTCAGATGAAGCTTAAACGTGAAGGAAGAGAAAATAAAGATACTGATAAAGGCAAAAAAGACAATTAAAATACTGTCTTTGGGAAATGCAAATCAAAACCACAATGACATATCGCCTCATACCAATCCAGACAGCTATCATCAAAAAGAACACAAATAAAAAATGCGGGCAAGGATACGGAGAAAAGGGAACTCTTTGGCCCTATTGCTGGGAATTGGTATAGCCACTGTGGTAAACAGTATGGAGATTTCTCACAAAATTAAAAATAGGTAATTCCCTGGCAGTCTAGAGGCTACGACTCTGGGCTCTCACTGCCAAGGGCTGGGGTTCTACCCCCAGTTGGGGAACTAAGATCTTGCATGGTACTTGGCATAGCCAAAATAAGCGAACAAAAACCCTGAAAAGAGAACTAACATATGACCCAGCAATTTCACTCCTGGGTATACATTAAAAAAAAAAAAAAACACTAATTTAAAAAGATACACGCACCCCAATGTTCATAGCAGCATTATTTACAATTGCTAAGGTATAGAAGCGACCAGTGTCCATCCACAGACGAATGGATGAAGATGTGGTGTGTGTACACATGTGTGTGTGCACACATACATGTACACAATGGAATGCTGCTGCTGCCAAGTCGCTTCAGTCGTGTCCGACTCTGTGCAACCCCATAGACAGCAGCCCACCAGGCTCCCCTGTCCCTGGGATTCTCCAGGCAAGAACACTGGAGTGGGTTGCCATTTCCTTCTCTAATGCATGAAAGTGAAAAGTGAAAGTGAGGTCGCTCAGTCATGTCCAACTTTTCGCAACCCAATGGACTGCAGCCTACAAGACTCCTCCGTCCATGGGATTTTCTAGGCAAGAGTACTGGAGTGGGGTGCCATCTCAGCCATAAAAGAATGAAATTTTGCCATTTACGGTACCATGGATGGACTTGGACAGCATTATGGTAAATGAAATAAGTCAAAGAAAGTCAAATACTGTAAGATATCACTTATATGCGGAATCTAAAAATACAACAAACGAGATAATACAGCAAAAGAGAAGCAGACTCACATATACAAAGAACAAAGCAGTAGTTACCAGTGGGGAGATGGGAGAGGGGCACCACAGGGGTGGAAGCGTGGGAGTACAAACTATTGGATGTAAGGTAGGCTCAAGGTTGTATTGTACAACATGGGGAATATAGCCAATATTTTGTAATAACTATAATGGAAAGTAACCTTTAAAATTGTATAAACTTTTTTCAGATAACCATGAAAAAAATTCTGTATTTCTCTAAAGAAGACATACAGATAGCCAAAAAGCACATGAAAAGATGTTCAACATCATAGAGAAATGCAAATCAAAACTACAACAAGGGATCGCCTCACACCAGTCAGAATGGACATCATCGAAAGGTCTAGCGATTTCCCTGGTGGTCCAGGAGTTGACTGCAGGCTTCCACGGGAGAGGGCATGGGTTCTATCCCTGGGTAGGGCAGTTCCATGTGCTGTGTAGTATGGCCAAAAACAAGATGGAATTAATAATTTGGGGGACTTTCTTGATGGTCTAGGGGTGAGAGCCCTGCATTTCCACCGCAAGGGCACAGGTTCAATCTCTGGTCAGGAAAGTAAGATCTCACATGCCCCATGGCCAAAAACATAGTCTACCAACAATAAATGTTGGAGAGGGTGTGGCGAAAAGGAAGCCCTCCTACACTGTCGATGGGAATGTAAATTGGGACAATCACTATGGAGAACAGTATGGAGGTTCCTTAAGAAAACTAAAAATAGAGCTACTATATGATCCAGCATTCCCACTCCTGGGCACATATCTGGAAAAAAACCATAATTCAAAAAAATACATGGACCCCGATGCTCACTGCAGGACTATTTATAATATCAAGGCATGGAAACAACCTGAATGAACCTTATATACAAAACAAACACACTCACAGATTTCAAAAACAAACTTATGGTTACCAAAGGGGAAATCAGGGTGGGAAGAACAAATTGGGAACTTGAAATTAACATACACATCACTACATATAAAATAGACAACCAACAAGGACCTACTGTTCAGCACACGCAACTCTACTCAATATTCTGTAATACCCTACATGGGTAAAGAATCTGGAAAAGAATGTATAACTGAATCACTTTGCTGAATATCTGCAACTAACACAACATTAGTAAATCAACTATAATCTAAATAAAATTTAAAAAAGAAAGAAAGGGAAGAAAATACTGTCTTTGGGATTTATAGTATTACAAGAGATAAAGGGAGTATCAGACATAATAAAATGAGCAATTAAAAAAAATGAGCAATTCATTTTATTATGGAAACAATCCTAGATATGTATGCAGCTAATAACAAAGTATTAGACCTCATGAAGCAAATACTGATAGAACTAAAAGAATAAACATATCTGTAGTCTCTTGGTAATCAACAAAACAAGAATAACAAAAACGAATAAGGATAAAAATGATCTAAACACTGTTATCAACAATTTGACCTAACTGACACTTAAAAAGAGTACACTTAACAACCGCAGAATATATCGGAAACACTCACCAAGGTACAGGATATGCTAAGCCATAAAATGAGTCTCAATAAATTTCAAAAGGCTGAAATCTTTTTTAAAAAGTTTTCATTTATACGGCCATGTCAGGTCCTAGTTGTAGCACACTTAGTTGCTACAGGCTTAGTTGCCCCGCAACGTGGAAGATCTTAGTTCCCCAACCAGGGATCAAGGCCGCACCCCCTGTATTGGAAGGCAGATTCTTAACCACTGGACCACCAGGAAGTCCCAAAAAACCGAAATCTTAAAAGAAAACAACACAATCAGATATTACTACCCAGCCAGCAAAACTACAGAAACTGAACCTTTCTAGGAATCAGCAATAATCTGTATCTTACTGCCTGGTGCCCTGGTGGCTCAGTGGTAAAGAATCTGCCCGCCAATGCAGGTTCAATCCCTGGTTGGGAAGATCTCCTGGAGAAGGAAATGGAAACCTATTCCAGTATTCTTGCCTGGAGAATCCTACGGACAGAGGAGCCTGATGGGCTACTGTCCATGGGGTCGCAAAGAGACAGACATGACTTAGCAACTAAACAGTATCTTAACTAAAGTGTTAAATATGAGAAGTATACATTTATTAAAACTTGATTCAAATGAAGCATTTATGTACTTATACATCAATTTTTAAAGAAACATTTACAATACCCAGTTTGGAAAGGGTGTGGAGCAAATCTGACTGCTCTCATCTGGCTGGTAGGAGTGTAAGTGGTAACAAGTGCTGGACGTATCTGTCAAAACTGAACACATGCCTCCAGTGCTTCAGGATTTCTACTCCCAGATATTTTCCCACAAGAAAGATATTCCTTTTAAAAGGCACCCAGAGCTTTATAAAAGAGGGTTCTTAGCATCACTATCAAAATAGCAGAAACCAGGAATTCCCAGGGTTAGGACTCCATGCTTTCACTGCCAAGGACTTGGGTTCAATCCCTGGTTGGGAACTATGATTCCACAAGCCACACTGAGCTGCCAAACAGAAAAAGAAAAAATGAATAAACGAAAGAAAACCTAAATACATGGACAGATATGCTATGCTGATGGACTGGAAAACTCAATCAAGTAAAAAGTCAATTCTACAAAAACAGTATAAATCAGTGCAATCTAAGCTGGTTTTCTTGAGAAGCTGATTCTAAAATTTACATGGAAATACAAAAGACTAAAAATAACTAAGACAATATTGAAGACTATCAAAGCATAATATAAAGACACAGTAATTATACGTCTGCTTTAGCCCAAGGATAATCAACATAATGTAATAGAGAGCCTAGAGACATCTACACATGTGGATACTCAATCTGTAGCAAACCTGTCATTGTAGAGTGAGAGAACTATCATTTTCTGAGACACTACAGTATATGTTGCTTGGACAGTCAGAGAAAGTATCTTTATAAAATTCACCTAAAAATTCTTCTTCACTGAAAATTTCACAGTAATAACTTTGTGTTTATAATATACACAGGCTAGAAGAAAAACAAAGCAAAATGTGAATGGTAACAACAGTCCTAAGTCATATAATAAACCCTTGGTCAATTTTAAGCTCCAACCACTTTACATAGTGATTGTATCATTTTCTAAAAACGTATTGGTATGTCTCTAGTCAATGATGTATTAACAAATGAAATGATCTGTACTGACTTATACAACTACTACTATGCGTACTTAAAGCATACAGGGGCTTCTGCGGTGGCTCAGTGGCAAAGAATTTACCTGCCAAATCAAAGCAGACACAGTTTTGATCCCTGGTCTAGGAAGATCCCACATGCCAAGGAGCAACTAAGCTGGTGTGCCCCAATTACTCAGGCTGTGCTCTAGAGCCCAGGAGCCACAATTACAAAGCCCACGTGCAGCAACTACTGCAGCCCACATGCCTAGAGCCTGTGCTCTGCGATGAGAAGCCACCACAACGAGAAGCCCTTGCAATGCAACTGGAGAATAGCCCCCACTCGCCACTGCAACTAGAGGAGGGGTCCACACAGCAAGGAAGACCCAGCACAGCCAAGAAAAAAATGAACAAATAAAAATCAGTTACAAAGTAACAGAAATGCATATACATGTGCACCAAAAGATATGTACAAAGATGCTCAGAGCTGCACTATTTGCAATACCCCTCCCCAAAAAAGAAACAATCCAGATGTCCACCAACATTACAAGGGATCAACTGTGGTATAAAAACCTAACATACACCAATGGAAATGGACACCACAGGACGGATGAAACTCACATGGTGAAAGAAACCAGATAAGAAATAGATGTATGATGTCACGTACATATGACGTCTGTGTGTGTTGAGTAACAGAGCAGCTCAATGTTACGGTTGGGGATAACAGAGGGCATACTGATTGGGAAGTAACCTGAGGGGGTTTCCAAGATTCCATGATGTGTCAGTTCTTGCCCCAGACAGGTGGTGGTTTCGTGGAGCTGAATGTGTTTAAATTTCAATAATTCACTGAGCTGTATGCTTTATATTTGTGTACTTTTATGAATGCATGATATATACTGCCTCCAACCCCAATAAAAACTATACTATAGGGACTTCCCTGGTGGTCCTGCAGCTAAGACTCCACGCTCCTAACGCAGGAAGCCTGGGTTTGATCCCTGGTCAGGGAACCAGATCCCACATGCCACAACTAAGAGTTTGCATGCCGCATAAAAAGATCCCTCATGGTGCAACTAAGACTCAGCCAACCAAGACCTGATGCAGACAAATAAATAAAATAAAAATAAACACTAAAAAAAAAACCAAAAAAAACCTAACTAAGCTGTAGAACTTAGAGATGCATATTTGGGTATTATAACTCTAAAGAAAAGCAAAGCTATATAACAGCTAGAATCAACACTTTCTTAGAGGGATGAGAGACAGTGATTGAGAGTGAGCTCAAGGAGACTTCTGCTGTCTGGACCTGAATAGTGGTTATGTAGATATTTGCTTTATGATAAATCACTGAGCTGTACATTTATTTTAATGTACTTTTTCTGCATGTGAATTTTATGTTACAACAGAATAAAAAAACAACTTCAAGGAATCAGCTTAATAGCAGATTAAACATATATGAAGAATTAAATTAACTAAAAGGCTAAAAGATATAGTCTGGAATGCAATACAGAGACAAAACTATGGAAGAGACAGACAAGCTGTGAAGATGCAGCATGTCTAAATGGAGTTCCAGAAGGAAAGAAGGAAGGCTAATATTGAAGAGTAGCAGAGAATTTTCTAGAACTAATGAAAGACACTAAACCACAGATTTAAGAAGCTCACCAAATCCACAACAGCATAAATAAAAAGAAATCTAGGGACTTCCCTAGCAGTCCAGTGGTTAAGACTTTGCCTTCCAATGCAGAGGGAGCAGGTTAGATCCCTGGTTGGGAAGGCAAGATCTCACAAAAAACCAAAGCATAAAATAAAAGCAATAATACTGTAACAAATTCAATAAAGATTTTTAAAAAATGGTCTCCATCAAAAAAAAACTCATAAAAATAAATCTATACTTCAATATATCATGGTGTAACTGAAGAACACCAAAAACCAGAACAAAAATAATCTTATAAATCTGTCAAAGGGGAAGAAAAAAGATTTTTTTTTAAATGCTGGACAACTGACTATTGAACTGGTATCTCTACAGAGATAATAGAAGCCAGAGAAAAAAAACATCAACTTAAATCCAGCTCAGAGAAAATATTTCTTAAGAATGAGATGAATGTAATTTACCATATTAACAGAATAAAAATAGAAAAATCAACTAATTATCTCTAAAGATGCAGGAAAATACTTAACAAAATTCAAACTTACTTCAGGATTAAAACTCCAAGGAAACTAGGAACAGAAAGGAATTTCCTCCACCTGATAAAGAGCAGGTATGGAAAGACCACAGCTTACATACCTAATAGTGAATGCTTTCTCCCTGAAGCTGAGAACAAGACAAGGATGTCTCTTAATACTTTTTGTTCTTGTTCTCACTTTTTTCATCATTGTACTGGAGATTCTGACCCGTGTGATAAGGCAAGAAAAAAACAATGAAAGCATACAAATTGAAAAAGAAGTAAACAGTAGAAGAAAAAATGGAATTAAAAAAAAGGCAATACAGTAAGTGAGAAAGAAAGAAATTTAGAAGAGAGGAGACAAATATAAAGCACAAAATAAGACAGCAAATATTGAATACAATCCCAGAAATCCAATAATTACCATAAACTTCAATGGAATAAATCTTCCTGTTTTTTAAAGCTATCAGAATAGATTTTGCAGTCCTCTTCCCTGGTGGTGCAGTGGATAAGAATTTACCTGCCAATGCAGGGGACACAGGTTCAATCTCTGGTCTGGGAATATCCCCCATGCCTCAGAGCAGCTAAGCCCATGTACCACAACTCTTGGGTCTTGGCTCTAGAGCCCAGGAATCCCAACTACTGAAGCCCCCATGCCCTAGGGCCCATGCTCTGCAACAAGAGAAGCCACCAGACTGGGAAGCCCTCACATTGCACCTAGAGAGTAGCCCCCACTAACCACAGTGAAAAAAAAGTCCCGTGCACTGCAATGAAAACCCAGCACAGCCAAAAATAAATAAATGAAAATTTAGAATAAAAAGTAAGGGGGTTCATTTTGCCCACAGACTATAAACTTTGCAACACACACAAATGAAAGAACACAACAGACTGACCGGCTGCCTATGGAATACGAAGGGGATGCAATGGTCATGGATGATTAACTAAGATGTGTAAGACGATGGGGGTTTGGACTTGCCCAAACCAACAATGATCACTTGCCATGAGCTGAGGAGTGTGACCACCTCAACTCTCTGGGGCCAAACACAAGAAACACGAAGAATGACAAAGGAAGACACAGATGGGAGCCCCTTGGTTCCTGCCTACAAAACAGTTTAAACCCCAGAGACAATGTAAATCCATGGGCCATGGCAAGAAAACACAGGTATGGCCCACAGTGGGATACACAGAGTCCTGCACAAATCACATACAACCCCCACCAGGTGCATGCACGCTGCGGGATACACTCGCACAAGGGGCCCACCCTGAGGACATGCTGGTA
The DNA here is from genome assembly GCF_042477335.2 of Ovis canadensis. Classification (NCBI taxonomy): domain Eukaryota; kingdom Metazoa; phylum Chordata; class Mammalia; order Artiodactyla; family Bovidae; genus Ovis; species Ovis canadensis. The sequence continues at coordinate 66,007,598 of NC_091263.1, read as the reverse complement.
CACACCCAGGGGTAAGCCACAGGGCTGGCTGAGGCCACCAACCCCTGAGAAACCTGCTCAGCACTCGAGGCTGGGGGAGGCGCAAGGGATCACAGGAACAGAAGGTCCAGGGCAGTCCAGTGAGTGCTCCAGCATCATCTCAAGAGGACTGACAGGCTGGCTGGACAGGCGCAGGCCGCCCACCTGTGACCTCAGGTGCACTCACCTGGCCTCCGGGGCTTGGCAATCTTTGTCTGTCCACACAACCTGCTTCGACACGTCCGAGCAACAGTACTGGTTGTAACAGTGGCCGCAGCAGAAATCAGGACAGACCAAATCAGCGTCGACTTTGAGCCCAGGGGAAGTCCTACACCGCTGACTCTGGGCTGGAACACATAAAAACACTGTTCACTGGTGGCCACGGGGCCAGCCTTCAGCCCTGTCCCAACCCACACCGCCCCTTCCCCAGCAAGGCCAGCAGGCCAGAGCCAGCCGGGCCATCTCCGCAGCATCCTCTGGCCACTGCCCCAACCAGCCTCACCCTCTCCCATAGGCCACAGCAGAGGCACCCACCTGGGCCCCCTCCCTCTCCCATCAGTCCACTTGCCCTCCAGATGGGATGGTGAACTTTCTACATGTGGGTCTGACTCGGCCACTCCTCAGCCTCAAGCCAGGGGATCAAGCCCAGGCTCCACAAAGCAGCATCCAGACTACAAAGGACCTTAAAAGTCACCCCATCCTCCACCTTCAAATCAACTTACCCATCGAAGTCTTCCTCTAGGCCCCCTTCTATGGGAGCCACCCAAGCCCAGCAGTCACACCCCAAAAAAGCAGTCCCCCCTACAGCTAGGGACTAGACTGACACATTCTTTCTTCTTCTTTTGGGCCATGCCACATGGCATGTGGGATCTTACTTCCCCGACCAGGGTTCGAACCCACGCCCCTGCACTGGAAGCACAGAGTGGACTGAGCTGTTCTTAATCCTCACGTTCTGTCCCCACCTCTCAGCCATGGCAGCCTCGGCCCCGGCTGAAAACTCCGACTCCAGGGGCCAGCGCTTACAGACCATAGCCTTACAGCAGGCTGTCTCCTGACCAGTTCACCATCGGCTACAGTCACTCCCACCACAGAAGTGTCCGGGTGGTGTCCCAGCACTGCTGCTGGGCCTGCAGCAGGCGGCTAGGAAATGTCCACGCCCTCAGTAGCCAAGCACCATGTGGAGCCCCAAAACCATTACACGGCTCTTAGCCAGAGCTGGGATCTAAGTACACCTGGCTGACAGGTGTGGAAATAGACCACAGTTTGCCGACTTCCAGGAAGCTGCTACAGCCAAATGTTCCCAGCATCCTTGGGCTACATCAGCACAGATCTGGTGTCCACCAGCAGGAGAGAACAGTCCTGAATGCCACCCTGACAGACCCTAAATGGAACACCCAGTCCAGCAAGGCCCAGACAGCTGTGGTAGACTGGGGATGATCCTGATGATAAACCCTGAGGTAGAAAGTCCTGGCACAGCACCAGGACTCTAAGAACCCTGTCTGACCTCACCCCCAGAGCAGCGGGCAGCATCTGGAGACCCAGCCTGGTCAGTGTATTTGCCACTCCCAAACATTCCTCTTTGGGCTAAGGATGGATTTTCAGCAGTTTATTTTTGAGAAATTGCAGACAAAGGAGAAGCTCTGAAAATGAGTAGGAGTTACCCTTTTGTAACAGACATTTGCAAGTATAAAGGAAACCTCCATTTGTGGGCTCAGTGGTAAAGAATCCACCTGCAATTGCAGGGAAGATCCTCTGGAGAAGGGAATGGCAACCCACTCCAGTATTCTGGCCTGGGAAATCCCATGGACAGAGGAACCTGGCAGGCTGCAGTTCATGGGGATCACAAAAGAAACGAAGGAACTTCACTGCCGTACTAGGAAGAGGGTAAGGACCATATCTCCAGAAACCTATCAAGGCTGCAGGCACAGATTTCAATCTGTGTAACAATTTTACCCCTTCTTTACTGGGTTTTTCCTCATGACTCCCAATATCGTGACTCTTTCGCCTTTAGTTCAAGACAGCATTCAAAGTGAGGCACCATTTAGGCAAGTTACTGGTTCCTTGGGTCTCCCATGCATACCGGAAGTGTAGTGGTAGTGTTAGTCATGTCCGACTCTTTGTGACCCCATGGACTGTAGCCAGCCAGGCTCCTTCCTCCGTCCACTGGATTCTCCAGGCAAGAATACAGAGTGGATTACCATTCCCTTTTCCAGAGGATCTTCCAGACCCAGGGATCGAACCTGGGTCTCCTGGATTGCAGGCAGATTCTTTACCGTTTGAGCTACAGGGAAGACCTAGTCCACCATTTGAGCAAGTTACTCAGTTTCCTTGGATCGCTCATGCATTCCAGAGATATAACTGGAATGTCTTTAAACATTTGTTTTTCTCTCCTGTTCATTTGTCTTACGTCAGTGTAATTAGTAAACCAGCCAAAGAACCTACAGGACAAGAGGAAATCTTTCCATCCCAACAGTGTCAAGCACCCTGGGGCCACTGGTGGAGCAAGGTCCAAAGACAGAGGCATTGACTGACCTCCTTGAGAAGGGTCAACTAGGTGGTAGGCTCTCGGCAAAGCTGCAGGGCAGAGGGTGGGCCCACCAACAGGTGCAACCCAGCCAGCCATCCACCTGGCCACAGATAAGGCCAGCACAGCCCATCCTACTGGGTAGCTCAGGTAACCTACCTCCTTTTACAGACTTATCAGCCTCAGCCCAGCCCAAGCTTCTAAGACACAGACAGGTTGAGTGTTTGAGCCAAAAGTCCACGACACAAATGTTCTTCTGAACCCCAGACACTCTGAACCAGAGTCTCCAGTCCTCACTGGAACTTCCCACCCCAAGCCCTCCAGATTCCTCTCAGTCCCAAGGAAACAAAGTCCTTCCCTTGGAGAAAAACACCCACCCCAGAAGGATCTTCAGCTTCCTAGGGAGACGGGTGGGGCAAGGGGAGGGCACTCTTCTACTTCCCTACCTTTAAAAGTTCCCCATCCGGGCCTCCACCATCTGGGATTCATCAGTCTACAATCAACCTACAACAGTTAAGTGTCTCATCCAACCTTGGGGACCAGCCTGAGTGGTCTCCAGGACGGCCAGGGCAATGGAGGCAGAAGGGGGAGGCTCCCAGCCAATAAACTGAGGCCAGGGAAGGCCTCAGATGCAGGGGCCAGGCCTCCCTGCGGCCACCACCCCTCCCTAAGGCCAGGCAGGAAATCCCACCCCAGCCTCTGAGAAGGCAAGCCCTTGGGACCCTTGAGGACAGACCTCCCCCGCAGCCACCACCACCATGCCAGGGCAGAACAATGACGGCAGATGCCCGGGGTCTGGGCAGTGTCAGTGCAGATGGGAGGGAGGCTGGGGTGGAGGACAGACCAGTCGTGGGGTCCGCACACTGCCTCGGGGTTATGAGGCTCCGTTGGGGTCCCTCGGGGGACGGCGCCGCCTGGGCTTGCAACCAGGGACGGCGCGGACATGGCCGCCTCCCTTGCCTGCCCGGGACGAACTCCCCACCACCCGCCAAGACTCACCTCCCTCAGGCGCCGGGAGCAACAGCAGCAAGAGCAGCAGGATGCGGGGCGCGGCCATGGCTGGGAGCGCAGGGGGACGGACGGACGGACCGACAGACGGCCCCGCTGTGGCCGCAAACCTCAGCGACCCGCGCGGCCGCTGGCTTCCACGCCCCGCCCCGGCCGTTCCGGGAACCCCGCCCGGGGGCGAGAGGAGGGACGGGAGGAGGGGAAGCGGACGCCCCTCCCAGCCTCGGGGCCTGGGACGCGTCCGGGGTCGGCCCCGCAGGAGACAGGCTCCCGGACGCAGGCGACCACCCAAGTTGCCTTCACTCTGGCCCTTGCGCGCCCCCGCCCTCGGGTCCGCAGAGGGGTCTTCGCGGGGATCACTTCCTAACACTTGAGCGCCCGTTGGGCGCTGCGGGCTAAACCCTCCGGTTCCCCACCTGCCAGGGGCATCCTCGGTCCTCAGGTAGCTCTGGGCCAAGACGGCGCCCAGAGCAGACCTCCGCACACAGTAGGCGCCTAAGAGACACAGGTTCCCTTCTGAAAGCCTAGATCCGGGGCTTCCGGGGGACCCCACCTCTGAGGACACTCCATCGCCCTGCTGCCAGGGGTGACACCCCTATCCCGGAGGTCTCCTCACCCTGCCGCCAGGCAGGATCACCGCCTGCCTCAGGGCACGCCTGGCTGGGCTGGCTCAGCCTGAGGGAAAAGAACTAGCTGCTTCCAGACACACTGTGGGCCACGACCTGCCTCAGGGTTGGGCCAGGTGGCCCAAATCCTTGCCGGCTGCCAGAGCACTGGGCTCTCACAGGGCACCTGAGGTGGGGCCCCGGCTGACTGCCCCCTCACTGTGGGTTAGGATGGAAAGGAACAGGACCCTACGGAGACTTCCCAGCACAGACCTCTTCCCCATGTCCTCCGCTGCGTCGCTCCTCTCAGAAGCACCTAGGTAATACTATCTGATCCACATTTCCTGAGCTGTTTTATAGTTGCTAAAACTACCACCAAATGGAAGAAAGTAACCACTTGATGGTCAGGTAGCCCCAGGATGGTTAACACCTGTGAGGCCACCCTGTTACCTCACCATCCATCAATCCGAGCTGCACGTGTGCTGATCACATATCCTGCGATTCTGACCTTCACCTGGCCTTTGAAAACACTTTGTGGAGGGGCTTCCCTGGTGGCTCGGCAGTAAAGAAGCCACCGCGATGCAGGAGACACTAGTCTGATCCCGGATCTGGGAAGATCTCACATGCTGTGGAGCAGCTAAGCCCAGGCTCTACAGCTACTGGGCCTGTGCTCTAGAGCCCGTGGTCCACAAGACTGAAAAGTGAGACGTGTGAGTCGCTCAGTCGTGTCCGACTTGTTTGCGACCCTGTCAGGCTCCTCTGTCCATAGAATTCTCCAGGCAAGAACACTGGAGTGGGTTGTCATGCCCTCCTCCAGGGGACCTTCCCGATGCACGGATCCATCCTGGACCCACCTGCATCGCAGGCAGATTCTTTCCAGTCTGAACCAGCAGGGAAGCCCACTCCACAACAATGAGCGCTAGAACTAGAGAGCAGCCCCTTCTCTCCACAATGAGAGAAACGCCCGCACGGCAACAAAGACCCCGAACAGCCAAAAATAAATTTTAAAAAACAAACACTCATTTGTGGACCTAGCTTGACCATGTGCAAGTGTTAGTCACTCGGCCGTGTCTGACTTTGTGACCCCATGGACTGTAGCCCCTCAAGCTCCTCTGTCCATGGGATTTCCCAGGCTAGGATACTGGAGTGGGTTGCCATTTTATTCTCTAGGGGATCTTCCCAACCCAGGGATCGAACCCAGGTCTCCTGCATTGGCAGGTGGATTCTTTACCACTGAGCCACCTGGGAAGCCCACAGCTCTTAAGACAAAGTCCTGATTTCAGTTCCTGCACTGACTGAGGCTCCGTGTGCCTCCTTGCTCTCTGCATCCACCACGCACATTCCCCCACCCTCCCTGGCTCCCAACTGAAACAGCTCCTCCTCTCGGAAGACTCTGGAGATGCCAAGTCTGGGTTAGGACTCCCCTAGGTGTTCCCACAGCCCTTGTGACCCCCAGCCCAGCACCACACCTTGGGTTATGTGGGTGTCTTCTGCTACTTTGGGGTCTAAGGACTATGTCTTGTTATCCAGCACAGGGCCGTGCACACAGCGGGTGCTTGATAACAACTGGAAAAGGCACTAAAGGATCTCCTTTAGCCCATGGACCACTTTCCCCTGAGCATCAGCCCAGAAATCACTCCCCAGAGTTTGGGCTGACAGCACCCACAGTCCTCTCTGGTTTGCGCTCGCCCCACCCTCACTGCCCCAGCACGCGCCAGGTTGGGGCATCTATCTCTGCCAGTGAGCATACTCGATGGCTGTTCCAGCCTGTCTTCTCTTCCCTCTACATCCTTCCTCTACCCTACCCTGTCCTGGGGCTCCCTCTTTCTCTCTCCCTTCCTCTAGAGTCAACATAAGACAGCTGCAGGTGGTCAGAAGGTGGGAGGAAAGTACATGAGTGGGGCTTTTCCTTCACTAATCCTTCCTGAAAGCTCCTGGAGGGGTGCAATCTGACACCCCTCCACCCCACTCCCTCAGCTACAGCTCCCGCCTCCTTCCATTCAGAGCCGTATGCTGAGAGACTGAGATTTTATCTTGAGAGCCCCAGGGAGGGACTGATTGAAGAGACCCCTCTGTAATGCAGCTCATAGCAACTGAACAGAAGGCCAGGGGCCAGTGGGAAAGGGGGGTTCCCACCAGGTTCCAGTCCCCCTGCCCCTCCTTAGCCTTGACCCTGCAGGCTGTGGACAGGAAACATTACCCAACTCTCCTGTGAAGAATGTTGCCCACTATCTCAGTTCTCTTTCCTTCTTCCCTGGTGGCTCAGATGGTAAAGAATCTGCCTGTAATGCAGGAGACCAGAGTTTGATCCCTGGATCGGGAAGATCTCTTGGAGAAGGGAATGGCAACCCACTCCAGTATTCTTGTCTGGAGAATCCCATGGACAAGGTGGGGCTAAGGTCCTTGGGGTCACAAAGAGTCAGATGCAACTGAGCAACGAACACTTTTACTTTCATCCCAGTTCTACAGGAATCTAGCCATTAGCTACCGCAGCAGACCATGGACGGTGCATCTGCGGAGAATTCGGGATGAAAAAATCAAGAAGCCTTCTGTGCTCTGGACACTGACTCTGGAGAGTGAAGATGCATACCTAAGGAATAATTCCAATGAACCCAGTCCTTGCATCTTCCCTTACATAGAAAAACCAGGGCTGGAATCATTCATTCGAGGTGTCGGTTCTTTGTGATAGTAATCTACATGTTTTCGTGTTTGCCAGCAAAATATGCCTGTATATCCTGGCTCCTCCCTTATGTCTTCAGAGCAACTCCTCAGCGCTTTCTGAGATGCTGTCTTCTGGGCTTTTGTCTTCATTGAGGTCCCCAAATACAATTTCACTCACAACTTTCCGGTTGCGCATTTTTCTTCAGTCCACACGGCCTAGGGATGAAAAGGGCTCCCGGTGATGCTAGCCCTGAGTGCTGTCACCCAGATCCGCCCACAGCTCTGTAAAGGGCCCTTTTAGCGAGCTCTCTTCTAATGTGCATTGTTAAGAATGACTATTTCCTGAGATCTTCCCTGGTGGTCCTGTGGCTGGGATCCCATGCTCACAATGCAGGGGGCTTGGGTTCAATCCCTGGTCAGGGAACCAGATTCCACGTGCAGCAACTCAGACCCACCACAGCCAAATAAATAATTCTTTTTAATAAAAGGAACTCCCCTGGTGGTCCCGTGGTTAAGAATCTGCCTGCCAATGCAGGGTACATGGATTCAATCCCTGGTCTGAGAAGATTCCACATGCAGTAGGGCAACCAAGCCTGTGTGCTGCAACTACTGAAGCTCATGTGCCCTGGAGCCCATGTTCTGCAACAAGAAAAGCCATCACAATGAGAAGCCTGTGCATTGCAACTAGAAAGTAGCCCACACTCGCCACAACGAGAGAAAACCCTTGGACAGCAAAGCAAGACCCAGCGCAGCCAAAAATAAATAAACATTAAAAAAAAAAGAATGACTATTTTCTGCTGGAACTTTTACACAGAGAGTGGCAGCCACACTATATATGGGAACTCTGCCTGGGGCCAGAGCAATACCCAGTGATGCCCAGAAAGCCCGTGCTCTACAGGACTGTCACGCCAGGAGCGTGAGAGCTAGGCGGAGCACAGCCCAGGGCTCATGCTGTTCCTCTTCACCAGCACCTGCCCCCCGGCTTCCTCCATATCAGAAGGCAGAAACGCCAGACCCACGTTTCAGCTCCCTTTGTCCAGCCAATCAGACGTACCCTCCTGGGGTCAGGTGTCCCTTCCCTGGAGTCAGAGGTCCCTTCCCTGAGGCATGCTCAGAGGGCTGGTGACCAGCAGCAGGACAGCAGAGCCTCTGCTGTGGTGGGGGTCCTGGCAGCTGGGGAGCAGCCCGCAGTGTCTGCCAGAGGAGAACTGTGATGTGGGCATGACCTCTCTGTCTTGTCCTCCTGCACCCTCGGTGGTCCTCAGAGGAACACACGTTCCTTTTCAGAAATTCCACAGTTTCTTCCACCTGATAAAGCTGTCAGCAGGTGACCAGGGAAATGGGGGTGCATCAGGACTGGATGTTTGCCTGGTTGGAGCGAGAGGCAGTGGAAATCCAGCCAGTATGAAGGGAGAGGTTTCGGCAGCCCTGGCAGGCTGAGACAAAACTAGAACAGCCATCTCTGCCAGCGTGGGACAGGTCTTCCCTGACTTACGACGGGGCTACGTCCTGATAAACCCCCTGTAAGTTGAAAATGTCATAAGGCGAACATGTACTTAATACATTCCGGACATTGACTGCCTTCTCGGTGAGGCCTTCTTACATCCTTATAACCCTGTCCCAAGCCCTCCGCTCTGTCCCAGCACCCTCTACTACCTCGTTCTCTGCTTTTAATCTGTTCACTTTTAATCCCATGTTATGTGGGATCCTAGTTCACTGACCAGGGATCAAACCCCCACCCCTCACACTGGCAGCATGGAGCCTTAACCCCTGAACTGCCAGGGACGTCCTAATGCAGTGCATCTTTACTCATCTCTTTGCTGCGTCTCCCAACACCAGAAAGTCAGCATTGTGAGGCAGGGAATTTGCCCCTGTGGGGCTTTCCTGGTGGCTCAGATGGTAAAGAATCTGTCCGCAACGCAGGAGACCCAGGTTGGAAAGATCCCCTGGAGAAGGAAATGGCAACCCACTCCAGTATTCTTGCCTGAAGAATCCCATGGACCCAGGAGCCTGGCGGGCTACAGTCCATGGGGTTGCAAAGAGTCAGACAAGACTGAGTGACTAACACTTTCACTTACTGCCATATTCCTACTGCTTAGTACATGGCAGGTACTTTATGTGCCAAGTTAATGAATTAAGTGAGATGAAGATGCATATGAAAGAATCAGAGGAATCAGATTGCCACCAACTTTCACCCCTTCTCCATGTCCCTTACCCACCTAACCAAGGTGTCCTCCCCTGACACCTCATGAGGTCGTTTCTTTGCAAGGGGAGTCTAGTCTTCTCAAGCCCCTCTCCCTAACTCCTTAAATTAGAGATGGATTCCAGCATGTGTGGAGACCTTATTACAAAGTCAAACCCAGGGGATGGCTTAGGTATCAAAGGAATCTTAAGACTTTGGTATCTTACATTAGCTAAAATGTACAGACTTTATGTGGGCAGAGACTTTATGTAGCCATCTTAGAGAGGGCAGAATTTATTAATATAGGTGATCTTACCCGGAACTTGGGATTCAATGTGCTAGCATAAGCTACTGGAGGTTGTTCTGCATGTCTGGTTGCTTGACTGAAATGAAACCTGGGTCTCACTAAATGCAGTTGAGATGACAGTTGCTTCCTGGTATAATGTAAACAATCCAAAGCTTCAGAAAGATTCACACATTCATTCAAAATAAATGTTGGACTGAATTGATCCAGGACAACTCACCTTTTCCCTGAGTCCCTGGAGAGGACCCAGGAAATACTCCCTTCACCTAGGCTTTGGGAAGTTCATTGCTGAAAAGTTTCCATTCGCTAGGGCAGCTATAACAAAGTACTAGACTCTGAGTGGCTCCAACCACAGAAACTTACTGTCTCATAGTTGTGGAGGCTGGATGTTTAAGCCAAGACGTCAGTAGGACCCATGCTGTCTCTGAAGGTGCTAGGGAATTTTGGTTTAGGGTCACACCCTACTCCAGCATGACTTCATCTCAATCTACGACACCTGCCTTTGGCCGGGATCAACAGACCCCCTAGGACCACAACTGATGGGAAGCCAGTAGAATCCTACCGGATGTGTATGACAAGAGAACCAGAGGTCTGATAACCAGAAACCTAACTGCGGAGGAGAGGATCTCTCACGAATTTACCAGATCAGGTCAGTTCACAAACCCAGAGGTCCTTTAAGGAAGCAAGGTGGGTGCCTGTTAAGGTGGGCCCTGTGAAAACAGCCCAGCTTCATGCCAGCACTTTCCTCACAAGCCTTCCCAAAGGGACCTGTGGCCATTAGCCAGGGTTTGGCAGACATCACTTTTGGTCCACCACAAAGCCATTTTCCACTTTTAATGAAACAATTTTTGCTTAAACAACAAATGTGCCCGGCCTCAGGGAATGAACAGTGACTGGTCTAAACCAAACATGGCAACACTCACCTTAAAGGTGAAATTTATATATTATTAATGTATAATATATAAGCCAATTATAAAGATAATTCAAATGTTGTTGAAATCTGTGTAACATTTCTATCCAAATACCCTCTGATCCTATCTTAATATTCTTCAGCATAACCATATATCATCGCTATTTCTAAATTGGGTGTGTGTGTGTGGTAGAATAGTAGACCTGCATTAAAATTCTGGTAGTGTTATATTTCATTTCTTCTGTGGTTGCTTTGCTGTTAAAAATTTTCAAAACCTTCTTCAAAAAGTGCTAGGAAGGGGACTTCCCTGGTGGCCCAGTGTAAGACTTCGCCCCCTATGTTGGAAAATGCAGGTTCGATCCCTGGTCTGGGAGCTAAGATTCCCACATACCTTGCAGCCAAAAAAAAAAAAAAAACCAACAACAACAAAGAATAAAACAAAAGCAATATTGTAAGAAATTCAATAAAAACTTTAAAAAAGTGCTAGGAACCCTTCAAGGAGGTCAGGTATCAAGGAGGTCAGGTATCCACTCCAGGAACTCTATGCCCAGGGACAAGGTGAGGACAGTAACCTCACATATCAGGAAGATGGTCATAGCTGACATCACTCTGAGCCTAGTTCCCGTCATCCGCTGTGACACAGGCACCCTCTGCCCTGACACACTAGGAGAGGCACGTGGGGGCACCCAGCCACACCCAGCTTTATCATGTCCCTGGAGGAACCAAGCTGCCAACACCCCAGCCCCAGGGCAGAAGGCATATAAATAAATAAAATGAAAGTCACTCAGTCATGTCCAGACCCCACTCACAGACTATATAGTCCATGGAATTCTCCAGGCCACAATATCGGAGTGAGTAGCCTTGCCCTTCTCCAGGGGATCTCCCCAACCCAGGGATTGAACCCAGGTCTCCCACATTGCAGGTGGATTCTTTACCAGCTGAGCCACAGGGAAGCCTAAGAATACTGGAGTGGGTAGCCTATCCCTTCTCCAGCGGATATTCCCAACCCAGGAAGTGAACTGGAGTCTCCAGAGAAGGATAAATTAGAAACTTGGGATTAACATGCACCATATATAAAATCGACCCAGGAATCCTGGGTCGGGCAGATCCCCTGGAGAAGGAAATGGCAATCCACTCCAGCACTCTTGCCTGGAAAATCCCATGGACGGAGAAGCCTGATAGGCTACAGTCCATGGGGTCACAAAGAGTCAGACTGAGCGACTTCACTTCATATATAAAACAGATAACGAGGACCTGCTGTAGTTCACAGGGAACTCTTCTCAACACTCTGTAATAACCTAAATGGGAAAAGAACATGAGGAGAATGAATATATGCATAAGTGAGCCACTACGCTGTACACCTGAAACACATCAATCAACTATACTCCCATAAAAAAAAAGTTTTTCCCTACTCTGCCCAAAATCGGAAAAAAAAATTTTTTTTTATTGCACAAGGGTGAAAAATTCTGAGGCAGAGGAAAGGGTACCCCTTGTCACCATCTTCCCCAGGCCAGAAGCAACAAGGCATACCAGAGAACCAGCCATCACGCTCCATCCACAGCCTTGTGTACCCCCTCCATCCTCGACCCCTCCCCAAGGACGCCGGTATTAGAGATCCACATTTCTAGGGACCCCAGATCCCCACTATGTCTGTTTCTCGCCCAGTGGTGAGGGCCCAGCAACCCGGGTCAGCCCAGAGAAAACTCGGGCCCTGCCCAGGGCTCATTCCAGGGCAGAACAGTTTCTGCTCCCGGGATGGGTAGGCACGGCAGTGGGAGCTGGACGAAGGGTCCCACCCAGACTTTCTGGGAGAGAGCACAGCATGGGGGTCCGTAAGCTGCTAGAAAGAATACCTCACCAAGGGAGACCTGGGCACAAGACACAACATTAGGAGTGTTCTTTTTTTTAAGTATTTATTGCAGAGAATGTTGGACACAGTGTGACGAGTGGCTGAGTTCCAACAACTTCCATTCCAGGACGAGGAGGAAACACGTCTGCAACAGGACCACGTGGACCGTCCCGGCTGTAAGTGGGCACCCGGCCAGTGGATGCTGCCCAGGCAGAGAGCCGGCTCGGGGTGAGCCCCTGCTGGGATCCCAGACCTCCCTCTGCCCCGTCCCAGTCATTTGGCCCTGGTGGCCCTCTGAACAGAGAGAAGAGGCCTCGCTGGTTTCACCTCAGTGAGCCTGAGGTCCTGGAGAGGCGGTGACATCTAGATGCTCATGCCACTGACCAAAGGGACCCACTATGGGCAACAAGTAAGCATGGCTGGAAGTCACCAAGACTCCGGCAGCCACAGAAGCAAAGGCTGCAGTCCCCGAGTCCCAGAGGCAGCAGTGTGGCCCACTGGACCCAGGTCTAAGGAGCTTGGGGCTCCGATGGAACGTCTGGCCACAGCCTGGTCCTGGGCATCTCCCACCCGGGTTTGGCCAGAGCTGCTGCGGCACTTGAGGTCCTCAGCCCAGGCCAGGGTCACGGGATCCTGGGGCCTGACTTCACCCAGGACCACCACCCATGGACAGCAGCACATCCAACCACAAATCCACACACGTTCTCACCCAGCCTCACAAGGTGCTGGCTAGTCTGTTCTCCCAGCTACAAAATGGAGCTGGAATCTACTGCCCAGCCCACCTCTCTGGACCCCAGAGAACTCAGGGGCATGACGGCAGGCTTCCCGAGGTCGTTTTCATCAGGCTGTTTAGTACAAGAATCAAAAGTGATGACGGGGCTGGGAAAATCCTCCCAGGCCAGGGGCTGACTCCGGCTCCTGCCTTTCCCAGGCTTCATCCCCCAGGTGGAAGTCAACGAACGCCAGGACAGGCTTTTCAAATCCTTCACAGCAAAGGCAGGTGTGGCCACTGGTGTATACGCGTGCATGGACGCCGGCAGCAGCAGTCGAGGTAGCCGGTGGCACAGCTGGGAGCGGAAGAGGGCAGCCTCTCCCTCGAGCACTGGGAAGGGGGATGCGTACAACAGCTCTGTCCTTATGTCTTTCTGTGTTGCACCAGCTTACATGTTGCACCATGAGGGCAGTTGGGGCAGGGGTGGCCTTGGCCACCGGCTCCCAAAGTATTCCAGTGTAGGCATCATTGGGAAAGGGTGACCGCCAATGTCCCCTCCCTGTGTGTTTCTGGGGATCCCCACATGCAGAAGTGAACATATTGCTTTCCCAAGCATCTGCCAATGCAGACGCACGGACCCCAGGGTCTAGCCCGTGGAGGGGGCTGTCTGCTGTGGTAGAGGCTCTTCAGCTCCTGGCAGGGTGGGCTGGAGAGGGTTTACTCCCGCTGACTGAGGCAGAAGCAGCTCAGGATTCCCTGAAGATCTTGCCTCTGGCTCCAGAAGTGGCTGCAGAGAGGGCAGCAGAACCCTGGCAGGGTCCCCAGGTCCACCCAGGTGCCGCAGCCTCGGTGGCTGAAAACATCACAGCAAGTGCTTTCCATTTCACATTTTTGGGGTTTCGTGCTTCACAAGGCCCCCCAGCCGGTGAGAGAGAACAGGAGGAGCAGGTGTGGAAGCCCTCTCACCGGCCAGGGGGCAGACGCGGTCAGGCGAGCAATGCTCAGCAGCAGGTCAGACACCACGTATACAGCCCTGTGGCTGCCAACAAGGAAACAGGTGGGCTGGGGCGGGGCTTCTGGGTGCCACCAGCCAATCATGGCTCTGAGGGCGTTTCCTGGGCAATGACTGTCACACAGACCAGTGGGCCTGGAATGACCACTGTCCACAGGGATCAACGCCGGCCCGGGGGTCACAGTGGACAAGATATGGTCACTGGTGAGCTGGGACTGTGACGAGGGCTTCCTCCGGAGGCCGAGAGATGTCTACATTCTGCACAAAAATAGACACACAAGAGCACTGACCCCTGTGCCAAGAAGAGACAGACACTGCTGTCTGCTCTGCTCATCACTGCAGCTGCTGGACTCACATTCTCACCCTGAGGAGCCCCAGCTGCAGGACTTACAGCCCAGCCTTCCCTAAGAGCCAGGGGTCAAGAGTCACTTGGCACATGGTGGGTGGACAGACACCAGAACAAAGGTGGGAGGGGAGGGCACCTCCAGTTACCACTTGCTCCTTGCAGGCAGGTCAATGGTTACTCAGAAAGAGGCCATCCCCTCCTCCAGCCTCAGGTCTGGGTCAGGTGGGGAGAAACACCTAGCTGGGGATTATATCCTCATCGGGGGGCAGGAAGGGGACCAGCTCCTGGGGATGCCCTCCTCCTGGCTGTGTCACTGGGCAAATGTCAGATATGGGCCCAGCAGCCTGTAGGCATCTCTTGGTCTGCAGCTGATCTGTCCCTTGAGAGCTGGGGCCCCGGGCTCCCTGCATGTCCTGAAACCACTACCACCCCCGCCAAAACCAACAGAGAACTCAAGCTCACTCAGGAGGCCCCCAGCTGGGCCTGGCCATAGCGCTGGCTCTGTCTGGACCCCCAGGAACATGCCCACCACCCCAGCAGTGACCCCACTGCTACCTGAGGCCTGTCTCGGTGTGTGTTCACGGCTGCCACATTCAGGAATATGGACTCCACTTTACAACCTGTCAAAGGGAAGATGCACACCCATTTCCCCTCCTGAAAGGTAGCTGGGCCACAGGTAGAAGCTTCCCCCAGGAGGCAGCTTGGGGTGCTGGGGACCGAGCACAGCCTCAGCCTCACCCCAGACCTCCCACCTTAGGCATTTCTAGGTGCCCCTGGGGAAGGATGAGGCACCTTGTCAGGCCCAAGGCTCCATGCCACTGCCCAGTGCGGGCTCAGCGAGGAGCCCAGGCACCAGGCAGCGCCACGCTGAGGACAAGAAGCCTACCTCGGGGGCTGAGGACGGTCCGAGGAGCAACAAGCTGAGCTCAGTGAGGGGTCATCATGCACAGTCCTCAGGGCCCCCAAACCACCATACCCAGCCCCGTCGCACACATGAGGCCAAATCACCACGGTACCAGGCGCTCAGTGCAAAGGGGGACGAGGGGATTAACACACATTATAATGACATTGAGCTCAGCTACCACTGAGCTTTGCAATTATTGCCCCAAGGACCCAACCATGTATGGGGGTGCCTCTCCCAGTGCTAAAGGGGAAAAATCGAGACCGAGGAGGTTAGGAAGCTGCCTGAAGCCTCCGCTGGCAGAGCCCAAGGCAGGGGCACACAGTCTAAGGTTCAGGTGCTGGGTGCCATGGGGCTTTGTGGGGGATTCTAGAAAATTCAGTAGAAAAGGCCTTCCTGTGGGTGGGTGATGGTTAAGGAAAAGATCACCAGGGGGCCACAGAAATCGAAACAAAAAAATTAAAAAGCAAACTGGGGTGTTATCCTTCAAAGGGAAAAAAAAAATAGCAAACTGGATCTTGCCTAGGAAATCCCATGGACAGCAGAGCCTGGTGGGCTACAGTCCATGGGATCACAGGAGTCAGACAGGACTTAGTGACTAAACAAAAACACAGACTTGGCAGTTTCTGTTATGCCCGTGCTATAAGAATTGAAATAATTAAAAGCATTATTTGTGATATATAGGAAACAAAAAGCAAACGGGAAAGGTGGTGGGGTGGCGGCAGGAGGAATGAGCTTCTAATAGAATTTTCAAGGGAGGGGTTTGCAGACAGTTAGGAACCGTGTAGAGAGCCAGGCTGGTCACCAGGTCAGCGTGCGGGAAGCTCCCTTACCGTAAGCCACGGGGGTCAGCTTCAGGACCGTGTGCAGCGGACACTTGAGGTAGGGCAGCTGCTCTGTGGACACAGGCAGGGAGGGCTGACACTGGGGAGGACCAGGTGACAGTTCCCCGCAATCTCTCACACACCCCACCTCCCCCAGTAGGGTTTGCGTCCACACCTGCCGCCTTGTCAAGGAAGTAGGCCAGGAGGCAGCGCATCACAGCCTGGTGGCAGATGACCAGCACGTTCTCTTGCCGCTCCAGCTCCATGATGACAGGCTCGAGTCGCTGGACTAGGTCCTCATAGGACTGTAAGAGCAAGCGGGAGGCGTCCCTCAGCCCAGCTCCGGGCATAGGCATGGACACGACCTGGGGAGGGGGCTACCTTCTCCTGGAACGCCTCACCCTTCTGGAAGGTTGGGGAGGACTGGCAGTCTGACAAAGGGATCACCTCCCCAATCCCAGGGCCTGGTCCCAGTAGGATCAAGAGGGCAGGGCTGGGGTTCAGACTGCATCCAAGGGATCACCTCCCTGCCTACTCTGGGCCGTTCACTGAACCCTCAGCTGCTGGAATTCACATGCTGGCCACTGACGACTGGTGGAAAAGACTGCTCCCTGGCTGCCCACAGCACATGATGTGCAAAGAATGAGCCTTGGAGGCAGGGGAAAGAAAGCCCTCAAACTTCCCACAGTGCAATCTGTCAGCACACCTGAGCTCCCAGGTAAGACCCTTACAGCCCAGTATACCTCCCAGGTGCCGTGAGGGAGCCCATGGACCAACCTTGGGGCCTGGCAGGTTCAGAGCTTTACACTAGTGCCGGAGACCCGGCACTGGGGGTTCACCCCTGTTTTCACAGAGTGAGCAGTCTTTTCAGTGGTGGGGGGGGGGGGGTGGGGAATAAAGGCCTCAAGCTTGGAGCTGCCTTGCGCTCATGCTTTGATCTGGAATAACACCAACCTGATGCGTGTGGGTGCCCAGGGTTTCTGAGGGAAATCCTAGATTGATTCTTTTGGCAACTATCTTCCCTACCAGTTCCTCCCCATGCCCTACCCTGCCCTATCCTCTGAGCAGTTAGCTACTCTGTTTCTTTCTCACCCCACTGTTATCTGGGTGCTTCTAAATTTGGGCTCTGCCTCACAGTATGATGTGGGGAAACACTGATGCTACCCAGAGCTGTTCTGTCCCCAAGAACAGCACAGCCTGGCATTTGGACCGGAGGCTCCTGCATGAGTATGCGGATGTGTGTACACCCAGGAGCTCCTACATGGGTATACAGATGCGTGTACACGCAGAGCTGTCTGTGGGAGGTGCTTTTGTTTGGCCATTGCCCCAGGTCACCTCCGAGTAGTGGAAGACACACAAGTCCCAGGTGACGCTGTTTCTACCCAAGACCTGGGCTGCGGCAAAAGCCAGTCTGAGGGGAGGTTACAGGGGAGGTGACTTGTGGTGGCCACAACTCATGTGGGGAAGGGGAACCCCTAGGTCTGGATTCAGGGCTGGGGGTGGTGTCTGGAGCAGCAGGGAGGATGGAGTCAGCCCATGAAGGGAGAGCAAAGACGGGGGCAGCACTCGCCATCCCCCACCCAAGGCAGGGCCTGCAGCCTGGGCCACAGCCGGGAAGTGACGGAGACCACACACACCCTGGTGGCCGACCTCTGAGGCCAGGCCCCTCCTGCTGCCCACACAGCCACTGCAGAGCCCCTCAGGGCCCTGGGCCACAGGCAGGCAGCAGGTGGCAGAGACTAAGCCCCCAAATCCCACCTACCTCCCCCTTGGGGTACCGGTACCGGTACTTGTCTTGGTCTCGCAGGGCAAACTCCAGTGGATAATGGTCCTGAATCTCCTCATAGGTCATTTCCTCACAGACGCCCTAGGGAGACACCACAGTCATCACATCGCCCACTCCAGGCCCGGGGGGTCGGGGAAGGGCATTTCCTGGGCCACGGGGGCTTCCCGGCCTGGAGGTTAGAAACCAGCTGGGAAGAGTAGGCCCCCTGGGAACACTAAGCAGGGGGCACTCTTGCACTTGGAAATAGCTGTCACGAGTCTTTTCAACCCACCCATCATACACCCAGCCAGCCAGTTTCTGCCATAAAAATACACACAGAAATGTTAACTAGGTGTCTTTTCTAAAGCGTCTTTGGTTTTCTGGGCTCTAGAAATGCTACACCAGCGCACGGACTACTGTCAGTTCAGTTCAGTTCAGTCGCTCAGTCGTGTCCGGCTCTTTGCGACCCCATGAATCGCAGCATGCCAGGCCTCCCTGTCCATCACCAACTCCCGGAGTTCACTCAGACTCACATCCATTGAGTCAGTGATGCCATCCAGCCATCTCATCCTCTGTCATCCCCTTCTCCTCCTGCCCCCAATCCCTCCCAGCATCAGAGTCTTTTCCAATGAGTCAACTCTTTGCATGATGTGGCCAAAGTACTGGAGTTTCAGCTTTAGCATCATTCCTTCCAAAGAACACCCAGGACTGATTTCCTTTAGGATGGACTGGTCGCATCTCTTTGCAGTCCAAGGGCCTCTCAAGAGTCTTCTCCATCACCACAGTTCAAAAGCATCAATTCTTCAGCGCTCAGCATTCTTCACAGTCCAACTCTCACATCCAGACATGACCACAGGAAAAACCATAGCCTTGACAAGACGGACTACTGTACAAGGTATAAAGTAAGATTTCGCTTGTGTCACTCAGGCTGTACACACACGTGCAGCATAGAGTATCCTGTACAAATGCCATTTTAAAACAAAACCAAAGAGCCCAGGAAAATCTGTGGTTTGACTGGTGTCAGTCTTCCAAGGCTCAAGCCAAGACCCAGCACACAGGCTATGTCTAGAGAGGAAGCAATTAAATGCCCGTAATAAAAAGCAGGTGTTTTATGGTGTGTCTGTGTTTGTTTTTTCCCCTAGACAAGGCCCTGGGGCAAAGTCGTCTATCAAAAAGGAAATATAAAGGGGAAAATTTATATCTGTAAATGCCTATATCAAAAAAGAAAGATCTCATATCGCTAATCTAAATCTTCCACCTTAAGATCCTGGAAAAATAGCAAACTAAGCCCAAAGCAGGCAGGAGAACACAGTACAAATTCAAACAGAAATTCATGAAATAGAAAACAGAGAATAGAGAAAAGCAACAAAATCAAAAGTTAGTTCTTTGAAAAGATAAGAGAAAACTCTTACTAGGATGACAGGAAAAAAGATAGTGCAAATTATTAAACCAGGAATGAAACAGGGATATTATTAAAAAGCTTATAGAGACAAAAAAAGACTATAAGGGAATGTTGATGAACACTTCTGACTCAACAAACGTGAGTTTGAGCAAACTCCGGGATACAGTGGAGGACAGAGGAGACTGGCATGCTGCAGTCCATGGGGTCACAAAGAATCGGACATGACTTAGTGACTGAACAATAATAAAATGACAAGAAATAAGAAAACTTAGGTCAAATAGGAAAATTCTTACAAAGATACAAACTACATTGTGGGGTGACAAAAGACACACTAAAGACACACTAAAGTCCTCGACCCTGGGAACTGTGAATGTGACCTTATTTGGAAATTGTCTTTGCAGATATAATCAAGTAGATGAGGTCCAATGACTGGTGTCCTTTTAAGAAGGCCATGTGAAGACACAGGGAGACACACACAGGAAGAAGGCCACATGATGGGGGGACAGAGACTAGAGGGATGCACCAATAAGCTAAGGAATGTCAAGGATTGCTGGCAGCTACTAGAAATTTGGTAAAAAGATGGGCACTATTAGAAGGAATTCCCTGGCGGTTCTCATTGCTGAGGGCCCGGGATCAATCTCTGATCAAGGAACTAAGATCCTGCAAGTCAGGTGTGGCCAAAAGAAATGATTAGGGTGATGGCTCAGAAAGAAATGAAGGATAGTAAAGAAGCCTCTATTGTCCTAGGGAAAACATATATCATCGTGAACAGAATGTTGCTAGAAATATGAATGTTTAGGCATTTCCTGGGAGGTTCAGTTGGAAGGACTCTGCTTTAATTGCCATGGCCCCAAAGAGGAACTAAAGAGCCTCTTGATGAAGGTGAAAGAGGAGAGTGAAAAAGCTGACTTAACACTCAACAAGCAAAAAAACAAAGATCATGGCATCTGGCCCCATCACTTCATGACAAATAGATGGGTAAACAATGGAAACAGTGACAGCCTTTATTTTCTTGGGCTTCAAAATCACTGCAAATGGTGACTGCAGCCATGAAGCTGAAAGACGCTTGCTCCTTGGAAGAAAAGTAATGACAAACCTAGACAGCATATTAAAAACCAGAGACATCACTTTGCTGACAAAGGTCAGTCTAGACAAAGCTATGGTTTTTCCAGTAGTCCTGTATGGGTGTGAGAGTTGGACTGTATAGAAGGCTGAACGTGGAAGCATTGATAATTTGCACTGTGGTATTGGAGAAGATGCTTGAGAATCCCTTGGACTGCAAGGAGATCAAACCAGTCATTCCTAAAGGAAATCAATTCTGAATATGCATTAGAAGGACCGAAGCAGAAACTAAAGTTCCAATACATTGGCCACCTGATGTGAACAGCCAACTCATTAGAATAGACCCTAATGCTGGGAAAGATTGAAGGTAGGATCATTAGAAAAGACCCTGATGCTGGGAAAAATTGAAGGCAGGAGAAGGAAATGACAGAGGATGAGATGGTTGGACGGCATCACCCACGCAACGGACATGAGTTTGAGCAAGCTCTGGGAGATGATGAAGGACAGGGAAGCCTGCCGTGCTGCAATCCATGGGGTCGCAAAGAGTCGGACCTGACTGAGCAAGTGAACAACTGAACAGCCATGAAAAGATGACTAACAGGTCACAGATATTATCAGTAGACTAGTTTCCAAACTACAGATAAATAAGGGGATCCAGAGCACCTAAGAAAATAATCAGATTAACTCCAAAGAAAAAAGAAAAATCAACGCTTCTCTGCAACACCAAGTGTTACAGCCACATTCATGTCCCTGAAAGGTACATATCAGATCTCTCACCTGAGTCAGGGAGCTGTTAGCTGCATGAGAAAGAAGTCAGGGCTGGAAACCTCCCAAAACTTCCACCAACCACAACTGATGAAAAGCCACAAAATGGATTAAAGAACCTATAAAATGGGTCCCCCAAACTGCTTCCTCTTTCTAAAGAGTTCATCAACGCTAAAGAGCTAAAACATGGAGAAGGGAATGACAACCCATTCCAGCATTCTTGCCTGAAGAATCCCATGGAAAGAGGAGTCTGGCAGGCTACAGTCCACAGGGACACAAAGAGTCAGACACAACTGAAGCGACACAGCACACACACACATATGTACACTCTACATGTTAAAAACAATTAAAAACAAAAAGAGCTACACAGATTAAAAAAAATAAAACCATGATGCTGTACTCTGCCCAATTACAGTAATGAAGAAAAAAAAAGCAGATGGAAACAAACAGAAATAATACATTCTCATAATTCCCAATAGAGTCAAGAATTGTTTTCCTGTTACTAATTTGGATAAGTATATTTCAGTTATTCCTTTATTTATAAGAATTCTACTTAAGAATGTCTTTGAAAAGCTGTAGGTAATGAACATTGGAATAATAAAAAACATTGCTTGCCTTCCAAATCACAGAAAAGATGATGTTTATACATGGGAAAAAAATGAAGAGAAATTTGCAAGCCATTGGGTAAAAAAAGGACAAAGACAGCAATTGCAATAATAAATATAAATGGGTTTAGATTCCTAAATGAAAAAAGCTCTTAGGTCAAAAAATAAACCAAAGATATGGTCCTTTCATCTAAAGAAATGACACAAAGAGGTTAAAAATAAAAAGGAGTGGGGCTTCCCTGGTGGTTCAGTGGTAAAGAATCCGCCTGCTAATGCAGGAGACACAAGTCCGGTTTCTGATCTGAGACGATCACACATGCCACAGAGCAACTAAGCTACCGGCAACTAAGGCACCACAACTATTTAGCCTGTGCTGCAGAGCCTGGGAACCAGAACTACTGAGTCCACGTGCCGCAACTACTGAAGTCTGTGCACCTCGGAGCCTGTGCTGAGCAACAAGAGAAGCCACCGCAATGAGAAGCTGGAGAATCACAACAAAGAGGAGCCCCCACTCACTACAGTCTCCTGCACTGCAGGCAGATTCTTTACTGACTGAGCTACAAGGGAAGCCTAAAGAAAGTTGGCACAGCAACAAAGACACAGCACAGCCAAAAATAAAATAGATTTTTAAAAAATAATAAAAGGGAGTAAGTATAGCCAAAACATATGGATGAAAAGCTAGGATGGCAAATTTAAACCAAAATGAGATATCGCCTCATACTCATCAGAACTGTCTGTCCAAAAAAACCCAGAAAAATAACAAGCACAATAATTGGCACAGATGTGCAGAAATCAGAACCCTTGTGCACTGATGGTAGGAATCTATAAAGGTGGAGTTGCTGTGGAAAAAAACACAGCAGTTCCCCAACAAAATAAAAATAGAATTACCATATGATCCAGTAATTCCACTTTTACATATGTACCAAAAAGAAATGAAAGCAGTGTCTCAAAGGGACATTTACACACCCATGTTCTTAGCAGCCCTATTCACAATAGTGAAAAGGTGGAAACAACCCCAATGTTCATAGATAAAATGAATGGATATGCAAAATGTGGCATACACATACAGCGGAACCATATTCAAACTGAAGAATGGGATCCTGACGTTTGCTACAACATGGATGAACCCTGAGGACACGATGACAAGTGAAAGAAGCCAGTCACAAAAAGACAAATACTATCTGATTCCACTCATGTGATACACTTAGAACAATCATACACACAGAATCAAAGAGACAGAAAAGGGAACGGTAGCTGTTAGAGGCTGAGTGAGGAGGAAAAATGGGGGCTATTGCTTAATGGGTACAGAGTTTCCATTTTTCAAGGTGAAGAGTTCTGGAGGGACTTTCTTGGTGGTCCAGTGGCTGGTACTCTGTGCTCCCAATGCAGGGAGCCTGGGTTCAAGCCCTGGTCAGAGAACTAAATCCCAAATGCCACAACTAAAGATTCCACATGCTGCAACTGAGAACTGGTGCAGCCAAATTAAATAAAAATAAAATAAATATATATTTTTTAAAGTTCTGGAGGTGGACAGTGGTAATGATTGAATATTATGAATGTACTTAATACCACTGCACTGTGTGTTTAAAAATGGTGATTGGAAAAAAATAAATAATAAATAAAATAAAATGGTGATTGGGACTTTCCAGGTTGTCCGGTGGTTAAGACTTCCACTGCATGGGGCACAGGTCTGATCCCTGGTCAGGGAACTAAGATTTGGCATGCCAAATGGCACAACCAAAAAAAATAAAAAGGTGGTTAAGATGATAAGTTTTATGTTATTTGTATTTTACAAAAAATAAAAGGAAAAAGAACACCAGAATGATAATATTCAAATTGGTCAAAGTATCCATGCAAAAAGTATTTTATAGTAGACAGTAACTATCCAAAATGAAGGCTGAGCCACAATGGAGTAACTGGTACCACATTTGCTCTGGGTCCAACAGGAGCAATTAAAAAAAAATGAAAACAGACAAAATCATGCAACAATTGTTTGTAGACTTGAGACAACAGGCAGAGCAGGGCTATGATCCTCCAGAAGAGCCACAAGGAGCCTACAGCTGCTGCAACTTACTACACAGGCACTTCCTGGACTGCAGAGCAGAACATCACAGGGAAAGAAATAGAAGACACACAAAAAAGAACAAACCTGAAGTCTAAACTGTAAAGTTCACTGGATGAGTTTAATAAAAACAGAAGTAAAGATAAGCGAACCTGAAGACACAGCAATAGAAAGTACCCAAACGGAAGTTCAGGAAAATCAAAAGACTGGGAAACAATGAACAGAAGCTCGATGACCTGTGTGATTATCCCAGAGGTTGTATACACTATACCAGGTGGTCTAACACACATGTTGTTGGAGTCCAGAGTAGGAGGCAGGGTGGCAGAAAATGTATTTGAAGACATGATGGCTCAATTTTTTTTTTTTTCAAATTTCCTATTTAGAAACCCAGAAATCCAAGAATCTTAATGAATTTCAGCAGGATAAACATGAAGTAAAACATACCAAAGCATATCATAATCCAACTACTTAAAATCAATAATAAACAGAAAATAGAGTAAAAGAAGATACATTGTACACAAAACAAAGATGAGACTGACTGCAAACTTCTTGCCAGAAACAATGTGACCCAGACGACAACGGAATAGCATTTTTAAATGCTCAAACAGAAGGCAGGCTCTGCTGGTTCCTCTCATTTGCCACTCCACATCTTTCGACTTTTCTACCTGCTCTCTGCTTCCAGAAGACTGACCTCTGTGGACACATCGACAAGGCTCCCGTGGCCACTAATTTCTTTTTGGGTTAGGCCATGGGGGACGTTGGCAGGAGGTCACAGGACGGAGGGGAGTCAAGCTGAGATGTTATTTCTGACTCCCTCTTATAGAAGTTGCTTTCAGCAGTCTAGGCCCTCACCAACGGTCCATCCTACCAGGCTGCCCTTTCCTCACTGCTCCCTGTCCCCAGGATCCTGTATCTTCTCTCTCCTCTACCCAAGGGAAGCAATGGTCCCTGTTGTTTGAAGGCTTCTACATCCTGCCCATTATCTTTGCAAAATGGTATATATAAATCTTTTCATAAATATATAAATCCTTTTATAAATCTTCCCTGAATTAACCTAATTAGAGTGGCCATCTGCTTCTCTTTATGTCCCACAAATTCTTGTCATGAATTTAAATTACTTTATAATAAAACATCAAAATATATACAGAAGAAAAGGTAAAATAAAGCTGTTGAAAATGCAAGAAAAATCAGCAAAATTATAATGAGTATTTTTAACAACTATTGATTTATGATGATCAAATAGACCAAAAAAAGACAGAAAATTTGAATGATATAATGAAAGAAGCTGAAATTAATATACCCATGCATGCATCTCTTAGCCATAAATGTTAATACCACAAAGCTAATCTTGTGTCAACTAAACTTATACTTGTTTCCTTCTCTCTAGCCAATTTTGAAGAAATGGCTTTGAAAGAAATTACTTTCAAGAAAATGCCAGATGTGATTCCATTTCTTCTGGAATACTTCAATTTAAGACTCTAAAAGTTAGAAAGCTTCATTATCTCTCTTTCACATACGCATACACACACACACACACACACATATGCACACACCCTGTTATTCTTCCATATAATTGGATAATGGACATCTATTGGATACTGTATCCAACTAACGGGCAACAGACCTTCCTTTCAAATGAGATATTTATAAAAATTTACCATATTCTAGGCAACAAAGAAAGCCTCTAAAAATTCCCAAAGGCTGAATTACAGGTCATCTCCTTGGATTGCAACATAGTAAAGTCAACCATGGGAATTCCCAGGTGGTCCTCTAGTGAGGACCTCACACTTTCACTGCACAGGGCCCGCTTCAATCCCCCTGGTCAGGGAACTAATATCCTGCAAGCAGTGTGGCATAGCCAAATAAATAAATAAATCAACCAGAAAATCACCTTAAATGCTTTCATTATTGAAGAAGAAAGAATGACAATAAACACATCGGTCAATAAACTTTAGAAGGAAAGTAAGGAAAAGGAAAATAACATTAAAGCAAAATATAAATGAACTAAAAAATAGAGCAAGAATAGAACTGATACAATCTGAGATCTGGTTCTTTGGAAATAAAAATTTCAATTAGTGACTAATCTCTGACACACCTAATTAAGAATAAAAACTGCACAATATCAAAGGATGGGAACAGAGGTAATAACACCTGACACTGAGATGACTCTACCATTAGGTTCTAATATATAACTTACTCTGATGAACAAATAAAGTTTGAATAAAATAAACTATCCAGATGACTCAGGGATGGAGAGATAAATAGGAAGTGATAAAATAGCCACTACAGCTATACCTTGGAGATATTCTGGGTGTGGTTCCAGATCACTGCAATAAAGTGAGTCACAAGAATTTTTTGGTTTCCCAATGTATGTAAAAGTTACATTTACATTACACACTGTTAAGTGTGCAACAGTATTATGTTTTAAACAATGTACATAACCTAACTAAAAAATAAATTATCTCCAAACAAAATTGCTAAGTATCATCCAAGACTTCAGCAAGTCATAGCACTAACATCAGAGATCACTGGTCACAGATCACCATAACAAACGTAATAATAATGAAGAGCTTGAAACGCTAAAGCAAACAAATGCTTTTGGAAAAATGGAGCCGACAGACTTGCTGGATAAGGGGTTGCCATCAACCTTCAATTTGTAAAAAACACAGTCTCTGCAAAGGGCAATAAAGCAAAGTACAATATAACAAGGCCTTGCCTGTATTGTAAAAGCTTGATGGTAGATACATGGAGGTGGGGACACGACCCACCCTAAAATGACTCCCAGTGAGTCAAGCTCTTATTTAATCCCCTTCCCTGGAGAAGAGTACGGGCAGAATCAGTGACTGGCTTCTACCTTTTTTTTTTTTTTGACCATGCTGTGCAGCTTGCAGGATCTTAGTTCCCTCACCAGGGACTGAGCCCATGTCCCCTTGCAGTGAAAGCTGGCAGTCCTACACACTGGACCAGCCTGGAGCTGTCCCTCCAGGGACAGCCAGCATCATCCTCCCTGGCCTGGCACCCCACAGGAATGCTGGGCCTGTGGCCTCTCCCACCTCACAATGCCATGGATGCCCCCATTCCCGTCCCCCATCTTTTCCAGCAGGGATGGATTCCGTGGCATGTGGCTTCATCACCTTCCTCCCTACTCACCTTCTCTGTCCCACATGCTTCCGTCTCAGCCACATGGACACAATGGGACAAGCTCACATGCTGAATGAACGTTCTCCTTTTCCACAACTGCTGGGGGCTGGAGGACCACCCCCAGGACACAGACAAGGGCACCACAGAAACTCTCCAGACCAGCTAACTCACCCCCTTGGCTAACTCCCCTGGGAAACTTCTCCTTCCTTTCACTCCTGAGCGAAACCTCCGTGAGGTTCCAAGACAGGACTCTGACCACCTGCATCCCTCTCCCTTCCTGATATCTTGGAAACTGGGCCTCTGCGGATAGCTTATGGTGAACGATGTTGGATTCGTGATCTCCGAAAAGATTTAGCTTCAGGACCAGGTACCAAGCTTGATCCTTCAAAAGCTTTTGTGTAGCAGAGTTTGAAAGCTTCTGACATAGACATCAGAAGGGGGACAAAGAATGCCCCCCTCGCTAGTGTTAGCAAGGGAGTTATATACTTTTTAAATTAGTTATTACAATAAAGCAAAAGAATGTCTCAAGGTTAAAAAATTTTACCAGACCCACTCCCATAATATACATTCTAAGATATCAGGATTAGTCAGAAGATTTTTCAGGAAGGAGAAACTGTCCTCAAACAGGATACATTGTTGTCATATAATCCCTAGTACAGAGTTTAAACTGAGTTGTGTAATCATCAGTTTCCGGCTTAAAGAAAAACAAAACCATCTTATGTGACTAAGACTAAGGAATGTAGAGGAAAAAAAAAAAAACAGCTTGTCCTTTCCTCCTCCTTGAGAACCCCAGACCCCTCTCTTCTGGGGGACCCCAGACTTCTTATCAACCTGCCCAGGCACTGACTCGCTCACTGCCGTCTCTCAGGGCCTCCTGTCCTCATTCTCTCCCTTCCTGCTGGCCTCTCATCATCAGCTTACGCACGGCCAAGTATCCCTTGACTCTAAGCCTCTTGCCTCCCACTCATTTCCCCGTCCAGTCCCATTGGGCAACAGCCCGCTAGGCTCGCACCAAGACTCCCAGTGGTCTTGCTACGACAGCCCAACGGTCAGCTTGGAGACTGGCCTCATTGCCCTTTCCTGTGGAATCTCACCCCACTGGCCATGGCCTCCTCCTCTCTGCCTTGAGTCCCGTGACGCTCACCGGCCTGGTCTGCCTACCACCTCACTGGACACCTGTCCATCGCTTCCTCCACAGCCCCTTACATACCAAGGCTCCCTTGGGCTCTGTCCTGGGTCCCACTTCACCTCCCTCAGCCACCTGATCCATTCCACAGTCTCAAGCACCATGTCTGTGGTGGATATACCCCAAGCCCCACCTCTCCTTAGACATCAGATTGCCTCCTGGGTATCTGCCATGGAACATCTCCTAAGAACACACATCTTCCTCTCACGCACGACCTATTTTCCGAGCACCTGCGAAGTGGCGAATAAAGCAGGCATGGTCCGTGCCCTCAGGTGAGCGCCCCAGAACCCTCCCCAGTGGCTGGAACTCTGGAGCCATCCTGGAGGTGTTTTCCCTTTTTACATCCCTGGTGGGGTATCATCAGCCTCCATCTCTTCACCTGGATCTAGGTCCCTGGCGTCTGGCCCAGTTCCTTGCATAGAGTGTATGTGTGCTAACTCACTTAAGTCATGCTCTTTGCGACCGCGTGGACTGTAGCCCGCCAGGCTCCTCTGCCTACAGGATTCTCCAGGAAAGATTACTGGAGTGGGTTGCCATGCCCTCCTCCAGGGCATCTTTCCGACTCAGGTATTGGACTTACGTCTCTTAATTCTCCTACACTGGCAGGCAGGTTCTTTACCACTAGCACCACCTGGGAGACCCTAGCATAGCATAGGCTCACATAAATATGTGATAAATAAGTGAGTAAAAACACCCCCCAGTCCTCTACTCCTCTCTCACTGCCACCACCCAAATTCCAGATTCATCTCCTAATCAGGACACATCAAGCTCCCTCCTCTAGCTTTTCCGCTCACTTCATCCCAACAAAACAGTTCTATCAGGT
Source organism: Ovis canadensis (assembly GCF_042477335.2). Lineage (NCBI taxonomy): Eukaryota > Metazoa > Chordata > Mammalia > Artiodactyla > Bovidae > Ovis > Ovis canadensis. Next base: position 65,978,931 of record NC_091263.1, on the reverse strand, counting down.
GGGGTGATCTCTCTAAGATTCAAATTTGATCTCAGAGACTTCCACATCAGGCAATGGTAGACAAGCTTGTTTTAGACTAACCCTCACCCTGAGAGCTACTGGAAAAGCCAAACAGAAACAAATAAATACATCTGTTTGATATCATCCCAGAGCCATGAGGCAAAGAAGGCCTGAGGGGACTTCCCTGGTAGCCCAGTGGCTGAGAATCCGCTGTGCAACGCAGGGGGACACCAGCTGGATCCCTGGTCCGGAAAGATCCCACACGCTCCAGAGCAACTAAGCCTGCGAGCCACAACTGCCGAAGCCTGACGCCCTGGAACCCACGACCCTCAAGAAGACAAGCAGCTGCAGTGAGAAGCCTGGGCACTAGCTAGGGGAGAGCCCCCGCTCTCCGCAACCAGAAAGCCCACAAGCCCAGCGAAGACCCAGGGTAGGCAAAAATACGAAAATAAAAAAGGAAATAGAGTGGTTTTTTTAAAAAAGAAAGAAAATCACTTGTCTTAGAAAAAAAAAGACGTGAGGACTCAAAATCCTGAAGTGAAGGGAAGCTGGAAGAGATGAACCTGATACATGGCATCATTTTTCCCTTGGAGGTTTTGCTGACTTGAAAGTGAAGTTAAAGGGACGAGAAGCCAGCTGATAGGCAAAATGGGTGAAGGTGTAAACCTCCCGTTATAAGACACATAAGTCCTGCGAATGCAATGGACAGCACGGTGACTATAGTTAACAACATGTAGCATATATTTGAAAACTGCTAAGAGAGTATGTCTTGAAAGTTCTCATCATCAGAAATAGAAAGTTTGTAACTATGTGGTGATGGATGTTAAATGAACTCACTGCGACAGTTATTTCACAACAGACACATACGTCGTATCTTCACCAGGTCCCCCTAGATAGTTACATGCAAAAGCAGGGAAGGAGGGAGGGACGACTCAAAATCATAATCAATGATGACATGTTAAACAAAAAATTCTTTCTGACCCTCAATACCATCATTCTGACCCTCAACGTCATCACCCTGGGTGAGCGCAACTGTGCCCAGACCTGGGCAGGGGAGGGAAGAGACGTCAATTACCGCATCAATCTCGTTGAGAACTTTCCACTGCTCGTAAGGCACCCCCAGGGCCTCGGCCGTCTGGATTGTCCTCTTCATCTGGCTTGTCCAGACCTTTAGGTCCTTGATGTTCTGATCCCTGATGAACTGGGCCAGACTCTTGGCAAACTGAAACACACCAGAAGCAAATTCAGATGGACAGGTTCTGGGCTGCCCTCAAAGAGTCCATGGGGTCCAGCCTCAGAGAAAACCCATGTGGTAAAAAAATAAATTAATAAACAAAACACATGAACCAATTCTCAATGACACCCACTCCCACAAGGACGGTCCTTGTGCATTCTTCCCAGACCCTGAAAGTAGTTCCAGTTGAGGCTCATCAGGTCCCCTGCCAGTACTGGCCCCCCCAAACCATGTGCCTAGGCTGGACCATCTTCCCAGCAAGGCTCTGATTTTTTCCCTGGACTGTGGCAGAGGATCACCTGCACTGTGGGCACTCAGCTCACTCCCACAGTGGCATGCCACTCCACGGAAGGCGCTCAGCTGGCGATAGCTATTATGGAAGCCAGAGATCCAGTGGTCTGCCTGGTGACCTTCCCTATGTAATGGGAACATTCCAGACTGGACTGCACATTAGCTGGAGTCCCTCACCAACACATGAGCATGCGCGCGTGCGCGCACACACACACACACGAGTGTGAACACTGACCTCCCTGCCCCGGGGGGACAGCCCTGGGTCCCCGCCGATCCGGCCCTTGAGGTTGAGCTCGCTCTCCCCATGCCGGCAGAGGTAGATGGAGCGGGGCGTCACGTGGATGTTCATGAGGTAATACACGATGCGGCTCTGGATGTGGTCAGCCACGCGGTTCACGACGTAGCTCTGCCCCACGTCCATGATCTTGATGTAGGACAGATCCCTTTCCAGAGAAGGCAAGGAGAGGTGAGTGAGACCTGGGTCCTCCAGGGTACACCCTGCCCGCTCCAGAGCCTTTCCTCTCTGACCCTGCCAGACTTGAGACCACAACACGCTGGACCATCAGCTGGTGTGCGAGCGACAGGGGTGCGGTGGGAGCAACATGACACGCGTGACATACAGACAAACCCGGTGAGAGGTGCCCCACGCTCAGCATGCTCATGAGAGGTGACAGCCCAAGAGAGGGGTCGGTCCTACCACATCCGGACTTTCCGCGCTGCTCTACGTCCCCGGGGCCCCTCTTGCCTACCTCTGAGCTCTCAGTGCACTATCTGCAGGGCGAACAGGAGACAGTTTTTTCCACGATTGACCTGATGGTAATAGCTGGCAAACACACCTCCCTTCCAGTCTTCCAGGTCAGCCATCCATGGGCCTGACCTGGCCTTTCCTTCCCCCAGTGAACCCTCCCCCTAGAATCCAGCCCAGGTCATCTGTGTGTGCCCAGTGCCCATGCCATCCCATGCCAGCCAGCTAGATGAGACAAACAGCACAGGAGGATGGTACTGCGGGCAGCAGCTGATAAGCCCAGCTCCGCCACATTTCCTGCTTTGGACCAGCGCAGCCCTGCAGCGTGGAGAGCAGGGCCACAAGGAACAACGCTGTGCTGGGGAGACCAGCAGAACCACAGAGGTGGGGCAGCAGCACCGAAACAGTGCCAGCCTCACCGAGAAGATGCACAGCCAGCCCAGGGACTGTCCCGCAGACACCCCAGATACCATCTCTCCAACAGTCACTTGACTTCCTTGGTGTGGAATTAAAGATTCATACACAATTACAAGTGACCCAAGTACAAGTTCATACTCCAGCCTTTTTATTTAATGCTACATAACGTATGGCCAAAGGAAAAGGAGCGACAGAGGATGAGATGGTTGGATGGCATCAGTGACTCAATGGACATGAACTTGAGCAAACTCCGGGAGATAGTGAAGGACAGGGAAGCGTGGTGTGCTGCAGTCCATGGGGTGGCAAAGAGTCAGAAAGGGCTTAGTGACTTAACAACAACAACATAACATACACTTTCCCATGTCTCTTTGCCACAATTTATAAGGACTGTATAACACTTTATTCAGTTATTAACTTAATTACTTAGGTGTTAATTACTTAAGTGTCATTCGCTTCACCACCACCCCCACTTCTGCTATAAGGAGTTGTTGGCAAACTATGGCCAGTTAGTCAAACTCAGCCTGGTTTTGCAAATTAAATTTTACTGGGACACAGTCATGCCCATTTCTTCACATGTGCCTTTAGTACTAGATGCCAGAGTTAAGAGACTGTATGCCTCCAAAGCCTAAAATATCTACCACCTGAGCCTTTAGAGAAAGAGCCTGCCGATGGCTGGCTGCTGCCCCCATTCAGAACTCACTCCTATGAAGCACTGGCCGCTGTCAGCTCCTCGTGGGTAGGACCTGGGCACCCTGTCCCCCTTCTCAAAACACAGACCACCCACCGCAAGAAGAGAAGGTACTATTTGCAAATGCCTCATGGGAAGACCCTCTGTACAGAAAACAGGCTTGATTTTATGATGGCATAGTAGAAAATTCTGACTTTCAGAGCTCCAGATAAAGCAGCTGCAGTTCTATGAGTCACCTCTGGGCCGCAACCTCCACCCCGAGGAGAGAAACAGAAAAGGGCAGAGCATCTCTGCCTACTGGGGTGGGCCCTCAGCCACCACCTCGGGGAGCCACGGGAGGCAGCCAGTGGACCAGACCCAGCCCCCACCACAGCTGAGGACACGGGGCTGCCCCAGCTCACCGGTCCAGATCCTCGTCCAGCGTCTCATACGAGTTCTCATAGCACTCGATGCGCCTCATGAAGTCCTCTGCAGCCTCGTCGCTATCGCGGTTGATGTAGTCAGGGCTGCCCAGTTTCACTTGCTGCCGGAGCCAGGCACAGAGGACACATCAGCTCCAGAGGCCAGGCAGTGGGGACCAAGGACAGCGCTGGGCAGGGGCTAGGGGAGGAGGCTGGAAGCCAGCCCCAGGGGCTGGTCCCATTAGGAAGAGGCCAGCGGCTCCCTGGGCCAAGCTCCCGCACCAGTGCTAAGAGAGCATTCCTGGGCATCCTGAGATGGCAGTCCCTCATTTTGGTGGTACAGGGGGAGGTGAGGCCAGAGGGATAAGGGGCCCTGAAGCCCCTCCCCACCTGAACTATCTCCCCAGACACTGATGTTCATTTCTCAGATAAAAAGGGAATATGCGTGAGCGGTCAAATCTCTTTACCCTTCAAAACAGTAACACTCCCTCCTAACCCTCCCCCTCACTCTAGGGGCTGAAGCTCATCTCCTCCCATCCAGGGGAGGAGGAAGGGGAAGGAGAGGGAGGGGAAGAGAGGGGAAGAAGAAGGAAAGCACAGCCCTCCAGACGAGTGGTACTCGGGGATCCAGGACCACCCAGCCCAGAGATCTCCTGCCTCCCCACCCTCCACCGCCCCCAACCGAGCTAAGGCTGGCCCAGGCATCAGCCCAACCTGCAGAGGGACCTCACTGGCACAGGCCGTCTTGGGTGTATTCCTGTCCCCTCCAAGGTCAAACGCACCACATCACTCACCACAATGTTGGCAGCTATGACCTCAGGATCCACACAGATGGACTCGACAAAAAAGGTCTGCGGCAAAGACCAGGGCGGGCAGGAGGGAAGGAACCAGAGACTCATTTAAGGCCCTGGGCCTGGCTCCCTGGAGCCCCCTACCCATTGAGGGCCATACTGACCAGCCAGGGCCCTGAGGCCCTCCTTCAGGGGAGAAGGCCTGAACAAGGGGCACGGAACCCCCAGCAGGTGCCACCCCATCCAGGACTCGCCCACCAGGAACCCCCCCTTCCCCAGAAAGAAACCTCCAGGTGGAGAGAAAAGCATTATCGCAAATCTACTCAGGAGCCCACCTGCCTGCACATATCAGGAGGCCAACAAACGGGCTCCAGGGGCCCTGAAGGTGCCACAGCCCAACCGAGGAGGTAAGCTGGGAGGGCCTCACCTTGTAGCCGTTCTGTTCCCCAAAATTAAAGATGGTGGCTCTCCGTTCTCGGGTGGTATTTGTTGCATCAAAAACCTAGGATCAAATTGGGGTTAACTCAGCCTCTGGCCCTGGAAAAGGTGGGAGGCCACCCAACAGCTGGAGCACAGGGGCTGGGTTTCTCACTGAGACCAGCTGATGCCTGGCCATCCACCTGGCCAGTACCCTTCAGACCTGCAGTGGCTGGGCTGGCCCTCCGGCTCCTCGGCAAGTGCCCCAAGGGAGCTAGAAGGAGCGAGTGCCCATGCTCACAGCTGGAGAGCAGGCGCTCAGCTCACGTCTGACCAACCAGACTTCCAGTGAAACTAGCTAAACCCGGAGAACGAAGCCCACATTTATTTCTATTCCATCCTGAGGCCCCAGTAAGATGGGAACAGGACAGGAGATGGGCGATGTCAGCATAATTTTTTTCTTTAAGACAGGCACTTGGTGAGTGGCTCAGAGAAAAGCAAACACAAGCCCTTAGCAACCAGAGCACACCTGTTTTGCAGACCTAGGATAGTCAGGAACTGGGCACAGGCATCTCGGCAAAAAGAGACATAGAGGAAAGGGGAGGATTGGCTCCACTGGAAGGGCAAGTGGAGCCCCAGGACCCCTCCCTGCCTCCTCCAGGCAGGTTCTGAACTGCCTGGGGCCTGCCCAGCATCCTCACGTGCAGCCCACCCAAGCGGATTTTAGAGCACCATTTTTTATAAAGGGATATATCATTAGACCAGGGTCACTGAATGCTCCAGCAAAACCTCTAACATGGAAAATGAAGAACTGGGAATTCCTTGGTGGTCTACTGATTAGGACCCCATGCTTCCACTGACAGGGGCACAAATTCCATCCCTGGTCAGGAAGTAAGACCCCACAAGATGTATGGTGCAGGCAAACAAAAAAAAAAAGAAGACTGAATCAAACACGATAAAAGGAACTTTAAGGAATGAGGACAGGGCATAGCATAGAAAGAAATGTCAAAAACTTACAATTACTGTCTAAAGAGACGCAAAATGCCATATAGTAAGCACAAAACAAGAGTAGGCTTTGAAAAAACTGGAACACTCAGAAAATAAGGCATTTTAAGTTTGGACATTGTACCAAACTTCAGCCAAACACTTCTCAGATGTTACGGAAGTCTCCCTGAAAGTGGAGCAAGAGACAAAGGGGGAGTAAGGCGGAAAAAAGACAAAGTTAGGGCTTAGGTCTAACACACAGCCACCAGGAGTTCCAGAAAATGCATCTCAGAAAGTGGGAGAGGAGGGAGGTCTTGATGGTGAGACAGTGGTGGGGGTGGCTTAACAAGGTGAAATACATGACAATTTCTCTGACCTGCTGGAGAAGTTTCCTGATGAAAGCCCCCAGCCCAAGGACCCAGCATTGTGGAGACCGCCGTTAGGCACATCACTCTGAAGACCCTAAACGCTTCTCCAGAGAAAGGGCCTGAGAGGCCCCCAGCTACTCTAGGAGAAAAAATCTTTTTTTTTTTCATCTTAACTTTTTTTGGGGCTGTACTGCACTGCTTAGTTCCCCAACCACGGATTGAACCAGAGTCTTAACCAGAGAGTGAAGAGTCTTAACCACTGGATCACCAGAGAATTCCCTAGGAAATACAACTTTTAAGGAGGATCAACAAATCAGAATGACAGCAGTCTTTGCCACAAAACAAGTCAGTAAACCAAGTAAAAGGAAGACATGGGGTCTAAGAGCCAGGCATTCAACTCGGGAGGGAAGAGAAGGAAATTCCCAGGGTGATAGCTATGCCGCAGACCTAGGGGGCAGCTAATCTAGATGGAGCTGGGGACAGAGCTCCAGGCTGCGTGCCTTCAAGAGGAAGAAGGAAGGAAAAATGGCGATGACGTTTGACAGCAGAGGGTTGGGGTGGGGCCCTTTCCTGAAGACACACTTGCTCAGCTTTGTGCATCTCACTGGAGGGGCCAACACATAGATGGAATTCCCTTACCCAGCATTCAGTTGATTTTGGAATGGCCACCAAATGCTGGGCAGGATGCCCTCCACACCGGGAGAAATCGCAACTTGAGTAACCTGACAGGCCTAACTTGTGGAGTAGCCAACCCTGTGAGTATTCAGAGGGAAGTCCTGCAGGGTCAAACACAACCACAAGCCCAGAGGGAAATTCTTGGCCCCCATCCAGCCTCTGGCTTCCTACTGCAGAGCAGCTTCAGGCTTCCTCCCGAGGGCTGGCACCCAGGATGTCTAGGGCCGCACGTCCCCTGCCTTCCCCTCCAGATGCCTGGTAAGTAAAGGGGTAGAAGTAGGTGGGCTCCCACATGTCACTCCCAGATGCTGCCAGCGTGTTATACTTACCGCCACGTGTCCCCCCTCCTCACTAAGGAACCGCCGAACGTCTCGGAGAGCTGTCAGCGCACACTGCCTTCAGAAAAGAACACATCGTTCAGCCAAGAACCTGCTGGCTGCTGCAGGGCAGTAGGTCAGGGAAACATGCTATGCCGACCAGGAGAGGGGCAGCCCCTGGGCCCCTTCTCTCTTCTCAAGGTTCCTCTTTCCTCGGGAAGATGGCCAGTATTTGGTAACTCTGCTCCTGTAGGTGGAAGGCTATGTGCTCCTGGCCATCAGGAATACTTTTTTTACAGACCAGGGATTAAACCTGGGTCCCGTGCATTGGAAGGTGGATTCTTAGCCACTGAACCACCAGGGAAGTCCAGGAACACTTTTTGAAATATCATGTTTCTGTACTTTCTTCTCTCATCTCATCAGATACAAATCCAGGCTACCATTTTGCCATCTTCAGGACTTCTAAGTGTCCTACATTTCTCCTGATTATCAACATAAGCACTTTGAAAACCAGATACTTCCTTGTGTGTGTGTTGGGCGGGGAAGCTGGCAGTGGGAGAACAGAGACAGTATTGCCGGCCTCCAGCTTAAAAGGCAGGATTAAGCTTCAGGTTCAATTTTCCTTCCTAGAAGGGAATGTGGCCCAAGGAGGCCACCTGCCGTATCACCAAAGGATGTTGCAGGGATTAAGGCTCAGCCGCTGCAGCCGCCCCAAAAAGTGCACCTTGAGGGGGACTCAGGAAGGAAAAGAACAGGACACTGGACCCAGATAGCTGACATGCATATCAAAAGGATGACTTCAACGAGCCCAGGTTCGTGGCTCTTTCCATTCAAAGAAAAGCTCTAGGTTCCTTAACTTGAGATGTCTGTGTTCTTTAATTAACAGACTTTCTTGATACTCCTATATGTCCTGGAACCTTCCTTACTTCTGCGAGCAGTCCCTCAGAGCTATCTGAGAGGCTGTCTTGCACGCTCAAGTCCTCAGTTTGTTTGGCTATGCTGTGCAGCCTGTGAGATTTACTTCCCCGACCAGGGACTGAACCTGGGCCCTGGTAGTGAGCGTGCAGAGTCCTAACCACTGGACTGCCAGGGAATTCCCAGGTCCTCAGCGTTGCTCACCGAATAAAACATAACTCTCAAATTTTAAGGTGTGCATTTCTTTCAGTGGACCGAGAACTCCCCAAATGACCCCTTCTGGAGGAGGGCGCTGTGTCTCTGCCTCCTGGACCCGCCATGTCCACAGAGGCTCCGGAAGGTAAAACCCTCACCACGGCTGACCGCTGACTACACTGTCTGTCCTCAGAACACCGCAGCCTTTTTGTTCATTGCTGCAAAGTGGATTGCCACATACAAGGATCTTTCTAACTATCCATTTCTCCTACAAGGTCCAAAGATAGATAAATCACTTTGACCTTTTATCTATGCAGTGGAGCAGAATGTGCCGCCCCAAAATAAATCTCTTTGGCAGAAGGATTATTTCAGGCTGATTATTTTTAAGAAACTGCAGACGCAGGAGAAGCTCAGAAAACACGAGTCAGTTATCCTTTTTCTACACGTCTATGCATGGCTGAGTCCCTTTGGGGTTCATCTGAAACTATCACAACATTGTATGTTAATTGTCTATATCCCAATACAAAATAAACAGTTAAAAAGAACAGCTTACTCTTTTTTTCTTTTTCTTTTTAGGGCTTTCATAGTGGCTCAGACGATAAAGAATCTGCCTAAAACGCAGGCGACCTAGGTTCAATCCCTGGGTCAGGAAGATCCCTTTTTTAGAGACATTTACAAATATAAAGGAAACCTCAATCTGTAAGAGTGTCTCCCTTGCCGAACCAGGAGGCAGGAGATGACCTTCTCTCTCTGGAAACTCTTTATCAAAGCTAAAGGCATAGCTTGATTGACTTGTTTAGGCAGCGCCTTGTAGCTTGTAGAATCTTAGTTCCCTGATGGATCAGGGATCGATTTGGCCCCGACAATGGTCCCACAGTGATCCTGTGGTCAGAAGCTTAACCACTGGACCACCAGGGAATTCCCTGAAGGCATAGGTTTAAATCTGAGTAACAACCTTACCTTGTTCAGTGAGCTGTTCCTGGTAACCTCCCCTGACTCCTCACCCTCAATGTCTTCCCTTCTCTTTAGCCAAAGATGGTTTTTAAGGTGAAGGCTTCCCTGAAGGCATAGATTTAAATCTGCATAAAAACTTTACCCTAATTCACTGGGCCTTTTCTGATAATGTCCTCTAACTCCTTACCCCCCAGCATCTTCTTTTCTCTTTAGCTGAAGATGGTATTTAAGGTGAGGGCTTCTTAGGCCTCTTCCATGTATGCAGGAGATATAGGTGCTATTAAACATTTTTTCTGTCTTGTTAATCTGTGTCATTGTCGATTTAATTACTAGACCAGCCAAAGAACCTAGAAGGCAAGAAGGAAACATTTTTCCTCCCAAACACTATTACCTATACTTTTTCTGATGTAAGTATAAAATCAGATTTCCTGTTCGATCTTGGAATTTTGTGTGTAAACTCCGACTGCACCAATACACTGACTGTGCGGAGTGCCCAAGCGTGGCGGCAGAGGCTGAGAGAATGTTGGGGTCACGAGGAAATGGGGCAGAACTGAGTCCAGGTCGCTGGAAGGAGCTCTGTTCTCATGCTGCCTTGTGGCCTTTCTGTGTCCTCATATATCCTTCACCCACTAAATTCTGGGAGCAGACCCTCCTGCCCACCTGCCTACCAAGCCTCACATGTGTCCTAGTCTAACAAATCATTTCTCTCACTCTGCCCTTCACAGAATTCTTTCTGCGCTGAGACATAAAGAACCGGAGCTCCTTGAAGCCCCTGAGACACATTTCTGCAGTCTCAGCATGGCTAGGGCCATTTCTTGCCACCCACATGCAGAGCCCCCTGTCCGGGCTATGATCTCTGGAGGCTCCTCTTGAGGCTACATCTAGTAGGAGGATCAAGGGGCCCAGGTGAAGATGCAGGGGGGAACAGCCTGGGAGCCCCTGTGGGTGTGAGTGTGGATGGGCACACATGTGCATGGGTGGGTATGTGACGGGTGAGGCATTAGTGAGCACCTGTGAGCATTCCTGAGGGGTGCAGTGTGCACGTGCAGAGGGGGTCTCTGTGGTATGATAAATATATCTGGTCTCTGTCCGGGGTTCTTGGCAGAGCTCCTAAAACCCGTGGAACTCCCTAAGTGACAGGAGTGATTTTTGTCATTCACAAGCAGCCTCTTCCAATCACACCTGAGTTGATGCTAATGAAATGATTCAGGGTGGGGCCCCTAGACAGCCTCAGCACGGAGCTGGTCACAGAAAGTGATGAGGAACCTTTAGTCCTAACCACCACCCTCCAGGAAAGGAGGTGGGTGCCGGAGATGAACTGAATGAGGAGAGTCAAAGCACTTCCAGGTTGAAAAGATGAGGTGCTGATAGGGTGTGACGGTGCTGGGCCCCGAGACTCGTTACTGGTGTGTGAAGTGGGGTCAGTTTTGAGGGACTGAGCCCCTAACTTGTGGGAACTGACTGATGCTAATGCTGTTTAGAGAGGGTCGGAATTGAACGGAACTGGTGGACACGTCAGTGTCAGAGAGAACATCCCGGTGTCCCTAAGCCCATGTGTAGTATGTGACTGAAAAGGTAGAATTAAAAAAAATAGAAAAGGTATAGTTATGATTAAATGTATTCACACGCACATGGGGTATGTCTGTGCACACACCAGTGTGCACGATTATAGGTTTTTATATGTCCAAACATGCACACAGAGGATATGCACGTGCGTGAACACTTACGTACGTTGTACACAAGGTGTGTGCACACACCTTCCTGCATATGTGACTCTGTGCATGTATATGAGTGTGCTTGGCGTGTATTTAAGCACATACCGACATGTAGATAAAGAGAAAGCACCTGTACACACACACATGGCTGCGCGTGCCCTCTTCTAGACCTTCCACTGTGCCCAGCGTCAGGCTCGGACCTCCACGCTGTATACTTCCAGGAACCTCAACAATGTGTACAAACCTGTGTCTCTGGGAAATGTAGGCTTCTCTTCCTAGGTTTGCCATTTTTAAAAAGTCTGGTCCTTCTATTTTGCCAATTATCCATGGGACATCTGGGGCTGGTTAATGGGAAATGGGGCCCTGGTGCAGGGGCCAGACCCAGGCTTTGGAAACACAAGGGAGAGTTCCTAGGAAGAGCCAGAGGGTGTGCCTACAGAGACGCACACGCAAACCTGCCCCCAGCTTCTACTGCTAGGACCTCTGTTCCCACTGGGCGATCTCGGACTAATTCCCTAACCTCTTCTGAGTCTGGGTTTCGCCATGAGAATTAATCCCAATTCCTACTTTCAATAGGCAGTCTGAGCAGAATGCCCAACAAGCTCTGGGAATGCACTAGCTTCCTTATTCTCCCCCACAAACACTTTGGATTCAGACAGGCCTGGCTTTAAATCAAACCCTGAGTGATCCCAGACAATACCACTGCTTCTGACCTCAGCCTCAGGATCTAGGGGAGGGAGGCACCACAACCCACTATAGGGAAGATCAAAGCAGCTAATGAGTGCCCACAGCTTGAGATGGGTATAGAATTTGCACTTGTATGCAACCTTTGATCTACGAATTGGGTAATGTGAATTGGGAATGATGGACAGGACAGTTGATAGTGAAACAGGGGCTCAGACCTAATTCTGGGCTCTGTGAAGTTACTTGGTATTTTGTATGAGACCCCCTGAGCCTCGATTTCCTCATCTGTAAAATGGGTGGCGGGGGGGGGGGGCGGGCAATGGGCATCACACACCCAGCACACCATAGGTTCAAGTATCAGTCCCCTCCTTTTTGTCATTATCACCAGAGGCCCCACCCTCGAGTCTTACTCCCAATTTGGCCCCAGAGGCCTGAGTGTCAGGCTCCCCTTCCCTTCTTGGTGCAGCAACTGCCAGGTCCATTGACCCAAGAGCAGAGAACCTGATTGGCCAAGCCCCATGAAGGGGAACTCCTGCCCCCTGGTGGCCAGAGAGGGAGCAGGCAAACCGCAGCAACAGGGGGTGGCTTCTGGCCTAGCATTCCAGTGACCCACTAGAGCTGGGCCAGCCTCTGCTCAAAGCCCTCCCACAGTAGCTGGGCCCAGAGAAAGAGCAGGACGCTTCCTGACCCCTCAGCTGACACCTGCCGAGAAGGGCACAGCACAGCAACTCAGACCACAGCTGGTGCTCAGTTAATCTGCAGAAAGCACTCAGTCCATGGCTGAATGGAGGAGGGGAGTGGGTATCATACACAACGTTGCATCCTGTCACCCAGCAACATCGAGACAACTGCAAGGGAAAGCTGAGGCCTCCTGTCACACGCCAAGGAACATGTAGCAAACATCCTCCCTGTATCAGCAGGGGCTTACCCTGGGGCTAGGGAGGAAAGGTCCTGGGTCTGAACTTTGTCTGTAAAAGAAGGTGTCAGGAAGTGATGCCAGGCCCACTCTGCCCCACCTTTGAGGCTGGAATCTCTGCTTCACTTTGAGCTCCCCTCCCTGCCAGAGCCCACTCTGAGTATAGCCTCTATGCAGACCTGCCCTGGCTAAGACCCTACTACCTCCTTGAAGCTCCCTCCCAGAGATGGCAGGGCAGGCACCAGGGGTCACATATCCTTTCCTTCTGTTCCCAAGCCCATCATATCTCCACCCCCACCACAGCCTGAGATGCCAAGAAACAAGCTCCGTCACAGCCCATGGGGAAGGGCAAGGCCCGGGCTCAGGGAACAGCCTGGTCATCACTAGCAACTGGGCTCCAGGGCCTTCTCCATAAACACGCATAGACACACACTCACTTCCTGATTTTCAGGCCCTCTTCGTTGTCTGGAAGGAAAAACTCAAAAGATTTGTAGGTCTTGACCATGTCCCGGCGATACTGGCCCACGTTGAACTCTGGGGGAAAGGAGGGGCTCCGTTGTCACACAACAGCATCCCTTCTGAACACCCAACCTTGACCCACCCCTTTGGCCCCGCTGCAGTCCAGCCTTCTTGCTCCTCCCCGACAGAGACCCCAAGCCCCGCTTGGGAAGCCGAGGCCAAGTCTCACCCCGAGTGGGCACGCCAATCCAGTTCAGGTAGCGAGTCAGCTTCTTGGAGATGTAGGTCTTGCCCCTGGCAGGCAGCCCCACCATGACAATGAGCGTTGGACAGTTGGTCATGCAAACTGAAAGGCAAGGAACACAGTGTCCCATGAGGCCTGGACCCCTCCCAGGGCACCCCTGCCTCTCTGCCCAGGGTTCCTCTGCCTCAGGGCACAGGACTGGCCTCCGATGTGTCTTTCCAGGCTCCTGGCAGCAGAGAGCTTCCCGAGGACCCCCAGACTCTGGGGTGGGTGCTGGGGTCTCTAACCAAGGCTGGCATGCACCATTCCCCGGGCCTTTCAGACGCTATGGGATCTCACCAGACCTTACCCTGCCCTGCACCACCAGATACAAAGCTGGAGCTGCCACAGGCCTGGCGAAACACCATGGGGGAATTCCCCTAGCAGGCAGGACAGAGCCGATACCAGTCTGTCATCCAGGAACCCACACCCCCACCCCAAGAGTCATTCAGCATTCCTGCTGGCACAGCATCACTGCTTCAGCATCCCGGGGTGGGGCGGGGGTGGGGGGCGGTGGCTTTCTCATCTGCAAAGCCCAGAAGCTGCTTTTGCAGTGAGTGCTTCCTTCAAGGCACCTGTATGCCCACCCGGTGCGCTCTCTCCCTCAACCCAACCCAGTCTGCTCGCTACAACCCGTCACTCGGCAGGGAGGCAGCCTTGCAGTGTCTGAGTCATCTGGGATCCCAAGGTCTGGCAGAGTTGGGTGCTCAAAACCTGTGGGCAGGGAGGGAGAGGGAGGCACCTCAAAATCCACCAGGGTGAGGGCCACAAGGGGCTGAGACCAGAGACACAGGCCAATACCCACAAGGGTGGTCTGGCCGAGAGCCACCCACCACCATTCCACGTGCCACGCACGAGGCCAGTGGGGCAGAAAGAAGGTGCTGAGGCTGGAGGCAGGGAAGAGTCTGGACCCAGCCCCACAAGCCCCGACCACTACGATGGACACCAAGGCGGCAGAAGTGCCAACCTCGCACGACCCAGCTCAGTCTTCAGCGTGGTCTTGCCTCCGGAAGCCTCCCTTTCATCGTCCTCAGGGCCCGGGCCAGGTGAAACCACAGCAGACAGACACATGGACAGATGTGGAGACCTGTCACTGCCCCTCCTTTGCCCACACGCTCTGCAAGTGCTGGGCCCCACCCTTCAACTTGTCTCCCCCGCTGGAGCCAGAGTGCAGAGCCCCCACTGGTAGCCCTGCCTGGTGGTCAAAGTCAGGCAGGCCTGAGTTCCTAACTCTAACACTTACTGTCAACTCTGAGCCTCTGAGTGTGTGTGTGTGTGCGTGCGTGCTTAGTCGCTCAGTTGTGTCAGACTCTTTGCAACCCCATGGACTGTAGCCCGCCAGGCTCCTCTGTCCATGGGATTCTCCGGGCAAGAATACTGGAGTGGGTTGCCATGCCCTCCTCCAGGGGATCTTCCCGATCCAGGGATCGAACCCGTGTCTCTGATGTCTCCTGCATTGGCAGGTGAGTTCTTTAACACTAGCAGCACTTGGAAAGCCCGAGCCTCAGTATCGTCATCTGTAAAACGGGATGATAATCCCTCAGCAAGGTCTAGCATTCTCCCCAGGTAAGAGCCGGAACACTTCCAGGAAACCGTGTCCTGTGCCCAGCCTTGGCAGCCTGCCTGGCTAGGGAACAACATGGACCTCAAGACTACCCTTGGGACTGGGGGTGAGAAGGCATCTGTTTGTCTCCAGACAGGCCCTGAAGAGAAGTAAAGAGCCCTGCTTGCCAGCAGGAAGCACTTAGCTGCTCCTATGCAATACCTTTGGGCCAATGGGACCCAAACTGAGTCCCAGGAGTGAGGGGGAGGGGACCCTGCTGACGGTGAGCAAGAGTGAGGAAACTTGCAGAAAAGCCTCAGCATTGGCTAAGGCGAGAGAAAAACAAGTTAGGCAAGGCCCTGCATCCTGAGGGCCAGCCCAGTGCTGCTGGAGCCTGGGCTGTTTGCACAATTCCTACCCGGCTGACTCGCAAGCAACTGGAGGGCAATACCGTCAGCTACTCACTGCGGGGTAGGGGGAACCTGCACCCACCCTGGTCCCTCTGATGACCAAGGAGCCAGGAGGCTGAGACAAGCGTGGTGCTGGCCAGTGACTACCATTTGGTGGTGTCTCCATGGGGGCAGCCTCAAGTCCCTGGAGGGGGTTCCAGAACTGAGTGCTGACCGGTACCTGCTCCCACTGCCTTGGGCTGGGCTGGGGAAGGGAGAGTTCTTTAAATAAAACAAAGCAAACTGGCATTACGGCCCCATTCGGAGGGGACCGAAAGTCATCTGGCCTACCCCTTCCCATGGCTCCGTAAGGGGCTCTCCCATGACCTCAGGGCTGGGGTTCCGCATTCCCTCTTCACAGCTTCCATCTCCCCAGGGACGTCCCTGGCCTCCTCACATAATTTGGCGACAGCATTCCTCCCCATGTCCCCTGGCCACCTACACAGCCATGGTGGGCAGGCAGGACAGCAGGTTAGGGCTGGGCACAACAGCAGAACCATAAGCTACCCATCACCTCTGTTCCTCAAGATAAGATCCCAAGTAAACACTCAAAAAGAAAAAGCAGAGTACAAGTGTGTTCACAAGAGCTCTGCTTGCAACAGCAGAGCGCCAGGGACATCAGAGCAGTGGAGAAAGTGCAAACTGAGGCCTCCACGGAGGGGACACACTTGAACCGAGGGCAGGCGGCCCAGGATAGCAGGTGCTTGCTGCTGGAGCTCAGCTCCAGGCCCTCAGGACCTCAGGACCTCGACGTTGAGCAGGGCATGTGCGGAAGGAAATCCGAAAATATGCAAGTCAGCTTTTCTCGCAAGTTCCTATAAATTATCTGTAAACGTACTTAAGGCCACCAGCCAGCCCAAGGAGCCAGGAAGCTGAGACAAGCGTGGTGCTCAACAGTGACTACCCCCTGGTGGTGTCTGCAGGGGGCAGCCTCAAGTCCCTGGAGGGGGTTCTAGAACTGAGTCCTGACCTGTATCTGCTTCCACTGCCTTGAGCCGGGCTAGGGAGGGGAGAGTTCTTTAAAACCAAGGAAACTGGCATCAAGGTCCTGTTCGGAGGGAACCGAAAGTCATCTGGCCTTCTGTCCGGGCACACATCAGTTGTGCCCTTACCCAGGAAGTCTTGCACACTTTTGGCTAAGAAAAGCTATCAAATACTGCCCTTTTTGTCGTGTTCCCCGAAGCCCGTCTCCATCTCCTACCCCATCTGCCCCCAGAGCTCCTCCAGGTCAGTGAGCAGAAAGGTAACAGCTTTTAGGCCTTCCGTGTAGCTTTGGATTTATGAAAAGGAGGCAGAATTGCTAGCGGAGAGTGGGCAGAGGCAGGGACATCCCCCTGCCAACCAGCCTCCGGTGCCCTGAGGAGCTGGACTAGACCCCAGGGACAACCCACTGCACAGCACATCCTCTTCTCTACAAAGCCCTGTGATGGAGTCAGCTTCCACCGACCCCAACCTCAGGTTCCCACCTGTCCTTGTGGTCCTCCAACCTAGTTAGGAGCCCACCAAGCAGAGGGTAAAATGCTGCATGAAACCTAAGATGCCGTCTCCATGCTCATTCACCGCTTACTCCCTCCTTGCTATGAACCCTGGGACCCTAGCCTGGGGCCCAAACCCCCATAACCATCTGCAGGTCTCATCTTTGGCCTCTTGGGTGCCACCGCCTCCTCCAGGAAGGCCTCCTGTGCCAAGTCAGCTCACAGTCCCACACACTGCAACACCCTGAGGCAGTGCCAGGTCGCGAGCCCCTGTGCTCAGGCCAGAGCCACATTTTAGTTGCACACCCAGAGCTGGAGAAATACAGGCCTGCCCCAGGGGCCATGAGACCTGGCAAGTTCCCTCCCACGGGGCCTCAGCTCCTTTGCCACCTGAAAGGCGGTTGGCACGGAGCTGTTCACTGATGCTTCATTCCCTGAGGGTGAGGAATGGAGAAGCAAAGAAAGAAGGGTGGTGACAAGATACTAAAGTAACTGCTATCACTTATCAAGCACTTATCAAGAGGCTCACAGGGCAAGGCTGTTGACTGTCTCAGTCCCAGAGATAAGGAAGCTGAGCCCTGCAGGGTCAGCTCTGTGCCCAAGGTCACCCAGCTGAGCCACGACACAGTCTGAGTGCTCTTGCCTCCAAAGTCCACCTTCTCACTCCTTTCCCTTTATGAAACAGCAGAGGGCACCCACCAACTCAGGGCAACACAGACTGACTCGAAGCACAAGAGAAAGGGGCCTTGGCCCTCCACACCACCAGAAAAGTCTGGAAGGAGGGTTGGCTAGGGTGAAGCCATGGTCCCTTAGGACTGAATGTTGACTGGAAAGCCACGGCCCCAGAGCAAAAGGCAGGATCACAGTTTCAGCACCCCATCAGGACCGACATCAAAATCAGAGCCAGGACCCCCCAGAATGTCTGATCAAAGCCCCAGCCATGGCCACCCCTACCAGGACCAATAATGTACTAAGAGATATATATACTCCTCCTCCAGGTGGTGTCACATCCTGGCCAAGGCCAAGGCCCCCAGGCCAGCCTGAAAGCAAAACAAGCACCAAGCACTCTCTCTTCTGTCTTTCCAAAGCAGAGGTCAGGAGGTAAGGATAGCCCAGCATGTAACACCATCTCCCAGCCTCCATTTCCCAATAGGTATCAGGACCTGGACTAGATGTTCTCTGAGGACCCTGCCAAGTTGCAAATTCATTACAATGTTTGAGCAACTCCTAAAATAAATCTTTGTTTTTCCTGGTAATAAAGAAAGAAGTTGCAGACTCATTTAAGGACAAGCAGGCAATCAATGAAATGGAATAAACACCTAGGACCCTAGGGAGGGAACGTGAGCCCCTTAACAATTCTATGATTTTCCAGCATATCTTCTAGATGTTTCCACCCTCCAGTTTTACCACTCACCCACAATCCCACCTGGACGCTTGCACACCCACAGACACAAAGACAGGCCCATATAACAAAGTGGTCTCACTGTCTCTCTCCTGAACACATCTGCACTTTCCTGAAATTGCTCCAAAAACTCGTTTTTAGGCCCAGAGATGGGCTTTCCTCCCACCCTGGCGTCTTTGAAAGTTCTAGGCTCAGAGAGACCGAGCGATTCTCCGAGGGCCAACACAGCGGCAGATCCCAGTCTGACCATTTGGCCCACGCTCTCTGGCCAGCGCAGAGAGCAAGACCGAGGCTCCAAGTCCTTCCCTCCCCGGCCTGAGACGGTGGGGACAGAGTGGTGTGCCAAGGGTCCAGAGCCCTTCCCTAGGTGATGGCGGCCAGACGCAGTCCCGCTGAGCCGAGACGCCACACACCTGTACCCGCCTCCTGCTCTGCTACACCTGTCCGAGGCCTCACACCTGTTCCTGCTTCCCGGCCACCAGCCTCACCTGTCTCCGGTTCGCATCTGTGCATATGAGATCAATACCCATCCCCGTGCACTGCCTTCCCCGCTTCCCCGCGGACCCCGCCTCACCACCGCGCTGGCAGGCGTGCAGAGCGGGCCGTCCATTGCTGTACGGCATCCAGATCTTCTTCAGGGGGTTCTGGGTCAGTTCCCGCGGGGACGCCATCCTGGGGCTTGGATGAGTCCGACTGCGCTGCTGCCAACCCAGCAGCCTGGCCACCTCGGGCCACTCGAGGCCCCGCCCCTCAGCCCCGCCCCTCCCAGAGCCGCGTAGACGCTGGTCCCATTCCCCGCAGGCTCCGCCCCAGGTCGAGTAGGCTCCACCCCAACCGAGGAGGGCCTGGCGTCCGACCACGCATGCCCAGCTCGCCCGAGAGCCCGTTTGGGACCAAGCGGGCCCGCCCTACGTGCCAGGATGGAGGACGCGCATGCCCAGCTCCCCACAGGTTCCGGGCTCGGATGGTACAGGCCCCGCCCTGGATGCCCGAGCCCCGCACACCCGACGCTGATCTGCATACGCCTCACCCACAGCCTGGCCCTGGGCTCCCCAGCGTGCCCCCAGGACACGCGGTTCCCGTTCTGCGCGACCTCAGGACCCTCAGAAGAAGGGGTTTGCATGGGTTGGGGCAGGTCTGCGTGACCCCCAGAACTTGGTCAGGAACAACCTGGAGGCACCTGCGTGACTGGTCACCGGCCCACTGGCACGGTTGTCAACTCTCCCGCTGGCCTTGCATCCCGACCCTCCGAGTCCCGGGACTCTCCACTGCACACAGGAACAACCTGCTCAACCACGCTGAAAAAGCCCATTTATCTCATGGACAGGGACACAGAACAAATCTCAAAACTGACCGTTTCCCTCTTTGCCCTAGCTGCTGGGGAGCTCGGGTTAAACCCCAGCCCACCTGGAGCAGGTGAGTAGGACCAAGCTCCCAGGGGACTCATCCAACTCTGACAGTATCTTCCTTTTCCTTCCAGGACTTCATTTTTACCAACTAAATTTTACATCATTAAGTTTACACACTTGTTCTTTAATGAGCCTCTGCCTCTTCATCAGGAAAACAGAATATGTACTGTCATCGAGGACAAGATTCTGGTATGGATTAAATGTGTCCATGTCTGAGAAATCCGTTCTGAAGCCCAGTAATGCTGTCATTTATTATGTTATTTATCTCCCTCCTCTCTCTAAATATGCAGTGGAGGCAAGAGGCAGGGGAGAGACCCGTGGTTCAGGAACACACCTGGCTCCTTCTCTCCAGTCCTAACTCCTGTCTCCTCAGCCCAGCCTCTTAAGCTTTGTACACTTTCTGCCAAGGCCTTAGCTGACACAGCTCCAGTCTGGGTCACACTGCCCTCTAGCGATGTCCTCCACCACATCCCCTGGCAGGACCACTGCATCCCCAAGGCCTCTCTACCGAACCTGTGCCCGGCTGGGACTCAGGGGCTGGGGCATGCAGCAAAGGCTCCACCCAGTGCGCCACAGGGGCAGCGTGGCTTCCTCTGCCCAACTTGCCACACTCCTGCCTTGAGTCAGTCCTCCAAGTCCCAGCCCAGCCCTTCAAAGCCTGGCAAGGACCTTTTAGATGACTGATGCAGATGTCTCACTCATGTCCCAGGAAGGGAAGGTTAAGGAGGTCCACGTGCTAGAAGCCCACACAGACCTTCCCTGGAAGCAGCTCAAGCTGCCTCCCCAGGGAAGTCCCTGCCTCAGACCTACTCAACCACTTCCACTCTTTTTCAGCCTCCCTCTTCAGTGTCCACCGGCCACCTCCCTCCCCACCTCATGCCCAGCAGCCGGCACACCCACGGGCAGGTCCCGATGAGTGGCATGCCCCTGGTGACCTCCCACCCACTTCCTCCTTCTCCAAAGCCACTCATGCTGTTCCTGACACAGCCCTCCTGTTTGTCTCCTGGCCACTACCAAGGCCATTCTGGGGCCATGCTAGCCTCAGAGACCTTGTCACCACACACCCACACCCTATCCAGCCCCCAGCACTCATTGCAGAGTCTACCTCCTCTAACGTCCACAGACATCCCGTACCTTCTCAGACCTGCCATTCTCCTCCCTAGCCCTCTTGGGAGTGTTAGTCAAAGCCTGGAGATCGGGGACAGCCAGAGTCGGGCAGGAGGCCAGAACCAGGTCTGGGAAGCCAACTCCATGTCCAGAAGTCTGAGTTCAGCTTGCCAGGGAAGCAGTGACTCTGTACCTCCCACTCTTCCCCAAACAGTCCGACTCTGGTTTGACTCAGACACTCCCTCCCAAGTCCCCATACCCAGGGCGAGGCCACATGTCAACAGCAGAAGGAGCCTGGAGCCCCTCCCCACGGCCAGGGTCAGCATCTGCTCTGAGGATATTCCCCATCTCCCCTGCTGTGGCTCCACCTCTCAGACAGGAAGCTGAGGACGGGAGAAGGGCCCAGAGTCACAGAGTTGCCTGCCCGCCGTGCAGGATGGACTCAGCTCAACTGCCAGCCCTCGCGAACCGCACTACACCCACACACCCCACCTCCATGCCTGCGCTCTTGCACGTTCCCTGCGCTGAAATGCTCTCCTGGCTTTCCGCCCCTTCAGCATCAGCAGGTGTCCAATAGAATAACTGGCCCCTGTGGCTTGCCCTCCTTGGAGCCATTCAAGAGTGAGCCAGCTCTCCTGGCCCAGGGGTGGGAGGTGTGCTGGGATGTTGTGTATGAACACAGCCTGCTCAGCCTCCGCCCCCCCCCCCCCCCGCCCCCGTTCCACCCGTGACCCTGCCTGGCTTGTGCCGGAGGGCTCCTGTGGTGCCCTGTGCACTGACCACTGGACCTCCTCCCAGTGTCCCACCCTCCAAGCTGCGGGAAGTCCTCAAACTCTTCCCAGTCCCCATATCCGCTGGGCAGTCCTGGCCCAACCACCATGCCACCCTTTGCAGCAGAAAGGCCCAGGGACCTCAGTGCATCCCACACAGACCCACACACCAGTCCGCAAATGTATGGTGCGCACATAGTCATGCGTGCACACACACTACCGAGCCCCGTGCCCAGGCCGGTGGCAGTGAGGCCTGCTGTTCTCCTCTGCCTCCCTCCTCTCCTCCTCTGCGGCCACTGGGAGGTTGGGGAGTTCCCAGGAGTCCCAATGGCTCTGGCCATTTCTAGCCAAGGATCATCTCGTGTCTCCCTGGGAGCCAAGCTCACACAGGGTGTGAGGTTCCAACTCGCGAGTGGAGAGCCATGTGACCAAGCAGCCCTGGTCTGCACTTGCTGATTCCCGCCTGGCACAGGGCACATGGTAGGTGCTCAGAGTGCCTCAGGACCAGCCGGGGCACACAGTCCGAGGTGCTCAGAGAGGTTCGCGATTGGGACAGAGCACACAGTAGGCGCTTAGAGCAGCTCAGGACCCACACAAGGCACATAGTAGTTGCCCTAGAAATGGTGGTTTAAGGGCTAAAATCACATCGTATGAAGAGCTTCCCAAATGAGCCTCTGAACTTTCCCAAGCTGGTATGACCCCTGAGGGGGGACCTGGACAAGTATGACCCCTTGGAGGCCAGCAAAGGGCAGAGCTGGAGGCCCTGGGGCAGCTCCAGCGGGTTGTCCCTCCCCCTGGGCTGGAGGAAGCAGCTATTTATAGTTCCCCCCTTGGCCCAGCTCCCTCTCCCCGGTGAGGCGCCAGTGCCCACCCCCTCCCTGCCACTGACAGACCGATGCCCCCTCAGAGCACCCCTAATCCCAGAGAGACCCCCAAAGCTCTCACACCCCCGTCTAACACCACCTCCACTTCGCCCATGTCTTTTCCCAGTCCGCCCACCCTCTCCACCCTGCCCTGCGCCTACCCCGTCTGCTGCTCCCTGACCCGGGTTCCGTCGGGGAGCTGCCTCCTTCCATACCTCTGTTCATCCTGCTCCCGAACTGGCCCGGGCCGCCGCCCCCTGCGGCCGGGATTGGGGTGGCCCCGCCCTCCAGGCTCCGGAGAGCACCGCCCCCCCATGGCTCCGCCTCTCCGCCCCGCCTTGGGCCCGCCCCCCAGGGCTGCTGACAACTATGAGATCTTGGTCAGTGGCCCCCCAACCCCGCCCCCAGCCCCCAAACCCCAGCGGCCACACTTCCGACAGTGCTAACTTTCTCTCCAGCTAGGACCCAGTGTCTGCCCTCGTCTCCAGCCCGAGTCGTCTACACTACCCACAGTTCCTGCCCCGTCTGCTGGCAAGCCTGGCCACATACTCCAGAAGGCTTGGTCTCATCTCCAAACCCGCCATGGAGATTGGGTTGGGAGATTAGGTCAAACCTGCAGCCTTCCACACAGAGGACAGGTCAGTGAAATCCGGGCGGGGGAAGGGGGTTAGAGGAGCGGCTCTGACTCCGCCCTCCTGTGTGTCACTGCCTGGGGGCACATGACTGTGTGATTCTTGTCTAGCTCATTCTCCAGTCACTATGTTTATTGAGGGTTTTTTTTTTGCAGGCGGGAACCTTCATGTACGTTATTACATCACTCAATGCTCACAAGAAGCGTGGTGGCATCACTCGGCTTTACGGAGGAGAAAAGAGAAAACCGAGGCTTGGAAAACTGAGGCTCAGGACTGTTCAATGAAGGAGGGGCCAGAGCCCCCTCAGCCTGCGCTCCCTTCTCCCCTGAGCCATGTGTGTGCAAGGGCAGAGCCTGGGTACGCAGAGGTGTGGGTAAGACAGCACCTGGGTGTGTGCTGAGCATGCTTCATGCAGATTTGGGGGACAGGCTCCAATTCTCCACAGCCCCCTCACAGGCCCACACCTTGTTCACACACACAAACAGCTGTCAGATACACGGAGACTCGGCCACCCATGCGTATAAACCACACCCCCCCCAACACACACACACAAGGCAAGGCTGCCACAGCCACAGACTTCCCACGTATGAGCATCCGTCTATTCCTGGAGATGCCCCCATCCGTTTGGAGTGGGTGCTGCCTGGGAACCTCCGCCAGCACCTGTCTGGTGACACGTAGGGGCAGGGCAGACCTCTAGGTCTGGCCTTAGATGGGCGGTTCTCTCCAATGCAGCCATGGTGTCCTGTGTTGAGGTTCCTGTAAGTGGCATTATGGAGCCCCTGTATGATGGTGTCCGGAGGCTCTTGACTGTGGGACCCAGACATGACCAGACTCCATGTGGCAGGGATCATCCACAGTAGTGTCCAAGCTCTCCAGACATATACCGTAAGTCCCGGGGGGCTCCTACTAGGAGTGGCTAGAGTCCATTGGCAACCTGGCGTGGCAACGTGCGTGCTGTCCGCCCACACTGTGACTCTGTGAGGCACTTTGATATGACTGACTTCATGTGGCGGGATCCAGATGCGCCACGGCCCTGCCGATCTCCCCCATGCAGGGTGGCTCCATCCCTGTGACCGCCTCCCTCAGGCTCAGCGGCGGCCGACCTGGGCCAGGATGCGGGCATTTGCAGCAGCCTGCTCCCTCACAGCCCTGGCCCGGGCCTGCTCCAGTAAGATCTGCAGGAGGCCAAGGGGGACGTCCAGCGAGAGGGCGATGCGGGCGCCAAGGTGGGGGTCAGGGCTGGCGCGGCCCGAAGCAGTGGAGGGTGCCGTGGTGCTGGCTGAGGGGCTCTCCGAGGTCACGGGGCAGGCAGTGGCCTGGGGAAAGTTCTGAGGGAGGAGCTGGAAGCCTGGGGTGGGGGTTGCTGGGACAAGCAGGGTCCTGCCCAATGTCAGGACCATCAGTGTGAGCAGAGCCCACCTGGTCATCGTGTAGTCAGGCTGTAAGGAGAAAACAGGTTCAAGGCAGGGGCTCTGGTTGGCTGTGGCCGATGGATAGAGACAGATGGGGAAAGCAGAGAGAGAGCGGCCAGGCCAGGGTCAGAGGGACAGAAGCAGAGGTGAAGGGACAAGGAGAGAGCCAGAGCAACACAGAAAACTGAGACGGAACCAGGCAGAGAAGGGGTCGGCGGGACGGAAAGAGTGAGAAAGAGAATGAGACAGAGATGGACAAAGAGATGGAGTGACCCAGAGACAGAAAGCCACAGGTATATCTGGATATGGATGTATTTGAGAGAGAGAGAGGGGTGCGGGGGGAAGAATAAGAACAAGAAAGGGCAGGGAGAGGGAGAAAGAGATGGAGATGTATCAGAGGGGGATGGAGCAAAACAGAGGGAGAAAAAGAGACAGTGTGATGGAAATAAGGATGCAAAGAGAGACACAGAGGGACCCAAGGGGAGCCTGAGGTTTGCGCGAGAAAGCATGTCGCAGATCCAGGGCACAGAAAGGCAGGCAGGAATGCGGGCCCTTGAGGCAAGGAAGCAATCAGAAGTCCCAGGGCGTCTCAGACTCGAGACCTCCACTGACCCAAACCCCAGATCCACTCTATCCCAACGGTCCTATCCATCCCCCGACCCCAGGCTCACCAGTAGCAGCCTCCTCTGGGGTGAGCTGTGCCAGGCAGTGCTCCCTTGCACTGGTCTGCTCCTCCACCCGCTTCAGGGCCCATTTATCTGGCTTGAGGCCGCCCCCCACCCATGATTCATCCTCTCCTGGGGGGCAGTGAAGGCAAACCCTCAGCCCCTACCCTGTCTTCTTTCTAGGGACAAGTTGGGGACTGAGGGTTACAGGACAGTGACAGGCTGGACAGAGGGACTCTGTACCCACTTGGGATAGCACAGCCCTCCCAGGGAAAACCTGCCCCCCTGACACCCACACCCCCCGCAAACAGTCATGACAGAGGCCTTTTAAAACAGCAGCTTTAATGACCCCCCAGAATCAGCACCATGTCATCACTAGCGTGGGGCAAGGGGCGGGTTGGATTCAGTCCCTTCCGCTCACTGCCCAAAGCCTCCCCAACACTGAGTCATCAGCCGGGGAGGCAGCAGCCACAATGGGGTCTGTCCACTGGGGGGAAGGCGAGACCCGTGGAACAAGTCACTGAAATAACGTACACGCTCATGCACGCTCACGTGCAGACAGGCCTCTAGCACCAAGGGGGAGGGACGGCAGGGTCCAGCTGAGACACCGACTCCTCCAGGGGATGCTGGACTGGACCTCAGCTCTGGGCAGCACCTGGGTGGGGCAGGCAGGGTTCAGCTGTCTAACCGTACCCAACACAAGGGCCACAGAGGATGGGGGGGCCGGGGGCACAGTGGGTGTGGGGGCTCTGCCCACAGAAGGGGGTCCTTACTCAGGTCTTTAAGGGAGGGAGCACCGAGGGGTACCTTACTGGGGACTCCTCCCAGAGCCGGGTTTCTCTATCAGCTCTTTGGTCTGAGGCGGGGTCTGTCCCAGGTCCCCCAGTCTGGGTGGGGGGGCGGCTTCTGACCCCAGATCCTGACTCTGGACATAATCTGGGCAGGCCCCTCCTGGAATGGAGGTATGCTCGTACCTGTCCTTTGACTGTGGGCCGCCTGGGGCAGGCAGCGGTGCTCACAGGCCTCCCGGGTCCCAAAACGGTTGGCGTTCCCTCCGCAGCCACCATAGACGAAGGGGTGACAGGCCTTCGTGCCCCCTGCCCCAGCCCGATGATACCAGCGCAGGGTGTAGGCGCTGCAGGAACCCTCGTCCAGTGGAAGCGAACAGGGATCTGGGGGTAATGGGGGCAGAGAGGTCAGCTGGGATGGGCTCAGCCTGCTCCTCCCTACGCCCCTCTGAGCCCAGCCCCCTTCCTCACCATCGTCATCCCAAGGAGCTGCGGGGTCCTGGTATTCCTCCTCGGAATACTCAGAGTATTCATACTCATCGTCCTCAGGGGGCACCTGGCCTGCACACACAGTGAGGGGATGCTGTGAGCAGGGCCACTGCAGGGCCCAATTCGTGCGGCCCAACCCTGGCCTCCCATGCGTGTTCCCTGCATGTGCCCTCTGCACACGTGGTGTGGGCCCTGCACGCACGAGCGGCCCCGTGTGTGTGTATGCTCCAGTCCCACATGTCCCCCAGGCTGCAGCCATCCTCACCATCCTCCTCTGCGTGGGACACTCGGAGCACAGGCACGGGGTGGAGCTGCGGCCCAGCGGTGTCTGCTGCGTAACTCGGGAGAGGCCCTGGAGCCGGGAGCAGGGGCGCGGGGCCCGGGCGTCAGCCTGGTGGCTGCCCTCGCCAAGCCCCTGCTGAGGTGACCCAGGCAATGGGCACAGCAGGGCCTGGCATGAGGCAGGCTCCGGGAGCAGAAAATACCAGAAAACTACTCACGTGATCCAGATGCGACATACTGGCCCTGACAGGCTGGAGGTGGCAGAGAAGGGGACACGGAGAGAGACAATAACAGAACAGGAGACAGAGGCGGAGAGAGGCAGGGAGAGAGGCTCACGGTGGCAGAGGCACATGGAGGGGACGGCAGGAGACAGTGGCAGACGGCGCGGGAGAGGAAGGGAAGCAGACCCAGGGAGAAAGAAACCAAGGGGGAGAAGCGGACCAAGAGCAAGAGAGAAGAGGGGAACAGGCCAGCCAAAGGCGAGAGAGAGGGAGAGAGGCAAAGGGCCAGGGGCCAGCCGGAATGGAGGAGGACAGGGAGGAGGCAAAGGCGGGAGGAGACGAGCTTCACTCTCTGATGCCCCAAGGGCCCTCAGAGCCCCCGCCCCGCACCCCGGTGCCACATCTGGCCCAAGGAGCCGGCTCTGCTCACGCCTCCTCCCCCTCCACACACGGCCATCCTGGGCACCCAGGAGCACATGTGCGCCCACCTCTGCCTGGGCCTCCACTTGGGGGAGTCCTGTCAGCATGTCCGTCCAGAAACACCCATACTTTGTGTATCCATCTGTCTCCACCCGCCTCCATGACTGCTTGCCCCCTGGACGTTCTGGGGGTGCTGCCTGCCTCTGTCTAGGGGTGCGGGGATGCAGTGGGGATGGGACCCAGGAAACTCCAGGCTGGACCCCACTCACCGCAATGCTGACTCATCTCCTGACGCACAAGGCCCCGTATGTCATCCTCCTAGGAGCCCAAGACCACAAGGGTCATGAAGGAACCCAGGGGTCACAGAAGGACAAAGGGTACATGATGCAGGGATCGTGGAGGGACAGTGCAGAGTCAGGGCCCAGGGTCCAGGGGGTCAGGAGAAGGAGGCAGGGCCCCCACCCCACCCCACACACACGCACCGTCAGCGCAGCTTCTCCCTTCTCACCACGGGGCCCCATGGGGCCTGGCCGCCCCTGTGGGCAATGGATAGGGCTGGGCTGTGACCTCCGACCTCACGGACACCCCAGCCTTTGAACCCAGTCCCAGGAATTCCCACTCACCTGCTCCCCTCTCTCTCCAGGGGTTCCAGGGGCCCCGGGGGCGCCCACCACACTCTGTCCAGGGGGACCTCGCTCACCCTGTCAGACACAGGGACTGAGTGAGCAGGGTCAGAGGCAGTGGGGGCAGAAGAAGGACAATGTGGGACCGTAGTTTCAGAGGCTGGGGCAAGGATATTGGGGGAATGGATTGCAGAGCCAGAGGTCAGGGAGGTTGGGGAAGGGTCAGTGAGGTTCAGGGGTCAGGAGTCAGGGCCTCTCACCTTCTGACCCTGAAGTCCTTCAGGGCCTTTGGGACCAATGCTGCCAGGCGGCCCGGGAGGACCACTAGAGCCATCATTGCCCCTGGGACCTGGGAAGCCCCCCACTCCTGGGGGTCCCTGGGGAGGGAGAGACCAGGGTCAGTGATCAGAGCTTCCAGAGACCCCAGGCCCCTCAGTTCGCCATGACCTCAGCCTCCACTTACCCGCTCCCCTTTCTCGCCCTGGTCACCCTTGGGTCCTGGCTGCCCATCGAAACCTCGGTCACCCTGGGAACAAAAAGAGGCACGAGAGTCCCTCTGCCTCGGCCTCCCCAGCTCAGCCCCCATGAGCCCCCAGGCCCCATAGCCACCACCTCGAGTTCCTGTGGCCTACCAGCCAGAGACCCTGAGTCCACCATGATCCCCAGACCCCGCCCCACTGTGACGCCCCCTACCCTGGCCCCACCCATTTCCCCTTCACGGACCCTCCAACCTCCCCCTGACCTCGACCACCCTAACCCTCAGCCCTGAGGCATGTACTGCGCCACCTCCCACCCCTTAACCCTCAATCCCCACTGTGACCCCAACCCCACTCAGGACCAACCTCAGGACCAACCCCACTCCACCCCGCAGTGTCCCAACCTTCCTCGACCCAAAACCTTCACGACCTTATCGTGCTGTCCCTGCCCAATCCTGAACCCCACTGTCCACTGTGGAGGGACCCCTTACCTTGGGACCAATCAGGCCCTCCTTCCCAGGGGCCCCTGCCTGCCCTGGAACACCCGGCTCCCCCTGGAGGAGAGAAGACATTAGCCAATTCCTGGCCCACCCATCTGCTCCTCACTCTGGGGGTGCCCCACACTCACCAGCTCGCCTTTGCGTCCTGCCAGCCCTGGGCGGCCCGGGGGACCAGCTTCTCCCTGCAGCAATCAGATGGAGGGGTCAGCCTTAGGCCCCAGGCCCCGTAGACCCCACATCCCCCCATTCCCTCATCACCCCTGTACCTTATCTCCCTTCTCTCCATCAAGGCCACAGGCTCCCTTAATTCCCCGTTCACCCTGAAAGAAAAAAGAAGTGAGAAAGTGACCTCCTAGATACCTCACCTATGACCCCTGACCCTGAAACCCCTCTCCAAACTGCCCTTAGGTACTCCAACCTCTGACCTTCCCACCTCTGACCTAATACCTCACGTTCAACCCTAGATACCACAGCATCTGACCCCAGATACCTGATCTCTGACCCCGGATACTTCACCCTCCAACATCAGGTCCTGATTACGGGGGAAAAAACCAGCCCCCTTCCCACCTTGAGGCCCCGGGGACCCATGAAGCCAATATCTCCTTTGTCTCCTCGGACACCAGGAACTCCGTCTTTTCCTGGGGATCCCTGTGGGAAAAGTGTTAATGAGATCAGTGTAGGCTCAAAGGAAATCTCTCTGGCTGTGAACATCGTCAGGGGGCCAGAGCCACTGGAAGGGCAGGGTTTTCTGCAGGGACGTGTGAGCCACCACAGGGGTGACTGTGAAGGTAGGGTCCCTGGACAACAGGAGAGTGCTGGTTCAATATAAGGTCAAAGGTCACCACACGGGGCTGGGGTCCCTGGTGGGGTGGCAGGGGCACCTTACCGGTTCGCCGGGGATCCCTGGGGCGCCAGGCTCACCCTGTGGGGAACGCAGGTGGGAGAGGGCCGCCCTTCAGTGCCACTGTCCCCGTGTTGGCCCATCTGCCTCCCTTGGTGACTGCAGCCAGGACCCGGTCTGCACACCAGCCCGTGTGAGTACGCGTGGGGCCAACAGCGAGGGAGGCGGGAGTCCTCCAGTGCTCAGGGGATACCCAGGACAGGCGGGTATGCCCCATGGCTCCGGGTCAGTGCCTGGGATGGGACTTGCCTTGGGTCCTGTGAGTCCACGCGCTCCCAGCAGCCCGGCTGAGCCCTTGTCACCAGGCTCTCCCTTGGTGCCCTGCAGGAGTGACAGGAGAGGGCCACGATCAGGACCAGAGCAGGCTGCAGGCTCCCAGCAAGACTGGAACCTGCCAGTTGCTCGCACACAGGCCCCCAAGGCCCCTTCCCTCCAGTCCACGCTCATGGCTGGGACTGGAGACCCTGGCCGTGGGGTGACTCATTTCTTATGCTGGGACCCCCGATTCCTGCCACTCCTCTTACCACTGGGCCCCCAGCCCTACCTGGAGTACCCCTAACACCCAAGGAGCCCCCTTCCTGTTCCCACAGGCCTCCTACAGAGGCCACAGTCCAAGACTGCCCTCCAACCTCACATCCAGGCCCTGGAGCCCCTCCCACAGAGCCCCCATCCTCTCAGCCGCCCCATAGTTGCTACAGCTGACAGAACCCCCTCCCCTCAGACCCCCAGAAATCCCTCTTCCATCCTCTGCTTCTGTCCTCACAGACCCTCCCCGGGGCCCTTCAGCTTGCAGGACCCCCTCCCTCATCCTTCATAGAACAGCCCAACCTCATCCACATACCTTCTCTCCAGGTTCCCCGCTGTCTCCCCGAGGCCCTTTCTCACCATCTATTCCCCGAGGCCCTCGTTCACCCTGGGTCAGGGCCAGAAATCAGGGTCAGGGGCTACAAGTCCCTTACCCTCTGAGGGCTTGAGATCTCAGATCCCCTGGGGCACCCCACACAGGAGCCCCCCGAACACACACAGCAGACCCACTCACCGAGTCCCCCTTGGCACCCCGTGGCCCCGGAGGCCCCAAAATCACAGCTGAGTCGCCCTGAGTGGACAGGGGGAAGTCAGAGGAGTCAGGAGCACCGAGTCCCCTGCCTTCTCCCGTGCCCACACTCACCTTGTCACCCTTCAGTCCTGAGGCACCAGGGTCACCCTGTAGGGCAGAAGAATGTGGGTCTCACTCCAGTAGTGAAGCCCCAGATCCTGAGTTACAAGACCCGTCCCCACTCACACTCACACCAGGGGCCTCTGCTCCACATCCTTACCTTCTCCCCACGTTCTCCCCTGCTGCCTGGGGGGCCCTGCATGAGAGAAGATGATACCGAGCTAAGGGAATCTGGGGGGACCAGTGGGCAGATGGCTCAAGGTGCAGGGGAGGACTGGAAGGCCCCAGGGAATGGGGGAGACAAGGGGCCAGAGAGCAGACGTGGAGAAGCAGAGGGCAGCAGAGGCTGTGGAGACCCTCAAGGGCACAGAGGGCTCAGGCAGGGGACTGGGTCACACCACTGCTCCTCTCCCCAAGGGGACCCACCGTGAGTCCTCGGGGTCCCTCCAGGCCGGGGCGCCCATCTTCACCCTGGATGGTGACATTAGATTCGGTGAGTCAGTAAGTTGGAAATCAGAGGCGAGAGCTGTGAGGGAGTCCCAGTGTGGCTCCCTCCAGTAGCCATGGCCTCAAGGCAGGACATACGCACCCGGACACCAGGCTCCCCACGCTCGCCTCGGGCCCCAGGCAGCCCTGCTCCAGTGTCCCCCTGGAGATCAACGGGACACCAAGGGTCAGTCAGGGGAACTGGTGGAGGGCAGAGGGTCACGGGAGGTGGGTGGGATTTAGAAAGAATGAGGTTAGAGTTAGAGGTCAGCAGAGGCTGGGGGGGTGGGGGCGAGTCAGCGGAGACTGGAGGAGGGGCGGGTCAGTGGAGGCTGGAGAGGGCGGGTCATGGGAGGCTGGGAGGGGGTCAGCAGAGGCTGCAGGGGGGGGTGGAGGGGGTGGGGGGGGAGAGGGGAATGGGTCAGTGGAGTCTGGAGGGGATGACGGGTCAGCGGAGGCTGGAGACGGGGATGGGTCAGCCAAGGCTGGAGGGGATGACGGGTCACCGGAGGCTGGGGGAGGTGTTGGGTCAGCGGAGGCTGGGGGGGCTGGGGGGTGGGGGAGGGACGCGTCAGCGGAGGCTGGAGGCTGGAGGGGGTGCGGGTCAGCGGAGGCTGGAGGCTGGGGGGCGCGGGTCAGTGGAGGCTGGGTTTGGGTCCGCAGAGGCTGGAGGGGGTTGGGTCAGCGGAGGCTGGGGGTGGCGGGTCAGTGGAGGCTGGAGGCTGGAGGTGGGGGCGGGTCAGTGGAGGCTGGAGGGGGTGCGGGTCAGCGGAGGCTGGGTTTGGGTCCGCGGAGGCTGGAGGGGGTTGGGTCAGCGGAGGCTGGGGGTGGCCGGTCAGTGGAGGCTGTGGGGGGGGGGGGCCGCGGAGGCCGGGGGCGGCGGTGCAGGAGGGGCGGGCGGTGCAGGAGGGGCCAGCAGCATTGTCACATCTACCTTGTCTCCTTTGAGTCCAGGGGCCCCAGGTGCTCCCTGTGGGCAGCAAGATGAAATCAGTCTGTGGCTCAGCCCGCAGCTAAGTCCCCAACACACAGCAATCAGAGACATGGGGCGTTGGGGCGTTCTACTCACCGCTGACCCAGGTGGTCCAGGCGGCCCCAAGGGACCTGGGGCTCCCTCTCTCCCTGGGGCGCCTGCCAAACCCTATGGTAAAAATGAGGCAAGAGAGGGGAAGGGAGACTGGGGAACCTTCCTCCCATGCTGTTCCCCCAAGACCCGGAGCCCCCTGGGTAGGGCTGGGCCCCCTCCTCCTCCTCACCCGCAACCAGATCCAGAGGTCCTGGGCCCACCAAGTCCCCCACGCAGCCCTCGGCGCCCTTACCCGCTCTCCACTGGGGCCGGGCTGCCCCTGCTCTCCTCGAAGGCCTGTCTGACCGGGGAACCCCACAATACCAGGAGGTCCGGGGGGTCCAGGGGGCCCTGAGTCTCCCTGGAACAGAGATAGCAAAGGGAGAAATGGCCCCAGCAGGACCTCTTCCCAGGACTAGCCCCTGAAGACCCTCTTCCTCCCACCTCCAGGCCCCCCGTCCCACCTTCTTCCCCCACCAGTAGCCACAGGGCACCGTTTTACCTTTAGACCTGGAGGACCAACTGGCCCAGGGGGCCCCTGGACCCCAACTCCTGGGTCACCCTTCAAGGGAAAGAGGAGTCAGATCAGGCTCAGGGCGTCTTTGGACGATGACCACCTCCCCACATTGGGAATGCCTTAGGGCACATATACCTTGTGACCTTTGGGTCCTGGAGCCCCCTTCTGACCCTAAGAGAAAATGAAGTAAACAGCACTTGAGAGCAGGAACATGAGCCCAGAGCTCAGGTATGGTCCCAAAACATTCCCAGGGGATCTCGGAGGTGACCACGGGCATTTGGGACCGAGGATGTGAGCGCAGGTACGTGGGGGTGCGGACAGAGGCGGGATCTCAGATGTGTCCCAGTCCAGGGAGCTTAGCAACGACCACAGATATGACCGCAAACATGACCACAGACAGGAGCTCAGATACGGGAGCAGAGACGGTGGGGAAGGGTCAGCACCAACACACGCCCAAGGAGTGGCCCACAGAACTCCCACAGGCCCCGAGACCAGGAGATGAGACCGGAGCACGCGTGCTCCCAAGAGAGCACCGGGAGACCGAGGACGAGCACGTGGAAGCCAGGAGATTCAACCCCCGTGTGCTCCGGGAGCAGGACCCCGAATGCTGGAATGTTCGGCCAGGCTCAGGTTCAGAGGTGCCCAAGCCCAGGAATGTCCCCTCACGTGCATGACTACACTCCTCAACGCGGACTTGGACTCGCCCGGACCCCAGACTCACATCTTCGCCAGGGTCTCCAGGCTCGCCCGCACGGCCGGCTTCACCCTGCATAGAAAGCGGGGTGAGGGTGTATGGCCACCCAACCGTACCCCTCCCTACCCAACGCTCAGACCCTGGGGCCAGGCCCACCTCACCTTCTCGCCCCGCGGTCCCGGCAGTCCTCGGTCACCTTTGGCTCCCTGTGGATACAGGGGTCAGTAGAACACATGGGTTTCAGGGTCCCAGACAGCAGAGACTCAAAGAAGGAGCGGGAGGCCTGGGCCGGGTGGGGCGTATCATGGAACGTGAGGGTCACAGGGCGGGTGATCTATGCGCTGGGGGTTCCACACTCACCGGCTCTCCCACCAGGTCTCCAGCAAGGGCTCCAGGGGCACCCTGATGAGAGATTAGGGTCAGTGGGATTCCTCAGCTCTCACCCCTGCCCCCCCACCCCAGAGCCTCCCCCACACTCACCTTCTCTCCCTTTGCTCCAGGGGGCCCAACCACAGCCTGCGGGGAACGCCTGGTGAGTCACCCCGCTTCCTGCCACCTCCCCACCCCTGCCCCGCCGTCCAGATGGGAGGGGCAGACTAGGCTTGGGGGCTGGGCAGAGGAGCTGATGTGGAAGCTGGGGGTCAGGAGCAAAGATCACCTGTCCAGGGGTCCCCATGGGTCCCGGCTCTCCTTTAGGTCCCACAGGGCCCGGCAGACCTGGTGACCCCTATGGCGGAACAGCGGGCAGAAGTCAGTGCCTCTCCTTCCGCTACCCTGCCGCCCAGCCCTTCTCTCCCTGCGGGCACGTGGTTGCACAGCCCCCATCGCAGGCCCGTAGCGAGCTCCTCTGAACACACACTGGCACGCCGGGGGCTCCTCTGTCTCCATCTTTCCCGGTGGCACCATCACGACCCGGCGCTCCCGGCTTCCCCGTCTCCCCCTGAGACGGAAGAGCTCTGTCAGGGGCCTGCCCTCTGACTCCCGAGCCCCGGAGCCCAGCCCTGACCCCCAGGACTCACCACTTGTCCGGGCAAACCCGGTGCCCCTTGAGGACCCTGCAGGGAAAAAGTCAGATGTGGGAGGGACATGGAGAGCAGGGGACCCAGTGGGGCAGGGACTTCGTGTCCCCGCAGGCGCCTCACTCACCACCAGGCCTGAAGGGCCAGGGGGCCCGGGAAGTCCCACGGCTCCAGTAGGTCCAGGCAGTCCCTGGAAGAAGCAGGAGTTGAGAGCAGTGCCAACCCTGCCCAGCTCCCTGTGACTTCCCCATGGGCTGGGCCACTCACCCGTCCTGGTGGTCCTGTCTCTCCGGGCTCCCCCTGCCAAAAACACAGACACTGAATGAGCCGACAGATGGACCAGAGGCCCCTCAGCCCCGGTCACAAGGAGAGCCTGCATGGACAGGGCACCTTGGTGCTCAGGGGGCAGTGATGTCCCTGGAGGCTGGCAGACATTGTCCTGGTGCAGATAGGCTGCTCTGAGTCCCTGCCTCCTTCCAGCCACACACCCACACATGCCTCTACTCACCTTTAGGCCAGAAGGTCCCTGGGGTCCCGCAGGGCCAGCAAGACCCTATAAAAAAATATCAAGGGCAGGAAATGGGTCCAAGTTGCACCTGGACTTACGGACTAACACAAACTAGTTTTCCACCGGATGTGGGGACTGATGCTTGTCCCTGCCCACCAGGCGGTGCTTCCCTGTCACTCACCGGGGCCCCGGGTGGTCCAGGGTCTCCATGGCCGCCCTGTGGGAGAGAGAAAGAGCCAAATGGGGTTTGGGGAGTCAGTCCCACCCTACCAGGGAAACTGAGGCGGGACTGCCCATTGTAGGGGGTGCCCATTAGGAAGGGAGCAGGATTCTGGGGTACTCACCACTGGGCCTGGGGTCCCCCGTGGACCTTGCAGACCCTGTATAGAGAAGGGGGCTGCTGAACCTCAATCTGGCCTGCCGTGGGCCTGTTCCTGCCCTCTGGAGACCTTTGCCTGGAGGCCCCACCTCTGGACCCTCACCCCTCCCAGGTACAAGTCACCCCGTACCCATGAACTGCCCCTCATGGACAGTACACATGGGCCTGTGCACACACACAGCCATCAGACCTGGTCCAGACCTGCACTTGGACCTGGGCAACCCCATCACTGCACACGGGTGACCCTGCACGCAGGGGCCAGCACACTGCAAGCGGGTGACTGTGCCCCAGAACTCAGCCCAGGCTGTTCCTGCTGCTACTCACCGGCTTCCCCTCGGGCCCAGCCACGCCACGCTCTCCTGGCAGACCCTAGAGAGAACGTGTTTATGGCCACACCATTTCGTCCCCCATCCCAGCTTCCCCTGAGACAGTCCCGGGCAGAGCAGACTCCAGCCCAGACAACACAGGTGAGAGCCGTGTGCTGCACGCACGCGGCGCCGCGGGGCAAGGACTCACTGGGCTGCCGTTCTGACCCCTCTGTCCAGGCTCTCCCCGGTCGCCCTTGATGCCCGGCTCACCCTGCAAGCAGAGTGTCGCACCCTGAACATCACTGCCGGTGCCCACAGACACACCATCCCTGCATGCCCCCTGCAGAGGAGGGGGACGGCGTGGTGGGATGACGGGAGGTCTCACCCTGTCTCCTTTGGGGCCTCGGTCGCCATCACTGCCTGGATCCCCCTGTGGGAATGACATGTCAAGCCAGACCCGGGTGCCACAGCAGGGGTGGCCCCCAGACAGCCCGCACACGGACCTTAGCGCCTTTGAATCCAGGGGGTCCTTGTTCTCTAGAGAGCCCAGAACCTGGCTCGTCCACAGCCACCTACAAGCACAGGATTACAGGGCAGAGCTGTGCCATCACGGAGCCAGGGAGGGGTCGTCTCAAAGGGTTGTGGGTTCAGAGTCACCACATGGAGCTTCTGGGGCCCAAGCCACTGGTGGCCTCTTGGTGACACCAGTCACAGGCTTGGGCAGAGCTGGGGTGATCACCTTGGGGCCTGGGGGTCCGGGGGGTCCAGGGAGGCCAGGAAGGCCGTCTCTGCCCTGAAGAGAAGAAGGAAATGGGTGGCCGTCCCAGCACAGCCTGCAGGCAGTCCCGCCCGGTGAAGCCCTACCCAGCTCACCTGTTCTCCGCGTTCTCCTTTCTCTCCCCGTTCTCCCTGAAAAGCAGATACCAAGGCGGGGGGTATGCCCATGGGGAGTCCAGCCCCTCCTAAGCCCACTCCCCGGGCCACTCCCACCAGCCCCCAGGCTCACCCTCTCTCCGGGTCTTCCAGCCTCCCCCACACCCCCAGCCGGGCCGGGGAGCCCAGGGATACCAGGCTTCCCAGGCTCCCCAGCAAGGCCAGGAGGTCCAGGAAGGCCCCGCTCCCCCACGGCCAGGCCAGGTGGCCCCTGAGGGCCGGGGTCTCCACGATCTCCCTTTGGTCCACGTTCTCCAGAAAAGCCGATGGGGCCCTGGAGGAGCAAAACAGTACATGCTGGTGGTCACCGACACCATCCACGGAACAACCCCTCCCCGCTTGAGTACCCAGCACACACCTCCTTGCCTGGGGGGCCCCGCTCGCCTGGGTCCCCCTTGGGGCCACGACGCCGTTCAGGCGCAGGCAGGAAGCCGCCAGAGCTCTCTTCCCAGGTCTCCACGATCTCCCGCAGGGCAGATGTCTGGGTGACATGCAAGGTCAGAAGAGGGAGACCACAGCTGTAGCCACCCTGGCCGGCCCTTGGGGCATTACTTGTCCCGTGGGGCTCCCTGCAGCCCCCATGCCCAGCCCCCATCAACCTACCTTGATGCCAATATTTTCCAGCAACCGCTCTGCATTCTGGGGACACAAACTGGATAAGGGGATGCCCACAGAAGAGAAGGCCCCACACTGCCCCCCAAAACAGCCTCTATACCCTCGTCCCCTGGCTTCCTGCCTAGAGGACCCTTTAGCCCTTGGCTGGGGCGACTGGAGGCCACTGGAAGCCCATACCTGGCATGTCCCATCACCCAGGTTCCTGTCTATGTAGCCCACAGGAATCCCAACAGGGCAGGGGCCCGAGCATACAGGACAGCACCTGTGGCTACAAGCGGAAGGGGGCGGAGGCAGCCCCTACAGGCATGCGTGGAACAGTCAAGGACCATGTCCCAGGCTTCACTCACCACCAGGCTCCCAGGCTCTCCTCTCAGGCCACGCTCTCCTGGGAGGCCCTGGGGACACCAAGAGGTAAGCTGTTAGACCCAGCCTGGGGTGCGGCGTGTGGGTACATGTGTGGATGCTATGGCCACTGGGACAAGTGAAAAAGGTGGGGGCCTCACCTGCTCCCCTCTGGGTCCAGTCTCCCCACGGTCACCCTGAGAAGAAGAATGACTGGTGGGAAAATGCCCCCACTCTGGGCAGCCCCCCACCATACCACTCACCCAGCATCTGCACACTCACCTTGGGGCCTGAACTCCCCGGGACGCCAGGGAAGCCCTGAGATAAGACAGAGCACAAAGAGGTCACAGGGGATCACAGCCTCCAGGGGTGGCAACCTAAGGCCCCTGTTGATTGCTCCCAAGTCCTGGAACTACCCCAGATACTCACCTGCCCGGGAGGGCCGACCTGCCCCGGGAGGCCCGGGGGGCCCTGGAGTCCAGGGCTTCCAGGAGCTCCACGCTCACCCTTGGGGCCGTCACGACCCTGTGAAGGATGCAGCCAGCATCAGGACCCTGAGACCCCGGGAAGGAGTGGGGTCACGTATCACAGGGTTAGGCTCAGAGGTCAGAGACTGCAGAAGACACCAACACTCACTTCTCTTCCAGGGGCGCCCGAATCTCCCTTCTCTCCCTAAGGAAGACAAGGCTGCTTCAGACCCGGCCCCAGTCTGAGCCAGAGCAGACTCCAAGCGAGGGCAACTCACCTTCCTCCCGTCTTCTCCAGGGTCGCCGGGTTCTCCCTGCAGGCAGAGGACGCACATCAGATCCAACAGAGTTAAGAACTGTCCATGTGTCTTGCTGTCGGCAAATCCTGTGTGTGCCTCGCTCCGTGTGGCCGTGTGTATGAGTGAGTGTGGATACCAATGCATATGTCGGGATGTCGCCACGTGTGTCCCCCCTCAGAGCTTTGGCAGTGTGTCCCACACCTCCACAGAGGTCCACGTGCGGCCCTGGGGCCCTGGCACAGCACGTGTCCGAGTGTGGCTGCGGGGTCTGTGTGTCTGTGTCCTCAGTGTCCCTGAATGGGGGCTTCACACCTGTGTGTCTGCACCTCTCCATCTGCGTCTGTGCCCTTCGCCTGTGCCCGTGGCCGTGGTTATTTCAGCCTGAGTTGGTCCATCCGGGCACAGGTTGACATGTCCACCTAACTGACTATGTCTG
Organism: Ovis canadensis; assembly: GCF_042477335.2. Taxonomy (NCBI): domain Eukaryota; kingdom Metazoa; phylum Chordata; class Mammalia; order Artiodactyla; family Bovidae; genus Ovis; species Ovis canadensis. The sequence goes on along the minus strand of NC_091263.1, from coordinate 65,939,830 downwards.
TGAGGCTGCCTCTTGTGCACGTGGACATGTGTTTCCAGACACGTCTGTGTGTGGGGGTTAGGTACGCAGGTGTCAGTGCACGCCACCCTGTATCTACGTGTGTGCCCCTTGTGTGTCGCATGTCTGGGCTGTGTCCAGGTGCTAGCATTTTTCTGGAGGTTTCCCTGTGTCTACCCTAGACACTCACGTTTTTCCCATTCAGGCCAGGCTTGCCATCCTCGCCTGGCTTGCCCTGTGGGAAGAGATCACTGGTCAGAAGTCAGGGTTGGAGTGAGGGCAGGAAGGGGGCAAAAGGGTACCATGAAAGTGGGACTCACCGGTGCTCCGGGGGGACCAGCAGGGCCAGGAGGGCCCTGTTCTCCTCGAAGGCCCGGAAGTCCCTGGAAAAAGTCTTTGCTAGGATTGAGAGGGTCACTGAGATATCCCCTGGGGCACATCCATGGACTTGGAGGACCCCACAGAAACCTCCTCCAGGATGAAGACCCCCCCAGAATTGGGAGGTACCATTGAGGTCCCAAGGCTGAGACTCAATAGGGTAGGGTGTCCCCTGCTGAAACTCCAACGGGAAGAAGCCTCAGGTTTTGGGGGTCCTACTATAGGCCCCAAGGCAGAGAAGACTGGAAGGCAGAACTCTGCCAGGGGACCAGGACCCTACCAAGGACAGGGCTGGACCAATGCCCCTACTGCCAGAAACTATGACGACCAGGCTACAGTTTATGCTGGACCCCTGAGCTGCCCTCCATCCTAACATCCCCCCTTACTTACATCTCTCCCTGGGTCTCCGGCCTTGCCCGTGGCACCCTGAAGAGAGACTCAAGTCAGGGAGTCCACAGTGGTCATGGGGTCAGGGGCGCTGTCCTTGGACAGGGCCACTAGTTCCTGTGAACCCAAGGCCTGCCAGGCAGTAACACCCCCCAGGCAGGTGGCGTACTAGGAGACACAGATAACCCAGCTGGCCCCAGAGCTCATCAAGACCCACAAGGCTCCGGAGACTGGGGACATACGAAGGGACAAGGGAAGAGGCGCGACCACGCAGTGACCGCCACAACTCACATTCGGCCCAGGGGGACCAGAGGCTCCTGGTTTCCCATCCAGCCCACTTCGGCCATCCAGGCCAGGAGGGCCCCGGTCGCCCTGGGGAAAACAGAGTGAGTGGTAAGAGGCCTCGAAGGATGAGATGGATCTGAGGGCCCAGGCTGACAGTTGGAAACCCTCCACGCCCTCTCACCTTTTCTCCTGCTGGGCCCCGAACACCTGGGTCCCCCTGAAGGGAACAAGGTCACCAGGTCAGTGAGAGGTGAGGGCAAGATGGACACTTAGGCTGATGGTACCAAGTGCATCACTCACCTGTGGGCCTGGAGGCCCCCGAAGTCCACTGATGCCCTGATGACGGGAGAGGAAGAAATCAGAGCAGGGTCTCCCAGGCCCATGCGGCCCCATGGGACCAGCCACACTCACCCTCTCCCCAGAAGCTCCGGGGGGGCCAGGGTCGCCCTTGGGTCCTCGTGGACCCTCCTGTCCTCGGTCCCCAGGCTCTCCCTGTGGCAGAGATGAGCGTGTTGAGGGAACACCACTGGGGCCACAGGCGCGCCCAGGGCAGAATCGGTCATGGGGGTGCTGGAATGCTTCTCCATGCTACAGCCTCACTCCACCCCAGAGCCTGGTACCTTCTCTCCAGCTCCAAGTCCCACATCCACCTGTGGGGGGGAATGGCCAGTGAGAAGAACAGTCCAACTAGGGGAAGAGGAGTGGGTGAGGGCCAGTGAAGACATCCAGGGACAGTGGGGAAAGTGGGAGTCAGTGGAAGGGATGTGTGGGGCCAGCAGGGGCAGGCGGGGGAGATGAGAGAGGATCAGACAGAGTCAGCTCTTACCAGCCGTCCAGGGGCTCCTGGGGGACCCTAGGGAAGGAAATAATTGTAGTCAACAGGAACTCTGGGGCCCCATGGGGTAGCTCAGATTTGCCCCAAGCTCAGCTCTGCTCCTAAATTCCCTGCACCTCTATGCCAAGCCCCAGAAGCCAGATCAGGCCTAGGGATGACCACCAGAGCTCCTGACCTTGATCTCCAGGCCCTTAGCGGAGATGCTCACCAGACAGAGCACCGCAACCCTCCATACCCTCTGTGCCCGAAACACCAGCACTACTCACTGGCTCCCCACGGTCACCCTTGGGTCCAGAAGGTCCAGGGCTCCCCTGCAGAGGCAGAGGGTCAGGGTCAGTAAGGAGGGGTGGCAGTCTGAGGGGCTTTGGAAACACCCGAGGGACTCATGGGGATCCTTGTGGCTTTTGAGGGTTGTGATGAGGGGTCACAGGAAATCACTGTGAGGGTTGGGCATTGTAGGGTTGGGGTGGCAGGGTCAGAGGCTGGGAACTGGATGGTTGGAGACTGAAGCTGAGGTTAGAGTTCAGGGGTCAGAGGTTGTGACTCACATTTCGTCCATCCTCTCCAGGATCTCCCTGGTCTCCCTTCTCACCCACAGGCCCCCGAGCTCCAGGCGCCCCCTGAGAAGAGTAGCTGGTGTGAGATGGACCCTCCCCCTCCCAGGATTTTGCAGATCACCCTATGACCTCCACACTGCCCCGGGTTCTCCATCACCCCGAAAACCATGTCAGAGTTTCCCATCCCCTTTGTTCCCACCTCTTCTAATACAGAACCCCCCTTACTTCTCCCTGCAAAGCCTCACCCGAAGGCCACGCTCGCCAGCTTTTCCAGGCAAACCTGGGTCACCCTGGTAGTGGAGAGAACCCCGTATCAAAGGTGAGTTAGGCTCAAACTAACTCAGAGAGGGGCGGCCGAATGGGCCTGGGCACTGACTGGACAGGCGGTAGGAGGATGGACGGAATAACTGGTGGAGCCCACCCCCTGGGATTCCCACTCAAGGACAAAGGATCAGAAACCAAAGCGGGAAGGAGTCTCACCGGGGGACCCTCGTCGCCCTTCTCTCCAGCTTCACCCTGTGAGACATGAGGGTCAGCCCTGATCCCCAGCTCCCAGGGGGGCCAGCATACTCTACTCCCCACCCCCAGCACTCCCCCAGTCCAGCCCTCTTACGTCTCGTCCTCGGGGGCCAACGGGTCCTGGGGAACCAGGCCGCCCAGGGTCTCCCTTCTCTCCAGGAGGTCCTGAGTCACCCTGTGGAGGAGGAGAGAGTGACGCTGCACGTATAGCCAGTCCTTGAGGGGAGGGGACCCCAGAAACCTTGATGGTACCCAAGGTCACAGGCACTCACCGGGGGTCCTGCTCTGCCAGTGAGGCCAATGGGACCCTGCAGGGCATGGGGAGGGGAGACAGGACTTAGTTGGGGCTCCCAGGCAGCACCCCATCTCTTTCTGTCACATTCCCCTTCCCCACATTTACGCACTCGGCCTCCAGGGTCTCCCTTGGGGCCAGGGTCTCCAGGAAGAGCCAAGCCAGGTGAGCCCTGTGGAAGGAAGGATCAGAGGTCAGGGGACACAACTGTCACCTGCCCGACCCCCTAACACTTCCCACACTCACCTGTTCCCCTTTGAATCCGGTAGCTCCTTTGGGCCCCGGGGGCCCCATATCTCCCTGGAGGTGACAAAGACGAGATCAGCCTCAGCCCCAGCTCCATGAGCCCCACCACCCAACAGTCATGCCACAGCTGTCACGACCTCCAGGGGCCCTGCTTGAGGCACACCCTGTGACCTTGATCTCAACCCTGTAACAGCTGCCCTTCACTTCTCGCCAGACATACCTTCTCTCCTTTGGCTCCAGCACCCCCAGGTCCCTGAAAACAAACAGGACAGACATAGCTTGGCCAAGGGATCATAGTACGACAGCCCTGATTGAGGTTGGGGGTATATACGAAACCGGAAGTCTCTGCCCAGAGGTTACAGGGTCACCACTGGGAGCAGGGCAGGGGTTACACGGGGCTCACGGCCTGTACAAGGGTCATGGGGTCACAGCATCACAGCCAGGAGTTGGAAGGTTTGTTACAGCGTCAGTCACAGAGCTCTGAGCCCACAGTGCTGGTTTCCAGGTGGGTTACAGTCCTCAAGGGGCTGTGCTGTGATCAAGAGACCCACCCTCCCTTCACTCACCACTGCGGGGTCTCCAGGCCGACCAGGCTCCCCCTGTGGACAGAGAATAGCAACAGGGCTGGGTCAGGGACACACATGGGGACTCAAAGGCCCAGGGTCCCCCCTGCCACAATCCCTAGTATGGGGGGACTGACTCCCAGCCCGTGACCCACCTTCTCTCCTCGGCGGCCGGTTGGTCCTGGTGGCCCCTGCGCATGGAGAAAGCATGAGCCCAGGATGGGGAAGAACATGAAAAGCCCCCTCCTGGGCCCACAGTCACAGACTTACTTCAGGACCCTCAGGTCCAGGTCGTCCAGCAACTCCTGGCAGCCCCTGGGGAAGAGAAGCAGAAATGCTGACCCAGGTGGGGCAGGCGAGGGTAGAGGCATGATGGCAGAGAAGGGCTGGAGGTTCAGGATGGGGGTCCCAGAAGATCAGGAGTGAGGTCAGCAGGAAGACAGAGACCAGGTCAGTGGAAGTCAAGGTCAGTTCATCAGGGTCAGAGACCCAAAAGCAGGTCCCTGAGGTTGAGGGTTAGAGCCTGCAGCAGCAGAGATTAGAAGTCATGTGAGGAGGGGTGGAGGGTCAGGGGCAGTGGACGTCAAGGGCAAGAAGCCAGAACCAGGAGGGGTAGGGAGCCAAGGTCAGCTGACACTGGGGTCAGTAGGCTCACCTGTGGTCCCACTGGGCCAGGCAACCCACGTTCACCCTGATGGAACAGAATGGGTCAGAACCAAGTCCACCCTGGACCCTGCAGGGCCCTGAGAGATCCCCCAGGGCTCACTGACCTTCTCTCCAGCCTCACCAGCGGCCCCTGTTAGTCCTCGGTCGCCCTGAGGGGAGAGACAGGAAAGGGGCCTTCACTGTTGAAGCCCAGACGAAGGGTCTCAGGCTCCAGCCATCCACCCCTGAAACCGCAACCTCCGGCCTGGAGAGAACTCTCACCTCCAGTCCTCTGCGCCCCCTAATCCTGCAAGGGTCCCAGTGTGTCACCCCTCATACCTGACCTCCCCAAAGGGCACGTTTTTGGTTTCCCTTTTAAGTTATTTTGGCCTTTATTTAATTTGTTACAATATTGCTTCTCTTGTTTTCTGATCTCTTCTTTTGGCCATGGAGCATGTGAGGTCTCGGCTAGCTGATCAGGGATCAAACCTGCACCAGCTGTATTGGAAGCTCGGAGTTTTAACCACTGGGCCCCCAGGGAAGTCCCAGCACTTACTTTGGGACCAGCATCTCCAGGAAGTCCCCGAAGGCCCTGAAAGGGGTTCAGAGATTTGGGTTTGGTAATAAGGATGGAGTAGAGGGTTGATGGCTGAGGGCTGGGGCCTTGCCCACCCCCTGGCCCCCACACTCACCCGCTCACCCGGGATCCCGGGTTGTCCTGGGAGGCCCGGGGCTCCATCTTCACAGTCACCCTGAAGGAGGAACAGACGGTAAAAGACCCTGCTCCCTGCACCCGGACGCCTCCCTCTACCCAAGAACTGGGACAGCAACAGGTCACATCTCCCACCTTTTCTCCTTTTTCTCCAGGGGGGCCAACTGAGCCTTGGGGTCCAGGGCTTCCAGGAAGACCCTAGGAGGAAGTGAGGAGAAACTGAGAGCTGCAAACAGGCCCAGCACCCGCCCCCCAACTGCCCCAGCAGAGCCCCCAGCTCCTCTATCCACACCCGGAGCGTGGCCCCCGGGGTCCCTCACCGGCAGCCCAGGCTCGCCCAGAGCAGCAGTGCCGTCACCTGGTCCAGGGGGGCCCTGGGAAAGAACAGCAAGTTGGGAAGTGGCCGGGGGAGTCAGGCTCCATGCCACCCCCAGCCTAACTTGCCCCTTACTTACCCGCTCCCCACGATCGCCTTTCTCACCCTGGAAGAGAGATCATGACCCATGGCTACACCTCTACTTCCCAAGATCCCAGGAGGAATGGGCATCTTGTGGCCAAACTGGGTTACAAAGGTCGTGGAAGAACTGAGGAGTCACGGGCAGGGGGTGACCAAGAGGGCCTATGGGCTCAGAGTGACCAGTAGGGGTAGTGTGGGTTCAAATGAGGTCACCAGGTCACTGGGTCACATGGAGGTGATGAGACCATGGTGGTCATGCTGTCACCTTCACAGCTGTTCCGGGAAATCCGGGGGGACCCCGGGGTCCCGGGTCCCCCAACGGCCCACGAGATCCAGGGGGACCCTGATGGAAGAGACAAAGTGTAAAGCACAGCCCCATGACCCCCATTCTCTCCCACCCCGCGTAGGTTCCCCCCACCACCATACTCTAGAACTTACTGGAGGTCCAGGATCCCCTTTCTGCCCAGGACGCCCTGGGCCCTCGCCTCCAATGACTTGTCCGGGCTCTCCCTGCAGGACAGAGAATAGCAGGCAGGATTCAGAGTATGGGAACCCTGAGGTGGGAGAAGCCCCAGAAGTCCCCAGCTATTCCTTATGACGCCTTAGGCCCTGCACAGTGTCAGGCTGGGGGGGCAACTCTGCTCCTCCCTGGGACATCCAGCTTGGTTCCCTCCCCTCCGTCCTTCACCTACCGGCTCCCCCTTTGGGCCTCGAGGTCCTCGCTCTCCCTGAGGGCAAAAGAGCAAGGGGTGATGTCTGATCTCAGTGCGTTTCAGTTTGGGCCCCCACAGACCAATCCCTCTCCACCACCCCAGGTCCCCACCCCAGGGAAAGAGCTCTGGGAAGACGCTGAGAGGGAGAGCGACTTACTGGTTCTCCACGAGAGCCAGCCCACCCTGGGGAGCCCTGTAAATGGAAGCCAGAGTCAGAGCAGTCAGACCGCCCCACCCACTCAAGCAAAGCATCATGCGAATTGCGAGGGCACGGCTTGCTCACCTTCGGACCAGGGGCTCCAGGAGACCCAGGGCGGCCAGGGGTGCCTGGAAGCCCATCTGCCCCAGGGAAGCCCTAAGGAGGCAAAGGGTCAGAGCAGGAAGGGACCCTCCCTCGGTGCCCCTGGTTCGCTGGAGGGGTGCAGACTGACTGTTCTTCACCCGGACCCCTCACCCCACAGGCCCAAGTGCTGTTGGGGGTGGAGCCGTGGGGCCAGGATGCTGCCCCTGAGCTGAAGGGAGCCAAACCCCAGGCACAGGGGCAGTGATGAGGTCAGGGCCTTCCATGCCTCAAGGACTCTGAACTTCCACCCAGGCTCTCCGGGGCCCTCGAAACCCCACTGGCCCCCTCCACTTCAGGCCCTTCCCCAAAGTCTCTGCCACCGTCTATCACACTCACTTAGGCTTCCAGAAACACTCTGTGTTTCCACTGTCTCTTCTAAAGACACTGAGGAAGCTTCAAGGATTGTCTTAGGGGAACCTCAGTGTTCTCTACACTCACCCTCTCGCCCTTTGCAGAGACACTTCCAGGAGGTCCCTGGGGGCCAGGAGCACCAATCCTGCCCTGCAAGGAGAGAGCAGGTGAGGGGACACTTCACTACTAGGGGTGCAGATGACAGGCGTGGGGAGGCACTCACCGGGAGGCCGGGGGGGCCAGGAGGCCCGGCTTGTCCTTTCAGGCCCTAGGAAAGGTGATCAGTGAGTCCTCTGCTGCTGGCCTCCCCTGCCCCACTGGGCCTCCCAACCCATTCTCTACCCTGCATCGGAGCCACTCACCATCTGTCCGGGTTCCCCCTTCTGGCCCTGGGGAAAGACAAGTCGGGTGAGGGTCAGAGTGGCTTGCCCCAAGAGTGGCTCTCACTCACACTCTCAACCCTGGACACTCACCTTTGGACAATGCACTGAGCAAGGCTCTGGCTGTGGCTGTGGATACAGGGTCTCCTTGAGGTCAGGCAGTTCAACCAAGAGCCCCCAGACCCACTCTTCTCCACCACCTAGTCCCCCAGACGCCCCTTCCAAACCTGTGTGGTCAAGGCTGTCTGACACAGGGCTGCTGCCAGACTACTGACGGCCAGCTCCAAGCTCGGGCCATCATCCACAGCGAAGAAGGTCTGGGAAGGGTCCATGCCAGGCACCAAACGACGCAGCTGCTCTGGGTCAGCTCCCGCCAGGCCCAGCATCATCACTTTGAGCCCTAAGGAGTGGTCCAGCAGCCTGCATGATGACCCTGCCAGGGCCAAGGCTGCTCCCAGGTCCCATTCCCTCCAGCCCTGCTCCTCACCAGCAGCCTGGGCCTCACGGATAGAGTTGAAGATGTCACCTCTCAAGGGCTCATCCACCATGAGAACCATCACCCCCGGCACGTGCTGGCGGCGTCCAGGTGCATCTGGTGCCAGCAGGTATCTGTGGGCTGTAACCACGGCTGTGCCTGGGAGAAAGGACATGTCAGAACCCAGGGGCACCGAGCCCCCCAAGGGAGAGCCCCAAGAGTCCATGTCCATGGAGTCCTTACCCAGGTTGTTCCCGCTTGGGTCCGTGTAGGGGATGTTGCGGATCTTCTGCAGGATGACGCCAAGGTCATGGGAGCTGTTCAGCGACAACAGTGGGGAGGGCCGGTGACTGTAGGACAGGAGGCCGACCTAGCGTGGGTAAAACACAGAGCCTGGGGAAGATGACCCAGCAGGCAGAGGGGACACAGAGCCTGGCGGGGGACACAGAGCCCAACGTGTATAAGTGAACCTGCACTACTGAGGGTCAGCGGTGATGGCAGGATGTGGAGTCAACCAGCTAGTGAGGGGATCTGGAGCCTGCGGAAGGGCTGGGAGAAAACCTGGACGGCTGGCAGGGCAGGGCAATGGTGTGGGGGCCAGGGGTGGGCAGAGACAGGCCGGAGTCTGGCTGCCTCTGGGGCCAAACCTGGACGGCCTGTGGCCCGAGAGGCCCGAGTGCAGACACCAGGTGCTCCAGGGCTCGCTTCACAGCCTCCGAGCGATGAGCGTTGTCTCGAGTGGTGTGCACCAGGAACACCACATCCATCAGGCCACGGGGACACGCTGCAGGAAAGGGGGCTGAGTTTCTGGGGAACCCGGCCCATCCAACTGCACTGGTGGGCCCCTCCTGTGGTGCCCACCCTACCTGGGCTCTGTGTGATAGAGGCCTCAGGACCACGTACACCGTCCCGGACAGGAGTTAGGGAGAAGAGGTAGGAGTTGCCCAGCTCTAGGCCTGTCACCCGCTGGGAAGTTGAGGTCCCCGGAAGTGTCTGTGAGGCCCCAGGCAGTTCTGCGGAGGACAGAACTCAGTTAAACAGGACGCCTTCCATGGAGCCCCCACTGCCAACCTGCCCCAACCCAGGCCTCCCCTTCACCTTGGCCAGGGCCTCTGAGAGGCCGCCAGGATAGGATGTAGCTGGACACCCCAGACACTGGGGTCCAGGCCAGAGTTACTGAGTCGACTGACGTGTCCACCACACGCAGTTGAGTGCTTGGGACACGAGGTGACTCTGGAGGAGGAATCAAAGACTGGGGATCAGAGTCTGTGTCCTGAGAACCCAGAGAGATCTAAGGAGACCCTGGGGCAGATTCAGCTTGGTGAAGGAAGTGTCACCGGAAGTCATGCTGGGATCACCCCAGGTTAAGAATGGTAGAGGGGGCTACAGGAGGAGTCACTCGGGGTCATGGGGTGCAGGAAGTCAGGGTAGGTCATCAGGTGCAGGAAGTCGGGGTAGAGGTGTAGGTCATCAGTAGGGGTAGGAGCACACCAGTGTATGCAGTCACTTCCGAGGGGGGCCCTTCTCCGGCCGTCCCCAAGACGCTCAGCCATATGCGGTAGTGGGTCGCTGGCTCCAGCCCATCCAGGTCATAGCTGCTGACTTCCGGCCCCAGGACTCGGGACTGTTCCTGGCCACCTGGGGCAGGCGTGAGAGTGGAGGTCGGGGGCATGTAGGAGGATGCTACAGGCTGGCATTAATGGGCACGTCCACCTCACTGACCCTCACCTACCTTACTGACCACGACCCCCGCCAGCCTCACTGACTGACTCTGCCAGTGAGGTCTACCTCCTGACTGTGATCCTCATTCTCGCTGATTCTGCCTGAATGATCCTCACTGATCCCCCACACCTAAGTGACTGATCCCAGGTACCTTCAGCAATCCCGCAGACCCCTCACTGACAATCCGTGCTCACTCACGGATTTCACGGACCCCACTCCCAGCCCCTCTCCCAGTGATCCCTAACCCCCCCCCCCCCACCGGGGGTACCTCTCACCCTCAGGTCGCCAACGCAGACGGAAGCCGCGTGCACCAGGCACCGGCTGCCAGTGCAGCCTCAGCGAGTGCTCTCCTCGCTGCCCCACGCGAAGTGTCTCCAGGGCTGGAGGAGCCTCAGGAGCTAGAGAAAAAAAGCACGCCCATCAGGGAGGCTCCGCCCCCCCGCCCCGATCTGTGCCAATTCCAGGCCAACCCTGGAAGACGCACCGCCCCCAATAGGCCCACGATCCAGGCTGCATCCCGCCTCCCCCAGAAGACCCCACCCCCACAGGTTCACGACGACCAATCCCTGGTCCCTTTTCCATTCCCGAGCACAAGCCCCGCCCCCAAGCCCTGGAGGCGCCGAGCCAAGGCTCGCCCCAGCCCAAGCTCTGCCTACGGGTGGTGACGACTATGGAGACAGGCGCGCCCTCGCGGTCCCCTACGAGTGCGGTCACTCTCACTGAATAACTGACTCCGCCTTCGAGGCCCCGTATTTCTGCGGAGTCCGTGTTTCCTGGGAGAATCTGCTGTCTTGTGGGGCCACCTGGCCAGGTGAGCATAGGGTAGCAGTCAGAGATGGAGGAGGCGGGCCAGAGGGGGGCAGTCCCAGCCAGGAAGGGCAAGGGCAGGATCAGGGAACCGTACCCTCGCTCCGGCCCCAGGCCAGTCTGTAGGCTGTGGCTCCAGTGACCCCCACCCAGGTGACCCGCAGAACATCACTGGAAGCATTAAGGATCTGCAGCTTCGACACGCTGCCCACGGGCTGAGGGTCTGGGGGCAGAGGCAGGGAAAGGGGTCACTGGAGAGCTGGCAGAGAAGCGGGTGGCGGAACAGGCATTGAGACCTTCCTCAGTGCCGGAAGGGCTATCTGAAGCTCAGTGCGAGCTGAGTGTGACAGGTCAGTGTAGGCAGCTCCCTGAGAGGGAGGAGCTCACTGCCTCGGAGTGGGCAGTGGGGAGCAGCCAGGAGGTCACTGTGCATGGCCTGCTAGTCAGTGGGGGGCAGGTCAGTGTGGGAAGAGAAGTCACGGGCGGATCAGCGATGGAGCGAGCAGCTGGAGCACTCAGGAATACACAGCAGGACGGGCCAGTCAGTGACATGTGGTTAGCAGTTGGCCAGGGTCCACCTACCAGTTCTCACAACCGCGGAGGCAGGCGTCCCGTCCACACCAGCCACACGGGCCCACACACGCACGGTGTACTCAGTATCTGGCTCCAGTCCATCCAGTTCGGCCACCGTGGCCTCCCCAGAAACCAACTGGGATTTCTCTGGGCCTAGGAGTGAGGATGAAGGTAGCCCTAGGACTATCCTGACTCTGACCCCCAATGTCTCACCTGGACCCCTAAGAAACCCCCTGCTCCCATTCCACCCAGATCTGCCCCCCCACAACCTCCAAAACCTCAGTTCCTTTCCCAAATCCCTGGTCCCCACCTCGGCCTGAGCGCCAGGAGACCCTGTACCCTGTGGCACCAGGAACCCGGTTCCAGGTGATGGTGACAGATGAGCTGCTGACTCGAGTCACATGGACCGATCTCACTGGGCCCAGTGGGTCTGGAGGGGAGAGGCAATGGGGGAGTCTGATGGGAGAGGCAGCGGAGGGTCTGATGGGGGAGGTGCTGCGTATCTATCTACTAGAGGAAAGCAATGGGAGTCTAACCGGAGGCAGGGATTTGACAGCAGAAAGCAGTGGGTGGGTCAGATGGGGAAGGAGAGGGGTTCAGACAGAAGGGACAGTGGAAATCTGAGGCCGCAGCGGACAGGAATCTGGGAGACCAGAGCATCTGATAGAGAAGGTAACAGGGTTCTGGTGGAGGTGTTAGGAGTAGAAAGTGTCTAAGTCTAAGAGGAGGGTCAGAGCCGGCAGAAAACAGCCAATGGGGCTGAGAGGTGAGGGGTGGAAGCCTGAGGGCAAGAGTGGGGTGTTGAGAGAGAGGCAGAGGAATCTGAAGAAGCAGGGACTAAAGGGAGACTTCGGGGAAGCAGGCAGCGGGGACCTAAAGTGGGAGACTGGAGTTCTGTGCAGAAGCAAGGGTCTGAGAGGGAAGCCATGCGGGTCTGACAGGGCACGGAGAGCGCGCGCCAGGGGGCCGGCTCAGGCCCTGACCTGTTCGAGCCACGATGACCGCAGGGGGGCCCTCCTCTCTTCCTCGCAGCACCGACACGGCCACCTGGTAGGAGGTCCCAGGTCTCAGCCCCACGATGTCGGTGGCGGTAGAGTCTGAGGGGACTGTCTGGCTGGACTCCAGACCTAGTGTCAGAGGGGAGTGCTGGTACACATGGCCCCTGCCTGCCCTCGGGCCCCCCACACCCTGATTGTCCCCCCCACCCCGACAGCCCTCCCCTCCCCACCCTGCTGACCATTGTCCGTCCTCCAGCTAATCCGAAATCCGCTGGCTCCGGGAACTGGTCCCCAAGCCACCCTCACTCGCGTTGTGTCCGATGCCACAACCCGCAGCCCTGGGGTGGCCAGTGGGGTTTCTGGCTCTGGGAGTTAAAGACAGAGATCAGGGATCAAAACCAGGACCCCAGAGTGAGTCAGGCAGCTGTCCCCCCAGCTCTCGCGTGCCATGCTCACCACGGCGAACAGTGAGGATGCTGGCAGCGCCCTCCCGGCTGCCTACTCGCGCTGACACCCGCACCGTGTAGCTGAGCCCAGCCCGGACGTCATCCAAGTCAAAGGCCGTCTGACTCCCAGGAAGCACCAGGCTCCGCTCAACCCCTACAAGAGAACGTAGGACAGGCAGGCAGGGGTCAGTGAGGGATGGGGGCGGGGGGCGAAGGCGGTCAGTGATGGACAGAGATACAGGGCGAAAAGGGTCAGTGAGGGATGGGACATGGGACAGAAAAGGGTGAGACGTAAGGACGGGAGATAAAAGGCGTCACGAGGGACAGTGACACAGGAAGAATGGGCCTGTGACGAATGGCGATAGTGATGAGAGGGAGCAGACAGGGAAATGAGATGCAGGATGCCAGAAGCTGGTGGATGACGATGTGAGCTGACAGGTTATTAACAGTGATGTCGGGTCACTATTGGGCGCATGGGAGGACAGTGGTCCCAGCTAGGCTTATAGAAGGGCAGGGGTTGAGCTAATGGTTCTGGAGAAGGTGAGAGCCATGGTCAGGGATGTGGGGCGGGGAGTGGAGACAGATTCAGGTGTAGAGCTAGGCAGGGGCAGGACAGGGGTAAGACAGGCCCCGTGACAGGTGTGGCTTCAGGGCCTTCTTGGGAGATGGATGGAAAAGGAGACAGGAGGCGGCGGTAGAACCCCAGGAGTGGAAAGGGATGCAGAAAGGGTGCAGTCAGACCCCGAGGGCTGGGACTTCAGTGTCTGCTCGGTCTGGCGTGTCTGCCTCACCCTGGGCGCTGCGCACAGTGATGCGATACTCGGTGGCACTGGGAACTGGGCTCCAGGACACTCGCACGCGCTGCCCAGGCAGCTCGGTGGCCTGGAGGGCTGTGACGGGGCCCACGGACAGCTCTGGACCGGCAAGAGAACACCGCATGAGAGGTGGCCTGGGACATCCCCCCTCCCATCCCTGCTCACCTGACCAGGCCCACGGGGGCCCTCACCAGTGGGGACCACGGTCGCTGGGGTGGCCACCTCGCGGCCCTCTAGCAACGTGTAGAGTGTGAGGCGGTACTCGGTGCCCGGCTGCAGCCCATCCAACTGGTAGCGGGTCACGTCAGAGGGCAGCACCACCTTCTGTGGCACCTCTAAGCCTGCAGGAGGATGGGGTTAGGCCAGCCGAGGCCAGGCCTCTACCCCACCTGCCCACCCCGGCCTCCTGCACGGACCACTCTCACGCCGCCACTCCAGCCGGTAGCCACGGGCCTCAGGCACCAGGTTCCAGGAGAGGAGGATGGACGTGGGGCCCAGGATGACAGGACGCAGGGTCTGCTCGACAGACGTGTCTGCCCAGGGCACATGGGACATCAGTGGTCCTCTGTGCCCGGCCAGCCTGCCCACCCAGCCCGAAGGAAGCACCCAGCCCTCTCACCAGTGCGGGCAGTCAGGGAGGTGGCCGGCCCGATGCTCCGGCCAAGCAGGGCGCTCACGGTCACCTCATAGTCGGTGCCAGGCTGCAGGTCCTGCAGCAACACTGACCCCTGCCCAGGGCCCAGCTCCTGCTGCTGCGTGGCCCCACCTGCCCAGGGGGGCACAGAAGGGTCAGTGGGTCTTGCAGACTCAGGACGCCACCATCCTGTTTCAGGCGCAGGGACTCCCTTCCACCCACAGCACCTCTCACTCACCCCTGACGACCCGCCACGTCACCCGGTAGCCAGTGGCACCTGGCACACTCCGCCAGGCCACCAGGAGGCTGTGGGCTGTGGTGTTCTGGATGGTCACTTCCGGCCCCTCCAGAGCAGCTAGGGGAAGGTCCCATCGGGGATTAGTGAGTCCAGAGCGGAGAAGGGTTACAGGGATGGGTGATTGGGCGAGTGAGGTCAGAGGTTAGCAAAACTGCTCACTGGTCCTAGCGGTCCCGCTCACGGCCTCCCCGATGCTGTTGGTGTAGAGGGCGACCACCGTCACTTGATACTCAGTCAGTGGCCGGAGACCCTGCAGCCGCACGCTGGTCTCACCAGCTGGGACACTCACCTGTGATGCCCAGGATCAGAGGTCACTCCATCTTGCCCAGCTAAGCCTCAGCCCTCCACCTCCCACTGCCGACAACCTCACCTCCCGCAGCTCGCTCGGCAGTGGCTGTCCCAGCCCCGTCAGGGGTGCGTACTGGACCTTGTAGCCAGTCACGGGGCCGCTGGCCGCTGTCCACTGGACTCTCAAGGACTGACTGCCCGGCTCAGACAGCAGCAGGTCTCGTGGACCAGAGGTCGAGTCGTCGGCTGGGGAAGGGGGCAGTCAGGCAACCAGGCAAGAGAATCAGGGGTCAGCACTTAGGGTGCAGGGTCAGCACCAGGGTCAAAGGTTAGGAACACGGGATGGAATTGGCACGGCCACGTTGGGGTTTGGGTCAGGGTTCAGGTCAGGGTGAGCGGGAACTCACGGGGCAGGGTCACGGGCACACCACCAGCAGTTGTGCACACCCTCCGGGAAACCAGAGGCAAGAGCGTCCTCAAGATGCTGAAGTCATTGACGAAGAAGAAGAAATCGCTGGTCGGCTGTGAGGCGATTCGCTTCAGCTCCTCAGGGTCAGCATTCTTGATGCCTGAGGTGACGCCCAGTCAGGGCTCAGCTGCCCACATGCCCTCTGACTTGCCCCTGCCCCAGCTGACCTGTCACCCCAGCATGGTGCTCACCCACAGCAAACAGCTTGACTCCCTGCCCCTTCAACCTCTGGGCAGCTGTGTCCACCATGTCCTGGGACTTCCCATCTGTGATGAGGATACAGACCTGGGGAAGGGGCAGGGTCAAGTCAGGACTGCCTCAGACCTTTCACGTGGGGTCACCTTGGAAGGCAGGGTAGGGTGAGAGATCACCTTGGGGACACCAGGTCTGGCCAGCTGGGGCAGGAAGACGCGGTCGGCCACGTGGAGAATCGCGGCCCCTGTGCGCGTGTTGCCCCCCTTGTAGCTGAGCTCTCGGATGGCACGGATCACATCGCCGCCTGAGCCAAGCGCATCCAGGTCAAATTCTGTCCTGTGGGGAGGCGGGTGGCAGCAGGCTAGGGACAAGAACTTGTTCTGGCCTTGGCCTCTCAGAGGTCTCTAGGGTGAGGGTGGTGAGTTATCAGGCCCCCTTGAGGGTCCTCTCAGTTCTCTGATTCTGTGATTCCCTCCACCCCTGAAGCTCCCAAACTAACAAAGTCGTTAGGTGCCTCTGTGTGTCCTGCCTGGGGCTGGGCTTGAGCAGGCCTGGCCCCCGTGGGGCTCCCAGGCTCAGGGGCCGGGATGTCTGTTTAATTAAATAACGGTAGGAGGAAGGGCCCTGCTGTAGGGAAGTGGACACTGGCCAGACAGGGAGGCCCTCTGCTGAGTGAGAGGCTGACGGGCATCAGGAGGCTAGGACATGGGGAGTCCAGCAGACCCAGGCCATCTCAAGCCCCTGACTTTGGCAGGATGCCAGTGGGGAGGGGGGGGTCTCAGGTGTCAGGGCTTCACCTGGGAGATCCCTGCTTCTTAAAAGGATGCCTTGGTGGGTGGAAGGAGGGGACCCCCTGGGTTCCCTAAAACCTGACCTAGGGGCTTGGAGCTCTCTGCTTCTGACTGGGGGAGGGCCCCTGGTGGGTCCAGTTGTGGGGGGTCTACTGACCGTGGGTCGTCGCTGTACTGCACGGCCGCGAAGCGCACACCCTGTGCCCCAGCTGCCCCAGAGAAGGGCAGCACCAGCCCCTCAAGGAAACCCCGCACTTCGCGGAAGTTGCTTCGGCCGATGGACGAGGAGCCGTCAAGGAGGAACACGATGTCAGCGGCGTAGAGGCGCGTGCAGCTCACTGTGGCCGGCAAGAGTCATCAGGCTTTCTTCCTGGAGCCCACCTACCCACTCCCCTCACAGTGGTCCCCTGGGGCTGGGGAGGGGGCGGGTGGGCCTCATCCACTATGCAAACCGGCCCAGGCTGGCTTGGGCCTGGGAGCGGTGGAGGGAGCAGAGGTGGAGCCTGGAGCGGACTCTCCCGCGGAGGATTGGTGGGAAGGCAGAGTCGCCGGTGCGGGCGTGAATCAGGGACTGAGGATGGCCTCTGGGGACCAGCGCAGGCTGTCATAGGGGTAGGGAACCCACGCACATCTGGGTGCAGTTGAGGGGACGCAGCGTGGGTCGCGGAGGGTTTGGGGAGTCCGGGGGAGAGTTAGGAAAAATGCGCGCGGAGTTGCAGCGGGTGGGAGGCGGGCTCTAGGATGAAGGCCGAGTGGAGCCGGGTGACAAGGTGCAGTGCCCTGGATGGGGTCCTTCCCTGCCGTACCCACCTCTCTCCCTGGGCTGGGCCCACACTCGGGGCGCCCCTGCCAGGATCCCGGCGCAGAGCGCAGCCAGCAGGAGCCGCAGCCTCATCCTCGGTGAGGGAGACGGGCAGCCAGCACTCCCGCCTCTGTCCCTCGGCCTCGGCTGGTCCGAGCTCGGCGCTCTCCCACCCCCAGTCCCGGTCTTGCCTGCTGGTCCGAGGCTCCCGTCGCCAGACGCGCCGCAGTCCCGCCGCCACAGCAAAGAAAAGTCCCAGATCCCAAGGGGGCGGAGCAGCGGGCGGGGACCCAGGCGGCCCGCCCCCACCCATCGTCCCAGAGGTCGCCGCCCCTGCTACCCCTTCCCGCGACCGACGATCAGGCTCCATTTAAGTGTAAAGCCCCCCACCGCTGGTGACTTTGGGATTCCCCTGGGAGGTTCTTTACAAGAGAGAGGTTGAGGGAGCCCCTTCCATCCGGTGTAGGGTCAGGGATCTTGGCTGCTTTATGTCAAACATAGACGTGACTGCTGGAGACGGGACTCCAGAGAGGTTCCTGGGGACCCAAGACACAGCAGGATGTTGGGGTGGGGTGGGGTGGGGTGGGGGGAGCTGCAGCTGGAGATGACTCACCGCCCCCCCACAGGGGCACCCAGACAGCCCTCAGGCCATGAGTCCCGCCGGCCTCTCCTCTGATTCAGCCATCCCTGTCTGGTGGGTCTCCTGTTTCCCACCCCATCCCCTCAATAGCAAAGGAGGGACTCAGGCTCGCCCCAGGGAACCCGAGGCGCCGCTGGTCTGCACCGTGTCCACCGCTGGACACGTCAGTCTGCCCCCACTGTGGAGGGGGAAGCCAGGAGAGAATCTGGGTCGAGCTTGTGCACACGTGTCCATCCCAGTGCCCTGCATCTGCCTCCCCGGCTATGCCTAGGCAGATGCCGTCCAGCTGTGCTGCAGGGAGGGGCTATCCTTGTGTGGAGGGCGGACCACCCATAGTGACAGCTCCTCCCTCAGGAATCCATCCCCTCCTGCCTCCACCCCCACTGGTGGGCCTGACCTGCTCCAGCCAGGCCCCCGACCACACATTCTGAGACTGCTGTCCACGCATCACTTCCGCCAGGCCCAGAGGTCATCTTGGGCCCCCTCCCTTTCCTGCTCCACCTATAGTGTCCACCTTCATAACTACCTTCACCCCGCTCCTCTCCCCTTAACCAGGCTGACTTCCCATCTGTCTCCTGCAGGTTCTGTGATCATGAGGCCAGACACCCTCTTTGTATATGCATTTGTGTTCATTATAGGGGGTGATACCGAGGCAGAGAGTCACTCCCAAGAGCAGGCCCTGTTATTTTTTTTCTGCTACTCCTGAGTAATTCTGGGAAGCCTGGAGACTATGCCTATACTCACCCCTGCCATTGTGCCCCTTCCAACATGCGTGACCTCCCCCAACCTCTCCTGGGGCTCCATAGGCTAATGGGGGAAGAGATGGGGACAGCACGTCTATTGAACCTGTCTGCTCTGAGCTCCTCTAGGGCTTGAGGGTCTCTGGTGTGGCCAGAGCTGGGCATGGTGAGGCCCCTCCACACTGCTGGTCTTCCTGTTGTCCAGCAGGCTGGAGCTACAGGGACAGCCCCAAATTATCATGGGCACAGCACTGTGATCCATAGGGCCCAGAACCTTTTCCCAAGGTGAAAATCTCAGCCACATCCAAGGATCACCCAGTCCTCCGTCCTATAGGTCCTATAGGTGAGGGCTGCAGAGAACGAGACAGCTCTCATTACAGAGGCAGCCCCGCCTCAAAACCTTTACCCCTTCTTGCACAGAAGGGTGGCTGCGCAGAGCAGGGCTGGCACACAGTGTAGACACACACACATCTGGGTCTGCCCTTTAGGGGAGATTGGAGGAACAGGTGAACGGGTGTCCATCTCATCAGAACCATGGGTGACCCCCTCAAAAGGAAGGGCAGCCTGCTGTGAGAGGGGTTGCTCAGAGGTTGGGAGGAGAGATTGTTGGTGGAAGCTAGGTTGAGGACGCACGCCTGTCTGGGAGGCTCACGAGCAGGGGTGTGGCCCTCTGAGGCCCCTGGCTCCAGCCTCCTGGCAGGCACACAGCCTAGGGCCCAGCCCCAGAAACCAGCTCCCTGCATCCGGGCAGTGGGGCCCTAGAGGTCTTTTTCTCCCTCTTACATTCCCCTGGACACTTCCTCCTCTACTTCAGTCTCTGCACCATATGTCTCCATCTGGGGCCTCTCTTGGGGGTTCCACCCCACACATCCCAGTCTTAAGATACTTCCAAATTTCTCAGAACCGCAGCCAAAGCTGGGCAGGTTATCCTCCTCCAACCTACCCCTCCTCTGTGGTACCCCAGCCTTGCTGGGGATGCTGTCCAGCCTGTGCCCCCTGCAGCCCAGGCCCGCTCTTCCTGGAGCTGCCACAGTGCTGGCTCGCGGAGACCACACCGAAACGCTCGAGTCCCCAGGCTGTCAGCTGAGCAAGTCACTCCTCTTTCCAGTAACCCTCAGTGCATCTCCCTCAGTATGCCTCCAGAGGAGAGCTCAAACTCCCCAGCTAGGTCTGCAAGGCCCATTAGGACCACGTCACCCCAAGGAGCTTGACTGCTGTGTCCAGCGCACCTGTGGCCTTTGAGGGCCAGGCCTGGGCTTAGCGGACAAACCAAGGCCCATCCTCCCGGGACTCAAACATGGGACGGCAGGCGGCCATGGCAACAAACAGGGTAAGGGAGAGGGATACCGGGCTGTGGTGGGAATGAACTGCGGGTGAATAGCCGCCTTCTCAGCAAACTGCGTCCCAGAGTCCCATCCATAACTGCCGGCACCTCCTCCCTCACAGGCAGACTGGGCCCCACAGTGGGCTCCCAGGAACCCTGACTGGAAGGTCAGGCGGGCACGGAAAGAGGGTCCCCTCCTGCTGTGGGGACCAGAGCCCAGGGGTGGCAAGGGGGCTAGACAGCTGTGAGCTCCAGCAGGTCCTCAGGAGACGGGGAGGGGACTGCTGGGCCAGCAGCTCAGGACTTGCCTGGGACAGAGCGCATCGAGGGAGGGGGCTCAGGCCCCACTGAGCTCAGAGATATTCTTAGAGCCTGAGTCAGCGGCAAATCGAGGCAAAGGATTCTTGCCTTGCCTGTCCAGGCAGCAGTGAGAAGCCAAATGGGAACACTACGCCCCGGGCTATCCTCCTTCCTGAATCCAGAGTAAACACACAAAGCCGGCTTCCTCGAGGACATTTCTTGGCCTCTCCTGGTCTGGGGAGGTCCAGGGTCCCCCAGAGGGCGACCCACAGGACCCACAGCAAGGGGCTTCCCACCTGAATCCCTAGGCTGGGAGCCTTAGCAGGGTAAAGGCTGGGTCTGCATTTCCCATGGCCCCCCACACCCCTCTCCTGGGACAGGCTGGTGAGGAGCATCCCCCACGTGGCTAACTGCAAACAGCTGGCCTCAGCTCCCCGCAGGCATCAAAGGCTTCCGGCCTCCATGCCGCAGCCCCCACACTCACCCCCAGCTAAGGACACATCGCCCTGTGGGAAGGCAGAGCGTCTAGGACACGCAGGACCGGGGGAAGTCCCCACTCCCCCACCCATGGTCCACTGGGCTCCACGCCAATGACGAGAGGGACGACGCAGTTCTCAATGCAAGACTTTATTGGTTGGTGGGTCAGCAGCAGCACAGGTCTGAAGGACAGAGGTGGTGTGTTTATGGTGGAGGGACGGCGAACCCCGGCCCCGCCCTCTCGCCTGCACAGGCTTCCTGCCTAGAAGCGCAGCCAGAACATGCCGCTACGGATCCGGTTATAATCTGGAAGCTGTTCAATGGGGCCTGTGGGGAGAGGGTGGGGCGTCAGGGTGGGGTACCTGGGTGGTACAGGGACACCTGGCCCCGCGCCGCTCCCCACTCAGAGCTGCCCAGAGCAGCACAAGGCAGGCTTTAGTCGAAAGAGGGTAAAGAACATTCCTCCAGGGGGTGCTGAGCCTGCCCCTTCACGCTCTGGCCTCTGGAGCCCCACCCCACACGCGGAGGTGTCCGTTACCTGGCGGGTGTGGGGTATTGATGGAGGCACCTTGGCAGGGAGTCAGGGAGCTGCCAGGACAGGTTTTCTGAGCAAGAACTCCCTGGCAGCCAGGCAGTTGGGCAGAGCCTCTTGGGGGCCCCAACTTGCTGCTCCCAATGAAAGTTGGGGGAAGGGGGGAAGCAGAGGCAGAGGGGAGGCCCAGACAACAGCCTGAGGCGGCGGCCAGAAAGCGGACCTTCCAGGCCACTCACCAAATCCAGCCACTGCTGGGCACTGGTCGTAGAAGTACTTGGAGCAGACCTCACGCACCACCCTGGCGTCCACCTCCTACAGGACGATGCAGAGGGCACGCTGAGTGGCAAGGCCCCTGGGGACCGGTCAACAGCATCCAGCCAGCCAAGACCTTCCCCATGTACCGAGGAGCTGACCCCGCACCTGAACAGCGGCAGGGCTCCCCCGGGCCCCAGGCACCCGACAGCCACCCATGCCTCTGCCCTGCCCCCTGGGTTACACCACCGAGGCAGACCACACTGGAGGACACCGAGGTGCCCACAGGAGCAGTCTGCCTCAACTCCCCACCCTCTGCAAGTCGGCCAGCTCAAGACTCCCAAAGCCCTCTCCCCCAGGGGCCTGTTACCGCAATCCGGCTTTCCCACTCCGCCAGGGGAATGCGGCGGCCGTATGTCAGGAGACTGCGTCCGATGTCCTCACACACAGGAGTGGTGCCTGCAAGGGTGAAGGAAACTCACAGGCCCGCACCGAACCCCCAGCGCTCTGCGCTGACCTGGCGCTTGGCCTGACCCTAGACCACAATCCTCACCTGTACAACCTAACCAGTATCCATGGGCTTCTCGGGCCTGCCCACAAGGGGTCCCTGAAACCCCAGGCCCCCGGGGAAGGGGCAGCGGTGGGACATGACGTGGCCGCCAACGTCGTCCTTGCCAGTCTCGCTCAGGGGCACTGGTCGCGCTGGGACTGTCACCGCCTGTACCCACCCCACCCCTCGCTGCAGGGCTGCAGGACTCACCATCCAGATGAGACACCAGAGCGTTTCGGAGGAGGTTTTTGCCACGGACCACCTCGCTCTCTGTGGCGCTGGTGCACAGGCGCATCCTAGGGCAGGGGCGGGGTGGGAGTCACCCTGAGAGATGCTGCAGCCCCCGAGCCCCCCACCCGCCGGGGCCAGCAGCAGCAGGCCGCCACTCACCACTGGCCCTGCAGGACGAACATCATGTCGTCGATGCTCATGTGGTCGCAGACGAAGTGCGCGCCCAGCAGCCCGGTGTCTGCGTAGCAGATGTTGAAGGTCTGGAAACTCTGGCACAGCTTGTCGGTCACAGCAACGGAAGCCAGTGGGCTGGACAGGTGCTACCAGGGGCCAGGGTGGTCAGCACCCACCCTCCTCTCTGCCACCCGCCCCCCTGAACCCAACAGGATGAGTGCCCGGTGTCCAGTTGCCCCTCTTCCCTGACGAGGTCCCCTCCCATGCCCACTCACCATGCCGCCACCGTAGGTGCAGTCGTAGTGGCCGATGATGGCGTTGGCCACCTGGAGGGCCACGTTGTCCGGGTTGGCCCAGCCAGGCCCCTCCACTGCGATGGCCACGTGGGCCAGAGGCAGGCCGTCCTCACGGTGGCGGATCTGAAACGGGACGTGCCAAAGCTGAGGGACAGCCAGACCTCCCCAGGGATGGCAAAGTTGCCAACTGTGGCTGGGAGCATGTGCACGCGAGTGTGACCACGTGTGCCTGGGAGGCAGCAGCCGTGGGACCCCGGCCCGACTCCCAAGGCACCCCCGGAGTCATGAAAGAGCCAGGCACACGGGAGCACCACCCCCGCCCACCCCACAGCCTACCTCACTGCCGGTGAAGCGGCACGGAGTGAGAGTGGGCACAGCGTCCTCGTCGTACGTCCCGGAGAGGCCGCTGAAGTGCTTCTGGGCGAGGTCGAGCAGCTGCCGGTGCTCCAGCCCTGCAGAGATGGACAGCGTGCTTACCCGTCATCTGGGCCCAAGATGCAGGGTCTGGGATGCCACACAGAGGCGGAGGAGACCCCATGTCCTGCCTCGATGGAAGACCCCCCAAGACAGGACTATCAGGACAAGGTGAGGGAAGAGGACCCTCCACAGACTCACTCCAGCTCGGCAGCAGGCGGGGCAGGCCCCCTAGGGCCCAACAGCTCCCACCACCTCGGCCACAAGGAAGCAGCACACGCCGGGCTGAAGGACGGGCCCTCATGTGATGCACGGTACCACACACAAGACTGGTGCCCCCTGGGCATAATGCCACCCATCCTGCCTCGCCCCTCCAGCCCTTCCTCAAGCAGATTCTTTAGGGCTGGCGGGTGAGAGGGCACAAAAAAACGCCATGCAGGGCTGTGACCAGCTCTGGGGTCCCTGTGCCAAGGACATGGAGCAGCAATGTCACAAACTCACGTCTCATGCCCTGCCGGACCTCCCCTCCACCAGAGGCTTCCGCTGCCCCAGCCCCCCAACCAGCAGGCGCTGTGGTAGGAAGCAGCGGCCCCAGCTACAGGCCGCCAGGTGCCTTTGCCTTTTATTCCTTCCTTCCTTGAGCTCAGATCCTGCAGGTGTGATGTGTCAGGAGCTCAAACTGCTCTTGGTTCACTAGCCCCAAGGTCACCAGCCAAGCTCCTCCTATCAGTCTCTCCTGTCCAGCCAGCTGCCGTTAAGTTGGGGCGGCATCCTTGACCTGCTCCTGTCCCCTCCTGGCTCAGACGTCCAACAGGCTTCCACCTACAAACCCATCTCGAGTTCATCCACTTCTCTCCCTTCCTCCTGCCACCTCCCACCAGGCACCTGCCGCAAGCCCTCCTTGCATCCGCCTGCTTCCGCTCTGGCCCCGACATGGCAGCAGCTGCTGTTGTTCAGTCGCTAAGTTGTGTGCAACTCTGCGACCCCACGGACTGTAGCCCACCAGGCTTCTCTGTCCATGGGATTTTTTTCAGGCATGAATACTGGGGTGGGTTGCATTTCCTTTTCCAGGGGATCTTCTTGACCCAAGGATCAAAGCCACGTCTCCTGATTCATTACAGCGGAGCCACCAGGGACGCCCACGTGGCCGCAGAGCAAGCCTCCAATCACAGAGCAGCCCGTGACACCGCCCTGCCCCTCTGCACAGACCCCCGCTCCCCATGTAATTATACCCCATCACTCTTCAACCCTCTGTTCAAATGACACGTGCTTCAGAAGCACCTCCCTAACCTCTGAGTCCCCCACAAAAATCCACCAACCACACCATGCCTTCCTTTCAGGGCACTTTCCATCTACCATCCGACGTCCAGTTTCCCACTGACAAGGCCATGAGGAACAGGCTGGAGGCCTGAATCTCCCCCCAGCATCAACCTGCGTCTCCAAGGACCAGGTGAGGCTGAGAAAGTCCTGAGGCCTGCAGAGGCCAGCAGGCCAACTGAGGCGTGCATGAAACGCGAGCCGCAGCCCCAGGCAGCAGCAGAATCCCACCCCACCTCAGAGAGCACAGGACCGAGATCACAGCCCTCAAGGACAGGACAGGGCGGGACCAAGGTCTGCGGGAATGGAGGATCCCCCACAGTCAGAACCAGGAGACCTGGCCCTGCTAATCAAGGCCGCAGCCCAGCCCAGCCCAACCCCCATTACCACAGAGCTTTAGCCAGCCCACTGCTCACCTCCAGCTGCTGCCAACACCATTCGGGGGGCCTTGTAATGCCGGCTGAGGTACTCGGTCAGGTCTGCCCGCGACAGCTTCCTGCAAGACACACCACCAAGGGGTCAACACTGCTCCCAAACCGCAGTGATGTGGGTCACACAAAATGGGGCTGAGGAGAGAGACAAGGAGACGCGGCTTCACTGGATCCTTGCCCCGTCTCTGGCACTTGCCACTCTGGGGCCAAGAAGGCAGCCTTCACTGGGGCCTCTCATGTCCAACTTTAGGACAGGCTTGGAGTCCCCTCCAAGGAGGGTGTGGGCTGACATGGGGGCTTGAGGGGCAGCAGCAGGGCTCCTCCTACCAGAGGACAAGAAGCCACGTGGAGGGACCCCCAGAGCACCCTCCTTCAGGCTGGTAGGACACACACATGGAAACAAAGCCCGCAGTTTGAGTGGGGACCACACAAACATTCAAGAAGACTCCTGGGGAACACGTGACAACACAGAAAATGTCTCCAGTTGTGTGAATTAGGAAAATAAACAGCAGAGGCACTCGGCCAACTAAATGCAAACTTCTGCAGCTGCGGCCTGCCCAGGCCCCAGTAAGGGGACGACCTGCCCCCTGGACCGGCCAGCTCGCACCTTACATTCTCACTGGGCCCCTCCACGGACTGGGCTAGAGGTGTGCCCTGGAAGGCCGTGGCGTGCAGGTAGTTGAAGACCACGTCCCGCATGGACGTGTCATTCTCCTGCAGCTCCTGCAGGATCACGTCCCGCTCCTTCTCAATCTGGGAGTCCTCGAGGCTGCAGTTCTGCACGATGTCGGCCAGGAGCTCTACAGCTGGGTGCAAGGAGGACAGATGTGGAGACAGTGACAGCATAAACCCCCCAGGCCTGACCCCCTCGGTGCCAAGGCCCTTCTTTAAGGGTCACCCCATTCTTCAGTCAGGCCAGGGGCTCCCGAGCACCTGTCCTCTGCACCCCCGGAGTCCTACCGCATGCTGGCCTCGCCCTCCAGGCTTACCTTTTGGCAGGTCCTTTGATAACGCCTTAATGTAGTAAGCTGTGTGCTCCCGGGTGCTGTAGGCATTAAGATGGGCCCCCATGCTCTCCACTTCCTTCTCCAAGGCATTGCCAGGCCGATTCTTTGTTCCCTGGAACCAGACAGGAGCCACATGGGAGCCCAAGATCCCCCATCCTCATAGGCTGAAGTGCCAGCAGGACCACTGGTCCACAGGTAGCGCCCTCAGCAAAGACTCTGGGGTTGCAGGGCCCAGAATCTGTGCTCACCAAGTGCTCAGCAGGCCTTAAGCTGATCAAGGCTACAGCATCGTGGACCGACAGAATGGAGACATCCCGGGGCCAGGGTAGAAGGGCATGCCCAAAGCAAGTGTTACCTGAAATCCAGCATCCCCAACCAAGAGGGGGGACAGCTCAGGGGGGGCGCATGTGACTGCAGAGCACCCATACCAGCCTGACCTCACCAGCACTCGCTTACTGACAGTCACAGTCAGGTGACCTCACACCCGTGCTCTGGCGATGCTACTCCCCACTCTCCTTCACACCATTTATGACTCTGTGTGTGCGCCAGGGGCCTCTGTGGGGTTCAGCCTTCGTCCTGCGTGTGTGTGTGTGAGTACTGCTGTTCAATGACACACACCTGCATGCTGAGACTGACACGCACATCTGTGACGCTGGAGCTGGCTAGCTGCCCATTCCTGCTCCACACCCTCACCAACCCTGTATCTTCTCTATTTTTCTCATTCGTTTAGACACTCAGTGTCTACTCCATGCAAACACAGGGTGGCTAAGGGGTTGTTCTCATCCTCACGAAAGCTCCTACTCGATTCCACAAATCAGAGATACACAGCATTTTACAAAAACTAAGTTGCTGGGCTTGTTACAGTGTATGTGTACATCCACAATTCTACGTCCACGCAGGCAAACAACACAGGCCTGGCTTCTGGTGAAGAGCAGGGCTCCCATGCTCCTTGGGGTTTTTCTGGCTCTGGGGGCCTTGTGCAGGGGTTTACCAGGTAGGCGCTCACTCAGGAGAGGGCTGGCCCATGGGGCGTCTCCCAGGAAAGCCAGACAGAGATGGCTTCCCTCCACCCCCTTGCTAAAAGTCCTAAGTGAGGAGGCTAACTTTTCTGACTTGCGCACTCAGGAGCGACAGCAGGAAGCCCTCAGTACAGGGGAGATGCAGGACTGTAGGAGCCTCACCTTGAAAGCCAGATGCTCCACAAAGTAGCCAGCCCCGTTGTTCTTCTCAGTCTCGTAACGGCTGCCGGCATCAATCCATACCCCCACCTGGACAAGAGATCACCAACAAAGGTAACAAACAGAACAGACCCCAGTCCCCACTCACACCCAACCCTGCGGGATCCAGAACAAGCCCCAGACAGGGGCTCACGGTTCCAGGCGGGGGAAGACGTTCTCAGTAAGCCCCGAGATCGGACGCTCGGGCACCAGCTGACTGACTAGTCACACTGCATCACCTCTATCTAGTCCTTGCTCTAGTTTCTGACTGGTGACGAGACTCCCAGGGAGGCTTCTAACTGCACATTCACCTGTCCCACCACTGCAGAAAATTCTTAAAATTCAATCTCACTTTTCAGTTGATTGTTTCTTCTTGGCAAACTACTAATCAGTTGCAAACAACTTTTTTTCTCCTTCCTAAAAATTACACCATCTTTTTGTTCTGGAGATTGCGTTCTTTCGCCATTAGAGGAGGCTCATTCATACTTAAAAAATCTTTTTAATCAGACCTGGACACCTAACACTGCCAACACACCTTGGCACCCAATGAGAGATTCTTATAATTTTAATAGCTTCCTTGTGTGCTGTGAAATGCACATCACACTACTCACCCCCATGGTAACACAGATCTAATCTTTTCTTTTACTATTTGTATCATAGCTGATTGAAAATGCTCACCCTAAGAGATGTACATGTATGCTGTGTACCATAAATTCTTACATGAACAACATCTACTACCCATCTAACATCTTCAACAGATGCGTTTTATAATCCACAGTATTCCTTGATTACAACTGGCAGCATCCTTTCTCTGGCACTTGAGCACAGCCGTGCTCCTTAAGATCAAGGGCATCTTTTGTTTCATTTTTGCTCTCAGTCGCTAAGTCGCACCCGACTCTTTGTGACCCCATGGACTGTAGTCTGCCAGGCTCCTCTGCCATGGGATTTCCCAGGCAAGAATACCACAGTGCGTTGCCATTTCCTTCTCCAAGGGATCTTCCGGACCCAGGGATCGAACCCATTTCTCTTGTGTCTCCTGCATTAGCAGGTGGGTTCTTTTGCCCCTGAGCCACCTGGGAAGCCCTGGGCATCTTAGTGTCCATGAAATACAGCATTCTCAATCAAGTTTTCTTAACAGGCTGTGTGTCGGCTTATACAGGTGTCATGTAGTAAGAAAGTGGCCCATCACTTTTTGCAGTGTTCAGTCACAACCTGTATCACAGGGCATTATTCCTGGAAAACTCAAAGAATTTACCAATCAAACCACTTGCAGAGGGCGTGGGGGTGGAATGAGAACGAGAAAGATCGCCTCTTGAGAATCTTCTCTCCTGTTTACCTAACCAAGATATCTATCTTTGAGCCAATCTTCAGGAAAATTATCCATTTAACTGGAATTTTCAAGTGGTTTTCTTTTGCAATACATTTCCAATCTAGCCAAGGGATTACGACTTTGGGCCATGAGGCTGGCAATTACCTAAGTCTCTGAATCCCATTTTCCTCATTGAAGGATGACTTCTTTCATATGGGCTGCTAAAAAAAAAGCTGAAAAGGGGGTTGGCCTCCTGACTGGCAGGCATCACAGGCTAAATGAGTGTTGCTTTAGTGAGAACTGCCTCCATGGGTAGAATCGCGACTGTAGTGGGAGGATCCATCCTCAGGGTGACTGAGGAGAGTCTGACCGAAACCACAGAGCCCAAGGTCACACCCCGACCTGGGAAAGGAGGCCGTGCCCCATACGGAGGCGCCCTCCTGACAGCGGACTCCGCTCACCGTGCAGGTAGGCTGGGAAGACTGCTCCGAGGCCACTCGCAGCCCGTTGTCCAGCTGGCTGACCTGCGTCTCTGGCACGCTCTGGAGGGCCTGGGCATAGGTGGCGGTGCCCCTCAAGTCAGACGACCTCAGCAGGGCCGGCTGTTGGAAAAGGGCGACCGGGACTGAGGACTAGAATAGGGGGTCGCTCCTCAGCTTGCAGGCCTGCAGTGTGGGATCCCCATCCCCGTCCTCAGGCGGTCCACGAGACTCCCATTCACGCCCTCGGCCGTGACCTTCCCACGGCCCTGACCCCGCGACCTCCCCATTCTCCACGGGCACTAAGAGCCCGCCCCTGGTCCGCGTTCCGAAGCCCCGCTCCCCACAGCTCTGCGCTCTCGTTGCCACCTCACCGAGCGGCGGGTGCGCAGCAGCACTCGCGTCCCGGCGCCAGCTGCCCGGCAAACCGCGGAAGCCGCCATCTTCTAAGCCACAGTGGACGCCGGGCCGCGCCACGCATGCGTAGAGGCGCCAGGCGCAGGCGCAGTACTGGGGTCTTGGCGCTCGGCCGCCCCCTGGCGGAGGAGACCGAAAATATTCATTTACTCCCTGCAGGTCGCTGCTTCCTGTCTTCGCGTCCCTGGGTACCAGCGCACATCAATGCCCCTGGCTAGGCATCGTCCTGCTCAGGTCTGTTCTGGATCCAGTTCATCTTCCCCCTTCACTCGTGGAAGAGTGCCCGACGTTTCTTACGAACCGTGGGCGCCTCGACTGCACTGAGTGCTCGGAGTGGGCGAGCGGGCCGGAAGCGCAAGCACAGCGTGTTTGCGAACCGCAACCCCAGGGCTAAAGCACCAGGCTGGAACCTAGGACTGCTGGGCGACTATTGAAAAGTCACGGTTTTCTTTTTAAAGGAACCGAGTAAATTCAGATGGTTGATATGGAAAGAATTTAGCAATATATTGCTAAGAAAAAAGGAACCATTTTAGAGACTAATTTGTGAAAAAGATTCCTTGTTTGGAAAACAAAACACACAAGAGGACTTGCATAGACAACATAGAGAATTCCTAAAAACTCACTGTAAAGTCTCAGTCAGATGACTTACAGAAAATAAATTCATGGGAAGGGGAAAGAGGCTACCATTTTCACACTTCTGTTTTCTTTTAATACATGATTTAAAATTTTTAGGGAATTCTCTGGCAGTCCAGTGGCTAGGACTTGGCGCTTTCACTGCAGTGGCTGGGATTCAATCCCTTGTTGGGTGACTTAAGATCCTACAAGCCGCTATGCATGGTCAGAAATTTTTAAAAAAAAAGTTAAATAAAACTTTTATTAAAAGTATTTGTTGCTTTTGCAATAATGGCATATTTCTGAACTGAACTTCCTTATACAGGTATGTGAGATTTTTTGTGACCTTTCAAAATATCACTCAATGAAAATAGAACTTTCTTTTATGAAAATGAAACAGAAGGGGCTTCCCTGGTGGCTCAGTGGTAAAGAATCCACCTGCCAGTGCAGAAGACACTGGTTTGAGACCTCATCTGGGAAGATCCCACATGCCAAAGAGCAATTAAGCCCATGCAGCACAACTGTTGAGTCTGTGCCCCAGAGCCCTTGTGCCACAACTGTTGAAGCCCCCACACCCTAGAGCCCCTGCTTGGAACAAGAGGGCATCACCACAGTGAGAAGCCTGAGCACCCCGAGGAGGAGCAGCGCTGGCACACTGCAGCTAGAGAAAGTCCATACAGCAACGAAGACACAACACAGCCAAAAATAAACAAGCAAAATTATGTTAAACATCACAGAGAAGATGCTTAAGTGTGCACTGATTAATATCTTGTAAACTAAAATGACATTATCATGTAGAAGTACAGTGTTTTTTTTAATTACTGGTGTTTAGAACCATGTTATATTTACAGAAAATCTGAGCAGAAAGTACAGAATTTCCCATATACACCTGCCCACATACAGCCATGCACAATTTGCCTTATTAATATCTTACCTTACTCTGATAACTTTGTTAGAATTAATGAATCAGTATTGACACATTTATTATTACTAAAGTGCAAAATTCTTGGACTTCCCTGGTGGCTCAGCTGGTAAAGAATCCGCCTGCCATGTGGGAGACCTGGGGTCGATCCCTGGGTTGGGAAGATCTCCTAGAGAAAGGAAAAGCTACCCACTCCAGTATTCTGGCCTGGAGAATTCCATGGATTGTATAGTCCATGGGGTTGCAAAGAGTAGGACATGACAGAGCAACTTTGACTTGATAGTTTATTCAGATTCCCTTAGTTCATTGTCATCTGATGCCCTTTTTTGTTCTAGGATCCTGTCCAGGATACCACATTACATTTCATTGTCATGATTTCTTAGGCTCCTCTTGCTGTGACAATTCCTTCCAGTGACCAGCACACTGCGTACCTTCCTTCCAGCAGTGTGCCTGCGCGCAGTCATTTCAGTCGTGTCCAACTCCTTGCAACCACATGGACTGGAGCCCACCAGGCTCCTCTGTTACTGGGATTTTCCAGGCAAGAATACTGGACTGGTTGCCATTTCCCCTTCCAGGGGATCTTCCTGACCCAGGGATTGAACCCACATCTCCTGCATTGCAGGCAGATTCTTTACCCACTGAGCCACCTGGGAATCCCTCCAAAGAGCTCACTGCCTCCAATTCCTCTCCTCCCACTCTCTCCCAAAGCCACTCCAAGTCCACCCCTATTCATTCTTCCAAAACCACCCCCTATTCATTCCTCCAAAACCACAGCTGTAAAGGTCATCCGTGAACTCCAGGTTGCTAAATCCAGTGGCCAGTTCTCAGTCTCGTTTAACCTGGTTGGACACATTTTCCTCCTTAGAGCCTCATCTCTTCTCCACGTTTATTTCCCATTCTTTCCTACTGTCCCACCTCCCTGGACACTCCTCCTTAGGTCCTCTGCTAATTCTGCTTCACCTCCGACTTATAGACAATGAGTGCCCAGGGCTCAATCCTGGCACCTCTTCCCTTCCTGATCAAAGCCTTCTCTCTGGTCACCTCATCCAGTCCCATGGCTTCAGTGCGTCTACACCAACAGAGGCTCCTGTATTCCCATCATCTACTCACCGTCTCCCCTGGAGAGCTAACAGACATTTCGATTTAACATGCTAAACTCTTTGCTTTCCCTCCCAAACTTGTTCCTTCCATAACTGTCTTCATCTCAGTAAATGATGCTTCCATTAGCCAAGTTGCTCAGGCTGAAAATCTAGGACTCGTCCTTGACTCCTCTGTCTCAAAATCCACACCCAGCACCTACCCCCCCCCCCACCCCTGCTTCCTCACCTCCCCCTGATACCCTGGGGTGAGAAGGGAAGGACAAAGACAACCAGGAAGTGTGATGTGGTAGATGCTGTTTCAAGAGATTGGTCAAAAAGGAAATGCTACTAAAAGGTCAAGTATAAGTAATGGTCATTGCAATGATTTGGCAAGAGTCTTGGATGAGTCACTGATTTTCTGAAATTTACTTGGCATATGGGGGGAGGTGAGATCAAAATATCTTCCCCCCCTAAATTGCAAGCAGATTTTTGTAACAAGTTTTATTTTGTTTTGTTGGCCATGCCGTGCTGTACACAGGATTGAATCCACGCCCCCGGCAGTGGCAATGTGGAGTCCTAATCACTGGACCAGCAGGGAAGTGCTGGAACACCAATTCTTGACTAGGCCGCCTTTCTCTATCCATGTCTGGGACTCCTTTTATTTCCCCCAGAAATTCTCAAAACTATAAAGCAGGTCCACGTAGGCTGTCTGAGAGGGCTCTAACACTCACCTTATTCTTCTCACTCAATATTTGTTTGATATACACTTAAGCTTATCGGTCTTGAGTTATTCTTTTTATGTGTTTATCTTAGTGTTTAAATCATGCTAACATGTACATAACATTTAGCATCTGTATTATTACATCTTAATTATTACACAGTTAAGTGTGTATTAATTACAGTGGTATTAATTACATTCAAAATGCTGTGCAGGGAATTCCCTGGCAGTTCAGTGGTTATAACTTGGTGTTTTCACTGCCAAAGCCTAGGTTCAATCCCTGGTCTGGGAAGTAAGATCCTGAAAGCTGTGTTATGTGGCAAAAAAATATATACATATATATTATGCAACATTACCACTATCTACTTTCAAAACTTTTCTTCATACCAAACAGAAACTGTATTTCCATTAAGCAATAACTCACCATTTCCACTTTCCTTGAATCTCTAACCACCTCTATTCTACTTTCTGTCTCAATGAACTTGTCTATTCTAGGTACTTTGTATAACTGGGATCATACAGTATTTGTTGTTTAAAAGATAACAGGCCCAAAATAGAGTCGCTTATGCTAAGCAGCATGCCACCAAACCAAGTCTTAATTTTAGCTTGGGCCCTCCTAGAAATTAACTCTTAAAGCAGTTGAGCAGGAATCACCTGATCAATACTACTTCATCTGCCTAATAAACCATGCCATTCCCTAAAGGACAAGAAATTTGCAGTAACCAACTGCTTTTTTTTTTTTTTGCCAACTATAATATCTTTGTTCATACTCCCTTTTACCTATAAAAGTCTTCCACTTTTGTTCAGATCCTGGGAGTTCTTTTCTTTTGTAATATTTATCTATTTACTTACTTGGGTGGTTGTGCCAGGCCTTAGTTGCTGTACACCCGCAGAATCCTTAGTTGTGGCCCAGGGATCAAACCCAGGCCTCCTGCATTGGGAGTGTGGATCTTAACCCCTGAGCCACCAAGAAATGGTGGAACTCTTTCCTATCTGCCAGACTGGATGTGCCTGATTTGAATCAAATTTTGTTCAAATAAACTCTTAAAAATTTCAGCATGCCTCCGTTTATTTTTCAACATTGTCCTTTTATGTTTGGCTTATTCCACTTAGCATGATGTTTATCTGTTCATCTGTAGGCAGACATGGCCTCTTTCCACCTTTTGGTTATTGTGAATAATGCTACACTGAACGCCCACTGACATACAAGCATCTGTGTGAGACCCTGCTTTCAATTATTTTGGTATTTACAGAGGAGTGGAATTGCTGGGTCATATGGTAATTCTATTCGTAGTTTTTTAAGTAATCACCAAACTGTTTTCTAAAAGCGGTTGTGCCATTTTACATCCCTGCCAGCAATGCAGGAGTGTTCTAATTTCTCATATTTTCACCAATATTTGTAATTTTCCATTTTTTCCCTCATAATAGCCATCCTAATGGGGGTGACTGGAGAAGGCAATGGCACCCCACTCAGTACTCTTGCCTGGAAAATCCCATGGACAGAGGAGCCTGATAGGCTGCAGTCCATGGGGTCGCTACTAGTTGGACATGACTGAGCGACTTCACTTTCACTTTTCACTTTCATGCATTGGAGAAGGAAATGGCAACCCACTCCAGTGTTCTTGCCTGGAGAAACCCAGGGACGGGGGAGCCTGGTGGACTGCCGTCTATGGGATCGCACAGAGTCGGACATGACTGAAGCGACTTAGTAGCAGTAGCAGCAGCAGCAATGGGGGTGACATCATATCTCACTGTGGTTTTGATTTGTATTTTCATAGTGACTAGTGATGTTGAGCATCTTTTCAGGCGGTATTGGCCACTTGTATATCTCCTTTAGATAATCTATTCAAGTCCTTTGCCCATTCTTGAATTTGATTGGTTGATGTCATTGAATTGTAGGAATTCTTTGGGTATCCTGGATATTAGTCCCTCGTTAGATATACAATTTGCAAATATTTTCTCCCATTTTGTGAGCTCTCTTTTGACTGCCTTGATAATTCTTTGATGTACAGATTTTTTATTCTGATGAAATCCAATTTATCTAATTTTTCCCCATTACCTGTTCTTTTAATGTCAACCTTAAGAAATCATTGCTTTCTCCAAGAGTATGAAAATTGCATCTATGGTTTCTTCTAAGAGTTTTATAGTTTTAACTTTTCAATATAAATCTTTGATCCTTTTATTTGTATATGATGTCAGGTAAGGGTTTAACTTCATTCTTTTGCATGTGGATATTGAGTTTTCTCAGCACCATTTTTTGAAAAGATTCTCTTTTTCCCGTTAAATGGCCTTGGCACTCTTGAAAATCAACTGAACATACATGTGAAGATTTATTTCTGGGCTTTCTATTTTTCATTGGTCTATACGTCTTACTTGTGTGCCAATACCACACTGTTTTGATTCCAGTACATTTATAGTACAGCTTGGAAATCAGAAAGTAGGAGTCCTGCAACTTGGTTCTTCTTTTCCAAAATTGTTCTGGCTATTTAGTGTCCCTTGAGATTCCATATAAATTTTAGGATGGGCTATTCTATTTCTCTGACAAAACACTATTGGGATTTTCATAGGGATTACCTTGAATCTGTAGACCACTCTGGGTAGTATTGCCATTTTAACAGTATGAAGTCCTACAATCAAAGAACATGGAATGACTATTTATTTAGATTTTCTTTAATTTCTTTCAGCAGCATTTTGAAGCAAGAAGCAATCTGGCAGCACCTTCAGCACTTCCTTTGGAAATTTCATCTGCTAAGTATTCAAGTTCATCATTTACAAGTCCTGCTTTCCATTCAATATGGGTTATGATTCCACTAAGCTTCCCATGACTATTTAACAAAGATTCCTCTTACTCCTAGTTTCCAGTAACATGTTCCTATTTTTCTTCTGAGCCCTCTCTGGCAACATTCTTAATGTCCACATTTCGGCTAACAGCTGGTTGAAGACACTTTTGTCTTTTTCTGTTATGTTCACCGACTCAATGGACATGAATTTAAGCAAACTCCAGGAGATAGTGAAGGACAGGGAGGATTAGCCTGCTGCAGTCCATGGGGTCGCAAAGAGTTGGACACAACTTAGCAACTGAACAACAATTGTGCTGACATCCTTTCAGTCTTTGCTCACTGCTCAATTCCGCAGCCACTTCCACATTTTTAGGATTTGTTACAGCAGTACCTCTCACTCTTGATACCAACATCCATAGCAGCTTTCTACTGCTGCTACAACAAATCACTACAGACTTAATTGCTTAGAAGAAATCAAATTTATTATCTCACAGTTCTGTAGGCCCCAGATCCAATATGGATGTCATTGGGCTAAAATCAAGGCATGAGCAGGGCTGTTGTTTCTTTCTGGAGGCTCAAGCAGAGTATGTGCCCTTGGTCATTCAGGTTGTTGGCAGAACTAAGATCCTGGTGGTTGAAGGACTGAGATTTCTGTTTTCTTGCTGGCAGTTACCCGAGGGTCATTCCCAGCTTCTAGAGGCCAGCTGGATTCCTTGGATCTTTGGGTGGTGGAAGATCTCTGCCACCATCTTCAAAGCCAGCAGCAGAGGATTACTACCACACACTTTGACCAACTCTCCTGCCCTCCTCTTCCACTTCTTAGGGCTCATGCAATTACACTGGGCCCACCAAAATAATCCAGAACAATCTTCCCATTGTAATGTCTTTCAGCTTAATTCCAGCTGCAAAAATCCTTTCCGCTATGGACTGTAAAATATTTATAGATTCCATGGATATCTTGAGGACTATTATTCTGGCCTACTACAGACTCTCTTTGACCAACTCCGGCCCCCATCCCCAGCCTGCTCTCTCCTGTGCCTCAGAGTTCCTTCTCTCCCCTGAAATCCTGACCACCTTACAGTTCCTGCAACAGGTCAAAGTCTCTTTCCCCATCTGGCCCTTGTACGTGCTTATCCTTCTGCCTGGAGATCTCCTCCTCCTCTTATCACTCCACTCATCCTTCAGGTCCCAGCAATCAGCCCTGCTCCACCCCAACTGGGCTAGCATACCTCTCTGCAGAGAAATTGCCTTTTTGAGTCTGCTTCACCACCACCTCCACCCTCCCCTGTCTGTGAGTGGGTGAGGGAGGAGCCAGTTCTCTTCTGTACATCAGGAGATCCTGATGCCTAGCCTATGGTGGAGGAAGGGAAGAAGGGGGTGGTGAAGGTCCCTTGGGGAGCCCTCATCCCACTTCCAAGGGGTCTTAGAGCAAGAGCCACTTAGGTGCCTCCACGTGATTGAGATGTCATAAAGATGAAGGCTCCCAGGGCCCACCCTCTAACCGCCAGCCCCAGCTCAGGCCCCACAGACTCAACCAGCAGCCCTAGCTGACTCAGCCACATGGTCACCTCTGGGCTGCCCTCCCTGGACCACCCACATCTGCCCTGATGGCCAAATCTCCTCCCCACCACACTGGGGACCCCTGAGAAGCCCCAGAGGAGCAGTTGTATTTGTGAGCGTGATCCCTAAAGAGGAGGGCTGAGTTGGGATGGGGGGAGCATGGAGCAGTGTGAGCCAGCCCAGGCCCCACCTGCCCCGCCATTGAGGGGCACTGAGGCCTCGATGGGTCTGCTGGATCTAAAAGTAGGAAAGGGGCATGAGGTCCTGACAGGTCTGGAGAGAACGAGACACACTGGCCTGAGCCTTGTCCAACAAGCCACAACGAGCCACCAGGCAGAGAGAGGAAAGTGTTGGGTCACCCGGTCTGGGCGGGAGTCCCCTTTATTTGGGAGCGCTGCTGGGTGGCCAGACGCTGCAGGTAGCACTCGATATGGAGCAGGAGGGCATCCAGCATATGCAGGACGCCGAGGAGGAGGGTGCGGTCTGAGATCGGGCGCTGTCGTTTCCAAGTGGTGCAAGGGTGGGAGGCCAGCTGTGGATGCTGAGGACAGGACCAAGAGGCAGGAGTGAGAACACAGGGAAGGGACGGAGGCGTGCTGGGAAGTGGGGGCTTAGGGTGATGGAGGATCAGGGAGCAGCCCGATGTGGCCTCGTGTGGTCGTGGGGCCCATGCAGGCTGGGTGAGGGCTAGAGATATTACAGGGGGAAGACGGGACAGGTACCCCCCAGCACGGAAAGTGGCCAGGGGGAGGATGCGATAGGGTACCACCCACAGGAAATGGCCGGGGACTGTTGGCTGTGGACAGACGTAAGGCCCCTGGGGAGGAAGTGAAGGGTGGGGAGGGCGGCAGGAGACATGAGTGGGAACAGAGGTAGGAGGCAGTGGGGACGGAGCCCGGCTCACCTCGCTCTTAGAGGCCTGTGAACGCCGCCGCTGCATCAGCGCACGGCTGAGCATCAGCATCATGGTCGTGGTGACCGTGACCCCAGCCACTGGGTAGATGCGGTTCGTCCCCAGGCCCGTCCAGTAGCCGGGACAGCCCAGGCTGCTCTCACAACCCTCCAGGCTGCGTGGCTGGCACCCCCAGGGCTGTAAGTCCAGCCCCACCTGGTACCACATGGGCCGTGACCAGGCGTGGGTGCAGATGGGCCTCGTCAGCAGAAGCAGCCATGGGAGGAAGCAGTGCGTGTGCAGCATGGCTGCGGCAAGTGCCAGGGGCCAGAACCTGGGCGCCTGGCAACGGGCAAACACCCCTCCCCCGGGGGAGCAGGTGAGGCAGGAGGTTCCGGCTGGGCCCGCGCATTTCAGGAGGGGCAGCGCGGCCAGGAACCACGGGATGGGGGGGCAGGCTGGGGGTCCAGAACCGAAGGCATGCCCCCTCTCCCCTCCTCTTCACCTAGCATCCAACCCCTAAAATTCTAGCCCCCACAACTCCTAATGGGGCTCTCCACCAGCGACAGGCCGATCAAGCTGAGTGTAGACATGCTCCCTGCTTCCCAGACTCAGCCCCAAGGACCACTTGTGAACACCCAAAAATGCGGGCGCGTACTCTCAGGAAAAAAGCCTGAAGGCTCGCCCTGGCCTGTGAGGCGCTCCGTGCTCTGGTCTCCCCTGCTGACCCATGCAGACCACGCTGGTGTTCCTTGAACACATCCTACGCCAGCAGCACTGTCCAAAAAGATGACTGGATGGCAACTCAAGCGTCACCTGCTCCCTGAGCCTCCCTTTTAGAACCATCCTGGGTAACACAGTCCCGTCTCTCCCACGTGACCCTGCTTTATTTTCTTCAAAGCATCTCTAAGTACAGGTACACCTCAAGGATACTGTGCTTCAGTCCCAGCCCACCAAACAAAATACAGAGCGAGTCGCATGACTTTTTTCGGTTTTTCAGTGCATATAAAAGTTACATTTACACTACACAGCATTCTATGACGCATGGAATAGCATTATGTCTAAGAAAAAGTACATACCTTAGTAAAAAAAAAAATCACTTTATTGCTAAAAATTGAGAACCGTCATTGGAGCCTTTGGCAAGTCATAACACTAACAAAGATCACTGATCACAGATCCTCATTACAAATATAACAAAATTGAAAAAGTATGAAATATTGTGAGAATCACAATGTAACAGAGACACACAGTGAGCAACTGTTAGAAAAATGGTTATCAATAGACTGGCTCCAATGCAGGGTTGCCACAGACCTTCAATCTGTAAAAAAATAAAAAAATACAGCGCAAGACACAAAGTCTCCCTGTATCTACAGGTCTATGTGTGTGGTTTCCCTTCCACTCCAGCACCTACGCTTCACTTGACCAGTATTTACCCAGCACCTCCAGGTGCCAGGCACTGTTCCTTGTGGCTGGAGACTGTGACATCGTGACAGGCAGTGTGACCGAGTGAAAAAGCACCCTGACTTCCTGGGCAAGGATGTGGGGGGTGGAGGCAAGGACAGATGATTTGTGAACACAGAGCAAGGCACTGAAGGCCAGGAAGGAGACAGCCAGGCAAGGGGGGGCCCCCGTCCACAGGCCCAGCACCTGAAAAGGGCAGGCTCACGTGTTTCGGCAGGTGACGTGATCTAGCGCTGCCGCAAGCTAACTGTGGCATTCGCTCACTGAACACTCATTGAGCAACCCATGAAGAGGGTACTATTCTCATTCTCTCCTGAGGAGGACAGACGCCCAGAAAGATTCGACCCCTCACCCTAGCCCTGACCACTCAGTATCAGCTGGCCCAAAGGACCATTGCTGTCCACAGGGCCGCACACCCAGACGTCAGTGTTTTATGGCTGAAATCAACACGTGGTTCTTGGCCAACAGTGACCTGCCAAGTCCAGATAGTCTAGTTGTAGGAATAGGCAATTTTTCCCCAAGTAAATCAATCACGCGCATTCTTCTTTCCTTTTCACCGTGCTGTGTGACTGGTGGGATCTTAGTTTCCCTGCCAGGGATCATATCCTCACCCTTGGCAGTGAAAGCTGAGTCCTAACCCCGGGACCGCCAGGGAATGCCCACATTGTCTTCACTGCAGACCCATGACTGACCGCAGGTGTTCCCAGCACAGCCCCCAGGGCTGCCAAGTGGCACCTGGCCTCCCTCACCCGCTTGGGTGTCCTTGTGAACAGGTCATTCTTGAGAAGCAGCTCTGATTCCAGCCACTTTATAGATGAGGGCACAGGTGCCAAGGGCTGCATGCAGCGGAGGACGATGGGGTGCGGGATGAGGACGGGGATGCCCCTGCCCTGGGCCTGGACCCCAGCTGCACACTCCCTCGCCCCACACTCCCCCTGCCTGATCCTGCCCTCCCCAAACCTTTCCCCAACTTCTGACTCCAGTTCCAACTTTGGGGTGCAGGAAGGGTCAGAAGCCGGGACTGCGGAGCACACCCTCGCCCCAGCAAGCCACAGCAGACCCTGGTATCAGGCAAACAAATCTTTATTCCTGAGGTTAAAAACACGCTTGCTCCTCCAACTTGGCCAGTGTCTCATCCCCAGCCTAGAGCACTGAACTTGGAGTCCCAGGACCTCCATCCCTGAGTTCTGTGTGTGAGTGTGCGTGCACGGAGGGGACTCCTGGTGACGTCCGGAGGCAGCCCAGGGTTGTGGGGTTTCTCACAGGCACCCTGTCAAACCTGCAGAGGCAGGCAGTCTCAGGCGGAACGGCAGCATGGTCAGAGTTTGGTAACCTGGGCAGGGAGAGGAGAAGAGGAGGGTCCTGTCAGTTTCCAGAGGATAGCCTTCTCCCCGGGCAGGAGGGGAAGGCGGTGGGTCCCCGCGGGACAGAGCCATTCTAAGTCATCCAGGAAGGGCGGACTTCCCAAAATGGGGTCAGGAGGGGACAAGCAGGAGATAGACAGAGCTCAGCAGGCCAGAGGTCAACTCACCAAAACAGGGTCGACGGGGCTGGACCTCCGCTGTTGGAGTGCAAAGAGGACAGCGTCATGGACCGAGGCAAACAGATGCTGCTTGGTGATAGAAGCGTCGAAGAAGTGCCCATCCTCAAGCTGCTTGATCACGGGAGCTGTGGGCAACGAGTAGGTCTCTCCTGACTCCAGAGCCACCAGGAACCCCCAGGCGCTGACAGAACGTCCCCCTAACCATCACCTCTGTGGCTTATAGCTAATCCCCAACTCGTGACCCTTGACCCCGGCCTCCCAGGACACCTCTGACCTCCAGTTTCAGAGAAAGACTTTTTCCCTGTGCTGACCGGCAGACTCCTTGGCCAGAACCCTCACCCCCTGCCCGGACCTCTCTCGCTGTGTCCACCCCACGCACCGTGGCAGGCGGCCATGTACACCTCCACCTCGATCTCCCGGAAGTCACGGAAAATCTGCGGCACAAAAGGGGGCCAGGCTCAGAGGGGGCTCAGGGGCTCCAAGGGGGGCTCAGGGCAGGTTGGGGGAGAGAGTTCAGAGGGGTAGCTCGGGGGTGGGGGGCCAGGCTCAGAGGGGGGCTCAGGGGATCCGAGGAGGGCTCAGGGCAGGTTGGGGGAGAGAGTTCAGAGGGGTAGCTCGGGGGTGGGGGGCCAGCCTCAGAGGGGAGCTCAGGGGCTCCGAGGCGGGCTCAGGGCAGGTGGGGGGAGGGAGTTCAGAGGGGTAGCTCAGGGGTGGGGGACCAGGCTCAGAGGGGGGCTCAGGGGCTCCGAGGGGGGCTCAGGGCAGGTTGGGGGAGAGAGTTCAGAGGGGTAGCTCGGGGCGGGCGGGGGGCCAGGCTCAGAGGGCTCTTGGAGCTAGTTTAGGGTCAGGGTTGAAGATCAGGGTTGTCCTCCCCGAAGGCCCTTCTTAGGGACGCCCCTGGCCCCTTACATTCTTCAGGCTCTTGAGACACACAGTGTCCACGAAGGAGAAGGAGCTCAGG
The DNA here is from genome assembly GCF_042477335.2 of Ovis canadensis. Classification (NCBI taxonomy): domain Eukaryota; kingdom Metazoa; phylum Chordata; class Mammalia; order Artiodactyla; family Bovidae; genus Ovis; species Ovis canadensis. The sequence goes on along the minus strand of NC_091263.1, from coordinate 65,898,219 downwards.
TCCAGGATGAGGGTGTGGAAATCTGGCTGAGGCAGGCCTAGGGCCTTCAGCGAGGACATGTCTGAGGCTTTGGCATCTTCTGGAGCCCAGGCTCCTGTTTCCTCTAGCTCAGTCCCTGCGCTCGCCTCCTGGGGAACCAGACACGCTGCAAGGGCCACCCATGGTGAGGGCGAGAGGGCAGGCGGGCAGGGAGCGGAGGGGCAGGCAGGGAACACGCACAGATGTGTGGAGACACACAATCAGACGTGAGCGCATACATGCAAATGCACATATATATTGGGTACGCAGGGAACACGGGAGGACATGGACACGGGGAGCTGGTATGCAAAGACAGGAGGGACACATGGGGACACCCAGGAGAGGACACCCAGACTCGGGGAGCACACAGACCGTGCTCTGCTACCACCTGGGCCCACGCTTATAGGGACATTTAAGAAGGAAGGGGAGACTTTCCTGGTGGTACAGTGGATAAGAACCCGCCTGCCAATGCAGGGGACATGGGTTCAATCCCTGATGCAGGAAGATCCCACGTGCCACGGAGCAACTAAGCCGCGTGCCACAACTACTGAAGTCCACGCGCCTACAGCCTGCGCTCCGCAGCGAGAGAAGCGCCACAGTGAGAAGCCCGTGCACCGCATCAAAGGGTAGCCCCCACCCTCCGCAGCTAGAGAAGTCCGCACGGCAACAAAGACCCAGCGTGACCAAAAGTAAAACAAACGAGCAAATAAAAATTATTTAAAGAGAAAAAAGAAGGAAGGGGATCAGGAGACCATGCCCCATCTTCAGGGGGCCAGAGCGCAGTGGCTAGGCGGTGCTGGAGCAAAGCAGAAGAGACACACGGACACACGTGCTCATGCAGACATCCTGCTTGACGTCTACCAGAGTCTCTGCTTGAGACTGGCGTCCCCTCTGACCCCAGATTTTCCCCACACGCCCAGCCCCTTCCCCGCTGTCCATGAGCACAGACTGTGGAGTCTTGTGGGATCCACAAATTCAAGGTCTTTGTCCAGGCATCAGATTACAGACTGGAGACCCCAAGCAGAAGTCTATGGCATATCACGAGAGGTCTCCCTGCAGAATATTGGATCCATCGCTCCCCTCCTCCTGCCACTGGCACGACAACTTTGAACCCACAGCTGGTAGGTCCATGGACTTCCTCCCGGGATCACCTGGGCACCCTGATCCCTGAAGCTGCCCCCTCCCTCCAGTCTCACCTTGGCCTTGGAGCCCTCCACATCGTTGTTGCTCTCGATGTCCACGACAGTAGTGTTGACATTGATGGAGATGGATGTGCCCTTGGAGGCAGCAGCCTAGGCCGGGAAAGGGGGTGGGCCGGGAAAGAGGTGTCTGAGATGTCAGGTGACAATCAGGCTGGGCAGGCCTGGCGTTGTCCCCTGGCTTTCTGCAGGTGGGTAGGTGGACCAGGAACTGAAGCTTGGGACCTGGAGCAGCCAGGCTGAAGGCTGTGGCGTTGTGACCCACTATGGGAAGAAGACCGTGATGGTTCATGCCACCACTGGCTTAGGAGGTGGGAGAAAAAATCAGACTCCCCCTAGAGCCCTAACCTGCCAGGGGAGGAAAGCAGGGTCCCTGGGGGCATCAGGGAGCGAGGAGAAGGGCTGAAGAATGAGGGTGAGCAGCCAGGAGGCTGGGAGGCAGGCTGGGAGGGGTCAGAGGGCCCTGCCTGTTTGGGGAGCTTATTCTCCTTCTGCAGTCGCTTCAGCTTCAGCTCTTGCTTCCGGAGCAGCTTCTTCTTCTGGGAGAGGAGGTAGTCCACATCCACACCGCACTGCAGCAAAGGACAGCGCAAGGGGTGTGCAGGTTGCAAGAGAGGAGGGACCCTCGGCCCCTCGCCCTCGGCCCGCGGACCCCAGGTCTCACCCTCTGCTTCAGTGAGTCACTGTAGAGCTCGGCGTTGGCAAAGTACACAGTGGCTGAGGAACGGAAGACCTTCACGCCTGGGACCTCCCTGGCCTGGGGACAGGTCAGGTAGGGGGTGGCTGAGCCCTCGTCCCTCCTAGCTGCATAGTGCCCTTCTTTCTTTCCTCCCCGTGTGCCCCGATACCTGCCACCCCAGCCCTCTGCTCCCCAGCCAACACAAGGCCCAGCCTGTGGCCCATGCCCTGGAGCTGGTGAGGTCATCCTGACCCCTCAGCAGGGTCTGTCAGAGCTTCTTTTTCCTCCTCCAGGGGGTCCTCAACCTCTCCCACCCCATCCCCCAGTCCTTCTGCCAATACCCAGGCCGGGGGAGTTCCCTGGTGGCCCAGTGGTGAAGACTCCACATTTGCACTGCAGGGGCATGGGTTTGATCCCTGGTCTGGGAACTATGATCCTGAAAGCCTTGCAGGCAGGCCAGGTTTCAGTGGCTCTCAGCTTCTGCTTGGGTGTCCAACCCTAGCACTGGGGGGGCTGTTTCCTGCATGCAGACAGAGGTCCTCCACAGCTGCTAGCCCAGCCAAGGCCTCCCCAGCTCCCACGCATCTCAGGACACTCCAGGTCTCTGCCCGGCCTTTGGGCCTGAACCATGTCCCTGCCCACCCCAACCCCCGCTTCCCCCACCTCCCTTGCCAGCCAGCTGAGCTCCTCCACGCATGTCCCCCCCACCCACCCTGCCACTCTGCCTCATGTACTGGGCTCAACCTTCAAGTCTCCATCAGAGGAAATGAGCTGGTTTGATTCCAGAGCCCCCGCCTTTGTTCTCAGAGCGTGGCGTGAAGCTTCTCAGGAGGTAAAGGACAGTAACCCCATTGATCAGATCCGGAAACAACTTTCCCTACATCCTGGTGCCCTGGATCCTGCCCCTCTGCATTCCTGACCCAGGCCTCTTCTGCAGGACGGGGCTTGTACTGCTGCCTCCGAGACGGATCCCACCCCTGGGGCCCAAGGCCCACACTCTGAGTGTATGTGTAGGGGGACCCCAAATTCCTCTCTTGAAATTTCAAGGACCAAAGCACCGTTAGCACCCCACCCCACTCCCTTGCCTGCGCCAGGCATGGAAGGTGCTGATAAGAGATGATCCCATTTGCCCCATCCCTCCCCATCCGCGTCACCCCCTGGCTTAGCCCTTGCTGCTCACCCCTGAGTATTCTGCCAGGTCTCTGTAAATATCTGTGTCTGGCATCTGCCCCAGGACAGAGTAGTGGGGCCTGTAGAAGGAGACAGTGCCACAAGAAGGGGGCGTTAGGAGAGGGGGCAATGGGGGCTTTCTGAGGAGCCTGGGGTCTCCTCCCGCCGCAAGATATGGGAAAGCTGGAGGAAGCCAGTGGGGACCTCGTCCCCTCACCAGCTGGAATGGGGGGGACGACATCAAAGGGGTGACTTACATCTGGGTGCGGACCACTACTAGCATCAGGGAGAATACTACTGCCACTGCCAGGCCGAGGTCCAGATTCAGCAGGATGGTGGCCACAAAGGTCACCACCCAGATGAGCTGCAAATAGAAGGGTCGTGGTCCACAGACTCCAGCAGGGTCACTGGGGCTGAGGGCCCTGACCCCGTCCCCAGCGTCCCAGGCATCTCACCAGATCCATTCGATTGGCCTTCCAGAGGGAGAACACGTCGGTGAACTGCATCACCATGCCCTTCAAGTTCACGATGACCACGGCGGCCAGGACCGCCTAGGGGACGAGGAGGGCCACCAGGGGCTGGTGAGAGGTGCTGGCTGCTCACCACCCTGAATCCCCTGGATGAGCCAGACTGTCCTGGAGAGCCTGGTAGGACCCTCAATGACACCAATCACCTTCCCTCGGAACCTAACGCCTGCGCTCTGATGCTCAAAAGTTTTTACTCCTGCCCCTCCACTCCAAATCTCTCCCCAGAGATTTCCAGCCTGACCCTGTATCCCTCCCCATCTCCTGGGACCTGATGGACTGCTCTGAGCTCCTGGCCTGGCCCAGGCCCTCAAGCCTGACTGGGTGGGCTAGGGGCTCACCTTGGGCAGGTCTTGGAAGAGTTCTCCCAGTTTGACGATGATAATGAGGATGAAGAAGGAGGAGACGGCTCCAGCCACCTGTGGAGTGGGTATAAGCAGGGCGGGTGGGCTGGAGTGCAGGAGAGAAGTGGGGAAAGCCGGGGGGAAAAGGGGGAGCCAGGGGAGGGGGAGCAGGGGGAGGACCACCCAGCAAAGCAGCAGGCCCACAGAGGCACACCTATGCCCACCTGGGTGTTGCCCCCGGTGCTCTCCTGCACCAGGCTCCGAGACATAGAGCAGCTCACAGGGAAGCACTGGAAGATGCCCCCAAGGAGGTTACTGAGGCCGAGAGCCACCAGCTCCTGAGCGGGGAGTGAGGAGCGAGCACACGTCACTAGTGGTGCGGGGTGTCCAGGCCTACGCACCCCCACCTCCACATCCACTTTGCAGCCACAAAGACTCGGCCACTGTCCCGAGTCCCCCACGCGGCCCCCGCACATCTGTGTGCTCTTTCCCTATCTCCCGCCTGGTACTCCATCCCCCTACCCCCTCCCAGGGGCTGGGGTCTGGGGACCCCGTGACCCGCATCCCATTCCCCAGACCTGGTTGCTGTACACCCGGTAGCCGTGCCTCAAGGCGAAGATCTTGCCCAGCGAGATGGCAATGGCGAACCCGACCACAGCGATGGCGAAGGCATTGCCCAGAAGCTTTGCAAACAGCTGCGGGTGGGGGGCCTTCGGGGGCACCAGCCTGTGAGGGGCATCAGTGAGGCCAAAGGAAGGTTCTGGGCCTGGCCGCCCAACCCTCCCTGACCCCACAGGGGCTGGAGCTCACCCTGCGGGGATTTTGCCCACGATGTCCACCCCAAATGCCTGCTGCAGGCCCACGCCGTAGGAGATGCCTGTGGCCCCGATGAGCTGCAGGGAAAGGACCGGGTCAGGGGAGGGCCTGGCACCATCGCGGTGAAGCGGGGGAGAAATCAGAGAAACCACTTGCCGGGTAAAGCAAGAAGCCTGAAGAGAAACCTTCAGAGGGGTGGGGAGAAGGCAGCGATAGGCTGAGAGCAGCACACGACCGACCGTTTTGAGAAAAGGGAGATGCTGCCAGGAGCGGTCTGCTGGGGCTCCCCCCTCCCCACCACCCCGTCTTCAGTCCCCACTCCAGCTAGTTTCTAAATACCTGGGGGGTGCCCACAAGGCAGGGACTCTCCTCACTTACCCTTCCCCCAGTCTGCCACCACCCCCCTACCCCAAGTCACCCCCCACCCCATCCCCACCCCCGAGGGGCCCCCAGAATTCCAACCGTGAGCAGCTCCCCGGGGAGTGGCATGGGCAGATGTCGCCGTAGCTTTTCATTCAGCAGCTTCACCAGCACGAGCACCACTCCCGCCACGATGGCAGTGATCACGGTACCGACCACCGTCTGGGGCAGCTTCCAGCAGACCTCCAGTACTGTCTGAGGGGGGCAGGGTCACGGCCAGCTCTCCCGGTCCGGGCCCATCCACCCGTCCCTCCTCCCTGCCCTCACTCACATAGATGAGGGACAGCGGTCCAGAGCGGCTGGTTAGATGGAGGCCAAACACATACTTGAGTTGCGAGATAAACACGTGCACAGACGCGGCCGTGGTGTAGGCTCGGACCAGAGGCTCTGATAGGTAGGTGACCACGAAGCCGAAGTGGACCATGCCCAGCCCCACCTGTGGGGTGCACGGGACAATCAGGGGAGGTGAGGGTCCTAGAGGTGGCCGGGGCAGAGCCCAGGGCAGGTGAGATCATGAGCGATGAGGGGGCGGTGATGGTCAGACACTCAGAGGAAACTGTCAGATGGGGTGAGGTGGGGGTGCGGGGCAGGATTGGCAGTCAGGGGCATGTACTCCTGATGGCTCTGCACCTGGAAGAGGCCCACGAGGACACTGAGAGTGGAGGCCAGCTGCACCCGGGTGTCGTCCCTGGCTGTCACGTTGACTGTGGAGTTCAAGCCCAGCAGGAAGGCGTCGTCCGGAGCCAGCGATTCCATCACACTGCCCACCATCACGGACATGACGGCAAAGGTGCCTGCAGGGGCAGATCAGGGTGGTCTGAAGAAGGGAGAACACGGCTTGCCCTGGATTCTGGGTCTTAAGGGAGCGACCAGGAGACACCAGTTCTAGACAAATGTCTGCAGACTATGCTGTGCTAATGGAGGGCAGTGCTGACGGTCAGGTACGCACCCCAAGTTCCAAGGCTCTTGAGGGTGCCTAGCATCATTTCCCCTGCCCAGGCTGTGTCCATGGACTCAGGACAGCTCCGCTAGCGAAAAGTGGAATGGGGAAGGGCGCAAGGCCTGACTCAGGCTTCCAGGCTTGTGCCAAGTCTGGGCCCCGTGAGTAGCTTCACCCACCACATCCTCCTGGGTCAGGGCCTCTGATCATCTGAATCTGTGTTTTCATGGTCAGAGGCCCAGTCCTACCTAGAATGCCCACACCAATGCCTCCCTCCCTCTTCCCTAGGTCTCTCTGCCTTGCTCAGTGCCCCCTCTCCCTGCCCCCATGGGGAATGCGGGCATGCTCCTGCAAGGCTAGGCCTGGCTCCACTCACCCACAGAGATGTGCCGGGAAGTGCCAAACAGGAAATAAACAAAGACAGGATAGAAGGAGCTGTAGAGGCCATACACGGGGGGCAGTCCAGCCAGGAGGGCATAGGCCAGGCCTAGAGGTGGAATGGTAGCAATGTAGACTTGAGGTCAGGGGCTTGAAAGGATGCGGAAATGCTGCCCCTGGGTCATGCACCATAGTCCCAGGGGCAGGAGTCATGCTTTGGGCCGTGGGGAAGGCGAGGGTTGAGGTGGGGGTGGGGTGCACAGACCACAGGCTAAGGCCTTGAAGGGTCAGGATCACCATCCAAGGGCTGAGGGTACAGTCTCCAGGTCAAGTGCGGCTTACCCTGTGGTAGCTGCATAATGGCCACACTCAGGCCAGACAACAAGTCACCCAGAAGCCAGTCACGCACAGAATACTGGGGAAGCCAGGCCAAAACCGGGAGGTACTGAAGCAGAAGGGCTTGGGCCCGCGCACGGGAGCACCTGGGGACACCAGGGTAGGTATTAGGTGCTGGTTTAGTTGCTTAGTCGTGTCCTTCTCTTTGTGACCCCCCAAGGACTGCAGCCCACCAGGTTCCTCTGTCCACAGCATTTTTCCAGGCAAGAATACTGGAGTGGGTTGCCATTTCCTTCTCCAGGGGATCTTCACGACCCTGGGAATTGAACCTAGGTCTCCAGCATTGCAGGCAGATTCTTCACCCACTGAGCCACCAAGCCCAAGCCCAAGTAGGTATCAGAGGCAGGGGCTCCCTCGGTTCTGGCCAGGGCCCACTGTCAACCTTACCGAAACCAGATTCGCCACTGGAGCGTCACTGGTGCTGGGCTCCGGCTCCCCAGCTCTTCCAGCTGTTCTTGGTTCAGCAGCGGCCGCTCCACACGGTAGTCTCGCCGCCTCAGCTCCATGGCCTGCATCCTGGACAGCAGTGCCTGCGTGTCCCTCTCTCTGGTGGGTGTGGGGGTGAGGGGGCGGTGAGGCCAGAAACAGTGAGGGCACAACCTGGCCCAGCCACCCCTAGACCTCCACCAGGGACTGGAGGATGCCCCACCTGGCTTTTCTAGGTCTCAAGATCTAGACAGGTCCAACCCCCTAGCTGCCTCTTGCAGGCCCCAAGGCCCACGCCCAGGCAGGGGCAGTACCTGAACTTTGGCTAGTGGAAAACTCTCGCTGGGCCAAAGTCCCCCACAAAGAGACAGCAGGATGAGCATAAGCCACACTTCGGCCCAGGTGTGGCTGCCCAGCCTTTGCTGTTCGCCAATCTAGCTTGCAGGCTGACTGCTCCTCCCAGCCTCCTCCCCCAACCCCTGCTCTCCGCCAGCCAATCCCCACCAGTCTGAGTCCTTATCCAGCCGCCCCACGAGCCCAGTGCGTGTTGTCTGAGAGTGCAGACACGGGAGGAGGAATCCAGCATAGCAGGCAAGCCTCTCTATAGGAGGAGGCGGCTCTAAGAAAAGCAAAGCATCGGGGCTAAGACTGCCCGCAGGGCTCCAGTCACACGGTCCAGGTGGTAGACAACTGAGGCCCCATAATGGGAAACCCAGGGGCTTGGTTCTCACCAGGAGGGAAGACTTTCGAGCCTGGAAAGGGACGCTCCCTTATTAATGAGGGACAATCTCACTTGAGAAGATGATCTCTGGGAGGATCTCGCCTAATAGGAAGCTCTTCCCTGACAGGTAAGTTTTCACCAACTAGGTGAGGTCTGTCCTGGGGAGAATCTCTGATCTGCCTAGTGGCTACCATCTGAATAAGGGGAATGATCTCACTGGAATAGGAGATCTGGGTGGAGGGGAGGGAGTTCTTAGGGGTCCCTGACAGCTCAGTGGTAAAACAAACAAAAAAACCCTCCTGCAATTCAGGAGACACAGGTGCGATCCCTGAGAATCCCATGGACAGAGGAGAGGAGGCTGGTGGGCTACAGTCCATGGCGTCGCCGAGTAGGCCATGACTGAACTCACAGGCATGGGAAAGGAGATTTTACCTGGGTGCGCCCTCACCTGGGAGAAGCTGTCCCAGAAATAGTTCTCCCCTGGGAATAGGAGCTCTTAGAGAGTGAGCGCTTACCTGGGGGAAAGTTTTCACCTGCCAGGGAACTTCTGATCAGGAGGGACTTCTCACCTAAGGTAAGCTCTGAGTGGGGAAAGCTCTCACCTAGGAAGGGATCTCAGAGGGGGAAAGCTTACCTGGAGAGTAGCTCCCCTCTTCAGGGGGAAAGCATTAACCTGTCAGGAAATTTCTGACCTGTGAAAAGCTCTGACCTAAGGTAAGGTTCCCAGCTGGCGGGCAGGAGCTCACCTGGAAAGGGCCTCTAACCTGGATGTCCCGGTGGAAGGAGGGAGTGGAGTGGGTGCAAGGACGATCCTGAGACTACTGGCATGGCCGACTCACAGAGATCTTTGAGCCCCCCTCGCCCCTCCTCCGTGAGTCACTCGAGGTCTTACAGGGCGCCCACCCCCGCCCCCTCGCCGCCCCCCCGCCGCCCCCCCGCGCCGCCGAACCCGCGCTTGGCGGGCGGGGCCTAGCTCTTTGGCCCCTCCCCCTAGGAGGGCCCGGCACCCAGAAGGGCCGGAGCGCTCATTCCCGGACAAGTTGCATCGCTGGGTGTACTCAAGCCCCCGCTATGGACACTCTTGCAGCCACGTCCAGGGCCCCAACGCGCCGCACCGGCGCACCTCCTGGGCCGGAGCTCTTCCGCACACAGCCGCCTCCCGGCGGCTCCTGGCTAGCCCTCGGACGGCGCTGGAGCGGCTTTCCTCGCAGCCTATAGGGGCTGGGGTCGCGCGGGCTCCCGCCCCATCCCTCGCTACGGTTGGGCAGCCGCCTGCAGAAAATCCACAAAGCGGTAAACAGAGGCGCGCCAGGCGGGAAATGCCTGCTCGGAACTCGGTGGTACTCCCTCCCCTTTCCTAACTAACCCAAGCCGGGCGCCTGCTCGGGGGCCAAGGGGTGGTCCGCTTCTCGGGCATTCGAACACGAGGAACTGAGGCCGCGCCCTGCACTCACCCCGGCGCTTCCGACAGCCCCATGGCTGGTGGGCATCCGAGAGGCAGTAGCTCCCAAGCTCGAGCAAGAGGCCGCTACAGCCCGAGAGGCGGGGCCGGGACAGAGGCGAGGCCTGAAGCTCACTTCCAGCGGCCAATCCCCGGGCAGAACAGGGAAGGCTTGGGCCAATCAGCGTGCCGGAGCGGGGCTTCAGGGACGCTCCGCCGGCTCAGCGAACCCTAAGGAGGGAGATTTAACCCTTTCCTTCCCCTGTGACTTGGCTCTGGCTCCTCCTCGTGGCCTGACTAACTAACTCTCTTGCCTGAGAGGGTTGTGGGACTAAGCGGGATTAAAGACCTGAGCTGGTTCCTCAGTGGTATGGGGTTGACACCAGGTCCTGGCTTCTTGCGGAGGGTGCCCTCGGGGTGGGGAGCAGAGTGTCAGGGGCGCGGCTGATGACCAGAGCCTTAGCTCGCCGTGGGGTGTCCGGGTCCGTGGGGCCTCTCATGCCTCCATGAGGGCACCACCCTCAGGCTTTACCCCTGAGACTTGGCATGTCTCTAAGACCCGAGGGGCTCAAGGGCTCCCTTCAACGCTGGACACACAGACCTGAAAGTTTGCGAGCTCCGCCCCCCACCCCCACCCCCGACCACCCTCCCCAAAGGAAGCACATGAGGTCGAAAGGCTTCTGCCTGGGTTCCTGATGAGCGGGATGACAGCTAGGGGTCAGTGGTGTCAATAGACTGAGGGCAGTTCCTAGGGTCGGTTTGAGAGCCAGAGTAAATGCCAAGTCAGGGCAGCAGGCCGGGCAGACTTAGGAAGCCGTCAAGTTGCCGCCTTGACGGGGCCTTACCCTGTGCTCATACTTCAAGCCTGACTTCAAGTCGATGGAACAGAATTCAGGATGAGATTGCAACCTGGTCCAGATCTTCAATGAAATGAGCTAAAAATAGCCGAATATTCTCGGGGAGGAGGAGGGGGCAGTGCTCAGATTTCTCCCCCAAGGTCAACCCCAGGAAATCATTCATAGCCACCCTCCAACCCCCACCCCCAAACAGAATGAGGCAATAACCATTTTCTATAGAAGTTTATTCCCAAAACAGAGCGCCGCTTCACGGTACAATTTACACAGACAGGAAAAGGAGCCACTGGGCTGGAGGGGGGACTCCCCCTCCCAGAGAGGGGCAACTGCAGAACCTAGGACATAGAAAGGACAGCCCCCTCTCCCTGCAGCAGACCCTTCAACCCTTCAAGGGCTGGGGTCACTCTAGGTAAGGAGAGCTGGGGTCCTGGCTGGCGGGATTTGGCACCAGTCAGTAAAGTAGAACTTTTAATCTCCTTGAAAACTGCCTCCCAAGAGTATGTGTGAAGGAGGTGGGTGTCAGCACAGACCCTCCACAGCCCTGCATGGCCGCTGTTCCCAGTGGTAGGTAGGAAGATGCCTACTCTTACCACTGGGCCTTCTGGGCCTGCTGTTCAATAAGGGACTCAGGGCTGACCTTTGGCCTGGAATGACTAGAGGGTTAGAAACCCCTCAAGATGACCAGATTCAGGGTCCTCACAGGTGGGTCCTCCAAGCCCCTCTCCCACTTTCTCTACCTTTCACTTGTAAACAAAGGGGGGAAAAAATTCTCAACTGTAAACAAACTGTAAAAGTTTTAAACTGTAAACAAAGTGTAAAAACTGTTTTAAACTCTTGACCTGTAAACAAAGTAACAAAATGTCAAAGCCCCCAGTTCTGGACATCAGACGAAGTAATAAAAGGGAGAGTTTGTGAACTGGGTCCTAACAGTCGTTTTTCCCTTTACAAGGGAATCAAGGAGCGATGGAACTGAGTCACTTCCTGCAGCCCGGTGCCTGGGGCCAGGGAGGCTCCTGTAAACATGGGAGGCAGTGGCACCTACATTCTGAGTCTTTAATTCCCTTGTTTTTGCTCCCTTTGCTCCCCCTCCGACATCACCCTTCAGAATAAATTCTAGCAGGGGGCAGTGTCAGGGAACCCAATGGCACCACGACATTTGTACACGGCAGGGGCAGGGGCGGCGAGGACTCCATCCACCCTCTGCAGGAATGTCTGAATAGAGGCCTGAGCCTCTCCCTGTGGGAGAAGGGCAGCCTAGATCTGTAAACATGACATCTGCTGATCCACCAGCGCCCCACAGCATCAGTCCTGGGACATAAGGCAGTAAGTGGCAGGGACTCCGCATAATAAACACACACATCCACGGGGAGGGGCAGCATGAGCGAGCCCCTGTGAGGAGGTCAGAGGACCCCTGTTTTCAAGACCACCCCCCACCCCGAGTCCCCAAAGTGTGCCCTGTGGGACATCCAAGCAAAAGCAAAGATTAATTCTGCACTTGGGGCCCCGACAGTATGCAGATCAACCAGGGAATAGGGGGGTGGGGGGTGCATTTACCCCTCCTGTCTGAATCCTCCCCATTAAGATGAGAGGAAAGAGCCAATAATTTGCCAGGGACCCAGATGGGCCCAAACGCTGAACCTCTTTCCCCTCTGTCCCCCTCCCCCTCCCAGCCCAGCCTCAGAACCCCGGGAGACAGAAAAGATGAAAAATAACATAAGCATATCTCTCTGGTTACAAAGGTACAAAACGTATAAAAGTCCTCCCCCCAGCTCCCTCACTCCCCGCGCCTGTTACATGCTTGCACACGCTCACAGACGCTTGCACACGCTCAAAGACGAGCATGGACAGTCGAGCATGGACAGTCGGTGCTGCAGCAACAGGGAGAGCTGGGGGCGCGGTTGTGGGAGGCTGCCCCGGGATTGGCCCTCAAGTCCCGGAGTCTCTTTTGTTAGCCCAGATCCTCCATCGACCCCGGCTGGTCCTCTTCTGCTCAGCCGCTCCTCAGGAGTGACCCTCACTTCTGGGAACTCTGCAGAGTTGAATGTGGAGACTGAAGGTGGTTGCTGAGAGTCAGGTCCCCCTGGACACCCCACCATACCTGACCCGGGCCGCCTCCCCCATCACCTTTACCTCTCAGTCCCCAGCCTCCTTATGTCCAGTCTGCGGTTCTTAGAGCCCTTCACCCATTCTGGAACCCAGTCTCACCAGCCAGGCCCTTTGACTAGCCATCTATGTCTTTTCTCTTAAGCACTGAATGAGCACCTACTATGTACAGGTTCTGTTAAACACCTGACCAAAAAAAAAAACCTCCCAAATCTCTGCACCTCAACAAGTTTGCTACCGCAGGCCTATTTTGCAGATGATGAAACAGGCTCAGAGAGGTCAAGTGTGAGTCCAGAGCCTGAACCCCTGCTCAGTCCTCCCAGCCCTCCACAACAGTCAGACCCCAAGGCTAGGCTGCAGGAGGGCCCAGGGTGCTCCCAGCTCCCTCATCCCCACCCCTGCATCTTTCCAGAGCCTTGGGCACCTCAGATCTCCTCCTGCACCCTCACCTTCCTGTCTTCCCCCTCATCTCTGCTCAGGTTCTGATGGTCTCCTTCCCCAGTCCCAGGGTCTCCTTCCCTCCAAAGCCTTTTGTCACCCTAGGAACCTCCATAGAACCTGGCCTAGTTGTTCCTCCCCCTTAAAACTCAGCTCCACTTTTGGCTTCCAAGTCCTGGTCCTTTCTGGCTACTCCCCACTCCCTCTCTGACTGCTGTACCCAGTCTCATCCTCTACCCCACAATCGCCCGAGATGCACCAGGTCCCAGCTCAATTCCTGTGTGGCCCACCCCACAGTGCCTCCAGGCAGGAGGAGCTGTGTATCGACTGAGTGAGCAAGAGAATGAATGATTCACTCTCAAACTGAAGTTCCACAGCCTGACCCTATGTCTAACTTCTCCTTATCCACACTCCACCCTAAGCAAAGTTCCCAAGCAGAGACTCCTCCCTTCCCCTTCCACATTCCAGGCTACCTCTTGCCCTCCCCTCTCCAGGAGCTCAAGCCCTTTGGAAGGCACCTGACTCGCCTCCTGCATCTAGGAGGTGGAGGCCCAGGTCACGCAGCCACCTGCTTATCACCCCGCTCACTGCCAGAATTCTGCCCTCAGCCTGTGGCTCCCTGGCTGTGCCAAGCCCGGGGCAGCCCACGCTCTCTGCCAAACCTGACCCCATCTAGTGGCAGAATATATGGCAGGGTGCATGGGAGCTTGCCCTAAACTGACGGGGGTGTGAGCAGGTGGCTGGACGCCACTTACTCTGAGTCGGGCGACAGCTCCGAGATGCTGTGGGAGGTGGTGGAGCGTGGCGTGGAGGGTCCGAGCGCAGAGGCAGTGGCAGAAGGGGTGGCGGTGGTGTGAGGGCCCGAGGGCGTGCCTGAGGACTGCACGGAGGAGGAGAGAGCCGAGGAGGTGAAGGAGGCAAGGATGGAGGAGAGGATGTCCAGCTGCTCTGTGGAGGGCCCGTGGCTAGGGCCGCTGGTGGGCGCTTCCCGGACTCTGAGCAGCTGCGGGGGTGGCCCAAGGCCTTCTCGTGAGGGGTGCCGGCTAGGTGTGTGGTCCAGCCGCTCCCCTGAGTTCGATCGCTTGGACAGAGAGTCCAGGGGCCGGGATGGCAAGAGGGGGTCCCTTGAGAGTTGCCGCTGGGGAGACAGGGGCAGAGGCGGGGGCTGTGGGTCAAGGTCCCGGGCACCACGGGGCGGGGGCAATGTGCTCAGCCACTCGCAGGGTGCCCCTCGGTCCAGCGCATCCCGTGACCCGAAGCGGCCCACTGTGGCACCAGGGTGGTCCCTGGGTGGCTGCCGCCGTGGTAGGGTGCTTCCCCGATCCCTGGGCTCCGGGCGGCCTGGCACAGCGTCCAGGCGTTCCTGGGAACCAGGCCGGCTCAGGGGACGCAGGACGGGGGCAGGGGCCTCCTCCAGCCGCTCGCGGCTCAGCTGCCGCCGCAGGAGCAAATCCAGCTGTTCTCGGGAAGAGTAGCGGCTGGCGGGCTGTGACAGGCTGCCGGTGCCCCCAGCACAGATGCGACCGTAGGAGGCAGCCGGCACGACGCGGTGGCCCAAGGTGGCTGCCCGGCACCAGGACAATTCAGGGGCGCCCCGGGTCTGTGGCACCAGTGGGTACTGCAACCGGTTCTTCAGTATGCCTGCGGGAGGAACACGCGGGGGACAGTGTGTGTCCGGGGCCACGAACTCCCCTGGGGCTAGGGACACAGCAGCGTCTGGGATCCCTGCGAAACGGACTTGGGGGCAGAAACCATTTGGGGAGAGGGTACAGAGGCCGCTCCTGGGAATCACAGAGAGGTTGCAGGACAGGGGTTAGAGTAAGGTGGCAGTAACCCGCGGTCTCAGGAGAGGGGTGGTCCCCTTGCTGTGGGGGTAGGGGCAAACCACCCCCCAAGATCAGAGGAGGAGCAGCCCCCAGGTCAGGGTCAAAGGGACAGGGATCCTCAGGGTTGGGGCAGGAGCAGTCCCCCAGGAGTAGAGGCAAAGACCCCCTTGAGCTGGGTCAGGGACAACCCCTTGGGACCCCTGGAAAGCACAACTGGGGGGAAGAAACCTTCCAGGGGGACAGGGAGGAATCCCTTGAGTTAAGGCAAGAGTGGCCCCTGGGGTCTCTGTGGGGCAAGCAAGTCTCAGGCCAGAATGGGGCTGTCCTGTGGAACCGTGAGGCAGAATAGCGGAGCAGAACCCCCCACGCGAGGGAGACCAGCCCTCAGGGTCCCTGTGAGGCTGTTTGGATTAAGAGGATGAAATCCTCTGGCTCAGGGCTTGGCCACTTCCCAGGGCCCCTGGAGCACAGGCTACAGTCAGTCTTTTGTTCTCTTTCAGTTTTTCAGCCGGGCATATAGGGTCTTAGCTTCCCCAACCAGGGATCCAACCTACACACTCCCTGCATTGGAAGGAGAAGCCTTAACCACTGGATCCCCAGGGAAACCCTGAGGGCTCCATACCTTTCCTCTGGCGCTGGGCCCCACCCAAGGAGGTTTCATCCCCACTGGTCAGGGCCAGGTCGGGCTGGTTGTTGTTGGCTGCATCCTTGCTGGTGTCCAGCCCCAGGCGCCTTTCAGAGCCCCAGGTCTGCAGAGCGCAGGGAGCAGCCTCACACTCCCCCAGGGCTGGCCAGTAGGACAGGAGGTCATTGCCGTCCATGTCTGCTGAGCCGGGGTAGATTACAAAAGTCACTGCAGCAACTCCGCGATCTGGACTCAGTGGCCCCCTAACCCTAATGACACCTGAGATCTGGGTTTTCTGATACAGCAGCAGTAGGAATGGGAGGATGTCTCTCGGAGATCCATGGACCCATCCAGGGACTGAGGCACTGATGAGCTCCCCCTACTCTTGACTGGAGGCACACAGAGACTGGTGGTGGGGGAACCTGATGACTGAGGGGTCAGGAAGACCAGGCTGAACCCCAACCCTCAGGGAAGAGGAGGGATGACATGTCACCCTGTAACGTCCCTGACCTTGCTCGTCTGTTGCTTGGGCCCCTTCTGGGTCTCTAGCCAGCAGAGCTCTGCTGGGAGGCTGGATGGGGAGAGGTGCGGGGGCACCCCACGATGACCCCAAAGTCAGTCCCAGGAATCTTCAGGGGCTAGCAGGGCTCCTGGGTTCACACCCAAGTGGAATATGGGGTATGTCTTGGTCACGCATGGGGTCAGAGGGGTCCTATTACCTTTGGGGTGGGTAAGGAGCCTCTCGCTCTGGGCTGCCCGGTGGAGTGGACGCTGGAAACGGCCCCGCGTCCGGCCATTGTCCTCACTTTCTGAGGATGGGATGGACAGACTTCTCTCCTCCTCCAAGGACGGGTCGCTGTCAGAGTCGGAGTCTGCGCCTGGAATAGGGAAGGTCAGGAGGAACACACAGCAGTGGCCCGGGGAGGTGAGGGTCTGGAGGGAGGCTCTGGGAACTCGGGGCAAGCTTGGAGTAGGGGGCAGGAACAGGAGGGCTGGGTCATGGCCAGGAGAACCGGGGCTGGCTGGGTAGGTGCTTCCTGGAGCTGCAACCCTGGGGGAGCTTGCCCCAGCCCTGTCAGCTGCCGCTCCCACCTGGAGGCAGAAGAAAGGGGAGCGGGGGAGAGACCCTCTGAGTCCCTCCTCCCTGGCCCCGGGCCCCCACCTCCACCAGCATCTCGATGGAACATGGCCACGTCCAGGTCAGTGGGGCCAGCGTGAGCCTGGAGGCCATGGTCGGTGTGGTCAGCAGCCGAGCCGTGTCGAACCAGGACGTTGTCCCTGGAAACGCAGGGGCCCCCATCAAAGAGGGATGTGACGGGGTGCTTTGGAGGCAGGGTACCTGTGAACACCCAGCCCGCTGCACACAGTATGGCTCTGAAGGTGCCCCGGGGTGTGTGTCAGAAGGCACTGGGCAGAGGCAGCAGAGCAGAGGCCCAGATGCCAAGACGGGTGCAGCCAGCACGAGGACCCGGTAATGCCAGCCCCGGGCTGTGTGCCCCCTCACGAGGCGGCCCTGCCCTCACCTGAGGTAGCTGCGGCCCCGCTGGCTGTCTTGGTCCTGGGTCCGGCCGGACCGGGCGCTGCTCACCGAGGAGACGGTGGAGGCACCGAGCGTGATGCGGATGAGGCCGCTCTCCTCGAAGAGGGCCGTGTTGTTGTAGGCGCCAGGTCCCTGGGGCAGTGGAGGGGACAGGCGCGTGAGCCAGCCCTGGGGAAGCCTCCAACACTGGCCTCCTGGGTCCCCTACCCCGACTCCTCTGCCCGGAGGGCCCCTCACCGTCCCAGGCGCCGGCCTGGCCTCCTCTGGTGCTGCCTTCCTGCCCAGACAGGCTGGTGTCCAGGCAGCCCGGGCATCTGCGTTCAGGACACAGAAGAGCAGCAATACCACCAGGCCCTGTGGGTCAGTGAGGATAAGAGAGGGGACAGTGAGGGCCATGAGAGGTCAGAGCAGGGCTGTGAGGGGGTCAGCTAGGGCCAGTGGAAGTCACTGAGGGTCAGCTAGTGGGATCAGTCATTGCAGATGAGAGCGAGGCAGTGCGGAGCCCCCAGGGGCACCCGTAAGGGAGTGAGGGAAAGGCAACAGAAGTAGTGAGAAGTCGTGGAGGTCATTGTGCACCAGCAAGCGGCCAGGAGCCTCAGCACTGCTGAAGGTCAGTCCAGGCTCAGCAGCAGTCCGCTGTCAATCATCGGGTGGGCATCAGCTCCAGGCCTGGGGTTCAGGCCCCAGGCCCCACCCTACTGAAGCCCCATCTGGCCCAGAGTCAGGGAAGGGGTGCCAGGGTTACCTGGAGCCCACAGAGTCCAGCGTGGAGGTAGTGAAAGGCCAGGATGCTGTGGTTGACCGCCAGGAGGCCAAAGAGCCAGGAGGCACTGATCAGTAGAAGGAGCAGAAAAGAGCTGCGAAGGGTCCTGCCGCGGGAACGTGAAAGGACAGGACACGCGAGGGTCACACGGGGCTCACATGGGGGACGTGGGAGGACACAGGGACGTGGAGGGAAAGGAACTCACACAGAGACGTGGGGGTCTCAGGAGGGCACTAGGGGAGTCTGGAGGCCACAGACGGAACCAGGAGAGTACTCAGGGAGCCACGAGGGGACATGGGGAAAGCCGACTGGAATTGGGAGGCGGGGCATGAGAGAAAGCATGGAAAGCACATGGAAACACGCAAGGCAAAGGGCAAAGTGAGCCATCCAGGCCTTGGGAAACTGGAGAGACAGCAGGGTGGAGACAGACGTGTGGGGCCAGAGTAAGGCAAGGGTACCAGAGAGGGACCGCTGGCTAGGGGATGAAGGGTGACTTCATCCCCCTACCCAGAATCTGGAGCCCAACCTGAACCAGGGGTGCTCCAGGAAGCCCCCCAACCCCACCCAGGAGAGGGCTGCCATTCTGAGAATCCCCCACTTCCCCAACCAGCTAACTCACAGCACAGAGGTCTTCTTGGCCTCCCTCTGCCCAGTGGAGCAGGACATGCGGGCCGCGAGGAGAAACATGGTCCCATTCATCTGGACCCACAGCCAGACATATGGATCAGGGGCAGGGCAGAGAGAGATAGAGAGAGTGAGAGACAGACAGACAGACAGGTACAGAAGGCACTGAGACTCACAGAGAGGCGGAACCCGTGAGAAATATACACAGATATACACAGACACACACACATAATACACAGATCAAAACCAAGGAGAAACAGAGGAGCTTAGAATCATAGACAAAGTCAGAGATAGGGAAGCAGTTCAGTTCAGTCGCTCAGTCGTGTCCAACTCTTTGCAACCCATGGACTGCAGCATGCCAGGCCCCCCTGTCCAACACCAACTCCCGGAGTTTACTCAAACCCATGTCCATTGAGTCGGTGATGCCATCCAGCCATCTCATCCTCTATCATCCCCTTCTCCTCCAGCCTTCAGTCTTTCCCAGCATCAGGGTCTTTTCAAATGAGTCAGCTCTTCACATCAGGTGGCCAAAGTATTGGAGTTTCAGCTTCAGCATCAGTCCTTCCAATGCATATTCAGGACTGATTTCCTTTAGGATGGACTGGTTGGATCTCCTTGCAGTCCAAGGGAATCTCAAGAGTCTTTTAACACCACAGTTCAAAAGCATCCATTCTTCTACTCTCAGCTTTCTTTATAGTCCAACTCTCACATCCATACATGACTACTGGAAAACCCATAGCCTTGACTAGACAGACCCTTGTTGGCCAAGTCCAACAAAAGAAAGTCCATCAAAAGAAAGCAGAGAGGGATGGAAAAATAGAGATGGAGAGACAGACAGGTAGGGAGAGCAGCCGAGTCTGTGACCCCACATCTCCCATCTCCACGCCAGCTGGGCAGGAACAGAAGAGGAGGCCGAGCCCAGGAAGCCTGCAGACTGCCACCTGGCGCCCCTCGGCCGATACCACCACACCCGCTGCAGGGCCATCTCCCACCCCATCCCACCGAGGGGAGCACAAGGTGGGACTGAGTAGAGGGTACTCACCACAAGCACAAGGATGACAGGGCCGGCGAAGCTCCAGATGAGGGGCTCATGGATCGAGATCCAGCAGAAGTCAGGGTTCCCGTAGCCCTCAGGATCCAGGCCAACGGCCAGGCCTGCGGGGAAGAAGGGACAGGATGGAGGGGCTGTGTTCCAGAGCTGCCGACCAACCCTCTCGTGTACCCAGGGAGAAGCTGGGGCGGGGGCGGGGCAGGCTCCTCCCCAAACAAGTGGCACGGGGGGCTGAGGCTGGGGTCACGATCAGGGGCAGGGCTCAGCCCACGTGATGGATGGAGGTCAGGGGTCACAGGCCTGGACGGGCCAGGGAGCAAGGTCCTCACCCAGCAGCACGGCAGGCACTCCCCAGCCCAGGGCGTGGTAGAAGCGCATGGCGCCGCGGTCCACGTTGCGGGGCTCCACCTGCATGCGGTAGAGGTGCAAGCCCTGCACGAGCAGCCACGCGAAGGTGCCCAGGAAGAAGTAGTGCAGGAGGATGGCGACCGCGGTGCACAGCAGCTGGTGGGGGTTGGGGGGGCATCAGGACCTCTCCGCCTCACCCCGCCTCTGAACCCCCAACCACCGCACCCCACCCCAGCACCCTGCCCCAAAGTGACTGAGCACCCCCCCGCCTTCCTGGGCCACACGAGGTCAGCAGGACACGGGTCCCCCAATGCGGCCCCTGCACCTGGTTTTGGGTCCTGTGGATCCCCAGCAGGAACAGGAGCTCAGCCACCCCCAGGGCGGCAGCCACGTTGGCATGGATCCCCCGCATGTTGGACTTGAGGCTGCGCAGGCTCAGCAGGATGGCCGCGGTCAGCAGCAGTGCGGCCACGGACACCGCCATGACCACGTGGGTGAACACCGCCAGCAGCTCCAGGTCGCCCTCCAGCCGCTGCAGGGACAGGGAGGGTCACAGGGGCTGTCGGGCACCCCTGCCCTTTGAGCCTCCCACTCTTTCAGCTCCCCGAACCCAGCCCCACCTCACGGGGGGAGGCATCCATGAGGACCCCGAAGGTGCCCGTCCGGCTGCAGCGACACCGTGCGTGGGACCCGTTCCTGTGCACCAGCTCACAGTCCCGTGCAGTCCACAAGCCGTGCTGGTCCGCCCTGTGGCCACAGCGCAGTCAGACCGACCATCGCCTCGGGGGAGAGCCCGGCGCCAGGCAGGGGTTTATGAGAGGCACTGGGCGGGGCCGCGGGTGCCTAGAGTTGGGGAGCTGCATTCCTCATGGGTCTGGGTGCACAGGGGCATGGGTGGGGCCCCCAGGGGCAGGCTGGGCCTCCCAGGGGCTACCAGGGGGACCAAGGGTTTCCAGAGTGGAGGTCCTCACGGGCCAGGTGGGTCCCACTGCACGCAGATGGCCTTGCTGCGATTTGCTGTCTGTAGCAGGCGGAACTCCAAGCTGATTGGGGACTCCAGGACACCCCGTAGGAAGTTGCGTCCATGGAACACAGCCACGCTGACCACCGGGGAGTTCATAACTGGGTTCTGGGGAACCCTGAGGAGACACCCCACCTGGGCTTGGATGGCGCCGGCCTTCCCAAGCTCTGACTGCCCAGTTCCCTATCTTCCCTTGCCCAGAGCTTGGGGTGCCCCAGGCTGGGTGTTGTTTCTGAGAACCCCTTCAGCCTCCACTGAGCAGCGTCAACACCAGGAGTCCCTGGCCTGGTTCTGCAGAGTTACAGCTGAGGGGCTTTGGACCCATTGCCCACATTGGAGCCTGCAGCCTCAGCAGCTGTAGACTGTCTCCCTGCATGCCCCCAGCTGGCCTGCTTCGGTCAGCCCATCTCTATCAGCCAATCTGCTTGCCTGGCTGGCTCCTGTATCCTTTGTGACTGGCCCAGCTGTGGCTCTGTGTCTATCTAGTCCCCCAAACACACTGACACAGCGGAGCCCGGTACGGACGAGACTCGCAGAGCAGGGGTGTGGCCAGGCGCGTCTCTGGACGATGGTGAACCTGCTTGTTTGTCCACCATAAGTGCGGGGCGGAGTCTAAGCTGGGGCAGAGCGTGCGGGCAGCCCAGGGGTGAGAGGCCTGGGGGTAACTCTACTCATACCTGGCACCCCGGCGCTCTGCCTGGAACTGGGCAGGAAGCAGACCCCCAAGGGTGCGGTAAACCAGGAGGATGACAATGGAGATCCCGGGCTCGGGCTCGGGCTCTGGAGGGGCTGGTGGGGGCGCCATGCTCGAGGTGGTGGCATTTTCCATGCTGCTGCCGCTGGGGTACAGAACTGCCAGAGGAGGGGGAGGAGCCGCTGTCAGTGACCTCTGACCCTCAAGCACCCACAGACCCAGCTCCGACCCGGAGCCAGCATCAAGCATGGGAATCTCTTCCCTGAGGATCCAGAACCAGGGAGTGCAGGGAGCAGGTGCCAGTGAAGAACTCACGGGCCCCTGGGGCTGAATCCCAAGTATCCAGGGCTGTGAGAGGTCATTTGCGGTGAGGGGGAAGGTCTGGGCAAGGGGAGAAGTGACAGGAGGGCCATGCGGGGTTCCGCTTTGAGTGGGGGTGGGGCAGGGAAATGGGACCTGGCCCAGGGGTGACCTCTCACCTTCAGCAGGGGACGGCCGTGGGGCCTGGGAAGACAGCAGCACATGCGTGTGAGGGTCCCAGGCATCCTGGCCCCGGAAAAGGTTGCTGTGGTAACGAGGGTAGCGACGGGTCCCCCGGGTGGGACTGGGGTGCTCCATGCGGTCGATGCTGAGCACTGCCCCGGAGGAAGAGGGGTGAGACCCAGCAAGGATCTCCACCCTGTGCTGAGGGATCCCCCTCTCCTGCCTCCCCCAACTCTGGACCCAAGTCCCACCACCCATATGGCCTCCTGGCTACCAGCGCAGAGCCTGTGTCCCTGCCAAGCACAGTCTTGAGCCACTAATGTTGCCATCCGTAGCCCCCACCCCTCGGATCTCCGGGTCTGAGTTCACAGCCCCCTGCCCCAGCCCACCCTCCACATACTGATGTTGGGTGTCACCAGCCCCACAGGGTTCAGGTACGTGAGTTCCATGTTCCTTGCGAGCGTGGCTGCGTACTCTTCCAGGCGCTGCACCAGCCCGGCGCTGCCTGGGGAGCCCCCGGGGGCCCGCTGCCCCAGCGCGGCCCACAAGTCCCCGGTCTCTGGAGCGAGCAGTGCAGAGCCGGCCCACAGCAGATTCTGGGAGGAGGGAGGTGAAAGCGGGCCCAGCCAGGTGAGGACACGTGAGGGCATGCCTGAGGGGTCTGGCCAGGTGCTCAGGGGGGCCCCAGTAGGCAGGGAGTAGGTCTGGAGTGGACAAGGCGGGAGAAAGAGCCCATGAGCTTCACTTCCCGGGGGTCAGGAGGGGCCTGAGCAGGGGGGCGGGGGTCCGGGGCCAGGGGATTGGGAGCCCTGGCTGTGGCCCCACCTCATTGAAGTGGGCATCCTGTGTGGCTGTTAGCCCGAAGCCCTGCTGGCGGCTCTCAAAGGCCAGCAGGTGGGCCAGCAGGCGGGCAGTGACTCGGACGTCCTGGCTGAAGTAGTGGTCGGTGTGGCCGGTCACCTCCCGCAGCCTCTGAGCCAGCTTCTTGGCCTCCACCGTGTCTAGGACCGTCTTATTCAGCTCCAGACCATCCAGCTGCCAGATAAAGAAGAAGCGGTCACTCAGTGGTCTCCTCGGCCTTTCTCAAAAGCCTCATGGAAAGAAGGGTTTGGCCAGATTAAAAGGCCACACAGAAAAGCCCAGGATGTCAAGGGCTGGGGCATGATGTGTAGGGCCCGCCTCGGGCCAGGGGAGATGGGCCAGGGCTCTGCTGGGGCCAGTCTTGTGTGCAGGGCAAGGTGCAGGCAGTCTCACCAGCAGATTGAGTTCTCGGAAGGCGGGGGAGGTACAGTTGAAGAGGTCAGGCTCCAGCCAACCCCGGTCCTCGTCGCACAGCCGCACGGCCGCACCTGAAGGCAGGTAACCCTCAGTCAGTCCTGGGGCCTGGACCCCTTCACTGAGGAGCAACCGCAGCACCCTCCTCTACCCCAGGGGAAGCTCTGATGCAGGGACCAGGGAGTAGGCATCCATGGCTGCACCCCTGGATGGAGAAGACCCAATCCCCAACCCAGATGGGCCCCAGGCACTTATCAGTCAATTCTTAGAGGTCTGGGGACCATTTGGAACAGCCATGACATAAAGGAGGACACAAGGGCAGGACTCTGTGTGTGTGTGTGTGTGTGTGTGTGTGTGTGTGCTATGTTGCACTTAGTCGCTCAATCGTGTCTGACTCTTTGCGACCTCGTGGACTGCAGGCCACCGGGCTCCTCTGTCCTTGGGGACTTTTCTGGGCCAGAATACTAGAGTTGGCTGCCATGCCCTCCTCCAGAAGATCTTCCCCACCCAAGGATCGAACCCAGGTCTCCCACACTGCAGGCGGATTTTTTATCGACTGAACCACCAGGGGAGCCCAAGAATACTGGAGTGGGTATTTTATCCCTTCTCCAGGGGATCTTCCCGACCCAGAAATCAAACCAGGTCTCTTGCATTGCAGGCGGATTCTTTACCAGCTGAGCTACCAGGGAAACCCTGCGTGTGTGTGTGTGTGTGTGTGGGTGGGTAAGTGCGCACCCAAACACACAAGCCAATGCTCACACCTACACACAAGTAGATGCTATGTGACCCAGGACAAACACACAGACACACAATGCTCCCTCTCTCTCTCTCTCTGTCTCACACACACACACACACACACACACACATACACACACACACATCCAGGTTTTCCAGTAGAATTTTGTGACCAAAATAGGGTGGGGATCACAATTCTCACACAAAATTCAACTGCCCTAAAGACTCTGCTGCCATCTCTCCCTAATCTGTGAGACTGGAATGAGAACTGAATGAAATTGACCTGGCCCTTAAGAGAGCTTGTTGCCACCAGCAAGAGGGACAGGAAGGGTCCCCAAAAGACAGACAGAGGCACGTGCACAGGCACAGGAAACCACACGAGAGCATGCACACGCAGACAGCCTTGGCCCAGCCATGGCGGGGGCCTCAAGCAGCGCGGAGGCTTCTGTGGGGCCTCAGGCAACAGAGAGGAGTCTGTGGGGTCCTCCAATGGAGGGCAGAGGTCTTTCAAGACCTCGGGCAGTAGAAAAAGGCCTGCGGGAAGCTGAGGAACTGAGCAGCAGTCTACAAGGACCTTAGGAAGTGTTTGTGGGGGGGAAGGGCCTCCAGGGACTTCAAGCAGTTGGGAGGAGCTTTTAGAGACCTCAGGCAGTGGGGAGGGGTCTGCAGGGACTTCAGGCAGCAGGAGGGGTCTGCAAAAGCTCTGGCAGTGGGAGGGGGCAGCGCACCTGAGCAAACACGTACCCCTTACCTGCACCCCGCAATCCTGCCAGAAGCCAAGAGAAACAGATGGAGGCTCAGTGAGGGTCAGGGGGAGGGAGCCAGAGCCCCAAAGAGGTAATGAGGGACCAATATCGCCCCCCACCCCACTCCCACCTCTTGGCAGGAACAAGGCCAACCAACTCAGGAAAAGAGGTGGCTCTAGTGGTCAGAGGACAGGGCAATCGCCACCCTCAGCAATGTGCCTGTCCCCCACGTACTCACCTAGGGCCCCCCGAGGACAGGGCACTGAGGCTAAAACGCCAAACTTGGTCTGCGGCCACCACACACCAGATCTCAGGGACTTGGGGCAGGCATCATAGAGCACTAGGGAGGAAGAAGACAGTGAGGCAGGCAGCCAGGGGCTGGGGCCAGGGACGGCCACATCTGCTGACCCCTCACCTACCCCAGTTCCACTGCCTACCACTCTGCTGCTGGCCTCAGGGGAGCTGGCCCATCAGATTCTGTGACAGGCCATCAAAATACTTGGGGCCAATGTGGGAGCCCCTGGGCAGCGCAAGAAGCCACCCAGAGCCCCTACCCAGAGAGCCAAGCATGCCATGGGCCTTGGCGGCAACATGCCAGAGCCAGCCTGCTGCATGTGGAGCCTGCTCACCCCGGCAGCCGCTGGCTGTCACCTCTGCAAAAGGACTGTCACAGCTGTTGCACTGGCGGCCAAGGGCTCCTGGGCGACAGGGGCACTGCCCGCTGTGGGGGGCACAGGAACGTGAGGTGGAGCCTACTGGGTAGCAGTCGCACGGCAGGCATGAGTCGCTGCCCCGCGGTCGGTAGTGGAACTCCTGTTTGAGAAAGGGTCAGGGGCCGGAGGTCAGGGGTCAGGGCTTAAGGCGAGGATTTCAGGTCAGGGCTTGGGGAGTGGGTGGAATCAAGGGCAAAGGGTCGGGAGAACAGTGCTCACAGGCCAGAAAGAAGACGGGCCTAAGGGAAACATAAGGGAGGGGTCAGATGTCAAGGACAAGAGGTGGCAGTTAGGTCACAGGGTAGGGTAGGGGAAGGGGTCAGGGGCTGCGTCAGGTGGCAGAGGTTAGCAAGCTGGGTAAGAATCGCAGGTAAAGGTCAGGGGCCGGCACACCTTGCAGTGACACTGTCCATTCGTCTTGTTGCAGTTGGGGTCAAAGCCCTTGTGAACGTCACAGTTGCAAGGGCCACACGTCGGGCTCCCCCACCAGCCCCGTGGGCACTGCTGGTCCATCCTGGGGTGAAGAACCAGGTGAGATGCCTCCGCCATAGCTCAGGGACCCTCCCTAACCCTCTCCAGCTCTTTCCATCACCTCAGCCCCCAGCCCCTTACCTGTGTTCACAGTGGTGCCCGAAATAGCCACCTACACAGTCGCAGGTATAGCCATGGGGGGCCCCCGGGAGATGCCGGCATGACCCCTGGTTCTGACAGGGGTTCAAGAGGCAGGCGTCCACACAGCCTGGGCCATAGTAACCTGTAGGTTGGGTCAGGGAGCTGAGGACACTGGCTACAGAGCATGGGAGGAAGCAGGCACTTGTCCTTCTCAGCCCCTGCCTCCTCTCCAGGTCCCCCAGTCTTCACCACGAGCCCCAGATCACCCTGCCCCGACCCAGGCCCCACCTGGCCAGCAGGTACAGGAAAAGGTTTGCCAGAGGTCTCGGCAGTCAGCATGGGGAGGGCAGGGCCCAGAGGCGCAGGCGTTGGTCACGACACAGCCGGGTTCCACATTCACTCGGTGGCTTGGGGGAAGCAGGGCTGGGGACCCCGAAGGCGTGGAGCCAAGCCATACTCCCTATGGGCATAACCGGCAAGGTGAGACCCATGTCAAAGCACCTCAGCGCCGAGTCCAACAGAGCCACCCACATGGTCTGGTGGCCCCTGACATGCAATCTCCCTACAAACCCCGGTGTGCTTAGTTGCTCAGTTGTGTCTGACTCTTTGTGACTCCATGCACCGTAGCCCGCCAGGCCCCTCTGTCCGTGGAATTCTCCACGCAAGAATGCTGGAGTGGGTACCCTAAACCCTGATCCCATACTCCCATTTAGTGCCCCCATGTGAACCCTAATTATGCTCTCCTTGACACAGGCCTCTAATGGCCCTTGATAATCCAAGCTGGACTCACCTCCAGCAGCACAGAAGGGCCTGACCTGCTTTTGATGGCTCTGAGCACCACTACCCCTATAGCAACCTCCAGGTGAATGCATCTCGGGTCTCAAGACATCCCTGATCTCTGACCATTCACCCTGATGCTCCACCTCATATTTGCACGCTGACCCTCACCTGGATACAGCCAACCAGACCCTGAGGAGCCTCCTCTTCAGCGCCATGGGGCAAGCCTCCCACATGGAGTCGCTTCACCTTCAGGCCCTGAAGCTCACTCCCCACCGCCAAAGTGTCCTGGGGGAAGGGGACAGTCAGCACTGGGGTTGAAGGGGGGACCGATGAACCCTTGCTCTACCCCAGTGTCAGCCTTGGCCTTTTCCTAGCCTTGCACCATGCTCTGGACCTCTGAACCAGAGGGCTGGTCTGGGCATGAGATGTTCCTGAGCACAGAGGACCTGCTGGAGCACAGGGGATGAGTGACAGGAAGGTTTAGTCAAGATCTGGGCTCCGGACTGGGCCCTCTCTCCTGGACTCCAAACAGACCCTGAAATTCCATGATTTTGAGCTGGGACGATCAGGAGACCAGAAGAAGTTTGGCAAAGTGCTGGCTACAGAGGTACCCCAAGACCAGGCCAGAAATCTGCATAGCCTCCCTGACATGAGGAGGGTGGAGCAGGGTGGGCTTAGAGCAAGGTCATGAGGATGGGCACTCGGGAGACAACATCAGACTGTGCAGTGGATGGAAGAAGAGGAGTTGGACTGAGGGGGTTTCTGATGAGGTGGGTCTCGTCGGAAGGCTGAGAATGGACCACCCCAGGGTTAGAAGTCAGACCTGGAAGAGGCTGAAGTCCAAGGAGACCATGAGGACATGGTGGCCCCGCCGGCCACCTGGCTCCTCCTGCAGCTCCAGCCGCAGATCGTGCCACCGGCCGTCACTGACTATCACCTGGTCCAGGAGGAGGTGGGCAGCCCGGCCTGAGGCCCTGGTCACTGTTACAGACAGCAAGCCCCGATCCAGCTGCGGGCAGAGAGGCACAGCCCTGGGGTCAGAGCCCCACACTGGGCTGGGGCCGGGAGAGTCAGGAGGTGGGGTCACGAAGAGCAGAGGTCAGTACAAGAGGGACAGGCTATATTTGGCATGGAGGGCCCCGTGCCAGGGCACTCTATGCTTCTGAGAGTAAATTAAGGGGCAGGGGTCATGGATTAGTGCAAGTGGCAGGGGAGAGCTAGGCTGGGATGCTGCACCTGCAGAGGATATGATAGTGGGGAAAAGGGTCAAGGGCCAAGGTCGAGAGCAGGGTCAAGCATGATCAGTGCTCCTAGCAGAGAAGTATGCTGTGGATGTGTGTGTATGCACACACGCGCGTGCGCTTCGTCTCTCAGTCATGTCCTACTGTTTGCGACCCCATGGACTATAGCCTGTCAGGCTCCTCTCTCCATGGGGTTCTCCAGGCAAGAATACTAGAGTGGGTTGCAATTTCCTTCGCTAGGGGATCTTCCCAACCCAGGGATCAAATGCAGGTTTTCCTGCATTGCAGGCAGATGTTTTATCAACTGAGCCACCAAGGACCAGGCCTGAAACCACAGGAATGGTGCTGGTGGCCTCAAAGATTGAGAGCTGGGGGTCTAGGGAAGGGCTCAGGAGGACAGACACACCTGACAGAGGAGTGTGCTATGTGGTCCGGCCTGGACTTGCATCAGGACCCCCTGCTTCACCCGCGTCCGAAACGCCAGCCCGAGGTACCAGGGCACAGACAGGGCCACGTCGTTTCCAAAGTCCCAGCTCAGTGTGCCGTTGCCACGAAAATGGTGGGGATGGGCCATAGCTGGTGGGGTAAAAGAGCAGAGTCACAGGCTTCATGTTGAGAATAGAAGCTATAACCCACAGGCCCTTCCTGCCCCGGGCTGCCCACTCACTGAGCCGACAGTCTTTGCCTCCGAAGCCCACCGGGCAGTCGCAGCTGAAGCCACCCCAGCGTTCTGAGCAGATGCCATTGTTCTTGCAGGGGCCCGAGTCACAAAAGTGCAGCTTGGCCTGGCAGCCTGAGAGAGGAAAGTACATGGAGGACATGCGAATACGAGAGAGGGCATGAGCGCTGGACAAAGCACAGGACCCGGGGGGCTGAAAGTGCCCAAGATCTCAGCCCCATGTTCTCAAAGGGGGTCGAATTTGTAGGACTCAGGTCCTAAAGGCCAGACTGCAGCAGAATGCTTGCCAGAAAAGGAGACAAGGAGGAGGTCAGAGTTTGAGTCCATGCATAAAGCCCTCCATCTTTTCCCTATGATGGGGACGTGGCCTACCTGCCACGGTGCCATTGTTTGCGACAAAGGACGCCATGTCCACTCGGCGGCCATCGATATGCAGGTCCCGCATGCAGCCAACGAAGTCCTTGTGGGACACGGGGAAGTTCTCGGGGAGGTTGGGGACACCCCCCAGGAGCAGAGGGCCTGTCAGGTCCAGGGACCTGGGGGTCAGGGGTCCAGGTCATTGGTGGGACTGGGGCCAGGGTAGGTTTGCTCCTGGGCTGGGGGAGGGGATAGGAAATGGAGGGGGTAGGACTCAGAGGGTAAAGTGATTGAATGGGGAGGGTGAGATCAGGCTGAGGAAGGACTAGGGCCTGACTTCAGTTGTAGGGTGCAAAGGAGAGTTTCTGATGGGCAGATGGTCTGGGCAAAGGGGGAAGAGGCTGGGGTTGAGGATGAGGATGAAAAAGGGAGGCAGAAGGGTGGCTGAGGGGGCGGTGATAGGGGTCAGGCAGGGCTGTGGGGCATTGGCGAGACCAAGAGAGTAGAGAATTTGGGGGATTGGGTGCCTGGGGGAATGTGTACAAGCAGGGAGTCCGGGGTAGAACAGAGAGATGGGGCTAAGGTGAGGTGGGGTTTCAGCGTTCGAGGGAGGAAAGTAAACCCTGGTGGTTTGGGCAAGGACGGGGAGTTTGGAGGCAGTATTGGAAGGGTGGGGGTGGGCTCTGGCAGGCGGGGGGTTTGGGGTGCAGGGGCTGGGGAGCTCACTTCTTGGAGCTTGTTTGCGTGCCGGCAGCTGCGCATGAGTAGTTGCCAATCTCAGCCCCAAACTGCAGAGCCACAGCCGCATCGCAGTCATCCACGCTCAGCACAGCCACCTTGTCCTTGGAGGGGCCCTGAGCACCCCCCAGGGCATCTGTCCGGGGCTAGAGACCTGGCGCGTCACTCAACAGGACCCCCAGGGGTCACCTGGTATCCCAGAACCTGGTATCCCAGCTCGTCCCCGCACTCCCAGGCCGAGGGCGGTGCCCACCTTGTTGTAGTATCTCAGGTGCACTGTGTGCCACTGCCCGTCACTGAGGCCCCCTGGAACCGTGGGGCTGACCACTGTGTTGGACTCACCTGCAGGGCGGATGTGTATGGAGGCTGCTCTGGAGCCGTGGGGCCTCCCCTCCCCCTACCCAGTCATGCAAGCACAGCTACTCCCAGGTGACCCTGGATGCCTCAGATAGCTTCCCCCTGCTGGGGACCACACTGGCCGGACCAGAGTGCCTCTGGACACGTGGGAGAAGCACAGCCTTCATGCAGAGAGAAAGTGGTCTGTCGGGCATGGGTGGAGCTACATGCTCAGGAGGGCCTGGGGGGTTCACCCCCCCCCCACGCCAACTCACCCACACATGCACCCCCTCGCCCCTACACTGATCCATGGAAGGGGGCACCCACCAGTGGAATATGTGAGCCTCACTTGCCCAGCCACGAGCTCCAGGGCCAGGAAGTCGTGCTTCTCGTTCAGGCGTCCGTTGTAGAAGAGCAGCCCACTGGGCTGCACCGTGGCGAACCTGGGGTCGGGGAGGGGCCCGTCACAAGCAAGACCCCCTGCTCACACCCACCATCCCTGTGACAAGAAGGTCTGAGGGAGCCCACCCAGGCTAGGTGAGGGAGGAAGTGATGAGGGAGGGCGGGGAGGGGGGGTGTCCCATGGGACGCCAGGATGGGGGCAGTCAGGAACCCGGGTCTTGGAGGTGGTGGGGACCCCGTGCGGGCGCGCAGATGCGGGCGAGCACCTACGAGAGGGACAGCGTGAGGTGGAAGCGCTGTCGAAGGCCACGGAACATGACGAAAGAGCTGGGCGGGAAGGAGCGCGCCGCCACTTCGCAGCGCGGACCCTCGAAGGCACCACCCGCCGGGCACTGGCAGCGGAAGCCGCCGTCCGGCCCGTTGGCGCAGGTGCCCCCGTTGCGGCAGACGCCCGGGACGCAGCGTCCGGCCTCCGTGTCCAGCTCGCAGTCTTCGCCTAGGGTGTCAAGTCGGCGGCAGAGGCGGGGTCAGACCGCGCCCTGCCCCCGGCTCCAGCGGGCCCCGCCCCTCCGAAGGCCAAGATGCAAAAGTCCCGCTCGCTGTGGGCATGCCCCTATTATACCAGACCCCGCCCCCTCCCCCTTCCGGCCACGCCCCTGCCCAGGGTCACGCCCCCTCCTCTTCCTCTGCCGGGTCAAACTTCGTTGCTTGCTCAGTGGTGTCTGACTCTGCGACCCCATGGACTGTAGCCTGAAGGGCTCCTGTGTCCATGGAATTTCCCAGGCAAGAATACTGGGGTTCGTAGCCATTCCTTTCTCCAGGGGATCTTTCCCACCCAGGTCTCCTGCACTGCAGGCAGATTGTTTATCATCTGAGCCACCAGGGGGTTGGCCCAGCCAAGACCTTTATTTCTTCACGGCCTTAGGCTCCCTCTCTGCCAGGTTCTACCGCTTCTGGACTAACCGCGCCCAACTTGACCCCGGGTGGCTCAAGAGTGATGCCCAATGCTCACTTGCACTGTAGTTCCGCCCCCACTCTGCCTGATATTCACCTAGCCCGGCGCCCCGCTCACCCGTGAAGCGCGGCCGGCAAACGCAGGTGTAGCCGCCCTCACGCCGCGAACAGGCGCCACCGTTGCGGCAGGGGTTGGAGTAGCAGAGGTCGAGCTCCGTCTCGCAGAAGTCTCCCGTGAAACCGGGCGGGCAGCGGCAGCGCAGGCCTGCGATGGGCTGGATGGGTCTAAAGAGCGTAGAGGCGGAGGCCAGGAAGGGCGCAGAGGAGTCAAAGCGCAGCACCGACACGCACTTCATGTAGTTCTCGCAGGGCTCGCGCAGGCACACGTTGTCGTCGAAGGGCAGCACGTCCAGCAGCGAGCGGGCGGCCAGGGCGGCGCGGCGCACGTACAGCTGCTCCTGCAGCTCCTCGGAGCTGAACCAGGGGCCCGCGGAGCCGGCTCCAGCCCCGCGGGGCGCCAGCGCCGAGAAGCTCACGTTGAGCACGGTGCCCCCCACGTCCGTGTCGTTCTGGATGTTGAAGATGAAGACGTCCTCGGCGGGGGTGGCAAGTACCGCAGCCACGCCTTCCAGGAAGTGGCCCAGTAGCGGCGACAGGAAGCGTTCCTGCCACATGTTCTCCAGGCGCACGGTCAGGCTGTTGGCCAGCAGCTCCTCTGTTATGATGACCACGCGAAGCACGCACTGGGCGGTCACACTGTGCAGCCCATCTGCCGGGGGAAGTGGGGGGAAGAGGTCAGTCTGGGGTCAGCGGCTGACCCCAGGGATGGAGAAGGGTTACTGGCCCAGTCCCCCAGCACCTCTGTGTTAGTGGGCTGACCCTACCAGGACACAAGGGGGTCTGGGCTTGTGATCACCAACTCTCTCAGCACCAAGGTGTCAACAAGGTACTGTTTCCTGTCCCCTCCCTCCCACATGGGGAAGGGCCTGAGCCAGGGATCAACCCACCCACTCTCTGCCCCCCAGTAGGGCCCAGGGGTCAGCAGGTCATTCCTCCTACAGCACACAAGATGGTCCCTAAGTGATCAGTAACCCACCCTTCCCCAGGTTTATGGTCAGCAGGCCAATCAGGATAGAAAGAGGAGCCAAGGCCACTGATGCCTGACTTTCTTTCCTCCCATTCCCCAGCACTGCAGAACTAGCAAAACATCCCCTCCAAGAATATCCCCTAGGTGAGGGATCACCTATTCCCTATCTCTGGTTAGCTAACTGCCTTCCCAGTTCACTAGAAGGGTCCCTAGGCCTGTGACCACTCAACTGCATCTCCCAGAACCCTGGGTCAGCAAGTTTCTTCTCTCCAAGAGAACCCTGGACCCTGACCTCCTCCGCAGCATCCTTGGATCAGCAAGCTGCCCATCACCCCAGACCTGGGTCCTGCGATTTCAGTGGCCACCCTCAGAAATGAGGATGAGGTGCTTATATGCCTCGTCTCCACACATTGGGTGGCCGACAGGGTTTGTTGTCCAGGGAATTGAGGGATGAATGCAGACGTGCCTTCTTTGGCAGTGCCAGGAGTCCTATGCCTCAGAATTGGAGAATAAGCACTGGTAAAGTCTCTCCCAACCCCTGCAGCCTCCAGTATTTAGGCCTGCAAGAGCTTTTCCCACCCGCGCTCTCCTCTAAGGGAACAGTTTGTGAAAACCTTGGTCCACGGCTGCAGAAGAGACAAGTGGATCTCCAGATTTTCTCCCAAAGGCCAGAGCCTTAGTCAGCCCCATTGAGAGCAGCCAGGCTAATATGGGTCTGCTCTCTGTCTGAAGCTGCCAAAGGAAGATGC
Organism: Ovis canadensis; assembly: GCF_042477335.2. Taxonomy (NCBI): domain Eukaryota; kingdom Metazoa; phylum Chordata; class Mammalia; order Artiodactyla; family Bovidae; genus Ovis; species Ovis canadensis. The sequence goes on along the minus strand of NC_091263.1, from coordinate 65,864,973 downwards.
TGTTCCCGACCACTAAACAATTGGCCTCCCTCTTCTCCACAGGCTGAGGGTCAGAATGGACCCAAAGTAACTCTTCATCTGAACAGGGGTATGATGCTGGCTTTTCCTGGGACATCCAGAGCATTACTGCAGCCTTTCAGAAGGAGGAGAGCAATCCCTAGTTAACAAGCAGACGGTTCTTGGGCTTCCCTAGTGGCTCAGTGGTAAACAATCCTCCTGCCTATGCAGGAGACAAATGGGATTTGATCCTTGATCCGGGAAGAGCCCACGTGCCACAGAGCAACTAAGTGCGTGTGCCACAACTTACTGCGCTGTGCTCTAGAGCCCGGAACCACAACTACTGAGCCCCTGTGCTTCAACTACTGAAGTCCAAGTGCCCCAGAGCCCATGCTCTGCAACAAGAGAAACGATGGCAATGGGAAGCCCGCATGCTGCAACTAGAGAGGAGACTCTGCCTGCCACAACTGGGAGAAAGCCAGCACAGCCAAAACGAAATAAAAAATGAAATGATTATTTAAAGAAAGCAGACAGTTCTTTAAGAGTCTTTATGAGGTCTGCTCATAATGAATCTTTGGGGTTCTGCGGAGACTGTCCAAGACCCTAAGCAGAGACTATATGACCCTAACCTGGGAGGTCTTTGGCAGATCCTGTGGGATGCAGGAACCCAGTGCTTAAGGGATTCTTGGAAAGTCTGGAAACCCCTCTTTGAAGTGCCTTGTGGGGGGCCCTGAGGACCTGACAGGCTAAGGTCACTGGCTCACTTGCTTAACCCCCGCCCCTCACCTGTGACAGTCACCAACATGGAGGCCACCAGTGGGCGGTTGTTGTCTAGTTTGCGGCTGAGCCGGAGCTCCCCGCTGGTCTGGTTGACCACCAGCAGCTGCAGCTCATTGCCCCGCTCAAAGGAGTAGAAGAGGTGGTCAGAGACATCTGGATCATAAGCTGGGATGCGCCCAATGATGCCTGAGGGGAAGGTGTCCGAGTGGTTGGATACGTAGTTGTTGAAGAGGATCTGGAAGTTGTTGAGCACAGGGCTGTTGTCATTCTGGTCAACCAAGCGGACGTGTACAGTGGCCCGACTGACTAGAGGGGCTGATGTGGCCTGCACAACAATTACGTATTCCTGGCGAGCTTCGTAGTCCAGGTCAATGAGTGCCGTCAACTCTCCTGAGAAGATGTCCATTTGGAACAGCTCGGGGATGTTCCCCTCCACGATCTGGTACATTATATGAGCATTGGGGCCTTCATCCGGATCCACTGCAGTGATCTGGGCCACCACTGAGCCTACAATGCTGTTCTCCTTCACTCTCACCTCAAACTCCTCAGCTGGGAAGACCGGTGCATTGTCATTGACATCCTGCACTGTCACCTGGATGCTAACTGGAGTCCGGAGTGGGGGCACACCTCGGTCCACTGCGTAGGCAGTCAGTTCATACACTGGCACTGCCTCCCGATCCAGCCGCCTCACGGTGCGGACAATGCCAGAGGTGGGTTCAATGGTAAAATCTCCATCCCCATCTTCCCCGTTCTGGAAAGTGTACTGGACCCTGCCATTGGCATGAGCATCCCGGTCAGTGGCTGAGATCTGCAGGACGCTGGTGAAAGGTGGGGCATCCTCAGAGACCAGCCCTGTGTAGTGGGAGGCCACAAACTGTGGAGCGTTATCATTCACATCATTGACCATCACCTCCACATAAGTAGTGTCTGCCTTCTGTGGGATGCCATTGTCCCGAGCTGTAATAGCCAGTGTGTAAGTCACCTGGTCTTCATAGTCCAGGGGGGCCTGCAGGGTAATGGCCCCTGAGTCCGCGTCAATGCGGAACTGGGGCAGGTTGTCTTCCAGGAGATAAGTGATGCGAGCATTCTCACCCACATCATCGTCAGAGGCACTGATGACCACCACGGTGCTACCCACTGGCCGATCCTCATTCACACTCACTGAGTAGTGGGCGCTTTGAAACACAGGCCGATGAGTGTTGGCATCTGTGATGTTGATGTGCACATAGCAGTGATCGTGAAGGGCACGGTCAGATGCAGTTAGCACCAGCTTGAAGTAGCGTTCCTGCTTGTAGTCCAGGGGCAGGGCCAGCGTCACCAGACCTACACCCCCCTGGGTGCTGATAGCAAAGCGATTCCGAGTGTTGCCTCCTGTGATCTGGTAGCTGATGGCACTGTTGGCATCACGGTCTACAGCAGTCACACTGACCACACTGGTGCCCACAGTCGCATCCTCATTCAGTCGGAGGTGGTACTCCTTCATGGTGAACTCAGGCCGATTGTCGTTAACATCCAGCACAGTCACTGTAACGCTGGCTGAGGCTGAGAGTGGGGGCGAGCCATGGTCTCGGGCCTCCACACCAAAGAAGTAATGTTCCACAGACTCACGGTCCAATGGACCGCTCACAGAGACCCAACCAGTGGCACTGTTTATCACAAAGGGTGTATCAGGTGCCACACCAGTTAGGGAATACTCCAGTCTGGAATTCTCTCCATGGTCTGCATCCACTGCCTGAATGTGGATGACTGAGTGGCCCAGGGGTGCATTTTCCAGGACAGAGACCTGGAAGGGTGTGCTGACAAAGATAGGAGTATGGTCATTGATGTCCACCACCTGGATGCTGGCCAGGCCGGTGTTGTTGGACAGCGGGGGGCGGCCTGCATCCTGAGCCCGGATGCGCAAGGCATACTCTCGCTCTGCTTCAAAATCCAGAGGGGCCACCACCTGGATCTCGCCTGTAAGGCTGTCAATGGCAAAGTGGCCGCGGCTGTTCCCACTGATGATGTTGTAGTGCACTAGTCCATTGGCATCCTTATCCCGGTCCGTGGCTGTGACGCGTAGCACCACCGTATGGGGGCGCACATCCTCGCGCACCTGTGCCACGTAGCGTTTCTCGCTAAACTGGGGCGCGTTGTCATTCTCGTCCAGCACGGTTATGTGCACACGCACGGTGGCGGAGCGCGGCCCGGGCTCTTGGCCCTGGTCGCTGGCCTCCACCACCAGCTCGTAACTTTCCATGTGCTCGCGGTCCACGCGACCGCTAGTGCTGATGAGGCCCGAGCGCGGATCAATTTCGAAGGCATCAGCGGCGGCGGCGCGCGCAGCTGGCGGCCCCACAAAGCGGTAGCGCAGGTTGGCGTTGGGGGGAGCATCACCATCTGTGGCACGCAGCTGCAGGATCGGGTAGCCCTCTTCCACGTTCTCGCGAAGCGTCTCCCGGTATTGCGCCTGCTCAAATACCGGCGCGTGGTCATTGCGGTCGGCCACTGTAACGGCCACCATGGTGGTGGCAGAGAGGCGCGGTGAGCCATGATCCTGCGCCGTCACGCGCAGGTAGTGGCGATCCATGCTCTCGCGGTCCAGAGCAGCCTCTGTGCGGATAAGGCCGCTCTGCGGATCGATGCTGAACAGGTCCAGAGAGCGGCTGTTCATGAGCGCAGCCAGCGAGTAGACTAGGCGCCCAGCCTCTCCGGTGTCCGGGTCCTGCGCCACTACGCGTAGCACCGCGGTACCCGCCGCCTCATTCTCCGGCACTAGTGCCTGGTAGTTGTACTGCGGAAACTGTGGATGGCGGTTCGCGGCGCGACGGGGGCGGGCCCGGCCCTCTAGGGGTACTCTCCAGGCTCCAGGCCTGGCCGGGGCCCCAGGGGGGCGCGGCCCGGGGCGCTGCGGGAGGAAGCGGAGGCGGAAGAGACCTCGGGAGCGCATGCGCTCGGGCTTCGGCACGGGAGCTGTCCGAGACTCGCGCGGTGCTGAACCAGACGCGGGAGCTGTCCTCGCTGTACGAGGTGCTGAATCCAGTCCAGGGCCAGATCCCACGGCCCCGGGAGGGCGGTCCGACCGGGGGCCTGTCCTCCTCGCTCGGGATGTCGCTGTTCTCTCGCTTTGACCCCTGCGCCCTGGTCCCCACAGTTCTCCGCAGCAGCGCGTGGTTCCCACTTTTGGGGAGGAGCCTCTCCCAGTATTCCTCTGAGAGGACACAGGCTGAGAACCACGGGGCCGAATCAGAAGGTCCGAAGGGAAGGGAGGGTTGTTCTCCGGGCCTGGGACCCCTGGGGACAAACCCTCTGGTGACAGACTATCTCTTCGCAAAGGCCCTGTCAACCTGCAAGAGGAGACCTCTGGGCGCCAGCATAACAGAGACCCTGGTCCTTGTCCTGTCTCTCGCCCGCGGCTGCCAAATGTCTTGACCCCATATTCCGCTCCCAGCCCCGGCTGCTCCGGGGGCCCTCGACCGTTTTGGGCGCTTTGCCTTCCCCCTCGGAGCCCCACGAAGACAGGTTCCCTGACTCCCAGGCCAGGCTCTCCATCCTCTCGGACCCCGGGCGGCTCGGGACAAAGAGCTAAGGCTCCGTTGCCGATCCGCGCCCCTGGTCCCGTAGCAGCAGCTACCCCCGGATCCCAGCCGTGGCCCCCACCGTTCCCCAGCTCCTCCCGGCTAAGAGGGAACAAAGAGAGGAGGGAAAGGAGCAGGAGTAGCGGGGTCGTCAGCCCCCTGAGATCCCACCACGGCTGCCGCCTCGCCATCTCCCCCCACTTCCCCACACTGCCTCCACTGTCCTCCACCCGGGTCCAGGCCTTGGGCCCGCCTCGCTGCTCGGACCCCCACCCGGACCCCTGCAGCCACCCCAGTCCCCTGCCTCTAGGCCTGTCGCTCCACGCCGCCGCCACCCTCTGGGCACCATCTACTTCGCGGCCAGAGGCCCTTTGGCGAGCGGCCCCGGCTTTTGCCGCCCCCACCACAGCATCCCTGACGCTGCTGCCGCCTCCCGCCGCTCCAACATGGCTCCCGGCCGCTGCGATGGTTCATTCCATCCCCGCCCCGGAGCTCCAAATCCTATGGTACAGGCCATTGCGCATGGCAGCTGCCGACTTAGAAGTCATGACCGCCATCTTTATTGAGGGCAGAACGCAAGTGCTGCCCACGGTGCTGAACCGGGCAGGGAGATTCACCGCCCCTGGTCCCACCCTCCTCTTCTTGGCCACCGCCCTCACCCGCCTCCCTCCCTCTAGGGCGCTGTCTCAGCTCTGTCTTCGGCCTTCTGCTTGCCGATCTCTTATGCCCCGCCTTCCTGACCACTAGTTCCGAACCCTGTCCCGGATTTTGGTCTGAAATTTTGGTGCCTACGATGTGCAGAGTTTTCTCTCAACTCTTGGGTGGAGATACCATCATGGGGTCGGAAGTGAGTTGGGGTGCCAGCTGCCCGAACAGCCTTAACCGTTCGATCAGCGAGTTTTAACTCATGAAACATGTCGCGAGCATCTGCTTGTTTGGAGCGCTCCAACCGAGCAGGGACCAGAGGTGACCCGCCCGAAGCCGGAACAGAGGTTAAACTTCCCTGGTTTTTCGGCCGGCTGCTCTTCCACTGGAAATTACACCCCTCTCTTAGGTAGCGAGTCTTCAGTGCTCTGGAATGCCACATGCAACCCTGCGTTGCCGCAAGACTGAGGCTCGGATTCCTCAGATCTCCTCCCTTGCCCACTACGACTGCGTCCCTTAGACCCTTGAGGGAACTAATGGAAAAGCTCAGTTTTGCCCGCGCTGTTCTACTACAAGTAAGACTCAAGTAAGATCCAATGGGCAGACGCCGGGGAATAAACGTCACCGAAGACGAGCGAGGGCGTGGGGCGTGAACACCGAGCGTTCCAATCAGAAGGTCACTGTTTCTATTGGGACAATGGGTGGCTCCGCCCCCACTGCAGACTTATTGTCTGGGGGAGGAGGCTCCGCTGGTTCCAGAAGAGCCTGGAGAGACAATCCAGGAGGCGTTCTACGGTTCAGCCTGCAAAGCAGCACCGACAGTGGCCTGCAACGCCACGGTCAGATGGCGAAGGCGTCCCTGGATCCAGGAGGGGTTTAGGGCTAAGGCCCCGAACGCTCCAAGGGGCGCGGCTCCTGCTTGGAACCAGCGGAGAACTCCGGCTTCGGCCTCTGGCCCGCCCCAAACGGTACCTATGACATCACCACCAACCAATCAAATGGCGCATTCTTAGGCCTCCTCATTGACTTTTTCGCTTCCAGGAGGCGGGATTCCTCGTTCCAGCACCTCATGTGACTACGGAGAGCCGGTGGGTGGGCTCCAGTGGTGCCCTCTGGTGTCTCAGAATCTGAGGACTTCCTAAGGTCAGAGCCAAGAAAGTACGGTCTGGGTTTTACTATGAGCGTTGGAGAGGCGCTGAAGGCAGACCTTGGTTGGATGGGAGCTCGGTGCAGGGGCTGGAGGAGGGAAGCCAAAGACATGGTTTCCATCGCACCTTCGCCCTCAGGGTTCACGATCTAACGAGTGGAGGGCGGAAAGCTTTATGCGAACGAAGGCGGTAGATAGATGGGACGCTAGGGAGAGGGATGCTAGATCCCAGAGGAGGTGTCTGAGCCAGTGTAACCATCTGCCTGAGTAGATCTTTGAATAACCAAAAGATGGAGGAGCCACCCTAGGTCTTGGAGGCTGTGTGGGCAAATGTTCTGAGGTTTAAATGGATCGTGGCTGTGTTATGCCCTGCTCCCTGTCCTAGGGCTAGACCCTTGGTGACTGCAGAGGGTCACCAAGACCCTCCGTGTCCTCCCTGAAGCTCTGCCTCCACTGCTGTCCTCTCCCTTTGGCTGCTTTTCCATGGAAGCCTGTCCTTCTCCCTCTGCCCTCACCTCTATGTCCCACCCCTGGTGACAGCTTCTCATGCTCCCGGTAAAGGCAAAGCAAGTAGAGTTCCTCTCTCCACTGCCCCCTAGGACATTTCTGACCCTCTCCTCATGCCTCTTTCTCTACCCAGTATTTGCCCTTGTCACCCATTGCAGGGGGATTCTTTTATCATGAAGCCACCTGGGAAGTCCTTACCTTAACCATTAGCCAGTCTGATAAAAATTCTCCTACCCTGGCTCTTCTTAGACAAACTCAGTGGGCTAAAATCTAACCCCAGTTAGACTATTTGTGAATTCCTTACCTCTGGAGCAGCAGAGCCTTACTAGAGAAAAACAACACTTTGAATTCTTGACCTTAAGCCTTAATATTATATTGGAGGGCTTCAACAGTGCAGTAAGGTAAAAAAAGAAAAAAAATAAAAGTCAAAAGGTATAAGGATTAGAAAGGGGAAAAAAAGTATTCACAGGCAACAGAAATGTGTATGCAAAAAAGCCAAAAGAACTTACAGATAAGTTACTGCTGCTGCTGCTCCTAAGTTGCTTCAGTCATGTCCGACTCTGTGAGACCCCAGAGACGGCAGCCCACCAGGCTCCCCCGTCCCTGGGATTCTCCAGGCAAGAACACTGGAGTGGGTTGCCATTTCCTTCTCCATGCATGAAAGTGAAACGTGAAAGTGAAGTCACTAAGTCGTGTCCAACTCTCAGCGACCCCATGGACTGCAGCACACCAGGCTCCTCTGTCCATGGGATTTTCCAGGCAAGAGTACTGGAGTGGGGTGCTATTGCCTTCTCCTAGATAAGTTACCAGAGTTTAGCAAAGTCACTGGATGCAAACTCAATATATAAAAACCAGTTGTAATTTCTATATATCAACAAGTGAAAACTTTTTTTCATGATGCAATTTACAGTAGCATCGTGCAACATAAAATGCCAGGAATAAATATATTATGCCAGTCATAATGTGCAATGACTCTTCACACATACAATAAAACATTGACACTGAACACTATCATAATCATTTCATGATGTATGTGAAGTCAAATCATTATGTTGTATACCTTAAACTATATAGTCAAATTATATCTCAAACACTGAAAGAAAAAATGGAAACATAAAGACATAAATGGAGTGCAAGTGAAGTCGCTTAGTTGCGTCCGACTCTTTGCGATCCGGACATGACTGAGCACAAAACTATGTGTGCAAAACTATGTTCAAAGATTGGAAGATTTAATACAGGCATGCCTCAGAGATGCTGTGGGTTTGGTTACAGACCACTGCAATAAAGCAAATATCAGAGTAAAGTGACTTATACAAATGCTTTCCCAGGGAATAAAAAATTTGTGTTTAGACTACAGTCTGTTAAGTGTGCAACAGTACTATGTCAAAAAAAAAGTACATACCTTAATTAAAAATACCTTATTGCTAGGAATTTCCTGTTGGTCCAGTGGTTAAGACTCCACCTTTCACTGCAGGAGGCATAGGTTTGATCCCTGCTCAGGGAACTAAGATCTTTCATGACAAATGGCTGAAAAAGAAAAAAAAAACCAACACCTTATGGCTAAAAAATGCTAACCATCATCTGAGCCTTCAGTGAATCATAATCAATTTTTTTTTCTTTTTTGACATCGTTGGGTGGGCCTAAACATCATCTTTTTAAAAGTAACACCAAGGAATTGCCTGGCAGTCCAGTGGTTAGGACCCTGCACTTCCACTGCAGAGGGCCAAGTTTGATCCCTGGTTGGAGATCTAAGATCCCACATGCTTCCTGGTACTGCTGCTGCTAAGTCACTTCAGTCGTGTCCGAATCTGTGTGACCCCATAGACAGCAGGCTTCCTGGTACAGCCAAAAATAAATAACATTAGAGATCACTGACCACAGATCAGCATAACAGATATAGTAATGATGATAAAGTTTGAAATATTATGAGAATTACCAACATGTGACACGGAGACATGCCGTAAGAAAATGCTGTTGGAAGACTGGTGACGATAGACTTTCTATCATCTGTTAGCTATTGAAGGTTTGCCACAAAACCTTCAAAACCTTTCAATTTGTTGTAAAAGATACAGTATCAGTGAAGTGCAATAAAATGTGGTATACCTGTATTGTGCAGGTGCTAATTCTTCCCAAATGATACATGGATTCAGTGCAACTCAGTAAAGACTGTGTAGTGTACATGTGTGTGTAGACCGTCAAACTGGATTCTAAAATGTATGAGGGCCAAAAACACCCAAGACAGTCCAAAGGAAACCCAAGAAGGAGAACAACTTCCTCTACTAGAGATCAGGAAGGCTACAGCGAGAAAACCAAGACTGTATGGTGCTGGTACAGGAACAGACAGACAAACAGAACAAAATCCAGAGAGGGGCCTACAGGTGCACAAAGACTTGAATATTTACACGAGTGGCTCTTAAGAGCCAACACAAGCAAAGGATGGGCTTTCCAGTAAATGATGCCACATCAACTGGATATCCATGTAGACAAAAATGAGACCCCCTACTTCATACTACCCACATAATCAATTCTAGATAGATCTGACATCTGAATGAGAAAGAAAAGGCAATGCCTCTTTTAGAAGAGAACATAAAAGTTCATGACTTTTAAGCAAATATTTTTTAAGAGGACACAAAATGGACTAACCATAAAGGAAAATACTGAAAATTGGATTACAATGAAGAACTTCTTTCATCCAAAGACAGTAAGATAAGATAGGTTAAGATAAGGTTAAGACATTAAGATAAGATAGGGAGGATAAGTTAAGATACACAATCCAAGGACTCATATCCTGAATACATACTATAAACCAATAAAAGATCCATATCCCAGTCAATGAATGGGCAAGAGATATGAAGAGGTGCTTCACAAGAGAAGATTCAAATAGCCAGTAAACGGATGAAAACATGCTCAACCTCTTTAGTCATCAGGGAAATTTAAATGTGAAAGTAAGTATTACTGTACTCCACCAGAATGCCTAAAATAAAAATGACTGACAATACCAGGTTTAGGGAAAGAGACAGAGGAGCTGGCACTCAGACACCAGTGGAGGAGCATACATTGGTACAACTACTCAGGAAAGCTATTTGGCATTTCAGTGCAATTCCACTTTTGAGAATATACCGCCCCCCCAATATAATGCATATGAGCAACCAAAAGATGAGTACAACGGTGCTCCTGACAGCATGATTTGTAATAGACAAACCTGGAAACAACTGAAAGATTGTCAACGTGGATAAATAAATGAGAGTGCACCGTGGGTGAACTGTGAAATCTGGCGGGGAGTGAAGAAGCCAGTGCTCATATGACTCCACTTATGTGAAGCTGGAAAATAGGCAAAACTCCTGAGGAATTACCTCTAGGGAGGAGGTCTGGGGAGAAGGGAGGAGTTAATGATTAAGTGAGCTTTGGGAGCTGGTGACACTGGGTGGTGACGAGATTAGCATCTTGTTGTCATTTGTTAGCATCTTGTATGTTCTTCCATTAAACGGGAAAAAAAGGAAAGGTTGTCCTCACGGACTTGGAGCCTGAGTCAGTATCTTTTGGGGGCTGAGCAGGCAGGTCGTCTTCACCTGACCCCCTTACCGTGGAGTTGCCTTGGCACGTGTAGCCTGTTGTCCTCAGTTGTATCACACGGACGTGTGCCACACCTGTAGGGACCCACTTCTAGCCTAGAGATTGGCCCAAACCCCCAGCCCGCAGGGCCCCTCAAAATTGTGAGTTTTCGTCAGCCCCACCCAAACACCCCTTTCCTTGAGTGGCTTGATTCTCCGTCTCTGCCCTTTCCCCTGCCTAACTACATCCACGTCTACCATCAAGCAGGCACAGCTGTTCTCCCAGATAGTTCCTTCCCTGAGGAATTCTCTGGCTGTTTTCCCTGGTGGTTGTAATTTTGTGTGGCGAGACCACCATCAAGGTGTTTGCTGAGGGGTCCTAGAGTCCTGGCCCCCGTTTGCTGCCTGGAGCCGGCATTTCTTTAAATTTGTCAGCTGGGGCTCAAGTACCCCTGATGAATGCGAGCAAGGACCCCTTGGACAGTCATGCAGAAGTGGGCAGGGCCTCTGACCCTCCCGCCGCAGGGCTGAGCTTTGTTCCTCACAGGGGCCAGCACGGGGACAGATGGCTCAGCCCAGCCCTGCTCTTCCCACGAGGTCAGTGTGTGCAGCCTGGCAGTGAACAGAGCAAGGCATGGAGGCCACCGAATGTCCCTGTCCCAGCTTCCGGAGGGCCTGAGCTCATCCCTGAATGACACACTCTCAGGGGGAGAACCGCAGGGCTCTGCCTTCAGCTCTCCAATGAGAAAGGACTTGTACCTGGAAGTCAGCGGTGTTGATTCTGGCTGTGAAAGGGAGGCAGAAGCCTCCAGGATGAAGTGACCATGCTGTACCACATGAAGCTTTCCTGCCAGCCACTGTGTCAGCTCCTCCTCGGGTCCAGGTGAGCCTGTGCACTTAGCCTTCTAGAAGAGCCAACAGTTCAGGAAGGACGTCTCATTGTCTTCCCGTGCTTTGCACCCACAGACCTGTTTTCCTGGGACCCCACCCCAAGGGGTCTTCTTTGCTGCGTTTCGCTCTGCTGGGAGAGTAACAGGTCCCTGCCGTCAGCATCCCATTAAGAAAGGAAAAGTCATGGCCAGAAGTCACGGTGTCTGATTTTCGAAGTGTGGAATCCTATGAGAATCATCTTGAGTAACAAAATGAAAGGGACTGTTGAAAACCACTGCTGTCTGGTGTCTGCCTATGGGTTCTGACTCTCCTCCCCAACTTACAGCGACAAGCCCTTGTTAACTCAGCAGCCCACAAGGAAAGATTTTGCCCAACACTGGCCTCTGATTCCCCTCAGACAGCAGTGTGCATCTAACCCCATATTCGTTGAGATACTCTTTTGGTCCTACTGTAATAACCAAATCCCTGCTAAGGCTGCAAGGTGAGGGGATCTTGCTGGATCCAGTGGAAGACAAATGAGGAATGGAAACAGCTGGGCAGGGCGAGGAGTTCAGGGAGGCTGGGGCTGGGGGGTGTGGGGAGAGGCTTCATTTGAGAATAGCTGTAAAGGATTATAGGGGTTTTAATGGGGGAGAGAGACACGGCATTCAAGGCAGAGAGAAATCTAAGTGAAGTCTGCAGGGGCAGCCACCTGCAGATGGTCCACTGGGCTCCCGGTGGCTGTGGCTGTGGCCCAGAAGTGGGAACCCAGGGAAGATGTGGGACTCAAGGGACCTCGATGGAGGGGCCTGTCAGGGACCACCTGACAGATGGTCCTCAGGTCCTGACAGACCACCTGGGGGCTGCAGAGGGCAGGGCAAGCTACTGATGAGGTTCTGAGGTTCCCCCACCCCTGCCCACCTCTCCCACCACCCCTCAGGATCATACAGGGAAGCCTGTTTCCAGATGCCTTGTGATTTATTTCCAAAGGTGAGCTGCAGCACATAGGAAAATACACATGGCTTCTCAGTCTACATTTTTCCAGAGAAAATAGGTTCTGTCATTGGCTTTAGTGCCATCACCCCCACCCCACCCGTTCTGTGAGGCTCCAGGAGGGATGGCCTGTCTCTAAGATTCTGCTCTCAAAGCAGCAGGTTGGCCAAGACCTCTGGGGGTCAGAGTGAGGGGCAGCGACCGCCCCCATGGGGCAGGGGTTAGGGGTGGGCAGAGCACACGAGCGGCACTCACTGTGAAGCTAAGGCAAAGAACAGAGCTGGCGGAGGATGCCCCCTCTCACCCCAGGGACACGGTGTGCCGAAGCCCGGGACACAGACCAGGCGGGCGTGGGGTCTGAGGGCTCGGGCCCAGCCTGGAGCAGCAGCAGGACTGTGAGTGTGTAAGGGTGGGGGTGGGGGCATGCTGAAGAGGCAGCCTACCAGGAGATGGAGGGGCTTCAGTTCACACACTCCCCGTGCCCCAGCAGAGCTCCTGGCCTGTGGTCCCCAATTCTGTGCTTGGCCCCTGGCGTTAGCTCTATGTCAGGTGGGGGTCCCCGCTCAGGTCCCTTCTACCATCACCTCCCCTCATACTATCTGTGCAAAACATTCTTAGGGCCAAGCCTCTTGAGTCCCCTGCACCCTGCCCAGGGCTGCAGGGAAGGGAGGAGAGGAAGGTGCTAGCTGGGGGCCTCGCCCAGCACCGGGAACTCCTTGCACATCTCCTGGACAATCATGCGGTCCATCTGGCACTGGGGCGAGGCTTCCTCCTCCGTCAGGATGCGTCGCAGTGTGGCCTGCAGGTCGGCGAGCCGGTGGCGGTGCTGCAGGTAGGGCGTGGAGCGGACCACGGCATGCATCAGGGAGAGGTACTCCATGCGCAGCTGTGGGGAGAGCAGGCAAGCTCAGGGGTCCCAGGGAGGTACTGGGTGCCACTGCCACCAGACAGGGACAGACAGGCCACTACCGCCTTCTGGCGGCCACAAGGATATGACCGCCTGACACCACTGAAGATCAGGGTTGCACCCCAGCACCCAGCATGTAACCTGGCACCGAGCTGGCCTTTGACAGTCCTTGCATGAGTAAATAAGTGAGTCCTCGCAGTCCACACGCAGTACCAGAACGTGGCTGGCCCAGGAAGTCCTGGCTCAGAGAGGTGGCAGGAGGAAGCAGTGAGCCCCTGCCTGTGTCTAATGCTGGGGCCGCTATCTGTCTGTTGGAGGCCCTTCTGCTTCTTTCCTCTCACCCCGGGAGATCTCATTCACACCCACAGCTTCAAACAGTGACCCACACTTAGACTTCTTTCCTAGACTGCAGATGAGAATTTTCAGCTGCCCACTGGTCATGCCCTACTTATCTCAGAGAGAACTCAAACTCCTATGTCTACCATCAAACTCAGAATCGTCCCCATCTGCCCAAAGCTGAAGACTTTTCCTGTGTTATCTTAATAAAGGGCACTGCTGTTTGTTCAAATGCTCGAGTCAAAACTACAGGTGTCCTCTCGGAGTCCTTTCTCCCCACATCCTGAACCCAACCCATCCCTGAGACCTGGTGTCTTACCTTCTACCTGCCCTGAATCCATCTCCAACCTCCCTCCCAACCCACCTTGCCAGCACCTCTGGCTTTAATGGCTCTAACAGCCCCTCCAGTGTGACACCCCAGCTGCTCCTTATCCTCACTAGACCCTGATCTGCTGACCTGGCCCCAGTACTTCTTCTCCATCTGCCCCTATCTCTCATGTCTCCGCCTCTGCTTAGAGGAGTCAATACCCAAACCTTTCTTAGGCAGTGTCACGCTGCTAACTCCCAAACTTGGTCAGGCCGAAAAGCACCTGCCCATCAAACGTTAGTATGAACAGCTAAGCAGCAGACCATTATGGAGCTGTCTGTACACAAGCCTGAACACCATTCCCCGCCACAAACCATACTGCCCAGGGCCACGGCCACTGCCACTTTTCTCCACCAGGCCCACTGCTCCTTAAAGGGCCACTGCCCACCTTCTCTGCGTTTGCCAAATCTAAAGTCCCTGACCAGCTGGCCTTGTGCTTCATGGAGAAAACAAGCACAATTTCAGAAACTCCTGGTCTTCCCTTGGCACCCTCTTCTCAACGACTGTCCCGCTACTGAATGGACTGCCCGGCTCCTGCCAGGCGCCATCCCTCTATGGGGGCCTGAACTCTCACCAGCCGCCTGACCTACTTTTGACTCCCACAGTGGCTGACCCTCCCAACACCTCAGCCTCTTCTCCATAGTTGGCCTGCTGGATGAGTCCCTCTGGCTTAGACATCCACCAGCATCTCCCACCTTGAAAAGACTTTCTCTTGGAGTTGGTGGTCTAGTGGTTGGGAATCTGCCTGCCAATGCTGAAGACACGGGTTTGATCCTTGGTCCAGGAAGATCCCACATGCCTCAGAGCAACTAAGCCCGTGCACCACAACCACGGAGCCTGTGCTCTAGAGCCCGGGAACTGCAACTACTGAGCCCCCATGCCCAGAGTCCATGCTCTGCAACGAGAGAAGCCACTGCAATGAGAAGCCTGCACACCGCAGCCAGAGAAAGCCTGTGCACCAACCAAAACCTAGCATAGCCCAAATAAAATATATAAATAAACTTACAAAAAAAAAAATACTTTCCCTTGATCCCATGTATCGCTCCAGTGATCCCCCAACTTTTCTGCTCCCCTTTACATAAACAGAACAGAAGCAAAAGAGATTAAGAAGAGGTGGCAAGAATACACAGAACTATACAAAAAAAGAACTTAATGATCTGGATAGCCATGATGGTGTGGTCACTCACCTAGAGCCAGACATCCTAGAGTGTGAAGTCAAGAGAGACTTAGGAAGCATTACTATGAACAAAGCTGGTGGAGGTGATGGAATTCCAACTGAGCTATTTAAAATCCTAAAAGGTGATGCAAGGTGCTACACTCAATGTGTCAGCAAATTTGGAAAACTAAGCAGCGGCTACAGGACTGGAAAAGGTCAGTTTTCATTCCAATCCCAAAGAATGTTCAGACTACCACACAATTGCACTCATTTCACATGCCAGCAAGGTTATGCTCAAAATCCTTCAAGCTAGGCTTCAGCAGTACATGAACTGAGAACTTCCAGATGTACAAACTGGGTTTAGAAAAGGGAGGAATGAGAGATCAAATTGCCAACATCGGAGGGATCATAAAAAAGCAAGGGAATTCCAAAAAAACAGCTACTTCTGCTTCACTGACTATGTTAAAGTCTTAGACTGTGTGGATCACACAAACTGTGGAAAATTCTTAAAGAGATGGGAATACCAGACCACCTGACCTGTCTCTTGAGAAACCTATGAGTGAGTCAAGAAGCAATAGCTAGAACCAGACATGGAACAACAGACTAATTTCAAATTGGGAAAGGAATACAACAAGGCTGTATATTGTCACCCTGTTTATTTAACTTCTATGCAGGGTACATCATACAAAATGCCAGGCTGGATGAATCACAAGCTGGAATCAAGACTGCCAGGAGAAATATCAACAACCTCAGATATGCAGGTGATATCACTCTAATGGCAGAAAATGAAGAGGAACTAAAGAGACTCTTGATGAGGGTGAAAGAGGAGAGTCAAAAACCTGAGTTAAAACTCAACAGTCAAAAAACTAGGATCATGGCCTCTGGTCTCATCACTTCATGGCAAATACAAGGAGAAAAAGTGGAAATAGTGATAGTTTTATTTTCTTGAGCTCCAACATCACTGAGGAAGTCATGAAATTAAAAGACTCTTGCTTTTTGGAAGCAAAGCTGTGACAAACCTAGACGCTGTGTTAAAAAGCAGAGAAATCACTTTGCCAACAAAGGTCCAAAGAGTCAAAGCTCTGGTTTTTCCATAAAGAAAAACCATAAAGGAGGCTGAGTGCTGAAGCACTGATGTTTTTGAACTGTGGTGCTGGAGAAGACTCTTGAGAGTCCCTTGGACAGCAACGAGATCAAAGCAGTCAATCCTAAAGGAAATCAACCCTGAATATTGATTGGAAGGACTAATGATGAAGCAGAAGCTCCAATACTTTGGCCACCTGATGCAAAGAGCTGACTCACTGGAAAAGATCTTGATATTGGAAAAGACTGAAGGCAGGAGGGGAAGCGGGTGACAGGATGAGATGGCTGGATGGCATCACCGACTCAATGGACATGAGTCTGAGCAAGCTCTGAGAGATAGTGAAGGACAGGGATGCCTGATGTGCTATAGTCCATGGGGTCGCAAAAAGTTGGACAGGACTGAGTCACAAGTTCAAGTTCACATAAAAACACACGAGGGTTGTTGCCATTCAGTGCTCCCAGCTTCCCTCTCTTTCCACTCCCCTCCAACGCCAAATCTTCCCTTCAACTTCCCACTTGGACTCTCTCCCCTCCACTCCACTGACACTGCTGGCCAGTCACACCTGACCTGCGTGTGGCAAATTCTATGTCTCCTCCTCAGGCCTCATCTCACTCAGGCTCCTACCTGTGGCAACGGCTCATCCCCTCCTCTTTCACACACAAGTGTTTGGGCTCCTGCTCTCCTGTTTTTTCCTCCTGAGTACCTCCTGTGTGCCCCGACTGAAACCTAAGCTTCCCTCTGACCCATGCATCCCACACCCAAGGTGACCACACTGTCACAGGCTTCCCAGCACACGTATGCGCAGCACACTCCCAAGTGTCTCTCTCCCATCCCACTCACACCCCAGTACCTCGCTGATGTCCTCTGTACCTGGATGTCCAGCAGATACCTTCTCAATCTCAATGCATCAAAACAACTCTATTCAAAAGGTCTTCCCCACCAAGAGGGATCAGCACTTCCTCCACCGGGCTGATCCAGACCAATTGAGCAGCGAGTCCTGCCAACCCACCTCCAACACACCCAGGCCTGACCTCCTCTCCCACTCCACGTGTGCCACCTGGAGGGCGGTGGCCGCTTCCGCACAGGCCTCCCACTTCTGCTGTGATCCCACAGCCTCTGTTTCATTCAGGATGGTAGTCAGATCACTTCCCCTACAAGGTGACCACCTCCTGCCACGGCCCCCAAGGCTTCGTGTAAACTCCACTTGCTCTTCTCACCTCCCGCCACTCCTCCTGTCTCCGGACAGCGCATCCCCTGACCACCACACGGTGGGCTCCCTTGGGTCTTGGCACACCTGTCTTGGCTGAGCGGCCTCCCCTACTTACCGGGCTCCAGCAGTGCCCCTCACCCTAGACTCAGGTGCCCCCTCCCCCGGGGTGTGGCAGCTCCCACCCCACTGCGGCCACGTCCAGGCACCTTGTCTCCGGGCGACAGGTCCGCGATGTGTCGCACAGTGATGTCGATGAGCGCCATCATGTCCGTGTGGTAGAAGATGGCAGCTGTGGCGGGGCTGGCGAACACGTCCTGCAGGAACTTGAGGATGGAGTGTGGCGGCTGCGGCTCGTGCTTGAAGATGCGCACGGGGTCATCTAGAAGGTGGGGAAGAGGGCTCAGGGCGGTCTTCTGGGGAGGGCCAACAGGCGTCAGGGGGGCGGGGTGGGGAGGAGTCACAGGACACCCAAGTGGCCCTGTGCAGATTCCTGGGCGCTCACCCCCTCTGTTCAGGAGCAACAGCAGCTTCTCGGAGAAGATCTTGACGTTGGCATGTTTGCTCAGGGCGGCCATGATGACGTTCTGGTCCGGGGCTGAGGAAGGACACGGGTGTGCACGAGGGCACTGGCGCTGAGCCTGCGAGGGTCCACCCTCGCAGCGCGAGGCAGCCACCCCAGGCAGGCCCCGCCCTCACCTGGCAGGTGCAGGTTGAGAGCCAGTAGTAGATTCACGCACAGATCCGGCAGCTGCTCCGTGGTGTCCAAGGGCAGCCCATCCTCAACGATGCTCAGCAGAAACTGGGCAAAGGGTGTGCCCAGGTGCTCTAGGAGAGGGGCACACCGAGGTCTGCAGCCTAGACCCACCACCCACCCCGCCCAGCCTCCTTGGGTTCCCGTGAGCCCTGGGGATGCTCTATGAGACCCTGGTCAGTGGGTCCCCAGCCCTCAGGCTGTGGGCTCCCTGCAGTCAGCTGGGCCGCGACCTGCCTTCTTACCATAGTGTGCGTAGGGCACTGCCTCGCCCATGGAGAAGACCATGGCCAGGATGAGGGCAGAGTAACAGAGCTTCTGGTGGTCTGCAGGGGCGCAGAGCAGGTGGTCAGAGCCCCTGAAGGTGGCGGGAACCCCCTCCAGGGGGCAGGGAGCTGGCCCTCGCTCGCTTACCCTGCGTGTCTGTCTGCATGTCCCGTGCCAGCTCCACGGGCAGCACAGATGACACAAGCGTGGAGATGATGGCCGCGTCCAGGCTGCACATGGCGCCGAAGCACTTGAGGAGCAGCAGCCGCAGCGACACCCGGTGCTCCTGGCAGGGGACCCCGTGTGCGCTCAGTGGCCAGATGCCCCACTTCTGCCCGGGTCCCTCCGTGTCCCCCCCTCCTCCCCTTGCTCCCACACACACACCATTTGGTAGTAGGCCACCAAGGCCAAGACAGACTCGAACTCGTTCCGCTTGCACATTTTCTTGCAAACTTCAGGGTCTGCATCCGTCTGCAGCGGGGAGGAGATGTGAGGGAGTCGGTCAGAGTGCGTGGCCACCCATGAGCATGCCGAGGACCAGTAGGGGAGACTCCCGAGCACGGGGGAGGGGTGGGGACACCTGGGGGCCCACAGCCCACACCAGAATGTGCAGCAGCTCCTCCAGGTAGCAGCGGATGACGCCCTCGTCCTCATACAGGGCCCAGCTGCGCTGCTGGGCATCGTCCTTCCGCCGGGCCAGGTCTGCAAAGATCACCTCCAGCCGCTGCTGGTCATGGCAGACCTGCCCTGAGGGCAGGGCGGTGCTCAGGTCCTGTGGGCAGAGGGTGAGGCGGGGCTCAGCACACCTACCCAGCAACATCTCCAGGAGGCCCGCAAGGCCTGGGGCTCAACCCAGACCCTGAGATCCAGGTGTGCGCTCCTGGCCTGTGTCAGACCAGGGGCCTGGGGCCTCACCTACAAGGGCTGCCTGGAGCCAGCGTCCTCCCAGGACCAGTGAGTGGACCAGCCCCCGGTCCCCCCCCTCCTCCCCGCTGCTCCCCATCAACTTCCCACGGCCCCATCCAACATCGAGGCCCCCAGGGGCACCAGCCCTGTTCTGCACTCCCTCTCCAAGGAATTCCACTGCCTCCAAGTCTTCCCCACTGTCTCCTCTGTCCCCTGCCCTAGTCTCACTTCCAACCACACCTCTTGCTCCCTCCCTCTCCCCTTTGCGGCGTTCCAGCCATGCTGGCCTCGTTCCAATCTCTTCTGTGAGCTGAGCACGAGGTGCTGCCTTATGGCCCTCATCCAGGCTGAGCCTCTGCCTGCAGTATTCTTCCTCCCTTTCTCCTTCACGGATTGTCCCCAAAAGTCCCCAACACCCAGCACAAGGAAGCCAAGAGCTCGAGCTCAACAAATACCTGTCAGGTAAAGGCTGGATACATGTGTGGGCGGGGAAGGGGCAGGGGTGGCGGGGCGGCCCCTGGCCCCGGCCCTGGCCCCTCACCTTGCCCTCCACCAGCGAGAGGAGGACCTGCTCCATGACAGGTGAGCTGGCCGGCACAGAGGCCTGGATGTGGCCCACCACGACGCCAATGGCCACGCGGCAGAGCTCGTGGCTCAGGCCAGTGTTCCTCCGCACGAGCTCCATCAGCTCTGCCCCGATGGTCCTGGGCACGGCAGGCTCAGCCACCGCCTTCTCCTCTGTGGCCCCCAGGTTCAGTGCCCTCAGGGCCTCCAGCTCATCAGGGACCGGGGCTGGGGCTGTCTCCACCACTGCCGCCACTGCCTCCTCCTCTGTAGGGGGCTCCGGGTTTGGCACCTTGCAGGGAGGGGGCTGAGCTTGGGACACAGCGGTAAGCATGCCTCGGCGGGGCACAGGTGGGGGCGTGGGTGAGCAGCTGGGGCCCGGCTCGGATAAGCTGGAGCCGGTGTACAGTGTGTCAAGGGAGGTGCTGCTGATGGAGCCGCCGCTGGACACAGAACTGCCCCCAGAGGGCGTGGTGTTGCGGCCGCCTATGAGCAGAGAGGAGATGCTGTGCTGGGGCAGCCCCCTGGGGACCCCTATCCCCCCAAGCCCAGAGCCCCCAGCCATCCAACCCCTGCCCTGTCTTCACCCCCAAGCCTGGAGCCCCCAGTGTTCTGACATAGGCACAGCAGCTGTTCTAAGGGTGCCCTCAGCTCCCCATCCCCGCCTTCTCACCACTCCCCGAAACGATCAGGGCGTCGCGGTCTCGGCGCTTCACGGGTGGGGGTGGCGTGGTGGGCGCTGCTCGGCGAGGCTGTGGTGGGATCTGGGAGGATACAAATGGGATCTGAGGGCACAGACTGCCATCTTGGGTACAGCCTGAGCTCGGCAGGGGCAGGACCAAGGCTCCAGGTGGCATCCCTGACTGGGGTGGACATTGGGAGCCTCCGGACAAAGCCTTAAGCCCCCCGCCACTTCCCTTGCCCAGGCAGCTCTCACCATGTACCTGGTAGAGGCCTCCTTCCGCCCCAAGATACTCAGAACTGGGCAGGCTGTGCTGCCGCTCGAACCCAGCTCGACACGTGCCATTGGGCTGCCTGGTGGCGGCGGCGTCCAGATGGTGGTCACTGGTGGACGGGGTCATAGCTGCAGGGCTGGGGGTGGAGGGGCCTCTGCGGGACAGGGTCTCTTTCCGGTGGTGGATCAGCTTCCTGAGGCAGGGGCAGGGAGCTTACAGGGGGAGTCACCTTACAGCTCCCCAAGTCTGCCCGTGCCCCCTGAGGGACACTGCCCACCCTCGCCCAGGCCCCCCACCTCCCACCACCCTCATGCCCCACCCACCTCTGCACTGCCAACCCTGCCCTCTAGAGTCTGGGAAGGACCCATCCCCCGGGCCCACTGGGAGGCCCCCAACACACTCACTGGAGGACCCCGCGCTGCTCCAGGCTGTATTTGCCACCGTCCCGCACGGCCGCATTGTGCACGGCCTCAATGGCCCGGTCAATGGCTTGGAGGACATCCTGCTCCAGGCCCTGTGAGGGGGGCAGGAGTGGGCTCTTAGCCCTGGGGGCCAGGTGAGGGCACGGAGGCCAGAGCCAGCCCTGGAGGGAGCCTGGCGCAGGCAGAGGGCCACAGCTGCTCTCAAAGCCTGGAATACTAGAGACCAACACAGCAAGATGAACTAGATATCAATCGGGGCTCTCAAACTGCGTCACTTGGGAAGCTGGGCCACAGGGAGGGGCACAGGCTGCTGCTTTATATATCAGGCCCCCGCTCGCGATTTTACCTATGGTGAGGCTCTCGGCTAAGTCATCTCTGAAAGTCTGGGCTCTGAAGCAAACACACAGCCCACAGACCCCTAGTTTGAGGCCAGGAGTGCACACTAACTCTATCGCCAGGCTTGGCTCAGATCCCAGGCTGAGGTGCCAAGCAGGGAGCCTCTAGGGTCTGGAGCTCTGAACAAAACCCTCTGGATCTTTCTGACCCGTCACAAAACCAAGGCCACACTCCAGGACAGCCCCATCCTCAGAGAGCCTTCTGCAGGCCCTGGTAGCTGAGGACAGGCCAAAGGGACCTCCTCTTTGGACCCGTGTTGCCAGCCCTCATCCCCTCTAGCTGTGAGAAAGGAATCCTCCAGAGCTGTGCTGGGGAACAGCAGTTCTGGGTTTGTGGCAGAAGACAGACATAAGCGTGGAACCTGGCCCCTGCCCCAGAGTTTGTGTCGCCATCCACCGCAGCTCAGGGGTCCCCTTGACCCAGCCTGGCTGGCATGGGGTGGGGGGAGTAGGGGGCTGCCAACTGCGGGACCAGTCACTCGCACCCCTCCCTTGCCCTTGGCACCCATGGTCCATCAGGCACAGGGGCCTCAGAACTAAGATAAGATCACACCAGAGTGGGTTGGAGAGGCTTCTCGGACAGGGACAGACAGATGGACTCAGAGGTCAGCAGAGCCCCAAAGGTAACAGGGGGCATGTCAGAGTGCAGGAGATAGCAGACAGAAAAGGGGACAGAGCAAGACCAGCAGACGATGCACAGAAAGCAAGAAAGATGGTGAGAGAGAGAGGGAGGGGGAGAGAGAGAGAGAGGAAAAGAGAGAAGCAGAGGGAGACAGCGCAGAAAGAAATTGAGATTCGGAGACAGAGAAGGGGAGAGAGTTGGAGGATGTGGACACACACAAGGGGAGAGTCAGAATGACACAGAGACAGCCAGGGAGACCAAGACGGAGGGAGACACGCAGCAAGAAACCAAGAGACAGAGAAGGTGGTACCCTCTCTGCCCTCCCCAAACACCCAGCCCCAATAGCCAAGGCAGGCGAGGGGCCTCACAGGCCCTGGGGGAAAGTGGGGGACTTTCCCTGGAGGCCTCCAACAAGCCCCCAGCCCCAGAGAGACTGGCTCTGACATGCTCAATTCCAGACCCAGCAGCCCTGGTGTCCGAGGCTTCCGCTCCCACCCAGGCACTCCTGGATGCCACGAGGCCAAGGGTCCAGGGCCCCGGGCCCATCCCCTCGGGTAAAAGCCACAGATGACATCTCCAAATTTATCCTGTTATTTCTGTCCTGAACTGGGCCGGCTTGGGATGCTTCCTTCAGCCAGAGACTAGGATGGGGCGGGGGTGTCTGGCACAGGGCAGGCCTGGAGGCTCTGGGCCCTCCTTCCCCCTGAGATCAGAATAGACCAGCTGGAGACAATGCAGCCCAACCCCCACACCAGGTCTATTCTGGGGGAAACAGGAACTGGGGCTGTACCTCCAGTGGAAGGAAACAGGGGAGCCATGGCCACACCAGGGGAAGCCGTGGGGAAGTCCCACTTCCTTGCTAAGGGAGCAGCTCCCACCCTAGGCTGGGGACAAGGAAGGCTCAGGCTCCCTCACTTTCCAAGAAAGGAAGTCTGAAAAGTCAGGGCCTGAGGCTTGTAGTGCCAGGGAGTGTCAGCAGGAGCTGGGAACCCAGGCTCAAAGTAGATTGACGAAAGTGTTTTGGGAAGAGCTTAGGGGCTGAATAAGTACAGGACAATAAAAGATATTGAGGTCTCAGGGCTTGGGGGGTCACTTAGGGGATGGGGGTGTACACGGCTTCCTGGTCCAAGTGCGGGGGGTGGGATGGGAGGGTGAAGACGTAGAAGATGGCTGGGGAAACAGAAAGTGCTCAGGGTTGCCGGGGGTCTCAGGGGTGGAAGCTGTGGAAGAGGAGGCAAGAGTGTTGGGATCCTGGTGATCTAGGCGAGGGGCCAATTAAGTCAGGGGTTTCCGTGACCTGGGGAACTGCTCAGTATCTGGTATACTGGAATCTCGGGGCTGACTCTTGAATTGTATTCGGCTGGGGATTCAGATGTGGGGTCTGGGGCCTCGGTCCCAGAGTTAGGCTTTAGGTAGGTCTGGAGTCCTCAAGAGTTGACTGTTAAGGGCCTGGTCCTCTGTGGAGGGAGCGGGCTCTCAGGGTCCCATTCCCCGCGGGGTCTCTCGGTCAGGTTCTCAAAGTCCTCATCTGCTGGAGGTCCCGACCGGCCGGTGATGGAGCTCAGTCTAGGGGCGGCGGAGGCCGGGCCGGGGAGGGGCACACTCACCTGCAGGCGGCGCAGGTAGGCGGGCGGCACGTAGCCGGTCTCACCGCTGCGCGCCCGCGCCGCCAACCACCAGTGCGCGCTGCTGCGCTCCAGCACCAGGAAGGTCTCGCCCGCGGCGAACGCCAGCGCATTGGGCTCCGCCGAGCGGAACGCGTACAGCGCGCGGTACATGAGGCCGAGTCGCGCCGGGGCAGGGGAGACGGCGGGGGGCTGAAGAACCAGGACGCCAGGCCGGCAGCTCCTCGCCGTGCTCGCCCTGCCCCGTGACACACGGCGCGTGCGCGCGCGCGCCCGCCCGCCCGCCGCAGTCCCGCCCCGGCAGTGTCGGCTCCTGCGCGGGAGCGCGGCGCCCCCTGGCGGCCCCGAGGGGCGCGGCTCTCGAGAGTCCACCGCCCTTTCCGAGGACTGTCTTCTCCAAGCTCCAGACTCCCTGACCCGGCACCCCGCCTAGAGCCCCCAGCCCCAGCTGCTCCCGCCCGGCCCTCCACTCCTTTTACCGGCTCAAGCCCTAGTACTGCGGCCCACCCTACTTCACAAAGGAGAGCTCGCCCGCAGCCCAAAGGCAGAGCCTGTGTCCTGTGCTGATAAGCCTCTTGCATCTATGCCACCCCAGGGAAGTGGATCCTGACCTACTAAATTAAGGACAGCAACCCCGGGTCTCTTGTGTCTCGAGGCGTGCTGAGCTCACTTCTTTAAGCGCCAGCGGTGGGCAACGGGGAGCAAGAGTGGAGAGGGGGCTGCAGAAACAAAAACCAGGTCAGGCCATTTTGCTGCCCATAGTCCTCCCATCCTCAGTCCCCGTCGCTTCTCTTCTGCCACTGACTACTCTCTTCCTCTCTAACGTGGGTCCTTGCATATCCATTCTTCTGCCTGGGACACTACTTCCCTCCTCACAGCATAAGGTCAGGCTCCCACCCTTATCAGTCACTTCCACATCACTCTCTTCTGCGGTCTACAAATCAGTTATCTTTATTTCTGATGCTTCCTTCTGAGAGCAGATAGAAGGGCTGGTGGATGAGGATTGGGGTACCATGTGGCGTTAAGAGCCTGTCTGGCCCACCTTCCAGTCAGCCCTGACCTGGGGAGGTCATTGTAGTCCTATGAAGCAGCAGGGAAAACCAAGGGGACCTGGGTTTCAATAAACCCAGAGTCCTGGGGACCACCCATCGCCGTCCAGAGGCTGGTCCAGTCACATTCTTCTCTGGAAGCCTGGACCCAGGGAGCAGGTAGGCACAACCCGGCCAGTGTATGCAGGTGGGTGATTTTGGATATAGTGGATATAGGCACAGGACCTGGGAGAGAAGGTGCTGAGAGGTTCAAGCAAGAGGTGGGGCTGCTAGACCTGGACATCCAGATCCTCCTTTCTTGGCACTAGTTCCGGGTCCTTCTCCCTCGTGCCTGTGCCAGCAGTTCAAGATCTCGTGCCACACTTCTCCCTGAAACCCTCTGAGAACAGAGCAGAAACAGCTCTCTTGGGGGCTGCCCGGCTGGAACCATATGAAGGATGGCACTGGCATGGCTGCAGTGGGCTCCAGGGCTGGGTAGGAGTGCTGGCAGATGGTGTGGCCAAGAGGACCACTCTCCGTCAAGCCCCTCACCTCCTGGGACCTCCTGGGACCTTGACCCCAGAGCCAACGGCCGCCAACAGACGAAAGACTGGTGGCCACTTAAGGTCCCAAGATTGGCTCCAGGATGCCTGACATCACAAGGTCCGGCCAATTAGCTGCTGCCAGTGGCAGAGGAGCTGGACCCAAGGTTAGGCACACCTGCTGTCCAACTCTGACTGAATCTATGTTGAGGGCAGGGAAAGACCTGTGTCAAGAGTCAAGCGCAATTCTCTGCATAAGGGTGCTGGGATGGACCCATTTAAGGTTATGCCTGTGGGTGCTTGGTTAGTGGACTGAGGACTTAGCCAAGAGACTATGGTGACTTCAGGGCCCATGGGGTGGGGGCAGTGGCAAGGAGGACACTGCTGGACCAGGGTGGAGGTCGTGGCATGTGTGACATTTCCGAGGGTTGGGAGGGGGGCTGGCTGCCAGCCCCCTATCCCTGGCAAGAACGACAGCAGCACTGTTACAATTAACAAAAAGATTTGTATTAGAACATTTACACTCAGGGAAGAAAGAGGTATCTGCATCATCAAATGTGGAATGTCGAAGAAATAGTTAAAATAAATAAAGACTCCGAGCGCGACTGGGGCTGGCTCAGGCTGGGACTCACAGAGGCCTCTGCGCATCAGCTCCAGGCTGCAGGGCCACCGCCTGGCCATACTGGCCGCCTCCCCGACGCAGCACAGCTGTGCCCGGGACACACAGAGTCTCTCAGGTGCTGGCGCAGCCAGAGCTCACTCCCCGCTCTCCTCACTTATCTCTGTGACAATGTCTATCAGGCTCTGGAGCCCAAAGATATAGCCAGCATCCTGGCCTTCGTGGACCACACTGTCCTCACCATACAGCCTGCACGTGGTGTGTGCGAAATCAATCATGCGCACGTCCACCGAGCTGGTGCCGATGGGCTTGTAGGCATAGGCGCCGGCCGACTCGTCAGCAGACTCCTCTGACAGGTCCTCCAAGTCCTCCGCGTCCGAGTCCAGGGCCACTTCAGGCCGCTCCTTGCCGTCATAGATGATCAGCAGGGAGCTTGAGTAGAAGCGGTAGGATTCCTGTCGCTCCAGCACGCCCTTGAGTTCAGTCAGCTTCCTGAGCACCGGGCCCAGGAGCTCCCGGCGCAGGTACCGGCCATTGTGGAAAAACTGGAAAAGTGCCTCCTTGAAGCCCTGGACGGACAGCTTCCGTCCGTGGTACTTGTTCATGAACATGAGCTGCCCACTGCCCGCCTGGTACACCTGTGGGAGGGAGACCAGCAGGTCAGGGACCGACAGGCATCTCAGGCAGAGATGGCCCGGCCCCAGGAGAGTGGCAGCAAGACGACAGCCCTGGACCCGATCCTTTAACTTGTTAAGTACACCAGTCACACAAGGCCCTGTACTTGCCAGTCAACACCCACTTGGATACAGCCCTCTGACCTGGGCACCACTGCCAGTCCTCTGCTTAATGTGTGGGTTACTGGAGAGTGCCCAGTGTCTCCCCTTTCCTCTCTCTCTGGCCCACAGCTTCTGGACTCAGCCAGTCTGGCCAGCCCCAGAGAGCGTCACCCACACCCGCCACGCTCTGACACTCCTCTCACCTGCATGCCGCACACACGCACACCGATGACTGCCGACGTGCTCTGCTGGCACTTGCGGATCTGGTTAGCTGCCTTCTCCTCTGAAGCATCGTCACCATGCTGGCGTGTCCCCATTTTGAGGTCCAGGACACAAGGCACCTCGTAACGGGAAGTCAGGTTCTCCAGCAAGATAAATTCTGAGTGGTTAAGGATAAGGCCCCTCTAAAGAAAAGGTGCTGCTCCATGGCACTCCCAGGGTGCAGGGCCTACACACAGCGTCCCAGAAATCTTGCTCTATCTCCCAGGTGGGCGGCCCAGGGCTGACCGGAAGGCTAAAAGGAACCCGCAATTCTTGCCAGGGAACTGGCGTGAGAGCAGCATGGGCCCCATACACACCATTTCTTGACTCAGCAAGATGTGGGACCACAATCCAACAACATCCTGTCCTAAATCAGAACATCAGTAAGTTTAGTAATCCCAATCTTAAATAAGAACTAGAAATATCACTTAGGAACTCATCAAGTTTTCTCTTTTCAAATAAATATGTATTTCCCAGATGGGGACACTGAAAAGGCCAGGAAACAATGACCAGATGTATGAGTTCCCCTGGGGCTTCCCAGGTGGCACTAGTGGTAAAGAACTTGCCTGCCAAGTCCGGAGACATAAGAGATGCTGGTTCGATCCCTACGTCAGGAAGATCCCCTGGAGAAGGGCACAGCAACCCACTCCAGTATTCTTGCCTGGAGAATCCCATGGACAGAGGGGCCTGGAGGGCTCCGGTCCACAGGGTCACGAAGAGTTGGACACGACTGAAGTGACTTAGCACAATGCCCAGACCAGCTCCTAGAGTGTGGACTGGTGACCCATGGCCCCCTGCTCACCGCTTTATAGCTGGTAAGTTAGGAACAAGTGGTTCTTATAAATGAATTTTTTCTTTTTCTGGTCACATGGCCTGTGGGGGTCTTAGTTCCCTGGCTAGGGACTGAACCTGGGCCCTTGGCAGTGAAAGCATGGCATCCTAACCACTGGACCACCAGGGGATTTTCAGTTTTCTGTTTTTAAGAGGTCAAAAAGTAAATATTTCATGACACATGAAAGTTGAATGAAATTTAAGTCTCAGCACCCATAAATAAGAGCTTAGCTGGAATACAGCCAGGGTCATTCATGTACATCAGCTGTGGCTGCTTTCATGCCACAAATGACAGAGCTATGACACAGTGTGTGCCTGCAAAGTCTGGAGGATTTAGTATCTGGCCCTTTACTGAAAAAGCTGGCAATCCCTGCCTTAAAGGAATAACTGAATTCACATCTGGAGTACGAACATACCTGACCCTGTGCCATCTCTGCATTCCAGAAAAGTAAGGCAGCTACACAGACGGCTGTGGTTGTGTAAAAATGACTCAGGAGCCTAGTTTAAAAGACTCCCACTCACCACGCATGGGACAATTTGAGCATCAGAGATAACTGCAATGAACTAAGACACATCGAGTATGTTGAGGGAATTCCCTGGCAGTCCAGTGGTTAGGACTTCCTACTTCCCCTGCAGGGGGTACAAGTTTGATCCCTGGTTGGGAAACTAAGATCCCACATGCTGCATTCAAAAACTTAAACAAATTCATGAGTTCATGATGATGCGGAAAACCTCACTAGTTACCTTTGGAGGCTGTTAAGAAACCATCTCATTATTTCAAATAGTAAACTAAGGAAAATAACATTTAACCTGCCTTTCCTATTTGAACTATACTTCATGATAAGCACGAAAGTGATGAGGAAAAGCTTCTCTTTACAGCAGGATTCCAGCTCATGAATGAAAAAGGAATGACAAAAAACCACCTAATTAAAAAATGGATGTAAGGCAATGGCAATACAAAAGAGAAGGACAATGACATTCTGCTTCCCAATCAACAGGTAAATACCACTTCTGAAGGAGTCCTGCCCCCGCTCCCTCAAACTGACCCTGAATTTGATCAAGCCTGTAGATCAAATTATCAACTTAATGCAAACAGAGGGGAAAGAGTAATGTGTAAAAGACACCACAGGATGTAATCAGTAAAATCCAGAGGATGGGTAACTCTAGAAGACCCAGTTTCTCTGACAAGAAATTTCCAGGAAGAAAAAAACAGAAATGTATTTTAAAAGACTTAAACGTTTCAACTGAATGCAACATGTGAACACCATTTGGACCCACATTCAAGCAAACCATAAATAAAACATTTATGAGACAATAAGGAAAATGGGAAAACAAATTAGATATTTGACAGTAAGGAATTACGATCCACTTTTCAAGGAGTAACGATAGTATTAGTGTTTTAAAATATCTTTATCTTTTAGAGATATATACTGAAGTGCATACAGGTGAATTATCTGACACTTGCTTCAGAGAGAGCTCAATTGGGGGTGCTGGGTGTATAGACAGGAGACTGACATGAGTGGGTTAACCAACTGCTGGAACTGGGTGACTGGCACCATTAGGTTCAATGAATTACTCTACAGTGCACATCTAGGCTCCCTGACCGAAAAAAAGAAAGGAACCTTTCCCTTGTGATTTCTTCAAGTGGCAGCCTGGTAAACCAGACTGAAAGCCCAGTCCAGCCCCACTGCAGCAATTAAGCGCTACTTGGGGACTTCTGCAAGTGTGTGGAAACACAAACCAGCTCCTTGCACTCCAGGGTAAAGCACCCCGAATGCAAGTTGGTCCCTCCATGAGGTGACCCTCACCCCCAGGAACCCATCAAACTTCCTCCCCAGCACCTGCATTCCCAGACCAGTGCTCAGCCCAGAGGGAAGTGATGTCTGCCCAGTTATCACGCAGGGTGTCCTGGCACAACCATGACTTTAAAAAATCCAAAGTCTGTCTCCAAGCCTGAAGGGTCTTCTCCCTTGTCCTCCCCTCTCCCTAATGCAGAGAGGCCCTATGAGCAAAGGATACTGTACTGGTTCCGGTGTTTCGCATTCTCCTTCATTCTCTGTAACTGCTGCTGGTGACACTTCATGCTCCAAGGGTTGTAGTGTTTAAGCTGAGAACTTACATTCCCCTTTTTCTCTACACTGTAGTACAAAACTTCAGATTTCTTCAGCCACTCAAATTCTTCTTCTAACTTATGGCTATAAAGAGACAAGAAGCTGATAAATCATAACATCTCATCAGAAGTCAGGGGCAAAGAGGCATGAAGGAACTTTCTGCAGTGATAGGAAGTTTGATGTTCTGATGTGGTGGTTGTTTCAGCGGACACATTAAACATTTCAAACGGGTACATTTTACTGTAGTATACCATACCTCAAGACAGTTGATTTAAAAAAAAAAATTAAGGGGTAAGCTTGCTGCTTTAGGAAAACCTAAGATGTTAAGGACAGCCTCTGCCTCCAGCCCACACCCCACAAGGCAGCCTTCCCTGCTCCCACCTTCTAGGCAGGACCACCCCCTGGCTTCTAGAACATCCAAGTTCCCTAACTCAGGATGCTGGAGACAGAGGCTGAAGTGAAATTCCATGAGAATAAGTCAATCTACTTGGCTACACTTAAAGAAGAGAAACAACCCTCTTCGGCTGTGCTCTGAGGGCCTCCCTCTGGCCGGGACAAGCAGGGGCTCCCCTCCAGTTGCAGCACTTAGCCCCCCTTGCGGTGGCGTCCCCTGTCGCACAGTGCTGGCTCTAGGCCATGCAGGCTCAGCAGTTGCGGGGCACTGGGCTCAGCTGCTCTGAGGCCTGTGGGATCTTCCCAGACGAGAGACTGAACCTGTGGCTCCTGCCCTGGCAGGCAGATTCCTGATCACTGAGCCACCAGTGAAGTCCTTAGCTATGTTTTGAAGCCTGGTGGGCTGCTGTCTACGGGGTCGCACAGAGTCGGACACGACTGAAGCGACTTAGCAGCAGCAGCAGCATACACAATTTATCTTTTCATAAGCTCTGTCAAGGTGTGCCACTTGGGAGGGCTCTGCCTAGGGGGATCCCCAAGATGCGTCCCTTTGTCTCCCACTATCAGTGAACAGCCTGCGGTAATGGGACGGCTTCTGTCTGGGTCACTGCTACATTCCCAGATGCCACGCAGGGCCTGGCACAGGACAGCCGCAGGAGGAACGAGTGACTGAAACTCTCTTACAGCTGCCACAACAGTAGATTTACCTGAAATGGCACAGTCTAACTCAGAGTCAGGCAAAGAGAAGCTGGGCACGCCACGTGGGAACTGACCCGAGTGACAAGGCGCCTGCCAAGTCCATCGGGTGAGCCCTCAGCCCCGGGGCACTGGGCCCTAACTGAGATCCCTCCCCTCCTCCCGCGTCCAGTCCCTCTCAAGTCTGTACCCACCTCTTCGCCTTCTCCTCTTTCCGGTGCTGCCGCACCCAGTCCTTAGAGGTCTTGTCTGTTTCTAGAACGTGATGCTTTTTGTTTGTCCACCTGAGCAGCTTGCTTTTTGGTTCACAGTCTGAATTATCTACACTGTCCACAGTTCCGTGGTCCCCTTTTAATGGATGTGCTATTAAACACAAGTTCCTGTCTTCGTCTTCTTCGAAGCTCACGGATACCACACCTAGAAGGAGGGTGAACACGGAAGACTTTCAGTTCCACAGGAATATGTGTTACAAATAACATGATTGGAACATTTGTTTTTTTCTTACCCTGTTCCTTAGTCTCTATGTTGCCAGAGGCCCCAAACTCATCTGCAAACCTAACAAATATCAAAACAGCTAGAAAAGATGACACCATACAAGACAAGCGATTAGGGAGCAAACATGGCTGAGAGTTCCTCTATGATTCACTCAACGAGGCAAGAGCCAAAGAATTACAAGACACATTTTTCCATCATTGAAAATGTTTATTAATTTTTATGTAATTCTTCTAATCCTGAGAGAGACATGAGGACATTTGCTTTTTAAATCTCGTGGGATTTTTTTTACTACCTTAAACAGAATCTCCGATGGCCTTGAGGCTTGCTTTAAAGCAGAGCCTGAACAGAGACTTGCCTGAGAGGTAAGAAGCGTCCGAGGGTAAGGGAAGACTGGGCAAGCAAAACAAAATAAAGGAGCAAACAAAGCAAACCACACAGCACAAGACACCCTGGCAAAGGCTTCTTGAGCACCCCACACGGTGGGCACTCCAGCCTTCTGTCCTTCTCAGATATATTCCTTTATTGGTCTTTGCAGTCTCATGTCGCAAAAGAACAAGATGAACACAAGGCAAATGGGGTTGGGCTGGGAGCACAGACGTGTAGTGGCCTTGAAAGCAGCTCTCCCCGAGTCTCTAGAACCTGCCATGGGTAATGAGACAGTCTTTGAGGAGGGGGCTGTCGGGTGGGAGGGTTTCAGCAGGTGCCGACGAGTGCCTTAAAACCGACTGGCTGAACACCTTTCCTCCCAGGCCTCTCTGGCCTGGGATCACTCAATTTGCTCAGTTCTTGCTGCCCGCCCGCTTGCTCGCTCGCTCGCTGCAAGGGAATGCGTGCTTAGAGAGACGACGCTTCTGAGGTGGTACCCGGCTCTGGGCGCAGAGGAGCTGGGGTGGGGAATTCAGGGGACCACACTTTCCTGTGGTGGGAAAGAACCAGGGAAAAAATGGGGGGCAAGGGCAGCCAGCTAACAAGGGACCTTTGGCTCTGTCCTGGAAAAAACAACAGAGAGGACCAAGTGAGGGCCCCCAACTTCCCCACCCCCCCCAAAGCACCATGCATGTTCAGAATACAGAGAGAGGTGACCGTACCATTCTATCCTCAAAGACTATGTTCCAACAGTCCCAGAGAACCCAAGCTGTTCAAGAGTCTTTTGCATAAGCAGGCAATGCAGCTTTACAATTAATTTCCTTAAAGGATTCTTCCTTGATTTACAAAGGATCCCCCCTCCCCAGGAAAGACCACACCATGCTGATTCCCCCTATTATAAAAAGGAAGAGAGTCACCATATGTGAATCAAAGGGTTGTCGTAATATAGCCATTTCAGGGACATTCCGTAATAGCAAAGGGCTTCAATTAATCAGCACAAGCCTCCCACTCCTGCGCTCCATCTGACTCAACCCTGCTCCCAGCCTACCTAATCACCAGGGCTTCTGGTTTCCTGGAGGACAAAAAGCAGGCGGCAAGTGTTCTGGGTAAAATCCTCTCAAAGTCTTCCCCGATGTCCCCTCATGGGGGACTATGGGTTACCGTGATCAAGAGACACCTGAACATAAAACACAACTACACTTCCACCAAAAATAAACTCAAAACAAACCCACAAAACAGAATTGAGCAATCTTACCAGGGCTTGAAAACTGAGGGTGTGAGGTGCTGGGCGGAGGGCCAAGAGGAGGAGGAGGGAAAACACAGAGCGGATGGGAGGGGTGAGGGCCCCGGGGTGGCTGCCGGGACCTCCTCTGGCCGCGGCGGCTCGCAGGTCCTCGCCAGGCGCTGGCGACCCCTAAGGCAGCTGGGGGCTCACCTTTGTACTGGGGAGTGAATTTGCGCATCTCAGCTGGGAGAGTCTCGTAGAACTGGTGCTCCCTGGGGACCAGGGGCTTGCACAGGGTCGTCTCGTTGAAACGGAGCACGCAGGAGTGCCCCCCGACCTGGTGGACAAAGGGCTCCAGCAGGATGCCCTTGTCGCGGGGCTCCACGTCCATGGCCCTGAAGGCTGGGCTCATCCTCCAGGTGCGGGCAGCAGGGAGAAGAGGGGGCAGCGGGGTCCAGCGGCCAGCGCGTCCTCCGTCTGTCGTCTGTCCGTGCGTCCGTCTCTCTGGCCTCAGCTCCGCGGCCGTGTGGGCCAGGACGCTCTGCGGAGAGTAACAACGGAGTTGGAAACGGCCAGGCACCGCCTTAGAGGCGCTGGCCGTCCTCTTCCAGCAGAAAAGACAAAACAGCCTGAGCTCCCGCGGGGTCCGCCCACGCCGCCCCCTCGGCCCCGCCCCCGCCCGCAGAAACAAACAGCCGCCGTCGTCCCGGGCGGGGCCGGATGCCGACTCGCAGGGACTGGCTGCGAACCCCAAACAGCTCCAATCACCCCCACCAGGCCTTAGAAGGCCATTACCACGAAGCCACGATGAGGTGAAATCACAATTTCAAACCTAATAGTCGCATTAAATCGTACCATTTTCTACTACAATTGTTAGACTTAAGAGTAACTGACATCCAAGGCTCTCCGTTAATTAATATATTTTAATAGACTTTATATTTTACATCAGTTTTAGGTTCATGGCAAAACTGAGAAAATATAGGTTTCCCACATACCCATCTGCCCCACACATGCATAGACAGCCTTCTCCATTATTAATATCCCCCATCAGAGTGGTACACTGGTTACATATGATGATGAATCTATACTAACACAGAATAGTTTACATGGTGGTAACAGGGTTCCCTATTGGTCGTTATTTATGTTTTTATAAAATGCCATTTAAAGGGAAACCTGCTTATGCACCACCTAGTAAGATTACCCACCATCCGCCCCCCACAGGTGTGCCGCATTGCCCCTGCTCAAGGCCAAAGGCAAGCCCCATTAACCTTATTAGCAGTGGAGCTTGGGCCCAGCTTTAATGATTAACCTCTGTATCTAAAAACAACAGATCTCGGCTGGCTAACTCTTTTAAAAAAGATACACAGTGTTCTAGGTCACAGACTATTTTTATTGGTTCTCTCCCTATCTCCAAAAGCTGGGGCACACCTTTAAACCAAAGCTGCATTCTTGGGGCACTTGTCCACTGAGGTCTAGGAACTTCGGATCCCCAAGCACACTGGATCTCAGCAAAGCACTCCTCCACACGTTAGTGAGACGTTTCAGCTTATGTCAGGTTCATGCTGTTTTCCGCCTAGAATTACAGACTACCCAGGTGCTACAGCACCTTGGGCTTATTTCAGTGTCTGTAAGGGGTTCTTACTAGGAACTCCTCCAATTCCCATGATTCCAAATGAGATGGTGGTGGTGGTGAGAATGGGTCAGATGGAGGACAGGTTGCCCACTGTCCTCTAGGGTGGGTAAAGCACCCACTCTGTGCTAGGCTCACTGCAGGGACTTAATTTGATCCTCTGGATACTTTTTATGAGGGAGACATTATTCCCTCAGTTGGTTTGGGGAGCTAAGGAAACTCATCCAGGGCTAGAGCCGAGAAGCCAGAGTTTCCAAACAAACCTCAATTTGTTGTTTGTCCCTCCACAGCTGCCTCTGGGGCCCAGGGTCTCTGGCACATGCGCTTTGGTACGGCACTCAGACGCTCATGGGACACTTAGCTTGTCCTGTGATAGTGTTCTCACCATGTTTTTATATTTTCTATTTATAAAGCAGCCTCTTTCAAAGAGTTTAGCTGGTGTTTCTCTTTTCCTTTCAGACAGAACTGACAGTGGGCTCCCTCCCACTGGACTCAGGGATTAAAAATCAATACGCTTTCCTATATGCAAAGAGCAGAAAGTCAAAGGTTCTGATTTCTCACACTCGACACTACCTTCTCATTACAGAAGCCCTCAGGAGGGCAGGTGCTGAGAAGCGTCCCAAGACACAACACAGGCGATCAGCTAGAAGGACGAGTACCTTCCAGCCATTCCAGACTCTACAGAAGGTGGAGCTCTGAGATGCGTGGCCACACAAGTCCTTTAGCTTTATAGAGAGCTGTTCACACCAGTTTTTCAGTAATGAAAAAGACCTGTGGAATAAGAGCAACCCCAAAGGAAAGCTACTGACTCATGATCGGTCTGCCGGTACCCAAGAAAGAACTAGGTACCATAATTATTAAATTATGAAAGCACAAGATGTTTTTCATCGGCCAGGCTTTAGAAACACAGTTCAAACCTTTGATAAATGTGAAAACTCCTTTTGTTGCCACAGCAATGCTAACACCAAATGCCTAACACCCTTTCTAATAACTCTGTTCAAGATTCCTTAAATGTATTCAATTAAAAAAAAAATCTCTCTCCAGGCATCTCTCTTACTCATTTCCCACCTCCAGTGAAAAATCCCAAACAGTATCTGGTCCTTCATAAAAGCTCTCTAGAGTATGGTTCATGGGTGTGGCTGGAGGCTGAAAAGCCCAGTGAGGGTCTCCACCTTCTCCCAGGTCTCCCGTGTGTTCCTTAGTGGCTGGAACCTTGCCACTCTCCCTCCAGCACCCAACTCTGGCACTTCACAGAACACTGCTCCCTGGAGAAGAATCATCACCTTACATAGAGGCAAGAAAACTAAGGCCCTTTCCCGTCTGTGCCAAGTCTATGACGGAGGAAACTCCTAAATGGCAGAACTAGGGAGAAAACTGATGCTGTAGTTAGGTGGAGCCAGATTCTAGCCCCAGTTCTGCCACTTCATTGCTTGCAGGAAGACTCCCAAGTCACTGGCTCCCTTTGGGGTCCAGTTTTCTGGTCTGTAAGGCGGGAAGGAAAGACCTGAGGTGGACATCTACTCTGAGGGCTTCCCTGGGGGCTCAGTCGGTGAAGAGTCTGCCTGCAGGGCAGGAGAGGTTAGGTTCAATCCCTGGGTCAGGAAGATCCCCTGGAGAAGGAAATGGCAACCCACTCCAGTATTCTTGCCTGGAAAATTCTATGGACAGAGGAGCCTAGTGGGCTACACAGCTCATGAGGTCGCAAAAGTTGGACACGAGTTAGCAACTAAACCACCATCACCAGATATCTACTCTAAGGGTGGGATAATTCAATTAGTGAGTGGCAACCAGCAGTCTGTTTTAATCAAATAGGAAAAGAAAAAAAGAGCAAAACCCACTGCATCGCAGATAATAAGGTAAGTCCTGTTTTGTGATTCTTTTATTTCAACTATGGTCGGTCTCTCAATGTGAAGAAAACTATGGCTTCACTGTACAACATATTTCTCACATTGGGGCTGCAGAGAAAGAGCGCGTTTGTTCTAGGGGCCCTTAAAGATTGAACGCCTGTGGGAAAATGAAGGAGCAATTTCCCAGTGATTATACCATAGATCGGAAGGAAATAGTAACCGACTCCAGTATTCCTGCCTGGAGAATCCCAGGGGCAGAGGAGCCTGGTGGGCTGCTGTCTATGGGGTCGCATACAGTTGGACACGACTGAGGCGACTTAGCAGCAGCAGCAGCAGCAGCAGCAGCAGCAGCAGCAGCAGCAGCAGCAGCAGCAGCATACCATAGATCAGCTTCCTCTCTAGTGGCTTCAGCCTGGTCAAAAGAAAAATGCCCCAAGAACCTGCTGCATTTCATGGCTACTCTTTTCCCACGTGTGGTTTGAGCAGTTGGGTCTCTTAAAGGTTTTTCAACATTTGAGTAGTCTAAGGCCTGGTTTCCCAGGAATCCTAAAACATTAATGGTTACTAAGAAGCCCATGTGATGGACCCTGGACCTAGTGTGAAAGGGAATAATCGGAAAATACTGACTTCACGTTTAGCATCTGTTTTAGCTTTCCACATTGCCTCACATTTGTCCACGAAACTATCAATCGGTGAGAAATGCAGAACACGATTCATCCCAGGACATGACACATATTTCCCCCACAGCTCATGCCCTAAACCTGTTTAAGGTTCTGCTGGAAACAATGCCTTAACAGTTGCATCCTTTAAAATACTGAAAAGAAAACAACTAAGACCCTTGGGCCCTTAGCTCACACATTTAGAATTTGGTTAATGTGGGAGGCTACAGACAGGATCTGCTGGGGACACTTACTCTGCCTCAAGAAAAGCCCCAGGGTTGAGCAGTCACAGGGGGCAACAAACAACCTTTACCAGCTGAACCTCCTCCATGAGCCTCAGAGCCAGTGCCCACATCCACTCACAACCCATGACTATACCACCAAGGTCAGTCACTGTAATTCTCAAACACTGTTGGTACAAAAAAAAGAAGTACAGCCACCATGGAAAACAGTTTGGCAGTTTCTTATGAAGTTAAACATATACTTATTATATGAGTCAATAATACTACGTATAGGTACTGACCTAACAGAAATGAAAACAAATGTCCACATAATGACATTGTACTTGAATGTTCTGGGTGGCACTATTCACAATAACCAAAAGGTGGGGAAAATCCCAGTGTCCATCAAATGGGGGAATGAATAAACCAACTGTGATGTATCCATAAAATGGAATATTATTCAGCAATAAAAGGAATGTACCGATATACACAACAAAGATTAATCACAACAACAAAAATTAATCACAAAAGCATTATGATTAACTGAAAAAAAGCCAATCACAAAAGAATGTCTGCTGTATGATTCCCTTTACATGACATTCAAGAAAAAGCAATAGCAGAAGGTAGATAAGTAGTTGCCAGGAGGCAGAGGGTAGGGGACCAGGACTGACTGCAAAGAGGCCCAAGAGAACATTTAGGAGTAATGAAAATGTTCTATGCTGTGACTGCAACAGTGATTATATGGCTGCATAAATTTGTCAAAACTCATCAAATTAGAGATTTAATGTCAATGAATCTTACTGTATATAAATTATATTTCAATAAAGAGCTTGATGGAGAAGGCAATGGCACCCCACTCCAGGACTCTTGCCTGGAAAATCCCATGGACGGAGGAGCTTGGTAGGCTGCAGTCCATGGGGTTGCTAAGAGTCGAACACGACTGAGCAACCTCACTTTCACTTTTCACTTTCATGCTTTGGAGAAGGAAATGGCAACCCACTCGTTTTCTGGCCTGGAGAATCCCAGGGATGGGGGAGCCTGGTGGGCTGCCGTAAATGGGGTCGCACAGAGTCGGACACGACTGAAGCAACTTAGCAGCAGCAGCAGCAAAGAGCTTGAATTTTTCCTTATACTTTAATTTACAAAAATTTCATAACAAGTACAAATTAAAATAATCAGAAAAGATTGTAATTAAAAGATCCTATCAGCTGACAAATAGTTTCTACATGCAAACGCACTAGCTGGAATTCACCCCCTATCTACTCTCCTATCTATTCTAACTGGGCTCACTTGCCTCCACTGAGCATCTTGAGTCACTCATGCCAAGCAAGGTAAGCCTGGGTCGCCATCTTGGTCAAAGTAAGGGCTCTGCCCTTTCTGTGAGGACGCTCCCTGATGGTAGACACTTTCAGGGACAGCACTTTCAGGGACAGCCATGTCCCTGAAATCCATGACACCCACTGTTAATCCTGAAGCCATCTGCTCACCTTCAAAGCCTAGTTTTTAGCAGGCTTTTACTCTTAATACTAAGAGTGGAGAAGGAAATGGCAACTCACTCCAGTCTTCTTGCCTGGAGCATCCCATGGACAGAGGAGCCCAGCAGGCTACAGTCCACAGAGTCACAAAGAGTTGGACTGGACTGAGCAGGAACACACGGCTAATACTAGGAGACCTATACCAGTTGCATGGTTACCTTTTTTAATTCTTGTAAAGTCAAAGCAAAAGCATCCTTTACACACAAATAAGCAGAAAAGACGCAAAATGGTCCAGTAAGCCTTCCAGTAAAGCACCCGTCATGAAAGAAAGATCAACAGCAAATCTGCTTCAATTATCCTGGCTTTCTTGCCATTTCTCAAACGTGCCTGATACAAGGGCCTCCGTTCTTGCCATTCCCTCTGCATGCAACTCTCTTACCTCCTTCAGCTCTCTATCCAAACATCACCTCTCTAATGAAGTCTTCCTTAGCCACCCCATCTGAAAGTGCCGCATCTCCCCATCCACATGCCTTACACAACTCCGCTTTATCTTCTCCTCAGCACTTACCACCATCTAACATACTGTATATGTTTTATTTGTCCTGTTCATTTTCTGTCTCCTCCACCCTGCCCCCACCAGAAAACCAAGTCCATAAAGCTGGAGGTTTTTGACTGTTCTGTTGACTGCTCAATCTCCAGAGCCCAGAAGAGCACCAGCACAGAGTCAGCACCCCACGGGAGGTGCCTCAAATCACCTCCGCGTCGTGAGTATCTGCTGCACACAGATCAACAGAGAACTCGAAAGGCACCCGCTGCAATGATCCAAACCCACCCCAACCATACAGGGAGTACCACCAATAAATAGCCACAACCTTCAACAACTGCATTCTCGGCATCGACTAGGTGTTAATTTTGCATTTATAATCGCCCACCGTATTAAGTCTGCATTAACCAGGGCGTGTAAATGAAGGGCCCTGCACCTGAACACTCAACTGGGACCTGCTGCTGTGGAACCGTTTCATGTCAACAAAGCCTAAGCTCTTAATCTAATAAGAAACAACCTCTTGGAAAATTCTCTCTATAGAAAATCAGGCAAAAGCATGGTCATTGAAGAATAAAACTTTAAAATGTGGATACAAAATTAAAATCCTCTCACCATTTACAAATATACTAATTACCATTCAGAAATTCTGCGTTAGCATTGAGCTGGCATCCCAAAGACCCAGCTTTCAGGTTGCTAAGTTATCACTTAAAAAAGTAACACGGACTCACAGGGGTCATGGTTGTTCATCTCCTTCCAAGGCCCTGGAGTCATTGCATAAAAAAAAATATTAAATTTTAAACCACAGGATCGCCAGGGAAATCCCTATGTGACCTTTTCATAGAAAAATTACAACACTGCTGTCATAAAATGAGGTGGTCAACACACTGCCCCAAAAGGTAGGGGGAAACATACTATAGTATTAGGACTGCCCTAGAGGTCCAGTTGTTAGGACTCCACACTTCCACTCAGGGGGCCATGGGTTCGATCCCTGTTCAGGGAACTAAGATCCCACATGTCGCTCACCACAGCAGGAAAAAAAAAAGTATTGTAGTACTGATTTTTTAAATGTATAACTTTTTTTGGTTTTCTTCTTTCAATCCAAATTTACTTTCTTGAACCTTACTGGTGTTTTTTTCTTTTATTGGCATATCACTGATTTACAATGTTAGGTTAGTTCCAGATGTACAGCACAGTGAATCAGTTATACATAGAGACATATCCACTCTTTTTTAGATTCTTTTACCATATAGACCATTACAGGTTACTACGTAGAGTTCCCTGTGCTATACAGCAGGTCCTTATTACTTATCTATCTTCTACATAGTAGTGTATATATATGGCAATCCCAATCTCCCAGTTTATCCCTCCCCTCTCCTTACCCTTGGTAACTCTAAGTTTGTTTTGTTCATCTGTAACCCTATTTCTGTTTTGCAGGTAAGTTCATTTTCTAACCTTACTGTTTTCATAACTGTAAATTCTTTTGTTTAAAGATGGATGATACATATATTTATGTTACATTATATAAACCTCAGCCACCAGAAAAGCTGGATCTGCCCTGTACTAAGTGGTAAGATCATTATTCCCTTCTCTTCAGTTTCCTGAATGCTCCAAACTTCTTGACATTTTCTCAAACTCAGATCATGTTTGTTACCTTTATAACTGAGAGTGAAAACATTAGGAGGAAGAACAAAAGAATTCACTATGACCGAAAGAGAAAAACGCAGATGGCTGCTCAGCTCTTGAAGGTTATGAACTCATCCACAAAAAAACACTGATGCCACCCACACTGCAAGCTCACAGCTCTACTGCACAATGGAGACACTGGGAGACCGACCACATGTAAACAAGTGAGGATAATAATCCCAGTAATCCAGCCCCCAAAGTGTGTACAAGGTGCTGAAAGGTCAGAGGAAGTGGCCAACTCAACCTTCAGTGACGATGGGATACAACCATGCCAGAGACAAGAGCTACTGTTTACCAAGCCCTCAGTCTGTTCTGTAACTCCTTCCCTCCTACAACAGCCTTCTGGAGTAAATACTAAGATCACTCCCCTACACATGGCTGCACGGAGGCACCAGACCACCTAAGCCTCATCATGGAAAACAAGATGTTCTCTGAGATGAACGAGTCACTGCTAAGAAGGTGGAAGGGTCACCCTCATGTCACAGCAAGTGGTGGCTCCACCAAAGAACACAGCAGGGCTGGAGAGACAACACAGAAGCCCTGCCAGTGACTTGACACAGATGCCTGGGGTCCAACACCAGGTGTTCATTTTTCCCCTCATTAGCATCTTCTTCTAGTTTTAATAAAGGAGAAACTACAAGTTGTAAGTGTATTTCACGACAGTCACAACATTGCAGATCCTTCCACCAATTCTGAGGAACAAATAAAACAACAGATTCTGTTCCAAAAATGCAGACAAACTTCTCCATAAGGCGAAGAGCAGCCTCTCAGAGCATTCTCTGAAGATCACACTGGTCCATCTCTTTGCCTCATCAGACCAGATTTCTGGAATGAAAGACTTGAGGGCCCCAAGATGAAGGGGAGACAAGGAGAAGGAGCTTTTAGCCGACCCAGAAATACGTTTATCAGTTACAATGCTTGAATGACAGAGTTTGAACAATTTAAAAAATTTTTCAAGTTAAAACTGGAGCACTCCTCCTTCAAAAAAATCTAAATTATTGATTCTAAGTTATCACATGTTCCCTTTACCAGAATGTCAAATTTACTTATAAATAGAGATCAGTCCTGGGTGTTCATTGGAAGGACTGATGCTGAAGCTGAAACTCCAATACTTTGGACACCTCATGCGAAGAGGTGACTCACTGGAAAAGACTCTGATGCTGGGAGGGATTGGAGGCAGGAGAAGGGATGACAGAGGATGAGATGGCTGGATGGCATCACTGACTCGATGGACATGAGTTTGGGTGAACTCCGGGAGTTGGTGATGGACAGGGAGGCCTGGCATGCTGCGATTCATGGGGTCGCAAAGAGTCAGACACGACTTAGCGACTGAACTGAACTGAACTTAAAATGTATTCCATACACAGACCAAGAAGTCCTCCTTAAAAAGCCTGTTACCCCTCTCCAAGGGCCATTTTCCACCTGGCACTTCCTCCTCCTTGATGCAACGACAACTCCTACCACCATGTAGGCAACATACCCAACAGGAACAACAGAAGTGATGCTTGAAGACTGGCCAAAACTGGTCTTGATCTATGGGGGACTTTCCTACCCTGACTCACGGTTCTCTCTTGTGCCAGTAAAGCAACAGTCCATTAGCTTCAGGCAAGATCATATATTCCCTGCCTGTGGTAAG
The DNA here is from genome assembly GCF_042477335.2 of Ovis canadensis. NCBI lineage: Eukaryota > Metazoa > Chordata > Mammalia > Artiodactyla > Bovidae > Ovis > Ovis canadensis. Next base: position 65,822,320 of record NC_091263.1, on the reverse strand, counting down.
TGTTTACCCTGCTCATTTCTGAGCAGTTCCCAAACCAGATGACCACGAACCCATTCTCTGAAACAAATGGTGCCAAAAATGATTCAGTCCTCATGGGCAGCCACAGAACCCAGGCAGCCCCGAGCTGCGCAGGCCAGCACAATGAGTGCTGTTACCGCTGGTGGAGGAACCAAGGTGTGCCCTGCGCTACACCAGATCCCGTGCTTGGAGGGCAGTTTCCTCCGGGTCTCACAATACCTTGTTCAGGTAAACACTCCCCTCAAGGGCATGCAAAGCGTCCCATGCTAACAGGACCAATACAGCAGCTTTGGACGTCCCTGGTGGTCCAGTGATTAAGAATTTGCCTGCCTATGCAGGTGGCCCGAGTTCGATACCTGATCGGGAAGACTTCACATGCCGAGGGGCAGCTAACTCTTACTGAGTAAGTGCAAGTCCTCAACCTCCAATCTCCCATATGGAAAATGGCAAAATGGTAAAAGGCTACAGCCTCCCTGGTCACAAGGCAACTGCCTCTGGAAGATACCACCACAACTGACAGCAGGGCCAGCTGGGCCGCGCTGACTTCCTCTCTCCAGTTCGGGGGTGGGACGCAGTGCAGTGGTGTCCTTTCAAACAAGCCAGCGAGGGTCAGTGGGGAGGGGGCAACACTGCGGGTGGGGGATACAGGGTTTCTTTGGGGATGAATTACATGGGATGTGAACTGTATCTTAATAAAGCTATGATTTTAAAATATCAACACAATAAAAGGGCCACACTGCAGAGGTCACAACCAGCTTGGGAGAAAGGTTCCAGTGACAATGTCAACACTGAGAGGAGTGGACAGTATTTAAGAGGAGAGCACCTCCAAATGTGGCCACGGCAATGGCAGAAATGCACACAGGCAACTTGGAGAACCAATTCATGACCAGTCAGTGAAGCTGCTCAGTCGTGTCCGACTCTTTGCAATCCCAGACTATAGCCTACCAGGCTCCTCCATCCATGGAATTTTCCAGGCAAGAGTACTGGAGTGGGGTGCCATTTCCTGTGTGGATAAAAAGCGTAACTTCTACTGGAAGTTATTTATTTATAAAGAAATAACAACACATATGTGCAATTAAAGATAAATATTACAAGAAATCCAACTTTCAATACCTCTCTGTAAGTCTGCACACTTAAACTGTACCGAAAAATTCCTTTTAAAACCTTCTCCCTGACATAGTGGGGCCTGTCTGATACTTGGGTATAAACGGTGCTTGACTTACTCTCATGTCTTTATCTGTACACCAGGCACGGTAATTTTAAGGAGGTGCCATGAGATGGGAACACAATTAAAAACCTAGCCTCCTGCCTGGTTTACAGGTGAGAAATGCACTCCTCAAACGTGAGCGGTCCTCTGTCCACTGTCCCAGTTCCTACAGAAAGTCCAATGGGAGATGGAGGTCAGAGGATGGAGTTGACAGTGTAAGTGGATAAGGGCATATTAAGCCTGCCTTGGTGGAGGGGGAGGGTGAAGAAAGGGGTGACAGGTAAAGGAACAGAGTGCCAAAGGACAGCCTGTTCATTTCTTACAAAAGAGACTTTTAAACTGGTTACAAGTGTGATAAAATGACCACCATTAGTCATTAGTTTGGGGTCTCTTCATCCTGTCCATTTTCTTCAGTGCACTTTTCTCTTCTTTCCAGAAATAGGATCAGGCTATATACGTTGTTTGGCCTTTCTTCCCACCAGTAAAATCAGCTTTATTTTTCTCACCTAATGTTTAAAAAATACTGATAAAATACACACAATATAAAATGTACCTTTTTAACTATTTCGGGGTAGACAGTTCTCTGGCATTAAGTACATTCACAATGCTGTACAATAATCACCACTATCTCCAGAACTTTTCCATTATCTCAAACTGAAATTCTATACATGTTAAGTAGCAACTTCCCACTCTGCCTAGCCCCTGGCCACCATCATTCAACTTTCTGTCTCTATGATTTTGAGTAAAATTATTCAACATTTGTCTTCTGTTTTGCCACTTTTTCCCCCAACTAAACTATATGACTTAGACAGCCTCTTACATCTATCTATATACGATTCCCTTTAAAGGCTGCATAATAGTCACACAAAATCATAATGTATTTATCTACTTCCCTACCAACACTATTTCCAACTTTGAAACGCAGTGAGCATGCTTGTATCTGTCTTTGCATACCTGTGAAGTATTTCTGTAAGAAAAAGTCCTAGAAGTAGAACTGCCACTGGGACAGAGCATAAATTTTAAAAGATTGCACCTATTCTTCACTCCAACCTGATCCACAAGGTATGTGAGCTACTGAATCCTGGAGCACTGTGGTAACATTCCAATTAACCAGGCAGAGAGACAAGGAAAAACGTGGCTTCAGAGAGATCCAGCCGGTCACTACTACAGTGACATGAGTGGAGGGATGGGGACAGCAGGAATCAGCATTTACTGGGAGCCTTCTCTGTCTGCATTCTTACCTAGAAGATACCAATCTTCTTCATATTTATTAGAAGCTCATGCATAAAAGGTGTTCAAAAGAAGAAAGATCCTTAGGCTTTTAAAGAAAAACTGCCTTAGAAAACTCTCTCACGCTTCTCTGTCTCTGTCACATAGAAATATTGCAGGTAACTTTGTAAGCTTATGAATTTAATATCTGGTTACTGGAAGATGTCAAAACTAAAGGAAAAAGAGAAGGAGGCAACACACCCTCCCAGTCCCAAGCTTGGGATTCCCTGGAGGGAGGACATGACAGCAAGAAGAGCCCCCCCCAACAAATAGAGCTGTGACCCCCCCCAGGAGGGGGTCTGCAACCAGGCTGATCTCTCCATCATCTCACCGCCTGGGCTTCCTCCTCTTATGAGTCTCTCTGCATCTGTTTGTCCCAAGAGGGCAGGTGGGAAAACATCCTGACAGCCTCCAGGCTCTAGGGCCACTAAGACATCAGAACTGCCATCTCCAGACACCTGTCTCACCTGGAGTGACCTCATTAATGTCATCTCCCCTCCTCAGCGGCATACATGGCAGGGCACAGGGCCTTCTGTCTTCCCCACTGCACCCATAGAGCCCAGCCCACACAAGGGAATTAAGGAGGGAGGGGGAGAAGATAGAGAAAGATCTGGTGGAGGGTGAGGTGTAGCACGCTGTAGCCCCTCTCAACCCTTGAGGGGGCAGCTGACCCCCAAGAAAATCTGAGACAACTGTAGGCCTCTGTCCTGAAAACGCATACCCTCCCTGAATTCTGCATACGATGCGTGGAGCTGGCAAGCACAGACCCTCTCTTCAGAACCCCTAATACACAGAATCAAATTACAGGAATGAGTCAGATACTGAGTCTTCAAAACAAGTCAGAACAAGGATGTTTTGTTCATAAAGTCAGATACAGCTGAGAAGATGTGCGTTGACCTGCCAACAATTAAATACAAGGGATGATCAAGCCATCAATAAGAAATGTAAAGCAGGTAATTGGTAAGGTGGGAGTGAAGCCTAAGTGAACCTAACCTGAAAACAGATATGGAAATTAGCTGCAAAGGAAAGAGCAGATGGCACTCCAAGAGTAACATGCAAAGAAAGAGCACTGGGTCAAGATGCCTGTAAATGAACAGCCTGTGGGCAGAGGGTGCAACACTGGTGAGAGGAGGTCTGTGAGGAGACAAGGAGCAAAATACCTACATTCTCCTGGAGGAAGGGTAGGACTCTCTGTTCCTTGTGGAAAATCTGGACCATATGACACAGAGGGAGGAAGAGGGCCTTACGCCGTGTGGCCCTGTAGGCCCCTGACAGTCCTCAAGAGTGCACGGTTTGGGGCTCACTTTTGAATGAGTCCTGGCCACTCCATCACAACTTCTTCACTAAAAAGATATACAGGTATCGTGACCCCTTCAAACCCGGCCACCATTGTCAAAAGGTCTCAAACACAGGCTATAATCAGTAAAAGCCAGAATGTGGGAACCCCTACAAGATAAATGACAGTTGTTTCAACAGATAAATTGCAAAACAGAGTGATCATATACATATCTAAGAGACCCTTCATCAAATGCAATTGCAGACTTTATTTGCATCCTAGTTTGGACAAACTGACTAGTTAAAAAAAAAAAAATGAAACAATCAGGGCCATCTGACCATGACTAAATATTTGAGAAAAATCAAGAAATTATGGCATCACCGACTCAAGAGACATGAGTTCAAGCAAACTCCAGGAGACAGTAAAGGAAAGGGAAGCCTGGTGTGCTGCATGGGATGGCAAATAGTTGGACGTGACTTTGCAAGTGAACAACAATAAACAAAAGGCCTACTGGTGTAGAAACTGTGGGTAACCCCTTGTTTTAGTGATATGCAATGGATATTATAGTTTGGGGATAGGCCTCCTAAAATTTCAACTTCTTTTTTAAGGGGAAGGGAGGAAGGCAGAGTGTAAAGATCGGATAGGAGTTCCTAACTGCAGAGGCTGGTGATGGATGGACGGTTAACAGACCTAAACCACCTTTTCCATTATTTTCGGAGACTCTTTTCCTTCAAATTCTGAGGTAAACACTTAACTCAATTTTGGGGGAAAAGGCCTCTTCCTGGCTACCAGAATATACTGCAAACACTAGAACTGCTTATTGTTACTTGGTATGCAAATAAGCACAAATATAATTTATTTAAAAAACAAAAATATGCTTTAAAATGTAATCACATGAAAGCAATCATTTACTATACAAAAATGTGTTCAATGTCTTTAAGGTGATTACCCCATGAGGTAAAATAACTTCACTTGAAGGAAAAATTCATCCCCGGCGCATCCTCCTTGAGCCAAACAATGGAAAATTTTCACCTCAGCAAGCTGGCCTTGGGGAGGCTCAGTCTTAGCCCTGTTGCCTAGCGACGGGTGACATCTTCAGTGCTTACAGAAGTCTCTGGCACCCCTTGCACCCCTCTGCAAAAGACTGGCTACAGTTCATCAGTCAGTAGTTGTGCCTTCCTCATACCTTCCACTGCTCAGATAGATATAGGGCTGGTGGATGTCACCTGCAAAGCCTTGAAATGAAACGAAGTTTATTACATCTGCTAAACTGGCTTTTACAACTGTATCAACTCCAGTCCTAGCTCTCATCCATCCTATTCCTAACAATTCCTGCGAATTGTACTCTAAAGTCTAAAGTTACAAAGCAGGTAAACCAAGTAGAATACCAGGTAACCAACCATTCAACTGACTTTTTCCTCCAGAAAAAACTACCAAGTGATCAACTGGTTTATTACGTCAACATGATAACGTATTCATTATGCCAATTTAATAAAAGCATATATCTTGCTCAGGTTTCTAATTTTGGTAGTGGTTAAAGTTAAAACAATAACAATACCAGCCTGAAACTTCTCTTTAAATCCTAAACACCAGGTTACAGGATGAAATTACACAAACGCCACAACAGCAATCTATGTAAATAAGCATTTTAGTTCACTTAAAATGTTACCCTGCTAAAAATGCAAATACAGCAAATAATACTAGAATTCATCAAAACTACTGTAATCATGGTGCTTTATACAAAGTATCATAAAACTTGTGATCTGCAACATTTTTTTGTTACCACTTTTCAGAACTTTCAGTGCTTAAAACTATTCTTTCAGATGATTTTATCTTATTCTTGTTCTATGTACATTTCACTACCAAAATGTTTCATTCCAAGCAGTGATTAGTTTTATTTCCCCGGTATCTAAGAGCACTAGATGTTACTGGTTTCTACATTTTCTTTTCACAACATTTGGACTCATTTTTCTGCAATTCGGCTATAAGAAATTGAATAAAATCCAAAACCGAAACTAATCACTTGGACGCAAGAGACAAAATGCAGTCTGCAATCAACCCAACGTGAAAGATCTGCAAGTTCCATCCATGGTGAAGCTTATCACTATGAAGACGTCCCCGGATCCATTTTAGGGCTTTGGGGGATAAGACGGTTAGGTTTGCAAATACCCACCCCCCCGCCCCCGCTGACACCAGCTGACAAACCCAACTGACATTCAACACTCAAAATGGCTGCACAGCTGCCAGCCTCAGGTAACCGTACCTGAGGCACTGGGCTGAGTTCTCCAGAAGACTCAGGGAGACCCCCATTAATGACCCGAGATATCGTGGACGCCAATGTCCTGGGGAGACCTCCCTCAACGACCCAGAGATCTTGCCTTCTTCCAAAGAGCGGAGATTCCAATGACCAACAGAGACCCCGTATCACCAAAATATTCGGGAGACTCTCCCCCCCCCGGTCAATGACCAGGGAAGATTCTGCCCCTCAAAACCATGGGAGATCTTCTCTCCCCAGTAACCTGAAGAAATAATGCCTCTCTCAAATGACCGGGGGAAATCTGGCCCCACAGGGACCCTGAGAGATCTCTCTTACACCTATAATCGGGGGAGAACCCCTCCCCCAAAACCTGGGGACACCCCGAATGACCAGAGACTTCGCTCCCTGAAGACCCAGAGAAACCCTCCTCCAAAGTCCCCGGGGCGGCAGGGCCGTAGGCAGAGGAAAGGTGGCATTACCTGCTGCCTCAGCCCGGTCCCGCGGAGCTCCCTTCCTATTGTTTCTCTCCCACCAAGATGGCGGCCGCCGCGCCGAGCCCCGCCCCCTGCGTCTCACTCCCGGAGCCCCTCATTATTGGCTCGCACCGGGAGCCCAGCTCGCGGACTGGGCGGCCCAAAAAGCGCTGTTGCTAGGGCGCCCGGATTCGTTGTAGCCGCTTCCGGAAGGGGCGGGGAATGGGCGGAGTTAGGGAGAGAGGTGGAGTCTTGTCTGCCTTCAAGGGAGAGGGTGGCCAAGGAGGTCAGGGTGGGTGGACAGATGGGCTTCGAGCCCATGGTTGCAATAAGGGATGCCAGGGATACAGATGGATGAGCCAGCTGTATCATTGTTCCTGGGACCGAGGAGTTTCCTGGGATGCAGGACTTCACATCGAGAGTGTGTGCAGCAAATTGGGAAGTTGGTCACCCTAGTAGATGGATAGACAGAGGACTGGATGAGGTTGGATAGACAGACAAAAGAGTGGTGTAGACGGGAGATAAAGGGCAGTTGTATGCATAGGTGCACAGATGACCGGATATAGATGGATGGACAAATGACTGGATAATAGAGGGGTGAACAGAGGAAGGACTGTATAGTCCCTTTGTGGACTGGTGGGTGATCCAGTGTTCAACCCAGGTTCCACCAAGTTTCACCCTTCAGTGCTTGTCTGAAGCTTGTTTGTCCTATGCCCTGTGTTGGCCAGAAGGGCTCCCACCTGAGTGAATGTCAATGTGGCTGTCAAAGGCAAGGCAGGACAAGGATGCTACTGAGACTGGGTAGGGCCTCCTACCTGTTCTCTGCCCTTAAAAAAAAAAAAAAATCAAAATCACCTGTGTGCTGGGAGCTTGCAGAGGTGTGGATTCATGAAGATACCCATTCATTCAACAAGTATTTATGGAGCACCTACGCACTATACTGGAAAAACAGCAGTGAGTGAACAAAAGCAGTAGGGGAAAAAAAGAAAAAGCCTGCCCTTATGATGACAGGCTGGAAAGATTTCCTGTGACCAGCTGATCTCGCCTCTCTTGGAAGCACCTTCCCTGTGTGGCTCCCGGGGCTCCATGCCTCCTGGTTTCCTCTGCCGTCAGTGGTTTATCCTCTTCATCTTCTCTCTGTCTACACTATTGCTCTCGTAATCTTACCCAAGGTCATGACTTCAAATCCCACCCCATGCCAATCAGTCCCAAAGGTGTATGTCCAGTAAGACCTTTTCTGAGTGCCAGACTCAATCAATGTCCAGCTGTGGACTAGGCATCTCACTCGGACTTTCCTCTTGGCATCTCAAACTCAACTTGTGCCACTCTAGCTCCAGCTTATCCCCCAAACCTACTCCACCCCAGCTCCACCAGCACAAGTGATGGCAGCTCTCTCCTTCCTACTGCTCAGGCCAGTCACCTCAGAGTACATGTTGATGACTTTCTTTCCCACTTAGAGTCAATGCATCAGAAAGTACAATTGTTTCCATAGGATCATCTACCCACGATGAAACCATTTCTTACCAGGTCCATGGCTTCCACCTAGTCCAAGCCACCACCATCTCTCGCCAGGACAATGTCTCAGTCATGTCCCAGCTTCTTCCTGCTGCCCTTGCCACCTTCAGTTTGTTCTCCTCACATCAGCCTGCTGCTGCTGCTGCTGCTTCTGCTAAGCCGCTTCAGTCGTGTCCGACTCTGTGCGACCCCACAGATGGCAGTCCACCAGGCTCCCCCGTCCCTGGGATTCTCCAGGCAAGAACACTGGAATGGGTTGCCATTTCCTTCTCCAATGCATGAAAGTGAAAAGTGAAAGTGAAGTTGCTCAGTCGTGTTCGACTCTTAGCGACCCCATGGACTGCAGCCCACCAGGCTCCTCCGTCCATGGGAGTTTCCAGGCAAGAGTACTGGAGTGGGGTGCCATTGCCTTCTCCACACATCAGCCTATGTATAAGTAAATCAGAACCTCTCCTACCCTGCTCAGAACCCTGCAGTAGCAACTCCCTCAAAGAAAAGCCAGAGTGGAAGGGGCTCCATTGTTCCCTATCACCTCTCTGCCAGCATCTCCTTTGTTTGCCTCTGGCACCATGACTCACCTCCCAAAATTTCTAACATCTCACATTCTGTGCACTCTCATGGCTCAGATGAAAATCTGTTTTGCTTACAGATGTATCCTGTCCCTTCCCCTGCCCACCCAATCTCCCATTCCAGTGCTCCTATGTGTGGGGAGGAGGCTGGATGGGGCAAGGTCTCCCTGGAGGCCATTCAGTTTTAATTCACTCTTCCATTCCTTCCATAATGCTTAATGCAGGCTTCTCCAGGCTTGACACTGGGTACCTGGCAAGAATGGACACAGCAGGAATTCAAATGATTTACCAAAACCTTATCCTCTCTTTAGTTAATGCAATGACTGTAAATATAGAAAACTACTACATAGTTTTCTTGAAAACTATTACAATAGATGAGAGAAAATGTTAAGGTGATAAATATAAGAAAAATATATTTAAAATAAGAGCATTTACTAAAAATAAGCAAGAAAAACACTTAGTTAACTATAAAATATTTAGGAATAAAATTATCAAGAAAAGTATAGGAACTATATGGGTGAGAAACCTCTAAAATCTTATTAAATGACATGAAATTCATAGAACATTATTAAAGGGTAAGATAAGAACAAGTGGAAAGATATTAAATTCCTGATGTGGTGTATGGTCCAGATCTCAACTCTCAGCTCTCTCTCTGAGAATGGTCCTTAGCGAAGACAACCACCTTACCCAAGGTTAATCACTGCCACCCTGAAGGTAACCCCCTGGCATCCTAGTTACTACTTCTCCTGCAAAGATAACCTCTATTCTGATTTTCATTACCATAGACAAATTTTGTCCATCTAAAATTTCATATAGATTGGCTTATACAATATGTACTTTTCATAGTGCTTTTTTATTTAACATTATATCTGTGAGTTTCCTCCATACTGTTGTGTATTGCTTTGTCTTTTCTTTTCCACGTCTTTATAGTATTCCACTACATGACTACATATACCACCATCATCCTTAGCTTATTGACTTTTGTCTTCATGCTTGTGGACCCAGATTTACAAGGTGGTAGTTGTCTCTCCAGACCTCACATTAGTATGGAAAGCAGAAGAAAATCCTGCTGTTGGCACCACCCACATCTTTCCCCTTTATCTGGTAAGCTAACACCTTTCCAGAACTCCCAGTAGACTTATATTTATTTCCCAATGATTAAAACTGGGTCATCTGTGGCCACTCCTAGATATAAGGAGATTAAGAGATGAGGGAATGGGGTCAGGGGATCACTTGGGACTGGATACTTGCTGCTCTAGACAAAACTCAGGTTTGTTAGCAAAGATGAAGGGGAAAAGGGTATTGTGAGGCAATCAACAAAACCTTACAAAGTGAAAAGATGTTCAAATTCATCAGAAAGCAAGGAATGCAAATCAAAGTGAAAACTTTAACAATGGAAAAACTATGGAGACAGTAAAAAGATCAGCGGTTGCCAGGCATTTGATGGGGAGGGAGAGATAGGTGGAGCACAAGTAATTTTTTAGGGCAGTGAAAATATACCGTATGATACTATTGACACAATGGTGGTGGTTGTTTAGTTGCTCTAAGTCATGTCTGACTCTTTTGCCACCCCCTGGGCTGCAGCCTGCCGGGCTCCTCTGTCCAGGGGGTTCTCCAGGTAAGAATACTGGAGTGGGTGGCATTTCCTTCTCCAGGGGATCTTCCCGACCCAGGGATTGAACATGCAACTCTTGCATTGCAGGCAGATTCTTTACCCCTGAGCCACCTAGGAAGCCCTGAAATAATGGTAGATACACGTTATTAGACGTTTGTAAAAACCCATGAAATGTACAACACAAAGAACGGACTCTGTAAACTATGGACTTTGGTTGATGATGTGTTACCACTGGGTCAGTGACTGGAACAAACTATGATACTAGTGCAGGGTGTTGATGGGGAGCAAAGCTGTGTGTTGCAGAAGAGGTTTTATGAGGACTCGTGGTACTTTCCACTCAATTTTGCTGTGAACCTAAAACTGATCTAAGAAAGTCTTTTTTTGAAGAAGAAGAAGAAGAAGAATGAGAATAAATCACTTTAAACGGCATGGGGCACAGGTTCAGTTCCTGGTCTGGGAACTAAGATCCCACATGACGCATGGTGTGGACAAGAAGGAAAAACAAAGGAAAAAGAGAAAACACCAGGTCTGGCTTTCAGGGATGTGAGGAAAAATATTTGTCCAAACACTGTTGCTAAAGCTAAGATCAGTTATAGCCTTTTTGGAAAGCAATTGTGTGTTTGTGTGTGTGTGTGTGTGTGTGTGTGTGTGTGTGAGATGCCCAGGCTTAGTTGCTCTGTGGCATGTGGGATCTTTCTGGACCAGGAATCGAACCTATAGTTCCTGCATTGGCAGGTGGATTCTTTACCACTGAACCACCAGGGAAGCCCTGGAAAGCAATTTAACAAGCTCCAATAAAATAAAAATACATGTTTTTGGACTCTAATCCCAATGTTAAGATTCTCACTTATAGAAATAAGTGTAGTAAAAAGAAAATTGCAAAGTGATGGCCCATCCACGGGGCACCATCGGGACATTTTTGTATCTCCATACTGTTCTGGTTACTATGTTGTGTAATATATTACCCAAATTTAGTGGCTTAAAACAACATTTTACTTTTGCTCACAAACCTGCCCTTTGTGAAGAATTCAGTGGAGACTGCTCTTCTCTGCTGTATCTTAGAAACTAGGGCTGGAATCATTTGAAGGCTCCTCACTTGAAGTCTGGTGTTTGATGTTGGCTGTCACCAAAGACTATTTTCCTTCTGGCCACGCTGCATGACTTCCCTGACCAGGGATGGAACCCGGGCCCTCAGTAGTGAGCACCCCAAGTCCTAACCTCTGAACTACCAGGGAATTCCCTGTCAGTTAAGACTTTACCTGGGGCTGGAATATCCACACGTGGCCCCTCCATGTGCGGGCTTCCCCACAACAGGGTGGCTAGGTTCCAAGGATGATTGTCCCGAGAGAGAGGAAAGGAAGCCAGATGAAAGCTCTATCATCTTTCTAAGCTAGACTCAGAAGTCAGAGTCATTTCTGCCTCATTCTCTTCATTAGAGTCAAAGTCACTAAGACCAGGCCTTATCCAAGCAGAGAGAAATTAGACTCCACGTTTTGTGGGAGAAGTATCAAAAAGTATGGGGACCTGTTTTAAGTCACCATCAAAAAGGAGGACTTTGAATAAATAATACCACTTGATTTAGGGGACCTACCACAAAGTCGAGATGAGAAAAGTAAGATGAAGAAAAATGTATACAAAAATGATCTAAATATGTAAAACAAAGACAAACCACTCTGTGAATGTGTATATATAGTATGTATATGTGTGTATATATGTATAGTATATATATATATATGCACACACACGATATATGTGTGTATACATATGATTATATAAGCAAGGAGAAATACAGGGAACATATTCTGGTAACCACAGGTTCCAGAGAGTAGTGATGATAGAAGGGAGAGGCAGAGGAAGCAAAAGAGAGAAAGACAAGACTGTTCAAAACTAGCAGTGAGGATGGCTTCTCCTTTCTGCATTTAATTACAGGTATATATTTCACTGTATGAGGAAAGTGATTCCTTAGATATGTTTAGGTGGTAAAAACGAATCAGGAAAGTGACGACCACCTTACCTTAACACTCAGGATAGAGCAGGAGGGAATGGCTGGTGAGCCACAAGAGGGGCTGCAGGGCCCTGACAGTGTCTTCATCTGGGCTGCCCTCCAAGTTTCTGGCCTATGGGAAACCATTGAGTGGAATGTCTTTGTCTTGCACACCTTTGGTATATTCCACATTTAAAAAAATTTTAATTCAAAAATTAAAGGGGGGTGGGAGGGAGGCTCAAGAGAGAGAGGATATATGGATACTTAGAGCCGATTCATGTGCAGTGGAAAATCTCATGACACTGTAAAGCAATTATCCTCCAATTAAACATTTTTTAAATAATAAAATTTTTAAAAGAAACAATAAATGAAAGAAAAGCAAGCCTTTCAGCAAGTTCCCAGTAGAAAGAGCGAAGAGCCAGGAGAAGGACTCTGACCTGGGGCCACCAGACCCTCAGATCAGCGGATGTCCCATGTGGAGGTCTAAATCCAAGGTGTTCAACAGGGAGGTAACACCCCACGGCTGTCCCTGCTGAAACCTTCCAAGGCAGGAGAGAGCAGAACCCAGAGTGGAGCCCTGGGTCATTTCAACCTTTAACTATAGTCTGGGTCACACCTGGCCAAGAAGGTGGGAAGAAAACCAGGAGACGTGGATGCTCGTGGGAAGGTGGTTCTTGAGGTAGAAGGGAGAAGTCTGCCATGGTGGATCAGGCTGAGACTCCAGAGGGTCGGCTCTGTTCTCAGCCGCTCAGCAGCTCTGTCCGCCCTGTTAGCCACCGGGAAGGGCTGGGCTGTGAGGGGCGGGAGGTGAGCGCGCAACTGCAGGCAAGTCTTAGGGCTTTTGCCAGTGAAGGGAGAACAGCGGGGCAGGAGCAAGCAGAGCACATGGCAATCAGAGGAGGAGCCCGGCGCTTCCGACCCATTGCTTCTTTTTTCTGCCTGAAAACCAGGTGAGGCCATTGCTAGGGGAGGATGAGCAGGGATTGCAAGAGGCTAGAGGACAGGGCTGGACTGTGAGCAGCACGAGGGGCCTGGAGGTGAAGGATGGAGGGGAGGTGCTGCTCAGAGACCTCATCTCAGGGACGTAGAAGTAACCAGGCCCCAGGCAGGAATGGGCTGTGAGGTGAAAGAGGCCATCCAAAGGTGCAGGGTACCAGCATTGGACCAGGAGATCAAGGCAGCCCTTCTGTGCTGGAGACGACGGCAGGGGAGAACTTGAGGTATGTGTGTGAACAGCTGTGGCGCCTTGTCTTCCCTCCAGCCCTGGGCTGGGGCTGGGAGTGAGGTAGTGCTCCTCTCTGCCGGGGCCTGGGCCAGGGGAGGGCCGGGGCTGGGAGTACATAGAGTTGTTCTGGAATCAGATGTCTCTTGGAGTTCCTTTCCCTTCCGGTTTCTCAAACCGAGCTGGCCTTTCTCACTCAACCCTGTCTCCTCCTGCCTGGAGTCCTCCCAGGACCCCTAGTCCTCATCGGTTGGATGAGCATCTCTGCGTAGGGAACATGATGTTCCCACCCGGGCAGGAGAGGGACTCAAATCCCAGATGTCTCCTTCTCACCCCCGGCCAGCCCTGGGATTAGGTCATGGTGGGAGGGACTGGCTGCAGATCACTCCTGAGATTTTTCTTTTTTTCCCTCAACACATATATCCTTGACACATACACCCTTGTCACCAGCTCATGCGGGGAGTAAAGAGTCTAGTGAGGCAGCTGGAAAAATTTTCACTGTGCTGGAAGCCAGGCTGGTCTCGGTGGGCCCTGCATCTGTACTCTTACAGTACTTTCACCAGCATGTTGTCAACCTGGCAGTTCAACCTAGTCCCGGATGTGACGCTCACCCTCCTGTTATAGTTTTACCCGTGGATCAGGTATGAGGATAACTCACCCTAGTCTGAAATTTTGAGGTCAGCTTTGTCAGGGAGTAGGGGTTGCTTTTTCTGTGAGCTGGTGATGTCCAGCTTAAAGTGAGCACAGCGGGAGAGACTGCACCAGCCACCAGGCCCCAGCCCCTGACAGTAGTTGTGCCTTGGCCCAGCCCTGGCAGATGAGAGGCAAGGCTGGGAACCTCCTGGACTATTGCCTGTGGGCAAAGCCAAAGGCAGGGGTTGTGTGGATGCCTTCCCATGAGTTTACCTCTTTCTTCACAGTGGAGCAAGCCAAGGCCCTGGATGAGGGCTCCAACTCATCCTTGTTTGGTGGGGCCTTGGGCAGGAGCTGTCAGCTGGGTGGAATCATCGTGAGTTCTCAGGCAGACGCAGTGCCTGAGTTTGGGGTCTGTGGGGGTCATATATACCCTCTGTCCCCCAGCTCCATCCTGCTTGGGAAAGTGTTCAGGCTTCCAGAGCTGCCAGGGGCCAGAGCCCATCATCTGGGGTCCAGGCCAATTCCTGGGGGCCTTTTAGCCCATGCATGAGCCAGTTGCGCAGCTCTGGGACAGGACACCCAGGGGCCAAGGGGTCTCCTGCAGGATTCCCACTTGCCTGGGACTAATGCGCATGTGCCTCAAGAGGCCTCTTCCCCGCCTGTCCCACAGGCCTGAGGCTCAGTTGCTCCTTCAGCTGCCTGGGATGGGCTGAGGGCAAGCCTGGGAATGTGTACTAACTACAGGTGTCCCTTCATGAAGAAAAATGTCCAGTTTAACTATGCTTGAAAGTGCTGTTTTTGCTTATCGGGTGGGTTGGACTTCAGCTCTTCCTTTTCAGTCGTGTGTTAAAACAAACAAACAAATCCAAGTGCACACCCCTCCTTCCTCTTTCTAGGGGTGGAGGGCCTGGCCAGAGAGGAGACTGCTAGATCCTTGCTCTCAGGAGCACACACAGTGACCTCTGACCCTTGCTTCAGTGCAGTTCTGCCAAGGGAGGAGGGGCCGTGGAGATCTGGCCGATACCATCTATTTCCATTGCCTTCCCCGAGAGTGGACTGGCATACACCCATTCTTCCGCCTGTGGGGATGGACTGACTGGTGAAGAGTCAGGTCCTGCTGGCTTCCGAGTGTCGGGGCAGCTTCCAGTCCCCCTTTGCTTTCATCTTCCAGTCGACTCAGCCTCCAGCACCGTAGTCTTCAGACGGGCTGGGCACTGCTTGACCCTGTGTACCTAAAAAGCTAGATGACCAGTTTTAGAGAATAGAAAGAGTTCTGTTGGGGAAGAAGTCAAAGAGGAAGGGGAAGAAATGTCACACACTAAAGACACAGAAGGAACCAGGTCAGTAAGGTGTCTCTGGCCAAATTTCATCTGGATATTTAGGGTGACTATGGATGGAGGAGCCTGGTGGGCTGCAGTCCATGGGGTCGCGAAGAGTTGGACACGACTGAGCGACTTCCCTTTCACTTTTCACTTTCACGCATTGAAGAAGGAAATGGCAACCCACTCCAGTGTTCTTGCCTGGAGAATCCCAGGGACGGGGGAGCCTGGTGGGCTGCCGTCTATGGGGTCGCACAGAGTTGGACACGATTGAAGTGACTTAGCAGCAGCAGCAGCAGCATGAAGATGACAATTTCTGAGAAGTCCTTACCTAGAGGGAGCCTTGCTTAAAAATCTTTAATCTTGTCTTTCTCTTTTGTCAGCTCCCCAGATGCTTTGAGAACCATAATTGTGTGATGCAAGTCAAGGCAGTGAGGGACGCTGCGTGCTTGTGTGTCCAAACTGCTCACTTCAAGAGGCAAAGGGAGGGACTTCTCTGGTAGTCCGATGGCTAAGCCTCTACTCTCGCAATGGAGGGGGCCCAGGTTCTATCCCTGGTCGGTGAACTAGATCCCGCACGCTACAGCTACTAGTTCACCTGCTGGGACTTCCCTGGTGGTCCAGTGGCTAAGATGTCACACTCCCAATGCTGAGCACCTGGGTTTGATGCCTGGTCAGGGAATCAGATCCCACATGACCCAGCTAACACCCAGCACAGCCAAACAAGTAAACAAATAAAAGTACTAAAAAAAAGAGCCCACTTGCTGCAGCAGAGACCTGGTATATATAAGTAAATATATAAAAATTTTAAAATAAATATTAAAAAAAAAAAGAAAAGGCCGTGAGAGCCATATACAGAAGTGGAGCATGACCAAGGGCAACCACAGGCACTGGAAGCGTGATCATCCTTGAGGCAGGAGACTGGGGCTGCTCTCCATGTGAGTCCAGAAGCACGAGGATAAGCTCCAGAGCACTGGAGGAAAGGTCCAGGAATGCCCTTCAGACCCCAGTATCATAACTCTTGATAATTTCTGGAATTTAAGCACTGTCAGGAATATCCACGGCAGGTCATCAAGATTTTGTTCAATGAGCAAATGAGCTGAGTCAGACCTAACTGTTGTTTGTTGTTCATCACAGCTGTGTCCAACTCTTTGCAACACTATGGATGGCAGCACGCCAGGCTTCCCTGTCCTCCACTATCCCCTGGAGTTTGCTCAAACTCATGTCCATTGAGTCAGTGATGCCATCCAACCATGTCATCCTCTGTCGTCCCCTTCTCCTCCTGCCCCCAATCTTTCCCAGAATCGCAATCTTTTCCAGCCACTTGGCTTTTCACATCAGATGGCCAAAGTATTGGAACTTCAGCTTCAGCATCAGTGCTTCCAATGAATATTCAGGACTGATTTCCTTTAAGATTGATTGGTTTGATCTCCTTGCTGTTCAAGGGGCTCTCAAGAGTCGTTTCCAGCACCACAGTTCAAAAGCATCAATGCTTTGGTTCTTGGCCTTCTTTATGGTCCAACTCTCCTGTACATGACTACTGAAAAAACCATAGCTTTGACTAGAAGGACCTTTTTGGCAAAATGATGTCTTTGCTTTTTCATATGCTGTCTAGGTTTGTCATAGCTTTTCTTTCAAGGAGCAAGTATCTTTTAATCTCATGGCTTCTGTCACCATCCACAGTGATTCTGGAGCCCAAGAATAAATAGTCTGTCACTGTTTTCGTTTTTCCCCATCTATTTGTCATGAAGTGATGGGACCAGATGCTATGATCTAAGGTTTTTTTTTTTTTTAATATTTATTTTATTTTGGTTGGGCCAGGTCTTAGTTGCAGCACTTGGGATCTCGGATCTTAGTTGTGGCAGGTAGAATTTTGTTGCAGCATGTGAGATCTAGTTCCCTGCTGCTGCTGCTAAGTCGCTTCAGTCATGTCCGACTCTGTGCGACCCCAGAGATGGCAGCCCACCAGGCTCCCCCGTCCCTAGGATTCCCTGACCAGGGATCAAATCCAGTCCCCCTGCCCTGGGAGCACATTGTCTTAGCCACTGAACCACCACCAGTTAAGTCCCGATTTTAGTTTTTTTGAATGTTGAGTTTTAAGTCAGCTTTTTGACTCTCCTCTTTGACCTTTATCAAGAGGCTCTTTAGCTCCTCTTCACTTTCTGCCATTAGGGTGGTATCATCTGCATATCTGAGGTTATTGATATTTCTTCTGGCAATCTTGATTCCAGCTTGCGCTTCATCCAGCCCAGTATTTTGCATGATGTACTCTGCACAGAAGTTTAATAAGCAGGGTGACAATATACAGCCTTGATGTACTCCTTTCCCAAGTTGAAACCAGTCCATTGTTCCATGTCTGGTTCTAACTGCTGCTTACTGACCTACAGGTTTCTCAGGAGGTATGTAAGGTGATCCGGTATTCCTACCTCATTAAGAATTTTCTATAGTTTCTTGTGATCCACACAGTCAAAGGCTTTAGCATAGTCAATGAGGCAGAAGTAGATATTTTTCTGGAATTCCCTTGCATTTCCTATGATCCAGTGGATGTTGGCAACTTGATCTCTGGTTCTTCTGTCTTTTCCAGACGCAGCTTGTACATCTGGAAGTTCTCAGTTCACATACTGTTGAAGCCTAGCTTGAAGAATTTTGAGTGTCACCTTGCTAGCGTGTGAAATGAGTGCAATTGTGCGGCAGTTTGAACATTCTTTGTCATTGTCTTTCTTCGGGATGAGGATGAAAACTGACATTTTCCAGTTCTGTGGCCACTGCTGTGTTTTCCAAACTTTATTGGCAAATTGAGTGCACCACTTTAATATAATCATCTTTTAGGATTTGAAATAGCTCAGCTGAAATTCCATCACACTCACTAGCTTTGTTCGTAGTGAAACTTCCTAAGGCCCACTTGACTTTGCATTCCAGGATGTCTGGCTCTAGGTGAGTGATCATAGCATCATGGTTATCAAGACCTTTTCTGTGTATTCTTGCCAACTCTTAATATCTTCTGCTTCCGTTAGGTCCATACCATTTCTGGCCTTTATTTTGCCCATCTTTGCTCTTCATATCTCTTATTTTCTAATACATATATTTTCTAATTTTCTTGAAGAGATCTCTAGTCTTTTCCATTCTATTGTTTTCCTCTATTTCTTTGCATTGTTCACTTAACAAGGCTTTCTTATCTCTCCTTGCTATTCTTTGGAACTCTACATTAGAATGGGTGTATCTTTCCTTTTCGCCTTTGCTTTTCACTTCGTTTCTCAGCTATTTGTAAGTCCTCCTCAGACAACCATTTTGCCCTTTTGCATTTCTTTTTCTTTGGGATGGTTTTGATCACCAACTCTTGTACAATGTTATGAACCTGAATCCATAGTTCTCCAGGTACGCTATCAAATCTAATCCCTTGAATTTATTTGTCACTTCCACTGTATAAGGGATTTGATGTAGGTCATACCTACCTAGTGGTTTTCCCTGCTTTCTTCAATTTAAGTCTGAATTTTGCAATAAGGAGTTCATGATCTGAGTCACAGTCAGCTCCCAGTCTTCTTTTTGCTGACTGTACAGAGCTACTTCCACTGGACATGGAACAACAGACTGCTTCCGAATCAGGAAAGGAGTACATCAAGGTGGCCTATTGTCACCCTGCTTATTTAACTTATATGCAAAGTACATCATGTGAAATGCCAGGCTGAATGAAGTACAAGCTGGAATCAAGATTTCCAGGAGAAATATCAGTCAATAATCCCAGATATGTAGATGACACTACCCTTATGGCAGAAAGCAAAGAACTAAAGAGCCTCGTGATGAAAGTGAAAGAGGAGAGTGAAAAAGTTGGCTTAAAACTCAACATTCAGAAAACTAAGATCATCGCACCCAGTCCCATCACTTCATGACAAATAGATGCAGAAACAATGGAAACAGTGACTTTATTTTGGGGGGCTCCAAAATCATTGCAGATGGTGACTGCAGCCATGAAATTAAAAGGCACTTGCTCCTTGGAAGAAAAGCTATGACCAACCTAGACAGCATATTAAAAAGACATTACTTTGCCAACAAAGGTCTGTCTAGTCAAAGCTATGGTTCTTCTAGTAGTCATTTATGGGTGTGAGAGTTGGACTATAAAGAAAGCTGAGCACTGAAGAATTGATGCTTTTGAACTGTGGTGTTGGAGAAGACTCTTCAGAATCCCTTGGACTCCAAGGAGATCCAACCAGTCTATCCTAAAGGAAATCAGTTCTGAATATTCAATGGAAGGACTGATGCTGAAGCTGAAACTCCAATATTTTGGCCACTTGATCCGAAGAACTGACTCACTGGAAAAGACCCTGATGCTGGGAAAGTTTGAAGGAGCAAGGAGAAGGGGACGACAGAGGATGAGATGGTTGGATGGCATCACTGACTTGATGGACATGAGTTTGAGCAAGCTCTGGGAGTTGGTGATGGACAGGGTGGCCTGGGGTGCTGCAGTCCACGGGGTCGCAAAGAGTCAGACATGACTGAGTGACTGAACATACTGATAGAGCTTCTTCATCTTCAGCTGCAAAGAATATAATCAATCTGATTTCAGTACTGACCATCTGGGGAGGTCCATGTGGTGTTGGAAGAGGGTATTTGCTTTGACCAGTGTGTTCTCTTGGCAAAACTCTGTTACCTTTGCCCTGCTTCATCTTGTACTCCAAGGCCAAACTTTCCTGTTACTCCAGGTATCTCTTGACTTCCTATTTCTGCATTCCAGTCCCCTACGAGGAAAAGGACATCTTTTTTGGTGCTAGTTCTAGAAGGTCTTGCAGGTTTTCAGCATTAGGGCATAGACTTGGATTACTGTTATACTGAATGGTTTGCCTTGGAAATGAACCGAAATCATTCTATCATTTTTGAGATTGCAGCTAAGTACTGCATTTCAGACTCTTGTTGACTATGAGGGCCACTCCATTTCTTCTAGAGGATTCTTGTCCACAGTAGTAGCTATAATGGTCATTTGAATTAAATTTGCCCATTCCCATCCATTTTAGTTCACTGATTCCTGAAATGTCGATGTTCACTCCTGCCATCTTCTGTTTGACCACTTCCAATTGTACCTTCATTCTTGGACCTAACATTTTAGGTTCCTCTAAAGTATTGTTTGTTACAGCTTTACTTTCAAACACATCCACAACTGGGTTTTGTTTCTGCTTTGGCTTAGCCTCTTCATCCCTTTTGGATCTGTTTCTCTGCTCTTCTCCAGTAGCATATTGGATACCTACCAACCTGGGGGCATTCATCTTTAAGCGTCATTTCTTTCTGCCTTTTCACACTGTTCACGAGGTTCCCTGGTGGCTCAGATGGTAAAGAATCTGCCTGCAATGCAGGAGACCCAGGTTTGATCCTTGGGTCAGGAGGATCCCCTCCATGGAAAACGGAATGGCTGCCCACTCCAGTATTCTTGCCCGGAGAATTCCATGGACAAAGGAACCTGGTGGGCTACAGTCCATGGGATCACAAAGAGTTGGACACAACTGAGCAACTAACACTTTCAGACCTAATTACTGACATTCTAATTCAGAACTTAGATAATACTCATCTGAATTCACAAATGATTATTTAATATGTTCCTGGCTGATGCTCTGCATTTCTCCAAACAATCAGATAACAACATGTATTGCTGGCCATCATCTGTGATGGGACATTTGTCTTTAGAGAGGATGTGTAAAGAAAGAAAAATTCATATTTAACATGAATGATGTGAAACAACTCTAATCTCCTTTATCACATTATAAGTAATACTGTTTCAATTCTGTTGTTAAAAAGTTGATGCACTGAAGTCACTAAAGATATATTCAGTTAATTTGATGGCACAACTTTCTAGCTTCCTGTTAGAACACATATAGAAAGCAAAGTCCTCATATAATGTTCACTCTTCAAGGTGAAGGCTGCGGACCATATGATCCTGTCATTTTCCTGGCACTTCTTAACTGTTCATAGTAATACCACCACCAGAACCACAAAGGCCAAACCATAGTTAATGTTTAAAGCCTCAAAACAAGGCCAGTTTGGCTTTGCGTAGTTCAGCAACCAGCTTCTCAGACCCCTATCACATGAGTGTTTTGTATATTCACCTGTTACTTAGCCCTTTTGTAATGTCAGATGAAGGCAAGATCAATGTGGAACATGGTTTTGTTATAGAATGAGCTTCTTTTGGTCACTGGGAAAGAAACTGGAAATACAGTGGGCTATCACAGAGGCGTTGCTAGTTCTGTTTGTTTACAATGTTGTTGTTTAGTCCCTGTGTCTGACTCTTTGTGATCCTATTGCCTGTAACCTGCCAGGCTCCTCTGTCTATGGGACTTCCCCAGCAAGAATAGTGGACTGGGTGCCATTTCCTTCTCTGGGGCATCTTCCCGATCCAGGGATAGAAACTGTGTCTCCTGCATTGGCAGGCAGATTCTGTATCGCTGAGCCACTAAGGGAGCCAAAAACTACGCTACAGAGAAGGAAGTAATTAATATTGTCAGACAAGAGATGTTCTCTACTGGGCTTCATTAGTGAGTATATCATTCCCCAGCAAGAGATATACTGGATGCTCTTGTATACCATCCCCAAACAATTCAAATAGCATGCTGTGGTGGTTTATTTCATGTGCCAACTTATGGGCCATGGGGTGCCCAGGTATTTGGTCCAACACTGTTCTGAGTTTTTGTAAAGGTGGTTTTGGATGACATTAACATTGAAATCAGGCTTCCCAGGTGGCGCTAGTGGTAAAGAACCTGCCTGCCAAGGCAGAAGACAGAAGAGACTCAGATTTGACCCCTGGGTTGGGAAGATCCCCTGGAGGAGGGCATGGCAACCCACTCCAGTATTCCTGCCTGCAATATCCCATGGACAGAGGAGCCTGGTGGTCTATTGTCCATAGGGTTGCAAAGAATCAGATACGACTGGAGCAACTTAACATGCATGCACACAACATTAAATCAATGAACTCAGTACAGCAGATTGCCCTCCCTAATGTGGGCAGGTCTCATCCAATCAGTTGAAAGTCTGAACGTAACAAAAAGCCTTGGCTCTCCCAAGAAAGAATTATCCTGCCTGACTGCCTTCATACTGGGATGTCGTCTCTTCCTGAGTCTTTAACTTGCTAGTCTTTGCATGTGAACAATGCTATTGACTCTCAGTTCTCAGGTCTTCAGACTCAGCCTGGAATTGAACTATCAGCATTTTTAGGTCTACAACTTGCCAACTCGCCCTGCATATCTAGGGACTTGCCTATTTCCATAGCTGTGTGAGCCAATTCTCTATAATCTCTCTTTCTACCTGCCTGCCTTTTTGGCTGCAGGATCTTAGTTCCCTGCTCAGGGATTGAACCTGTGCCCCCTGCAGTGGAAGCACTGAGTCCTAACCACTGAACCACAAGGGAAGTCCCCTCCTTTCAAATTTTTAAGAGCTCACACCCCAATCTCAATAATGTATCTGCCAGATGAATGCTGTGATGGCCTAGGATCCTGAAATGAGAGGACAAAAACAGAACACAGGCTGAACCAAAGATTCAGACGTGATTTGTCAGCCTTTATTAACCAAGAGCAAAGCCGAGCCCTAGAGTTTCCTTTTAAAAAACCCAACCTTCTTTATGGCAAACAATGATTTTAAGTATATGTTCAATACTACAGAGCAAGAATTGATTACTTTCTAATCACTTATTCTTCAGAGATTAAAATACAAGTGTAAAACAGGTTAAAACAAGATTCTCCCCCATGATTTAAAAATAATTCCAATTGAAAGACATCTCAAACACTACATGTAGAACTCAGGACCAAAAAGACCTTACAACATTTTTACCTTTGAGGTAGCACAATAATGCTGAATTAGATTTCTTTTACTACAATGAGTTCAGGAAAACAATGAGGAATCTACCTTTCACTCAAGGTGGCCTAAATGGTTTTCTGCAAATCCCCCATGAGTTTGGTGACAGTTTTCTCCTTTTTTTTTTTTTTTTCTTGAAGTATAAAGATAGCCCTGCAGTGTGTAAAAGGAAACCCACGGGAAGGCTGCTTCCCATAAAATAGACATTGGAAACATTGAGCAACGTCAGCAGTCAAGACAGGAGGAACAAGAGGTAATTGTAGTGAAAAGCCAAAACAACTTGTATCTTGGCGAGACTGGTTTACAAGTGCATGTCAAGAACAAAAATTCCAACATTGGCCAACTGAAAACAAAATATAAAAGATGACATTCATGGTCTTTCTCCTTTTGCTCTGTGCAAAAATGCTCTTTTAATTTCCATAAATGAGAGGATTGCTTGTACACTATGACAGGCATGGAGATGCTGTGTGTCCAGGGGCGGCTGGGCGCCAGTGGCACCTCACTGACCATTCTGACTAGAGAATCTGGGAAGTAAGAGGATGAACAGTACCTCTCCTAGCTGGGGAATCAGCTCTTGACACTTTGCTGCTGAATTCACTCATTAAACCGTTCAAAGAAAGCTCCACCCGGATTTCTGAGGATCTACTGCAATCATGCATGACACATTTGTATATAAGGATGACGGATTAAGAGGACAGGAAAGATGAACCCTTCCTTCAGAGAATACAACCAAAAGAAGAGGGCGAGGGGGGTGTGATAAAGTGGGGCCAGTGGGAAAAATAATACTGCAGGTTAGACCTCAAGGCTCTCAAGGAACAACCTCCACCATGCAAAATCAATAGCAAAGCCAGAACGGAGGGCATGAAGTTCTAATCCATCCTAGAAGAGAACGATATAAAACAATGATCAGAAAGATCTCTTCCCAATAGGTGCTCCTCCCTGTGAGGCTCAGCTCTCAGCACAGGGCTTGCACAGCACGGTGCGGACAGCAGAGTCCAGAGTCGAACCTGGTCTGCTGCCTTCGACTCCCCGTGCTGTAAGGAAATGCTGGAACACTGTCAGGCTCCTGGTGCCTTGGTAACAGCTGTGTCCTTTTCACTCACACTGGTCCCTTGACTCCCTTCCTCAAGCCAGACCCTCAAGGGGCCCTACAGGCAGTGAGGGTCTGGACTGATGATCCATATGTCCATCCGCAGTTAGAGCAGGAAGACTTAAACCTGATGAACGCTACTTTGTAAAACAGAAACCGTCAGGATGCTGGGGGTGTCACAGAGTTTCTATGAAGGGGAAGACTGAACTGGGATGTGAAAGAGGGCAGGATGAGAAGTCCTACCCCTAGCAGCCTGCAGGAGTGACTGGCTCGGAATTCACAGTTGGCCCTAACTAATGCTGGCATGGGGATAGGGTGGGGCAGTGTAAGGGGGCACGTGTTCACACGGAGTCCTTACACAATCTGGGGGCGAGATCTCTGCGTCACTCCTGAAGCCCAATGTACCTGTTACCTGCGTGAGAGACAGGTATGGCTCTTGTCTGCTAAAGTACAATGTCTGGTTTCTTAATTTATGTGATAATAAAGCAATGCCATACAAAAGAACCTTGGAAAATCATGGGGAGAAACCACACAGGCTTTCCCAGTGCTAGCTGCCAGTTTTGGAGTTATTAGTTACAACCTTTCCCAAATCTGAGAGCTGCAACGCAGGCTGCCGACTGAGAGTCTTTCTGCTTTCACTTCATGGAGAACAAGGAAAAGGGAGAACAGAGCAAGGCGATGATGAGCCGCTGCTCTAAAGATCTCTCAACTATACTGTCTGCGGCAAAAGCAGACAGCCTGGTTTAAGAGGGCAATGGTGACTGCATGGGCTCCATCGCTGTTTACAACAGGGATGACCTGAGCCCCAGCATGTTAATCTCCCAGGGATTCACTGAGATATAGAAGTTTAAAAAATTCCTATCAGAAAGGGCCTCTTGATTTAATATAAACGTGGCTATGACATCCAAATTTATCTTTAGGTAAATGTCACACTGCTCTTAGGATCTCTTGTAACATCTGATTCTAGGTCATTCTGAAGAAAAAAATTTCATTCTGAAATATATCTAGTTAATTATGATAATTCATCAGAACTCTACCTGATATAATCAAAAGGTTAAAAAAAGCTAAGTTACTTTCCTATGGGATTAGCAACTGGAACCCCAAATATCCCAACATCTTAATTAGAAAGGTCTTTGCAGTAATTCTATGAAATTGTACACGATACCAATTTTTTTTAAACAAAAAGAGTTGATCTTTAGGATGAATGCTTGAGTCAGCTGACAAACTGATATAAAGGAGTATGTGCAAGGGGAATTCTCTAAATAGAGGGGAAAAAAATTTTTTTTCCACAAAGATAGCTGCTTTTTCTTTAAAGAGTTTAAAAACTGATGGTTCAACAGCAAAGCTACGTAACCACTCTGGAGTAGAAGGGAAGGGCTTTGCCAGCACACTGCCATCAGCTGGCAGAAGCGACTGGAAATGAGACAGGCAGGAGTGGCCCGGGAACATACTTAGGCCAGATAGAGCAGTGGCAGTCCCAGACCCCGACTCCTCATAGATGGACAGCAGTCCACTCATGCACACTGCACAGAGGTTAAACGAAACGAAAAGAAATGTACTAAAGCAAAAGAAAACACACCCCCCAACCCAGAAAACCTTCCCTGGCTCTCTGCTACCTGAAGACTGTGCCAAACCCCAGTTTTCTGCTCTGACGTGGATTCTGATGACCGATCAGTGAGCTCTGGGGTGCTGACCTGCTGGGCCCTGGGCAGGACCTCTCCCTAAGCATCACCGAGAATTGGGGGACAGCTGTCGTGTACCACTGTCAGCAGACAGTACAGTGCCACAGGCCCACACACCTCCATCACATCTGCCACCACTTTAAACGGTACAACCAAAAAGGCTACAGTTGTGAACAAATGTTGACTTTCTCCAGAGACAGATGAGGAGACGGAAGGCTACAACATGTCCCTCCTTGAGAGAGGTTGGGGGAGGGCGTCTACAGTACTTTCAAAAGCCATAGTAGCAGCAAGAGAGGAAAGGAAGATGTTTACACTTTGGACTTTGTATCAGGCACTTAAATTGTTGGAGAGACATGCCATTTGGAACCAAAGATGTGAAGACTGGGTTGGAGTGATCGTGACGAGTGGTCTAACAATGGACTTTCAGAAGCAAAGTGGAGGTGTGGGTGGAACCTCTCCCATCCTTTAGTGCTGACTTTCAAGTTTTCTAAGTGCCCACGGCCATGGCGATGGCAGCGGCAGTGGCAACAGCAGGAACGGTTCTGTCGTGTCTTCTGTTTGTGTTCTGTGGCTGACCGGAAGTTTCTGGTGTCACACTGAGAAGGCTCTGGGGTGTGGCACACCTACTGCCCGGGATCGATCAGATCCATGCTGGAGCCAAACATCTTCACCAGCTGTTCCTCATAGTGCGAGATGTTCCTCTTCATGATGTCCATGCAGGGCCCCAGCAGCCTCTCGAACGCTTGCACATCCATAACTGTATTGTTAGAAAGAGGTGAGGGAGAGGATGAGTTCTCCACACAAGCAAGTCAAAGTCGCTTCCCTCACGTAAACCTTTTCTTAAACATGTCCATTCCTGTCGAAGGAATCAGACTACTGGATACTGGACACTTGAAAAGGACGGGGTGTTATGTGGAGGCAGCACCCATTCTCTCTGTCCCCACACAGCCCTGGATACCAGTCTCCATCTCTGCTCTTTCCACACAGGCTGGGGGCTTCTATGTCCATCTCATTCACAGGCTATTGTCAGTGCTCACGAATGTTTGCCAAAAGAACACATTCACCCATTTCTAGTTGGTCACACAAACTATGCAAGCCTAGATGTGAGAACTGGTGGAGTAAGTCAAGGCGTGTTGATGGGGAAAAAATACTGCATATTAGGGAAAAAAAATTAATGCACAAAGCATCTTTCTTACCTAAGCATTTCACATCTCCCACTGCATAAGCCGAAGCAGCTCTGGGTTTGTTGGTGACCAGTGCAAGCTCTCCAAAGTACTGCCCCTTGCGGCAGCGTGCAATCTCGACCTCCTGGTTCTCACCATCCTTGTTGACTTTAGTCTAGAACAGGTAGAGAACACGACTGATTTCAGAATCACAAGTAGACACATCCAGTTGCACACCCTTGCGGTCCCTTCTCAGTACACTTGCCACTATTACCTAGAGATTCGTGTTGCAGAGACTGACTACACTGTGTAAACTGCATGGGCTACTCTCCGGGGCCTGGTTTAACCAAAGGAGCTGGCTTTTACCAAGAGGTGAGGTGTGCGTATATAATATAATTATTGTAGTATATATATTATATACTAATATCACATATTAATGTAATACAGTATATAAACCAACATACAATATTATGTTAATATACTTTAACATATATTAAATGTATGGAATATTAATATATTACATGTACATTTCAATATATATATGAATGCAATCCATTTGGTAGATGCTGACTTCTGAGACACAAGGGAAAAGACAAGGTCTTTGGCTAATTCTTCCTAAATAATGCCAATGCTTCTCTTGGTTAGAGTCACATCCAGAGCTACTTCTTTCTGACTTAAGGCCCAGCAGGACTCAGACAATACATTACAGAGAACAATTTCATTTTTATGTACTATCTGCATCTTAAACTAGTGGTCCCACTACATTTGTGCAGAAGAGATAAGTAACTAAAAAATTTTTATAGTAGTTTGAATTTTAAAATGATAGTTTAAGAAATCAAACAGGTTATATTTTGTGCTTTTTGAATTACGGAGAATAATGTACTATATTTTACTTACTATCTATTTTTTTTTTTAACAAATCTATCTGCTAAGCTAATCAATAACTTGTTTAAATAAAAAAATACTTATAACTTATTAGTAAGAATTAGTTTCAACCTGTAAGAGCCACTTTATGGCAGGGGCAGATAAATAATTTTTTGAAGGTTAATTTAGCAAAATAAATAAAAGTACCATGCTCATGGTTTGATTTTCCCTCCTTCCACACTTCTGCCCTGACCTGTTTGCTCTGAAGCTGATCTAGCCCTTCCCAAGCCAATGTTCTCTCTCCAGTGTCTGTCGTATTCTCTGGGACTCCAGACATGCTCATGTCCGCCTAATCCCTTCTCTAGAAGAGCACTTATCCCACTGTATTGTGAACACCAGCCCCCTGTAGGTTTTGATATAATGCAGATTCTGATTGGGTAGGTCTGGGCAGAGAACAAGACTGAATCTCTGACAAGCTTGCCTTCTTTCCCAATCCAGTGCCACAGTGCTGTTGGACCTACAAACATAATACTATGCTGTGATCAGTAGGTGTCAATAAATATGAGAAATGTACAAACATATATCAGTAGTCCAAAAACTATAAGTAAAAAAATTTTAATTAGGAATCAAGCCATCTTATAGGCAGTAATCATATTTTTCTTTCTCCATTGTTGCTGTTTAGTTGCTCACTCATGTCCGACTCTCTGTGACCCCATGGACTGTAGCCTGCCAAGCTCCTCTGTCTACAGGATTTTTCAGGCAAGAATACTGCCATTTCCTTCTCCAGGGGATCTTCCTGATCCAGGAATCCACCTCGCATCTCTTGCAGTGGCCAGCAGATTCTTTACTACTGAGTCACTGGGGAAGTCCTCTTTCTCCACACTTAACTTTTACAAAAAATATCCTGTAAAAGGTTTCACACTAAGTTGATTTAGTATCATATAGTAAGTCAGTATTTTTAAAAATTATTTACTCTTAAAAAAAACTGAAACAATATCTAATGATGATGAATTTATCCTAAGAATCACTCTTTCCACCTATAGGTCATTGTGTTTGCTAGGTCTCCGTATCCATCAAATGGCCACAATAATAACTGCCCTAGAGACTCCCTTCCTAGCATGCTAAAAAGGAAGCTTTTTCATAACCAACACTCACAATGTATTCTTTGTTATATATTCAGTAATCTCCCCATTTTCTATTAGGGTACTTACCCTTTTTCTTATTGATTTATAGGCCACTACTTCTCATATCCTTAATTACATAACAGAAATCTTTATCAATGAGTGGGGTTAAACCCTGGTCTCTGTCAGTCACATAATCTCACATATCAATTATGATTCTGGCACATGAAACACACTTCACACTATTAAAGTAAACAGTTACATTCTGTGCATACAACTGGCATCTGTATCTCCCCTGGAACAACCCACATCATCACACATAAACTCACCTTGCTTTTGATCAAGATGCTCACTTCACCAGACTCTATAATGTAAAAGCTATCAGCCTTTTCACCCTGAAAAGGGAGAGAAGGGGAGGTCAGAGCCATACATATGTACTGAAGGACAAAGAAATAGACAATCTTCACATTGCCTGAGCTCCAATTTTATTATTTTCCAAACCTACAAACCAATTGATGGCTAACAAGTTCAGAACAAAAACAGGAGGATCCTGATGTCAGACCAACTACGACTGACAAACATCTCTCCTTCCTAACATGGAATATTCCCATCTGTCTCCACCCAGGCTGGCAACTGCACAGATCATATTCTTACAGCTCATGTTGGTCAGCTAACGAGACCTATGATAAGGGGTAAGTAGCCAGGTCAGCTGCAGGCAGTGTCAAGGTGACTCCTGGCTAACCCTGGGTCATGAAGCCCAGCGAAGATCTCCACCATCAAATACAGCCCTCCAGAGGACAGCGTGGAGCTGGAGAAAGCACCACCTTAGTGAGACAGGTGCCTTCATGGGGGCTGATGTCACTCTTTAAGCCTCAGCCTTGGCTTTGCTTGTTTTGATGTTAAACCACTTAGCTGAACCAGTTATTCAGGTAATTCAACCAATAATTATTATGTGCCGTGAGAGATAAATCAGTGGATAAACAATATCCCTACCCTTGTGGAAATTACAGTCTGGTAGAGTAAACAAACTGTAAACGACCAACATAATGAATCAGTAAATTATGCTGCTGTACTGGAAGGCAATAAGGGCCATAGGAAAAAAGTAGAGCAGGGAATGTGGGATCCGGAGTGGTGAGGGAAGAGATGTTACGTAGCATACAGGAGCACCTCAGTGAGAAGCTGAGATGTGAGCGAAGCCTGGAAGGAGGTGAGAGGCAGGCAACCAGCTATGGAAGAGGAGGCTCTCAGGCACACATCAGTCTCTGGCTTCTCACCTAACTTCTGAAGCAAAGGCCATCTACACTGAATAATCCAATACTAATCATGCGCTCTCATTGCATGTGACAGGTTGTATGTCTCCATAAGACTTCATGTCCTTCATGCATCACACAGGGACCACACACAGCTCAGGCTGACACTCCTGCGTTAATCTAGTCCTAGGTCACCACATAATAATCACTGCTCCATAGCTTTATAAGGGGCTGTCTGTGTATTTCTGTGTTGCTATGTTGGGTAGGTACCCTGCATACCTAGATAGATCAAACCATCCTTTGGTTTGTTAGATCAAACCAGTCAATCCTAAAAGAAATCAGTCCTAAATATTCATTGGGAGGACTGATGCTGAAGTGGAAGCTCCAATATTTTGGCCACCTGATGGGAAGAACTGACTCCTTGGAAAAGACCCTGATGCTGGGAAAGATTGAAGGCAGGAGGAGAAGGGGACAACTGAGGACAAGACTGTTGGATGGCATCACCGATTCGATGGACATGAGTTTGCGCAAGCTCCGGAAGCTGGTGATAGACAGAGAAGCCTCGCAAGCTGCAGGCCATAGGGTTGCAAAGAGTCAGACACGACTGAGAGACTGAATTGACCCTACACCCAAATCACCAATAAGCATAACCAAATCACCAATAAGTTCTATTTGCGTAATACAAATAGGATATAAAACTTTTGGATATAAGTTGATGAAGGATGGAAAGCCATGAAGGAAACTAAAGAGGAGCCAGACACAGGGCCACCAAGAGGGAAAATCATTTCTAGGTCCAAGGAGGGAGTTTCATAAAGGAAGATGTGATTACCAGTGTGCAGTGTTGCCGGGAGGTCAAGAGTAATAGTCAAATGTATGGAAACACTGGTGACCGGGAAGAGAGTAGTGAGCAGTAGAGAAGAACTGTAAGTGAGAAGTGCTAAAGGGCGGTGTCTGAGCCCTTTGTTGAGAAAGATACATAACAATCATAATTTAAAGTGCTCATTTCAATGCTGCAGCTTAATGAATTTTTACACTTGTACACACCTGTGTAACCACCCCTAGAACAAATGAAAACTGCCTGAGTGACCCCTTTTACATTCTTGTGCCCAAATTCCTACTCTTTTGTTTGTGTGTGTTAGTCGCTCAGTCATGTCTGATTCTTTGTGACCCCGTGGACTGTAGCCCGCCAGGCCACTCTGTCCATGGGATTTTCCAGGCAAGAATACTGGAGTGGGTTGTCATTTCCTTCTCCAGAGTATCTTCCCAACCCAGGGATCGAACCCGGGTCTCCCGCATTGCAGACTCTTTACCGTCTGAGCCACCAGGGAAGATACTCTTATGTTTGAGGCATACCAATAAGGAGTAAACCTACACAACCCTGGGCACCACAAGCACCGTCATCCCCAGTAAAGGCAATTCCAGGTCAGTACGTGCGCATGGATGGACTTTCCCCTGTGAACTCACTGTGTGGCTCTGGGCCTGCGCCTCAGGACCTGTGAGTAATAAACCTTGTTTTTTCAAAGTTCCCAGATGGTTGTTGCTCAAGGTGCATCTTGCAATCATAATAAGAACCAGAAGGGCTGGTCCAGCTATGGCGCTGGCTCTGCCAGGGTAAATGTTTGTGAAGGCTCACCGCAAGTATTAACAGTATGGGCAAAGATAAGTGCAAACAGCATCACTTTCAATAGGCTGAGACTGTCACAAAAGACTCACTATTAAGATGTCAACTACTCCCCGAACTTATCTATAGATTCAACTTATGTAATCCCAATAAAAAAGCTCAGCAGTTTTTTTGGTAGAAGTTGATAAGCTGGTTGTAAAATGTATACAGAAATGCAAAGAGCATAGCACAGACAAAATAATTGGACAAAGAACAGAAAATTTGGAGGGCTTTAAACTATCTGATTGAAAGATTTACTATATAAAGCAATTATAATCAAGACAACATAGCATTAACTGAGAGGCAGGCATAGATCAGTGGAACAAAAGAGATCAGACATAGACCCAAACATATTTGGGCGACTGATTCTCATTGCAAGTGTCCAGGCAATGGGATAGGAAAATGGTGCTGAAGTAACTGGACATCCATATGAAAAGCTCTAACCTTCTCTCTCTTGTAATTAATTCAAAATGGATCACAGATCTAAATGTAAGATCTAAAACTATGAGACTAGAATTGCATGGTTCAGTATAGGAGCCACTAGTCACATGTCACTACTGGGCACCTGAACTGTGGCTTGTATAAATTCATAGGTGCTGCAAGTGTAAAATATACGTTGAATTTTAAAGACTGAATATCCTCCAAATGTAAAATATCTCATTATTAAATTGTTATATCACTTAGATGTTGAAATGTAATATTTTAGATTTAGTATGTTAAAATACCCTATTAAAATTAAAGTTCACCTTTTTTTTAATTTGGCTACTAAAATATTTTAAATTGTTTGGGGCTCACATAATATTTCTACTGAACAGTACTTGCCTAGAAGTTGAATAAGAGAAAATCTTATTGATTATGCAAACTTTTTTTTTTTTAAGTAGGACACAAACAGAGTGAATTATAAGAGGAAAATAATGACAAACTGGACTTGCCAAAATTTAAAACTGTTGCTTTTTAAGGTATTACTAATAAAATGAAGAGCCAAGCCTCACAGCCACATTCTGGGAGAAATATTTACAAATTGTTGGCCTGGTAAAGGATTTGTTCTCAGAGTACATAAAGAATTCTTACAACTCAGGGGATTCCTTGGCAGCTCAGTGGTAAAAAAATTCACTTGCCAATGCAGGGGACACAGAGTCAATCCCTGGTCAGGGAACCCCACAAGCTGCGACTAAGCCCATGGGCCACAACTACCGAGCCAGTGATCCAGAGCTGGTGCTCTGCAGTGAGCAGCCAGGGCACCACAGCTAGAAAGTAGCCTCCGCAACGGCAGCAGGGCTGCATGCAGCAATGAGCCCCAGCAAAGCCATAAATCAATGGATAAATCTTTTTTTTTAAAGAATTCTTGCAACTCAATATATTAAGAAGCCGAATGACCTAATTTAAAATAGGGCAAAAGGTGTACTTCACCAAAAAAAAAAATACGGATGAAAAGCAATCACAGGAAAAGATGCTCACCATCATTAGACATTAGGTAGATGTAAAATAAAACCAAAATGAGATATTCACTCTAGGATGGCTAACATTAAAGACCCGGTACTAAGTGCTGATGTGGATACACAGCAACGGGAACTCTTGAACACTGTTGGGGGAATGCACAGTGGTACAGACATCTTAAAAAACATTTGGCAACCTGTGAAACAAATGTTTACCATGTGACTCAGCAATTCCATAAAAACATATATCCGTGCAAAGACTTGTATGTGAATGCTTATTGCAGCTTTATTCATAACTGCCAAAATTTGCAAAGACCCCAAATAGTTCTCAACTGGTGGGTGGAAAGACAAGTTATGGTACATCTGTATAATGGAATACTATTCTCCAACAAAAAGGAATAATCCTCTGAAACACACAACATAGATAAACCTCAGAAACATTATGCTAAGAGAAATAAGTCAGACACAAAAAAAAACTACACATTATATGGTTTCATTTATGTGAAATTCTAGAAAAGGAATTTCTAAAGTGATAGAAAGCAGATCAGTGGTTTTCAGGAATAAGGGGGTGGGTGAGGGGATTTACTTAAAATACAAACAAGCAACTTTTCGAGGTGATTAGAAAAGCTCTACACTATAATTATAGGGGTGGTTATAAAACTCACAAATTGTATACTTGAACTTGGTAATTTTATTGTATGTCAAATACAGGGTAACAAAGCTGACCAAACAAACAAGGAGACAAACAAAACAACATAAAGTATGGTTTTTGCAGTTGGTCTGGCATGGGGCCCAGGAACCATAATCCCTAACAATTTCTAACATTCTGATATAATGCTAATACTGCTAGTCCTTAGAGAAGTCTTAGTCAAGAGACACTGCTAAAAGGGGTCTATAAAGTGGGCATCATCTTAATTTGTGGCCATTCTGCACTACCACCTAGCACTCCTAACTTCAAGAACACACATATCCCAGAAAACACTGTGGGTTTTTATACCTCTTGATATACCTCCTGAAGGCCTGGGGCTTTCAGGACAAAGTAGAGGTCCTCTGGAGGTAAATTAAAGTGCTGCAGGTTCAGAAACAAATGTGGCCAAGTCAACACATTCCATCTCGGCAACTCAGCTGCACGTTCTTCCCATACCAGGACACCTGGCCTGGAACACAGCTCACATCCACGCCCTTTGCTTATACTGTTCTCTTGCCCTGGAAGATCTTTCCCTGACCCCAACTGCTGAAAATGCACTTGTTCTTTCAGCTTAGTTCAAAGGTTGGTTCCTCTATGAAACCATATGGAATGCTTCCTCCTCTACATTCTCACTGTCATTCCTTCCCCTCTCATTATAGCACTTAAATCTGGTCCTACTTGTCTATCTTAACAAATACTGAATCAAACCAACTTCTAATTAAAGGAATTATTAACAGTGGGGCTATCTGGAAAACAAAGGCATTTGGAGATGCCACTTAGACACCATTTATTCATTAGCCCTTTTACTCTGGGAGCATCTCTCTCTCCTTCTGCCATCAGTCTGATTAATTTCTGTGGCACTGGTTTGGTCAACTCCACCTCCAGGCCCCAAGGGTGGTCTGGGGATTTAGGTTTGTCCACTCTGAGTCTTCCTTCTAGCCCCAAGTTGAGGTTCAAGGAGGGCACATTCCTCAACCCAGACCAACCAGACATCTCCCCAGTGCTCCTTTTGTTTTTTTAATTAAAAAATTTTTTTTGGCTTCAGTGTGTGGCTTGTGAGATCTTCGCTCCCACCCTGACCAGGGATTTAACTCGTGACTCTTGCAGTCGAAGCATGGAGTCCTAACCACTGGACTGCCAGGGAAGTCCTCTTCCCAGTGATCTTGCCAGAACCACTCACAGAGAAGTTTATAATATGGAAATGGAAATATAAAATGGAAAAATCTATAATACCTTTTGAAGTGAAGAGAAGTGAAGTCGCTCAGTCGTGTCCGACTCTTTGCAACCCCATGGACTATAGCCTACCAGGCTTCTCAGTCTATGGGACTTTCCAGGCAAGCGTACTGGAGTGGGGTGCCATTGCCTTCTCCAGGGGATCTTCCTGACCCAGGGATTGAACCCCCGTCTCCTGCACTGCAGGCAAACGGTTTACCCTCTGAGCCACCAGGGAAGCCGACCATAATATCTTACATATAATTAAAAAAGCAAACACAGTAGATAAGGAAAATTATTACACAGCACTCATCATAATGTTCAAGTCCACTGTGTGGTGATCCTTACAGTACCTGAAGTAACATGACAGAACGGTACAAAGGAAACACTAAAGGCACCTTACAAATCTGGTCAATCACTGAAGACTGCTGTGTATTAGGTTAGCTAAGAGACACTTTGGGCCAAACAGAGAAAGAAAGTACACAACTCTCTGACCTCCAGGTTTTAACAGTGATGAAGGTGGCTTACTCAGGGTTAAAAGAAAGCGATATCCAAAAGAACAAAACCAGAAGCCAAGGAAAGGTGAACAGAGGCCAGAGGTGAACATCGATGGGCTTCAGAAGATTCTGCAGCAAGTGTGCCTGAGTACCTTGCAACATGAGCTCCCCAGGATGAGTGGACAAATGACGCACTAGTCCTTCAGGAGGTGACTTCCGAGAAAGGAGGTGCCCGAGCTCCCCACTCACCTGAGTGATTATGCGCTCTCCATCCTTATAGACCTTTTCTCCTATTACATCCACGATCTTCATTCGTTCTGATACCTGAAACAATGAACACACAAATTCTAAGGAAAAGACCTTAAATTAAAGTCACAAATACTGACAGTATCTATACAACATTGAAATGGGCTAGAATAGTATGAATTAAGAAACCTAACAAGAGAATTGGTTTAACAGCTTTTCTTAAGTCCCCATATACAGTCTCATATTAAAATAGGCTTTACCTCTAGTGATTTAAGAAGCGGCACAGATTCAATAAATGATTCAAACATCTTCCTCTTTTTTGCATTGTTTTTCACTATGATTCTTCTAAATGTCACACGGTCCTGTAAGAAAGAATATGAAAATTCTGGTGAGTGCTCATATAAGAGAGCATCTGTCATTTAATTGAAACTGTGCCACAGCAATAGAGGTCTTTGGAAGGTACTGGATCAACTGAGTACTTAATGATATTTCAATTTGAGTCATCACTGGAAGAAAAAGATCTGCAGCCTGGACAAGATAGATGCCTCATGTTGTCACTTGCTGTCAAGTACTCAATGAGTGCCACCTATGGGTCATAAATAAAATAAAAAATTAAAAAAGCTCACAGTCACTGTTCAAGGTGAAAAGATACACCTTCAAAAAAAAAAAGCAGATAAAACAGTAAGATGGTTCTTGCCCTCAAGGACTTTATAATCTCAATGGGGAAGTAATACAAAATTTATAGGAATTAAAAAAACCACAGTTCAAGACTGCATATGAAATTTGCTAGATGAACTATAGAGACAAAACAAGTCCTACAAGAATTCTGAAGAGAGAGCGCATTCACAATAGCCTGGAGTGATCAAGGAAAATTTTGTTGCAAAAATATAAATTTGTCTGGTATCCGAAGGAGACGTAGGTTTTATAAATTAATGGAGAGAGAAAGTAGGAAACTCAAGATGGAAGGCAGGCATGTGAAACATATCTTGACCCCAGCAAGTCAAGGATTCAAACTCGAGACAGTTAACCAGAGTTATGGTCAGGTACTTCTCAAATACATGTATGCATGTATGGGGAGGGACATGCAGCCAGGAGAATGCTAATTGCTTAGGCTCCTACAAGGCTAGGCAGTTTTTTATACCTAAGTTAATTGCACCTTTCTTCTACCTTGGGCTCTCAGGAATAGAAATTTTTTTTTTTTGAAAGTACACTAATGACATCCTAAAGGCTGAAAGAATGAGAAACAGTAAGGGGGTAAGGGCAAATTTAGGTGTAGGTTTGCTATTTTAGTATTCTTGATGATGGGGTGGGAGCTGGGTGGAGGAAACACACAGAAGACAACTGAGCAGAGATGTCTAAACAGACTTCGCCGGCTCACACGCCATCAGTCCCCTGGTCCAATCCCATGCCAAGTTCCATCTGCAGAAGTCACCTCCTGTGCCCTGTGCTCCTAGGGTAAAACGTGGCAGACTCCTACCCTCCCTTCCTAAACTGACGTACAAACAATGTCTGCTCTCTGCCATTAAGCCAGACTCTGTCCCCATTTTCTTTTCCATCTGTCTGCCTGCAAAGAGCCATGCAATCCCTGATTGCTCTAATGGGCTGCACCACTTGCCACTACTTTTTTGAAGTCCAAGGCTGGAGATGTACTAATATCATTTAAAATGTTACTGTTGTACTTTGGAATATCACTCCATTATCAGTTTCCATGTGTTTTCTGGGCCAATTGAGGCCAAGGGTGCTGTGGAAAGAGAATACTCAAGATTGAGACAATGGGAGTTATGAAGCTCCCTTCCTTATGTCTGAGTAGACATTGTCAAATAACTAGTATTTCTAAATTCATTTTTAACGTTACAAAGTGAAAGTGTTAGTTGCTCAGTGGTGTCTGCCTCTTTGACACCCCATGGACTATAGCCTGCCAGGCTCCCCTGTTTATGGGATTTTCCAGGCAAGAATACTGGAATGGGTAGCCATTCCTTTCTCCAGGGGATCTTCCCAACTCAGGGATCAAACCTGGGTCTTCTGCACTGCAGGCAGATTCTTAGCCATCTGAGCCACCAATAACATAACAAAGATTACCACAATTGCAGCAATGAACTGTATTTCCAGCTAAAGAAAAAACAACTGGTAGCTCTTAGAGTGACTTATCTGTGTTCCAACCTTTCTATGTATGCTTTCACACTTCCCAGAGCTCCCGTGCTGAACAAGGCCAGTTCCTGTGACTGTGGAGAGTATAAAAAAGCACCACCCCAGCTTCCAGGGAGCTTCCAATGGAGCTGTGAAGAGGAATCTCCTACTGTGAAATGGTAGCTCCCTCAGCAAACAGCCCTGAAGTTCAAAAGAGAAAAAGAATGCAACCCTTTCCTTTGACTGCAGAAGTTCCCTGAGAAAGATTCTACTGACTTTCATGCAAGCAAGACAAAGAGGGAGCAGAGACTAAGTGTAGCAGTTGCCCCTAGTAAAAGAAAGTGAAGGTGAAGTAGCTCAGTTGTGTCCGACAGTTTGTGACCCCATGGACTACAGCCTACCAGGCTCCTCTGTCCATGGGATTTTCCAGGCAAGAGTACTGGAGTGGGTTGCCATTTCCTTCTCCAGGGGATCTTCCTGACCCAGGGATTGAACCCAGGTCTTCTGCCTTGCAGGCAGATGCTTTGCTGTCTGAGCCGTATGGAATCCAATCTGAGAAACTCAGTGGCAACACCAGGTCCTCCTGCTTTAGCCTCAGAAGGCATTTCCAAGACCTTGGGAGGCACAAGTGAGAAGTCACACTGTGGAGGACACTCTGGGGGTCACTCTCCTGAAGGAAGTACTGGAGTGTTGGAAGGGCTTGGACTGTAAAGCAGGAGAAAAAGACATCTAAAAAGATCACTTAAGGCAGCAGGGAGATGAATCTCACTTAAGATAGCAGGAACAGGAAGAAAGACTGCACAGGATAAGGTGAGGAACTAGAAAGGCAGAGCAGGGGTCTTAGGAGAGGGAGCTTCAGGAAGAAAAGGGTGGGGAGCAGCCCCACAACCAAGGGGCGCGGGTGTCCCCACTTGGTAGCGCCCAACATATGCCAGGCACTAAGGGAATGGCTTGTCTTGTGTCCTTCTGTTTAATTCTCATATCCCAACCAGAAGACAAGCAGTTTACAGTTCAGTTTTAATAAATTTCTATTGAGACTTTCAGATTACTTAGGAATGGGCTAATTTCCAAGTGTTTGGAGATTTTCCTGTTATCTGTTACTGATTTCTGGTTTCTGTGGTTAGAGAACACACAGTCTGATTTCAATTCTTTTGAATTTGCTAACTTTTAATATCCCAGGATATATGTAGTTTATCTCAGTAAACATTCACGAGCTTGAAAAGAATGTGTATTCTCTGCTGTTATGTGACATGTCCTATAAATTTCAATTAGACCCTTTTGGTTGATGGTGGTGCCAAATCCTATAACCTTCCTGATTTTCTTTCTAGTTGTTTTATTGATTGTTGAGAAGGGGGTGTTGAAGTCTGCAAATACAGTTGTGGATTTATCTGTTTTTTCTTTCAGTCTATCAGTATTAGCTTTACATATTCTGAAGCTCTGTTGTTTGGTATATACAGCTTTAGGGCTTCTATGTCTTCTTGGTAGATTAACTCTTTCATTATTATGAAAATAATAGGGTTAGAGTGTCTGTTGCCTCTGGTAATTTTCTCTGCCATGAAATCTACTTATTTGATACTAACTTAATTTCTCCTGACTTCTTCTGGTTAATGTTTGCATAGTGTATCTATTACTGTCCTTTTACTTTCAACCTACCTATATTATTATATTTGAGTGAGTTTCTTATGAATAGCATATTGTTGGGTCATTTAAGATAATCCATTCTGCCAGTCTCTATCATTTAATTGGCCTATTTAGATCATCTATAGTAACAAATCATATGTTAGGGCCTACATCTACCATTTTATTCAATGTTTTCTGTTCTCTCTCTTGTCCGTTCTTCTATTTCACTTTTCTTGCCTTTCCATAGGTTACCTGAATTACTTTGTAGAATTCCTTTTGATTTGTACAGCTTTTGAGTATATCTCTTTGCACAGGTTACTTTAGCGGTTGCTCTAGGTATTGTATTTACATATGTAACCTACCATGGTCTACTGGTGTCAACATTTTAGAAGTGTGAGTAAAGTGTAGAAGCTTAACTTTCATTTAGGCCCCTTTGAAATATTTCCTCTACATACAGTGAGAATCAGATAAGACAATGTGATAATTTTGCTTCAAGCATCTAAACTATTTTAGAAAACTAAAGAGGAGGATAGACTTTTATGTCTATCCACATGTTTATTCTTTTGGTTGTTCTTTCTTCATTCTTGATATTCCAAATCTCCTTTTATCACTTCCTTTCTGTTTACAGAACTTCCTTTAGTCATTCTTTCAAGGTAGGCCTGCTGGTGACAAAGTTTCTGAAGGAAACTTAATTTCTGAAGGATATTCTCTCGAGGTGTAGAATTTTCAGTTGACAGTTCTTTTCTTTCAGTTATTGAAAAATGCTGGGATACATGGCAATTAGTAAGAAAACCTGGGGAACTCACTGTTGTATCCTTCCTTAAGTCCTGAAATCCCTAACCAGTGCACCTTCTCGTTTCCCTCTCTCGGGGGTTGCCTATGTTTGTCTGATGTATGATATCCAGAGTTTTCTAGCTTTAAGAGGGAAGACTAGGGAGGAATGGGGCCATTCTGTCTTGGCCTGGACTAGAAGTTGGCATCAACGTATTTTTTTTTTTTTTTTTACATCGTAGCAAATACTTTATATTTGTGAATCTTTACAGCTTACATTTCCATTCCATTATTACAAGTGATGAAAAACAAAAAATTGCAAGTAGCATTCAAATTATAAATACACAGTCTTCCCATTTCACTAACCAAATTCTTACTTTTCAGTGTTACTTCCCAATTTATGCAGGAAACTGCCTACAAAGCTGAAACTGATTAGAAAATTTTTAAGGTTTAAATCTCTTTCTCATTTTAGGAGAAACCAAATACCCAACCATTGAAATTAAAAATAAATTGAATTGGCACAGTCATTACAGTTATTGTTACTAGATCCACTTCATTTGCAGGTGTCCAAAATAGAAAATGAATAATTCTTTATCTTCAAATACATATGTTCTTAAAATGCTACTTAAAGCTTTGGTTGTTTTCTGGTTTTTGAAGTACAATGGGGTGATCAGGCAGAAAGTCTGGTTTTTTTCTGCAGATGGAAACACTTGAGAGCTTCAACAGGAAATCTCTGCTGTATTTGATTCTCTCTTTTTTAACTGGAGAATGATGTTGTTGTTCATTAAGACCTTGAGAAAAGGCTTGCATTCCATTCGTCTTACATCTGCTAACTCCACTTTGTAAGTACTGGGTGTTGCATGGATATTCATTCTGAAAGTTGAAAGGGAATACTGCTCCAGGGGGAGAACTCAGATGACGAAC
The DNA here is from genome assembly GCF_042477335.2 of Ovis canadensis. Classification (NCBI taxonomy): domain Eukaryota; kingdom Metazoa; phylum Chordata; class Mammalia; order Artiodactyla; family Bovidae; genus Ovis; species Ovis canadensis. Next base: position 65,780,782 of record NC_091263.1, on the reverse strand, counting down.
AGGTCTTGCTGGTTGAAGTGGTTTACCAATCAACTTTTTGGTTTCCATTATCATAAAGATCTTGAGGTTCCATACGCCTGAAGATCCTGGAGGATTTCGGGGCCGGCAGCCGCGTCGCGGCGCTCAGTCCAGACACGACCGCGGAGCGCCGGGGGTGCCCGTCCGGGAACGGCTCCGGCGGCTAGCTCCGGCATCAACGTATTTTAAAACTGAGTTCATTTTCCTCCATTTGTCTTGGTCTATGCTGAATGTTTTAAGCACCGGGTTCCCAAGTGTGTGATGTATTTTTCTTAAGCCAGTGTACCACTCATTCCTCAGGACCAATCGTTTTGCCTTTTTTGTGGCTGTACCACATCACAGTCAGGGTCCTAGTTCACTGGGGGAACTAGGAATCAAACCTGAGTCCCCTGCTGCAGAAGCAAGGAGTTCTAACCACTGGACTTCCAGGGAAGTCCTGCTCAGGAGCATTCTTAATTCTGCACTAGTATAGCACAATAAAGTGCTTGAGTATGTCTTTAAAATGTGATTTCATTTGAGGAAATATGTTGATAATTTCGAGGTATACATTTAATTCTGCTTGTAGGGTAAATGGAAACAAATTACCATAGATGTGAACATTTAAAAAATGAAATCTGGAATTTATACAAGAGGATGATTCTTTTAAGAAGGAAGAGAGTTATAGATTTTGAAGGCTTGATACTGAAGGATGCAAGGTGGGTCATGTATAATAGAGGATAGGACCTTAGCAGTCTATGCCTAAGATATTCTGGGAAAGTTCTGTTTCCCAGAATATGGCTGTCAGCCTTTCTGGTCATCTAAATCTACTGACTATTGGCATGGACCAACGAATAAACAGATGGTCAAATATCATCTGTTAGTGAACAGTTAGTCCTAGGATAGTTAGAGATGGAAAACACTTTTGGTAGAGCTTTCAATGACACTTATTTTTCTAGACTGGTCTCTTCTGTAGTTATCCTTCCTCTCTCTGCTTGTCTGGTGTAAACATAAAGAGAAAATCTAGTAGGAGCTGACACAACTGCTAGGCCACAAGACCCAGTCTTTTCCGTGTAATTTGCAATAAACAGTCTGTTGACAAATCACTTCAGGGAAATGGAAAAACACATTGGTCAAGACCTTCCACAGTGTCTTTCAGATAATCAGCTATAAAATATACCATGAACCAACAGCCAAGGACAGAGACCCAAAGTAAGGTGGATTAATACCATGCTATGCAAGGAGAACCATTTCTCTAACTCACCAGTCCCCAAAGGGAGCCTTCTGAAGTGGCGACAATGGTAGCAGCTCTCGGGGTATTGTACATCAGAGCTAGTTCTCCAAAACTTCCATGGTTGTCATACTGACCAACAGAGCGGGTTTGATTATCTTTTGTTACTAAAATATCATAGGTTCCCCTGGAAATACAAAAAGAAACAATTTCATTTATAATGGGCAGGTATATATGAATAGAAGGTATGTATGATATACAATGTTGTTTTTGGGGGAATTCCCACAGATTTTTTTGCTAGAATATAGAAATATAATAGATTTTTGCATTTGACTTAGTATTATGTGACCTTGCTAAACTCATTTATTAGTTCTAATGAGTGAACTTGGCGTTTTCTAGAGGATCATGTCAGCTTTATTTCTCTTCCTTTCCACCCTGTTTGCCCTTCCTCCCTCCTGTCAGTTTCTCTCCTCACCCCTTCTCTCTCTCTGCTTTATTGCATTGGCGAGGACCTACAGCGTAACACTGCATGAGGAGCTGAAAGCAGACACGCTTCTCTGGTTCTCCATCTCAAAGGGAAAACATTCAGTTTTTCACCATTAAGTATGAGGTTAGCTATAGATTTTTAAAAATAAATGCCTTTAATCAGGTTGGATAAAAGTCCCTTCTATTCCTATTTTGCTGAGTTTTTACCATGACAAGGTGCTAAACTTTGTCAAGTGCTTTTCCTGCAGGTATTGAAATGACTGGTTGGGTTTTCTTTTGTAGTCTGTTGAAAACTAGGATGTAGAATTGATTAAAAAAATTTTAAAATACAATTTTCTCTCTACTGATTGTTCATTAACAGTGGCTAAAGAAAAACATTCACAATGGATGGCATTTGGAGAAATAGGCACTCTCAATATACCACTGAAGCAAATGTAAACATTTCCAAATTTATCCAAAATATTAACAACAGAACAAATTATTGAAGAGACCCTTTTACACAGTAATTTCATTTCTAGGTATTCTAAAGGAGAGAATGGAAGATACTGGAAAATATTTAACTGCAAGGATGCTCACCAGGTAATATTTATGACAGCAAAAATCACAATTTAATCTGCTAACAAAAAGGTAGGTCAAATATATGTCTATATTCATATTATGCAGTCAATATAAATGATGACATAGAACAATATTGTATCCTATGGCAAACCACTTCAAACAGATTTTTTAAATGAAGTCAATGTATATGAAAGCAATATATATAAATTAATAAAGAGTTAACTACATTTTACATGTTTGATTGTTATCAGCTTTGAAGACCTACCACTCCAATATTTCTTCTTCTTCTGTCTCACATCTAGGAAAGTTGATAAGAAAACCTAGATGCTCCCTCATTTGGTGTTGATGGGAAATCCAAATCACACAAGAGCCTGCCCATATACAAGAGTACTCTACCTCAGCTCTACCTTCTAAACACCATGAAATACCAAGCCAGTCACCTCTCTGTGCTGTCTTAAGTCATGTTTGAACCTCTTGGGAGCCTACCCTGTTCGCCTTTAAAACACTCATTACGAGAATGATCAGTCTTTTCATATCCTCTTAGTCTGTGTGTATGGAATGATCAGTCTTGATATCTGAACCAAATCTGGGGTAACGGATCTGACCTAACAGTAAGGCAAAGGGAGAGAAAAAGAAAGAATATACCCTGGTGATAAAATTAGGGCAAAATTACTTTCTTCCCTGTTTCGCTTGTGTGTTTTTTTTTTTTTCTTAAATTTCCTACAAAGAGCCTCCACTTGTCTGATAAAAATCACTAGGTATCACATGTTACACAAGAAGCAAAGAAGCGGTGATATAACTTAAAAAAATTTTTTCTGCCACTGCTTATAGAATTCTATGGAGGAAGCCTAAGCATGACAGATCAAAGTACAAGACTCTTTAAGACAATACTACTTGTATCATCTTTTCTCTTTAAATAAAGCATTTCCTTCCTAACTCTGATTGGAATCATTTGTCACGGTATCAAGAGCCCAAAGGTTATCCAAGGAATACATTCTTGAACATTTTTCTGAATGAGCAAAAGGCTTCAATAAGAAAAGGGACTAGTTGAATCTAGTATAGCTACTTGATACAGATAAAAAGACCCTTAAAAATCAGGAAAACAATTGGAAAAAATTGAATAAGGTCTGCATAGTAGATGAGAGTACTGTATAAAATGTTAATATCTGATTTTTATGATTGGTCTCTGCTTACGTAAGAAAATGTCCTATGTTAGGAAATACATACATATATTTGGAGATAAAAGGGCTTATACCTGCAACTTACTTTCAAACACAAAGCTAATCTGGTAAAACATTAACCCAGGGAACCTAGGTTTCTAACAATTTTTTGTACTAGTTGTGTAACAATTCTGTAACTGTGAAATTACTTGAAAGGAAAAAATGAAAACTAACTAATGGAAGATACTGGTGAAGCAACATCTTATTGATCCTAAACTCTGGTGAGTGTTCTTTTCAGGACTGAGAGGGAGTCAGAGGGAGTCCCCCAGATGATACCAATAGTAATAGCTCAGGAGGTGAAAACACACCAGGGTGAGCAGGTTAAACCCTCATGTTTCATGTCTCCCAACAGACCTAAACCTGGAACAGAGCCAAAGGAGCCAGAGGTATGGAGGTTGAGGAAATATACTCAAGTGTAAAATCAGGCTAGGATTGAATGGTCCGGATGACAATAAAGTGTCATGGAAATTACTTCTCTTGGACACTTGCAAATAACATGTTTATAAAGCGCATCTTGCACAGCTCACCTAATTGTAGATAGTGGCAACCCAAGTATGCGCTGTACTCAGGACTCAGGACAGCAGAAGATAGAGAGGGCAGGCTGTGGACAGAGAGCAGCAAACTTTGAGGAGCTTGTTAACCTGGCCCTAAGTCCTGCCTGGGCTGAACAAGGCACAGGGTAAAGCTCTTGCCCTGAACCACGAATCTTCCTGAGTACAGGTGTACAACTGCAAAACACCATCTCCTACCGTTCAATGACATAGAAGTTGTCTCCATCATCTCCTTGGTCAATGACATGCTCATCAACTTTGACCGTCCTTTCAAACATGGCATCAAGGACTTGGGATAGCTGTTCCTGCAGGGAACACACAAGGAGAAAAGATGGCCTTTATGTTTATGAGGAAAAAAAATTAACTGTGTTTATCTCAGGTGGTGACTACATGGGAGAAGTCCTCACATCAGATTATCCCCCACATCCAAGCAGAAACCTAAGGGTCTGAAACAAATGCCTTCCTGTGGCCATTCAGCTTTACATGTCCACATACACAGCCCAGTTGCCAAGCTCTCTGAGGCAGTATTGTTTTTTGGGGAAAAAAAAAACCCACAACATTCTACAATTTACGTGGAAATAGACATCTAGACGACGGTTCCCATTCACCCAGCCACACCACAAGAGTGTCACTGCCCTGACGACACGTGTACAGCCATCATGGCTCTACTATATCACGTGTCATGTGGTGACGCCACCTTCCCACAGGTGTTGATCTAACAGGATCGTCAAATCTAACAGGCTGAGATGCTTCAGAGGTTATCTCATGGAGCAGCACAGCTGCCCTTCCTAGTCAAGCACATCACTTAATCTGAGTCTGTTTCTTCATTACAAAAAAGTGTTTAATAAATAGCTTTCAGCTCATCAACTTTCATGACTAAAGGAAAAAAAAATCTATGGAAAATATTTATCACATAATAGGTACTTAATAAATAAGCTCTATTATCAGACACTTAATATTGCTATAGTTATTTATATACAATACATACAATTATTTACCAATAGCACCTGCAATAACCAGAAGGTAACTGTACCAACAAATATTAAAATAATCAAAACAGTGCTATTAAATTCTAACAATACAGTGGCCTCAGTCTAGGGCCAGCATCCCTCTGTCAGTGGCTGTTGAGCCTGTGTGTGTGCTAAGTCATTTCAGTAGTGTCCGACTCTGTGTGACCCTATGAACGGCAGCCCACCAGGCTCCTCTGTCCATGGGAGTGTCCAGGCAAGACTACTAGAGTGGGTTGCTGTGCCCTCCTCCAGGGGATCTTGCCAACCCAGGGATCAAATCTTCAATTTCTATATCTCCTGCACTGGCCGGCAGGTTCTTTAACACTAGCACCAAAAAAAAAAAAAAAAAAAAAACACTAGCACCACCTGGGAAGCCCCAGTGACTGTTAGGGAGCACTAAAGACCAGTTTCAACTCACAGAAAGACTTTCTCTTTGCAGGATTGTGGATTGAAGGCCTGGCAAGGAGATAATTGTATTGCTGCATAATTCCATATGATTTAGCATTCTGCTACTTAAAATAATGTATCACCAACAAGCAGCTCCTTAGTTCCATAGTTCCATGGGTGGTGAATACTGTACAAGCTGACAGATACTATAAAAGAAGTCTTGCTACTCATGTGTCCACATTCATGTGGAATGTGAGCCCAGTGTTGCCTGAAATCGCACATTTAAATACAGGTAACAAATTCAAATTTTCACATACAATACAGGCCAAACACATACATCTACCCTGGTGTGTCTGGCCTGTGGGCTGTCCATTGGCAGCCTCATGTTGTGAGTAACAAATTCTGGCCCAGACTCTTCAAAAACATCAGTGTCATGAGATATAGAATAAGGTACAGGGGAAGCATTCTGGTTAGAGGGGACTAAAGTCATCCATGACAGCCAAAAGCAACATGTGATTCAGGACTGGAAAACAAAACAAAAAAGCTATAGAAAACTTTCCTGGAAAAAGCTTAATATGGACTGTATTTAGGTAATATTATTACAACAGTGTTAAATTTCTTGGGCTTAATAATGATAATGTGTTAATGGAGGAGAATATCCTTGTTCTTGGAAAATATAACTTATGGCATTTAGTGGCTAAGAGCTATGATGTCCTCAGTATATTCATAAATGGCTCAGGACCTAAAAAAGCAGTTTATATGCACCTATATATGTGCTTGCACATACACATAAGAGACAGAGTAAATATGGCAAAATGTCAACAACTGGTCAATCTAGGTAAAGAATATACGCAAGCTTTGATTTTTTTGTAAATTTGAAAATTTAAACACAAAAGTTAGAGAAGCAAATTGTTTTTAAAGTGGAAACCAATACAGTATATTAACGCATATACATGGAATTTAGAAAGATGGTAACGATAACCCTATATGCGAGACGAGACACAGATGTATCGAACAGTCTTTTGGACTCTGTGGGAGAGGGAGAGGGTGGGATGATTTGGGAGAATGGCACTGAAACATGTATAATATCATATAAGAAACGAATCACCAGTCTAGGTTTGATGCAGGATACAGGATGCTTGGGGCTGGTGCACTGGGATGACCCAGAGGGATGGTATGGGGAGGGAGGTGGGAGAGGGGTTCAGGATGGGGAACACGTGTACACCCGTGGCGGATTCATGATGATGTATGGCAAAACCAATACAATATTGTAAAGTAAATAAATAAATAAATAATATAAATAAATCAATAAAGGGGAAACAAATACACTCACTGGAATGACTAAAATTTTAAAAGACAGATAATATCAAAAGTTGGGAATATCATATATTGTTGGAAGGAATACAAAATGGTAAAATCACTTTGAAAAAGATCCAGCAGTTTTTTATAAAATAAAAAAATATGTCTACCCTATGACTCAGCAATTTTTGTCCTTGGGTGTTTTACTTTAGAGCACAAAATGTCCACAGCATTATTATCAAGAGTTAAAAAACAAGAAATTAGACCAGGTATCCATCATCAAAAAAAGGAATAAGCAAACTGGCATCTTCATATAATGGACTACTACTCAGAAATAAAAGGGAGTGAACTAACATCATGAACAGTGACACACTGACAACATGGATCCCTCGATCTGCTCCTCTGAGAAGGACACAACATAATTTCTAGAGTAGTCTGGCCAAGATGTATAACCACATTTCAATCGTGAAGAAACATCAAACAAATTCAAATTGAGGTATATTCTATAATGTAACTAACCAGCACTCTTCAAACTGTCGAGATCATGAAATACTAGAAAGGACTGAAAACTATCACAAACTGGAGGAGACTATGGGAAAATAACCACCAAGTGCAATATGGGATTCTGGACTGGATCATTAACTATGGAAGAAAAAAACAAACCAAAGACTTTAGGGAGAAAACTGATGAAATCTGAACAAGGCTTTTAGTTTAGTTAATGATACTGTAATAATATAAATTCCTTGGTTTTGAGAACTGTACTGTGGTTATGTAAGATGCTAACATTGGGGGAAGTTAGATGAGGGCCATATGGGAACTCTTTACTATGTTTACATCTTAAAAAAGTGAAAAAAGAAAATGGAATGCTGAACAACACGAAAGAATCTCAAAAATATTGTGCTGAGCAAAAGGAGTTTCTCACAATGGAGAGAAATCTTGTATGGTTTATTATATGGAATCTTATATGATTGCATATCACGTATGATTCCACTTATACGAAATTCTAGAAGGCAAAATGAATTTATGGTAGAATAAATCAAAATACAAGTTGCCTCTGTGGGGAGGGGAATAAGAATTGATCATGAAGGGGCATGAGGGAAGTTTCTGAAGTGGTAGTAATATTCTGTATCTTTCTTCCGGCTGCATAGATTGTGTGGCATGCGGAACTTTAGCTCCCTGATAAGTGCCTGCATTGGGAGTGCAGTCTTAGTCTTAGCCACTGGACCGCCAGGGAAGTCCTAAGTTCTATAATCCTCTTTCTTTTTAAAAAATATTTATTTTTATCTATTTGGCTGTGCTAGATCTTAACTGTGGCATGAGGGATCTAGTTACCTGACCAGGGATTGAACCCGGGCCCTCTACATTGGAAGTGCAGAGTCTTAGCCACTGAACTACCAGGGAAGTCCCCGAAATTCTATATTCTTGACAAGGGCTTGGATTACTTAAGTCTATTCATTTGTCAGACCTAAGGGAATGTACATTTAAAACTCATGCATGCGTTTCATTACATGTAAACTTTACATTAAAAGGCAACAAACAAATACTGAACTCCAGTTCATGATATGAACACCAAAATATTTAAGGGAATATACTGAGATTATCCAAAAAAATAATAAGGTGGGTTTCTGTAGGGCAGCAAACAGCTGACTGGAAACGTTTTACTGGAACACAGCCGCACACTTTCATTTATGCATTGCCTATGGCTGCTTTCCTGCTACAATAATGAAGCTGAGTAGTTGACAGACTGTTGACAGTAGTTGACAGAAATGTTTTGTATTTGCTATGGGCTCCCCTGGTGGCTCAGATGGTAAAGAATTCGCTTGCAATGAGAGAGACCTGGGTTCCATCCCCGGGTTGGGAAGATACCCTGCAAGAGGGCATGGCAACCCACTCCGGTATTCTTGCCTAGAGAATCCCCATGGACAGAGAAGCCTGCTGGGCTACAGTCCCTGGGGTCCCAAAGAGTAGGACACGACTGAGTGACTAAGCACAGCACACATCTGGTTCCTTAAGCAAAAGGTTGCTAACCCCTTTGTTGAGGGTAGATGGTATATAACACAACAAGCATAGTAAAATTTTAATGTTAGAACCAAGGCAGAGGATAAATACATGTTCTGTAAAACCCTCTCATTTCATTGTATTTGAATATTTTCATGATAAAATATCAGAAAAATATAATTAAATCTGAAAATTTTATTTTTCCATACTGAAATGGTAAAATGATGTTCTTCATCACTAAGAAAAATCGGAATACTAGACTGACATAGCAACTTCCTTTAGAACATCTGCTAGTATAACATTTACAAGGGGTTTTATTCACAGTAGATAAAGAAGTAAGTCCCTTTTCTATTGATACAGATGGGTCTTTCAGGGAAAACAGCAGACAGACTAGTATTTCTTACAACTAGCCTTTCCTTGAACTCACTGTCCTTATTTTATTCAATCTCAGACTAATAAATTTCTGATTAAAGTTCCAGCTATTCCTATAACCACAAAGCTACCAAACAGACTGGTTTACAGAGGCCAGGAATACATCATGGACTTGTGTCTGACCAATCCAATTCCCAGAAGGCTGTGGGAATATCTTCAGAAGACTTTATTTGTAGGAACTGGGTAGTAGGAAAATTCTATTTCCCATCCCTCCTGTCTTTGCACATTCTGGGATTCCCTCGCAGGCCCAGCACTTCAGTCATCTATGGGCCTTCAGCACATGGCCCTCAAAGTATTGAAGAAATAGGAAATCTGAAGCATCTCTGTGCTCAAGAGGCAGCCTTGTTCTCCATCTTCACCAACAGAGGGAGGATAGGCACACACAGATCCTGTGCAGAGCCCTATAGACACATACGACTCTGTGTGTCCCAGGCCTGAGGTCTTCACTGAGAATAATCACAAGAGATGCCTCACACCAAGGAGGTGAGAAGCAGTCACCCACTTCCAGTGTGTAACTGCTACCGGCAAAGAGGACACCACATGGCATCTTTGGAGAAATTACTCTGCAGCATAAATAAAGACCCTCCGAACTAAGCCAGGGTCATGCAAACCTGAGCATTTCCTTTTGACATGACCCAAATGCATGGTTCACAAATGGTACTGCCTTGGAGGAAGTACCAAAGCAGGTCAGAGAAATATTGACACTCATCTGTGTTTAGCTACAGTGCTAAACACAATGCAAAAGAAGAAGCTAAGGTTTTATTGCCTCATATGGCTGTGGCTAAGATGCTAAAACTGTTTAAATGATGAAAAGCTAAAAGACAAAAATATTTTAAAAAGTCAGTGTTACCGGATCAAGATTTTTGAAAAGAAGAATATCTTTGCAAGCTTCCTGAAGTCTGCACCGCTGTTGATCAGTTTTAGGATGAATCACCTGCCAATCCAAGAAAACAAGGGAAATTTTAATATTCTATTTTAAAATATTACTTAACTTACAAAGTAGAATATTTCTTTCTCCTAAAAATGGGAAAAATTAAGAGCACGTTTACCATAATTTTAATTTTATACAAATACCAAGCAGTACCCTGATCGTGGACAGGCAATGGGGTGGGGGTACAGCTGGCAGCAAGTCAGCTATCCGCTGGGAGCCCCAGAATCCCCATCCATAAAGCAGAAGGTTACATGTTCATTTATTCAACAAACATTTGCATCAGCTAGTTGCCAGGCACCATCTCAGCTCTCCGGACAGAACAGTGAACACAGGACACAAACACCTGCTCTCACCATCAATAAATACATAAAGGATGGTAGAGAGTGACAGGGCTAAGGAGAAAAATAAGGCAGGGAAGGGTGATTAAAAGTGTGTGTGTACATGCAGGTATGTGTCCAGATGAGGCCTGAGAAGGTGACATTTGTGTCAAGATCCTAAGGAGCTGAGGACCACCTGAGGGAGTGAGTCATGTGGACATCTCTGTGAGATGACCTCCAGCAGAAGGAACAGCAAGTGGAAACAATATGATGGGTGAATAGCATGTTTGAGAAAAACCAGGAGACAGGTGTGAGTGACAAAGAGGGAGGGGAAAAGATCAGGAAGAGACCTGGTTTGGGGGTTAGGTGGAGGGCAGTGTAAACCATAGAACTGGAACTTTTCTCTAGTGACCTGGGGGCAATCTCAGGGTTCTGACTGAGGAAGGAAAGAGATCTGACTGATGATTTTAAAGGCTCAAGTTGGTTCCTAAGTGAAGAACAGCCTTGACAGACACAGGAGCAGAAGCCAGGAAGCGTCTGTGATTATCCTAGTGTTAAACTGGTGATTAAGACCAAGGTGGTAGCCGTGGAAGTATTGAGAAGTACTGGAATCTTGGATATGATCTGAAGACCAAGCCCATTGGATTTGCTGAAAAATTGAATGTGGGTATAAAAAATTAAGAGGAGCTGAGGGTGACCTTAAAATTGTGGACTTGAGCAACAGGAAGGATGGAGGTGCCATTTAATGAGCTGGGGAAGACTGTGGGTGAAAAAGAATGTCTCAGTGGAAATCATCAGGAGCTCACTGTAAGCTGTCTATTGAAATCTAAATGGAGATGGCAAGTAAACAACCACTATATAAGCTGGAGTTCAAACATCAACAAACTTAGTATTACCAGTAATAATAGTGGTGCCTACAAAATCAGAGTTGCCATAGAATTAAATGAGCTGATACAGGCAGTGTTTAAAGTAGAACCTGGCATTCAGTAGGTGCTCAAAAATTATTACTACTATCACTAATACTATAGATAGTCAATACATGTTTTTTGAACTAATACCACCACTGGGCATACACACCAAGGAAACTAGAATTGAAAGAGACACATGTACCCCAATGTTCATCACAGCACTGTTTATAATAGCCAGGACATGGAAGCAACCTAGATGTCCATCAGCAGATGAATGGATAAGAAAGCTGTGGTACATATACACAATGGAGTATTACTCAGCCATCAAAAAGAATACATTTGAATCAGTTCTAATGAGGTGGATGAAACTGGAGCCGATTAGAGTGAAGTAAGCCAGAAAGAAAAACACCAATACAGTATACTAACACATATATATGGAATTTAGAAAGATGGTAATGATAACCCTGTATGCAAGATAGCAAAAAGACGCAGATGTACAGAACAGATTTTTTGACTCTGTGGGAGAGGGAGAGGGCGGGATGATTTGGGAGAATGGCATTGAAACATGTATATCATATAAGAAACGAATCGCCAGTCTAGGTTTGATGCAGGATGCTTGGGGTTGGTGCACTGGGATAACCCAGAGGGATGGTATGGGGTGGGAGGTGGGAGGGGGGTTCAGGAGTGGGAACTTATGTACATCCATGGTGGATTCATGTTGATGTATGGCAAAACCAATACAGTATTGTAAAGTAAAAAAATAAAATAAAATAATTTAAAAAAACTAAAAAAAAAAAGAATTATTGCCCAGCATCGCTGTTATAATTGAAAAACCTATTAAGCACCATCCTAAGTACTGTCTTCACCCTAAAAAATCTACATCACTTAATTTAGACCAGAAATAACAGATGTCAAAAGTGCTAAGTAATTTAAATTTATAATATTAAATAGTTGAAAAAGTTTTAACTTTTAAAAGTCTTTTCAAAATTTTATAACATCAAGAATGAAAAATTTAAAAACCTACACGTCTATTATATTCACACAATGGTAGCATTTTATTATTAGAATAGTTCAGAAATCTTTTCTAGTCTGCTCACTTTAAGACATATTTGAAAAGTCATTAAAGTTTCTTTAAACATCAATCTTTTCAAAAAGATGGTTCAAATTTGCTTTTATAAAAGTAACTTGTTAACTATATAAAAGTTGAAAAATCTGAGTTTTTGAAAAAGCAACCCCCAAATCAACTGTAGTCTTGCAACAACTACTGGGATGTAAAATCCCTACTGGGATTAAAATCTGGGATGTATCCTTCCAGGCATAAATCTTTTTACAAATAAGTAAACAAGTAAATAGGTATGAAGATGGATAGATGTTTAAATTTTTTTTTTATTATAAAATGCTGTATAAACTGTACCTCAAATTTACATCATTCCACGTCATTAAACCCAGTCCTGTACCATCATTTCCAATGGCTTCAGATCTTCTTGATTTGAATGTGCCAGAATTTAGCCCCTGGAAACCCCTATTTTAGTTCATTTATGTTGCTTCCATCTTTCACTATTATAATACTGCATTAACCTCCTTAGAAAGGATCCTTAGGAAGGATGCAACTGATAGGCATGAATTCTCCTGCAGGTAACTGCTGAGTCAGTTGGCTTGACTAAGTGTAAAGCTGATAGCTACAGCTAGGCACCCCTACCATATCCTCAACCAATCTTGCTTCCTATTCTTCTTAATAATTTGTCAGTCTGTTAGATAAAAGATGGTATCTTGCTGAGATTTTAATCTGTATTCATTTTAAATATCAGCATAATTAGACTTGGTATAGAGGAAAAGGGGAGTGAGTGGGGACTGAAATTATTCTAGCCAATCCCTTTGCTGCAGTTCTTACCCTTGGATCAGTATCTTCCTCTTCCTCATCAGGGTTATAGGTCTCAGCACAGACTAAAGTTGGAGAGAAAAAAAATAAAGAGAAAAATGAATAAAACAAATGTGTATTTTACTGGAAAATAGGAAGTAAACATAATTTCCTTTTGTTCACTGTTTTCTAAAGCTATAATGAACTTTGCAACCCCTTCCTTCAATTAACAAATATACTAAGTACCTAGTAATGCCAGGCATTTTGTTAGTGATGAATAGTCAGCTATCCAGGGATTGGTAGACCAAACAGGAGAGAAACCATAAAAAACCTCATCTACTAAATTCTATGGTAGTGACAAGGATAAGCAAGGAAGTGCTGTCTCTGCTGAGCTATGAAGCAGGAACAGAAAATCACCAAGTACAATACACACAGTATAGACATATGGATATGGAATTGGAGTACTCACAAAAAAATCTAAATATCTCAACCTCCTTATGTATTAGAATGACTTAAAAGAATGAATTTCAACAAAACGAATATACTACTATTTGTCAGGCTCTCTTATAAATACAATATTATATAATTTAAAGCCAGCTCGGTTTTCTTTGTAGGTAATCTGTGTTTGCACCAATGGGCTGCAGGACTTGTCTTTTTCCTAATTCAAAGATTTTAAAAAAATGCTTTAAAAAAAATGCTTACTAAACAATTGCTTACAATACCAGAATATCATAAATGATGTAAGTATGCATTTGAATAATTCAGCTATGAGAAAGATTGAGAAAGACCCCCTTTGGCTAATTAACAGTCAGCTCTATGGGAAAAAAGGCAAAAAAAGGAGGTAAAGAATATACTATTAATATGTAGCAGACTGTCCTTCCATAAAGAAGGACTTCCATGAGAAAGAAGGAGAGCTAAAAATGATGGGAAGAGGGAATAAGTATGAATACACACACACACACACACACATATGAGAGAGATACACACACACATACACACACAAAAGTGAAAGTGAAAGTCACTCAGTCGTGTCCGACTCTTTGCAACTCCATGCACTATAGAGTCCGTGGAATTCTCCAGGCCAGAACACTGGAGTGGGTAGCCTTTCCCTTCTCCAGGGGATCCTTCCCAACGCAGGGATCGAACCCAGATCTCCCACACTGCATTCTTTACCAGCTTAGCCACCAGGAAAGCCCATATAAAAAATTTTAATGTATTTATTTTTCCAAAAGGAAACAGGATAAACCAAAAAATAATAAAATTATTTCCTAGAAGGTAGGCAGAAACAAAAAAGGGACAGGGTAGGGAAAGGAATGAAACTTCTCTGAGAACAAAATTTTACATACTTTTGACATTTAAGCCCTGTTAAAATGTTTTATATAGTCTTAACAATAAATTTGATAGAGGAACCCAAAAATTGAATACCAAGAGAAACTAATGAATCTAACCACATATCAGGTTGATAACATAACCACAGAAAAGGAAAGGGGAGTGATTTTAAGTAGCTTCTGAGCATAATAATCTGACCAGTGGGATGTATCCAATGACAAAAAAGAACTAATGTCGGCAGTGGTACAATAATTCCAAAACTCCTCTGTGTACTACAGTTGTGAGTAAAAAAATATATACTTAGTTTTTCACTGGAAAAAAGGGGAATATTAATACAAATACAGAACACAAGATGAGTTAGAATTGGAGATGCAATACAAGTCATGCTTTTAAAATCTTACCCTTAGGGATGACAATAGTAGACACAATGAATTATGTAATGAATAAAAGAGTTAGTGTACTCATAAACTATTTTGTCAGGAATGTCTAGATGTGATCACTGGCGTTACCCAGAAAGCTACAAACCTGTTCCTTCCTCACAACAGCTTTAGTATACGTCATTACAACTAAGGAAAAGTTTCTCTTCTAAAAAATCCTCAATTATTTGCAATAACTGTGTGACCTGGCTTGGTTTACTTCAAATCTCCACCTTCTCTTCTGCACACTGGAGCTAACAGTAGCGATTCCCCTCTGAGGACTGTTGTAAGGTTTCAAGTAAACAAGCGCGGGGCACATGGTAAGGAGGCAGTAAATGCCAACTCGTTGAACTACTCCTATTATCACGTTTCATTTGTTCTGGTTTTCTGGAACTTTAATTGCCATTATCTTGGTTCTTTTCTCTATCCGAGCTCTTTCAACAACTGTCCTCTCTTCAAGGCTGTCTTGTATTACAGATTCTGCCCTTAAAATTTTTACTTCTCTTGCCCTCTCATGCAACTATGCCAAAGCCTTTGACTGAGTGGATCACAACAAACTGTGGAAAATTTTTAAAGAAATGGGAATACCAGACCACCTGAACCTGCCTCCTGAGAAATCTGTATGCAGATCAAGAAGCAACAGTTAGAACCGGACATGGAACAACAGACTGGTTCCAAATTGGGAAAGGATATGTCAAGGCTGTATATTGTCACCCTGGTTATTTAACTTATACACATATGCAGAGTACATCATGCAAAATGCTGGGGTGGATGAAGCAAAGCTGGAATCAAGACTGCTGGCAGAAATACCAATAACCTCAGATATACAGATGATACTACCCTTATGGCAAAAAGTGAAGAGGAACTACAGAGCCTCTTGATAAAAGTGAAAGAGGAGAAGTGAAAAAGCTGGCTTAAAATTCAACATTAAAAAACTAAGATTATGGCATCTGGACCCATCACTTCATGGCAAATAGATGGATAAATCATGGAAACAGCAACAGACTATTTTCTTGGGCTCCAAAATCACTGCAGATGGTGACTGCAGCCATGAAATTAAAAGATGCTTGCTTCTTGGAAGAAGAGCTATGACCAACCTAGACAGCATATTAAAAAGCAGAGACATTACTTTGCTGACAAATGTCCATCTAGTCAAAGCTATGGTTTTTCCAAAAGCTATGGTTTTTCCAGTAGTCATGTATGGATGTAAGAGTTGGACCATAAAGAAAGCTGAGTGCCGAAGAATTAATGCTTTGGAACTGTGGTGTTGGAGAAGACTCTTGGGAGTCCCTCAGACTGCAAGATCAAATCAAATCAATCCTAAAGGAAATCAACCCTGAATACTCATTGGGAGGACTGATGCTGAAGCTGAAGGTCCAATACTTCGGCCACCTGATGTGAAGAACTGACTCACTAGAAAAGACCCTGATGCTGGGAAAGACTGAAGGCAGAAGAAGGGGACAACAGAGGACAGATATGGTTGGACAGTATCACCAAATCAATGGACATAAGTCTGAACAAACTCCAGGAAATGGTGAAGGACAAGGAAGCCTGTCGTGCTGCAGTCTATGGGGTCGCAAAGAGTCAGGCATGACTGAGCAACTGAACGACAAATTAGCATTCTGTAGTGGACCCTTCTAATCTTCATTCTTCTTATATCCTTAATCCACCAAGTTCATTTACAAGCCTTATAATGTTTGTTAGGGTTTACGTCTTATTTGTGAGCAGGTAAGGAATATAACTGGTTCTTGACCCTACACTCCATTCTTCTGTATGATGGCTAAAAATCTCTATGTATCTACAATGAAGGGATGAGATGATACATACCACTCTCAATCCCTGATTTCTTAGAGACATTTCCTCCCTGCAGTGCTGGTCTAGCTGCCCTCCAGCTTCCTCCTTCCCACTGATTTTCTGAACTAATGGAATACCTGAGAAACGGTGACTCCCCACATGACCTGTAGACAGGACGCCCTTTCTTGTCCAGCCTATAGGTGTGGGCCATGCCTTCTGTGCTGCACTGCCATTAATACTCTGCCTAATAGGAAACCAGGATCCTTAAAGAGACGGAGAAAAACTCGGGAGAAGGGAATAAGAGAACAGACATCATTCTAATCCCTAAAACAGCATCAGGTAATGTTCTGTATAGAGCGCTGCCCAACCCCTGGTAGCACAGGCTTTTGGAGCTGAGCCAGGTAAGGGATGGAATATAATGATTCCTTATCTTTCACCAAGCCATTCTTGTTTCCACAAGGAAACAAGTTCATCTTAGGTCTGTCCTAAAGATTAAGGCAGACACCTTCCTGAGTTCTTAGATGTTACTGCTGTCACTTTTCACATTTTCGTAGGTATTTGGGTAGGGGGCTGAGGAAGCTGTTTTGAAGGCATCAGATACTATGTTGAACTGCAAACTTCTTGGTTCTCCGTGCTCTTGATTAATGCTGTCATTGTCAGCCCAGTTTTCTAAACTAGAAATTTGGAACTCACTATTACTGCCTTCTTTCCACCTGTTACCCAATGAATACATCAAAGTCTGCCTCAGAAATATTCTCATACTTGACCTTTATTCCATCTACCCTGTTACTCCTTGGTCCAGGATTTCAAAATGTCTTCTTTGAAAAATGCATTTAAAAAACCCTCATTTGGGAAACAGATGGGTACATGGGGATTATTATACTTTCTCTACTTTTGCATATGTATGGAAATTTTTCATTTAAAAAGTTGAAAATAATAAGTCTTTTAATGATGAGACTGACAGGATTTTACTGATAATGACACTTAGTCTTGAGCTCGCTTATTTTCAGGCTTGCTCTTCTTCGGATTTTGGAGGAAAGTACTGTAGCACTTAGCTCATTTTTGTATTTTTAGACATTAATGTAACTGAGGCAACAAATGTTACATCCTGAAGTCTTAAGACACAGCACTATGATTTAAACAAAAGCAATTATTTTCATAAAATCATTAATGTTTCCTATTTGTGAAAAATGGAGAAGGAAGTAGCAACCCACTCCAGAATTCTTGCCCGGGAAATCCCGTGGACAGAGAAATTGGTGGGCTACAGTCTATGGGGTCGCAAAGAGTTGGATATGACTGAGCACACAGACATTAGTAGAAAAACAGTGTATCTTTATTTTTTTTAATTGGTTTGGATGTTTTCGCTTTTCTTTTTGAACACCAGACAGCTCCTTTTTCTTCTTCCTCTGTTTACCTCAACCTCTCTACTTCTTCCTGATCCTGATCCCAAATTACTTTTCTCATTTTCTATATAAAAATCTATTCTTAGGTCTCTGTGATTGCTGTCCCTTATGGCTCTAAATATCAGGAAGCTTATCTCAGTGTAAAAGTTACCTGGGGAGTCCCAGCGTCAGTGTGATCCTCTCTGCAGCCTCAAGAACTACACTGAATGTCCTGAGATGCTCAAGACCTGCTGAAGACAAAGGCTAAAAGAGCAGCACAGCCCCTCACTTGAGGGAGTCAATGTTGCCCCCACTGTCCAGCAGATGTCACTAGTTAGTAACAGGGAACTGTACAAAGGAACAATAGATCAGCCAGCATAACCTCCTCCTCTAGGTTTTAACGGCTGCTTTCTTCATCCAGAAATGTGAATCACTAAAATGTACTTGTGAGAGAAAACCCCTTCATTTCTACCAGGCCTGGTCACTGGCGTCAGGCCCTGCGCTGTCCTGCTGGTTCCCGTGAAGAGTTGATACAGCCTGGTATATGAGAGAGCTAGGGTTGCCATAACAAAACACTACAGACTGGGTGCCTTTTTATTTTTTTTTCCACTGGGTGCCTTTTTAAACAGCAGTAATCTGTAAAATGAAAGGTTTTTGGTTTTTCAAGTTTTTAAAGTAACAGAATCAAACTGATATTTCAAACTCAAGGACAGTCAATGCTAATCTAGGACAAATTCAAGAAATCTGCCTTTAAAGAATTTATGGACTGTCTTCCAATTGATGTATTCATTGTTTGATGTAGAGGGGCTGTTCTGCTAGAACGCAGGATTTGGAAGCTGCAGTTTTTCAATTCCAATACTTTGTAGGGGAGAGGCAGCATCAAAGAGGGGAAGGCCTCATCTCTGAAGCTATGCACACTACAGTCTGAGGGTGGATACATCATTCCACAGTATTTCTCTACGTCCCCAGTCCTTGGTCTCTTCAACGGTATGACGGCATAACAATCCTAGAACCATGTTAAAGGGTTAATAGTATGAGGAGACATTTAAATACAAGGCCTGGCTCACAGGAGACACTCAACAACTGCGAGCTCTCCTCTGCTGCTTTACCTTCCAGGTTATTATTCAGTCAGACATCCTGAGTGTTGAATTCTCTTCTGCAGTGTCTGACAGAAGCACATGTATTCACACAAATAGTTTAGCTGAGATCCTTGGATCACATCAGGAGTCCATTCCCTAACTCTCTTTCCAGTTCATTTTATTAACTTTTTTTTTTTCCGTTGGCTGTACCTCACAGGCACATGCAGATCTTCCCTGACCAGGGACTGAACCCATGCTCTCTGCAGTGGAAGCAGAGTCTTAACCACTGGTCCACCAGAGAAGCTCCTCCAATTTCATCTCCTCTCCTATGGCCAGAGCAGCTGGGTCCCGTTTATCCTCCTTCAAGGCTTCAGACATTCTTCTACCTGGAATGCACCCTTCTTGGTACTATAGCCCAAGAATAACCATGTTTTTCAACTTCCAGTGCAATTTCTGCCTCCCTCCAAGAAGCACTTCTTGATTTTTTTTCTGCCTACAATAATTTCTCTTCCTGTTTCCCGATCCTTCCTGATCCGGCCATATTTACCAACACTGTTGCAAATGTTAACTATATACCAGTGAACAAAACAGATGAAATTCCCTGCCTGACTGGCATTTATACCCTTGCATAGTGAAATAGATGGTAAATGGGATAAGTAAGTTAAAAGAGGAAGGGCACTAAGGAGAAAATAAAGTAGGGAGATAGGCTGTGTTTGTGTGCTGGGGAGGGGCAAGGATTTCAGATAGGTCTTACTTAAGGCCTGAGAAGGTATCCTTCACATGAGGGTCTGAAGAATGTGAGTGAACAGTTCACAAAGGTAGCTTTGGTGAGATATGGGAACAAAAGTCTGACTAGAATGGGCTCAAGAGAGAACAGAAGAGAACGGGAAGCATGTATGGACCACTCTTTCAAGAGGTTTTGCTATAAAGATAGGCAGAGAGAAAGAGTGGCAGCTGGAGAGGGAAGAGTGATTTGTAAAAGTTTCATTTTAAGAAGGGAGCACCAATGATATGCTGCTGAGAAAATCCAGCTGAAGGATGAAGATTATGCAGGATAAAGAAGAGGTAACTGCTGGAAGGATGAAGGTTGAGATCTAGTGTACAGGTGGACAAATGGACTCACAGGCAGGTGGGGAAGGACAGACGTGGGAGTCTATGGAAATTCTCTTCTATTATTTCTGTTTCTTTAGTTAAATTGAGAAGATTATCTGCTAGGAATAGGAGCGGGAGGAGGTGTTATAGGTTTGGGGAGAAAGAAGGTATGAAAGACTTACCTAAGAGAACAAGAGAGTGAAAGAAGTATAGAAACAGTATGATTGTGGTCACCAAGAGCGTACTAGAGGTTAATGATCATGAACTGAGGGTAAGATCAGTCAGCAGGGCTGCGTGTCTTTCCTCCACCAAGTACAGATGCGGTGCAGACACAGAATATGTGGAGAATGGGTTTAACCAGAGTGTGGCTTAGCCAAGCAAATAAAAAAGGAAAAGACAACTGAGGGAAGTGGTTATAATCACTGATCAAGAAATTTAAGGTTAGTAAAGAGGAACTGAGAAAGAACGAAAAGGAGACAGATCAATGAGTTGCGAGAGCTGGAGGAGGACAGCACAGGAGCTGGTAGAAGACAGCGGGCAGCGGTGGGTGACCTGATCGAGAATACGGGGGGTTGTGACGCTGGTCCTACCACAGCACAACCACAGCAGTGAGTGGCTGAAGCAGGTGGAAGACCACAACCCTGGAGGAGAAGAGGTCAAGGAATGGAAGGACCAGACGCTGAGAGGATTCTTTATGTAGAAATGAGAACGAACCTGGAGTTATTAGAGGACTAAAACAAGGAGGGGGTGGCTGGGAGAATATAATGTGAGGCTTGAGGCTGAGGGGTCTAGGGAGAAGAGAGAGAGGTCTAGAAGCAACGCGGATCAATAGACACATCCACACATCTGCCATCAGTGTTACAAGGAAAGGGAAAGAGAAGTGAGGCTTGAGGGCAAGCCACGCTTTAGCTAGATCATGATGATGAAGACTGAACTGAGAGTATGGGCTAAGAAATTTACGGGATGTAGCTGAAGACTGAGCAAGAGTTCTAGCGGGTACAAGAATGGGTACTTGGGGATGGGACAGTTAGTACTTAGGCATTAAGCTATCTTTGGGCATTTTATCACCTTGACTGCTTCAAGTTATGTAACCTCTGCTTTGCCCCAGTTTCCCCACCCGAATAATGGGGTAATCAGAGCATGTAACTCATAGTGTTAGTGTAAGGATTATATTCAACAACACAAGGCAGGCATTTAGGAAGACCTTAAAAATGTGTACTGAGTACATAGCCGGCATTCAAAAAACCATTAGCTCTTGCTAACAAGCTATTTTCTCTGCTGCATAATCATTTTTGGTTCTGTTAAGAATTCTTTATTTTCATTTAACATTTGAGTGATATTAACAAGTTTTAACTTTTCAATAAGACTGTAGGAGCTAAGGGTGAGGGATAATACCAAGCACTTGTCTGTGTTCTGCAGAGTTCAAGGACTGAACACACTGACAAAGAGCCTACGCAGCAATTCATCTGTGACCCTCTGTGACCCTCTGTGACCTCTGGAGGAGGCATCACTGCACTCTCCATTTCCCAGGCCTGTCCCAGATGCCAACAGCTAATATTACAAAACTTTGGATAAAACGAGGTGCAGGGAAGAACAGAAATGGGAGATAGCAGCTCATAAGTCTCATACCAGCCTTAATTCCTACTCTATTTCTTCTCCATAAATGACTCTTTTTTTCTTTTTTAGCTGCACCTCGAGGCATAAGGGATCTTAGTCCCTTTTCACCCCCAATCAGGGATTAAACCAGTGCCCCCTGTAGTGACAGCTCAGTCCTAACCACTGGACCACAGGGAATTCCTGTCTCTGTAAATGACTTTTTATAGGAAACAACACATTCTTCCATCTCCTTTCAACAGACTTTGGTGTACAGTCTTAGCAAAAACTTTCTGAAAACATAAATGAGCAGATTCTCTCAAAGAAAAGGACTGTTAGAAAAGGGATTTGGAGCCTTACTAAATATTAGGTCACAGGACAATTTAAAATCAAAAAACTTTCCCAAACAAGGGGGTATGAAAGAATGACAGGACACATATAACTCGCATAGCAATTTTGAAACCCATTAACATCCCAACTGTACGACCAAATAAAGTAGATATATCCAGAAGCTTAGCATTTTAATTATAAGAAAAACTTTCAGAAAACATATTTATCAGTTCTATGAAAAAATGGGGACCTTCTCAGCTTAAGAACAATCATGAAATAAAGAGAGATGTATATAGTCAATACAGATTTACTGAGTACTTGCTGTGTGCCAGCAAGTATTCAAGGTACCAGTCACAGATCAAAATTTTTAAGTCAATAAAAGAGCAAAATTAAATAATCTAGATCACAACAGTTAAATGGGAAATGTATTATTAAACTAGTCGCATATAAAAAAATAAAAATAGACCTCCTGTATTTGGAAAATACTCATTTTTTGTTAATAATCAAAGGAATGCCAGATAAAACAATCCGAGGCACTATTTTACTTCTAAATTAAAGGAGTACATTTGTAAGTCAAGAATATAAAAATATATTTAAAATATAAATGAAAGGAGTCAGCACCGCCTGTATTAGTGAGACGGAGGTGAAGAACAGGTCTTGCAGGGCATCTTTCTCCCTGTAGCCTATTTTCTAGACTGTCTCTTGAAAGCAGTGCAAAGAAGAAGCCAAAGCAATGCTCCGTCTCTGATCAGAGACTGCTACTCCCAGCGCTGCAACCGAGGAAGTAATTTAAGGGGCTCAACAACACGAGCAAGAAGTTAATGGCTGACTTCCCCGGCGGTTCAGTGGTTAAGGATCTGCCTGCCAATGCAGGAGACATGGATTCAGCCTCTGCTCCCGGAAGCTCGCACGTGCCAAGCCCATGCTCCACAACTATCGAGCCCAGGCTCCAGAGCCTGCAAACCGCCACTACTGAAGGCCGAGCGCCCTAGAGCCTTGTGCCTCACAAGAGAAACCACCACAGGGAGAGGCCCATGCACCACAACACGGAGTAGCCCCCTCGCCTCAACTGGAGAAAGCCCATGTGCAGCAACAAAGACCCACCACAGCCAAAAAATAAAAATAAATAAACCTTAAAAAATATTAATGGTAAGCATAATCTAGAATGCCAGAAATAGTAATACGAAAAGTTGTTTTTAGAAGCCATAATTATGAACATGGAAAAATATCAATGACATAAATGAGACAACCTTACTATAGTAATCTAAAAATAAGCACATATACATTTAAAACAAAATGAAACAGAACAAAGGCATCATAGGTAATTCTGATAATGTTCTATAATGCTATCAACTTACCTTTTTATTAAAAAGATGAACTTATTTTTATTTAAGATAATCCCATCTTAAAATAGCATTTTAGTAGTATGTTATGAAAAAGAATACATACCTGACACTCGCCGATCAAATCTGCCAGGAATTGGAACTGCAAAACAAAAAAAAATAATGTTTAGTCATCATTGTCACACGACCTATCTTTATTTCCCCTTTTTGTAAAGATCTTTCACAGCAGAACCAGGAAACTCAATATCAAGTTGGTGGGTAAATTCATATTCTTTCATCATCAACCACAGACAGTGGTTCAACATGATCACACACAGACAACATAAAAAATATATATATGTCTTTGAAAACAAACTCTTTATAACTTTAACATGAGTGGCAATTTTATTTCTTCTGCTCACATTCAAGTTCTATCTAATTTGTATCACACCAGATAAGTAAGAAGTCTACTAAATTTACTGGTAATGTCACGATATCAAACATTTAAATTTTCTTCTTTTAAAAATAATTACAAGACCTGCTAACTAATAGTATTTACATTTCCTTTTGAAATAATTTAATGAGTATTACACTAAAATAAAAAAATGAACCATGCAGTTATCCTCTCCTTCAACATGGATGGGTTTTCTCCACCCATGGTCAGCGTATTAATTAGAAAACTGTATCACACGTCTTTAAGTTAAAAAAATTTTTTTCTTTTTGCTAATTTTTCCTGCTTCTCACCTATATCATTCCTTGTGTTTGATGGTTATCTGAATTCTTACTACTGAACTATATCATTTGAACAAGGTGGGTTTTTCTATCTTTGAAGATTAATCTGATTAATTTTATTTTAAAAAAGCATACAGAATATGCCTTATTAATCTCCAAAAAACAGAAATTTGAGGGTTACTGAAAAAGAAATTGAAGATGGCTCTGAGAGCCAAACTCTAATGCAAAGTTTCTAAAACAAATATAGACCCAGGAAGGAGGGAAATGCTCATCTTAATAGGATTAGAATTATCATTTTGCATAGCACAGGGTCAAAGGTATGTTACCGGAACAAATAGGCCAATAATCAAAAGAAAATCCCAGTGGTTCCTAAAAGTACCTACAATAATCTGTCACTACTTCCTCAATAAAAGAGTGGATTAAAAATACAAGCAAATTAAAAAAAAAAGAAAAAAAAATACAAGCAAAGTACCTAGTATATGCCATGCACTGTAGTAGACAATTTAGAAAACATTAGTAAACAAAAAAATCCCTGATTTTATGAAGCTTGAGCAATGCAGGAGAGTTGACTTTGATCATTTGAAAATACACGTCTCATCACTCAGTAAACAGATGAAAATACACCAGCATAAGCCCTCAATCCAGGCCTCATGGGGTTTCCATAATTAAAACCCCACCAAATATTAGTATACAACCTGAAATTATAAAGCACATAGTGAAACAATTTAGCATGGGTGCTATCAGGGGATACCTCAAAGGGCTAGACAGAAAAATTATAGACCTATCATAAAATAAGAACTGTATGTTTAAAACAAAGACATAAAGAAGGAATCAAAAATTTTAAATGTGAAGTTAAAAATCACTACTTCCATCTATCATGCAAAAAAAAGACAAAATTACTTTTTAAAATTCCTAAAGCATTCCCACAAACTGAAAGAGTTCAAGTGTTTAAAAAAAAAAAAAACTGACTTGCAGTGTAAAATGTAATTAAGAACAAGAGACTTAAGGCATTTAGCTCGAATGGATCACTGGGTGGATGAAAAGGTAAACAAAATGGGCACAGACATGCTGCCTAATAAATCTATGTGTTATTTAACTTTAAATTAGTACACATCTTAAAAACTTTTATAGGGTCAGAGGAAACAGCTGCAGTTGGAAGAAGATAACAACGCCAAGGCACACAGAGGATGCAGTCAGTAACTACAGCAGTCAGAGACCACTCATTCTAACTTCACCACTGCTTAGAGAGCTCAAAACACAGCAGATCAGACTTTATGTGAATCCAAGTATTCAACCAGTGTAAATCTGAGAAAATCTTCCAGCAGAAAACAATGCCTAAAATGCTCTCCTTTTCTATCATAAACAAATATTGATAGGGAGTAAGAAAACTTAAAATTTAGGTTATGTGATCTGAAAACATGTGCCTCAAAAATATTAACCAATGCAGTCTCAATGGAAACTAAAAATCATTATTACTGATTAAATGAACTCCTAAACACAGACATACTCTGAAAATTAAAACATGGTTCTTTGAGCATGCAGAATATTTTATGTGGTAAATATTAAGAACATCTGGAGAATTTGAAAACATTTCCCAAAGTCTCTCTTAAATTGAAATGTGATAGACAAGATAACAGAATTTTCCTGTGGCAGGAAATGGCACAAAAGCCTAGAGAACAAAACCCAAGCACGATTAGGGCAGGGCAGAACCCTGTAGCTCAGACGGTAAGGAATCTACGTGTAATGCAGGAGACCTGGGTTTAATCCCTGGGTTGGGAAGATCCTCTGGAGAAGGGAATGGCCTGGAGAATCCCATGGAGAGAGGAGTCTGGCCTGCTACAGTCAGTGGGGTCCCAAAGAATCAGACACAACTAGCGACTAACACTACTACAGCTCAGGATGAAAGACTCTGCGACTCCGGGGAAGGCAAATAGGCACACTCAAAGCCAGGCTGGGAGGATGTTAGCAGCACCAGCTGTGTGCAGAGGCAGAGAACAGAAGCAGGACGTTAATGAGCGCCTTGTGTCTGGGGGGCCTCGGCCTAGTATAACATAGCACAGCATAGCAAATCTCAAAAGCGGAATACAGAGCAGCTGTCAGGGCAGGCCCCTCAGCACGGTTAATCACAACATGGAGACTGCCAGGAAGGGCTGCCACCAAAGGGTGACATTGTGCTGGGCCCTCATAGGCCAGGGGGTGAAAGTGCATCTCTGGGCAAAGCTTGAGGAAAGCCCCAAAGGCAAGAAGGTTTTTGGACTGGAGAAATATCCCAGGGTGCCTGGAAACAGATGAGGGAGAAGTAGGGTGTCAGGGGAGGACCACTCAGTGAAGCAAGAGAAGCCCAAGAAAAAGTGCTGGCTAATGGCTCAGTGGTAAAGAATCCATCTGCCGTGCAGGAGGCACGGAGACTCAGGTTTGATCCCCGAGTTGTGAAGATTCCCTGGAGAAGGAAACGGCAACCCACTCCAGTATTCCTGCCAGGAAAATCCCACGGACAGAGGAGCCTGGCAGGCTACGGGTCAGTGGGGTCGCAAAGAGTGGGACACGACTGAAGCAACTGAGCACAACCCAGTTAGGGTTCTGAGACCCAATCAGTAAACTATAGGACTCACTCTTGGTTCACAATTAAGAAAAGAGAAGGAAAAGAGAAAAGATAAAGTATCTTCCATAAGTTCACACAAATTAATTCTGCTTTCTCTGAGGGTCAGAAGAGGGAAAGAATGCTGCTATCCTTTCTTCACTTACTCTTTCTAGAATCTTGTGCTGGTTGAACAAGGTACATGGTCATTGAAGTTTAGAGCAAAAACTCCAACAGTATGTTTGCCCTGGTATGGTAGTTTCTGCCAGTACCTGTGACTATATGATGATAATGAAGTCCATCCCATTGAACTATTTCTCTAGTCTGTCCAACATCTGATATCCATCTTCCCACAATCTACCCAGAGAGAACTCCTAGCAGACCCTGCTGGGCCTCTAGCTATATTATGCACATAAATACTTCCCTCCAATATCAAACTTCTGACCACTTTTTTCTTTTTTTTGAGGCTTTTGCAACCTGGCTTCCAACTATAATTAAAGTAGCCTCTTCCAAAATCACAATTTTCCTCTATATTATTCTTCTGTATTATTTCCTCTATCCTTGAGCTAAATAAAAATCAATATTGGCTTTATGAAAATCAATAAATTCAATATTGGTTGGTGCCAAAAACATATTCATTCATTCAACAAATAATTACTGAGCCCTTCTATGACAGGCACTGTGCGATCTAGTGGGGAAATATGAATAAAAGTGATTCAGATATGGCCCCTGCCCACAAAGATCTTGAAAGTGAAAGTCGCTCAATCGTGTCCGACTCTTTTCAATCCCATGGACTATACAGTTCATGGAATTCTCCAGGCCAGAATACTGGAGTGGGTAGCCTTTCCCTTCTCCAGGGGATCTTCCCAACCCAGGGATCAAACCCAGGTCTCCTGCGTTGCAGGCAGATTCTTTACCAGCTGAGCACAAGGAAGGCCCAACAAAGATCTTAGGAGCTATCTAAAAATGACCAATAATTATCACCATAAGGATGTGATATCTACTGATACTACAACAAAGGCGAGTACAGAGTGTTCTGTGAGCACACAGGAAGAGTGCCTACAGAAAGCCCAGGAAGGCCTGGGCCTATAGTCAGGTCTAGGCATGGTTGGGATGGAAGCTAAGTGGACTTAGGATTTGGGGAAATGAAAGACGTATGGTACGGCATGAGCAATGTGGGAGAGGAACACAGAGATGAGGGAGAAGAGGTGGGCAAGGGTCACTTTGGAAGCCAACCTGTGGCAGAGCCATGTTCAGAAGTAATAAACTATGGTTATCTCTATGCCTTTTCTTTTTTGTTCAGCTAGGGGAGAAGAGCAGGAACAAAGATTTAACCTGAAAAAGATTCCCTTGGATATGACTGCAAAACCAGAAGGGAATATATGGAACAGAGTGGCCAAGGCTTAATGAGAGATGAAGTACCAGTTGAAAGAAGAAGAAAGGATTCCCTATTCCAATACTAGGGAGTGGCAGCAAAGTCTTCTAGTATAGAATATCCATCCCTTTGCTCCACTGATTCCCCACCTGAGGGCTCTCTACTTCCCCCCAGTCTTGAACACCTGTGAGACCAACGGAAAGAGGATGGGGGCTCAGACACCCCCAGACAAAGTGGAGTTGGAGAGAACCACTTGGAAATGATCCCTGTGAGTGGATCAGCTGTGGACACAGCATTTCTGTTCAATATGAAGAAACTGGAGCAAAGGGAGTCATCACAGACTGTATTTTATAAAGATCACTCTTGACTACAGCTGGTGGAAGGAGGTAGTGCACTGGTCAGATGTGTTGCTGCAGACAGAAGGAAAATAAAAGGAGTCTAACGATTTACAGATTAAAATCTGTATCGTTTAGTGATAAACTCAATGTTTGCTCCGTAACAACATCAACTGAAGTTATACATCTACAATTATAAAAGAAAAAGTATTCAATATGCGTTTCATTCAGTCTATAAATAAGGGTGCTGTCATGGACCCCCAAGTTATAAAATGTCAGAGTGGCAAAGCATTTATGAATTCATCTAATCTGGTCATGGCAAGCAAGTTTCATCTCACATGACAACTTTAATTGATGTCACGGGTCCACCTGAATCATCCTGACTCCTTCCTTTCGTTCATTGCTCACATCTGCTTCATTAACAATTCCATCTGCTCTCCCACCCACTCTTGTTTCTTGAATCGGTCTACCTTTCTCCATATCCACCCCAGTCTGAAGGGCATCATTTCTTGCCAGGATGATTGCAACAGCCTCCAAACCTGTCTTCCCACAGCCCATTTTGCTCTACATCAATCTATCCCCCACACAGTCATCAGAGTGATCTCAAAATTTTGGAAGAAAATCTGGCAGTTTCTGTCAAAACTTTTACTGTGAACTGCCTTTGACCTAGCAATAATTCCACTTTTAAGAATATGTTTTATATATGTATATAAAATACTATATGTAATACTATAATCACTATAGTATTTTAGGTAACAGAAAAAGTGAAAATAATAGTTGTCTAGAAAAAGAAGTTAAGGAAATACTGGTATAGCTAGAGTATGAACTTCTATGCACACATTAAAATTTAGGATGCCACAGACCTACATGAACTGCCAGGGAGACCTTCAAGATAGATATACTGTTAAGTTAGAAAAAAGTTTGACAATCATTATATGAAATAACCCTAATTTTCTAAAAATCTTGTCATCAAACTTTAACATGTCATAAATTTAAAAGCCAATTAGTACTATAAGGCTATAACGAAGAAAACATCAATAAAACAGAGCCCTCTTCTAATCCATCTCTCCCTACTTGCAATTCCTGCTCCCCAGGGGCAACTGCATCAACTGTTTTGGCTATTTCTCCTGGGATTTATTTTACCTTAGCAAACTTACACTATGAATTCTATGTGTTTTAATTACCCTTTGTCTTTCAACTCTGGAAAAGAATAGGAAAAGGCTTGCAAAGTAGCAGGACATGGATCCCTAACCTCATGAAGCCCCCTGTTCTACTTGTCCTGAATTTTTTGCCACTTACAGACAAAGCTAATCTTTTTCAAACTGAAGTATAGTTGCTTTACAATATTACATTAGTTTCAGCTGTATAATGGACTTCCCTTGTGGCTCAGCTGGTAAAGAATCCTCCTGCAATGAGGGAGACCTGGGTTTGATACCCAGGTTGGGAAGATCCCCTGGAGAAGGGAAAGGGTAACTCCAGTATTCTGGCCTGGAGAATTCCACGGACTCTCAAAGAATCGGACACAACTGAGCGACTTTCACTTTCAACTGTGTAACACAATAATTCAATAAATTTTATAGACTATATCCATTTAAAGTTGCTGCAAAACATTGGCTATACTCCTTGTGCCACACATTACATCCTTATATCTTATTTACTTTATACCTAGTAGTCTGTACCTCTTAATTCCCTTCCCCTATCTTGCCCCTCCTCCCTCAGCCCTCTCCCCACTGGTAACCACCAATTCTCTGTATCTGTGAGTCTGTTTCTGTTTTTTATATTTATTCATTTGCTTTATTTTTTAGATTTCACATATAAGCTAAAACATACCATATTTCCCTCTCAGTCTGACTTTTTCCACTGAGCATAATACCTTCCAGGTCCATCCATGCTACTGCAAATGACA
Organism: Ovis canadensis; assembly: GCF_042477335.2. NCBI lineage: Eukaryota > Metazoa > Chordata > Mammalia > Artiodactyla > Bovidae > Ovis > Ovis canadensis. The sequence goes on along the minus strand of NC_091263.1, from coordinate 65,750,339 downwards.
AGATTTCACTCATTTTTATGGCTAATATTCCACTGGGTGTGTGTATGTGTACGTATACATCACATCTGGTTTTTTTTGGGTCCATGATTCATGCGGGATCTTAGTTCCCCAACCAAAAATGGAACCTATGTCCCCTACACGAGAGAATACAGTCTTAACCACTCAACCACCAGGGAAGCCCCTGCGCCACATCTTCATCTGCATTCATTGGCTGATGGACACTCAGGTTGCTTCTGTATCTTGGCTAAAGAATGCTGCTGTGAACACAGAGGCGTATTTATCTTTCCAAAGTAATGTTTCCGTTTTCTTCATATATATATCTAAAAAACCTAATCTTGGTCAATGCAGAAGCCAAAAGGAAATTCTGCTGATCCAGATAACAAACAATGCTGAAAATTATGGAGATGAAAATAAATAAAAACATATAACATTTACGTGCCAGGAAGGGACTTCCCTGGAGGTCCAGTGGTTAAGACTCTGCACTCCCAATTTGATCCCTGGTCAGGGAACTAAGATCCCACATGCGTCTTGGTCAAGGAAAAAAAAAAAAAAAAGTTATGTGCCAAGATCTGCCCTGAACACTTCATGGTTATTAAGTCACTTAACTCTGATACAAACTTTATGAGGTACTATCATATTTATGAAGTCATTAAGTACAGAAACTTATGAGGTACTATTACACTTAGATAAAGAATCTAAGGAAAGAAAGGTTAAATAACTCATTCTACTAACAAAGGTGGAACCAGACTGAGCGCAGGCACTCTCAGCTTCATAGCCCATGCTCTCAGCCATGGAAGGACAACATCCAAAATCAGCCTGGGGATGCCACCAGGTAACACTCACATCAGTGTAACTGTGTGAATGCACCTTCTTTCTTGTAATGTCTAAAATGTCTTTTTAAATGACATTTAGAGCCCCCGGTAGAAATCTGCATTTGGAATCTTGACATGAGACTAATTCAGTTTATCAAATATTAGTACTTACCAACTAATCAAAATTTACTGATGAACCTGGTCCAAAACTGAGTACTTTTCCAAGATCAGCATTAACAGTTCTTTTAAAAACTTTTTGTTTTCCCCACTTAAGTTCATTTTAAGTACAAAGACTGAGTCAATATAAAGAAAAACAGAAGTAACCATAACTGTACTTGACAGCTTAACCTCTCGGGGGGGCCTGGGATTGCAATAGCAAGAGATAAGATGGGAAGAAAAAAAAAAGCTTTATTTTTCTTAATGTGATAGCCTTATTGAGATATAATCCACATATCACATAGTTAACCATTTATAGTATGCAACGGTTGTTAGTATATTCAAAGAATTGTGTCTCCATTACTATAATCAATTTTAGATCTTTTTCCACACCTCAAAAAGAAACCCTATATCCATTAGCACTCCCTCCCCATTCCGCCCAATCCCCTTGGCCCCAGGCAACCAGTAATTTACTGTCTCTATAGATTTGCCTTTTCTGGACATTTTGTATAAGCAGAATACAATATGTGGCCTTTCACAGCACCTTTTAGTACTTCATTTCTTTTTGTTGTCAGACAGTTTCACTGTATGGATATACTACATTCATCTATCCATTCATCAGCTGGTGAACACCTGGGTTTTTTCCACTTTTTGGCTATTAAGAATAACATTACTATGAACCTTCATGTATACACATTTTACACGTTTTCATTTCTCTTGGGTATACATCTAGGAGTGAAATTGGTGGGTTGTATGGTAACTCCATACTTAAGTTTTTGAGGAACGGCCAGACTGTTTTCCATTTTCCACTCCTACTAGCAGGATGGGAGGGTTCCAGTTCTTCCATATCTTGGTCAACACTTGTTAATACTTTTTTATTGTTATAACAGTGGGTTTAAAGTAGTGTCTCATCATGGTTTTGATTTGCATTTCTAATGACTGATGTAAACAGTTTTATTTATTACTGCTAAAAATCCTTATTTCTGAAGAGCTAACAAATTTTTATTCACTATCATCTTAAAAAAAAAAAATGATACTCTCTCCTCTCCTCTGTGACTTGATGCTGAAAAACTTTACAATAACTGCTTTCTTGCTGGCCTTGAATCTTTGTTCTTCAAAGGATTATCTGTTACAATTACTGATAATAGGTAGAAGTTACTTTGATCATTTATTTTTCTTTAGAAACACTAAAGTTAAAATGTTTATCTAAATATTTGTGAAAACATCTGCAGGGGCATATTCATTCTCACTGATTAAATAATGGCTTATCCTGGACATCCTCATTTGCTTTGAACAATGTATCACATATCCAGTAGGAGGAGATGTGACAAAAACCACTATCCGAACAAGAAAATATAATTCATTGTTCAACTGTTTCATTAGCTTCCACTCTGCTACCATTTCTTTCCATTCCTTTAAGGCCAGAATTAGTGTGCATGCTACTAGGAGCAAAATCTGAGATACCTGAAAATTTTAAGACCTGGCTTATGAAACTGTAGCCCAACAGAATCAAATTTGACTCCCCACACCACTTTTAGTATAACGGTGATGTACCTCTGCTTCTATTTCCTTCTCTCCCCGCATCACCAAATACTTTTCTGGAAGACAAATGTTCAGGGAAACAGCTTTGGAGGAGGAACCCGAAGGAAGGTTCAATTAGATTAAAAGTTCTTTATTATATGAAATTGGGCAGTTGATGATTATGTGATTATGTGAAAGCAGAAAGGCACCTTAGTACTCTCAATCTATCCTGTTCAATTTGCTCAAATACCCTATTAAGTAGAATTTCTATATAAGGTCAACAAACACTCCTCCATAAATACTCAAATCTAGTGGAGTTGATTCCCAAGCCTACTTGGTGAAGAAGTGAGAGCCTGCAGTCCAGGCACAGGACACCCACTTTCTGGCCTGGAGACACTGAGACGCACAATGAAGGAAGTGCTGAGGTTAGGGATGCGACCAAAAATGGAGCTGGACCAGAGCACATGTGCCCTACCTTTTTACAGACACGTTCCATTTAATCTTCTTTCTTGAAGACTCTCATCCCCAACGACCAGCACTTCTTTTTCATTTAATTAGAAAAAATTTTTTTACATGGAATGACCTTTTTAAAAAGTCTTAACTACTTTATAACTGTTTCTACCATTTTGCCACTTTTGTGACTGAGCTCATCTTGATTTTGTGGGGTGAAATTATAATACATTTAATGAACTAAACTAAAGGAAGTCAGTTGGAAAGGAAGCAGGCAAAGTTGGAACATTTGTATTTTTCTACAGCAATGAGAGAAGTCTAAAAAGTATTCATGCTGACCACCTGTAGAAACTAAGTAACATGAAGACGGTAACTAAGTAACATGAAGACGGTAACTCTCTGCATAGTGAGACTTTGTAAGATACAAAATAAAGAGATGTTTCTAAGCATTCGAGGTCAGCAAATTCAGAAATAAGTGTTCTTCATGATCAAGGCAGTCTGTCTGATAAAGCACTGTGGAGGTACCCACTGGACAGTAAAAACTTCCTCCTGAGTAGAACTCAGACACCAGACGCAGCGTGGCTGTGCTCCTCACTCCCTGGGAGGCTGGCAGCTCACCTTTCCTGTCTGTCCCTTCCTCATTCTACTGCATCTCCCTGACACCTACCATTGTTGGTGAGGGTAAGGCAGTGAGATGGGCGAGAGACAAACCGGAATCTGATCAAGCTGACGTAGCAGTGGTCCTCAAACTTTACGATACACCAGAATCATTGAGAAGACTGAAGGCCTCTTCTTCAGAGTTTCTGATTCAACAGGCCTGGAGTGAAGCTAAGAATCTGTATTTCTAATAAGTTTCCCAGATGATGCTGATATTACTGATCCTGGAACCTCATTTGAAAACCACTGCTCTAGTGCCAATTATGAAATGAGAGGAAAAACAGGGGATGGGGAACTTTGATGCAAACATCATGGCGATGCAATCAGCAAAACTCTATAAAATAAACTTTATTCTACAAATAGTCTTCAAAGAAAACGAGAGAGATCAAGAAAGATCCTACAGACTAAAGGAGGCTTAAAAGATAAGGCAGTCAAATGTAATTCTTGACCTTATCTGAAGATGTGTGGAGAAGTGTCAATACAGATTGAATATTAGATATTAATGAATTATTGTTTATTTTAGATATGGTAAAAGTTTTGTGGATATATTTTTAGAACTAGTCCTGAGGGACATAAACCTAAATACTTATGGATAAAATTATTTTTGATATTTAAAAAAGTAATAAAAGAGGAAGGTAGTCTGAGTCACGAGCTGGGGTCAGGAGAACTGATTCTGAAAATCTTTACCTAACTTCTTGTTCAGTGAAATTGTGTGGTAGCTTGATACTGGTATAGTAAATACATGGGTAAAGACTCCCCAAGAGAAATTAGCAAACACTATAAATCAAGTCACCGCCCAAGAGTTAACAGAGTTGGGGATAAAGAGACGATGGGGGATATTACACTATTCATTTTACTACTGTCCATTGACACGTTCCATCACTAAAAAAAGGGTAGAAAAGAAAACCAGCATTCCTGGGAGGGGATAGGGGAGCCAGGGGACAGAGAAATTCTGATACAGTGGTCCATTTAACCTCTCTCCGAAAACACTGCCCTAATACACACATCCAGCCAGCAAACAGTCATTTATTCTGAAACAACCATTGGCACCCACAACCCCCTGTCCCCATCCTCTGGACATCTCTCTGGTCCTAAAGTACTCACTGCCTAGAAAACCCATCTCTAACCCAGCCCCAGTGTCCTGCCAAAGAATGAAAATGCCAATCCAAGAGCTGAGATTCCTTCTCTACCACAGAATGCAAAAATTCCAGGTGTCTACTACATTACATTAAAAACTCCTAAGGAATAAGTATGGGGACGTTCCTACCACCTTTTGTCTGGCACAGACCTTGTCATACACAGACACTAAACGTAGATGGACTGAATGAATGAGGCCCTAATTGGGCCAGAAAGGACTAAAAGCCATGCCCCCCTTCTTGGGTATAACACCTCATCAACTCACATCTGGCCACTAATTTAAGTTGAATTGTAACAGGAATATAAAACTATTCTGACACCAACTGGTAAACCTCAATACAATTCTGATGCTAACCCTCAGAGTAGCACCAGAGTCCACATTTCAGGGACATGGTCCCCAACAAGACTGCCCTTACTCCAGTTGCTAGCTGCACTTCAGTGGTCCTGGGCCACCAACATGTCTAACCAACTGGTTACAAATTCACAGGTTCCCACAACTCTCAGGTTTGACTTGCTACAACAACTCACAGGACTTTAGGAGATGGCAACCGACTCCAGTATTCTTGCCTGAAAAACTCCATGTACAGGGGAGCCTGGCAGGCCACAGTCCATGGGGTCACAAAGAATCATATATGACTGAGCACGCACTCACACACACCTGTTCCTGGGGGTTTCCCTGCTAGTTCAGTGGGTAAAGAATCCACCTGAGAATGCAGGAGACACAGGAGATGCGGGTTTGATCCCTGGGTCAGGATGATCCCCTGGAGAAGGAAATGGCAACCCACTCCAGTATTCTTGCCTGAAAAACTCCATGGACAGAGGAGCCTGGCGGGCTACAGTCCACGGAGTCACAAAGAGTTAGATGACTGAACACACACAAGCAAGCACATACCTGTTATTACAGTTTTATTATAAAGGATACAAAGCAGTAGAAGCTAAATGAAGACACACAGACAGCACAGTCAGGGAGGACCCTGAAGAGTTTCTCTGTCTCTTCTCACAGAAACAGGGTGCTTCACCTTTCCAGCGTATCATCAGCCAGGAAGTTCTGCCACGCTTTCATGTCCAGAGCTTTATTGGGGTTTCATTCCACAGATATGACTGACTGAATCATGGGCTACAACGTTAAATTCAACCTCCAGTCCCTCAACTTTCCCCAGAGGTCAGATTGGCTCAAAGCTCCAATGTCCTAATTACATGGTTGGTTTTTCTGGTGACCAGGCCCCATTTTGAATCATCTCATTCACATAAACTCAAGTCTGATCCAAGGGGGCTTATGTATAACAAAAATATTTCCATTACTTGGGAAATTCTAAGAGTTTTAGAAGTTCTGTGCCAGGAATCTGGGACAAAGGCCAGACATGTTCTTTATTATTCAACAAAAACAAACTGTGAAAACTCCCTAGCCAACTTACAAAAATAAAGAAAGCATGAAAAAAGCTATACAAGACCACTCATTTTAGGGTGTTAAATCCCTCTCTCACTTGTTGGCATTTCAGATCCCAATCATATGCTAGACCTACACAACACTTAAAAATCTGGTATGCATTAAATTGAACCATACTCTGAGAATTATCTGTGGATCACTATCAACAGAAAAAAAAAAAAACAAAACAAAACAAAACCCAGAGCATCACCAATCAGACATGACTTCTCTGTGAGTTGAGAAACCAACCCATTAGTTGAACACTGGACTCTTGGTTTGGTAAGAGTAAGACAGAGCAGTTGTCCTGTTAATGATCACAGAGTCACCAAACAAAAAGCTTTAATAATCTTTCTGAAGACAGTCATCAAGCATTTACAGCATGAAGCAAATTCTCCTCTAATCATCGTTCTACTTTTGTTTAAAAATAATGGATGTCTAAAAAAAAAGGTTTAATAATAATACCGCAGAAAAAAAAACAGTAACATTGCAAACTGAACGATAATTCTCCGGCCACTGGTTTACCAACAAAATCTTCATCCAAATCTTGACATCTTTAGTCACTGTCTTCACACACATTATCTTGTGGGTATCACATCTGAAAACTGTTATTAACAAATTCCCTAGCAGATATCAGGGCTTGGACTTAAAAACTCAAACCATCTATTTTTTAATCTTAAATTCATTTAAATAGAATCTCAAATGCAAAAGAAATAATATAAGATAAACATGCCTGTTTTTCTTTTTTTTTCCTGGCCTCATCTGCAGTAGAAGCGTGGAGTCTTAACCACTGGATCACCAGGGAAGCCCCAGGATTACCTTTTAATTCCAAAGAGTCATACACTACATTTTACACTAAACAGGAAAAAATACATACATGAGAAAAACTTATTGTGATGATACAAAATGCCAGAAGAGCCCTAGCAGATCATGTTATCTTTTTTTATTTGAAATATAATTGACTTTCAATATTATATTAATTTCAGATGTATGCTGCTAAGTCCCTTCAGTCGTGTCTGACTCCGTGCGACCCCATAGACGGCAGCCCACCAGGCTCCACCATCCCTGGGATTCTCCAGGCAAGAATACTGGAGTCGGTTGCCATTTCCTTCTCCAAAGCATGAAAGTGAAAAGTGAAAGTGAAGTCGCTCAGTGGTGTCTGACTCTTAGCGACCCCATGGACTGCAGCCTACCATGGGATTTTCCAGGCAAGAGTACTGGAGTGGGGTGCTATTGCCTTCTCCATTCAGATGTATAACATAGTAATTTAATATTTTTATATGCTACAAAATGATCACCATAGTAACTTGCTACCACCTGTCACCATAAAAAATGATTATCATCCTATTACCTATATTCCCTATGCTGTACGTTACATCCTAGTGACATACTTGTTTTATTATTGGAAGTGTGAACCTCTTAATCTCCCTCACCAATTTCACTCTTCCCCTGACTTTATGGTAACCACCAGTTTGCTCTCTGTATCTGTTAGTCTGTTTCTGTTTTAATACACTTGTAAATGTTTTATTTTTTAAGTTCTATATACAAGTGAAACCATACAGTATTTGTCTTTCTCTGTCTGACCTATTTCATTCAGCATAATACCCTCTAGGTCCATCGATGTTGTCATAAATGGCAAGATGTCATTCTCTCTTTTAGCTGAGTAATACTCCACCTGTAAATATATACCACATCTTTATCCATTCACCTAACAATGGGCACTCAGGTTGCATTCTTATCTTGCTTCTGTAAATAATGCTGCCTTGAGCACAGCGGTGTGTTTATCTTTTTGAATTAGCGTTTTTGCTTTCTTTTGGAAAAAACCCAGAACTGGGATTGCTCAGTCATACAATAGTTCTCTTTAAATTTTTTTGGAAAACCTCCCTACTGTTTCCCCTTAGCTTAGATGTTCACCTCTGAGATTCAAATAAGTAAAAGACAAAGCCTTGAATTAAGAGCACACAGAAGTAAACCTTAAATTATCCTTTAAATTAAATAATAGCTAAAGCAAATAGCATTCCTCTCTCATTTCTGAATATGAGATGTCCCCACTTTTCTCCTCCATTCTAATCCAGCTCCCCATCCCCGACTCTAGGACCTTGCTCCATCAGACACTAGCTCTCCACTGTCTCCTTTCCCTCTGCATGTGAACATGCTTATGGTGACTCTAACTGAACAAAACAAAATCAGAGACCTGCCTTCATATGTGTACTTCTTCAAGCTACCACCAAGTCCTTTCTTCTTCAAAACATACTCACCATTTTTATCTAAATTTTCTGCAGGCTCTGTCTTCTTTCCTTCTTTATTTCCTCCTTCACTCCCTCCCTCCCTCCCTCCCTCTCTCTCTCTGTCACACACACACTCCCTGACCCACTGGCACCTGACCTCTTCCATCACAACCCCACTAGAGCCTCTATCCCCAAGAATCACAGCTCAGTCAATCATTTCAACACTGGCTTTATCCAATTTGACCTCTTCACTGCTTCCAACACCACTGATGCCGGTTTCAGTAACCTTTATTCAGCATAGTACTGAAAACCCTACCAGAGCAATTAGGCAAGTTAAATAAATAAAAGGGCATTCAAATCAAAAAGGAACAATAAAACTATTCACAAATTACATGATCGTATATACAGAAAAATCCTAAAGAATCCACAAGTTGCAGGGTACAAGATCAACATACAAAAAATCAGGTGCAGCCGCATATATTCACAATCAACAAACTGAGTATGAAGTTTAAGAAAACAAGTTTTGTGTTTTTGTTTTGCAGAAATGGAAAACCTGATCCTAAAATTCATACAGAATTGCAAGGAGTCCTGAAAACTCAAAAGAATCTTGAAAAAGAAGAACAAGATAGTGGTGACAGTTACAGAAAATCATGAATGTACTGAATGCCCCTGAACTGTATACTTGAAAATGGTACCACAGTACATTTTATGTATGTTCTATCAAAATAAAAAATGCATTATGACAGCTATGTAAAGAAAATTTTAAATGCTTATAGCCTTTTCTGTTAAAAAAAAAATAAGGCAAGAAAAAAATGAGAGGCAGTTGAGGCATGAAATAAAATGAATAGTATAATGGCATTAAATGCAGCCTAAAGTCAAACCATGCTTATTATATGGTCTTGGATAGTTTCTAGGTCTCAATTTCCTTATCTGTAAAATGGAGATAATTATAGTCCCTACCTTTTTCAAAAGATCAGGAGGATTCAATGAGATAATGCATAATAAATAACTGAGCACTGAGACTAATAAAGAATAAAGGCTTAATAAATGCAAGCTGTCCTAATCGCAGAACAGTATTTATGGATAAATTACGTAAAATGTAGAAAAAGAGTAAAAAAAAAAAGTCTCCTCCAGCTGTTATTTCCAGAGCAAGTTGAAGAAATACAGTGTACACTTTATGAACAATCACGCTGCACATGTGCGATTTGCGCACCTTTTTGCATGTTTTACTTCAAAAAAAGTTTACCTGACTGAAAAAGAAAGGTGACTGCACAATATTGTGAATGTACTGTACTGATGGCACTGAACTGTACACTTAAAATGGTTAAAATGGCAAATTTTACATTACATACAGTTTACCACAATTCTTTACACGGAGGTAAAAGGAAAGAAAGGTGATTTTGGTGACAATGTAGAGTATAGATGGGTGGAAGACAGATGAGTGGGAGACCTACAGGATGCATCCAGTTAAGAAGCAATATCAGGATTTCCCTGGTGGTCCACGGGCTAAGAAGCCATGTTCCCAATGCAGGGGGCCTGGGTTCAATTCCTGGACAATGAACTAGATCCCACATGCTGCAACTGAAAGTTCACATGCCACAACTAAGACCTGGTGCAGTCAAATAATTTTTCTCTTTTAAGAAGTAATAAAAAGCAAACCTAAGGCAGGGAAGGGACAGTAGGGAAGGAGAAGATGGGGGAACCCAGAGATCAAAATAAATGAAAGTGAAAGAGTGCAAAAGAGAGAGGAAGAAAGTGATGGATTTCTGAGTTTCTTGCTGAAGAAATCAGAAAAAGGTGACTGCAGAGAAAACAGAACTGTGTGACAGCTAAGTTGACAACATTAGTTTTAGGCATCATGAGTTTGAGAGATGAATGAGAGGTGACCAGCTGACAAGACAATCATAAATAGTGTGTGTGTCTAACAGCAAGTTTTGATTCTGAAGGTCCAGGTTCAAGGCAGGTTCAATGCTTAGGAAGGGAACTGTCACCGAGGGAGAAACAGTAAACAAACCAAATTCAGGGGATCATCAACAGACATTTAAAGGACAGAGGTGAGAGAGTCAAGACACAGGGGAATAAAGACACCGATGCCAAGGAGGGAGAAAGTTTCAAAGAGGGCTGGTTCAACTGTGTCAAAATCCTCCTGAGAGATCCAGATATCCCAGATATGTGAACTGTAGAAATATTATTATAATTACACAAGTCTCAAAAAAGTTCCAATAATGCAGTTTAAACCAACTCCAACTGTTATGTGGTATACACTGTGGAATAAAAAATGCTTGGGAAATATCCTAAGGAATCCACTAAAAAACTAGAGAACTAATAAGTTCAGCAAGACTGCAAGATACAAGATCAATATCTTAAAAATAACTGTATTTCTATACATTTGCAATGATCAATCTGAAAATGAAATTAAGAAAACAATTTCATTTACAATCACTTCATGAGAAATAAATTACTTGGGAATAAATTTAATAAAAGAAGTGGAAACTTTATAGTCTAAAAACTACAAGACACTTGTGGTTCTTTAATTTAGAAATTACAGAAGATCTCAATAAATGAAAAGACATTCTATATTCACAGATCTGAAGACTTAACATTGTTAGAAGACAATACTCGCCAAATTAATCTACAAATTCAATGCAATTTCTATCAAAATCCCAGTTGGCCTTGTTGCAGAAATTGACAAGTTAATCCTACAATTCATATGGAAATGCAAATAGGCAAAACAACTCTGAAAAAGAACAAAGTTGGAAATTTCACATTTCCTGATTCCAAAACTACTACAAATCTACAGTAGTCAAGGAATGCACGAGTGGCACACAGTCAGATATACAGATCAATGGAATAGAACTGAGAGTTCAAAACAGACTCTCGCATTTACAGTCAACTGATTTTCAACAAGAGTACCAAGACAATTAAATGGGGAAAGAATAGTCTTTTTAATAAGCGGTGCTGGGGACTTCCTGGTGGTACAGCAACTAAGACTCTGTGCTCCTAATGCATCGGGCCTAGATTCAATCCCTGATCAGGGTACTGGATCCCACATGCCGCAACTAAGTTGCAACATGGTGCAACTAAGATCTGGTGTAGCCAAATAAATAAATACTAAAAAAAAAAAAAAGTGGTGCTGGAAAAACCACATATAAAAGAATGAAGTACCTTACTTCTTAAACAAAAAATAACAAAAATGTACTACAACCTAGGGACGTTGGCAGTCCAGTGCGTAAGATTCCACACTTCCACTGCACAGGGCACAGGTTTGATCCTTGCCTGGGGAACTAAGTTCTCTCCTACGTTGTGTGGCCAAAAAAAAAAAAACAAACCCCAAAGTACTACAATCTAAATGTAAAGCTAAAACTGTAAAACTCATACAAGAAAACAGAGAGGTTAATCTTCATGACCTTGGGTCTGGCAATGGCTTCTTAAATAAGATACCCATGAGATCATGAAGATTCGGACACGACTAAGCGACTTCACTTTCACTTTTCACTTTCATGCATTGGGGAAGGAAATGGCAACCCATTCCAGTGTTCTTGCCTGGAGAATCCCAGGGACGGCAGAGCCTGGTGGGCTGCCGTCTATGGGGTCGCACAGAATCGGGACACGACTGAAGCGACTTAGCAGTAGCAGCAGCAGCAAGGCACAAACAATAAAAGACGATACACTGGACTTAGTAAAAATTTAAAACTCATGCTTCAAAAGACAGTATCAAAAAACGACAACCTGCTAAATGCAGAGTGTATTTTTTAGTCATATATCTGGTAAAGGACTTGTTTAGAATATACAAAGAACTCTCAGAACTTACCAATAAAAAGACAAACCAATTTAAAAAAGTGGACTAAGGACCTGAATAGACATTTCTTCAAAGATACACAAATGACCAACACACACATGGAAAGATGCTCAATATCACTAGGAAACTGCAAAGTGAAGCTACAATGAGGTAGCTACTACTTCCTACCCACTGCTAAGTCGCTTCAGTCGTGTCCGACTCTGTGTGACCCCATAGACGGCAGTCCACCAGGCTCCACCATCCGTGGGATTCTCCAGGCAAGAACACTGGAGTGGGTTGCCATTTCCTTCTTCAATGCATGAAAGTGAAAAGTGAAAGTTAAGTCACTCAGTCGTGTCTGACTCTTAGCGACCCCATGGACTGCAGCCTACCAGGCTCCTCCGTCCATGGGATTTTCCAGGCAAGAGTACTGGAGTGGAGTGCCACTGCCTTCTTCTACCCACTAGGCTGGCTATAATAAAAAAGATAAAAAGCATTGACAAGGATGGAGAGGAATCAGAACCCTCTTACACTGCTGGTTAGAAAATGTAAAATGGCACAGCCACTTTAGGAAAACAATTAGTTTCTCAAAATATGAAGTATAGGAGTTACCACATGGTGCAAGAATTCTACTACTGTGTATATACCAGAAAGAAATGAAAACCCTCATCCACACAGGAACTTATACACAGGAGTGTTCACAATAGCATTATTCGTAACAATAAACAAGTGGAAACAACCTAAGTGGCCATCAATTGCTGGATGGACAAACAAAATGTGGCAGATTCACACAATGGAGCAGGTTTCAGCAATACAAAGGGATGAAGCACTAATATATGCTACAATATTGATGAAGTTTGAAAACATTATGCTAAGGGAAAGAAGCCAGAAGCAAAAAGACCATATACTTTATGATTCCATTTAAATTAACTGGCCAGGACAGGCACATTCATAGAGACAGAAAGGAAATCAGTAATTGTCTAAAACTGAGGAGAATAGGGATGTGGGCAGGTGATAGCTGAAGTGTACGGGGTGTCTTTTGGGGGGGGGGTGATAAAAATGTTCTAAAACTGACTGTGGTGACAGTTGTACATATCTTGTAGATACAGTAAACCAATGAACTAAACATTTTAAATGGGTTAATTATGTGGTATATGAATTATGTCTCCAAAATCCAAAAAAGAAAAAAATGCTGAGACCCACAAATATGTTTTACTGTAATTACAGAAGTGAATCAAGTCTAGATGCCAAGTTATTATTCCTATGAGGATGCAGTCAGAGTAAGTTATTAATAAGTCAAGAAAGTCTGAACTCTTCAGGCTTTCCCAAGAATGAAATATTCATTCTAATACTTCATATTTGATGTGTTGTTTGATATCAAACTGTTGTTAAACTAAACCAATAACAATTAGTGAAGCTTTTTGAGTGTTTCTAGCAACATACACTTTCATAAACTGAATTGGTGGTTAGCCATTCAGGACCTTACTAAGTGAAGTGAAAGTGAAAATCACTCAGTCGTGTCCGATTCTTTGCAGCCCCATGGACTATACAGTCCATGGAATTTTCTAGGCCAGAATACTGGAGTGGGTAGCCTTTCCCCTGTCCAGGGGGATCTTCCCAACCCAGGGATCGAACCCAAGTCTCCAGCACTGCAGGTGGATTCTTCACCAGCTGAGCCACTAGGGAAGCCCAGGAATACTGGAGTGGGTAGCCTATCCCTTCTCCAGGGGATCTTCCTGACCCAGGATTAGAACAGGAGTCTCCTGCACTGCAGGCAGATTGTATACCAACTGAGCTATCAGGGAAGCCCTACTAAATAAAGTCTCTGATATATTATGGTTCTCATACTATATACCCTATTTCTAATTTTAGGTACTGTGGACTTATTATCCTAATGTTCCTAATCTCCGGATATGCAATGTGTTCTGTATGATGTTACAGAAAAGCCCGAATGAACTTTTCGGTCATCCTAATCCTAGTATTTCTTATCTTTTCAAAAATATATGTTTTCTGCATAACATAAAATTTACCATTTCAACCACTGAAGTGTACAATTCATGGTATTAAGTACATTTGCAACGTTGTGCAACCATCACCCCTATCCAACCTCAAAACTTTGTCATCATTCCAAACAGAAACTCTGCCCTCATTAAACAGTAACTCCCCACTGTCCACTCTCCCCAACTCCTAGTAATCTATTCTGCTGTCTCCATGAATTTGCCTATTCCAGGTACTTCATATAAATGGATTCATACAATATCTGTCCTTTTGTGTCTAGCATATTATACTAGCATAATGTCGTCAAGAATCATCCACGCTCTTCCTCTTTTCTCTTCTCCGCCATCTTATGTGCGGTTGAGTTCTCTCCTCACCATATCATCTCACAAGACTTTCAGGATCAAGTGATTCCTGGCCAAGAAACAAAAGCGGAATTGGCCCATTCCTCAATGGATTCGAATGAAAACTGGCAATAAGATCAGGTACAATTCCCAGAGAAGACACTGGAGAAGAACCAAGCTGGGTCTATAAGAAGCCTCACATAAAAAGTGGCACACATGTTAAGGCAACTTTTTTAACCAGCCAAATCACAGTGAGAACATCACTACTAAGGAAAAAAAGAACATCACTACTGTAATACTTGGCTCCTGATGGTCTTTGTTTCCTCACTATCAGTCTATGAGACTCAGTAATAAATATGAAACGTTGTTGGAAAAAAAAAAAGAATCATCCATGCTGTAGTATACATCAGAATTTCATTCCCTTTTAAGGATGAATAGTGTGCCATTGTACATATATACCACAGCTTGTATATATAACACATTCATCTGTCTATAGAACACTTGGGCTATCTTTTGGCTGTTGTGAATTAATGCAGCAATGAACACCAGCATACAAGTATCTGTTTGACTCCCTGCTTTCAGTTCTTTGGGGGTATACACATAGTGGGATTGCTTGATCACACAGTAATTCTATGTTTAACTTTTTGAGGAAAAGTCAAACCATTTTCCACAGCAGCCAGGACATTTTACATCCCCACCTGCAGTAAGCAAGAGTTCCAATTTCACTACATCCTCACCAACACTTGCTCTTCTGTTTTGTTTTTTTTTTCCATAATAGCCAACCACATGGTTATGAAGTGGTATCTCACTGTGTGCAGTGTATTTTTAGTCTATTATCTGTAAACAGAAGTTCACCTTGTGTTGACTGCTATAATTATACTTAGCACAGCCACTGAAGAGATATAAACAAAAAAATTAAATACCAGTAAAATAAAGCACAGGGTTACAAAGATTTGAGTCAATTCAACTTTGAAAAATATATAAAAAATGACCAAAAAATGAAGACATGACACAAAACTTGGAAATTCTGTTTTACTCACCTGTGACTAATAACTAAAATAATAACATTTTGGGTAAATATTGTTGCAAAGCAAGTTACAACTTTGTGATTTATTGTTATGACAGTGAAACAAATGCAGAAGTCACTTCTGAAATAAACCTTTTAAAAACACATTTATTCCTGGGAGATTGTGGTCACTAACCCTATTTTAAAGATAAGCAAATTTGAAATCAGACAAGTTCCATGGCTTATCTTAGACCACAAAGCAATTCTGTGGCAGGGGTTGGTTTGTGAAATAAGTTCTGATTTCCAGGTTTAGGGTGAAAAACCCATAATTTAATGTGTATTAAAGCCAGGGTAACACGGCCGAACAATTTCCATTCTTAGCGTGAATAAACTAAGTTGTCCACAGCACTGAACCTTACAACCTGCAATAGCAATGACCAATAATTAACTCCCTGCCAGCCTAACTTACATGCGGATTCAACTCAAAACTAGGTTGTTGGGGGTTTTCTCAGTGCGAGCTAGTAAACACTAAGTCTCTAACTTTGTCTCTCAAGTGTTTTCATTGTTTTGTTAAATTCTGGCTGTTCAAAACTAGGGTAATTCTATCGTTAAACTGACAAAGTCTGTGTTGAAGCCATCAAGGAAAATGGAATTCCTTTTTGACAATCTTGCTTAAATCAGATATAGAGGTGTTACTAGTCGTCTTTCCTGCACCACATATGAGAAAAAAATGTATTGTTGACCCTCACCACATTTGATCCAGTGATTTTAGGCAAATTAAATATATCTTTATACATATATCTTTATACATATACTGAAGTATCCAAGACTGAAAGAACGTGAAATGCTGGGACTTGCTTTAAAATACTTCAGCAAAGGAGAAAAAATATATAGAGAGAGATGAAACATTTGTGACAGATATTTCAACTGTGTAACGTGGGTGACGGTATACAGGGAGTTCAGGTCACCTTTTCTATTTCTGTCTACGCTTAAAGTTTGCACGATAACTTTTCACAAAATGAGTTCTTTCCCAAGTTACCGTCCTGGTTAGGAAACTCGAGTCGGTGTAGGCGAACGTTCTTGTCTTCGCAACGAAACCGGGCGAAGCTTCTCCAGCCGAGGCGGCCGTGGGCTCCACGCCCCTCCGGCCCTGCGCCAGCACGCGGGCCGAAAGCGCGCACGTTTCCCTCGAGCTGAATCTGACAACTCGCTCGCTGCTTTCCGGGGCTGGCAGGATCGCCGAGCTCAATTTGGAAGTGGCTCACGCCGGCGGCTTGGGGAACCCGGACGAACTCCCCTCGCGGGCTCCAAGGTCCCGGCCCAGGGTGGCGGGCCTGGCCCCTCGCAGCCCCTCTCTGGATCTCGAGAGACCCTCGCCCCCCGGCACCGCTTCCTCGGTCCCCGTACCGCGAACCCCTGCCCAGCCCGCCGCCTACCGTCCAACTCCTCTTCGTCCTCCGACTCGCTGTCCGCCACCGCGTCGGCGACCAGGCCAGCGCCGGGATCGAAATCCTGGGAGCCGGAAGGAGGGGCGGCGGGCGGGGTGGAGGCTCTGGAGCGGGCCTCGCGCAGGCGGGTGAAATAGTCCACCGCGAAGTCGACGAGGTCTGGTGGCCGCTGCCGCAGCACCTCCACGGTGTAGCCCTGCAGCAGCTCCGTGAGCCCGGGCGGGATCTGAATGTGGCTCATGCCGGCGGCGGCAGGCGGGACCGGGCCGCCGGCGGCCACCGCCTAGGCGGGCGCTCCCTCACGCCGGCCTCTCGCCTGGCGCCCCGCGAGGTCTCCTCACGCGCGACCCGGGTCGGGCCTTCCTCGCGCCACGCCGCCCTTTGGCAGGGTGTGTGTCTCCGGGCCCCACCACCCTACGCTACTCCGGCCGGCCTGGCGCCGCCGCCGCTGTCACTGGGCAGCCGCAGCCGCCGCCGCCGCCGCCGCCGCCGCCGCCGCGGGCACCGACGAGCGGGCGAGCGGGACGGGCGGGGCGGGAGCCCGGGTTGTGACGCACGCGGCCGCGAGCGTGCGCGCTCCCGCCGAGCGCCGGCCCTCAGTGCGCTTGCGCCAAGGGGCCGTCTGCTCGCCCGGCTACCCTGGTGATCTTCAGTCCAGGCGCAAGGATGAGAGATCTACCCGCTAAGCGGAGTGTTAGTGCCTCTTATCTTTCATTTCTTCTTTCAGCAAACGCTAAGCGCCAACCATCTGCCCGCGCTTACTGGGTACCAGGGACATAGCTGAGAGCCACAGGCAAGAATGCCACCTTACCATCTCGGTGTGCTTCCAGATATGGTGGAGAACAAGGGGACCCTCTTTAGGGGGTGACATTCAAGCTGACTCCGAGACCTGGGCAGGATCTAACCACAGGAAGAGCCAGAGGAAAGCCATGTGGACATAGAGGACAACAAGAGTAAAGACCAGGGAAAGTCACAACCACCCTGACCGTTGGGTGGCATGGTGGAATGACCATAGGACCCTCTAAAGTCTGGCAGGAGGTCTTTGAGATGTCAAAGAAAGAAGGCCTTGTAGACAGTGGGAGTTTCGATGGTATAATAATTTGGGAGCCACAGGCAGATAAATCTGGAAAAATGAGTTAGAAAATATGTTCCTTGAGAAAAAGGAATAAAGCCTAGGGCAGGAATGACTACTGTGCCTGTTTCTCTGCCTGAGGATTCCCATCAGGCTTCCCAGGACTAGGTCTGCACACCTATTCTCTCCCCATACTCTGCCCTGGACCCTGGGCCCTGGGCCAGCATTGCTTGATGGTGTTTCAGCAGATGGCAAGACACTGTTATCCTTTGTCCCTAGGAAGGGGCCTAAGCAATCTGGAGAGGCCATGCTATTTCCCAAGCTGCACTTTCACCTACAGCAGATTGCAAAGGAAGAGAAAAAAGTGGAAACCTTCCCAGTGTGTCCATAACACAGCCCAGGTGCTGACCAAAGTCCCAGTAAGCATGGGACAGCATCCTGTCTCTCTGCTGGGCCAAGTCAGAAAGTGACTAGATATAGCCTTGGGAATCTGAAAGGCATTTGGGATGGTTAAGCTCTGCCTGGTAATTATCCAGTATTAATTAAATCCTCACTAGGACCTCTCATTTTGTCTTGGCACACATCCAGGAGCTCAGTGCTGCTGGGAACTGAGCATCTAGAAGCAGAAATACCTGATCCCCACTGGTGCAGAAGCCACCCAGCCCCCAGGCCAGGCAAGTCTGTGATTCCAAAGAGCAGCGTCTCCCTGGACAAATTTCTTGACCCCTGGGAGAAGTTCTGAACCATCAACTTTTTTAGGGGAAGAGTAGTGTCCAGCTCATTCCCTGCTGGGGTCCTTATTGGAGTCTTGCTAAAGATTTACTAAATAAATGAATAATAAATTTTCACACAGCAAGAAGAGCCAGTGAGACTGCTCTCCTGACCTCAGTCTCAGAATTAGGATCCTTTGATTCAAAGCTATGTGTCTGATCTCAGAATATAAAGACTTCAGTAAGGACGGGGCAATGAGAAGCTGGAGGGGCAGGGTTCCTCAACTCTCCTCTGCTCCTGTGTAGACTGACCCTTCCAAGTTTTCCAGGAGTCAGCCCATACTCGAAACCAAGGTGGGACTCCCACTGCCCTGCCACACCTGGGGATATGACCTACTTCAAGAAATCCTACCATTAACCTCTTAGAAAGGCAAATTCGCAACTCCACTCTCTAGTTTTCCCATTTGTCAGGTTTTATACATTTGAAAGGGGGAAAGGCAGCTATACAATCAGGACTCCAACTTCAGTTGCAAACAGGGTAAGAGGAAGCTACTCCAGGACTGACGACAGAACTGACTGTGGGCAGGTTCTCTCAGTCACTCCAAGGACCCCCTCTCAGCCCCTGCCTGAAGGAGGTTGGTCCTCCTGGCTTAGTCTCAGATACCCTAGCTTGGTCAGCCAGCCAGCCAGCCAGCTAGCAAACATGGCATTCAAAGGCATCTTCAGACCTGGAGGAAATGAGGACCACAGAAATCGGGAACTGCATAGCTGCTCCTCACCTGTCTCCAAAGACCAGCTTCAGAGGAAGGATGGAGAGCCAGCCTCCAGGTCCAGCTTGACTCTCCTCCCCTTGCACCTGGTCCTCAGAGCTGGGATCCATCTCTGACCCTCTGGGGAAACCCTTCAATAGCAAGGGGGAGTTCCCAGGGCCTTCATGAGGGTCCAGCTGAGCTGGCAAAAGAACAGGGCCTTGGAACAAGAGAGAATAAGAGAGGCCCAAGCCCCACATTTTTGATCCTCACCCTTCTAGGATTGCCTTCATTCAAGCCTGTCCACCGGAACCACTGGGGGTTACCATGGCAACTGAACCCGAAGGCAGCTGGGAAACAGCTGCCAACAGCCAGTAATGGTGAGTGGGAAAGGTCAAGAGCAGAGACCCTCGAAAGCAAGAGAAATACAGAGACCATGGTAGACAGAAGAGGAGGCCCCAGAGTCCTGCGAGATGCTCTACTCAACACAGATATACTCACCACCCAGAAGGTAGTCGTCATTTTGCACGGGCTGCCACACTACCAACTTCAGAACAGACATGGACACCATGGGGCCAGTTCTCAGAATTCTTTACAACTATGCTTAGGAGAAGACTCTTGAGAGTCCCTTGAACTGCAAGGAGATCCAACCAGTCCATTCTGAAGATCAGCCCTGGGATTTCTTTGGAAGGAATAATGCTGAGGCTGAAACTCCAGTACTTTGGCCACCTCATGCGAAGAGTTGATTCATTGGAAAAGACTCTGATGCTGGGAGGGATTGGGGGCAGGAAGAGAAGGGGACAGCAGAGGATGAGATGGCTAGATGGCATCACAGACTCGATGGACGTGAGTCTGGGTGAACTCCGGGAGTTGGTGATGGACAGGAAGGCCTGGCGTGCTGCAATACATGGGTTCACAAAGAGTCGGACACGACTGAGCGACTGAACTGAACTGATGCTTACTCAAGTGGGGCACCTGTCTAGTCTAAGAGCAGTGAGTCTGGTGATAATGAACATGGGTAGGGTACCAACTGCTATTTCCAATGGAACAGTTATTTCCTGTGCTCTTGACAGGTTCATGATTTAAATGGGTTTTTTTCCCCCCGACTCTTTCCAGGAAGAAGGGAGACATTCATAGTCCCCTAGACTTCTCTGGAGGACACCCTGCTCTTGGCCCAGACCCCCTGATGCAGACAGAGGGCATCACTGTCTGCCCTCTGATGCCCTCCACCTGGTCTGGAGGACTCACCCCCAGCAGGAACACCTCCCTCTCCTCTGCCCCAAGGGGCTGCTTCTCTAAGCCTAGCCCAATCCCCACCCATCTCCTGGGACTTGTTGTTCATCTGACTCACTCTACATACCAGTCCCCTGGCCCAGTCTCCCTTCATACTTAGTGTCTACCATCACCTGTTTCTATTTTGCATTAGAAGTGTCCACGAGCCTCCAGTGCCCAGAGGGGAGTAAGGAAGTACACTGTTTCCTCTGCCCTCACCCAAGCCTCCATAGTGCCTCTCCCATGAAGCCACTGCCTTTGGTCCAGTTACTTTAATAAGCAGCCATGCTCAAAGGAGCAATTAATTCTTGGGCTGCTTGTTTCTGCACTTGTGAGCCATTTATGACCACCACTCCCCCTGCCCCCAACCCCGGACACTGTCCCGAGGAAGTGTCAGTCTCTACAATGGACCTAGGGTCTGCCTCTGAGACATCTCAGAGCAAGGACAGAACCTGGGAAGCAAAGGAGAGCCCTAGCTGGAGAGCCACAGGCCTGCATGCCAACTAGAGCAAAGAGGTAGAAAAAAGGAGCCCTCGGGGAGCCCTTGACCTTCCTTGTGTCTGCTGGGACTGTGTGTGCCGTCCCTGGCCTGACACAGGCCAGCTGCCCGGGCTTTGATCCTGCAGTACAGGCAGGCTCTTGGAGTTTGGGTCAAGGAATCCCAGGACTGCTAATAATGTCACAAGCCTTTCTTTAGGCCTGTGGACACTGAGACACCACTCTGTCAGCCACATTCTGATATCCACTTGGCGATGATCTTGGTAGATCAGTTTACCCTATCTGAGCTTTGGCTTCCACATCTGAAAGTGGAGGTATAAATCCCTACCCATCAAACACTGAGTTTGTTGCTGTTGTTGAGTTGCTAAGTTGTGTCTGACTCTTTGCGACCTCATGGACTGTAGCCCACCAGGCTCCTCTGTTCATGGGATTTCCCAGGCAAGAATACTGGAGTGGGTTGCCATTTCCTTCTCCAGGGGATCTTTCTAACCCAGAGATCAAACGTGCATCTCCTGCATTGGCAGGCGGATTCTTTACCACTGAGCCACTAGGGAAGCCCAAACACTGAGTTACATGGGGTAAAAAGATGAGAATGAATCCCTGAAGAGGTTAGGAAAGGAATAGGGGGCTCTAGCCTAAAAGAACTCTGGGTAGAGAGGCTATGACCTTACAGCATTTTGCTGCTATTGCTTCTAACAGGCTGAGGTTGGAACAGCCTCCCCTCTGTCCTTTACCTTTGACCCAGTTATACTCCTCTTTGTGCTTGGATAAGGCTGCTCTCACCAGCTGGTTGTTTTAACCCTCACTGGCTGGTTGTTTTAACCCTTACTGGCTTCTACTTAATGCTGTCTGTAGCAGTCTAAGAAATTCCTTAAGGGGGCCCCAATCTCTCCCCTACCCTTACCCCCATCAAGGAGAGAAGAGACATATCAGGAACAGGTGGCATTTCAAAGTGCATCATAAGCAGGAAGTGCCAGCCAGAAGAGGGTTACTCACCATCTGCTCTGCTCCCTTCACACATATGCCTCCAGGGGCTTCCCTTTTTTTGACTTCACATCTCTTGAATCCCCAGAGGAGTAAAAGAATCCACCAGCACTAGCATCAAAGAATCAAAATATTCCACTTTCCAATGGAAGCTGTTTCAAAGGGCAAATTATTCAGAAGCAGGAGACTGTAAAAGTGATCCTGAGCCATGGGAATGGCTGGCATTTAGCTAGAATGCAAACACACTCCCAGGGCTCCCGGGAAAAGGTTGAGGTCTCAGGACTGTCTCAAGGACTGAGCAGTGCCGAGAAGAGCTTCAGGAGACACCTCGGAGGCCATCTCCTCATCAGTGAGAGATTAAACAAAGGTATCCTGCAGCATGAGACGGGAAAGCCTAACACTGAATTAATTAATCTTCCCAGGAAGAGAACAAACAATTTTCATCCTTGAAGCAGTTATTTTTTTTTTACTTGACCATCATCCAGAAATATCTTACCAGGAATAAAGCTTCCTTCCTTAAACCCCCAAATCTTCAGCTTCTGGGCAAACTGGCCACACCCATTCCCAGATGGGGGTGGGTCCCACACCCACTCCCAGATCGGGGTGGGTCCCTTCCCCTCTCACCCATTTATGCTGACTGATAGCTCTGAAGCCAAAGTCCAAGGATCTCTGTGCAGCTGCAGTGAGGCAGGAAGTGCCAGCGGAAGTGTGACTGCCAGATGGGTCAACGCCAGAGAAGCCCAGCTCTGGTAGCCTCTCTGTCCCCCCGCTAAGGACGGGCTAGCGTGTCACTCTCCACGCTGACTCCCTCATCTCCCCTGGCTGCACCCGGTCATCATCTTCAGCCTGATAAGTAAGGCCAGACATCAGATCATACAGCGACCCCCAAGTGCTATGGGAACAGTTGCCAGTCAGGTTGCCTTATCCCACCCCACCAATCTGACCCTCGGGGCCAGGGCTGGGGCCGGGGCAGTCAGGGAAGGCCGGGTGGGCCAAGACTTCTTCCTCTTTCTCTTGCTGAAATTTCTGTCTGAATTCCATCCAGGGAAGGCTGCTAGATGCCTAACAGCCTCCACCAAGGCCCCTGGCTGTTTGCTGAAATGACCCAGAATCAAAAGAAAAAAATTTCACACGATGCGAAAATTGGAAACAATATTTATTATTTCCTGTCCAAATAGGGCGTTCTCATGAGAAAAGAGTGTGCAAAAAGAGTCTTCCTACACCCTGGGCTTTCTCACTTTCTCACTTGTCCTAGCAAGCTGGGATGGTCTATTCAAATCTCTCCTTGCTGTGTAGGAGGGAAAGCTTTCCACCGACTCCTGGGAAATTAGGCTACTCTAGTTTTAATTCTGATTACTTGCATGCATTAAAAAAACAAAACAAAACCCGAGTGTTAACAGGCTCTCTGCCCCTAGGCACATTTGCTCAGTCTGCTTGGACAGACAGATGCGGGCCTCAGGTCCACATTCCCATGTGGACCTGGAGCTGTGCAGGCCAGGATTAGAGGATACCCTGGTGGGTGTTCCTGGCTAGGGATCCAGGAAGGCCCCAGCTCCTAGTCAGCTGGCTGAAAACATGCAGAGTATCTCCAGTGAGAGGCTGACAGTCCCTCTTTCTCGAAGAGTATTCTGGGTGTAGGAGGGCCTGTAGTCAACTGGCAGACAGCACCTTGGCCACGGGTGGTATGTGGTCTAGAAGCTACTTAACTCCACCTCGAAGTCCTCATGAGATCCCTTAAATTGACAAGAGAGGATTCAAGTTGCAAAATGGCAAATTACACCAGGTAGAGGGTGTGATTAAGACAATAGTCTCAACAGGTCCATGCACAGAGCTCTCATCCCACCATCCCCCTCTCCTCACACCTCAGGACCGCCTAGTCCCGCCCACTGTTCCTCCTGGATGACAGCTTCTGGCATCCTGAAGCCTGGAGCAGCCTTCAGCCTCACAAGTTGGGCACGGCCCAGTTAAGGAACTTCATGGCAACTTCAAAACCCAGGAAACAGGCCTGAGAAGGGGTTGGAAGGAAGAGAAAAGCCAATAGGAATTGTGGCTACTCACAGAGACCCCCAGCGTTGTGCTCAGCTGGCCCTGTCACGACCAAAACCCCTTCCTAATCTTACCCATGCCCCAAGTCATGGAATCAAGTTGTGCTTTCTCATCCCTAATAGGGAAAGAAAATAAATGTCCCACAGCTGGCCACTTCTGATGGCCATGGCAGGAAGTCAAAGCTCCTCGCCTTGGGGAATCACAAAGGTAATTCATCTGAGAGGTTTAGGAAAGGGGACAAATAAGGAGGCTCTGGCTGAGGGTTGGACTCCAGAAAAACTGAGCCCCCAGTTCAATCTCAGAAGCAAGCAAAAGTCGGACCACCTGCACTCTGCTCTGAGCCCCAAACGGAAAAAGCATAGCCCCCGCCAGTCACTCACCGCGTTGGCTGGGAAGGCTCGGATCATCACTGCATTGAAGCCCTTGTACAAGGATGTGATGCCTTCATCCCGGATCAGCTCCCTCAGCACATCTCTGAAACCATTAGGATATTTCCCAGGAGGCGCTGTGGGCAGAACCCAACTGTTAAGGCTTCAAGAAGCTTTCGGACCTGACCATGGTGACCTACAAGGGGACAATTTTGTAGTCAAGTCTTCCTGCAGGGCCACAGCACCAGGGAGAGGCTACTGTGTGGGTCACCCAGGACCAGTCCACAGACAACACAGTTCACCCTGGAACAAACCAATGTCTGGATTATACTAGTGCCGAGGGAACGGGGAAAAGAATGAACAATGAAATAGTCCTTCCGCTCATGTGGGGGAAGGAAGGCTGACGTGACTTCTCTCACTTTTTTTTGGTCACACTGCGCAGCATGTGGATCTTCGTTCACTAGGGATCGAACCTGTGTCCCATCTAGTGGAGTCTTAACCACTGGACCACCAAGGAAGCCCTTCTCTCAGTTACTTTATGTTTAGGCTGACAAGAAAATGAGTCTCACATTCTCAGGACACAAATGACTACATGGGAGAGTGCTGCCCAGATACTCGCTGAGAGCTACTGTGGAGAGGGAGTGTGCCTAAGACCTTAAGAGCTCCATATCCCAGGGTCAGCCAGTTTGGGGGCCCACTCCAACCCCATCCACCCCTCTTCTCCCCTACTAACCAGTCTGGAAACGGGACTTGAGCACGTCTGGGGGGATTGCCACAGCCCAGTTGAAGATCCCCGCAAAACCCCCAGCCACCAGGATCCGAGGCACGCTGAGCTCATTGACGCTGCAGAACATCAAAACACAGCCCTGGTCACACAAAGGCTGAGGGAGTAGCATTCAGATCTTCCCCCTCTGTGCAGACCTGGCGGCCACAGAGAGGGAGGCACTGGCTGGACGGAGGTGGTCCAAGGCCAAGACTCCTGTGACAAGGTAGCTGCCACTCTTTGAAGGAGGTTTTCTGTACTTGTTTCAAACCCTTGCTCCACTGGGCGAGGCACAGAGTAAGAGTATTGGTATTAGCTGGGGCTCAACAGTAACAAGAGGGAAGTAGACATGGAGACAGAAGCAGGTCCCATTTCTGCCTTCAGACCCACTAATGGGAAAGGGCAACCTACCGGTAATGAGGGAAAGTGGCTTCTAAGCTCTTCTGTTCTCCTCACCTCTTTCCCTCTGGAGTGAAGATATTTTTCAGCCACTCATATGTCATGAAATACATGCCACTGGCTGGAACATCTGTTAGTGGAAAGAAAGATGTAAAATAAATGACAGAAAATCCTCACAGATTTCTTGATCTTAGGAGAGCCAACCTTGGCATTGGACCCTTGAAGGTTTCCTGAGAAGTTCCTCAGCAGCACTTCCTACCTGCAGTGATCAGAGGTGGCTCTGGGGCCAGCACCGGTGTCAGTGAGCACAAACAAGCATGACACTATTTCACCTTCAGAGGCCCTCTGAGTGGTCCCCACTAACATGCCCACTCCAAGCAGTTTTAACTGGAGCTAACATCTGGCCTTCCTCCAAGCTGCCATCTCAGGGCTATCTCTGATGCCTGGTGCCACCCCAGTAGGACATGCCTCTCAAGCCAAATAGAGCTCCACTGTTACTAAGTCATTCTTTTTTTTTTTTTTTTTCTGGCTGCACCACATGGCACCAGGGATCAAACCCATGCCCCGTGCATTGGAAGCTTGGAGTCTTAACCACAGACCACCAGGGAAGCCTCCTATGTTATTCTTTTTTCCCACTTATCCCTCCAGCCATGATTTCCATCTACTTGCTACTGCTACTGTCATGATTTCCACCCCTGAGGGCCAGCCTACCAGAAGGATGGAAGGTCCCCCCATTCTCATGCGTGTCCATGCTGGCCAGAGGTGAAATGGCCTAAAACCAGGACACACCGTGCCAGCCCTGTCAAGGCTGTGGCATGTATGGTGCCAAGGCTAATCCAGAGATCCAGGCAAGGCCTCCCAGTGGCAAATCCACCACAGGTGGAGGGCTCAAAGGTTACCTCGCATGAGTGTGAGTACAGTCCCCTTGTAGATCCCTCGGATCCCAGCCTCCTTGTATAGCTTCTTCGCACAGTCCAAAGGACCAGCGTACTTGGTCTCCCCTGAAGAAGCCTGAATCTGAGAGGGAGGAAAGAATCATCAAGTCAGCAAGAGCAACATCCAAGTCAACAGACTCAGCAGGCTACGGAAAATTACATAGTGAGTGTGCCAGTGGTCATTATGCGTTAGATCAATGAAAGACGTCACTGCCAAATCGACAGTTGTTTAGAATGTATAATATTGGTGGAAATCACTATGAAATAAGGTTAGGTGAAAATATGACAAAATATATACACATTGATTAGGAAAAAATAAAAAACAGCAGAAGAATTGGAAAGTAACTTGAAAAATAAATTCCCAAGTATCTTTATCCCCAATAAAGGTAGTTGGAAGTTCTAGAAAGGACTAGACAAATATTTCAGTCATTTACTTATTCATTCAACAAATATCCATGGAAAACTAAATCCATTCCAAGCTCTAAGTGATCATGAAGCTTGGTTAAGAGAAGGTAAACTGGAAATTGTATTCAGAGTTCTAAGTGCTTGGACAGAGGTCCTGTGCAGAGCCAGGGGACAGCCAAGGAGAGGCCCTCTGTCCCAGTCTCTTAATTAATTAAGAAAATTAAATGTACATTAATTTTTAAAAATACCATCCTTGTAGAGAAGAGGGACAAAAGGAAGCAAATGTAGAAACATATGGGAAACCTATTGAAAATATGTTCATTTCCCCAAGAGCCCAGAGCCTGAGGGCAAGCAGGAGGTATTCCAGAAAAGATCTGAGAGAAAGAGAGCCTGTACAGGATCCAAAGCAAGTACAGAGTCAAGAGGAATCCAAACATATGAGGGCATCAACCAAAGAGTAATTAAAGTTGGAAAGGGAGTTCAGATTTAAGAGTTCCCAAGGGGAAATGGTTACAAAGTAAATATATAAATCCGACAATTTTTGTACATACCAACAACTAGTGGAAGAATAATGGAAAAGAATCTCATTCAAAATAACAAAATATATGTGCATCAAGCCATAGGATTGGTGTAAATAAAACTCTAAAACCTTTCCAAGGGATATAAAAGAAGAGGTGAATAAAAAGAGAGTAAGAGTTTTGTTGGGCTTCCCTGGTGGCACACTAGTAAAGAATCCATCTGCCAATGCAGGAGACGCGGTGTGACCCCTGGGTCAGGAAGATCCCCTGGAGAAGAAAAGAGCACCCACTCGAGGATTCTTGCCTGGAAAATTCCATGGACAGAGGAACCTTGAGGGCTACAGTCCATGGGGTCTCAAAAGAGTAAGATGTGACTTGGCAACAGCAGAACAACAACAACAGTTCTGGTTAGGAAAAGTTTTCAATCAGAAAGATGTCAATTTCTCTAAAAATAATAAACTTAAGACAATGTCAGCTGAGTATCAGTGGCTTTTATTTATTTATTTTTTATTTTTTTTCTATGCTCCAACTACTTTATTCATTATCATAAATTTCAGAAGTCACTTTTTAATAATGTATTTCAAACAAAGATATTTTATTTTCATTTTAACAATTAAAAATTTTACAGCCACATCTCTTCAAAATATATTCTGCAGTTTGTTACAGTGAAGGTGATCACTTAGTGGTTAACAAACGAGAGAATGAATTTACTCTGGATTTCGCTTGTCACTGCTATCATGTACCTTTAGGAATTATGATATGTGGGGTTGGAAACAAAAGGCCGTGAATAATCCACAATTTCAGACATCTAGTACATGTTCTAAAAAATACTGTCATAAGGACTTTGCATTAAGAAGGAAGAGGGAAAAAAAACCCTTTATCGTGTCCCCAGTTTCAGCTCTTACCATTTTTGTGCCCTAATAAGCATTCAATTCTAGAGTCAGACACATTTGGATTCAAATTCTTGCTCTTCCATTACTGTAACTATACATTTGAATAAGTTATTAAACTGTTTCTGGGCCTCAGCTTCCTACTCTGAAAAATGGACACAACGATACTCCAAAGGAACCACTTAGTAACAGGATCTAACATCACGCTTTAATGTTACATTAATTAGATGTTCTATAAATATTGAGTTCACTTTCCTTGAAGTCAATTGGTACATGTCTTCAAAATCTGGCTCACTGAGCCTGTGTCTCACCAAATATCTTTTTCAAAGTCTAGCAATGTCTTAGTCCATTTAGGTTGCTATAATAAAATATCACAGACAGGGAGACTTGTACACAGGAAAACTTTCTCACACTTCTGGAGGCTAGGAAGTCTAAGATCAAGGTGCCAGAGGGTCAGGTAAAGGCATTCTTCCTGGTTCATAGCTGGCACTTTTTCCTGTCTCACATGGTGGGTGGCTTTAAGGGGCTCCCTGGGATCTTTTTTAAGGGTACTTACTAATTCTACTCATGAGGTCTTTACCCTCATGAACAAATCACTTCCCAAAAGCTCTACCTTCTAATACCATCACAGTGGGCACTAGAATTCCAACATGGGAATTTCAAAAGGATTACAAACATTCAGACCAAAACAAGGAATCTACTACAAAAGCTAAGTGTCAAAACAGTGGAATCTGACAGAAATCAACACGATATTGTAAAGCAATTATCCTTCAATTAAAAATAAATTTAATTATATAAAAAACAGTGGAATCAGACTGAGTTATCTTGAACAGATAACATCAACTTTCCAAGTCTGTAACTTTATCAGTAAGATAGACATACAGCTTATTAGATGAGAATAGGATTCTCCCTCTTGGCATCTATACACATTTGGTCTGGATCATTCTTCCTAGCAAGAGGCTTTCCTGTGCACTTGTTGTTTAGCAGCATGACTGGCCCCTACCCAGTAGATGCTATGAATAGTTCCACAAGCAAAACATGTTTTAGCAATTAAAAACTGTCTCTGCTGCTGCTGCTGCTGCTAAGTTGCTCTAGTCATGTCCGACTCTGTGAGACCCCAGAGACGGCAGCCCACCAGGCTCCCTCGTCCCTGGGATTCTCCAGGCAAGAACACTGGAGTGGGTTGCCATTTCCTTCTCCATATCAGTGGCTTTCAAAACAAAATATAACTTCCCCAGATGATCCTGCCACAGGTGAACCTGGTAAGTCTGAGGAACGGCAGGGTGGCCCATGTTATCAGAGGATGCTAGAGCTGACTCACAGTGACCTGCGGGGACAAAGAGGATGGAGCACGGAAGTGACATAGTAACAGAATCCGCTCACTGTTACGTACGGTACAGACTATAAATAGGGAGACAAGTAAGGACGACCTTACAGGCACCCAGCACAGTGATGAAGGTGACCTGGGGCCACGTGGTTTACAGTGGAGGTGGTGGGAAGGAGTAGATTCGGGATATGGTAAAAGCCAGCTTAATTGGTCAACAAACGGCATGTGTACAATGAGACAAAAAGGAATCTAGGAGAACTCTGGGGCTTTAGGGCTGAACAACTAGACAGATGGTATTGCCCCCAACAGAGCTGTAGAAGGCTGTAAGTGAAGCAAGTACTGAGGAAGACCAGTACATGGGGACTTTGCACATGGGGACTTTGAGGTGCCTATTAGTGTCCAGTGGGAATACTGGATGAACTAGTCCAGATTGCAGGAAAAATCTGAGCTGGTGATACAAATTGGAAAATCATCATCATACAGATTGTGTCTAAATATCATGAGACAAGAAATCATCAGTGAGATGAGTGTAATAGCACTGAGTCTCGTGCTCATGAACATTAAAAGATCGAGAAGATGATGATTGATCAACAAAAGACATAGAGAAGGAGCAGCCAAGTAGGTAGAAAATCAGGAGAGAAGCCAAGTGAAGATACCTCTTCAAGGAAGAGTAGGGGACCAGTTGAGTCCAATCAAGATGGATCAATGTCCAGGTCCAAGAACTGAACACTGGACTTAGTGTAAAAGTCACTAGTGACCTTGATAAAAGTAGTTTTGTTAGCGTTGTGAGGCAAAAGCCAGTCTGATGTATGTTTAACTATTAGAGAAGAGGTACTGGAGACAAAGAGTGGGGAAAAATCAACAAAAATGAAAAACTTTTCAAAGAGTTTCAATGTAAGAGGGAGTAAAGACCGAGCTTCCTAGATGAAAGGATAAAGAATCTGCCTGCAATGCAGGAGACACAGGAGATTCGGGTTTGATCCCTGGGTCAGGAAGATGCCCTGGAGGAGGAAATGGCAACCCACTTCAGTATTCTTGCCTGAAGAATCCCATGGACAGATAAGCCTGGCGGGCTACAGTCCATGGGGTCACAAAGAGTCAGACATGACTGAGTGACTAAGTACCCGTGCACAACCATGCACAGAGCAAAGTCAGGAAGTCCAGAAATGGAGCTGGATGGTAAAAGAGAGAAGTCTGTATTTTTAAGGCGAAAACAGAAGCAGGTTCATGCCTTTATTGCCAAAGAGAACAATCTACTGGAAAGCAAAAACTGATGTTGAAGGAGAGAAAGAAGAACTGCTGAAACAAGGTCTCTGAATGGGCAAGAGGGGTTAGGAGGTGGGGTCAAGCAGAAGCAGAAGCATGGGCCATTCTTGGTGGAAACAGGCCAGGCAGCCACAGATGCAGTCAGGTACCAGTGGGGCAGTGGAGGGCATTTGGTAAAGTTCTCTTCTGGTGGGTTTTTTCTCTGTGAAGTAGAAAGCCAGGTCATCTGGTGAGAGGGTCGGGTTTGAGAAGAGAAGAGAGGTACAAAGTAGCCACCCAGCAGAGTGGAGGAGTGCACAGGGACTGTCTTATCTAGGAGCAGAAATCAGGGGGACTTCCCTGGTGGTCCAATGGTTGAGAGTCCACCTGCCAATGTGGGGGATACGGGTTTAATCCCCGGTTTGGGAACTAAAACCCCACCTGCCATGGAGCAACTGGGCCCGTAGGCCATAATTACTGAAGCCCACGTGCCTGGAGCCTGTGATCTGCAGCAAGAGAAGCCACTGCAACTAGAGAAAGCCCTTGAGCAGCAACGAAGACTAGCACAGCCAAAACTAACTAACTAAAGTAATTAATCAAAAAAAAAAAAAAAAAAGGACTTCAGGCATAAAAGAAAAGGAAGAAGCCATGATGGAAAACGCTAATGGACAAGGCTACTGAAAATAAACATTCACTAACTCAAAATCAATATACATACTTCTAGCAAGTCTTTATTCTTCCTGCTAAATACCAAAGAAAAAAACAGCCCTAACATTATTTGTTTTAAACAAATATAAGAGGGCTCTGAGAATTTGGAGAGGAGAAGCAGACTCACTAAGGACTTTCGGCCTTGAGCAATGACATCATGGTGAATTCCCTGTATATTCTCATTTGACATATCTCAGACTTGAGGCAAAAGATATTGGTGATCCAGGAGTGCCAACAGGCACAGACTAAAAAGGCCCAATGAAAGCCTGCATTCCCTAGATAAAGGATCAGAAAAGGAACAGCCTAGAAAGACAGAACATCTTTAGACAAAAAGCACTGTACTCCAGCCATACATCATAGGAAAAACTGTAGCCTCACCCTCACCTACATGAGCAAAGACCATGTGGGGAGCTCGGACTTCCTCCTTTGCAGGGCTGTAACAAGGTACCCAACGTGCTGCCTGGGTGTAGTCAGAGAAGACCAAGGAGGGAATGAGGACTTTCATCCCTGACAGCTGTATCCAGGGCTCTCCTGTCCTGTGTTGTCAGCAGAGTCACTAGAACTCCCACACCCACCAAACAGTAAAAAGCAATGCCCCACCCTCAAGTGTCAATAGAGGGCAAGTGGGGCCCCTGCACTTGTACTCACTTGGCAGTAACAAGGCAGCAGCCCTCACTTCCTACTGGCGTGGTGTCAGAGAAAGCCAACAGAAAGAGGAAGTTTATATAGGGTCCAAAATCTCAAAAAAATATGCAAATATCCGGGTTCCAACTGGAAATCGCACATCATATCCTAAATCAGGAAGATCTCAAACTGAAAGAAAAAAGAAGCAGTAGAGGCCAACATCAAGATGACAGAGATGTACGAATCCTTTGACAAACATTTTAGAGCAGGCATTGTAAAAATCCTTCAATGACGAATCGTGAATATGCTTGAAATAAATTCAAAAAATTAGAAAGCCACAGCAAAAAAAGAAAATCTTCGCACAGAAATAGAAGATATGAGGAAGAACCAAATGAAAGTTTTAGAACTGAAAAACAGCCAAAATAAAAAACTCAGTGGATGGCTCGCTCAACAGCAGAATACAGAGGAGAGAGAGGAAAAAAAAAAACAGCATTAGAAGACAAAACACTGGAAAATATCCAATCTGAACAAGACACAAAACAAACTGAAACAAATTAAACAGAACCTCAGGGACTGTAACTCCATGGGACTATGTCAGAAAATCTTAATATTTGTGTCCTCACAGTCCCAGAAGAAGAGAAAAGACAGTAGGACTGAACAAGTACTCAAAGAAGCAACTGCTGAAAACTCCGCAAATTTGGCAAAACATAAACATAGAGAGCTTCCCTGACAGCCCAGGCAAATAGCAGGGAGGGAACACAGCTCCATCCAGCTACAGAAAATTGGATTAAAGATTTACTGAGCATGGCCCCGCCCATCAGAACAAGACCCAGTTTCCCCCTTAGTCTCTCCCATCAGGAAGCTTCCATAAGCCTCTTATCCTTCTCCATCAGAGGGCAGACAGACTGAAAACCACAATCTCAGAAAACTAACCAATCTAATCACATGGACCACAGCTTGTCTAACTCAATGAAATTATGAGCCATGTGTGTAGGGCCACCCAAGACGGGCGGGTCATGGTGGAGAGTTCTGACAAAATGTAGTCCACTGGAGAAGGGAATGGCAAACCACTTCAGTGTTCTTGCCTTGAGAACCCCATGAACAGCATGAAAAGGCAAAACGATATGACACTGAAAGATGAAGTCCCCAGGTCGGTAGATGCCCAATATGCTACTCTAGATCAGTGGAGACATACTGCAGAAAGAATGAAGAAACAGAGCCAAAGTAAAAACACCAGTTGTGGATGTGACTGGTAATGGAAGCAAGATCCGATGCTGTAAAGAGCAGTATTGCATAGGAACCTGGAATGTTAGGTCCAAGAATCAAGGCAAATTGGAAGTGGTCAAACAGGAGATGGTAAGAGTGAACATCGACATTTTAGGAATCAGCAAACTAAAATGGACTGGAATGGGTGAATTTAACTCAGATGACCTTTCTATCTACTACTGCGGGCAAGAATCCCTTAGAAGAAATGCAGTAGCCATCATAGTGAACAAGATAGTCCGAAATGCAGTACTTGGATGCAACCTCAAAAATGACAGAATGATCTGTTTGTTTCCAAGGCAAACCATTCAGTATCACAGTAATCCAAGTCTATGCCTCAACAAGAAATGCTGAAGAAGCTGAAGTTGAATGGTTCTATGAAGATCTACAAGACCTTTTAGAACTAACACCCCCCAAAAATGTCGTTTTCATTATAGGGGACTGGAATGCAAAAATAGGAAGTCAAGAAACACTGGAGTAACAGGCAAATCTGGCCTTGGAGTACCGAATGAAACAGGGCAAAGGCTAATAGAGTTTTGCCAAGAGAACGCACTGGTCATAGCAAACACCCTCTTCCAACAACACAAGAGAAGACACTACACATGGACACCACCAGGTGGTCAACACTGCAATCAAGTTGATTATATTCTTTGTAGCAAAAGATGGATAAGCTCTATACAGTCAGCAAAAACAAGACCGGGAGCTAACTGTGGCTCAGATCATGAACTCTTTATTGCCAAATTCAGACTTATATTGAAGAAACCACTAGACCACTCAAAGTGACAAGTGAAAGTGACAGTGAAGTCGCTCAGTCGTGTCCGACTCTTTGCGACTCCATGGACTGTAGCCTACCAGGCTCCTCCATCCATGGGATTTTCCAGGTAATAGTACTGGAGTGGGTTGCCATTTCCTTCTCCAGGAGATCTTCCCGACCCAGGGATCGAACCCAGGTCTCCTGCATTGCAGACAGACACTTTACCCTCTGAGACAACAGGGAAGTCTGAGACCATTCAGGTATGACCTAAATCAAATCCCTAACAATTATACAGTGGAAGTGACAAATAGATTCAAGGGACTAGATCTGATAGAGTGCCTGATGAACTACGGACAGAAGTGCATGACATTGTACAGGAGACAGGGAACAAGACCATCCCCAAGAAAAAGAAATGCAAAAGAGCAAAATGGCTGTCTGAGGAGGACTTACAAATAGCTATGAAAAAAAGAGAAGCGAAAAGCAAAGGAGAAAAGGAAAGATATAAGCATCTGAATGCAGAGTTCCAAAGAATAGCAAGAAGAGATAAGAAAGCCTTCCTCAGTGATCAATGCAAAGAAATAGAGGAAAACAGTAGAATGGGAAAGACTAGAGATTTCTTCAAGAAAATTAGAGATACCAAGGGAACACTTCATGCAAAGATGGGCTCAATAAAGGACAGAAATGGTCTGGACCTAACAGAAACAGAAGATATTAAGAAGAGGTGGCAAGAATACACAGAAGAACTGTATAAAAAAGATCTTCACGACCCAGGTAATCATGATGGTGTGATCACCTAGAGCCAGACATCCTGGAATGTGAAGTCAAGTGGGCCTTAGGAAGCATGACTGTGAACAAAGCTAGTGGAGGTGATGGAATTCCGGTTGAGCTCTTTCAAGTCCTAAAAGATGATGCTGTGAGAGTGCTGCACTGAATATGCCAGCAAATTTAGAAAACTCAGCAGTGGCCACAGGACTGGAAAAGGTCAGTTTTCATTTCAATCTCAAAGAAAGGCAATGCCAAAGAATGTTCAAACTGCGGCACAAAAGGCACTCACCTCACGCGCTAGTAAAGTAATGCTCAAAATTCTCCACGCCAGGCTTCAACAATACGTGAACCATGAACTTCCAGATGTTCAAGCTGGTTTTAGAAAAGGCAGAAGAACCAGAGATCAAATTGCCAACATCCGCTGGATCATCAAAAAAGCAAGAGAGTTCCAGAAAGACTATCTATTTCTGCTTTATTGACTATGCCAAAGCCTTTGACTGTGTAGATCACAATAAACTGTGGAAAATTCTGAAAGAGATGGGAATACCAGACCACCTGATCTGCCTCTTGAGAAATCTGTATGCAGGTCAGGAAGCAACAGTTAGAACTGGACATGGAACAACAGACTGGTTCTAAGTAGGAAAAGGAGTACGTCAAAGCTATATATTGTCACCCTACTTATTTAACTTATATTCAGAATACATCATGAGAAACGCTTGGCTGGATGAAGCACAAGCTGGAATCAAGATTGCCTGGAGAAATATCAATAACCTCAGATATGCAGATGATACCACCCTATGACAGAAAGTGAAGAAGAACTATAGAGACTCTTGATGCAAGTGAAAGAGGAGAGTGAAAAAGTTGGCTTAAAGCTCAACATTCAGAAAACTAAGATCATGGCATCCGGTCCCAACACTTCATGGGAAATAGATGAAGAAACAGTGGAAACAGTTGCAGACTTTATTTTTGGGGTTCCAAAATCGCTGCAGATGGTGACTGCAGCCATGAAGTTAAAAGAGACTTACTCCTTGGAAGAAAAGTTATGACTAACCTAGACAGCATATTAAAAAGCAGAGACATTACTTTGCCAACAAAGGTCGGTAGTCATGTATGGATGTGAGAGTTGGAGTATAAAGAAAGCTGAGTGCCAAAGAATTGATGCTTTTGAACTGTGGTGTTGGAGAAGACTCTTGACAGTCCCTTGGACTGCAAGGAGATTCAACCAGTCCATCCTAAAGGAAATCAATCCTGAATATTCATTGGAAGGACTGATGCTGAAGCTGAAACTCCAATACTTTGGCCACCTGATGCAAAGAGCTGACTCATTTGAAAAGACCCTGATGCTGGGAAAGATTGAAGGCGGGAGGAGAAGGGGATGACAGAGGATGAGATGGTTGGATGGCATCACCGACTCAATGTGCATGAGTTTGAGTAAACTCTGGGAGCTGGTGATGGACAGGGAGGCCTGGTGTGCTGCAGTCCATGGGGTCACAAAGAGTCAAACATGAGTGAGTGACTGAACTGAACTGAAACATAAGAGATTTAAGAAGCTGACCCAAACCTAAACAGAATACCCCCAAATAAATCCATGCCAGAGCACATCGCAAATGAACTTACTCGAAAACTGAAAACAAAGAAAGAAGCTTAAGAGTAGCCCGAGAAAAA
This sequence comes from Ovis canadensis, assembly GCF_042477335.2. Lineage (NCBI taxonomy): Eukaryota > Metazoa > Chordata > Mammalia > Artiodactyla > Bovidae > Ovis > Ovis canadensis. The sequence goes on along the minus strand of NC_091263.1, from coordinate 65,713,424 downwards.
TAACATATGGATGTGAGTTGGACCATAAGAAAGACTGAGCACTGCTGAATTTATGCTTTTGAACTCTCGAGAGGCCCTTGGACTGCAAGAAGATCAAACCAGTCAATCCTAAAGGAAAGCAGTCCTGAACATTCACTGGAAGGACTGACGCTGAAGCTGAAGCTCCAATACTTTGGCCACCTGTTGTGGAGAGCCAACTCACTGAAAAAGACCTTGATGCTGGGAAAGACTGAAGATAGGAGCAGAAGGGGGTGACAGAGGAGAAGATGTTTGGATAGCATCACTGGCTCAATGGACATGAGTTTGAACAAACTCTGGGGGATGGTGAAGGACAGAGAAGCCTTGTAGTCCATGGGGTCACAAAGAGCTGGATATGACTTAGCAACTGAAGCACAACACTGAAATATTTAGACTGACAGCAGAAACCGGGGAGTGTAGAAAGGAGTAGCACAGTATCCTTCAGGAGCTGGAAGAAAAGAACTGTCATCCCAGAATCCTATGTCAAGTGAAAATTATTCTTCAGGAATAAAGGGAAAATCAGGCATTCTTAGATGAAAGAAAACTAAGCAATTTCATCATTCACAGATATATCCCAAGAGAATGGCTAAAGGATGTTCTTTAAACAGAAAAGAAACTAAAAAGAAGGAACTCTGGAACATCAGGAAGAACACGGTAAGCAAAAATATGGAATATTATATAATGGTAATATGAAGAACATTTACACAGTGATAAAAAGGCCAATCCACCAAGAAGACATAGCAATTCTAAGTGTGTATACATTAAACAAAAAAATTGCAAACTATGTGAAGGGACACTAACGGAATTGAAAGAAGAAACAAACTCACAGTAACAGCTGGAGATTTTGAATTCCTCCATCAACAAACAGAACAACTAGACAGAAAATCATCAAGGATAAAGACCTCAACACCATCAGCCAACAGGATATAATCGACGTTTATAGATTACGCCTCCAAACAACAGCAGCACACACATTCTTTTTAAATGCCCGTGGCACAGACAGGATAAACCATATCCAAGGCCATAAAGCAAACCTCAAGAAATTTAAAAGAATGTAAATAATACAGAATATGTTCTTCAATCACAATGGACTCAAACTGGAAATCAATAATCTCCAGCACTTGGAAACTGAACAACACTCTTCAAAGCAATTCAAAAAGGAAGTCCCAAAGGAAACTAGAAAACACACTCAACTGACTGAAAACTGAAACATATTGGAGTTTGTGGGACATAGCTAAAGCAGTGCGGAGAGGAAACTTTATAGCACTGACTGCACACTTCAGAAGAGAGGAAAGGCTTCAAACCAATATTCTAAGCTTGCACTTCAAAAGCTTTAAAAAGAGAGAGAAAAGAAAAGCAAACTAAACCCAAAAACAAGCAAAAGGAAGGAGATCATAAAAACAGAAGCAGAAACCAATGGAATTGAAAACAGAAAAATAATAAAGAAAATCAAAGAGGGGAGTTCCCTGCTGGCCTAGTGGTTAGGATTCTGGGCTTTCATTGCCATGGCCTGGTTTAAATCCCTGGTCAAGGAACTAAGATCCTACAACCTGCATTACACAGCTGAGAAAAAAAAAAAGAAAGAGAAATCTTTTTTGAAAAGATCAATAAAAACTGACAAACCTCTGGTGAGCCTGACAAAGAAAAAAGAAAGAGAAGTCACAGATTACTAATACCAGGAATAAAACAGAAGATAATACCACAGACCCAATAAAGGAGTACTACAAACAACTTTACACACACATATTTGACAACTTAGATAAAAAAAACAAAACTATCACAATTTTCCCAACAGGAAATAAGTAATTTGAATAGGCTTGTAACTTTAAAGAAAGCTGAATTCATAATTTAAAAATTTCTTTCCCGAAATCTCAAGCCTATATGATTTCACTATAAAATTCTACCAATTCTACCAAATGTTTACAGAAAAATCAACACATATTCTATACTAGAAGAGGGAACAATTCCTAATTCATTTTATGAAGCTAGTGTTACTCTGATATAAAAACCAGGCAAAGACAATACAGAAAAAAATGACAGACTAATATCTCTCATGACTATAGATGAAAAATCCTTAACAAAATATAAGAAAATAGAACTCAGCAATATATAAACAGAATCATATACCAGGTTGGGGAGTTTATTCCAGTAACGAAGAATTGGTTCAGTGTTCAAAAAGCAATGGAAGTAATTCACTATATTAAGAGTTTAGGAGAAAAATCACACGATCACATTAATAAAGGAAGAAAAAACATTTGATAAAAGTCAATATCCATAAAACTCTCAGAAAAAGAGGAAGAGAAGGTAACCTTCTCAAGTTGACAAAGAGCATCTAGCAATGTGGGAGACCTGGGTTCGATCCCTGGGCTGGGAAGATGCTCTGGAGGAGGGCATGGCAACCCACTCCAAAATTACATCTGTGTCTCTTGAACTGGTTGGAGAAGGCAATGCCACCCCACTCCAGTACTCTTGCCTGGAAAATCCTATGGACGGAGGAAACTGGTGGGCTGCAGCCCATGGGGTCGCGAAGAGTTGGACACGACTGAGCGACTTCACTTTCACTTTTCACTTTCATGCTTTGGAGAAGGAAATGGCAACCCACTCCAGTATTCTCACCTGGAGAATCCCAGGGATGGGGGAGCCTGGTGAGCTGCCGTCTATGGGGTTGCACAGAGTGGGACACGACTGAAGCGACTTAGCAGCAGCTCTTATACTGGCAGGAGGATTCTTTCCCACGGAGCCACCTGGGCTCCCTGAGATTATATTTAATGGTGAAATGCGGAATACTTCCCCATAAGATTGGGAACAAGGAAAAAGTATCCATTCTCATCAGTCTTATTCTACATGGTACTGGACATTCTAGCCAGTGAAATAAGGATATAAAAGGTAAACAGATCAGAAATGAAGAAATAAAACTGTCCGTGTTTGCAAATAACAAGATTATCTACATAGGAAATCCCAAAGAATCTAAAAAAAAAAAAAATTAGAATTAATAAAAGCATTCAGGAAGGTTCACAAGATACAAAATTAACATACAAAAATCAACTGTATTTCAGGCTTCCCTGGTAGTCCAGTGGCTAAGAATCTGCCTGCCAATGCAAGGGACACTGGTTCAATCTCTGATCCAGGGAGATCCCACATGCCACAGGCAACTAAGCTCATGCGTCACAAGTACTGAGCTCATGTGCTGCAACTACTGAAGTCCAAGTGCCCTTGAGCCTGTACTCCACAACAAGAGAAGTCATTGCAATGAGCCCGCACACTGCAACTAGAGACTAGACCCCATTCACTGTGACTAGAGAAAGCCCTTGAGCAGCAACAAAGACCCAGCACAGACAAAAATAAAAATACATATTTTTAAAATTTAAAAAATCAATTGTATTTCTACAAACTAGTAATGAACACGCATACAACAAAATTAAAATTATAATACCATTTACAATGTCACTTTACAAAGGACTTAGGTGTGTAAGAAAACACATTAAGAGCTTATATGCTGAAAACTACACAATGCTGATGAAAGAAATTAAAGTTCTAAATAAATGGAGAGGTGTAACATGTCTGGGTATTGGAAGACTCAAAATAATGTGTTAATTCTCCCAAGTTGATCTACAGATTCAACATACTCTCAGCAAGAATTTTCTCAGTTTTCTAAATTATCCTAAAATTAACATGGAAATAACAAAGAAATTAGAACAGCGAGAACAGTTTTTTTTTTAAATTTTATTTGGCTATGTTGAGTCTTAGTTACAGCGTTGGGTCTTGGTTGCAGTACACGGGTTCCAGGACGTGTGGGCTCAGCAGTTGTGGTCTTCAGACTTAGTTGCCCCATGGCATGTGGGATCTTAGTTCTTGGACCAGGGATCAGACCCACACCCCCTGCCCTGGAAGGCAGATTTCCAACCACTAGACCACCAGGGAAATCCCAAACAATTTTTTTTTTAAGAATAAAGTGGGAGGGATCAGTCTAGACAGTTTTAAGACTTAGCCTATGGCTATACTAATCAAGACTGTGTAATATTAGTGAAGGGAAAGATGCATAAATTAATGAAAGAAAACAGAGTACACAGAAGTAGACCCACACAAATGTGCTCAACTGATTTTTAACAGAGATGCAAATGTAATTCAGTAGAATAAAGGTAAATCTCCAGAAAATGGTATGGTGCAACTGGACAGCCCCAGAGGGGGAAAAACGCTCTGACCTAATTCTCATACATGATACAAAACTTCACTCAAAATGGACTCACAAACCTAGATGGAAAAGGTAGACTATAAATAAAACTTTCAGAAAAAAGCATATAAGAAAATCTTTGGGATTTCAGGCCAGGTAAAGATTCCTTAAGATCTGATGTCCTAAACATCCAAAACCCTACCTATAAAAGAGAAATGAACAAACTGGATTCCATCAAAATTAGAGAAAATAACAAACTGGACTTCATCAAGATTTAAACATTTGCTCTAAAGACTCTGTTGAGAGGATGAAAAGCAAACTATACACCGGGAGAAAATAATATGCAAACTACATATCTGACAAAGCAATAGTATCTAGAATAATAAGGACTCTCGAAACTCAGTAATAATAATTTAAAAAATCCCAAATAATGCAGTTAGAAAATGGGCAAAACACAAGAACAGACATTTCACCAAATAGGATATCCTGATAGCAAATGAGCACATGAAAAGATATTCAACACCTTCAGCTATTAGAGGAATACAAATTAAAATGAGGTATCACTACACATCTCTCAGGACGGCTAAAATTAAGAATAGTGATGACACCAAATGTTGGTTAGGATGCACAGAAACTGGATCACTCATACCCTGCTCATGGGAATGTAAAATGATACAGTTACTCTAGAAAAAGATTGGTAGTTTCTTTAAACATGCATGGAATTTCCCTGGGGTCCAGTGGTTAAGACTCTGCACATCCACTGCAGGGGACATGGGTTCGATCCCTGGTCAGGGAGCTAAGATTACACATGCCATGTGGCGTGGGCATAAGAAACAAAAAAAGGAAACTAAACATGTAACTACCATATGACTCAGCAATTATACCTCTGGGCATTTATCCCAGAGAGATGAAGACGGATTTTCCTGGAAAAATCTCTGTACATGAATGTTTATAGCATCTTTATTTATAACAGCCCTAAACTGGAAACAACTCAGATGTCCTTCAATGGATAAAAATTAAACATATCTGTAGTACATCCATACTACGGGTCTACTAAAAAGGAATGAAATATTCATACATTCCACAATCTGTACAACTCTCCAGAAAATTTACGTTAAGCTGAAAAAGCCAATCTGAAAAGGTTACATACTGTATGATTCCATTTATACATGTCTTGAAATTACAAATTAACATAAATGGAGCTCAGATTAGTGATTGCTGGGGTGGTTAAGAACTGAAGTTGAGGGACTTCCCTGGCAGTTCAGTGGTTAAGACTCCTAACTTCCAATGTAGGGAGTGTGGATTCCATCCCTGGTCAGGGAACAAAGATCCCACATGCTGTGCAGGCAGCCAAAAGAAAAAAAGGACTGGTGTGGGGAAAGGAAAATGAAAGTGGCTATTCAAGGGCTACATGAGGCATCGTTGGCATGACAGAATTGTTCTGCATCTTGACTGTATCAATGTCAGTATTCCAGTTGCGATATTATACTACAGTTTTACAATACGTTACCTCTGTGGAAGAACGAGGTAAAGAGCATGTGGGATCTCTTTGTATATTTATTTCTTTTCTTCCCTTTGTATTATTTCTTACAACTGTATGTGAACCTTTAATTATCTCAAAATAAAACATTTAATCTAAACAATGCACAAAATTAAGCGACTAATGCAAAGCATCAGAAAGACTTGCCACATTTGATAAGAAATTAATAACCTTCGTATGTCCAAAGTGAATATGTCCAAAGTGTTTAGGGGGTGGAGGAGTAGGAGGTATAAACTATTGGGTGTAGACAGGCTACAAGGATGCATTGCACAACATGGGGAATAGAGCCAATATTTTGCAATAACTGTAAAAGGAGTGCAACATCTAAAAATTGTATAAAGATTTTTTTACATCAGGGACTTTCCTGGTGGTCCAGTGGTTGACTTGACACTCGCAATGGAGGGGGCACAAGGTTCCATTCCTAGTCGGAGAACTAAGATTCCCATGTGTCACGTTTAATACTATTACGATAATACTAAATCAAAACATGTCTAAAGCTTTTATAAATCAAACAAACTGACAGATGAGCAAAGAATACAAACAGGCGTTTCACGAAGGATAGATATAAACAGCTAATATGAATCAAAGTAATTAAGCTCACCGACAATAAAAAGCAAGAAAAACTAAAAGAATGCAAATTTTTCACACAACACACTAGCAGAGATTGTTGATTAGATGCTGCAGAATCTGCTGGGAAGGGAGAGCTCTTCTTCTACTGATGGGAATAGAAAGTGACAGACCTTTCTAGGAGGGCCACTTAGCAACCTACGTTACTAACATACATTATGTGCGTGTACTCAGTCACCCAGTCACGTCTGACTCTCTGCGACCCCACAGGCTCCTGTCCAGGGGATTTTCCTAGGAAGAACACTGGAGTGGATTGCCATTTTCTCCTCCAGGGGATCTTCCCTACCCAGGGTTCGCACCCAAGTCTCCTGCATTGGCAGGCGGATTCTTTACCACTAAACCACCAGGAAACCCAACGTGCACTGAAAATTCTTTTAAAAGTATGTATCTTTAAATATACCAATTTCAAGTCTAGACATTTATCCTAAGAAAATAATAAGGAACACATACAGAGACTTATTCATAAGATGTTCACTATGATATATAATTTGGATTATCCCCAGATAAAGGATTATTGGGTAAATTACAGCCCTGAATTGAAATAAAGCACAGAAAATGACGTCTGAGAAAAATAATCACAAAAATATTGTGACATAGCAAATGAAAAAAGCTGGCTACAAAACTACAGCAGTATGTGACCCCAATTTTATTTCAAAAGATAAATTTTTAAAAATACACATGTTTACTAAAAGATGAAGAATTCACACAGAAAGTATAATGGTGGTTACCTCATGGGTGATAAATACATTGTTTTCTTTATGCTTCTCTGCATTACCAAAATTTTTCTAGCAAAGGCTATGTATTAAATTGCTTTGGCCATTAGAAGAAAAAAGCAGTACTGCTTTTTTTTAAAGGGAGCCCCGTGTGGTAAGGCAGGCAGCCAGTTCACAGCCTTAGCCTGGGAACAAGCCCAGACACTCTAAGGGCACTGAGCCTTTGGGCAGTGGGTGGAGACAGACGATGTTGGGCAAGAGCAGCCTCCCTTCCACCTCTGAAGACACGCGACTCACTTTCTGGAGTTCCTGAAGTAGCTGCTAACAAGGGTGGATAAGTCTGAACTGACCCATCACAGGAGTGACATCTGGTTCATTTGTTACACTGTCCTGGTTCTTGACTCTAGTACAACTGCTTCCATGTTCCTGAAAACCTTGAAACTGTTTGCACACCTGATCTGAAGCCTTTATAAAGGGTAAAAGGACATACACATCCACACAAAATTGTATACCCAGTAGAAAAGCTAGCCGCCTGCCTCCAAACAATATCTCCCCCAACCCTGATCACATCCTCACCTGTAACAAGCACTTGATCCGCTCTCCAGGGGTCATAATTCCTGTGGTGAACACTCCAGATAACATCCCAGCTGCAAATATCTGGGGGTAGCTGTATTGAAAACAAAAACAAGAGGCAAGAACCTGTGACTAACTACTCAGAACAGAGGCAGCCCCAGCAAAGAAAAAAAAATCAAATTAAGTACTCGGACTGGGCGGAAGTCCAGCACAAATAGATTATGTTTCACACCAAAGCCAAGTTCTATGTATATTCTGATGTCAAATTTCCCAGGGCAGGGGTCTCAGTGCTGAGAACAATATAAGCTTGGTCACAAGGCCCACGGGCACACTCATATGGCCTCAGTCACAGGAGAGGCTCCCCTGGCCAGCCATGCAGTGACTATGGACGAGTTTCCAGGCCTCTCTGAGCCTTCATCTGCAAAGTTCAGGGTTGTTGTGAGAATTGGCCTATAACCCAGGATGTAGATCTCGGTTAACCCCAGATCTCCTCCATTCTCTCCTTCTCTGGATCACCAAGAGCCTGATAACATTTAAAGCAGAGACTCACACAGGACAGCGTCAAGGCCAGGGCAATGGCTGTGGCCATATCCACAGGCCAAGTTGTGAGGTATGTGCTGTAAGCTGCTGGGAAATGCCCTGTCAGGGATGGTACCCAATCAGGTGTGATGGGTCCTATGGCTTCTGTGCAGAGAACAGTCCTTCAGTGGCCAGAGATCTGGATCCTCACCGTGGCCCTCACAGAATGAACCATACTGAGTATATGGAGGAACTGGAGGCTCCTAGCATCACTGCCTGTGCCGCCCCTGACATCTCCTTTTCTTTCCAAGATTCAGGAAAATCTGGTCTCCAGGCAGACTGGTCTCAGAGGCAATGGATTTCAACAGAGTTCCCACAATTGAAAACAAGTTGCTGAAAAGCTTCACCCTCTTGCCTGACCCTCAAGCCCCTCCCGACCCCAGGCCTCCGGAAGCCGAGCCTTCAGGACTATCACACCCCACAAGGAGCCCAAAATCTGGAGAAGAGATGTCAAATGGAGATAGGGAGACATCCACTTCCAGCCCTGACATCAAGTTTCCCAGGGCAGGGGTCTCAGTGCCAAGAGCGATGATACAACCTTGGTCACGAGGCAGGGCACTGGTCTCAATGGCTGTTTTTCCCATGCACTCACCCCAGACAGGCCTCACACAACCACCTCAGGCATGCAAGCCCAGCACACAGGCTGTTTGCTCAACCACTGAGCTGTTTGCTCAACTGCTTTCATGCCTGGCCTCCTTCACAGTTTCAGTTCACACTGCTGTCCCCAAGTGGCACCCTTTCAGCGATAGAACTTCCCCTCGTGAGACCAACATCTCTTCTTCCATGGATGCCCAGACCTTAGGCTGCACATATCTCCTGGGACTGGGGACTCTCCTCTGAACAGGGTCTCTGCATGTACACAGGGTACCATGGGTGGCCCATTCCGCCACCCCTCACTCACCCCAGGGAAGCATCTGTGAGGTCTGGACCTCCGAGCTTCCATCCAAGGTCCTGGTAATGTTCCTTTCTGTACTATGCCCAAATACTACAGTGGGGAGGAGAAGGTGGCAGGGTTGACATTCAGGATTCAGAACATGGAAGGATTATGGGGCAGGGATCAGAGTATCTCAACCTTCGCTCAGGCAGGAAGGGTATTTCTCTGAGCACTGATGTGACGGTACAGGGAATACAACCCACAGGCTGAGGAAGTAGCAGTCACCCCATGAACATTCTTGGGCATGGCCCTGGTTCATGATACAGCTGTGAGCTAGCATATGAGCTAAAAGCCCAGATGCTCAGAGAGGACATGTGTCCATAGGCTATTTGGACTACCACAGCCAAATGCATGGCCTTCCCTAGTGGCCCAGGGGCTAAGGTGCCACATTCCCAAGGCAGGGGGCCCAAGTTTGATCCTTGGTCAGGGGACTAGACTCATCGCAGCCAAATAAATAAAAATATACATTTAAAAAAGTCAAACACAGCTTCCAAAGGACCCCACCCCCTACACTCACATTTGGGGCTACCTATGGCTTTTTATAGAAGCTGGCCACATTCAGAGAGTCACGGGGACTCCAGAAATAGTTTCATGTTACGAGCATTTCTATTGATGCCTCGCCCCTTATTCAGCCTGCTGCGGCCTGAAGTAGTGATCGAAGTCAACCACAGGGCACCCTGGGCTCCCTCCCTTGAGCTCTCGAATCTAAGCTTGGCCAGCTGCTGTGGGCCCTGTGCTGCGTGCAGCCCCACCCAGCAGGTGTCATCCCAGACTGAGTGTGCCTTGTCATTCTGGGTGTCAACTCAGCATGCCCTGCATCCCAAGAAGCCCGTTTTCATTCACTGCTTTGTCAGTTCTGAGCCCTAATTCTACCTCATCTGCCTCTCCATACCCAAATCCAACTTCTGAAAGTCTACTGGAAGGAAACACTAATTTCTTTCCCTGCAACAGAGACACCAATACTTGGAAATAATTATAATCATGTTACGAAAATGAAGGAAGACAGAAGCTGAAACCTTCCCTTCTCCCATCCAGGGGATGAGAAAGAAGGCTGCTGCGGTCATTACTGTAGCACCAGGTACTTTGGTGGTATCTGATACACATTTTAGCATTCGGACCTCCCAGTGCTGTGGGGCTGGTATTACTAATATTCCCAGTAAGCAAGACTACTTCATATAAGAAATGACGACAATCTAGTAAGGGGGGTTGGGGGAGGGCTTTGGGTTTTATCTTTTCCCCTGTTGGTCCACAGGGCAAAGGAAACCCAAGTACCTCCCTGATATGGAGAAGAGGACAGCCATTGCTGGTCTGACAGTTCTTTCCTGTAGCCTGCATCACATCACCGGCAGAATAGCATCGCGTGCTCCGGGCTAGTAAGTAAGTACTCACCTGAGCACATCCTCTGGGTGTTTCTGTTGCAGTTTCTTCCCCAAACCAAACCCAAAGAAGCAGACAGCAAACATGGGGGTGACCCCGACGATGGGGGCAGCCATGCCCCGATATAGACCCCTGATGCCCTGCAAGGAAGCATAGGAGGGGAAGCTGTTTACAGACACAACTAACATCTACATCACTGAAGCATGGAAGCAGCGTGTCCTCTGACCTGTGGCCTCCTTTCCCCAAGCAAGGAGAGCTTTAAAAGGAAGACTCTTCCCACATTTATCAGAAAAGGTTGTCTTCTTATATATACTGTTGGAGAAACTAAAAACAGCTTCTAGTCTGGAAGGCAAACTGGCAACATGTAGCTTACACTTCCCTCAGAAAACTACCTGTCTAGAAACATATTCTAAGGGAATACTCAAAGATATAAAAAAGAATGACATCAGGCATTTATTACACACTGCATTTTGGAACATTCCCAAATAGGATATTAATGAGACAAATTACGGAAACCTCATATTGGACTATCACACAGCCATACAATCACATTGTAACATGAGATTACTAAATTGGCTAAAAAAAAAAAAAAAAAAAAAGCAGGCTACAAAACAGAACGTACAATGTGACTTGATTGGGAGTGAGATACAGGTGCTTAAGAAATTTTTTTTGGGGGGGGAGGCTGCATGTATCTTTTTTTCTCACATTAAAATTTTTTAAATATAAATTTATTTATTTTAATTGGAGGTTAATTACACAAGTTTTTGTATTTCCTAAGAATTAGGATCTGAGGGGAGTTCCCTAGTGGCCTAGTGGTTAGCATTCTGGGCTTTCACTGTGGTGGTCTGGGTTCGGTCCTGGGTTGGGGAACTGAAATCACTCAAGCCACCCAGTATGCCCCCTCCCAAAAAAGACATAAGATTCTTATTGTTAAAAACAATAGCAAGACTGCACATCAATTTTCACCAGTACATTTAGATAATGAAACTGACTATGTAGTAGCCAATAAACAGACAGACAAATAGACAATCCAACCAAACAAGTTAGTACAACAAGGACAAGGAAGATCTGGGACCCAGAGACCAAGGGTTTGGCCCAAGAGAGGGGAGGGGTGTTCCCAGGAAGGTGTTGGGTACAGCAGGCCTGGGAAGAAGCCAGTTGACATGGGAGTATGAGACCCAGGACTCCAGGAGGAGTTTATTTGTTTTATAAGAAAAACAAAGCAAACAACAAACAGGCAGTGTGAAAAACCAAACAAAAGCATTCTACAGCACCTTTAGGACGCAGGATGACAGAGGTAGAGATTCAAAGAGACACAAGCAAGAGAGACTGACACAATTGTTCACCCAACCTCAAGAAAAACAAAAAGCTGTACAAGTAATGAAATGTGCCCTGAAGGACGTTACTTTGTTAACAGAGAAAAAACATACATAAAGTTGTAATCATGAAAACAGTGAACTGTATTAAACCACAAAGGATGATGAAAATTATTGGGCAGAGCAGAAAGAGGAGCTAAGGAACGCAAGAGTTAAAACCATCTACCACAAACAGGTAGGTAAAACAGTTTTAAATGGATAAAATACATGCATGCAGCTTGGTAGAAAACAGCATTAATAACTGAGGGAACTGAGGGACTTCCCTGATGGTTCAGTGGTTAGGACTCTGTGAACTTTCACTGCAGCGGGGAGGGGTGCAATCCTTGGTGGGAGAAGTTCCCAAAAAGGGAGGAGGAAAAACAGTGATTGAGAAGGTACAAAGTAGCAACTTCTAGAGGATTGGGGTGGGGGGCTACTTTGTTACAAGTCCTTCGTAACAAACTAAGTGCTTGTGTCATTTTAATACAAAATAAGGGCTAATTTTTAAAAACATGTTACAGTTGCTCCCTACAGGAACTGGCAGGAGAAATGGGCAGGGGAGGGGGATGCTACACACAAGGGAGGGTCCACAGACCAAGGCTGGAGAACCTGCCTCACTGCAGACTCTGGCTGCTCACAACCCATCTTCTTTCCAGAACTAAAGGGCACAACTGTACTTGCAGCACTCCTCCCAGATCTGCAAAGGTCTAACACAGGCTATAAGCAGGCTATAAGCAGACTCTCCAAGGACAGTGTGCACAGGAGGTAAAGAGGGAAGGGTGAATAGGAAGAGAAGGTTCTGGGAAGGATCTGCAAAAGCCCCTCGGGACAAAACCCTCCCAAAGCCCCTCCCACAGCTTCCCACCTGGCTAAGGATGCCCAAGGCTGGAGGGCCAACAACTCCCAACAACTCCTCCAGCCTTCCTTCCACTGTCTGGCCCACCCAGTTCCATGCAGAATAACTAAGACCCGTCCAGTAGTACCAGAAAGTGAGCTCAATCTGGCATAGCAAAACCCAGAGACAAGCACAAATATGGACTGAGGAAGCCTCTCTGACACTGCAGGGAGTTGGGTTTATACAAGCCATTCTCACCCAGCCTCCAGCACCCAGCACATTGCTGAGGCACTAAACAGGTGCTCAATAATATTTGCTGACCAAGAGGCATATAATCCTGTCTCTCTGTAAGGGCAGAGAACTCTTAGCAGACTGGAAGCTCAAAGCCTCCACTGGACACCGATCAGACTCCATTCTGGGTTGATAAGAGAAACACAGCCTTACAGAAGAAAAGACGGCACCATCTCCAGCATGGATGACTGGGTAGATTCCACTTCAAAATCTTCCTCCCACACCTGGGTCCTGCAGGAGCCCTGGGAACAGCTTCTTCTAGACTGAGTCCATCACTTACCAGCATCCCCTCTTTGTCTGGGTGATACCTGCTTCTTACTTCTACTCATTTAATAAAGACTATATATTTACTGTTTATTCACATTAGAGTTATATTTTAGGCAACGAAGGTTGTTACCTATGTGCTAATAAAGTCAGTAATAAGCATCACTAGTCATTAAAACTTTTTAAAAATCCCATGTTTTCACTCTAAGAAATAGCTGAAAAATGATTATACAATTCAATAACCTCACACCAATTTAGTTTCCTTGTCTATGGGTTTGAAGACTCATTCTCTCTTTCACTCTCTTTTTTCCTCAGACAGGCTGAGCTTTCCTCCAAATTTTACGTGAACTTCTGACACTGATCCCTGTCAAACAGACTGAACCAGCTTTGCATTTTCTTTTATTTCATGTCTCCAATTATTCCTCACGAATTCCCTGTGGTCTCGATTCTGCCTTCCAAGAGAGAAAGCACCATTTTATTAGCTTCATTCATCCACATAAAACAGTAACTGGAACTCTCAAACACTCCAGAGCGATGACAACAGGACATAGGATGACATGGGGCTGAGAGAGCCAGGCATGTGGGCTGGACCTCCCGCAGAACCATGCAGTCACCCAGTCCCCCAGAGAAGTAACACACCAACCATCTGAAAATGTGTTCCTCTGAATAGGAGAAATGCCCAGCACCATGATTCCGTACCTCTCTCATCAGAGTCTTCCGGAAACAGTCAAAGGTGCCAGAATACATGGGAGGCTGTCCAGGCAAACTTGGGGGCTGCGTCTGCAGTCGGACCTAAAACCAGAAGTTAAAACACGGTCATTTCCCAGAAGCAGAAATGCCTGTCAGAGGCAACGGCCTGACCATCTGCCAAAATCTCAACAGAAAGCAGCACCTGTGTGCACATCTTCAGCGTTCCCTTTATCTGCTGAATTCAGACTTCTCTTTCTTCCCGTTTATTACAACCTTGTACTCACAAGTCATCAGTAGCATGCTTCTGAAGAGCAAGACAGTTCCTCTGATTTCCTCAGCCACTTACTTTTGCTATTTATTTCTTATCTAAAGGATCCCGTGGTGACCAAATGGAATAGGTATGACCAGTTTACAAATGAGGAGACTGGGTTCACTGAAGTCCAGTGATGTGCCAGTAACTAGACCTGGCTGATGCAAGTGAAGAGAAGTCACTCAGTCGTGTCTGACTCTTTGCGATCCCATGGACTGTAACCCACCAGGCTCTTCAGTCCATGGAATTTTCCAGGCAAGAGTACTGGAGTGGGTTGCCATTTCCTTCTCCAGGGGATATTCCCAACCCAGGGATCGAACCCGGGTCTCCTGCACTGCAGGCACACGCTTTACCATCTGAGCCACACTGGATATCATTTATCTACTGCAAAGCTCAGCTCAATTCTAGGCACTCTCCACACTCATCTGAAGTGCCTTGTTGGGGGTTAGGTAACGTGCTCGACAAAGATATTTTGGAATGAGGTCGATTTAATACCCTGCTTTCCTTGGTCCTCATCCTTCTCCACCTTTCAGGGCATCCAATGCTTCCAACTGTCTCTCTTTAAACATCCCCTCTTAGCACTCCCTCCTTTGTCTCCTATTCAACTCCAGGTGCCCTCCAAGGCTAAGGAGCCTACCCAGGTGGTCCACTATCCCTTTCAGAAAACACATTCCAGGGCTTCAGCTTATGTTCAGTGATGACTTTTACCCAGCCATCTTCAGACCTTCTCACCTCACCTTTTGGGCTATATTTCACTGCCTGGGGAAGCTCTCCCTACTCAAATCACCTCCAAAATCTCATCCTTTCGATGAATGTCCCATTTGTCCCAGAGCCACCAGTCTACCGTTTCTCGGGATTTGAAACTCTAGCATCCAACTATTTCCTGTGTTTCTCCTCTTATTCATGTGGGCACCACGGCAAATGGAAAGTTCTTTCAAGATGCTTCCAGGAGCCTAATTTCTTCCTCTCTCCATCTGAAGTCTTCCTCCTGCTTGCCCATTCTTACCCAGTGTGGTAGTTTTCAAAAACGCCCACTAACTCTTTGATACTCTTGCCCTTCAGAAGTTAAACCTAGATCCCCTCCCCTTGGATGTGATCCAGACTCAGTGACTCACTTCTATCAAACAGAATGAGATGATATTGATGCCATGTGACTTCCAAGGCTAGGTGACAGAAAGGTCATGCCTGTGTTCACCTCAGGTTATTTGCTTTGGGGAGTCCGTCACTATGCTATGAGGATACTTACACAGCCTGAAGAGGCCATGTGTAGAGGAAACAAGGCCTCTTGACAATGGCCAGCACTAACTGCCAGAATGTGAATGAACCACATGCAAGTCAATTCTTTGGCTGAGTACAGTCCTGCCCAACATCTTTTTGTTGTTTTTGACTGGAAGGGAGGGTTTTTGATTCAGTATTTTTTTTTTAAACAGCTTTATTATGATATAACTCATATATCATAAAATTCACCCATTTTACACAGTTAGAGGGTTTTTAGCAGTTGCAGAGTCGTGCAACCTTCATTATAATCAATTTGAGAACATCTTCATCACCCCAAAAAGAAACACCACACCCATTAGTAGTCACTCTCCTCTTCTCTCAGCCACTGGCAATTAATAAGCTACCTTCTGCCTCCATGAATTTTCCTATTTTCTGTATTTCATGTAAATGAAATCATACAGTATGTGGTCTTTCATGCCTGGTTTCTTTCACTTGCATAAAGTGTTCAAAGTTCACCTATGTCAGAGAAGGTACCAGTTCTTCATTCTTTTTATTGGTAAATAATATTCTACTATACAAATAAACTATGTTCTGTTTATCTACTCATCAGATAATGACAAATTACATTTTTCTATTTTTATTATTATGAATAATGGTGCTACAAACTTTTGTGTATAGGTTTTTGTGTGGACATACATTTTTAGTTATCTTGGGTGTTGTAAGGGTCAAGATTCTCCAGAGAAACAGAACCAATAGGATGTGGAGAGTTATTTATTTGTTTGTTTGTTATAAGGAATTGACTCACACAGTTACGGAGGCAGACAAACAGCAAGATCTGCAGTCAGCAAGCTGGCGACCCAGGAAAGTCAACGAGATAGTTCTATTTCAAGTGTTAAGACGAGAGAACCAGGAGAGCTGATGGTCTAAGCCCCATTTCAAAAGTTGGCAGGCTCAAAACCCAAGAAGAGCCAATGTTTCAGTTAGAGTTCAAAGGCAGGAAAAGACCAACATCCCAGCTCAATCAGTCAAGAAGGAGGAGTTTTGGCCTTTTGTTCTATTAAGGCCTTCAACTGACTAGATGAGGGTCACCCACATCAGTTCAGTTCAGTTCAGTTCAGTTCAGCCGCTCAGTCGTGACTGTGAAGCACTCTATCTATCAGATCTAGTCCCTTAAATCTATTTCTCACTTCCACTGTATAGTCATAAGGGATTTGATTGAGGTCATACCTGAAACTTCCACTGTATAGTCATAAGGGATTTGACTGAGGTCATACCTGAATGGACTAGTGGTTTTCCCTACTTTCTTCAATTTCAGTCTGAATTTGGCAATAAGGAGTTCATGATCTGAGCCACAGTCAGCTCCTGGTCCTCTTTTTGTTGACTGTATAGAGCTTTTCCATCTTTGGCTGCAAAGAATATAATCAATCTGATTTTGGTGTTGACCATCTGGTGATGTCCATGTGTAGAGTCTTCTCTTGTGTTGTTGGAAGAGGGTGTTTGCTATGACCAGTGCATTTTCTTGGCAAAACTCTATTAGTCTTTGCCCTGCTTCATTCCGTATTCCAAGGCCAAATTTGCCTGTTACTCCAGGTGTTTTCTGACTTCCTACTTTTGCATTCCAGTCCCCTATAATGAAAAGGATATCTTTTTTGGGTGTTAGTTCTAAAAGGTCTTGTAGGTCTTCATAAAACCGTTCAACTTCAGCTTCTTCAGCATTACTGGTTGGGGCATAGACTTTTTAGTTCCTCTTCACTTTCTGCCATAAGGTGGTGACATCTGCATATCTGAGGTTATTGATATTTCTCCCGGCAATCTTGATTCCAGCTTGTGCTTCATCCAGCCAAGCGTTTCTTATGATGTACTCTGCATATAAGTTAAATAGGCAGGGTGACAATATACAGCCTTGACATACTCCTTTTCCTATTTGGAACCAGTCTGTTGTTCCATGTCCAGTTCTAACTGTTGCTTCCTGACCTGCATATAGGTTTCTCAAGAGGCAGGTCAGGTGGTCTGGTATTCCCATCTGTTGAAGAATATTCCACAGTTTATTGTGATCTACACAGTCAAAGGCTTTGGCATAGTCAATAAAGCAGAAATAGATGTTTTTCTGGAACTCTCTTGCTTTTTTGATGATCCAGCGGATGTTGGCAATTTGATCTCTAGTTCCTCTGCCTTTTCTAAAACCAGCTTGAACATATGGAAGTTCATGGTTCACGTATTGTTGAAGCCTGGCGTGGAGAATTTTGAGCATTACTTTACTAGCGTGTGAGATAAGTGCAATTGTGCGGTAGTTTGAGCATTCTTTGGCATTGCCTTTCTTTGAGATTGAAATGAAAACTGACCTTTTCCAGTCCTGTGGCCACTGCTGAGTTTTCTAAATTTGCTGGCATATTGAGTGCAGCACTTTCACAGCATCATCTTTTAGGATTTGAAATAGCTCAACTGGAATTCTATCACCTCCATTAGCTTTGTTCGTAGTGATGCTTTCTAAGGCCCACTTGACTTCACATTCCAGGATGTCTGGCTCTAGGTGAGTGATCACACCATCGTGATTATCTGGGTCGTAAAGATCTTTTTTATACAGTTCTTCTGTGTATTTTTGCCACCTCTTAATATCTTCTGCTTCTGTTAGGTCCAGACCATTTCTGTCCTTTACTGAGCCCATTTTGGATGAAATGTTCCCTTGATAGCTCTAATTTTCTTGAAGAGATCTCTTGTCCTTCCTATTCTGTTGTTTTCCTCTATTTCTTTGCATTGATCACTGAGGAAGGCTTTCTTATCTCTTCTTGCTATTCTTTGGAACTCTGGATTCAGATGCTTATATCTTTCCTTTTCTCCTTTGCTTTTTGCTTCTCTTCTTTTCACAGCTATTTATAAGGCCTCCGCAGACAGCCATTTTGCTTTTTTGAATTTCTTTTCCATGGGGATGGTCTTGATCCCTGTCTCCTATACAAAGTCACGAACCTCCGTCCATAGTTCATCAGGCACTCTATCTATCAGATCTAGCCCCTTAAATCTATTTCTCACTTCCACTGTATAATCATAATTATACACTTCCACTGTATAATCACCCACATTAGGGAGGGAAATCTGCTTTACTTAGTCTGCCTTAAATGCTAATCTCATTCAAAAACATCCTCACAGATATACCCAGAATAACATTTGACCAATATCTGGACACCTATGGCTCAGTTGACACATAAAATTAACCACAACAGGAGAATTGCTATGTCAGTGCTAACTCTGTTTATTCAACCTTTTGAGGAACTTCCAGACTGTTTCCCAAAGAGGTTGCACCATTTACACTCCCACAAACAGTTTATGAGTATTCCAAATTCTCCACATCCTTGCCAACACTGACTGTCATCTACGTTTTTTTTAAATTATAGCTGGTGTTAGGTGGATATTAGGTGGTATCTCCCTATCATGATGGATAATGCTGTTGAACATTTTTCATGTGTTTATTGGCCATTTGTGTATCTTCTTTGAAAAAATGTCTATTCAGATTCTTTGCCCATTTTTCCCTTTCCAATTTTTTTTCTGTCATAAAATACACATAAAATTTACCATCTCGATCATTTTTAAGTACACAGTTCAGTGATACTGGGCTTCCCTGGTGACTCGCTGGTAAAGAATCTGCCTGCAATGCGGGAGACCTGGGTTGGGAAGATCCCCTGGAGAAGGGAAAGGCCGCCCACTCCAGTATTCTGGCCTGGAGAATTCCATGGACTGTATAGTCCATGAGGTCACAAAGAGTCAGACGCAACTGAGCGACTTTCACTTTCACTTTTCAGTGATATTAAATACATTCAAAATGTTGTGCAACCATCACCATCATCCATAATTCTTTTTATCTCCTCCCACTAAACAGTAACTTCTCATCCGCCCTACATCGAGACCCGGGCAACCAGTCTACTTTCTGTCTCTAAGATTTTGTGTATTCGAAGTACCTCATATAAGTAGGATCATAAAGTACATATCTTTTTATGAATGACTGAGTTCATTGAGCCTAATGGTTTCAATTCATCCATGTGGTTGCAAGTATCAGAATTTCCTTCTTTTTAAAGTTGAATAATATTTTCTATTATATGTATAGGCCACATTTTGCTTATTTGTTCTTCCATTTGTGGACACTTGGGTTGCTCCCATGTTTCGGCTACTGTGAATAATGCTGCTAGGAACAGGGTCTACAAACATCTCTTCAAGACTCTGCTTTCAATTCTTTGGGGTAAATATCCAGAAGTAGAATTGCTGGATCATACGGTAATTCTATTTTTACTTTTTTGAGATACTGGTATACTGTTTTCCACAGTGGCTGTACAATTTAACATTCCCAATAATAGTGCACAAGGGTTCCAGAGTCTCTGCATCCTCCTTGACCCTTGTTATTTTGTTTTATTGATAGTAGCCATTCATTCTATATTTTTTATTTGCATTTTCCTAATGATTAGTGATACTGAACATTTTTTTCATGGCTTTTTCCAATTATATATCTTCTTTGGAGAAATATATATTTAAGCACTTTATCTTTTTTCAGGGCATGCAACAATGTCTTTTATTACATATGGGTTTTTAAAATTATTTTTCCATTATCTCCATACACAGGCAAAAGAAAAAAAATTGTTTAGCATATTGGAACTTGCAAACCTGATCACTGCAGAGAGAAGGCAAAATTATCCCTACAGCATACTTAAACAGGAGGCCAGTTCATCTGTCGACCTTCAAGAACATGGAGATGAACGTGATAGACAGATTGGCCCCCATTTGAACCTTCATTCACCACCATTTGATAGCCCTTCTTCAGGCCCAGATCAGCAGCACATTTTTTGCCAACAATCATCAAATGCCCAAGAAGTCTTTCATCATCTGCTGCTGCTGCAGAAATCTGGGATATATGTTTTTTGGGTATCACCAGAAAATGTGTAGGTGCTTGAGGGGAAATGTCATGGAAAGCAAGACACTGGCCATCCTCATAAATGATTTTGGCTGGGATTTCCTTGCGAATCATCTTCCTGAAGATGGTGTCACTGCCAGGCCGGGCGACCTGAGCCTTGGTGATCTCATCTGCCATCTCTGCCTCCCTCCCGAGTGCCCGGCTGGGGAGAAGGTTGGGAGGAGGCTTTGCTTATTCTTAAATTGGGTTGTTTTTTGTGTTATTGACTTGTAAGAGTTCTTTTATATATTCTGGATCCCAGACAACATCTGCAACTTCACAAGAAATCCTTGAGCCAGACTACCCACCTAAGCAGCTCCCCAAATCCTGTCTCACAAAGATCAAGAGAGTTAATGAATGCTGTTGTTGTTTTGGCTGCGCTGTGCAGCATGCAGGATCCTAGGTAACCAACTACAGATCGAGCTCGAACCCATGCCCCCTTGCAACATGGAGCTGCAACCACTGGACTGCCAGGGAAGTCCCTATTGTTGTCGTTTTAAGCCACTAAGTTTTGGGGTAAGTTGTTACATTGCAAGAAAACTGATACACCCAGTCATTATATTTCTGCAGTCTTTTTCCTGCTCTGTGTTCTACTTCCTAATCCTTCTCAATTTGCTATCATACTAACCTTTCCAATACACCATTTTCATCATGCTGTTCCTTTATTTATTCAGGTTGGTGCAAAAGTAATTTTGGTTTTAGATTGTTGAACTCTGCCATTTGATACTGAAATACATTCTTATTTATTTATTTTTTTGTTTTGGAATACATTCTTAATTGTGGTTATATTACACATCTTTAATGTACATTTGCTGCTTTATGTTTTTTGCTAACGAATTGTTACTTGCTGTTTACTTTATCTGTATCCTAGACTATGCAAAAGATGTTAGACAAAAAGCAAATTCGAGTGATTTTCTTATACTAGTTCAAAATGGGTCATAAAGCAGCTAAGACAAGTCACAACACCAACACTGCATTTGGTTCAGGAACTGCTAATGAACACACAGTGCAGTGGTGGTTCAAGAAGTTCTGCAAAGAAGATGAGAGCCTTGAAGATGAGGAGCACAGTGGCCAACCATCAGAAGTTGACAACGACCAAATGAGAAGATTTGAGCGCTCAGGAACAGATGCTTCTGAACTGTGGTGTTGGAGAAGGCTCTTGGGAGTCTCTTGGACAGCAAGGAGATCAAGCCAGTCAATCCTAAAGGAAATCAGTCCTGAATATTCACTGGAAGGAGTGATGCTGAAACTGAAGCTCCAATACTTTGGCCACCTGATGTGAGGAACTGACTCATTGGAAAAGACCCTAATGCTGGGAAAGATTGAAGGCAGGAGGAGAAAGGGATGACAGAGGATAAGATGATTGGATAGCATCACCAACTCGATGGACATGAGTTTGAGCAAGCTCTGGGAACTGGTGTTGGACAAGGAAGCCTGCCATGCTGCAGTTCATGGGGTCACAAAGAGGTGGACACAATTGAGCAACTGAACTGTACTGAACTGAATTGAGAGGATCATCAAAGCTGATCCTCTCACAACTACATGAGAATTTTCCCAAGAACTCAAGGTCTACCATCCTATAGCTGTTCGGCACTTGAAGCAAACTGGAAAGGTGAAAAAGCTCAATAAGCAGGTGTCTCATGAGCGGATCACACAAAAAAAATAATAATAATCGTTGTGAAGTGTTGTCTTTTCTTATCCTATGCAACAACAGCAAACCATTTCTCGATTGGATTGCGACATGTGACAAAAAGTAGATAGCATACAACTGGTGATGACCAGCTCAGTGGCTAGACTGAGAAGTTCTAAAGCATTTCCCAAAGCCAACTTGCACCAAAGAAAGGGTGACGGTCACTGTTTGGTGGTCTGCTGCTGGTCTGATTCACTACAGCTTTCTGAATCCTGGCAAAATCATTATATATGAGAAGTATTCTCAGCAAATCAATGAGGTGCACTGAAAACTGCAACACCTACAGCCAGCATTGGTCAAAAGAAAGAGACCAATTCTCTGCGACAACGCCTGACTGCACACTGCACAAACAAAACTTCAAAAGTTGAATGAATAGGGCTACAAACTTTGGCCTCATTGGCTATATTCATGTGACCTCTTGCCAAACGACTACCACTTCTTCAAGCAACTCTACAACTTTATGCAGGGAAAATGCTTTCACAATCAGCAGGATGCAGAAAATGCTTTTCAAGAGTTCATTGAATCCTGAAGCATAGCTTTTTATGCTACAGGAATCAACAAACTTATTTCTCATTGGCAAAAATGTGTTGCTTGTAATGGTTCTGATTTTGATTAATAAAGATGTGTTTGAGTCTAACTATAATGATTTAAAATTCAGGGTCCGAAACCACAATTACTCTTGCACCAACCTAACAAATTTTTCATTCTTGATTTTGTGAGCGCTTTTGTTAGTCCTGCGCTCTAGGCAATGGAGGTGACATGCAAAGCTGAGGAGTTTATGGAACAGAACAGTAGACATGCCCAGAGGCTCTACTACTTTACATCCAATATCCCTTACTTGGCCTTCAGATTCTCCATGGTCAGGCACAAACTCTTCAAGTTAGTAGAAGGAGACAGAGATGAACCAAAAGTTCTGACTAATACCTTTTTTGTGATTTTGTATAAACTTATACCTGTCTCATCATGACATCCATCACTTAGGCCCAGCAAGAACATTAAAGTCCTCCATGACTGGTCTTCTTTTACAGCCTGGTTCCCACTGCCAAGCCTATATCCACCTTCACTCCTGCCTTCCCTCTGCCTGGAATATCTGGGTCTCCCTACTTCTCCAGTTAGAACTCAGCCAGCCCTTCACCACCTGCCATAAAATCTTTCCAAGCTGAAGAGCTGCAGTTCCTGCCTTTCCAGACCACTATTAGTTGCCTTGGGTCTCTGAAAGTGTCTCTTGGCCAAGCTTTGACCAGAGCCCACCTGGCTCCCTGAGGTCAAAAGGACAGTAGTCAGCAATTTGTGGGTTTGGCTTAAATCAAAGGGAGACATTCTGATTTTTTAAAATGCAGTGAGGGCTTCTCTGGTGGTCCAGTGGTTAAGAATCCACCTTGCAATGTAACAGATGACAGTTCGATCCCTGGTGAAGGAAGTTCCCACATGCCATGGAGCAACGAAGCCCTAGTGCCACAGCTACTGAGCCTGGGTGCTGCAACTAGCGAAGCCTGCATGCCTGAGAGTCTGTGCTCTGCAACAAGAGGAGCCTCTGCTATAAGAAGCCTGTGCACTGCAACCAGGGAGTAGCCCCTACTCACTGCACCTAGAGAAACCCACACAAAGTAACAAAGACTCGGCACAGTCAAAAGTAAAATTAAGTAATTGATTTTTAAAAGATAAAAGCTTAAAAAGATGCAGTGAGCATTTTCAGTCATTTACATTTCAGTACACAGATCATCCTTCCCTTCCTGGGAGTGACATCTGATGGGGAGGAAGGGCAAAGGATATGAAGATAGGAGCAACACTTGTATTAGGGAGCAATAGGATTTTTGTTTTTCTTTAAAGACAGGCCCCAGATAACTAGAACTAACAAGATCAAGAGTAGAAAGAGAGGCCAGACAATTCTCCCCTACATCAGTGTTGCTTAGAACGACTACTGTTGGGGAAGCCCTAACACACATGGCATTTACCAACTACTGAATAAACATCTGATTTCATGTTTCACAGTGCCCAAACCAGCCCGATGGCTTTAATCCTAGTCTTGTGATAAAATGACCCCAGATCTTCTTCTAGATGAAAGGTAGCAAAGAGCCTGCTGCCCAAATTTACTCAGAGAACATCACCAAAGCAATTTGCTTTGGTGGAGGAAACCCAATTCAACAATCCAAGAATTCCTCTACACAGGGGAAGTCCCACTCTGCAAGACTCCTGTCTGCTCCCCACAGGCTCACCCTGGCCATGAACTGTCAATTTGCTACAAGTGTATGCAGAGATAAGGTCAGAAAACTAGGATGAAGCTTTGAATGCTAAGTCATAGGGTATGGACTTTGGTCTCCAGCAAGGCCTTGCTGTAAGTGCTGCAGGGGAAAGAGTTGATGTGCAATGTGAGGCTAACCAGGGAACAAGCCTTGATGAGTTTCCACCTTCCCAGAGCCTCAATGTGACCATGGCTTCCACACCAAGTTGTGAGGATCAGCCTGGCCCTGGGCAAAGCTGATCACTTGATTTCCTTGGAAGGGACTCAGTCACTGAGGGCACTGTTGCTTCCCACAGGAGACGGCTGAGGTTAACATGGGGCGACAGACTGAAGATGGTTACAAAAGGTGCAAAAGAGACAGTGCCAGAGCACTTTGGCCCCAGAGAAATGTGTCAAAAGACATATCGAGAGTAACCTGCTTTTAGCTCTCTTCCAGAAGAAGGATTTACAGATGACCTGTTTCAACCTTGCTGATGTTAGGGTTTGCAGAAGTTAGAACTTTGAGCAGGTGCTTTTTCTTTACCAGCCCCAAAGTAGGGGCGCCAGATGAGAAAAGGTTGCCTGACAGAGAACTTTTTTAAAATCAAGAGTCTTCGGTGGGCGATTAGAGGCTTCTCACTCTGCGCCGTCTAATGGGGCGCAGGAACAGTTTCCTCCACACCCGAAAGGGTCGAGAGGGAGATTCCCCGGATTTCTCACGGAAGCTCTCCGGGGCCCCACTTCTGTCCCGGACCAAACGTCGCGAGAGACCCTGCTTTCCGCGCCCTACTCGGTAGGGCCTCCTCCCTCCATCCAGCCCGCGCGCCCCAGCCTCCTCGCACCTTGACAGTGTCCAGCGGGTGTCCCACGAACACCAGGCACATGCCTCCAAAGCCGCCGGCCAGCAGGTTCTTGAGCGGGCTAATGGGCTTCACCTCGTCTGCCATGGTCAGTCCGTCCGTCACAGTGCTTGTGGTTTCCCGGCCGGCTCCGCTCCACTGCTCCAGCCGCCGCGCCGGCGCCGCCGACCTTTCACCCACTTTCGGGTGGGCGGGGCCTGAGCCCGGGGCAGGTCGGGAGGAGGGCCTAGACGGCCTGCCGGCCCCGGCTTCCGCTAGCGGCGCTGCTTCCGGCCATAGCTCCTCCTCGATGGGCGTGGCTTGCGGGAGAAGGGCTGGCTCCTACGCCTTCTGGGCGGTGTTTTGGAGTGGCGGTAGGTGGGGGTGGACTGCAGTTCAGTTCAGTTCAGTTCAGTCGCTCAGCAGTGTCCGATTCTTTGCGACCCCATGAATCGCAGCACGCCAGGTCTCCCTGTCCATCACCAACTCCTGGAGTTCACTCAGACTCATGTTCATCGAGTCGGTGATGCCATCCAGCCATCTCATCCTCTGTCGTCCCCTTCGCCTCTGCCCCCAATCCCTCCCAGCATCAGAGTCTTTTCCAATGAGTCAACTCTTCGCCTGAGGTGGCCAAAGTATTGGAGCTTCAGCATCAGTCCTTCCAATGAATACCCAGGACTGATCTCCTTTAGGATGGACTGGTTGGACCTCCTTGCAGTCCAAGGGACTCTGAAGAGTCTTCTCCAACACCACAGTTCAAAAGCATTAATTCTTCGGCGCTCAGCTTTCTTCACAGTCCAACTCTCACATCTCCTCCAGAAACTCTTCCTGAACTCACCCGTTTCCTCCCTTAAGTTTCTGGTCCTCTATCAACTCTGCTGAAGGCGACTGCTCTCTGCTGTGTGACAAAGCACCCTTTCAGGCGCTGAAGGCACAGCACACGGGTCTTTGTTCACTAGCAAAGTTAGTGAATAATGCGTAGTGTATCAAGTGGTGAGAACTACTATGAAGAAAAATAAATCTGGAGAGAGGATAAGGATTAGTATTGGGGGCGATGGGATGGGGGGGCAAGTAACCTGCAGTTTTAATTAGGTGAGTAAAGGACATTTTCACGGAGAAGGTGAGTGGATTCAAGACCTGAGAAATTGAGGAGGTGAGTTCTGTCCATATTTATAGGGGGGAGCGGGCTGGGCAGTGCAGGGAGGGAGGGATCTTCCAGGCAGAAGACTGCAAACTCCCTGAGATGGACTGTGTCTGGACTGTTTGAGGGACTACTGAGGCCGGCATGGTGCCAATGGTGACATATTAAGTGGGGCTTTGTGTGCCACTGTAAGGACATCAGCCTCTCCTTTAAGAAGATATGAGCCATTCTGGGGTTCTGGGCAGAGGAGTGACATAGTCTGAGTTGTGAATTAACAGAATCCCTCTTACTGCCAGTTGAGAATAGAGTAAGAAGCAGAGAGACTTGAGGAGGCTAAAGGTCATAGTCAGAGATGCTGGATTGGATTGGATCAGAGAACAGCTGCGGAGAAGGCAATAGCTCCCCACTCCAGTACTCTTGCCTAGAAAATCCCATGGATGGAGGAGCCTGGTAGGCTGCAGTCCATGGGGTTGCGAAGAGTCAGACATGATTGAGTGACTTCACTTTCACTTTTCACTTTTATGCATTGGAGAAGGAAATGGCAACCCACTCCAATGTTCTTGCCTGGAGCATCCCAGGGACGGGGGAGCCTGGTGGGCTGCTGTCTATGGGGTTGTACAGAGTCGGACACGACTGAAGCGACTTAGCAGCAGAGAACAGCAGAGGAGGTGATGAGATGTGTTTGGATTCTGAATATATTCTGAAAGAAGAACCGAAAGGAATTGTTAATGAATATAACAATTAGGAGTTAAGTGAAGCCGCTCAGTCGTGTCCAACTCTTTGTGACCCCATGGACTGTAGCCTACCACGCTCCTCCATCCATGGGATTTTCCAGGCAAGGGTACTGGAGTGGGTTGCCATAAAGGTGATGTTTATGTTTTTGACTTATTCAGTCTCGGTGCACGGTATTCAGGTATCCACTATATAACTTGTCATTTCTGTATGTTTGAAATTTGTCAAATGAAAAATTTGTAAACAATAAGCATACCCCTACTCTGTAGCAGGAACCTCACTGCCCAGGTAACCTGATAGCAATCCTCCTCTGCAGGCACTCCCAAGCTAGAACGAAGCCTGGAATGGGGAGGATGGACCATGTACACTACGGGTGGAAAGATTAGTGACAGGAACAAAACTGGGATCAGGAAGTGGTGGGGCCTGACTGGGGCAGAAGATCTGTAAAGGGAGTGGAAGTCAAGGAGGCTGGGGCAAGGCTCAAAAGTGTTTACGCTATGCTATAGGCTTTTTCTAGATGAGGATGGGGAACCATGGAACAGTTTTAAGCACAGCGGTGACATGATCAGATTTGTTTAGAAAATCTATTTGGGATGGATGAATTTGTGTTGGGAGAGAATGGAAGCAAGGAGAACAGTTAAGAGAAAATTACAGTGGTCCAGGCAAGAGGTAGTGAAGGCATTAATTGAACAGGATGTTCATCACTGGATTGGCCTTATTGGAATGTCCAAGATTCAGGGTTTGGTAATAGGACCATGTTTATTTCACTTGTGACTTCTAACACTCCAGATGCAGAAGAGGAGCTAACTTAGAGTCAATCTGCGTCAGAGCAGCTTCAGGAAGAGGTGCTGTTTGTTATAGAACAGCCCTCCTGATAAACTCTCCTGGTAGACCCTCTTGGTAAACCTTGACAGACCTGAACATGGACTTCACTCAAGCCCACAAGTTCTATTAAATCTTCATAGGGTAACTGATGATCCCCCAAACAAATGGTCTTCCTGTTTCCTCATCTGATAAGCCTTTACACAGTTAGAAAACTTACCTGAAATTTAACCTGACTGTCATTCATTGCATCAGAATAGAAGTGGTTCAGGGCAGACAAGGCTTTTCATATTTCATGCTAGCTTACTGCTTCAACCGTGTTTTACGCTAGACTGTATCTTCCTCTCTGAGCAAACTTAGCTTCTACTGGTTTACCACACAGCCAGCCCTGTTACTTAACTGACCCCACCCTCCACTGCCCAGTAGCCAGGCCTTTACATATCCTGTCCCCTTCAGCACAACTCCCCACTCCAGGTAACATACCGATGCAGGAGATCGATACCAAGTTGCCCATATGCTAGACATTGTCCAACCAGTGGTCCTTAGCCATCTGGGAGGTGGAGAATTCCTGGCACCCTCTCCCCAGAAAAATGTACACATGCATATGCACCTCCAGGTTTGCTATCAGTTCCACAAGCTTCATGTCGGGTGGCATCACTGACCAGTTGGTGATGGCCAGGGAAGCCTGGCGTGCTGCAGACCATGGGGTTGCAAAGAGTTGGGCACGACTGAGCAACTGAACTGAACTGAACTGAACCACAAGCTTCACAAGGAATGTGAAGCTATCTTTGTGAGGCAAGAGGGCCCCACCCAGCGTAGATACTGCAAGATGAAAATAGGAGGACAATTGAGGGAGGAGGCTGGGCTCTGCCCAAAGAGGAGAGACCAACTTGGTTCTCATTTTTGAAGTAAGGTGATCTCCCTGACTACTCATGCACAGAAAGGCTCCTTGGAGGTCAGAAGGGGTAGTGACGCTAGGTGATGCTAACTACCTCTGCACCTCTAAAGTAGAATCTGCCTTGGCTGAGACATGTGCACACACAAGAGGATCCTAAGATACACCAATTATGGACTCTGAGCCAGGGAAATAAAAATGGTTGGCCAAAGGAAACCCAGAAACAAACGCTCCATATAAGTGATCAAACTACCAAGAGGGCATCACTCTGGGACTCTGAGTCCACCCATGTGTCTATCCATATGTACTCTTTTTTTCCTCCTAATAAACACTTGACTTCTTTCACTACTTTCCGTCTTTATGGCAGTTCCTTTTCTGCAAAGCCGAAGAGCCAGGGCCTTGTCACTGACCACTGGTCTGGCAGCTAGGATTTGGTGCTCTCACTGCCTCTCCCCAACCTCAATGTCCGGCCAGGGAACAAGGCCCAACTTCAAGCTGCTGCAGGCCGAGGCCATCTGAGATCACTTAGACCTCTCTTGAGAAGCCTTCTTCCTAGACTTTGGGAATCAAACATGAATGAGGGGGTCCTTTCCTTAGGTCATACCTTTCCCAAGACTGTCCACACCCTGTGACTGAGCAAGGGAGAGATTTAATGCCTGACCACTCTGGCGTGGTATCAGATACTCTGACAGGGAGTATTCACACTCCAGTGCTCTCTGCTGGGTTGGCTTCATTGGGCCTGCATCACAGTTTATCTGCCGCCTCTGCCTAATTTTGCTTCCTGCCCCCTCCCTTTACATACGCTGGTCCCTAATATGTATCTTGCTCCCCAAGCTCCATCTCAGTACTTGCTTCCAAAGAGTCCAACCTGCAACAGTATTCAACATCATTCCTTACCAAAAATGAGATAAAACCAAAATGAAAAGAACATAAAACTGTAAATTTAATATTTGAAGCAAACTCCCTTGTGATAGATAAAGACTAACTATTTTTTTTTAAAGCAAACAAGTAACTACCATATTTTTTCTCAGCAAAACAATTTAATGGTGAACTATTAGAAGCTATCCTATTAATGATAGGAGAAAAAATAGAGATTTTTAAAAATCATGATTACTGCTTAACATTTTACTGGACTTAGTGAAAGTGAAAGTGAAGTTGCTCAGTCGTGTCTGACTCTTCGGGACCCCATGGACTGTAGCCTACCAGGCTCCTCCCTCCATGGGATTCTCCAGGCAAGAGTACTGGAGTGGGTTGCAGTTTCCTTCTCCAGGGGATCTTCCCAACCGAGGGCTCAAACCGGGGTCTCCCGCATTCCAGGCAGATGCTTTAACCTCTGAGCCACCAGGGAAGCCAGCTAATGCAAAAATATCAATAGGGAGGGAGGGAGGGAATAAACAGCAAAGTAAGGAAGAAGTGAAAGAAAGTGAAAGTTGCTCAGTTGTGTCTGACTCTGTGACCACCATGGACTATTCAGTTCAGGGAATTCTTCAGCCCAGAATACTGGAGTAAGTAGCCTTTCCCTTCTCCAGGGGATCTTCCCAACCCAGGGATCAAA
The DNA here is from genome assembly GCF_042477335.2 of Ovis canadensis. Taxonomy (NCBI): domain Eukaryota; kingdom Metazoa; phylum Chordata; class Mammalia; order Artiodactyla; family Bovidae; genus Ovis; species Ovis canadensis. The sequence continues at coordinate 65,683,101 of NC_091263.1, read as the reverse complement.
CCCAGGTCTCCCACATTGCAGATGTTTTCTTTATCAGCTGAGCCATCAGGGAAGCCTGTAAGGAAGAAAGAAAGAAGAGTGCGGGGCGGGGGTTGGGGTGGGGGGTGGGGTGGAGAAGAGGGAGAAAAGAAAAGGAAGGAAAGTAATAAAAAATTTAAATATTAAAAAGTAAGAGTGCTTGGAACTTCCCTGGCAGTCCAGGGGTTAAGACTCTGTTTTTCCACCACAGTGGGTGTGGGTCTGATCTTTGGTCAAACCCCCCCCAAAAAAAAAGTCCAAAATATTCCTATTTTCAAGTGATTCAAATGCTTACTTTGAAAATTCAAGAGAATCAGTTGAAAACTAATGAGCAAATTTAAGTAAGGAGACAGATACAAGAACAGTATCAGAAAGCAATCACTTTTTGATCAGTTCAGTTGTCGCTCAGTCGTGTCTGACTCTATGTGACCCCATGAACTGCAGCACGCCAGGCCTCCCTGTCCATCACCAACTCCCGGAGTCCACTCAAACCCATGTTCATTGAGTCGGTGATGCCATCTAACCATCTCATCCTCTGTCGTCCCCTTCTCCTCCTGCCCTCAATCTTTCCCAGCATGAGAGTCTTTTCCAATGAGTCAGGTCTTTGCATCAGGTGGCCAAAGTATTTGAGTTTCAGCTTTAACATCATTCCTACCAATGAACACCCAGGACTGATCTCCTTTAGGATGGGCTTGTTGGATCTCCTTGCAGTTCAAGGGACTCTCAAGAGTCTTCTCCAACACCACAGTTCAAAAGCATCAATTCTTTGGCACTCAGCTTTCTTTATAGTCCAACTCTCACATCCATACATGGCCACTGGAAAAACCATAGCCTTGACTAGACTGACCTTTGTTGACAATGTTAACAATAACAGATCACAAACAGTAAGAATCAATCCTATTCAGAATAACAGCGAAACCCACAATGTATGCAGGACTAAACCAAAGATCCATGTGAATAAAGCTATATAAATTCAAATACACAAAAGGCAAACAAAAGAAGTATAAAGAAACAGTATATTCCTTGGATGCAAAGACTCAATAATGAGGCTATCAGTGCTACCCTTTAAGTTATTTTTAGAAATTCAATGCTCTCCAGTGGATTTTCGAGAATGAAAACATGTCAACCCGAATCTAAGATTTATACAGAAGAAAAATTGTATGATATTGGTGAAGAAATATGAGTCTTCTAGATGAGGCCCCAGACTTCAAGGAGCTAAGACCAATCATTCCCACTATAGGGAATGATTCTGTGACACAGAAACTGAGAGACATTGTATTTTGTTTACATATCTTATATGTAAATTTATTTTGAAGACAGAATACTACACATATCATTTCATATCCTATTTTTATCACTTAAGAGTATATTACAGGACTTCCCTGCTGGTAGAGTGGCTAAGAATCTGCTTGCCAATGTAGGGGACACAGATTCCATCCTGGTCTGGGAAGATTCCACATGCTGCGAGCAACTAAGCCTGTAAGCTGTAACTACTGAAGCCCATGCACCTAGACTTTTGCTCCACAAGTGAGGCCACCGCAAAGAGAAACCCAAGCACCAAAATGAGTAGTTCCTTCTCCTTGCAACTAAAGAAAGCCCAAGCACAGCAATGAAGTCCCAGTGCCACCAAAAATTTAAAAAAAGAAAAAAATTTTGAAGAGTATATCCCAGACTCTCAAGCACAGCCAAAAATAAAACTAAACTTAAAAAAAAAAAATGGTATTCAGTTCAGTTCAGTTGCTCAGTCGTGTCCGACTCTTTGCGACCCCATGAATTGCAGCACGCCAGGCCTCCCTGTCCATCACCAACTCCCGGAGTTCACCTGCCCCCCCCAAAAAAAATTGGTATTAGCAACAGCTTAATAAACATCTATTTAACAGAGTAATGTTGAAAACAAGGATGGATATGTCACCCTAAGAAACTCATCTTGGGACTTTCTTGGTAGACCAGTGGCTAAGACTCTGTTCTCCCAATCCAGGGGGCCCAGGTTCAATTATTGGTCAGGGAATTATATCCCACATGCTGCAACTACAGATCCTGTGTGCTGCAACTAAGACCCAGGGCAGTCAAATAAATATTTTTAAAAAAGAAAAGAAACTCACCTTCAGCAGGGGAGAGACAGGAGAACAAATAAGGATAGTACCTGGGATTCCAATATATTGTACATCTGTATGCTTGATATGTGAATGTCCTCATTCACTATTTTGCAAATGCAATAATTATACAGAAAAACTTATTGGTCCCTTTTATTAACTGGGGAGGATTTATTACCAGTAACCCAGAACGAATGCACCTAATTGAAGAGATTTCATTAACAGAAGATATAGTTTGGTTCCTTCACTAGGGTCATGATGTAAAGAAAGGGCTATGTTTTAACAAATAAGTACATTGAACTACAGGCTTCCCTGGTGGCTCAGACGGTAAAGAGTGTGCCTGCAATGCAGGAGACCTGGGTTAGATCTTTAGCTGGGGAAGATTCCTCCCAGTGTTCTTCCCTGGAGAATATTCTTGTCCATGGGGTCGCAAAGAGTGGTACACGACTGAGCAACTTATAGACAAGAGTTTTACGTTGCTAATATATAAAATTCACAGCCTTACAACATGTCACTCACTCATTATTATTAGTTTTCACTCCAAATTAAGGTGGGGGGGGTGGTTTTCCAGTATTCATGTACCTTTATTTGGGTACACGCTCCTAATTAAACACGAAGCTGAAAATCATGTATACAAATACATGCAAGAACTGAAGAGAGTCAATTACACACCAATATCCTGAATATTAGCACATACACGGCTCATGCATGGGTGCAAATGGTTTGGGTTATCTACGGACTTGCACAGCGAGGAAGCTCCCTAACATCACTGGCTTCACTCCGGCTTTTCCACGTTGTGCAGCAGCAACTTAAGTGAGGCTTCATGTCTGTGTATCCATAACACTCGACAAAGGCCCCAGAAGGTACTGAAAGTCATAATGGCACTTCCTATATACTGTGTGAATAAACTGTGCAGCAAGGTAGTTAAGATTCAATCTCGGGTGATTGGGAAGCCAAAGAAATTAGGCAGCGAACTAGGCCACGGAGAGGGAAGCGGAAGCCTGGCGTGGTTCTTCGAATCGGCCTAGGTAGAAATCCCCGGCCCGGCTTGCTGACACGAAGACCCAGTTCTCCTTCGATCAAACAGCGGCCACGAAACATCAATCCTTTATCCACTCCACGAACGACTGGAGGTCTTCTCCGCTCCGGAGACCGAGTACAGTGAAGTGAGGAGAGTCCCTCAAAAAAAACAACAAAAACCCTGGTTGAAAGGATCCGGGCCGGGGGCTCTGGTAGGCGAAAGCCCGCAGCGATGCCGTGACCGCTCTCCAAGAAGCCTCTTCTTTGCTAGCGGTCGGCGCCAGCCGTGCGGCGGGCGTACTCTGGTCGCTGCGCTGGGCTGGAGTGAAGTGTCCGCAGAGAGGCGTTATTACCCAGCGCCTGTCGCGACCCCGGCGACCGCGGGGCGACCCCGGGCGGGAAGTGACGCAACCGCTCCGAGCACTTCCGGAGCTGCGGCGACGGCTCCGCCGGAGGAAGCAGCGCGGGCCTTGACCAGCGTTGGCCCGCCGCCCCCGCCGCCGCCGTGCCTGGGTCCGGTTCTTCTGGCCTGGCCCCACCCGGTCTGGCCCCCCCGGGCTCAGCGGCCGCGGGGCCGCGGCTGCCGGTAAGTGCGCGGCGCGAGTCGCGGCCTTGTTTACCCCGGCGGGCCGGGGGAGGGGGTGGGCTCTCCGCGCGCCTCCCTAGCCCGGCCGGGGCTCCGCCTTCGTCGCTGCCCGCGAGGTCCCGGCGCCCCCGGCATCTCGTACTGGGTCTCAGGGCCCTCCGCGATCCCGCTGTTGAGCTGCCAGTGGCCGAGGCCAGGGCGCACCGGCGCCTGATGTCTCTCGGTCTTTCCGCCTCCCGCCGCTTGCAGTTCGCCGAGAGGTCGCAGGCCAGGGCCTCTGACCGGCTGGTGCCTGGCGCATCTAGGCCCTCCCCGCCGGGCGTGCCGGGGAAACGCGGCGCCTCCGGGGGCTCCCCACTCGGGTCATCGTCGGGAGCTCTCTCAGTGCCTCCCTCCACGCGCGGTTAGTTAACGCCTGCGGGTGAGGGGCCCCCAGCGCGTGGGCTCTGTGTCCTCGCGGATATATCCCGGCGCCTGGGATTGGGACAGGCGGCCCTGGAGCTGCGTCGCCGCCTCACCGGACGCCGCTTGTGGTAGCCGCTGGAGAGGCGATCGGGTTCTCGGATGACTTCACTTCAGTACTGATTGTTACTCTGTCCCATAGAACTTTCTGCCACACTGGTCCTATTCTGTACCTTTGCTATTCAGTAGGATAGCCACTAGCTGCTACACGTGGCCATTGACTTAAGGCTAGTGCGACTGAAAATCGAAGTGTCAGGTTTTATTTAATCCTTGAGTTAAATGTAAATGACCACATGTGGTTAGTGGCTACCCCATTAGACAGGGTTCATATTTTTGTACCAACGAGTTTTCTTCGGAAATGTGAATGACGCTTCAGTGCTAAATATATCTGGAGTAAACATTGATACCAAAAAGTCTGTTGTCTTGTTCTTGTCAGCTTTATACTGAGAATTCTTCCGTTTGAATTCCTTAGCCCAGGATGGTTGGCAGCTCTTATGAACACGTAACTTTGATGCGGGGTGGGGGACGGGGAGGGGGGGAGCGAAATAATTTCTGTTACTCCTTGCCTGTTTGGGACGTAAGGCTAATGTTTAACATCCGACGGAAATCAAAGCGTTATCTATCATCTGTTGTGTTAATGAAGCAATAACATACTGGCCCCTTGAAACAGTGTCGGCACTTTTTCAAACAGAATAGGGATATTTAACTTTGAAAAGATTAGTAATTAAGATTTTATTTAAATCTGGACCTAGAGCATCCAGTATGAAATGATTTTCCCCCTTTTGGAAGGGAGCCTGAAGTTTTCCCCTGCTTCTTGAATATTTAGCTGGTGAGAAGCCCCAGTCCTGGCAAGAAATCCAGAGAAAGTGAAAACTGGGCTTTTTTTGTTGTGGATGTAGGTAGCTTTGGATAGTATTCGGCTCTGTGGGAGGGTGAATGGGGCATTGTGAGTTCTCATAGATCATAGATCTGGTGAAAAGTATGATGCTGGATTCTACTGGTTGTCAGCACTGTGGTCCTGGGCAAGTTGCTTAATCTTTTTGAACTCTAGTTTCCTCATGTGTAAGACGAGGACGATTGCCACTTTGTAGGGTTATAAACATTTCATGAGAATGAGTCTGACCTGAAATTGGCTCTCATTAAATGAAAGCTGTTCTTGGTAGTGATTATTTTATAGATGGGAGCATTATTTGTAATGCTATGTATGCTTATATGCCTAATAAGCAGTATCTTACATAAAAATGCAGATAAAAGAAAACAGACTTAAAAAATCAATTGTTCCTCTACTATTTTGGAAATCGTCTTCCACAATCTTTGTTTGGACTTTGATTTTCATTTAGTTTATGTTTGCCTGTCTGTGTTAGAAGTATTTCTTTGAAAGTTATCGCTGGTTTTCCAAGAAATTTAAAAGGATAAAAACATGGACGTAAAATTTCTGATTAAGTAAGTGAATGGTACTTATTTAGTCTTTGATAGTGGGATCTGTAACTCTGAGAAAGTCAAGTAGGGCTTGAACATGTCAGAAGAGAGGTACAAAATGGGTGTTAATATTGCCTAGTGGGCATTGTACAAGGAACTTTTTTTTTTCTTTTTTTAAGCCCTAACCACTAGACTGCTAGGAAATTGCACCCTCCCCCATTTTTTAAAAAAAAATTTTTGTTTTATTTTCTCTTGTGGATTTTTTTTATTTGAAGATAATTTTCATGAATAAAGTGAGAGCTAAAATAAGCGTTAGAGTACAACAATGGAGATGACTTTATGATAAAAGCCCAGTTCAAGTCAGTTAAAATTTGCTTTGTCAATCTCTATGTAACATTTAAGATTGAAATTGTAGTAGTTAATTTAGGAAATCTGAACAATAAGAGTAAGGTAGTACACAGCACTGTAAATCAACTACACTCCAAAAAAAATTAAAGAAAAAAGAGTGAAGTAGTAGACTTTCAAACTGAGGGAACGAATGAGAGGGAGCCGGGTACCCGAGGTTAAATTATTATTAGCTGTTTACTTTAAATACTTTCTTTTTTTAGAAGGCCATGTAGCTCTTGTCAATATATAATTATGAAGTGGATTTCTGTGGGACTTATAAGAAAATAATTTCTGGTCATTTGCTGCTTTTTCTTTTAAATGTCTTTATTTTTAAAATTTGTGAACGCGGGGTACCAATTTTACAGTATGTAAATAGAATTATCTTTTTTCATTTTAGATGGAAATTATATGAATGAAATTATATGAATGAGTATTTAGGTGACATCTTCCCGCAAGATCTTCAAGAATTACAGGTATTTTTAATTTAAAGATTAATTCTTTCTCCTAAAGGAAAAATACCACAGTTAAGTTCAGTTGTGATAAGGTGGTTCTAGCATATAACACAATTTATTAAAAGTCAAACTGCAAATGTTATTGCCCTCTCATTAGTGTGACTTTTTTTTAAATTTAAGCATTTATAGGTAAAATATCAGAGGTAGATTCATTGATACTTTTATAATATCATTAAAATGTGACTCTGTAGTCCTTTAGACTGGTTACATATTCAGTAGACATTCATTTTAACCTTTTTTTCATTATAAATTTTTTGGCGAGATTATCTACTTCAAATAGGTTTTAAATTTACTTTAGTATTTAATCCAGATTTGGTTATATAAATTATTTCATTCCATTCAGTCCAACATGCTCTTGCATTTTAAGGCCCTCTTAGTTTTAGATTTAAATCACTGTTTGATACTGTTCCTTGGAAACGGTCACTTGAAATAGTTCTTGTGTAGAGAAGTTAATGAGTATTTGCCAAAATCGTCTCTAAGAGTTAAAATATGTGACTGTTTTACTTTTTCAACTAGTATTCTCTTTTCATTTATATGTAATTGAGTCACATTTTGATCTATGAGGATTTTTCAATAGCTGCTGCCATTTGATCTTGTTTCTTTACCCTAGGTAGATTCTGTTTTTTCCTAGGCTCGATCCTGCCAAAGTAGTAGTATCTGTAGTTTTCCTTCACTATTGGGTCAGTTTCTCTGCCTCTCAGTACCTCTTTTAGAGGATTAGTAGAACCCTTTAAAGTGGAAAAATCAGTTACCTTTGCAGACAAGAGGAGGATGTTGATGTTGAAGAGCTGTGTGGTTTTATTTTTTCTTTACTATGCACTTTTCCCCCCATATATCTGAGAGCGATGTCTGTAAAACACTGGTATTATTTCCCCAGAAACTGTAGTGGGATGGAACCGCGTCCCTATTTATGTTCTGTCTGTGTCACTACTCAGTAGGGCACGACTGGGTGAGAAAATTTAAACGTCGGCTCTTCAGCCTTTAGGATACTTCCACTCTGGGCAATCAGCTGTGGGAATGTGCTTCTCTCTTAAGGACCCTGGCAGGAAGGACAACTCTGTGGGAATTTGACTCCTTGACATGGAGCAGACAGCCTTACTCTTTCATGCCAGACCCTTCATGTGAAGTTACCATTGTTAACTGCTTCTGCCCCTCCAGGAAAGGGTTTCCCTTTGAAAAGCCTGGGCAGGGAGATGATGGTGAGGTTTCCTGGATGAGAGGAGAGTTGGAATAGGCCATAGGGTGTAGGACCAATGCTGTGCCGTTTTGGTTCTTGAATGATTTCTGTTACAGCTTTTCACAGTGAAAGTAACTAACACATATTTTTTTCTTTTCCTCCCTTAGAAGACAAAAACACTAATGAGTTTGAGACAGTGGTGAAGTTTGGGGGGAGGGGAAGAAACTGCTTTCCTGATCTGCAACTTGACTGGATGTTAAGATGTCTGTGGACATGAATAGCCAGGGGTCTGACAGCAACGAAGAGGACTATGACCCTAATTGTGAGGAGGAGGAAGAGGATGAGGACCCTGGGGACATAGAGGACTATTACGTGGGAGTGGCCAGCGATGTGGAGCAGCAGGGGGCCGACTCCTTCGACCCTGAGGAGTACCAGTTCACGTGCTTGACCTACAAGGAGTCCGAGGGTGCCCTCAATGAGCACATGACCAGCTTAGCTTCTGTCCTAAAGGTAAGCAGTGTTGTCACCTCCCAAGTGTAATCCCTGAAATCAAATCTAAATATGAGCTGTTGCTAAAGTCTCCTCCGGCCTGGTTAAATGGCCTGTAGCTTGAAACCAAACTGAATTATGTGTTGCCTCCTCTGGACACATGTGATGTATTTGCTTTGTCTAAGGTGCATATCAGAGGACCTCAGCTTCTCACACTACTAGGAATTAGAAAGGCGGGGTGGAGTGGATTCAGGGGAAATAGACCAGAAATACACAGAAGCAGAGCTGTGTAGATTAACACTTGTTTCAGAAAGTCTTATGAAATTTTATGAGGTAACATAGGATAAGCATCAGAATCACCCAACACTGTGTGGGCAATTGATAAATCTCTTAAGAGAAGCTCCTAGATCTCCCGGTTTGCTGTGAATAATCGGTGCTTCTAGGCTAATGAGTTCATTGGTTTCATATACTGGTGACTAATCTCTGATGTTGAAAGAAATTTTGGCAGTAACTAAAGTAAGTTCTCATAGCTTGTATTTCATTGATTTGAGGGGGTGTGAAATGAAATTGTAAGTTAAGTAACAGAATTGATTATTTTAGCAAGCCGCTTATTTTTAACACTTAAGCTAGCATAGTTTTCAATGTCTTGCACCTTAGGCCAGGTATTATCCTCACAATGGACATTTTGTATTACATTATATCAAACTAGTACAGAGTAAAACACACAGAACAGCATTTACTGTGAATTATTATGGTCCTTTAGACAGTGTCCCAGCCTGTTTCTCCTCTCATGTGGACCATTATGTGAAAGTGGGAACATTTCTCCTACTTTGCTGTTTTCACTGACCTTCCTTTCAGGAGCTGTTGCATGGATTTTGTTGTTCGCTAAAACTGAAGATCAAGAGCACATTGGCATGATTTCAACCGAATAATTTTCATTTTAGTATTGAAATGGAAATGACGAAGGTGTTCCGTACTGTAAAAGTTGCTTTATCCTACTAGTCCAGGATTTTTTTTTTTTCCCCAGGTGATCAGCAAATGTTAACTAATACCTTGGATTTGGATACTCAGGGCTTTATTAGTAGCTAGCTAGGAGCTGAAAGCTAAAGATTTTGTGCAACTCACTTCTAGAAATGGACAGGTTTCCTCTCTCACGCTCAGCAGAAAACTCAAAGAATGGAGACCCATTGGAACCTCTGGGTTTGGGATTTCTGCTCATAACAATAGCAGAGTTGCTGGGGCATTTCCCTGGTAGAAAAGAGATCTCAGATCTCTTCATTATTCCCACCTCTCCCTCTCTGGTCAACTAGTTTCTTTTTCTTTAACTGTATTTTACATGGTGTTGGTATTTAAAATTAGAGGAGGAATTGTCGGGTATGTGGTTCTGGACAGTATCAGTTGGCAAAGTTCATCAGGATATTTCCACCTATGCATAGGAATTCTCAGTTAAGACCCCGTGCCAACTTTCTTACTCTGCTGGAGACAGCTTGGGGGCACAGGCCTTTTTCTCCTTTGTTTTTTTTAATTGTAGTAAAATCCATAAAATATACCATTTTACTCCTTTCCTTTTTTTTAGGCTGTCTTATTGTGGGCCTGGGGAGGCCCTCTCCTTAATTGTTCAGACCCTCACGGCTCTTTCAGGCCTACCTTGTGCCCTCCCTGAGTGAGCCTCCTCGCAACCTTCTAGAACACAGTGGTTGGCTCCTGTTGTGGACGCAGGGCCCAAATGTTACAACCCAAGTTTATTAACTCATATAGTGCAATCTTCTGACTGCTTGATGTTGTTTTTACTTTTTCTCATATTTTGGGATGTTCTCTTCACTGCTTGTCGTGTCACAGAGGCCAGAAACTACTTTTTTATCTTGTCTCCCCCATGATTCCTATCACAGTGTTCATCTATAGCAGGCATTGACTAATCTGGGGGCACTGTGGATTTGGTCAACTGTTGATGATGTCGCTGGTTTTATTGGTGTGAACTCAATTCCCTAGTCCGTGCTGGCCGTCCTCTACTGTTGTAAAAGGGCATTATTCTCGCGCACAAGGTCAGGAAAAGTACGGCAAAAAGAACTGGGAACAGAGATGAAGGAGCAAAGAGAGAAGGGAGAAAGTTGAAACCCCAGGAAAGGGTTAAAGGGAAAATAAAGCAGAGAGGAAAATAATCCATGAAATTCTAGATGATGGTAGAAAAGGCAGCTGGATTTTTTTCCCCCTCCCTCACTGAGAAGTGTGTTAACACCGTTTCCATTCTAGGCCTGGGCAGCCAAGGTCCTGGCTCTTCTGGTGGCTTGGCTGCATGTAAGGGCTCCATGGTGTTCTAAGAGGTTCAAGAATGTGACCAAGGAGGACAGGCAGAGTCGGCTTGGTCAAGAGTACAGGAAGAAGGAATCACACACAGTCTTCCTCTTTCAGGCTGGCTAAAACCTAGCATTGGTTTTACTTTTGTATTTGAAATTTGTTTGAGGTAAGAGGAAGTCATTGAAGTATTGAGTTTACAGAATGGTGTTCACAGGTGCTTTAGCTACTCTCACTCCTGTTGCATGTGTCTGTGAGAAAGGAGCTTAGTGATCGTCACCCAGGTCACTACTGATTTCCCTCACCAATCACGTGCTGTTTGCACACTCGTGACTTACTGAGGTATTTCTTTCATGCGGTTTAGGTGTTATTTGGCTAATAGGAAATGTGATGTGTATGTAGTTTCAAATTAGAGCCTCATGAACAGCTGGCTGTCCATGAGCAAAAGCTGAGTTTGAGAAGTGGCATCAGTTAGCCACTGATCGGTGTTATTCACTCTTGTGTTCTGGCAGTCGCCTATGGATGAGCCATAGACTAACATAAAGGTAAACCTTCTGTTACCTTTTGGGATTTCCAGTCTCTTAGGCAGAAAATTCCCAGCTGTCTGGGACATTGGGCTTTTAGTTTAGTGAGGGCCCTTGCTATTCGAGGGTAACTTCCTATATGTATTCTGCAACCAGTCCTTGAGTAAGATCATTAATAGAGAAAAGAAAGTGCCCAGAAAAGTCAAATTCAGGGCTGAGAATAGACAAAGGAGAAAATGCTTACCTGTTATGGGGTAGAGGGAAAACTGCTGATGTTCAAATAATGGCAAAACAGAAGCCTTGTTTAGAGAACGAGCTATCATCCTACACAAATGGAATAGATGTGAAAGATGAAATGATTGCCAGATGAGGTGGATTGTGATGTAAGAGGGGAAAATCTCTGACGAATATTTTAGTGATACGCGAGTCTTTAAAAAATGAGCACAGTTACCTTCTTTAACCTGCTGGTCTTTGTATGAAACTTACGCAACAAAGTATTGTTGCTGCGATAGATTTGGGAGGCCTTCTCTAGTAATAACAGGCTCTTTCTATTACAAAATGTGGTATAGTTAACTTGGAAGAATTTCGTCATTCAGTGAATTCTGCTGGTACTTGTTCCTTGAATCTCAGGGGGCATTTGCAGTCAGGCTGCTCAAGAAGGGGCTCAGCCATGGTCCAGCCCCAGACAAAGCCTTTGCTGGGTTTGACTGCTGACAGGCTGGAGGTGCCTGCCGCCTTGTGTTCCTTCTCTCAGCAGCTTGTTGGGGCTGTGGGCAGGGAAGATGGGATGTTGCTGCTCAGAGCCCCGCCCAGGCTTCAGAAAGAAGAAAGAGTCCATTTTGGACTAGATCTGGTCCGTGGAGCTGCTGTGAGCTCTGTGAGCTTTGTGTTGATAAGAGAACCTCAAGATGGGATGTGGTAGGAGTGGAGTAACAGAATGCCCCGGGTCAGTTAGGCATGGTGGCGGGAAGTTACCTTCTGGGCTGGAGTGGAGACTCAGATGTACAGGTGAAAAGGAATGAAATAGAAGATCGTGAATGCCACCTAAAGTGTCTTTACTGTTGAAGGAAAGAATTAGATTTTTTTAAACTTCAGTGCTGAACTGTGCTGCTCACTTTTCTCAAGCCTGGTTTTCCTCAAATAGGGTTAGAGATATAAACTGATTATTGTGAGTGTTTTTACTATAGTTCTTGCCTCATGAATTGCTATATTAACTGCAATAGAGCTGGGAGAATGTTCCCCAGAAGACTATTCTGCCACCCTCTTGCTTGAATTTGTTTTAAGGTCTAGTGCTTGCTGTTCAGCAAATTGTGGCTGGAAAATCTCTCCAGGTTCTTCTGTGGTCATTTTTCCCTTTTGTGGGTGAATCATGAATTACCTTATATTTATCCTTTCTCTCAAGTAGTACTAAGTTCTTATATAACATCTGGAAAAGACTACTTGTATTTATTAAATTAACTTTCTTGTATCCTGGTATAGCTGAATGTAAGAACATGTTACTTTTATTCATACATTCATTAATTAACCAAGTAATGGTTGTTTTCACGTTACTACTCATGGGAAAGTGTCTTTAAGCTGGGCCCAGTAACTCTGAATGTTTGTGTGCTGAGCGGCCGTCTGATTTCTATTTTTATGATCTGATGTCAGGTTTCTTTGCGTGCCTCTATCTCACTAGAATCTAGATTAAATTCCTGTGTTTCAAATAGTTGGTCGTTAGTGGATGTGTTGACATGCTTCACCATGCTTTTTAGTCTGGAAGTCTGGTAAGTTTTACTGGTGTGTAAATGTATTTTTTAAAGGGAGATGAGAAATGTCCAGAGTGACATTGAGAATTGCCTAAGAGCAACGAGTGCTAGAGTTATCCCTGTCTGGCCAGCTTAGAAAGGTTATTGTTATCATTGACTTGTGCCCTCACTGTGTACCTGGCACCGCGTACCACATGTTCCCTGCCTTTTGGAAAAGAAGCTCTCTGTGAGATTCACGGCCAGCTTTCATTCTGGCGTTTTGTTGAACTTGCACACTGCCTTAGGAACTGTGTAATCAAGGGGTGATTCTAATGCCACTGAAGAAGACCATTCATAATTTCGTTAGCCTAAAATAAAAGCTTTCTTCCTTGCTTGTTATCCCACAGGTCTTGTCCGTATTCATAGTATGTTACTGTTCTGCAGCTCATTCATTCAGCTGGTATTTACTGAGCATCTGCTATCTGTTAGGCACTGGGGAAACAGCTGTGAACAAAATGGAAAATCTCTATTCTGGGTGACATTCCATTCTAGTATTCATTATGTGCATTTATTTACATATTCTGTCTTTAAAAATGTGAATTTCCAATACTTCCCCTTGTTTATACTTCCTCATATGTTGTCTTATGTATAACACATTGTCTTGTTTTTGAACCATAATTTGCTCCGGCTTTCCCCGTTAGGCATTTAGGTGAGTACTTGTGTGTTACAGTTACAGGGACTGGTTGTATTGCTGTGAGCATTTTCATGGATGTGGCCCGTGTGGTGTTGAGTCTGCACTACTAGCGGTCAGGCTAGCCTGAGTTCCGCTTCCTTTTTTGCCATTTAATATAACATGACCATGGGCAAGTTTCTCAACATCTGAAAGCTTCAGTTTCCTCATTTATAAAATAATGATAATTAATACCTTCTTCACAGCATTAAGTGAGATAATGCACATAAAGTGCCTGGCACATGAGTGTTTAAACATGGTCATGGTAGAAGCAGGGCAAGAGTTGAATAAGGAGAATATTGCTGTCACATGTGTGCTGTGGTTCCTTGGAACACATTCTCAGGATTGTGCGTTTCGAGTCACTGGGTAGGAACCAAATTGCAGAAGGTTCTGGGTAATGTGTTACTGACTGACGCTTCGGAGTGTGCGTGCGGTACTCAGATCATGGACTTTGGGCTCTCTTGCCTTCATCCAAATACTCTGATGTCCTTCGCATGGGTCTGTGATAAGAAAAGTAAAAACAACACGAATTTTGAATTGGGACCAGGAAGAGGTTATAGGGGACTATGGTCTTGTCTTTTGTTTTTGCATTTCTAGTGAACTGCAGTGTTTGGTCTCCTGCCTGCATTGACAGCACTCCTTACTGAAGTGCCTAGCTTGCTTGGCTTAGTTAATTCTGAGATCCTTTACTAAGGATCCTGTTTTTAAGATGCCTCCTGCCTTGCCACACACCATGTGGGATCTTTAGTTTCCCAGCCAGGGATCAAACCTGTGGCCCCTGCAGTGGAAGCACAGAGCCCTAACCACTGGACCACCAGGGAATTCCCAAGTACTTTAACTTTTGCTCTGCCCCAGTTTCGCTCCCCTGCTGCCCTAGGAAAATGTAAAAGATTTGGTTTCTCTGTCTGAAAAGGGAAGAGTTAGAGCAAAGATTTGAGAAGAGGTACAGACTGAGACAGCAGGAAGCCTCGCATCCTGCTTAATCTGAAATGTGTCCTGCTGTGGCTTGATTACTTAAACTGACATGAATTTCAAAATTCGAAGCTTGTGTTGTGTTCTCTTTTCTCTAAACTATCATAACCCTTTATAACCATAAGATGGTTTTGCTGTGATAACCACAAGTAATCAATCATAAATAGAGGAAAGAACATGCAGGAAGAGCGAGATGTTTGTTTGGAGAGTTTAACAGGACAACAGAGCTGTTCTTATAGTCGTGAACAAATAGTGGTCTCTATCTGGGAATGCTGCTCTCTTTGACTGGCAGTTTCTTTCCTGCCCAGTACATGGTCTACCCACACATTTCCTTTTCCTTTGTTTTAGACTTTTACTGGTCTCTTCAGTGTGCTCACCATCATTTTCCAGTCTTGCTGCCTTTTACAATATTCCAGTGCCATCCAACCTGGCTTTCTTGATTCTCTATCTTCATCGGTGATACCACCTTCCACCAGGCTGGAAACTGAGGACTTACCCTTGGCTCCCTTCTCCTGTGAAGCCCTCTCTGATCTCCAGGCAGATTCAGACACTTACCTCTGCCCCCCTTTTTGCATGTTTCTTGATATATACTGATACTAGTTGTTTGTATGTCAGGAATTGAACTCTTTGAGATAAAGGTCCATACTTTTTCTTTGTATAAATAGCACCAAGCAAAAATGCCTGGTTATGTTTTGATCTCAGTAAGTATTGCTTGTTGTTGATGTGACTGTCTAAATAAGCCCAGGCCAATAATTGCAAAAGTTGAGCATCTAACCCCAAGGCTCTACTTCTATATGTTTCTGTTTGTAAATAGACGATATGCTTGTTTAAGGGCTTCCATGAAGCCAGCTGACTTTCAAATATAGATAGTATATACCTGGTGGATGTGTGGTTCCCAGCTTGGTGTGCATGTCAGATTTAGCTTTGGCAGTTCTCATATGGAAGACTGAACTTCGTGCAGATGTAATAAAACAGAGTCTGCAGAGGTGAGATGAGGTGTTTGACATGATATTCCTGTGGAAATACAAAAAAACTTGTGAAACGATCCAGGTTACTGAAATGAGGAGTGAGCAGTACATCCTCTTTTGGCTGCTGAAAAGATACATCCAACATTAGGAGTGCGCTGGTTTTGTAACCAGAATGGGAGTAGGATGTAAACTGCCCACCTGTACTCACAAACTGGATAGGATTCCTGTAATATTTTTGATAACATAACTTCATATTTCCTTATCAAAATAAAAGTGGGTTCTTATGTCCATGTTGATAATGAGTAGCTGTGAAAATGACTAGTAGTATCTGCAATCATAAATACAACGTGAATACTTTAAAGGCTTTTTATTTTATGACACTCGAGTAGAACACCTCAAGTCTTTGCTTCAGGTTGGTTGGCTGCCCTCACATACGTTTGTCCTTTCTGCATCTGTTTCTGTTTGTTTGGTATTTGGCTGTCTATAGCAGTTTGATTTGCAATAGCCAAAAACTGGAAACAACCCAAATATCTACAAACAGATGAATGAACAAATAGTGGTGTCCCCGTAGAACAGCATGCTCTCATCAGTATAAAAAGAGTGGGCCACTCATACAAGTACCATTGGTAAATCTCAGAATATGCTGCATGGGGGGACTCAGGGGTGGTGGTGGGGGAATAAGCAATTTATGATTTCAGTCATATAAAATGCTAGAAAATGCAAACTTGTCTGTTGTAAAGGAAAATAAACTAATGATTGCCCAGTGAGCTGAGGAGGGCAGAAAGATTATTAAAGAGCACGAAGTAAATATGGAAGTGCTTCTCCATTTGTAAATACCATGAAAATGAAGGTAGAGGCAACTGTATGTTACAAAGACAGAATAACAAAGAGAACATGTAGGGGGAGCGTACGGGACATCATTGCTCATGGGAGCCGGTTTGTTCAGCATGTCTTTGAAGAGGTTGTGGGCTTTGATCTGACTGACTTAGCCTGGAGAAGATAAATGTGCTGCAGATGGGAGGATTAATGAAAGGTGTGTATGTGGAACAGTCAGCCCCGCCCCCACTTGGTCTCTCTTGGCAAAATAATCTAGATAATCTTAGGGAAATCAGGCACTTAGAGAAGGTCAGATTTAGCTATCTTTATTTGTCATTTTGGGAGCCCTTGAGTCTTGAATAATAGCTACTTCTGATCAGTCACCCTAAAGAGAAGCCTGGCAGTTGCATGGTTCTGTTCATGTGCATAGAGTTAGGGTTCATTTCCTGAGACTCCCTTTTTACAAATTGTAACATCCACATAAAATTCACCATTTGAAAGTGTACAGTTCAATGGCGTGTTAATGCACTCATGGTGTTGGGCAGTCGTCGTCTTCATCTAGTTCCGAAACATTTTCAGCACCCCCAAGACGGAAACTTGGTACCCAGTAAGCATGTCTACTCTCCACTCCCTGGGTCTCTGGCAACAACACACCTGCTTCCTGTATCTCTGGATTTGCCTATCTATGTTATAGAAATGGAATCATGAATATGTGACCTTGTGTGTCTGGTGGCTCTCTTAGGGTAAGTTTTTGAGGTTCTTCCAAGTTGTAGCCTATATCAGTACTTCATCCCCCTTGTTGCCCTTTATTGTGAACTGTGATTCTAACCAAGAATCACCAGACATTTGAGGAAAACATGCATAAGGAAAGACAAACAGAGAAATTGACTGTAATTGATGTAGACCAATAAGTAATTTTGCTTGTTTTTACAAGTGCACTATTTAAAAAAAAAAAAGTGCACTATTTAGTATTTGCCAAGGTACTCAAGAAGATGTGGCTTCTATAAAACAATCAGAGATGCCGTCAGGAAGAAAATGAAAGCAGAAAAGAACCTGTGGAGATGAATTATGGGTTTGCCAAGTTAAAAAATATACCATAGATAGATCAGAAGATAACAACCAAGAAAATCTCTCAACATAAAGCCAAAATACAGGCTGTGTGTGTGTGTGTGTGTGTGTGTGTGTGTGTGTAAAAAACCAGAGACATGGAGATTCAATCCAGATACCCAGGATTTACCAGAATTTGTGGCAAGTGAGAACAAAAAAATTGAAGGAAAGAAAAGATTTAAAAAGTAAGAGAAGAAGATTTCCAAGAGCCAGAGGGAGGAACAGTTTTCATGTTGAAAGTGTCTGTCTGTTGCCCAGAAGGGTAAAGAAGAGCCATTGCCAGAATTGTCCCTATGAAATTTCAGAAACGCAAGAACAGAAAACCTTAAAGGTTTCCATAAAGATACACCAGGTCTTCTAAAAGACATGGGAATCATGTCTCCAGCATTGACAAGCAGAAGACAGTGGTGCAGTGGTCTTCCAAGTCCTGAGGGAAAATAATTTTTAATCTACAATTCTGTCATTGCAAAAATAAACTTATTTTCAGATGAGCAAGGACTCCAAAAATGTACTTCTCCTGTACCTTTGCTGAAGTAATTCAAGATGAAAATCAAAAAGAAAAATAATAATTCAAGAAATAATTAAACCTAGCAGTCCAGTGAAAAATCCCATGTTCTGCTTGTAGCAGGCCTGGAAAATGGTCAGCCCAGACTGGAACAGAAACTTGGTGGGATCCAGGAAAAATTTCTTCTCGAATAGGAGTGAGGTGGATTCCTAGCAATTGATAGAATGAACAAGTTGGAAGATGGTTGGAATGTGGTGAGAAACCATAGAATTCTTCACAAGGGGGAAGGGAATTAGAATTCCCATGCAAAGCAGAAAAACTACACACAAAAATCAGAAGCCAAATAAATACAAAGCAAACACACCATGTGGCACAAGTATGCGTGATTGGCAGCTACTAATAATGTTAATGTATTTATGCCAGATGTACAAACATTCTTCTCTGAGTGGACCAAGGAGAGTGCTATTAGAAGCTCAGGGGTGGAAATGCAACTCTGGTCCTGTAAACAATGTCTTAAGATTACAAAGGCTACAGATAGAGGAACTGAAAATAGTGATTTAAATATTCAGAAGTTGGGGCTGGGATGGGAGTGGGGCGGGAGTGGCATAGGTAGGGAATTATGGGCATGCTCAGCGATGTTGGTAACAACCAGGAGAACCCAGACAAGTGACTGGGAGAGATTTGTCCTGGCTAGGAAGACTGGGAGAGGATCAGGATGCGGTGGGATGGAGTGGCAGGTATTGTTCCTTTGCATCAAAATGCTTTTTATGAACCATTTTATTTTTTGTTCAGTGATAATTGGAGTAGGTTAAGAGTTTGCTATAATTGGGATAGGTTGAGAATTTGTTGATTCTCAATAAAACAAGTGTTTCTGAGTATCTTCTGTTGTTTTAACTTTTAGATAGATGCTAAGAAAGATGGGGAAAAAACAATTTAACCTCTACCATAAAATTTTGGCCTTTATTTTCTGCCTCCTCCTGTTTTAGAATGATAAGACAGAAAGCAGGTATGCATAAATAAAACCTTTTCTGCTTCTATTCCACATTTTCTGACACAGCCGCTGAAAACACCATTTTATCTTGCTCTGTTGAGAAACTTGAAGTGGTTTCTCCAGATTCCAGCATGAACTCTTTACTGCTCTGCTCCCTAATGTTTGATTTTTGGTTCCTCAAACCTCCTGTCAGCATCTCTGCCATTCGTGTCACATTGAAAGACCTCTCAGTTCACCATCCTTCTTTTTTTTCTCCTTTAAACCTTCCTTTCTAGGTCTGTGTCTGGCCTCTTCTGCTGGACTGTGCACCCACTGAGGGCTTGGAAGGCTTTGATGCCTGCCTGCCTGCCTGCCTGCCTGCGGGGGCTCTGGAGGAGGCTGAGTAGGCAGTGGTTTCAGATGAGACCACAGGAGCCAGGCGGAGGGAGGTGTTAAGTATGGGACCTAGCACTGGCACAGGCATTGTTCTAGCTGCTTAGGTACACAGAGAAGGGAAATGGTGCGAAAACCTCTTCCCCTAGAAAAGAGCTTCATTCCGATGGAGGTTTCTTTACATAAACATATAGGTGTATAGAAATGTGATACGTTTTGAGCATAGTTAACAGCAGCAGTCAGTGGCTCTGTCTTTGAAACATGCTGTTGGAGTTTGTGGCTTTGTCACTAAGATATGAGAGGCTCTGAGGTACCCTCTGGAGAAGAGAGGTAACCTGGCTGGAACACCCTACAAGTGTCTGGTACTCCCTCTCCTTTGCCCTCCTCACAGTCGCCGGAGCTGGAAGAGACAGTGCATCATTTGAAATCACATATAGACAAGATGGGCTTGTAGCTGCAGGAATATGGTAGGAGACCTGGCTTCTAGTCCTACTGTATGTTATTCATTGGCTATGAGCTCCCATCTGCATCTCTTTTGGTTGTGATTAACGGATAGGACTTTGGTTCACTAAAGTAGTAGTCATCTTATCTGTATATGGCTCCTCCCTGGAAAACCATATGGAATTCTAGCAGGGGCTGTAATCTGTCTTTTGAACTAAGTATTTCCCAGAAGATTTTCATTGAAATGCAAACCCAAAAAGATATGCTGGCTGAGATTTACCTTGCAATAATCTCGAGGGTAGTGGTGTAGGTAAGGTATAGCCTGGTTCTGAGTTGATGTTTGAACTAGGTGATGGGTACATGGGTTTCATCATACTCTTCACTTATGTAGATGCCCAGAGTTTTTCATAATAAACAAAGTACCCTCAAGGTCAAGGAAGGGGGATGACTTTTGTATTTTTGTTTTATTCTATTTTTCATAAGTAACTGTAGTTAGTCAGGTCTTTAGATGTTTTTGGCTTTGATTTTAATGATCAGAGACCATAACAGAACTAAATTAAGGTTAGACTGGAGAGAAATCTTCAAATTAGTGTTCATTAATCAGATTTTGTAGAGCATTTGTCACATATGGGTGCCTCAATTACCAGTCAGCTCTCCCTCCATGGAGAGGAAATGCAAGGAAGCAAAGTTAGAATAAGGCGCGGAAGAGTGGACCTCTTAGAGCCTGAGAGTATGGAGGCGTGAAGTATGGGAGAGGTGAAGGCCCACCGCCGAAATTAGACTCGAGGGCTGGTCTTGCCACTACCCCCACCACCGCTGATTTGCCCCATTCTGGGCTGGTGTTCACCTTCTCTTTTGCCTCTGTGCTTTAACCTTACTTCTTTCTCTTATTCCTTCAGCACTTTCTCACCTCACCTTCTACCCTCCGAGACTTGAATCCATCCGTCTTGATCTCCTTCGGCTAGTTTTCCTATATTACATCCCTTCCTACCCTAGACCCAGAAGCGGGCCAACAAACAGTTCACCCCTTTGCTTCCTCTCTGCCTTTTAGTGAATGACCACTAGTGTTTGTTAACAAATGTGATTGGACCATGAAGTGGCTTAACAACAGGCTGAGGCATGGAGCCCTATTCGGGTAGCCTTAAAAGATTTCAGGCAGTTGGCAAGTAAGAATTCTAAATAAAAATTGAAACTACCACCTGTATTTTTTCAGGCCGTTGATGCTCTCTGCCATCGGCTGCTTCCTCCCTATGGCACTGGTAAGTGTGGGAAGGGCTGGTGACAGTTCTGGTGGGCTGCTGAATTTTCTGTTTTCTGGGGGAAAGAAATCTATTTGCAAGCTGTGCTGTTAACTTGTCCCCACGGACTGGACGGCTTGAACCAACTATAGGAGACAAAAAAGATGAAGAAGCAGTAGCGATGCTCAGGGTTTTCCTGGGGAGCTGTTGTCAGGAATGGAGGCTATTCAGTATGTGCCTTGATCCTTATATCGTACTAGCATGTCCTGTGCATTATTTGAATAATAAACGTATAGAATCCAAGTGCTCTGGGATGTTAAGTAATAATGGTTAAATTTCCTGAACTTCTGAATACGTTTCCCCCAAAGATAGATGTTGGCTGTGTATTGGAAAGGATCCAGAATGTTGTATGTACTGAGCGTCTCCTTCCATGGCAGGGTTTATCTCCCTCTGGTATTTTAAGTGCTTTGTGGTCAGGGGATCAAAAACGTTTGTTCCAGTGATTAATTTATAAAATTCTGATACTTGAATTTTTCTGGGGAAAGAGTTTGGTGGAAATCAGAAAAGAAATTTGAGGCTCTCATGTACTAATGAACTTCAGGTAGAGCCGGGGTCCTGTGATTTGAAAAACAGATTCACCACAGTCTGCTTTCTACTTGGGGATCTAACAGAAAATACATACAAGAAAACTGAAACATAGAGCAGGGCGGCAAGTCATAGGAAGGCTAAAATGTAAGCCAGTAACCAAATTGCTGCTGGAGTTGCGTTTTCTAAGCTCCTGGAATCCTGCATCTGTCTCCTTGTAATGAGTGGGTCAGAGGCTGCATAGATCCAGAAGTTTTATCTTATCAAGATAGTCTCCATTCCAAGTTGACAGGCCCTAATTCGCTATTTACACTGTTCCACTTTTCTGGTCTCTGAAGCCCTTAGATCCCAGAAGAAAGTGCGTCCAGAATATCTCCTGAAATGCTGAGGTTGTGGACTTGTGTGCTGTTAGCCATGTCAGGAATGGCTTGCTGATAACAGCAGCTAAAATCCTCATGTACACGTCACTGCATCTCTGTGAGAAAATCTTAGCATCATTGGCTGCTGTCCAGGATTTCCCCCTCAGGTCCACCTCCTCCCCACCCACCCCGCCAAACCCTGCATGTGAAGCCGGGATAGAATTGTATGGACACTTTATATATTGTTTATTAAAAAAACAGAAAGGAGAGCTTGACTCCCCAGCAGTTGTCTATGCCTTTAGGTATCTGCACAGGTGGTAACTACTGACCGTGTTTTGAGGGCCTGTATCTGGGAAGTAGCTTTTTAAAGATCTCTCCCAAACACAAATTACGGAGAATGACAGAAGTTTGCCTGCAACCTCTGGGAAATAGTGATGTCCAATGGCCAAGTCCTTTCTGACATTCACGTAGCCAAGTGCTTCCTGAAATAAAGATCTGAAAACCATCTGAGGGTGTTGAGACTGAAAATGTCATCCAAGCCAAGCCAGATTGGATGGGCAATGCAGAGCAGAGTCCAGGCTGGATGATGACAGAGGTGACCCCACGGTCCTTTCAAGCTTCACAGGATGCTCTCCAGGGCCTTCTGACCCATCGTGGGTCAGGTTTGAAGGCACAGGGAATGAGAGGGAAAGGCAAGGAAGATGGGCTACACTTGACTGTGTTCTGACTCCATCTTTGACTCTGAAAGCCTTCTCTGGACCACCCAGGGACTTCAGGACCCTGCAGTGTTTGATGAACTGTGTACCACTACTTTCCCTCCCTCCCTCGAGGCCTTGGTGTGGGAGGTTTAGAGGGAGCCGGAGTGTTGTGAAGTTACTGGCATTACAGGCCTGCTTATACTAAAATTCACATTGTCTAGTCAGTTAATCTTTGGTCAGAACTATGTATGTTCAAAACTCTGAGGGGGATGTTTTCATTCTCAGGAGTACATAAAAGATCAAAATGAACTATTTTGAGGCAGTGGTGTAAGGGTCAACTCTCTGTTTCTTGTGACATTTGTTTATTCAGAAGATTGCCATTGAATTAAAGCTGGCAAACTTTCCCTCCAACTTCATGAAAAATTTAAAATATACAAAGACTTTTAAAGAATTGTGCAGTAGGTATCCATTTATCTACCGTCTAAATTATACAGGTGCTAACTTTTTCCTGCATTTACTTTATCATGTGTCTGTCCATCGATCAATTTTATTTTTAGCATTTATTGAAGTATTACTTACATTCCATTAAACTCATCCATTTTAGAGTGTACCAGTAGAAGAGTTGCAGTAAATGTAAACAAATGTACAGCCATCGCCACAATCCAAGTTACAGAACATTTTCATCAGCCAAAACGTTCCCTTATATCCATTTGTAGTTAGTCCCCAATCCCAGTCCCAAGAAACTACTGACCATCTTACTGTCTGCATAGATTTGCCTTTTCTAGAAATTTCATGTGACTTTAATCTTATAGTATGTAGTCTTTTGTGTCTGGCTTCTTTCACTTGGCATGTTTTCAAGGTTCATCCATGCTGTATCACATGTCAGTAATGCTTTCCTCTTACTGCCCAGTGAGGATTTTCCATTTTATGGATATATACCACATTTTGTTTTTTCATTCATTCATCAGTTGATGAACATTTGGGTTGATTCCAGGTCTTGGCTCTTATGAAATATGCTGCTGTGATGGTTTGTATAACAGGGTTTTGCATGGACATGTTTTCATTTCACTTGGATAAATATCTAGCAGTGGGATCGCATGTAACATTTTAAGAAACTGCCAAACTGTTTTCTGAGGAGACTCTGCTATCTTACATTCCCACCAGCATTATATAAGTGTTATAGGTTCTCCACTTGCTTGCCAGCACTTAGGTATTGTCAGTCTTCTGTATCATTCTAGTGAGTGTGAAGTAGTATCTTATAGTTCTAATTTGCAATGGCAATCCACTCCAGTACTATTGCCTGGAAAATCCCATGGACAGAGGAGCCTGGTAGGCTACAGTCCATGGGGTCGCCAAGAGTCGGACATGACTGAGCGACTTCGCTTTCTTTCTAATGACTAATAATGTTGAGCTTTTTGAGTTATGTGAGTTCTTTATATGTTCTGAATTAAGTCCTTTATCAGATATATGATTTGCAATTATTTTTTCTGTTGCAAATCATATATTTTGTGGCTCGTCTTTTCTTAATAATGTCTTTTGAAGAATGAAATTTAATTTTGATGAGCTCCAGTATATCATATTTTTTCTTTTAAGGATTGTGCTTTCAGTGTCATAGCTAAGAAATCTGTACCTAAAAAACCAAGATTGCAAAGATTTTCTTCAGAAAGTTTTATAGTTTTCAGTTTCATTTAACACTGTGAACTGTCTTGAGGAAATGTTTGTGTGACATGAACTAAGCTTTTAAGTTCTGAGTTTTGTATAGTGATGTTCAGTTATTCTGGAACCATTTGTTGATAAAAGACTGTTTTATCATCTGTTGAATTACATTGGTACCTTAGTAGAAAATTAATCATAAGTGTATGAGTTTACTATTCTGTTACATTGATCTATAGATATGTCTGTCCTTAAGCCAGTACCCCACTGTCTGGATTACTGTAGCTTTATAGTAAGTCTTGAAGTCAGATGGTGTAAGTCTTTTCCAACTTTGCTCTTTCACGGTTGCTTTGGATATTCAGGGTCCTCTCCATACATTTTAGGATCAGCTACTAATTTATACCCTAACCCCTGCTTTGATTTTGATTAATTTTGATTGCTGTGTTCTGTCTAGCTGCATTGTCCATTCTGGTAGCTGCAATCACATGTAGCCACTGGGCATTGTGGCCAGTTTGGATTGGTATGTTCTATAATTCTGAATACAATGGACTTTGAACAATTAGATGGAAAAAAAAGATGTAAAATGTAGTTCATTAATAATTTTCAGTGCGTTAACATGTTGAAATATTTTAATATATTGGGTTAAATAAAATATATTTATCAATACAGTTTAGTTTTATCAATAAATTTTAATTTTTATTTGCTGCTATGTAGAAACACATTTGTGATTTATATATATTGGCTTTTTGCTCAGAGGGCCCTTTGTATCCTGACTTCCCTGTAGGTCTTCCTTGGTGTCCATTACTGGGCAGAGTGCCATCATTCTATATTTTGCTTT
This sequence comes from Ovis canadensis, assembly GCF_042477335.2. Lineage (NCBI taxonomy): Eukaryota > Metazoa > Chordata > Mammalia > Artiodactyla > Bovidae > Ovis > Ovis canadensis. The sequence goes on along the minus strand of NC_091263.1, from coordinate 65,658,125 downwards.
AATTAATGGTCTTAAAATTCCTTCACATTCATAATGGATTAATTGGGGGAGACTGAGGCCTTGGCAGTCTGTGATACACTGAGGCCACGCTATGGGCACTCACAGTGCCTCCGGTAGAAGGCTGGTGGGAGGTGCGTGTGCCTGTAGTGTTGTATGTATTGATAATCCTCAGCAGTTGGCTTTGAAAGAATAGATGGACATCTGTTCACTTTTATGAAGCACTAGACACATCACTGACTCGATGGACATGATTTTGAGTAAGCTCCAGAAGTTGGTGATGGACAGGGAAGCCTGGTGTGCTACAGTCCATGGGGTCACAAAGAGTCGGGCACAACTGAGCGACGGAACTGAACTGAGACACATCCTCTCTTCACATTATCCATTCTCACCAGAACTCTGCTGGAATATTCTGAGTTGGTCATTAGTGGACTTGTAGTCATCAGTAAAATTTTCAGTTTCAGCGGAGGCCTGTGTCGTTTTCCATACATGGAGGGGCTGATGCTAATTCTGAGGCTTTGTTGCTGTTGCTAGTGCTGTTGAGATCAAGGGATCAGACCAGGTATGGTGCTGAAGTTCTATTTTTTTGGGAAGGTCAAGAAATTTCATTTTGGGAATTCCCTGGTAGTCCATTGGTTAGGACCCCACTCTTCCACTGCAGGGAAGTAAGCTCCCACAAGCGGCGCACTGCAGCCAAAAATAAATAATAAAACAATATAATTTTCAGGTTGTAAAAATATAGTTGTAGCCAAAAGCTGTTCTCAAGCAAATTTTAACATTTATACCAAATACTTTGTCTCTGTTTTCATTCTGTGATAGTAGTCTTTGTGGATGAATAGTTTTGTTATAGAGGCAGAGGTTTTAACCAGGGGTGTTTTTTGTTTGTTTTGTTTTGTTTTTCTGGGTTTATATAAGAAGTTCAAGCCTGGAGAGCTTCTGCAAGTAACATGCCTACCTGGAGGTGCTCGTGTATGGCCTCCTACAGCAGCTTCAGCAAACATAAATCACATCAGGGAACTTACAGCTCATTTGCTTACTTTGGATTCTAGGTCCTTATTTACTGTAGATAGGATGATTTTGTGTAAGTTTGAAATGAAACTAATTTCTTTGAAGGGTTGCTAATGAAAATAAAGGTTGAAAAATCGAGAGATCCAGGAAATTGCTTAAGACTCTAAGAGTCTGAACGTAAAAGATAAAACAGAACCAAGAGGAAGATTTTAAAATTCAAGCCTGGACCTGCAGTAGAGAGGAATGTATGCATTTCTCAAAATGTAAGAGCACTCTGAAAAAAACAACCCAACTGCATTATAATTTTATTTCTTTTTTTCTTCTTTCTAGGTGTCTCATTCAGTTGCTAAACTTATATTAGTTAATTTCCACTGGCAAGTTGCCGAGATACTGGACAGGTAAGGTGTTTTGGGGGAGGAAGAGATGGCGTTGTCTGTAACTTCTCTCTGCCTGCACACCCAGTGGTAATAATTGTCTGTGTTATGGAGAATATCCTTACAGTGTGCAGAGTATATTTTTTAAACACTGGGTCATATTGTATAGCCTTTTTTCTCTCAGTATATGGTGAACATTTTCCAATGTTTTCAGCATATTCTTTCTGTACCCCCAGTTTTAATGAAGGTACAGTATTTTACCATATTGATGTTCCATCATATTCCAAACCCCTGTTGTTGGACAGTGAAGTTAGGTCAGAGTTTTTATGCCATCATTAATGTTAAATCAGTGCCCTTCTAGATAACACTTGGCAATATCTCCAGGTATTTCTTTCAGACACATCAAGTGGAATAAATACATCATGACATAGTGCTTATTACCTTCAGAGAGAAAGGTCAGCTCATTTACCACCATATCTCCAGAACCAAAGCTCTGATTCCCTTTATGCTTTTTGCTTTGTAGATACAAGTCTAATTCTGCCCAGCTGCTCGTTGAGGCTCGAGTTCAGCCCAATCCATCAAAACATGTGAGTGTCCCTTCCTGATACATGTGGCTCTTGCTATGGCTCACACGGTTATTGAGAACCATCTTATTTTGTTTATAGTGCAGCATCCCCAAGATGCTTGTTCCAGTATAGGCCTAAATCTTCCATTTCCGACATCATTTGGACGTTTTCCTCATAGACGAGGAGTGAATGGCTGCCTGCCCTCTCCAGCCTCACCCGTCTCCTGCACTTATAGCCTATGCTCTGTCCTTGCTGTGTTCTTGGGGTGCCCGTTCACTGCATGCCTCTTTAACTCTGCTGCTGCCTTCCTTGGCTGGGATTGTCCAGATCCTGTACCCATCTTTGCTCATGAGAATGGAACTCACCTTTAAAGACCCGAATCCAAGCCATGTCTCCCAAAACCTGTCTCCTGGGAACACTTCCCTCCAAACTCTTTTAATTATATGTTTCAACCTTTACATGTATATTGCAGTGATTCACTCATATCTTTTTAGCTCCCATAGTAGACTAAGTGCTTTTTAAGTTTAGGAATCATATCCTACAGTGTATAGCGATTTCCTGTTGTTGAGAGTTCAGTCAGCATTTGTCAAATGAATGGGGGAGAATTAGGGATCAGATCACCACATAACTTATGCAGCCTCTTAGAGAATTTCCAGAAGCATACTAGACAGAGTATGGTCCTTTTCCTCAAATTATTTTTTGTATGGCCAGTGAACTAACAAGAACCTCATGTTGGGCTTTCACTGGTTTGTGGCTTTGGCTGGTGCCCCCAGACTGTCTTTGTGAGTTTATGTAGCAGAGAATGGGTTCTGGAGCTATTAGAGGCTCACACTTCAGCCCCTAAGAACCTATTGGCTGGGTTTATAGTACTTGTTGAGAAGCAACTCTGGCCATGCTGAATGAGGGCAGTTTTCAAAAGAAACCTAGTAGCCTCCAAAAGAAGGCAGATTGAATGACCTCTCGGGACCTTGACAGTTCTGAAATCCTGGTCTTTCCAGCCTGACCTTATAAACTACTGTGAGATCTCATTTCCATCTTCTCTCTCCCTCTCTAAATCTAAGGGTTCACCAAGCCTGGCTCCACTACCACCTCCTTTGGGAAGCCTTCCTGATATTATATTTTTCCACTCAGAACTGGCACTCACAAAGCCCACACATGGCAGTGGAGTTCTGATCCTTCTTGCAGGCTGGCTCACGTCACTGTACCTCCCTCCAGGTGCCCCCAGCCCACTCCCCTCACCACTGCGCAGTGTGTATGCAGTTTGTGCGGAAGGAAAACCTCCTCTCTCTGGCCTGCCAGCACCAGTTCTGCCGCAGCTGCTGGGAGCAGCACTGCTCCGTGCTCGTCAAGGACGGCGTGGGTGTGGGTGAGTCCCCGTGGGGCTCATAAGCGGCTGGCAGGAACTGTTCAGCTTCAGCCCTGCCCTTTCTGCCACTCAGGTGTTCTTGTGAACCTAACTGAAGTTTTCAAAATCAGAACCATTGGTTTCCAAACATGTCAGTCTGAACAATGGCAAGGTTTACCCTAGTCCTGAGCAAGATGCAAGAGTTAAGGCTAATGTTTGGGCATTTATGTAACTGCTGGTGTGACGGCAAGGCTACCTTCTCTTGCTTTTTGGGAGAACTGTCCTTTAAGCTGCCTACCTTGTCTATCTTGATTCTCAAAGTGGCAGCCATACTTCAGAAACTCCTAGAGGGTTTACTGTGATTTAGGTAAGCACAAATCAGACTTGGTGATGAGTTAAAGGAGTCTTTGTTAAATTATGACTTCATGATATTAAAATTAGCATTATATTAATTATATCTGTAAAAGCTCACTGTGTTGATGGTAATCACATGCACATAATAGTAAACATCACAAAACTAAATTGTAAGTCAAGAACCCTCTGGGATTTTTTAAGCAGTTTTTTTTAATCGGTGCTATTTGTGATATATACTATTTAATTGCTCTTGTTTTTGTTGTTTGGTTGGTTTTGGTTTTTGTGGGTTTTTTTTTTTTCTTTTTGTTGTGCTGTGTAACTTACAGGATCTTAGTTCCCTGACCCAGGGCTCTGGTAGTTAGAGTGCCAAGTCTTGACCATTGGACCATCAGGGAATTATCTGTCATTTTAAAATTTGTAATAATATTTTAGTTGCATCACTATATAAATATATTGATTTCTCTCTTTGAATAAATTCTGATGCTGCTGGGGTTCCCTGTGTAAAACGTGAGTTTGTTGGGTGAACTCAGCAAATACATTATAGGTGTGTCTTCTGCGATACAGTTGTCCATCCGGTTGTCTTTCTTCAACAGGTGTCTCTTGCATGGCTCAGGACTGCCCACTTCGAACACCAGAGGACTTCGTGTTTCCATTGCTGCCCAATGAAGAACTGAGAGATAAATACAGGCGCTACCTCTTCAGGGATTACGTGGAGGTATGCCCAGCTGCTGCCTGGTCTTCCTGAGCCTCCTTTTCATCAGATGCTTACCAGTTACTGTACAGAGGAGGCTGCCAGTAGATGCTTTCAATCTGAAGAAAGAGCTGCACAGCTTTTAAAAAGTTTGAAAACTCTAGAGTACTAGTAAATCCCAAGTCTGTTTCTTCCTCACTCTGTATCCTTTGACCCCTTAGATTCCTTCTCTGAGCCTTGGTTTCTTTCTTGTGTAGAATGGTCAGGCACACCCACTTTGTGAAAGTGAAAGTCGCTCAGTCGTGTCCAACTCTTTGCAGCTCTGTATAGTCCCTGGAATTCTCCAGGCCAGAATACTGGAGGGGGTAGCCTTTCCCTTCTCCAGGGGATCTTTCCAACCCAGGGATCAAACCAGGTCTCCAGCATTGCAGGCAGATTCTTTACCAGCTGAGCCACAAGGGAAGCCGCACCCCCCGCACCTTACGCAAAGTTACTTAAACAAGCTATTGTATGTCACGGGATAAACATAAGTCAGGCATATCTCAGGAGTTGCTGTTCTATTCCCTTCACCTTGTGATTCGGCCCAAAGAAGGGGTGTTGCTTCTTGCATGATTTGGCAATTTGTTCGAGTTCTGAGTGGTCAGTTTTGGAGTCCTTCCCCTCTGTTGGGCTACCTGTTCAGGCTTGCTGGTTCCATGCAGCATAATTTTGATCCTTGCCTATTATTCCTAAGCTTTTTGGATTGACTGATGGTGTGGGTCGTCTCATGCACAGGCTGCAGGAAAAACAAAAGGCCTTGTTCCGGGTGCTCTTGGCCACCTTTGGTAGATGCCTGAGGGTTGTTGAGCCCCTCAGGGTCTCATGCACAACGACTGGGCCGTGTTCCTTTCCAGCCCTAGTCCCTATGCACTTTCATCTCAGAGACACGAGTCTGTATTCTGTTCTGTCATCTAAGCTTAGGCCATTCTGGTGAGTTGCTCCCTGGCTTAAGCTAAACATTCAAAGGACATTTTCAGGACCTGCTTAACGTCTGGTCTTCATGACATCCATCATGAATTCCTGTAGCCCCTTGATGGAAGAACAGGAGGCGTTTAAGTACTCAGGGAGGTCTAATTTGGAGGTACCAACTAGGGGATGTCCTCATTGTTCCCCCCCTTGGTGTGTTCACAGAGTCACTACCAGCTCCAGCTATGCCCTGGTGCAGACTGCCCCATGGTTATCCGGGTACAGGAGCCCAGAGCTCGCCGAGTACAGTGCAATCGGTGCAACGAGGTCTTCTGGTAAGAGTGAGTGTGGATGCCGAGCAGCCCTGGCTGGTGCCTTCTCCTCCTCTCGAGCATCACTGCTGTGGCTCTTGCGAGGGCGGGGCTGGGAGAGGCTGGGCCTTTGGGCCAGAAGAGCAGCGCTGTTCTACGAGGGCAGATGTTTGATGATACTCAGTCTGGAGACAAGAAGGAGACACAGACTCTTGGAGAATGTGCTGGGGTTTATGCTACTAAGACTCAGGGCCCAGAGACTGCGTGTCTGTGTGGAGGTAGATCTCTCTGCACAGATAATGCACATCTTGCCGTATATGAAAGCTCCAGCCACCAGTACTTTAATCTTTCTCTCTGTTGGCCATTCTGCTAATTTTATAACACTGCAATTCATAAACATGGTTTACATCTATCTGGGGTTTACTCTGTTCAGTAAACATGATGGAACTAGCTGAAGCATACTGAAGGCTTACCAGCGGAGCCGCTCTCTCCTGACCGCTTTCGCTTCATTGTCACAACGACTGTGTGTGATTGGTACTGCTGTTCCCCTTTCTTATAGATGAGGAAAGCAAGGTGCAGATAATGGCAGAGCCTTCATTTAGGCCCAGACCTGTGCCCTATTCACACCTTGCTGGAAGAGTCACAGTGGGGCTTCAGGGAAAGTAGAGAGAAAATGGGGTCCGTGTGCATATGTGCCTGCCTTTCAAGGCATGGTCGAGGAAGTCGGTGACTCACCAAACATTAAGAACCACCAATGCGGTTGCTCTCTACCCTTTGTGTCCCATGTTAGGGCCTTCTTTCCCTGGGACATATGTGGGCTACCTGCCTGAGAGCTTTTATCCAGAAAGTCACCGTTGGCTTGGACAGAAGGGAAATTAAAAGCACAGGAGCCTGGCCTGATGAGTGTTGGGGTTTTTCTTTTCTGATCCTGAGTTTCGGGCATTGTCAGAGGTAACGTGCCCCTCACAGACTGCACAAGTGCCGACAGTGTGCATCCGGTGGGTGCCTTGGACTCAGATAAGCCCGGGCTCCCAGGCCTGGATCTCATTCCTGCTTTGGGTTGGAGTTGAGTCCTCTTCTCAGAATACCCCCCCGAGCCGTTTGAAAAGCTGAGTTCTGAATTTGATATCCTGTTAGGAAGGATTGACATCACCTAAAATATTTAAAACAAATGTCTCATTTGGGTTTATTGAGAGAAGTCCCCCGAGGAGTTCAGAATAATCCTGGGTAAGTCAAGGTCTCAGACGCCATGAGAGGTGACTTTTTACCTCTTGGAAAAACATTCTAATTCCAGATCTGTTGGCTTGGACAGAAGGAAAAGGAAAAACACAGGATCTGACCTAACGGTTATCTTTTCTGGTTTTAAGTTTCAAGTGTCGTCAGATGTATCACGCCCCCACAGACTGCGCCACAATCCGGAAATGGCTCACGAAGTGTGCAGACGACTCTGAAACAGCCAACTACATTAGTGCCCACACTAAAGACGTAAGGACTGTATCTTACCTGTCCTGGGTCTGCCCTCCCTAGTGCCACCCGCGGCCACGGGGCTCGTGATGGAGGTGGCAGACCCTTGCCCTGGCGTGGCAGAATTTGCAGCAGTTGATCTTAGCGTGCACCAGGCTCCTTTCTTTTAATAAAATGCTGAAATGCTTGGAGAAGTTTGACCCTCAAGAAAACTCATTCGAAAAAAACTAGGTTTTACTGAATGCCTCCCCAGCGTTAACAGCTATGGGAGGGAGGTGGTTGACAGCCACATCAAATAAGTAGCAAAACTGTAATGCAAGCCCAGGCCTGCCCAGTTCTCATTCTGGAAACATCCCACGGGAAAGCATGGCCCGCAGCCCCTAAAGCTGTGCATGACTCAGCACTCGGGGCCCTCGCCCTCGCCGGTGCCAGTCACACCCTGAAGCGAGGCACCCTGCCGCGCAGCTGTGACCATGATGTCATGAAGTAAGGTCCTCTTCATGGCCGTGAAACGCCCGGCGTCAGAATGGTCCCCACTCTGTCTGGGGCTGCTGGCATCTCAGATGGGAGCGAGCTTTAGAGCTGATTTCCATGCCCTCTTCTGGAAGCCGAAGTTCAGGCAGGCTGAGCAGGCCCCAGTCCAGGGTGGCAGCTCGTAGGCTGTGCTGGCGATCCTCCCAAGCTGGCCAGTTTTTTACTGACTCAGCTTGAGCTTAATCCGAGCGGCCTCCTGGCAGGAACAGATGGTGGCAGACTTAGCGGGGCTCAGCTTGAAGTGTTTCAGGGCCAAACCTGCTGACCTCATTTCCTTGAATTGCTGTTCCAGCCTCAGCGACCCGCCACATTTAAGTGAGAGGCTCCTCCCCAGAAGTGCTCGCACGATGAGCTGCTGGGCACGGGTGCCAGGAGCTTTGTGTAATTTGTCTTAGAACCGGCCTGATGGTGCGTGAGCCTAACGGCGCCCTTCTGTCTCCTCAGTGTCCCAAGTGCAACATCTGCATTGAGAAGAATGGCGGCTGCAATCACATGGTGAGCAGAGGCCCGTGCGTTTTGCTTGTGTGGCCTGAAGCCTTTGGTCAGAGTGCCCTTAACATGTTCTCTTCTGTTTCCCTCCGACAGCAATGCTCCAAGTGTAAACACGGTGAGTCCCAAGCTCGCTGCACCAGGCCCAGCGGCACAGTCTGTTTCTCGTGCACGGGTCTCCACTGCCTTTTTTTTCCCCACTGCTTTTATGATACAGTGATCAAACAGGGTGGCTTCCGTCACTTACAATCATGAGGACCAGGGTAGAGCAGCTCTGGATTTGCTGATTTATTATTTCTTGGTCCCTTAAATAGTCCTGCTGCCAACTTTGGGATGGCTCCTACACTCTCACAAATCCTCAGTCATCCAAGAAGAAAGTTTTAGTGTGTTCTTTTGATTTTTGCCGAGGCAGGTAAGTAGCATGGGGCTTTTCTGTGCTGCCTGGTGGACACCGATTAGAGCAGGCTGCCTGTGGTTCTCCTGGAAGCAGTCAAATCCTAGTTTGCCTTTGAGGTTTTATAAAAGTTTTCAGAGAGGGTTTCTGGCCTCCTTCATCTGGCCGGTGTAGGTTCCACAGAACCGTTGGTTTTGCTTTCCTTCCTGCCAGATCAAGTAAAGAAATAAAACTCCTTCAGGTAGAATATATGTTCAGACAGACCTCTTCCACAGCTGCTGACATGCCACCCAGCTGGTCCTGAGAGTTTCTCTTTGTAAGAGCCTGGCCACTGCTGTCCCTGGGTCCTCCCAGGATCACACTGAAACCAGAGTAGTCAAGGCGAGGTTTTAGACAGAAACGGTGACGCTGAAGTGTAGAATGAAGATAGGCCAAGAGTAGTGGGTTGTTTTCTCGGTGAAATTCCACCGTGTCTTTTCTCCATGTGTTTGAATAAGAGGGACGTGCACGATCCACTTAGAACAGTGCATCAGATATGCGTACAGTTCAAAGAGAAATGCCCGGGCGCACACCCAGCACCCACCACAGTCCTGGAACTGAAGAGTCCTCAGTGTGTCCTCTCCTCATCCTTAACTGCCCAGGGGTAACTACCGTACCTCACGTTGCTGAATAATTTTACCATCTGGATGGGCAACCCTAAGCAATGTAGCAGTATTTAAGACAGTAGCAACCACAAGCTAGCTGACTGAGGTGAAAGCTGTACTGCACTCTTCCGTGAAGCCTTCCAGGGGAGGAGAAGTGAGCGGCCTCTGGGTCTCTCGCTTCGGCCCTAGCTTCCCCAAGTTTTACACAAGCCCCTGTGGGGAAGTCAGTGAGCCAGCTTATGACAGTGAATCGTGGGAAACAGTGTTTACTGCTGTCTGGGTCTCTGGCAGAGTCAGAACACACAACCATGATTGGCCCCTGTCCATTAAGCCACAGTAATTGTTCAGATATATGGCATCCATAGGGGATCTCTGTTTTTCCCTCTTGGCTTCCTCAGTGTGGAAACAGAGTCATAATTCTGGGGATGAACTATAGGGTAGCAGTGGGTTTAATAAAAATGTGCTTTTTCTCTTTTTTGTTTTTTGTTTGGTTGTTTTTTTGTGTTCTTTTTTTGGTCACACTGGCTTGCAGGATCTTAGCTCGCCGACCAGGGATTAAACCTGGGCCCTGGCAGTAAAAGCAATGAGTCTTGACCAGTGGACCACTGGGGAATTCCCATAAAAATGTGCTGTTTAAGAAAGAAGAAAAAGGGGGGAATGTCTTCATCCCCAGTTTCATGTTCAACACCTAGGACAGGTGTTGAGAGTGGGAGGTCGACAAGAGGGCAGAGGTATTCTCTGAATGGCCAGGTGGGCCTCAGTTGGACACATTCTGCTGCTCAGGAGGCACTGACGCAGCAGACCAGTGGCCTTTGAACGGTCAGCATCTGCCTGCGTTGGATTAAAAAGGCACTAAGCGTATGTGTTCTTGAAATGGAGACCATCTGTAGGCTGTTGTTCAGATGGGCAAGGACCGGGTGCTGGGACTGTGGGCCATGACAGGCATGAGATGTGTCCACGCCCTCTGTAGAGGCGGCCGGGGAGAGTTCCGGTCAGGTGATCCCCGGAGCCGGCTCTGTCTGGCTCCTGCTCCGCCTGTGCCTGTGGAGGAAGGCGGGCTTGTGTTGTGTGGTCAGTGCTGCGTTCTCTATCCCTTCAGACTTCTGCTGGATGTGTCTAGGAGATTGGAAGACCCACGGCAGCGAGTACTATGAGTGCAGCCGGTACAAGGAGAACCCCGACATCGTCAACCAGAGCCAGCAAGCCCAGGCCAGGGAGGCCCTCAAGAAGTACTTGTTCTACTTTGAGAGGGTAGGCGTCCTCTCCTGCACCTGCTTCTCGAGGGTAGGCTTCTTCCACTTGGCCCTGCTGGGCGAAACTCCCAGTAACCGGCGGCCGCAGCGGCGCATGCACGCCGGAGTCAGGGCGTGGAGCGCCGGCCAGCCCGAGTGCTGCCTGCAGGTGTGGCTCTCGGCTCCCCAGGCACAGCCAGCAGGGAAGGACCGGCCAGCCTTGTGTGATGCTGAATTGTGAAGGATAAGGAAGGACCATCAGGTGGTCTTTATCCATCCAGTGCCACGGTTGTTGTTTGTCTTTAATTGAGGTATTACTGGCTTACAATGTTCTGTAACTTTCAGATGTACAATGTGGTGATTCAGAATTTTTAAGGGTTATACCTCCTTCATCGGCATTATAAAATACTGGTTACATTCCCTGTGCTGTTCAGGATATCCTTGTAGCTTATTTATTTTACACACAGTAGTTTGTATCTCTCAGCTCCAGCCCCCATCTTGCCATGCCCCTCAATCCAGTGCTGTCTTAATAGACAGATCCAGAGGGCAGTTTTTCCCAGAAGCCCACAGAGCATGGGACCTTTGGTTTCTAAGCGCAAGAGACCTGGGAGTACCTAGCTTTGCTTTGTCCTCGGAGCTAGAGTCCTATTGCTCTAAGCGGGTAGAGTGATCTGGCAGGCAGATAGCGGCTCTAGACAGGGTTGGTAGTGTAGACTGAGGAAGCCCGCCTCGTGCGCTCCCGAGGACACACAGCCCCCATCAGCTAGACGAGGCTGTGACCATTCTGAACAGCTTTTGAATCCCTGCACTTTCCTGGACGCCTGCAGCTTTCTCTCTCCTCTGACCCCATAGTGGGAAAACCACAACAAGAGCTTGCAGCTGGAGGCACAGACATACCAGCGGATTCACGAGAAGATCCAGGAGAGGGTCATGAATAACCTGGGGACCTGGATCGACTGGCAGTACCTCCAGAACGCTGCCAAGCTCTTGGCCAAGGTTTGTCCCCCCTCAGTCTTCCCATCGCTTGTTCTCTGTGAGGCCCAGACCTCTGAGGGTGGGAGGCACTGTCGGGGGCAGGGCTCACCCCCTGTGAAGCCCCGCATGTGCCTGCTCATGGGTCCACATCTTCCTGGGCTGTGCCCACTGAGGACTCTGCCCTCCCCAGACGTCCAGGGCACTCAGTATTCCGGTGCCTCTGCCTGCGGGGACAGAACCACAGGGAAAACGAGAGCCCTTCTCTTTTGTCCCATCCATGCATCACTCAGAGGAAAATAAGAGATTGTCTTTGGACAAGTATTGAGATAGATGTGTGGACTCTGAGGTCTGACTCAAGAGGGAAGAGCCGTTGAGGCAGCTGCTGGTAATTAATCCCAGTGTGGAGAGGAACCATGGGTGTTCTGTGACCATTTCTGCTTCAGTTTTTGCCATGTTGTCCCCCAGTGCATCTTTTATTTGCCTTGGCCTCGTCTCTTTCAGGCCCATACCTGTAGAGCCAGGCTGATTTGCATGGTGGGGTGAGACCTGTGCCAGCAGCGTGAGGTCCACGGAGTTAAGTGTCATAGACACAGACCCCTTGTCTTCTGTTGCAGTGTCGATACACCCTGCAGTACACGTATCCGTACGCCTACTACATGGAGTCCGGGCCCAGGAAGAAGCTGGTAAGGGAAGCCGTCCTGGTGCTCTGCCCTCTTAGCTTCAGAGGGGCCTTCTCTGCCCGCACCTTGCAGGCGAGCAGGGACCAGACCCTTGGTGGCTGGGAGGACAAAATCAAAACAAAACTGGCCACTGGAAAATTGTGCTCTGCAGGCCCCGACTAGGCAGTTCCAAAGTAGATCTCAGGTGCTGCCATTTTGTGTAATAGGAAGGCAGGTGTACCGAAGCCATTAACAGCTATGTTTTTTAGGGTGGCTGACCACTTGGGAACCAGTGCTTATGTTTTGGGAGGATACCCAGCATGTGTGTTCCTAAATACTGTGGAGTTCATTAGCATCTTTGTGTAATTTTCATCTTAGATAGGGGTTATTTCCTCTCCAATTAACAAGGTGATTCACACTGATTGTTCAAATGTTGAAAAAATTAGGAAAACATTTACATCATCCATCATCCCCCCTAGAAAGAAATGAGCATTGTTAGCATTTCCCAGCCTTTGAAAATTAGTACTGTTTCTATAATCATGGTTATGTATATAACATTTTTTGTTACAACAGTTTTTGCAGCTGTCATTATTCACCAGGCTGGAAAATGCCATTTTTAACTAGTTGCATAGATGTCCCATTATATGGTCGTACCATCATTAGGGGTGTTTATTCTTTCTGTTTTTCACTATCACAAATAAGACATTGGGAAACCTCTTCATGCAAGAGGCATATACTTACTAAGGCAAACGATCTGAAAATTTTGAAGACTCTTTTCAGAAAGGCTGAAAAAAACGAAGTATTCAGGGAGCACAGTGCCAGTGAATGTCCACTTTGACTTGTTTTGGCAGCGGCCATTTCTCCGCATGTCGGGAGCATTCTCCGTGGCTTCGGTCCTTCCCCTTTCTCTGGGGGTGCAGGGCGAGTGCAGCCTGGCCACCTGGCTGTCCTCCGTGGGCAGCCATTGGATCAGCCTCTGGCTCTGGGTACAGGAAGTAGCACTGCCCTCTGAGGACAGCACTCGGCTGTCTGGAGCTCCTGCGAGCCTGAGGTGCTGCCTCTGCCCCTCCCGTCTGCAGGCCCTGCCCTGGCTACCGTCCCCTCTCCTTTTGACCCTCCTGCTCTACCCATACAGTTTGAATACCAGCAGGCTCAGCTGGAGGCTGAGATTGAAAACCTGTCGTGGAAGGTGGAGCGGGCGGACAGCTATGACAGAGGGGTGAGTGACTGCTGTCCTCTAGGACCCTCTGGCAGGCAAGGGAGAGCTGCTGTGGTGATCGGTCCCACAGCAGCTGGCCTGGGGGCCAGAGGCTGCCGCTGAGAAGGGTGGGGAGGGCCGTGCTTTTGACGCCTCGGAGCCCGTGGCGGGGGCGGCTTCCACTAGCCCGTCCTCTTGGGGCTGGGCCATGCAAGCCCATGTCTTGCTTCCCTGGTGCAGGACTTAGAGAACCAGATGCACATAGCAGAGCAGCGGCGGAGAACGCTGCTGAAGGACTTCCACGACACCTAGGCTGGGACTCGGGCGTGCTGCGCGAGGACGATGTGGCTGCGAGGTCTCCGGCTGCCGTGCCGCATGCTGCAGGCTCCCTGCCTCTCACGACCCCAGGCAACAGCCAGGACCCCACTCCGAGAGACACTGGCCACACACCTCTTAGTCAATTTCTGGTTGTTTGGTTTTTTTTTTTCCCCTCCTCTTTTCGCTTTTTGTTTCCACCAGGGTTGAGGCTCTGTTGAATTGGCCTCTTCTCAGGACTGTCAGTTCCCTCTGGATAGTTGCTGGGAGGGAAGGAAAGTTTTTCTGAATGACTATTAATAGTATTAGATCATTACAACTTATGTAATTTTCAAAGGTTGTACAATTATACAAAAAAAAACCGGGGGGCAAACCAACGATAGAATGACACAGAACCCTTTTTAAAAATAAACTGGCATTGGAGTGTTTTACCCTCTAGCTATTTTACTTAGAATGCAACATACGCTGTCTGCCCCCCTTGCCTCAGGATGTCTGCTGCACATGGGCCCCGGGTGGTACTTGCTTTCCAGATTCACACCCCTTTGGCCACAGCTGGAGCCCCAAGGGAAGAGCATGGGTGGCAGATGGTGGAAAATGGGGTTGGCCTGTGTAACACCGTGGTGTGCAGAGAATCACGCCCGGCCTCCTGCCTGGTCCTTGTAGACCCTTCTGTGATCAGGGTACTGCCTCACGTTGGCAGTTAGGAGACAATACAGAACAGAATCTTGCCCCCGGTATCATCATGTCCAATGGCACTGCGTGTCTGTGGACTCATTTATCTTGAAAGTGAGCTTTACCTGGGCCTGGCCACTTAGGCCAGAGCCCACAGCAGAGCGCATAGGTGAGCTGTGGTCCTCCAGCCCAGGGGATGCAACTTCAGCACAGTTTTCTTTTGTTTCCTGAAGAGAGATGATTCCACTTTCAAAGGGAATCATTCCCCCAAAGCCTTGTTTTACCTCGGCCCCTTCTTTTGTGCCAGTGTTCCATGGAGGGACCCCAACCAGGTTGACGCACAGCCATACCTGATGCTGGCCAGCTGCGCTCTTCTCCAGTGAATGTCAAGGTCAGAGTTCAGCAGAGCCCTCCCTAGGGCTCTGGTCTGCCTGGCTCAGGGGCTGTGTCTGCACAAATTGTTTTCGTGTTAACCGGGAGTGTATGTCTCCATGACCTGCTTTGGGGGTGGGATGTGCTCCCCCTCGCCTGGTTTCCGGTGTTGGAGGGCAACACCTCTAGGGTCTAGAGTCTGAGGCTGGTTGGGGGGGTTCCTAATTTGTGGTCCCCGCTCCTATACCAGGAGGCTGGCCAGGGGAAAGGCCAGTCTTTTCACAGTGCAAAGGAACAAGCGGTTTGCATGGTATCCTACTTGTCCTGAACCTGGTCCTGTGGGCCTTTCAGAAGTTACATCTGTGAGTCCTGGGGTTCCTGCGGCTCTTGTTCAGGGCCTCCTTGACCTCCTGGAAGAGTTGCCTGGAAATCTGTGAATAAATATTGTGTTGGAAATTCTTTGATATTCCAGCATTTTCACCTCAGTCAGTAATTCCCCCAGGTACCATGTTAGTTGCAAACTGAATCGCTCTTGGAAGACAGAGGACAGTTGTAACTCTTGGGGTCATGGGGTCCATGGTTGGCTGCAGGCCCCCTTTCTCCCCAGTCATGTTTTGCCTCTTCCTGTCATCGCCTGCAAGGAAGGGACCATGGGGTGGAATGAGAGGACAAGTGAGTACAACAGACGAACCCAGAACTGGACAGCGCTGAGCCAAATGGAGGAGGAGAGTGTCCACCTAGAGGTGGGGTATGACTGCTCTGTTGGCACATGGAAGATCCCAGTATCTGGAATGTTCGCCTCTCCACTGAGTCCTTTGGGTCACCGCCGTGGCAGCAGCAGGACCTGAGTTGCAGCTCTGCACCTTCAGCCCCACCCTGTGCGGTTTGCACTGTGTAACTGCCACACCGTGCACTTGCAGCCAGCTGTGACCCCCAGCCTCCGGAGCTGCAAGAGGTTCTGTGCCCAGGCCGCAGCCTGCAGCCCTTGGCCTGTGGAGAACTTCCTTCCATGCCCCAAGTGGCTGTCTCTTGCTAACATCATCAGGAGCATGGAAAAGTTCAGGCAGAATACTTCTGCCCTGCAAAGGAAGGCACAGTGTTTTCACAAATTTATCATATATCTTTGTTTTCTTCAAAGAAAAAGTTGAGGCAATGTCATCTGCTCAAAGTTGAGTGGTTTACTCAAAATAAACTGAAAGTTTCTGATTATAAAATTGCGTGTGGCATCTAGAACTTATTTTGTAGGACAGTGGTTTCTCTAGTGTCCTAAGGAGATTGATAAGATAGTCCCTAAGGGTGAGTGAGTGGATGAAGCCATGTATGGCACACTGATGAAATCTGCCATTGGGTATAGAATCTTTAAGAGGAGAAGGTGGGCCTGCCTCACTGAGAAGACCAGAAAACGTACACTTTACTTTTCTGAGAGGAAGTTGGAAGGGGAGGGGAGCCTTAACAGGGTAAGGAGAAACCACCCGTGGGGACCGTGTGAATGATGTTGCTCTTGTCTGCATATCTCCGGGGTGGGGGTGCGGGGAGGTGTGTGGAGCAGACCAAAAAAGACCAAGCTTTGGTATGTCCTCTCGCCTCCATATTTGGGCATAAGCTGAGTTTAACTTGCTTCCAAGACGTTTAAGACTCATTTATGGAGAAGTCCCTTTCTCCCTTTCTGAACGTGGCAGCGGTGAGGCAAGGAGCGTTCCCTGTGCACCTGCTGCGTTCCTGCAGGTTACTGCTACCGGTGCTAAGGGTTCCTCCAGGAAGCCCTCTGTGGCCGCTCCAGACCGGGTCCCCTAGTCTATGGGACCCCGCACATCAGGCAGTTCCTAAAACCTGACTCCTGCAGACCTCCCTGGGAGGTTCACACCTACCGCAGAGTAGACCTTCAAGGCGCTCTTGACCTGCACTGGCGAGCGTCAGTGTTGCCATCCCACACCATCACTTGCGCAGTAATCGGCCTCCAAGGCGCCCCAACCCGCCGCAGTACTGAGTCATATTTTGGCCCAGCCTCCTTGTTGCCACCCCACTCCGGGAGCGAGAAAATGGAAGAGGGAAGTGCGTCTTAAAAAGGAGAAAACTACCACTGCGGTTGGCAGTACCTGTGCATCTGCGTTTGTGGGGGGCGCGGCTTCTGCCCTGGGGAGTGTGCATCTCTGCCTGACAACAACCCACCTCAAGAAAGAGACACTTTACTGTGGGTCGGGGTCCAGGGCCGGGAAATCTCGAGTGCAGCCCGGGCGCGGCGTCCCCTGGCACCCTCTCCTGGTGACGGCTGCGCGCGCGGTCTCCGCGGCCGTAGTCCTGGCGACCGCGCGGCGCGTGCGACCCCGCGGCCCCTCCCCTGGGTGCGCGCGCAGCCTGGGCGCCATGGCGGCGGCGGCAGGCCCGGGGCCTGAAGCGGGGAGTCCGCAGTGGCCGCCACGGCATCACGACCCGGCCGAGGCTGCGGCGGGGCTGGACGACTGCGAGGACGCGCCGGTCCGGCCGCTGTGCAAGCCCCGCGGCATCTGCTCGCGCGCCTACTTCTTGGTGCTGATGGTGTTCGTCCACCTGTACCTGGGAAACGTGCTGGCGCTGCTGCTCTTCGTGCACTACAGCAACGGCGACGAGAGCAGCGACCCCGGGCCCCAGCGCCGCTCCCAGGGCCCCGGGCCCGCGCCCACCTTGGCTCCCCTCACCCGGCTGGAGGGCATCAAGGTGAGGCCCTGCACCACCAATCCCGAAGCGGCTGGCGCTCTTGCCGGGGGCCGCTCCGTGCGCTGCCCCCGGCCTGCCGCGCGCACCCCCTCACTCGCCCGCCGCCGCTCCCCGGGCCCGGGCGCCCTTCCCTCCTCCTCCCTCGCTGCCCGCTGTGCCGCTTTCCCTTAGGTGGGGCATGAGCGCAAGATCCAGCTGGTCGCCGACAGGGATCACTTCATCCGAACTCTCAGTCTCAAGCCGCTGCTCTTCGGTAAGTTCGCCGGGCGCCCCCCCTCCCCCACCCCGGGAAGGGCCGGGGGCTGCGATTCGGTGGCTGCCTTCAGGCTCCTTTGACCACGTGACTTCTGTTTTGAAAATGGCCGCTTCAAAGTAGCCCTGTCTTTTCCACCCAGAGGTTACCCCCAAGTGAGGTACCCGCCCCCACCTCCAAAATAAGGTGACGGGGTGACCTTTCCACACTCCCTTCTGTGACTTCTACTTTCTGCAGCTAATCCTTCCATCACAGGGCTGGGCCATATGACCTAGAAGCTAGTGCCTATAAACCTTTCATTGAAACTGTCTTTGGACGCTCTCTGAGGTGGTTAATTCTGTCACATTCTAGAATGGGGGAAGGGTTGGAGATACTGATAACCAGGTCCTAGCTGATAATGAGGGGGAATTCCACTCCCAAAATGGGCCCTCTGGTCTGATAAGAAGCAGGCTGTCCAAATGTGGGTAAGCTGGTGCCCCCAAAACCAGCCTTTGCTTTCTGCGCTCTGGGATTCTTCTTAGGATGGCGTTTTTGTTCGGCCATTAAAGTAGGCAGAGCCTTCCAGGGTGACCTCACTGGGAACCGGCACCATAGCTCACATTTTCTGAGCTCTTGTTATGTGCTAGACTTCATGTGATCGTTTAGCTTAATTCTCACAACCCCCCTGTAAGGTGGGTGGAGATCCCACTGTCAGGCTGGTGGGGATGAAAGTGAGGCACAGCGAGCCCCGCTTGCCTGTAGGCTCACACAGCCAGATCAGGGCGAAGCTGGGATTCAAACAAGGCAGGCTACCCCTGGTGTCTGCACTGTCGAGCCAGCGTGCTAGTTGTGAAGACTCTGAAGTCCTTCAGAGTCTAGTAGTATCAACAAGATGGGAGTCCCCGGACCTGTGACCTTGCCCAGGATAGGTTTTCCCAGCCCCCATCCTGGGTGACACACTTACCTGCAGACCTGAGGTGTTCCTGGCTCCTGGGGAATGGAATGGGTAAGGGGCTGTCGGGAGGGAACTGGGGACCGAAGCAGAGCATCTGAGCACCGCTATTACCCCTGGGGCAGAGGGCACTGGTTGGGGATTATCCCAGACCTGTGAGAATGATTTCACACGCACACTGTTTGAGGGGCAGTAGGTTAGGATGTGAGTCCTTTGGTGGGAGGGGCTCTCAATGATTGTTACTGTACGACGCTAAAGTCTGCGCAAAGCACTAGTTGAGTTGCTGGGAACACAGCATTGGACAAAACAAGCAAACAGAAAGAGCACCTGAAGCTGACATTCCAATGAGGAGACAGACTAAGCAGACACACCTGGTGTGTGTCGGATGGGATAAGTGACCACAGACAAGTAAGGCAGAGTTTCAGCTGGGGTTGAAACCCTCAGTATGGTGGCCAGGGTGGGCCTTCCTGAGAAAGATATTTGAGCAAAGACCTGCAGGAGCTGTGAGGTGAAGTTGTCAAGGAACAAGTGATCCAGACAAAGGGAACAACCCTCCCCGTTACTGCTGTGTTGCCGTGAGACAAACACAATGAGGTGGGTGTGCTTTCTTCTCATCCGCCTTTATTGGACCCGTATATGCTTAATTCAGACATACGTTAGGGTAAGTGAACCATGAGACATAACCCTTAACCCCCTAACAAAGTTGCGTCCAAGTCCTACAAAGCTGAGAGTGAGAAGCCCAGACCTGAAGTCACCAAGAGTACATGACAGGAAGCAAAAGAGATGTGACCGAAGGTAACCTGATTCTAGTTAAGCCATCAAATGATGCTCAGACACATTACACAGGGCACAAATAGGAGAATCGGGCAGTTGCAGCAAGACTTCCTGCCTCTGGTCCTTGTGTCCTCCGAATCTCCTACCCTACCTCTCAGTCTTGTGAAAGATGCCCCACATTTTACCCAGAAAGTCTGGGGGCTTTCTGCTTGGTGAAACGAGGTGAGACGAATGCAAAAGAGATCTGTGATTATAAGAAGTCCAGTTGCGAGACAGGCCAGCCACAGTGGAGAGGGTGTCCAAGGAGAGGCAGTACCTGAACGCAGTGTTGAATGAACCCAAAGAAGGAAGCCTCACCCCAAGAAGGCACAGTGTCTGTTTTCTGGGCCTGTCTGTCTGTCCACTTGCTGTCGCCCTAAAGAGGTAGGCAGGGCCCAAGGAGAATGGGCCTGCTATGCCCCACCATCAGGGACCCAAGACGCTCGGGCTCAAGGGTTCAGGGTGTAAACAGGGGCAAGGGGACTGGGTTTTACCCCTGGGCGCCTCCACCTCTGTGGAACATGTCCTGTTTCCCACCTGTGTTCCTGGAGACATTTGGCAAATGGGACCTGGGCCACAGAAGGCCCACTCTGAGCTCCTGGCAGATGCCTGCTTGACTGTGGTAGGCATTTCCCAAGGGTTCAGACCATTGTCCTGTTGGGAGGCGTTCCAATTCCGAGTCACCATCAACCTCTCTGCTTTCTCTCACGTGGCTTACTTCTCCCTCCGCCTCACACTCATTCTGTATGTAAGCAGCAGATCAGATTTGCTCCCTTCCTTAAAATCCTCCACGAGGCCCTCAGTTCTCATTTCCCGCCACCCCCCTTTCCCTCACTCTGTCGATTCCAAGCTCGCCGCTGCCTTGGTGCTCTTGTATGCACTGTTCCCGCCTCCGGAAGGCTCAGGCTTGGTTCTCATGGAGGGTGCCTTCACCCCCATCAGGCCTCTGCTCAGGCCTCCCTTCCTTAGGGACCTCTCTCCGCGTCAGACTGGCCTTAAGAGGTTTCCAGTCTCTCTGTTGCATCAGGCAGCTTGGTCTTCTGTATTTATTTGGCAATTGTGTCTACCCCTAAAGGTGAGCTACACGTGCTGGGGGGCCTGATTGGATTTCCTATGTGTCCAGCAGCCAGAGTCTACGGCTGACAGTTCCTGGTCAGCTGGAGGGCTTTACTGGGTGCCCTCGGTCTCTCTGCACAGTGGCTGCCACCACCACCCTGGGGAGGGGCCTCCTGATTCAGCACCCTCTTCGAGAGCAGCAGGGGGCACTCCCAGTGGGCCAGCCAGAGTTTTACTCCACTTTCTTAACCATCTAAGGTAAACGAGTCATTGACAGCCTCCCACAAAGCACTGCATTTTAAAACCATGGCCTCTTTATTGTAGGGTTTCCAGACATATCCTTTTTTCAGCTTAAAACAATTCAGCAGCTACCTAAGACTACTGTGTTCTCTTGACAAGACACTGGAAGCGCAGAATTAGAGGAAGAATTTTAGGGTATGTGTATGAGTTTAGGTTAGTGAGCAGCTTAACAGTTTTCTGCATGGACCCCCCCGCCTCTGCTGTTCCACAGGCCTGTTGATTGGCAGAGCTGTGGACTCCGTAAAGGTCAGGAAGATATAACCGAGTCTCTCTGGGGCTTGACCGGCAGCATCATGCCTGGGGGAGCGTCGCCCGGGGCTTCGCGCCTGAGGCTCAGCGTGGGGTGCTGGTGGCAGTAGCAGGCATCAGCCAGGCTGGCATCACAGGGCTGGGAGGTGCAGAAAGCTAGTTGTACCCGCCCAGCATACGCAGCTGCCTGCCTTTTACCAGGCAGAGCACTGCTGGTTCAGGAAGGAGCCCCTCACTATGACCATGGAAGTGGACTTCTGCCCTGCTTCTGCTAGTCTGGGCAAGCTTGGAGTGTCTCTGGACCCTGGTCTGCACATATCCCTGGAGGGCAGCAGCAAGAGGGGATCTGTGTGCCCAGGGGAGCACCTGGTTTGCGGGGCCCCTGCACAAGCTCTAGCTGTCACGTCCCAGGCCCTCCCAACCTGGGTTGCCTCTGTTCTGGGCACTGATTATGCTGCCACCAGCACACAGCCAGCTGTAGATTGCAGAGGCCTCTGCTCCAAGCACAGGCCATGGTGACTGGCCGACGGTGACCCTGCATCTCCCTGCTCAGCACATAGGTCCCAGCATGCCTTGCGTGCAGGAGGCTGTGCACACGTGGCATCCGGATGCAGCCAGCATCGCAGACCAGGTGCCAGCTCCCCAGGATGGGGTGGGCAGCAGGCCCACCCTCAGCACCTCTGGTCGGGAGTCTGAGGGTCTTGGGGACCACCCACTGCCCCAGGAGAGGCTGATCTTCACAGCTGGAGGGATCGGAGGGGCCATGCGATGAGCCTGGCATCTCTGAGTACCCCCTCCTCCCCTCCACCTGGTGAACTGCCCCCTCTTGTCTGATGCTCTGCTCTTGGAATCAGGGTTCTGGCGAATGCCTGTCCTCCTGGATGTGGTTGTGTTTGCAAAGCCCTGTACTTAGGAAGAGAGAACCAACTTCTTCGTTCTAAGCAGGCACGATATTTGGGCATGCCCTGTCTCTTTTGTCTTATTGCCCAGCCAGGCGCTGTAATGAACACACTTGAAAGGGGTTGGAAGGGGTGCTGGACACCAGGGGCTCACCAAAATCGCTAGTGCGGAGTCTGTCTAGGACCTCCTTGGACCAGCTGGTGTCCAGCAACCCGCAGTCCCTGCAGCCGGCACATGATACTGGGGGAGGGGTGGAGTGAGGCTCCCCTGGGCCCCAGGTGGAGGAGGGGAGCCCTCAGCAGAGGTTCCTCCCACTGTCCTCTCTTCTTCCCACCAGAGGCCCATTTACCTGATCCCGGGAAGTTGTGATTTGAAAGGATGGATTGCAGCCCCTGGGGCCGAGCAAGGGTGAGACCAGCCAAGAGAAGCAATGCAGAGACTGGTGGGCGACTCGGGTGGGAGCCGCTGGAGATGGCAGGCACAGAGGCTGTGGCTGGTGGGAAAGCGTCCGCAGGGCAGGATGGCTGACTGGGGGTGGCCGTGGCAGGCCGTGATGGGCATGCAGCTGGCCGCGGCATGGATACATGAACCTGTGGGGCAGAGGCAGTGGGTACTTAGGACCCGGTTCCTGGATTCCAGGCTGAGGCCTCTGGGTGCTCCTGGCTGGAGGCCCAACCAGCCACTCCATGGTTGCTGAGCAACGACACCCTGGTTACCTAGCAACAGCCCTGCAGCTGGCCTTGCTGCTTTGCTTGCTGAAGTCTTAGCCCTCAGCCCCGTATCTCCCCTCCCAGCCTCACCCCTCCTCTCACCCAAGCTGCTTTCACCTTTCCAGTGCACCCCCACCTCCAGCTCCAGTGGATGCCAAGTGCCTGGGAGAGGGGTGCAGGGGCACTTTGGGCCTTCACTCCTCACCTGGAGGGAGAAAGCAGGGCCCTCCCTCTCATCCTGAAAGGCCTGCTGGACCCTGCAGTTTCTGGCCAGGACTAGGGTTAGCAAAGAGCAGAGGGGCCCCATCCTCAGGTTCTGAAAGAGCCCATTCTTGCTGCTAAGGCTGCACCCTGAGGCTCTAGGCAGGGCCCTGCTCTACAGAGAAGAAACTGAGGGGGCTGCTGTTCCAGGATAGGTGAGGCTGGGGAAGGGGAGTAAGTCCTGCAATCTCGGGACTCTGCCAGAGAAAAACCCACCACATGAGCCGTTGCTCCATCTCTTGGCAGGATCCTGTGGGCAGAGTTTGCACACCTCCCTGGAGAGGGTGGTCAGCCCCGCAGCCTAAAGCAGCCTGCTCACTGGCCTGGCCTCAACATTCAAGAGCCCTTGTTGATTTGCAGGTCCAGACCAAGGGTGCTCACCAAGGATAGTCCCCTGCCCATGTCTCCTCCGCCCCTGGGCCTCTGCTCCTTCTCTGCTGGCAACACCCTGACCAAAGAGTCCTTCCTGTCCCTGTCCGCCCCCCGGCACTGGTAGGCACACGGCAGTGAGTAGTGAAGAGCTACCAAAGCTGGCCCCCGCTGGGGAGACGCCCCCCACCCTTACCTGGAAGCTCCTGCCCCACCTGTCAAGGCAAAGCGGGGCAAAGATGAGGCAGGAAGAGGCACGTGTCAGGGTGGCACCCCCCTTGGCCAGCAGGGGCAACCAGCTGACTGACTGGTGGACAGCCTCGGCCACCGTGTCATGGTCCAGCAAGCTGGGTACCCGCATCTCTGTGTAGCCAGTGCCGTGGCACAGCACCACGGCTTGAGGAGTGGGCATGTGCTCTGCAGGGCTCCAGGGAGCCCCTGCCCCGCCATCACCGCACCGGCAGCCGCAGCCCTCTCGCACAGTCACCCGCTTTCTCTGCCTTGGTCTCGGTGGACTGAGGTTGGGAACTTCATAGTGCTATACCCACCCCGCCGGAGCCAGTGTTTGCCCAGCTCCCATGAGCTTAGACCCTCCTGGTTAGGTCGCGTGTGCTGGCCTGAACTGTTTGGTTTGATTAACACGTGGCAGGGGACTGTAGAGAGAGCGGCGTCTCCTTTGGGCCTGTGAATTACTGGCAGCTAATAAACTGAAGAAACCTGGGCTTGTGTTTTCTTTCTCTGGTTTACTTTTCTTGTTCATTTATATTTTAAAGCCATCGGGAGGTGACTCTGTGGATTAGCAGTTTGGTCTAACCCATTGTCCCGCAGCGCTCCCCGCCCAGTGCGTGGCTCACACCCTTTCCAGGTTCGCCAGGTTGAGGGGATCAAGCTGGCCGAGGGCGAGGGCTTGTATCCTGTCCTCGGTGTCGTTGGATCTGGGTCCCCTCCCCGTAGAAGCAGAATCGGGCTGTGAGCCTGGGTTTTGCAGGACAGCAGCCTAAGTCGCCAGTGGCTCTGTGCTTGGGGCTTCTCCGGGGGAGGAAGGGTGAATTCATGAGGCCTAGTTTTCTAGGACGAGGATACAGATTACAGAGTTGATGACATGCTTAGGACAGGACACAGAGTCTGTGCTCCCTGAGTGTGATCTGCCATGATTACTGTTAAAAACGGCTCCAATCCTGCCTGAGAGGCTGTTTTCCATCCCCTTGGCAACAACTGGAACTTCCTGCTGAGCAAAGCCGGAGGAGCAGCAGGAGTTCTCGGGGTCGCAGTGGCAGCCCGGCTCTTACTCCAGTTAGTTCCTGGGTGGGCCTCTTGTGACCCGTCCAAGGAAGGCATCTCTCCCAGGAACAAGAGAATGAAGCGGGGCCCAGGCTCCAGCCTCTGGAAGTGCTGGGATGTGGGCTTGCCAGGTGTGAGGTTTGCGATCCAGGCACTACTGAGCTGTTTGTGCCGCTGGGGTGGGGGCATGCAGACGCTGGAGCCAGGGCCCCGGCCTGAGTGGCCTTTACTTGGGCTTACAGGCATGGAAGGAGGCATTCAGTGAGTACAGGTTTGTTCCCAAAGCAGAGAACACCAGGGCATCTTCTCAGAGCATGTGCCAAAAACCCGAGTGACTCCCACTGACCTCGCAGCACTGGGCGGATGACCGGCACCCCCTTGTGCAGGAGAGTGGGGCGGGGTGGGGGTGGTAAGGCCAAGAGCACCAGACGTATTCACTTTGAACACTGCTGAAAAGCAACAATGAAAGCACAAACCTGCCAACATCCTCTCGCCCGCTTAAGGAGTGGAGGTCAGTCCTCAGGTCCACGCTGGAGCCTTTGGTCCCACCCCAAGGGATGGGGTTGGCCCACCCCCAGCGTAGCTCTGGCTCCTCTCTCAGGACTCCCCTGGAACACGTGTGTTCTCAGCGTCCAAGAGAGAGGCCCCATGTCCCAACGCTGGCCAGCCTTTGCAGGACAACTTGACTTTGGACTCCGAGTCCAGAGCAGATGTAAAGGGGTGTGTGAGGTCCTCTTGGCTGGGTGACCGGCAGGGGACGGGACCCAGCCCAGGCACCCTGCAGACCAGAAGGCCCTTAGCCTCACCCCCTCCTCTCCTGGCAGAGATCCCCGGCTTCCTGAGCGATGAGGAGTGTCGGCTCGTCATCCACCTGGCGCAGATGAAGGGGCTGCAGCGCAGCCAGATCCTGCCCACCGAGGAGTACGAGGAAGCGATGGGCACAATGCAGATCAGCCCGCTGGACCTCTTCCAGCTGCTGGATCAGAACCACGATGGCCGCCTGCAGCTGCGTGAGGTGGGGGGCCTGGAGGAGCCCCCCGCCCCAGGGTGGGAGCACCCCCAACTTATCTTTCTAGTGGCCCGGTCACACGTGCTGCTCTGCCCCAGCCACAGGAGGCTGATGCCACCTAACCTTGGGCATGAGAAGGGCCAGGGTCCTCCTTCCTTGCCAGAGGGCCCCTGCTGCCCTGGGAGCCCTGGAGGACGGCAGGGGCATCTACTGGGGGCGATGGCACTTGCTGCCGCAGTGCCCGGGGTGCCATGCTGTCTGCGCTCTGGTTTCCGGGGTGCCATTGCTGGGAGCCCCACAGGACCCACTGTCGATGAGGCGGCAGCTCTGAGGAAGCCAGACATCTGCATGCCTCTGCATGCCCCTCACACCCAGGCTTCTGAGAGAGGTCTTGGTGGGGTGTGGGCTCCCTTGCCTATACAGGGCGTCTCCCAGAGTCCGATCTTCCTAAGGGGCCCGGCGGACAGTCGTCTCCCCACCGTGCCTCTTCCCTCTTCGTACCAGGCCCTGGCCTCACCCACCTCACCTAGGGTGTGTGGGTGGGACGCCGGCCTGGCCTCCCCTTTGCCTCCGATAAGCCAACATTCCTCCGGGTGGAGCCACAGCTCCCCCAGGGCTGAGGATACTCGTGGCCCTCCAGTGTCTGGACTGGTAGCCCGGGTCCTGGCCTTCATCCTCACCCACGTCCTGTCACCTGAACCCTCTGCCCTCCAGAAAGAACAGGGCAGCTGCGTGTGCCCTGGCGACTCTCCATCACCGGAGCCAGCCCCCTGAGGCACCATCTTGTGCTGTGTAGGTCCTGGCCCAGAACCGCCTGGGGAATGGACGGTGGATGACTCCAGAGAACATTCAGGAGATGTACTCTGCCATCAAGGCTGACCCTGACGGGGATGGTGAGCTCATATCTCGTCACCGTTGTGTCCCAGAGCTTCCTCCTGCCCCCAGCCAGGTGGCCCCTAGGCCCAGCTGCTACAGTAGCTGGAGGTGAGAAGGTGAGGGGCCAGCCATGCCCTTACCCCAGAAAGAGGCAGGAGCTAGACCCGCCTGCTCCCCCTTGGTGGCAGTCCAGAGGGCACCCTCTTGGCCTTGTCGGGCAGCATGTGGGGTACAGGAGGTATGGCTACTGGCTGGCAGAGGGCAGAGCGGTGGAGCGGGAGTGAAGGAACAGTGAGGTCAGCTTGGCATCCGCCTATCTAGCCAGGCACATGGTCCCCGCCAGCTTCCTCAGGCGGCAGCTGTGAGGAAGCGAGACGTCTGCGTGCCTCTCTGCATGCCCCTCACACGCAGGCTTCTGAGAGAGGTCTGGCAGAGGTCCCCCTTGCCTGCCTCCTGCCTGCCTGGAGTCCTCTAACTGCTGGGGGTGGGTGTGGGCAGGAGAGCTGTCCTGGAAGCACCCTCCCCTTTGGTAACAGCCCCCAGGAAGTGTCTCAGGCATAGTCATTTCCCTCATGCCCAAGTTCTGCACCAGTTGGGAAAACAGGACTTGGAAGGATGACCTTCCGGTTGGTGAGCCCCAAATGAAGAATCTGGCCCGGACCTGTGCCTGGAGAGGCAGCAGGCCCCTCCCGCCCGTGTGTGCAGAGCTAGTGACACACTCACAGCCCTCGAGTGGCCCCACCCTCAGAGAAGCCCCAGCCAAAGCACGGGAGTGTGTCATTGGGGTCAACCAGGGTAACTTGTAGCAAAGACTCCAAGCCACTCTTCTGGAACCCGAGAGGGTAGAGCCCAGCTTTGTGGGTTGAGCAGGAATGGGAGAGTGTTCTCATTGGGGAGAGTGGCCTGATTGTCTCTGCTGAGGGAGACTGTCTAGCAGGCAGGACTGAGACCAGAGAGAGAGAACTCCTGGAGACCGGTTTCAGCTTGCATCCTCCAGTGTGAAAGGCCGGGACAAAACCCAGCACTGAACACTCTCTTTCTTCACCCTCTACAGGACCGGAGGGTGGCCACCACGCTCTACAGAGCCAGGCTGGAGGGCCGAGGGCAGTCCTTGGCCTAGGGTCTTGGCCATATGGCCTAAGCTTCCTATGGAGAGCCTGCTCTGGCCAATCTGACGGGGTTGGGCTTCATCCTTTTGGGGGCCAAATGAGGGTTTAAACTGAGGACACGAAATTCTCTGGGTCTTCCTGTAGGGCCTGATGTGACAGAAGCCAACTTCATCTGACCCGAGTCCAGGTTGGGGGACAGGTGCACATGGCCCCCCAGTGCCTGAGGCCAGGGGTAGGTAGGAAGGTGCAGCCTCCCTACTCTGCCCTCCCCACACGGGCGTGGTGGGCATTGATGAGGGGGCGGTGCCCTGTGCAGGAGTGCTGAGCCTGCAGGAGTTCTCCAACATGGACCTTCGCGACTTCCACAAGTACATGAGGAGCCACAGGGCAGAGTCCAGCCAGCTGGTGCGGAACAGCCATCACACGTGGCTCTACCAGGGCGAAGGCGCCCACCACGTCATGCGCGCCATCCGCCGGAGGTGAGCACCTGAGCCTGGCCTCCGTGAGGCAGGGAGGAGACCACGCAGGCCCCCACAGAGGTCCTTGGCTGGGACCAAGAGAACAGAGCTCAGGACTGGAACTCATCAGGAGACAGGCAATTAACAAAGGCAAATTAACCCTAATGGTGGGCAAACAATATACATGCGCAATTAGTACTAGATTGAATGTTTGTCTTCTGCTAACTAGAGAAATGATCTCTTAACTCTGTCCACAGGACCCCTGCCCCTGAGTAGCCAGGGGTTTTAGATAAACAGCATCTTCCTGGAGGGAGTGTCTCCCTCCCGGCTCCTAGGCTTAATGGAAATCTCATTTTTCCCAGCCAGTGGATGTCTCCGTTTCATTAGCAGACACCCCTTCCTGCTCTTATAGGGCCAGCAGGGTGGCTTAAGGAGCTCTCAGGGGAAACAGGGGCAGCACTCATGGTAGGCTCTCAACTCACCTGGCCAGCTCCTTCAGGGTGTCACCCCTGGCACGGGGCTGCCCAGCTGAATGCCCACTGCCCACCAGGGTGCTGCGCCTCACCCGCCTGTCACCCGAGATCGTGGAGCTCAGCGAGCCGCTTCAGGTCGTGCGGTATGGCGAGGGAGGCCACTACCATGCCCATGTGGACAGTGGGCCCGTGTACCCAGAGACCATCTGCTCCCACACCAAGCTGGTAGCCAATGAATCTGTACCCTTCGAGACCTCCTGCCGGCAAGTACTCCCACCTGGGGGTGGCTCCCAGACCCAGCACCCCGCTGACACCAGCACAGCCCTGCTCTCTGGGCGTACCCCTTGGTATGGGGCCAGGAGAATGCTGGGCATCCTGCTTGAGAATTCCCCCCACCACATGTCTCCCCCCCAGGCTGTTTATCAAGGGGCCCAAAAGGGGTGGTGGTCTGATCTCAGCAGCCAGACCAAGGTACCCACAGACACTGTAACTCACCCCCAGAGCCCTCAGGAAGGGGCAAGGCTGGACCCGTGATTCTTTCCACCACCCTCCCCAGGTTGTTAATCCTGCCTGCACTGCTGGAGACCTCAGCTTCTCCCCTTGAAGCTGCATCCCCCTCCCCTCCCAAGGCATGGCGGCAGGTCCTCCCTCTTCATGCTCTGGCTCAGCCCCTTCTAGTCGCAACCAGCTGTCTGCATGATTCTGCTGCTTCTGCTAGCTCAACTTTCCCAGCAGGCCCTCAGGCACAGTCATGTAGTTTAGCTAAGTGCATGCCCCTGTGATCTTGACCACACCAAAAAACTGTGACACACAAAAAGAAACTGGGTTCGTGAGAAGTATGGGCTAGGGACATTTGGTACAGACCTGCCCTGTTGTCACTGATCCCAGCCTGCCCCTCCGACCCCTGGGAACCTGGGCAGCTTATCCTGCCCACAGGTAAGCCCCTGGGAGCATCCACAGGTGGGGACCTGCTCAACAGCCCCCCTGCCTTACAGCTACATGACAGTGCTGTTTTATTTGAACAACGTCACCGGTGGGGGCGAGACTGTCTTCCCTGTAGCAGACAACAGAACCTATGATGAAATGGTAAGGGCCAACCGGGCTGTTCCTCTGGTGGGATGGCAGGGCCTTGGGTAAACAAAAATGGTACATGCGCTGCCAGACCTGGGATGAGGCCTCAACTATCCCCTGGGCACTGGTTTCCCTTGAGCCACGTTTGGCTTCCTGGCCTTGGGCTCCTGGCCCTACAGTTCAGGTGGTTTGAAAACCCCACCACTCTGCCACCCACAGAGTCTGATTCAAGATGATGTTGACCTCCGTGACACTCGGAGGCACTGTGACAAGGGGAACCTGCGTGTCAAGCCCCGCCAGGGCACAGCTGTCTTCTGGTACAACTACCTGCCTGATGGGCAAGGTGAGAACCTTGGCCAGGTCAGGGCTACCTGGAGGGAGCTGCCTGCCTTTACCCAGCCGTGATTGCTACCCTGGTGAGCTGGTTCTGGCAATCCCCCACCCCTTCATGTTTTCTGGGGTTTTTTGCCCCTACTGCCTCCCAAAGACCATCCTCAGTGACTTCAGCAGGCTGCACCCATGCAGCCTCCTGGGTTATCTGGAACCCTGTGATTCTTTGATGTCCCAGCCTTTCAGCTCACTGGGGCTGAGGACACATGCCCCTTAGTAGCCCACACTGGGAAGGGCTGTGGACAGGCCCTGCAGCAAGAAAGCTGATTTCAAAGGGCAGTGGGATGGAAAAGGCATTCGTTGGAGAGAGATGCTGAGCCGCCAAGGAGGCCTTGGGGCCAGATGTTTGCCACAGAAAGTGTACACAGCTGGGCCCGCCCTTGCCACGCACTTGGGCAATAGGAGGCCAAGCTCATGCCAGCCAGCCCAGCCTAGACTACCTCTGGTCCCCTCCCGTCCTCACACCATCCTCCTCTCCTAGGTTGGGTGGGCGACGTGGACGACTACTCTCTGCACGGGGGCTGCCTGGTCACGCGCGGCACTAAGTGGATCGCCAACAACTGGATCAACGTGGACCCCAGCCGGGCGCGGCAGGCGCTGTTCCAGCAGGAGATGGCGCGCCTGGCCCGCGAAGGTGGCGCCGACTCCCAGCCGGAGTGGGCCTTAGACCGGGCCTACCGCGACACGCGCGTGGAACTCTGAGGGGTGACCATCCCAGTCTCCAGCCGCAGGTCACCCTAAGTCTGGGGCCCTGCCGTCCCCCTGTCCAGCTGCAGGCTGAAGGCCTGGCCAATGTGTAGCCCCACCCCCGCCTCATGCCGCGATTAGGACACAGTCCCTACATCCATGTTATTTATTGTGTACAGACCCGTGATTCCCGGACAAATAAAACTACGCGGCGTTGAAGCTGCAGGGCCGAGGGTCTCGGAGTAGGCTGTAGGTACAGCGGGCGGGGCGGGGCGCCGCGGCCGGGGGTGGGGCTTGTTGTATGTCATGTGACGGGGGGCGATTCGGCCCGGCCAATCCCAGCCGGACGGCATGGGGCGGAGGGCGGTCGTCATTGGACCTAGGCGGCGGCCGCCCCTGCCTCTGCTACCTGTTGCTACGGGCGCCGTAGAGCTGCAGCGCAGCAGCACGCGGGAAGGCTCGTCTCGCGAGAGCTCTGCTCCTTTCTTGGCCGTGGCAGCTGCAGGGGCTTGGGGGACCGCCATGGACTCTCACGAGGACTACGTTTGGCCGCGGGCAACCTCAGAGCTCATACTCCTCCCGGTAACGGGTCTGGAGTGCGTGGGGGAGCGGCTGTTGGCGGGTGAGTTGTGGTTCGAGGCGCGCGCTAGCGGAGAAGAAACCGAACGCTCGCCTGGGGAGGGGCCTCAAGAACAAAGGGATGCCCCGAGTAGGAGGAGGACGGGCGGCGGGCGGGAACCCACGGCATGGCGGGGCTGAAGCGCAGCCCGAGGAGCCCAGGAAACAGCTGCGGTGGTTCCCGAGGCCTTTCAGAAACTGCAGGGGATGCGGAGAGGGCGGCTGCGGGCGGCAGAAAGGTGCAGGGAAACGCGGTCGGCGTGGGGGCGGGGGAAGGGAATAAGAGACACTTGTGGACGAGTCGGGCGGGGGCTTCATCGTTCCAGCCAGGATGCGGGGGGAGCTCCGTGATGAAGCCCCCCTGGGCGGGTCCAGGGTCTGGGGCGTGGCCTTTCGGGGGTGGGCCAAGCTCAGAAGGGGGTGTGGCCTCTCGAGTGCGAGAGAGGGGCGGGTGATGCTCTTCCCTAGATGGGGATGAAGAGCCTCAGCAGCGTGGAGTCGCGGGAAACCCGAGGATGAGACCTTTCTGAGTAGGCCCGTGCTCGGGGAGGCGGAGGCTGAGGCCCTTCCCGAGATGGTTGGGGTCCAGGAAATCCGTGTCAGTGCCTCTTCTGAGGAGGGTTGGCTCGGGTAGCAGAGGACAGGGACCCAAGGCGACAGAGCCCCATGGAGCGGTGGAGTCCGATTGGAAGCTACTACTAGTGACCTATGTTAGAGCTGCAGAGTTTAATAAGGGTCGCAAGGCAGGGCACTGGCTGGCAAGCCTTGAGTGAGCTGCTCCCAGTCCTAAGAGGGGTGGATGTATGGGGGTGGGAGATGAGGGCGGGGGATGACCCAGTTTTGATTTGCTGTGAAGGCTCTGGGAGCCCAAGGTTCCTACCATGAGCTAAACTCCTAAGGCTCCTGGAGGAGGAAATAGGTAGGCAGAAAACTGAAGAACCAGAAGAGTAAACTCGGGGAAGACAGGATTTAAGACAGAATTTGCCACTTTATGGAAAAGAGGCAATTCTTGGGGGGATTTAGCAGGCAGAGTGGAAGGGCTTGTCTAGGTGAAGAGGCCGGACCAATGAGCAGAGACCAGTCCATTTCAGCCGTGGATCTGACTTATCCCTAGGGCCACAAAGCCCCATTGGTGAAGCCCCACTGAAAAGTTTTAAGCAGGGAAATGGCTTGTGAAATTTAGTTTAGTAAGCTTTTAAAGTGAATTCACCTACTTCCATTATTTCCAAAGTGACTTTGCTATTGACACTTCTCAAATCCGACCCCTGTGAACCTATAGCCTGAATTCCCAGCCCTGTTCTCATCTGAGTGCCAGGCTCAAGTGCACAAGGGCCTACAAATTGGAATACTCTTGCTGGTGTTCGAGCTCAGGCGTGGGAACATCAGCCACACAGGGGCCCAAGCCCGAGAACCTGCCTCTCTCACCCCCCAAGCCAGCCTGGTTGATGCTGCACTTAATACATGCAGCATGTGTGTGTCTTTTTCTACCGTTATTGCCATCATTTGAGGCCATGCAGCTATGCCTCCCCAACCGCCTCAGTAACATTCTCTCGAGCTCATCCTTGAACCTTTTGTTTCCTGTTCTAGCCATGTTCCCCAAAGCTCGCACTCATCTCAGGGGCCTCAAAATTGATGTTTCCTCTGGCAAGAAAGGTTCAAGCTCTCTCCCTCCTGCCTGCTCTTCCTTTGACTAACAACTGCTGATCCTTGATTGCCTCACCTAAATGTTACGTTCTCAAGTCGGCTCCCCCTGGCAGTCACCCAGTCTGGTTAGATTAGACCAGGGTTTCCCGGTCTCAGCACTTTTGATTCGTTGGATCATATCACGCTTTGTGTGAAGGGCTGTCTACATTGTAGGATGTACCTACACCCTTAGCCTCCACTAGATGCCAGTAGCACACACAGCTCCCAGTTGTAACAACCTAAAATGTCCTCAGACATTGCCACATGTCTTCCGGAGGGAAAGTGTCCCTCTGTTGAGAACCAGTAGAGTAGACTTTCCCATTTTGTATTCTTTTTTTTAAATTTGGCTGCAGCGCACAGAGTGTTTGGTCTTCATTGCAGCTTGTGGGATATAGTTCCCTGACCAGGGATCAAACCCCCCTGCATGGGGAGCGCAGTCTTAGCCACTGAAACACTGGGGAAGTCCCTCCCTCGTTTTACATTCTGAAAGCAACCTATGTAGTTCTTTCCTGGAACATATCAAAACGATAACTATGTAGTGTACCTGTATGATACTGTTCTAGAGCTTAAATATTTATTTGGCTGTGTCAGGTCTTAGGAACAGACTGTGCTATATACAGTAGGTCCTGTTGATTACCTGTTTTTTATATAGTAGTGTGTATATGTTAATGCCAAACTCCTAATTTATCCCTTGCCTACCACATTTCCCCTTCAGTAACTACCATGTTTCCCCCTCAGTATCCATAAGTTGGTTTCTGAAACTTGTCAGTCTGTTTCTGTTTTGTAAGCAAGCTCATTTGTATCTTGAAAAGCTTTCTGATTGCACCCTATGGCATGTGGGCTCTTAGTGCCCAGCCCAGACCAGGGATTGAACTCAGGCCCTCGGCATTGAGAGCAGAGAGTCATAATTGCTGGATCGCCAGGGGGTTCCGTTTGTAAAACTTTTTGATGGTGACTATTCTGACTGGTGTAGTGATACCTCATTGTAGTCTTGAATTGCATTTTTCTCTGACAGTGATGTTGAGCTTCTTTTCGTGTGGGTTTGTTTTTTTTTTTTTTTTTTTTGCTATCTGTTGTGTGATAGTGTTTAACATCTGCCTAATCCACAGAAGCAGGGTTTTATTCACTACTCCAGCATATTGTTCATTGTCTGGTTTATAATCAGTGTTTATTTAAAAAAAAAACAAACCACTTTTTTTTTTTTTGCCTGGACCACACTGCTTGCAAGATCTTAGTTCCCCAATGAGGGATGAAACCGAGGCCCCAGCAGTGAAAGTTCCAAGTCCTAACCACTGGAATGCCAGGAATCTCTCAAATGAGTGTTTATTGAATGTCAAAAGATTGAGATTGCAGGCTGGGAATAGCGTGAGGGATTGCCACTGTCATCTCTAGCTAAGAGGTGATGTCCTGGACCAGAGTCACTGTGGTTGATTGGATTTGCAAGCTCTTTAGAAAGTGAAATCTCTAGAACTTGGAGATAAAGAGGTGGGCTTCCCAGTTTGGGGCTGGGGTTGGGCAGAGGACAGTAGTATTAGGTCATTGGGGTGAGGAGCAGGGAGCAAACTTGAGGATGAGCTAGTAGATGAACATGCCTGCAGGGCAGCCAGGCGGCAGCTGAGGCTCACAGGGGTGTCTGCTTCCAAACTGCGGGCTGCCTCGCCCCACTGTTACTGAATGTGCTCACATCTTCTGAGATAGAGAGAAGCTCCTGGAAATCAGGAGGGGTTCTGCTGTGGCCCGAAGTTGGAAGGCTTGACTTATCAGTGTGCCTGTTCCCTGGGGGAGGAGTTAGTGTGAAGAAGGTCAGTGAGGCCAAGGATTTGAGGACTAAAACTGAGGATTCTGGTCTGAAGCATGAGAAGTTCGGTGGGATGAGGAGGAGATGGGAGTTTGACGAATTCATGGTTGAGCTGAGTGTCATGGTAACTGACAGGGGGCTCAGAGAGCGCTGAGAATACAACTGAACCTGAGATCAAGCTCTGAGAGCAAGCCCAAGCCTGCAGGATTGAGTGACCTAATACATTCATAAGCTACCTGCTGAGCAGTTCCCTTGCTCCCTGTCTCTTCTTGGCCCATGAGAATTAGAGGAGGGGTTCTGATGTGGCTCTTCGCCTCTGTCCAGGTGAGGGGCCAGATGTCCTGGTATACACCTTGGATTTCGGTGGACATCTGCGGATGATGAAGCGAGTGCAGAACCTGCTTGGCCACTATCTTATCCATGGATTCCGAGTGCGACCAGAACCCAACAGAGACCTTGACTCAGAGGTCATGGTGGCGGCGTTTGGCAGCAAGGGCCTCCGAATTGTGAAAATTAGCTGGGGACAGGGCCGCTTCCGGGAGCTGTGGCGCTCTGGCCTGTGGAACATGTCTGATTGGATCTGGGATGCCCGTTGGCTCGAGGGGAACATTGCCTTGGCCCTGGGCCACAACTCGGTGGTGCTGTATGACCCTGTGGTAGGGTGCAGCCTGCAGGATGTGCCCTGCACAGACAGGTGCACCCTCTCCTCGGCCTGTCTGATCGGAGACACCTGGAAGGAGCTGACCGTAGTGGCTGGCGCTGTTTCCAATCAGCTCCTGGTCTGGTACCCAGCAGCTGCTCTAAAAGACGATAAGCCCGTAGCCCCTGACCGACGGGTCAGTGGGCATGTGGGAGTCATCTTCAGCATGTCTTACCTAGAAAGCAAGGGCTTATTGGCCACAGCTTCCGAGGATCGAAGCGTTCGCATCTGGAAGGTGGGTGACCTGCGGGTTCCTGGGGGCCGGGTCCAGAATATTGGGCACTGCTTTGGGCACAGCGCCCGTGTCTGGCAGGTCAAGCTCCTCGAGAATTACCTTATCAGTGCAGGAGAAGACTGCGTCTGCTTGGTGTGGAGCCATGAAGGCGAAATCCTTCAGGCCTTCCGGGGCCACCAGGGCCGTGGGATCCGAGCCCTAGCGGCCCATGAGCGGCAGGCCTGGGTGATCACTGGGGGTGATGACTCAGGCATCCGGCTGTGGCACCTGGTAGGGCGTGGGCACCCGGGTTCGGGGGTCTTCGCGCTCTCCTTCAAGTCTCACAGCAGGCCAGGTGTCCTCAAGGCCGTGACGCTGGCGGGCTCGTGGCGAGTACTGGCCGTGACCGACACAGGGGCCCTGTACCTGTATGACCTCGAGGTCAAGTGCTGGGAGCAGCTGCTGGAGGACATGCGCTTTCAGTCCTACTGCCTCCTGGAGGCAGCCCCTGGTCCCGAGGGCTTCGGACTGTGTGCCCTGGCCAACGGGGAAGGGCGCGTCAAGGTTGTCCCCATCAACACTCCGACTGCAGCTGTGGACCTGACCCTGTTCCCAGGGAAGGTGCACAGCCTGAGCTGGGCCTTGAGAGGCTATGAGGAGCTTCTGTTGCTGGCCTCGGGCCCTGGTGGCGTGGTGGCTTGCCTGGAGGTCTCTGCAGCGCCTTCTGGCAAGGCCATCTTCGTCAAGGAACGTTGCCGCTACCTCCTGCCTCCAAGCAAGCAGAGGTGGCACACGTGCAGTGCCTTCCTCCCCCCAGGTGACTTCCTGGTGTGTGGGGACCGCCGGGGCTCTGTGTTGCTCTACCCCTCCCGACCAGAGCTGCTCAAGGATCTTGGGGTGGTGAGCAAGGTTGGGGCGATTACCTCAGCGCCCGGAGCAGGCAGTGGTGAGGGGGAGCCCTCCTTGGCTGAGTGGGGCCCTGTGTCCACCCTCCCTTCTCTGCACGGGAAACAGGGTGTGACCTCGGTCACCTGCCACGGTGGCTACGTGTACACCACAGGGCGTGACGGTTCCTACTACCAGCTCTTTGTGCGAGGCGGGCAGCTCCAGCCAGTGCTAAGGCAAAAGCCCTGTCGGGGGATGAACTGGGTGGCTGGGGTCCGTATGGTGGCTGACGGGAGCATGGTCATCCTGGGTTTCCACGCCAATGAGTTCGTGGTGTGGAGCCCCCGGTCGCATGAGAAGCTGCATGTCATCAATTGTGGTGGAGGGCACCGCTCCTGGGCCTTCTCTGACACTGAGGCAGCGATGGCCTTCGCCTACCTCAAGGATGGCGATGTGATGCTCTACCGGGCTCTGGGTGGCTGCACGCGGCCACATGTGATTCTCCGGGAGAGCCTGCACGGCCGGGAGATCACTTGTGTAAAGCGTGTGGGCAGCATCAGCCTGGGGCCTGAGTCTGGGGTGCCCAGCTTCCTGCAGCCTGACCACCCGGAGCCTGGCGAGCCTGTCGAGCCCGGCAGTGAGGGCCCTGGCCTGATCGACATCGTGATCACGTGCAGCGAGGACACCACCGTCTGTGTCCTGGCGCTCCCCACGGCCACGGGCTCAGCCCACGCGCTTACAGCAGTCTGTAACCACATCTCTTCGGTGCGTGCGGTGGCTGTGTGGGGTGTTGGCACCCCGGGTGGCCCTCAGGATCCTCAGCCAGGCCTGACCGCCCATGTGGTGTCCGCGGGGGGCAGGGCTGAGATGCACTGCTTCACAATCATGGTCACCCCAGACCCCAGCCCCCCAAGCCGTCTTGCCTGCCATGTCATGCACCTTTCATCACACCGGCTAGATGAATACTGGGACCGGCAGCGGCAGCGGCACCGGATGGTCAAGGTGGACCCTGAGACCAGGTGAGGCGCACTGCCCGACAGCAGCGAGGGCTGGGCATGCAAGGCCAGGCTCTGAGTGATGTCTATCCCTGCAGGTACATGTCCCTAGCTGTGTGTGAGCTGGACCGGCCTGGCCTTGGCCCGCTTGTGGCTGCTGCCTGTAGTGATGGGGCAGTGAGGTGAGTGTAAAGGACTGGTCCCCAACCTTTTTGGCACCAGGGGCCAGTTCATTTTTCCAGTGGGTGGGGGCAATGGATGGGGAGGAGATAGTTCTGGTTTTGCCTGCTGTTCACCTCCTGTTTCCTGGTCTGGTTCCTAACAGGTCACAAACCAATACTGGTCGGTGGCGCAGGGGCTGGGGCATCTTAGTGTATAGGACCCAAGGAGCCAGGAGGCAAAGGAAAGGGTGTAGAGATGTTCAGAGTGGCTTCTGAGCTGGACTACCCCCCGCCCCCAGGCTCTTCCTCTTGCAGGACTCTGGGCGGCGACTGCAGCTGCTGGCTGAAACCTTCCACCACAAGCGCTGTGTCCTCAAGGTGCACGCCTTCACACACGAGGCTCCCAATCAGCGACGGTGAGAGGGACTGCGTGGCGGTCCCACATGGGCTGGGGGCGCTCCTGTTGCTTCCCATCCCCCTCACCCAGCTGCTCTCTGGTCTCCAGGAGGCTGTTCCTGTGCAGCGCAGCTACTGACGGCAGCTTGGCCTTCTGGGACCTCACCACCTTGCTGGACCAAGGCTCCCCTGCCCTGGAGGCTGCAGTGGACCCTGGGCTGCCCTGCCGTGAGTAGCTACACTGCAACTGTGGCTGCCCCCCCCGCCCCACATGCACTCAGCCGTGTGTCGGGCTGGGTCCTGACAACTGTCCTCTCCTCTTTCTCCAGAGCTGGGCAGCCCCTGCCTGACTGTGCAGGCTCACAGCTGTGGCGTCAATAGCTTGCACACCCTGCCCACCCGTGAGGGCCACCTTGTGGCCAGTGGCAGCGAGGACGGCTCCCTCCACGTCTTTGTGCTTGCCGTGGAGATGCCAGAGCTGGAGGAGGCTGTGGGGGCTGCCGAGCTGCTGCCCCAGCTGCAAGTGCTGGAGGAGTACTCCGTCCCCTGTGCCCACGCTGCCCACGTGACAGGCCTCAAGATCTTAAGTCCCAGCCTCATGGTCTCCGCCTCCATCGACCAACGGCTGACCTTCTGGCGTTTGGGGCACGGTGAACCCACCTTTATGAATAGCACAGTGTACCACGTAGCAGATGTGGCCGACATGGACTGCTGGCCCGTGAGCCCAGAGTTTGGCCACCGTTGTGCTCTGGGGGGCCAGGGCCTTGAGGTCTACAACTGGTACGACTAAGACATCCCGCGGTGGCCGGCACACTGGGCGTGGGGCCTGCTCACAGACAAAGTGACTGTCTGTGCCCATGCCTGGTGTGCCCAGAGGGGAGGAAGAGGCAGCCGCGGGTTCCTGACTTCAGAGCAGGAGCTGAAGGTGAGTAGGATGCCACCTGGACAGACCAAGAATACGCCCCACTCCCTGCCAGGGGACAAAACCTTGTCACACAAACAATTTATTTTGGCTCCAGATCGTTAAAAAAAAAAAAATCCAGATCCTCCCCCCACCCCACCCTTTCAGTTGCTGACTTTGTGGACATTCCTGGATCCTAAGGCCTCCTTGGCCTTAAATGTGACTCAGCGGAGGGAGACCCAGCACGGCCAGCCCAGTGTGGAGCACTTCTCGCACGGCCCGCAGAAGCTGCAGACGGGCAAACATCTGACCGAACAGGTGCGGCTGAGGCTCCTGGAGGAGAGGCGGAGGCTGCTGGTCTCATCCTTTGCTTTCCCTGCACCACCCGCCCCCATCTGCCCTTTGCTGTGCACTTACCCCTAGGATGTGTACCCGGTTATAGTATGAGCTGAAGTCCATGCTGAGCTGGACCAGGAACTTGCATACCTAGAGACAGAGACCAAACTGAGTCCCTGGCGCCCCCCCCCCCCCGCCTTTTGTCCCCAGATCAGAATAAAGAACAGTGTGTGCAGAGCGTCCTGCTCCTCCGTCCTCACCGTCTCTGTGCGCGCAGCAACGTGAAGCCCTGGGGTGGGGCAGGGCAGGGGCAGGGCTGCTGTCTGCCTCAGCAGGTCTGGGAAGGGGAGGATGCTGTTGAAGAGTAGCAACCACTCACCCTGTGGGGGAGAAGGGCGCTGGGAGGGAAAGGCCCGAGCTTCCTACACATGCCAGCTACCCAGGAGGGGCGCTCACCTCATCACGCAGCAGGGAGAAGTCTAGACTGCTCACAGGCGGGAAGGTGGGGTACAGACCTTGTTCCACGCTGCACGTGTAACCCTCAAAGAGGGTGGCGAGACGTGCGCAGTTATACATGACAAAGGTGCCACTTTTGCTGCCCTTGGTGGAAATGCTGCTGTCAGCCAGGGCCAGGAGAAGCTGAGGAATAAAGGCACAGCTGCACAGGGAGGAGCGCCACTGCACACCCTGTCCCCCAACTCCAACCCCCAGCCCCGGTCCAGCAAGATATGCCCAGGCTCACCTGACTCTGGGGGGCTGTGCTGAGCATCTCAAATTTAATGGTCGCCACAGACAGAACCCTGAAGATTTCCATCCAGGCTGGGTCTGAGAGTACGGATCAGTCAGTCTCGGCAGGCAGACAACAAGGGGCATGTGTGCAAATGACCCCCCCTACCGGAAGCACAAGCAGGGTCTCCCAGGTGTACCTTGTTCCAGGTCCTTGCCATGCTTCAGTGATGACACCTTGCACACCTGGGCGTGCCGGAGCCTGCATTGAGAAGAGAATGAGAAAAGGACTGGTAGACAGGGTCCCCCCACCTCCACTGGCCTGGCTCGGTGGCCTGCCTTCCAGCCTCACTCACTCGTAGTATTCGGGGGCAGTCAGGGTGCTGGGCGCACCAGTCACTTTCACTGGGCCACAGACCAGGTGCTTCTGTTAGGAAGACAGCAGGGGTCAGCTGCTGATGATACCCTCCCAAGAACCTAAATGTGTTCCTGGACTCCCCCCAGCTTCCGACCTTAAGCCCTCTGTCTCAAGTCCAGAGCCCTCTCCTAGCACCTGCTGCATGTGCCTAAGGTCCCCCTAAAGGTCAGGAGTCACCTTCTGGACCCATCAGCTAACAAGTGGGTTTCAAGGAGTCCTCTGAGGTTGCTGTGGGGAGGTTACCATCACTAACCTACCTGTGTGAGAGGAGCCTGATGATCCAGCTTCCACCAAAGCAGGTCCAACTTTTGCTGCTGGAACTCCTCCTCACAGCTCACTACGTGTAGGACCACATAGCTATCTGCGCCCGCATCTGGGGCCGCAGCCTGTAGGGCAGGACAGTCACTGTGGGGGACACACTACACCTGGTTTGCCAGAAGCATACCAGGGTGGGGCGGCAGTCACTAACCAGGCCTAGGGAGCTGCCCTCGGCACCAGCCTGCACAGCCTCCTGCAGCTCGGCCAGCAGAGAGAGCAGATCCTCCGTCACTGGGGAGAGAACACACGGCTGAGGCCGGCCGGGGAGTGCGGGGGTGGCGGCGTCCCGACATTCCGGCCCCTCGGATCCCGGGCCTACCCAGACAGCTGTCCACACTGGGGTCATAGCCAGCTGTGCGTCCCCGCTCCTCCATCAGTTCCTTCAGGCACACTCGACCCAGGGTGCCAGGGGGCAGGGCTCCAGCCTCACGGGCAGGGGAGAGCTCTGCAATCGCGCGATTCCTTAGGGCTTCGGTCGAGGGTTTCTCTGAGACCTCGGGCCAGTCCACCCGCAGCTGCCGCAGAAAGGTCGGCATGTGCGGGTCCCGCACAGCGGGGACTCGGCGCACACTCACCCTGCGAAGCGAGACGGCCGCTGAGCCTGAGTACCTGGCTCAGCTCGCTCCGATCCCACTCGCAGCGGCGCGGACTGCCGCCGCCCGAAGCCATTGCGCACCTTCGTTTTGGGCCCGCGCCCTCACTCACTTGTGAGCTTGCAGAATTCTCGCCAGGTGGTCCGCCACGAGCACGGCACGGAGCTGGCTCAGGCGGAGGGTGCTGGGGCTGCCGCGCAGCGCCGGGCAGTGCAGGACGACGCGCGGGGTAGGGCCGGTGGGGGCGGCGGGCGCGGCATAGGCGGCCACGGAACAGAGCACACGCTCGAAGACAGCGGACCGCTGCAGCTGAAGCGCCAGCCCCGCGGGGGTCGGCGCGCAGCACAGCACCGGGGCCACGCCCGGACCCTGTAGGCCAACGATGGCGTGAACCACGCCCTCAGGCACCTGCGGGAAGCCAGGAAGGTGAGCGGGCCGCTGCGCTCCCACCTGTCTCCGGCCCACGTCCCCTCCATGCACGCGCCTACCTGGTCGTCCCCAAAGCGCGCCTGCAGTGCGCGGCGCGGTGCCAAGAAGTCTCGGGCACGCAGGTGGCGGGCGTGCGTCTCCTTGAACCATACTGGGCCGCCAGGCCCCAAGGCCGAGTTCAGGGCTCCCAGGGTCTCCTCTACCCCGAGGCGCATGGCTACCGGAAGGGGCAGGCGGGACCGGAAGCAAAACGTCGAGGCGGGATTTCCGGGAAGGCCAATTGGTTGGAGCGGGGGAACGGGCAGGGACTCCTGAGTGGACAGTGGACAGTTGCTTTCGCTCCCTGGCCCCAGCCCTACCCGCCGCGTGGTCCACCTGACTGGTCAGGACTAGGGTAAGAAATCTCGGGGTCTACTCAGGACTTAGGGCTCTCTCGCTGTTGCCCGCAGTAGCAATAAGGGAAAGAATCTACACAATCCGGTGGGGCCGAGGCAGGGTTGTCTCTTACATTTATGTATTTGTATAACGTTTCATTTCCTCCATGTACACATGATCAATGGAGAAGTTAATAGCAACCCGCTCGTTTTCTTGCGTAGAGTCCCCATGGACAGCGGAGCTGGCGGGCCACAGTCCATGGGGTCACAAAGAGTCGGGCACGACAAGTGTCTAAGCACACATGGTCTAAACACCTCAAGCTACAAGTGGATTCTGAAAGGGGGCAGGCAGCGTAAAAGCCACGCTCATGACCTACTGGAAAAAGACATTTTTAAAGGGAATTTGAGGTCTTTAGTTTCAGGTTATTTGCAAGCATTCCCTCCTTTGAGATAGGGGTTGTCTTTTACTCCTCATGTGTCCACTCTGATAGAATTGCTGGTTTTCTTCTCTTGGATCTTGAATAATTAGAACCATCATAATAGTTTCCAGAAGGCTTTAATGCTTCTCCTTTAACCTACTGTACTGTAACAAGGACCCTCCCATTTCCTGGTTTAGACTGCCAGCCATTGCAGGTCAGATAAACAATGTGACCTGAAAAGACCCAGCTGAAGGACAGTTCTCTGAGCGTCCAATTCCTCTACCAACTCTCGCCTCCTTCCCGTCAGGGCTGCTCAATGTCTTCACGTAACCCTTGCTCTCTCTTTTCTTAATAGGGATGGAACGTGAGGCACTAGAGCACTGTGCAGCAGAGCACTGACCACCCCCGATCTCTGCCCCAGAGCAGTGAGTAAACAGAGCTCAGAATACAGAGGAACCTAGGTGCAGGAAAAGCTTGGCAAGAACCCCTTCTGGGCTAGGGCTGCAAGGCCCCGCTGGGAAGCTCCGAAAGAGCACTGGGCGGACACGACATTCCTGATGGCTTCTTGGGTGCCCACTCAACGGGAGTGATCGTGTCATTCCAAAGCGCTTTCCATGCCTCACGAGCAAGACCAGGGGATGGCTGCTAACAGGACTGGGGGTCTGGAGGCCAAGCTGGGGACTTCAGCTACTCTAAGTGCATTAAGACCGTTGAGGGTGGTTTTACCCCAGGAAGTGAAGGGCTATCTTTAGCGAGCTGCGGGCTGAGGCGGCCCTGTGGGACTCACCTCCATTGCAGCCCTATCCGGAGGCCCTGGGTCCTCCCTCCCTTGCCAGTGCTATCTCGGGCTCCAAAGGTGGCCACCGCCTCGGTTCTCTGACGTCTACTCCTGTCACGTCCAGCCTGAGGGCACACCTGAGAAAGAGACGGAAACCAGAGCGACCCAATAAAGTATGTCTGGGGGTCAGGGGCTAGCCAACCCCACCTCAGTCAGGACGCTGCTCAGGCAGGAGAGCAGGGAACGAAATCCAAGCGCAGCTGGAATGCTCTGGAGACAACAGCTGCTTTTGGGATTCCGTTGCCCGCTGTCCAGCCATGGCGGGGCAGGGAGGGTGGGAGGGCGGTTTGAGAGGATTATCCTTCTCCCTAGGGAAATCAAAACCCACCATTGCTATCCCAGGAG
The DNA here is from genome assembly GCF_042477335.2 of Ovis canadensis. Lineage (NCBI taxonomy): Eukaryota > Metazoa > Chordata > Mammalia > Artiodactyla > Bovidae > Ovis > Ovis canadensis. Next base: position 65,614,549 of record NC_091263.1, on the reverse strand, counting down.
GCGGACCCAGGAGTAGACGGTGAAACCAAGACGAATGGGAAAAAGCCGCTCACCTAGGCCCCCAAACAACAGGTGTGGTGGGGGGCCTTCCCTCGGACCAGGTCTCGATTCGGATTAGATCCGCAGGGTACAGTTAGCCATGTTGGTCCCATGCCGTCAGGGCCCACTGTAGTGACGGCGGTGGGTCGGGCGTCGGGATCACGCCAAGAGGGAAGCGCGCCCGTGGGGTCGGAGAGGAAGTAAACCCTCCTCGGGGACTCCCCCGCACCCAGGGCCCTTTGTCCGGTGACGCTGCCAGTACCCGGAGCGCTAGACGCCCAGTGGGCCCGCACTGCAGCGCCAGGAATCCCGGAAACCCACTGCGACCGTCCTCGGTTGTGCCGAGCCTCCCGCCTGCCCGGCCCTGCGGGTAGGAGATGCGGCAACGTGCCCCTAAGGCCAAAACACGGTGGTCGCGCGGAGATGCTGGAACCTGCGCGGGTGCCAGCGATTCTCACGCCAGTAGGCCTTCTGATTCGGCTCAAGACGCAGGTCACGGGATTCTCGGAGCGCGAGCGAAGTGCGCGACAACAGGGCGAGGCTCCAGCCGCTGTCTACTTCACCATCCGGTCCGGTCTGGCCCGGTAGTCGCAACGACCAGCTTGAAGTTCCCCACCAACGCGTCCCCTTCCGCTTGCTCCGGCTGCAGCGTTGGAGCCATTTTAAGGCGAAACCCCCAGCCACACCCCCTCGGGCTCCGGAGAGGCCAATCCAGGCGCAGCCACGCCCCGTGCGACTCGCGGCCGCGACGCCAACGGTCGCGCGGGTGACGGTTAGGGAGGGGCGGGACTCGGGGGGCGAGCGACGGAAACCTGAGCTGCCCGCCCCGCCCTCAGAACCCGAAGCTCTAAAGCCGGGATTAGAGGCTGGGGGGTTGTGGGCGGGCGCCACGCCCAGGCCAGGTGTGCGCGACTCCAACAGGTGCTCTGCCGCCCTCCCCCGGCCCTGGGAGCCCAGCGTAATGGCTGAGAGCTGGGGGCCAGGCAGTGCCCTGCGGCCGGCCGCGCCTCCAGGTGTCCGGCTCTCCCAGGGCGGCCTGCGGGCGCCCGGGGCGGGGAGGATGGCAGGTGCTGACACCGGAGCCGCGCTGGGGGACGCGGCCCCCTGGGACGGAGGCCCCTGGCCCGCTCCCTCCCTTCTCCCGCGCTGGGCCGGCCGAGCCGCGCGGTGTCCTCCGCGACGCTGGGGGCGCTAGAGCCGCGCTGGCTGGGGGACGCCGCGACCCCGTTGACCCTGCGCCAGCCTCCCTGCGCGCCGGTCCGCCATGGCCGCAGCGTTTGTGCTTCGGAACCTGTACCGCGCGCGGCCTGCGCTTCGCTGTCCGCCCGCGGAGCTGCCATGGTGAGCCCGGACGCGGTGTCCCTGACCATCCGCCCCACGGCCGGCCATTCCCGGCCCCCTGACAGTACCTTTCTGCAGGGCCCCGCGGCGGGGACATCGGCTCACGCCGGCGGATGACGAGCTGTATCAACGGACGCGTATCTCACTACTGCAGCGCGAGTCCCCCCTCGCCATGTACATCGACAGCTACAGCAGCCGCGGCTTCGTGGTCAACGGGAATCGCGTGTTTGGACCCTGCGCGCTCCTCCCACAGTCGGTGGTGCAGTGGAACGTGAGCGCCTCCCTACAGTGAGGAAACCGAGAGCCGGAGTCACGGGCCTGCCTGTCCCTAGCAAACCTGGCATTTCTTTCATCCCACTCTGGAGCAGGTAGAGGGTTTCTGGGAACACCTACGTGGGCTTACATTTATCTTGCCCTCTCCCCACACAGGTAGGTTCCTACCAGGACATCACCGAGGAAAGCTTCTCTCTCTTTTGGATGCTGGAGCCCAGGATAGGTATTGATGGAGGGGAGGGCTGAAGTGCTGAGCCCAGAAAGGCACCCTCTCGACCGAGCTGCTTGTAGACTAGCCGAGCCTATCCTTTCCTAGAGATTGTTGTGGTGGGCACCGGAGACCGGACTGAGCGGCTGCAGCCCCACGTGCTGCGAGCCATGAGGCAGAGGGGCATCGCGGTGGAGGTGCAGGACACAGTACGTCCGGGACTGGGGGACTTGGAGGGGAGCCCAGGCCGAGCCCTGGGCCGGCTGACGCTAGCTTTCTCATTGCAGCCCAATGCCTGTGCCACTTTCAACTTCCTCTGTCATGAAGGCCGAGTGACAGGAGCTGCTCTCATTCCCCCACCTGGAGGGGCTGCACTCACATCTCAGGCCCAGTCTGCAGAATGAACCACCGAAACTTAACCTGACTTGTCCAGGAGGGCCTTGTCACCTTCTGCAGAATGCAGCGGTGCCCTGAGCTTTCACTAGCCCCTCCCCTTTCGCACTGTAAGATTTGTTTTGCTTACCAGCAAATTACTAATTTAAGCCCCTTGTCTGATTTTCTACTAGCTGTGTTGCTGGCCAGGAGCTGTTGTCTCAATGGGTTCTTGGAGGGGTTTGTGAACGAACCAGAGGGTCATGGCTTGGCCTCTGAGAGGCCAGGGGGCAATATAGGCACCTGTTCTAAACTGTAGGTCTGTCTACTTGCTCACATACAGATTTGAGGGGACCTCTGTGCTTCCTCCAAATACGTGAAAAGTTAAAGTAGTCACTTGGTTGTGTCCAACTCTTTGTGACCCCATGGACTGCAGCCCACCAGGCTCCTCTGTCCATGGAATTCTCCAGGCAAGAATACTGGAGCGGGTTGTCATTTCCTTCTCCAGGGGATCTTCCCCACCCAGGGATAGAAACTGCATCTTCCACATTGCAGGCAGACTCTTTACCAACTAAGCCATCAGGGAAGGTTCAGAGTATGTGGGTCTAAACCTGGTCCCATGTGGCCGAACTTTGGGCTAGCAGGAGGTCCTGTGGATGCCAGTCCAAAACCCCATGCACTTTTCCATGACCCTTTGTAAATACCCACAGTCAGATTCTCAGTGTGAGACCAAACTCTTGGGGGCTAGAGCTGGTCTGAACTGCCTTTTGAGCTACCCTGCTGCTGCTGAGTCACTTTAGTCATGTCCGACTCTGTGCGACCCCATAGATGGCAGCCCACCAGGCTCCCCCGTCCCTGGGATTCTCCAGGCAAGAACACTGGAGTGGGTTGCCATTTCCTTCTCCAATGCATGAAAGTGAAATCGCTCAGTCATGTCCAACTCTTTGCAACCTCATAGGAGGAGCTTTTTGAATCTAGTTAGCAACCCCCACTTCCAGCTCCTTAAAGCATCCTTATCTCAAGGCCAGAGGCTCTCTGTGGAAGGACAGTATTGTGTGTTTGTGTGTCTGTGACAGCAGCAGCTGCAGAGCCCGACCTGCTTGTTGACTTCAAAGATCAGGCATCACTTTTTTTCAAACTTTTATTGAAAAATCGATGGGGTGTGCTGTATAGTCCCTTTTCAGAAAAGACGCTTCTCATACCTGTTGGCAGAAGAACCAGCTGTGAAATGAGAGCAAGAGGATGGAGGCAGGGGAGAGACTTCTATCCCAAGGACAGAGGAGTAGAGAGGATTGCCACTTACGAATGGAGGCTGTGGACACCACCTTCCACCTGGGCTGAGGATGTTCTCTTCTCAAACTTGAGCTCCCCAGAATACATCATGGCTCTGAAGAGGGGCAGATGTCAGATGTGGACAGCTGGCCCTGGGCCAGCCCCTCTATCCACGGTCCCAGCTCCCTAAGCTTACCGGACTTGGGTCAGACTCTTAGCACCAATATCCTGGCAGGAGTGCTGGATGCCAGCAATCAGGTAGGGAACAAATTTGTGGATGGATCCTTTATCCTGAACAGCCCCAGACACCCCCTGGGCCACCTTGATTTTGTCTGCTTCACTGCAGGGAGAGGCAGGAAAACACGGGCAAAGTCAAAACATGGATGATGATGCTGGTGCAAGATTAGCATGGGGTAACTGACCTGCCTGTCCCACCTGAAGTATCGGTTCTGGCTGCTGAGATGCTTGTCCATGGCATCGAGAGAACCCATTCCACGGTATTTCTTTAGCCGGATTCCATCAGAGAAGAAGTACTCACCAGGGGCCTCAGTGGTAGCAGCCAGGAGGGAGCCCATCATAACTATGGACAGAAGGAGTGCTGGGGGAAGGCCCTGCATGGCATTAGGAAAGGAGTCCCACCAGGCTTTCTGAGTGTTGGGTCTCACCTGTGGAGGCTCCAAGGGCCAAAGCTTTGGCAATATGGCCCACATTTTGGATTCCTCCGTCAGCGATCACAGGAACACCAAAACGCCGCGCATATTCTGACACCTTGTAAACAGCTGTTGCTTGGGGCCGCCCGCAAGCCAGCACTGTTGAGACATGGAGGAACAAATGGAGGGCTGGAGTTAGTGGGGACAGGCAAGAGGCTCTGGTACCACAAATCAGCATCCAGGAGCTCTCAGCTCCACCTGCAGCAGCCTGGTTGAGAAGAGTCTTGTCTGGGATGGCTGCTGCCCCATCTGTCTTAAATAGTACAAATAGCTGTGATGGCCTCCACTCACCCTTGGCGTGTGCGCGTGCATGTGTGCATGGCCCAGAGCAGCCTCAGGCACATGCAGTCAGCAGCCGGGAAAGCCCCACCCAACTGGTATCAGATGGGGTAGGGGTCACCGTGCAGTTAGTACCGAGAGACCCACCCCTTGCTCCCTGCATAGTGGGCTGCTCAGGCAAGATCAGGGCAGTGGTCGTGTGGAAACAGAAGCCCAGAGTTGGTCCTGAAGCTGTGCCTACTGCAGGAGATGTGGGCAGAGCAGGGCCTACCTGGAGAAGGGCCTGCCCTATAAACACCCCAAAAGAGGAGGGAGCTGTGTTCTTGAGCAGCTCCCAAAACCATGGTCTGTCATTTAGTTTGCCTTGCCCACCCGTCAGCACCACAAACCCCGGGAGCTACAGCTACAGTCAACCAAGCAGCCGGGCAGTGGGCAGCTGGGCTGGGCCAGTGGGCCAGGCCGGACTTACTATAGCAGCCCGTGACAGTAGAAGGGCATTTGGGGCTGTGGGACTTTATGTCTGGAGGGATCTTGGGAGCCACTAAATAAAACAAACAGACCAGAGTTTAGAGAGGGCACGGAGCAGGAGCAGGGAGGCCAGGCAGGGGAAGTGGCAGGTAGAGGACGAGAGCTTTTCTTGCTGTTACCCATCCAAGGGGCCTGTGTGGCCCTGGGGCTGCCCCTACTGGAGGACTCAGTGTAGCTCCTGAAAGAGTACTTGGCTCTGAGGCATGTGGGGCTAAGGGCCCTGCTAAAGCCTGGTCTTTGAGGCCCTTGCCAAAGCATCTTCTTACCTTCCTGAGTGATGCAGATGGAGCCGCTGCCCATTCCCACCCGCAGGGCATCTACGCCAGCATCAATGAGGTTCTTGGCCTGAGCAGCTGTGACCACTGTAGGGAGGAACAGGGAAAGGCTCATGTGAAGGTCTACATGGGACCTAGCTCCCCAACTCTCACCCCACATTCTTCAGTGCCCCCTCTTGTCTCACCATTGCCTCCGATGACTTGGAGACTGGGATATTTCTCTTTGATGTACTTGATCATGTTGATCTGGAAGATGGAGTTTCCTTGGGAAGAGTCCTGGGACAGAAATGTAGCCCCAGTGAGACTGTGGTACGGCAGCTGCTCCTACCACCCCACTTTGCCTGTGCCGCAGCTCACCAAAACCACTACGTCCACACCGGCCTGGGACAGCAAGTCTAGCCGATACTTGTCATCCTCATGAGTGCCAATGGCTGCTCCACACAGCAGCTGCTTCTTGGCATCTTTGGAGGCCAGTGGGTAATCTCGGTTTTTCTTCAGGTCTGTCCGGGCAATGATGGCCACCAGCTCATCATTTTCATTTACAATGGGTAACTTTCCTGAGAGTAGGCAAGACAAAAATCAGGACATTGGTCTTTGGTTCCTAAACCCTTCCTACCTCGAGGACTCACCCTTCTTGCTACGTTGCAGAATTTCATTTGCCTCCTTCAATGTGATGCCTGCAGGGGCTACCACCAAGTCTTCCCTCTTTGTCATTATCTATGAGAGAGGAGAGTTGTGAGAAGGGAAATAAGGGATCAGGCCTCCCAACAGACCTTGCCCTAACTCAAGGGTGAGGTTCCAAACACCACCATATTTAGACACCTGCATCCAGCCTACCCTCGTCAAGTAAACACAACAGTCTATCTATTGGCAAGAGAGAGAATTTAGTAGAAACAACACCAGGTACATGGAGCATATTACAGAAAAAGAGCCATACCAAAGCAATGACAAGAGGAGGCTTAAGTTGGTCCTTGAGCACTGGGCCCCTCTGGGAGTGGCAAAAAACTGGGGTATGCCTGCAAACAGTTTGGCAGATTCAAAGCCTTTGGTGGGGAAGGGATGCAGGAGTCCTATTAAAGGGTCAGAAACTTGGGCATTCATCCTTCCTGAACACCAGTGCCCTCAGAGATGCCATTTGGGCAACAGAGTAGAAGCCTTCTAATCTTTAGCCTGGGCTGTCCGGGTTTGGATGTGTTGTTACCCACCTCTCCCAAAAGACGATCATGCTCCTCCTCCTTGAGAAAATCAATGTCCCTTGAGGAGATGATGCCCACCAGGTGGCTTCCCATCCGGCCTGTGTCAGTGATGGGGATACCACAGAAGCCATGCCGGGCCTTGGCTTCAAAGACATCCCTCACGCGATCCCTGGGACTGAGGACCACAGGGTCTGTGATGAATCCCTGCTCATATTTCTGGAAGGGGTGGTGAAAAAAGGTACTTCTGAACCATTTTCATCAAGCTCTTGGTCTGAAGCCTGGGATGTGTGCCAACTCCCCCTTTGGCAGTGCCACAGGATCAAATCACAATCACATAAACACTTCAAGCCCAGAGCTAGGAAACATGAGTGGACTGTAGGCACTGTCCACGTGCTCCTCTTCTGCAGCTGTAAGACACAAAGTCTCAGGCTCCTCCTCAGGAAATGAACCCCCACAGTGAGAAAAAAGTGAGGAGAATAAATGACCCATCCCCACCCCCCACTCCACCACCTTGAAATTCCCAGGAACTCATGATCATGATCCTCGCCCTTCTGACCTTCACTTTCCGAACTTCATTGGCCTGGAATTCTGGTGTACAATTGTGATGAATGAAGCCAATACCACCCGTAAGCTGCAGGATACACAGAAAGAAAACAGGGAAAAAGTGACCAAAAAACTGTGTCATGATTGTATGCCTCTGGGAAAAATAGATGTGGCCCCTGCTTCTGCCCTTACACCATAGTGCTCACCGCCATTGCTATGGCCATCCCAGCCTCTGTGACTGTGTCCATGGGTGAGGAAACCAGTGGGGTCTTCAGAGTGATCTTTTTAGTCAGAGCAGAGGTCAGGTCCTAAAGAAATAAAACCGACTAATGTGCAACAGCACTTCATATACCTCAAGGCAGTACCATGTTCCCCACAAAACAGGTGCGCTGTATGACCTGCATGCCAGTAAAACCCTTCCATAGGCATCCACCACCAAACACAGTCTACTGAGGTAGCCGAGAGGGGACAGCAGCACCTTATCCAACCCTGACACTCGGGATCCTGCTCCTGCCCATACTCACCACTTGGTCTGCAGTAAAGTCGATGTACCCGGGGAGAATGAGAAAGTCACTATGGGAGAGGAATTGGGAATAAGGGTTAGGCTTACGGCAGCCTGGGATGCCATCCTCACAGATCATCTCTGAAGGCATTTGAGCAGAAAGGGCAATGACCTAAACCGAATATCACAAGCAAGGCAGAGGTAGAGAACAAGGGAGAGATGGAGACAGGGGACCCTTTCTGCCACCAGCTGTCATCAGCACCCCTGACAAACTGACAAGTCCATGTGCCCAGAGAACGGAGTTCCTAGGCTGGAAATCCCAGGCGCTATCAAGATGCCGTCTCCATCCCGCCCGCTTCAGACCTGTCAAACCAAACCTTAGATACCGGTGGGGAATTTCTGGAGCCCTCCCCCCACGCCCAACCTAAGCGGGCTCAATGGAGGCCCCACCCGGCCTCCCAAGCGCGCCGCCCCTCTCCTGGCCCAGGTGAGCCCGCGAGGCCCGCACTTGTAGGTGAGGCCGTCCCCGCAGTTGAACAGCTGCTGTGCCGTGAGCCCGTCGTCCGGCACGTAAGATGTGCCCCCGCTAATCAGATAGTCGGCCATGGCTAAGCGTGGAAAAGCCGCGTGTCTCCGAAGACGGCGCCGCAGAGGCCTCTGCCTTCTGGGCCGCGCGAATATAAACTCACCGATATCGTCACTGCGCCATGCGCGTCGCTTACGTCAGGACGCAGCACGCAAAGGCGGAGCCTATTGGCTCTAGGGCGGGGCTGGCGGGGGGAGCGCATGCGCACAGTACGCCCTAACCGAGTCGCCGCCGCGGAGTTTGACTGTTTCCCGTCGCAACCCCCCTCCCGGAGGACATTGCCCTGAGCAATTAACAGGCAAGGCTTGGCTTCCACTGTCCCGCCAGACTCCTCCCAAATAAAGAGGCGTTGTTCACTAGCATGTTGAAAAGACGTGCTTGTCATTCTTAATAAACAACTAGATTAAGAATACATAAGAGAAACAGAGTGGTATCTTTATATGATACACAAGTGTATGTTACAAGAATTCCATCAGGCACAGAAGCCTCAGGTTTAAGGCCTCAGTGTTAGGCCGGGGTGGGGGGAAAAAAAAGGCATGGTAAAGTTTTTACTTTAACATCTAAAATGTCACTTGTCATAAAGGAGGGTGTAATAGAAATTGTCTTTAATAAATCATAATTGAAGTTCCCCTCATTTTCCTTCCATTAAGATGCTAGGTTTGTATCTGAGCATGAAGAAAGAAAAGACCGCGGCTCCCCCGTGGTCAGCGAAGTCTGCCAGTCAGAGTGGAAGCCAGCTGGGGAGATTCCCTGGAGGGTCCATCCATCATTAATTCCATCTTTCTGGAGGAAGGGAAGGGGCCACATTTCTCCTAACAGTCCAAGCCCTTTCCTCAGGCCCCACCCACACAAAAAAGTCAGCCAGCAACTTTCCAGGACATCTGGCTCTCAGGAAACCCTGAGCCCCTATGGGCTGAAGAGTCCCCACAGCAGGTTTATGAAGATGCACAAGGGGGCAAAGTTTCCTTTTACATTTGAAACAGAAGCAGTCTGAAAGGCTTCATAACTACACCAATAAAAAAAGAAAAGAAAAAAAATGGAGGCCTCTTCTTTAGTGTGAGTCTGTCCGTTTTTTTCCTGGATGGTCTCCCATGCACCATGGCTGAGGGGTCTCTCAGTGCATGGTGCTGGCGCTGGCCACTGCAATGGCCTCCTGAATTTCTCGTATCACCAGGATCCGAGTCAGCATCTGCCCCATCTGCTCTCTGCTGATAGGCTGGACTGAGTACCAGATCGGGCTGTTGGGGGCCACCACCGGCTCGGGCGTCAGGTAAAAGGTGTCATTCCGGCCTTTCACACTCTGGGGGCTGGAGAATATATGGGTAAAAAGCTGGGTAAAAGCGTCATAATCTCAACCTTCCCACCTTGAACCTCCTGGACAGATGCTACCTACAAAAGATGGGAAGTTCTGGAAAGAATGGTGGCTCCACTGTAACCCCTAAGCTCCATGCAGCCAGGGCACACTACCTCTAAGATGTCCCTACTTTCTGCTCTCCACTTCGCACGCTGAGTCCTCTGATTAGGCCTCCCCTGGCTCAGCTACTCGAGTCCAGCCGTATCCCACGCTGAACCAGTTCCACCACCTATCTATCTCCAAGTCTTTGCTTATGCTGTTTCTTCTACCCCACCCATTGGTAATTTCTCAACTTCATTTGCCTGACTTCTCCGCTTGCTGTGATGCTGCGGCCTCTACCTGCACTCACGCCCACCCTCAATGTTGTGCTGTACTTCTCTAAGTACTTATCATATGCCATCCTCTAACAGTTATTCATCCACTGATTCAAAGTTTATCAAAGGGCTACTGTGTGCCAGGCCTGCACTAGGTGCTGATACTAAAAGAAGTGAATAAGACCCAAGAGTCCCTCTATAATGAACCTCACAGGTTAAGAGGGGAGACAGACAGCAGTCAAAACAGTTACATAAAGACAAAATAACAAAAGCACTGGAAAGGGCTACAGAATAAACAGCCAGAGGGAACAGGCAGGGAATCTGGAAATCCTTCTCTGATAAAGTTCTTTTAGGAAGAATGGTTAGGATGAATAGGAGCTAAATGACCAAACACGTGGGGGTGGCAGCATAGGTCTTGAGGAAGGGAGAGTAAGATACCCTTTAGTAGAGAAAAGCAGTGTGACTAGAGAGCCAAGAGCTATGAGGACAAGAGGTTAGCAAGGGAGCGTGCTTGAAAGGCCCTGTTGGTAATTAGGGCAGTAATTACTGTCTTTCTTTGTAGAATAAAAGGAAACCACTGAAGGTTTTCATCTAAGTAACAAAGTAAGACCTACCATGTTGAAAGATCTGCTGGCAGTGTTGTGAGGATGATATGCCCAACTGCAGAAGCAAGAGAGAGCAAAAGCCAAGGAGAGGATCTCCCCTAGACCTACGGTGTAGTGACCAAAGGTCAAGACCAGGAAAACACAGTGCTATACGCTCAATATGTGACAGAGGCGGCCTCTCTGTACCTTCCTCCCTTGACCTTCACCCCCTCTCCATCAAAGTGCACCATCAGGGAGGAGCCCTGGGCACATGCTTTGGGAAAACCAGTAAGTGTGCTTCTATATTTAGCCTTTTGGAAATCTGCTTTTACTTAGCCTGGGGAACTGAGAATGCTTCTGTGAGCACGCGTGCCACGCACACACCCACGCGCAGATACACACATGCACACACACACAGGCGCGCAGATACCCACACCCACACCCCTAGTCACACAGCCTCCTCACCATTTAAAGAGGTAGAAATCGTAGAGCTTGATTGGGCATCTCAGTGGGTTCTCTGGATTTTCCGTCTGCTCTGCATACATGTCATCTGTAACTATAAAACATACCCCCCACCACAGACACGGCATCAGACTGCCTTTACTTAGGCTCAGATTAGGAACCTCAGGCTTTCAGCCATCCCAACTAGGAAAGAAAAGGGTATGAGGCATGAGCGGTGAATATGAAAGGAAAAGGCAGCTATCATTTCTGGGGCATCTCTGCTTCTAGAAGAGTTTGAAATCAGCGACTAGGGAGAAGGGAAGGGAGCATTCCTATCCGCAAATCCCCATCCTCACACTTGTCACTAGCCCCCCAGGCATGAAGGCTGGGCAGAACTAGTAGCACCTCTTTCTGCAACCCCTGCCTCCTTCCCTACCTTTCTGGCCAGTCTGGTGTATCCCAAGTGCCTTCAGGTACCGAATACTCGTGCTTTTATCCTTGGGATTAGAGGGGTTCTTCTTTGTCTGTCGTAAGACCTTGGAGAAGGCCAGCTTCATGTGCTGGTCCACTGTCTTCAACAGGAAGTATCTGCACCACAAGCGAAAGCAAGGCAAAGGGAGGGGTGCCAGGAGGAGACCATGACTTACCCTCCGCCATCGCTGCTTCAGAGGAGCCGCTGCCCACACTCCCAGAATCTGGGCAGGCCCACACCCAAATACACTGTCCAGTGGAGGAGTTTCATAAAGACTAATGGGAGGGACCTGGCAAGGCTGTCTGCCTTACTGGTCGCCACACAAAATGTAGCCAAGTGGGCTGGAGGGCTTCACTAGCCCAAAGGCTCTCAAGCATGTCAAAGGATCTCAGAAGTCCATCTGGATAGTTTCTACCCTCTTCACTGGGCGGATCCCAGCAGTGGCTAAGCATGGAGCCTCTGGAACACTTACTTGGTGTTAAAGAACATGAGGGTGGTCAGCAGTGTGGAAGGGGAGTGAGCCCCGAGCTGCTTGCACTCCCACAGCATCTCCTCAGTCACGTGGCTGGGCAGGACATAGCCTAGGAGGAATAGAGTACTGCTACAACAAGAGGATGGCAGGATGGGAGGCATGAGGCACAGCAAGCACTACATGGGAGTACAAGTTTCACTGGAGAAGGCTTCCTGGGATATAGCAGAATCATCTGGAAAGCTTATTAAAACACAAACAGCTGAGTCCCAACCCAAGGTTCTGGGGGAGGACCCGAAAATGTGTGTTTTCAACAAGTTCCTAACACTACACTTTGAGAACCCCGGCCCTCCATTATCGCTCTCACTGGATGTTAATTCTTCCTCTAATCCCAGGTTAATATCAGGTAAAAGGACATCCCTCAGAGAGCTTGCAACACCCCAAAGTATAAATCAACCTCTGCACATATGCAAACTTCTCTGAAAAGAGCATACAGAGCTTTCATCATAGCTTCCAAGGTGTCTAGACCAGGGCCCAGAGAACTGGTATACATGCCCCTGTTTGTCTTTGTTAAACCTCTATGTCATCCATTCTCATCCCCCTCTGGAAATAGAGGAGAATGATATTCAGATCCCTGATAGCTTTCCCCCACAGGGTAGGTTTTACTTTCAGGAGCTAACTGAAAGCTGGACAGGGACAAAGGCAGTGGTTTCATCAAGAGCTCTGGACACACAGGTCTATACCAAAGATAACACAAGTTGATCACCAAGCCCCCATCATGTGTTCATAAAACAGTCAATACCCAAGTGTGTATGTACTGGGCACTGAGGACATGGTGAAATAGCAGCAAACACCAGCATTCTCCTACAGGAGTTTCAGGATTCTCCAGGCAGGAAGCAAGGGTGGCACTTTCTAGAAGCAGGGGAAAACATTTTCTGCCCAATACATTCCTTTTCTCTGGTCTTGACAAAGCTGGCCCTCTGATTTCATTAGTACTCTTCCACCTCTTTAGGGCTTGTCTGCCTCTGCTCTTTTATTCTGTGGCCCAATGGCAATAAGATAAACTTCCTCGCTGCTGCTGTTTAGTCATGAAGTCGTGTCCGACTCTGCGACCCCAAGGACTGTAGCCCACCAGGCTCCTCGGTGCATGGGATCTCCCAGGCAAGAATACTGGAGAGGACTGCCACTTCCTTCTCCAGGGGATCTTCCTTAGTCTCAGACAAATCTTAAGCAGGATGAGTGACAGAAGATGCTCTCCTTGGGGAGGCTAGCCCTAGGAATGGTCCAGGCATACATTTAGGATTGCTCTATTTTCTCTGGGTTCTCTCTGCCACCTTGTCACTTCCCTACCTTTAATCACTTCTTAACAGCGCAACTTAAAGTGAACTGCAGTATCTGAAAATCAGAACTCCTAGCGTGGGCAACAGGAGTTACACATAGAAACAACATATAAAAGCCTCATAGTTCTGAATCTGAACTGTAAAGTATCAAAATGTTCTATTTTATATTTATTTTTGTAGTTCTGCCTAGAAACTATGACCAACCCAAGAAGCAATGAACATCCCTACCACCCAGATGGTGGTAATGAAATACCATTTAACACTGAAAGGAACCAGCCTCCATGGAGAGCTGATTGAGTCCACACTGGGAGACAGAAAATGGCCAGGATAAGCCTGGAACATTTTTGGTGAACCAGAAATCAAGGAAGTAGGGTCATGCCAAACAGACTTAAGAGCCAATTTAAACAGGCTCCATATGGCTAGACAGAACAATTTGTACACCATTAAAGATACTAAGTACAATGAACTGAATCATTAAATATGTTTAAATTAACTTGCTCACAATGATTCTTTAAACAAACAAACAAAAGAAACCCCAGCTGAAGCTGGTAAACCAACTCATTACTGTCAAAGCTGCTAAACAAAGGAGAAGAAATAAGCCCTCATCCTGCTTCTTCTATATAATCTCTACTGCTAGGAAATCAAAGAGCTGATGAGGGAAATTTTCTCTTTGTATTTCAGCTAATAAAGAAGTAATAACATCAGAATGCCAATGCTTGCAACTCCTAATGAACTAACGGATCCAGACATCATGGGCACCCACCTATGATGTAACCCTGCCAAGAAGAAAACACACAGAAAAACCAAAACCCGATTTAGCAAGTCTTTATATGCAACTACCAATAAACTGTAAATACAGGGGACAGAAGAGTATGTTAAATTACAGCATGGAGATATTAATAGCAAAAATTAGACTGTAATAATTTAAAAGCCTCATTTCTTCCATAAATAAACTGCAAGAAAAATACGTTTATTTTTGAATTTAATTAAAAGTTACTTAAATTAAGATTAAAACTAAACATTAAAAGATATCTATGCAATTTCAATGTGTGGACCTTATTTGCACCTTGACTCAACCAAAAAAAAGTGACATTTATGGGACAACTGGAAATGTGAAAAAGGGCAGATTTTGATGACATTGTGACTATTCTTTTTCTAAAAAAGTAAAATAATGGCATTGTGTTACATCAATTTTATGCTAAAATATTTATGGATACAGTGTCTAGGACTTACCTCAAAATGATACGGGAGGGATAAACAGATAACGTATAAATGGAACGAGATTTGCCATGGGTATGTGGGAATGCCATTATTCTGTTCTGCTTATTTTTATATGTGCTTGAAATTTCCTTAACAAAACTTTAAAAAAAGCCAATTTTATACAGCCACACTTGGTCTGAAAATCCGCAAATCATGTACAGAAATTCACTTACTCAGGTGTTTGTTCTAATGATATCTCCTTAGAGACGCTTCCTTCCTAACACCCTTAACACTTTCCATTCTCTGTGCTTTGTCCTTCGAAGTACTTAATTATCATAAATTAACTTGATTATTTATACAGTCTCCCCATATTAGACTGTAAACTTCCATTTTTTCACTACTGAATTGTATAATCTACACTTGGAACTGCCTGGCACATAGTAGGCACTCAAAAGGCATTTGTTTAAATGATACTTTAACACTTAAGCAGTAATCACGATGACAGATGATAACTAGACTAAATCCTTTCACAGTATACACCAACTGTATCAAGTCACTGTTATACACCTGAAACTGCTACGTCAATTTTATCTCAGTCAGTATACATTTCATTAAATGGCAGAGCCAGGATTAGAACTCAGATATTTGTGTGGACATAAGTTTTTACGTCATCTGGGTAAAGAAGAAGCATGACTGGTGCATCCTAAGGTAACATGTTTGGGAATTCAGCCGTTCTAACAGGCATATAATGTTATATCACTGTATCCATGTATGCATGCACATATGTATCAATATTTATGCAAGCCACTTGCTGAATCTCAGTTCCCCGACCAGAGACTGAACCCAGGCCACAGCAGTGAAAGCATCGAAACCTAACCATCAGGCCACCAGGGAACTCCCATCACTGCTGTTTTAATTTACAACTGACTGATGATATATATCTTTTCATATACTTATCTGCCACCTTCTTTGGTGAATCATGTGTTCAGATTAAAAAACAGGTAAAGGTTCTTTCTTTGTTATTGTTGACTGTTAAAAGTTCTTTATAAATTTTGGATATCAGCCCTTTGTCTGGTATGTGTTTTGTCAAGATTTCCTCCCAGTTTGTGGCTTGTCTTTCATTCTCTTAATAATGCCTTTCAGAGAGCATAAGTTTTTGCTTTTTAATTTTTAATAAAGTCCAACTTACCAATTTTTTTCCTTTCATACATTATTCTTTTTATGTTGTACCTAGAAAGTTACCACCAGACCTAACGTCACCTAGAGTTTCTATTTTACCTTCTAGGAGTTTTATAGTTTTACATTTGGGTCTATGATTCTTTTTTTTTTTTTTCAATGTGTGGTTGTCCAGCTGTTCCAGCAGTGTTACTTGAAAAGACCATCCTGGGAATTTCCTGGAGGTTCAGTGGTTAGGACTCGACACTTTCACTACATGGCCCGGGTTGAATCCCTGGTCAGGGAACTAAGATCCCATAAGCCGCAGAGTAAAGCCAAAAAACAGAGAAAAAGAAAAAAGGACTATCCTTTCTCCATTTAACTGCCTTTGCCCCTTAGTCAAAGATAAATTCATTACACTCATGTGGCTTTACTTCTGGACTCTATACTCTGTCCCATGGATCTGTCTGTTCTTTCACCAAAGACCTGCACACAGTGTTTACAGCTGCTTTATTTATAAACTGCCAAAACATGGAAGCAACCAAAATGTCCTTTAATTGGTGAACAGATAAACAAACTGTGGCACATTCATAAAATGGACTACTACTCAGCAATAAAAAGAAATGAGCTATCAAGCCATGAAAAGACATGCAGGAACATTAAACGTATATTGCTAAGTGAAAGAAATTAATACTAAAGTATTCTAACTATATGACATTCTGAATAAGGCAAAACTATGGAGACAGTAAAACAGATCAGAGGTTGCCAGAGATTCAGGGGGATAAAGGGAGGGACGAATTAAGTGGAACCCTGGGGATCTGAGGGCAGCAAAACTTGTATGTGATACTGAATTGTAGGTACATATTATACACTGTCAAAAGCCACAAAATATACAACAGAACTCTAATGTAAACTACAGACTTAAGTTAACAACAAGGTATCAAATACTGGCTCCTCGATGTTAACAAATATACTACACTAATACAAGATACTAATAACAGGGGAGACACAGTGTGATGGAATACATGGAATTCCTTGTATATTCCACTTAGTTTTCCTGTAAACCTAAAACTGCTCTTAAAGAATATATTATTTTAAAAAATTATAATAAACAGCTCTGGTGAGCCATGCCCCTCCATACTGAGCCAAGCAGCACAGAGACCGACGCTGGGGCCTGCGATTTACAGCCTCCTCACCCACATGCTATTATCACAGCAAGCCACACAAGCAGCTTATCTTTTTTAAACCCAGGTTCAAAAGACATCCAAGGACTAGGAAGATTCTTACCAAGTGGAGTGACTCGGGGCTGAACGTCCTTCAGAACTTCATGCAGCCACTCCGTGAATCGAACATAATAAAGATCGGAGAAAATGTCATCAACCCGTCCGTTCTCAAAAAGATACTAAAAGGAAAATAATCAATAAAAGCTGTTGGTAGACTCTTGACAAGATGCTGAGGGAAGCAAACAATTACGAGCAGTACCCTCACATCTCCCTACCCGTTCGTCCCCCATTAACCAACCAGCACACTGAGTCAAAACCGCCCAGTGCGCGGCACTTCCACAGCATACTTCAGGATGGGAACTAACTCTCACAACACTCTTGAGAGTTGGCCAATGGAGCAGATTTCGTGAATGCTACTTCACCCAAGCAAGGCACTGTCTTATGGTAGCAAAAAAGCATGATGCAGGCTCCAGGGCCAGTCTCTTACCAGCTACGGTGTAAGTTATGTAACTCATTTGAGTCTTGTAACTTTGGGGGCTCAGTGTCCTTGTGTGTAACTGGAGATGACTATGCCTGCCTTGCATGAGTGAGAGAGCATGGAATGAGACAAAGCACATACACTAATTCACCCAGTGCTCCCAGTGACTGCTAAAACAGACTAACAAAATGGGAGATGGGTTTTTCTCGGGCCCAAGCAACAGGGTGAGTCCCAGTCAGCAAGTGTTCTTCCATCACACCACGGGCTTCTCTACAATAGCATTCAAACACCAGGAAATCCCCATCTGGTCTCTGAAACTGCTGGTCCTAAAATGAATCTCCCTGTTCATCTTCATCTTAGATATCCTGAAAACCTAACTACAGTTGTATATTTTAGCTAGACTCTTTCAAATAATTATTTTGCATTAATGCAGGAAACAATGAGAAAATGAACTATATGTCAGCACCAGACTGTTCTAGAAAAATTGCTTTTCTGAAAACTAGATGTTTACTTTAACAAAAAGTGTTACATAAATGTTTCATAATTTTTTTAAAAAGTCTCTAATGTAATATATCATATATTTTAACAAACATTTCTCTAGATTGAGGGATTATTTTATTATCTGATTTTCTAAAGTGAACATGTAGATCTTTTCCAATTTAAAAATAAAATGTACATTTAAAAACATTTCCAACTTTTAAAAAATGTACATTTAAAACCTCATTATATAGTTGGAAGAGAGTATCTTTACTGTTACCACTTTTGACATATTACTAATTTGACTACGCAGCAAATACCCAATGGGAACACAAGGCAAACAGGTTCCTACGCAGCTCGGTTCCCTACCTTTTGAATACACAGGAAAATGTAGTACAGCACATCTGGGTCATAGGGGTCACCTTCTCCATTTCGAGCTTCCCGTGTCATCAGACAGAGCCCATAATTCAACTCAGCCACAGCAGAGGAGATGAGATCTTCCTGGAATCGTAGCAACTGACGCCCTACAACATAAGTCCCAAAGGTCAGTGAGGGTCCTGGCAACAGTCATTTCCTTACTGGTTTCTCATATCCCTGGAAGGAGGTTACAGAGCAGACACCACCACCCATCAAGGCGCTGGGGTGAAAACAATCACTTGAATCTGTGATCAAAACTAACCTACAAAGACAATAATCCTGTTTGCCCTATTACTAAAAGGGTTCCCGTCCCATCTCACATATCCCCCAATTATTAGGGCCACGAAATGAAAGCAAAAACACAAAACCCACCCTCTGTAATACGAGGAAGTATATGAGGATAATGCTAAGTAAGAGGCGCCCTAAGAACACTCACCAGCTCCTATCTCCTCCCAGAAGTCTCTGATCTTGGGCACACCCCACAAATCCTGCTCGTTTATAGCAGGTCCAGCCTGCCTCTTGTCTTGGATCCAGCACACTATTTCAGATGGAGCGCCCACATGCCCAGAGCCAAGAGATACACTTTCCTGCCATCCGTGCTCCTGCTGCTTCAGTGCCACTGCATTTCACACACAGTCCAACCCCCCTGCCCTCCGGAACACTTACTCCCAATGGGTGCCAGTCTGTTCTGAGCATCCTTCTCAAGCTCAGCATTCTTGGTCTGTGCCCAGTTTTTCCACACTTCAAGCCCTTCTTCTGGCTTCAGAGAATTTGGAAGCAGAAGTTCTGGTGAAGGCTGTGGCTGTGACTGGGGTTCAACTTCAGCAACCTGGACAGTTTGAGCCTATGAGAGAGAAATCATCAAAACGTGTCAATAGGTCGTTTGACAAAACAGCCAGAAAAATGCTATAACTCTTTTAACTAAAAAGCTGCTCTTCTGCTTGCTCTCCTAAACTTTGGAGTCCTGTTCTTTACTTCAGAGACAGCAAACGCTAGTACAAAGCTTCTTAATCTTAACTGTACTTTTGACTCTCTTATTTTAAAACACCAATACCTGAGCTCCACCCCAGAATCTCTTTTTAAAGAGGTATCAGTCTTTTTAAAATCTTCCCATGTAAAAAGGCAATTCTAATGTTTAGTCACTGCCCAGAGCTACTGGCAAAAAGCACTGCTCATCAACTACAATGTGCAAATAAATTTTATTAAAACGTGGATTCTGATTAGAAAGATCTCAGATGGGACCTGAGATTCTGCATTGCTAAGAAACCCCCAAGGAAGGGAGCTGGTCTTCAGACTACACTTTCTGTACCAAGAGTCCAGACTGTTAAACTTGGTTGCACCTTAAAATCATCTGGGCTGCTTTTAAAAAATATCCATGTCTGGGCCTTGTCCCTAGGGGCCCTGATTTACTTGGTCTAAGCTGGTGGCCTGCAGTCAGTACTTTTAAAAGCTCTCTTGGTTATTCTAATGTCCAGTCATGGCTGAGAATCATCATGTTTCTTCTTAATAATACTGCTTTGGCTCATAAGGACATTTTCTGAAGACAGGAAGCAATGTCTGAGCTTCCCACCTCCAAAGAGCAGTCCCATTCTCCATGGTCTGAGAGCTGAACTGTGCAGACAAAAGGACAGAGAATGTCCATGACCCTCAATCACAGTCCCCATTAGGCAGGACAGACATCAACACAGATACAAAGCACAGGTTCTTGGGTCTCACAAACCTGTCTAAATTGTAAAACAAATTCCCTAGAACAATTTTCTATTCCAGGGCCTACCTAAAGGGCTGACAAATGCCAAATCATTCAACTTGGAGGCTAAACAATGAATATATGACACATACATTTGCTTATCAATCAATAAAAATAAAAACTATCCAACTAGCTTTGATACAAGATACACTATTAAACAAGGAGACAACCAAATACCAGTGCCAGACTCTTAAATGTCTGTCAACCCTGGAGCTCCCCTCCAGACACACTTCTCAGTTCAACCACCATTCTTCTTGGTGAGTCTCCAACACCTGCCATTAGGATCTCCATGTTTGTGGAAACGGTTGCTAACTATGTGCCTCTAAGCTAGATCACGCCTTAATACACTCAATGGGTACTGTGTATCTCTGACTGAACATCTCAAAACCACCTCAAACTACTATCTAGGGAGAGAATTCATCGCTTTGCCCACCCAGAAGTATTCTCCTCAGACTTTCCTCCCTGTTGTTCAATGGCAACACTACCTACCCAAGTAGGAAAGCTAGGAGTCGACAGGATTAGCAGACGAGAGCAGTGCTTCTCTGTCTTAGCAGCCAGATTCTCTTCAGTGTGCCCCCACTCACTAAATGTAACACTCCCAACCACCTTGACAACCAAAATTCTTCCACACACATTCAAATGTCTATCAGTGGGTAAGGGAAATAGAAATTTCATCCAGGTTAAAAACTACTGATGCAAGCACACCCCTGGTGTAGAGTTTTTCATATTTACAATGGAGCCCTTAAAGAGCTGGGAAGTGACATAATCCTACATTTTAAGAATATTATTCTTGATCTATAGAAAATGGAATAGTGGAAGTAGGTGCTGGTGGCCAAGACCAGGATGGTGGCAGTCAAACGATTTAAGAGATTCTGATATGGTGGCAGAACCAACATGGCTTGTTGATGAACTCATTGTGAGGAGGAAGGGAACGCAGACTCAAGGACTCTGGGTCTCTGGCTTACATAACTAGGTAGATGACGGTATCATTTTCTGAGATGAATAGTTTTTCATAGTGGTAGAGGAGATGCTGATGAAGAGCTGAGATATCTTTAACAAATGCAAGTAAATAATAAGTGGGCTGCTGAACATATAGTAAGGGTCTGAAGGGGAAAGGTACAGTCTAGTGATACAGAGCTGTGCGTCACTGCAGTACATGGACTGCACACAGGTTAACACATGGGCTTAGGAGCCCACCTATCCAAGGCTGAATGTCAACTCTGTCACTTGCTAAAAGGTGACTTTAATCTCTGTACCTCAGTTTCTTCATTTGTAAAATGGAGATAGTAGTACATACCTCTTAAGGTTGGTGTGAGAATTAAAAGAGTATTACATGTAACACTATGGACAGTGACTGGCGGAAGGTGTCAGTGATTATCACCTTCTGCAGCAGTCATCTAGAGGATTCTGAAAATCATGGCAATGGACAGAAATCCCCTGGGGGAGAAAAGAGCATTAGTATTGAGCTCTGAGTAACACCAACATGTATGGTTCAGACAGAGATGGAGGCTTCAGCAAAGTCTCCTGAGAAGGACAAATAACCAGTAGGGTAGGAGGAAATATCAGAGAAGTCCAGAGGAGAGTTTCAAGAAGGCAGGCTTGGTTTGCTCTGCTGTGTGTTGCTGTGAGTGAGATAAAAACAGATATGCCTGCTGGATCTGGCCATGGGGAGGTAGGTGAACAATGACCTTGACAAGAGCAGACCTGGTCATGAGCTGGAAGAGAAAACTGCTCAGTGAGTAGAGACAGCCTGTACAGATAATACTTGTGAAAACCGGGAATAAAGCAAAGTGGAGAAACAGGGGAACAGATAGAGGCGGGTGTGAGGTCAAGGGAGGGAGGTTTTGCCACAAATTTGGTTTTAAAGACAAGTTATAAAAAAAACTTTCAAAAAGGGTATGCCAGGTGAAGGAACACATCAGCTCTCCCTAGGGTTCAACTCACATCACAGCACAATTATCTTTACACGTGCTATGAGGGCTCCAAAGGCAGAGGCTGTCTTATTCGTCTCTGTTCCCCAAAACCTAAAACAGAGCCCGACAAGGGAAGCAGAGGGATATCTGTGGTGTAAATGGGCAAGCTAATCTTTCCTGCATGATGGGTGTTCTTCCCAATATTTCTTTTTCTGGCAATAATCCTTGACATATGTCCCTATAAAGGGACATGTGTGTCTCCTTTGCTAAAGGAGATACAGCCTCTGAAGAACATGAAGAGAGCAGGCTTACTAAAATGGACTCTAGAAAAAGATTTCCCAGTTGAAGGGCCCAGATGTGCAAATTACTAGCAGAGCCCGTTGAGCAACAAAAGGGCCCTGAACTGCAAACTGGATCATCAGGCCCAGGAGAGCAGAGGAGAGGCCGAAGCTCAGCACAGTGCACCACGACAAGTCTCTGGGTGGTCTCTCCTACACGCGCATCTGTTCCACACACCACTATCTGATTCTTTTGAGTACCATCACTCAGGCAGGATTCTGGACATTTTTCCCACCACAGACCATACCAACTCTTCACTTCGGAAGACAGCCCCTTTGCCCCCTCCACTAACTCCTTTCCCACAGTTTTCCCTCCTCTCATGTTAACCTAGGCATACCCCTTGTGCCCACACCTAGCTCTGCATTCATGCTGCTCCATTCTGTCAATCCAAGCTATAAACAAGGGATCAAATGCCAGTTTTTTCCACAAAGATGCTTCTGTTTTAACCCAGAATGACTTCTGAATTCCCAACCTGACTTTCGTGTGAGTAGTATACATTCACATTTGGTTATGTTGCTCTATAAATAGTTTATAAAGAAACAGAAACCATGCGTTCTTACTTCCACCACATTATCAGCCACCCGAAGCAATGACTCTGTCCTATGCTACTCCTAGGCCTGACAGCTGGATTTTAACAGGTCCTTAATAAAGTCACCTAAGATTACTACACTGTTGCCTCTATGAAACCGCTTGGTCAGCTTTTGCTTACCCAATCATTTCCAGCTTGAGTCTCTGAGTGCGGCCCCTGGTCTAACAGTGCTTTGTTTGTGCCAGCTTCCTCACATGCACTCCCAGAGCACCTGTGCTGAGGCACATTACCTTCAGCAGTCTCATGAGACCAGAGGCTCTACATCTAGTTTAAATGCCTGCTAGACAAGGGACCAGAAACTTTACTGCTGCTGCTAAGTCACTTCAGTCGTGTCCGATTCTGTGTGACCCCAGAGACGGCAGCCCACCAGGCTCCCCTGTCCCTGGGATGCTCCAGGCGAGAACACTGGAGTGGGTTGCCATTTCCTTCTCCAATGCATGAAAGTGAAAAGTGAAAGGGAAGTCGCTCAGTCGTGTCTGACTCTTAGCGACCCCATGGACTGCAGCCCACCAGGCTCCTCCGTCCATGGGATTTTCCAGGCAAGAGTACTGGAGTAGGGTGCCACAGTCTTCAAAGGTGGATTTGTGACAGCCTCAAGAAGACTAACAATTAGCAAAAAGAGCCAAGCAATTTTAAAATTTCGACAGTTCTATGTTAGCAACTTATCTATAAATCTAAAATCATTTCAAAAGAAAAAGTTAAAAAACTTAGCTCAACATAGGTGCCATGACAGGAAACTCATTAACTCATTAACTTAGTATTTTTAAGGAACATAAAAATATCGTTGGAAAGTCCCACTTGTAAAGGTCGCTTATTTAAGAGCCCCAAAGATGATCACTTTTTCCTTTTTTTTGGCCACACTACAAGGCTAGAGGATTTCAGTTCTCAGGGATCGAGCCCATGCCACCTGGAGTGGAAGCACAGAGTCCTAACTACTGGACTACCGGGGAAGTCCCCAAAGACAATCACTTTTAACGGGCCCACCAGGAAGTCTTTTAGATCTCCTAATTCACCTATACTGTGTCCAGTGTAGTCCATCTTTAGATGACAACTAAAGAAGGGACAATTTAACAGCTTCTCCACTGTAATGAGTTTACAGCCTGTGTGTTCAACTACAGAGGTTCCACTAGATCTATTCATTTGCGATGCAGAAAGCAGCTTCTGGGACAAAAATAACACTTGGGATGACCCATTAGTCTCAACCTAGAACTTTACTTTTCCTAAAAAGAGATCACAAAAAAGCACTCCAAGCATTTACCCTCAAAGCAGTTTCTGGTCACTTAATTTACCTCCAGACACCAGGCTAGAATGCCTGCCTATTCCATAGCCTTACCCCGTTCCCTCTCCCCAATCCTAATTAACATACTAAATATTATATTACTACTGCAAGGCCAACATCACTCTAGTAAACAAGCCAGAGGTGCCAGAGGTTGCCAGGCAAGTTCGGTGTGGCACTGGGCCCCAGGGAGGCAGGCTGCCCTACAGGTAAGTCTCACTTACTGAACAGGTAACCTGGAGCTGCTGCTGCTGCTGCTGCTGCTGAGGCGGCGGCGGCGTCTGTTCCTGGGGGGTCTGTTGCTGTGGCTGCTGCTGGGGGTCCCATATATGGACAGTCTGAGCTGTATTCTGGTATGTGCCTGCCACGGCCTGCACAGCCACTGGAATGTGGATGTTGCCATTCATGAACTGTGCTGGAAAGAGAGAGTTTGCAAGGGTCTGCACTACCTCTTCATGGGAGTTTTTCACTACAGACGTGGTGCCCACCATCTTCTCCTTGTCATCCTCCAGCTTCACAGCTGCCAGGGCTGTGGGTGAGCCACTGACGTGAACTGCGTTGTAGGCTTCCTGGGGAATGGCAATGTGGGTAATGCTCTGCTGCTGAGGGTCCCCCCGGGGCTGGGCAGAGTAAACAGGTATGGTCCAAGTTTCTCCTGTAGGGCTAGTAATGGTCCCAGTGGCACTGTACAGGTGGGCACTATCTACCGTCAGTAAGTCAGGCCTCAAAGACACGTAACTCTGCTGCTGGCCCTGCGGAATGGCCAGGACAGTGGCCACCGGCTGCCCTGAGATGGCGTAGGACACAGTGATGGGCATGTCCACTTTGCGCTTCTTCACTGGCTGGAGGACACTGGCTGTGCCAACCCGCCGCTCCCCTTCCCGAGGTGAGCCCTGCTGAGACGGCGGTGGGGAAAGGGCACCCACAGTCTGGATTTGGATCTGCTGACCCCCAGCAAGAGACTGGCCAGCCACCAGCTGAGCCTGGATCTGCTGGTGCGGGATGTGCTCCTCCGGGATCTCTGGAGCCTGGATCTGCTGGGCCGCCTGCATGTGCTGCACCTGGATCTGGGCCGCCTGCAGCTGCGAAGGGCTGGGGCTCTGCAGAGATGGGGTCTGGATGGAGGGGGCTGCCGGCTGTGCTGCTTGGCCTTGGATCTGCACCTGGACGTGGATAGGCTGCTCAGCAGGCTGGTGAACGGTGAGTTGCGGGGAGAGCTGCTGAGCCGAGACCTGCTGCGGAGACTGCTGTACCTGTACCTGTACCTGCAGCAACAAGATGCGGCAGTGAGTGAACTGGACAACACGGAGAACCCAGTCCTGAAGGGCAGAGATCTCAGGCAGGAGCCCTGCGTACTGTGAGGAGGAGGGGCTGCCACACCCGAGCCTTCTGAGGAGGCCGTCATCTCTGAATATGCTGCGTTCAGAGCAACACACAGCCACCTGAGGGCACGCAAGACTATCACATGAGAAATATCAAAAGTTTTGCTCATTTCTTACCTTCTTTTTAAAAGTCACCATTTTTGTTTTTGCATATTCATATAGTAGTACAAGAATACAATGTATAAATATATACTCAGG
This sequence comes from Ovis canadensis, assembly GCF_042477335.2. Lineage (NCBI taxonomy): Eukaryota > Metazoa > Chordata > Mammalia > Artiodactyla > Bovidae > Ovis > Ovis canadensis. The sequence continues at coordinate 65,589,057 of NC_091263.1, read as the reverse complement.
TGTATATTCCAAAAACAGTTTATCCATGTGGTTGGTAATTGGAAGTATGGGGACGTTGTTCTAAAGGGTCAAAAAGAGAAGTACATTCCACAGGCATTCAACTCCCAACTCAGGATCAAAACTACTCCTACCACAGAGAAATCACAGTAGAGACAAAATGCTTAAAATCCCTTTAGGAGACATCTCCAATTTTGCTGCTGAAAGAAAGGCACAGATGAATGATTCTTTAGAGTGCTTATTTACGATACCTTTATTTTACAGGAGAAGTCACTCGATTCCTGATAATTTAATCTAACTAAGGTGACTATATCCCAGACCACACATTTCTGATAATGCAGCTCACGTCTTACTGCTGTACTTTAGCATACAGAATAGCATGAAAAGATGATACACATAGGATGTAATTTTAAAACAGTATTTTTCCATCAGACATTTATCTAAGTTATTCTGAATGCATGTAGGAATTAGGAAGGTAGAAAATAAGAAGGTAGATCAGTGATTGTATTCATCACAAAAGATAACCAAAGATGGTGCTGGGACAACTGGCTGTCCACATAAAAAGAATGTAGTTGGACCTCTTTCTCACATGATACACAGAAAATGGGAAAGGATCTGAACAGACAATTCTCCCAAGATAAGAAAATGGCTGGCAAGCACATGAAAAGTTGTTCAGCATCATTAACCGTCAGGGAAATGCAGAGCAAAAAGAGATATCATTTAAACCCACTAGGACAACTATAATACACAGATAACAGGGGTTTCCCTGGCGGTTCAGTGGTCAAGACCTTCAATGAAGTGGGCATGGGTTCCATTCCTGGTCTAGGAACTAGGATCCCACATGCTGTGTGGCATGGTCAAAAAATAAAATTAAAAAAAGACCACATTTTTTTTAAGAATAAAAGATACTGTTGGCACGTATACAAAAAGAAACTGGAATTTTCACGCACTGCTGGTGGGAATGTAAAATTGGTATAGCTGCTTTGGAAAAAAAGTCTGGCAGATCATAAAAAAGTTAAACACAGCATATGACAAAGATATGAAAAACAAACTGTATGACCCAGCAGTTGCATTCCTAGGTACATACTCAAGGGAAATAAAAATTATAATCACAAAAAACTTGGACATAAATGTTAATAACAGCCCATTATTTATAGTAAGTGAAAAGTGGAAACAACCCAAATACCCATCAAATGATGGATAAATAAAATGTAGTACTTCCATACAATAGGATGTTGTCTAGTAAGAAAAAAAAATGCAGATAAAAAGCTACAACACAGATGAACCCTGAAAACATCATGCCAAATGAAGTTAATCACAAAAGACTACATATTGTATAATTCCATTTATATGAATGTCCAAAATAGGCAGATCTACAGAAATAAAGTAATTAGTGCCTGTCCAGGAGATAGGGATTGGGGGAAATATGAAGTACTGGCTAAAGCTACAAGCTTTGTTTCTGGGATGATGGGAATGTTCTAAAATTGATGTGATAATGGTTGTACAACTCTGTGAATAGACTAAAAACTATGAAGTTGTACACTTTACATGGAAATGAGTGAACTGATGTGAGAATTATACATCAAGAAAGCCATGACTAATTTAAAAAAAAATCACAGGCAAGGAGGAGACTATACAAAAAGGATAGACCCTGAGAGCTGACTTGAAATGCTGCTGCCCTTTCCTGGCTACGAGTCCTTGAAGGCTCTGTTTCCTGAGGAACAATAAAAAGGGCCTACCTGCTTACCTCCTCACAGAGTGGTCATGAGCATGAAACTCTCTTTATTGACATATAGTAGGTGTTCAAAAAGTTGGTTTTCTTCCTCATAAGCAGTATTTCTTTACACCAGTGAGTCTCAAAATGTAGTTTCCAGGCCAACATCATCATCACCCATGCAACTAGTCAGAAATATAAACTTTTAGGTGGAACAATTAAAACAGAAACTCTAGGGAATGGGATCAGCAATCTGATGCATGCTCAAGTTTGAGAATCAGTACTTTACACCAAGGACATAAAGGAAAGTATGAAGCCAATTACTAAAGAAGAGCTGTTTTCAAGCTTTCTGGTCTCAGGACCCTTTTAAAAAATGACTGAAGACCCCAAAGAGCTTTTCTATAGATAGCAATATTTACTACATTAGAAATTAAAACTAGGAAACTTAGAAAAATATTAATTCATTAAAAATTACCATATAAACCAATATAAATGTCAACATAAATCATAAATTCTTATGAAGAGTAACTTTATTTGCCAAAACAAAAAATTTATAGTAAGAGTTACATAAAATTTTACATCTTTGCAGATCTTTAATAGCTGACTTAATTGAAGACAGCTAGACTCTTTGTATTTGCTTGTGCAATCTGTTGTGCACACGTCACACATGGCCTCTGCAAAACCCCACTGTACACTCATGAGAGAATGAGAGAGAAAAAGGCAAATAAACATCTTCATTTTATAACAATAACAGTCTTAAATTTAAGGAATCACTCTTAACACTATAAGAGCGATTAAAATTTCAGAGTGCTGCGAACTACCAGTCCCTGAATTACTCTTTAAGAATCACTGTTGTAGAGTTAAATACACAGTATGTTTTTCAACTATATTATTACTGGCTTAGAAACAAAAGTTCAAAAATCTGGTTATTATCATTGAATTGTAGTTCATATTCTTAATGATTTTACTCTATCTCTTTACAATGACTTTTCTTAGAAAGCATTTATCAATATTCAATCTTCCAACAGAAACAAGTTAGCAAAGTACTAAGGAATCGGAACTGAAGGCATTTACCCAAATCAGAACAAACAGGTAAAAATAATCTGATGCTACTTTATATCCTAAGTAGTTAGAATTTAAAATTAAAAGAGTAAAAGTTAAAGCACTTTCTGACATTTCCTTACCAATGTCAACATACTGTATAGGGTATTCCCTGGTGGCTCAGAGGTTAAAGCGTCTGCCTCCAATGCGGGAGACCCAGGTTCGATCCCTGGGTCGGGAAGATCCCCTGGAGAAGGAAATGGTAACCCACTCCAGTATTCTTGCCTGGAGAATTCCATGGACGGAGAAGCCTGGCAGGCTACAGCCCACAGGGTCGCAAAGAGTCGGACAAGACTGAGTGACTTCAATCACTCACTCACTCACTCACAACCTTTACCCACTAAGAATCATGTCAATAAAAAATTAAATATTACTTGTAATACATTTCATATTTTTATTTATATAAAAATATAACTTTTTATCTGATTAGGTAATTACTACAGAGTCACTGCAAAATCACTGCAGAGGGTGACTGCAGCTATGAAATTAAAAGACGCTTGCTCCTTGGAAGAAAAGTTATAACCAACCTAGACAGCATATTAAAAAGCACAGACATTACTTTGCCAACAAAGGTCTATGTAGTCAAGGCTATGGTTTTCCCAGTGGTCATGCATGGATGTGAGAGTAGAACTATAAAGAAAGCTGAGTGCCAAAGAATGGATGCTTTTGAACTGTGGTGTTGGAGAAGACTCCTGAGAGTCCCTTGGACTGCAAGGAGATTCAACCAGTCCATCCTAAAGGAAATCAGCCCTGAATATTCACTGGAAGGACTGATGCTAAAGCTGAAACTCCAATACTTTGGCCACCTGATGCAAAGAGCTGACTCATTTGAAAAGACCCTGATGCTGGGAAAGACTGAAAGTGGGAGGATGAGATGGTTGGATGGCATCACCGACTCAATGGACACGAGTTTGAGTAAACTCCGGGAGTTGGCGACGGACAGGGAAGCCTGGAGTGCTGCAGTCCATGGGGTCGCAAAGAGTCGGACACGAATGAGCAACTGAACTGAACTGAACAGAGTCACAGTGAAAATCTGTAAAGTCAGTGAAGTAAAAAAAGTTTCTTAAATTTTACTTGAACTTATGAGGAAATGAAATTAAAACTGAAAGAATAGCTGAACTTTGAATATTTCTTCACACTAAGAAGCTCTGACAAGATCCCTCTTTGAAAAAAAAAAATCTAAGACAGACATTCAGAGCTGATACTGTCTTTATTAACTGTTTAATTTTCAAGGTAGGTAAACTCTCAGAAAACAAACTGACAGACTGAAACCTTAACAAAAACTTAAAGAGAAAAAAAAGGCAGTCTGAAACTTAAGCCTAGATTTGAAGTGATTCTAAAGAAACACAAAAAGAAAAAAGGCCATCCCAAAGATATGCATGTGCTAGGAAAGGGATGTATTGATGGGGGAGAAAGACATTTCTGGAGAAGGTGAATCTGGTTTTATTGTTTTAAAAAGCACTATTTCTTACCTTCTATCAACCCCTCATAAATCACACTGTATTTCAGTTCCCTTCACATCTGAATCTGTACTTCTCATTCAGCAACCCCCACCACCTTTCCCAGAGTTTTCCAATTGCTCTTCTTCCCCTCTGTTGATCAGAAGAGATACACTTTATTATCCATCTGGGCTTTTGATGACATAGTATGTACAATGCTAATTACTTTCTTCTTGAGCATTCTGACTTCCTATTTCAACCTGACAGACTAGGTCTTCTGTACAGACAAGATTTAGATTTCAATTCTGAGCTGGTTCTGTTTCTTTTATTCTCATGACTTTTTAAAAAATTTATTTTTCAATTGAAGGAATAATTGCTTTATAGAATTTTGTTGGTTTCTGCCAGACATCAACATCTCATGACTTCTTTCCTAGATTTTTTTTTTGATTGAGCATATTGTTTTTCAGATATGTTTGAATGTGGTCTTCAGATTAGCATCAGCACCAACCTGGAATCTGTTAGAAATGCACATTTTCTGGAAATGAAAAAACTGCTGGAGAGCTATCTGCACTGCCAAATTCACAGCAGCATTATTTACAATGGCCAAGACATGGAAATAATCTTAAGTGTCCACCAATACAATGAATATTATTCAGCCATAAAAAGGGGGGAAATGCTGTCATCTGTGACAACATGGATGAATGTGCTAAGTGAAATAAATCAGAGACAAAAGACAAATACCACATGATCTCATTTATATATTAAAAACCTAAAAAAAAAAAAACCCCAACCAAATTCAGAAAAACAGATCAGATTTGTGGCTACTGAGGCAGAGGCAAAGACAAGAGGAATTGGATGAGGTGGTCAAAAGGTATACACTTCCTAGATAACTAAGTACTAGGGATTTATTTATTTAGCTGGCTATACCAAGTCTTAGTTGCGGCATGCGGGATTAGTTCCCTGACCAGGGAAGGAACCCAGGCACCCTGAGTTGGAAGTACAGAGTCTTCACTGTTGGACCACCAGAGAAGTTCTGTTCTAGGGATATAACGTACTACATGGTAACTAGTTAACACTGCTGGATAGTGAACGTGAAAGTTAAGACAGTAAATCCTAAGTTCTCATTCAGTTCAGTTCAGTTGAGTCGCTCAGTCGTGTCCGACTCTTTGAGACCCCATGAATCGCAGCACGCCAGGCCTCCCTGTCCATCACCAACTCCCGGAGTTCACTCAGACTCGTGTCCATCGAGTCAGTGATGCCATCCAGCCATCTCATCCTAAGTCGTCCCCTTCTCCTCCTGCCCCCAATCCCTCCCAGTATCAGTCTTTTCCAATGAGTCAACTCTTCGCACGAGGTGGCCAATGTCCTGGAGTTTCAGCTTTAGCATCATTCCTTCCAAAGAAATCCCAGGGTTGATCTCCTTCAGGATGGACTGGTTGGATCTCCTTGCAGTCCAAGGGACTCTCAGGAGTCTTCTCCAACACCACAGTTCAAAAGCATCAATTCTTCGGCACTCAGCCTTCTTCACAGTCCAACTCTCACATCCATACATGACCACTGGAAAAACCATAGCCTTGACCTGACGGACCTTTGTTGGCAAAGTAATGTCTCTGCTTTTGAATATACTATCTAGGTTGGTCATAACTTTCCTTCCAAGGAGTAAGTTTTAGTCTTTTAATTTCATGGCTGCAGTCACCATCTGCAGTGATTTTGGAGCCCCAAAAAATAAAGTCTGACACTGTTTCTACTGTTTCCCCATCTATTTCCCATGAAGTGATGGGACCGGATGCCATGATCTCCATTTTCTGAATGCTGAGCTTTAAGCCAACTTTTTCACTCTCCTCTTTCACTTTCATCAAGAGGCTTTTTAGTTCCTCTTCACTTTCTGCCATAAGGGTGGTGTCTTCTGCATATGTGAGGTTGATATTTCTCCCGGCAATCTTGATTCCAGCTTGTGCTTCTTCCAGCCCAGTGTTTCTCATGATGTACTCCACATATAAGTTAAATAAGCAGGGTTAACAATATACAGCCTTAACATACTCCTTTTCCTATTTGGAACCAGTGTGCTGTTCCATGTCCAGTTCTAACTGTTGCTTCCTGACCTGCATATAGGTTTCTCAAGATGCAGGTCAGGTGGTCTGGTATTCCTATCTCTTTTAGAATTTTCCACAGTGTATTGTGAGGAAAAAATGTTTCTTCCTTACTCTGTATATGAGATGATGGATGTTAACTAAACTTACTGTGGTCACCATTTCACGATATATGTACATGAAATAATTGAGCTGTACACCTTAAACTTATACATTGCTGTATGTCAACTATATCTCAATAAAACTGGGGGACAGGTGGATATAAATTCTCAGCAGTGACCCCGGACCAGCTGAATTTGAAGTGGGAGAAGGACAGCCATATCTGTTTTAAGAAACCCTCCAGGTGATTCTAATATACCCTGAAGTTTGATAACCAATAGTGTAAAAGTTTTACTGGACCTCACTAGCTTAGGTTCTTAACCTGTTGGCAGATGAATAATCTATTTCCTTTTCCTCAGTGTCATTCAGAACCTAAGTAATACAGAGCTCAACACAACATAAGGACTAAGTACTCCAACTAAAAGGCAATGAGAAAAACCGTGAAGTAACACATGTATTACCCTGCTTAGGAATCTTTCCTTCCAATCATTGACGCTAAAAACAGTTCATTATCTAACACCATTTTTTAATATTTTTTGTTCTGTTCTGTTTTTGGCTACTTGGAGTATACAGCCAGTATTTTATGTATATAAGAATAAACCAGCTGAGTGTGCTGGGTCAATTTCAGAATTCCATCTGAATAAACATTTTAAAAGTTACTTTCTTATTTCCACACACAAAAAAAGAATAAACAATTCTTATCTCATATTTCCCTAAAGCTGCAGTTGTTACACATTTTTAGCAATCACTTAAAATGTGGTTAGTCCAAATTACAATGTGCTTACAAGTGCAAAACACAAAAAGATTTCAAAGATTTGTGCAAAAAAATGGTAAAATAATTCATCAACAATATACAACTTGAGTAATGCTGAAATAATATATTAGTTTAAATAAAATGTGATTTTAGTTTTTTAAACATGATTTTAAAAAGTCAATTTCACCTCATTCTTCCCTCTTTTTCCATTTAAAAATTTTTTCTTGAAATATAGTTGATATACATCTTTCCCCTCTTGTATAAAAGAGGCTACTAAAAATTTTGGAGAAGGAAATGGCAACTCATTTCAGTACTCCTGCCTGGAGAATTCCATAGATAGAGGAGCCTGACAGGCTACAGTCCATGGGGTTGCAAAAGAGTCAAATACAACCGAACAACTAACACACACACGCACACTAAAAATTTTAGAATAACAAATGTGACCTACATTCAATTTCATCCTCTGAGTCTCACTGAGGAGGGACTCAGGAGAGGACAGTGCTCAGTGTGCCAGAAGAGATCCCACTAAGTGAGGAATCACTGCACCTGGGATCCAAATACACCTGTGCCTTTTAACAACTAGTCTGCAAATCCTTGGCAGAACTTCACTGTTCAAAAAAATGTTCTTCTGAAAGTGGTAAAAATCTTTATCCAAGTATCAAACATTTACCAAACTCTTATTATACAAATGAATAATCTACATATGGTGAGGGAAGAGATTTAAACATAGGTAAAAGGCTAAACATGTCCACTGACGGATAAATGGACAAAGATGCGATATATACATATATTTATATATATATAAACACACACACACACACGAGTATTAGTCATTACAAAGAATGAAATAATGTCATCTGCAGCAACATGGATGGACCTAGAAATTACCATACTAAGTGAAGTAAGCTAGAGAAAGACAAATACCATATATCACTTCTGTGCGGAATCTAAAAATATGACACGAACTCATCTGCAAACCAGAAACAGACTCACAGATATAAAGGACAGACTTGGGGTTGCCAAGGGGGAGGAGGGGTGGAAGAGGCAAGTACTGGGACTTTGGAATTAGCAAGATGTAAACTATGATATCGGAGAAGGCAATGGCACCCCACTCCAGCACTCTTGCCTGGAGAATTCCGTGGACAGAGGAGCCTGGAAGGCTGCAGTCCATGGGGTCGCACAGAGTCGGACACGACTGAGCGACTTCACTTTCCCTTTTCACTTTCATACATTGGAGAAGGAAATGGCAACCCACTCCAGTGTTCTTGCCTGGAGCATCCCAGGGACGGGGGAGCCTGGTGGGCTACCGTCTATGGGGTCGCACAGAGTCGGACACGACTGAAGTGACAGCAGCAGCAAACTATTATATATAGGATGGATAAACAAGGTCCTACTGGATAGCAAAGGGAACTATATTCAATGTCCCGTGATAAACCATAATAGAAAAGAAAAAAAAATATATATATGTATGTTTATGTGTAACTGTGTCACTCTGCTGTATAACAAAAACTAACATAACATCATAAATCAACTATACTTCAATGAAATTAAAAAAGAAAAGACTGGACATGAAGGGCCAGAAAAGGGCAGCAACAACGGCCCACCAGTCTGAAGTGATGATCAGGATCTCAATCAGCTCACAAAGTGCCAGTGAGAGAGTAGCTGATTTTAGTCCTATTTTTGGCTGCAGAATACACCTTCTGACTTCTGCCTCCCCCAGGCAGAAGCTGGAATCACTCTTTCAACGTCTCCCGCAGCTAGAGTGCAGGCCTGTGACCAAGACTTCCCAATTTAGACACTGCATGACATTTGGACTCAGAAAGGAGCAACATGAGGCAGCAGGAACTACAACCTCCATTTTCTGGTGAGAGCAGAGGTCTGTGGCAGAAATGGAACAGGATGGCATAAATCCCAACGAGAGACCATGGTAGGACAAGGACCTGCACCCAAGAGTGTGGCTGCACGTCTTTGGCAAACCCAGCCAGCAATGTGACCCGAGTCCTTTCCTGGCCGTGCAGCCTCCAAAATCCACTCTCTGACCTTCCTATAAATTTCCTGAGCTAACTACTACCCTTTAGCCAATTCTTCTAAGTAAACTAGGAAGAGGGAGGTGGGGAACTAATTGCCTGATACTTGTAACTAAAAGTCAAAACTCAAGATGGATACAGAAAATATAACAAGTTGGAAACTTTAAAACAGTATTTACCTTAGGAGAGGAGGATGTGCACAGCGGTACTAGAGATCTGATCTGTACCTGCAATATTTTCTATCTTAAAAAATAAAAAGGCAAACTGCCAACACAGCAGGAATATTTGTTATAAAGATTTGTCTGGATACTTTTCTAATATCTGAAAAGCAACTAGGGCCCTAGGTAGGAATGGAACTAATGAGGAGAGCAGGAAGAAAAAACAACAGTAGCTATGATTTATTTATTGAAGGGTTACTATGTGCCAGGTGGTATACTTAAGGCATAGCATTTTCTGTAATCCTTAAAATAGCTACAACATATATTATTTTATTTCCATGATGTAGATAAGGAAACGGACTCAAAGAGGTTAAATCACCTGCCTCTGATCACATATCTAAAGAATCAGAGGAGGATCAAACTCATGTTTGTCTAAGAGCCAAGCCTGGCTCGTAATTAGCTTCTTCCTCACTCTCAGCAACTCTACACAGTGGTGACGGGTTGCTGCTGCTGCTAAGTCACTTCAGTCGTGTCTGACTTTGTGTGACCCCGTAGACGGCAGCCCACCAGGCTCCCCCGTCCCTGGGATTCTCCAGGCAAGAACACTGGAGTGGGTGGGCACTTCCTTCTCTAATGCGTGAAAGTGAAAAGTGAAAGTGAAGTCGCTCAGTCAGACCCTCAGCGACCCCATGGACTGCAGCCTTCCAGGCTCCTTCATCCATGGGATTTTCCAGACAAGAGTACTGGAGTGGGCTGCCATTGCCTTCTCCGGGTGAGGGGTTAGGGACTCACTATACCAGCACAGAGGGAATGTGCAACAGCAAAAGAGGAAGAGGGAAAGAAGTTGGGATAACAAATGAGGAAGAGCTGCACTTTGATCTATGAACCTTGAGATCTTTACTTTTAACAATGAAAGAGTCAAGTGCTGAGAAATCCCCTTCCTCAAAGCATCCTTCATTGAGCAGGATGAGACTGAACCAGCCTTATCTGAAGCCTCAGTTCCTGCCCTGGAGAAATGCAGGGAAGAAACAAGCAATTCTGTGGGTGCTAAGTAGAATCAGACTCCTAGAATTCACCAGTGGGCCTTCTCTCTGGCACACAGATATAACTCCATGTGGATGCTTCAGGAAGTACCCAACTCAAGAGGGTTCTTGAACGTGAAGTTCCAAATGAACCATTTTCACCTAGCTCAGGCAGACCTATCCACAACAGGAAACTTAAACCTTTCCTCGTATTGTACAAACTGTTAAGGTATTTACATGAGAGCCCTACCTTTTGCCTTCAGATAGTACCGCCCTGTCTTAAATAAACATATGCTACTTGATATAATGAGAAATAACAACTTTTGGTCTCTTCTCTGATTCCTCGTCAGAGCTCCGAAGCCCTTCGTAATTTTCGAAGTGATAATATAAATGCTAGGACCATGTTATGTTCTAATGAGGTGACTCTTGGTGGGTTCCTGGATGAGGGCTCACCTCAAAGACCAAGCTATGACTAGAAACTTGATACTTTCAGCCCCACCCCTCCTTCTCTGGAAAGGGAAGAGGGGCTAGAAACTGAGTTACTAATCAATCATACCTACATGATGTAGCCTCCATAAAAATCCCCAAAGTGAGAGGTTTAGGGAGCTCCTGGGTTGGTGAATATATCCATGTGCCGAGAAGGTGGTACACCCCACCTCCATGACGAAGGAACCGCCTGTGTTCACAACCCTTCAGAACCTCGCCCTATGTGTATCTTCATCTGGCTGTTCATCCATATCCTTTATCATTTCCTTAATTATATAATAAACTGGTAAATGTGTTTCCCTGACTTCTGTGAGCTGTTCCAGCAAATCATCTAACCCAAGGAGGGATAGTAAGAACCGTAATTTATAGCCAGTTAGTCAGAAGTACAGCTGAGATAATCTGGGACTGGCAACTCTGAACTGGGGGTGGGGGTGGGGGGCAGTTGTGTGAAACTGATCCCTTAACTTGTGGGGATCTGACACCAACTCCAAGCAAACAGTATCAGACCTGAACTGAATTATACGCAAGCCAGCTGGTGTGGAGAACCGGTCATTGTGGAGGAAGCCACAAACACATTTGGGGGCCAAAAATGTTGAGTGTGGTAGAAGCAGAGACTAAACAGACACAGTGAGTTTTATTCTGACAGCTACTCTAATTAACCTTTGACACATACCTTTGTCTGCCATCAATTCACTAGATCTATTCTAGGGATATAATTACTTTGTCAAATATTATGTGGCTGCTTCTAGACTGGAAAGATGAGAAATTTATGGGGGCAGAACAAACTCTCTAGGATGGTGACAGATGGTTTTAAAAAAGCAATCTAATTTTATCACTTTTTTTTAAGGTAATCTAGAAAACTGCCTCTGCCCTCAAGGCAATAAATTATTTTGAAATTTCAAATGACGTTAATATAGGCATAATTTTACATTCTTATCAACAGGGTTAGGTTGAGACACAATACTATGGGGCAAAGAGTCTTAACGTTTGAACTGAAGGCAGGTCTGTTCAGCTCCGTGTTTCAGTGAACACGTCACCTCTCTAGTCTCATCCTTTCACTCAGTGCACTCTACCTACACAGCCATTCTGCTGTTTTTTCAAATGAGCAGGCTCCCACCTTAGCGCTTTCTGATCTGGAATGCTCTTTCCTCAGATAGCCATACGGCTCATTCACCAACTCTCTTTGGTCTTAACTCAAATGCCACCAGCATAGTAGGGCTCACCCTGGCCACCTGCATCTGCTCTGTTTTTCTCTTTGTCATTTATCACTATATAACAAAATTTTTAAAATCTTATGTATCATCTTACCCCTCCCAGCTATAAATATGTTCCACAAGGTCAGGAAGCTTCGTCTTGTTCAATGTTGTCCCTAAGCATCTAGCAAAGGGCTTTACACATAAACACAAATACATGGAGGTGTCTAGGAAAGAGAAGAAAAGGTTAAAAAACCACAGTCCTACACAAATTCAAAGCAAAATATTCCCAAGCAACACCTTTTTTTTGTAAATTACAAAGAAGTTCATGTTTAATCAAATAATTTAATAATTCGAAAACTCTTTCTTAGTCTCCTACCCCTTCAATTCCTCTCAGACTTCATTACTACTATTTAAGAACCACCACATTCTACATATGTTAAAAGCCAGTGATACTAAACTGCTTATAACACTCTACAATCTGTTAAACATCCCACTTTGTCAATATACATAGATCCACCTCATTCTTCTGGCTACACAGAACAATATACTACAGATGTATCATTATTTCCCATTTCCTTTACTGAAAGTGACTTGTTCCCAGTATCACTACTATAAGTAATGCAGTACTGAATATCCTTATACACACATTTATCTGTGAACACAAATGTAAGGCCAAAGGTATGCATACTTAATACATTTGACAAGTATTGCCAAATTAACTGTCAAGAAAATCCCACTAATTTATCCTCTCATACTCTGCTGCCCTGGGTAAACTCTTTATACTTTAAAGAAAGAATATATAAACCTATAAAAGAGATCAAAAAACCAAAATGTATATAAATTAATTTTATAATTGCTAGGCCCATATTTGAGCCTGCTGTCACTCAGAAAGAAAATGTTTTTTCAGTATTACATGAACTTGTATCTTTAGCCATATATTAATGCAAATCATGTTTGGTTTTTTTTTTTAAGAAACAAGTTTTTATCATATTTAAGACACTCGGGTTTTTTTTGGCTGCACTGCATAGCGTGTGGGATCTTAATTTCCTGACCAGGGATTGAACTTAGGCCTTTGGCAGTGAAAGTTCAGAGTCCCTAACCACTGGACCTCTAGGGAATTCCCTAAAAGGTCATTTTTAATTTTAAATATGGAGGGAAAAACTGCTATTGCACGTATCATATACCACAAACCATATCTCAGCAACTTGTACAGCAGAAATTTATAGTAATATTTTTAGGACTACTTGAATAAACAAAAACAAAAAACCCTTCAAATAGAAAAAAAAAAATTTTTAAGTAAAAATTAGGTTTACGCTACCTACACAAATAACTTGAATTAAAATCAATGACCTGTGTGAGAAAGGGAACCACACATAAAACGTAGCCTAACAAGTTAGCCAAAATGTAGATACACAGGAAAAAAATATGATTTTTACCAAAAGGGCATTAATAATTATTACTCAATTATTGTATCAACTACTGATCAAGCTAAGATTCCATGAGCTGTATATACAACTAATTTTTATGCAGGAGTTCCCCGAGACCTAAGAATTAGTTCAAAGATTCTTTCAGGGTAAAAAAAGATTGAGAAAAGCTATTTTAAGAGTTTACTTTCTTTCTCAGGAAGGCTTTTCACAACCTAAAAATCACAAAAACTTTCTATACTGCCTTTTCATAATTCATTGCTTTCTTTTCATCTGACTCTTTAACCCACCTGGACCTAATTTCTATTATGAAAGATATCCAACTTTATTTCCAAAAGAGGAGTAGATGCCTTACTCTACTAATAGAATATATCTTTTCCTCACTGATCAGTAGAGCCATTTTCATCCTATACCTGGTATCTACTCATTATATACACTGACATATAAATGTGCTTTGAAGTCCTTGGTGAAGTTCCAGCTTCTCAGATTAGGGGACCCTAAGAACTGCTCTATCCTTCGTAAAAGTTTCTCTCCAACATGAATTCCTCTATCACCTGATGCTGTTTGCTTCCTCTCTTGTGGCAAATTCTTAGATTTAGTGGATTAGAAAAAAAAATCATTCCCTATTATTTTTACTGAAGTATAGCTACTATATAATTTTATAAGATATAGGTGTACAATATAGTGGCTCACAATTTCTAAAAGTTAAGTTTTCGTGGGATTTTTGATGGCATTTTTTTTTCCAGCACAGATAGAAAAAAACTTTTTAAGTATCTTTGTAGTCACTAAGAATGGGAAAATCTGAGTCCATGACATTGGAACCTATCTCATGGATTTATTACTGTATTTCTTTGTCCATTTACAAGAGGTTTGGGTTACAATGATGATGCTAATAGGTGATCTCAATTAGCCATCTTGAATATAAAGTCTCAAAAAACACTTTAAAGTCAAATTCCAGACTATTTTAATCTTATGAAAAAGATCCAAGCTGTAAATAACACAATACTTTTTTTTAGAATAATTTCTTAAACCAAGAAGTCAGGCTTCTCTTTTTACTTTTCCTGTACCCTTCCCTTCTCATAAAGATCAGAATTAACAGCTTCATCCCTCCACGTGCCCGATGTTTTCCTGCTATCTCATTCAGCCTTACTGAACGGTATTATCCCTACCGACACATGAAAAAACTAGGACTAAGAAGATTAAGATCATATCAACAAATAGGAGGTCAGGTCAAATTTAAACCCAGGAAGGCAACTCCAAAGCTCAGGTCCTTCCAATACACCCACTTACATTGCTAAGGAGCAAAGTCTTCTATCTTACCAAACACAGCTCTTCACACCCGGCCTCTCCATCATGTTCCACCTCCTTTCCTATTCTCTTGGTAGAAATCATCAAGGGCAAAGTGATACGCAACCACAGTAGATAGTAGCAAGAAAGCAGCATTTGTAACTGGAGGAGACCTTCAGTTTCACATGTGAAAGTGTTAGTCAGTTCACACAAGGACTCCCTAAAGAAGACAACTTGTATCTTCTCAGCAAATGTATTAAGTTTCTCCTTCTTCAGTAAGCTTATTATCAATTAGCATTATTTCTTGAGGCTTATATCAAGCGCAGGCCTAGAAATCTACAGGTGACCTGAGTCATGGAACTATACAACTAAATGAAGGTCACTAAAATATAAGAGTCTTTCCACTAAAAAAAAAAAAAGTTTCAAATATCCTGCTTTTAGTAATGAGCTAAGATGAGCCCTCCAATATTCCTGATCGGCTCAGGGTGACACAGACAAGAAGGGAAGCTTTGATCACACGCCGTTGGGACATATCCAAATCCAGTCCCACAAGACCTCTTCATTTCTGTACCATTCAATTCTCCAAAGCAAATGGCAAGTTCAGTTTACAGAAGTGCCAAATATTTTTAGCATT
Organism: Ovis canadensis; assembly: GCF_042477335.2. NCBI lineage: Eukaryota > Metazoa > Chordata > Mammalia > Artiodactyla > Bovidae > Ovis > Ovis canadensis. The sequence goes on along the minus strand of NC_091263.1, from coordinate 65,573,629 downwards.
AACGATGAAAGCCCTTGTGTAAAATGTTTCGAAAAATAGAATATTCTTAGTGAAAATAACCTCTGACATTTGTGTATAGATGTGATGCTCTACTAACCAAAACCCTAATGGCAAATTCCACTCAATAGAATGCACCTCAACAGTGATTTCCCCTTTACCTGAACCTGCTGTGGCTGTTGAACCTGGATCTGCTGTTCTGGCTGGGTTTGAGGCTGAACACTCGTGGTGACTGGACAGGCAAGTTCAAGCAAAGACCCGGCCACTTCGGTGCTGTCTGTGTAAATGCAGTTCCCACCCTGCTGGTACACCATGGTAGTGGTGGCTGTCTGCTGGAACTCCTGAAGGGCTTCTGGCCCCTTAGAGGCTAGTGAGTCCAGAAATTCCTTCATCCTGTGTTGCGGGACAGACCGCGCCTTCACTCGGATGTACTCTTCAAAGGAGATGGTGTTCTCCAGAGAATTATTCATATTGCAGAGTCCTTAGGGTTCCTAGGAATAAAACAAATGAACAGAAGTCAAAACTATGCCATGGTTTTAACATACTGAAATGCACAGAGCAACCATTCTCGCATTGGAGTGGAATATTCAGGACAGCCGCATACATGAGGAATCCAAAGTACAATTTTATTAAATAACCTTTTTTTTCAATTACTGGCACCTGAAATTTGTTTCCATTAACATTTCTTAAATCAAACTATCATATTGAAAACAAAAAACAAAAGCATTTGTCACAGTTCTGGATGAAATGGGCTGAAAACACACTCTCCAACCAGCACTTGGCCAGGCCAATCCCATCTTCTCTGCAGAATCAAGCACTAGACAGTGAAAGCCACAGGCAACACTACTCTGCAACCATCAGAAGACTCCAAGGAAGGTAGGAGCTGGGGTTCCTACCAATATGTTCCAATTCCACTGCCAACTATGTTTTACACTGAAGGGACACATATGCCACCTAGCTGTGGCATGACCCTAGACACAAGGGATGTGTTCATCTCTTCTACTCCCCCAAATACCACAAAACCTCATTTTGCTATAAAGTGCTCACACTCTTTTGTTGCATAGCTTACTGGTTAAGAGCATGGATTTTGGAGTCAAACTTCTTGGGTTTAAAACCCAGCTCAAACTCTCCTTTGCTGTGTTATCCTGGACAAGTCAGTTAACTTTGGTTTTGTCTATAAAAGAGGGATTAAAATAATATTTGCCCCATAGACATGAGGATTAAATATGTGTAACGCACTTACAAAAGTACCTGACATAGACAGTGCCATATAAATATTAACTAATACGATTTAAATATGTAGGAGAAGGAAGTTGAATGGTACCTTAAGTAACTAGGTCACTTCTAAAACTCAGAAATCAATTATGCAAGTTTTTCATCAGGGTGTTTACCTTAGGGTACAGGGGTGGATAACAGCCCTCAAGCAGCTGGGGGACAACCACGCAATCTATCCATGAATGCTGCGTGTCCTGTACTGCTGCTTTCATACCATTCTCTCGTGACCACTATCACCTCCGAAACAAAAGCAATGAAAGGATATCAAAGTAACATAAACTAAGTGAGTCTCTTTGCCCAAAAGAAGACTCTCGGTCAATCTCAATGTCTAGAAAAGTGATTTGCTCCCTTGAGCCATCAGAATAGAAATCTCAGTCTTTCACTGCCCAGATGCTGTCTTCTGTTAAGAGACACAAAGTGGGTGAGTGATCCTCTCATTATTATCTTCCACTGGCTCTAAACTCTAGTAGACAAGACTGTATCCTGGTCCTCTCTGAATGGCTGACACATGTAGGTACTTATCTGTTGCATCTGGAATTCAATGTGGAACAAGGATTATGACTCTTTGTTTCTGTAACATGTATAACTTACAATAATAAAATGTTATGCTTTCCCCTAGTAAATGGTTAATCTATACCTTGAAGGGAAAAAAAAACAAACTATACATCCAGGGCAAGAGACCAAAGGAAAAATATGATCCATACTGCTATTAATTTCCTGACACTGGTAATACTTCTGTGGGATGCTGTTTTAGTATACAAATTATATTCAGGTACTTTCAAACAGAACAGATCTCAGCAACAGATCTTTTATTATGAGGTCCATAATACATTGCAAATATATTTCTCCGTAAATAAAGCATACTATGTATACCTTGTCCTGTCTAAAAGGCCTAGACCACTACTCTCAGGGAAGCCTCCACACGGGAGTCAGGAAACCCCAAGCACAACAGAGTACAGAAAATGCCAAGTACAGGTCAGCAGAGTGAAAGGTGAAGCTGTTGCTGATGGCCTCTTATCTTGTGAAATTTAACTCCTATTTGTCCCTTTCTCATCTCTTCTAACCACCTCTCCTGCCCAGGTCTCCCTTCTCTCTGCTGCAGAGACTCTCAGTTATCTTTCCCAGAACAGATAATTAGGAGGTCTGCTATGAGACTTCAAGATTAAGCTATCAATAACACCCATGGCACATAAAACAGGGGCAGCATCAGGGTTTCCCAGGTGGTGCAGCAGTAAAGAACCTCCTGCCAGTGCAGGAGACTTAAGAAACATGGGTTTGATCCCTGGGTTGCGAAGATCCCTTGGAGGGGGGCATGGCAACCCATTCCAGTACTTCTGCCTGGAGTATCCCATGGAAAGAGGAACCTGGAAGACTACCGTCCGTTGGGTGGCAGAGCGTCAGACCCAACTAAAGCAACAGCATGCACGCACTCAAGGCCAAGCACTTCATATTCAGAGCAGGCCACTCCAGCATAGGTGACCCACAGTCACTAACCACACTGGCACAGACTGTGTCAAAGCTTCCCTCTGATAAGAGCATCATAACTGAAACTTCCTTCCTAAGGAAGCCTCTCTCATAATATAGATCTAATAACATTACAAAGTTTACAGTATGTGACCCTAATACTCAATTACATACAACCTTCTGCTCAAAAAGGGATAAAGGAGAGAATTGTGTGAACCACCATTTACCAGTTCTTTACTATGCTGGTACATATTTCAGTTTTTCACCTCCATTACAGAAGACCAGCAGGGGCAAGTGAAATTTACACTTCTCCAAATTCAGTTTTTTCAATAATTAATTGTATTCACGTAAAATACTTAAAGAGATGGCTTGAAATGTAAAGACTGTCTGTGCTAGAATGGTAGCTATTGTACCAAAGCAATTTTTTAAGAAGTATAGAGAATCATGCAAAAAAAAAAAAATTTTCTTGCTTCAAATCTGGGAGAAGGTAAGTATGAACAAGCACAAAGAAACACAGTAAGTTACCTTTACAGAATCGGAAAACCTTCACACAAATACTGCTTGGTAAAGGTAGTCCACAAACTTTTCTGAGTGACCTTGTTTCCCTTCACTCTTTCAAGTTTCAGTAATCAAGGAGGCTTAAACCTCCTTAAACCTCCTCTGAAGTCTGACATTAAGTACAAGCAGAATTATACCAACTCTTCTTCCCAGAATCAAGCTTTCTTCAGTTTTCAGGGTAGAATTCCACCTGGTTTTGTTTCCTATTTTTTGTCTTTGTTTTTTAGAAAAGGAAAGTGAAGTCGCTCAGTCCTGTCCGACTCTCTGTGACCCCATGGACTGCAGCACGCCAGGCTTCTCCGTCCATGGATTTTCCAGGCAAAAGTACCGGAATGGGTTGCCATTTCCTTCTCCAGGCTATCTTCCCGACCCAGGGATCGAACCTGGTCTCCTGCAATGCAGGCAGACGCTTTAGGGGGGAGGGTGAAAGAAACACATCTGTTGTTTTTAGGAAAACTGCTCAAATCGTATAGGAAGGTATAAAATGAAAAGTAAAACCAGCTACGTGTGCTATGACCTCTGTTTCCTGATCTATGAATTTTAAACACTCATCTATCCTCTAGGAAAGGTAAGTTTAGGGCATGTAAAACATCTTCCTCTCACTAACCCCTGCTAGCCATATTTTAGTTTTTGTCACGATCAGTTTCACCACAAGAACAGTCCAAATATAAATTTATTCCCTGAGCAGGACAGCAAATAAAACACTCATCTCTCAGAAAGAATGGGATAAAACCTTGGAAGAGTATCTGCTATAAAGCCTCAAAGTTCATCCTTTAAGCTTCCATCAAAAAAAAGAAAACACCAACAGTTTTAATTAGGAAAAATTCTATAAAACTTAGAAAATGTTGATAAAGGTTTATACACAAGTTCATTATATTCTTCTCTGTTCTTATGAAAATATTTGAAATCCTATGACAAAATCACCTTTTCGTTTATAGCCAGCCATGTATTTTAAGTAGCTGAGACTCTCAAGTATAAAACCCTCTGCAGTGCTTCAAGCTTAGAGTCTATCGTTGGCTCTAAGCAGAAGCCATTACTTCCAATTCCTATTGCTTTTTCCTTCCACTAAGCTCCCAGCAAGTTCTTCACTGGCTATACAAGTCCACAGAATCATGTCAGAACCACTAAATCAGAGGAAGCTAAAGAATATTAACAAATAATGGATTCGATGCAGAACTTAAAAATTATATAATGGAAAAGGCCAATTTGAAACAACATTTCAATCTGCTCATTTACACACAAGGCTTCATTTCTTGTCCTTTTAACCTGCTCACTTGGCATTATCTACCAGACCAACAACACATCCCAATAATGAAAGTACACTAAGTCAGCATTTGACCTGATACAAAAGTACTGCTTAGAGGGGGTGGAGAAAAAGCCTTCAGAAATACATTTAAATATTTGAGACCAGACAGTGATTAAACACAACGCTGAGACAGATTAAAGAAATTCTCAATAGCAGTGATATTTCTGTTCTTATGCTCAGAAAAAGTCCACCTTTACCATGAACTTATTCACCCACAATTTTTTAATTTATAGGATATCTTTTATCAAATGCTTTGATTCATTCAGAATTTCTTTTGCATCATCTGAGGTAAAACTCTAAGTTTATTTTTTTCAAAGACCCAACAACTTGTCCCTGTATCATTTACTGATTTACTGAAATTTCTCTGCCCAATGATTTAAAATGCCACTCTGATTATACACCAAATTCATATAAAGAAGGTCTGTTTGTTTCCAAGCTTTTTGTTGATTCAGCAGATCTTTCTGTAACATAGTAACTTAAAAATTTTTTTTTTAAAGCATGTTAATACCTACAAGATCTACTTTCCCACAACCAAAATGTGTGGTTTCAAACTAAAAAAATTTAATGACACAGAAAGTACATTATGTGTGAAAAAGAAGGCTCATACAATTGTATTTATGTATCCTGGTATGGCTTAATTATATACCTAAGAAGAAAAAATGGCCTAACAGCAGCTATGCCTGGGTGGTGTGGAATAACGGAGGACTTAAATTTCTTCCTGTTTAACACACTCCTGCATTTTCCACAACTTGTATTAAATCAAAAAAGCAGTTTAAAAAAATAATGTTTTTTGTACAGTGGTTATACCACAGTAAGAGACACACAAACAATTGTGGTTGATCATAGTTTGATTTTTTTTCCCTCTCAAAATCTGGAACTCTGAAAGACAAAACCATCAAGTTACAGAAGTCTGCATAATAATGAAGACTGTTAGCTTCAAGATGTTGCTCACAAGATACAAAAGGCTGAGCCGCGGTAACAGAGAAAGAAAAATGGATAAACTTAATGAAACAACAATTTATAACTCCCAGAGAAACAAGATTCTTAATTAGCTTCAAGGCAAAGACTTAGTGAGGAGCAATAAATAAACTGATTAACTAAAATACTTCTGAAAAACATGAGGCTGGAGGGATAGTTGAGTACTCTCAATTTTTGGAAGTCAGAAATGTAGGGGGAAACACTCTGCAGCTCTTTGAGATAGTCTGTAACTAAGTATTTGCTTCTGAATGAATAAGTACAGCTGCTTTGCAAAACAATAAACAGATGAACCAACCCCCCATCAACAGACCCAGGAAATTTTCCCTATAACTGCACATATTTTTATGGGTTATTTCCCCTGTACTTCCTTCTACAAGAACTAAGAGCAGGTCCTCAGTATACCACAGTTATCATTATTCCAATTACTTTACTTCTAGTCCACAAGAGGAAAAAGTCACTCCAAAGCAACAATTCTACATTCCTGTTTGCTGGTGTTTTTGTTTTTGTTTTCCTATTTAGGTACCACGGAAAGGCCTACGTGCTCAGGGGAATCACCCCTTCTTGAGTGACTTCAAATCTGATAGCTCTTCCTGACTCCCCTATGCAGCTCTGCAGAGTGGGTCCTGAATATGTGATCAACTAAGATGCTCAGAGCTGCCTCAGAGCCCTGCCTCTTCCTATTTACCCAATGATCATGCTTCTGGGCCCCCTCTCAAGGCTCACATCTACTAGCAATGGATCCTGATAGCTTAGTTCTGGTTTGAAGAACACATTCCAAAGGAAAAAAAAATCAATTTCCATTTTAAGGAGTCAAGAGTCACAGTCACATTTGTCCTAATTAACAACTAAGGAATCATTTCAAAGAAGGAAATTGGGAGACACTGTTCTATTCTTAAAGATATCAATCCACCATAGGGTTTGTGATAGAAATTAGCCCATTAGGACATTCACTAGACAGAGAAACTCCTCATTTAGGGGTATTTTCACTATGGATCTAGTTTTGGACAACACATTTTCAACCAGGAACTTAAATTCACATTCCTACCAACGACTGATGAGATGCAAACTGGCACAACTGTTTGCCTTATCTAAGTGAGGCTGAAAACATGACCCAGCAATTCTATCCCTACATGTACATGACAGACACCCATACAAAGGCACATAAACAAGAATGTTCATAACAGCATTGTTAACAGCCCCAAACTGAAGGGAATCTACATGTCTATCAATAATAGAATGAATAAATTATGGTTTGTTCAAACAGCAGACTACTACACAGAAATGAGAATGAATGAACTACAGCTGCACACAATGCTGACAGACACAAAGCACAAGCACAATGCTAAAAGACACAAAACAGCATGATTCCATTTATATAAAATTCAAAATTAAATAAAACTATGTTGTCGAGGGATACAAAGGTAGTAAAAAGAAAAACAAAGAATATGATTATCACAGAAGTCAGAATACTAACTGTCTCTAGAGAGTGAGAAGCTATAACCCAGAAGGGACTCATGCAAGGTTCAACAGTGCCGGCATTACTCTATCTCTTGAAGAGGTGCTAGTTACACAGTGGTTCACTTTAAAATTTTTCACTAGATTGTACACAGACCAACTGAATTAATATGTATAGAAAGATATTTCACATACACGTGCAAAAAAAAGAGCTTTCTGACACAGCCTAACAGCTCTACATACAGTTGTGCACTAGCCTAAAGTGTGACAGCAAAGGACCATTCTTGTCCCCTTTTCAGCAAAGCAAGGGGTTAATTATCATTTCTTCATGCACTTACAATTAGAAGTCACAATGCAATGTGACAGGAAAAAACTAGCTAAGCATTTAAGTGAAGCCTGGACTTAAAACATCTGGAACAAAATGCAGGGCAACTACCTATAATGAAATTGAAAAGAACAGGAGTTCACTTAACATTTCATTCTGAAGCAAAGAAATAAAAGATCATTACAGAGTGAGGCTGGCCATTTAAAAAGAATACAAGCAAGATGCATGGCACATCAAAGACAAACTAGTATTTGATTCAACTTAAAGAAGGCATGCAAGCCTGAAGGAAGAAATCACTGATTCTGAAGTTGTCATGATGGAGGACAGCCACACCCAAAGCCCCTAACTTTGGTAACTTTGGTTACCTTTTGGAGCAATTCAAATGTACAGGAAACTTCAATCACTATTTGATCTTTTCTTTAAAACAGCAACACGTGTGGAAAGGGGTTGTGGAAAGGCAGAGGCTCATGGAGACATACACGAGCTATGCATCACAGAGGAGTGGAAGCAGGGCATCTTGTAATGGGGAGATTGTGGCTGATGAGCTTATGAGTGTTATCTACAGACACCAATTTGCAATGCAGACCTCAAACGCAATGGTTACAAATTTCAGAAAAAGTAGGCTTAAATGGCATATTAATATTTTAAATGTATCCTAGCTAAACTTGGCTGCTTGTCTTTGAAATATTCTGATCCTTAGAAAAGGTGATGCCTTGTCATGCTAAAGCCTGAAAGTTGCACTGATATAGTTTAAGAGGAAAAAACTGTCCAAGCAGCAAACTGGCTGGATTCAAAGATGCAGTTCTCCCACATACTCAATTTTCTAGCACCTAGTCGTTTCTGGCAGACAGTACCCAGAATGATTGGTAGGATCTGTAATGTTTCAATATTACCAGGAAAAACACTGCACACATATTCCCAGCATATGAATAATTTTAACTCACCAGTCACCACGGTGCATACATTTCTGCTGCTTGTCCTGAGTTCTTAAGACTTGTAACATTCTGAAGAAGACAGAACAAAGAAGTCCTTCCATCCCCAGCCTCTTTTCAAATTTTAACTTGTTCTTACAGATAATATCTCGTATATTAGGAAAAACTACCCCCATCATTTTCAAATTTGATTGCTAATTTTAGTTCCTCTTAGCTTCTTTTCCCTTAAATTTAATGAAGCAAGACTGTAAAACATAAACTAGCAGATAGTCCGACTTAGAAAAGAGTCTATTTCTCTGCACAAACCTAGATTTTCCCTGGAACCAGAACACAGTACAGGGATTTAAAAAAAAGAAGAAACAACGCTGAAAACGACTGAAATCCTAAAGTGAAATCAAAAGCGACTTTTCCAGGCAGATTTCAGGAATTTCTGCTGAGGATCTTTGGAATTACGAAAGAAGGCAAAACACTGACTCGGGTTGTTCAATTCTGTTCTGGGCAACTTTTTGGCTGAGCAATAGCGGGCCCTTTAACCTAACAGACTACAAGTAAGCCCCTCCCAACCACACAGAGGAAAAGGCTGCATTTCAGGATTTAAAGCGGCATTTTAGAGCTCATGTAGTTTCACAGCGTCCACAGAAGCGGATCCCCTTCCGGAGCGCACAGAGGTGACGTGTAAGAATTGCGCTTTAATGAAGAATTACTTTCTAATGACAAGAAAACAGGTATCACTGACGGGCCTTCTAGGATTTGCCTTCCCTCTCCAACACAAAGCATCAAAACAAGGTGAGAAAAGTCCAGGGGTTTCGCTGCCCTCAGACAAACAGCGATCGGTTTCAGAATCAGGGCAGCACCCTCCAAGCACCCACCCCGCACATGGGCCTCGGGACACCACATTCTGAAGAGTACCAGCAATCTCGCCCACTTCGCTGAGGAGCGGGGCCGCAAGCTAGCCCGCAAAGCAGGTTGGTATCTCGTTAGGCCTAGGCCCCGGCGGTCCGGGGACGTCACCTGAGCTGGAAGGGTCCAACCCACAACCTTCTTTAAACTGCAAGCTGCCCGTCCGCCCGCAGCCCCTCCCCACAGCTGGGTGTCCTGCGCGCCGTCGCACCGGTGCCGCCACCCAACAGCACGGCGCGCGCCTGCCCGCGACCCTCGACTTCGGGGCGCGCGCCCCAGGAAGCCGCCGCGGCCCACGGGCTGCAGCTCCAGGAGCCGAGATATCCGGGCCGGGAACGCGCACGTCAGCGGCCACGCGCACCGGGAGGGCCGCACAGCGCGCGCGCGCCCGAGCGTATAAACAGGCCCGGCCGCGCGCGCCCACCAGCGCGCATTCGCGCGCCGCGCCCACCCGAATCCCCGAGCCGCCCCTCCCCCACCCAGGGGGCGGGGGCGCGCGAGCCCAGGGACGTTCTCGGCTCCGGAGCCGCCCCGAGGTCTCCTGGGCCCAGCGGCAGCGGCCCGCCCGCCCCCGCCCGCCGTTGTGTGGGGTGGGCCCGCTGTCTCAGGCCCGCACCCCGCTGCATCCCTGCCCCACTGGAGTCCTCACCCGGCGACGTCGCCGCCGCCGCCACCGCCGCCGTTCTACCCGCCGGCCCCGCCGCACCGCTCGGGGCCCCGGTTCTGCCGTCGCCGCTCCAAGACCGACAGGATTTTCCCCTCACAGCTCCCTGGGCGCCATCTTACATTCAACCCTCACAGCCAATGAGTGCCGAAAGCCTCTCTCGCGATAATTGGTGCGTCGAATCCCGCGAGAGTTAAGGCTGCCTCCTGGCCAGACTTAAAGGGAACGCTTCTGCCTAGGAGAGAGGCCGAGCGTAGGGCTGCAGTAGCGGCAAGAGCCTGGGGTGTAGGGCGGAGCGCCCCGCCCTCAGACGCCCCTCCATGTGGGGCGGAGCCAGGGCCGGAGATCGGCCTAGCCTTGGAGCTGGGGCAGGCCGGGGCTTGAAGCTCAGTCTCAGCACCCTTCTGCCTCCTGCCCAGGCCTCCTTAGCGCAGCCTCACGCGGTGCGGAGAGCGGCCTCTTACTTAAGGTGGCCCGCACAACCTCTGACCTAGGCCCGGCGCCTCCAGCTGCAACCCACCTGGGAAGCCCCAGCTTACTCTCCTCCAGGAGCCCCTAGCATCTGGGACCCACGCCTCACCCTCCATCTGCTGTTATCCTAATTGAACCTTCCGCAGCCCAGTCCACCTTAAAGCGGGCCTCGGGTAGCCTGGTGTTTGTATACAGGGAAAATGTGGAGGGTGTTAAAGCTGCAGGCACATGAGGACTCACCAGTAGCCCACACTGCCCTAGAGGGGAACAGACTGCCATATACTCTTTCTTAAAAAGGCCTCTGGACCTTTGCACTTGTTCCTCCTTCCTGGCAAACCCCTAGTCCTTTGGGGTTCCCCTCAGGAGGTACCTCCTGAGAATAGTCTTAAGGCTCAGGCTGGATCAGGAACCCCGGATCAGCCTTACACAGGCGCCAGGGCCACATCTGCACAATGCCTGATCACCCTCTGTCTCCCCAACTAGATGGTGGACTTAGAAGGCCACCACACAGGTCTTCCTCATTCTGCTGTGCCTGGCACATAGTAGGTGCTCAACAGTTTTGGATGATTGGACTAGGAGCCAGGCCTCTCCATCTGCCTAGGCATGCAGGCAGACACAGACCTTCTAGGTTCCTCTGACACTGGGCTTCCAATGGTGCAGCAGCATCCAGGACCCAGCGTTTCCTCAGACTAGGTGCAGAACGTACCCAGTCAGGCCCAGGCCTCCCCTGGACCACCACCAAGTGCTCCGGTGATTTCAAAGCTGTCAGTACTGCTCTGCTTGCAGTACACCTTCCCTCCGCCCCACGGCATGACTCTAAGGCCCTCAGGTGCTAGGAGAGCAGAGAGAGAATACACAGACTCCAGGGGATTTAGCTGTTCTTTATTGACATGGAGTCTGGGTACCCCTAGCCTCCAAAAGGATGAGGTAGGTCCACAGGACTTGCAGTTCACACTTTTCCTGGGTCCTCCTTCAGTGTGACGGTTCGGTTGAAGACAAGCTGGAGGACAGAGGGGCAAGAATGACCACCAAGCCCAAACCAGGCCAGGAGGCCTGGGTGAGTCTCACCAGACACCCCACTCCAACCCTCACTTCATCCCAGAGGAGCTGAGCACCAAAGAACTCTAGTTCTCAACAACTTTTTGACTTTGGTTAAAGGACTGGCTGGCTCTGGCTCTTCATTTTATAAGAGTTATAACAATCCCTATGCCAGCCTCCTACCTTGAGGAATAAGTAAGGAAGGGTTCATAGAAAATGTTGTACATAGCCTTAACCTCTGAGCCTATTTCCTCCTCAGTGGAACATGGATCCCACTGCAGGTGGGGATGATTAAGTAAGGAAATGTCAGCATAGTGGCGGCTACCACCAGCATTGTGATAGAAAGGTAGATTCAAGCACCTGTCCCTGGTTGCTGTCTGGATCCACGGAAAAGTAACCAAGGCGCTCAAATTGGAACTTGTCGAAGGGCTTTGCCAGGGCCACAGAACAGTCCACTAACGCAGCCTCCACCACTTGTAGCGAGGCCTGTGGGCAGAGAACTCAGGTGGCTATCGAGCCAGAAAGGAGGCCCACCACCCTCACCCCATACCCCATGAGCCTACCTGGTTCAGGTCACTTAAGAATCCACCGGGCACCTCAGCAGGATCCTCGGGGTTCTTGTGCTGAAATCTGTAGCCAAAGTAAAGGTCAGACTGCGCTGGGCAGCCACAGCAAGCAATGCCCATCTCATAACCTGCCCCAACCCCAGCTCTGTTCACTCACAGTCGCTCGTAGAGGCGGATCTCACATGTCAGAGGCTGTGATACCCAGTGAATAAATGCCTTGGGCTTTTCACCAGCATCTGCGTGCCTGCAGGTCACCTTGAGGCTTTCCACACAGCCACTGGGGCCCTGGGAAGTCATGGGGCCTGCAATCAGACTTGGACCCCACTACCAGGACTGCAGGCTGCACCAGATCCTCACCCCAGCAGGCACTGCAGCAGGAAGCCTGCAGCTGGCTCTCACCTTGACAACATGCTGCAGCTCGATGACGTAGCCTGTATGCCTCAGGCCCACGGGCTGGCCCCATGCCAGGCGCTTATAGCCTGGCTCTGGCTCCTAGAAGTAGGAAGGTGGAGAAACACAAGAGGCTACAAGGGCCAGGCAGGTACAAGAGGCTTCTTCCACCCCTATGTCTAGCAGAGGTTGATTTGAAGAAGGGATGATGGGCCCTCAGGACTGAGCTCAGGAGCAAACCGGACCCTTCATCCCACCCCCAATTCACCTCTTTGAAGTCCGTCCTTTCAATGAAGACATTGGATCCAAAGGGAACCTGATGGAAGCCCTTGGTCTCATCAGCTGGGAAGTTGGGCACCTGGATGTCCAAGGCCTGGAGCAGGAGAAGTGTCTGAGTCACACTAGGCACTGGGATTCCCACACCCAAATCCAGGTGCACACCCCCTGCCGCTCCCCCAACACACACACACCTTGAAGGAGACTTACCTTGGCAGCAGGAAAATTGGTGATGACCACCTGTAATGGCTCCAGCACAGCCATGGCCCGAGGGGCCGTGTCATTCAGCACATCACGCACACAGGCTTCTAGCAGATGTGGTTCCATTGTGGTCTGTGCCACTGTCACTCCCACCTAGCAGGAAAGGTCAGCTTCAGTCGCAGCCATAACCACACACTGCTGTGCTCAGCCCCCAGCTGCCCACCCAAACCACTGGGCTATACCCGAGCACAGAAGTTGTTGATGGCCTCGGGCGGAAAGCCCCGGCGTCGTAAGGCTGTGAGCGTGAAGAGCCGGGGATCATCCCAATCCCTGTGGGCAAGGAGGGGATGAGAAGGCCGTTGGCAGCACATGCTACTAGTGCCGCCAACCTTCGATAAGCCAAAAAGCCACACGTACCGCACAGCGCCAGCTGCCACAAGCTGGAGAATCTTCCTCTTGGAGACGACAGCATAGTGCAGATTGAGGCGGCCGTACTCCCACTGCACGGGACAGTAGACATCCAGCGCGTTGCACAGCCAGAAGTAGGAGGAGCGTCTGCGGTGGGAGGGCAGAGTCAGGGCTGGCCACCTCCAACCCGGGACAGACTGCAGGAAGGGCCGCTGGAATCCCACGGGCCCTCCCCTCCCCATGGGCCCAGCTCCCTCACCGGGCCTGGAATTCCTTGGTGCAGAGCGAGTGGGTGATGTGCTCGATGGAGTCACAGAGACAGTGCGTGTAGTCGTAGGTGGGGTAGATGCACCTGCAGGGCACAGACAGTGGGCCCCACCATCCAGCCCCACTCTGCCCGACCCTCGGCCCACCCGCCACCCCACAACTGCGCAAGCCCACCCCGAGCTCACGCTCACCAGGTGTCCCCTGTGCGGTGGTGCGGCGTGTACTTGACGCGGTAGGCCACGGGGTCCATCTTGCCATCCTCCATCACCAGCTTCATCCGCAATGTGGCCTCACCCTCAGCAAACTTGCCCTTGCGCATTGCCTGAGCGGGAACAAGGGTTCTGGCTGCAACTCAGCCTGATGGCATCTCATTCCTAGCATTCTGGCCCACCGAGACCCAACTGCACCCCCAGATCTCCACCTCAAAGAGCAGCAGCGACTCCTCTGTGGGACGGTCTCTCCAGGGTGAGGGCAGTGTGTTGTGGCCTTTGAGCTCCTCTCCTCGCTGGTGGCACACATAGGCCTGACCCCTATGAGGAAGGGGTGTGAATGCCCGGCATGACTGTACCCTGGTCAGCCTGTCTGGCTCCATACCGTGGCCTCACCTGCAGATAAGCTCCACAGCCCAGGCATACAGCTGGTCAAAATAATCGGAGGCATATGTCACCTTGTAAGGGGTGTAACCTGGGGGACAATGGGACAGTATTAGCAACCAGTCAGGAGCACCCAATGGCAGGCTGTGGCCTGGGGAGAGGCCCATGGATAATCAGTTCGGCCCAGGCCCTCCCCAGCCCATACCCAGCCAGGCCACCATGTCGTAGATGGCAGTGAAGAACTTTGCTTCCTCTTTCTCAGGGTTGGTGTCATCAAAGCGCAGGAAACAGATCCCATTGTTGGCCTAGGAGAATTGCAGTATCTGTGAGCTCCTGTTATCATCAGCTCCTACAATCCAGCTCATCAAACTGGGAGCTTCTCAGAGCTCACCCATGTCAGAATTAAAAATATCTTTTCACTCACCTTCCTGTATCTAAATGCCCTAAAAAAGGCATCTTATACTAATGTGAGATACAACATACTCTCATCCTAACTCCGAGAAGCAGCACTGGGAATTTCCCCAGATTTGAACTTACTGCCTCACCAAGATCTTTTTCTCAATGAGCCCAATTGGGTGGATTCTGAGGTATCTGTCACACATTTCTAGGTATCCCCTTCAAGGCCTCTTTCTGCTCTGGGACACTTTATGGGAGCAGCAAGAAAAGTAGGGACAGACACCCCTCTGGTACCTGCTCATGGGAGCAGCAAGCGGTCAGCCTGCTTGCCAGATCCCCAGACACACTCACCTTGGCATAGCCAAAATTGAAATTGATTGCTTTGGCATGTCCAATGTGCAGGATTCCATTGGGCTCTGGCGGGAACCGGGTACGAACCTGAGATTAGGGGAATGGGCGCAGAGGAAGCAGGTGAGACCTCAGACTACACTAAAGGATGACCCTTCCTAGGGAGACCATCATGACAGGTAAGGTGGAGTAGCATGTAGGCAGCCCAAACCGCAGGCAAGTCACGATGGCATAGCTTGCCTGCCAATACTGCCACTCACCTGTCCTCCAGTGATCTCCAGGTGCTGCTTTAGTAGATCCATGGTATGAGGAGTGGTCACATAGCCCGGGGTCTTGTAGTTCTCACCTGCCAGGGCCAGAACAAGCCTGATGACACCAGGCTACAGCCCAGGGCTTCCAACCCCAGGGACGTGGCTATAAGAATTGCTACTAAGACCCAGCCCTCCACAAGAAAAAGAACCTCTCTTACAATATTGAGAATGTCAACTGGTGAAGCCATATGGAAAATAGTATGGCGGTTCCTCAAAAAACTAAAAAGAGTTGCATATGAATCAACAATCTTACTTGTGGGCATGTATCCAGACAAAACTATTATTTGAAAAGATACACACACCACTACACTCAAAGCATTCAATAGCCTTGTCTTGGTTACATTTAATAGCCTTAACTTGGCTACATTCAATAGCCAAGACATGGAAACAGCCTACATGTCCATCGCCAGATGAATGGATCAAGAGAATGTGGTACATAGATACAATGAAATATAACTCAGCTATCAGAAAGAATGAAATAATGTCATTTGCAGCAACATGGATGGACTTGACGAGACTGTCATACTAAGTGAAGAAAGTCAGAAAAACAAATGCCATATGATACCACTTACACGTGGAATCTAAACACCACCACAAACGAACATACCTATAAAACAGACTCACAGACACAGAGAACAAACATGTGGTTTCCAAAGGAGAAGAGGGGAAAGGGTGAGAGATAATGGGAGTCTGGCATCAGCAATGTAAACTATAATATGTAGGATGACCAAACAACAAGGTCCTATGGGATAGCACAAGGAATTACATTCAACATCCAGTGATAAACCACAATGAGAAAGAATGTGAAAAAGAATAGATAACTGAGTCGGTTTGTTGTACAGCAGAAATTACACATTATAAACCAACTATACTTCAATAAAATTGAAAAGATCCAGCCCTCCATAGAGTTTCAATCTGCCTGCTCACCAGGTTTGTGGAACTTCAGTGCCTCGCCTCGGAGCTGCTCCATCAGAGACAGGGTCTGAACAACAGCCTCGCCTGCAGAGAAGAACCAAGGAAAATTTAATTCTCTGGATACAGCTATCACATCCAGCCCAAGGAGGTGCCTGTCAATAGTATCCATATCCTATAACCAGAACAGAACCAAGCAGTCCCCTCTTCCTCCAACCCCAGAAACAAGAGATACACAGCCAGAGTTCTCAGGCCTCTGGCTAGTTTCGGAGTAAAGGAAAGGAAGGAAACACCGGAAATTCCAGTCTTGCAGCAGAAGACAGACTTGAGTAAATGACGGCCTGAGGAGACGGGGCTGTAAAGATCCACCGGGTGGAAAACCCAGAAAGCAGGGAGCTGAACACGACAGGAGCCTCAAGCCTCTCACCATTCTCCACCACATCCTTTGCTGTCCTTCGGTCTGTCTCTCCGGGCCGAGCCTTTGCCACCTGAGAGAAGTTCAAAAGATGGTCAAGGTCTTAGGATTACTGGATTCAGATACCCCCTTCCCCAACCTGAAGTTTCACCCTACCCTACCTCATCCCCAGGGACCCCAGACAATGCTCAGTCCCACCTTGGGCTTCTTCTCCAGATCAGTCTCCGTCTTGGGACCCAGAAGATGGAGGACCTGAGCAGAGACCAGAGTCAGAGCTGGGACAGGATGCCACGACTTATCCCACCCACACACCCACCAAAAGGCTCCTGGGCCTATTTACCGGCACCGCCTTGAAAAACCTACCTAGCCCATCCCACCTCTGCTCTTCACATGTTTCTGTGGCCTCAAATACTCTTTCCCTCCTGAGGGTCCAATTAGGCTCAGGTAACACAAACAGCCATTTACACAGAGGAACTGTGGGCCCAGCATCGAGGTAAGCCATCTACCTCAGCCATCACCCTCCTGTGATTCTCTGCCAGCATCCTGAGATGAAGGCCACATCACCCCTATTTACAAGATGAGGAAACTGAGGTTCAGAGTAAAGCAACTCACCCCAAATTAGGCATAACCCAGGGGCCCGAGTCTTTGATTGTTCGCCAGATGCTCCTCCCTCTACCCTAGGCACTACTATCCACCATGAAAACAGAAATAGGCTCTCTTGCCCTCCCAGCCCCGTGTACCCCTCAGTGGACTCGACATTCTGGCAGGGCCTTTGCCTGCTTCAGCTCAAGAGGCACCCACCTGCATGTCTACTTCATGCTTGATCATTTTGCCATCAGCCCACCTGAGTGCAGCCCGAGCCTCTCCTAGAAACAAGGATAGAAGGAGATGCAAAAAGGCAAAGCAGGGCATTTCCCACCCGCTTTCCCAAGAAAAGGGCCCGGCTGACCTCAGAAACCAGAGCGAGACCACTTCTAAGGTGCTCCTATTCCTCCTCCCACCCCCCTCTCACTCATCCCCAGAAGAAAAGGCATGTCCCGCAAGAACACAGTCCCTTGCCCCAGGCCCTGCTCACCCATCAGCAGCCCCATGTTGAAATGGTAACGCTCTACCAGGAGCTTGGCTCGGTGGCGATTTATGGCAGCCTCCACCTACAGAAAGCCAAACCGTGTGGTTCAGAAATGCTCCGGGAACCCACACTCT
This sequence comes from Ovis canadensis, assembly GCF_042477335.2. Taxonomy (NCBI): domain Eukaryota; kingdom Metazoa; phylum Chordata; class Mammalia; order Artiodactyla; family Bovidae; genus Ovis; species Ovis canadensis. Next base: position 65,555,980 of record NC_091263.1, on the reverse strand, counting down.
CACCCTGGGGTCTCCCTGATTGGAAAAGTTGAGCCACTTCTGTTCAGGGTCAGTCCTAAGGAGGCAACTGACGGCTGGGGAAAGACTCACGGCCTCTTCAATCTGTTCTGGGGTCACCACAACACCCACACCGCATTCCTGCTCAAAATCCTCAGTATTGATGGGATCCAAGGGATGACTCTGCACATACTCAAGGGCAGCTGAAAAAGAAGAGTGGACCAATTTATGGCATCTCAGCTCCAAGAAATAGGAAGACAGGACCCTAATCCATCCAGAAAACCCCAATAAATTTGGCTTCTGGGAAATTAAGTCGTGCCCCTCTAGAGAAGCTCTGAGGCCTCAGGAAAGAAGCGTGTGTTCTGAGGGAAGTTCCTCATCAGACCTAGGTTTCTTTAAGTCAGTCTCACCGGAGGTGGCCCTCTCCATCTGTCAGTGCCAGGGCCTGGGTTTAGAGGGGAAGGCAGAACTAGTAATCTAGAGCGACACCGAGGGACTTCTCAGAAGGGACAGAAAGAGGTCTGGGCTGAGAGAAGTTTGAGTTGGAAGCGCAGGTCAGGGAGGGGTCTCACCGCTCAGCTGGGTCTCAGTGTGGATCTTCCTACTGGCTATGTAGCTCACGAGGAAAGAAAGGCGCCGGGGATCCCGGAGTCGGGAGGCCAAGCCGTAGAGCAGGGTCCCGGTAGCCTTGTCGATGGAAGAGCCCAGAGTCTGCTGCGCCTGGGGTCAGAGGGGTCAGAGATAAGCCCCACGCCCAGTAAGAAAAGCCTGGGCAAGACAAGGTGGGCTGCTTGGGCTTGGGACCCGACCCGGCACTGCGCTGGGGCACAATCGGCAGCCGGGACCAGGGACTTAGGTTCGCACCTGGGTAGCCGCCTCGCGTAGCTGCGCGCTCAGAACCGTGTTCTTGAGCGTTTCGCGGGCCTTCTGCTCGCTCAGGCCGAGGCCAGTGAAGAGCGACAAGGAGTCCAGAGCCGCCATTGCTGGGACGCCGGAAACCGAAAGAAAACTTTGGGGCCAATCTGCACGTTGGCATTAGCCCACGGACCAATAGGAAAGCGATACTGTCAGGGAGAGCCAATAATCTCCTTCCTTGGCGGGAGGGGGTGGGGCTGTCTAGGGTTATTAGCTCCATTTAAAGGGCAGAGGGCGCCTTTCCGGGCGCTTCACTTCCGCCTTCGTGCTGCGGGTCCCCAGAAAGGGTAGTGGCGACCGGACGTTTAGGAGGTGCTTTGCCGCGGATCAGGAAACAAACATAGACATGGCCCTTTGCTCTTCGACTTTTCCTTTTCAGCCCTGGAACCCTCGGGACCATCCCAGTTCTGTTCTTGGGACTATGTGAGTCCCTATCATCTTTCTGATGTCACAGCTTTGGAGTTGTCATGGAAACAGTTGAACAAAATGAAGCCCGGGAAATCCTGTCAAAGACTCCAGAGAATGTCTGAAATGGCCCATATGATGGGCCCCAGTAGTCTGACACTTCACTTCTTGAGCACCCAGCTGGGCACACACCTGGCTGGGAGGCACCTCAAAAAGTTTTGTGATGATTTGGTTTAAAATCCCCTGGGAATTCCCTGGTGATCCAATGGTTAGGACTCTGCAGCTCACTGGTGAAGGCCTGGGTTTTCGTCCCTGGTCGGGGAACTAAGATCCCACAAACCACACAGTGTGGCGAAAAACAACCACCACCTGTCATACTTAGCACCCTTACCAAAGCATGCATGTCAGGAGAACCACAAGATCAGAGCTTGAAATTCATATTTAGGTGTTGGACAGGATGTTTCATCAAAGCTGAGATAAGGTGGGACAGAGGAGGAAACAAGAATAGGCTGATAATGCAGAAGCAGCAGTGGCCACAGTGCTGAGGCTCACAGAAGCCTTGTGCAGAGGCCCGGCCCAGGGAACTGTCATGGGGCAGGCTCAGCAGCAGCAGAGCTATGGTCAGAGGTGGACAGAGCCTCGAGCAGTGCATCCAGCACATGCAGACCCCCAGGGTCCAGACACTTGGGGCTGCACCCAGTGAAGGCCCAGGACAATCCTGTTGCAGCCCACACCTAGCAGACCCTCCCTCCAGCAGTGTGTCAGTACCAACACCCAGCTTGGCAATTCCACCACTACTGCAGGGCCTCACACCCAGCTCTCCAGGCCCCTCTCCATAACCAGTAACCCCACATGGTCCTTGTGCTATCATTCCAATAGAAAATAACCAACTCTGGTCACTAGGTTAGCTTTCTCCAGGAGCTCCTGCTCACTACCACCCCTAACTCCAGCCAAGGCTGAGGGCTACTAGCAGGGCCCACATGCTGAGCTTATCATATATATAACACTGACCCCTCAGGCTTGGGGGCAGGGATGGACCACTGCGGTTGCAGGGCCCTGCCCCACCCTTCCCTGCCTTACACTCTTTCTGGCTCGCTTGAACACCTGCCTATGACTACTGTGTTGCTCCCCATCCCCCTCCAGCTGGAGTTACCCACTCCTAACCCTGTGCAGTTGGAGATGGAAGTCTCATGAGACTTGCCCTTGCCTTGCAGTATGTGTGCACAAAGGCAAGTGTGCTGGGACAAGCCTGCTGACCCACTGTGGGCAAACAGCCTGGGATACCTGCCAGAAGCCAAAGTCTCAGGGAATCAAGGGAGGAAATGGCCTGGCAGGGGCCTGCACCCTCCGTTCCACGGGAAGCCAGCCAAGATTAGTTCTGGTCCTCTCTGCCTATCCTTTTGGAGCAGGGCCTCCTTCCCCACAACCCAGTTTTTTTCCTGCTCTATTCTCCCAAGGGATCCAAATGTTTTGCAAACTACAGCAAAGACAGACCTGAGAAAAGGAGGGACTTCCCTCCACCCACATGTCCTTCCTGTTCCCCAATAAGTCCTTCCTGGCCTGCTATCTGGTTGTCAGCCCCAGTGCCTACACCTTTTACTCCATGCTGTCAGCTTCTGGAGTTTCATGGGGTACAGTCCATCCCTTGGGTCTGAGGTACTGATGTTGCCAACCATAGCTGCCTCCAGGCAGGACTCAGAATCAGTGGAATCAAAGGGCAGAAGTCAGGCCCCAAACATCTGCTGGGACTGGGGGCTTGGCTTTATGACCCAAAGGGCCTGAAATGGAACCTCATCATCTTTCCTCAGACCAGAGCACTTTACAGGATCTTTGACACACACTCACACACTCACTCACTCACTCACTCACTCACTCACACACACACACACACACAGCAGATGCTGCAAAGGGGAGGTGGCCACAGGACCTAGTGTATCACAGTGACTAAGTCTGCTTATTTGTCATTTATTTTTAAAATATATTTAAACAGCAGCAATCACTTCCAAAATGCAAAAAAAAAAAAAATTACAGTTTTTTAGAATAAAATTATAACGTTTATAATGCGAGTGAGAAAGAACCGAAGGTACAACTGAGACTCAAACCACGCAGCACTGGGGGTGGCTGGAGAAGCCAAGGCCCACTGGTTGGGGGTGGGGGTGGGGGTCAAGGTGACAAGAGGTCCCAACCTGCGAGGCTTCCACCCTCAAATCATCCCCCCCAACTCCCCATTGACGAAGCCAGTGTCCTCTAGGTTAGAGAAGGAGAAGCGGCAAAGCGCTGGCCCTCTGGGGGGGAATCCCACAAGCCCAGTCCCCCCACCAGCCAGGGACCTGCTAATCGACCTCCTCCATGTTGCTGTAGGTGGGGGCTGGGCGGTCCACAGGGGGGACGAAGCGTTCAGGGGCTGTCCGCGTGGGGGCCACCTCGGGGGCCTGGCCAGGGCCTAGTCCCTGCAACAGAATATGAGGACAGGGGTTGGGGGCTGCCCAGTATGCCGCCTGGCATCCCGGGGGTGCTGGCTTGGAGCCCTAGCACCCAGGGGAAGGCCCCAAGGCAGGCGCAGACAGCAGCGGCGTTGAGACAGAGAGACGAGATCGGGCCTGAACAGTCTCGCTTTATTAACACTTTAAATACAAGAAGCTGCTTGGGTAGGGCTAAGCCCCAGGTCAAGGGTAGGAGCAGCAGGACAAACGGACAGACAACTGGACGGGATACCCACCCTGGGATGCTCTGCCCCTGCAAGAGCCACAGTCCCAACCCTGTCCCCTCAGAGGAGTCCACTGAGCCCCAAGTCAGTCCCCACCACAGAGGCAAGCGTAGCCTGGCGGGGAAGGTAGGCAGACCAGCTCACAGCAGCTGCCTGCCGATGAGCTCATCTCCAGGGGCTCTGGGATACCAGAGGATAGAACACGTTGAGCACAAGGGCCACCAAAGCTGCCACGGTGCCCAGAACAAAGTATCGGAGACAGCCCTCGTCTGGTGTGGTAGGGCCACGTGGCGGGGGGCCCACCCAGTCTTGGGGCCCCCAGGGACCCAGAGGCGCAGGCCCCTCGGGTACTGGCTCCTCCTCGGCCTCCAGCTCCTGCCAAATCCGGGAAGCCTACGGTGTGCGGAAACGGCCATCAGCGCCCAGGGCAGGGGAGAGTGGGGAGGGAGACCCAGTGTCCCTAAGACCCCTGGCCACAACAGTCCCACCCAAGGTAACTGGCGCTAACCCCCTACATCCCAGGTCAGGCGGCACAGAGGGCAAGCAGGAGCCAAGTGGGTCACTCGCCAGGTTGTTGAGACTGAGAGCACCATGACAGGTGAACCCTGACAGCACTGTGGCCTCAGGACACCCCGCAGTGGACATGCAGCTTCCCCGCTGGGGTGCAGTTAGAGTTGGGGGTTAGCCAGTCAGTGTTTTAGCCCAGGCTTCCCACAGACGAGACTGGCTCATGGAGGACATAACTGCCAACCCCAGAGTCATCTCCTGGCTCCCTCCCACCCACGTACAGATCCTGATCACGGTCTCAGAGTCTGCGCATAGAGAGCTCAAGGGAGAGCAGTGCCAGGAGGAGACTAGTCCAGGAAAGAGTTGGGGCTGTGCCCACCAACCAGGCCTGGGACCCACATCAGCAAGAGCGACAGAAGATTGTGAAAGCCCAGCAGGAACAGATGCCCACCTCAGAGACGGGGACGGCCACACAAGGCTACGGCCTGCTGGCACAGCCCTGGCCTGAATGCATGTCAGACCTCAGGGACAGTCATGAGGGAGGGTCTGTGGGCCACCGTGTGGGGAGCAGCAGAGGGAAAGGTGGGAGTGTCAGGTACAGTCCATCCACAGCCTGGTGAAGTCTGTAGCAGCTCCTGGTCTGTATCTGATGCACACGCCAGTGGCCACGTGTTGGTGCGTATGTGCCTAAGTGTCCCTCCAGCCGGTAATGGCTCTGGCTAAGGCTATGATGTAAGGGAACCCCATCTGCGGCTTAAAAAGCCCAGGGCTTTAGGGGCTGAAGGAGAAGAAGCTGTGCTCTACGCGACCCCCCACCCCAACATCTGAGAGTTGGGCGCCCCTGTGAAGCCTCCCTGTGCCTCACCTGGCTGGCAGCTGACTCAGCTGCAGGGCCTAGGTCAGGGTGGTGCTCAGAGTGACCTGCCCGGGGGGCCCTCTCCACGGGAGAGTTCCGCCGGCGGTAGAAGAGGACATAGGCGTAACGCGTCACCACCTGGCTCTCGTCTACCGTTGTCACCGTGCTGTCATCAAACAGGCGCCAGCCTACGGCAAGGCGAGGAGAGTGTGAACAGGAACTGCGCCACCACCCCTCCCGTCCGTCCTGTCGGCGCGTGTGCCCTCACCCACGTCGCTGCGCTGGCTGCTGCGGTCGTTGGGTAGGCGTGCACAGGCAGTGTAGTGGCCGCCGATCATGCCCCCGTAGTGGTTGATGACGGCGTACAGGTCGTAGCTGGGCAGCTGCTCCTCTTTCTGACCGATACAGAACTTGCCCAGGTCCAGGTTCCTGCGGAGCCGGCCCGAGAGCGGTCAGCTGGTCAGCAGGTGCCCCTCCCCGCCGCCGCCACCAGCCCTGACTGCAGGCAGCAGAGCCCTGGCTCACCGGACGGGGAACTCCACCAGGTCGTTGATCTTGTCACGCCAGATAAAGCTGCGAAAGGAGAAGCGCTTGAGCTGCACGATGAGCACGTTGGGCAGGCGCCACAGCAGCAGCTGCTTGGAGGCCTCGCGGTGCTGTTTGCACTGCGGGCAGTACCTGTGGGGGGATGGGGCATGGTCAGGGGCAGCAGAGCGCCCAGCGCCCCCGCCCCCCACCTGCCGGCCATCCTGGCCTCACCAAGCCTCCTCCGGTGCCAACACCTCCGGCCGTGTGAAGAGGTTGAGGCACTGGTCCAGCGTGAAGTGGCCAGCACGGGCAGCCTCGCCAGCAGACCCAGGGTCCTCAGCGCACTCCAGCTCCTTGGAGGCCACCAGCACGAACTCCTGCAGGCGCTCGTTGTTGCGCCAGACCAGGGCCAGGCTGCAGTCGTCCCCCAGCTCCAGTGGGACGTCTCCTAGAAACGGGCAAGGAGGGGAGTCATGCAGCTGTGGAGAGCCGCCAGCCCAATCCACGCCAGGGCTTCCCCGCCTGACGGCCTCAGACACCTTTGTCCTCTAGCCGCTGCTCTCGGTTCGATGCATCAATTCTGTAGATGAAGAACTGGGGAGTGTGGGCACTCAGGGCTTCACTTGGGTGTTGGTACCCGGGCACAGCAGCTGAGAAAGGACACGATAATCGGAGCTCTCCTGTCTACCAGGGCCTGACCCAGCTCTCCCCTACCTTCCCTACCCCAGAGCCTTTCAGCAGACTTTTACCTTCAGGCCGGGACACCCTCTCACCAACAGTCAAGGCGCCAACTTCAATGGGCCCACCGGCCACCATCTCAGAAGAAATGCCGCTGGTACTGGGTACAGGGCCCCGATCAGGGGATGCCCATGCCCGGGAGGCCCCCGTGTCCCCCTCAGCCACAGGGGTCACCAACTGGAGCTCTGGTGGCTGAATGGGGTCCCTGTCACTGTCCCCGGCCTCCAGGGAGCTAGTGGAGAGTAGCGTGGTGCAGCCAGGGCCCTGGGACTCCAAGGCCATGCGGCCGGGCTGGAAGGGCGGCTGGAACACACTCACAGAGTACCTGGCGACGGGCCGCAAAAGCCAGTAAGAATCCAGACCAGCATGGCCGGCGCCTCTGCCTTCCACCCCACCTTAACCCAGCCCCTGGGCACTTACCGGGCATAGCCCTCTAGCAGCTGAGCAAGACGGGCGTAGGTGAGGCGTGAGGCAGGGACACTGACCAAGAAGGGGTAGCCGATGTTCTCGGGGCGGCAGAGGCCCTTGTGGTCAGGCCAGTGGGTTTTCTGACAGAGCCTGGAAGGAAAGTGGAGGGAAGAAGGGGGCTTCAGCCCAACCTCTGCACCAGGGCCAGCCCAGCTTCCCCAGGGGTCTGGGAGAGTGACAGCAGATGGGGGCAGGTAGAGAACTTAAGACACCCCGGCTTTACGTGAAGAAGAGGGAGGGTGGCAGGTGGAAGCATGAGTAGGGACGGGGCAACACGGGAGTCCTCACTGGTTGCAGTAGCCCACGCGGTAGCACCGGGTACAGCGCTTCAGCTTCTCATCCTCTGACTGCTGCTTCCGCTGGCAGGCTGCACACTTGGAGATGGGAATGCTGGGCACCTGGGGACGCTAGGGTGGGTGGCCTGGTTCAGCAAGGGCAGGCGGGACAGGAAGGCTGTCCCCGCCCCCACCAGGACCTTGGGTCAGCAGGGTGGCCCCTACTCACCTGTTGTACCTCTAACACTACCACGCGCTCCTTGGCCAACTCTGGGGATAGCAACTCGAAGCAGAGGAGTGTGTCGGACGGGGACACGGTGTCCAGTGAGTGGGAGGGCAGGAACACACGGTGGAAGCGATTCTTAATCACCTGGGGACAGAGAACACACAGATCTGATGTGAGGACGAGCACTTCCCCTAGCCCTGCTCCAAACCACAACAAGATCTGGCCTTGATCTTGGGTCAGTGAGGACTTGTCAGGGGTAAGAAATATGTGCCTCCACTGGCAGCAGCCTTAGTGCCCAATGGAGTAAGGAGCCTGGTGCATAAAGAGAATGAAAAACCAGGATTAGGACAGCTATGAACCATACCAGCTCTCCACACCAAGGGCCTCAACCCTGCTGTCACCCCAGTGGGCCCTGTGGAGACTGCAACGTGGTTACTCTGGAGGGGCCACCTTCCAAGAAGTGTGCCCCATCCTCTGCCCCGCTGAGGAACAGGACACTGCCAGGCAGCAGCAACACAGATTGGGGAAAACAGGAGGGAGAAGCACGATGCAGAAGAACCAGAGCTGGGGGATGGCTAGTCCTGTGGCCCAAGCTCCTTAGCTGAAGAAGAGCAGCGGGGGGCCAACACCAAGAGGGGAAATATATCCAGATGATGGCAGGGAACTGAGGGCACCTCAGGTGCATCGCCCAAGTGTCTGGTTCCAACCACGCCTCACCCCGCAGCACCCCACCTATCTGTGCAATCACAGGCACGTCTGAGCGGACACATACAGATGCTAACAACTGCACACACGTATCTGCATGCTGCGAACACAGACACACATCCCTGTGCGTAAAGGGCAGGGAAGGACAGACACACCTCCGCCAGACGCAGGTTCTCAGGCTTCACATGGACACTCTGAGATAGGGAGTCCAACACTTCGCTCGCACTGGAGTTCTCCTTGCTGACGCTCACCAGAAACTGTGGTGACAAGAGGAGAGAGTCCGTGGGGGAGGGAGGCCAGGGTCTAGGCCATAGCCCGGAAGTACGGGCCAAGTTCTCACCTTGATGGGCTTGCTGTGGGGCTCCCGGGCGAAATAGAAGACAGGGAGAACCTTTTGCTTCTGGGGCAAGGGCACCGGCAGGTACAGGAATGGGTCAAAAGTGATGGAGACCTGCAAATGCACAGGTGCCACTGGGTGGCCACAAAGGGAGTGGGGGGCAGGCTGCTGGTGCTCAAAGCGCCCGATCCAGGCCCGGGGACGGCTCTCAGGCCTCACCGCCCAGCCTCAGGCTGAGAAGGCTGGATGGACCAGGAGAACCGGAAGGAGAGAAAAATCCGTTTCTGACGCTCAAGGCCTGCTCCACCAGGCCCCTCCCACGTGCCTTTCCAATTTTTCCCATGCCCACTCCATCTCAGGTCACCCAAAGAGCGCTTTCCCTTCAGTCAGGAAGCCCTCGCAGCCTGACCTCTGCAGCCCACAGGGCCTCAGGCCTCCCCCAAGCTTCTTTGTCCAAATTGTGCCCTGCAGCACCTAAAGGTACCTGTGCCTCTGAGCCCACTCTGAGTAGGCTAACCAGGACAAGCTAGGGGGTGTCTTTCTTTCTAGGGAGCCTGTCACACCTTTGCACACACGGGGCACACCAGCTTCGACTTGTACTGGCCCTGAAACAGGTCCACGATGAAGGAGTCATTCCGCATCTTGTGCCGCTGCCAGGCTTCCTCAGCCACCACCTGAGGAGCAGAGTGGTGAGGGCCGATGAGGTCCGGGGGCCGGGACGGACAGGACACAGGCGCGCCTCCGCCCCCAACTCTGACCTCATCAGGCCGCCCATCTGAGTCCACGGTCTCCGTGTAGGGCTTATTCTGAATGCGGTTCAGGTCCTCGTGCAGCCCATCCAGCAGGAAAGCCATGAACTCCTGGGCATCGTGCTGGGCGTAGCCTGTGAACTGGCTGGCCTTGCTTGCCACGATGGCCTGGATACAGGGGCAAGGTGTGAGCCCGGAGCCCCAGCACCCACCGTGCTCCCGGCTGGCTGGCCCTCCCCACCCTCTCCAGCCAAGGGGAGGAGTGGCCACAAATCACCTTTAACTTGGAGGGCTGGAAGGCATGGTGGGTGCCCTTCCACAGCGCCCGGAGCAGCACAGCAAAGCCGATGGCCAGACGCCCACCAGTCCCCAGCGGGTTGTTGTAGTTGATCTCAGCCTCGAAGGAGCGGTCTAGGGACAGCAGCCCAGCAGAGACGTGAGCGGGGGCAGGCGTCCCCCGTCCCCGGGCTCCGGGAGCTGCTCTCACCGTGGAAGAAGTCACGCAGCTCCCGCGTGTTGGACAGAGACTGAATGACACTGTTCATGAAGCAGGTGTTGCCTAGGTTGACGAGGCCAGTGAAGCCCGGCAGACACACCTTCTTCTCTTCCTCCTCCTCTTCCTCCACGCTGTCTCCACTCACCGGGCTGTGGGGCATTGGAGGCACCATACATGTGGGCTTGGGCTGTGGGAGCAAGAGAAGCATGAGAGAGCAGCCCTGAGCTCTCCATCCTCCAGCCCTGGCCCTCTGCACACCAAGATTCTCACCGACGCCAGGTGTGGCTCTGACTTTGGGGCTACATGCTCCATGGGGGTGCGGGTGGCCACCCCATCGAGGCCTGTGTCCTCAGATCGAGCCTTGGGTTTCTCCTTCTCCACGGCCCGGGCTTCCTCCTGGCCCGTCAAGGGATGGGGTGTACCTCCCGGTGGGGCTGAATCCAGGGGGGATGGACCTGTCGGCACGGCGACCTTTGCACCACCCACTGCACCTTAAAAAGGGGGAATGGGGGGCTGGTGGTTAGCAGCACGTGGCAGGGGGTGGGGGTCCAGGTCCCAAGGACCAGGCAATGAAGGGAGCTCGTGGGCAGACCTCGTGTAGCCGGGGCCTCCAGACCACCCCAGCGCTGGCTCTGCCGCTTGCGGAGGCAGATGTCGATGCGCGAGGCCGTGAAGCAGAAGGTGCACTGCTCGGGCTCGATCAGGTTCCTGCAGGGGAAGGCTGTGCTCAGGGCCTCCGGTGGCCAGACGGCCCAGGGACGTGGACTGCAGGGCAGCAGGACAGGCACAGGGCGGGGCTGGGCACCACCCACCTGAGCTTCACCTGCCAACGGAAGATGGTGTGGGGTCCGCAGCCCGGGTGCAGTCTCAGGAAGTTTCCGTCCCTGCAGGGGTAGGGCAGGAGAAAGAGCATGAGAAGCACTGCCCTACCTGAAGCACACTGTCTGCCCCGGAGCTGCCCACCCACCCACCTGGTCTGGAAGATAAGCGTGAAGTCCTGCTCACGGAAGAGCACTCGAGAGGTGTCCCTGCGGATTTCCTTCACGTACACGTGCACCACCACTGAGTCCGGCCCCTTCTCATACGAGTCATTCTTGACAAATGCCAGGTTCACCGTGGACTCGGGCTCTATATTGAGACCACAGCTCAGTGCCACTCAGGACAAGTTCCAGCCTGCTCCTATTCTACTCCCTGCCCAGCCACTCACCCACCCAGCAGCTCGAGCTCGGCCTGCCCAACCCCAGCCCCATCTTTACCATCCACCAAGGCCACAGCATCTGCGGCCACTGCCATCTCCTCCTTGGAACGATCGTCCTTCTCGGGGTCTCTGCTTCGGGCCATGGTAGGGGACACTGGGTCGCTCCTGGGGGCTGCTGCCTTCTTTCCTGTCAAAAGTGCTAGATTCTCCTCTGAGCCCAGGAGGCAGGTCTGGGGGGTCAGTGGTGGTACACGGAGCTGTTCCTCAGCCTCAGCCTATTCATGGCGAGATCATGGGCAGGATCAGCCTTGGGTCTGGCAGGCGGCTCCCTCTCCACTGGAGTCCACACCCTTCCCCCTCACCTCCCAACCCCCAAGCAGGCACTCCACTCTCACCTGGGTGGCCGGCTCAGCCAGGAATTGGGGGGCATCACCCTGAGGCCCAGGGCCATCTCTGGCCCCTTCCCCCTCTGGCCCTCTGCGGAGATGCACGGCCCTCTTGGCGCTGGGCCCTGCCTGGGCCCCAGGACCAGCCCCAGCGCCTACCTCACCACGGCCCTGGGCCCGCTTCTGGTTGCGGGCCTCCTGCTTAGCCCGCCGGGGCTCAGGGCCTGGCTCCAGGGCAATGGGAGATGGCTCCTGCCCATTCTCCTGGCACCGCAACCCTGGCACCAACTCCTGGGTCCCTAGAGGTTTCTTCTGCCAGAGATATAGCAGTCAGGCTCTGTCAACTACACTGGGGATCCCTGCCTCTCCCCTCCCACCACTCTGGGACTTACCAGCAGAGAGGGCCACGTAAGCAAAGGCACCTTCTTGGGCAGTGACAGCTGCAGGAGGCCACCTTTGCGAGCCTGCACTTTGGTGCAAGAACTCTCTATCTCGGCATAGAAAACACCACCCCACTGCCGACCATCTGGCAACAGAGTGGAGGAGTCAGCTGGGGCAGGGGATATCAAAGGGCTCACATACACTGCCGGCCTCGGAGCAGAGGGACGTACCTGGGAGCCGCAGCACACAGTCCGTGTCTGTGAAAGCAGCATCAACTTCCTCCAGCCGCACGGGACCGGTTCCCACGCGCAGCTTGACAATCACCTCATCAGCACTCTGCCTCCAATCGAGCCCTAAGTCTATACAGGGAGCAACCAAAAGATTGTGAGGGTCTCGGTGAGCTTCTGGTGAGTATCAGCAGGTACCAGCCACCAGCCCTACTGGAACTGCTCCAGACAAGGGGTATACCCCTGCGGCGCCCACCACCCCTCTCCCACCAACCAAAGCAGTCTAGCATCCAAAAGGCTTACTCTTTACCCACCCTCTTTGGTCTGCTCCTCCCGAGGAGTGAATGCTGACCCTGACAACAAAGGGAAGAACAGGGAAACGAAGATGGACAGGCAGCCTCCGAGACTCGAACACCCCATCAAACACCATGTTGAGGACTTCAGTCAAGTACTACAAACTTCAGAGCTGATGCTGTACCCAGCCTGCCACTGATCCATCTCTCAGCATCAGACGAGGATGGGAGGAAGAACAAAAAGAATCGTCTCCCAACCCCCCCATGTGTATGCTCAATAGGAAGGGAGGAGGAGAAGGCCCCAACGGCTCCAGGAATGCCACTCCCACCTCTCCTAGGATCGCCATCCTTGCTCTCCTGGTTTGCTCGATCCTTCTGCTTTTTCTTACTGGTTGCCTCCTCCAGTCCTGGGGGCCCTCTCCTTGGGCCTGTGGCGCTGGCCCCACCAGACATCTTGAGCCGCTTGGTCGACAGCCAGAGTGCCCCGGGGTCGGCAACGGCGTCTGGGTCAGGGCTACGACGCTTTCTTCCTGGCCCAGCTATCTTGGCAACTCTTTGTGGACAAATTCTCCAGCAAGGAACAGACAGCCTAACGAGAAGGGAGCCAGTGATCACTACCGAGGGCCGGAGTTTGCTCCCTGGTTACACCCAGGGCTCGGCAACCTAGGACATTTCTAACCCTCCAGAGCAGTGTCTCTCCGATACCTGAGGCAGGCGTGGCTATTCCTAAGGGGGAATAAATAATGAACGTAGGAGCAACCACTTCTGGCTGAGCCTCCTAGATGCTGCCACACAGACCCACAAAGAGAGAAGCCTCACTGAGAAGGAGCCAGGTCAGGGCAGCCATGGCCTGGGACCAGGCTCCTTCATCAATCTGGAGATGAGCCATGGCTCCAGCCCACAGGGCTGGCGCTCTGAGCAGGGTGCTCACTTTTCCTTCACTCTCACTGGCTGCTTAGTCACCACCCGAGAAGTAGGAGGTGGAGGAGGAAGCCAGGAAAGGAGGAGACAGACAATTAAACAGCAGGAAGACCAGGCATTGTAGCTGAAAACAGGCCCAGCCCAGGTGCTACCACTGCCCAGGCACGGTCTTCAGGTTAAGGTGCCCCACCTGCCACATGACAGGTTCCACCCTTCTCTGAACCTGGTACTATGCACTGCTTGCTTCTGTTTTCTTTTTTCCCTATGTCTGAAGAGATTCTGCTCGCCAGCTGCTGTCCTATGCTGAGAAGGTCTTGCAAAAGCTAAGGTGAAAAGGGTATTCAGATGTCACACTTCCCTTTCAGCAATATCCCCACCTCAAGGCTACGAGGTAGAGACTGAAACAGACATTATCCCCTTCCTTCCCAGGTCCGCCCCCTCATCAGCTCTGAGCCAGAGACTTCTACCCAGTTTCCCACAAACCCACAAGGGGATTCTGGGCTATTTCTCCACCCAACATAAAGTTCTCAAAACTAAGATGAGGGTGGGGATGAAGAAGGCGTGTATTCAGGACCCCTGGCAGACCCCAGCACGGCCTGAGACAGTGGCAGGACAGATAGTGACCAGTCTGTGTTCCCCAGTGTGAGTGTGTGTGTGGGGATATGTCGGGGGCGGGAAGAGATTCTTCAATGGGTCAGATGTGGGACTGGTGGGCTGGATCTCCAATGACGACAGATCCAGAGTCGACGGATGGACATCCTCCGCCTCTTTGCTCCCAGGCCCCAGCTGAAGGTCGCGTCCCTCCCTTATCCTCTTGGGACGTTGAGGAGGGAAAGGGGCTGCCTAGAGACCCAAGGTAGCCTAATCCGGCCTCGCCGGGTTACTGACCACAGACCAGAGCCCCAGCCGGGCTGCGACCCAGTTCCAGCCTCCGAACCCCGGGCCCACCACCACCTCCTCCAGGAAGCCGCCCTCACTCGCCGCCAGCCCTCTCGGACACGGCCGGCCGCCACAGGCTGAGTGTAACGGCCCCGCCTGCAGCAGTGGGCCCAGCAGGCCGCCGGACTCGAGGGGTGGAGACTGGACGGCCCGTGACCTTGAACAGGCCGCCCCGGGCCCGCGTTGCGGCCTCCCCGCTCCGGCGCGACAGGCGAGCAGCGGCCAGCCCCACTCACCGAGCGAGGCCGCCGCCGCCGCCGCCGCCGCCAGCCCTCTTCGGGCCTTGGCAACCCGCTCTCGGTTCCGGTTCCGGCGTCAGGTCGGTTCCGGTTCCGGCGCGCCCCTCCCCCGTCCCGGCGCCGCCGCTACCACCTCAGCTGCTTGTTTTGTTTCGACTTCCAGTTACGGCCGCGGGTGGCTGCACGCAGGGCCGGTGACGCACATCCGGCGGGAGCGGGCACTCGGCGCCGGGCAGCTCCGGGGGCGGGCCGAGCGGAGGGGGCGGGGCTCCGGTGCCTGGGCCTCGCTGGGGCCCGGCGGGTGGCCGCCTCTACAGACTCCTCCCAGAGACCCCGCCCTCCCCAAATCAGAGTTCAGACCACACCCGGGAATTCACACTGGTTTATTGAGGGGGGCCTTGCCAGGCTGAGGACTGTTCATGCACAGGCGATCATGCGTGCGGGGTGAGGCTAGAGACCGGGGTCGCCTCAGGCAGGGGTCACTGGCAGGTGTTGTAGATCTGGACCTGCAAGTTGATGGCCTGAAGCACACTACGCATCCTGGCCTCCAGCCCGTCCAGCTGAGCCGCTTTGCCCTCCAGCGCCCGCTCGTTCTCCTCATAAGTGCCTTCCAGCTCTGGCAGAGACGGGTCTCAGATGAAGGGTCCTTCTCCCAGAGAGCCCCACCTTCCTGGGGCCCTCCCACCCCCATCCTCACCTTGCAGCCGCTGCAGCTTGTTTTGAGCGGCCTGCAACAAGCCCCGAGCCTCGTCCCGCAGTTGCTCTGCCCGCGCCTGCGCAGCCAGCACACCCTGGGCCTTGCGCTCAGCCAGGGCCCTCACTGTCTGGTACTGGTCCCCCAGGGGGCCCTGCAGCAGCTGTGGATGTAGAGGCCGGGGGCTGGGTGGTGGCCCAGTGGAGGCCCAGCCTCTATCCCCAGCCCTTCCAGCCCACTCTGCCTCAACCCACCTGTTCAGCTTCCCGGGCACGATCCTGGGCACTGCCAGCCGTTTCTTCAGCACTCGAAGCTGCCAGGCTATTCCCTGCTCGCTTCAGTTTCAGAGCCTCCAGGAGACCATCCAGTTGCTGAGCCCTCTCACCTGCAGAGCTCAGTGCCTGTTCAGCACCTGCCATCCTCTCCTGCACCTGCCGTGGGTGAGCCCAGGATTAAAGGGGTTTATGAGGTGTGCTCCTAACCTTGCCCCACTGGTGTCCAGGGAGGCCACACCTGGTGTAGGGTCTGCTCTGTGTCCTGTGTGTCAACCACTGCCCCCTGGATGGCACCCTGAGCAGCACCCTGTGCCCGCTGGGCCTCCTCCAGTGCCGCCTGGACTGTTTCTGCCTTCTGTTTCTCACCCTCAGCCCGGCTCCTGGGGAAGAGAGGGAGTCAGAGCCTGCCAGTATCAGGATCAGGTGTCAAGGAGGGGGCGGTGGGGGTGTGGGAGGGTCCAAGGTTGGGGATCAGACCGTGCCCTCCGTGCGTCGTTCAGGAGCTGCTCGGCCCGGCGCACGTCTCCCACAGTGCGCGCCAGGATCGTGTCCACATCTGCCAGGCTCCGGACCCTCTCTGCGATCTCACCCGCCAGCTGCTGGATCTGCTCAGGTGACGCTGGGATGGAGAGTTCTAACACCCGGGTGGCCACCATCTCAATGCTATCAGGGTCAGCCCCCTCCTCTATGGGGACACAGGCAAGGGCTTAAGGTCAGAGCTTGGGCACAGGGACACGAGCTGGGGGTATGGACTCAGAGACCACACATGGGGTATGGATTTGCTAGCAGGCAGAAGGATGTAACCACAAGGACAGGACTCTACATGGGACACAGATTTGGGGCCGTGGACTTTGGGATGACATAAAGGCAGGGCTCAGGGTCCACACGTCCTGAGTCCCTGCCCATTGGTGGTCACAAACACAGGTGCCGTGTGGGCTCTGACTCAAGTATGAACACAGACACAGGGGAAACACCACGTGGCCTGGGCCACAGGGAGGCTCACGGCTGAGGAAGTCCTTCACATTCTGGATAAGTTGCCGCAGTTCCTGGTTGGCCTGCTCCACCTGGCCCCTGGACGCATTAGCCTTGTCCAGGGCTGCCTGGGCCCGCTGCTGGGCCTCGCCTGCCTGTCGACGGGTTTCAGCTACCTGGCTGAGGATGCCACCGCCTTCTGCCAACGCCCGCTGCAGCTCTGCCTGTGTGTGGCGGGCCCGACCCAGCGCCAGGTCTGCCATGGCTGCTGCCCCACTGCAGCTGAGGCCCCCACAGCGGGGCTGCCCCTCCTCGTCCCGGCAGCCGGCACCCCCACAGGGGCTCGTAGCACAGGGCGCATCTCCTGGGGACCCACACACCTGCCAGGCACAGAACAAGTCAGGGCTGGGGGAAGGAACAGCCACACCCACATGTCCCACCCCACACTGAGCCTTACCAGTTCGTTGATGCCTGTCAGACTCAGGGCGTGGGTACGGGCAGAGAGCTCGCCCAGGGCCCGCTGGTTGGCCATGTGCCTGCGGTTGAAATCCTCCCTCCGGGCAGTCATCAGGGACTCTGTCCGGTGCCGGGTGTCTGCTGAGTTGCTCACAGGGCTGGGCACTGTCAGGGCCGACATGTTGGCACGGCGTTCTGCCTCGGCAGACAGGCTGTGGGCCTGGCGGATGCTGTCATAGGCACCTGAGTTGGGCAGAGGCGGGCAGTCAGCTGAAGATCCACCCTGATCCACCTGCCTCAGGGGTCACCAACTCACCCAGGAAGTTTGAATGCTTGAGCAGGTCCAGATGCTGGTTAAGCTGCCGCAGCGTGAGATTAAGCGCAAGCCCATCTCGCTCTAGACTGCTCAGTGCGTGGTTGGCATTGAAATTGTCATCCTGCACGTCTGTAAGCTCAGTCTCCAGCCGGGTCAGGTGCTCCGTGGCCTCTCCGATTTTGCGCCTGTGTGAAGTGATACAGAATTCAGCCCTGGCACACTGGGCCCCTGCCCCATCCCACCACTTATCCTCGGGCTCGTCCGCACCGCAGCTCCTTGGTGGCCTCCATGAGCTGTGCGGTGGAGGCGGCGGAGGCATTTCGGGCACCCACGATGCCCTGCACAGTGCCCAGCTTCTCCTGCAGGTGCTGGAATCTACTCTCAAAGGCGCCCAGCACGCCCGTCTGCTGCAGCTCTTGTGTCCACTGCTCCAGGCGCCGTGTGCGGGCCACCAGATCCTGCACCACGCGGTCCCAGTCCCCAAAGCACGCGTGGCAGGGATGGCAGGTGGGAAAGACTCCCGAGAAGCCACGGGCACACTGGTCACAGCGCACACCAGACACGCCAGGGCGGCAGCTGCAGTGGCCCGTGGAACGATGACACTGAGGTGTATCTATCCCACGAGGGTCACAGTCACAGGCTGTGGGCAAAGGACAGACCACAGGGTCAGGGCGCCAGTGGAGTATCCTGGGAAGCGCCCCCCATCTACTCTGGCCCCTCTAGCCCCCTCACCTCGGCACTGCAACCCAGGGTCTCCCCAGTGGAGCTCCTGGCACTCAGAACAGGTCTGCCCACCAAAACCAGCACGGCAGTGGCACTGTCCTGTGAACTAGAGTGGGAACAGGCAGAGGTCAATCAGGGGCAGAGCCTTTGAGACCGGAGGCAGGCAGCTGGCCCCGCCCACCCAGGGATCCACAGGAAGTGCCCTACTTCGTTGCAGGTGGGGCCTCTGGCTCGGCTTGGGTGGCAGGCACAGGGCTGGCAGCCACGGCCACTGGTGAGGTTCCAGAAGTTGGGGGCACAGCGGTCACAGCTCAGGCCCTGGACGTTGGGGAGGCATGGGCACTGCCCACTGCTTGGGTCACAGTTGCAGCGGTCAGTGGACGGGCACTGTCGGGGATCTGTGCCCAGCAGGTTGCAGGTACAGCCTGTGCCAGCCGAGATGGGGACACCAGTCAAGGGGTGCGCACCAGTCAAGGGGAGCCCCCCCCCAGTGGTCCCCTCCCATCCCCACACTCACGGTGACAGCTCTGTCGGGCGGCCTGCCCATGGAAGCCAGGCTTGCAGTGGGCACAGCGCGGCCCCTCCGTGTGGTGTAAGCAGCGCAGGCATTGCCCCGAGCGGGGGTCACAGGCATCCGGGTCCGTGGGGTCAATGTTCCCACTGCACTCACATGGTTGGCACCCGCCGCCTGGCCTTGATGGGTCCCCAAAGTGCCCGGGGGCACAAGCTTCGCATCGCAGCCCTGCCCACGGTTAGGGGGGAGGCGTGAGTGCTCAGCCCAGCTGCTCCACCCTGGTCCCGCGCCTGCACCTCCCCACTCACCTGTGTAGCCTGCCCGGCAGTGGCACACGACCTGCTGTGAGTACCCATCCCTGTGGCAGGAAGTAGCGAAGTGTCGCAGGCTCCCGGGCCCTTCGGGGCAGGGGCAGGGCCGGCACTGGCCCCCGTAGGGCAGCCGAGGGTCCCCATGGAAGCCAGCAATGCACCTGCAGGGAGGAGAAGGAAACGCTGCATCCTCCCTGAGCGGCGTGCCTACCCACCTGCTCGTCCACGGCTGCTCCAGGCTCACCTTTCACAGTGCTCACCCCCAGTGTGGTCCCGGCAGCTGAGGCAAGCGCCAGTGTGGGGGTCGCACTCGTCTGCGTGCCCGTGGCAGACACAGGGCCGGCAGCTCGGGAACCCCCACTGGCCCCGTTGGCAGCGGTCGCAGCGAAGCCCAAATGCACCAGCTCGGCAGGGGCACTGCCCACTGGTGGCGTCACACAGGCCGCTGAGCGCCCCCTCAGGGCTGCACTGGCAGGCTGGGGGCAAGGCGGAGATTGAGCCAGGGAGGGGCCTTGAGGGGAAGCTGGGTGAGGTCAGAGTGGAAGGTCAGGGGATGGAAGAGAAGGTCAAGTGATCAGGGATGAGGATGTGGGGTCTGAAGCCAGAATGAGATGGAAGAAGTAGCGCCAGAAGAAGGAGGAAGAACAGTAGTGGGGCAGGGGGCGGACAATTGGAGGGATGAGGCTGGTGAATACCTTGACAACCCGTGGGGCCAAAGCCATAGTAGCCGGGGGCACAGAGGTTGCAGCGGCGCCCAACCACTGCAGGTTTGCACCGGCACTGACCGCCATGGGGGTTGCACTCGGAGCTCAGGGAGCCCTGGGGGTCACACTGACAGGCTGTGGGGAGAGGGAACAGGGCAGGTCAGGCTGAGCCCCCACACCTCCGCCCCACCAGCCACACCACACACACTCACGCAGGGCTCCATTGTAGAGCAGCATGGACAGGCTGATGAGGAGGGGGGCGCAGGCCTCAGAAGGAAGGGGCTTGCTGGGCATCAAACCCTCCTCGTGGCAGCGGTAGCGTTCAAAGGTGGCCCGGCGCTCCAGAGAGGCTGCGTCACCCCCACTAAACATCTCCAGCACCAGGACACGCGGCAGCAGCACCAGCTTGAGAGGCAAGCAAGGAAGAGAGGTTCAGAGCCTGGACCACGTGGAACCACCAGGACACTAAGTTTGGTTCCCCTCCAGACCTGCCTGTTCCATCCCCAACCCCATCTGTCCGGCTACCACTACAGGACCCAGCCCGCAGGCCCCACCGTCTTGGCAAGTGTGGGAAGAGGGAGGTGTTCACCGAGTCAATGAGTAGGCTGGGTCCGGAATAGGGGGCCTCAGGCTGGGCACTTCCTCCTGTTCGCACCAGCTTGAGACGTAGCTTGTAGGAGATGCCAGGCTCCAGGCAGACAGGTCTGGGAAACACCATGTGCCTGGAGTAGGGGAGGACAGGTATGGGGGTCACCCAGGGTTCCCGTATGCGTCATCTTGGGCCTCCCCACGCCACACCCAGCAACCAAACCACTGGCCAAGAAACAGACTGTGCTGGGCCACAGACAGCTAACAGCCAGGCAGAGAATCTGTATAGAAGATTCCCATAAACGTGCCTTCACTGGGATCATTGCTTGTGCTGAAAATACTCCATGTGGCCTTGCAATCCCACAGCATTTCCCTGACACAAATATTCAGTTCAGTTCAGTAGCTCAGTTGTGCCCGACTCTTTGTGACCCCAAGGACTGCAGCATGCCAGGCTTCCCTGTCCATCACCAACTCCCAGAGCTTGCTCAAATTCATGTCCATGGAGTCAGTGATGCCATCCAACCATCTCATCCTGTTGTCCCCTTCTCCTCCCGCCTTCAATCTTTCCCGAATCAAGGTTTTTTTCTGAGTCAGCTCTTCGCATCAGGTGGCCAAAGTGTTGGAGTTTCAGCTTCAGCATCAGTCCTTAACACTTTCCAGTTTTCCCCCCATGTCCTTTTCACGCTTCCTCCAACCTCCACCTCCAGCCTTCAACCATGGCTCCTCTTCACCAAGACTGCATCACCTCGCCCTGCCCCAGGTCATTCCCAGCAGCTTCTAAACCCACCCTAGGGTTCTTCTTCGATCCTCTCTGAAAAAATCTTTACTCAAGATTCACGTCTCTCTCAGCTGCTGCTCTGTCTTTGTTCTCGTGCCCAACACAGCCCTAAAATGTAACCATAGTCACTGCGTCCACTCTCTAAGCCTCCCACTCCCAGGGAGCTTGTGCCCCAACATGCCATGCAGTCGGCCTGTCCCAAGGTCACCGGTGACCTCCCTGTAGTCAAACCCAGTGGCTACTTCTCTATTCTTATCTGCTGAGGCGTCCAGCAGCATGAAGTGAGAACAGTACGCCTGCCTTCCTCAGACACTCTTCTCAGCTTCTGGGACCTTGTCCAGACTCCTGACTTCTCCCCATCCCCCAGCTGCTCCCTCTCTACTGGGTTCTAACACTAGAGTACCCCAAAGCTTGGTTCTGCTCCTCCTTCCTTTTTCTGGTCATTTAATTGAGAACCACCTCTTTACGGACGAGTCTTACATCTCCAACGTGAGCCCTCCAGTAATTCCAGACACACAAATCCAACCACCCCTGGCCTCGGCCCCTCGTGTCTCAGCATCTCAGAAGTGCTCCCCGCTAGGTCTCCATCTCAGAAAAGAGCCCATGCCATCCAGATGCCCAAGCCCCAAGCCCTGGAGTCACTTTTGCACATTTTCTCCCTTTCCTACATGTCTAAGCCGTCAGCTCTGCCATCAGAACCCTATGGAAACTTCCTCTCCTGGCCGCCTCAACTGCTACACCTGTGTCCAGCCTGCTGTCACTCGGCTAACTCAGTAACTTCCACCAGAGCTCCCACCTTCCACCTGGGCCCTTTAGGTCTATCCTCCACTGGGAAACTAGAGGAGTCTTTGTTAAATGTAAAGTTGGCAAAATGTCCATAGTGGGTACCGCCAGGCTCATTATGCTATTCTCTCTGCTTCTATGTATTTCTATTTTTACATGATGAAAAGTTTAAAAGAAAGTGATTTTTAAAAAAAGATCCACGAAACAAATATGAACCTCCAATATAATAAAAACCTTAATCGGGCCAGTTACATCCCTGCTCAGAGCACGCTGACACCCTCCCAAGCCCCTACAGGCACCCGCCATCCTGACACTGAATGGGCTCCCCTCAATTCCTGCCTGGCCTCTGGAACTTGGGCCCCTGAAGGAGCAGGCCTGCTTCTCTCCACTTCCTTCCTCTGAGCCGCACCGTGCCCAGCAGCACCGGCAAATAGCAGCCAGGAGGAGCAGGCACTCGAAGGAAAGGATGAATGAGCAGTGGGAGCGGAGGGCTGACCCACAGCCCGCCCCCCCCAACAGTGGTAGGTGCTCTCACTAGCATCCTCACCTGCTGCCAGGCTGCAGGGTCCCTGGGATGTGGTCGTCTTGGGGCAGCACGTGCCCACATGGGCTGCGGGCAGACACAGGCCCTGGACGCTGCACGGTCAGTTCCATCTCCGCCCACTGCTCTGGCACCTGGGGGGGCACAGGATGATGGAGGAGGTGCTTCCACTCGCAGAGGGTGAGCTCTGGGTTAGGTGTCACAGGATCTGACCTGGGGCTCCAAGCGCAGCAGCACGTCGTAGTCCATGGCTCTCGGTACAGAGGCCACCACGAACTCCAGCACCTGGCCTTCCTGCAGCCTAACAAAGCCCGGGCCAGTCCAAGATGGAGCGCCCCCAGGGGTCGCCAGACGCTCCACCACATCGAGCACCTGGGAGGCAATGCAGCCGGGGGTGAGGGGCTCTTCTGCCACAGCCTGTCCCCAGGCCCCAGCTCTCTAGTGGAGGTCCTGCTCAAGGCAGACATCCTCCCTCCACCAGGCGCCACCCATAACCTGGCCTCTCCATCCACAATGCCAGCCATGCCCTGCCCCCAACAGTGCCCCCCTTTACCTGCCCCTGGGCTTCCTCAGCCTCCCAAGTTAGGTGGTCGAGGAAGGGCCGGAAGTAACCAGGCTGCACCTGCTCGCAGCGTCGCCCCACCATGTGCTGGCGGCAGCGGCACTGACCCGTAGCCTCATTGCACCTGGGGAACACGTGGTTACTCCAGAGGATCCGCCATCCTGCCCAGGATCCTCTTCCCACTCACCCAGGGCCCCTTAAACAGCACTCACTGGGGATCCAAGGCACCACCGATGTCGCAGTCACACGGACGGCAGCCGAGCAGGTCGTGGCTCAGCCCCCAGTGGCCAGGCTGCGGGACAGGAGGTTGCTGAGGGCCCGAAACAGACTCCCCTCTCTGCTCAGCAGAGAGTCCGATGATACTCTCAGCCTCTACACTCCTTGGGGAAAGCATGGCCCCCAGACCACTGGCTCCCACCCTTGGCCTCTCACCCAGGTTCAGGTCCTAAGCCCTCAGCACCCACCCAGGGAGCCATGGACACCACCCCCCAGCCCTGTGCTCTGAGGACAAGTGCAGAACTCCGGCCCCCCTCCAGTCGCACCAGGCAGCGGTTGCAGCCCTGGCCGGTCACCAGACGCTTGCAGAAACAGGCTCCACTGTTGCGGTCACAAGGGGTGCCCCCCGGCACCGTGCCCCGTGGGTCACACTGACATCCTGCAGGGAAGGAGATACCAGCACTGTGGGGACCTGGGGCAGTGCTCGTGTCCAGCTGAGTCAAGGGTAAGAGGTGCAGGGTCAAGGTCAGGACTGGAATCAGGACAGGAGGCACATACGCTGGCAGCCCAGGGGGTTGCTGGCACTGAGTCCAAAGAAGCCGTCGCGGCACTGCTGGCAGCGAGAGCCCACCACATGTTCTTTGCAGCGACACTGGCCCGAGACCAGCCCCAGTGCAGGGTCATCGTGGGGATCACAACGGCCCCCGTCTTGGGAACCCATGGGGTCACAGTCACAGGCTGGGGGCACAAAGAAGTGCAGGGTTACCCTAGGCCAATGAGCCCAGCACCAGTCAAGCCTCAAGCCCCACCCTAGATTTCCAGTCTGGTCCCTCCACCCCAAATCTTTGCAACTTGGTCATGGTCTGGCACATCCTCCGCTCTTAACCCGGGGACAGACTTCCTGCTCCGGGGTTCGGTTCCTGCCTTACAGCGGCACACAGCAGGGTCGCGCAGGTCCTTGGTCGGGTCCCGGTAGAAGAAGGGCCGGCAGAGCTCACACTGGCGCCCGGCTGTGTTGTGCTGACATCCATCACACACGCCTCCACTCACGTTGCCAGATGCCAGGTATATGGCCATGTCGAAGTGACAGCTGTGGGCGTGCCCGTGGCACTCGCACTCTTGGGAGAGGGGAAGAAAGAGAGGGCAAAGGGACCGTGCCCTGAGAGGAAGGGACTTAGGGGTCCCCAGTGCCACCTTAGGTCCCTGCCACTGGCCAGAATTTGTGGGTGGGGGTTCGGCTTTCTACTGGGCCCCTCATCAGAGCAGGCTGTTGAGAAGGGTTGAAGGCATCCCCGAGGGCATCAAGACCAGGATGAAAAGTGAAAGTGTTAGTTGCTCAGTCATGTCCGACTCTTTTCGACGCCGTGGACAGTAGCCCACCAGGCTTCCCTGCCCATGGAATTCTCCAGGCAAGAATACCGGAGTGGGTTGCCCTTTCCTTCTGTAAGGGATCTTCCTGACCCAGGGTCAAACCCAGGTCTCCTGCATCGCAGGCAGTTTCTTTAACCATCTGAGACACCAAGGAAAGCCCCTTCACAAATCTTTGCTTTTGGCCATGCCTCATGGTTTGCAGGATCTTAGTTCCCTGACCAGGGATTGAACCCAGGCCCTAGCAGTAAAAGCACTGAGTCCTAACCACTGGGCCACCAGGGAATTCCTTCCTGATACCCTTCAGACACAATCTAGGTGTTAGAGACTTAACTAACCAGCTCTAGGATGTACCCAGGGCACAGCCAGGCCACAGAGTTTTGGGGCAGTGGGGGCTGGGGCCTCACTCACTCTTGCAGGCGTGACTGTGGCGGTCTTCAGCTGGGTGCCAGGGCAAGTCGTGATAGAAGTCCTGACACTGCTCACAGTTAAGGCCACGAGTGTTGTGTTTGCAGACGCAGGCCCCATGCACCTAGGAGGGTGGGCAGGCGAGCGGTCAGCATGGCCCAGCCGGGCCCGCCCCTGCCCACAGCCCAGCTCCAGCCAGCTGAAGGCCCTCACCATGCCCTCAGCGTGGGCTGGTGCCCCCGGGGCGGGCGCACACTGTGAGGCGTGTCCGTAGCAGAAGCAGTTGCCACGCACGACCAGCTCGTAGAGGGCGTAATAGTACTTCTCGCGGATCTCCCGCCGGGGGTCAAGCAGGTTGTCCCCAAGTGTGTGTAGCCGTGTCAGGTTTACCCGTAAGTTGGTGATCTTCAGCAGGTCTAAGCAGAGGGAAGAAGATTGGGAACCCACTGGCCCACACCCAACCGGGGGGCTGAAGCTGCCAAGGTCACCTTGGGAGACCTCCTGTCTCTAGCTGTATGAGCTAAACTGGACTTGGCACCTGCCCTAGTAAACACCCAAAATAGCTCCTGAGGCCCCAAACAGTCAGTAGCCAGACTCTGGGACTGTGCCAGGCTCAGAGAAGGGAGCACTCACTCTGGATCCGTGGGCTGTAGGGGTCTGGAATGGGGATGGCAGGGTCCAGCACCCGATAGATGACCTGGGAGGGCATGGAGGCATTGCAGACACTGGACCTGTGTCCAAGCACACACCCACCGTGCCCTCTCTCTGCCCCAAGCCCAGAGGCCAGCCCTCACCTCGCCTTCAGTGGATGGCTCAATCTCTGAGTAGCGGGACTCACAGACAACATCGTCCCAATGCCGTGGTGGCGCTAGCGGGACTCCAGGGAAGTCTGCCGCACAGTCATAGGAGAAATAACGGTACACGCGCCACGTGCGTCCAAAGTCAGCCGAGCGCTCCACCAGCATGGCAGCGGGGCGAAACGTCTGGGTGGGGAGCACGGCTCATCAGTGGGCACCAGGACCCAAGTCTAGCCCAGGCCTGTCAAGAACCCTGTCCAGCTGGGGCCTGCTCTCAAGCAGCTCATGGAGAGGTGGGGTGACCAGAGGGAGCCAAGAAAGAGTCGGGAAGGAAAGCCACCCCGAGTGGGGAAGTCAGGAGCCCCAGGGAGACAGCGCCTGACCCAGCCTGGGATTGGGGCAGCGTGTACACAGGCCTGGAGGTGGGAGGCAACAGAAGCTGTGGGAGGTGAAAGGGCCTCCCATCTAACCAGGGCACAGCATATGAGTACAGAGAGGCTGAACTGAAGATCTGGGACTCTGTTCATGGGCACTGGGGAGCCAAGCAGGGTGCTTCTAGCAGGCTCCCAGACATGCGGGCACCTTGAAGGTCATAATGAGGTGCGTGAAATGGAACTCAGCCTCCAAGTCCAGCTGGATGGTGACCACGGGGACACCTGGGGCAGGAGTCAGAGGTCAGGGCCTTGAGGCTACTTGGTGGGGAGCTGCTCCCCCCATACCCCACCCGCTGCCTCACCATTCTCTGACTGCCACCAGGCTGCCCGGCGCTGTGGGGCGAAGCTGGTAACTACATTCTGGATGCGATGGCTGTTTGGGTTGTCTCTGGCAGAGAAGGGGTGCCGGGAGTCACACAGAAAGCATTTCTTCTCATCCTGGGTCGGATCAGGGTCAGGGTCAATGTCTCAGCCACTGCTAGTCCATCCTGACTCGGCCCCCACCTGCACCCCAGTCCCACCTGCAGGTGACTGACGATGCAGTAGGGCTGGGGGCCGTGCAAACCACAGGTGGACGAGGCGGTCAGTCTGTCAGCGCGGCCCACCAGCAGGTCGCCTGTGGCAGGGTAGCAGCTTCCCCGAGAACAGCTTGGCACATCCGGGGCTGGGGCCTGGGCCAGGGCGGTGACCAGCACTGGGAACAGGGGGTCAGCTGGTTCTGCTACACTACCCAACTCCCCAAAGCCCCTGATCCAGCTACCCCAGGACCCACCATCACATCCCATCCCCGCCAGGCCTTCACCAGGCCCTCTCACCGCTCAGCAGCAGGCCCAGCTGAAGCTGCCAGGGCCCAGGCTGTCCCAGCAGGTCCCTCCCTCGTCCCCCTGCTGCGACCCACTCCATCCTGAAGAGGAGAGGAAGAGGATGAGGGGGGATGAGAGGTCTGGGGCCCGTGCCCTCCTATCCCCTCCCTTAGGGTCCCATGTTGACTCTGCCTGTGTGGGTCCTTGGCTGATTCCCCACTCGGTCCTCTGTCGGTCCAGCGGTCCCTCCACTAGCTCGGAGTCCAGCGACTTTGAGCAAAGTTGGGAAGTATGGCAGGAAGTAAAGCATGGAGCGGATCTCGGACGGGAGCGCAGCATTGTACAGAAAACCCCTACCTCTCTGGGAACTCTCACTCTAGAAACTAGACACAGACCGGCTCACCTGTAAACCTTTATTGTGCCCCCAGGCCCAACTCTGCACAAAGCCAGGGGAACACTAGGGTTTGGGGTCCTAGGCCACTACAGTTCAGGGACACACCAAGTAGGGGTTGTGGCATAAGCCAAGGAGAGGAGTGTGATCTTGGGGACCTCAAGGGGCCCATGGAGACAAGCCTTTGTCCCCAGTGTCATCGGTGCTATGGGTGTTTCCATCAATTAGGCTTTTCAGTCCCAGGGCTCCAGCATCAGTGGGGCGGTGGAAAGGCACACTCGGGGTGCCACACTCCCCTCTTCAGGGACTGTGAGAAGCTTTAGGACAGCCTGACCGGAAGGACAGGACAACATGAGGGTTTGGGAGAGGTGGAGAAAGACCATCCCCTGTCCAGGGTCTCTGCCTCCCCCAGTCACTACAACAAGTAGGCATAAGAGGAACTGTTTCCTGGTATGAAAAAGGGAGCTGGGCACCGACAACAGACCAGAGCGGTAGCGAGTGAATCCAGATCTGGCTATTCATCCACTCCAGACATTTCGGCCTGCCAGGAGCGCCCGGATCCGGGCTTGGAATGCAGGCTGCCGGAGCGCGTGCCCCACCCAGGCCCCTGGGACCTCGGCAGGGACCGGACTCTGGGGTCTGTAGGGCCCTGTCCGGGCGACTTTGAGCTTGCTACATCCGCGCCTACTGTCCTGAGCCAGGTGGAGAGTACCCTGGAGCGGCAGGCCCAGGGAAAATAGCTGGGGTTCTTTAGGGGAAACATCAAGGTT
Organism: Ovis canadensis; assembly: GCF_042477335.2. NCBI lineage: Eukaryota > Metazoa > Chordata > Mammalia > Artiodactyla > Bovidae > Ovis > Ovis canadensis. The sequence continues at coordinate 65,528,083 of NC_091263.1, read as the reverse complement.
CACCAGTTATCTGGAGTGGGGTCACCAGACACCAGGGGGGTCACGTGGTCAATCTAAGGGGCTCAGGGATACTAGAGGGTACTCAGAATTATGGATCACTCAGAGATAAGGCTCTATCAGGATCTTGGGGGGCACTAGATGGCCTCAGGGAGTTGTCCGTGACCCTTCCTATTTGTCAAGGTCAGAGGACCACTAAACAACATGTTGTCACATGGATCACTCCGGGTCAGCAGGCACTCTGGTGTCTCTGGGCTCTCAAGGTCAGGGGATTCCTGGGTCACTGTGGGGTCACTCGGAGTCAGACCGAAGTCAGCAGGTGGCATATGCCCTGGCCCACAGCCGCATGTGGCCCAGTAGCTCTGCTGCCTGCTGCTCGAGGGCCCACAGGGTGGCCACTTTCTTGCCCAGTGCCTCCTCGTTCTGAGCCAGGCGGCGTTCCAACCCTGGGGATTAAGGTCATCTGAGCCAGGCTCTGACCTCTGGCCCTAATCTCTGACCCTGGTCCTCATCTCCATCAAGACCCTGACTCTGATCCCAGCCCTAAATAAGCTCTAACACTAATCAACATTTGACCCCTCTGTTCTGGACTTTGACCCCAGCCTGATCCCCATATGAATATGGAGCCAACCTGGATCCAGCCCTGGCCCTCCTACACCATCCCTCTAACTCTGACCCTGACCACCCCCCATACCCACCCACCATGGCCCAGCCACATACCCTCCAGGCTTCTCCAGCTGTTCTGTACCAGTGTTAGCAGCTCTCGGGCCTCAGCTCGCGCCCAGTGTGCCCGCTCTCCTGCATCCTGCACCGTGGCCACAAGGCTCTCCGAGCCCTTCCGCAGCTCCATCACACCCAGCTGGGCCACCTGCAGCTCCTAGGGCAGGGCTGGCTCTGAAAGCCCACCCCTCTGGACCCTACAATCCCAAACACACTGGCCCCTGAAGTTCCCGGGGGGAAGGGGGGCTTTAGAACTGAGACCCTGCCTCAGCCCAGTGTAGCCCAGTCCCACCTAAACTCCGATTCATGCTACTGCACAGGGTTCCCTGAGACCTCAAGTCCACTTTTCCCATCTTACCTGGCCCAGACTCCTGGCCACGCCCAGGGCATGCGTGGCTTGCTCTTCTGCCTCCTGGGCCTGCCGCTGAGTCAGGGCCAAACAGGTCCTGAGAGCTGCAGGTCCACCCGACAGATGTCCCAGCGCTGGCGTCACATCCCCTGCCAGTGCAACCTGGGCCAGGTGGCTGGCCACCTGGGGTGGAGATCGGGATCACAAAGAGGTCACAGCAGGGCAGGGTATTTAGCCTTGTGTTATCAGAATAGGTCAAGGATCTCAGGGGAAGAATAGAGATAGCAGCCTCTGAACAAGAGGTGTGAGGGAGCTGAAGGGAATGGGGGGCAGAGCGCGGATCACCTCCTGTACACTGGCCTCCAGACCCCGAAGTCTCTGTTTCACCACCTGCAGCCCTTGCTCTGCAGCCCTTGCATGAGTTCCGGCCTCAGCCAGCACTCCCTCCAAATCCAACGCTTGGTGCAGAGCCCTGGCTGTACCCGCCCTGAAGGATGTAGGCAATCAGTCCGGCATTCCCTTCCTCCCCACCCTCTGACCTCTACAACCAGCCTCCTGGCCCTTCACCTGGTCTGCTGTGCCTGATGGAGGACACCTTCAGCTTTGGGCAGCTCCTGACCCACGGCATCTGGTGCAGGGAGGGCACCCTGGATCTGATCCAGCCGGAAGGCAAGGCCTGCTGCCCCATCTTGGGGAACGGGCACCACCAGCCCATGCCATGCCACCAGCTCTATGCTCACAGCGTCCGCACCTTCAGCTGTGGGGATGGAGGTAGGGATCCTGGATGTGAACTCTGATCCTTGACTTAACGAGCCTTGACCCTAACCTCTCACTGCCTCTGATATGACTAGAGGCTGTGTGCATGCTCAGTCATGTCCAATTCTTTGTGACCCCATGGACTGGAGCCTACCAGGCTCCTCTGTCCATGGGATTATCCAGGCAAGAATACTGGAATGGGTTGCCATTTCCTCCTCCAGGGGATCTTCCTGACCCAGGGACTGAACCCATGTCTCCTGCACTGGCAGGTGAATTCTTTACCACTGAGCCATCTGGGAAGATCATGCTAGAGGCTTCCAAGAGCGACTTGTTACATTTTCAGGAATTATATTAAGCACTTGTTAAATAATGTGTGTGTGTGTTCAGTCACTCAGTCGTGTCCAACTCTTTGTGATCCCTATGGACTGTAGCCCACCAGGCTCCTCTGTCCATGGGATTCCCCAGGCAAGAATACTGGAGTGGGTTGCCATTTCCTCCTCCAGTTGTTAAATAATAGGTAGGCGGATATCAGTCATGATGGGAATTACTCATACCGTGGAAATTGACAAACGTTACAAATCAAGTCCTCCTGACCCCTAGGTCTAGCCTGTTCAACATTCGCTAGCACACTAATGCTCCCCCTGGACCCCTGGTCAGCCCTGACAAGTCTCCCTCATTCTAGGAGTACCCTAGCAGGGTCCTGGAGACCCACCTGCCCCTGCCCTCAGCAGTGAACAGACACATAACAAGCAGACATGTACCCAAGAGGAAACGCTGGATGGCCTGCACAGTTGCTCGCACACGAGACACGGTGGCCACGCCCCAGGGCCCCCTTGCACGCCGCCATGCCTCCCAGGCCTGGGTTCCTGTGGAGCTTGCCGTGGCCTGGGTCTGCCGTAGCTGGTAGGGGTGGGCCACATGTGGAATGTTTCTCTTGTGAGCCCATGGCCAAGCCTTCATACCCTGTGACTCCCCCAGGCCCCCTTCCACAGACCCCACGGCTCTGTACCAGATGCTGGCACTGCTCCAAGGTGATGGCTGCTATGTCCAGGCTACGGGAGGAGTTACGGGAGGCAATGAGAGCCCACTGGGAGGTAAGCAGGGTCCCAGGGTAAGAGGGAACACCCGAGGGCACAGGAACACGGGCCAGCTCAGGTCCCCGACCCCTGCATCCCTGCCAACAAGATCGGGGTCCCAGTGAGGAATTTGTGTCCTGGATCTTGAACGGCCCTACATTCAGTTTAGTCCCAGGAGAGTCCTCTCCTTGGCAAAACATCCCCCAGTGACCCATATTTCCACCCACCACTCCAGCTTTGTCTACCAGTCCCAGAAGCCGAGGGCTCAACCTCTGGACCCTGTCGACCAGCCCCTTCAATTTCAGCCGCAACACAGCTGGCCCTCTGGGCCGGCCCGTTGCCCACAGTAGCTGCTGTGTCCACTGCCGGGCTTCCTGGGCCTGTCCCAGGAGGCTGTCTTGTCCTCCAAGTGTGGCCACGACCTGGACTGTACGCAGAGCCTCTTGAGAAAGCAGGGCAGCTGAGGAGACCTGGGCCTTGGCATCTGTAGGGGATGGGAATGACAAAGGGGTGGCTCGGGGCTCCACTGGCTGAGGTGGGGTCCGTCAGCCTCCTGGGCCCCCCAGATACATAAGCAAAGGCACCTATTCCCTTCCTCCTGGCCCAGCCTTGCCCCCATCCTCACCTGTGGCGCATCTACCTTGGCCTCACCTTGGGCTCCTGTGGCCTTCGTGGGCCAGGCCAGGCCCTTGACACAGTCTAACTCCCGGGATAATTCTTCCAGATGTTCACACTGTCCCCTAACCCATGACTCTCTCTCTGCCACAACCTCGGCTGTGACCCACAGTGTCTGGGCCAATGTGGTTCTTTCTGTCCTGCGGGAAGATGGACTATCAGCCTGGCCCGAGATGCCCTTTTCCCCCTGTCTCCTCACTCCAGAGGACTCACCTCACTCCCGAACCCAGGACTCAGATAGCCAGGCAGAGACCGTCTGAGTCCCTGACCCTGGGAGGCCAGCTAGAGCCCTCCTCCCTAATGACCCCAGACCTCTTGCCTGAGTCCGGTGATCCACTCTGTAAGTTGTCGCAGGGGCCGTCCGGTGGGGGAAGGCGATTCCAGGAGTGTTTGGGCCTGCTGGAGTTTACCCTCCAGGGCCTGCAGCTGTCCTCCGCGGTGCCCAGCACCCCAGCCAGGCATGCCCTGGCACAGGGCGGCCACCTCATGGGCCACGGTGTCCAGATGCAGCTGGAGGGGAGCCAGGCGTTGGTCCCAGGAGGTGAAGCAGGGAGGGCAGGTCATGCAGTGTGGGAAGCTGCCTATAGAGCCACGGGCACACGCTTGGCACCTCGGCCCTGAGATGCCCTCTCGGCAGCGGCAGGTGCCTGTGTGTGGGTCACAGCTGGGCGAGATGGAGCCCTGGGGGTCACAGGCACAGGCTGTGCCGAGAGACAGGGTCAGAGCAGGGAGCAGGTGGCGCTCACCCCAGCCCCACTCCTACCAAGCCTGGAAGAGGAAAATCGCCCTGTGTGAGCGTGGTGGTCTCTCCTAAGCCACTGCTCGGACAGCCAGGGGTATTGGCATCTACCAAGGCCAGAGAGGCCATCCCGAGTGGCCGCCTTTGGGCAGGAAGACAGCCTGGGGCTCCAGGGGCTCTGCAGCCCAGGCTGGGGTCAGCTCGGGTCAAGACTGGCAGGTGGGGTCAGGAGAGAACCACCCAGCATGTCTGCTCCACAGACCCACCTGACATGGCCTTGTCTACACTCTTTCCCTGTAGCTGTTTTCACGACTATTACTTTAAGTTTTGGAGAAAACAGCCATGAACACATTGTGCATTCCCTCAGGTCAAGCCCAAGGTTCCCCTGCTCCCGCCACCCCACCCCAACGGCCCTGCCAGGACAGCCTCACCCCTGGTGGTGGTAGGGCATGTGAACCAGCGCGCCCCGCTCACCTCTGCACTCCCACTCCGGGTCACCCCAGTACCCATCCCGACACCGGGAGCACGTGCGGCCTCCAAATCCTGCCCGGCAGGGGCACTGACCTGTGACCTGGGGGAAAAAAGTGTGGCCAGGCAGTGAAACAACAAGGGAGGGAGAAGGGCAAGAGGGCCCAGAGCAGCACACTGGTGCCGCCCCTCAGCCCTGCCCCAGCCTGGCAGTACCCACACTTGTGCTTGGCGGCAGGCTCCTCCTCTCCTTCTGCCTCTGGTCTGCGCCCCAGGCCGACCCCCACTTTCCCACCATCCCCCGACGGGCCCTCTGGGTTCTCATCTCCTGACAGGCCCCATGTGTCCTGAGTCAAGTGCCCCGCTGTCTCCATGCCCTCTGACTCCCTGACTCCCACCCTGTCCGCACCAGGGACCCAAGAGCACACTTAAGACCTCGTCTCCTTCAGGCACCAAATGAATGGGGTTGGACCCGTGTGGTCTCAGGTTTGCTCACAGCTCACGTCGCATGAGAGCACAGATACACAGCTGTTCACAGCCCTGCACACCTCTGCTGGTGGTCACATTAACACTCGCACCGGCCCTAAGTCACACCGTTTCACAGGCACAGACATGCACTCACACCCAGCCATGGCTACGTGCTACTCGCAACACGGGCTGACTCACTGGGTGACACCCCGGCTGCAAAGTGTGTCGGGCGTGGCAGCTGCAGGGCTCACAGCCCCGGGGCCCCCCGAGGTTCCAGAAGAGGGGGGCACAGCGGCTACAGTCCCGCCCCAGTGTGTGGGGTCGGCAAGGGCACTGCCCACTGACCGGGTCACAGAAGCAGGCTTCAGCCTCAGGTGGGCACCTCACAGGGCTGGTGCCCCGGGGATCACAGCTGCAGCCTGGGGACAGGAAGGGCTTGACAGGGGCTGAGGGACGCGAATCCACCCCTCCCCCACCTTGGGACGCCCTCACCCACCCCACCCACACACTCACGCCGGCAGCCCCCTGGGCGCAGGGCACTGCCATGGAAGCCAGGCCGGCAGTGGGCACAGCCAGCACCGTGGCTGTGGTGCAGACAGCGCTGGCAATGTCCACTGTGGGGGTCGCAGGCAGCTGGGTCACGGGGATCAATATTGTTGTTGCACTGGCAGGGCCGGCAGGGACTCCTTCTGGGGTCATCTCCAGGCCAGGGGTGCCCAAAGTAGCCGGGGGAGCAGCGGTCACAGCGGGGGCCTGGAGTGGATCGAAGTGAGAGGTGGGTATTTTAGGCATCTTCCTATACCTTCAGGGCCTCTGAGTTCCACTTAACCAGCCAAAAAGTCTGCCATCCAGCCAGGAGGGCAGAGGATAGGACAGACATCTGTAGGGGATGGGAACGACAAAGGGGTGGCTCGGGGCTCCACTGGCTGAGGTGGGGTCCGTCAGCCTCCTGGCCCCCCAGATATACACAAGCAAAGGCACCTATTCCCTTCCTCCTGGCCCAGCCTTGCCCCCACCCTCACCTGTGGCCCATCTACCTTGGCCTCACCTTGGGCTCCTGTGGCCTTCGTGGGCCAGGCCAGGCCCTCGACACAGTCTAACTCCTGGGATAATTGTTCCAGACATTCACACTGTCCCCTAACCCATGACTCTCTCTCTGCCACAACCTGGGCTATGACCCACAGTGTGACCCGGGGTAGACACCAATCTTGTGGCCCTCTTCTTGGCCTACAAGTTTCACGCCTCTAATTCATTAAGAATGGGAACTCCCGGGACTTCCAACGTGGTCCAATGGTAAAGGATTCACCTTCCAATGCAGGGGACGTGGGTTCAATCCCTGATCTGGGAACTAAGATTCTATATGTCCCAAGGCAATTAAGCTCACGCGCCACAACTAGAAAAGCCTTCACTGCACCTACTGAGCTTGTGCATCACAACAAAGACCCAGCACAGCCAGAAAAGAAGAATGGGAACTCCTTGAAGAGAGGAGCCCAGCCTGTAGCTCAAACACACAGGTGGCACTGTGCAGAGATTTGCTCTGTGGACCTAACAGGACTATGAACAAGTGAGCGGGGCTGTGGGTTGGTCACTGCCAACCGTGCCTCACCTGCATAGCCGGGGGCACAGAGGCACAGGACACGTCCACTGGTGCTGTCCATATGGCAGGAGGTCCCATGATAGAGGCCTGAGCCAGGGTGCCCAGGACAGGGGCAGGGCTGGCACCGCTGGCCTGAGCCCAGGGTGGGGTCTCCATAGTAGCCGTCCAAGCACCTGGGGGCAGTGGCACATGGAGCGGGGGCCTAGCCCCTCATCCTGACCCCTCCCCAACCCTTCCAGTGCAGCCTCACCTCTCACAGTGCTGGCCTGTGGTGGCTCCGCGGCAGTCCTGGCAGACGCCTGTGAGTGAGTGGCACGACTCGGCATGTCCATTGCAGGCACAGGGCTGGCAGCGTGGGAAGCCCCACCGGCCAGAGAGGCAGCGGTCACAGCGGCGACCAGCGCGGCCTGCCCGACACGTGCACTGCCCGCTTGTAGGGTTACAGATGGCACTGGCAGCCCCCTCAGGGTGGCAGCGGCAGTCTGGGAAGTGACAAGGCGATCAAGCCACGTAGAGAAATGACATGCTGGTCCCAGACCCCACACCCACGGGCCCTGAAGGCTCACCACGGCACCCGGTGGGCCCAAGGCCAAATGTCCCAGGCAGGCAGCGGTCACAGGTACGACCCGTGATGTTAGGGCGGCAGGGGCACTGCCCCCCCAGTGGGGCACACTCGGTGCTCAGTGAACCCTGTAGGTGGCACTCACACGCTGCCAGGAGAAATGGCAAGATCAGATGAACCCTGCGGGGCCCACTGCAAGCCCCACCTCCAGTCCCCCTCCAGCCATGGCCACATGCTCACCGAGGCCACCTCCATGGAGCAGGGCTGAGATGCTGCAGGAGAGGCGGGCGCAGGCCTCAGGCATGCTTCGGGGTGGGCTCACCCTCGCTGCCTCCAGGCAGCCCGCCTCATGGAGTTCCTGCAAGCGGCCAGAGGCCCCAGGGTCCACGGACCTCAGTCCAGGCAACTCTCCAACCCGCGGCAGGAGCACAACCTAGTAGGAGGGTAGAGGGTGGAGGGCAGGGGGCAGTAAGCCCCATGCCACTCACTCACACCTGCGCTGGAACTTCCGTTTGTACACACGCTGGCCTTTACAGCCCCTTCCTGCCGCTTTTCTGTTTCTCTGTTGAGTCTATTTCTCTTTCCTCTCCAACGGCCCCAGGGATTCCCTGGTGGCTGAGACAGCAAAGAATCTGCCTACAATGCAGGAGACTGGGGTTCGATCCCTGGGTCAGGAAGAGCCCCTGGAGTAGGGAAAGGCTACCCACTCCAGTATTCTTACCCGGAGAATTCCATGGGGTCGCAGAGTTGAATATGACTGAAACTCACACACACATCAGTGGCCCCAAACCAATCTAGGCAATGGCACCCTCGCTCTGAATCACTGCAGCAGCCACCCTCTAACAACATCTTCCCTGCTCCAATCCCTTCCAGGGCTCCCACTTCCCTAGGACAAGCCCCTCCTCTGGCCCACAAGGTACTGTGCGGCCTGGTGCCTGCCTGGCTCACCTTCGACCCTTGGCACAGGCGTTCCCCCTGCCTGGATCCTCCTCCCTCCCTCTCTCCACCTACCTCAGTCCTCTTGGTGCAACTCTAGGCCTCCATGACTCCCTGTCCCTGGGCCTGCTGCACCCACACTGTCCTGCTATAATTTGTGTCTCCCCCAGATGTGGTGGGGAGCCCCTAAGATCTCACTGAATCCAGGAGGATTGTGCCTCCCTCGGGTCTCCGTCCCTCCTTGGTCCGCCACAGCCGCAGGATCACAGAGTAGCGTGTTCCAGGTTCAAAGCAGAACGGTCTGGAAAGAACCACGGCTCTGCAGGGACCAGGGAGAGCAGTAAGGGTGGGCTGAGGAGGTCATGACCATGCAGTCCAGGAACGCTCTGTTTCCACTGTGCAGACACAGGGTCCGGTGTTTCATCATACGAGCAGTGAAGAAAGATCAAGGTGGAACTAAACCCTGCCCTGTTTTACATTAGGCCCCTGTTTTGAATGTTCTATGACGTGTTAGCTTCAGTGGCTAACACGTCATAGAACATGGTGGCTCAGTGGTAAAGAACCTGCATTGGCAGGCGACGCAGTTTTGACCCCTGGGCTGGGAAGATCTTCTGGAGGAGGGCATAGCAAACCACTCCAGTATTCTTGCCTGGAAAATTCCATGGACAGAGGAACCTGGCGGGCTACCGTCTATGGGGTCGCAAATGAGTCGGACACGATTTATCAACTAAACATGTAACATGTTGGACGTTTCCCACTTCGTTTGGGTATTGCTTCAAATATGTTGGCTACATAATAGGGTCTTGGTTTAGGGGTCACAGGGTTCAGCCTACCTGTGCACATGGGTCAAGGTCGCCTGGAACAGCTGCTCTGAGGGCAGCTGATGGGCACAGCGGGTACTGCGGGGCTGCGACTGGGCACGGACCCGGACTAATGCCTGCCACACTTCAGGTACCTAGGATCAGGAGCCAGCAGTCAAGGAGCTGCCCCAACCCACCACCTGGCACCACCCACCCACCTGCCTGGCAACCATGCCACTGACCTGGGTCTCATAGCGTAGGATGATGTCATAGTCCAGGGCGCGAGGCACTGTGGGTGCCAGCAGAGAAAGGCCAGCTCCGTCCACCACACGTACGAAGTCTGAGCCCCTCCCCAGTACAAAGCCAGCTCCCCGATGCAGGGGCGGGGGCTTCCCTGGGGTCTGAATGTGAGACGCAGACTCCTAGGCCCAGACCATTCCAGGACCGAGAACATTCAGGATTCAGGTTCCCATTCCTCTAAGATCCCAGTGACCCACAGCCCCAGGGCTTGGGCTCCTCCCTACTAAGACCTAGTGACCTATGACCCAACCCTGCCCCTCGGAGTCCTTACCCTGGGCAGCTGGTGGCTGTACTGGGCTTGCCTGGCACGTTGGAGGGCACAGCGAGGGTCACGCTGTCTCCAAAGTCGGGGCCCGAGCCAACCGGAGGAGGTCCCTGGGGCTGGTGGACAGTAGGGGGGAGCAGGCCAAGGGGCTCCCTGGGGGCAAGTCAAATGTCAGTGTCCTCCCATACTGTCCTGGCTGGGGATTTTATTTTATTTTTTTTGGCCACAGCTTGCAACTTGTGGAATCTTACTTCCCCGAGCAGGGATTGAACCCACAACCCTCAGCAGTGAGACCTCAAAGTTCTAACCACTGGGCCACCAGGGAAAACCTGTTGTGGGAATATGGACTCTGTTCAAGTCACCAGACTTCCAACCATGCTGATTCCACCCCTACCTGGACCTGCCTCACTTTCCTAACCCTGTCCGGCCTCTTCTTCCAACTAGCTCTCTCTGGACATGCTCTCCCTGCCCTTAGCCCCAAGGTGTGAGCCTTGATTTCCTCCTGCCCCTGCTGGACACTCACAGGCAGCCGTGGGTCAGCAGGCCGGAGGCTGTGGCCATGCTCTGCTTCAGCAGTGGCCTGGTCGAGGGTGGCGCAGAAGTACCCAGACTGGAGTTCCTGGCAGCGGCGGCCGTGCAGGTGGGGGCGGCAGAGGCAGAGGCCCTGCCCTACGGAACACCTGGGCCAGGGTGGGGATGGGGATGGGACCCAGTCGACTCCCAACTCTTCCCACTGGACCCAGACGCCCAGGCCCTGCCCTGTACCTGTTGCTGTAGGCACCCCCAAAGTCACAGTCACAGGGCCGACAGCCTAGGGAGTCACCGCTCAGACCCCAGAACTCAGGCTGGAAGAGAGGAAGGTGGGTGGAGGAAGGAGAGGAAGACGTGGGCAAGGAGAGGACCGTCAGGAGCCCGGGGCTGAAAGTATACGGGGACCAATTGTAGGAAGAAGTCGGGGGGGGGGGCGGAGCTCAGGGCTTGAATGCTCTTCTGTGTCCATCTGGGAAGGCTAGAGGGGCCCCTGGTGGACTCCTGCGCGGCTCCACAGAGGGGAGGTAGGAGGCAAGAGGATGAGGACACAACCAGGAGTAAAATAAAAGTTAAAGGACTTGTTCAGGGAGAGACAAGAAGGGGATGCTCCGAGTGCCTGTTCAACCACTTTTACTGTGAAACACCTTTAAACTCAGCGCACCATACTTCTGCTACTCTGTCTAACTGCTTTTCCTTCTTCTGTTCCCAAAGCTCCCCGTGTTGGCTCAGCTAGCCAAGGCGGCCCTGACTCTGGTGACCAGGTCAGGACGTGGCACCGACCCACCTTCAAGGCTCAGTCTGCAGTCACGCTTGTTACCGCCTGGTACTTGTCAGCTTCTAGAAGCTCAGCACCCCAATTCAAGGTCAGATCAGAAGGAGGGGTGGGGGTCAAGCCTCACCAGACAGCGGCTGCAGTCCCGTCCAGAGACAAAGCGTTTGCAGTGACAAGCACCGCTGGATGGATCACAGGCATGAGTGCCGGGGACCCGGCCCCGGGCGTCGCACCTGCAGGCTAGGGCACACGGCTGTCAGAGTGCTACGAGACTGCTGCGGGGGCCGGGGGGCTATTAGGGCAGTAACTGGGGACACAGCAAGGAGGACCTGGGGATGGGGGTCACACTGAGGGTCACTCACGCTGGCAGCCTTCTGACTGGGTGAGGCTCAGGCCATAGTGACCTGGCCGGCAGGAGTCGCAGCGCTGGCCCCAGACGTGAACTTTGCAGCGACACTGCCCAGAGAGGAGGCCCCGGGTGGCGTCTGTGTAGGCATCACACAAACCCCCTTCCAGGGCACCCACAGGGTCGCAGTCACAGGCTGGATCAGGGGTCAGACGTGGGGACAGTCAGGTCAGAGGTCATGTGAAGTTTAAGGATCAGGGTCACAATTGGGGTCGGGGATTGGAGGGCTCACGTTTGCAGGAGTGAAGGGAGCGGGGGTCCTCCAGGGGGTCCCGGTGGAAGAAGGGCTGGCAGAGCTCACAGTGGCGCCCGGCTGTGTTGTGTTGACATGCATCGCACACACCTCCACTCACGTTGCCAGATGCAAGATACACGGCCATGTCAAAGTGACAACTGCGGGCGTGCCCGTGGCACTCGCATTCTGGAGCCAGGCAAAGAAGGTGGGTATGGAGTGGGCTGACCCATGGCAGGTGTGGCCAGACAGAGCAGGCCATGGCACCTACCCTGGCAGGCGTGGGGGTACCCAGGCTCTGCTGCCTGCCACGGGCGGTCCTGGTACAGGCCCTGGCAGCGTTCACAGTGGGTACCAGCGGTGTGGTGGCGGCAGACACAATGGCCATGCACCTGACAGGGATGAGGGCAAGAGGAGTCGGCCCTGGTTCCCCGGCTCACCCTCCCACCAGCCACTGGTGCCCCTCCGGGAGCACTCACCATGCCTTCCACGCTGGGTGGGGACCCGGGTGCGGGCCTGCACTCAGAGGCATGGCCGTGGCACAGGCAGCTGCCTCCAATCACTAGCTCATAGAGAGCGTAGTAGTAGAAGGGGTGGCCCTTGAGGCCCCCCAGGGGCCTGTCACCCAGTGTGTGCAGTTTGGAGAAGTTCACACGGAGGTTGGTCACATGCAGGAGTTCTGGAGACACATGGAGAGCCCTCAGGTGCATAGGGGCTGTGATCCCTCTATGCCCAAGATGGAGGAGGAATTGGGGGGGATTTCTCCCCTCTCTAAATCACTGAAGCCACCTCCTCCAGCACCTGCACTGTGCGATTCTCCCACCCTAACCCCCTGAGTATACCATTTTAGGATGACCACAGCCCAGTGGCGATTATCCCACCTCTGCACTGTGTCAGACCTGCCATCACCCCGGGGCTGAGACAGGCACACCTCACTGCTCCCTGGACACCCCTTTCCAGTATCGCTAGATACGGGAAACCTGCTTCCCCAGTGCAGTAAAGGACCCCACTCCCCAGCCCATCACTAGACTCAGAGATCAGCTCATCACCCAGGCAAACCACGTGAGGTATGTGTACTTATGGACTGCCCATCTCATTTGTTATGTGAGCTCCAAGACAGTTACCCTGTCTATCTGCTCCACTGAGCACTGCCCAGAAGATGCCAGGCCCACACTGGGGCTCCATGGGTCCACAGCCCCCTTTCTCTACACAGCTTAACTCAGTTACCAAGCCAAGGCCACCTCCTGTATCTCTTTGTCAGAGGTCCCTTTTCTGATCAGAGGAGCACACCTCTAGGCCTCAGAAGGGCGAAAGGTGTGTGTGCACATGCACACCTAGTAGTGGTAATAACCTAAGTAAGCCAAGGTGGGTGGAGATCGTAGAACATAGAGGAAAAGCTACTTTGGGGTTTGTCGTCCTGTTCTGGCCTTCTCCCGGCCTGGTTCTGGGCTGCCCTGCTGGGTTATGTTATGTTTCTCTTGTCCTTTAACAAGATTTATTTTACAAGGAAGAGGTCACACCCAGAGACGCGCTGGCGCCACCTGGTGGCAGCTTCCGGAATGCAGTAAACTAAGGCAGAGTGGTGTTGGAGAAGACTCTTGAGAGTCCCTTGGACTCCAAGGAGATCCAACCAATCCATTCTGAAGGAGATCAGCCCTGGGATTTCTTTGGAAGGAATGATGCTAAAGCTGAAACTCCAGTACTTTGGCCACCTCACGTGAAGAGTTGACTCATTGGAAAAGACTCTGATGCTGGGAGGGATTGGGGGCAGGAGGAGAAGGGGACGACCGAGGATGAGATGGCTGGATGGCATCACCGACTCGATGGACGTGAGTCTGAGTGAACTCCGGGAGCTGGTGATGGACAGGGAGGCCTGGCGTGCTGTGATTCATGGGGTCCCAAAGAGTCGGACACGACTGAACTGAACTGAACTGTTCGAACTGAAGGCGGGGTGGGAGGGCAGACAGTGGACCGTGAAGGGGCTGTGATGGGGAACAGGGACAGCGGCTCACAAAACAGACAGTTTATGGGGTACAGTGTGATGAGTAGAGGTGGGGGATAAAGATTGGTCTGGCAGGGCCAGGAGTGATGGGGACCACAGTAGGGCCTCCCCACAAAGGACTTCAGTGACGGGGCAGAAACATAAACTGCTAGCATGCTGGTCCCTGTGCACTGGGCGCGGGTATGGGAAGCAGTATCGGGACATGGACAGGGAGCCATAACAGGGACCCCAGTAGAGGACCAGCACGCGGCAGGGCTGGGAAACAATCGCTGGGGTGCTGAGCTGGTTTGCCTGCCGCTCTGCCCCACTAGTGCACAAACTTAGGCAGGATCTCTCCTCCCACAGGCAGGTTTCTGGTTTTCCTGACACACAAGGAATCCAGGACTGACCGTGGGATAGTTACCCTGAATCTCCGTGTTGGTTGTGTTCTCCGCCAGAAAGGCTGGGTCCAGAACTTGGAAAATTACCTGGGAAGAAGCAAGCCTGAGCCTCTGGCTTCATGCCAGGGCCCCACCCTCCTTCCTCTGGGCCTGACCTCTCCCTCGGTGGCAGGTTCGATGTCTGAGTAACGCTGGTCACAGACGAGGTCACTGACTCTGTGGCCAGGGCCAGGAGGGATCCCAGGAAAGAGGCCTGAGCAGTTGTGGGCGAAGTAGCGGAACACATGCCAGGAGTGCCCATGGTCCACTGAGCGCTCAAGGAGCAGAGCTGCTGGGCGGAATGTCTGGGGACAAGAGGGGGTCCTTAGGTCACCAAGGGCACACATCAGTGGTGGCCATCGGGTCAGGGTTAGGAGGCAGAGAATAAGCCTTCAGGGTGGGGCACTGGGTCACCTTGAAAGTCATGATGAGGTGGGTAAAGTAAAAGGCACCTTCTAGGTCCAATTGGATGCTGACATTCTCAACGCCTGTAACCACAAGGGCTGCTCAGTGGCCAGGCCTTGACCAGAGCCCAGACCTGCACACAGGGGCACACGAGGACCCTCACCACTCTCTGCCTGCCACCAGGTCTTTTTGCCATCAGGGTCACTCTGGGAGACCACATTCTCAATGCCATGGCTTTTCCCGTCCCGAGAGTCACAAAAGCAGCAATTCTGAGAGTCCTGGAGAAGCGCCCGAGGAGTTACTTGGCAGAAAGTACATGGTTGGCCCCCACCCTCCCCCAAAACTTCACAGCAATTACCTGAACTCCCGCAGGAGCTGAACTTGCCCAAGAAAACCCAAAGATACCACCTCCAGAGGCCATACCCTTCTCCCTACCTGTAGTTTAGTGACAACACAGTAGAGTTCAGGGCCATGGAGGCCACAGGTGGATGAGGTTCGAAGGCTCTGGCCACGGCCAATAACCAGATTGCCAGTAGGTGGGTGGCAGTTGCCACCTGAGCAACCAGGCAGAGGCATCATGTCTGGTACCTCCTGGGCACTTGTTCTGGGAGCCGGGACTAGGAGGGGGCAGGGTCTGAGTAGAGATCCTAGGGGTACCCTCCCCCCACCTCACCCCATCCCCCAGGAAGGCCTGGTGATTTCTCCTCCCCCTCCAAAAGGCTCTCAGAGAAAAAGACCATCTCTCACCCATGGGTAGCAGCAGCAGCAAGGCTAAGAGAAGGGGGCCTAGCCCGGCTGGGGCTCCTGGGTGGTGGGAGCCAGCATCAGGCCTGAGAAAGAGGACGCAGAGTGGGCCCCTAGCTGGGCCTTCCTGAGGATCTGAGTGCGGCCCTCAGTCCCGTCCCCATACTCACATGGTAGCTGAACGCAAGGCTATCAGAGGCAGGGAGCATGTGGGGTGGGGCCACAGCGCAGCTGGGAGCAGGGAGGTCCCCAGAGCCGGAGAAACCAAGGGAGGCCGACCGTGGCTGGGGACAGGATATTAATGGCGGCCACCAGATGCAGATGGAAGGTAGGGAGGGCGAGAGACACACAGAGCTTCTCCGCCATCCAACGCAGCTGGCGCTAGTGGGGCCGAGGTTCAGACTAACCCGCACGGGCAGAAAAGACCTGATTCTCATTCAAATGAGCTTCCACCCCAGCCCTGAAAGGCTGTTCTCCAGGAGCCTCTGGGGAATGTGTCCCCCTCCCCAACAGCCCCAGACGCTGCCTTTCAGGCTGGGCAGCCAGTGAAGGGTTGGCAGATGGGCAGGGAGCTAGTTTTGTCCAGGGCCCAGGGCCCTGCCCCCTCTCCAAAGCAGACAGAACCGATAATGTCTAAAATGCACAAGCCTCTGTTGGAAAATGTGCTGAGGCTGGACCTGGAAACGGAGCACTTGGAACCCAGGCAGAGTGCATGCAGAGGCAGTGTGCAAACTCTCCAGGCTCAGCAATCGCAGCACTCCACCCACCCAAGAGTGTCCTGGTCAGTGAGGAGACTCCGTGGCCCGACAACCCAAAGCCACCCTGACCTCTGACTCAACCCCCAACCCCTTGCCACCAACTGGGGAAATTCAAGCTAGACCCTTTCCTGGAGGGAGCAGAACAGAGAACAGGCAGAAGTACTTCAGCCAATTTGGGCCTGGCCTTGCCCCTGCCCCAGACAAGCCCTGACAAGGCCCCAAGGTTTCAGCCACAGTAGATGAGGCCAGCTGTCTGCACTGCCCCTTCCCTGGCTTAAAAACCTGCGGCTGCAAGCTGCCCCATGGAGCCACCTGCTGTCCTCCTCCAAGGGACCTATCTGGGTAAAACACCAGGGCAACCCCAAGGGGAGGTGTCCCACCTGAGTGGCTCGGCTGCCCCGCTTTCACTCACACCCATGACATTCCCCAGACTACCAGGCTCCTCTCTGGCACCCTTGTTCCTGGGGCTACCTTTCCTATCTGCTCAAGCTGGCCTCCCAGCAGTCACATATGCAAAAAAAGACCACAAAGGGCAGGCAGGGAGACTGGAAGGTGGAAAGGTATAAAACGTGATAGGTGGACAGTAGACATACAACTTGAAGAAAAAGTCACAGTGCGCTGCGCCATGAGACCACCCCTCCCGTCCGCCCATCCGCCCCACCTCCTCCAGTCTCTGCAAGGAGGTCAGTGGCCCTTAGGGTCCTGGAGAGGCACCCGGAGTCCTCGGGCTTGTGGAATCCATGTGCATTGCACACTGTGTCGCTGGCCACACACAGACAACAGGGCTTGGTTTCCCTAAAAGTCACTGTGTCAAGGAGTCAGGGTGCTGAGTGTGGTGGCAAGGGCTGCAGTCGTATTACGGGGGAAAGGTTCACGCGGAGGACCCGCTGAGCCTGCTGCCGCACCTCGTCGTCTGAAGCCAGTCTGTCCACCTTGATGGCCCTGAACTTCAACAGCCTTGCCGTTCCAGGTCCGATCTGCACCTTAGGGGGTCGGGGCCCAAGCCGTGTTCTCTTCCTGGGAGGAAGGTCCTTTGCTTCCTCGGCCCTTTTCCTCTTCTGCCCCACAGTCTCAGGGCAGCTTTTCCGGCTCCTCCTTGCAGTCCTGCCCTTAGCAGACCCTTTTGGCCTGCCCCTGCCCCTGGGCTGGGTCCGAGCCACTTTTGCCTTGGCTCGGATGGCCTTGGCCCGCACGGCCTTGGCCTTGGCCCTGGTCTGCACTGCTTTGGCCTTGGCCCTGGCCTGTGCTGCCCTGGCCTTGATCTGAGCTGCCTTAGCCTTGGCCCTGGCCCGCACAGCCTTGGCTTTGGCCCGGGCCTGGGTGGCTGTGGCCTGTGTTTGAGCCACCTTGGCCTGGGCACGGGCAGCTTTGGCCTGAGCTGCTTTGGTGCCCAGAGCACCGCCATCTTTCATTCGTGGGCCACCAAGAGACCCAGTGATTTTGCAGGTCTTGCTCTGGTGCCCAGAGCCTTGTCGGGGTCCAGACCGGGGGCCTCTTCGAGCCAGACACTTAGGGCCCTTGCTTGTGGCTTTTCTGGGAGCTTTGAGCTGGGCATTCCCCAGCCTCTTCCCTGGACCTTTCCGCACCTTTAGGGGGGAGTCTGCAAGAGACAGCTGCAGTGATTGCGCCTTGGGTTTGGCGCCCAAGCAGGCCACAGGAGTTTTGAGGGGAACTAGGGCCTCAAGGACAACGGAGAGTCGCATGGCAGGGTAAACACCTGGGTAGAGGTGGGTGGGAAAGCCCACCGCCGCACCCTGGGCACGGCCGGCACTTGATTGCTTCAGGGAGCTCAGCAGCAGGTTGGTGGTAGCATGCTTGGCGAGGGCTGGGGTGGACGCTTTGGCCAGCCTGCCAGACAGTGGCATGGGGAGCAGCGTGGCCCGGCCCGCAGGCAGCCGCATGGCAGTTTGGGGAGCACTGGCTGGAGGTGATGTGGCAGCTGGGGTAGGGGCACGAGCCTGAAGTTTTGTCTGGCTTGGGGGGTTGGCTGTGCACGAACTATAGCCATAGACATCACCGCTGCGCAGGATGGTAGGCTGGAAGCCATCATCCCGCAGGCCCTGCAGGAAGGCCACAAGCTGGGCCTCAGTGGCACTGAGATCCTGGCTCATGGGGTTGAAGACAAGCAGCGCTTCCTCCAGGGCCTTCTTCCCCGCCGTGGAGATCCGTGACCAGGAGTGCACAGCTTTCTCCTCCACATGCTGCACCACCACGCTCATGGCATTAGGCACTGCAGGTCTGCCTGGGGATCCACAAATCAGCACCTGGCACCTCCAAGACAAGAGGAAGAGAGTCAAGAAGGGTACCACGATAGGGGCCAGGACAGGGAGACAGGTCAATCAGGGCCAGCATTCATAATAACAACCATGGACACACAGGGGCCTGCTCAGAGTGAAACAAGCACTCCATGGAGCAAAACCTCAAGCTTCTCCACCTACCAAGGTAGAGTGCATGCTGGGAGGTAGGTGGTGAACTCATATGGGTCAGTTTCTTCAGGATACATGCCCATAATCAGAGCCATCCAACCTACTGCTGGGCCCCTGGAAAGATCTGAGTTTGGCCAAAATCCTAGTACTAAACTCAACACTGGGAATACAGGTAAATATCTCTGTCTGCCGGGAGCCCTGTACAGAAGACAAGATAGAGATACTCTTAAGGTTCTTGGGATGCACACTGGCATACAGCTCAGCTTGCCAACAGGAGGATTCCCGAGAGGAATACCCATGTGGCATGTGAGTGAAGAACATGAAAGGACCACGTGGAGATGGTACAAAAGGGGGAACAGCCAATGCAATGGCTCTGAAGTGAGAAAGAGTAGGGCAAACCTGGTATGACTGGAATCTGTGGTCAGGGCTGGGAGGGTCAGCTGGAAAAACCAGTGAAAGCAGTGCAGTACAAGCTTTGAATGCTGTCTGAATGCCAGCCTAAGGGCCCAGACTTATAACCCAAATTCATGACCATTTCTGGCTTTCTGAGTTCCCAGCCAACTCAATCAGAGGTACAATTCCTAGCACTAGAGCCATGGAGAGCAACCCCAGAGAAAGAGCCAGCCTCTCCTTCAACAGAAAGGAAAAAAATGATGAGTAGCAGGTACTAATAAATTATCTCTAGACAATCAATGGACTTGAGTTTGAGCAAGCTTCTGAAGATGGTGAAGAACAGGGGAGCCTGGCGTGCTGCAGGCCATGCGATCTCAAAGAGCTGGACACGACTGACTGAACAACAACTAGACAATCAGGCAGCCTAGGGCCAGGCAGCCAGACCAAAGCACAAAGTCTGACAGTGGGAGCCACAGACTCCAAGTAAGATGCTTAGTGGGCCCAAGAGAGCTGAGCGGTCCTAATTAAAGCTTAGAAGTACAAAATTCGATACTGCCCATTTGGAGCTACTGGCAAGAATCAAGTTGTCCCAGGCTTCTCTGAAGAAGCTGCAGGCCATCAATCAGGACTAATAATCTAGCCCAATCTGGCACTGAGGGGTCCCAGAGGCAGCTCCGCAGGTGCTCAGGAGCATTAAAAGATCAGCTGGGATCAAGCAGGTCCCTGGAGCCAGGAGGTGCCTCAGTGCAGCTTCCTCCTCCTCCCTAATAGATAGCAGAAGTTTTCAGAACTCCCTGGAGGAACTGCCCTGGAGCTCTTTGTTTGGAAATATTCTTGGATCCTCAGGTGTCTCAGGCACTTCCCCTCTCCGGAGGCCATTCTCCAAGTACAGTCCTTGCACATGACTTTGGTTCTTTTATTATCCCACCCCCGCCCCCGCCAAGGGCTGTAGTTCCCAGAACAGTGAACTACTGTACAATAAGGATGTTGGGGGTAAATTGGGGCTCTTCCGCCCAGGTTGGCCAGGGCCCTTGGGAGGGGTCTTCTGGGCTTTCCAAAAGGCTCCGGAAAACAGAAGCTGCAGCCCGACCCCTGACTTCTCAACTATCCCTGGGACCGGCAGAGAAAACTGACAAATGCGGGACGAGAGCAGCCCTATCCAAGTGGAACCGGGGTAGGGAAGATCAGGGCCCTCAGGCTGGGAGTCCGCGTTCCTGGTGCCCAAGCCGAGAGTTGGCGCGGGGGACCTTGGAGGCAGCGAAATGTACTAGCAGGCAGTAGGAGCCTGACCGGGTCTCACAGCCCCAGGGTGGGGTCTCTGGGCACGGGGTTGGGGGGGGTGGTCTCATCCCGGTCGCCGGAGGGCGCTGGTCCCGAAAGAGCCGGCCATCCGGCCCACCGCCCTGCCGCCTCGCGGACGGCCCCTCCGCGGCGTGGCTAGGCCCACGGCCCCAACCTACCGGCGACGCCGCGGGGACCCAGGACGCGCCTCTGCGCCGCCTTCGTTGATCCAACATGGCCGCCTGCTGCGCACCGGAAGTCAAAGCGCTTCCGCTTCCGGGACCTGGCCCGCCCTAATGACCCTTGACCCCCCCGAGACCCCGTTTCCCCCAAAGTCTAGGGGCCGGACAAGTAGGAACCAGAGACGACTTCCTGGAGGAGGTAGCAGCAGGGACCGCTCTAAACCTTTGGGAGCCTGTACAGGAGTGTGAGGGGCAGAGGTGCTTTTAGAAGCCTATGGGCAGTCACAGAGGGTGTCTGGATGCTTCATCTGGGCACTGGTTAATAGCCCTCCTCATTCCCCATAAAATCCCAGGATCCTCTGGCTACTCTACGTTTCTCTGCCTATACAGAAGGGTCTGGGCAACTCTAAAGAGAAAAACACTCCACCCTAGGCCTAACCTTGTGCCCCTAAGCACCTCAGGGCCTCACCCCTGGTGGTTGGGGGTCTTTTGTGCCTTTAAGCATAGCCAAGATATCCAGCAGGAAATGCAAACTCTCCTGCTCCTCTAGTCAATGCTTCTAGTCCCCTTGTGTTGGTAAAGAGAAGAGAACTGTGGGCTCTCAAAGGCCAGGGTCTCAGAGGGTGCAATCAGGAAGTCCCACCTTAGCACTCTCAGTCCCCAGCAGTGGGTGAGCCCCATTTCTGCCCCATTCGTGGTTGAGAATTAACTGTTCATTCTTAGGACCAATTCAGCCTCACCTTCTGCCCAAGTTCTCTTCCACAGCTTCTCCAAAGCCAGCAGTGTTGCCCTCTGTATGCAAGTGGGGCCAGGCCTGTATAAACAGAATTCAATTCCATGAAGAAGCAGAGCCCAGCCTCCAGGGATGGCATGGGCCCAGATGTGTCCCGAAAAGAGGATACATCTCTAGTGATGTCCAGTCTAGAAGTCAATGCAAAATGGAGGACAAAAAAGGGTAGGTTCATCCCCAGTCTGTATCCCTTCCAAACATTAGAACGAGGGGAACGGTATGGCTGAGGGAAAGTGGTCTGAGGTATCTAGTTCTCTGAGGGGAGGCTGATCCTTCTGCCTCTTGGCACCCAATATATCTGGGATGGAACTCTCTGGGATCATTCATCAGGACCAAGTCTGACTTGACCTGGACTCTGGTGGATGCTGACTGGGATCAGATGAGATGAGGTTGAAGAGACCTCAGGGTGATCCCAGGATCCAGCCCTTGCTTTCCACCTGGCATCTTTTAAATATTTACTTGGCTGTGTTAGGTCTTAGTTGTGTCTCAGTTGTGTAGCTGTGTCATGCTTTTGTTGTGGCGCATGGACTCTCTAGTTATGGCACATGGGCTTAGTTGCTCTGAGGCATGTGGGATCTTAGTACCCTGAGCAGTGATTGAACCTGTATTCCTTGCTTTGCAAGGCAGATTCTTAACCTATGGACCACAAGAGAAGTCCCTCCATTTGGCATCTTTTCTAGCCCTGAGTGATGGACCCTAGACCCATATCCACCAAAGCAGAGATCTGGTGAAGATCTAGATGCGAAGGAGGCCAGTGGTCTTGAAGGGATCACCCCAGGAGGGAGTCTATGTGCCAAGGAGGAAAGCTAAGGCTGGGTCTCGAGGAGCCGCTTCCTAGGGTGGGAGAGGAAGCAGGACCTGTAAAAGACTCTGAGAGGCAGGACAAGCAACAGGAGAAAGCCAGGGTCACAAGGGGTGAAGCTTTGAAGATGCCAGCAAACTTTCAGTTAAGAAAAAGATCACAGTGCCCCTCCCCCATTTTTCATGGTGTGCCATGGCGACTTTGGCAAGACCAGGTTTTGAGGAGCAGTGGTAGTAGATGTAAGGTTGGCATTAAGGCAGTGGAACCTGTAAGAGAAGATGACTTCAAGAGTTTAATTGGAAGGAAGGGGACACTGGAGGGACTTCAGGTGCTGGGAGGGAGCTAAAGGTAGGATGCTTTTATGTGCTTAATTGCTGGCCAGGACAGGGGGAAGAGGCCTGGAAAGGGAATAGTGAGAAATGTGAGAGGGTGTGCAGGACAGTGTGAATACTCTAAGGAGGAAGGTACCAGTGGTTTGAGTGAGGAGCATGTTGAGAGAATGGAATGGGAGGATGGAAGCCTTCTAGCCAGGATCTGCAACCAGGCTTGGCACCATTTCCCTGCCGGCCCTCTAACTCCATCTGCCAGGCCCTGAAAGGGACTGAAGACTCTCTGGTCATGGAGAAGGCAGGCTAAGGTATTCATGCCCCGGAGCTCCTCTCAGCCCATTTCTGATGGAGGTGTGAGAATCAGTACCTTAGCAACCCTTGCTCTGATTGGAATAGTAATGTGAGGCCCATGTTCTGTGCTGGCTCCCAGAGTCCCCAGCAGGATTTGGTCCCTGCTGCCCACAGTGGGAACTTGCTTGACACACCCTTAATTGGCTGGTTTCCCTGTCTTCTTGCCACTTCTCTGCTGGTGCTTCTTGTCCTCATTTCCCACATTAACTGCACTTGTGTCTCAGTCTCCAGGTGTGCTTCTGGCAAACATGAGGCAGACTGTCTATAAAATAGGGACAGGATGGTAGCAAGCACAAACATCCATGAGGACCTCTGCTCTTAGGTGACCACTGACCTGTACAAATGGGCTCCAGCTCACAGACTCAGCCAGTACTCTTAAGACTGAGAAGATAGGATGAGCCAGGGTCTGGGTCTAAGGTAGGTCGGCCTCTGTCACACCAACTTGCTTTGGCCTGACCCCCGAGTTGGCTAGAGGCAGGCACAGGACCGTGAGGATGGACAGTCACAAACTGCCTTAGGCCCCACAGGATAAACCCAGAGTGACCTGCCTGGGAGGTCCGTGGCCTCTGACTCCATCCTTTGCTCAGTTACACTCCCCCACACAAACTGTCCCCACCCAGACCTGTGGAAGGGCCTGTCAAGTACTGAGGCTGGCACCTTCTGCTCCTCCACCCACGGCTAGCCTGGATGTGCATCACACAACCTCTTCTGTGCTCTGTCCGAGCTTGGGGAAGGGAGACCCAGCCATTGCCCCCGCCAAACGCCCAGGCCTTTCCCTAAGAGGCCTCAAGGGGGCGCCGCCGCAAAGCCTGTCGTGGGCTCTTGAGAGCGCAGTAGCGGTGGGCGGGCGCCCGCTCCCTAATTCCCCAGGTTCTCCTGGTCCGGCCCTTAGCGGGTGCTCCCAGGCTGGGTCCCGCTCAGAACCGCCAGCATCCTACACTGTCGTGAGGCCCATCGCCGCTTCCTTTCTCCCCGCTGCCCGAGGTCGGACCCCAAATCCAGGCCCAGTGTCCACGTGTCCGTCTGTCTGTTCACCCGTGTGCCGGTGACCCTAGGTCGGTGCGCCCTGCTCCGGCCACGGCAGGTGCAGGGTTAAAGGAGGGGGAAGGGTTTCCCCAGTCGGGAGGGGGGGCGAGGGGCGGACCCCGTCCAGCCCCGCCCCGCGCCGGAGCAGAGCCTGAGCCCCGCCGGAGCCCGGCCTCAGCCCCAGCTAGAGCCGGCACCAGCGGAGCCAAAGCCGTGGACCCTGCGCCCGGCGACGCCGGAGCCCGGGCCGGTGAGTCCCGCGGGAGCCACGCTCGGGGGAAGTTTGGGGCGCGGGATGTAGAGCCCCAAGCACGCTCGTCAGGACCCGCCTCCCTTCCTCCCCACCCCCCCCCGCCCCCCCCCCGTTACCGAGCTGGAAGTTTGGGGCCAGGAGGCCCTGGCGCCGGGGGTCCTAGGAATATGGCCCCCCCTTGGGAAGAGAGAAGCCTGGGAACTTGGGGATCTGCTGTAAAGTCAGCTATCCATTCCTGCTGGCAACGCCCTGGACTCTGGGAACCTAGAGTCCAGGGCTCCTAGGTTCCCCAAATCACCCTCCTCCCCTTTCCGGACATCAGGTCTCCAGGGACGGGGCATGGGCAGACCCCTGAGGATAGACCTTGAGGCGAAATGTGGGACTCTGGCCTCCAGCCCCTCCCCTCCCGGTTCCAGCACCCTGATCTTGGTCTTTTGCTGAGGAATGGATGGACTCTATGGGATGATTCCCAAACGGGATGTAAGGATACCCTGGAGTCTGATCTTCGGCAGTAGGTGGGAGACCCCAGTGGCTGTCCAGAGCACCCTGGAAGCCAGTAAGGGGGAGGGTCCAGTCTAACTCCACGGATGCAGAGCACCAGGGTGTGGACTGTTGAGGGGAAGGGAGCCGGGCTAGTGTGGAAAGTCCTATCCTAGATACCTTACCTCCCACCTAGACCTAGATTCAACCAGGGATCAGCTAGGTAAGGGCAAGGTATGGGAGGAGAGTTCCTCAAGCCCCAGAGGAAGTGGGGAAATTGCCTGGGTAACTGGGAGACTGCCCTTGTTCCCACTCCAGGAGGGAATCCACATCAGTGTGCTAGCCAGTGGGGGTGGGTCTTCCCTCTGCTTTTCCCACCAGCAGTTTGGGGCCAGAGTGCTCCTCAGTATCCTATCGGGCTAGTCAGTGGCTCTGACTCTTCATTTTTCATCTCTTCTGTAGGTGAAGACCAAGTCCCTGGACTGGCCCCTCACTCCCTTATAGCCCCCGTAGAGTCAAGATGAGGCCCCATCATGCCCCTCACTGAGGCCTGCAGCCTGAGCAGACACCATGGCCTGCCACTGTAGGTGAACAGCATGGCTACAGGAGGAGGCCGGGCCTTTGCTTGGCAGGTGTTCCCACCCATGCCCACCTGCCGGGTATATGGCACAGTGGCGTACCAGGATGGGCACCTGCTTGTGTTGGGGGGCTGTGGCCGAGCTGGACTGCCTCTGGACACTGCCGAGACGTTGGATATGGCCTCGCACACGTGGGTGGCACTGGCGCCCCTGCCCACTGCCCGGGCTGGTGCGGCTGCTGTGGTACTGGGCAAGCAGGTGCTAGTGGTGGGTGGTGTAGATGAGGGCCAGAGTCCGGTAGCTGCCGTGGAGGCCTTCCTGGCTGACGAAGGCCGTTGGGAGCGTCGGGCCACTCTCCCTCAGGCCGCCATGGGGGTTGCGACTGTGGAAAGAGGTGAGTGGCTTCCCAGGGAAGGTCCGTCAGGTGCCCCAGTAGCCTCCATTCTTTCCTTACTTGGTCCCTTTACCTTCAGAGGTTGGGTGGGAGCTGTACATTTTGCCTAGGTGCCCTGGACTTGGATTTGCCTCCTGTAGCCTTCCCTACCTAGCTTTGAGCTGGGCCAGCAGCAGCCTTAACTGCGTTTTCCAGCTGTGGGGTGGGACTCAGAGCCCTCGCTAGCTGCCAGCATGATGGGAGGGCCAGGCCACCTCCCTGCCCCATTCCTCCCCTCTGAGAGACCAGAAGGGGTGGCCCAATAGCTCCCATAGTTATAAATAGTCTGGGAGGGGAGGAGGGGAGCAGGGCCTTGGCTCAGAGCCCAGCGAGTGCTTAAATTCCTCACGCCACACAAACAAACCTGGGAGACGGAGATGGACAAAAGCCAAGCTAGCCTGGAGGCAGTTGCCATGGAAGCCCTTAGCTGACTGGCCATCTCCCCAAGGCCCTAAGACATGCCCCCAGCTGACTCTGAGGCTGTCACAGGGCAAGAACCTTCTCTAGTGAGAGGACAGGGTACAAAAGTGCTCGCAGGAGGCTCGTGGACAGCACCCTCATCCTGCAGCCCCAGGCTCCTTCTCCCAGTCCCCCAGCTGATCCCCAGAGCCCCCTCCCCACTCTGAGCTCCCTGTTGAACAGATCTCCATATGGCCCCCACCCCTGGCTTAATCCCCCCTCCTTCCCCCATGATAATTCCCACCTTGTGGCCTCCAGGTCTGACCACCGGTCCTGCTTGGATGCCAGACTTGGTTGCCATAGCGTCTCCAGGGAGACGGAGACAGATTATAATTAGATCAACTGCCTCCTGCTCTTCACTTGAAGGGGGCCTGGCCAGAGTGGGGATCCTAGCTCTCCCAGCCCCCACACCACACAGGCAGGAGGGTTTCTGCTGCTAGAGAGGGGTACCGTAAATAGGTGTGCCCCAAGCCACCCCCAGGCCTGACCAGGGCAATTGTCAGGCTGGAGGACTGTGGCCAGGCCCAGGGATAGTCTGTGTTAACCTTTTCTCTGCAGATGGTATGGTGTATGCACTGGGGGGAATGGGCCCTGACACGGCCCCCCAGGCCCAGGTTCGGGTATATGAACCCCGCCGGGACTGCTGGCTGTCGCTGCCCTCGATGCCCACACCCTGCTACGGGGCCTCTACCTTCCTGCATGGAAACAAGATCTATGTCCTGGGTAAGGACCTGGGGATATGCCAAAGTGGTTTGAAGTCCAGAAGCTTCAAATTTATCCCTATATGTTAGTCTGGGATGGTGGGACAAGAGCAGCTTTGTTGGGTTGAGTCAGGGTTGCTCTGAGGCTCTTTCGGTGGCCCTGCTGAGGCTGGAAAACCAAAGCCCAGTGCCTAAGGATCTTTGGGGTTGATCCATGCTCTGGTATGCACACAGCTGGGTATGGGTGGCAGGGGGGGGCAGTGGTAAAGGCTCAGCAACCTGGTAAAAGAAGGGCCTGCCAGGCCCACCCCCACTAGGGCTGCCTCCCAGGTACCCCAATTCCATTGGCAGGGGGCCGCCAGGGCAAGCTCCCAGTGACTGCTTTTGAGGCCTTTGATCTGGAGGCCCGTACCTGGACCCGACACCCAAGCCTGCCCAGCCGCCGGGCCTTTGCCGGCTGTGCCATGGCCGAAGGCAGCGTCTTTAGCCTGGGTGGCCTGCAGCAGCCTGGGCCCCACAATTTCTACTCCCGCCCACACTTTGTCAACACTGTGGAGATGTTCGACCTGGAGCATGGTGAGCAGTGGTTGGTGTGGGCTACCCTCCCACTCTCCATGGGATGGAGGGGTGCGGAGTGCGTGATGGGGCTAGCCCTCACCTCCTTGCCTCTCCTGCAGGCTCCTGGACCAAGCTGCCCCGCAGCCTACGCATGAGGGACAAGAGAGCTGACTTTGTGGTTGGCTCACTTGGGGACCACGTCGTGGCCATTGGGGGCCTTGGTAAGTCTCTGTGGGGCTTGGGATAGGAGGGGAGCCTGAGACAGGAAGCAGTAGCCCTCCACATGAGCACCACTTCCTGCCCTTCTCTAGGTACTCCAGGGGTCAGGACTTTATGAGTTTTCCTTTCCCAACCAGTCAGTGGGTAGTCTACCTGGCTCAGCCTTTGGGGTGTCTCAGCACCTAACTGTGGGTTCTGTAGTAGCAGGGGCCCAGAAGATAGAAACAGGAGAAATGACCACTGAATTAATGGAGAAGTAGGAATGTGAATGAACAGATGAATGAGTAATGAAATGGGGGCAATGGGTAGCAAGGGCTTGGGTATCCCATCCTGGGGCAGCATATGCTGGGCCATGCTATGGGCTCAGGGAGCAAATGAGCTACAGCCCTTGCAGCCTGTGCCCTTTACACGCTCTGTCTCCTTCCGGCAGGAAACCAGCCGTGTCCCCTGGGCTCTGTAGAGGGCTTCAGCCTGGCACGGCGCCGCTGGGAGGCACTGCCAGCTATGCCCACAGCCCGCTGCTCCTGTTCTAGTCTGCAGGCTGGGCCTCGGCTGTTTGCCATCGGGGGTGTGGCCCAGGGTCCCAGTCAGGCTGTGGAGGCACTGTGTCTGCGCGATGGGGTCTGAGTGCCTGATGGGACCTGTCCACAGGAGCAGTTCTGTGCCAGGAGCAGGTGTCTGTGGCTCCTTTCGCTGCTGAGAAAGCTCACTGTGGCTCTGTGGGGTGAGGGAGGCACAGGGGGGCACTTGAGACACTGCCCCTAGGACGTGGGGGTGGCCTTCATCTTTAGTGCAGGACACACAGACCCTTCGACCCACCTTTACTCCCATCCGTTCGTGGACCATGATGCCCAGCTCCACCCTTGCTCTGGAAACTACTGGGCCTCTGACCCACTGGGAAATGGGAGAGGGCAGTTGGCCTCCTGCCCCGCGGCTCGGTGCCTGCCTGGAGTTGATCAGGCCCACCCCAATGGCTATTCCTGAAAACTCCTCGCTGTCAGCCTGCCTGGAAGGCCCCCGTGGACCCAGAAGAGTTCAGAGAGGGCGGGAACACAGAGGGGTGTAGGCGTCGATGTGGGGACCTCCAGAGGGCCAGAAGAACATTGACTGTGGGCCCTTCACACTGCTAGCTGTGTGACCTCGGGCAAGTCACTTCACCTCTCTGTGCCTCAGCATCCTCATCTGTAAATGGGGACCTCGGGGACCTTCCTGCCCTGCCTACCTCACAGGGCTGTTGTGAGGACCCGGGGGTTCAGATGTGGAAGTAAAAGTGCTGCTAACTCCGGCTTGTGGCCTCTGCTGTGGACTCCTGTGTTACCTCTGTGTCCCTGGCTCTCTTCTGGGGACCTCAGCTTTCCTAGGGATGAGGGTCTAGAGGAGCCTTTAGGATCTGGCCTTAGTCCTCAAAGGGTTCTACTGTGTGTCTCAGCTCCACCAAAGCCTCCGCTCCTCTTCTGTGACTTGGATGACCACCGCTCCCACTGCCCTGGGTGTTAGAGCTCACAGAACAAATACCACAAAATTAAGATGACCTCCAGATCCATGTCGCACAGCATCTCCTCCAGGCTTCTGCTCACCTCCATGGTGGGGGTGGGGGTGGGGGTGGGGGTCCAGTGGGGGTTGGGTCCCTCTGTCCCAGCTGTGGGGAAGCTGTCTCTTAGGCATGGCAGTGTGGCCACTCACCAGACTCCCTGGAGGCAGTAGCCTCCCAGAAAAAGCACAGCTGCCAGCCCTGGCCGCCTCCTCCTGTCTTTGCTGCCCACCAGTAGGGGCTGCCGACTCTGCTTTCCCTGCAACCACACTGACTGCAGGAGGTTCACGGTTGGGCTTGTGGCCAGAACGGATCTGGGGTCCTGGAACCCACCTGCTGTGTCCAAGGTGACCCTCATGGGCCGTTAGCACAGGCGCCACGGCACAAGCAACAGAGGAGGCAGGCGGAGGACCCAGCTTACTGTTCTCCAGCCTCTGAGACCTCTCGGGCTGCAAGCACAGACAGGCCTCTGGGTCAGCCATCCTTGTTTAATGTTCTGGACCAGTTTAGACACTCAGAGACCCCAGCGTGAAGATAATGCTGCAGCAGCTTGGGTTTGGGGATCCCTGGGAGGTCAGGCAGTGTGTCGGTGACTGGGGTCTGGGGGCCCACATTGTTGCTGCCACAGCGGCCACCCTGGGATGGCTGGCAGAAATTCTGCTGGTAGGTGGTGTTAACGCGGAGAGGCTGGATCTGCACAAAGTGGACAAGGCGCTGGGGGAGGTCCCTGAGTCCTGACCCTGACCGGAACTCAGTCTGGTAGGAGGATTCGAGGGGCCGCGGCTGGCGCAACTCCAGTTCACAGGGTGCCCAGCGCAGGAAGGTATGCTGCTGCCACAGGCGCGCCAAGTCTTTCCGCCTTCCGATTCCCTGTAGCAGGCAGTAGGGGCCCTTCTCAACGGTATGGGCCCTTGGCCCACAGTCTTGGCACCAGGTGATTCCTTGGGCCCCTCCTATACCCCAGCAGGCCTGGTGATGCCTGGCCTCCCTGGCCTGTACCCCACCTCTTTGAACTCCATCCCAGCCATGCCTTCCATTCCAGAGCAAATGGAGGCCCAGAAAGTCAGTGGCCCCTAGGATATTTGCACATTATCAGGCAAACTGGTGGAGGAAGCCAAAGCAGAGGGACCTCTGTTTGAGGAATGGCTGTTTGCCAGAGGAAAGAGGTTATCAGGCAGACAGACATTCCTCTGGATAAAGGAGTCTGCTCTGCTCACCATGTCTTATCCCCTCCACCCTACCTCAATTTCAGCCTAGGCTGGAGGGCTGCCCATTCTCCTTCCTCTCTCCAGCACTCACCTTGTCGAAGGAAGTGCGGTTGTCATGCTTGGAGAAGAAGTGTTGCTGTGGTGGCTCCTTGAAAGACAGAAAGAAAGAGGGTGAATGGGGAAAAATGATGCTTAGCTGTCCCTAATATGCTACCTGAAGGTCCCATAGTGGAGAGAAGTTGCCAGGAGCCACCACCCCTAAACTGCCAACACCCTGAAAGAGCAGATACAAATTAAAGGAACAGCTTATTCCTGGAACATCTTATCCCAGCACTTGCCCCCTAAGCAGAAGCCTTTGGGGTCTCTGATTGAGAGAGGGGCTGAGGCATCTTACTGGACATCCTTCATCAGTGGGGCAGCGCTTTAAGTTTCACACTGGGCCTTTAACCCTAGATCGTTCACGACTAGGCTCCACCTCTCTCCTCTTTTACTGTCTCATCAGTGACCCAGGCTCTTGGCACTAAATATTATACTACCTGGAAACTGACATTTTTCTTTATAGCTTGAGCTCTCTCCTGAACTTCAGACTAATTAGCCAACTGCCTGCTCCATATTTCCATGTAAATGTCTAACGGACATCTCCAAACACGTGTCTTGGTTCTGGATCATTTAGCAAAACCACCCCACCTACAGCCTCCCCCAGCTCAGGTCATGGCAGTTAGATTTTGCCAAACACCCCAGAGGCCACTTGAGTCTTCTTTCACACCCTGAATCCAGTGTGCCAGGAAATCCTATTGATACTTCCTTCAATATGCACCCAGATCAGACCACTTCTCACCATGGCCACTGCCTTCTCTGGTCTAAGCCACATTCTTCTGATGCCTGAATACTGCAAGAGCTTCCCACTTGGTGTCCCTGCTTCCAGCCTTGCCCCTCCAGCCTACTGTCCTCTTAGCAGGTAGAATAATTCTTAATATGTAAGTCAGATCACACTCCTGGTTTGCCAAAAATCAATAGTTCCTCATGTTTATAAAAGTCAAAGCAATCATAGTGGTCCATGAGACCCACATGGTATTGACTTCTTCACTACCTCCAGCCACACTGCATCCTCCTGCTCCTCAAACATACTAGCTACTTCCACCTCAGACCTTTGAACTACCTCTTACTTCTGCCTGGGACTCTTCTCCTGGCTGGCCATGACTCCCTCTCACCTGTTACTTGGGAGGCCTTCCTTGACCACTAGAGTTCCATTGCCCCAACCCTGCATTTTTCATCTTCTAACACATTGTATGACTATATATGTTGCTATTCATCATGTGATGCCCCTGACTAGAACACAAGCGCCTCATGGGTAAGGTCTGTCTTACTCACATCTGTAACTCCAGCACTGAGCTTGGCACTGTGCTCAATACATATCTGCTGTTAAATCAATGAACAAGGACAGGGACTTCCCTGGTGGTTCAGTGGCTAAGACTCTGAGCTCCCAAGGCAGGGGGCCTGGGTTCAATCCCTGGTCAGGGAATGAGATCTCACATGGGAACTAAGAGTTCCCATGCCATAATTAAAGATCCCACATGCTTCAGTGAGGGGCTTCCCTGGTAGCTCAGCTGGTAAAGAATCCGCCTGCAGCACAGGAGACCCCGGTTCAGTTCCTGGGTCAGGAAGATCTGCTGGAGAAGGGATAGGCTACCCGCTCTAGTATTCATGGGCTTCCCTAGTAGCTCAGCTGGTAAAGAATCCGCCTGCAATGTGGGAGACCTGGTTTCGATCCTTCAGTTGGGAAGATCCCCTGGAGAAGGGAACAGCTACCCACTCCAGTATTCTGGCCTGGAGAATTCCATGGACTGTATAGTTGCAAAGAATAGGACATGACTGAGTGACTTTCACTTTCACATGCTTCAATGAAGATCAAAGATTTTTTTTTAATAAGATCTTTCATGCTGTAAGATACAGCACAGTCAAATAAATAAATGGTTTTTTAAAATAATATTATTTTAAAAAAGAACCTACTATATATAGCACAGGGAACTCTAAGTAATACTCTGTAATGACCTATATGGGAATAGAATCTAAAGAAGAGTGGATATACTTGTGTAACTGATTCCCCTTGCTGGACAGCAGAAACACAACATTGTAAATAAACTATACTCCAATAAAAATTATTTTAAAAAATTTTATAATTTTTTTTTGATGTACCACATGGTTTGTGGGGTCTTTGCTCCCCAACCAGAGATTGAACCCCGGGCCCTCAGCAGTGACAGCACAGAGTCCTAACCACTGGACCACGAGGGAATTCCAAGGTTTTATAGATCTTAATACACACACAAATGGGAAATCTGAATGAGAGAGGTGGATTATATCCGTGTCAATGTCCTGGTGGTGATAGTCTACTATAGATTTGCAAAATGTTACCACTAAGGGAAACTGGGCGAATCATAAAAGGGATCTCTCTTTACAACTTGTTCCAACTGCCTATGAATCTACAGTCATCTCAATAAAAATTTCAATTGAAAAATCTGGGGGTCTGGGGTATATTCCAACTGCTCCCCACCCCCGATTCTTCCTGGATCTCTATCCTTAGCCATGAAACTGTACACGGCCCTAGAATGTGGATGCCTTGGCTGTGGAAGGCAGCTCTGACTTTGGAAACTCACTATTCCTACAGTGACAGGATAATCTATCAACTCCCACTGAGTTGAGTTTCATTCTCACAACTGTGGGAGCCTGGTGAAAAGTGCAGTCATTTCCTCTCCGCCCAGGCAGTTCAGAGTATTCTTGTCCCCAAGGAGAATTTCACCTGCATCTTTGCTTCTAAACCACCGAGGGCTCCTTTTCCATTCAGGTAGTAAAGCCCATGGCCTCTGAGCAGGTAGGGCTTGGGCTAGGATACAAGTTGAAGAGCGCTTGGGGGAGAAGTAGGTTTCCTGGATGGGTTAGTGTTTGCCTGTGGGAGGGCTAAGAGCCCCTGTGGAGGCTGAACAGTGTGCAGTTAGGGGGCTACTGAGTTGGGGGGGCTCTGTGGCAGACTGAGGTGTGGTGGGGATGGGGCAGAGGCAGGGACACACAGCAATCACGGTACCACAGGACCTGCCTCCAACCATGAGGCCCTGGCATAATGGTCTGATCTGGAGAACAAATAAGCCCAGGATTACATTTCCCAAGAGTCAGGCAGGTGAAGGCTAGAAATGAATTAATCTGGTTTAGAAGAAAAAAAGAGCAAAAAGAAAAAAGAATTTTCTTGCATCTGAACGACAAAATTCATATCTGCCCCAAACTAAAGGTAAATGGATGCCACATATTGGAAAGGTTTTCAACAAGAATAGCTGCAGTCGGCTAGCTGACACCTGGTATCTCTCAGCAAATAAGGGGGAAAAAATGTGCACCTTCCCAGAGCAGTTCCACTAATTAAAACAGCTTTAGATCTAGAGTCAGGAGACTTGGCATTTGTACAACCTAAGGCCAAGACACATAGATCATGCTATTTTGGGTTGATGATAATGCCAACATATAACAAATCTTGACTTTAATCAAAACAGGTCCCCAAATATGTCCCCTGCTCTGTTCCTGAGGGGACAGGCTGAGAGGATATTCAGGTCTTTGGGATGAGAGCTACCACTGAGGACTACTACAGACACCAAGCAGGAAGTGCCCAGGTTGCCTCTGTCCCCGCGCTGCCCAGATCTCATCATTCTCTCAGGGGAGGTGGCCCCAGACGGGTAGTCTGGAGTCGCATTTGGGACTGGCTCAGTTCTCAGTGACAGACAGCCCTTCCAACTGAGCACGGTGAGGAAGCTCAGGCTTTGCGGCATCGCAGACTCCAAGACCCTGCTCCTGGCCTGGAAAAGCAATTTGTAGCGAATCCAGATGGCCAAGCAAGTAGGACCTGGCTGGAGGCCGGGAAGCAAGAAGCTGCAGTGGGCGGGGCAGGTTCCAGGCACACCTCCAGGTCCCTCCTCCACCCTGCTCTTTTCCAGGAGTCTGATGAGAACTCAGTTCTCACCAGGCTGACTTCCCTTGGACCTGAAAGGAAGCCGGAGAGGAGATGGAGGAGAGGGAGGAGACCTTTCTTCTCCTGACTCCCTTTCAGGCCAGCCCTCCCCTGCCTGTGTCTTACCACTTCTCTCAGGATGGCCCTCTCCACACCACTCTCTCCTGGGTTCTAGAAGCCATGCCTTCCCCTTGTCCCTTCAGGCCCAGCAGTACCGGCCACTTGGTTGTTACCACCCTTTGAGACTGCCTTCCCCTGAAGCCCCCACACCTACCCCTTTATATGAATGCGCTCCTGACTGCTCCCGTTTTGAGTGGGCTTTTGCTGTTGGGCCACTGAGTGACACTCAGCGTGCTCTCCTTGTCTCTAGGCCTGGAAGCATGGAGGGCATAGGAGTCCGGCAGCCTTCTCCTGTTATCCAGAAGCCTCGTCCAGCCACTCAAGGCCACTTCTGCCATCACTCCCTTCCAGTCCACCTTGGTCACACATGGAGGTGAATGTGTGCACGCGTGTGTGCTAACTAAGTTGCTTCAGTCGTGTCTGACTCTGTGTGACCCTATGGACTGCAGCCTGCTAGGCTCCTCTGTCCACGGGAGTCTCTAGGCAAGAATATTGGAGTGGGTTGCCATGCCCTTTTCCAGGGAATCTTCTTGACCCAGGGATCAAACCTGGGTCTCCCGCCTTGTAAGCAGATTCTTTACCTTCGGAGCCACTAAGGAAGCCCATGGGGGTGGATACCTGCCACTTGTCATGCTGTTCTCCTGACCAGAGGCGGCTTCCTTCTCACTCCTGAGCCCTGGACTATGAGGCTGACTGTGAGCTAGGCCACTGACTTTTAGGGCATCAAGGAATTCATGCTGAAGGACTGCAAAACTCAAGGCTTACTTCTTGGGTTCTGGAGACTCTCACTCCATGGTCACCCATCCCACCTTGGCCCTGATCCTTCCTCCATTTAGAAGGAGCAGTGAGCAGCACTGTCCAGCCCGGTACCGGCTCTTATGCACCCTATCTGTTGGGGGAAGATCTGACAGTTCAGGGACGAGGGCGCAGGCCTCATGCAAGTCCTGGGGATAGGCTGGCCTCGGGCGTCAGTTCAGCTGTGGTTGGGCTGAGGATGTTGCTCTTGCGGCCTGAGAGCAGCAGAACGTGGCCCAGCTGCCTGCAGGGCTGCTTCCTACCTGACAGCGCTGCAGGAACACTGCTGGAGGCTGGGGCTTGGCTGCGAGGCGGTATTCTCGAGCACTGTCACTCCTGAATTGGCCTCTGTAGTGCCCATAGAAGCCACTGTTGTGCTGTAACAAGGCAGGCTTGAGGGTGAATCCCACCCAAAGCCCCCTCCCAAGTCTTAGACCTCCCAGGCTAGAAGCCTTTCCTGGGCTTTCCTGACAGAATAAAAAGAATCAAAGGAGGAGAGACAACCTGGAGAAGAGCCAACAGAGGACTGTCTCCATCCATCATTAGAACAGTTGGCCTCAGCTGTGCTGGGCAACCTGGGAGGGTTATGTGTGTAAGCAAAGGATTCCTTCCTTCTTCTCACCTCCCTCTCTCCTTCTCTCTCTGTCTCCCTTCCCTCCTTCCTCTCCTTCCTCTCTTCCTTCCTCTGTCTCTCTCTTTCTTCAGAGCATCCTAATATGGGCTGGCAACCTGCAGCAGTGAAAAGACAGAAAGATCCTGGCTCCTGTGAACCTTTCTTCTAGGGAGGAAGTAAGACAAGTGACTAGAGTCGGGAAAGAAAGAACCTGATGACTGGATCGAGAGTGACAGGCAGCAGGGGACAGCATCTCATGACAATGTACCTGAACGTGAGGAGGAATCAGCCATGTAAGGAGCAAAGAGCATCCTATGTGTGAGAACTGCAAGTGCAAAGATTCAGAAGGCAGAGAGAGACTTGTGTTGGAAGAACCAAAAAAAAAAAAAAAAAGAGAGAGAGAGAGAGAAACAACAAAAAAAGGCCTTATTGACTAAAAAAGACTGTGAGCAAGACGAAGAGAAGTGAGGTGGTCAGGGAGGGACAGGGCCTGGATTGGATTAGGAATATGGATTCTAAGAGCAAAGGAAGACTTCAGTAATGGAGGGAACCAGATGGGTTCTGACTTGGGGTGACTTAGGAAGCACTGAGCAGAGTTTTGAGAACAGGGACACTATCTACTGGTGAGGTCCTTTCCTGGGGGATCTGAAAGGAAGTTCCCTTCCTTGTCCTCCCTGCATTAATAAAGGTCAAAGGTCTCTGAAGAGCAAAGATTAAATTGATCCATATTTTGCACCTATTGACAAAGTCATGAACCCTTGTTTGTCGCACACTTTGCTATTTTGGGGTGAACAGTGCACCATCTGATACTGGAACAACGGATGAACTTTCCAAAAGAAGTACTTCACCAAAAGTGGATACTTTTGGAGAGAATTTCAGAGACAGGACTGGCAGAAGACAAAAACGAGCACCTATCAGGGGTATAAAAAGCTGTATTGTACTCATGTCACGAGGCTGACAACATGGTTGACCATGTCCTGCCAGGGAAGTCCTGTGGTCCGACCTCATGGTTTTCAGTGCTCCCTGGAGAGGACAGTGTGTCTAGCCCACTCCACAATCACAGCCCTGAGCAGAAAGAACCTGTCCCAAGCTGGCCTCTGACCATCAAAATAGGCTTCTTATCTTTTCATCCCACTGAGGGCTTAGGTCATCCAACTTGTCTGCCCATTCTTCTACTACTGTCAGACCTTCCTCTCTATTCAGTTTATTTCAACAGTATTTACCGGGCCTTGACTGTATTCCAGGCATGGGACAGAGGGCCAGAAGAAAAAAGTCTTTACCCTTAAGATGTTCCCGGTCTAGAGAGCAGTCAAACTACAGAAGTTTGGGAAGAGCAAACAAAAGACTGGGAATAAATGGGGTGGCAAGAGGACTGAGAGGATCACCTAATCCAGGCATGAAACCTGGAAGGAAGGGGGCACGGTATCAGGAAGAATAGGTCAGCTCTAGGGGGCCCACAGAATGGCAGAGCAGGAATGGGCAGCTGGGGGGTCCTCTTCCAGCCTGGAGGCTAGATAAAACCCTTCTCACTTTACTCCCATGAGTCCTTCAAATTGCAGGTACTACCCCAGGGCCAGGGGCTAGGATTAATTGTAAAGTGCATTCTTACCCAGGAGCCTACTAAAGCACTTTGCATGTTCCCGGGAAAGGAGTAGAAAAGGTAAACTTTCCTCTTGTCTTTTTCAGGCTACTTCTGGAGAATGAGCATCTCAGCAGGTCTATTTCTTGTTGCTTAGTGACAAAGGGAGGTTGTGACTACACAATGCTCCTGATTGTTGAGGCAGTGCCCAGCCTGCTACCCTCTTTGTGCTTTCTGCTTTGTTCTTCTCTTTGAGAGAAACCTGCCCCTCAGCACTAAAACCTGCCTCTCAGCTTGGGAGAGTTCTTATATATAGAAACATATAAGGCTTCACAGTGGAGTCTGATGAACTCACAGTCAATGAAATACCAAAGAACATTTTAGAGGCAAATCCTGTCTTTTTAAAACTGTAACCATACTGCCAGGGATATAAATTTAGAATGCATTTCATGGAGTCAGAAGAAATGCTAAAGGGACTGGTGGCTCTTAGGATAAAAATGCTGCTTCAGAATAAGGCTCCGTCAAGTTCTCAGGAGTTTGTGGTAACTGAGAACACTAACTGTTGGCAGGTGAATGTTACAAGGTCCCAAGTGAAGGAGGCGAGAGCATAACAGTGGAGCAAAAGCAGCAGCATGAAAATATCTGACACCATGGTTCCATTCCAAGCTAGCCTTAGGTAGATTATTGTCTCTCTCATTTATAACATAGGCATGTGAACATTTCACTCCCTTTTCTAACATGAAGAAGCTGGTGATGAGCCTCTAAAAATGTGCCAGCGAAAAGTTCAACAACAGGAAACACTCAGCAGGGCTTGTGTCATTGGCACAAGCCCTACTAGCCAGAAAGTCCACCCTATTCGTATAGTTACTCTGGAGATCCCCTCCCACATGTATTTGTAACTACAGGAAGTTCACTGCTATACCTGTATAGGGGAAGAACTATAAAAAGGCTGAATGGTTATCTAGAGCACAATGAGAAAACTGGCCTATAATTACACAATAAAATATTGGAGTTGCTATAACTTGGCTACAGATACTTGAATTCATAGAGATAAATCTTAAAAATGGTAAG
Organism: Ovis canadensis; assembly: GCF_042477335.2. Classification (NCBI taxonomy): domain Eukaryota; kingdom Metazoa; phylum Chordata; class Mammalia; order Artiodactyla; family Bovidae; genus Ovis; species Ovis canadensis. The sequence goes on along the minus strand of NC_091263.1, from coordinate 65,489,940 downwards.
TCAAGTAGTTGTAGAGGGAACTCCCTGGCAGTACAGTGGTTAGGAGTTGGCACTTTCACTGCCAAGGGCCCAGGTTCAATCCCTCATAGGGGAACTAAGATCCCACAAAAGGTGAGATACAGCCAAAAAAAAACAAAAACAAAAAAGTTGTTTAATTTGACACAATTTGATTTATGTATATACCTATGAAACATAACCACGATCAAGATAGCAAACATATCTATCACCCTCAAGTTTCTTTTTGCCCATTGGTATTCCTTCTCTAGGGCATTCACTGGCCTAAGGCAACTGCCGAGGCTGTTTGTCTTTCTATTATGATAGATTACTTTGCATTTTCTAGAACTTTATGTAAATGGAATCATTCAGTTTGTATTCTTTTGTGAATTTGTCTTCTCACTCAGTATACTTATTTTGAGAACTATCCATGTCATTGTACCTGTCAGCTGTTTATTCCTTTTTATTGCTTAGTAGTTTTCCATTGTGTGAATATGCCAAATCTCTCCTCTTGCTCTTTTTTTTAATAATTTATTTTTAAAATAGGTTTACTCTTTTAATTTTAGGCTCACTGAAAAATGGAGAAGGTCCACAGATTTCTCATATACTTTCTGCTCCCACACATGTGTACATTTATTATAAATGCTGATCCAAGATCAACACATCATTATCACCCAAAGTCCACAGATTACCTTAGAGTTCACTTCTGGTGATGTACCTTCTATGGATTTGGACCAATATATAATATATAACGATGTGTATGCACCATTATATTAGGTTGGTGCAACAGTAATTGATGTTTTGCTTTGCTGAAAGTTGCCATTTGATATTACAATACATTTTTAAATAAATGTGGTTGTTACACATCATTTTAATGTGTATTTCTTCCTTTATGTGTTTTTGCTAATGACTTATTACTTGTCATTTATTTTAGACCAGGGAAACGATGTCAGACAAGAAGCAAATTTGAGCAATTTTCTAACTCGAGTCCAAAATGGTTTGTAAAGCAGCAGACACAACTCACAAGATCAGTGATGCATTTGGCCCAGGAACTGTTAATGAAGGTACAGTGCAGTGGTGGTTCAAGAAGTTTTGCCAAAGAGACAAGAGCCTTGAAAATGAGGTGCACACTGGTCAGCCATCAGAAGTTGATAACACACACACACACACAAAAAAAAGAAGTTGATAACTCTAATTGAGAGCAATCATCAAAGCTGATCTTCTCACAACTACAGGAGAAGTTGCCCAAGAACTCAGCATTAACCAATCTATGGTCGTTTGGCATTTGGCAAATTGGAAAGGTGAAAAAGCTGAATAAGTGGGTGCCTCATGAGTTGACTGAAAATTTTTTAAAAAATAGTTTTGAAGCATATTTTCTTATGCTATGCAACAACCATGAACATTTCTCAATCAGATTGTGACATGTGACAAAAAGTGGGATTTTATATGACAACTGGCAACAACCTGCTCAGTGACTGGACCGAGAAGAAGCTCGAAAGCATTTTTCAAAGCCAAACTTGCACCAAAAGAAAGGTCATGGTCCCTGTTTGGAGATCTGCTGATGGTTTGATCCACTACAGCTTTCTGAATGCCAGTGAAACCATGACATTTGAGAAGTAGTCTCAACACATCAAAGAGATGCACCAAAACCTACAATGCCTGCGGCAATGGTCCAGAGAAAGGGCCCAATTCTTCTCCACACCTGACTGCACGTCACACAACCAATGCTTCCAAAGCTGAACAAATTGGGGTATGAAGTTTTGCCTCATTGGCCGTACTCACCTGACCTCTTGTCAACTGACTACCACTTCTTCAAGCATCTTGACAACTTTTTGCAGGGAAAATGCTTCCACAGGCAGCAAGAGGCAGAAAATGCTTTCCCAGAATTCCTCAATTCCTGAAGCATGGATTTTTATGCTATAGGAATAAACAAACATTTCTCATTGGCAAAATTACGTTGATTGTAATGGTTCCTATTTTGATTAATAAAGATGTGCCTGACCCTAGTTATGATTTAAAGTTCACAGTCCAAAACTGAAGTAACATTTGCACAACCTAATAGTATCATACACAATAGTTTCACTGCCCTAAAAATCCTCTGTGCTCCACTTATTCAACCCTCCCACCCCCTGTAGCCCCTGGCAACTAGTGATCTTTTTACTATCTTCATAGTTTTGCCTTTTCTAGAATGTCATACAGTTGGAATCCTGCAGTAGGTAGCCTTTTCAAGATTGGTCTCTTTCATTTAGTAAATGAAATGTATTTAAGTTTCCTCCATGTCTTTTCATAGCTTAATGTATAACTCTTTCTTGCTGCTGCTAAGTCGCTTCAGTTGTGTCTGACTCTGTGCGACCCCATACACAGCGGCTCACCAGGCTCCTCTGTCCCTGGGATTCTCCAGGCATGAACACTGGAGTGGGTTGCCATTTCCTTCTCCAATGCATGAAAGTGAAAAGTGAAAGTGAAAGTCATGTCCGACTCTTCGCGACCCCATGGACTGTAGCCTACCAGGCTCCTCCATCCATGGGATTTTCCAGGCAAGAGTACTGGAGTGGGATGCCATCGCCTTCTCTGAACTCTTTCTTAGTCCTGAATAATATTTTATTGTCTGGATGTATCACAGTTTACTTATCCATTCACCTACTGAAGATGAAATCTCAGTTGCTTCCAGGTTTTGGCAATTATGAATAAAGCTGTTATAAATATCTGTGTGCAGGTTTTTCTGCATGCATACATTTTCAACTTTTTTTGGGTAAATACCAAAGAGCATGATTGATGGATTGGTAAGAGTAAGTTTAGTTTTATAAGAAACTGTCAAAACATACTCTGAAGTGGCTGTACATTTAGCATTCCCATCAGCAATGGATGAGAGTTCCTGTTGCTCCATGTCCTCACCAGCATTTTGTGTTGCCAGCTTCTGGGTTTTGGCAATTCTTTTTGTTGCTGGGAAACATTGAAGGCAGGAGGAGAAGGGGCTGACAGAGGACGAGATGGCTGGATGGCATTACCAACTCAATGGACCTGAGTTTGAGCAAACTCCAGGAGATAGTGAAGGACAGGGAACCCTGGTGTGCTACAGTCCATGGGGGTCACAAAGAGTCAGACATGACTGAGCACCTCACAACTGTTGCACAGTGGTATCTGTTTTATTTTGTGTGTCTCTAATGACATACACTGTTGAACGTTTTTTCCTGTTTATTTGCCATCGGTGTATCTCCTCTGGAGAGGTGTTCTGATCTTCAAAGTTTTTTCCTATTGAGTATTTTGAAATCCATTTTATGTACCAGTCTTTTATCAGCTAAGTCTTTTGAAACCACATACCAATCAGGTTTTTGTCCCCACTACATCACTAAAACTGCTCCTGTCAAGGTCACCAGTAGTTAATTCTCATTTTCCTTGATTCATCAGCAGCATCTGACACTTACCTTCCTCTTTGATGGATAGTCCCAGAGGCTTCCACAGCTCCTCAGTCACTGCTGGTGTTCCTCCCCTATCCCTGACCACTCCTACTCTGATTCCTTTGCTGCTTTTTCCTCATTGAAGCCTCTAAATTTTGCGTGTCTTGGGACTCAGTACAATCTGTTTTCCATTCATACTCCTTCATTCGTGATCTCAAGCCACCTCACGGCTTAGACAGCCATCTATAACTATTGTGCATTAAGGTGAGAGCATCTGAGAGCGTCTGTATCAGCGAGGGGATTCAGGGTGGACAGCAGGGTATGAGTATGCAGGTGTGAGGGTCCATCTCGTCAGGTGTGTGTGGGCTGGGTGTTGCACAGCAGTATGTGGCGAAATGTAGGTCAGCAGATCTGGCCCACAATTAAAGGCTTCACAGTTCAAACTATTAGGACCGTTAAAACCGTTAGCAGCTTGCTGTGGCAGGAGCCGGGCCCAGGGGAAGGGAATGCGCTCATTGGTCAGAGCGCATCCTGGGGGCGTGGCCACACAGCTTAGGCAACCTCCTCGGGAGCAGGCGGCCTCTAGATCAGGCGCGTGCAGGCCCTCAGAGGTGGAGGCAGGAGGGGGTTGGGCAGCGCAGGCTGGAGCCTGGTGGGTGGGGGGTGGGGAGTCGGGGGACGGCGTGGTGGGGGGGGTCGGTTCGGGGGACGGGGGCGGGTGGTATCGGGGGTCGGGGGATGGGAGGTGGTGGTGGGGGTGTTAGGATTAGGGTTAGCCCTTTCTTTCTCTGTGAGGAAAGACCACCCTGGCTCTTCAAGGGACTTGACTTCAGCTTCCTTGGGGAGCTGTTTTCGTCAGATTCTTTGGGGACGAAGGCCCCCTTCGGGGGCGGAAGAGTCCGCCCCCGAAGTCAGGATGAACCGGAACCCAGGGAAACCCACTGGGATTGGTCACTGATTATTATGACAGGAAATCCCTTGGCGGGGTCTGGAAAGGACAAGGAATGACTTATTTAGTCTACGATCCCAGAGCATGTCTCCTGGTAGAAGAGACTGAAAATGAGAAAGAGCGACTGTACCGAGGTTGAGGCAGGCCTGGTGGAGGCCAGAGAGAGACTAGTTTTTCCTGCGGCCAAGTAGGGGCTCTGGGAGGACCCTGCAGTGCGATCTCAGGATTCTCTTAGTTGAAGATGGGGTCAGATGGGAGGGCTCGGAGCCCCTCACGACACACCCTCTTCAGCCCCATATATTCCTCCCTGCACATAACCATGCCAAGGCCCTTCTTGTGGAAATAGTCACTTGCACTGAAACCTTTCCCTTCCTTTTCTGCTTCCTTTAATGGGATTGGGGGATGAGAGAAGGAGGGAACTCAGCCCTTGTTAAGTTGTTAATATGTGCATTTCAATTTTCATTTACCTTAAAATAGCTAAGGTCCAACTAAGAATGACTACCTCTTCATTACTAGTGTTATACTAGTTATCTGTGAGGAGAGGGATTTTTGTAGATGGGATTTCTAGCCTCTGAGAATATAAAAGCATGTATACAAATAGCATGGTGACAGGTCAATGCACAGAGGATAGGTAAACTGAGACTCTTGGCACATCAAGCACCAGGTGGCCGTTAAGGACAATTGGTATAACCATGGAATTTCTTCAACCATATTTAAGAAACTTCTTAAGAGTAAGTTAGGTCTGGAACCTGGGGAGTAAGTTATTCTAAACCCCAAACAACAGGTTATATAAATTACTCTATCAGCATAAACAGAAGTGAAAAACAATAGAGGATTTATTATCTATATGTAGTCATAATAACCTTGTAAAAAATAATGAGCTTGTAGTGATATGTATAAAAGTGTCTAGATTCTAAATCTACACTTTAGATGGAGGAAATTCTGCTAGTGTGGATGGAAGAAAAAAAAACTTGGGCTATCAAAAAAAACTCGGACATACAGACCCCATAGACTGTAGCCTGTAAGGCTGCTCTGTCCATGGAATTCTCCAGGCAAAAATACTGGAGTGGGTTGCCATTTCCTACTCCAGATCTTCCCGACCCAGGAATCCAACCCAGGTCTCTCCTGCGTTGCAGGCAGATTCTTTACCATCCGAGCCACTAGGGAAGCCCCAAACATGAGGATCAGGAATCCCATATTTACTTTATCTCCTTTATTAAAATATATAATAAAGTCTGTGATGATCCAGGGACTTAAATGTAATAATTGAAAACAATGTGTTTTAAATTTATGGATATTTGGAAAGTTTTGCTCCATTGTCCTAATTTAGTTCCCATTTACTCATTTAATAATATTTTGTATTATTTGCCAGCACTTATTATTTGCTAGGCACAATTTGTAGATTCTGAAGGTACGTTGCACAGAGTCGGACATTACTGAAGCGACTTAGCAGCAGCAGCAGCAGCAGCAGCAGCAGCAGCAGCAGTGAACAAAACAGACAAAAATTCCTATCTTCAAAAAGCTTAAAACTACATTCTGGTAGGCATGGGTGTGCATGCTGAGAGACAAAATATGATAAATTAATAAACTATATAATGTATTACGATGATAGGGTAGACAAAAAGCAGGGAAAAGACAGAGTGATGATGATGATGATGATGATGGTTTTGGCCTCACCACTTTGGCATGCAGGATCCTAGTTCCCTGACCAGGGATCGAACCTGTGCTCCCTGCAGTGGAAGCTCAGAGTCCTAACTACTGGACAGCCAGGGAATTCCCATATAAGGGCTTTTGTGTTTCTTTTACTGTGAACCATTGGCTCAGATGTCCTGACCATTTTCTGTAAGATTTGTAGTGTGATATAAAATTTTCTTTTTAAAAATGTTATGTAGTCAGATTTGTCAGTTTTTTTCTTCTGGACTTTTTGAGTCAAAGTTTTCCCCACTTTCAGGCTATAGAGAAATTTACCAGTTTCCTCCATCCCAGTGCTTTTATGGTTTCATATTTATCTCTGATTGATTTGTAATATTTTGTAACATATGGTAAACGGACTAGATCAGATTTTTTTTCATATATCTATTCAGTTATCCCAACTCTACTTTAAAATGTTTATCTCTCCCCCCAAAATTTGAGATACTACCTTTATCATAAACATAATTTCCATTTTCAGAAAGATTTATTGCTCTGTTCTATTCTACTGGTTTGTCTATCTAATCCTGTGCCAATTTATGTGATGAGATGTGAGGAAACATCTTGCGTTGTTCCTGATTTTAGTGGGAACATTTTTAGTTTCTGACCATTAAGTGGTAATGTTAGCACAATATTGGAAATCAACTATGTCCCAATGAAAAATTTTTTAAAAAGTATGATGTTAACTTTGGGTTTGGGGGTAGATGTTTTCTATCAAGTTGAGGAAATTTCTGTTTTTTTACTTTGCTAGAGTTTTTATTTTGAATGGGTGTTGGATTTTATCAAATGCTTTTTTGTATCAATATGGTTGTATACTTTTTAACTTCTTTAGCCTATTGATGTAATGAATTAGCAGTTCAGTTCAGTCTCTCATTCGTGTCTGACTCTGTGGCCCCATGGACTGCAGTACGCCAGGTCTCCCTGTCCATCACCAACTCCTGGAGTTTACTCACACTCATGTCCATTGAGCCGGTGATGCCATCCAACCATCTATCTCATCCTCTGTCGTCCCCTTCTCCTCCTGCTTTCAATCTTTCCCAGCATCAGGATCTTTTCAAATGTGTCAGTGCTTTGCATCAGGTGGCCAAAGTATTAGAGTTTCAGCTTCAATAACAGTCCTATAATCCTAATGGATTAGATTAATTGATTTTCAAATGCTGAACTAGCCTTGCTTGCATCTCCTGTTGTGTATAATTCTTTCTATGCATTGTTGGATTCAGTTTGCTAATAATTTGATGAGGGCTTTGCATGTATGTTCATGACAGACACTGGTCTGTAGTCTTCTTTTTTTGTAATGTCTTTGTCTGGTTATATTATTAGCATAATGCTGTCCTCATAGAATGAGCTAGAAAGTGTTCCTTCTGCTACCTCTTGGGGGGTGATATGCAGAATTAGTATGGTTTCTTCTATAAATGAATTGGTAGAATTTACCTGTGAACCCATCTGGACAATATTGCCAGTTTTTAAAATGAATTTTCTTCAGTTTTCATCTCAAATGATCTAGCATCAGTTCAGTTCAGTCGCTCAGTCGTATCCGACTCTTTGCGACCCCATGAACCGCAGCACGCCAGGCCTCCCTGTCCATCACCAACTCCCGGAGTTCACTCAGACCCACATCCATCGAGTCAGTGATGCCATCCAGCCCTCTCATCCTCTGTTGTCCCCCTCTCCTCCCGCCCCAAATCCCTCCCAGCATCAGAGTCTTTTCCAATGAGTCAACTCTTCGCATGAGGTGGCCAAAGTACTGCTGAAGTTTCAGCTTCAGCATCATTCCCTCCAAAGAAATCCCAGGGCTGATCTCCTTCAGAATGGACTGGTTGGGTCTCCTTGCAGTCCAAGGGACTCTCAAGAGTCTTTTCCAACACCACAGTTCAAAAGCATCAATTCTTCAGTGCTCAACTTTCTTCACAGTCCAACTCTCACATCCATACATGACCACTGGAAAAACCATAGCCTTGACCAGACGGACCTTTGTTGGCAAAGTAAAAGCAAAGACATTACTTTGCCAACAAAGGTCCATCTGGCATAGAACCTATTTATCGAGAATTATTAGAATTTGAGCTAATTATTTAGCCTATCTGAATCTTCACAAGCTTTTAAGTGGGGATAACAAAATCTGCCTCACAAAATCATTAAGCTTATATTCTGCAATGTGTCTAGCACTGTGCCTAGCACGTAGTAGATACTGTGAAAGTAGTACTACGTTTAGCCCCTTGATTCTGTGGTCTGTTGACTTAACTTTCTTGCAAAACAAATGCTGATAAACACACAAATGCGTGTAATGTTTTAGAAAGTTAGAAAACTTCAGTGTAATAAACAAGGTTCAATTATATTAAGTGTATACCAAACTACCTGTATTTGTTCAGAACTTATGCTTCATCTTATCTACATCTATATTGGGGATCTCATATGTGTGGGTATCATTTTCTGATGCTCTCAGTGGTAATATACAATCCTATACATATGAATGTTCTGTGGGATCAAGGAGACAAAATTGAAAATTGGGCTTGTTTCATAAAATCCAGGCTCTATGATCATCATATGAACTGTATTGTGTAGTATGTTAGATTGGCAGTGAGCGGAGTAGGAAACTTCTGTAAGAGGTGTGGGAAGACACTTTTGCCCAAAGCACTTATTCTTCAACCAGCTTCTTACTGCCCAAATTCCACAGCTTTCTTGGCATTCCAACATCCTATGGACTGAGAAGAAGTAGTCTTTTTGGGAAAGGTTATAGATTAAGTTATTCATTGTATCAGGCAATGAAAGAGGGGTTTACTGGTCTTTTTCTAAAAGCAGATTATTAGTAGAGGTGGCAGAAGAAACGAGAAAGCAAAGGATGGAAGGCAAATTTACTTTTTTACAGGTAGCTGGGTTTGGGCTCTGGTATTTGCATGCAATTTAACTGCAAGAAAAAAAAAACACAAAACCTACTTCTGGCAGATATGTAATGGGAATTTTCACCAACTGGATGAGAATATAACTGCTGAAATGCCCTCATCTACATATAACAGTCACTGTAAAGTAATCTTTGGAAAAAGTACTGTGTTAACCTTTTAAATGAATGTTCCTCTCTTTTTAAAAGGAATAATCATAAGACATGAATTTTAATGTCTGGAATATCAAAGATATGTTCAGTATCCCCTCAGGCTCCGGGTAAGTTTTCTGATTATGTATTCTTCTACTTGAGAGGATTGATTTCATGAAAACAGGCTCCCCTTCGTATGGGTTTACAGTAATAGAGTTACCCCGTATAGCTTCTTCCCCTTGTTTGTCACCACCGTAACCCTCTCATCCTGTCTTCTCCCTTTGCCTATTTTCTGATTATAAAATTAATATCAATTCAGCTATGTGTGTTAACTGAACAATGACTGTCTAGCACCAGACCTAGGGACTATGAGGCCTGTGAGAGTTAGACATGGTCCAACATCTAGAAACTCTTACCTCATTTGGAGCAATTGCTACTGAAACAGCAAGGAGCAAACTCAAGACAATGTATTCAGCTGTGTCGTACAATTCATAGGTACCATGAAATTAAGAACCACTCCAACTGCTAACAGGGCTCACTGAAATACTGCTCCCTCTACCACTCCACTGAAGTACTTAGATTGGTGTCCTCTAGCCATGCAGAAGGGCCTGTTATTGCTAGCTTGGTGGGTGTGCCCCAGAAGTGGTATATATGGAGGGATTTCGAATTGTTTTTGGCATGCTTTAACCTGGTGGCTCAGAGGTTAATGCATTTGCCCGCAATGTGGGAGACCTGGGTTCGATCCCTGGGTCTGGAAGATCCCCTGGAGAAGGAAATGGCAGCCCACTCCAGTACTCTTGCCTGGAGAATCCCCGTGGACAGAGGAGCTCGGTGGGCTACAGTCCACGGGGTCACAAAGAGTCGGACACGACTGAGCGACTTCACTTTCACTTTAATCTTTGAATAGTTTTTTCCCCTCCTAACACTTTCCTAAAGACAGCAAAAAACCTAAAACATTGTTCTTTTTTTTTCCTTGAAAAGAAAAAAAAAGGCTTACAGTTGATACAGAGTAGGGGAAAAAATATGTTTAATTCCAGATCGTAGCTTGAAGACACAAATCCTACATGACTTCTGTAGGCTCACAGAGCTGTTTCTTTTCCAGCCCAGCTAATTATTCTCTTTGACCTAAGAACAGAGTCACAGAGAACTATTTAGCTATTTTGAGCAATGATTATGCAAACCATATTATAATATATGTGTGTAGCCCATTATCTTAGCTAATCTTAGAAAATGATTCTATGAGTCAAAATAATTTCTCTTCTCTGTTCTGAACAAGTAGGGTTTCTCTCTTTCTTATATTAATATATAATGATTCCTTTGGCTTAGAATATGTACTTATGTGCTATCTATTTTAAATTTAGCATTTGGAAGAGGAATGATCTGCCTGTGTGTTTTAATGAAAAGGATGTTTTCTTGGGTTATACAACAGCATTAAGTAACAAACTGTTATTGAGATGTCTTTCAAGTAAAAACTTGGAGACTATATGTTTTGTCTATCCACTTATGTGCTATAGACTCAGTACACTGTATTCAAGTGTGATTGTATCATTATCAATATCGTTATCCCCTTCAAATGTGAGATTTAGACTGGCATAGGTATCCATGGGAAGCAAGTTGGAGGTCCACAGCTAGAAGTATTTAAAACAAGCAAGGATAAGACACTAAAGTGCAAAAGGGAATAATACAGTGCTTAATGGATCTTTCTGTGTGCAAATCTGAGTTGATCATATTCTTCAGTCGGTATGAGACCTATATTAGTCTGCTTGGGTTGCCACAATAAAGTACAATAAACTGGATGGCTTAAACAACAGAAAGTTATTTTCTCACAGTTCTGGAGATTGAAAAGTCTTAGAATTGAAAGTCCTATGCCAGCATGATTGGTTTTTGGTGAAGACTCCCTTCTTGGCTTGCAGACAATTGCCTTTTTCTGTGTCCTCACATGATGGAGAAAGAATGAGGGTAAGCTCTTTGGTGTCTGTTCTTATCAGGACACTAATCTCATCAGGAGGGTCCCATCCTCCTTACTTCATCTAATCCTAATTACTTCCTAAAGGCCCTATTTCCAAAACTCATCAAAATAGAGATTAGGGTTCCAACATAAATTTTGGGAGGACACACACATTCAGTCCATATCTAGGTCTATATTGTGGTTGTGTATTATAGCGTCTTCTCTCCCTCCAGTCCTGCTCCTTTCCTTCCCTACAGACACACATTCTAGGGGAGTTAATGTGTATCCTTCCCGTTAATTTTCTACATACTCAATTACATACTTGTTTGATATGTATGATGTAGGCTTATAAATTATGTTAATACATGAGAGAGTTCACTATATTTTTATTTTTCTTCACTCAAAATTATGTTTCTGAGACTTATCCATGTAGTTATATGTAAATCTAGTTTATTAATTCTGACTACTGAAGCAGTTATATGCATAAGCTGTATTTTATTTCTAATCTGTTCCCTTACTGATAAACAAGTTCAACCTTTTAAAATGTTCTCTTAATCCCTAAAGATTTTATGACCTTTGATCTTCAAAATGGTGTTAAAGCCCATAATCTTGTTGTACAAGAAATAATGGTGTTAGCCCTTAATGTCTGAATTTCCATCTGATTGTTCCTAGGTTGTTGTAATCAAAATGTCTGGCATTCAAAATTTCCTTCTTTCTTTACAGGTAGTACTGGCAGTGTGCAGGGGACTAGGAAGTCAAAAAAAGCTAGCATTCTGCCCAGAATATTCTGAAATAATTTGGAGTTATGGTTTTCATTTGTTCAGGATTGTTTGTCTACTTGATATACTTTTATCTTCTTGCTTAATTTCAGGGCCACTAAGTCATCTAACTTGAATAACAATCAGACTGATTACTCCAGTCTCAGCGATTCCCAGTTCCTTTTTGGATCCCAGTTCTGTCCAGAAAGTTCACAGACTCTGTCAACGGCCTTGGACTCTGAAGTCCACTTGAGACATCCAAAACAGTCACAACAGAATTCTCTGGATGTGAGTTTGAATTCCAGAATTTCTCTGCACATGTTTCACAGTCATTATGGAGATAAACTGTAAAGATGACTTATTCTGCTGGATTATATTTTAGAATTGTACACCTCTAAGGATCACTGCCCTAAATAGATTTGTGTTTGATTGGTGATTCATTTGACTTGGTAGTCTGAAATGGACAACATTTATATTTGCATTTTCTTCTATTACTAAAGCAACACAGAACATTTCCAGTGCTTTGACCACTCCTAGGGAGTGCCAAATATTACATGACATTTTCTAAGGCTTGTCATATTATTGTTTGTGGATATTCAGTAATAAAAAAGAACTTTAGAAAAATAGGGACAAAGTAATATAAATATTATTCTATATGGACTTTTTTTTCCTAAGAAACATCAGATGCTTTGTGGATTTAGTCATTAACTCCTTGAAGAAGGAGATGAGGATACTGAGGGCTAAGTTGATGAATAAGGGCCAGAAAATGTGAAAGTAAAAGTCACTCAGTTGTGTCCGACTCTTTGCAACACCATGGACTATACAGTTCATGGAATTCTCCAGGCTAGAATACTGGAGTGGGTAGCCATCCCCTTCTCCAGGGGATCTTCCCAACCTAGGGATCAAACCCAGGTCTCCTGCATTGCAGGTGGATTCTTTATCAGCTGAGCCACAAGGGAAGCCCGAAAATCTCTTGGTTTTTTGGAGATCAGCTTGTTTTCTTTTGTGAGTCAGAAATATTTTTTTTCAATTTATTTATTTTGGTCTAGAACCAGATTTAACTTTATACACAGACTTAACTGCATCAGATAGACTTAATAAGAATAGGTCACTCCTGTAACTTAGTAAAGTATGCTCTGAGATAAGTATTTTAGTACAAAAATTGGTACCCAGTGATATGAAGGAGTAAATGTACTACCTGAAAGTTTCAGAGTAAGTTTTGCTTTGGAATGCAGGAAATGGCCATTTACATTATATGTCAAACTTATCAGTAAGTCTAGTTCATCAGCAACTGAGCAACAACAACTTGAGTTAAACTTATTAATATAAAAACTTTAACACATTATCTCAACACAGCATAATTTTCTGTTGTTCCCTTTAAACTTATACAATTGATTTTAGGCCATTTTAGCTAACATTTTAAATATCTCTGAGCTGGTAAGGCAGAAATTATACTAGTAAAAAGAGTTGCTTTTCTTTAATATAATTTTCTGGTACATATGAAATAAAAAGGAAATACTACAAGCTGCATTAGATTTTAGTATTATAGTTTGCACTTAAGTGTAATTCTGCTTTGTATAGAAAATAGTTAATTCTATAAATATTTTTATGTGTGAAATGCTATGATGTTTTTCTTTTCCACTGAACAGAGTGAACCTAGTATTTTCACAAAGTACCAAACAAAACCCCAGCTGCTTGGAGGAGATACAAAAGATGGAGGCTTGTTTCCTCTTCCTTTGTCTCTTGGAAAACCAAAAGGCCTCTTGGAACAGTTTGAGGAGAAAAAGAAAAGTGCAAAAGACAAATGTGACAGGTACACAAAAACCTTTCAAGTGGATGAGACAGCTTCTCTTTTCTGAGTGAAATAGCAAATGGAATGTCAGTAGTTGAATAATTCAGTGTCAGCATGATAGTATTCTTACTTTTACAGCCCGTCTAGTAATTACTCTTTATTTGCTTTCTTAGGCTGCCACAGTTTTGGTGTCTCTGAATATTAAGCTAAAGGACTTCTTAGAGAAATGTAATATTCAAGTAATGTTAGGTTTATTCTGCCTAAAATTCTGTCCTTTTTCTTCAGATCATCAGACTTAGGAAGTTAGTTAACATTTGTTTCAGGGTCAAGAATATAGCACATGAATTATTAAATCATAGTTCAGGCTGATTTTCTCACTTTGAAATGTTGGTGTTTTTAAAGATATAGCCTACACTTTACACATATTCTTATTTGCTTTATATATATATAATATATATATAAGCACATTTAGGACTACTACATTAATTTGTAAATAAATACGTTACAGTCACTGAGGAGATTAACTTGTTCATTTCTCCATAGTAAGTTATTATGAGGACATCCTTAGTTATCATAGAGGTTGTAACACCCAAGCAGAAACATACTCTATTCTTTCTGTAACAGTAAAGATGTGTCATGTAGCATCACCACTAATACTTCCATGTTGTTTTTGTTGTTGTTTAGTTGCTCAGTCGTGTCTGACTCTTTGTGTTCCCACAGACTGTAGCCCACCAGGTTCCTCTGTCCATGGGATTTTCCAGACAAGATTACTGGAGTGGGTTGCCATTTCCTTCTCCAGGGGATCTTCCCGATCCAGGGAAAACTCATATCTCTGTGTCAACTGCATTAGGAGCCAGAATTTCTTAAAGAATTCTAGATTAGGAATTCTTTAAAAGATTAGGTATATTCTCCACTGTATACCTATATTCCTTTAGTGATAAAAGCAAAATACTCTATTTGAAGTGTTTGATTCTGCTGGTAAGTAAACACTTCCCAAATGTTGACAGATTTCTTTCCTCTAGGAATCTAGGCTCTAGGATTCATAACGATGGTACAGTACTACACATGAGCAGGCCCCTCTCATCTTACTGCTTCAAATAAATTAGTCTTAAGCTTTTTGTTCTCTGGGCTTTTGGATTATATTATTTTGTTTGATCATAATTTCTGTCACTAAAAAAACTTTTGGAAATATTGAGTTCTTGATATTTCCTTCTTCCCTCTCTCTTTCCCTCCCTTCCTTCATATCTTTATTTCACTTTTCATTTCCTTTGCTTTTTTTGTAGTGAAATGAGTTTATTTATTTTCTTTTCCTTTTTGTTCAGCTGCATGACTTGTGGGATGTTAATTCCCAGACCAGGGATTGAATCGAGGCCCTCCACATTGAGAGCGTGGAGATGTAACCACTGGACCACCAAGGAATTCCCAGAAATGAGTTTCTGTTAACAATTATTTACAAAATGGCAAAAAACTATAGTACTTATACAGAAAGAATAGATAAGGACACTGAAGATCCTCTCTTCCATTAAAAAAATTTCTAGTTTATGATATTGATTTAAACGCTAAGCAAAAATCATAATTTTCATAAATTCTGGCAAAAACAAATCCCATTTTAGATTGCTGTTTTCTGTCAATAAGTGCTTGTCAGAAATGTGATGAAGAGTGACAAATGTTTAAATGAGAGAGAGAAAGTATACCATTGTAAATCTGGAAGCAGGAAAGTGATAAGGCATGGTACAGAGTTAACATAAGAGATGCTACTAATCAATAAAACATGTATTTACATATTGTGTTTTGAAAGTACATGTTTTCCCAAATGAGTAGAAAGAGTATATGAGGTTAAAAAAAAATCTCAAAAGAAGCCTTACTCATTCACATTGCATTTGTTATAACTCTTTTGATAGGAAATAAACTAGCCTGGATAAAAAGGAGGATATATTAGCCCTCTTAACAACAATCTGGGAAGGACAGAGAATGAAATGAAATCAGAATCTGTCTCTTTTCTGTGCTTCCCTCCCCATCTATGCTTCATTCTCTCCTACTAGAGACCAGCTTCCTACTAACACAGAAAAATAGACTCTCACGCCTTAGTTACAATTTGAAAATCCTAGTGAAAGCTTCTGATGGATTTGTTTATTTGGTTATTGAGCGGTGAGTGAAGATGGGGGTATGACTTGAAGTTCTCATCATAATCACTTATTGGATACAAAAAGAAACAATTCTCCATTAGAGGTGGATGCTGGGCATACCAGACAATGGGATGTTCATTACCCAGATTATTATTTTTTAATCAGTCATGTTTGAGAAAACAGATAAGTCTCATAACTAATGAATAACCTAATGACCACAAGGAAATTATAAAATGGGCCATATTCTTTCAAGATTGGGGATCACCACAGTGAAACTTGTTCATTCACTCACTCAATAAATGCTATGCTAGGCTCAATAGGGCACACTGGGGATCCCAAGGGGAGGAATAATGGTACCTGTCTTTGAAGTTCTCAGTCTTGTTAAGGAAACAGGTATGTGATGGATAAATTAACAAGTGAGCCAGAGTTAATAGTTAATGAGCAACAGAAGTAACTATTTAAATGAAAAAGGAATTTATTAAGAGGGTATTGGAATGGCTTCTGGTTCTGAGTAAGATAGAATAAGCATACAACATCCTATTGCTCCCACTGAATGCAACCAAGCCCTGATGTGTGCATGTAGCATCTGAGGACTCTGAAAAATAAACAGTAGCAGGTAGATTGAGGAAGGGAACTTGAATTTGAAGTATGATAGCCTAGCCTTAAGATTTCTGGGGTTTTGTTTTTAACCAAAATGTAAGATGTTTGCTCTGTGACAGACACTGTTAAGAAAATGAAAAGACAAGCTACAGACTGGAAAAAATATTTGCAAACCACATTTTCAACAAAGGACTTGTATCCAGAATATATCAAGAACACTTAAAACTCAACAGTAAGAAACAAGCAACTGAATAAAAAAAATGGGAAAAAAATTTTAGCAGACACTTCATCAAATAAAACATATGGATGGCAAATACACGAAAAATTTCTCAACACCATTAGCTATTTTGAAAATACAAATTAAAATCACAATGATATTACTAATATGAGCAGATGATATTCAGTTCAGTTGCTCAGTCGTGTCCGACTCTTTGCGACCCCATGAATCGCAGCACGCCAGGCCTCCCTGTCCATCACCAACTCCCGGAGTTCACTCAGACCCACGTCCATCGAGTCCGTGATGCCATCCAGCCATCTCATCCTCTGTCGTCCCCTTTTCCTCCTGCCCCCAATCCCTCCCAGCATCAGAGTCTTTTCCAATGAGTCAACTCTTTGCATGAGGTGGCCAAAGTACTGGAATTTCAGCTTTAGCATCATTCCTTCCAAAGAACACCCAGGGGTGATCTCCTTTAGAATGGACTGGTTGGATCTCCTTTCAGTCCAAGGGACTCTCAAGAGATATTATGAGATGATATTACTACTCATATATTAATGTGACTAAAAATAAAACAGACAAAAATTGACAATGCTGGGCAAGAATATAGACCAAATGGAAATCTTGCTGGTGGATATGCAAAATGATACAGCCCCTTTGGAAAAGTTTGTCAGTTTCTTATAAAATTAAACAATTTACTATCTGCCTCTGCAGTTCTACTCCTAGATAAATGAAAATTTATGTTTTCATAAAAGTCTATACAATAAAGTTTATTGTAGCCTTGTTCATAATCACCAAGAACTGGGCACAACCCAAATGTCCTTCAATGTATGAATGGATAAACTATGGTACGTCCATACAATGGAACACTACTCAACAATGAAAAGGAGTAAACTATTGCTATACAACAACATAGATGAACCTTAAAGGCACTCAGTTCAGTTCAGCTCAGTTGCTCAGTCGTGTCCAACTCTTTGTGACCGCATGGACTGCAGCACACCAGGCTTCCCTGTCTATCACCAACTCCCGGAGCTTGCTCAAACTCATGTCCATTGAGTCGGAGACGCCATCCGACCATCTCAACCTTTGTCATCCCCTTCTCCTCCCGCCTTCAATCTTTCCCAGCATGAAGGTCTTTTCTAAGGAGTCAGTTCTTCGTATCACATGGCCAAAGTGTTGGAGCTTCAGCTGCAGCATCAGTCCTTCCAATGAATATTCAGGACTGATTTCCTTGAGGATTGGCTGCTTTGATCTCCTAGAAGTCCAAGGTGCTCTCAAGAGTCTTTCAAAGGCACTATGCTGAAAGAAGCCAGTCCAAAGACTATATACTATATGATTCAATTTATATGACATTCTGAGAAAAGCAGAACTATAGGGATGGGTATTAGGTCAGTGATTGATTACCAGGGATTAGGGGTGTGGGCTGGTCTTTACCACAATGAGACAGCCTGAAGGATTTGTTTGGGGGATACTGTCTCATATCCTGGTTGTGGTGGTTGTTAACATGAATCCTAAATTTGTGATAAAACTCACAGGACTGTGTACACATACATATACAAATTTCCTATGTTAATTTAAATTTTGTAAAGTGTTAAACATTATTGAAAGATATTAAGTGGTTCATTTTATTAGGATTATGTTCAACTGCACTGACATATGTACTCTCATTCTTGTAATAATAATAGAAGTATTTAAAAGATGCTTATTTTTCTTTAATGCAAAAATCATCCTGAAGTGTGTGGTCCAGGGCTCCTTCTAGCAGTGTGAATCTAGTAGCTCCCTAAAGTATGATTCTTCTCAGTCCTCACAGTGCTTGGAGCTTTTATATCAGATTTCCAGACAGTTGATGGATGAACGAAGGAAGAAGAGTATTTTCTGTTCCCTTTAGGATTTTGTTTTTCTTGGTCATGACATGTGGCTTGCAAGATCTTAGCTCCTCAACCAGGGACTGAACTTGGGCCAACGGCACTGAAGGCATGGAGTCGTAACCACTGGATTGCCAAGGAATTCCCGAGGATGGAATGTCATCTACCTAGGTTGTCAGGGCGTGGCAGGTGAAGATTAGGAATCCAGTTTGCAAGGAAGAAAATGAGGCCAATTTAAGTTTCTGCCATAGTCATACAATTGCCAACAACTACCTACCATGGACAACTTTCCAAACAAAGTCTCAAAATCAGTCCCGTGCAGATTCTGCTGCCTACTAGCCTTTGCCCAGAATGCACTAGACCCTTCCCTCCACTGCTGTCAGTGTAGTCCCCTTTCATCAGTCCCATGGAGCTCCATCTTTCTACTACGATAGCCACAGCCACCAGAGAAAGACGTCACAGTATTTTTATCCTGACTCCCATTCTGACAAGATGTATGTGAAGGGAGAGCCCAAGTTCAGGAAAAGCTCAGAAAGCAAGCCCTGGCACTCTCAGCCTCAAGAGGAGGAAAGGGACTATGCTTCTTCCCAAGATCCCTAATCTGAGGAACTCCTCAAACAGTAAAGAGGATCAGATGGAGAACAACCTAAAATAAAGAATCTAGACTTTTCACTCTAAGTACAAATTTGTAAATGCTGTAGTAGAGGTTTCATCCAAATGCTTTGGGAGCCCTGAGGACAGGCTTCCAGTTCTGACTGGGGGCGTGAGGAAAAACTCCATCCAAGGGAGCACATCTAAACTGAGTAGGAGTTTTGGGCAGAGATCTTGGGTCTGTCAGATTCTCAAGTCTGCCTCTGAATCAGCTTACTCTGTGAACCACCATTAACACTGTTTTATATAACTCTGCTCTATTTTTGTATACTTTCAAAAATAAAAATGGAATTGTTTCCTATGGATTATTTTCAATCTGTTTTTTAATTTAATAATATTGAATGGTTATATTTCTGTTTCATCTATAAAATCATTTCGGTGGATCATTTAGAGGGTTAGGTTTTAAATGTTTAATACATATGAGAAATGCCAAGAATATACAGTGAGGTAATGATAATCGTTCAACAAATGATGTTGGGAAAACTGAATCCCTATGCAAAACAATGGAAAAGGATCTTTATCTTATACCATTCACAAATATCAACTCAAAATGGATTAAAGACGTAAATGTGAGACTTGAAACCATAGAACACCTAGAAGAAAACATAGGGAAAAACATTCTTGACATTGGCCTTGGCAATGATGTCTTGGATATTACATAGGTAACAAAAGCAAGAATAGACAAATGAAATGACATCCAAGTACAGGCATCCTTCAGTATCCACAGAAGACTGGTTTCAGGAGTCCCTGCATATACCAAAATCCAATGATCCTCAAGTCCCATAGTCGGCTCTCTATATCTTCAATTTTGAATGCACAGATTTAACCAATTGAAGATGGAAATTTCTGTCCATGTTTGGCTGAATCTGAAGATGTGAAACCCTGGAACGTAAAGGGCCAACTCTATTTATTGAATGAAAAATCAGCATATAAGTAGACCTATGCATTTCAAACTTATGTTGTATAAGGGTAAAAAGTTTCTGCACAGCAAATGAAATCATCAACACAGTGAAAAGGCAACCTATGGGATAGAATATACTTGCAAACTATATATCTGATAAAGGGTTAATATAAAACATTAAAGGAATACCTACAACCCAGTTGCAAAAACAAACAAAATAAACCCAAAATATCCTGATTAAAAGATGAGCAAAGGAATTGAATGGACAGTTCTCCGAAGAAGACATTCAAATGGCCATCAGTTATATGAAAAGATGCTCAGCTTCACTAATTATCAGGGGAATGCTAATCAAAACCACAATTAGATATCATCTCACACCTATTAGAATGAGTATCACTTAAAAAATTAATAACAACTGTTGGCAAGTTTATAGAGAAAAGGGAACCCATATACACTGTTGATGGGTGTGAAAACTGGTGCAGCTACTTTAATTTTTTTGCCACATCATAAGGCTTGGGGGATCTCAGTTCCTCGAGGTCAAACCTGCGCCCTCGGCAGTGAAAGCTCAGAGTCTTAACCACTGGACCTCCAGGGAATTCCCTAGTGCAGCCATTTTAGAAAACAGTATAGAGGCTTCACAAAACATTAAAAACAGAACTACCACATGATCCAGCAATTCCACTTCTAAGTATATATCCAAAGGAATTGAAATCAGGATCTTGAAGAGATATCTGCACTCTCATGTTCATCATAGCATTATTTAAAATAGCCAAGAATGGAACTAACCTAAATATCTATCAATGGATAAATGGGAAAGAAAAAATGGTATATACATACAGTGAAATATTCTTTAGCCTTAAAAAAAAAGGAAATCCTGTCATTTGTAACAATATGAATGAACCTGGAAGACATGATAAATGAAATAAGCCAGACATAGAAGGAAAAATACTAATTATATGCTACCACTTATACGAAGAGTGTGAAATAGTCAAATTCATAGAAGCAGAGAGGTGAATGGTGGTTGTCGGTGGGGAAGGTGTGGGGGAAACAGGAAGTATTACTCAAAGGGTACAAAACTTCAGTTTATACAAGATGAATAAATTCTAGAGAGCTACTTATACAGCATAGTGTCTATAGTTAACAATACTCCTATATTTTAAAATTTGTTTAGAGGGTGGATCTTTGTTAAGTATTCTTATCACTAATAAAGAGGGTAGAAGGAAACTTTCTGAAGTGGGAGATGTATTTATGGCATAGATCGTGGAGATGGTTTCATGGTTGTATACTTATCTCCAAACTTGTATATGTTAAATATGTACAGCTTTTTGTGTGTTAATCATACCTCAATGAACTAATTTAAAAAACTGAGTCCTGACCACTCAGAAGAGATGATGACTACAAGCAACTGGCACAGCTGTCATTGTACAAGACTAGTTCTTTTTGTTCAAAATTTCTAAAGCATTGCTCCACTACCTTGTAGATTTCTGGGTGCTTTAAAGAGGCCTGCTGCCATGCAGATTCCTGAGCCTGTATATATCACTTGCTTTTTTTAATTTCTGCAAACTTTTAGGACTTTCTCATTATCCTTAGAGTTCTGAAATTTGACAGCACAATGTTTGATGTGGCTCATCATAAGCCCTTGGCATGGAGGAATTCCTTTTGCCCTGTAAACTTGTGTCTTTCGGTTCTGGGAATTTTTCTTTTATTATACCTTGGGAAACCTCCTATTTTCACTCTTCTTACTGTCTGGATCTCCAATTTTGGTCAAGCATTAAATCTCCTGCATTGATTCTCTAATTTTTTTTTTTTAATATTTACTTGTTTTTCATCTGTCTTTTTTCTGTTTTCTATTACATTTCCATATGGTATCTTCTGGTTAATTCTATTTGTTTAATTTCTGCTATTTTAATTTATAAGTACCTTTTCTTATTCTTATTATCTGCTTTTATAATTTAATATCATTCTGTTCTTATCCTTAGTTCACTAAATTTTCATTTTAGATTTTTATTGTTTTCAGGTCATGTCTTAATCTTATTCATCAAACTGTATGGTTTGTAGGACTCTGAAATGGTTCTATCAAATTCCTCTTTTAAAGTCAGTCTTATGGAGCATCCATAAGACTGTGGCATGAAGAGCTGTTCTATTGGGGTTCAAAAATTGATATATCCATTGTATAAAGAAACAAAAATCTGTAAAAACTTTTAATGATGAGCCTTGTCTGATTTTTTTCAAAAGTGGGATATATGAGGAATAATTATGATAATTTATTTTTCATTAAAAATCAATATCATTCCCAGAATTATCTCCATTCTTACAGACAAAATAATAGTCATTAGACTAACATATGTCCAGGAATTTTTGACTATCCATAGGAAGTCACTATCCTCTGAAGCCATGTTGCCATAAAAATGAAAGCTGGTGTGTTCTACTATAGAAACCACTTGAATTGCTAAAATCCAACCTCATTTAAGATCCATACAGAGTAAATTTTAAAACACAGAATAAAGTTTTGTTTCACTTTGGAAATGATCACAAAAAGTCAGTGTTCCCCTTTTCTAATCTGGGCACTAAGATTTCTCAGGGTTGTCTTCAGCTCTGATCAACCACTGTTTTGATGCTGCACTGGTAGAATCCTGCTATGTTCATGGAATCAATTTTGTTACCTACTGTTTAAATATTTTGCAAAGGTTCACTTTCTTTTTTTCTCTATTTTAGTGAGACTTTATACAACTTAATTTCCCATATCAAAGAAAGCATTCACAAGGTAAGTATACCACATTTCAAGGTGTTAGAACATCTTACATTTTAAGAAGTTTAATAATTGGTTTTTGTTCATATAAAATAGCAGTATTTTAACTACTCTTTTTTTATCATTAAGTGACAGTTTGCCAAGTTAGTAAAATGAGGCAACAGTCTGTGAATTACTTCCTAATTTGGGGTTTCTTAGTTACAGACATCAGTGGAAGAGTCTGAGGAACATCTCAGTTCCAGAAGTCAGTCTATTTTGGATTCTTTGGAAACTGTGGCCAAGACAGGTGAGTGTCTCGTGTTTGAGGTTATCGGCAGGGGGCGCTGGCGAGCAGTGAATGTGAACTTGCTGACCCTAGTCAGGTTTCTGCCAGTGGTGAGGTTCCACAGTGTTTCAGATGAGAGAATGGGTACATAAGATGAGCCCTGAGGAGATGTGGAGCAGAACTGGGTAGCAGGCCCCAGCCCTGTATGGGAATGCCTGGTCCCTCCATGCCTTTTCTGAAGCACCAATCCCTCACCCAGTAACCCAGCTGCTTCAAGGCAGCTGGTTCTGCCAGATTTCTAATCTCACCACCTGAAGTGAATCAATGGCATCCCTGAGTCTCAAATGAACTGCTGGCTGTGTTGTCTATAAAGGCTCCCTTGCTCTCTTAGGACTTAGAAATAAAGATACCACTCCTTCAGGAGTCAGAAATACTCCAGTCATCTACTGTTCTGCTTGCTGCCTTCACTTCAATGACAGCTGTTTTGTAGTGAATCACAGCATCTTTCTCAATTTCAGTTACAGTCTGTGGTCTGTAAAGTCCTCTGTTCGGTCAATCAGTGATTTACGTTTAGGTGAAACCATGGTTCAGGCCCTTATTCATCAGAAGGGAGCCATGACACAGGTCTCCTTAGATGAACACTTCCCCTGGAACCAACAGCTTTCAGCTCAACAGCAAGCTGATGACTGCATCTGCACTTGTTTGCATTTGTCTCTGTGTTTATTTTTTTTACTTTAAACAAATTGAAGTCAACTTATTCAAATGCCAAGGGATGGACTGCTCATGATTTACAAAAATTAATGCCTTTGTGTAACTTTGAAATTAATCCCCATCTGTCTGCAAAGAAGCACTGTACTGTCTGCTGGCTTCCAACCTGAGTATCCCACACACAGAGCCACTGTGCATTTGCTTAGAAACCAGTTCGGGAAGCCCAGGACTGTTACCCTCACAAGA
Organism: Ovis canadensis; assembly: GCF_042477335.2. NCBI lineage: Eukaryota > Metazoa > Chordata > Mammalia > Artiodactyla > Bovidae > Ovis > Ovis canadensis. The sequence goes on along the minus strand of NC_091263.1, from coordinate 65,466,062 downwards.
AGATGCAAGACAAAGAGCAGAAGGAAAAAGGCGGCTTCCGGTGTTTCACATGATAAAACAGCTCATTGTAAGTGCCGAAAGGCAGGCACTCTTTTTACTCCTCACATTTAAAACTGGGTGAAATATTGATATAAAAAGGAGGACTGCAGCTGAGTCCAGAACAGGGAATGGAAGAGCTCAAGGCCACAGCACAGGGTCACGGCAGAGAGGAGAGCTGAGTCTGCAAAGGGAGACATAGGCATGCCTCGGTAGGCACAGGGATCCGGATTCTTCCCTCCTGACAGCTCCTTAACTTTCAGAGCTTAAGACTGACCAGGCAAACAGTAAAACACTGTGGCATCACATTAATTAAAAGCCAGGTCATTCTTAAAAATAGGCAGGCAAGTAGCTTGTCCAGAGCCATTCCCTTTCTTGGTAGGCAGTCACTGAGAGGAACCAGGTAAATCTGCTGTCAAATGGCTAGGCCCAGTCCAGCTAGCCTAGAGCACCGAAGCTGCCAGTCAGTGCGTTCTGCAGGCTTTCAGTAGGCATTCACTGTGTTTGGAAGGGGGCAGATACTATGTGAAAGCACTCTCTTGGTTTATAATGTAATTCACACCTTCACAGATTGAGGTCATAAAGTCTTTCCCCAGTCACACTCTGCCTGTACAACCAGAATGATCACTCAAAGCCATCTAATCTAACTCCCCTTCTTCTTCAGTTGAGGACACCAAGAACCAGATGAACAGAATGAATTGCCAAGGCCATCCACAATGCACTTTACCTTGAGTTTAGGTGGGGTAATTAATACACAGCAGTACTTTCACCTAAGATGTATAAATTCTATTGAAAAGTATGATCATTAGGAGAATAAAAAGGAGAGGCCACTATCAAAATCAGAAAATACCTCTTTTGGAAAATAGGTAACTCCATACATCAAAATTCATTCCACAGGAATCAACATACTGTGTGGTGATTAAATCATAAATAGAACTATAAGAAGCATGAGCAATATTTTTATAATTTTAGAGTGAGAAATGCCTTTCTGAGCAAGGCACAAGAAGAATGAAAGCCACCTATATGAACCATGTTGGAATGGAAATATTTATTAATTGATAAATGAAGGTAGCAAGGTGCTTATGTTCACATGGCTTGCTCCAGGACACATCTAACGGCAGAGAGAGATCAGTCGGTGAAAACTGGGAAGGGTACCCTATAAAAAGGGAGGACTGAGCAAACTCCTCTTGTACATGGAGCCTTCCAGACCTTTTTTCAGGTGGCTTTAATTAGCACAGCAGAGAGAGTAAAACTATAAAGGGAAATCACTGGCCATCAGTGGAAAAGCATCAGCATACAACCTCATCTCAATGGAGCCCTTGTTGAATCTCTAAAATAGAAATAAAATCTTTTTTGAGGATGGCAACAAGGTGATGGGGAGTAGAAGGACCTTCAGTTCACCTCCTTTTACAAGCATGCCAAAATCACAAGTAACTGCTGAACAACCATCAATAAAAAGACTGGAATCTACCCAAAAAGGGGGGTCAAATTCAAAGCCATAAAGAAGAAACCATGAAATGGTAGGAGTGGCACACTGACAATATGATCAAATCCCATCCCACCCAGGTGGGCCCACAGTCGAGAATCATTGTATTGCAGACTTTTTCCATACGGGCGAGAGCTCTGAGCCCTGCGCCAGGCTCCCCAGCCCGGGAGTCCGGCATGGGGAGGAAGTGCCCCCAGAGCATTTGGCTTTGAAGGGCAGGGGGGCTTGACTGCAGGAGCCCCTCAGGACTGGGCAAACAGAGACTCCATGCTGGGAGGGCAAAAGCAGCGACTCCCTGCTGGTCTCGGAGGGTTTCCTGGAGAGGTGAGGGCAAGGGTGGTGGGGGCCACTTAGCAGGGTTCTGCATGAACTCTGGCTGGAGGCAGACATTCCAGGTCCCTGGTACCCACCAACAGCCTGAAAACTCCAGTGCTGGAACGCTCAGACCCCACAGAATCATCTTGACAAGAAAACAGAGGGCTTCCCTGGTGGTCCAGTGGTTAACAACCCGCCTGCCAATGCAAAGGACACAGCTTCAATCCCCGGTCTGGGAAGACCCCACATGCCAAGAGGCACTAAACCTCTGCACCACAACTGCTGAAGCCAGGGCACCACGCACTGAGAGCCTGTGCTCTGCAAGGAGAAGAGCCACTGCAGTGAGAAGCTGTGCGCCACAAGAGAGTAGCCCTGCGCAACTAGACAAAGCCTCGCGGCAAGGAAGACCTAGTGCAGCCCCCAAATAACCAAGTAATAAAATCATCCTAAAAGAAAATAGAAATATTGGCAGTATGCTGGCAGTGCACTCAGGGGTCCTGCGGATCTGTCTCTTCCTTCAGCAGTGTTTGGATGGAACAGACCCAGGAATGCCCTTTGCTCTCGCCTCTGACCACCCTCCAACTTTTTTCCCACTCACAGATTTCGAGTCAGCCATTCAGCTATCCTCGGCCACCAGGCCCAGCCAAGACCATTTTTTGAGATTAACTCCTTATTACCCATCAACCATCTCAGCTCCCAGATTTGTCACAATTATTTCCTCAAGGTGGAGGCCGCTGTCGACCGCCTGGTCAACAGGCGTCTGCAGACCTCGTCTCCTACCTCTCTCTAGAGGGTGTGGGCCACTTTTTTCCGCTTACTGGCTGAGCAGAAGCACCAGGGCGTTAGCGTCTCTGGAAAATGCAAAATCAGTGTGGTGGCCGCTCCCTGTTCCACGACGCGCCGAAGCCATCTCAAGAGAAGTGGGTAAGGCCCATGACGCTTACGGAGACGGCTGTGTTCATGGAGAGGAACCGGAGCCAGGCCTGTGTCGACCTGCGCGCCCCGGGCTCCGCCCGTGCAGAACCCGCCTGTGGCTTCCGGGAGAGCCGCTTCCTGGAGAGGCAGGTGAAGCTCATCAAGAAGATGGCGACCACCTGATTAACCTTTGTGGGCCGGCTGGTCCCCAGGCAGGGCTGGGCGAGTATCTCTTTGTTAGGCTCACCCTCAAGTCTCCCAAGCACAGTGGCCTTTGAGGAGCCCCTCTGGTTTCCGCGCTTCTACCTGAAGCCCCTCTCTGCAGCCACAAGGCAGCTTTTTAACCACCCTGGAGCCCTCTCCCAAGCCTTGGACCAAGTGTAAACAGGAAAACTTTTGGAAGAAAGAGATTGTCCAGAGTATGGAAGTGGACTTTAAATGGCATGTTTTTCTAAAAAGCTAAAAATATCTGTTTATAACCAAGGCAGAAATGAAACGAGTCCTCTTCTCCGGAAGACACACACACACACACACACACACACAGGATCTATAACCTACACGTGGGTATGCACATATATTAATACAAAACTCCAGAAAATGCTCCTAATGCTAAATCCAGGAAGCGAGAATAAAGTCTACACGGGAGCGATTTGATAATTTTTCATTGGAAGCATTTTTATCTAGTTTTTAATATATGTTTATTGGTTGTGTCAGGTCTTAGTTGCCAGCACTTGGGATCTTTCCTTGCCGTGGAATGGACTCTCTAGTTGTGGTGCCTGAGGCTAGTTGCTCCGAGGCATGTAGGATCTTAGTTCCCCAAGTAGGGACTGAACCCATGTCCCCCGCATTGCAGGGCAGCTTCTTAACCACTGGACCATCAGGGAAGTCCCTATGCTGTGATAGTTATTAAAACAAAAAAATTGGATAGATTTTGGAAGTAATGTGCTCAATACAAAAGCTCTTTAAAAGAGAAGACCCTAAATAAATAAATAAAATAGAGAAATAAAAGACCCTCAATGTGTTTCCTAGGGACAAAGAAAGAATATGTGAGATCACAGACTGATGCTTACTGATTACTGAATCTAGAATTGAATACTTTGCTTGCCTTCTTCATTCTCTGCTTTTGCGGCTGGTAATGTTCACTGTTTCTAAGAAACATTGATGTGATGATGTGATGATGTGAAGTCGCTCAGTCGTGTCCGACTCTTTGCGACCCCATGGACTGTAGCCTATCAGGCTCCTCCGTCCATGGGATTTTCCAGGCAAGAGTACTGGAGTGGATTGCCATTTCCTTCTCCAGGGGATCTTCCTGACCCAGGACTCAAACCTGGGTCTCCCGCATTGCACGCAGACGCTTTACCGTCTGAGCCACCAGGGACGCCAAACATTGCTATTCATGAACTCATCCAGGGTAGGATAATTACATTTGCTTTCTACTACAAATATCAACAGAGATGTCTGGAAAAATATTTCATTAACTGAGTTTAGGAGCAGGGATCCAGTGCTTGAAATACGAGTAAACAGTCTTTTTCTAATTGGTTGACACATGGAATTTACCAATCATAACTACATTCTAGAAAGATCACTCTGGTGACAGGGCTAAGAAGGCAGGCCAAAGATGAGTTGGTGCCATCACCGGGGGAGTAGGTTTCAGAGTCCCCGCAGGTGCTGAGGTTGAGTCTGCTATGGCCAGGATGTCCTCAGGGAGGGAGGGAAGAAGAAACAGTGGGGGAACCACCCTGCTCTTGCTTTCTGTCCTCAGCAAGGTTGATCCAGATAGGTGCTGGCAGAACAGGCTCAGGCGGCCCATGCCAGCTTCCAGTTCCTCCTTCTCCCCCACAGCAGCCTAGGCAGGGTGGAACATACCACAGTCTTCATGTGGTGATTGTCATTGTTCTGTATTTAGGGCAGGAGACTGCAAAAGCTCAGAGTGGTCTGATGTTGGAAATAGTGCAGGACAAAGGCAACGTGGAGCAGGCCATCCTTGATTTGCAAAAGAGACTCGAAGCTGTAAGTGTTAGACCCTGACCCTCTCCTCAAGTGTGTGTTTCTGGCTTTGTTACTAAGACCTATAGAGACATTTTAAAATTGCAAATTTTCAGCCAAAAGCAGAGGCCACCACAGGCCCCTTGGTAACAGGCCAGGGGGAGCCCTTCCCTTCTCAAGGTTCTCTGGCATGTGGACCCCAGGGACCCTGCTCCAGGGTGTTGCCATGCTTCCGCTTATAGTACCAGCAGGGCACAGGGTTTGGTCCTGCTGGCCCATCCTTTGTTTTGTTCACACATTTTATTGTGCCTTCTGAGTTGCACTGTCCATAACTCCTTACTTTTTCACTGCCTTTCTTTAGAGACAAGCAGAGTTTATAGAAATGAAGTCCAACTTGAAGCAACTTGAAGTTTTGGTTACCCAGCAGAGTAAGGACTTTCAGCAACTGTGTGAGCATTTAGGCCAGCTGAATATGCCCAGTGTTCTAGAAGAGTTAAAGCGATTGACCTCCATCGCTCTGACACCCAAACACGTGAAAGACAGTGCCTCTCAGACCTCACCACTTCTGGCACAGAGCCTCAGTTTCACCAGGCAGGACAAAGATACCTCTGAGAAGCCAGTTATGTGGCAGGCCCAGGCCCTCCCTGCTGCATGCAGTCTTAGTGTGGGCTCCCCAGGGCCCAAGGAGTTTGTTGTCTGGGGTGAGGGATCAAAGAGGGATGCTCTCCAAGAAGAGGCTGTGCAGCCGGCAGTTGGAACTGGCAAAAGAAACAGGCAAATCAAGGACAGGGCAGTGCAGACTAACTGCCAGAACTCTGTTACTAAAACAGGCTCTGAGAACTGTGGCTCTGCCATCCTGGGTCACAAGGTTCCTAAAGATAGGGACCCAGTTTCCCAAGGAGACTCGCAGCTTATATCTCGAGGATATAAGGACTTAAACAACTCTGCAACCAGCATTAAGAACATCAGCCAAAAATGGCAAGCTAAAGGCGCATTTTCACATGACCCTTGTGAACAAAGGTTGTTGACTGAACAGAAAGGCATAACTGTAGAAAGAGGGAAAAAAGGCAAGCAGCAGCCCAGGAAAGCCCCCAGGAGGAGGTCCCTACGCAGGAAGCAGGAACAAATGCCTAGCAAAACCTGTGTTTCTAATTCTAAATATCCTCGGCCTCCAGTTTCCAGCCCACAAAGGTCCCCCTGGGGGCAGCAGGAAACTCTTGCTCAGCCCCTGCAACTTTGGGGCCCTGGGAGCCCCACAAATCTAGTCTGCTCTGCTCAGGAAGGAAGAGTCATGCCCAGTAAGACCACGAGGGCAGAGCAAGGGAACCTCGTGCAGCGTAGCGGGCATTCCTCCCAAGACAACAGCCTGCTTTTACCCAGTTTCCAGGGGGACCACCAGATGAGCTGGTTCAGTGATCTCAATGACCTCAACCCCAGGACAGAGTCCCCTCAGTCCCAGGAGTCAGGGAAGAATATACTTTATGACCTGGGTTTTGATAGCAGTGATGATGGCTTCTGACCAGCCCATAATGACTTTGGCTGATGGTTTTTGTCTTGTTGGAAAGACAAATCACAAAACACGTGGGGTGCTGATGGCAGAGTTCTCAAAGCCTGCCTAGAGTCTTCAGGGTCAGAGGCTGGGCTTGGATGGGGTGGTGGTGGGGGTCAGTGGAGGGCTGGGGAGCAGATCTGGCATTCTGGGTACCAGGCACTTTCCAAGACAGAGCCTAAAGGATAAGTGCATCCTTATTCATGGGAGTGAAATGTGTGAAGAGGGTGTGAGGAGAGGTGGGGCAGCAGCCTGGGAATGGGGCATCAGCAGGAGGGTATTGGGTCCGGTACAAGGAGAACTGCCCTCCATACGGAACATCCAGTAGGAGAAGGGCGCGTACAAAACTGTTGCTATGGCAGCAGGACTCCCAAACACATCTTTTTGGTCTTCAAAACATTTCCTTCACATGACCAAGATCTTTCTGGGCCGCAGGATTTTTAAAAAATTTGTATCCGTTTTTGCTGTGAGAACATGTGCATTTTTTGGGTCAGTGGATGTTTTCTGGGACACACACTAGGTCAGACTTCTTGTGAACAGAGAAATAACAGTGTTAAAGCCATGATGGAAAGACAGGTGACTCATACTACATGCTGGGAGCCGTACTTGTCACAGCCACGGAGTCCCACTCTTCCCCCCAGCTGTTTTCCCCTGCTGTTTCCCCCCGCTTTTTTAAAGCTAATGAGAGTGGCTGCAGGCCCTGCGTCATTTCTGGAGAACAGTGGGCTTATATGAGACTTTGGCTTTCCATTTGTGTCTTGTTAAAGTTTTTGAATTTTTGCAACACATATGTATTTCTTTTGTAATTCAAAATGATCAAATAAAGATAAACCTTTAAAAAGCATGTTTCTTTCATTAAGTTTATTGATCTCCAGTTTACTCAAGGAGATTGAGATTAAGATGCATACCATTTTTTTATTCCTTGTAAGTTTCAATAAACCACACTGTACTCAAACTGATTGTTATGAAAGTAAAAATCCTCATGGATGGACAGCTTCCAAAATTTGCCCATTTTCAAGCCAGTACAGGGTTGAAATAGGGCTTTTTTTTTTTTTTTTGCTGGGGGGGGGAGGGGTGCTGAGCCAGGTGGCTTTTGGGGATCTTAGTTCCCCAACCAGGGCTTCAACCTGGGCCACTGCAGTCAAAAGTCCTAACCACTGGACTGCCAGGGAATTCCTGAAAATGGGGCTTCTAGGTGGACCGTAATAGCTCCTGATTTCTATTTATTTTCAGGGGCACGTATCCCACAAAACTTCGGTGGTTTAGTTTGCCTGTGACGCCTCTGGCAGGGCTGCTGGGCAGCCTAAGCTGCTTTCAGTCTCATTTCCGGACCAACAGTCCCTGTGCTCTGTGGCCACGAGCAACGGCAGCAGCCTTCTGTAAGGGCAACAAAATGAGACGCGGGCCCTGCCTCAGGCCACCCTGGACTCGCGCCCTCTGTGCACCCCTCTGCAAGCCTCCACTGCCTTCCCTGCTGGTTTTGCTGGTGCCAAGGTGGCAAGGGGAGATGGAACCCAGCCCTTCCCAAACAGGCTACAGGCGGCTGTGCAGCGGTTACTCTGAGGTTTGTAGAGAAGAGCAGTCTGCATTTGGAAATGTTTTATTGCTCTAAGTTGAAAAGTTTAATCATTTTACTTCAAAGCTGAGACCCTGTTGAGAGAACTCCACCAACATTTATGACTGTGGCCTTCTCATTGATGTTTCCCTCCAACTTTAGAATGCCAAGGCAGAACCCTCTATTCCTTAATTCTGCTGTGTTATGAAATCCTGTATTTCTTTAGAAGTATTTTATTTTGTTTAAAAGTCAAAAGGCCAGAGTGACTCAGTGTTACATGAGCTGGGTGTTTTTGTAGAATAAGCAGTACATTTAACACCTAACAAGGCTGGGCTAATTAAATTACACTGCCTGTCTCTAGTAATCATCAGGAAAGGATATTATATTTCTTATTTTATTCCTAAGGGTTTAAAAAAAAACCCCAACTATTATGTTCCTGCCAAATTTGGTGAGCATGACACAGCCCAGCACATCCCTGAAGCACACATTTTTGGTTCTTTGGATGCTGATAGGGATGTATGTAGCTACACAGGGGCGGATGTGGTGGGAGGTCTATTGGCCCAGGGCCCACCTAGGGGCTCCTCCTTCTATACAACCCCAGCTACAGTCTGAGGATGGAAAAGAAGCCACTTGCAGCACCTAATTGTCTTCACAGTCAAGTATCAATTTAAACATCACCTACAGAGAGGTCTCTGAAGGGGCTTGCCCTCCTCGTTGCCCATTCCCTTACCGTGTTTTCATTTCTCTCAGATAGTTCCATCTGAAATGATACTTTAAATCTGTATTTTGCCCACCCTGCATAGTGGAACATAAACTCCAGAAGCAAGAACAGCAGCTGTAAAAAATAAAAGAACAGCATCCACCTCATCCCTACTGTATTCTCAGCATCCAGGAGTGGTGTGTCACTAGGAGACAACTGACAAATATGTACTGAAGGCAGGGACAGCCTGCTTATCAAACAGCTCCTGGCAGCCTGTCCTGAAAGTTGGGTCTCTCCAGTAGCCCTCTGCAACTTCCCCTTTTCATCTCAGATGTTCCAAAGAGCTCCTGACGACAGGTTTCCTATAAGAAACCTGATGCCCATTCCTCTCTCCCAGGCCAGCTCCCACCCAAAGTACCCAGAAAATCACAGCATTTTTGCCCTCAAAAAAGACAGCTGTTTCCTATAAGATATGAGCAGGTTTTAAAATTATTTTTTCATGCCAGGCCTTAGGCCAAAACTCTTCATCGAATCAGGCACTTTCCAGCTGGCCTAGCACAGGAAGTCCTTCCCCAGCAGAGCTGCAATCCATTGTCAGTAGATTTCCTGAGTAAAACTTTGCTCCCTCTATAAATATTTAGCAGGAACCTAAAATATTAATGTTCTCCCACGTACTCCTGGGAGAAAGCAAATTACCAGAGCCTCAGATTGTCTCCGGATGACAGTCTTTCCAATAACGACCCACAAGCAGGTTTGGTGGCCTCCCCGGCTCCCCCTTCTAGTTCACTGGCCTTCTCTGCTGTATCAAACATCTTGTGCCTCGGTTAAGAGGAGGCTCCCTCTGCTAGAGGGTGAGCCCTGGCCCATCATTCAGGAGGAGGGAATCCTTTTCATCAATTTCTTTGATCATTAACAGCTCACGGTTTCTCCTGTGGCAGGATGGTGCTACCTTACCAGCACATACCTGGATGCCAAGGTGAGGGGCACAGGTCCCCCAGGTGGCCTGTCTCCATCCTCCTGGTCTCCTGACCCCCTTGAGAGTCTTCCCTGGGCTTGGAAATGCAGGGTGCAGCAGAATGTTAAGGAGGCAGGGCAGGTGGGCCAAGAGGTGGCTCCCCCACTCCCCTGGTGAGGGGAGCAGGGGGTGGGCAGCCCTGAGACTTAGAGATGAGAAGGTAAGCTTGTGTGCCTGATTATGCTGGCTGGAGCCACACTGAGGCAGACGCTTACTGACCATCAGTGCCCCAGAGCTTACCTGGCAAGAATTCAGGCTCTAGTCTTGATCTCTATGGCTAGACAGCCAGGCCCAGGAATGTAGGGAAACACTGAAATCTGGAAGGGGCTGAGGGCGGGGTCACTGTTTCCAGTCCTTGGCCACCCTTGAATTGTCCTCTTGAAAGAACTGCTGCTCTAATCTCAAGCCTCAGCTGTGGCCTCTGCTCTGCTGGACCTTCACTTGGCATTTACTCATCTCTCCTCCTTCCTGTCCCTTCTCCCATCTTTTCCTCCAGTTCTCAGCCTCTCCTTGTTTCTGCAGACCACCTCCTGCCCTAAGTTTTGTTACAAAGTTTACCAATACACTGACAGAGCTGGTTTCTAGTGATTTTGGCCTCGACCCTGTAGGCAGGATGCAGCCAGAGGACCTGGAAACCCCTCCTTAACAGAACTGGATGGGCCCAGCTTCTCACATGCCTTGTGCTGGAAGTTGAACTTGCAGTTGGCGACTAGCCGGTTCCAAAGCTCCTATTTATTCTTGAAGCTGCCTTGTTTCTATTTTGATTCTGCTAATCCAAACTGCAGTTTGGTGTTTCCACGGAAACAATCCAGTGATTGTTTGGCTTGCCAAGATGAACTGCGGGGGAGAGAACCAAATGACGTAAAACATTTTTAGTTTCTCAAATATCAATGTCTCCCCAAGAAGTCTTTGGTCCCAAGTTTTATTAAAATAAATGTTCTAGGCGAATTAAAAAAAAAAATCTAGGCTCCTGTTATTCCTCCAGCTCAATCCCTAGAGACTGGCTCCCCAACCCTCTGCTCTGCGCAGATGAGCACATTTCTGCCTGCTGCCCTGAGGCACATGACAGAGGAGGAAGACGTCCCTTGGGCACCTTGGGGAGCCAGGGAGGCAGAGACAAGAGAAGGTGTCGCCAAGGCAATGACCATGTGGCCATCCCAGCTACTCTGGGAGTGGCATGCCGGAGGCTCAGGGCTCACCTGCTTTACCCAACAGCTGTGTTTCTACAGCGAGGAAAAACTCCTCCTTTAAGGAGTCCAGGCTGGATTAGTTCTTTGGTAAATCTGAATTTTCACACAAAGACTTTGCTAAGCTAGAGGTATACTTGTCTATCTAGCCAGGACAATCTAAAGCCCCCCTTCTGCCCCACCCCTAACCCAGGCTCGGCCCTCATTCCCAAGTGCCACAGTCCATGTTGCAGGCAGAAAAAAAGTCCTCTCATTTCAGTCTTGTAGGGTTAGCACTGGATCTCTGCTCCCAGCAGCCACCCCCTCTGCAAAGCCTCTCCAGGGAGAACTAAGTGCCGAGAAACAGCTCTGTGAGGCCTAGAGCTTCTGGCCCTGAGGGTCCAGCACTATCAGGGAAGGGGGAGCCACTAGTGAGGGTCCTGCTGAGCCTCCTGTGCCAGCCCTGGACCTGCTGCAGTTCCCAGAAACTGTGAAGGTCACCTCTGGGCAGGTATCTGGTGAGGGATGCCCACGGCTGGTTGGCGGAGGTGAGGGTTTTAAAAACAACTCTAATTTCTTCTTTCTGCAGATGTGATTCAGGTCCACTGCAGATAAACTGAAAAGCATAGACAAAAAAGACTAAAACCCTCCTTGTCTTCCTCAGTAATAATGTCACAAACTTGGAATCAACCGCATTAAAAAAAATTTGCAGATTTTGGAATAAATTCAGATTTACAGGAAAGGTACAAAAGATAGTAAGTTCAAACATATCCTTCACTTAGCTTCTCTTAAAGTTAACCTCTTGCATAACTGTGGTGTACGTGTCAAAACTAAGAAACTAACATAAACATATTAAGAACTAAACTTGAGCTTGTATTTGATCCGTTTTTCCATGAGCGTCCCCTCTCCATTCCAGGACGCAATCCAGGACACCACACTGCATTTAGTCAGTGTCTCCTCGGTGTCTGCTGCCGTGTGACAGATTTTGAGTTTTTCCTTGCTTTCCTGACATCGACAATCTAGGGTACTGGCCAGGCATCCTGGAGAATACCCTCCACTCTGGGTTTAAAATGAAGCCCCATCTCGTTGCATCCTGTCAGGGGTGGGTGAGGGGCACAGGACAGCACGGGGGGGATGCACCTTTATCACCTGGTTAAGTGGCGTCTGCCAGGCTTGTCCATGTCTCTGCTCTCTTCCCCAGCTCTCTCCCTGGAAAGTGAGTTACTAAGTCCAGCTCACTCTCCAGGGGTAGTGATGGGCAGAGACTGGGGAGGATGGAGATTATGCTTCACCTCCTCTCTGGGAGACGATCCACATCAATACATATTATTTGGAACTCACTGTTGGGAGACGTGGTGTTCTGAATATCAAGTCGCCCGACATGTCTCCATCCAGACAGCCCCTTCTCTTGAGTGCAGCAGCCAAGAGGCTGTAAGTATTTCTTCTTACCTGCTCCTGTCCCTCTGGCTCAGGGACTAAAAAGTGAACCCCGACGCCACCATCTGCGAGTGTTTATTATCCACTGCAGGAACTGTCAGGTGGCTTGGGAGGAGGTTCTGGTTAGCCACTCTGCCCTTGACCAGGCAGCGGAGGCCTGTTCCTTGAAGTGGCTAGGGGTCAGGCAGGTGCCTGGCTTTGTACCACTAAGAACTAGGTGCAAGGTCTCCACCTGTGGGGCCCAGATTAATCTCTAGACCTGTGGTGGTGATGGGGTGTTGCCAGCCCTGCAGCCTGCCTGGATGCTGGGTCACTAGCCTAAAATACAGCCTCGTGGGATGTCCTCGGGCCCCAGGCCTTCCTTTCCAGCTCTTTGAGTTTTATGTCATAACAAACGGCTCTGCACCAGCCTTGCTGCCCCCATCCTCCCCTATGAGCCAAGGGGGTGAGCAGTTCCCTGACACTCAGCTTCTGGGAGATATCATACCTTACTCAACAGTTTATTAGTTTTCCTGAAAGAACATCATGGTTTTGAGAGATGGGTCCAAATAATCCCTGATGGTGTCCTTTCTCTCAAGTGGTGGGGCTGGAGCCAGCCCTGCTGAGCTGCTGCTACCATGCTGACCTCAGAGGGCAGTGGCTCAGCCCCTCCCTACCCGCGTCCATCTTATCCCAGTACAGTCACTGTCGTGGGAACCACCTGTGGCCTCCTGGGGGTCCAGTCCTGGAATGGGATGGATGAGCTTCAGGTATGAAGTGAATGAGCAGGACCTGTACTCATCCTTTCCTTTCCCCACTCAGCTGAGTGCCCAGATGTCTGATGTGGGTGTATGGTGGGCTGGCCTCACGGGAATGTCCTGCCAGAACAGGAGCTGGATGCTGCCAGCTCCCTGGAAACAAGTAAGAGGCCTCTGATCTGGGCAGGGGCAAGGATGGAGGGACTGAGGCTCTGGCCATGAGGAGGGCATGATGCCCATGCAGGGGACAGGCAGACATGTGTGTGGCTGGGGCCTGGGGCCAAGGTCCTCTTGAGGCCAGTTCCTCCACTGAGCTGGCCTGGGATGGGCTGATCCCAGGGGACCAGGAAGCCCACACTGCTTGTGGAACTTGTACGTTTTCAGGGCCCATGGAAAAGAACTTCAAGAGACACAGCTGAGGCCCACGACCTGCACCTGCCTTGGGTACTGTGTATATTAAACAGCAATCCAAAAAACAGTCAAGATGTTCGGAAAAAAAAAAGTGAAAAAAGAAACATTTTAAAGCAGCAGAGTTAAAAAAACAAACAACAACAACCAAAAAACTGGACTGTCAGCTAAAAAAGGGACACCACTAGAAGTTAAAAGGTCATAGTAATTCAGATTCTGCTAAGCCTTTGAAGTGGCCCCAGATGATTGTGACTAACCTGCACAGACATCCTAACATCAGTCTCCTACTATAAAGAATCAAAGCTGAAGTCAACTGTCCTTACTCAATTTGGTATTTAAAAGAGGTCATCAAATTGTAGTCCTCTTCCAAGTCCAGAACAGTCTCCACGATATTGCGGTCATCGAAAGCCTGCCTGAGGCCGCCAGAGTCTGCGTCCGGGGCCTTCTGAGGGCTCTCATCCACCAGCAAGGCCCAGGCTTCGTCCTTGAAAGGCGAATCTTCGCAGTGGCCACACACACGGTTCAACTCGTTTTCAAATTCTAGTTTACCAGCCAATTCTTCAATAGTTCGGATGCTTGTATGGTCTTAAAAATAAAAACATTCAGCATTACAAATCCAGTGGGAGAATTCTGAAGGGATTTCAAGCAGAAGTTAAAAACCACAAATGGGTGGCCGTCTCCTGGGAGCGTGCAAAGCCGGTGCTCCTGACCTGGGCTGGCAGGCTGTCACATGGTAACATGGGCTTGCTGACCCCCTTTCTAGCACAGGTATTTACTGAGTCCCAAATAGCCACTGGTCTCCAAGGAGGATGTATCCTCCAAGTGGGAGGATACAGAGATGCATGTGCCTATTCTGGCTCTCGGGGAACTATTCCCTGACTTGAGGACACAAGACACTGTGTGGGGTCTTTTGAATAAGTAAAATGCTGCCTGTTGGGATTTCCCTGTCGGTCCAGTGGTTAAGACTTCATAACCTCCACTGCACAGGGCGTGGGTTCAATCCCTGGTCGGAGAACTAAGATCTAACCTGGTCAGGTGGCACTGGTGATACAGAACCCACCTACCAGTGTGGGAGAGATAAGACATGTGGATTGGATCCCTGTGTCAGGAACATCCCCTGGAGGAGAGCATGGTAATCCACTCCAGGACCCTTGTCTGGAGAAACCCATGGAGAGAGCAGCCTGGTGGGCTATAGTATATGGAGTGGCAAAGAGCTGGACATGACCAAAGCAACTGAGCACAGCACATAGCACAGAGAGCCATGGACCACAGCCAGAAGAGGAGAAAAATGCTTCCCGTAGACGGCAGGGGCCATGGAGGGAGGCAGGCAGAGGCAGTGATGACTTCCGTTCACCTACCGGGACCACGGGAGGAGACTCGGGTCACTAGAGCAAGGGCAGGGGTCTCGCTTTGTGCCCCAGGGCATACACCACCCCTCACCAGACCGCCTCCTTTCCTGCCCCATAACCCGGTGACCCTTCAGAGCCAACAGCTTTGGGCTACTCCCAAGGCTATGTATCTCTTAATTAGAAGCTGTCTAGCCACTGTGCATTGTGTAGAAATAGGGCACATGAAGTTCACATACAGAATATACAGATGTGTGTGTAGCAAAAAAGTGTCTATGCCAGGATATACCGCACTGTGTTAATAGTGGTTGCCTTTCTGGTGGATGGCAGAATTAAATGGGAGGTTTGGGCTTCTAACTTTTCTTTTAATCTTGTGTAACCACCACCCACCTGAGATGGACTACTCCCCCTCTCTTCATCTCTGCCTATGTCCTGTTTCCTTCACAAATAAACTCATCCACCAACAGTGGCTGCGGTCCTTGGCCTCCGGGAATTCACTCTAACTGTACATTTATGAAATGACTTGATGGACGTGACTCCTCCAGGCTATCAGCTCCATGAAGGCTCTCTGCATGGAGCCTGCTGTGAACCAAACAAATCTACCAAGCCAATGGAAGAGACATAAGTGTTTTTTATGACACTTGCTGACTTGGGGGCTTGGGTGAAGGATCTATCCTTTCAGGGAGAGGATGGAGCAGCCCTCTGAACTCACCAATCATATCAAGCAGATCCTTTGTAACCTCTTGGCTGGAACCACTGAGTGGGATGCTTGTGTCAACTTTCACATCCTTCTCTGTATCATTCCTGCAGCCCCCAGGAGAAAAAAAAAAAAAAAGGCAGAGGATTAGATCCTCTTTCAAGAAAGTATCGGAGGTGAACTCAGTGTTAGATAAGCTTAAAGACAAACACTAGTCCTTTAAATTGCCATTTATGTTGTGATTCGAAAACTGGGAACCACTAAGTCAGTGAAGTTGACTAAAAGCATCCTAATGCCCATTAATGCCTGTGAATAAGAGCACAGATATTTTTAATACTGAAACAATTAAATGGCTTCTTCAGTCTCTGCCTCCAGGGCAGCCAAGATGGCAGGACCTGGAAATTTCAGCCCACGTGGTCCTCCTTGCTAAGAGATGATGCAAAAGTAAACTTAAATTTTAATTAGCCTTTAAAAGGTTCCTAAGACCTGGCAGTTTGCAACCACATGGGAGGAGACAAGGTCTAGGGAAGACTTAGAGGCCCTAGTGAGTGAAGTCGCTCAGTGGTGCCCGA
Source organism: Ovis canadensis (assembly GCF_042477335.2). Lineage (NCBI taxonomy): Eukaryota > Metazoa > Chordata > Mammalia > Artiodactyla > Bovidae > Ovis > Ovis canadensis. Next base: position 65,450,142 of record NC_091263.1, on the reverse strand, counting down.
CTCTTTGCGACCCCATGGACTGTAGCCTACCAGGGTCCTCTGTCCATGGGACTTTCCAGGCAAGAATACTGGTGGGTTGCCACTTCTATCTTCAGTAGAGCCCCCAAGGGGAGGGAAAAACCTGTCATGGACCCAGCTTAGGATTTTCAACAATTTTTTTTTACCCCCAGATAGGAGATCCCTCTAATTGTAGCTGTTAAACCCGTGAGATTGGAATCACCTTAGACTGTCTTTTTTCCAGTTCTCCCCGTCTCCTGCTGCTCGCCAAAACTGTCTTTCGGGTGCCAAAATGGAGGAACGCACCAGGATGTTTTCCTTGCTGCTCAGAGGGTTTCTTTTGGGGCAGAACACCTGGGGCTTTGCATTCACGGGGGCATGGTTTGGTGCAAAAGCCACGTTCTCGTTCTCCAGAGTGCCAGGGATGGGAGAGAATGGAGCCGCAGAAGAGCAGGCTACCAGCGGGTGCCTCCGGCAGAGGAGCCGGTGCACGGGGAGGGGGAAGGAGAGAGGGGCGGCGTCGGGCTCCACCCGCGGGCGGCCCGAGCACTCCTGGGAATGGCTGACTCCTTCAAAGGCCCGGTCGATGGCTGCAGTCAGCTCCTTTCTGCATCTCCTCAGTTTCTCAGACATCTTCCCTACAAGCGACAGTGTCTTTATTATGTAATACACTGGAAATGCACAGAACAAAGTGAGAATAGCGGTACAGATGAGGTTGTAAACCGACCACGAAGGGGTATTTATCACAGTTTCCTTGAGTTTGAGCCACGCCACAGGTCAGAGCCGAGAAACACTCTCGGGGAGATTTTCTCCTCGCGGAAACAGCTGCGTCCCCACTTCTCCACCGGGTAGGGAAGAACCGGCGATCGATCGAGCCCGGCCCTCCTCCTCGGCTCCTGACCACCCCCACTCCGCTCTCAGGCCCCACCCCGTGGCCGCCCAGGGCGGAGATCCACGGCCGCGTCCTCACCCATCAGCCGGAGAAACCGCACCGCCGACCCCGCCAACGGTCGGTCGTCGCGCGCTCTCATCAGCTGATCGCGCGTGTCCAGGACTAACGAGCCCAACCCCCAAGGCTAGGGTTAAAGGTCAGACAAGGGACGCATGGATGACCTCGTTCTTTGAACCCACGCAGCGTGATAGGGAAGCAGAGGGCCCACGCACGCACGGAGGGGACAGCAACAATGGCCGTAAGCCCCGGGGAAAGGGTGGGGAAATCAGACCACAGGGGTCGTGGCCGAGGCCGAGGGGCGGGGATCTCACTTCTAACCAAAGTCCCCGGCAGAACGGGAGCCCTTTCCAAGCCCAGGAAAGCTCCTATTCCGAAGCCAACCCAGAGAGAGACGGCTGCGGGAGACCTGGTGCCCAGCAGTGTCGTGTCCTGATATTTAAGTGAGACCTAATACAAGTGCCAGACCATATCCAACAGTCTCAATTCATCAAGGATGCTGGGAACAGAACAGAACTGCCAGGCTCCACAGAAGACTGAAGGGCAGGAAGCCTACCACCAAGCATCATTAGGGAGAAGAAAGCTGGCAATTCAAGGTGACTCAAAGGGAAACAGAAAGGGGCATCAGTGGCTACTTTTTTGGTATTATAAACCTATCTCGGTGCACAGTAAGGGAAAAGGGGACGACATCAAGTTTACTTGAGGTTGATTTACTGTGGGTAGACCACTGGGAGGACCAGTAACCAGCACCAGAATCCGAAATCCAGGAGGGCAGGGCAGCCCCCCACTCCATGACAGTGTGTTCCTCTCCACTCTTTGGAATCCGCCACTCTCCACTGTGTGCTCCCCACCGCCAACCCCAACTCTGGAGCTCTACCTGTTTTACAGAAAATTTTTACCACCTGTACAAAAAAAAATAATTCAGCCTCTTGACATAACCCTTCTGAGCAAACAGGGTCTTTTTTTTTTTTTTTCTTCTGCTCATAAAAGGAAATTTCCTCATCTGGTTTTTAGACGGCACACTAGCAGTCTTCAGTGTCAAAGGTGTTCTCCTGGGGGGTGGCACTGGTGCTGTGGTGCAGGGGCACTGGGCAGGTCAGTTGGTGTCCATGCTGTAACTCTCGTCATCCCCCGTGCCCTGCTGTGAGCTGCTTGGTCTTGCACTGCCATCAGAAGAGCCAGGAAAACTGAGTGACGGTGTCTTATGAAACTCATCGTCTCGACGCTGGTAAAACAGCACGTAAGCTGCTTTCGTCTAAAACACACGAGGCACAACATCCATTCACAGGTTGGAACAATCACCCATTCCCCGCAAGCTTTGGTCTCTATTCAAAACACACCACCCTCAGGGATCCGCTGTCTTGCCCTGTGCATCCACACACTGAAGTGATGGTGAAAGCCGTACCACCTAAGGCTGGCTCATGCTGACCATGCCCAGGGTGCCGGGAAAGGTAGGAGCCCTGTGACAGACTCAGGAGAGTCAAGTGTCTCATTTAGGAAGGGTCCCGGAAGGAACGATAGTCAATTCTTTCTCTACCGCACTTAGTTCCCACTGTCCCAGCAGGATGACTCAATAACCAACTAGCCTGGGGGACTCTTCCCAGCTCTAATCCCTAAAGAGTGGGAACCAGGTATGAGGGCCTACTCACCACTATCTGATCCTCACAGGCCAGGGACACATTGCTATCATCAAAGTAATACCACTTCCCGTTCAGTTTGTTCTTCGCGTACGCAGTGTCTGCCAAGGGAAGAGAATATGCTAGCTGGTCATCAAGAGAGGTGATCTGGCTAGCTCAGTAGGCTGGCACTCAACAACTCCAAAACATGACACATATCCAGAGTCTGAAATTAAAGATAATTTACAGCTTGTGTCCTAACAACCGAAAGAGAACTCATCCGTAAAAAAAAGTAAGATCTTCCCTTCTCAAAAAGGCACTTAAAAGGGTAAAAATGGAGCTGCTGGGGACTAAGCCTTTACACTGTAACTTTGGGGAAAACAGCCATGAGCACTAATTCAGAGTTAGGGGACCCATAAAAGGAGCTGATACTTTTTAAGATTTAAGCAAAACAATAGCTGTCAAAAACATGCCAAGTCAAACACCCCTACTGTATCCAGGACTGACAGTCTACTATTGTCTCTCACTGCCTCTGGAGCCTGTGGGGTTATCCCAGTGAGAGACACACTGGGGGCTTGGGTTGGCAGAGTTGGGATGTGAACAAGAAAACTTAAATTTATCTGTCTTTGAAACTCTTGAGTCAAGAATCTGTGGCTCAGTAACAATTCCTCACACCCGTCCAAGTATTTTCCAGAGTGAACACTTCTGGTTTTGATTTTACACTTTCTGAGCAAGATGTGTTCACAACAGTCTCAGCAGTGATACCCGATTCCTGCTTCACTCAGACTCTCGGAAACGACTCAGTCTGATGGAGATCCGGTTTCTGGTCTCGACCTGCTGTGTGGCTCTGGCAGGCTGTTTAACTATTCTTCATTGCAGTGCTTACTGCACCAAGCGGTGGTGAAGGACACAGGACAAAGTGACAGAGAAGGTGCCAAGGGGCTGACCCTGCTGTCCATGCTTGGCGGAACAGCAACAAAGATGGCTCTCAATCACGGTGTTCCAATTGTGGACCCAGTGTGGGTCTGCACACAACCAGCCTAACCTGGATAAGGAAACTGAAGCATAAGGAAGCTAAGTAACCTGCCCAAGCAGTACGTCTGTATGCTAAAATAATTAAAAATGAATACAGGGGTCCAGTATGAATGAATACAGATATCAAAATTAATTTGCAGAGAAAGAAAAGTTAGAGAAGAGTAAGTGCTATAGGATGTGGTATGATCACAGGTATTGCAAGTAGCCACTCTAGAAGAGTCCCAGTTTTTTAGACAGGCACAATTTTTCTTTCCCACCTGTTTCTACAGCTAGTTGGTAGTCCTGTGACCAAGTTATAGCCAATGAGACGTATGTAGAGCAGTTGAGCGGGATTTCTGGGAAGTCTACTTAAAAAGGAAGGTCAGGCCCTTTTTTCCCCTTCTTCCGATGGCCTGGAATGTAGACCTGAGGGCTGGAGAATGAGCAGCCATCCAAAGGCAGGAGGTGATATGGTAAGAATAGAGAGGCAGGAGAACAGACTTGGGCCAACGGAAAAAGCTTACCAGTACAGGAGAGAAGACTGGGGTTTGGGGCAGTTCATAATCCACCGTGAGGGTAAATGGAGCTGACCCCCCCACGGTGCCATCTCTTGGGGTCCTGACACTGGGTGTAGTGGCAGCTGTCATGGCGCAGATGCAACAGAGGAGACATGAGGAGACCCAGCTCCTCACTTCAGCGTCACTACCACCTTCCGTAAACAAGTAACCAGACAGACTAGTGAAAGTAGAAATGCCAAGTAAACCTACACGTCACAGAAATCCCGGAAAATAAAGCAGAACAAAGGAAAAAAAAAGTAAAACGAACATTTTGGTCTCTCTCTTTCTAGGTTGTCCCCTCTCCTATCACAGTTTGCCTTTTGTTTCAATGTACACAGCTGTGATACTACTTTCTGTAATGATGCAATTTTGTGTGGCTGTTTCCCCTGAACACATTCATGGGCATTTTCCCATGGTATTAATAATTTTATTTCGCAATGGCTGTGTGCCATCAAGCAGATGGACAGCAGTGCCAGCTGCTGATCACCAATGTTGCTACTATTTTCCATTAGTGAAATGAAATCACTCAGTTGTGTCCAACTCTTTGAGACCCCATGGACTATATAGCCCACCAGGCTCCTCCATCCATGGAATTTTCTAGGCAAGAGTACTGGAGTGGGTTACCATTTCCTTCTCCAGGGGATGTTCCCAACCCAGGGAGCGAACCCAGGTCTCCCGCATTGTGGGCAGATGCTTTACAGTCTGAGCCACTGGTATAAATGGGTAAATATCTTTGTACATGAAGCTTTTCCCCAAAGTCCAGTAATTTCAAAGGATAGATTTACTGGAAGTGGATTTTTGGATTAAAGGATATGAACCACCACCCTACCAAAACAACTGAGGGGCAGCCTGCAACTTGAGGCCTGTAGAGCTGTATAAGTTAAGTCCTTAGGGCAGTGGCTGGCACAGGGAAGGCTGGTGACAGATGAGTGCCCAAGGGCGTTTCAATATCTCAGAGGGGAGCAGATGCCAGTACTCACAGTGGCCAACCCCCATGGCTCCATAGTGATTGGACACGGCGATGAGGTCGTATACATATGGCCTCGCTGACGGGTCACAGACAAACTCCGACATGTTCAGACCTCTAAGCACAGAAAACAAAAAGAACCCTTCAATACCTTAAACTGTGAGAAGTCAGAGCAATCTAGCCACCCCTTTCATGCAACAGGCTAGAACACAGGAGGCCCTCAGGGACTAACTGCAGAAAGAACGGATGAAGAGTCCAGACAGAAGGCGCCCTGGGGTCTTGCTCTGACCACTGACATGTTAGGCTGGAGAAGGGAAGCCTCCTGGGGAACTCCAACCCCTGACAAGATGGCAAGGAAGGGCTCTGGGCACAGACGTGAGGGCTGTTACAACTTTGTAGAAATGGCTATTACTGTCAGAATCACAGTTAGTGCCATAAAAATGTAAGCTAAATACTAAAACAGACCCCTCAAAGCACTTTTTCCCCTAATGTTTTATTTCTAAAATTTTAAATATACAGAAAAAAAAGTTTGACAACAAATACCTTTATTTGTTGACTTACTGCCATCTAGGTCCTCCCACTGATATGTCTACACTGCATCTATCTATCTATCTACCTGTACACCTGCCCCTGAAGAAAGCATTTTTAAATCTGCATGTTATGGGGAACTCCTACCTTGCTGACCGACTGTGTCATTTACACTCTGTACCCTGGGACTTGAGAGGACCCAAGAAGCCAGCCAGTCCCAGCCCCTGCCCCAAGGACAGGACTGCGGTGGAGTTGCACCACCAAGGGCGGCCCCCAACAATCCAACTCTGCCCAGCAGATTACTCTCTGCGTCCTGTGCTCCTGCATTAATGCGGTGCAGCACGTCTGTGTGCTGTCCTACTGAGTCTGGGCTCCCAGGAACCAAGGACAGGTAAGACGACCAGGTTAGTCAAGCTGCATAGGGACTCAAGAGGGGACGTGGTTCTATCTTCCCTAAACAAGGAGGGGAAATGAGCCTAAAATCCTAACTGCCCAGAGCCCAGCAACACACACATCTTAATGCAGAAAAGCCTTTGGTGGCAAAACACTCTGCCTATCAGTGCCCAGATGGTCTGCCTCGTTTTTAATTTTACCCAAAATACCACTGCAGCCCAGGGACCCACCTGACTGGGAACTCCACGACTGTATCAAGCTTATCCCTCCAGTATCTATTGTAGGAGAAACGTTTGAGGTGGACCACCAGGATCTTTGGCAAGGACCACAGGTCAAACTTCTTTGTGGCCTGCTGGTGCTTCTTACAGTTGGGACAGTACCTGAAACAAAAACCTCTGCTGAGTGGGGAGGCAGGGAGCCAGGGCCACCTGGGCACGCAAGCATGGAGACAACCCTGTAACATCCTGTTCTGCAACCATCAGACTGCTTCAGGGCAGCGAGGTCTCTAAGCCACCTTCCCACACAGGGTGGCCTTATGAGGCTGGAAAGCACAATTCACACAGAAATATGTGTTTCATGTCAGCCATGTACAAAAGCGACAGATCCAAATAAAAAGGTCTGTGTTACATACATGGCCCCACCATGTACGTAATGATCTCAGAGCCCCAGGGTGCCTGCGTGCCCCTGCTCAGAGTGGGGAGCTGCCTACCAGGGGTCATGTTCCCCAAGGGTCTCCATGGTAGTGAAGAGCTCGATGCAGTCCCTCAGAGCCACCGCCGTCTTCTTTTTCTTCTGAGGCTGCAACATGCTGACGTGCTTCTCATACGTCTGTAAGGAACAAAGTGCTGAGTCGGCTGAGGAAACAAAACCTGACCAGGCTGAGCCACCACCTCATGAGCTCTTGTGCCTGGAATATAACGGACTTTCTGGAGCTGCTGAGCATTTAATAACAGAATCTTTCGGTGCTCTTCGTTCTCAGTCTGAAAGATAAGCCGTGAAGCCGGCTGTGGAACTGGTGAGAGAGACCTCCCCAGAGCAGAAACCAGCACTTCCCCTGACCAAGAGTCCCGAGGGACCTACCTCAGACTCCTGCTCATTGTAGTAACGGCTCCGGGTCTCACTGTCCCAGTCGATGGCTAGTGTGGACCGAGCTGTGGAGGAGGACCACAGTGTCACTCACTACGGAAAGGCCAGCAACAAGAGAGGCTCCGTAGGCAACGCGAGGGAGGAGCAGCACACTCAGGCTGTGTTCTAACACCTGCCCACCCAGCAGCAGCCACTGCCGAGAGCAGCGCTCTGCCTGGGGCCAGCCAACCCGGAACCCCTGGGCCCCAGAGCCTCTGGCAAAAACGTCCTCCGCATACACTCTAGAGGCTGCAATATACTCTAGATTCATGGAACGACACAGAATTCTGAAAGGACGCAGGTCGAGATGGAATAACAGTGACTAGGTTTCTCCTCTCTTCTTAAACCACAAGAAAACCTGACAAGACAGATGACACAACTGTTTCCAGACACTGAATATTAGGCAGAGCAAGAGTGAGATCCCTGAGAGAAGGCACAAAATAAGGTGATGCCCACATGGCCCAAGCTTACTGCCTGGAGGCATCTTCCAGGCCATAGCATACCAGGGGAGGAAGAAGATTTGATTCCTGGGTTGAGAAGATCCTCTGGAAAAGGATAGGCTACCCACTCCAGTATTCTTGGGTTTTCCTAGTGGCTCAGCTGGTGAAGAATCCGCCTGCATTGTGGGAGACCTGGGTCTGATCCCTGGATTGGGAAGATTCCCTACAGAAGGGAATGGCTACCCACTCCAGTATTCTGGCCAGGAAAATTCCATGGACTGTGTGGAGCTGGGACATGACTGAGTGACTTTCACTTCACAATAAAGAGAAGAAGCTGCCTAGACACCATGAAGCTACAGAAAGACTGACAGATATAGAGATCCAAAGCGATCTCAATAAAGATGTTTAGAAAACTCAGTATTTTCAAGTTTGTTTTTTTTTTTAAGGGAAGAAAGCAAGGTAGCTAGCTGGAGGACATGTAGCAAACCTCTTCTCCAATGAAGGAAGTTAAAGAAAAGAGATGCTTTTGCAGCTCCCTTCCAGGCACCTTCATCAACCACATGCACTTTCAACACACAACACACACTCCACGTGGATGCCCCTTCTTGTCTACAGATCCCAATCACAGGCTCCAGGTAACAGCCTGTGAAATCCATGAGCATCCTCTAGACGGGCCGCATCTCTAGAGTATTCTCATGGAACAAAAGAAATCTGCATGTATTCTCCTATGTCTGGGGAAATGCTGCCACCTAAGGAGGGTCACGAGAAGTGTTATCATTGACAGCAAAGGTCCTGAAGAAGGGTGGTGGGACTGAAGGGACAGTGTACTTCAGAATGAAGTCATCAAGGAAGGAAGAGAAAAGCCTGACAAGAAGGCCGAAGAAGCGGCAGCAGGAAGGGATAGAGCCAGGTCCTGTCTCTGAAACAGTCTTTGGGGAGCCGCCAGCCAAGGATCACTCAAGTGTCTGTCCCTGGAGTCACACACGATGACACCAGAGAAGCCCAATGTGGTGAGTGCTGAATACAAAGGATTTTCCAATAAACCCTAAGTCCCCTGAAACCGAGTTTGCAAAGTCAGAGAAGGTGCTTACAGGTGAGTTTCAGTAGTTTCCCATCAGTGGCAAGGGAATTTATGTCGGCTGTGCCATAGGAGTTCACAAGGCTGAAGGTAAAAAGCCTTCTGGGGCAAGGCCGGCCTTTGCTCTTCTTTTGGGTGGCCTCACCGTGGTCACTTCCTGGCTCATCATCCCCACTGCCCTCCGTTTCTGAGAGCTGCTCTCTGCCTTCTTCCTGATGCTCCATTTCTTCTTCATCTTCACCTAGCACACAAATGAGAAGAAACGAAAAAAAAAAAAGTGTACGGAATTTGCCATGTCAACGCTGAAATTTTTACTTCATACCGAACTGTGGTGCTTCCTTCGAGGTTCTGTCCTGTGCATGTGAAACTATGTACACTTCTCTGCATTTACAAGGTGCTTAAATCCACACGTGACCCTCTTCACAACCTGGTCAGCAGGCAAGAGGGCACTGCTATTCCACGAGGAGGATGCAGGGCCCAGAGAGCTTCAAGGGATCAGGCGAAGGTACAAAACTGAGAGCAATCCTGCCAGTCCTGAATTTGGGCCCCTTACCACTTGGTTACTTTATTGGGCTTCACCTGACATAGTCTGACTCTTCAACTTGATCATCAGGCCCACAGAGAGAAAAGGACCAAATATTTATTTTTTTTGGCCACACACCATGTGGGATACTAGTTCCCTGACCAGGGATTGAATCTTCACCCTGTGAAGTGCAAGCACAGAGTCTTAACCACTGGACCACCAAGAAAGTCACCAAAAGACCAAAATTAAACACATACTCAATACTCAGGAAGACAGGCTGGTAAGAAACAATTTAAATGCAAATTTTTAAACATGATAAAGAACACAAATATTAAGTGAAAATCTTCAGTTCCTCCACAAGGAACCTGCTGACTCTCTCAACAAGAATTTCCTGAATGCCTTCCTGGTGCAGCTGCCGTGACAGGTCCCAGTAACAGGGCATACAGGATCCTCCCCTCCTTTTTTCTCTTTATTCCTTTGGAATTGCCAAGTTTCAGGAGTTTTAAGAGAGGGAATTTCCTGGCACTTCAGTGGTTAGGACCCAGTGTTTTCACTGCTGTGGATCAGGGTTGAATTCCTCATCAGGGAAGTAAGATCCTGTAAGCCAAGTGGCACTGCACAGCTCTCCCCGACCAAAAATGAGAGAGAGAATTAAAAAGAGAGAGAGAGACAGAGCTTTAAGAGGCATTGTACAGACATATACTGATGTGTATTTTTCCCAGAGAACTGGCTGGTACATATGGCTGCAATAAAAAGATCCACGATCATATTTTTTGCTGTTGGGCAGCCAAAGGAGAAAGCTAAGGTATCAGGTACGTCATTTCAACAAAGATAGGGACAACTCCAAAAGGTGATGTAAAAGTAACAGAGGAAGAAGATTCAAAATAAGAGGTTTATATACTGAGGGAAATAGCAGTAGAAATGGAAACTGACGAAAGCAGGTCAGATGTGTAGTGTGCATAAAAACTCACTTTCAAGGACCGTGTGTCTTGGAACCGTTCATGAGGAAGGACAAGTCAGGCCCAGGATAACACAGCACAGTTCCCTGCCAGGCCCCAGGAAGAGCAGAGCCATGGGTGCGGGTGTGACACAGGTCCCCATGAACAGCGCTCTGAAATCGCCAGTGTCACAGAGATTCCTTCCCTAACCAGCTCACTTCACTCCTGGAGCATGGCACTGTGCCGGGGATACCCAGAGACTCAGCAGGGCACAGCTACCATGGACCTAACAAGCAGCCGTGACAGTAAAGAAGTCAGAATTACTTCAACATTAAACGAGTGTGAAGCCTACGCACCAAGACTCACTGCCGGGATTTGAAAGAAAGCAGTAATTCTTCCTAATTAGGAGAATGACAGATGGAATGTCTAAGAAACTAGGCTAAGTGTGTAACAGCAGCAAATACTTACATGGTGCTATTATTAACTGAGCATCTAGTATGTGCCAGATACTCTAACCACACTACCTCATTAAATTGTAACTTCAACTCTGTGAAGCTGTTGTCATCATCCCATTTTGCAGATGGATAAATCAAGATACAAAGGGATACAGTGACTTCTTGAAGTACACCTCCACACTCCAAGCTGGGAGTGCCACAACTTCCAGAGCACCAAGAACCTACAAGTCACCGCAGGTCTGCTAAGAGAATATCACTACCCTCCAACATCTCTGCTTGTGGGACTTCTGCACAAAAAAACGCTTCTGTTCGTCCCTAGTGGGATGAGGACAGGATATTCTGGGCAAGAATAGGAGTACAATTATAATAAACACATCATTCACTAGGACAATTTGGAACATCCTGCCAGGATCGAGTCTGTGGTTGTTACTTTTTTAATGTCAATTTCTCACTTTTCGGGACTGTGCATGTAGTGCAGAAATGTGGGCATTTGCAACTGAGAATTTATATATTCGGCTCTACGTGAAGCACAGGAATTGGAGGACATTTCCAGTTTTATAGGAATAAAGCCACCACATCAGTCACCTAGGCCCCCAAAAGCAGGATGACAGCCACAATGCAGCTCAGACACAGCTTACTGTTCAGAGCTTGTGAGCACAAGGCCACAGGAGGATGGCAGCGAGGGCTCTGAGTTTCCTACGGTATGGTTACCCTCCTGCGAATCCAGCTGTGGCTCTTCACTCTCACAGCAGGAGCTGTCCAGAGCTGGCCACCACCCATGGCTTCCTGGGTAGAAAGAAACCCCCGAGAGCGCCTGTCTCTGCCTTCCGACAGGCTGGGCAGGACGCCTGGGGCAGTGGCTACAGCATGGGGACGGGGAAGGGCCAGATGACAGTTCTGCAGACAGAGCCGGGCTGTGGAGGCAGCCAAATGTGTATTCAGCGATCCCAAAAGAGCAGAAGCAGATCCTGGCTCTGCTTTGTGACCATGGGCAAGTCACTTGGTCCTATTCATGCTTACTGTCTCCCTGAGGTGAGACCCAGCCTCCACGTCTAAATTCCACGAGGTGTCAAAGGTAGACGATGGGCTCTGGCAGAGCAAAACGGTGCAGACGTGGCTTTCAGGTCTGCTCTCTGGACTCAGCCCCCAGCACCCCCTTACCCCCGCCTGCCCAGAGCCTCCCTCTCCAAGTGCACATCTTCAGAAGAGGGAGGCCAGGAGGGGTTTGGCCAGCCACAGCCCCACACCGAGGCAAGCGCTCACCTGCACAGCCGCTCCTGGAGCCATTGCAGGCCCCCAGCTCCAAGGGCGAGCTGCCTGACTCATCAGGCAAAGGCTGTTTTATATAGCGGCTTGAAAGGAGAAAGAAATCGTTAGTTGAACTGTTTACTGTTTTTCTCCTCTCCTCAGCTAGAAGTTGTTCCTATATATTTGGGAATTATATATTCCTATATATTGTATATTCAACTATTCACAAAGCAATTTATGTAAATAAAAGGGCCTTAAAAATCATGGGATGGCTTAACACTTCAAGAAATTGAGAGGAACCCAAGAGATAAGATGTCTTAACTATCAGGTCACTGAAGACTCTCAGAAAGTCTGTTCCTAATCTTTGATGACTGTTGCATGGCACCCTCATATTAAAAAAATATTTCCCAGTAATGTTAACGATCAGCTTCAGAATGATAGTGGAGTACTTCAGAAACTGTACTCAAATATAAAATACCATCAAAGCACCAGACTTCCTCAAGCAGGTGACTGAGAAGTGTGAAGACATGACTCCAGGGACTAGAGGAGGCTGGGGAGCTCAACGTCATGGTGCTTCAGGTGTGCCCATGGCCTGTCCCAGCAGCTCCCGCCCCAGCCCTCCCAAGGGTCAGCACGATGGTACTTCTGAGAGAGGGAGCACAGCGGGGCCACACTGGCACCCTGCAGGGGGCAGTCGCTGCGACTCCTGGACCTCTCTGATGTTAGATAACCAGCAAACAGCATTCCCCCCACCAACCTGATGCGCTCACAAACCGCCTGGTACAAAGACTCGAGGGTGAGCTTGTGCTTGGGGACAGAAACCAGCAGTGGCTGCCCGTATAGCACTGCCCCGGTAGAAGTGCTCGACGGCCTAGATTTCCTCTCCCTGAAGTACACGGGAAGCGTGACACACTCGGAGCCGTCCGGGGAGGTGCTGCGGACTTCGTACCTATGTCAATCACACAAGAGAGCACCTTTAATGGCATGCCCTGGTGAGCGACGGAGATCTGTGCTTCAGCCTCACGGCGGCCAGGACTAGGGCTACTAGAACAGAGCGTTCTTCAGTATAGAAGGTGAATAAGGCATTTCCAAGAGGATGTTAGAGGCTGGGTCAGGAATTTCAAGAGGGTCACTGTCTGTCAACACAATGTGAACCTATACCACCGAGGCCCTGGGGCTAACGTGATCCTCCTTCCCGCAACCATGAAAGTCTGTGCTCCTTCAACTGGGACTCAACACAGACTGCAGCTGGCATCTAGACCATCACTTCAGACACAAAGGCACATGGGGGCCCAGCCACGAAGTTCACCTTCTGTCACCCACCAAGGAGCTCAACTTATAGAAAAGATTCTTAGCGCCCTGCCCTTTGATCAAACCAAATAGTGTACAAGAACGCATACCTAGAATGTAAAGCCAAAGACTCATTTCAAATGAGAAAGCAAATTTACAAATCTGTTTGCCATCTTTGTTCAAAAACACTCAAGTAAAAGACTCAGATTTCATTTTTTCAAAAATCAAGATAACCAACGAAACTGCTAAAGACAAACCAATGATTGTGAAAAATGTGTCTTACTTAGCGAATACATGGGAGATTTATAGATGTTTTATCCTGGAACAGGTGTTACCAAGATGTTACCAAAATTGCTGGCAACCGACTGTAGTCTTTCCCTCTTCCTATAGGGGGAGACACAAACTTACTGATTCAATCCTGAAAAACTAAACACACACACACACAACCCTCCCCAGATGCCTGACAAACAGTCCTGACTGCAATATGTGCAGGAGTTCAAAGAAAAATTTACAAAAACGGCTAAGATGTGCTCTAAGGTAAGAACCCTGGGGTCCAGCATAAAGGTCAAGAACGAGGCCTTGAACTGGGAGTCTGGCTCGGGACCCAGTCCATCTTGCCACTCGCTGGCTGCTGGGACTAGGCCAAGAGCCTAAACCTCTAAGTCTGTTTATTCAGGGACAATGGGATTTATCACCTATTGTAGACTGTGGAGGTAGTAACTAAGGAACTCTGTCTCACAGCACCTCACATGCTCATGAAGCATTAAGTGCTCCAACTGTGTTTTCGTAAGACCATTATCAACTTATCATAACAGTTTGCTTTCCTAATGACTGGCCCTCAAGCCCTTGGAAAAGTCCTCTGTGGGGTTTGCCAGTATTTCCACAAGGTGATGCCCCAGTTCTTCTCAGTTTAGCTATGGTTGAACACTAGTCTCCGGAGTTGAGGGAGACTGTGCTGAGGACTTGCGGTCAGAAGTGGACAGTCCCAGCTCTGTGGCCCAGTGCAAGCACTGGCGCCCTCCATCTGTGAAGTAAAGGAAGGTGGCTGGCAGTAGGCAGCAGCCTGTGCTCCTGGGTGAATGGAATTGAGATCCTTGGGTGTGGTCAAGAACGCTTCCTTTTAGAGAGACCAGAAATTACAGGCCCCCAAAACAAGGGAAGGAAATGCCTCCCTTGTGGAATGCATTCCGCAGCCAAAAACCAAAACCAAAACCAAACCCTGAAAACCTCTCTCAGCAGTGACAAATTTCTGAGTGAGAGGGACTGAGGAATATGGAAAGTGGGTGTGGTCCACACACAAACTGCTCTGACAAGTGGCTGCTGGGGGGCGCGGGCAAGCTTACGCTCCACCTGGAAGAGGGACACACACACACACAGTCACACTGAGCAGCCTTGAGGCAAGAGGACTTGGGAGGGGCTGAGGCGATGGGCTGCAGTTGGAGTGCACAGTCCGACTCTGTGTGACCCCATAGACGGCAGCCCACCAGGCTCCCCCATCCCTGGGATTCTCCAGGCAAGAACACTGGAGTGGGTTGCCATTTCCTTCTCCAATGAATGAAAGTGAAAACTGAAAGTGAAGTCGCTCAGTCGTGTCCGACCCTCGGCGACCCCATGGACTGCAGCCTTCCAGGCTCCTCTATCATGCGATTTTCCAGTCAAGAGTACTGGAGTGGGGTGCCATTGCCTTCTCTGACTTAAATCGACTTTCCCTGTTATTCTGAGATGGCACCAGTGTGAGGACCCACTGCCTACGGCTTGGAGAAAGAAAAACCCCCTTCCTGTACTGTGTCCCTTCTCCTATCTTTCCATGACCCCTCACAAAGCTGTGATTCTTCTTGAGAAAAGCATTTCTGACAGCAGGCTCTTCTGCAGGACCACTGAGCAGGCCTTCTTAACAAGGAGCAACTGCTGACAAGAGCCTTGCCCACGCCGAGAAGAGGTATCTGGAATGCCTAGCTCTGAAGTGCCCGTAGGCACTTAGCACTGGTGGCTGTCCACAATTCCCTGAATGTCCATCTCATGTGCCCAGAGTTCAAGGCAAATCCACCAGCTGCCAGATCTTCACCAACTAGGCAAAGCCTCTGGAATGTTTCCGCTGATCCCACAGCAGAAACCCCTGAGTACTCACACAAAAATGTCATCCCGAGGCATGATGTGGTTTAAACCTTCATCCATTTGGAAAATCTTGTGGAACCGGTGATTATACACATCTGTGACCACCATCTAAGAATCAATAGGAATAGCATACTTAATACTCAGGTGCAGATGAAAAAAAAAATGTGCTGCAGGGGTGCTGCTTCCCGAGAGATTACAACATGGCCAGGCCCAGAGCTCAGGGGTCAAGGTCTAATGGAGAGCAGCAAGGATCCAGACGCGATCTGCCCTCCAGTGGTGGGAAGCGGGTGTGGACCAGAGGCCAGTCGTCATCCAGAGTGCTCTGGGGTGTTCCCTGGGGCTGGAGGTCCCCAAGCCATCCTCACACAGAGTGGAAAAGACCAAACCCCAACCACCAAGACCTACAACTTGACACCAGCAGGAGGTGCAAGGGGAGTGGGGAGAAGGGCATTGGCCAGGACTGGGACAGGGGAGGGGTTGGGGGGTCTCCAGAATGAGGGGTCCTCATGCATGGAGAGATCTTCATTTCCCCCACCTCCATGTGGGGCCAGGCTCAGCAGAAGGGCCAGCATGAGCAACTGTTTTAAAATAAAGATTTCCTTTTGGACAGGAAAGAACGTGAAGCTTCTCACATTATAGATGAGGTCAAGGTCAGGTAAGAAGGGGAGGGGAGGTGACAGCAGAGTCCCACTCCTGGCCCTCTGACCCACAGCCAGGTGTCCTCCATGATGGAAAGACTGTTTCAAGGGCCAGAAGGGACAGTCTCAGCCACACTGAGCACAGTGAATGGGGACCAGGATGTCAGAGGCATCCAGATACAATCACATGTGCTGGCCCATAAGAACCACCCCCAAAAACTGACTAAAAGTTTAAAAACTAACTCCAAAGGACTGAAATGTCCCCAATAGGCAGAGAGCCACAAAACACCCTGCCTTACGTTTTCTGCAGCAATGCCAGACAGTTTGGAGAGAGCCTCGCACAGGTCGGACACAGCCCCCATCAGTGGCACAACCACGCGGTACTGCAGAGGAGAGAGTGGAGGGGTGACGAGAATGCTCTGGAGAGGGGCGGGGAGATGAGGTGGGAGGAGCAGGCACCATGGAGGGCGGAGGTGCCTGTGGTGAGGTCAGGGCCAGATGAGCTGCCAGCAGAGCAAATGGGCAAGTCTTTGGCCTCAATGTCTGTCTCTCTATTCAGGCAGCACCACATAGAAGCTGGGCCATCTCTTTCTCTGCTACACATGCCTTCGTTTTTTTTCTTACCTTTTTGGAGATGTTCACTGCTTCCTTTCAAAAAACGTTAAAATTCTACAAATTGCCAACCAATCCTTGTCATCTTTCTTTAGAGACAGAAGAAAATAAAACTAGAAGCGGCATGCAGTGAGTCGTCAGCTGGGCTGAACACCTTTCCATCTAGCCTTTTGCTCTGGCCAGGCTCTCCCAGTTGATTCAGGGGTGAACATGACCAAGGAAAGTACTGTTTCTAGTTCCCTAACGTTCAGATTTAACTATCTTGTAGCAGATCAGCCAGGTTCCTTTAGACAGACGAATGAAGCATGGGGGAAAAGGTGACGGCAGAGCCCAGAGGACCTCCACCACACACATTTTAAAAAAACCTTCATTCATTTGGCTGTCCCGGGCCTTAGTTGTAGCACACAGACTCTCTAGTTGTGATGCATGAGCTTCGTGGCTCTGTGGTATCTGAGATCACAGTTCCCCAACCAGGGACTGAACCTGGGAACCACACACTGGAAGGCAGACTCTTAACCACTGGATCACCACCCGGAAGTCCCCATGATGTGCTGGAATGCCATGAGACTACACAGAGGTCTGATGGCAGACACAGGCACACACTCAAGGAAAGCACCAAGGGGCTTCAGAGGTAGCTGATGGAGCTCCTGTCCTTAACAGATGGAAGCAGCCCCACTCTGGGTCTGCAGGCCTCTCACAACAAGGGATACAACAACAGATATGTGAGGGTGCCAACCCTCTTACCTGGGTAGGCCTGCAGCGAGGGTCGGCAGGAACTAGGAAGATCTCCATAACTCGGTCTTTCTTCAAGGGCAGTGGGAGAGTTAGATAGCAAAATGGGTCAAAAGTCACAGAAACCTTAGCACATTCTGGGCAAACCAATGTAGATTTGAAGAGGCCATGGAACGTGTCCACGATCACAGAATCATTCCTCAACCTATGATTCTCCCAGGCTTCCTTTGCCACCACCTGGAAGAAAGGAAAGTGGATAAATAAAACATTCTCAACATCTCCCAGTTCTTGACTTCTGCATCGGGAATGATTCACAGCAAAATCTGAGATGGACTGTGAGCCAGTCTGTGTAGCCAAGTACTGGGTACAGGACTGCTCTTAGCACACCAGACTCATTGCACACGCCAGCCCAGTCCCACATGTAACAAAGTGCGAACGTAGGGCCTATGGGACACAGACAGCACTGTGGACACATGGGCTGACAGTGCGGGACTGTCTCCTAAGCTCCCAATAATTCAGAGGCCCTTCAGGGACTTCCCTGGTGGTCCTGGAGTTCGGACTTGGCTTTCCAAAGCAGGTGAGTGTGGGTTCAACCCCTGGTCAGGGAGCTAAGATGCCACATGTGCCTTGGACAAAAAAAAAGAAAAACCAAAACCAGAAGCAACAAGTTCAATAAGAATTTTTTAAAAATGGTTCACATTAGAAAAACACCACTTGAATTAAAAAAAAAAAGCTGCTTCATGAGCTAGCTCATGGTTTTGCCTTTAAGATGTGAATTCTACTTTAAAGCATTCACATTGAGGGGACCTCCCTGGCAGCCCAGTGGTTAAGACTCCACACTTCCATTGCAGGAGGGCTACAGCCTTGAGCCCTGGTTGGGGAACTAAGATTCCACAAGCTACAAATTAAACAAATAAATTAATTAAATAAAAATTTAAAGCATTCATATTGATCATCCCAATGTGATAGGATAACTTAAATACTAAATTCCCTCTTTAGAGATCTGAAAATCAAGGTTAAAAAAAAAAAAGCGCCCTAAATAATATTAATCACAAAATATTTTAACAATCATAGTTGTATTTTAATGAGAGGAGTAATCCCAAATACCCACACTACAGGCACTTGACAGGGGATTCCCTGGTGGCTCAGATGGTCTGGTATACCAATAAGCAGCATCAGAGGGAACCAGAGTTAGACCTTCTGTAATCTGCAACACATTTCTCTACGAGACTACATGTCCACGTCACCAACAACAGTGAGAGAAAACCAAGGCCCCACCACCAATACTCTGAAACCAGAAGAAGGCCCCTGGAGGTGGCTTCTGTGGAATACTTCTGTCCAAAAGTCTCCAGTATCATACCGCATCTGGCCGCCCATTGGCATCCTTCAGCTCTAGGTAGGGTTTTTTCTTCACACGGTTCAGATCTTCATGTAATCCATCTAGAAGAAAGGCTAAAAGCTCCTGAGAGTCTTGTTGTTGGTAGCCAGAAAACTGAGGGGCAAAACGTCCCACCTGAGTCTACAATAAAAGCAAGCACATTAGAAGGTTTTCAGTTATAAAGAACCAGGGAAGTCAGATGAGAAACTGTCATCAGAAATGATTTTGCAGTCACCCAGGACCAGAAGGAAGACCCTTGGTCCAGCAGTCCCATTAACTTTGCAAGGGTCTAAAGGCAGGTAGTTCTCACTGGAGAAAAGAGAGCTAAGATCTGAAATTCAGGATGACTACAGACTGGGAACCTGAGCCACCACCCTACAAGCAGAGTGAACACTGACTCCCTAACTATATCTCCTAAGTGCAGACATGAATACCTCTCCAACCTCCTCCTTTGATTGAGTCTTCCTAAGAACTTCACAAATAGTACCTGCATCAGCCAGAGGAATCCTCCTATACATAAGAGCCCTCCTAAGGGATAGAGAGTTTGGGATGGGCATGTACACACTGCTATATTTATAATGGAAAACAAGGATGTACTGGATAGCACATGTACCATGTTCCATGTTATGTGGCAGCCTGGATGGGAGGGGAGCTTGGGGCACAATGGATGTGTGTATAGGTGTGGCTGAGTCCCTTTGCTGTCCACCTGAAACTATCACAAAATTGTTAATCGGCTATACTTCAATACAAAATAAAAAGTTTAATTTAAAAAAAAGAGAGAGCGAGCCCTCCTGGCCATAAATGTCTGCCCTGTACTGTTTTACGTCACTGATCCTCAGAATGCAGTGCCCAACCAGTGGCATTAGCAATACCTGAGTGCGTGACAGAAATGAATGTTCTCAGGCCCCAGCCCAGACCTACGGAAACAGAAACTCTGGGAATAGTCATTTACATGCATTGCCCAGTGATTAATGTGACCAAGAAAATGGAAAGAATTTGTTTTTAACTTTAATAATATAAGGTTTTAATGTTCTCCTTGAGCTTAGGTGCTATTTTTTTCCCTCTGTGAATCACATGCTTCATTAAATCTCCTTGAACCAAATAGGACTCCCAGATTTCACCACATGGAGGCAAGCCACTTCTCCCTCGGCAGGAACATTCAGAGCAAAGGAAGGAAGAACCGTGTCCAGCGCCCACTGCAGTTCACCCACCTCCTCATCTTCCTAACTGACAGATCCAAGTGAGAACTGCCCCTCACACCACCTTCCCAGACTTAAGGGGCTCAATGGAAACCACAGTTGGTGTAAGTTCCAGTCTCAGAGAAGCTGGAAGAAGCTCTCAGATAATACTGGATATTAGGTTGAATTTGTATGGTCTGGCTTAGGCTACCAGCCATTTAAAGTGGCTCAGCTAGTAAATAATCTGCCTGCAATGTGGGAGACCTGGGTTCAATCCCTGGGGTGGGAAGATCCCCTGGAGAAGGGAACAGTTACCCACTCCAGTATTGTGGCCTGGAGAATTCCGTGGACTGTATAGTCAATGGAGTCCCAAAGAGTTAGTTAGACATGACTGAGCGACTTTCACTTTTTCCACTGTAGAATATGGCATTCTGAGCAAGCAGCTTACAATACAAATGATATCTGAAGAACCCTCATCCCAGAGGTGAGGGTTAAGTCACTCAAGTTAAGTATGTGCTGAACGACTGAACAGAAAGAAGGATCTGACCGTGCAGTCTCAGAGCCCATCTTAATGCCAAAGTGCAAGTAAGGGAATACTTCATTACAACGTTAAGTCACTCTCCCCAAAATAGGAAAAAGGAAAGACACATATCAACCTACTTTGAACATGCGAGGTGCCACGTGAGCATCCCTGCCGGACCACATCTGCTTAATGAGCTCTGCGTAGGCCTCTGCGATTTCCCCTTTCATTCCCAGGGGGTTGTCCCTGTTGATTTCGGCTTCGTATTCATCTTTGAGAAAGTAGTCGGTCAACGGTGCTGTGTTGCTTAAGCACTGAAAGAGAAATGATCACAGCTCACACGCCTTCTGGAAAGCACACAGACACACAGGAAAAACCCAGTTCTAAATGAACAGTGAAGGTCCCTCCAACAAAATGAAGGTCACTCCCTTCAGATTCTCGGGAGGGCTCACAACAGGAAGGCACAGTCTCTCAAAGGCCAGGGCTGGTGGCCACATAGTGGTGAACCTTCCAGGAACACTGTCTTGAGATAAGCTCACCGCCTAAGAACCGATTCCGACACAAGCTGAGGGCAGAGGCCGCTGATCCCAAGTGCCTGATCACAGTTTATTCCTTCACTCTGTCAGTGTATTTACAGACATGCTTAATTTTTCAGCTGTTTAAAACAGTCTGGTTTTCCTAGCACACCCGCCCCCACCCCCGCTTGTCATGTGTTACTTTTACTTGGACCTCACTGATTTTGACCTGCTAAAATTTTATCTACAGTACTTGCCTCTATAGTTGTGAGACAGTAACCTGCATCCTTTTCCCATAATGCACTGTAACTGTGAGGAGAACTACTTTCAAGTGAAGTCTATGAGTTTGAGCAAACTAACCAACTGAGGGTCATCTGTAGGGACCCCCAAACTTGCAATGGTGTCAGAAATGAAGGCAGTTATTAGGGACTGTGCCCTCTTAACTTTGTAGCTGGACTTTAACTCCAGCCCATGATCTCAACAATCCCATTACACAGTATGCGCCCAATAAATATTTGGTGGATGAATGAATAAAGTTTCAATAGGCAAGAGCTGAGTGAGACAGCTCACTGGTGAAGATGGTCAGCCTCAGGCAAGAATACAGTGGCACGGTACCAGCTGCTCTGAGATCTCATCCCATTAGAGACCAACCAGGCATGTATTCCAGTACTTTTTGAGATCATTCTCTAAGGGTCAACAAAACTCAAAATGTTTTCATTATAAAACCAAACCAAACTGAGAAGACATTTTGAAGCCAGGAACACTGATGAGGCCATTCTGTACCACCCAGTGGCTATGCACTGGCAGAGATTCCTGAAGCACTAACCACGGGTTGTTAGGGACCCTGGAGAGGATCCTCCCGACACAGCAGAGGCCACTCCCACCCCAGCCTCAAGTACCGTGGAGACACGATGTTAACTGAGATGGCAGCTCTCCCCCCTACCTGCAAAGCAGAGTTCATGAAGCAGGTGTTCCCCAGGTTTCCGAGTCCGCAGAGCCCAGGTTGGACGTGAGTCAATGGGGACTCCTGACAATTATACGAAGCAGAGAAGCCAGATCCACTGGAAAACACAACCCACACCAGCAATCAAGTGAGTGCTGCTCACATGCCCTCAAGATGCGTCTTGGGGCTTCACCTGGGCCTCTAGAATTCTCACTTGATAATGACCCCATGATACAAATTCTCTTTACTCCCCTCCCCAGCCCTCCAGCTCCCTCAACCCCGCCTTGACCTGACACGGTAATAGGTGGTAAGCACATCCTTAAGGGGAAAAGAAGAGAGGCTGTTTGAATCCTCTGCTCTCTAGCTTTGTTATGGAGAAAGAAATGGCAACCCACTCCAGTACTCTTGCTTTGGAAATCCCATGGACAGAGGCGCTTAGTGGGCTACAGTCCACGGGGTCGCAAAGGCTTTGGCAAATGCTAATTCTATATCCTTCCAGAGGGCTAACTGCCAGGTGACTTTGGGGAAGAGCACTGTGGTTACCAGGATGGAAGCCTGCACCTGCCACCACCCACCCGGCTATGCTTGCTCTTGGCAGTGCCTGAGTGTGCGTGCACTCTCTCTCACCTCACCTTCCTCTACCACTCTATCTGCGCTCTATGGCAGGTGCTCTGACACACCTGGAAGAAGGATCCCAGCCACACAGAGGAGAAGCAGGCAGTCCATGCCCCACCCCCGCCGCAGCTGACAGTCACCCCGATAGCCATTCTGCCAAAAGGCCAGCCTATCCCTTCACAGACAAATGCAGTGATGGGAAAACACCAGCTGGTAGGAAGACAAGCAACGTACTGGGAGGCACTCTTTACTGGGGGGATGAAATGGAAGGAGAAGCCACGTGCAGCGGGCTCTCATGGGGAACCCGAGTCCTGCATGTGCTCAGGGCAGCAGCAGAGGAGCTGTCAGGGAGGGCCCAGGAGAGGACTCGGCGGGAAAGGAAGCAAAGTGAAAGAACCTGCTCTTACCCCCTGCCGACACTGGAGCTGTGCATCCCCGAGGTGTTAGTGCTATCACCATTTGCAATGGGAGAGGCAGATACTGAGGAATAGGGACTTGCTGATGATTTTGGAGAGGTAGTAAAATTTCTGCTAGGCGCAGTGCTTGATCTGGGAGAGAGAAGACAAACAATGCTACTGACTTTGTGCACAGAAGCAAGCCCTCTTTAAGGCTTGCTTGAGAAGAAGGTGTCTTCTCAAGAAACACATGTTCTCCATATTCAGTTATTTAAAATTAATTGCAAACAGCCCGTTTTCATGCTACTTCAAGTTAAATTTTTATTGGCATGAGAGTAAAGAAATTAATTGGTCTTCCTGTCTCATTCATCCACATGGTCCTACACTGAATCTTCCAGTGAGATAACCCAACCACAAGGCTGACCTTCAGGGCATCCTGGTTTGATTGATAAATCATCAGCTTCCCTGAATTTTAAGACTTACCAGTGAAAGAAAAAGAAAAATGGTGATGAGATGAATTATCTCAAAACACTAGACCCGAATTAAACAGATGGCTCTAAGTATACCAGAACACGAAAATGGCAACTTAGTATCACTATGCTATTCCAGGCAACTGCTTTTGTTTCCTGAAATTTACCAAAGTGAAAATGTTTCCTGTTTCAAACTTTTGTTTCAGTATTTTTCAGTGTCTTATTTTAAGATTCATTCCTAATTTTGGACTAATTAACTCAAGTGCTAATTGCCCCAAATCTTAAATTGACAACAATTTTATCAAGTTTTCTACCAAAATCCACTTAAGAGAGGTAGAAGGAAATGAGTTATCCGCAATGTTGCAATGTTTCCATGTTTCAAATACATACAATGGTGATTTTCCTTCCAGATTGGGAGTTATTTTTAGAATAGAGAAAATAATTAAGTGTTGTCCCTGCAGAGTGCCCAGCCTCATGGGATCCGATGTCAACCAGGGCTCCCTGTGAGAAGAAAGTGGGGTGTGGCAATAAAGATGAGCGAGCCTGTACCCACACTGTAGGGAGATGTCAGGGACTATTTAGGGGCCTCAGTGGGTGTCAGAAACTGAGTTCTGCTTCACACTCTGAAGTCACAGCAAGGGAGAGGGAAAGAGGGCTCCCCAGGCTCTCAACCACCCACAGAAATGTACCTTCTCTAACCCTGAAGAGCATTTGCTTCACTGAGCCTCATCTTCATGCTGCAGAGAAGTCCAACAACTATGGCAGCTCCTTAAGTGAGGCTTGGCAGAGCCAAGGGACACACTCTTGTGGCACACAGGGGACTTCAACAAACATCTAAGGCCTGTCCCGGGTGCTGCCAGAATGCCCAACCTCCTATGCAGACAAGTCGCTACACAAGGCTGGGCTGATACAGCAGACTGTTACCTCAGGTCTGCAGATACTACAAGACAGTGAAATTCAATTTCTGACGTACAAACCTCAAGGCACATGGCTTAACACTCTCTTTTTCAGTCATCATTCACTGGTAACTTATTTCATTCTCTGAACTTGAGAGGGCAAAAATCCATAAGGCCGTTTACACGTATTTAAGATCTGTCAACTTCTTAAACAGACAACCCTTCTGGTTGAAATGTAAGAAAATGAGAAACATTTTATTTGACATTCATATAAAATGTTTCAGAAGATAGTGCCAGTAGTTTTCAGAGTAAACTCAGTCAAAAAGAAATCCAGGGACTTCCCTGGTGGTCTGGTGGTTAAGAATCTGCCTTCCAATTTAGGGGATGTGGGTTCAATACCTGATCAAGGAACTAAAATCCCACATGCCTTGTGGTCACACATGGCAATGAACGATGACCCAGCTGAGATCCAACACAGCCATAGGTAAATAAATTAAAAAAAAAAAAAAGGAAAAGAAACCTAATGATGACCATCTAAGAATGCATTTTATATGCCTGAAAACCTACATAATACAAAGCGCTTTTTGTTGTTTTTTAAACTCTACTTTTGACAGACAAATCAAAAAGTAAGACCTCTGTACAGAATGACTTGACCTGTACCTGGGAAACGCTTGGGCGCTTGTCACTTGTCAGGCAACTTGAGAGCATACCCGAGGGCACTGCGAGCTGGGAAGCAGGCAATGGTAGGAAGGAACTGACATGGGGCAAGACCTCACTATCAACTGTGACCGAGTCTCATGCCACAAACATTCTGAAAACAGAGGCTATGTCTCCAAATAACGGGCCCTCTGGTCCCAAAAGATATTCTGGCCAAGCCTCTGGTCTCCTGGCACCTTTCTCCTGAGGCATCTCCTGGTCCCAGGCATGCAAGGTCGTTACCATCACAACGGCAACAAGCACTGACTAATGGCTCTCTAACACTCAGGCGGCCCTCCTTGCTCCACTGCACTCTGCCTGCCTCTCAGACGCCCTCCAGACTGAATGCTACACTGCGGAGGAGTCCACTCTTTAAGTCCACCCTCTGACCTCAGAGCCCAGCATCTGGCATTATCCTTAAGACAGCAACCAACTAGTAGCCACAATCCTCACCGCCTTCACAACATGCTAGGCTGTGATCTTCCCCATCACTGTTAACCCTCACCTGAGTGCAACTCAAATCTCCATTTCAGGAACACTGGCCTCTTCTAGCTATGGGCAAGCAGCCTTTAAAGGAGATGATGGACACAGAGCTAACTAGGCCTTATAGATAGCAGGCAAGTACAGTTAGAAGTAAGAGAAAAAAATTAAGAAATTAAAGAAATTAAGAAAAAAAACTGTGACCAGATCTACAGAAAACCTTGGCAGAACTAACAGAGAGGTTGGAATAATCCACAGAAAAGGGAAAAAAAATAATTGCAGATGCTCACAATTAACCAGGTGGCTCTCACTGGTGAAAAAAAGGCTGAATGGAAACATTTCAATATGCTTTCCTCTTGCCAGGATACATGGAAAATTGATTTCATGAGTGGGTTTTCTTTTAAAAAACAAA
This sequence comes from Ovis canadensis, assembly GCF_042477335.2. NCBI lineage: Eukaryota > Metazoa > Chordata > Mammalia > Artiodactyla > Bovidae > Ovis > Ovis canadensis. The sequence goes on along the minus strand of NC_091263.1, from coordinate 65,424,429 downwards.
GGATTAAGCCAATCACTGACATTCCCTGGATGATACATTCACTTGACGTACTTTTCACATTCCCTCAATTTCATCCTACATCTTCTTTGACAAACATGTTACGGAACATGGCTGGTTTAAAAAAAAAATCCGATTTAAGTTTGTCTTTTGAATAAGTTGAACGCATCTATAGGCATTCTAATTACTGTTCTAGCTGGACTTAATTCAGTCTCTTATGTTTTTTAATTACCATACTTTTCAGTTGTTTTTCCCCCTCTTTCCTGCCTTCCATCTCAATTTCCCTTTTAGGTATGACAGTTTCCTAGGTGCATCCTATGGCTCTGTGATTTATAACAAGAAATACATGCTTTGGTTTGGTGCAAGGTTCTTGGTACACAGCTTCTAAAACTGTTGCAATGTCTTAAGTAGTAAGAGTAATGGGAACACCTTTGGTTATATTTTGGTCTTCTATCTTTGGTTCCTGAAAATGCACCAAAGTGATAAAAGTAAAAAGTGTCTGTTGTTCCTCCCAACACAGATCTTTCAACCACATCTCAATTTACGCATGACTTTTGGAAAGTTCCAAAGGATTGGTGGGGGTGGGGGGCGGCTTGCTGCTGGCCAGGGGAATCCACCTTGTGATGAGAAGGTTGGATCTTTTGCCCTTACCCCCACACACACCCACCTCTGGAGAGGGGAGAGGGGCTGGAGATTGAGTTCTGTCTCCAATGGCCAATTCTGCCTGCTTACTGAAGCGTCCACAAAAACCCCTGAAGTATGACTTTTGCTGAGCCTCCAGGTTGGTGAATACACGGAGGTGCTAAAAGGGTGACTGCCTGGAGAAGGCACGCAAGCACCTCCCTTTTCTCCTGTACCTTGGCTATCCATCTCTACCATTTCACTGTTCCAGAGTTATACCTTTCCATAATAAAGTGGTCAAATAGCAAGCTAACTGAGTTCTGTAAACTGTTATAGCAAAGCATCAAGCCCAAGAAGAGGGTTGTGGGAACTTGTTTACAGCCAGTGGGTCATCAGAAGCACAGGTTAACACCCTGGCTTTGGGGGTGGCATCTGTAGGGGAGGCAACCCTGTGGGACGGAAACCTGAACCTGTGGGGTCTGATGCTATCTCCAGATGAACAGTTGCAGAACCGAGTTAAACTGCAGGACACCCAGCTGGTTTCAGAGAATTGATTAGCATGAAGGAAAACCTTCACATACTGGGTGGCTAGAAGTACTAGTAGAATAAAATTTTTTTTTTTCACCTCCCAATAACTATTGTTCCATTCTTCTTTAATTTCCAAATCCAGAGTTTTAGCTAGACCCTTGCAACTGCTGAAAGGCATTTCCCAGCCTCCTTTGAAGCCAGGTGTGGTCACAGAATTTGCCAGAGATATAAAGGGCCATCTTCTAGGTGATTTCTGGGAAATTTCCTTACAAGGAAGGGGCATGCCCTTTCTCCTGATTCCTTCTCAGCTACCTGAATGAACATATGATTGATTCAAGTAAAGCAGTCACCCTGGACACTGAAGTGTCCACCTTGGAAGCTGAACCCACACAAAGCAGTCACATGACAGAGCAGCCGGGTTTCTAACAGCAGCAGTACTGCACTGTCCTCCTTAGAAGTTCTTTGTGGAAAGATGTGTCTACCCTACTTAACAGACTAATTTTCAAGTCTTTCTTCACTGCTAGCAAACCTTTCCTAATCAATACAACATGTTAAATAAAAGATATAAATCCTACTTTTGTACTTCTGGTAGTTATTCCATTAACTTATTAGGATCTGTTAACCATTTTTCTCTTTCCCCATCAATTACTTCAACTTACCTACTACATTTCCCTGCAAGAGAAGTAGTTCAGGACATTTTCATCTCTCTTTACTGCCTCCTCTCCTCACCTGTCTTCCATGTCAAGATTACTCAGTATTTACTTCTGGACTGTTACTGATGCAGGCTGCTTTCTTAAACTTTTCTTCTTAACTATTACTAAACTTTTTATTGAAGTATTACATACAGAAATATTCATGAGAGTACAAAAGCGAAGTCTTCACCCTGGTGGTCCAGTGATGAGGACTTGGTGCTTTCACTGCTGAGGCCTGGTCTGATTCCTGGTTGGGGAATGAAAATCCCACAAGCCATCAGTATGGCCAAAAAAACCCTCAAAAACTCAAAAGACTTTCTTATCAAGTGATGGCAAAAATGTTAACTACTCAAGTCATGTCCAATTCTTTGCAACGCCATGGACTGTATAGCCTGCCAGGCTCCTCTGTCCATGGAATTCTCCAGGCAAGCACACTGGAGTGGGTAGCCATGCTCTCCTCCAGGGGATCTTCCTGACCCAGGGACTGAACCCGGGTCTCCTGCACTGCAGGCAGATTCTTTACTGTCTGAGCCACCAGGGAAGCCATGCACCCATATAATCACTACTGCACTATCCCCCAGGCCAAGAAGCAGGACAGCACTACCTCCCATGTGTCCTCCTCAGACTCCCTGCAGGCACAATTCTTTCCAAAGCCAACCTCCATGGTGACCTTGAGACACACAGATCAGTTGTGCCTGTTCTTAAGCTTTCTATCAGGGACTCATACAGTAGGCCGTGTTTTGGGTCTGGCCTCTCTCATTCAGCATCACTGATGAGCCTCAAGGCTGTCCTGGCTGGAGAGAACTCTGTCGTATGCACACACCACGATTTATTCTATTCTGGGTGGCTATTTGGGTTAGCTCCAGTCTGTGACTATGACAAGCTGTGTCTTGAGCCTCTTTGAACGTATCTTTAAGTGAACATGAGATGTATTTCTGTTGGTTGTAAGCCTAGGAGGGGCTCGATGGGCTGTAGAAGATGCACACAATTCTTCATTTAGTGCTTATCGCAAAATCTGCTAAACTAGCTATACCACTTTATATGCCCCACCAGCAGGGTCCAACACCTCAACCACACTGGCTACTACCCATCATTTTCATTTAGCCATGCTGGGGATGTGCAGAGGCACCGCATTATGGCTTGAATTCGCCATTTCTGGATGCTTGCCAAGGCTGAACGCCTCTCCGCATGCTCACTAGTCACAGGGATAACTTCTTTCTTCAAGTCACTGTTACAGGTTTTCTTGTCCCTTTTTCTAAAAGGGGTGTCTGACTTTTTCTTACTGACCTAAAGGGGTTTCTCTGAAATTCTAGGTATGAAGAGTCTGTCAGACATGCGCACTGCAAATACCTGTCTCACTCTGTGGCTTGCCTTTTTACTCCACGATGAACAGTTCTTAATTTAGAAGTCATGCAACTCTATTTCCTCCTCTACAGTTTGTGGTGCTGTGTCTTGTTTAGCAATCTTTGTTTCTCCCGAAGTCCTTGCTTCCCAGTCAAGAGAACGCTTTACTAGCTGTATGATAGGAGAGCTGTGTGCTGGATTTTACTGCCTGCTCCCTACCACCACTTCTCCCAAGAGGTTTTCAAGAGGACCTCTGTGTGGAAAACCTTCTAAGGTCATCTTTAGCCGGGGAAAAACTTTATCCTCACATTTAGGTAACAGTGTAGTAGCTTGTAAATTCTAGTTTTTAAAGTTATCCTACTTAAACATGAGTTTGAGCAAGCTCCAGGAGATGGTGAAGGACAGGGAAGCCTGGCCTGCTGCAGTCCCTGGGGTCACAGACTCGGACATGACTGAGCGACTGGACGACGACAACTTTGATGCTGAGAAAGTATTCCTTAGGTCTACAGATGCCACTGGGAAGTTTGCTATTAACCTGCTTCTCACTCATGACTTTCTCTTTCAAACAGATTTGACATTTTCGCTACATCTCTGTTGTTAAATTTCAATCGAACCTGTCTTGGTGTGGGCTTTATCTGTTGTGTTTAGCACTCTTTACATTGAAGATGCTTCCTCCTTTGTGATTACTGAAAAACTCACGGTCGCTCCTTCTAACGTTTTCTTTCCCTTGCCCGTCACCTCCTCTCTGCTCCTGAAATTCCTACTATCGGGACACGGGCAGTTCCAGTCGCAGCCTGCGCAGTATGCTTTTTTTTAAATTCACGCTTAATTGATTTACATGCAGTGCCAGCACTTTCCTATTTTCTTCTGCCTCCTGATCCCCCACGATTCTTCAGTCTCAGCTTCTGACTTCCACCTTCAGTCTCCAGCTACATTCCTTCTGCAACTCAGCCCCGCCCTGAATTCTTTGTTCCCACGTAATTTCTCTCCTTGTTTCTGTTTCATATGCCCATTTCCTCGTTATCGTGAGTATTTTCACTGTGTTGTGTCCTAAGCAGCTGGGGCTGTGAATTCGCTCCAACCAGCACCGCCTGTCAATCTACCACTTTCCTTCCGTTTTCCCTCTGCTTGTCAGCTTCTCACTGTGGCTCCCTGAGGCTTTCGCCAGGTGAGATCCACCCATTCTCACTCACCAGCCCCCTCCAAGGAGCTCCCAGAGGCAGAGACGAAATCCAGAGTCCCACACGGCTCACTTCAGTCCTGCCACTCCTCTGAGCCTAGCCACAACTAACTCCGGCTGCTCTTCAACCAGGCCTTCGGCCCCAGGTCTTCCACAGCTGCCGTCACCTCCGCCTCACAAAACTGTCCTGCTCACGAAGCACCGCACGCCCTGCTGATTCCCTTGCCTCCTTCATGACCCTGTTCAAATGGCACCTCAGTGGGGCCTCACTATCATCCCGTTTATGCCCAAAGCCTCAGCACTGGCTCATTTTTCTTCCTTGATTTTTTCCCAGAGTACTTGTGAATCTATAGACATGTGTCTTCTTATTTTCTGCTCCTTGAGGACAGAAATTTCCTTCTGTTTATTGCTGCATCCCCGGCACCTAGAACAGTGTCTGGCACTACTGGGGGAGTAGTAAGGTGAGCCGTGCCTTAGGAATTCTGCTCTGAGCTCATCCAGCGCTGGATACCCTCTACCAGGAGACTCTAACGTTTGGGGTGTCTCAGTGAGGCAGTGCTCTTTTCCAAAAGTGGTTTCCCTTCACTGGAACCTCCTAGGTCTGAAGCTCTGGAAGGAGTAAGGAGAAGCAACAGGAGGAAGAGAAAAAGGCACAACTGCCAACAGTCTGCCTTGGCCCGTACACTTGGGCTCTTTCACTCCAAGCTGTCAGCCCTACCTCAGAGACTAGAATCCAAGCACCTTCTGTCTCCTAAGGAGGCTGTCTCAGTTTTTATGGTATTTTCTCTTAGTTCTGTGGCATTTCCAGTTCCAAGAAGGGAGTGAGAAGGCTGCTGGGCTACTGTTACCTGTTTTTTAGGCTGCTGTCACAAATCACCACAAACTTAGTAGCTTAAACAACACAAGTTTATTATCTTATGGTTTTGGAGATCCGAAGGTCAAAATGATTGTCACCAAGCTAACTCCAGGTGTGGGCAGAGCTATGTTCCCTGGTGAAGGCTCTAGGGACTTTCTGAGGCTGCCCAGCTTCCCTGGCTCACGGCCAGTCAACTGTCTCACGTTTCATTGCTCTGACTCTGCTTCCACCTTCATATCTGACTCTTCTGTCTCCCTCTTCTGTTTATAAGGACCTTGTGATTACGCTGGGCCTACCCAGATAATCCAGGATCATCTCCCATCTCAAGATCCTTAATCACATCTGCCAAGTCCCTCCTGCCAGGAACCTAACACATTCATAGGTTCTAGGGATTAGGATATGGACTTTGTTAGGGGGTGGGGAGGAACACAACCACTATTCTGCATAACACAGCTATTCCATCATCTTTTCAGGAATTAGGGATCAGAGTTTCTTACACTGAAGTCCATGGCTAAGCTTTAGGGGGGGTCTATAAAACCCTTGAGATTGTTGGCAAAATGCTCCATCCTCCTGTGTTTCTCAAGAGAGAGCTTGTAGCTTTTGTGAATTTCACAGAAGAGCTATGAGCCCATTACCACAAAACACTGTCCAAGATCTGACTGAGGAAGACAGCAAAGACCAACATTCTCCCAATAACTACTGGAACACAGACACAATTCCCCTATCTTATAGTGTATGAAAAATCCACCACTCCTTTCTGTCCCCTTCTCAGAACATGCAGTAACTCCACACCACACATGAACCTCTCCTGAAGACAGGGGTGCCTGGAGTCCCAGTTTAGTACTAGAGTAATTCCCCCAGGAAGTGACAAGGGCAACAATCAGAAACACTCCCCGGGGTAAAGAGTGGGATGGAATGGAACCATTACCTTTAAGTAGGTAAGACCCTGTGTCTGAGCCCTCTCTTCCTCCATCAAAGCCCCTGCCTATAGGTGGAAAAAATAAACGCCCTTGACAGAAACAAAGCCACATCTTGGCAGGGCAGCATCCCCAGATCCAAGCCCCTCCTCTTCCCCATCTCCACCTCAAAAGCAGAGGCTCACTGCCTGGTTGACACGTCTGACAGCTTTCCCTGGGATGGCTGCCCAGCATGCTGCTTACCAAAGGCCAGGATTACAGACTTTGGATACAAAAGCAAATGTTTTCCATCTGGTTTAAAGAATGTTTTTCTTTGGCGTCTCCTCATACCCGTGTGCCCGGCCACAAGAGAGAACAAGTTCACTTACTTTGATTGCTGGGTCTGCCTTGGCCATGTGCCATCTTCATTTTGGGGCTCAATTACTAGCACCTGAGTGAAAGAGGAAACCATATTAGGAATGTGCAAACTGTCTCACTTGCTGACATGCTCAGAATCAAAAAGGTATCAGTCCACAATCCTGCAGCAGCTGTCTGCGGGGGCACGGCCTGGGCCTCCTACCTGACCCTGGTACAGCCCGGCGTCCTGCACAGTGTTGTCCAGCTTGCTCAGCTGCTCATAGGTGTTGCTCATGTATTTGTTCCACAGCCGTGTCTCACGCTCTGCAGGGATGTTGAAGAGCTTCCTCATCTCCTTCTCGATGGTTGCTGGGGACAGGCAGACACATCACTCTGGGCTTTCTCCCGGTGCAAGGACAACAGCCACAGCAAGCTGAGGCTCATCTTCCGTCCTTTTCAGACAGTCATGGGATGCTCAGGATCAAAAGCTCTGATTGACCTCAGCCCCCTGGTGACTCCTAAGGCCAAACATCTTGCATGGGGCGTCCTTTCATACTCAAATACCCAAAGACTGCCCCTAGGCTTCTCATTCTCTGATGATGTGAGTCCCCGTTTACAACACAAAAGCAACAAGGCATAGTTAGAAAACAAACCTCTGGAACTAAGACAGATTTGGTTTCAAATACTAGGTCAGCCATTTTCTCACTGAGATTCCTTCACCTTTATTACCATATGTTAAGTAAGCAGAGAACATGCGCAGTGCTTCGTACAATATGACTGCCAGGCTTAGCTGTCCACAACAGCTCTGGAAAGCAGGCGCCCAGGTCGGGACAGGTAACCACAATCTGAGACTATCGGGGTAACAAGTCTAAAGAGGGTGCCCCACCTCCCCACTCGTTAGCCACTATGCCCTGCACTCTCTCTAGCTTCCTAGAATGCCAGCCAGGGGACTCACCGATGGTGTCTGCCTTGCTGAAATGGCAGCTCAGCACGTTGGTGGGGTCACTATTCTCACAAAGCTTCAGTTCCAGCAAATACACCTCTACCTTGCAGTGCTTGACAAACAGGCCATGTTCTACCACCTGCGAACGAGAGTGCAGGTGAAGGAGTGCTGGTCCCACACCGGGACAGTCTGGGAAGCAACATGCCTCATCAGTGACAAAAGGCAGAGTCTATACGACAATGAGTGTGAGCTTTAAAGTCACCGGCATGTGTCTCAGGAGTTTAAAAATCTTATTTCCACAGGCCCCAGATAGATCAGGTGCATAAGAAGAAATATTTTCAGTGAGCCCAGATTCTTGCATATTCCCATACAGAAAAGCACTAATTCCTTCACTTGAGATTATGTGGTTTTCCTTTACTTAACAATAATCTTTCGATGTTCAGACTACCTGCCCTTTGTTGCAAAACTTCTCCATAACCTGACTCCCCTAGCCTCGCCTCCTCAAAGCAAGTCTCTCAGGGTCACTTGAAATACTGTCTCCTGTGGGCTTGAAGTTCTAAAAATTTCCACCAAATAAAACATAACTCTCAGAGGAAAAAAAAAATCTTATTTCCACTCATTAGGACCAACCAAGAGTATCGTGATGGAACCAGAGCTAGCAACAAGAGGGCATAATAGCAAAGTCACTGTTCATCTCTAAGTGGAGATCGTGATGCTTCCCCTTGCAGGGTCTGTGGAACCAAGAGGCCTGGAGAACAGTTAAATCCTTTGGCAGCATGCTCACCACATAGCAGGACTGGAGGCATTAGGGGACACCTTTGAAAACTGGCCTGCCCCTCACCATTTGATTCCTAACCCCTCTCGGAGTCCCAGGATTCAGGTTGGAGAAAGAAGGTACTCCGGCCCTGAAAAGTGACGCTTAGAATAGAAGCTTGACCTCAGCACTGCAGCCCTTCCCTGCTCTGCTAAGAAGGGAAACTGCACACCATGCAGAATGAGAAACGTACCCAGTGCCTACTCCTCCACCAGAGGAGATGTCCCCCACGATGGGACAAGCAAACAACTGTGGGAGTCAGGGTGGTGGTATTCTTGTGAGTTCTGGCCACCAGAGGGGTCGACAAGCTGGGTTTCTCTCCCAGGGCCTGCCTTCCCTTAGAGATTGTTCTTCTCTCGGCTATTAACACCTGTTTTCCAAGGTACTCAACAATGTGATCAGAGATTCCTAACTACAAGGGGAAGAGCAGTTATCAGAAAAAGTTAAACAAGAAGCAGCACATTACTGTGTGTCCATATGCCCCCAAGTTAACCTTCCCTCACAGAAGCTTCCAGAACACAATCTCACTGTACTGCTGGACATATCCCAAGCCACTGGGCAGCTGTGATATTTGGAGGCCTCCATTCAACAGCTTAGGAACATCTGTACCCCAGGAAAGCAAAAGGAATCAGTGCCAGGGAGCACTCATAGACACTGACCGGCGTGTGGGACAATGCGGGTACTCACTTTTCTGACAATGGGCTGCTGGCCTTCTACGCAGCCATACCAGTTTAGTAACTTATTCCAGGCCTCTGCTGGGACCAAAACATAGTCCAATTCATCAATTAAATGTTCCTTCAAGGTCTGACTCTCAGGATCTGAAAAAGGAAAACAGCACAGAGCTCAGTGCTCTTCTCCCCAGAAATGTTTGTTTTACACGATTCTCATCTACTTTTCAGAAACAAGATAAGTATTTATGGGAACAAGTAGAAAACTCCAAAATTCTGTCACTGGCTATAATATAGAGCAGACCTAGATGATTGTCTTTAGCTGTGACTTCTGAACAGTTTGTGAGGAACTTGTATTTCTTCCAAAATTGGAGGGAGAAGGAAAAAGAAAAACTCCGATTTACATTTTCAAAGTGCTTCCAGCTCCACAATTAAAACTGTTTTATTATGAATATTTAACAATATTCTGCTGAGTGAAACTGCAACGAAATCAGATATCACCTTTCTCTGAAAGATTTACTAAGCAAGCAAATGAACACGGCAATGAAGTTAAATTTATTTTTACCAAGAGTCATTTACCATTCTTAGTGTCGACTCCAAGACAAAAACTCAGCTGGACACCAGCCATACAGAGAATTTCTTTAACATGCGAAACATCCATCTTACACCCCAAAATGGAAGCAACACAACTGGGATTCAGAAAAGGACATCCATGGACTTCCTTGGTGGTACACTGCATAGGAATCTGCCTGGCAATGCAGGGGACACGGGTTCGATCCCTGGTCCTGGAAGATTCCACATGCCACTGAGCAACTAAAACCCTCGAGCCGCAGTTACTGAGCCTGCGTGCTACAACTACGAAGCTCGTGTGCCTAGAGCCTGTGCTCTCTGCAACGAGAGAAGCCACTGCAATGAGAGGCCCATGCACTGCAACAAAGAGTAGTCTCTGCTCACTGCAATGAGAGGAAGCCCATGTGCAGCAAAGAGGGCCCAGCACAACCAAAAAAGAAAGGAAAGGACATTCATGCTCTGAAATATACTCTCTTAATGGAAGCCCATGGGACTGGATCAAGGGAAGACTGACCACCTCCCACCCAGGGAGCGTCCCTGCTAAGCCTGTGCATATCAACACCCACTCCTGCAACAGCGCCACTATTCTCTTCCAGACGAGTGAAGCCACAAAGCCAGGGAAGCAGACAGTACCCACAATGGTGTAATTCATCTGTATAAGGTAGATGATGTTAAAAATAAGAGCCAAAAACAGCACTCACAAGATGATCAGGGCTTCCCATCTGATTCACCTTTGCCTTTTTCATTTCCAAGGAAAAAGGAAAGACACTAAATAGCCTTGGAGAACAGCAACCCCCAAGTGAGAAGGATGCATGGATAAACAAAATGCAGTATATAAGCACAGCGGTGTATCATTTAACCTTTAAAAAGAAGGAAATCCTGACATGCCATAATATGGACGCACTGTGAGGACATTCTGCTGAATGCAAAAAGCTGGTCAGAGACAGACAAATACTGTATGATTCCACGAGACAGACAAATACTGTATGATTCCACTTATACTAGGAATCGAGAGTAATCAGAGACAGAAAGCACAATGATGGTTGCCAGGGTCTGGGAGAAAGGAGATTGGGAACTACTGTTTAATGGGTATGGAGATTCAGTTATTGTTGCTCTTTTGACATTTATATTTATTTCTTTAGGACATGCTGGGTCTTCACTGTGGTGTGCGGGCTCTCTAGCTATTTCATGCGTGCTTAGCTGTGGCATGTGGGATCTAGTTCCCTGGCCAGGGATTGAACCCAGACCCCTTGCTTTGGGAGCGCAGAGTCTTAGCCACTGAACCACCAGGGAAGTCGTGAGATTCAGTTTTACAAAATAAAAAAGTTCTGGAGATTGACTTCGCAACAATGTAAATATACTTTATACTACTCAACACTTAAAAATATTTAGATGGTACAACTTTCCTGGTGGTCTGGTGATTGAGAATCTGCACTTACACCGCAGGGGCACAGATTCAACTCCTGGTCAGGGAATTAAGTCCCCACATGCCACAAGGCAAGGCCAAAATAATAGTAATAATAAATTTAGATGGTAAATTTATGTGTATTTCACCATAATTTAAAAGGAAAAAAAAGAAGTGGCTCCTCACTGATGAGCCAACTGTTTTCCACGCAGCTCTGGCACAATTATTCACACTAACAGATCAAACGTTTTCTACTCAGCAACAGAAGGATGATCCAGGAGGAGTACTTGAAACAAAAGCTTCACACCTCAACTCCAAGGTCTTCTCTGATTTGCAAATTAAAACTCACAAAGGTTCTTCACCAATCTTACGTGGAGACATATACCTTCTTCATTTCTAACACTAAAACTATGCAGGTCTGGCTACCCATGCTGTGCCCAACAGCAGCCACATACCTTTAAAGGTGGGAAAGGAGCCAAAAGCTTTTAGCATCATTAACCCCAAGTTCATCAGTTCTACAGGGCTTTCTCCTCTGAGGCTCAGTGACGATTTACTCAAACATGTCATTCTTATGACACTCAAGGGCAAACACAGGAACTTAACTGGAATTTTCAATACAGTTCACCATTTTTACTTAAAACTGCATCAGTCAAAGGGCATCATAGTAAAAAGCACACAGGGGTTTTGCAATAAGGACTGAGCCTTTGCAAATTTCTTCAACAGAGCAAATAAAGGGGAAAAAATGAGAGCACAACTTGGTCTTGGTTTAAGTATTTCATCAGATATACAGGAGGGGCAGAAGTGGAAAATGAGAGAGGAAATGAGCAGACTACATTAGTGAGGATGTGCCCTACCCACTCCTTCCCACTCCTTCAAGAGCCCCTTCTAGGCAACTCCCATGACTGTAGGTGGCAGGCAGCCAGACTGGGACTGGCAGGTGACTGAGAGTCCAAGAGCTAAGAGGGCGGCCCTCATTGGCTAGAGATAGGCCATTCCTGCTCTGTCAACGTTCCAGGGTCTGAACGGAATGTACTTCTCACCTCCCAAGCACACAACAAATGTTTCCAACCTAATCCAGTGACATTGAATTGAAAGACAACAGAAGAAATGCTTGCCCTCAGCTGAAGGTCATACCAAATGACTTGAGGGGCCCTCCAGCTCTAGGATTCTCGACATCAACACTATTAAGAGCCTTAAGTGGGGTGGGAGGTGGGAGGGAGGTTCAAAGGGGAGGGGACATATGTATACTTGTGGCTGATTCATGCTGATGTATGGCAGAAACCGATACAATATTATAAAGCAGTATCTTTCAATTAAAAAAAAATTTTTTTTAAGCCTTTAAGAATTTTCTTTCTCAAATAAAGATGGAAATGAACAAAGTGCAAATACAGTACAATGATCCTTTGGGGCAGGAAGAAAACCCTGTAACATTATTATGTCATTCATATCTCCCAGAAAACAAGGTATACACTGAAGGGCCATTCGTTTTTTTAAAACACCCAGGACAGTGTTAGGTATCTGAATCAAGCCTCATGCACTGTCTGCCTTCCTGCTGCCTTGACTGTGGGCCCAGGCAACAGATCACCTCTGTCATGCTTGCACAGGAGTCTAAAAGCAAGGCAGAAAAAAGGCCCAGGAAAGGCCAACTGCCGTTTCTATGCATCCAAAGGCGCAAGCCAAGCTCAGCCATGTCATACTTCACTTTGTCAGTCACTTCTTCCATGAGGAGCTGGTCTGTGTTCGCACCTCTACCAACCTTCCACCTCCCCTCACACTACTGTGACAAACATGGCCACCACAGCAATGCCTGATGAATGTTGTCAGCTCTACAATTTGTCCCGCTGCAAAGGTAACACAGAAAATTCTGGTTCCTAAATTTCAGATTCCAGATGCAGTTTCAAAATAATATCCTATTTCTTTCCATTAAATATAGTAATCTCAAATCTCTAGCAGAACTTGAAAAAAGGAAACGATAAAGAGGGACAGGCAGACATTTCTTCAGACATTCCTAAGATATTTCTGCTTTTACTAAAAGGAGTTAATTCAGGAAAAAAGCAGCTTCACTTCTCTGTAAGGGCCTGCAAACACTTCTGCTACAGACCCAAGTCAAGGCCCCTTGTTTCTATCCTCTCACAGTAGGAAAGTCAGGTTCATGATACCCATGGCAAAGATAAACACAACCTCAGACCACCATGACCTCAGTTTACCCAAGCGGACATTTCAGTTAGAAAAGCAACAGGATACTGTACCTGAAAAGAGTCCGGAGTTATCTATCGGGCCAGGATACAGATTATGTTCACCCACATTGTACATATCCCAGCTGTCGAAGCCCACATACTTCTTCCACTGCTTGAACCACCGGCTGTCAATAAGATACCTAGAGACACACAAAAATGGACTGTACCCGAAAACCTGAGGTTGTACATTACTGCAGTTGGGTCCTTTCACTTGGGGAACAAGCAATCCCTGCTAAAAAAACAGACTCTCAAGAGTAGGAGCAGGGCCAGGCCCTCCTGGGCCTGGAACAGAAAGCCTAGCCCAGGGGATGCACTGACTAAGTGAAATGGCTGTTAAAAGAATAAGTAAAAGGAAGGAAATGGCTAGCTTCAAAAATGCTTGTTTAAAGAAATTCTTTCTATGGGGAAAACCTTATTTGCTAATGACCATGTCATTAATTTCATAATGATCTTTACAGAGGTCTTTGTCCAGGCAGACAGTTTAGATACACTGGTTTGCTTCATGTGAAGAGCATTAAACCAATCTTCTTCCTAAAAATACGATAACAACACAACACACTTCAGTTTTCCTTTGAGGACCAAACGTGTGTGTGTATATATATGTTTATATACACACATGTGTACATATATACATACAATGTCATGGTGTGTTTATCTTATCAAAAAGCATTATGTTGACCTGGTTATATTTTTAAAGTATCATCATGCTGTTTTATTAATACAATTAAGACAGAAGGAGGGGGTGGGGGACATCGCCACTGGTCCAGCGGCTAAGACTCTGAGCTCCCAATGCAAGGGGGCCTGGGTTCAATCCCTAATCAGGGAACTAGATCCCACATGCAGCAACCAAGACCCAGAGCAGCCAAAATAAACGAATACAAATTAAAAATTTTTAAAAAAAAAAAAAGAAGGAGGGCGAAACCTCCGTAGGGGAACAAAGCATAACAATTACATTGGTGAGTCCTTCAAATTTTATAACCAACAAACTTCAGAGGAGACCAGCCAGCTTCCCAGAGGCCACAAGGATCCATAAATATATCCACATCTCTAAAATGCTCTTTTCTCTCCGAACACTTTCACTGTGTGATTTTAGTCTATCTGAAACCTCCTCTGTTTCTGCTGACTATTCTTCATGTGTCACCATGATTCCGGATATCAAGTTCTGCCTGCTCTGCCTATCACAGCTGGCCAGCTCAAGGACACTGTAACGACTGAATTCCTAGTTTCTCTTCCCTGCTCAATTTCTCTGTCACTGTAATACAACCATTATCACCACCACCATCGTTTCTTAAAAGAGGGTTGCTCAACCACATTCAGTGCAACGCCAAGCCCCAGTTTCTGTTTCCACACAATAATACCACCCAGGAATCTCTTCACTAATGGAAGTACTGTCCCTGTTACTAGATAATTTATTAAGAAAAACTAACTCAGACTTGCTAGAGTAAATCTTTTCAGTTAGGCTCTAGGCTAATCCGCCTCTTTCACTTCGAAACGCTGCTGCCACCAATTATTTTTAACATTTGCTACCAAAATAACCTGGGACTCTCAAACAATTGTTCAGCTACTGACCTTGACGTCTGTCGAACAGCTTACAAGTTACAGAGTATCTACTTCTTACCTACATCTCAAGCAACTGAAGGCGAGGGCACCAAATATCGCTAACTTGTTCTTAAAAATAAGAAGCCAGGGTCTGTGAGGTGTGGACGTCTTCGCCCAAAATCACAAAGTGAATCCTCAAAGGTAAAGGACTCTCCTCAACCGCAAGGTCCCTGGGAGTACTCCCCTTCTTTCCATCTCGTAGCCCCAGCCTCCGCCGGATACGCCCCCTCAGGCTTCAAGAAGGCCGGACGACCCTCAGCTCCACCCACGCTTTCATCCAGCGCTCCCTTCCCTAAGGGGCGGGAGTCCAGCCACTCTCTGAGAGTCACCAACATCTCCCCTGGCCAGCCTCTGGCCAAGCCGGGAAAGAGGGGCCGGGCCTGAGCACCCGAGCGCCGGCCTCTGGCCCAGTGGGGCAGAAAGGCGGGCCCGGCGCTCACCACTGCGCCCCTCGCTGGAGCGTGGTCCTCATCAAGGCCCCGAGCTCGGATTTCTGGGTCTCCGCATCCGGTCGCTCACGGTACTCTCCACCTTCCGCCATCTCGTCCGCCGCCCCAGCCCAGCCGGCCCGGACATCCGCTTCGCGCACAGCGTGCTGTGGACCGCGCCCACGCGCGCACGCACGCACGCACGTGCGCGCACGCAAGCCCCTCCTCGTGCGGCGGCCGGGGGCGCTGTCCCGCCCCTTGCTTTCCCCCACCCCCAACGGAGCACCACCCCGCCTCCTCCCGCGCATGCGCGGTGGAGCCGGGAGCGGGGCCGGAAGAGGAGGCGGGCGTCGGGAGAGGCAGTGTTCTTAGCCAGGCAGGCGTCTCGGAGCCGGCGCCGTCCGGCACACCTTTCTGAGTCCAGCCCGGCGATCTCGAGGAGTCAGACCACAGGCCCCGCGACCCCTCTGGTACCTCTTCTGGCCTGCGGGGTCAGCCTGGTCTTAAATCGACGCAGCGCCAGATGCGATAAGTCCTGAAACTAGATTTTCTTGTTTTCTACTCCAGCCATTCCGCTTTCAGCGGAGACCTCAGGCGAGCGTTTAGCTGCCCAGACGTGAGCTCCTGATCCCTGTCCGGCAGGCTCTGCGGGAATATTCGCAATCATCTCTTTCTGAACCCCAGAATCACCTGGCCCAGGCCGAATCCCACAAGCCCTCCAGTGAGCTAATTACTTTATCGGGCAGGCAAGCAGCCACAGGGGGGCGATAGCAATGGGGGTGGAAGGAGCGGTCAAAGTATATTCTCCACATCAGGTACCCAGGCTGCTGCTTTGTTGTTGCAACAAAGTACAATAGCCTGAACACCTTATGGCTCCCACTTGACCGTGCGTACAAGAAACACAGCCCTCCTTCTGGAGGGCTAGACTGTATGTGTCTAGCAGCTCCTGCTCTCAGAAAAATTAGACAAATATGACTCAGTACCTGCCCTTATCCAATGATCCCCATTTTTTTTTTTTAGTTCTACCAGTTTATTGCTACTAACCCATCACCCTCCACCCTCATACACACATGCTCAGTCATGTAACCCCATGGACTGCAGCCCGCCAGCCTCCTCTGTCCATGGACTTTTCCAGGCAAGAATACTGGAGTGGGTTGCCATTTCCTTCTCCAGATCCCTATTTTTTAATGCACCAGGGACTTATTTCGTGAAAGAACTTTTTTCTTGAGGTGGGGGGGGGGGTTGGGTGGTTTTGGGGAGGATTCAAGCGCATTACATTTCTTGTGCCCTTTATTATTTTTACACCAACTCCACCTCAGATGGTCAGACATTAGATCGCAGAGGATGAAGACCCCTGCTTTACCCAATCTAATAGAGGAGAGGAGCTATTCCATAAATAAGCCCAGCACCAAGTCAAGCAGTGTGTGATAAGCACCGTTAAAGGGTATAAATCAATGACTGTAGACCCCAAGCTGTGAAACAGAGCGTTTCACTTGAGAACCTTTTGAGTGTGATCTTGAAAGCATAGAAATGATGGTGCATGTTAAAGGAGAGTAGACTAAAGGGGTTAAAGGAAATTTCTGGAACAAGCAGGGAAAATCATAGAGTGAAGATTAGGCCAGTTGAGCTGGACACAGACTACTGAAAGGGCCTGAGATCTATGGCTAGAAGGGAGGCTGGTCCCATATATCCTGCATACACATATTGTAGGAGGTTTGAGAGCAGAGAGAAATAGCTGAGGGTACTTTACACAGAGGTACAGCCCACAGACCTACTAAGAACCCTTTGGAAAGATGTCCGAGGAAAGAGAGAAAAAAACAGGTGCAGAAGAGAGAACTGTCCTGGTGAAGTTGAGGTAGGTCATTTGAACAGATTTACCACTTTTTTTAGGTTGAGTTTTGGCTAATTGAAATTAATATATTAAGCACTATCTGCTAACAGAGGCCTCTTGGCAGCTGGGTAGATAGATAGTGGGGCAAGGTAATTTGGAATTAAAACTGCCTTGAGGGACTTCCTTTGTGGTCCCATGGTTAAGACTGAATTCCCAATGCAGGGGGACCAGGTTCAATCCCTAATCAGGGAACTACATGCCACATGCCACAACTAAGACCAGTAGCAGCCAAATAAATAATAATTTTAAAAAACACCTTGAATAACTACATAGCAGTTAATCCCATGTACATAGAGTTAGCATCAAATGATGATAATTCTGCATCTCGATCCTGACACCCCAAGTACCCTCCTGTGGAAGTTCTTTTAAATTGTTAAAATTGTTATTGAACCAGAACCACTGCTTTTAGTCCTATTTATGGAAAATGAAAGCTGGGTTAATGGGCATGACTGAACCTACATTACAGTGTCTGCTTCCCTCTTTTTTTAGCAGTTCCTCCTATACCATTTATGGCATGGGCCAGATTCTTAAGGAAGTAGGACAAGGCAGCACCAGTAGAAAGGGGGACAAAACCTAATTATAAAAATGAAAACTTTGGAAAATCTTTTTTGAGCCTGGATCTCTTCAACGCTATTCAATAGCAGTAAAAAAAAAAAAAAAAAAAAAAAGTACACTAATTATGAGTAGTTCCTAAAAATTTAAATTCGAATAACCAAGTGTAAGTTAAAATGCAGGGTATAAAGTGACACTTCATAATCAAGATCACCATTATTTCTAAAGTTTTCAAACTTACATAGTGAGTTTGATTATTACACGTTAAAAACACAACTGGAAGTCCTGAACATCTGCCTGCATGTTCCTGCTATTGTGGGAGTGACCCACGGATTTGGGATGAAAGGAGTTGAGTAATTCAAGTCAGGACACACCCTGGCCCCAGGACTGGATTCTCTGTTGGGCCGTTCCCCCTAGGGGAGGGGTATAGGCCTGGTAGGCCCCTCTGTTGGCCTGGTAACCAAACCTCAGAACTGAACAACTCACCCATTGCCATGGGACCTTGAAGCACAACAGGAAGGAAAGCAGGAAAGGGAACTGGAGGGAACAGGCCTGACTGACTGCCTGGTCACATACCCGCGATCTTGGATGGGGATGATCTAATTGAGGCTTTGTAATGTCTGGGTGTGTGAACTTTAAGCTTTATTTGGTTTCCAATCATAAAGTTCTTTCCTTAGCTGGTGCTGTGGCTTAATCTAAACCTACTCCCCAGTCACCCTTGATCCACACCTGCCTGGCAGTCACAGAGCACGTGTGACTGTATTCACAAATATTGAGCACCTTTTGATTAGAGGTGGCATCAGGAGAGAAATATTTTTTGTTTCCTCCTTGCCTGTGCTTTTTTAGCTTACCTGGGGACAGTGGAAAAGCAAAAGGCTCTAGAGATACATTTTAGAAGAGTTAAATGTCTTATTAGTGACACTATCACCTCTGTGGTAAAAGGGGTAGGTTTACTGGGGGAGGGTGACGTTTCCAGGGTGGCTCAGTGGTAAAGGATATGCCTGCCAGTACAGGAGATGTGGGAGACATGGGTTCCACCCCTGGGTTGGGAGGATCTCCTGGAAGAGGAAATGGTAACCCACTCCAGTATCCTTGCCTGGAAAATTCCATGGGCAGAGGAGCTTGGTGGGCTACAGTCCATGGGGGTCACAAATCGTTGGACACAACTGAGCAACTGAACACATACACCGAGGGAGGTAACAGAGGCAAAAAACTGAAGGAATCTCATGGAGAGTATGCGAGGTCATTTTTTCCCATGTTGGAGACTCATGCTGTTGCACAGATTACATTCTGGTTATGCCCCTGTCAATAGGCAGCCTTGATTGGGCAAGGAAGGTGTTGCACCCTGGGCCTGGGTATGGCAGTGCCTTCTCTTCCTGCTTGAATTCTGTTACCATCAACATCTGAACCTTAAAAAAGTATTTAGGTATTAATTGTGTGTGTTGTTTGCCCTTTGCACAGAGCAAATTCTCAGTAAGCATTTCTTGGGTGAATGAGTGAAAATTATCCATAAAAATAAAAAATAAAAATTGCAACTGAGAAAAAAAAAAAAAGGAATTATCCAGATAGTAGTCATTTTTCCTTTGAGTAATAATCTATTATGTACTCACAGCCCCTACCTTTCAGGGGTTCACAGCCAGCGTGGCTGGGGAAGATGTTTTCACGTGTAATTATAGTTCATTGTGTGATAAGAGAGCTGGCGGGGGGGGGGGGTGGGGGGGGGTGGGGAAGTGCTAGGGGAACATGGAGGGTGATGCTGTAGACACTTGCCTAGGAAGAAAAGAATGTAATATAAGCAACTGGTGTAGGAAACAAAGATACGTTTAATATCCCTCCTGGCCTCTGAGGATGCGTAGTGGGTCTGCCTAGAAATCTCAGGGGCCAGGGCTGCTTTATTTTTCATTAAAAAAATTTTTTTAGAGAGCTTAGGAATAGGCTATTTTATTTATTCTTTGAACCACACCTTGGGGCATGTTGGATCTTAATTCCCTGATCAGTGATGGATCGAACCTACACCACCTGCATTGGAACAACAGAGTCTTAACCACTAGAGACTGCTAGGGAAGTCCCAGACCAGGGCTTCTTTAGATTCATACACAGGTACACAGGCACAGTCACAAGCTGGGGACAGAGGCTGGGGCAACAGTTACGCAGGACTGTAGGACGCCATCCGAGGTGGGCTGCACATGTCCCTGGATACTGCCTGACTAGGCAGTTGGATTAAGTGAGCCTGTTCTTGGGTCTCCTGTCTTGGCCTTGCTGGCCACGGCTACCCTAGACCTGGGAGGGGTGCTGGGAATAGGATTTCTGTCTGCAGGATGAATGATGGCAAGGCTGCTGGACCTCGGCCCAGTACATCACTGTCATGTCCCGTCAGTTTCAATGCTTCTGGATGCAACTTACAGAATACCCACCAGTAAGTGACCCACCTAGCTGGTGATTTTGTTTTTGCTTTTTCACGTGACAGGTCTGGAGCTGAGCTCTTGGGAAGGTCAAAGCTGAAGGATGTCCGATCTCAAGTCGGCTTCCCTGTTACCCTCAGGGCCAGAGTCCATGAGCCCTCACTCCTCGGGCAAGAATCTCTCTCATCTGAGCTCCCACTTCCCAGTCCAGCAGTTCCCGATGCCCAGTAACTTGCTGACCAGTGCCAGCTGGGTTTTATTTACGTGCCGGCACAGGTGTGTCACACCTGTCACACCTCTATGAAAGTACACTCTTCCAGCCAATTTGGAGTACTCTGACCTGGATCCCTGTCCATTCTTTATAAATCCATGCCATGGATGGATTTATTTCTCCTGGGGAAATTGTTAGCCAGTGTTTTTCACTCAGTATTACCCTAAAGTTAAAACTTATGAGAGGGACTTCCCTGGTGGTCCAGTGGTTAAGACTCTGTGCTTCCAATTCAGGGGACACAGGTTGGATCCCTAATCTGGGAACTAAGATCCTGCATGCTGCAGGGTGCGCCCCCCCCCCCAAAAAAAATAAAATATGAGAAAAGATTGATCGGGCCAGGAATGCCTCTCTGAAAATAAACTTGTTTTAAGTGTTGTTCGTGGAACTCCATGGAGACGGAAGAAGGAAGTCATCTGATAAAGGGCTAATTGTGCAAGAAGGGCCTGACCAAATGGGTTGTATCAGATTTTGTTTTTTCAGCTTTGTTGAGGTATAGTTGACAAATAAATCTGTAAACTATTTACTGTGTACGTAATGATGCAATATGCACATAACATGATTTACCAGATTTAATGTTTAGAAAAAGTTTAGCCTTTCTAGAAGAGCGTCTGAAATGGAGGTTTCTGAACTGGTTGCGTAACAGCAGGGCCCAGCCCTTCTCAGAAGACCTGTGGACTCAGTTCTGCTGCCTGCTCCCAGATCAGGCAGTGTCCCAGAGGCGGTACTACCAAAGGCCAGGACCTCAGGCAGACTCGCTGGGATTCCTTCACTTTGACTTGTTAATTTGAGCTGCTGATTCACAATGGGGTGGAGTGGGTGCAGGTCCCAGCCAGTAGCAGTAGGGTGATGTGTGTTTTTGGGGAAGAGGTCTAGTTTATGCGAAGGAAGATGAACCCTTAACGGGGCTTTACTTTAGACTGAGTCTTCCTGAAAAAGAGAGAATTGGAAAAGAGAGTTAAAGGAGGCAGGCAACTTCCAAGTCTGAGGACGAGTAGTCACCAGCCAGTGTCAGCTACATGGGGATCTCAGAAGTTCCTTTCTCTTAGAGCTTGAGGCATAAACTAAAGAAGAAGAAAAAAGTGGGTGATGAAGGATGAGTCACTGGGCACCCAGACTCTCACCCTCTGGGGTGAGACAAGTCACTCACAGATGTCATCGAGTCTTGGTTCTAAGAGGGGCACAGATAGGGTGGGGTCTAAATGGGCAACAGAACTCGGCCTTTGGTCACCTCAGAGGGGACTCAGAATCTGAGGTGGAGGGGATTTCCCTGGCAATTTAGTGGTGAAGACTCTGTGTTTCCAATGGAACGCAGGTTCCATCCCAGGTTGGGCAACTAAGATCCCACACGCTGTGTGGAGCAGACAAAAAGTGGAAAAAAAAAGCTGAGTTAGAGAGGCCCTGAAGCCAGAGGGAGGTGGTAGGCCTGTTGATGATGGAGGGAGAGGGAGCCAGAACAGTTACTGCCCTTAATGAGCTAAGGGCAGACGGGGGGGGGGGGGGGGGGGGGGGGGGGGGGTGGGGAAACAGCAGCAAAGCTTTCTGCTTAGGGTTGGAAGAGTTCTTCAGAGTTGATTCCAACACAGCAGGGACTTGAGTCACCGATGTGACCATGAACACTGGGACCCCAGAGTCTCTGAACCACATTCTGGACTGATAGCAAAGTATTTGAGTGCTTGTCTATCCAAACAGAAGCTTCATTGCAGTGCTCACTTTGGAAGCACATATACTCCAGTTGCAATGATAAAAGATTAGCATGACCTTGCGCAAGGATGACATACAAATTCGAGAAGCGGTCTGTATTAAAAAAAAAAAAAATTGAAGAAGCAGCTTCACTGTGTACAGCCCTGCAGAGTCCCTTGTACAGTGATAGGAAGTGGCTGCAGATCTGTCTCAAGAGATTACTGACAGCAGGGACCACAGATGTAGGGGCTGAAACTGAGCCACACCTGGGAAATGGCAGCTGGCCTCCAAGATATGCCCGGCCCTGAGCCTGGCCTTGAAATTGCAACTGCTGGGCAGGGTCAGAGCAACCGTGTACTCTGACTACCTGAGCGGCAGCAACCAGTAAGCACAGCTTCAGAGCAGACGGAAGCACTGGGTAGACCTATGCAGAGATCTAGCAGTGTTCTGAGGAAAGTTATATCGCGTGAGCTGCCAACTGTGTAGACTTTTACGGTCCTAACACCTGGAGAAGCTGTTACCAAAAACAGGACTCGCTGCCTGATGGGCATAGAAGCCAATACTGCGGCACCTAACCTACTTCTTTTATGTGTCTGCACTGGATCTTGGTTGTGGCACATGGGATCCTTACTAGCACCTGGGTTCTAGTTCCCTGACCAGAGATCCAACACTGGCTCCCAAGTTGGGAGCTTGGAGTCTTAGCCACTGAAACACTAGGGAAGTCTCTGGCACCCAGAAGAGTTTTACTGGGAGGTGACCTTAACTGGGAGGTCAATGGGCAAGGACTCAGGAGGCAAGACTGTCAAATCTCTCTCCCTAATCCAAAATCACTGCAAATGATGACTGCAGCCATGAAAAGTTATGACCAACCTAGACAGCATATTAAAAAGCAGAGATATTACCTTGTCAACAAAGGTCCATCTAGTCAAAGCTATGGTTTTTCCAGTAGTCATGTATGGATATGAGAGTTGGATTATAAAGCTGGGTGCAGAATTGATGCTTTTAAACTGTATTAGAGAAGACTCTTGAGTCACTTGGACTGCAAGGAGATCCAACCAATCCATCCTAAAGGAAATCAGTCCTGAATATTCACTGGAAGGACTGATGCTGAGGCTGAAACTCCAATACTCTGGCCACCTGATGCAAAGAACTGACTCATTGGAAAAGACCCTGATGCTGGGAAAGATTGAAGGTGGAAGAGGAGGGGACGACAGAGGATGAGATGGTTGGATGGCATGACCAACTCGATGGATGAGTTTGAGTAAACTCTGGCAGTTGGTGATGGACAAGGAGTCCTGGCAATGCTGCAGTCCATGGGGTCGC
Source organism: Ovis canadensis (assembly GCF_042477335.2). Lineage (NCBI taxonomy): Eukaryota > Metazoa > Chordata > Mammalia > Artiodactyla > Bovidae > Ovis > Ovis canadensis. The sequence goes on along the minus strand of NC_091263.1, from coordinate 65,401,175 downwards.
AAAGAGTTGGACACGACTGAACTGAATTGAATCTGGAGTTTGATCAAACTTTACTGAGTTAGGGGAGGATGGGTTAGTGTGCGGAAGCACTAGTGTGGCAGGTTTTGATTGGAGGGCATTAGAACTTGGCCATTTAAGGTCAATGGACCTTCCTGGACAATGGACCTTTCACTTTTCAAAGTGTTCCAGTGTTCAGGTTATGGTTATGTCCAGGTTCTTTTGATTCTATGTCAGGGAGGAGGGGTGGAGGTGGAGAAACTTGATTCCAGGCATGACTAGAGGTTAAAATTTTTCTCCTCTGCACATGCTCTGGGCTGCATTTGTGGTTTCGTTCTGTTGTCTCTGAAGAACAACTCACTATCTTGGTATCAACAGAGGAGGGCCAGTTTGGGCTGGCTCTGCAGTTACAAGGCCACAAACTAAACAAATGTGAATGGGAGCCCAGGGTGTTATTTGTGAAGGTCATATTCAGAAAGGAGAAGCATAACTACTGGGAGGGGGTTAGGCGGTTTCAGCCCTTGACTCATCTTCCTCTTTTTTAAATAAAGACTTTCTTTTGTAACAAGGCCTCAGGATGGCCCTGCTGCATGTCCTGGCAGAAGAAGAAATGCTGGGAGAGGAGCCTGGATTCCCACAAAGGAAAGAGTGGATTCCACTGCAGACAAAGTGTTGGAATATTCATGTTTGGCTAGGTAAGGCCAGCCAAGAAATTGGGGCTTAAGCTCCCAGCCCTACGACAAGGAGATTAGGATGAAAGGTGTCCCCCGCTGACAATGACACAGGACACACACAGTTCTACTCACTTCTGGCACTTTTATTCATGAGGAGCTGTGGTCTGGGAAAGGGGAGGCTGGGATGGACAGGACCAGCACCCACCTCGGGATTTTCCTGGACATCAGGCATTCCTCCACGTAGGTTTAGAGGGAACACCTTCATGGGCAAAATCCCCGGAGAGCAGTGCTGACCGCCAAGCAGCAAGGGTGAGAGGGGCACCCTAGGCAGAGGCCCCCTGGGACAGCAGGGTTTCAATGTCAGGCTCGATGTCGATGGTCAGAAAGCGGCGGCTGTACCTGCGCACGGGCACACCGTCTGGGCCCACCAGGAACTTCTCGAAGTTCCAGGAGACGTCGTTGCGGCACACCGGGGACCACGTGATGAACTTAGGGTCGGTCATGAGAGCAGTGGCGTCGTCACTTGGCGTGGGCAGAGTCTCCCGAAGGAAGGCGAAGAGCGGATGCGCCTTCTCGCCATTCACCTCGCACTTTTCGAAGAGCATGAAATTGGGCTCGAACCCACCGCCTGGTCGGACGTACTTCAGGCAATTCAGGATCTCCTCGTTCTTGGCGTTTTCCTGCGAGAAGGGAGAGCAGCTGGGAACCAGGGATGCGAGGAGGAAGGGAAGCCTAACCGCAAACCTGGAGTTTTCCATGAGTCACCCGACTGTGACCTTTCTTGCGTAACTCCAGGGTGGATTTGAACCTCAGCCGGGAAAAGCGTCGGAGGGCTGCGAGCTGAAGGCCCGCCTCTCCGTGCCCTGGGGCCCGGCAGAGCACCAGCGGGCGCTCCTAACCCGGGTAGCACGCCCACCCCCGCTCCGCCCGGTTAGGCGCACCTGATGCCCAAACTGGTTGCACGGGAAGCCGAGTACGACCAGGCCCCGGGGTCCGAGGCGCCGCTGCAGGTCATTCATCTGGGTGTAGTCCCGCACCGTGGTGCCTCAGAGCGATGCTACGTTCTCAATGAGCAGCACCTTGCCCCGCAGGGAGGCCAGGTGGAAGGGCTCCCCGCCGGCCAGAGGACGCGCGGAGAAGGCGTACACCGTGCGCGGGGCCGCCGCCGCCAAGGCGGCCGCCGAGCGCTGAGCGGCGCACATGGTATGAGATCCAAGTCGAGAGCAGTGAGCTGGGGACTTGAAGAACAAGGAGGGGAACGGAAAGCGCCGGCTTTTAAAAGGCGGGCGACCGGGGGTCACGTGGTGCAGGCACTTTTCCGGCCGCGGCTCCTCCCTCTGGGTCCCGCCTCATCCGGCCTCCGGCCCCCAGCTGCGGGCCCACGGGGCGGGAGGGTGCGGCCGGGCCGGATGCGGACACCGCCCAGACCGTGAGGAGGCGCGGGCGCTTTTGGTCCGGCCCAGGGAGTGCAGCGGCGGCACTGCGGTAGTTGCCCGAATGATTCCCGCCCAGGGCCCAGACGGGTTCCGGATCCTTTCTCAGTGGTTCTTCAGGGATTGGACCTGGTCCCGGGAGGGTGACCAGCAACAGGAGCGTGTGCCGTCTGTGGCTGCACAGCCCACCCCGCCTGTGCCGTATCACTGCAGTTGGCGGCAGCTGCCAACGCAGTCCGGGAGCTTCTGAGGTTAAATTGGAGGCGGGTGGGCAGTGCTGCGGAGAAGGGGGCAGGCAGTCAGGGATGGACTGTAAAAGCCAGCTTTCTCATATCCTTGCATTCTGGCGCTGCCCTAGACTGTGCTCTCATCCTAACCTCCGGTTTCTAGCCTACTTTGGCACCTCCAGCGCAGCACTGCCTTTACACAGGGTTTCTGGGGTCACTGTTCAGGCCCTGTTCCAGACTCCTGGAGGGGAGCCCAAAAGCATGCAGGGCCAAGGAGACTCAAGTGGATTTCAGCCCATCATACCTACTCAACTTCATCTGGAGCTCAGGCTTGCCAGTAAAAGACACTGAGAATGGACAGGCAGTAAGAAGAGGAAAATGTCACACTCCTGAGATTTGTCTGGAAGAATGACTGCTTGGAATCCCTACTCCTCAGCAGGCTGTAATCCCTACTCCACCCCACTCTAAACTTGAACGTGACAAAATACTCATTTCCACCTCCTTGGCTGAAGTCAGGTTAGTGCTAGTTTTGGGGAGTGGATAGACAAGCTGGTACTTTGCCCCTGAAGGAAAGGTGAACTAGACAGAATTCATCCTCCCATTCCCAACCCTGGAGAGAGCAACACAAACACCAGGATACAGGAAGTTTAGAAAACTGCCTTTATTCTATTAGTAGTTGGAAAAATTAACTGGTACAGAAAAAAAGTTTAGTCAGCTGGAGAGGAGAGAGAAACTGAGCGCCGCCCAAGAGAACTGGTGGCTCCTCTGGGAGGGAACCTGGATACAGTGAGAAGAAAGAGCACTGTGAACTATAGAGCCAGACCCTGCAGTCCAGGTGAGACAGGTTATGCCACCTCCTGAGTGTCTAAGTGCCTCAGGCAGAAGACTGAATTTCTACTTACTTAGCCCAGCTCTGGGGGAAGGGGGTACTGGAACTTGTGGGGCCGAAATGGGGGGACATGGCCAACTTTTATCCGAGAAACTGACAAAACGGGAATTTAAAAAATGAATTTTCCATCTGACTTTATTTTCAAATACACTTTCTTTAAAAAAAAAAAAAACCAATACACTTTCTGTGAAGATGACAAATATCAGTATTAGGAAATCCAATTATACAAAAAATACTACATCTAGTCTGGGGTAGATATATTTATTTTTGGTAACATACATTAAGCGGCACTAATTACACAGTAACTATAAGGTAACTAACATGAAACCACAGAACTGTAACTTTACCACAGCTGCGTGGACTTGGGCCTTTCTGGCTGAGCACATTTTCAAAAAACTGGATAGCCACTCAGAGCTATGCCAATGAAATCTGTTAAAAGGAGTAAAGCTCTGAAGTGGTGACTCACCAGAGTACCTTGCAGCTGATAGATGACAGACAGGACATGTTAGTTATAAAGTAGTTACAGCTTAATTCACAAAAGTTACCAACAGTTTCTCTTTCTAGAAAGAAGCAAGAAGTTAAGAAATTCCTTGAATTAGCGCCTGGTGTGTCAGGTGGGAGTGCAGAGGAGGGCTGTTAAGAGCAGTGTCAGAAGGACCCTGGTGGGTCAGGTGGGTTGGACATCATTAATAATCATGGTTGGCTTCTAAATACTGGTAGCAAGATGACTTCTGATTTGTAATCTTAGGTAAATTATAGATAAATGAAAAAGGCCAGTAATCATACACTAAGATTAATAAACAGCACTTCAAAATTAACCGCATGAGGGCTGTGCTTGCAGCAGGGGTTTCACAAGACAAGGCACCCAGATTTTTTCTTCCCACGTCTGGCTTGCAGAGCAGCTCTCGTGGCCATTTCAAAAACCTCCCTCACTCCATCTTTGGTCTTTGCTGAACACTCCATGTACCCAAAAGCACCAATCCTGTTTGCCATATCTCTGCCTTCTTCGGGTTTTACTGGCTCCTAGCAAAGAGAAGAGAGTGCTTTTAGTTAACAGTGTTACATATAGTAAATAGGTATAGAGTATTTAAACTCTGCTAAAAGACTTCAGAAGCCAAGATGTCACCCCCATCACTTTAAAAAGGCTATTAGGGGCTCTCTGTTTGGACTCCCAGGTTGCCTGATCCTTCAGTTGCCACCAATTTATCTCTAGCTTCATGTATACGAAGGTAATAACTGGACAGGGAGATTCAGAGCCTGATAAAGCTCCTGCATCTGACACACTGACTACTGCTGTGATCCCTTCTCAGGGAGGCAATCTGCACAAGAGAGGTCCCATCTTACAGGATTAGGGAGCCTTAGGGACCCTCTGTGCAGGCCCCAGTCCATGAGGGACAGAGAAAGGCTTCTGGGACTCTCTCTGAAACAGCCTGGCCTATGCGGATTTCTGCCTCGTTCCCTCAATCTCCTATCATGGGTCCTGGGTCCCCAGTGCTACAGAAGACAGAGCCCCACCCCAGACCCACCTGCTTCATCTTGGCCAGCTCCCGCCTTGTGTGCTCGTCGTTTCGAAGATCCTTCTTGTTCCCAACCAGGATGATGGGCACGTTGGGACAGAAATGCTTGACTTCCGGAGTCCATTTTTCTGGGATGTTTTCTGAAAGCAGCAAAATGCACATAATTTGGGGATATATATAATTCTATCTTGAAGAATCTCCAGAAGCCCCAGTTAAATTGTGAAGACATGTTGGACATATAATGGAATTTCACTAGTTTCGAAACCATGAAAAAGGCAAAAGCTAACCCTCTTTCTCTTAAGCACAGAATCACCAGCTTTTCTCAGTCATACCAAGGAGCTCATCTCCTCTGGAGGTGGTGCCAGGTGAAGGCTACAGAGGAGCAAAGGATTCAGAACATGGGGTGGCTCCACAACGGTGCCCCCTGCCCCACCGGCCATCCACGTCACTGTTGGATGATTCTGACCACAGCTTACAGAAGGAGTCCCCATTCTGCACCTACAGCTAGCCCAAGGTTCACACACTTTCTCTACACCTTACTCCATGGGCCTTCAGGATGACCTACCCTTGGGTTACTGGAATTTCAAAGGGCTTCAGTGGCTTCTGAAAATGAATCATAACCAGTTGCAGCTTCTTGCCGAAGTAATTTAGATAAGGTGGCCTGGATTCAACCTCCCACACCCACCACCTTGAGCATCTCAGAGTCAGGGATGACGTTATAAAATGGAGAAAACTCTAAGACCTCACATAAGGTTATTCTGATTCAATGTGTACAGCATACTTCGTATGATCATTTAAATGGTACTAAACATAATTTGAGACTATGTTTTAGGCGTAAACTGTTCACTCTCTGACTTCAAGACGAAAAGGCAGGAGTTACAATATGGAAAGATGCCCTGCCTTCTGGCTAGAAGGTAGAGAAATTATATGAGTAAGGTCAGAAAACTCAATTCAATGCTCCACTCCTCAGCCCACAAGACAGATACTTTCCTCCTTTGCTATAGCAGCTTCAGTCAATCACTAATGTTACAACTTAAAACTCAAAGCCTTATTCTAGAACAAAGGGGTCCTTAAGAACTGCAGAGCAATAAAGACACAAGGGCCAGCATACCTGACACTGAAGCCCAACAGCCTCGGCACTCAATCTTGCTCTTGGCTCTGCACCCTGTGGTCAGTTTTCAGTGAAGCAGCAACAGTGATCACTTTAAAGAGTAGGTGAGATCACACACCTCTCCTGTGTTCAAACCATCCGAGAGTTCCCATCTCTCATGACCAAAGGAGAGGTCCACATCATTAACCACATGGCTCTGCAACCCTCGCTCTCTGTACAGCACACTGGACTCCTTCCTTCCGCCTGCGAGTCTTCTGTTGGCCTCCCTCACCTCTGCTCAGAGGTCTCCTTTTCAGTGAGGCTCCTGACCAGCAGCATGTGGTCATCTTCTAACACTCCATACTACCACAGCCTATCCATTTCCACCACCATGAATGTTATTTGTCATCTTTCCTGCTATCAGATTTAGGTTTTGGCTCTTCTAGAAGTCTCCATCTAGAATATAGTTTCTATAAGTAGGTGCTCAATAATTATTTGCTAAACATACAAAATTATTACTCTAGTAGTCTCCCCACTTCCAGAATCCAGGACATGTAAAATAAAATGAATTGCCTCTCTTATGTTCACTTTTCATGAATAATTTTAAAATTTAATTTTTTTACCTTTTAATTTAGTGATGGCAATCGCCTATAATTGCTCCTACCCTCAAAGTAATCTGATCATATCAGGACACATCATTTTACATAGATTTACAATGGAGTGCTTTGGATGTCCTCGTGAATTCCATTAAGCTAGAGAAAAGGAATTCTTACCTAGATCCAGAGTCTACTTTTATAAGTCAAGTTTTACTGGAACAGAGCCAAGCTCATTCATGGATATATTTTTTATTACTGCTTTTGTGCTACAACAGTATAGCTGAGTAGTTATGGCAAATTCAGGAAATGTAGCAGAGAACACACAGCTGACAAGCCTAAACTATTTACTATTTGGCTTTTTACACAGGATCAGCCAACAACAGGGCTGAAACCTGCACACCAACATTCTGATTGCTGATCAAACTTGTTATTCTACACCCAGACTCTGGGCCATGGTCTAATATCCAACCATACATAAAAAGCAAACTGCAACGTTTGGTTGACATTAGCTTTTCATTTTCTTGATATAAACTTTTGAGTTCCCAAGACACATTTTACTGGGGCAAACTACCAGTGCAATTCTCTGCTACTCCCTAGCCAAAATAAGAGAACTTTTAAAAGGCCCTTGGCAAAACTAAGGTAATTCAGGTCAGCAAAGGGGTCCTACCTACCTATGATACTCCTGCCAAGACCACCAGTGAAGGCACAGCATCAGCCCCACCCCACCCCCAGGTGTATCTGTACTCCAGAGAGGGAGCTCTATCTGTTTTCTACCTCTGCTTCCTGCCTATAACCTGCCCTCTGGGTGAGGGGATAACAAAAACAAGTCATAGTAAACAGACATAGTAAAAAGCCAAAGATCTCCTTGAGACCAGGAGATACAGTGTTCAAAAAAAAAAAAGACAGAATAAGAGTAATATTTTGCTCTGAAGGTATTCTTTTCCCTAAAGGATTACACCCTCGATGAGGCGGCAAAGGGTGCACAGTCCTCATTCTTACAGGATTTAGGCAAAGTTCATCATGTGTGTGTTTGAATGGAAGGTGTCCATTTTCTCTCTAAAGTTCAGCCTCAAGGGTCTTCCGAGAGTCCCACCAAAGGAAGCCAGATTAATTTGAAAACAAACTAAAACACAACTGTTGAACCAAGGTGAGACGACTGCAGGCAGTACCCACAGTCTCAGTCCTGGAACATCTCCATCTCAACTTGGTTCCTTGGGCTGCATGACACTAAGCAAACACTGTCATTTACGTGAGTACAAGGAGCACACACAAAGGGTCACTCCAACCCCAACCCCTCCGGAACAGCCCAGGCCACCAGCCAGCCCTCAATTGTCATTTGCATTAATAATGACAGTATCTTTGCCCCACCCACTGCCCTGTTAAAACAGAGCACCACAGCACCAAGCAATACGTTTTATCATGTTGAGTACAAACCAAAAGCAAGTTTTGTTTCAGGCCCCAGTGCTCTGTTTTGCAGAATAAGAGATCAGCATCATTCACACATTTCTTTTTTTCTTTGAAGGAAAGCAGCTTCTGTAACATGTGACCAACTGAGCTAGTGTAATGGCCAGGTTTAAGTCTCTCTCCACTAGCTAAGGGGCTTTATAAAAGGGCTAACACAGGGCTTTAAAAACACCACTAGGAATCAGCAAATCATCAGCCTAGATGTTGGGAGGCAGCAGGCTCAATATTAAGTACTGAAAAAAGATGTGGACACCCAAAAAAAAGCCTTCCGCAAATTTCAGTCCAGAAAATAGCTTTGGGGAATGCCCTGGAGATCCAGTGGTTAGGACTCCGTGCTTTCACTGCTAAGGGCACAGGTTCAATGCCCTGGTCAGAGCATGCTGCATGCCCAGCCCCCACCCCTGTCCCCTTTAAAAAAAAGAAAGGAGGGCAAAAAATAGCTTTCTATTTGGAACTCACCTACTTTACAAGATGAACATGGCAGTCAAGGGAGACCAAAGCTGAAAAGGGATTCAGGGCTCAGGGTCTACAGTCCTGAGACTCTAGGACTCTGGCCACCTATGATCTCCTTCTCTGAAAGTCATGTATGCTTTTCAGCCACCTGATGTCCAGAAAGGACCTGAGAAACCAAAAACTGACCACCACACAGGCAGTGAGAAACATCAGGCTGCAGGGCCACTCACCTAAACTATCAGGGCTGTCAATGGAGAAACACATCAGTATAACGTCGGTATCCGGGTAGGAGAGAGGCCTCAAGCGATCATAATCTTCCTGCCCAGCTGTGTCCCACAAAGCCAACTCTACCTATGACAGGAAAAAGGAACATAAGAGTGCAGGTTAAAAAAAAAAAGAGTGCAGGTTAATCCCACTACTTACTTTCAGAAGAAGTGAAACCACTGTACCTTCAAATGATAGACTGTCCACATAGTAAAATACAAAAATGGTCAGTTTTATTAGTGTCAAGTCAAAACTAATTTTGTAGCTTATAAGTACTTATAAGTATATAAATAACATTCTACAGAGGAAAGAAAGTGAATGAACCATAGACAACATCCCACCAGGTATACAAGGCAAGACAGGGACAAACCAGAACAAGTAACTTTCCTTAATACAGTCTCACTCAACCATTTCCTTACCTTGTCTCATCACTTTGCTCCAATGAGGAAACAAGACTGTATTTGAATTGATGGATAAGAAAAGACACCATCCTGGGTGTTGGGCAAGGTCTGAGCTGACAGGAAAGGACTATGGCTCTGCTTTTACTGCTCAAAAAAATGTCTCAATGAAAGCATCACATAGGCAGGGGCTATTCCTTTCACCTCGGGAACCTGTTCACCTTCCAGTGGGAGGAGGGCAGATACCTGGCCTTGGACAGGACTCCACCACCCCCATGCCTGTCAGGCACTGTACTCAGCCCAGTCACTTCTTACAGTCACAGTGGTTTTTAGCTCTTGTGGCCCAAAGAGTTCTCCCTCCAATGCCTCAAGTAGCCTTCTCCTCCTAACACCTTCAGAGTGTTTCATATTTCAGTATCTAAATATTATTCCTACCTTAAAGCTGATGGCTAATTATTTCTTCCACTTCAACCTCTGCCCCAGGATGTGTCACTCATAACTTCCACAAGTCCCACTGTGCCTCTGTCACGCACATTACCATCAGCTTGGTACAGGAACCCGTTAACACACTGATGCCCAACTCTCACAACTGGGGTGACCTCAGGATGCTTATTCTCTCACAAATCCCACTCCCCTGGCACCCCCACACCTCATGAGCATTCAGTCAGACAGAAGAGCTAACTGTCTCCTGATAAATGATTCCAGGGTGCCAGGCCTGTCTCACGTCAGGGCCTTTCCATTTTGGGCACACCTATTCCCTGGCCCATAACCACCTAGAATCCTGGATGGTTCCCTGGGCTCTGTGGGTGCATACTCTTATGAGAACTTTCGCACGAGGCGCCCTCTCTCACTCTGGGGTACTGACTTGCTCTGAGGTAGGTAGCTAGGATGTGATACCCTCTTCCAGATCAAGTACCCTTTTTTCAGGGTTCCTCTCCCTGGTTCAAGGGCTTTCATTTTGCCAGGGTCAGGCAGAGGAAGAAAGATATTCACTGATCATTCCTCAAGGTTTTTAAATCAAAATCCCTATATTTCTTAAGGGTAAGAAGATCCTGGTCATTCCAAGACCCCAAGGCAAAGATGATGCTTCCAAGAGGACAGAAGAGCCAATAGTACCCCTCAAACATGTACTGCCACAGATGCAAAGGACTTTCCCAACTGATGACTGCAGACACACAGCAACCAACAGCTGTCATTCTCTAAATAACAAGATAAACCCAGAATATACATTCAGTACGCCTTTTGAGAATGTGCTGTGAAAACACCAACCTAAACCTGTTTGTTTCCTTCAAGCCACTGGGTGGGTGGGTGGGTGGGTGTGTGTGTGGGTGTGTGGGTGTGTGTGTGTGTGTGTGTGTGTGTATCTAAATTGGGTGAGAGGTCTGGTATGTGACAGCAGGCCCGCCCTGTCTCTACATAAAACCAATCTTCCTATGAAGCCGACAGAAACCTGTACCCAAGCATCCACTCAGATACTGACTGAAAGTTGAATTGCCAACACTGATGGGCTACCTGCAGGGTATAGGACCCAGACAAAGTTCTCTTCGGCACGAATTCATTGTGGTTTTCTTCATCCATTCGTGACCAGAAGGGTGCCATGGGGTCCCTAATGGTCTGAGAGCATCCACTGTGGCCGACATGGCTACTGGGTACGCTATAATAGGGAGTGTTGAGTATGTTCTTGTTCAGTCCAATTTGTCAAGTGCCTTGGTGCTTCCAAATGCCTTCAGTCACTTCACAGACCCTTCTGTCAACGGTCAAATGGCTTAAACCACTTTACAAATCAAAGTGGCTCCAAGATTAGACAGCTTACTCACGGTCATAGAAGTATCAAGGCACCCTGTAATGATGAACCCTAGAATTCGAAGCAGCTGGCCTAATGTGCTTTCCACACACAGTCCCACAAAATGAGGTTAGGTAGTACTGGGACAGAAAGGGACAGCAGGAAAGCAAGAACAGGAGAAAGAAGAAAGGAGACAGAATTGTGGAAGCCAATAAATTAGGTGCTAGCACCGTGAGACATGTGACTGAATGCCTAAGAGGACTGAGTGTGTTGGAAAACAGCCCGTTGTTCTACTTTTCTTTTCAGCTAACCCATTTGCAATGAGAATTTCATTTCTCTTCAAAAGATGGACAGGAATCTGGATATTATTTTGACAACAAAAGGGAGGAGAGAGAGAGAGACAATTCTAAATTTAGCAGTTTTGCTCCAGTCTTGCTGGTGGGCTTTCAGGGCAGACACTGCCAGTGACAAATAACTGAAGCAAATGCAGCAGCCTGTTTATGTTAAAATCAAAAGACCTTAAAAAAAAAAAAAACCCAAACCTAAATGTGAGCATGTTGTTTAAATGTCACACTGTTGGTGGTACAGAGCCGTACAACCCTTTGAGAAGCATAATCAATAAGAACACAATGACCTAGTAATCTCAAACTTCAGCACTTAATGAAATACTATGACAGAAAAAAAAAGCCCATCCATACAAAGGTTCATTTTAGTACTAACCATTCGGCAATAAACTAAATTTCAAATATAAATAAAGCTGGAAAGAACAAATATTCTAAGGCTTCCCCATGTGAAATACGCATGAATGTGGACATAATCTAGATGATAATTTAAAACGAATAAAATTGAACTAAGCAAGAGAGTTCCAGGAAAATATCAACTTCTGCTTTATTGACTATGCCAAAGCCTTTGACTGTATGGATCAAAAAAAACTGGAAAAATTTTAAAGAGATGGGAATACCAGACCACCCGACCTGCCTGCTGAGAAATCTGTATGCAAGTCAGGAAGCAACAGTTAGAACTGGACCTGGAACAACAGACTGGTTCCAAAAAGGGAAAGGAGTACGTCAAGGCTGTATATTGTCACCCTGCTTATTTAACTTATATGCAGAGTACATCATGAGAAACGCTGGGCTGGAAGAAGAACAAGCTGGAATCAAGATTGCCAGGGAAAATATCAATAACCTCAGATATGCAGATGATACCACCTCACGGCAGAAAGTGAAGAACTAATGAGCCTCATCATGAAAGTGAAAGAGGAGAGTGAAAAAACTGCCTTAAAGCTCAACACTCAGAAAACTAAAATCATGGCATCCAGTCCCATCACTTCATGGCAAACAGATGGGGAAGCAATGGAAACAGCGAAGAGACTTTCTTTTGGGGGGCTCCAAAATCACTGCAGATGGCAACGACAGCCATGAAATTAAAAGACACTTGCTCCTTGGAAGAAAAGCTATGACCAACCTAGACAGCATATTAAAAACCAACAAAGGTCTGTCTGTCTAGTCAAAGCTATGGTTTTTCCAGTAGTCATGTATGGATGTTGAGAGTTGGACTATAAAGAAAGCTGAGAGCCAAAGAATTGATGCTTTTGAACTGTGATGTTGGAGAAGACTCTTCAGAGTCCCTTGGACTGCAAGGAGATCCAATCTGTCCATCCTAAAGGAAATCAGTCCTGAATATTCATTGGGAGGACTGATGCTAAAGCTGAAACTCCAATACTTTGGCCACCTGATGTGAAGAACTGACTCATTTGAAAAGACCCTGATTCTGGGAGGGACTGAAGGCTGCAGAAAGGGACGAGAGAGGATGAGATGGTTGAATGGCATCACCAACTCAATGGAAATGAGTTTGAGTAAACTCTGGGAGTTGGTGATGGACAGGGAAGCCTGGTGTGCTGCAGTCCACAGGGTCGCAAATAGTCGGACACAACTGAGCGACTGAACTGAAAAGGCGAGAAGAGAACAGATTTCTCATTTTAACTTTCTGTTATTGTTATGTACTAAAGAGACAAAGAGACCTAATTCTCTCAAGGCTCTATGAATAGCCTAAGATAAAAAACAGTAGCAGTTATTCTGAAAAGTCTACTCACCTGCTTTCCATCCACTTCAATATCTGCCACATAGTTCTCAAACACCGTAGGGACATACACCTCTGGGAACTGGTCCTTGCTAAAGACAATGAGCAAGCAAGTCTTGCCACAGGCTCCATCTCCAACAATCACCAGTTTCTTCCGGATGGCAGCCATTGCTGAAACAAGACAAAAGTGTTGTCTAAATGCACAAGAATCCATGATAGCTTTAATCTATAGCACATACTTTCTGCCCACAGGGCACAAGCCTCTATTAGCACACTAAAAATATAAGATAAAATGCTAGTAACACCTTTCCATCAAAAAGTCATACCAAAACCCCATAACTAACATTATACTTGATGGTGAAAATATTGAAAGTTTTCCCTTAAGAACAGGAACAAAACAAAGTCCACTCTTGCCACTTCTAAGGAGCTTCTGGCAATTAGGCAGAAGACAACATAAAAGACATCCAGACTGGAAAAGAAGTAAAATTATAAAAAGCTATTAGAACTAACAAATTCAGCAAGATTACAGGATACAAGATTAACATATAAAATCAACTGTATTTCTATACCCTAGTAATGAACAAACTGAAACTGAAATTAAGAAAGCAATTTCACTTACAACAGCATCAATAAGAATAAAACATGAATAAATAACAAAAAGCATGAAACATACTCTGAACACTTTAAATGGGAAGACATTCATGTTTAAGGACTAAAGGGCAATCCTGTTAAATGGCAATATCCTCCAAATCAATCTACAGACTCAACTCAATCCCTATCAAAATCTCAGCCAGCTTCTTTGCAGAAACTGACAACTGATCAGAAAATGCACATGGAAATTCAATGGACTCAGAACAGCCAAAGCAATTTTGAAAATGAAGAGCAAAGTTAAAGGACTCACACTTCCTGATGTCAAAACTATAAAGGTACAGTAATCAAGGCAGTACTTCACTGTTACAAAGATATAAACAATTCCCTGGTGGCTCAGACAGTAAAGAGCACCTGCAATGCAGGAGACCGGGGTTCGATCCCTGGGACGGAAGATCCTCTGGCGGAGGGAATGACTACCCACTCCAGTATTCCTGCCTGAAGAATTCCATGGATGGAGGAGCCTGGCAGGCTAGAGTCCATGGGATCCCAAAGAGACAAGACTGAGCGACTAACACTTTCATAGATCAATAGAGTGGATCTGAGAATCCAGAAATAAGCCCTCCCATTTAGGGTCAAGTAAATTTTCAAAGAGGATGCCAAGACAATCCAATGGAGAAAAAACAGCCTTTTCAACAAATGGCGCTGAGACAACTGAACAGATAACATGCAAAAGAAGGAAGTTAGAACACTACCTCCCATCACATACAAAATTAACTATGGATTACAGACCCAAATTAAGAGCTAAAACTACAAGATATTTTTTTAAATGCAGTAAAATACACAGAAAACTTGCCATTTAAACAATTTGTAAGCAAATACTTTAGTGGCATTACATATATTCAACACTGTTATACAATTATCACCATCATCCATTTCTAGAACTTTTTTCACCTTCTAAAACTGAAATTCTATATTCATTAAACAATTATCGCCCCATCTCCCCTACTTCCACTGTTGGCAACCAACATTCCACTTTCTACCTCTATGAATCTTACTGCTCTAACTACCTCATGTGAGTGGAATCATACAGTATTTGTGACTGGTTTACTGCACTCAGCATTATAGTGGTTTCCTCTCTTTGTAGCATGTATCAGAATTTCCTTTCTTTTTAGACTGAATAATACTCCACTGTATGTACTGATATATACCACATCTTATTTATCCATCTATCTGCAGACAGACACTTGGGTTGCTTCCATCTTTTGGTTAAAAAATACATTTCTCACAATCTATTGTGAACAGTGTATTCACAAATATATCTATTACCAAGAAACAAAGAAGAAAGATAAATTGGATGTCATAAAAAATTTCAAAGCTTTTGTGGTTCAAGAGATAGCATCAAGAAAATGAGAAGATAATCCACAGAATAGGAGAAAATGATATGGGACCCATATCCAGAATATATAAACAACTCCTACAACTGAATAACAAAAAAGCAGCTTAGGTTGGTGGTCTGACTTAGGTTGGTTAGATTGACTTGGGATCTCTCGTGCAGTCAAGGTTGATGTGGACCCACAATATGTAAAGAACTCCTACAACTCAATAATAACTAGACAGACGATCTGATTTAAAACTGGGCAAAGGATCTGACTATATCTATGACCCAGCAATTCTACTCATAACTCCAATAGAAATAAAAACATGTCCATACAAAAAATTTACATCAGTGTTCACAGAAGCATTATTCATCACCATCAAAAAGTAGAAACAAACCAAACATCTAACAACTGATGAATGGACAAAATGTGATTTATCTACACAATGGAATATTATTCAACAATGAAGTGGGGGGGATACTAATGCATGCTACCACATGGATGAACCCTGAAAACATTACAATTTGTGAAAGAAGCTAGTTACAAAGAAACACATGTTGTGTCATTCCATTTATACGAAATGTCCAGAACGGGCAAATGCAGAGATAGTAGACGTGTGACTTCCAGAGGAAGGGAGCTAGAGGAGGGAGGAATAGGGAATGACTATCAAAAGAATAGTGAGGCTTTTTATAGGGTGATGAATTTTTTCCAAAATGATTCTCAGATGGTTGCATAACTCAAATATTCTATATACAACTGAATTGTAAACTTTTAATGGGTGAATTATAATGTGTGTGGATATTTACCAAAGCTGTTACCAAAAAAAAGGGAAAAGCATGAAGACTCCCTACTTCCACTTGTCACAGCCTAGAGGTCAACCCAAACTCGCATGATTACCTCTTAGAACAGCACTCCAATGTTTAATTGTGCACTTTGCTGCCCAGCTAAAAGACATTTCTTAGTTTCCCTTAGACTAGATATAGCCATGTACAAACTTCTAGCCCCTGAGATGTAATCAGCAGTATTCTGTGGGACTTCCAGAAAATCTTCCTTAAAGTTGGAAGTCCCTGCCCTTCTTCATCTCCTTCCTCCTTCATGCTGCTTAAAGCTGGAGTCACGGCTGCCTTCTAAACGGCCATCCCAGAATATGAGTGCCACACCCTGGAGTTGAAGGAATAAGGATGGAAGGCACCTAGATCCCAGATATCTTGGGAGCCACCATCTCAGCCCAAGACTGCCTACTTCCATACTTCTTTTATGTGAATGAAAAATAACTGTCTTGTTTAAGGTAGTATTTTTCAGGTCCCCATTACCTACAGTCAGACTAATCCTCAACAATACATTCACTGACAAAACCATACTGTCTCAAGGGAACATTTCTCAAACTGGAGTGGGTGACACAATCCATTGGGGTACATCAGAAACTTTTTTTTTAGTCTGGAAAATGTAGGAAATTTAGCTTTAAAATTTAATGCACATAAACTCATAAGGTTCTGTAATGGGAAGGGCTGACGCTGCTGTCACTCATTTGTAAGTTCTGAGAACATTCGCGGTATAGTGCAGTGAACATGTGGCTGGCTAAGAATATACATATATATTATGAAGTTTTAACCAACTCACAATATTATCTAGTAATAGTTAAAGACTTATTTTCTGCGAAAAAGCAAAAGAAGGATTAAGGATAATACTCCTAATGAAAGCACAATAACCAGCATATACATAAAAGGGAAATGTGCTCAATACAATTCTTTAAAACATAGGACCACACAATGAAAACAGTACTGTATAGAGACTAGCCCTTTAAACTGTAACTCAGCACTTCTCACACCCATTCAGCTCCTATAATTTTTGTTTTTGATACCTACTTGATTCACTTGTGTTTTGTCTTCCAACCAGACTGCAAATCACCTCAGACCAAAGAAAATATCTTCTGTTTTTTTACAGCCCTATGTGGCTCCATACTTTATTGGACATGTAGTAGAATTTAAGCAAGTGAATGGGTACAAAGCAAGTGGAAATGTATACCTTTTCTTTGAAACAGACCAGAGAGAGGAAGGTTAGTAGAGGAAAGCATGGACGTGGGGAGGTTCCTTGTTTTAACATAGGGACCCTGCACTTTATGGTACACTGAAGAAAGGAGCCAATAGACAGGAGACATGAAGGGGGTGTGGGATACACGTTGCTGCTGCTGCTGCTGCTGCTAAGTTGCCTCAGTCGAGTCCGACTCTGTGCGACCCCAGAGAAGGCAGCCCGCCAGGCTCCCCCGTCCCTGGGATTCTCCAGGCAAGAACACTGGAGTGGGTTGCCATTTCCTTTTCCAGTGCATGAAAGTGAAGTCAGTCGTGTCCGACCCTCAGCGACCCCATGGACTGCAGCCTACCAGGGTCCTCCGTCCATGGGATTTGCCAGGCAAGAGTACTGGAGTGGGGTGCCATTGTATTCTCCGGGGAAACATGTTAAGTAAGTCCAAAAACAAAACATTTTTTTAATGAAAAAGGAGAGACAGACTACTTCATTTTCAGTCTCCTATGAAATAATCCAGGGTACAGATGCTAATTTACCTTTAAAAAAAAGTCTTTCCTCTATGTTCAGTCTGACTGCTAACATCTTGACAGGATTCACAAATCATTTTCTGTTTTTTCTTATGCTCTCAAATTCATGTCACAATTTTACCTCCTAGGCCTATCTTGGTATTGGTGTATGCCCAAAGTCCAGCAATCAGGACCTTATAGGATGCAAACAAAATGTATCTGTAATACCCTGGGTTATTAAAAAAGACTGCCATCTTTGAATAGTATCCTTCCTAGAAAGTACTCAATTTTTAAGAAGTAATTCCTCTAAATCAAATACAGTTAAGGACACACAAAATGAAAATGCCAGGGAGCAACCAAAATGGCTCTTGAATATTTCCCTTAGGGAATATTCTGCCCAGGAAAAATATAAAACCATCCAGCTTCTACTGACGATAAAGAAAAGAAATCACAAGTGATTATGGGACAAAACGAAATGAAAGCCTATAATTACAAGGTGATTTCTGGGATGCTGGGAGTCTGGCAACACAACCAGAGTTGTTGACAAGATGTGAAAAATACAAACATCAGAAAATGAAACTCACTACTTTTTTTCCTGAAATGACCCAGGAATTTTTTTTTTTAACTCTAGTATCTTTCCTTTCCATGTTGTTATAATCCAACATCTTTTCAAGTACATGGCTTGCAAAGGAAAATCACATTGAGCTCTCTCTGCAGTCTCTCTGCCAGATGTATTATTTTCTAGACTCTGAATTGTTTCAGATATAATTCTTCAAAGTTTTGAGTAGAGGTTTGTTTTTCCAGTAATAGTCAGCTGTAAGATATCTATTTAAACTACCTGTAATAGCATGCAAGTGAGTGTATATTTCTTTAGCGAAGTTAAGGGAATCTCTGCATCTCTTACAGGGTCTGGCATAAGACAGAAAAACGCAGTGAGCAAGTTACTCCTACTAAGATCTCTCCTGCCCAGGCCTAACCTTACGGCCTCCAGCATCTTTCAATTTATATAGTATTGCCACCTGGGGTATCCCACACACCACCTTCATCTCTCCTGTCTACTGGCTCCTTTCAGTCCACCATGAAGTGCAGGGTGCCTATTTTAAAACAAAGAATCTCCCCACATCCATGCTTTCCTTTATTAACCTTCCTCTCTCTGGTCTGTTTCAAAGAAAAGGTATGTATTTTCAACTGCTTCATACCCATTCACTTGCTTAAATTCTACCAATGTGCATTCTGCCCAAACTTCTACTGAAACTTTCTCAAGTCACCGATGACCTACCTTCACAAAATGCAGTCCTGATTCTCCTTGATATTTTTTACCACCTTACCTTCCTATCCTTGAACCTCCCTGACAAAATATGCTAATGAGCTCATCTCCTAAGTCTTCTGTTTCCTCAGCTACAGGCCTCCATATCTAACGATTCCCTTCAAGATTGTTTTTTCCCTTAGCTTCCTAATACTCTACCTATCTCTGGGGGTTTCAGTTCTTCAAACATTACCTTTATGCACATGATTCTCAAATCTCTATTCCTGACCCAGTCCTTGTTCTCAAACTCCTGACACACCTGACCTCTGCGCTCTAATCCTAACGCGTGAGGCTTTGGGCCACTCTTAGTTTTTATATGTATCAGTTAAACCACATTTACCAGGCATCCTACCCTATGTGAGGGATGTGGCAGGTTTTTGTTATTTTCCCCCCTCTGTCGATGACTCATATCCATTCCCAAGAAAAGTTCCTTCAGGACAGGGACTATGGGTCTGGCTGGCCTATCCCTTGAAGCTGTATACTCAGCTACAGTAAAGTGGCAAGGACATGCTGAATGGAGTCCATGTACAGAGGAATAAAAGTCTAAAAAAGGGGTGTGTTTCTCTGAAATACTGATGAAAAACCTGAAAAGGCTCAAAAAACTGAAATTACAATCCAACTACCATACGTCAAGCATTAAAATACTGAAAAAGACTTCAGTGTGGAATACTAACTGGACCTGGACATGTGCTATATCCTCACAGTATTTCAGTGTCATTCCTTTGAAAAACAGACCACAGCAAAGTACGTCACCTGAAGCTGTTTTTGCCTGTCTTCCTAGGGTTGTTTTCAGAGTCTCAACATCCCAGCTTTCCCTCTAGGTCTGATACACCATGTATAATGCTTGCTATCTGCCTTTCAAAAGCCCCCTATTTTACCCTCCTACACTGCTGGTGGGAATGTAAATTGGTACAGCCATTATGGAGAACAGTATGGAGGTTTCTTAAAAATCTAAAAACAGCTACATATGACCCTGCAATTCCACTCCTGTGCATCTATCTGGAAAAAAATATGATCCGAAAGGATACATGCACCTCAATGTTCATTGTAGCACTGTTTATAATAGCCAAGACATGGAAGCAACTTTAATGTCCATCAACAGAGGAATGGATAAAGATGTGGTGCATACATCCAATGGAATATTACTCAGCCATTAAAAAGAATAATGCCATTTGCCACATCACAGATGGACCTAGGGTGTATCATACTGAGTGAAGTAAGTGAGACAGAGAAGGAGAAATATCATATGACATCCCTTATATGTGGAATCTAAAAAGAAATGATACAAATGAACTTACTTAAAAAAACAAAGAGACTCACAGACTTAGAAAAGGAACTTTATGGTTGCTGGGGGGGTGGGGTGGGGGTGGGGAGGAATAGTTAGGGATTTGGGGAAGGTCATGTACACACTGCTATATTTAGAATGGAAAACCAACATGGACCTATTGCATGGCACATAGAACTATGCTCAACGTTATGTGCCAGCCTGGATGGGAGGGGGCTTGGGGGAGAATGAACACATGTATAGCCGAGTTGCTTCACTGTTCACCTGAAAGTACTCTGTTAATAGGCTATACCCCAAAACAAAATAAAAAGTTTATAAAAGTCTGGAAAAACAAAAACAAAAGCCCCCAATTTTAAGTTCATATTTCCTACCACCACTGCATTGCAGCTGAATCCTTCACATTTGAAAACAGCCCTGTTTCAGCCATCAGAAAGGCAAGTAGCACCACAGCAAAGATATCTGCTGTTAGTGATTACTATTCACAGGGGACAGTGTACCAAGTATATTGGGCCCAGTCCTGTCCTGTGATTTTTAGGAGCTCGAAAATTCCCAGGATGGGAACTACGGCAGTATCAGTGGATGCTGCAACCTCTCAACATCAACCACAACAACGACAAATTAAGGTAACCTTGACTTACATGAAGATATTAAGAAGAGGTGGCAAGAATACACAAAAGAACTATACAAAAAAGATCTTCATGACCCTGATAACCACGATGGTGTGATCACTCACCTAGAGCCAGACATCCTGGAATGCAAAGTCAAGTGGGCCTTAGGAAGCATCACTATGAACAAAGCTAGTGGAGGTGATGGAATTCTAGTTGAGCTCTTCCAAATCCTGAAAGATGATGCTGTGAAAGTGCTGCACTCAATATGTCAGCAAATTTGGAAAACTCAGCAGTGGCCACAGGACTGGAAAAGGTCAGTTTTCATTCCAATCCCAAATTCAAACTACTGCACAATTGCAGTTATCTCACACGGTATCAAAGTAATGCTCAAAATTCTCCAAGCCAGGCTTGAACAGTATGTGAACCGTGAACTTTCAGATGTTCAAATTGGATTTAGAAAAGGAAGAGGAACCAGAGATCAAATTGCCAACATCCACTGGATCACAGAAAAAGCAAGAGAGTTCCAGAAAAACAAACACTTCTGCTTTGTTAACTATGCCAAAGCCTCTGATTGTGTGGATTACAACAAACTGGAAAATTTTTAAAGAGATGGGAATACCAGACCACCTGACCTGCCTCCTGAGCAATCTGGATGCAGGTCAGGAAGCAACGCGCAGAACTAGACATGCAACAACAAACTGGTTCCAAATCAGTAAAGGAGTACGCCAAGGCTATATATTGTCACCTTGCTTATTTAACTTATATGCAGAGTACATCATGAGAAACGCTGGGCTGGATGAAGCACAGATGGAATCAAGACTGCCGGGAGAAATATCAATAACCTCAGATATGCAGAAGACACCACCTTATGGCAGAAAATGAAGAACTAAAGAGCCTCTTGATAAAAGTGAAAGAGGAGAGTGAAAAAGTTGGCTTAAAACTCAACACTCAGAAAATGAAGATCATGGCATCTGGTCCCATCATTTCATGGCAAATAGATGGGGAAGCAATGGAAACAGCAAAGACACTTTATTTGGGGGGGGGGCCCTCCAAAATCACTGCAGATGGTGACTGCAGCCATGAAATTTTTAAAAGACGCTTGCTCCTTGGAAGAAAAGCTATGACCAACCTAGACAGCATATTAAAAACCAACAAAGATCTGTCAAGGCTATGGTTTTTCCAGTAGTCATATATAGATGTGAGAGTTGGACTATAAAGAAAGCTGAGAGCCAAAGAATTGATGCTTTTGAACTGTGATGTTGGAGAAGACTCTTCAGAGTCCCTTGGACTGCAAGGAGATCCAACCAGTCCATCCTAAAGGAAATCAGTCCTGAATATTCATTGGGAGGACTGATGCTGAAACTGAAACTCAAACTCCAATACTTTGGTCACCTGATGCGAAGAACTAACTCATTTGAAAAGATAAAAGAACCTGATGCTGAGGAAGATTGAAGGCGGGAGAAAGGGATGACAGAGGATGAAAAGGTTGAATGGCATCACCGACATGATGGACACGAGTTTGAGTAGGCTCCAGGAGTTGGTGATGGACAAGGAAGCCCAGTGTGCTGAAGTCCAAAGGGTCGGACGCGACTGAGTGACTGAACTGAACTGACTTAGACGTGGAGTCTGCCTTGCCTCTGCTGCATTGCTTTTGTTTGGGGAGTTTTCTGTTTGCTTTTTTGGCCATGCCAGGCAACTTGTGCGATCTTTGTTCCTTGACCAGGAATCAAACTCAGGGCCCTGGCAATGAGAGCACCAAGTACTACCCACCGGACCTCCCGGGAATCTTCCTGTTGCTTTGCTGTGGTAACAGTTACTATTCTATAGGCAATATGAAAGCACCAGTCTTCCAGGTATAGTCTCATTCACAAAGTTACTGATAACCACATCAAAAAAGCCAATTACTCTTTATAATAGCCAGGACATGGAAACGACCTAGATGTCCATCAGCAGATGAATGGATAAGAAAGCTGTGTTACATCTACACAATGGAGTATTACTCAGCCATTAAAAAGAATACATTTGATCAGTTCTGATGAGATGGATGAAACTGGAGCCGATTACACAGAGTGAAGTAAGCCAGAAAGAAAAACACCAATACAGTATACCAACACATATATATGGAATCTAGAAAGATGGCAACGATGATCCTGTATGCAAGACAGCAAAAAAGACACAGATGTGTATAGCAGACTTTTGGACTCAGAGTGAGAGGGAGAGGATGGGATGATTTGGGAAAATGACATTGAAACATGTACACTATCATGTAAGAATCGAATCGCCAGTCTATCTCCGATGCAGGATACAGCATGCTTGGGGCTGGTGCATGGCGATGACCCAGAGAGATGTTATGGGGAGGGAGGTGGGGGGGGGTTCATGTTTGGGAATGCATGTACACCCGTGGTGGATTCATGTCAATGTATGGCAAAACCAATACAGTATTGTAAAGTAAAATAAAGTAAAAATTAAAATTTAGTAAAAGGAAAAAAAAAAAAGAAAGCCAATTAGGCCTTCTGACTGTGTCCAGAGGCTTGATACTTTTAAGTTATAGCAACAAGGTAAACTCAACAAGGCCACACAGGGGGGCTGTCTGGGCCTGGCACTCAATGATTTAGTGGTTAAAACATAAAATACAACTAAAAAAATATTAATTGCTATTGTAAAGTTTCTATTAGGAAACTTCTGTTTTATTTGTTCAAAGACTCAAAACTTATCAGACTGGAACTCAGCACAGGACTGGCTGTGCTGCTGAGCAGCAGTGCTGGGAGTGAATGGCAAGAGGTCACCCTTCTGGAAACCACCACCTTCCTTCCACACGAGGAAATAAGGGCTGTCTGCAAATAAACATCCTCCCTGAACAGCACTGCGGACAGAGGGCAAGAATATCTTTTTTGTAATGTGCAAATCCTGGCTGGCACAGTCTTAAGTACGTGGCCCAATGCTCCATCCAAGAGTGACTCTTCTGCTGGCACTGATGCTGAAGCACTGTCCACGGCACAGACTTCACTGGCCCCATCAGAGGCTTGGGCCTTTGGAGGACAACCACTGAGACACACTTCACTGCCACATGTGACAGTGCTGCCTACCGCTCATCCCAAGCTACTTATGGCTCTCGCCTCCATTTCTGCCTCACTCCATTACCTGCCACACAACTTCTTCAAAAACACACTATGCTAATCATTCTTCTGGTTCTCCCTTTAATGATACAGACAGTGTTGTAAGTTTCAAAATACACTATACTACAACAGATCTTACACTGTTTGATCAGTCACCATGGCCCTTTTCACTGGTGTATCACAAATCACCTGCTACACATTTGATAGGAACTAATTTGATTCTGAACTTCTCCAGAGGCAGGTATAATTATCATCCATTTTACTAAGGAGAAAAGAAGCTTAGAGTTACTGTATTTTACTGAGGATAAGGCCACTAAGTTATTAAAGCACATTTTCAAACCAGAACACTGTTCTAGCACGAGGTACTCAGTTTTTGGAGAGGTCACTGAAATGTAACTTGTGCAACTGGGATTGACAACAAAGGATTGACTCATTGCTGAAGAGCCTTACAAATCAAGCAAACTCCATCAGCCTAAATTTCTGCCAGCAAACATGTAAGTGAAGCCAGGTCTACTAAGCAAACATGTCACAGAAACCCTGTACTGACATCCAATGAAAGGCAAGCTCTTTCCAACTGTCAGCGGCCAAGAGGAAAGGCAGAACACGACACACGTGAAAATAAGCTACTCGATAATACGTGGTACATGTGTGCGTTATACAGTGGATGTGTGTGCAACACACATATAAAGTCTTTCTTAAAAATATCTCAATTTAAATAAAATTCACAATACAGTTTATCCACTTGAATTCAATAATTCTGGGTATCTAAGGTACTGCAAAATGATTACAGATTATGATACTCTATCATATACTTGAAAGTTGCTAAGGAAATAAATCTTAAATGCTGTCACCTCACACACAAAAAATAGTTATTATGTGACATGATGCAGTTGTTAGCTAATGCTTTGGTGGTAGTCATTTCGCAATTTAAGTGTATCAAATTAATAGCATGCACCTTAAGTTTATACAATGTCAATTATATCTCAATTAAGCTGGGAAAAAAGTACAAAATTCAATAGTTTTTGGCATTTTACATTACTTTTAGAAGTTGTGATAATATATAGCAAAATTTGCCATTTTAACTATTTTATTTTAAATGCATAATTGTGATATTATGACTTATAATAAGAAATACATATATGGTCTTTGTCCTAGCTCCTAGCACATAGCTACTAAAACCTTAGTAACTTTCTAAGTGACATGAGCAATGGAGAGTTATTTGTTATAATATTTGGTCTTTTGTCCTCAAATAGCTTCAGTTTCTGAAATAGCTCCAGAATGATCAGGGTGAAGAATGTCTTGTTATTCATAACAAGCTCTTTTCAATCATACCTGAGTTTAAGTTAATGAGGTGACTTTTGGAAAATCCCTAAGGATGGGGGCTGGTTTCCAGGAGAGTTAGATTGCCTTATAAACCCCAGGGGATTAGTGTTGTAACTTTCAGTCCACCTCCCATCGCAAGCAGAAAAGAACTGCTGGAGGTTGATCAATCAATGCTGGTTGTTGATATAATCAATCATATAGGCATAAAGAAGCCTTTCCCAAACCCAAAACAGTTCAGAGAACATCCAGACTGGTGTTTTGAGAGTGACACGCCCAAAGAGGATATGAAAGCTGTGCCCCTTCTTTCATATCCTGCCCTATGCATCTGGCTGCTCTTTCTATAAGAAACTGGTAACTTAGTAAGTTAAATATTTTCCTGAGCTGAGTCACTCTAACAAATTAACTGAACTCCAAGAAGGGGCTGTGGGAACCTGGGGTTTATAAAGCAATAAAAGCAGAGCTCTTTGGGTGTAAATGATAGATTCTCAAAATTAAAAGTTGACTTGATTCAGATACAAAATCTGAAACTTTAACCCAAAGTCTGCTTGCTTTGGTAACCAAGTCAAGTTTCTTTCAAATTAAATTACTCACCCAACAGAATTCTGTTACTGTTATCTTTAACCTCAAAACATTAGGAACCCAAATCTAACTAACCAGCTTCACCTCCATATGCCTTATACAGTGATTTACATTTCTCCAAAGAGATGAGATCTATATTTGGCCCAGGTTAAGGTCTCTGGAAGAATCTCCTTAGAAAATCTGCAACTTAAACCATCTCCATGTACACAGGACAAGAGCTATTGAAAGGTAATGGAAGACTAATTCGGCAACAGCCGTTTAACATTACTAGGAGCCTTTAGCAGGAAAAAAAAAAAAGCTTTCTTGAAATTCATTTCAGGGCACGATCTATAGTTCTCCCCAAATAAAGTAGCCTGAAGTCTTACTGCACAGGACATCCAGGCCAGGGTCTAGCATTCCAACTTTTTCCCGGAAAATTCCATAGGCAGTCATCAAAGTAGCAGCAAGATAATCGGCTTACTCAAGCCACAAGCTAGAATTTTTCAAGCTCCTTGTGAGAGCCCAGATTTGGCAGCAGAAGACATGAAGTGATGCCCAGTAATATCTCTGGGAGATGCATTCTGCTCAAGGCCTTATATGTAAGAGTTTTAAATCTTAGTTTAGTTTTAAACCTTATAATCTAGGTTTACTTAGACAATTTAGGCTATTCCAGAGTTCTTTGGCTTTACCAGATTATCTATGTAAGGACCTTTCCTTATGACACAAATGGAGTCAAGTGGAACCCTTGAATATATGCCACAGCCTTACTCCTAATTCTTTAAAAAATTTTAACAATGAAGTGAGAACCTATTTCCAGAAAGGGAAAGTCATTTTCTCAGAGGGAATGAAAGCAAAGAAACAAGCCTGCAGGTATTCTGCTTTTCTAAAAAAAAATTCTGCCCCCTTCCCCCAAATCAATTCTTTTAATACAAATTTTTGATTCCCTGGGTCATGCTGTCAGCTAGGTGCGAGGAAAACCAAGAGTGTAGTAATAATATATGAAGTGAAAACACAAATAAATACCTAGTAGATGGTTACTTCATGAGAGATGAACCTTCCTTGACTATTCCTCAATAACTCTCAACTTAAATTGTACGTGCAAAAAAAAAAGGGGGGGGGCTACAAAAAAAAAGAACAAAGACCAAATCTCAAAAGGTCTTGAGATGTCAGTGGGAGGCAATAAAGAAAACTGAAACAAAGTACAGGGAAAGAAGTTAATTTGGGGGTGGGGGGTAAAAAAATTTTTTTTTGTAAGGAATTTCACAAAGTGAGCACATCCATGTAACCACCACCATGATCAAGAAACGGCACAGCCAGCATCCCAGAAAGGTCCCTGTGTCCCCGTCCTCCTAAGTCATTCCTGGACTAGCCTGGTTTCTTTTCTTGTGGATTGGTTTTCACTGGGTTTAAATTTCTTTGCTGGATTTTGAACTTTCTTTGGAGTTGCTTTAACAATCTTACAGAGACTTCACCTAGGTTGCTTCGAATAGCATTTGGTTTACATTCATTGCTGTGCAGTATTCTGCTCTTGACTGATGATTTCTGCCTTTAGGAATAAATACTGTTACGGCAAAGCTTGCACATGGCTTAGTATATTTACTAAACAATTTTGTGGGTTTATACCTAAGAGAAGGTTTTGCTTTAGTACATACTACTAAACAGCTTTGCAGAGTAGTTATACACACCCACAGGCAGTAAGTGCTTTCCATTCAATGATTTTCTTCAAATTTTAGCCAACTTAGTGGGTGTAGTGATCTCACTGTGCTTTAATTTGCACGTCTGATGATTAATGGTGTTGAACACCTTTTCCTGAATTTACTGGCCATTTCAGAAAGCTGCTTTTGTGAAAAACAATTACTCTGAACTAAGAAATTTAATTGTACTAGGGAAATAAGATACCTATGAAACATATGAAGATGTAGACTGAATTTTTTTTTAACAGAAGCCAAGAGTAACAGAGCAGGTCAGACTACCAATCACTGAGAAGCAGATAAAACTATTTTCAGACTTAGATTCAGTAAAAATTACTCTGCGGTAACTGGTAAATGGTGCTTCATTTTACTCCTATAGTACATACAATGATTAAGAGGTTCTCAAAATGTACCTTGCATCAGCATCACCTGGAGAGACAGCTTGTTTAAACCCAGACTAATGGACCCAACGCCCAGAGGTTCAGATTCAGTAGTTCTGTAGTAGGGGCTGAGACTTTGCATTTCTATCAAATTCCATGTGATGCTAATACCACTAATCTAGGGACCACTTTGAGACCACAGTCATCTTAATAGGACGATTTCACTAATTGAAGACTAAAGACTTTTTAAAAAAAGGGAGAACTAAACCAATCATGAGTGCCTTACAATATCTGCCTGCTAACCTTCAGTTAGCAGTTATTTTTTAATTTCCAATTCAATTTAATCTAGAAGATTCCAGAATGTTGCATACTAAACTCTAGGCACTAAAACAGCTCCAGAAAGTCCTCAGGAAGCTACTCAGACAAAAGTGAGTCAACATCATGGTTACA
This sequence comes from Ovis canadensis, assembly GCF_042477335.2. Taxonomy (NCBI): domain Eukaryota; kingdom Metazoa; phylum Chordata; class Mammalia; order Artiodactyla; family Bovidae; genus Ovis; species Ovis canadensis. Next base: position 65,373,096 of record NC_091263.1, on the reverse strand, counting down.
CAAACATGAGGAAATCACGGAAGACTGCTGTGTGAAATGGAGAGAACTGAATGTTAATGCATCATTGTAGTTTACCTACCCAAGTGCAGGAAGTAGCTGAGAAATGTCTGAAAGACCACTCCCACACTGCAACAAGGTAAAGCGTGACAGGCAGGAGTGCAAACAGGCTGCAGTAAGCAGAGGGAATCATGAGACTTGTAAAAAAGTGTGAAAAGAGCTGGCCACCACTTATCAGTCTAATTGTAGCAGAGCTTCCTGAAAGTCAGAAAGCTGCTACCCTTGCTTGACATCATCTGTCTCCCAACGAGAGTAAACAGACTAAGACACACTAGAACTAAATCGATGACTTTACAGCAACTCAAACGTACTTGACGTTTGGTAGCTCTCTTCCTCTGGTGTGTAAATGATAGTCTAAAAAGAATGTGTGCCAAAAAAATAATAAAAAAAGGATAGAAAGATGGGGAAATGTGAACTATAGTGTTTACAACCACAAGACTTTTAATCAAATATATAAAAAACTCAGTTAAGGAGAAGTGATTCAGAGTAATCAATTACTCTGAGTTACAGATTAACTGACTCTTTCACAATATCACCAAGATTTGCTTGAAGAGGCAAAAGAGAAAAGGATACTAAAATCTGCAGGATTGTTTCTTGATGCTTGTGGGGGCAGACAGGAGGGTGAGAATAGCGTGTTTAGAAATACAGTCTGTGGAACAAATTTGTTTATTAGGTCAGTGCCTTGTTCTGCCCCTTACTGGTTAGCTGTGTGACTCCGGACAAGTTAGTCTTTCTGTGCTTCAATTTCTTTTTCTGTAAAATAAGAATATAGGCTCTAAACTGTAGGGCTGTTATGAGAGTTAGATGTGTTCATATAAACGAAACAGTCTATAATAGTATTACTCAAGTGCTTCCTATTTCTGGCAATTTTACTTTTATTTTCTACAAAGTGGTGGAAGACAAGGCTTCTTTACCTTTAACTCAACGCCTATGGTTCTGGGTACAAGTATGGAGAAAAAAAGTTGGGAGAGTGGGTTGCAAAAAAGAAAGGTGACTTAGATAAATGGAAAGACATCTGTGGTCATGGAACGTAGGTGGCAATACTCCTCAAATTGATCTTCCTCAAATTAATCTATAAATTCAATGCATTCCTTATCAAAATCTCAGCAGGGTTCTTTGCCAGAAATTAAGAAGCTGCTCCTAAAATTCATATGGAAATAAGGGACTCAGAATAGCCGAAACAATACCGAAAAAAAGAAAAATTAAGTTGGAGGATTTCCTACTTTCAAAACTCACCACAAAGCTACAGTAGTTAAACCAAAAGGCAATGTGGTACTAGTATACAGACAGACATACAGATAAATAGAAGAGAGATCAGATAAGTAAACCTTCACATATACGGTCAGGTGATTTCTAACAAGGGGCCAAGACCATTCTATAAGGAAAGGACAGTCATTCCAATAAACAGTGCTGGGGAAACTGGAATATTCACATGCAAAAAGTCCAGACTCTGAGCTTACACAATAAACAAAGTTAACTCAAATAGGTAAAGGAGGAAAACCATAAAAACCTTAAAATATCGGGGAAAAATCTTGTCACTGGATTTAACAATAATTTCTTGGATATGACACCACAAGCAAAGTCAGTAAAAAAAAAAGTTAAATTGAACTTCATCAAAAATAAAAACTTTTGTATCTCAAAGAGCACCATCAGAAAGTAAAAAGACACCCACTTTTGAGGAGAAAGTATTTACAAAACACATATCTGACATGGGATTAATATCCAGAATATATACAGAACTCCTGCAAAAAAATAAACAACCCAATTCAAAACTGGGCAACAGAAGATATACAAATAGCCAATAAGCTCGTGAAAAAGATGGTCAACATCACAAATTATTAAGGAAATACAAATCAAAACTACAATTAAATACCACCTCACATCTATTTGGATGGCCAATATTTTAAAAAAGACAAAGAAAACAAGTATTAAACAGGGATGTAAAATGCTACAGCCACTACAAAAAACAGTATAGAGGCCTCTCAAAAAATTTAAAACAGAATTACCATATGACCCAGCATTCCATTTCTGGGTATATACATCAAATAACTGAAGAGCAGGACCTTGAAGAGATAGTTGCACAATCATGTTCATAGCAATATTATTCACAAGAGCTAAAACATGAAAGCAACCCAAGTGCAGACACGTAAAATGTGGTATATATACATACAAGGAATTATTCAGCTTCAAGGAAGGAAGGAAATTCTGCAATGTGCTACAACATGGAGGCCATCATGCCAACTGAAATAAGTCACAAAAAATAAATATATGATTCCACTTATGTTTTAGTCAAAATCATAAAGATACAAAGGGGAATGAGTGGTGTTTGCCTAGGTCCACAGAGACAAGAGAACGGAGGATTAGTATTAAATGGGTATAGAGTTTCAGATTTACAAGATGAAAAGAGTTATGGAATAAATGGTGGTGATGGGTGCGCAACAATGTGAATTTTATTTGGCTGGCAGGGCAATGAAAGCCTGGAATCTTAGAGCATGAAGCTACCTTGGAACTCTTGACATGAATATATTAATATTTAATACCCCTGAACTGTACGCTTAAAAATGGCTAAGACAGGGACTTCCCTGGTGGTTCAGGGACTAAGACACTGAGCTCCCAATGCAGGGGGCCTGGGTTTGATCCCTGGTCAGGGAACCAGATCCCACAAGCTACAACTAAGACCCAGAGTTACCAAGTTAATAAATAAATATTTTTATATTTAAATTTCCATGATACTCTCTTTCCATACATCTCACCCTTTCCTCCCCTCTCCCCATGTCCATGAGTCTATTCTGTATGTCTGTTTCTTCATTGCTGCCCTGTAAATAAATTCTTCAGAACCATTTTCTAGATTCCATATATGAGCATTAGAATACATTTATCTTTCTCTTTCTGACTCACTTCACTTTGTATAATAGGTTCTAGGTTCATCCACCTCATCAGAACTGACTCAAATGCATTCCTTTCTATGGCTGAGTAATATTCCATTGCGTATATGTACCACAACTTCTTTATCCATTCATCTGTCGATGGGCATCTAGGTTGCTTCCATGTTCTAGCTATTGTAAACAGTGCTGCAGTGAACAATGGGATACCTGTGTTTTTTTCAACCTAGGGTATATGCCTAGGAGTGGGACTGCTGGGTCATATGGTGATTTTATTCCTAGTTTTTTAAGGCATCTCCATACCATCTTCCATAGTGGCTGTATCAATCTACATTCCCACCAACAGTGCAAGAGCGTTCCCTTTTTTCCACACCCTCTCCAGCATTTACTGTTTGTTGACTTTTTGATGACGGTCATTTTGACCTGTGTGAGGTGATATCTCATTGTGGTTTTGGTTTGCGTTTCTCTAACAATAAGCAATGTTGAGCATCTTTCCATGTGTTTGTTAGCCATATGTATGTCTTCTTTGGAGAAATGTCTGTTTAAGTCTTTTCCCTACTTTTTTGATTGGCTTGTTTGTTTTCCTGGTATTGAGTTAACCAATACCAGTAAACAAATAAACATTAGAAAAAAGACAAGGCTAAGAAGGTAAATTTTATGTTTTGTGTTTAAAAAAAAAAAAAAGGTGACCAGTAGGCCCCAGTCTTTACACTGATTTAGAAGACAGAAGCAAATCAGTTTTTAATTTATTTTATTTTTTAATATAAATTTATTTAATTGGAGACTAATTACTTTACAATATTGTATTGGTTTTGCTATACATCAGCCTGAATCCGCCACGGGTATACATATGTTCCCCATCCTGAACCCCTCTCCCACCTCCCTCCCCATACCATCAGAAAAGGAGGCTTCCCTTTCTATCTATAGTGACCACAGGCTGGCTATCAGAGGCAATCAGGCTGACAGCTCCTGTCAGGATTTAGGAAATCTAATCTGTTTCACTTTGAAACAGGCAACATGTAACAAAAAAAATATAGATCAAACAAAAGTTAGACTGGAAAAACATATGGCCTATCCTAGGCTCAAGATTTCAAGGAAGAGTTACAATGGCAGTCTTAGAGAAACTAAATAAAACTCTTTCAGGAACAGTTTTATTAATATGACAGAGTTTATTAATATGAAAGAGATAATCAAAGGGGAAAATGGGGAATCAAAGTAAAAAATTTACTTAACAGTGAAAAAGTTACTGAGCAGTTCTTCAAAGAGCCTGAAGTGACAAGTGAGTGCAGCTAGCAACTGTTGCAAATATCACTGATTTGGATTTTAAGAAACATAGCTTAATTACAGTTTATCTGGAACAATGCTGTCACTAAGTCTCATCAGACTCTTTTGTGACCCCTTGGACTGTAGTCTGCCAGGTTCTTATTTATACTTTATCTAGAACTAAGGCAAGTAGAAAGATGCTTGAACTAAGGTACCTTCAGGATTCATGAGACATTTCAATGACAATATAGTAAGCATCAATATATGTTTATATACCAACAGTTAATACACATAACTTCCTAAAAAGCTGGCTTTACTAAGCAATTAAGTTAACGGAACAAGGATTTCATCTAGAATGAGGTAAGAAGGGTCATAGGACAGAAAAATCAGTTTATGGATCAAAGTTCAGAAATTTAATCCTGGATCACAAGCTCACTCACAGACACACACTTGGATTTTAAGGACTACACTGCAGAAGCAATGTTTTCCAACAACCTTCTGACATTAAAGGTGTAAAGGGTCCAATTCACTCTAGGTCTATTCCATTAACATTTGCACCATGATAAAATTCTGTTAACAGTAAAAGCCTATTCTGGTCCTGTATACACCTTCCTTCTGCCCAAGAAGCCTCCCTACCTCTTCTCTATCAAATATTTACCTCTCAAGATGACAAAGTTACTTCTTTCCTGATCTCCTTCTCTACTTCCTTTTCCTTCTCCACAGAATCTCCTTTATATATTTATAATATATATCCTCATACCTACTTATCATTCTTACTTAAATAAGGGGCTTCCCAGATGTTACAGTGATGAAGAATCTGCCTGCCAATTTGCAGGAGACAAAAGGCAACGTGGGTTCAACCCTTGGGTTGGGAAGATCGCCTAGAGTAGGAAATAGCAACCCCATTCCAGCATTCTTGCCTGGAAAATTCCCTGGACAGAGGAACAGAAGAACCTGGGGGCCTACAGTCCATGGGGTCGCAAAGAGTCAGACACAAATAAGACTCCTCCTACTGACTGAAAGCTAACTTAGAACAGGGACAGTTTTATTCATTTTTAGATGACCAAGGCCAAGCCAGACACTAGTAGGCTCTCCACGTGTTTGCTGAATGAATGAATGAAAGCCACCATATAATTTACCACATTGGCTGCTACACAAGAGAAATAAAAACTTGACTTCAACCCGACTTTGAAAGGAAGTACTAGTGAAGCTCTCCTCAACATGCTTAAGTAAGACTTCTCTCATATCTAAATTATTCATAAGCAGGAAGGAAGTTAAAGACTTCAACAATAGTTATCAACTGGAATACAAAAACAATGAAAAAATATGTTCAGGGAAGCAGAGTCATTGCCTGAAGCAAGAATATAAGATGGAATGTTTGGTTTGCACTTACTCCCAAAACTGGTACTGTTACACTTTCAACACCCAACATGACAGCCATAGTCACGTGACTAATTTTTAAAAATATTATAATTAAATTGAAAAACTCACTTCTTTGGTCACACTGGCCACATGTCAAACACTCATCAGCCACATATGACTACTGTATCAACAGGCAGATTCACAATACATCCATCATCACAGAAAATCTACTAGACACAATGATTCTAAACAATTCTCCCATGGCTATTTGGTAAGACACAAGATTCTTATTCAGGGTTCTGCTTTTTGCATGCTACAAGGATAATTTCATGTTACAGATTTTTCTAGAAAACATTACAGAAAAAGTATCAGGTCATTTAAAGATAAATTCTAGAAGGCACTCCCATCCAATCCCCAGTTAGTTTCTCTTACATCCTTTAGTACCTACACTCTTACACTGTAGCACAATGGTGATCACCTCCCTGCCAGAACCAGTGGCCTTATCTCAATTCTTATTTCCCTTACCTTTGATCAGTCTAACCCAAACCAATAGTTTTCTATGGGCCATTCTCTACTGTAGGTGCTAGAGAGCAGACTTATTGAAAAACACCCTTACAGAAAACAACACAGTAACTAAACGTGTTTAAAAGAAGCCTATGCTCTCTGGTTTAAATGGAGAGAAAGGCAAGCAATTCTGCTAGAGGGCTTCACAAAATGTAACATCTGACCCCGACCTGGAAGAATGAGGATTAGTCCCCTGGGAGGAGCTGAGAAGAGAGGTGGTGGCTCAAGAATACTTTCTAACATGAGGGAACAGCCTGAGCAAATGACCTTAAACAAAAGCAGTCAGAGAGGAGACAATAAAGCTGGAAAGATGAGTGATAGTTAGACTGAAAGATCCAGAATGTCATTTATGGCAACCTGACTTCTACTCTGTAAACAAGAGAAAACCAATGGAATGGCAACATCAGATCTGTGACTATCAAAGAGCCTTGCAGCAGCATGAGAAACGGCTAGGAGGTGAAATGAGGGTAGAAATGAGAAGACCATGGTGAGGGTCTGGATTGCTTTTTTCCTAACCCTACGCATATTTTCTCCCAACCTGATGAAAATGACTGGCACTCAGACTAAGTTCTAATTACAGGAAAAAACAGCACAGCCTTCAAGTGTGTGGAATAGGGAGAGACAGTGATCTATCTATCCACAGAGATTGCTAGCAACATGAAAGAGATGGACATGAGGAAGTCAGATTTTTGAGCAGAGAAGTCAGAAAGCTATGATAGAACCAGCACCAAAAGAAAGAGCATTTCAAGGAAATGCTCCATATTATACAACTAGCAAAAAGGGCACAGACACAGCCATCAGGTCTCCAGCAGCACACGGGTAAAAACTTCTCAACTGGCCACAGTTAAGGATTACGTTGGCCACACTGTGGTAGATGGAGATGAGCACTGAGGAAGGTAGGATAAAATGCTCTTTCAAGTTAGAAAATACATGTTACAGTGTGGATGAACCTTGAAAACTTTATGCTAAATAAAGGAAGCCAGTCACTAAAGACCAAATATTATGTGGCTCCACTTGAAACATCCAGGACAGGCACATCTACAGAGATGCGGTTGCCTAAGGCTGGGGACTAGTGACGGGGGACTGGAAGGTGACAGCTGGAGAGCACGGGAGTTTCTTTTCAGGGTGATGCAAGTGCTCTGAAGTTGACTCCACAAATAAACACACCGACTTATATACACCTTTAATGGGTAAACTGTATGGCATGTGAATTATATCTCAATAAAACTGTTTCCAGCAAGTGGGGAAAAAAAGTCTGCAAAGTGTGGCAGACCCTGCTCAGTGTGCTTCCCTCAACTCAGTCATTTTCTTTCCTGCTCAAATGGCTACCAACAATAAAAACTATATCCCGCACCTCTGTGGCTGCTAGGTGGGCTATGAAGGTCTCATCAATAGACTGAATGTAGAACTGATGCAGGGGAGGGGAAAACTGCTAAAGCAGGGTTCTGAGGAGATCAGAGGGGACTAGCGTGTAGCACACAAGTGGAGAGGCTAATCCTGGAAATGAACTATGGACTCCCAAAGGACTATGCCACCGTGACAGAGGAGGAAGCAGCCCCTAAGCCCCTAACAGCCAAATGTAGGTAAGTAGGTGTAGTGGTGGACTCTTCTAATTGCTTCCATTTTCTCAATTAAGGAAGAGGCAAGATCACTGGTTGACAGTAAGGCTGGAGAAGGGAAACAGGTTTGAGCTAAGGAGGTAGTGCCATATTGTCCTGAAAATAAAATAAATGGACCAAGGAATCTTAATGGGATGGCTAGTCAGTGTTTAACTTAGGAAAGAGCCACTTTTGAGGTTATGGATCCTGAGTTCAAAATGAGACCAGTCAGCATATCTTTCTCCTGCTCCTGACAATCAGTGAAAGGGTAGAATAAATGAAGAGTTGGATTCAACAAGGGCCGAGGTTTTGCCAGATAAGATGAAGTGAGAAAGGGTATGAGTTAAAAATATATAAAAGGAGGTGATTACAGTGATGAACTATGAACTCAGAAGGAAATTGGGAAGTGACGGAGATTGAAGGGCAGTAAAAGGGTAATAAGATCGCTGGACTGTAAACCCCAGTGGAACTGAAGGATTTCAGTATCTGAGTAGTAAAGGGATTAAGCCATAAAAAGAGCACACTATTAATGGAGATATTAAATAATGGCAATATTAATGGAGAGAGCAACTTCTCACTAGGGTTACTGGCAATATTAGAATTTAAACTGCATATACTGGGAATTCCCTGGAAGTTCAGTGGTCAGGACTCCACATTTCCACTGCAGGTGACACAGGTTCGATCTCTGATCAGAGAACTAAGATCCTGCACACCTCAAGGGGTGGCCAAAATAAGTAAATAATAAACTGCATATACATTGCTTGAACCAGCCAATTTTACTTATAAGAATGTATCTCATAAATATATTCAAAGGGATGTAAATACTTATGTTCAAGAACATCTACTTCAGCAATAGCTTAATTATTAATATATTAACAAAAGATTAGAAACAACTTAGGTGTCCCTTTTGAGGACTGATTTAAGTATCCATACAATGGCATATTATACAACCATTAAAGATCTGTTAATGACTGATCTCAAAGATAAGACTAAATTTTAAAAAATAAAGATATTAAGTATTTACAGTCATGCCATTAGTATGATGGCATGTATTAGTGAGATGTACAGATATACAGAACAGAACCTGGCAGAGACACACAATTAACATTCACCAGAGGACAATGAACACTGGTATATACACAGACTTTCTCTCAAAAAATACAAAAGAAATTCTTAATGGTTACTTCTAGGAACTACACATCCTTTTGCATCGTCTCAATCTATAAAATGTATGGTTTTTCCAGTAGTCATGTACAGATTTGAGTTGGACCATAAAGAAGGCTGAGAATTGATGCTTTTGAACTGTAGTGCTGGAGAAGACTCTTGAGAGAGCAAGGAGATCAAATCAGTCAATACTAAAGGAAATCAACCCTGAATATTCTTTGGAAGGACTGATGATGAAGCTCCAATACTTTGGCCATCTGTTAGGAAGAGCCGACTCACCAGAAAAGACCCTGACGCTGGGAAATATTGAGGGCAGGAGAAGAGGGAGACAGAGGATGAGATAGTTGGATGGCATCACCAACTCAATGGACTTGAGTTTGAACAAACTCCAGAAAACAGTGAAGAACAGGGAAGTCTGGCATGCTGCAGTCCATGGGGTTGCAAAGAGTCAGACACAACTTAGCAACTGAACAACATGAAATGTATGTACTATGTTTTTTAAAATGATTAGTGAATTTTAGTACTGACTGACTTGGAAAGGTCTGGGTAGTATGTTAGGCAAAAAGGGCAAGGGGCAAAACAGCACATGTGTAACACTCCATCTTGGAATCTGACTTCCTGTATATTGAATCTAACAGAAGTACATTGAATCTAACAGAAGTATATTGCTCCCCTCTCACTTAACTTCCCTAGGCTAACCAACACTGTACACCCTCTCTTCCCTACAAGGAGGTAAAACAAGATTATCTGTGTTCAAGCAGTTGAACACTGCCAAGGGCTGATTCACACTACTCATAACACTCCTCTTTATCTCCTTTTAGGTCAAGTCACGCCCTCCCCAGAGATGACACCCTGGCTGCTCCAACACAAATTCTTCTTTAACTTCAAACTCTTACAGCTGTTTCCCAAACGACTGTGTAAGCTTGCATCACTTGATGCGCTGCACTGGTAGAGAAGGTTTCTGAAATCAGGTGCCTAGGGTACAAAGCAACTGTCAATCTTTGAGTAAGTTACTCAACTCCTCTGATCTTCTACTTCCTCACCTGGCAGTGGGGAAAATAATGGCTCTTACCCTCATAAGATAGTACTAATTATTCAGTTAACAAAAGAAACTACTAAGAATAAACAACACCTGGCACATAACAGCCAATGCTTTACTATTGGGTACTATTATTTGTAAGCTCCAGTTTAAAAGAAAAAATAAAGACTACACAGTCAGCCCCCCTCTATCTATATGTTCTTCATCTATGGATCAAAAATACTCAGGGGAAAAAAAAATCCAGAAAGTTCCAAAAAGCAAACTTGAATTTGCCATATGCCTCCAACTATTTATATATCATTTACATTGAATTTGTGCTTCCCTCATAGCTCAGTTGGTGATACACTGAATTTATGTCTATAGCTAACACAGGCTTGAACTCCCCAAGTCCACCTATACTTGACTCTTCAATAAATACGATACCACCACACGACCTATGGTTGCCTGAATGCTGTGGGACTTAAGTATCCAGATTTTGGTATTCAGGTCAGGTCCTGAAACCAATCCCCATGTAAACTAAGGGACAAGTATTTACACTGTATTAGGTATTATAAGTAATCTAGAGATGATTTAGAGTATGAGATGATTTAGAGTATATGGAAGGATGTGCACAGGTTATATACAAATGCTACACCACTTTATATAAGGGATATAAGCATCTACAGGTTTTGGTATCTGTGAGGAGCCTGGAGTCAAATCTGTGAGGGATAACCATCTTCATTTCTATATTCCCTACAATGCCTAGCAAGGTCAAAAATATCACTGAACAGAAGTATGTTCACCAAATGAATTAAGAAACGTAGCCTTCCTGAGTTCATAGATAGAAATGTGTTGGTATAAGAAAGGGTTAATTTCTAACTTTTTGAAAGGAAACTTTCAAAAGCCCAAGTTACTAAAAATAGACATTACCCTTCAAATTTACTTCCTCTTAGTTATTTGCCTGCTTTCCTGAATTGGTCTTAAGTCTTATTCTTCAAGTAGGAAGTTATTTTTTTTTTCAAACAAGGCTTACAATTAACAAACCACTGTATATAAAAACTCTGTAGCTAGCCCCTACATTTGTGTATGAAACAACACCGTGAAAGGAGAAAAAAGGGCTAAATGTCTATCTTACCACATGAGGTATGGCAAAAGGCCTTTAGCAAAAGCCCAATGCTCTGGTAATATTTTAGGGGGCATCAGTGTTCAACCAGGATGAAGAGATTCATTACAGGGGATCAGAAACAATTTGTTAATAGTAGCTAAAATACTGAAGATACAAGAAATTTATTTTTTCCATAAATTAAAGCAGAATCAAGGTTACTTGAATATAGTGGTGTTTTATTCCCTAAAATGAAAATTTCCCTAATTCAGTAAATGTTTTAAGGCCCATAAGCATTCCCTCCTTGCATTCTATTGAGTCCTTCCAAGCAGAAGGGGAAAAGGCCTGGAAACTGTGCATCTCCACTGTTACGTTACCTTATGAATAATCCTGATTATTCACTGTAGTTGGAGGAAGGTGTAATCACATGCACTTTAACCCTTCCACCACCCACAGATTCATGAAGGGGACAGCTGACACAAGCTCTCAGCATTCCAGTGATTTTGATCCAGCACCCCTCCCAACCCAAAACACTCTCACCAATGTTATTTGACCAAATATTATTTGGGGGGTTCAAAATCAGAGTCCCACCTGGGGTGTCTCACAAGCATACAGGATCTAATATATGGACTACTACATAAAATGAGAAATATTCACTACATGGATAGGTCCCACACAGACCAGCCAAAGAAAAGGTTCTTTGAGAAATTAATTTCCAGTTATAGGAAGCAACTGAGTAGAAAGAAGGCATTTACAGTAGCGGTAAAGGAGCTACATTACCTGGAAGTTCTCTTACTAGCTTCGTGCCCCTTTACAATTTCCTTATCTGTTAAGCGAAGAATGGAACCTTCCAAACAGGACTATCATAAAGATTAAATAATGTATCATACAAAAAGAGCTTCCATATATGGAAAAGAGGTCAATGTTCAATAAATGTGTGTCATTATCATTTAGGTCTTATTTTATACAAACGGCAACTCTGTCCCTTCAAATTCTATCTGTCCAGAATTTGAAGAACAGTTTATAACATGGCCTGATCTGAAAGGAATATTTTTCTTAAAATGAAACTTTTACCAGCTCAGCAAATAATTATTTTTCTAAAGTGCATATCCCAACCATACTTCATCCTGCATTCTCCTTTCCCATTAAAGAAAAAGACTTAGCATCTCCCTCACTGCCAAGAACTACAGACCCACAATTCTTCAACCAAGTCTTGGGGAGAGACGTTTCTAAATTTTGAATTTTTCATATTTAGAAGGGCAATATGGTGCAAATGCTAAATACTCAGTAACACACACGTTGGGTCAACAGTTCTTCAGTAAAATAAGTCAACAATCACACCAAGTAGGATGAAGACTACACAACTTCTCACCAGTTCAGTTTAGGTTTTGCCATCAAATGAGTCTGATTTTTATAACTTTCTGAATGGCAATTATGAAATCCTTAAGCCAATGTCAATCTGCTATAAACACACAATCACATTCCTCTTAATACTTTCTAAGAACCTTTTGTAATGCACTCAAGTCTGATTTTTCCATGACCAATAACCATGCTGTTATCTCAGAGAAATACATTGAGCCCCTCCTGATATAAAAACAGAACAGGCTTTAAATTAGGTGAGGAGGGGATTGGCTGAGTTATGACTTCAAGCTAAACTGTAGGGCCAGACAGCAATTTGAATTCTATAATGTAAATTTCCTAAATAATTTTGATAACTTGGTTAGGTACCACACATTTTTACAAAATTTGTTTTCTTAGACTCACAGTAAGTCCACCTCTGTGCATAGTTTTTAGCAGATAAGGAGCCACCAAAGACTTTTAAGATAATGCTACCAAAAAAAAAAAAATGATAATGCTACCAGATTACAATGAATGCATTATATACACAGACTTTTATTAGCCAAACATTCATTATAAGCAGGCACAAAACAGTTCTCCAGCCAAGAAAGAGAAGTAGAAATAATTCAACTGAATAACTGTACTGCTTCTGCTGGATCAAGATCTTTACAATATTTTGGAAAGATAATGAATAAATTTCCACGCAGAGAATATAATCACAGCTTGAAAAAAAATCACTAACTCAGCATACTTGAGAAAATTATTTTACCTTGTAATTCTTCAAAGGGATTAGTTGCACAAAAGAAACAGTGATGACTACAGCAAGCTTTCTACCACCTCTCAATCACTCAAGAAATAAGAGCATTTAATACCAGCACAGCTTTGGACATGACTTAATTTTTACTTTTGTACTGCATTCATTATTTTAAACACAGAGGACACAACAGATTAGAAGTTGAGTTCATAAGACTTACCTTGTTAGCATCCATATGCCTCAATTATGTAATCCAGTTGAAATTTTATATTATTTCTCTAATGAAGTTACAAATCAGTATTGTTTTCGTACATATGACTATTATAAAACCAAAAACTGTCTAGTCTTTGGGAAACTAAACTTGAAATTTTACAAGGAAAATTTAACACTCATAAAAATCCTGTGAATTTCATTATGAAGAACAATGATCCTAGTGTACATAATAACTTACGCCCAACTTTAAGTTTTGTCAATGTTAGTTTCTGCGGAAAGGAGTAGTGTCAATTCAAGAGGTATAAAAAATATTTTGGATGAAATATGGGTACAAAATGTCATACTGCAGATAAGAAAAAACTTCAATTCCCAAACCACTAACATAAAATTATAAAACCCAAAGCATACAACCACCCTCAGCCAAAACAATATCCTGTAATTCAGGATATTAAGCCATGTTTCCTTCACTCTCCCCTGGATGTACATCATCCACCCTTCCCCCACTTAGATAACCTCATACTTAAGGCTAAGTCACTTTCTCTCAGGCCTTCCCTGACCCAATTTAGATCAGGCCCCTTAAGTACTGTGAATCCGTAACATTTCTCTCTACCTCACTCATCACACCCCTCCAAAGTTTCTTCCTGCCAAACTCCAATTAGTTTAAGAATCACATCTCTTATTCATCATTGTTGGACAAGCACAGGCCCAAGCATGTAATAATTAAGTGTTCAAATAGCAAATCTGAAAAAATACATTTCACAAAGAAACTTTATATAACCAATTTGCTGCGTGCAAATTTTTAAGAAAGTGGTTACAAAAAGATCAGCTGTGTACACCAGTGGTGAGCTATCTTCTAAGACACAGTTGTTGTAATTTAAGAATACAGAAACCCCTCATAAAACCAGGAACTGCAATTATCTATAGAAGGAGTGTCAAATCCTCCCTATGAACTTATTCTTATTTTAGCCAACTCTGTAAGTCTAGCTGGGCAGCAGCTAAGTGCACAGTAGTTTAAGAAAATGCATGCATAAGTGAGAAAGAGGTGTAGCCTATGACAAGGAAGTAGAAAACCCTGTAAATCAGGCTCAGAAATGTAAAATGGGGAGGCAGAGAAGTGCCACTCAGGCCAGGCCAGAGTCCTAACGCAATTCAACATACTCTAAGGACAGACCTTAAAAATCCTTTAGGAGCAAAGACCTCATTACACAGGAAAGCTTAAGGCCAGATACAATGACAGAAAAAGATATTCACTATAGGAATAAAACAAGTTGTAAAGCTTAAAGATGCAAGCTTCAGTTATCCAGAACACAACGATACTATCTTGGTTTAGGATCTCAAATTTTCTACACGAGCCGTATTTCCTGTCCTTAAACACACACAAATGAACGTTTACAGGATGCCCTACAATTCACCCTCCTGAAGCAAAGCTATCAGAACTATAAAACTGAAAGTAGAAGTCAAAATACAGGCTTTCCTTCAGATAATCCTAAAAGTAACAACCAAACTAGAATCAGATTTTTCTTCTTCAAAGAATAAACATGGCTGAAAACAAGTGTAGATTTTCATAATAAGCACTCCCTTCTCCAGTAACCTCCTCCACACTGCTCTTTGGTCTTTTTGTTAAAATACACATACAAATGGATACAACACATACTTCTTCCTTAAGCCAGAGGAAGAAACTATGTTTCAATGCAATGGGCAGAAATCTGTCTTACCAACAATCTGGCTCACCTGTATCTAGGACTGTGCTGAGCACACTGGAAGCACCAGTAACTACCAGGGGAAGTAAACTGAGAGCAAAGGCATTTATGAACTCCGCTGGGAACCGGGTGGCAAGGAGGCCCCAACCACCACCTGTCCATTTGCTCAGAATGAGCTTGAGCCTGGTACTATCAATATTATTCAGCCATCCTGATCAAGCAGTTGCCAAGGGTCAGTATCAGTTCAAGGGACCTTGGAGACCAAAAGCAGCAGGCCGACACTGCCAACAAGGAATCATCCCAGATTTAAATTCTTTGCAGGGTAGGGGGCCAAGAAACACCGGGAGAGAACATACCTCCTGGCTTCCTAAGAGGAGCACTGTATCAATGACTTCAAAATGTAAATATTTCAGGGTGAACTTTAAATAGATGCACAGAATCAGAATTGGACTTTGTGCAACCTAATTCTCCACTGACATTGTCCCCAAGACAGTGCTTGACTTGAGAAATGACACACAGAGGAAAATGAAGCAAGAGCCCCAAGCTGCTCATGGCCTGCTCAGATGTTCCAGCAATGACAGTGCATAGCCAGGCACGCTTCATTTTGGCACAAAAATCACTAGTCTTCTCAAGTTGCCACAACTAACAATCTGAAAACTCTTCAGGGTCAGGCCTCAACATATATTTTAAAAAACAATTTTTTTAGTTGAGGTGAAATTCACATAGTATAAAGTTAACTTTCAAAGTGCATAATTCAGGTTGTGCAACCACCAATTCTATCAAATTCCAAAACATGTTCATTTCCATCACCACCAAAGAAATCTCATACTCATTAAGCAGTCACTCCTTAGTTTCCCCTCCCCTCAACACCTTGCAGCCACCAATTTGCTTTCTGTCTCTACGGATTTACCTACTCTAGACACTTCATATAAATGAAACCATACAATGTGGCCTTTTGTGTCTGGTTTCTTTTACTTAGCATAACGCTTTCAAGGTTTATCCATACCACAGCATGTATCAGTGCCTCATTTTTTAAAAATAGCTAATAATATTCCATTGTATGTATGTACACTGTTTACCCATTCACCTGTTGATGCACATTTGGATTATTTCCACTCTTTGGCTATTTGAATAGTACTGCTATGAACATTTATGTACAAGCAATTGTGTACCTGTTTTCAATTCTTTTAGGTATATACCTAGGAATGGAATTGCTGGGTCTCACAGTAATTCTATATTTTGCTATTTAAGGAACTGCCAAACTATTTTCCACAATGTATACTTTCAATTATACTGTACAATTATCTTGTCAAATAATTACCAAGACATATTGTTAAGGGGAAAAAATAGATGTATAACAGTGGGGCATGCATTAGTCTGTATATAAAAACGGGACAGGGTATCACTAGAAGGATACATATGAAAGTTACTTGGTTTATATACAGGAAACAGGTATAAAGGTTTTCTCTGAAGTGAGAACCTTGGGAGGCTGAGATGTGAGAAAGGCTTGTTGTTTCCAAAGTCAATCACTTCTGCTGTGCACTGAACATCCACACTTTACCAACCCGCTTGCCCTAAAATACATTTAAAGCTCCAACAGAAGCCAAAAGTCTGAGAGAAGGACTGCACAAAGTTTACTATCTTAACCATTTTTCAGTGTCCAGTTAAGTGGTATTAAATACCGTCATACTGTTGCACAACCATCACCACAGTGTATCCAGCAACTCTCCATCTTGTAGTCTAAAACTATACCCACTGCACATTAACTGCCCTCAGGCGCTAGACTATTCTTGCTCCCCCGCCCAGCCCTTGGCAACCAGCATTCCACTTTGTCTCTACGGTTTTGACTACTCTCAGTATCTCATGGGAAGTGGAATCATATAGTATTTGTCTTTTTGTGACTGGCTTACTTCAGTTAGAGTGTTCTCAAGGTTCACCTATGTTGTAGCACGCTGCAGAATTTCCTTTTATTTTAAGGCTAAATAATACTCCATTGTATGTATATACCATAGTTTGCTTATCCATGCATTGGCTAGTAGATACTTGTGCTGCTTCCCTGTTTCAGCTCCTATGAATAATGCTACTGTGAACACAGCTGTACAAATATCTCAAGACTCTGCTTTTAATTCTTTGGGGTATTAACCCAGAAGTGACATTTCTGGGTCATATGATAATTCTATTTCATTTTTTAAGGCCCTCTATACTGTCTTCCATAGTGGCGGTATCATTTTACATTCCTGAGAACACTTTTTTTAAATACACAGCCATCTGAATGGGTGTGAGGTCTTACCTCACTTGTATTTCACAGTCCTACCAAGCATACATACTGTTTTTAAATAAAAAACTAGTCAAAAATAGAAAATCTCAAAGCCTCCCAAAGAAATGCTCTGTGTCTTGACTGGGTGGCAATTACACAGGTGCATGTGTGCTCAGCCACTTGGTCATGGCTGACTCCTTGTGACTCCAAGGACTGAGCCCGCCAGGCTCCTCTGTCCACGTAATTTTCCAGCCAAGAATACTGGAGTGGGTTGTCATGTAGTTACCAAAAACCTATTAAGCTGTTATTTAAATAAGCCCATTTTATGCAAATTATACCTCAATAAAAGTGATTTTTAAAAAGCCTTCCAAAGTAATTCCAGCTTGAAGAACTGGATCTCATGTTTGGGAACAGACAGGTTTGGGAACCACTGTTCCAAAGCAACAGGGATTCAGTACAGAGACGTGTTTCTCTCTCCCAAAATTAATTCTTAGGGTGCTATTCCCCCCTCCAAATAAAATTATCTTTCAAATTAAACTGTGATTACTAGGTACCACAAATGATAACTTGAATAGTGGAAGTTAAAGAGCTGCATCTGCTTGTCTGGCACTGAGGCTAAGTAGTTCTCTCTTACTGCACCTCCACAGCCCTCTGTTATCGCCATTCTACAGAGAAGGGACTAAGTTATAAAGGAGTCATAATTTCTATCCAGTCATAACATGTCGAGTGTAAGAGCTAGTACTTAACTGTCAAGTTTTCTCCAGAGAGCCCATGCTCTTACTTAGGATATTTTGTTGCTTTCCTTTTCTGAACTTAAGACTATCAAAAGATAAACAGAGTTCCTTCTGAATTACTTTAAAAGTTAAACAAAAGACTTCACCCAAAAAAGAACTTTTCCACAAAAAACACTGTAGTATTTCCAGCAAAACTGCCAAATCGTGTAATAAAATTATCTCATAGCCAAAAAATTGTATTGTTATAACATTAAATATCCACCTTAAACATACTTCCTTAGGCCTCAAAACCTGAATAACAGTAGGGTTATGTAAAAGTATACCAGAAGATTGGCCCAACATTTGCCCTCTGGGCCCACGGAAGAGGCACCAGAGGACAACTCATCTGCACTATACCAACTCAGATACAGCTGCCATGGGAATAAGGTAAAAGTAATCGAGTACATATAACAAAAGCAGAACTTTCAACCACATGCTTAAAGTCAGAGCAAACAATTTTTCAAGTAGTGGAACTCTGTTTTAGATCAGCTAGGAGCTTCAGAAAATAAAAAGGTATCTTCATTTGTCCCTCTCCTTGCAAAAAAAGATCTGTTTTTAATGTGGGCACTGCTTTGGGGGGGGGAGGGGCTACTATTAAATTGACAAAGTGGTTCAAAACATTTTCCTGTAAGTTTTAGGGACTTCTGCCTTAGGGACTATGGTAAGGATGCAAGGTAAGAACACTTAATTAATGGAAAGTAATACTTCTAAAGAGTAAGTCTGAAAGATAAATGAGGTTTGCATATAGTTCATACAGGATAAACAAATGCTTTGTGATTGAAGATTCTTCAGGTACAGTTAAGACACATGAATGTGTATGAGTTGGCATAGATTAGATATTGTTCAAAACCCCTTCAGTAATAAAAGGCAGTGGCAGCAAGTAACAATAGGAAAAAATCTCCACCCCATGGATCTACTTTTCTGTCCATTTCTTGGACAGTGCCATCTCTGCTGCTACTATTTACTAATGCTTAAGAGTAAAACTAAATGATTCCATCGTCAGATAAAGGCAGAATCACTACTACAACCCAAGAATGAATCTAGACAACTTGTGATTAACATGGTCTCATGTTTACCAAACTATTATTCATGATGTCAGTTAACATGTATAAAAATGATGGTAAAACCTTAGTCCAACATACTAACTCCTACAGTTAAACAAAACACAACAACAAACGCGTGCTTCTCCTATACAGTCAGGTGGCAGTAAAAAAATTCATATAACTAAACTTCCTATCAAAATCCTCATCATTCTGAAAGCAAACAGTCACTATATAAATTCAATGCACTGATATCCTAAAAGAAAAATATACCTGAAGAATCTACCAAAGTTAGAACAAGTATTTCCACCAAGGGAGGAAATTAACATGCATTGAGCACTATGCTCTTCACATATTATTTCATCTAAAATGCCTATGAAATAGAATCTTCATTTCACAGATGTAGGTCCTGAGTTTCAAAGAAATTAAATAATCTGCTTAAAGACAGATCGATAACTAGCTAGGCAGACAGGCAGGTCATTTTCGGCAGAATTCTATTGTAATCATAGGGCCATCAGCCTTTCCAGTTAAAAAAAAAAATTCTGATTTAAGCAAACCTACAGAGCAAAAGCATAACCTTACTTTTGTTTTTAACTCAATAATGTAAAACCTGAACTGAGAAAACCCTGACACATAGTCTGTCCTTTTTTTAAAAGAGGCCATCAATCAAACCACTTTAAAGCATCACTCGAATCTGCTGAAAGGAGAAATTCCAAGCCTAATGGGACTGCAACAGAGAATCATGGCCAGCAGTGCTAGTCTAGCTGTCATCCTATGTCCAGCAGTTGCACTGGCTAATCTCTTGCCACAGGTCATCAGTATTTCCTACTAGAATAAAAATGGGCAGTGATATTAACCCTGGATGTGCTTTCTACTTTCTCATCGGTGATACTGAGAAAAGTAGATGAAATGATTCACAATGTTAATGTTTTTAGGAATAAAGACAATGTAAAGAAAAAACTATCTGAGGGCAGGGACCGCCTTTGTTTTCTTCAAATGTGTCCCAAGACAGCACCCAGCACATAGTAGCTATTGAGGAACTATTTCTTCAATGAATGAAAAATGACAAGCTAGCTTGTCCACTCCTCTTACCATGCTAAGAAGTTCAAAGCCAACCAAAACCACTACCATTATGTGACTTCCCTGCCAGGTAGCCCATCTCACCAAAAGAGAATATCCATCCTCTAAAGAGCTCTCTTCTTCATATATGGAGTTCCCTCCAACCCAAGGAGAACAAGAAAAGGTAGTCAAAATAGCACCAAATCAGGATACTTGGTATCAATTAAATTAGATGATTCTATTTCCTTTATTTGTAATCAGTTTAAAATATCTGAATAGTCCCAGGATGGGCTGTTACACCTGCTATTAACACTGCTCCCACTCAAACCAGTACTACTGCTGACTCCTCTGGCAAGAGGAAGAATTATCCTCCAATCTTCATTCTCTGATTGAATTATTTTTTGTTGACAATCAGACATACCCACAGCACAGGCTGTGGTAAGATATGTGTAAGGTGACCGAACTATAGAAAAAATGAAAACGTAAAGACATTAAAAAAAGAAGAATTAAGATGAGAGTGACACAGAAGTGAGAGAAATATGTGTAAAATGCGGTAAAGATATCTTCTTAAAGATTAAGAGGTTAGAAAATATATTGTCAACTAAGAAAGAAATACTGGTAGAAGAGAAGAGAAAAAGGAAGTTACAGGAGTATCGTATAGAGACACACAGGAAAATGAGACCAGAGGGGAAAGTTATGGAGTAAGATAAAGATCTCAAGGTTGGTGGAAAAGAAAATCATTAACAGTACTGCACCTACATTTCCCTAGAACTTACGTTAATATGTAATACATAATAATTTCTCTTCCATGGACAAAGAGGAATGAAAGTTATTTACATACCTTACAAATGTGCTGCAAGACCCACGGCCTGTATAGCAGAAGTTCTACAAAGTGCCCTGAACTTCTCAGATGAAAGGCACTATAAAAACACACACAAAATAAAACGAAATCAGGAATTATGTCTATTCATTTCATGGGGGAAAAAAAGCACAAGATGTAAAACGGGTTTGCCCAAAGATCTGGTAAGTAATTCAGAATCCAGAGGAGGAATAAATGCAGAATTTAATTTTAATTGACATACCATGAAAGTTACAACTTTTAAATGTTTTGGCCTCCTTCATTCAACATAATGCACAGTATTAACCTTATTTTCTGAATGTTATAATGCTGCCCTCTTAAAAGTTAAAATCAAAAGCAGATGAATTTTATGCAAATTTTCCAAAATTATAAACATGCAACACACAGCATTATAAACACACAGCACAGGTAAAGAATTTCACACTGAACACCTGTATGCCTACCACCCAGCCTACCATGAACATCTGAATGACCTGCTTTATCAAATTACATTTCCTTTTTAACACGGGCATTACAGAGACATTGCAGGCTAAAAGACAACTGTCCAAAAGCCAATGGCTTCAAAAACACAGGTTGAAGTTATTAGGCTAAAGACATTAATAATATGAAAATCCTTCTGATCATTTTGTCAGAAATGATCAGTATTAGTTTACTGTTTCGAAGGCAGAGTGGATTCAGACATATCCCCTACTCTTGGTGAATGATTCTAACTGTTCAATGTAGGATCGTATAATCATCCTCATTTAAAAAAAAAACCTGATGATTAAAATAAAAAATCCAAAAATTTCCCATGTCCTAAAAGATCCTACATGTGGTCCCTGCCCACCTCTCTAATTTCATTTTACCTCCTACTTTTCCCTTCACTACACTGAAAACTTATTTCACTGGCTGCTTACGTTCTCTTTCCCTTTACTGGAATATTAAGATGCTATTATAAACATGCTTAAGCACATTTACTTTACTCATCCTCTTTAAAAACTCATCCTGCTATCAACTACAAACTGGCTCAGATTTAAGAGTATCTCATGTTTTTGATGATTATTTGCTATAAAAATGTATTCCAAATCATGTGGAGGAAGCACCAATAAACTCAGACCAACACCCAGAATGAGCAGCTTCGATGTCTATCTGATTTTTGGTCACATGACTACCATAATTATGAGTATACAAGGCCCTTATTTAATACTACAGCACCACAGATTAAAAATGAGTCACTTGAAATAGGAATTTTATAGTAATTACTAACTTCAAACTGTCTTGAAAATTTTAATTTATTAATCTCACAAGTATTTAACAGTGAGCATGTCCCCAAAGAGCAGACTGTAAGAAGATACATTAACACAAGTTTAAAATTTGGTTACATTAATGTGAAAGTGCAAGCAAACAGTTCTACAGCCCAGGTGCATAAAGGTATAAACTAAGTGGTAAGGGAAGAAGAAATTCCCTTAATTCCTTTTTTCTCCTTTCAATTTCCTTTTAAACTACAAATATGTGATTAAAATCCAGGGATTATGTTCAATCCCTTTTAAAATTATCACTACCAACCTGAGGTGCTATCTATAGAAGCCCAGCAAATCCAAATTAATGCTTTTAAACGTTGAAATATCAGTCTTCTGGCAAAGTTAACATAAATCTCTCAGCTCCACAACAAAGTAGCAACCCACCTCCTAAGTCACTGCCTGGACTCTACCCTATGAACAAGAAACACCTGAACATCTATGTTTTTACTCTCCTAATAACTTACACCCCCACATAGCCAGGTTAAACTCTTCTTTCTGCCACACCATGAAACATATAGGATCTTAATTCCCTGACCAGGAATTGAACCTGTGCCCTCTGCACTGGATCTGCAGAGTCTTAACTCTGAACCACCAGGGAAGTCTCCCAGGTTAAACTTTTTTTAAAAAGAGTTAACTGACAAACAAGGAATCAGGGCTAAAAACACTCCAGCAAAACCACTACCACACACATATGAAACTGTATTCTTGATATTTGCTGTTTCTCCCCATCCCACCTCAAATCAATAGTCAAAAGAGCCCACAGTTGCCTGTTAGAACCTATCAGGACATAATTACATTGGATTTGGAACAGGGGAGCCTGGTCCTGCCTCTGGAAGAAGCTGGGTCCCTCGAAAAGGTCATAACATCTAAAACCAGAAACTACACAAGGCAGAGATCCTGTATACTCCTTTACCTATTTCATTCAACTGCTATAGGATCATCCAAATTACAGAAAGGAGAGGAAAAGCTAAAGAATTGAACTTTTCTTAGAAAAATTTTTAGATTCTCTCAATACATTAAAACACACACACACAGCAATACATAAAAGGAGAAGCATTGGAATAAGCTGAAAGTCCTGAATTTTAGCTGACTCTAAGCAAGCTGTTTGGGAGGACATGGAGAAGATCTTACAGAGAAAATAGTTCTGGCTGGCACCTGGCTAGACATACAACTGTGGGAAATTTACTGAAGTCTCTGGGACTCAGCTTCCCATCTGCAAATGAGGTTGGGAATACAAGTCCTGAAGATTCCTTTCAGGTCTAAAATTCTTGATCAATGAAAAAAATTAGTGGATTCCTAATCTCCTCTTGCCTCTAGTATGGATTTTGATGAGAACAGAGGCTATAAATCTAGAACTAGACTTTGACTAAAACCAAATTCCATGTTATATATATTTTTGTTTGTTTTTAATCTTACACATTTTATGTCTCCAAGAGCCACCCACCAGTGCTCTAAAAAAAAAGAAAAACTACTTAAGGCAATTTATCAAAAGAGATCTTTCTTAATTATCCTTTACAATTAAGAACTAATCTTGTATTTCAGTCCAAACAATGTCACTTGCGCCAAATGCTCAAAACATCTCTCGAAATTGAGCCATCTCTAAAGTGACAATCAAGCACTGGTACATAAGCATTACACATCTGGGTGTGCGACACTAAGTGGCAGAAAAATTCTCACCACAAACAACATTTACAGTAATTTTTTTTTAAAGTATTTCCCCCCCTTCAGATCTGGCAGGAATACAATCCCATTACACACCTGCAAGAAAGATTTATTTAAAAAGACTTAAAACACAGAAAGAGTCAAACAAGTTACCAACAGAGGTAAAAATGTTAAATCAGGACTATTAAGAAACACGAGTGAAACCAACTCCAGGTAAAAAGAATGCCAATTTTCCATTATAAACTACTAAACGTGGTTTTGACCAAACTGACTGCAAATAGTGCCATTTAATGAACTTGTAACTGGATCTAATAGGTAACTAAGCACAGAGTTTAGCTGATGCCTAATCAAGGTAGCAACTTAGACGAAGCAACTTATTCCTTTATTGTGATCCTACAAAATTTAAATCATGAAAAAAAACGTTCCTTTCAACCGGAAAATTCCCTTCAATACCGAAGAATCCTAACCTCTAAGATTTCAACACTATGCTTTACTTACAAAATCTCAAAGAATACTGCATTAAAAAAGAAAATACCCAAAACATAACTGGACTTCACGCAGTATAAAACGGTGATTCATGTTTCATATTAAATGCAAAAGCCAAAATGGAGTTGTAAAGAGTTTCTTTCCCATTTCAACTCCGACAGCCACGCGCGCTTCACAGGGGCCGGCTGCCCGACGGGTCGTGGGGCCCGGCTCAGAGCCCCCGCCCTGCCCGGCGCGGCGCGGCCCTAAGAGAGGAAGCGACGGGGACCGCGGGCGGGCGGCTTGGGCTCTAGCAGGCCTGGCCGGGCGGGGGAAGGGGCGCGGGAGGCCGCGGGGCGCGCTTCCGGGGACTGCGCGGGCGGGGCCGCCGCTTTGGGAAGCCGGGCCTGGGTCCCCGGCCTGGAGTCGGGGTCAGGGGCCAGGATCCTGGTGCTGGTGCTGCCGGCCGAGAGCAGCAGGTGGGGCGCGGCCGCGGCGGGGCGGCGGCTGGCGGGCGGCCGGAAGAGTGCCGGGCGGGCGGGCCCGGGGCGCCGCGGCGCTAGGAGGGAACCCTCTCACTCACCTCAGGCGACGACTCCGAGTCCGGCCTCTCCGCGCCGAGGACGCTTGTCCTCGAGTCGCAAGCTCGAAGACTACAGCGGGTGGCTGAGGAGGCGGCGGCTGACTAACGAGACAACCGACGGAGAGCGACGGGCGGGGAGCGCGAGAAACCAAGAGCGGGCGGCGACGGCGGCGGGAGGGCGGGGAGCGACGTGCGCGCTCCCGCGTGCCCAGCGGGCTCGAGCCGGCCCCAGTCGCGGCCCCGCGCACGCGCGCGCGCTCCTTGCTCAGCCACGATTGCTCAGGAGCGCGTCCACACCCTAAAGTCAAGGCGCTTAACCAATCATTGCAGCCGCGTGGGGCATCACGGGAACTCCAGGGCTATAAAAGACCTGGTTGCTATTTTATACTCCTCGAGTCACTCATCCTTTAAGTTAGCAGGGTGGGGCTAGGTGCGCGTGCGCGGTTTTGATACTCCGCCCCAAACTGCCAACTCTTCGCGCAAGCGAGGTAAACGCGCCTTGCTTAGGTTTACGCGTGCGCACTAGTGGACCTGGGCCCGGAAGACCAGACGCTTGCGCAGTGGGGACAACGGTGACAGTACCCCGGGTGAGGCGCCGGCCAGTCATGGCGGAGCCTTGGTCTGGGCAGTCCTTGCAGGCTCTGCCGGCCACGGTGCTGGGCGCGCTGGGCGCCCTCGGCAGCGAGTTCCTTCGGGAGTGGGAGGCGCAAGACATGCGCGTGACTCTCTTTAAGCTGCTGCTGCTTTGGTTGGTGTTAAGTCTCCTGAGCATCCAGCTGGCGTGGGGGTTCTACGGGAGTACGGTGACCGGGCTGTATCACCGCCCAGGTGAGACTCCCCACCAGTTTCCGTGGGCCGGCCACACCCCCTCCGCCATAGACTGTACCTTTGGGCTCTCCCGAATCCACCCCCCCCCCCCAGACTACCACTGATCCCTTGAGAACCTCATCACAACTTAATGCTGTCCCCCTGACCCATGTCAACATACCATTTCCCACCGGAAACCCCACCAGTCCACCCATCACGTACAAATTCCTTTGAACCCCCATCAGACAATACCACTAGTCCCTTGTCCAGCAAACAATACCTCTGACCTGGGCTGATAATTGCTCAGATACCCACCCCCAGCCTGTTGCATTTCTGAATGTGTTCCTGCCCCCAGGTCTGGGCGGCCAGAACGGATCCACACCTGATGGCTCCACGCATTTCCCTTCCTGGTGAGTAAATCTATTCTGATTTCTACCTCATGTGCTTAGTAGGCAGAAGCCACTCCTGAGCTGAGGACAGGGGAAGGGAGTTCTCAAGGTAGGAGTCCACCAGCTTAGTGGCATTCGCAGCACATTCCAGGGCCTGCAGTAGTAGACCTCAGACTTCATGACACTGATGTCTGAATAGCCCATCCATAACCTGTTCAGTAACCTGTGGGGCAGATGGTATTATTGTCACAATTTCAGAGATGAAGTGGCAAGTCTGTAGGATTCCACTCCACTGTAAGCCCCTCAGTTGGAAAGGCAGGACTCTCTGTCCTTAGTGTCCCGACTGGCCTCCTCAGGATCAGCTCCTCATGTGTAAAACATGAAGTCACTAGTCAGAGCATTCATTCAGGTGATCTCTGAGCTCCTACCACATGGCAGGGTCCCCACTGGGTCCAGAGAACAACACCCCAGGCCCTGCTCAGAGGGAGAGCTAGAGATTTAAAGGGAGGGCGGGCAGCAGTGCAGACGTGAGGGCTGTCAGAGCAGGTGTCTTCCAAGTCAGACACCTAAACGGAGGGCAAAGGTGAGGCGGTGTACCAAGCAAAGAGAATGGACAGAACAACGCCCGGAGGCAAGAACAAGGGTGACATATTGGAAGGATAGACAAAGATGTGATGTCAGAGGCCAAACATGAAGGCATGGAGGGACCTGGAACACCCTATCCAATAGAGAGGGCACAAGGCCAGTTAGGAGGCCTGCCACTGCACAGGTTTCTGTCCCTGGAAACTGGTGAAGGATGGGAGCACCATGCACAAAGTGGAGAAGCAGGAGGAAGAATAAGCCTACAGGTGAAAGGTGGTGGACTTTCCCACCGCAGTGAGGGCTGTGGAAGTTCAGCAGAGAGGTCTAGGTTATAGTGTGGCCTTTCTGAGCCCAGCTCAGCCCCCAAGAGTAGACTGTTGTACTGTCCATGGAATAACTCCTCTTCTCTTCTGTCACTTTCAGGGAAACAGCAGCAAATGAACCTCTCAAAACCCACAGAGAATAAGGGAAGCCAGCAGAGGGGTCTCCAGGGGTATCACCGGGTCTCCTGGCTCCCACACTGAGTCCTGTTGCTGCCCAGACCCCAGGGACAACAGCAGAAGGGATGGGGTTGGGGGCAAGGTGTACCCCAGTGTTCGCAGGGCTGGGCCTCCACTGCCCTTGGCCTTGCCTTCAGCAGCCCCAGGCATTGGGCCAGTAAAGAATTTGCCTCTACCCTGATCTGGGTGCCTTAAGGAGAGAAAACCTCCTCCTCCTTTCAGGGGTCAGCTCAGAAGCCTCTGTGGTTGGGGAGGCCAACAGTCCGTTTTCTGTCTTGGCTTCTTTCTGTTCTTCCTCCCATCTCCCTGGGATGTGATCCTGTAGAGATTTGTCCCTGAGAGGAAGCCTGAGGTTGATCACCTCTGAGATTTTCAGGCAGGTCTGTTTTCCCCTGAACCTTGAGTTTGCTGTATTTCTTCGCTTTTGCTTTGCTGGCAGGGAGCCAGGGAATCCTGTCCTGGACACAGCCTTATATTCTGTGGCTACTTAGCTGTCCATTCTAGTATAAGACAGGGCAGCTGGCACCCTCCAGACACGAAGGCACCAAACACCCACTTCCTTTGACCTCTCCAGGTGGGAGTCAGGCTGTGTAAGCTTTTTTCCCAAGCATCATACTCACACACCTCTTAATCCCTCCCAGAAGGAAGCTGGGTACCTAAAAGAGGCTGTCTCAGGGGTGACTTCCCACCCCCACTGCCTAAGTGCCCATGGGGTTGTGCATCTGTGCCCCACCAGTCACAGGGACATACTAAGCAGCTAGTGCAGAGCAGCCCCATCATGCCCTGCAGCCTCCCCTCTTCCCATCTTTACCCGGGACCAGAGGAGCTTCGTCCTGCCCGTATGCTAGGCAGCCCTGCCACTTCCACAGTGGGCCACACGAGCTCCAGATGAGCAGTGTGGGCCCGGACCTGCCTCCCTCCCCGATGGTCGTACTTCTGCCTGCTTCTGCTGGGCCAGCAGCTACCTCAGTGTCCCACTGCTTGCTTCCTCTCTGGTAAATGTCACATTGCCATCTGGCAGCCTAGGCCATCTTTGCACTGTGCACTGGAGTAGGACTGTGCTGAGCACGTGCATGAGGACTGGTGGTGGGATGATGGTTCTGCAGCCCCGGGCCCGCCTACTGACAACAGACACCACACTCACTTCACAGTTGGTCTCACATTTCACCCCAGGCTCAACTGAGGATGTGGCTTATTAAACCTGAAAGTGCATCAACTGTGTGGTTATTCAGACAGGACGGAGTGCGCATGCACAGCAGAAACTGGGGAGGGAACACCCTGGGGGCCGCTGCCCCTGAGCACCCAGACTTGCAGAGGTGGAGAGGGGATGTCAGCTTCCTACCAGCAGTGATGGTGCCAAATAGGGGCACCACTTTAGTTCTTAGAGAGCTGCCTGCCTCAAGGGGAACCCACTCTGAGCCTCGGCCAGGCAGGCCGGCATTAGACTGGCACCCCCAGGAAGCCTGTGTTCAGAGAACAGTGAAGCTAGAGACTCTAGTGAACAAGAAGGAAGGAAGCTCATTTATTTATTTATTTTTTTAGTAGTCTGTGGAGTCCAATAATAAGTCCCAGGGGTGAAGGTCAGCCCAGGATAAGGCAAGCCGGGGAGGAGGCCCAGCCTGTCCATAGCAGCCCTGGGGCTCAGAACAACAGCTGGTGAGCCTGGCCTGGTGTGGCTGGCGACTGGGCAGCAGACTGGGCCAACTGGAGAATGTGAAAGAGTGGATCCATGCCTGCCTCAGCCACCCCTGAGTTTACACACGGGCCCCACAGCCCTACTGGGCCAACCCTCTATGAGTCAGGAATCACATCCCTGCCCGGAGAGAGGCAACGGCTTGCCTTCATGGCCAGTGAACTAGAGGAGGTAGCCGGCACTGCAGTGTGAGAAACCATGGTGAGGTAGGTTGGGCAGGCTTTCTCCCCCCTTGAAGTGAGCCGTTTGGAAGGATGAGATACCAGAATTGATCTCCAGCAGGCAAGAGAGGGGTCAGTGGCACGTGGGCTGGTCCATCACTCAGAAATGCGCTCTTAAAGATACAGTGGCAACGACATGAGGCAGCAACGGGTGGTGTGTCCGTGCTCACCCAGACGAGAACCAGTATCCACCTAGCCACCCACCTTGGGTGTGTTTCTGCCTGAGCTTCCTGACTAACCCCTGCTAGACTGCCCTCCAGTGTGAGGCTCCTGGAAGGGCCCCGTCCCCCAGTCACCCTCACTTAAGGATATAGTAGTTTGTGGGCACAAAGGGCATCTTGCTGACCACGGCCGGCTGCTGCTTCCGCCGCACCTCTACCAGCAGCGGGGTGCCTGGCCGACTGTACTCGTAGGGTACATAACCCATCGCCACATTCTTTTTCAGGCAGGGTGAGGGGCAGCCACTGGTCACAGCACCTGTCCGGGCGGAGACCGTGTATCAGTACCCCCCTGCCAGCCCAGGGCCCCCACCCTCCTAGGGGAGGGACAGGGCTCCAGCTTCCCTGGTCCACCTACCGATCACAGTACCCTCTGGACTCAGGATGGGACTCTGTGCCCGCACGGGAGCCCCGTCACACATTAACCCCACACGCCTCCGCTGTGCCTTGCTCTTCAGCTGGGGAACAATGACTGAGGCTCCTGGGAAGTCCATAGCAGCTCGGCGGCGCTTCCCTGGAACATAACACGACAGATTTAAGCCATTGTCCATCAGACCTCTGACCACAGAAGGTCCCAGCAACAAGGACCCCAAGTAACATCCCTCCAGGGCTTCCCAGGTGGCACAGTGGTAATGAATCCACCTGCCAGTGCAGGAGACACAGGAGACGCGGGTTCGATCCGAGTCAGGAAGATGCCCTGGAATAAGAAATGGCAACCCACTCCAGTATTCTTGCCTGGAAAATTCCATGGACAGAGAAGCCTGGCGGGCTACAGTCCTTAGGGTCACAGAGTTGGACACAACTGAGCATGCCCACGTGTACAACATCCATCCAGCATCAAGGCTCCTTTATTCAGGGCCCCCCTAGACCTGATTCCTTCCCCTGCAGTGCAGTTAGTCACCCACCTCCTCCCCCCTGGTCTTGAAGGCTGTGCTGCTCACCTCACCTCTGTTGAGAGTCCTCAGCATCTACTGGGCAAAGCCACTGTGGCACCTTCAGAGAATGAAGGCTCAGGGAGGCTGTGTCCCTTGCTCTACGCTACACAGCCTTGGAAGCAGTCCTGGGCTGGCTGGTCTCAGTAAGGGTCCCTCCGGCCTTTAGGATCCCCTCCCTGAGTGCTAGCCCAGCTCACCGAGTGTCCAGCTCAGGCTGCCTTCCACCGGTGTGGTGTGCTCATCAATGTCGTTCCCATA